>NC_091715.1:34808333-37320000 GCF_041296265.1 Equus caballus | reverse complement strand
TCCTCACTTTAACATTCTCTCCTCTTTTTCCTGTGTTAATTTCTCCTTCTCTACTGAATTTTTCCCATTAGCTTTCATCCACCTTAAATTTCTTTATTTCTTATTTCTCCCAACTTAAATTTAAAACAAAACCCGAAATACCTCTTAATCCTACTTCCCCTTCAGCTGCATCTGTTTCTCTCCTTCTGGTTTATGTCATGGTCTACAGGAATGGCACCCCTGGCATTGTGCAGTGCATAGTCTGCATGACTAAGTATCTACACTTGTTGCTTCTAATTTCTCTACTTCTGTTTTATGTTGAAGCCAACTACAATTAGACTTTTGCCCTCACCAATCCACTGAAATTGCTCTTATCAAAATGTCAGCAAACCTTTCTGTAAAGGGTCAGACAGCAAATATTTTAGGCTTCGCAGAGCCATACAGTCTCTGTCATACATTCCTTTTTTTTTTTTTTTTTTACAACCCTTTAAAAATGCAAAACCATTCTTAGTTCCTGGGCTATAAAAAACAGACAGACAGACAAAAACCAAAAAACAGATCGTGGTTGTGGGGTAGATATGACCTGTACCCCGTGGCTTCCTGATCCCACCAATGTCACCAAATACCTTGGATGGCCAATTCCTACTCCTCACCTTGCTTACTCGACCTATGAGCATTATTTCATTTTACCCTTTGATCACACTCTCTTCCTTGAAAGACTTCCTTCACTTGGCTTCCAGGGCATCACTCACATTCTTCTGGATCTCCTGCTACCTCACAGGTCACTCCTCTTCTAGTCTTCTTTGCTAGTTTTTCAATTTCTTGACCTACTGGCACTGGAATGCTCTAAGGTTCAGTTTTGAGTTCTCTTCTTTTCTCAATCTGTTCTCAACCCTTGGTGATCTCATCCAGTCTTGTCTATCCTTCTAGAGTTGGTCAGGCTAGCTTAGACTCCTCTTTCTCACACTTCACTCTATCAGCTAATCGTGTTGTTCTACCTTCCAAATATACCCAAAAGTTGACCACTTCTACCGCTGCCACTTTAAGTCGAGCCCCCACCATCTCTTAACCTGGATTACAGCAATAATCTCCAAATTGGTCACATCATTTCTACTTTTGCCTCCTATAGCCTATCTACAGAGTACCAGAGAGGATCCAGTTAAAAACTAAGATCATGTCACTCCTCCATTCAGAACTCCATTTAACTCAGAATAAGATCCAATATCCTTACAATGCCTACAAGGCTGAACATGATTTAGCCAGCCTGATTCCAGCTGGACCATATTTATTCTCCTCACCCTTTGTTCACCCTGTTCAGCCATGCTTGCCACCTTGATTTTCCTCAAACATGCAAAACACACTCCTGCCCTAGGGCCTTTTGCTCTATGCTGCTCCCTACACATGGAACACTCTTATCACAAATATCTTCAAGGCTCACTACTTCTGTAACTCTTTCAGGTCTTCATTGAAATATCACCTTCCAGTGAATCCTTCCCTGACGTTCCTACTTATAACTGCAATTCCTTTACCACCAATCTCTAATACTCTCCAGCTCCCTTTTCGAATATATTTTTCATAGAATTAATTGTATCGTTACCTAGTATTCTATATGTAATGCTTATTTAATTGTCTGTTTACCCACACAAATTAAGACATTTTTGTGTGTTTTCTTTGATTTACCCCCAGAACCTCGAACAGGACATGGACATAGGAGGTGCTCAACATTTCTTTAAGAATGAATAAAACTACTAATCACTCTAGAAGAGATGGTCCCACCAAGTACAGTACTTCAAGAATAAACTTAAAAGTCTTAGAAAAAGAACTTATCTCAGTTTTACCAACAATATAAGGTAAACCAGCAACAAGTCAAATATTTCTTATAGTAGACTAGTAAAAGTAAAAGTTATTTGGTAATACACGTTGGCAACATTTTTTTAATGCTTACTCTTTGACCCTTCAGTTCTACTTTGAAACACTCATCCTATGGAAACAATCAAACACAGGAAAAACTATGTGCATAAATCTTCGGAAGAAAAAACTTAGAAATTAAATGTCTAAACAGTGAACTACTTAGTAAAATATAGCACATATCTTTGATAAAAATAATGTTCATGAAATCCATTACTCTGTTTGAAAACTTTAGCAGCTTCATTTTGCCTTCAAGACAAATTAGGCAAGTTCCTTTACTCACTTCAGCCTCATATTTCACCCTCCTCTCTTCATCATCTATATTCTAGGCACCCTTTACCATCCCTCTCTTCTCCCAAATTCTCTAATTTCTGGAGACTCTAACATCTTGGTTATATATGCCCTCCTAGGTACTCCGATAGCACTTTTCCAAAGTGACACTTCATAGTAATTTATGGTAACTAGTTCTTTAAGGATCTTTCTCTCCCACCAGAGGAAATACCAACCACCTAGCACAGTACCTGATCTTAAGTAGGCAATATATGCAGAAATAAACTAAGTAACATTACGTAAATGCTTATAATGCCATTTTAAATTAACAGTGGGTTTTCCGGGATTATATGATCTATTTCTTTCTCCTTTGGAAATTTCCAAGATTATCTGTGCGTGTGTGTGTAAATTTTGTAATGGAAAAGAAAATACACTCACGTACATATATATACTGAGTCACAATAATATTGTAGTACTACAAAATGCTTAAAAAAACAGTTCTTCAAACTTTCATTTCTTCTTCTCTCAAAATGCATAAAACCAAATAAAGACAACTATTATATGAGAAGCCAACAAGGCAGCTAATCCTTCTCTTACCTGAGTGGAGTTAGATAGTTGGTTTTTCCACGGCTCCTCTGCGCTGCTGGTCAGGTTTGTGCGGTTATGAGGTAGAGTGAGTGCGTTTCGCTGCAGGTAAGGCACGTTTCCATTACTTCCACTTCCTGTTGTGTGATTATTGCCTATCAAAATAGTGTCTGTACTTCCCAGCGTTCTTGATGTGCTACAGGGAACATGGCCTGCAGAAAAGGGTCCATTGGCCAAAGGCTGCCCAGGGCAGGCAGGGCGGACTCCAGGCTGAGAGACGCTGGGCACTCTGGTCAGAGCAAGCTGTGGCTGCTGGCCAGAGACTGAGTTTGTAGGCAGTGATGAGTCAGCTGTTGGCCCATTAGGAATTCCAGTAGATCGTACCTGTGCAACTCCTGTTTGTCTCATCTGCGGAAAAACAAATGAAAAATGAATGCTGCTTTGTGGCCCATAGGGGAGAGAATCAGAATATAAAGGTGTATAACCAGGTAATCTCGGATTTTACCCTACCATTTAACTTCTCTGGGTTGAAAAATACACACTTTTTAAAAATAAGAAATTGTGTTTGTTCATATTTAGATTAGCTTCCTCAGAAAAGCAGTTTCATTTTTAAGAAATATTCCTTTAGTAGTGATGAAAGAATGCAGCTGAAAATTATGGAAAAGGACTCTGGAATTTATAGGTCTTTTCCCCAATCACAAAATAGGGGATTTCAAAATTTCATTCTATTATACACCAGATTCTTTGAACTAAGCCCTAAAGAATCCTACATCAGTTTAGGATAGCTTGTTAAATATTAAATAATATAAATCCTTAGAACACATGCAAAAGAGCACGTAAATAAATAATAAAATACCAAGTCTCGTGTTCAAAATTAAATTTATGGCTGTTTTTTCCTAAAAATCTGTCCATAATTAGTATTTTAAGGAGCACAGATTATTAAATTCCACCAAATACTGGTAGAAAGTAGAAGTGGGTATGAACATGCTCTAAATTGAAGTGTCAATGAATAAAAATACTCAAAATGCTAACAAATTTTAGGGAAAAAAAAATGCTATACACACTTGGTGTTGCTGCATTAAGACAAACTGACTTTCCAGCTGTTCCAGCATCAGTTTCTGTGCTGGATTTAAATTATTTCTATTTGCACGGAGCTGTTCCAAGTGCTAGAAGAAGAAAGGAGAATACAGTCAAAGACATATCTAAGAAAAAAGCTCACTATTCTAAGCAACCTTACCCTGACATGACTGGATAATCTCAAAGCTGCGTCTAGTCAAGGATATTGATGTCTGATGAATAGCAATCAACGTCAAGATGAAGTTCTTTAAGAAGTGTGAGGAAGTTTATGTAAAAAATAAACATTTATCTCAAGAAGGTTTATTGTAATGTGATCTTTGAGATAAATGGGCACGAAGTTTTATTCATTAATACAATATTTTTCAGTATTCACACAGAAAACTCTTTAAGCTTAAAAATGCATTATGACAAGTACATTCAAAGCAGCACTGTCTGGAATAGGAAAAGTATGATGACAACCTGACGGTCCAAAGCTAGTGATGCGCTTAAATAAAGGCATGACATCTACATAAAGAAATATGGTGTGGCCATCAAAGAACAAGGAAGCTCTTTATATGCTGACATGGAAAGGTCTGTAAATTACATTGTTAACAGTATATACAGCACTCTACTGTTGTGTAAAAAGGAGAAAAATAATATATGAGAGAAAGGGGATGCATATCTGCTTGTATATGCATGACATATATCTGGGAAGATAGATAAGAAACTAATAACTGGCTGTCTGTGAGGAGGGGAACTGAGTAGGTAGGGGCAGGAGTTGAAGGAGAATTTACTCTATATACCCTATATTCAAACTTATACAGTTTGAACCATGTGAATATATTACCTGTTTTAAAAAAAATTGTTTTGAAAAATAAGTGAAAAACAAAAATGAATTTTCTCTATTGCTCTGGTAAATGTGGGTTCATGTCATTTACGTGCATATTAACTAGGTTTACTGCCATTCAATTTTAAGAATACTTAAAAAATCTTAAAGCTGATTTCCTCTACTCTTTTTTAATAGGAAAAGCAACCTATCAAAAGCATATCTTACATACCTGTAACTTCTGTGGTGTCAAACACCATGAATGAGCTTGTTGCTGTACTGGAGGATGTGACACTGCATGGCCACTACTCCAATTATCAGAAGTATTCTGAGGAAAAGTGATAAAAAAAAAAAAATTAAAGAATATTTGGTTAAATCCATAGTTAACAATAATGACTACTGGAGGCCAAATGACTATTATTTGGAACATTTACATACTAAAAAAATGTTATGACATTAAATTCTTTTAAAAATCATTTCACATGCATAATAAAATTGGGAAATCATAAGTAAAAAAATTCTTTAATAAGCCACCCGAAAAGGCCCACCCCTAAACTATGGCCCAAATGGCTAACCTAAATACCACACTATCCACTAGATCCAACATTAAATTTATTTCAATGTCAGTAGAAAGTGATGATGAAAAGTGTGTTGAGATCTTAACGGCAGGGAGATGAATAAAATGATTTGATGAATGCAAATTTATCGCTACTTTCTATATTAAATATGATGCTAAGAATTTGGGATGGAAAAACTCAAACCTTTCACTCTTTGATGTCCACAGATTTAAAATAAAGGACAAGAGATGTTCAAACTGCACAAGTTCAGGGCAGTTGGGAATTTCTTTTTTTGACTGGGATTTTCTAGTTCTCTAAAATATATACCTTTGTTGGACTAGATGTTCTTTTCCTCTTGGCAGGACTGGACAGGTCATCTACTTGGCTAGAAGGAATCATGTGTAGTGGCAAGGATTGCTGTGAAATTGGTGTTTGACTGAGGCCTAATACAGGTTCAGTATTTGGATGATGAGGTTTACATGCCTAAGAATCACAGAAGGAAGACAAAAATAGGGTTCTATATATTCTTAATTCATTCCTTCAAATTATAAAACTTTACAAGCTGCATACTTTTCAAAGCTGTGTGGACATCGCTGATTGCAATTATTGAAAATCAAAATCAAATGAATCATCAATGGAGGAATGCGTACCTTCCTTTGAAAAACTTGCTTTAAAAATTAAACAACTGCAGCATTATTTTAAGAAATCTCCTTCAAAATCATGAAAATGAGCAAAGGTTCTAAATTGGCACCCCAAAATTTTTTCCCATATCAGAGGGAGTTTTATTTTGATCTAGATTCCCTTGGCAATTAAATCAAAAGGCTTTTCATTAATAAAAGCCTCCTGTGCTTAGTAAAATACGCGTCTTGACCACTACAGATTGAAAAGAACCCTTAAAGCTGGGCACCTGCAGAACATAACCCAACTTCTCACCTGCTGTGCTGTGTTCATGGCACCCTGCCTGGAGGTAAGCTCTGCGGGGATTGGTAGGCTCCACGCCTCCTCAATACTAGGAAGTAATTTAGTTTTATTCTGTAGACTACCTTGTGGAAGGTTACACAACTGAGCCTAGGAAAAATTATGTAAAAAGCAAATTTAACACAAGCCTACTTGAGTAAGAGCAAGTCCACTAAATCTTCCTAAATGCTATAACTAATTGTTTTTAAAAGAAAATAGATTCTTAATTTGGGGTTTCAGAAAGATACGAAGTATAAAGAGGGTAACGGGAATATAAACCTTTGTGAAAATTAAAACAAAGCTGAGCTCTGATTTCAGAGTTCTCATAGCTGTCTTCTCATGAAACTCCAAGCAAGAGTGAAAGACAATGTTTGTGTTCTTTTCTCTAAAATGCTATGACAACTTAAAAATGTAGACAGTACATAGAAAAAAATTATGTAAATTAATATGCATCAACAGCGTAAATGTGCAAAAGAGTATCTTTTAAAATACTGCATATCTTACTTAAAATGAAAAGTAAAATAATATTACAAGCTATGGTATGTTTACAAAATATGGAAACAAATTATAGACATCAAAACACAACTAGACAAACTTTCCAGCCACCCTCCCCCTGCCTGAGTGTCATGGGGAAACATGTGCCTTTAGAAAAACTGCTATTTAAAAATTTTACCTGTAAATACTTAATTCGTGCTGCAAGTGCAGAGGTATTACTACAACTTTTGCTTCTGGTTGCATTTAAGTAGCATTTAATGGCATCCTGAGGCTGGTTACAGGATTCGTAGAGTGTGCCTAGGTCCATCCAGGCTGCAGCATGGCCATGGTCCAATTGCACAGCACAAATATAGGCCTGTAAAGCATCCATAGGCTGATTTTGCTGCTGATATAGCACGCTGGAAAGAAAAATTAAGAAAAAAATGAGTCAACTAAGAAGAACTGCTTAGCTTCATAAGATGATATAAACTACAAAGTATATTATATTTGATACAACCATATTTGTTTATCAATTAGAATACCATTATTTTTATACAAAGACTTACCCAATTGAACACCACGTATCTGCACTTGCTTCTGATTTATCAATAGACTGCCTGTAAGATATAAAGGCATCCTGAACTTTCCCAATACTTGAATAGCACCTGAAAGGGGAGGGGAAAAAAGAATGAAGAAAATTCCATTAACACTGATTTGCTGAAAGGACAGACTATACGCCAAAAATTAAAAAACCTAATAAGCTAACATATTTATGTGCATGTGTGTATATATGAGATAATTATATTAACCCTTCGATAAACTATATTATAGTCTATCTCACAAATGATAAAACATGCTGTATTAAGGAACATTGTTAGAATAATTAAAGGCCCTATCTCTTCAATACTATTATATTGAGAGTTTAAAACACACACACACCCACACACCCACACACAACCACTCCACTCTACTTATATACCTTGATCTCTGGTTTTCTATACAGTAAAAACACAGAGTTAAAAACCAAGAAAAACAGTCTACATTGCTAAGACTTGCTGAATTAGATTTCAATTCTCCTTTCTTAAATAATCACGAGGGAAATAATTCTTTAATTCATAAAAAATACAAACGTGACATATTATCAAGATAACTATCAAAAATGGTATAAAATAATGTAAGTGAAATATTTATAACTACTAAGGGTAGCAGGCTATGATTGAAGTTTCAAGGACCTGTCATTTTCTTAATGCAAATGTACCTGATGAATACACAGAACGGCAGCAGAAATTATAAATATAGAAATTACCTTCTTAGTGCTTGGTGCTAGGGGAAAAGAAAAAACAAAACCCAGTCCCTGTCTTCAAGGAGCTTACAATTTAGTTGAAGATTGAAGACATATTATAAATGTCATGATGCCATATCAAATGGCTAGCACAGACAATAAGTGGTCTGAGAATTTAGGGTAGAAGAGACCTTAATACATACTATAGGATTTAGGAAAGGCAAGAAAGGGAAAGGTAAGAGTAAGGGATTTAAATATGTGTAGATGCATATTGTTTAGATCAGTGATTCCCTATTACCAGCCAGAATATGACAATTTGGCCAAGCAAACAAAATGGAAAAAATGATAATATACACATACATAAATTTTCCATTAAACTAATTAATATTTGCATTGTAACTGACTGACTTTGAAAAACTATTGGCTGAGTAAATAGAAAAAAGTTTTTAAATGTCTTTACTTGCCCAAACATCCTATTTTGAGCCTTATAATTATTCTTTGAAATTTTACTGATTCATGTAATCCAAAAGTCTGGGAACCACTGATTTGGGCAAAGAAGATGACAGAATGCATTTCAAAATGTTATTTCAACAGTATGAGCAAAACCTAATGTGTATAAGATAGCACAGATACAAATACTAGAGAATCTTAAATTCAGCCCAAGAATACCCTGAAGTTTGTTCTTCTAAGAAGAAGAATAGCACGATGAAAGCACTTTATAGGAATATTAATCTGCTAATAACGTGTAGGGATAAACTGAAAAGAAAATAAATTACAAACAGTAAAAAAGAAGGCAGCTATACTCACTGGTTTGGAACAGGCCAAAATTGGGGAGTAAGTAATGGAAGTGGCAAGAAGAAAAAGACCAGAGAAACAATGAAGCAAAGGACTGAGAAAGACTTTGTGACCCATTAGATATTCATGGGCGGTGGTGGTGGTGGTGGTGAGGTTATAACTTAGTTTTTAAGCCTGATTAAATAGAGGAAAAAATGGTGATGTCACTGGCAAAAATAAAAGGAGAAGGAGCTGGTTTGGGGAAGAATATGATGAATGAAGTTTCAAATATGCTGATTTTGACATGAAGTGAGGACATTAAAATGGGTAATACAAGGTAAAGAATAGGAGATGTCGTCCTGGAGTTTAACACCTTGAACTGTAGAAATCTAGATTTGGAATTCATCTATATGGAAGAGAGATTCTAAGAACATAGGACACCTACAAGGGAGAGGTAAAAATAAGCCTAAGGAATCACTAATCTTGTGTTGGACAATATAAGAAAGGTCAGTGACTGAGACAGAGAAAGCACAGGCAAAGTGTGTCTGTAAACTGTTTTATGAGGGGAGAATTCAGAAGATGAGGTCATTAACAATGCCAAACAAGGACAGACACCACAAAGAAAGGGAATGCTTAAAAGACAGTAGAAAACATGCTGTGTTTGTTGTTGTTCAAAGCCAACTCAAAGCCAGATCTGAGATTCACAGACAAATTTGTCTAACCACTGGGAGGAATGAGCAGTAATTCCCCAAACCAATGTTTTCACATTCCATTTCTACAAAGTGAAAGTAGGAAACGAATTGTGCCTAAATACAGATGTCCCAGTCCAACCACCAACCACTTTTTCTCTAATAAAACTTCACTAGGCTTCCCCTGAGACAGCCTTGTATAATCAAAACAGCACTGGGTGCTGAAGCTAGGATCTACTCCCCGCTCTGATATTAGTTACCTACGGGACTGTAACTTTGGACAAAACATTTTACTCCTCCGAACTCGCTTTCTACATCTATAAAAGGACAGGGTTTACAGGGTGAACTAGATGACCTCCTTGGTCCCTCCCAGCCTTTACATTCTTTAAGCTCTGTGATAACACAGTCAATGATTAATGCTGGTATAAGAGCATTATCACATTACACTTTCATTATGATATACACATGCCAAATGAGGAGCAAATTCAATCTTCAACACAGACCTGAATGCAGAGGAAAGTAATAAAAAGCCTCAGAAATATTAGGGTCATCAAATTCCAAAGTTGTTTATTGACACTTGAAGTCTTCGATCAGAGCTTTAATAACTTATAAAATATAATTTATTTATAAATTTTCCCACAACAAAACAGATTAGAAGCAACACATTAGAAGGCAGTGAAAGAAGGTAAGAAAAGTAAACATAGAAAAAATCTAAAACAGTCCTCAAATTATATTAGTACAACCGTAACACTGCTCACTGAGCTGAAAATTACAGCATTACTAAAATAGCAATTTTAGATGTTTCATTATATATTAATTTTATATGCCTAGAATTAAAAACAAAACGTACCCTAAAAAGACATCCACACTATTGTATTGTATTAAACTACTCATCTTTAGCTTAGGTCAAAAGGAAAATACTTTCTGGCACATATTCCTTTTAATCTATATTAAAAGAAATTTTCATATATAAATGTTAACACTACAGGCAATGACTAGATGGCCCCTACTTTCCTGTACTAGACCTCCCTTCCAGTGACTGTATGAAGCCTCCCACTGTGCAACACAAACAGTAGTAATGGCACTAGCCACAAACACAGATGGTGTTTAGTTAGTTCATTTATTTTTATTTAACAGCCACTTTGAATAGCAAGAAGATACAAAGGTGGTAAAACATAGTTTCAGCTTCCAAAGATCTTTAGTGAAAGAGGGAGACAAAGTTTGGACTCTCCAGCTTTATTAACGAGCAACGCAAATTAGACAATTTTACAAGCCTAGGACGAGATTAGAAAATCCCTGCTAAAACTAGGTACTTTTCCAGTCAATTCTTGTTGTACATTATTAATGAATAATCAATTATGTGTTTAAAGAAGAAAACACCTTAATAATATTCCCTTTCATACAAATATACTTTGCTTAATTTAAAGAAAAAATACTAAAAATACTAAAATTTAATGTGATTATACAGCAAATTGAAAGTAAAATATTCCTATGGAAAAAAGTTTAAAATTAAAATAACAATAGGATAATTTCAAAAGAAGTCATAAAATTGAAATCTTTAGAGTGGGAAGGTACCTAATAGATAATCTAACCCAGAGTTTCTCAACATCAGCACTATGGACATTTTGGGCCAGGTAATCTTTTGTTGCACAGGGCTGTCCCACTAGATACATGCAGGCAGCATTCCCCATAATTGTGATAACCAAAATATCTCCAGACATTATGAAATGTCCCCTATGAGGCAAAACAGCCCCCAGTGAAGATCACTGACCTAATAGAATCATCTTATTTAATAGGTTAAAAGAAAATTGAAGTCTCAAAAGGTTTAACTGTACCATCCATGACTCCACAAACAGCAGCCTAGCCAAGACTTGAATTCAAGTCTCTCAGCTCCTAGTATACTGACCTTTCAACCATACCACATAAGCTAAAACCAATTAGGAAGCAAAATGAAATATGATGATGGCCCCAAAATACAATCTATCAGATACATATACATAAGGTATATTTCAGATAATCGGTAAGCACAATTCAGATATTGAAAGTACAAAGGAAAGTTTATAGACTTGCAGAGAACTATTTTCACTACATGCCACTTCTCCTTTCCAACAAATCCAGTAATAACGTATCCCACCTTCTTACTGTAAGATTTCACGTAGAACTGTGATTTGAGAACTACTATTAATCAAATATGTCCATACTAAGGTATATATCATTAATCAAAATTATAAATAGCAAGGTGCCACTGGCTACTAGTAGTCACCAGGTGGAACGAGAAATTAATTCTCTGTTCTGTTAAATAAACATATAAAGAGAATACTAAAATCAAAAGGAAAGGCATTTAAACACACAAATGAAGAATTACTATCTGATAAGACTTTTTAAAAACCAGCAATAATTCAAGTCAAATGAAAACCCAATAAGCAAAATAAGAAATGCCCTGGTAAACCATATTATGCTGTGAGAAAACCACCACATTCAGAACTTTATTCTATTTTTTTAACTTCCAGAAATCTTTGTTATAATATATTTAAAACAGAAAATACACTGATCAGGCTATAAATGCAAACTAACATTTTAGATCATAATTCAAATCTCCTAGCTGAAATACACAAAAGCAAAACTTAAGTGTCTGATAAGTCTCACCTTCCAAGGAAATACCAGGACTGGCCAGAATTAGGATCTGCTTCCAAGGACTTTTGGAGATACTGAATAGCATAGCTTTCCTTGGTGGCTTTATCTCCCAAGAGATCCACAGTGTGATGCATCCAACCTATAGTAAATGATTAAAAATATTTACTGAAACGACTTAATTGTTGTTCTATTTTTAAGAATACTAAGCAGAAAACAAGTAAAAGTACTCTCTTCCGTCAATTTATTCATTTAGTTTGGCAGACACAGTCCCAAAATTTAGAACTGCCAATTCCGGCCACGACAAAGTCTTTTTCTCACAGGAAGGTACAGTCAAAGAACTTTTATTCCAGAGACATTAAAACGATTTTAAGCACTGACTTAACACTTAGTAGATTACAAACTATAGTTTCTCTTTTCTTTTCTGATTTTTGTATTTGAAAAAATTCCAAGTTATGAAACAAAGAACATAAAGATGTTAACTCTTATTCACTGTTCCATGTAAAAATTTATGTGCATTTTAAGAATCTCCAAGACAGTCTATTAACCCAATGTTTATTTCCAAGCAACAAATATAAGGCCATATAATCAATGATAGCTCAGAGTGAAACACACACACAACCCTACCTTATTGGCATTGGCCACATATATTCACATCTTATATAAAATAAAAACTATACAGCATTTGACAATTAAAAAGAAACCCAAGGCTATAAGTATATTCGAATGGTGCAAATAAGAATGATACAAAATGGGTACTACAGATGTTTATTAAATAAATTTAGATAGTACATAATCTCACTTATATGTGGAATCTAAAATAGTTGAATACATAGAAGCTGAGAGCAGAACAGTGGTTACCAGGAGGAGTGAGGTGGGGGAAAGGGGGCAATGTTGGGCAAAGGGTACAAAGTTGCAGTTATGTAGGATGAATAAGTCTAGAGAGCTAATGTACAGCAGAATGACTACAGTCAATAACACTGTAATGTATATGGGAAATTTGCTAAGAGAATAGACTTCAGGTGCTCCCACCACACACAAAAACAAATGGTAACTATGTGAGGAGATGGATATGTTGATTAGCTTGACTGTAGTAATCATTTCACTATGTATATCAAAACATCATGTTGCACATCTTAAATATATACAATTCTTATTATAAATGAATAAACTAGATGGCTATGTAAGCAATCAAAAGATTGGATCATGGAATAGTGTATTCTAAACCTTCAAGACACACAGGAATAATTTGGTTTAATTTCTCAGGGAATCATATTTCAGTTCTGGATCAATTCAAGTGCATAAAACCAGCTCTGTTCTTTATGTATAGTCCACAGTATAGGTAACAAATAAGAACCCTCACTTTCTGACATTTATTAAAGTTGCTACACTCCAAAAGATATTTTAAGTTTGAGTTACCAGGTTTTATGGAAATATAAGTCAATCAGATGTTTATTCATCTGTTCCTCCCTTATCTCTTCTGCTATTACTAGTAAGAACAGGACCTAGAGTAACAGGCTCTAAAAGGAGCTGCTTAAGCAACAGTGACAAGCAAGTAAGAAGGATGTACAGGCATAAATTAGACTCAATTAGGGGAAGTATTTTTCCTTTCAAAACCATGAAAAGTTTACTTATACACTCCGAAATATGGTAAGCCAATGCCAAAGAGAAGAGGTGATTCAGACATAACTAAAACCAAAACTATTTCAAATCATTTCTTAAATTTGAAAGGTGTATGCATTTTTGCGATTGATACATTCTTTGCTGCAGGTAAAATGCATTAAAAAATCAAAAATAGTATGGATTAAAAAAAGTTTGTATTCAAGTATTAGCTGAATGAGTAAGCTGTATATTCTAAAAGCAACACTTTGTTCTTTTTACTTAAGAACACAGAACCTTTTGTTTACTGTACTAATAAACATGTTTTAATTTAAAGATACAAATTCACATTACTCAGTAATATGAGTAATGTAACTCAGTAAAAGCAAATATTTAAATACCTCTACAATTTTTAAAAATATGGACAACTCAAGTAAAATTCTAACCAGAGATTAAACTAAAAACAAAACTAAAAACATGAGTTTCATACGTTTGTTTTGTATAATTAATCATGATATGAATTAATATCACGAAGTGATAAAATCTAAGCTTAAATGATTTTAAAATTATATAAAGTCATATTATGAAAACATTCATATTACTACAACATGGGTTAAAAATTAAGAACAAATTAATTGCTCAGACCAAAAACAAATAAACAAAAGCTGGGGGAAAAACCCAAATACCAAATACAGACACTAGAAACATGACTCGATAACTAAGCAACAAAATTAAATGTTGGAGAACTCCAGCACTACCTCCTTGGTGATAGTGACACATTACATCCAAATGGCTACATTCCTTCATGTTCAATATTAGCATATGTACAGAAACTATAGTGTTAGATCTTGCACAATTTTTAGATAAAAGGTTTTAGTTAATATTATTGCTAGAGCTATGAAAGCAAGCTCACCAACCACTAAGTGACTTGAGGCAAATCACTTAACTTCACTGAGTGCTAAGCTCATCTGCCACAAACAAAGAATTCAATCCCTCTCGCGAATGGGTCAAGTACTGGAGAATAATTTTGAGAATTTAAAAGGACTACCTGCACTAAAGAATCACAATGAGAAGGACTGTGAGATGGACAGCGCTTGGCAGAGGGTAGAAATACGTTGGATTCAGATTAATTATATCAATTCTTGGCAAAGGAAGGAAAAGGAATACAATATATGAGCCACATATTTGCCATCCCTGATACGTAAAATACATAAAGAGAAGTACTTTCATACACTAAACGTATACTATTACATACCTAACTGTTGTAGGACAGTTGCTTTTACTTGTGCAGAAAGGTTTTCTGTCTGCAAAAGTTGTTCATAAGCTTCCTTTGCAGAATGATACTTCCTCTAAAGAGCAGAAAAAGAGAGATTTAAAGAAAAATAAAATTAATATCTTTAAAGAACTAGCTCATATATTAAGATTTACACAATACTGATACTTTGGCATATTTTTTCAATAAACTGAAAAAAAAAAGTGCTAATTCCATTACTAAATGTTCCTTTAACACTAGACAGTTGTGGTTAATAGGCCATGTTTCAGAGTATCTAACACCAGTAAAACATTCAGTATAATGAAGTATCATTAAAATATGACCTTTTAAGAAATTGCCAAATCTCAACAGTTAAAATCGTCTCAACCTATTTAATAGCATAAATGATTTCAACTTTATTTAATAACACTTATGAAGCCAGAGAAGTATTCCACCTCCAAGTGCATAATCTGCCTAGAAACACCAAGTTCCCAAACGACTTAATATGAACAATAGAGCACACTGCTGAAAACGCTTTACAAAATCTAAGTACAAAAGCAGTTAAAATCTACTTTTAATTTAAAAGATACATCTACTAGTATATAAAATATCCTGTGAAAAAATTGACAATATATATGACTTTAAAGACAGTAAATCTCCTATAGTTACAGTCTAACAATGTTTGTACTATTTAAGGTTCCATAGGCAAATCTCTAATTGAAACCATTTACCCACAGTTCTCTCCCCCAAAAGTACCAATATGACTGAAACTGGTTTGCTGGTCATAAAGCTTAAGATAACTCCTCCAAAAGAATTTTAAAAAAGAAAGGAAGAAAGAAAAGCATGGCCAACAAAAAGAAAACCTCAAAAATATTACCTTTATAACATACTTGACAGAACAAGAGATTGAAGTGGCTTTTATTCATATCACTAATAGTACACAGCTGCCTGAGTAAACAGCTCTTTCTCAAAAAAAAAAAAGGTAGGCAGAAATACAAAACTTAGCTGTGTGAGCCTCACTTACACTATGATTCAACATTCGTCAAACAGAAGTAATGCCCAATCTTTCTATCTAGAGTTGTTCTAAGGATCAAATGAGATAACTCAACACCTATGGAAACAAATAAGCAGCTATATGAATATAGTATGTCAACACAGGAAAGATTTGAAGGGAACTGTCCACTGAGATTAACAGTAGTGACTACATTAACTTTTATTCGTCAGCTAAATTAGTTTCCCCTAAACATTAATCTGGTCTGAAAAAGTCAATTAGATAGTTAATGAAGGATAAGGAGACTAAGTTATTCAACTAAATTCCTTCAATTTGTAAATATTTGTTGAACACCTAATACATAACAGAAACTGGGACTAAGTGTAGTAAAGAATACAGGCAGAAAAACAAACAAAACATATTGTACTATGTACAACAGTATGATATTTCCCAGAGGAAGAAAGGGCACGTTTTAAGTTTAGAGTACTCGCAGGCTGGGCAGAGAACGCAGAGACAAATAGAGATGACTTCACGAAGACCTTCCTAAATCATCTTGAAGACTATGGACTACATCCTAAGACAATGGAGTACCACTGAATGAGTTCAAGTAATACGATCAGATGTATATGTTAGGAAGACTACTTTGTGGAATTACCTCAACAAATGCTAAAACATACTTCCAAACGATGGCAATTAAAAAAAAGACATATTTGAAAAACTGGTTGCATCATATTGAGAAACATGAAGTTGGATTTCTACCTCATACCATATACAAAAAACTGGCAACTGCATTAAAGACCTAAATGTGAAAGGTAAAAACATAAAGCTAGGGGCCGGCGCAGTGACATAGTGCTTAAGTTTGCGCACTTCACTTCAGTAGCCCGGAGTTCACAGGTTCGGATCCCCGGGGCGGACCTAGGACTGCTAATCAAACCACGCTGTGGCAGCATCCCACACAGAGGAAGGCAGAGATGTTAGCTCGGGGCCAATCTTCCTAATACACACAAAAAAAACATAAAGCTAAGAGAAGAAAACGTAGGAGCATAATTCCTTTATGGGAAAGAATTTATTTGACATGGCCAAAACAGCACAAATCACAAGAAAGAGTAAAGATTTGACTCGAAACACATAAGCAGAAAAATAAGCAATGGACATAAAAACCAATACATAAAAGGTAAAAAACAGGGGCCGGCCCAGTGGTGCAGCAGTTAAGTGCACACATTCTGCTTCTCGGCGGCCCAGGGTTCGCTGGTTCAGATCCTGGGTGCTGCCATGGCACCGCTTGGTAAAAGCCATGCTGTGGTAGGCGTTCCACATATAAAGTAGAGGAAGATGGGCATGGATGTTAGCTCAGGGCCAGTCTTCCTCAGCAAAAAGAGGAGGATTGGCAGTAGTTAGCTCAGGGCTAATCTTCCTCAAAAGAAAGAAAAAAAGGTAAAAAATGTAAAGAAGTGTACATCTCTAAAACTCAGAAAACGCAAGTTTAAATGAGATACTACCTTCTAACCATCAGATTGGCAAACATAAGAAAGGTGGGTAATTCCAAGTGATGTGGAGATGTGAGTAAAGGAAAACACTCAAGCCCTGGTGGAAGGGATTTACTCATGAAATTAGCTATGCAAATATACTACAATCTAGCAATCTCACTCTTGGGATATATATGCCAAAGAAACCTTCCCACAGATAATATTCTAAATGGTACTGTTTGCAGCATCAGGGAGTTGGGGGACAACCTAGGTCTATGTCTCTAGGTGAGTGGCAACAAAATATGATGGATGGTTACAGTAGAACATTAAGTAACAATTATAAATACTGTATAAAAAGCAACATGAGTTTATCTCTAAAGGCATTTAGTAAAGTTTTGCCTCTGGTAATGGTGGAGTAGCATTCCACAGACAGCTTTAAATTCTGGATAAAATGTAAAACTTAACAATCAAAAAGCACTAAAGAGAAACCGAAATCAGGGTAAAACCAGAGAAGTTAACACTTAGTGGAAAGGAATGGCACTGGATGAGTAACCCCCTTTTTCCAGAATTTTCACCTGAAGGCAGGCCACAATTGGTGCCTGGCTGGCTAGAACTCAAATAGAAATCAGCAATCTTACTAGCTTGAAGAATCAGAGAACAAACTTTAAAGCTATCACAAGAGGTGGAAGCAAGGAGAGAAATCTAGGAAGCAGAGTCAAAACCCCAAACTCTGCAATTAAACTCTGCCCAAATCTCTGGTTGACCTCTGAACACAACAGATATGGGGTAGCCTAAAACAACTAAAGTGATTTCAGCTGCTGCCCACCACAGGTGTGACAAAGTTTAGAGTGTGACTTGAGCAAAGTTAACTGGCTAATAAAACAAAAATATCTTCAGAAAAACACAACAAAGTCACTTTCTACAATGTATTATTCATGCTATCCAGGATAAAATTACCAGATTTATAAAGAATTAGGAAAATTCTACTCACGTTCAAAAGAAAAGATAATTAATGAAAATCAACCATGAAATGACTCAGATGTTGAAATGGGCAAATAATTTTAAAGCTGCTATTTTAACAATGTTCACAGACGAAAAGGAAAACATAATCAAAATGAGTTAAGCGACAGGAAATCAGAGCACAGAAAGAGAAACTGAAAGAGAAACAAAGAATTCTGGAAGTGAAAAATACTAATCTGAAATTTTTAAAAATCACTGGACAGACTGAATAGCTGAGTGGAGATGAAAAAACAAAACAAGCAAAGAACAGTTAAAAAAAAAGTGTCCAGTCTGAAGCAAAAAATAGACAAAAGATTAAAAAAAAAAAGCCATCCAAAGATGTATGAGATAATAACATAGTTTACCATACATGTAACTGGAGTCCAGGAAGGAGCAGAGAGAAAGAATAGGGCAGAAAAAATATCGACAATATAATGGCTAACAACTTTCCAGAACTGATGAGACATCAAATCCCATATCCAAAGGACTAAAAACACCACAAGTAGTATAAATATAGAAGAAAAACCAATCCCTGGGCACATCATAGTCAAATTCTTAAAAACCAAATGGAAAGAGAATAACCTTGAAAACAGCCGGAGAAAAACAACAAAATAGAAAGGATACAACAAGAATGAGAGCCAATTTTCCGCAATCATATCAGTAATCAAATTGAATATAAATGGACTAGACATTCCAAACAAACAAGAGAAAAGAGATTGCCAGAACAGAGTTACAAAAGAGCCAAAAATATAGTATTGGTAAGAGATATACTTCACATATAAAGACACAAGTAGGTTGAAATAAAAGGACAGAAAAAGCACACAAACAGTAAGCACTGGAAAGCTGAAGTTACTAGATTCAGCTCAGATTAAGTAGGCTTCAAGGCAAAGACTATCACCAGAAATAAAGAGAAATATTTTATAATGATAAAGGACTAATACATCAGGATTACATAACAATAACAGAGCTTCGAAGTACATGAAGACTGACAGAATTAACACTGGTAAAATATTATTAACTAATCTACATAATTTGAGGAGTAATGGAAACAGTGGGCATCTTTGCCTTCTTCCTAATTTTTGTGAAAATGTCTCTAGTGTTTCCCCTTAAGTAAGGTACTGACTTGGAGACTAGAATATTTGAATTTTATCCTAAGAAAGTAACTTTCAATTCCTATGCTCAATGGTGTTTTTATTGGGAATTGGTGCTCAATTTGTCAAAGGCTTCTCAGCATCTATGGTGAGAATGATTTGATTTTACCTTTAGCTCTATTATGATGATACACATTATTAATGGATTTGCTAATATTGAATCAACCTTGCATTCCACTTGGTCATAGCATATTATCTGCTTAAAGAGGTAATGGATTTTGTTTGCTAATATTTTATTTAGTATTATTTATTATTTTTACACCAATAGTCATCAGAATACCAACACAGATATTGGTCTGTATATTGATTCTTCTTTGCACTGTCTTTATCAGGTTCAGATATCAATGTTATATTTGCTTCAAAAAGAACTGGGGAAAACAGTATGACAGTTCCTCAAAAAATTAAACATAGAATTACCATATGATCAAGTAATTCCACTTCTGGGTATATATCAAAAAGAATTGAGGGGCCGGCCACGTGGCCGAGTGGTTAAGTTCACGCGCTCCACTTCAGCAGCCCAGGGTTTTGCCGGTTCGGATCCTGGGTGCGGACATGGCACCGCTCATCAGGCCATGTTGAGGTGGCATCCCACGTGCCACAACTAGAAGGACCCACAACTAAAAAAAAATATACAACTATATACTGGGAGGATTTGGGGGGGAAAAGCAGGGGGGGAAAAAAGATTGGCAACAGTTGTTAGCTCAGGTGCCAATCTAAAAAAAAAAAAAAAAAGAATTGAAAGCAGAGACTCAAAACAGATATTTGTACATAGCAGCATTATTCACAACAGCTAAAAGGTGGAAGCCACACAAGCGTCCACCAACAGATGAATGGATAAACAAAATGTGGTGTATACTTAGAGTGGAATATTATTCAGCCTTAAAAAGGAGTGAAATTCTCACACATGCTACGGCATGTACAAATCTCAAAGATAATATGCTAAGTGAAATAAACCAGACACAAAAGGACAAATACTGTGTGGTTCCACTTACATGAGGTATCTAAAGTAGTCAAACTCACAGAGACAGAGAGTAGAACAGTGGTTGCCAGGGGCTATTTCAGCTTGGGATGATCAAAGTTCTGGAGATAGATGGTGCTGATAGTTGCAGAACAATGTGAATGCACTTAATGCCACTGAACTGTACACTTAAAAATGGCTAAAACAGCAAAATTTATGTCATAAATACTTTATAATTTCAAAAAACAAAGCATTATGGTATTAAAAAATACCAAAGCACTATGACCTGATTAATTTTTAGAATCAGGGATTTTTGTTTCCACTACATTTTTAAAATATGCTACAAAAACCAACAAGTGCAGAAAGCACCTTAACTATTATCAAACACATGTCTCTCAAGGTGAGATTAAAAGCTGCTAATAAGCCCCCTCCCCTTTCAAAAAAAAAAGAAACGAGCAAGTTTTTCTTCAATTTCAATGCTCTTGAACAATCTATACTGTATTAGAATTATCTGGTCTTCAAAGGCCTGGTAGAATTCTGCTGTAAAACCATTTGGGCATGGTGCTTTCTATAGGGCATTACTTAATTTTCTCTTTCTTTTTATGGAACTTGGCTTTTTATAACTTTTCTAATCCTAATGAGGTCAATTTTGCTAATCTGCATTTCCCTGGGAAGTAGTCCATTTTATTTAAGTTTTCACTTGCACAGAGGTCTGCTAAGTAGTCTCCTATGATAGCTCTAATTTCTTCTGTTCCCATAGTTATCTTATTTTGTGTTATCTGTGCCTTATTTCTCCTTTATCTCCTTGATCAAGTTAGCTAGTGTTTCATCTACTTTAATTTTTTCAGAATACTAAGGTTTTGATCTATTAATTAGGTCTACTATTTTCCTCTCCTTTTCACATTAATTTCTTTAAAAAGATCTTTCTTCCTTCCTCACAATATGGTTAGTTTTCCCTACACTGATTTTTGTTTGTTTCGTTAGCAGATTTCCTCACATTGAATCATCCTTAAATTCATGGAACAAACCCTATATAATCATGACATATTTACTGCATATTTAAATATCAGCTGGAATTTATTTTTCTTTCTTTAGAACTTTTGGATTTATATAATATAAATAAATGAAACCAGTCTACAGTGTCTCAATAAAAAACTAATGCTGGATAGTTAGAAGACAATGTTAAAAATAAAACCATTAATTCTTATAAACAGTATTATATTCACAATAACATTATTTGTAACTATCTCTCAAGGGGGAGTAATTAAATTAGTTATAGTACATCTATGCAAAGGAATATAATATAGCTCTACATGTACTGATAGGGAATGATTTCCAAAATATAATGCTAAGCTAAAAAAAAAAAAAAACCAATTTAAGCAAGGTCAAGAGAAAACATATGTAACTATTGTTTCAAAAAACAAAAACAAATATATGTGCAAACACATATATGGATTTCTTTGTATACACATTGAGTTTCTCTGCAGGAATATGAAAAACACTGGTGGCTTTTAGGAGGGGAATAGGTGGCTAGGGAAAAAGAGGGAGGATACTTCATTGTGTATTCTTTCAGGCACTTTGATTTTGGATTATCTATTCAAAAGTCAATAATGTTTTAATAACAAAATTAAAAGGGAGAAATCCTGTATCCTTAATTTTTAAAGGCTAATAAGAATTTAGATGGTGAACTGTTCAAGTTATTAAAATAAAGAAAAAGAAAAGAAGGCTGGTTAAAACTATTATTACTATTAGAAAAAATGATTCTGGAGGTCTCAGCTAATAAAATGGGAAAGGTAAACTAAATAGTTGATATAAATGTCCAAGAATAATTCATAATATATTTACTTGGAGATATGACACTATACAGAGAAATAAAATTATCTTTATTTAGAGAGAGTATGACAATATGCATAGAAACCTATGAGAATCTAATTTTTAAAATCTACTAATAATGGGTGTGGGGGAGATGACATCCCATCAAAATTACCCAAACCTACACATAACTACCATATGATCCAACAATCCTACTTCTGGGTATATTTCCAAAGGAAATGAAACCATTATCTTGAAGAGACATCTGTACTCTCATGTTCACTGCAGCATTATTCACAACAGCTAAGGTATGCAAACAACCTAAATGTCCATCAAGAGATGGATCAAGAAAATATGGTATATGAATACAACGGAATAGTATTTCAGCCTTAAAAAAGGAAAGAAATCCTGCCCTTGTGACATGAATGAACCTAGAAGGGATTATGCTAAGTGCAATAAGCCAGACAGGGAAAGACAAAAACTGTATGGTATCACTTATATGTGGAATCTGAAAAAAAAGTGGGGGGAGGAGTAGTTTTCTACTCAGAAACAGAGTAGAAAACTTGCTGCCAGGGGGTGGGGGTGGGGGAAATAGACAGGAGCTGGTAAAAGGGTACAAACCCTCAGTTATAAGATGAATAAGGTCTGAGGATCTAATGTATAACACGATGATCACAGTTGATAACACTGAATTGTATAATTGAAATTTACTAAGAAAACTTAAATGTTCTCATCCCAAAAGGAAGGAAAAACAAAAAAAAGAGGCAGGGGAAGATGTGAAGCAATGGATGTGTTAATTAACTTGATGGGAAAAATCCTTTCACAATGTATACATATAACAAATCATCACACTGTACACTTTAAATATCTTACCATTTTGTCAATTATACCTCAATAAAGTTGAAAAATAACCCAAACCTAAATTCATATAATAAACGTTAAAAAATTTTTTAAAAACACCCTACATCTATCTCCATCTCTACAAAAGGCCTCCTTTTTGTCTTTCAAATATTGTAAGCTCAATATCACAGACCCATTGTACTTGCTTTATTAGAATGACCCAGCAACATACCCACACACACACACCATCAGCCTCAACTGATTATATCACTGGCTCCTTCTCTCCATTCAGGACTCAGTCCAAACAGCTCCTGCTCAGAGAGGCCTTCCTTAACCACTCTAGTTAAAAAAGCATTCCGTCACTTTTCACTTTTAATTACTGCCTATCGTTTAATCCTGTGGAGACAATGTAGGGACAAGGCTTTTAGGGTTTGTGAAATGATGATGAATTCTCTCTACATTTATTAGCAGGAAGACTTCTTCCTATATAAAGAAACTTCCCTTGAACTATGTGGTTACCTAGTAGTAGCCACTAACCACTTATGACTACTTAAATTTACATTTTAAAAGGTCATATTCATAAATAAGGTCCACTGGTATGAATCAGCTGAACTATAAAAAGTAACTTTCTATAGGTAGGCAGAGAGGCCTTTTTGCTTTTCTTAATTATTCACCTGAAAATGAAAATCCTTGTTATAAGCACTGGCGTAGATATTTTTCAATCCTTTCATATGCTTACAGCATCATCTTCCCGTCATTTAATAATTATATACTCTGCTTGCCATGAATTTTCTTCGTTGTTTAATCTTAATGGGTACTAAAATTTATCAAATGCAAGAATCAATGGAGGGCTCTGTCCCCACATTACCTTCACAAGATTAAAAAATTAACACCAACAGACAACTTCCCATCAGAAACAATGAAAGCCAGAAGCCAACAGAATGTAAATTTCAAAGTGGTCAAATAAAATAATCAAATAGAATTATCTCTCCAGCAAAAACACTCATTAAAAATAAAGATGAGAAAACAACTTCTTCGAAAGCTAGTGACAGACCAGGGATCTCACTAAGAACTACAAAAGCTGGGGGGGGGCGGGGGGGGGGGTGGCGACGACTCATTCCTTTAAAGGCAGCAGAGAGCTCCTGAGATAATGAGAGCAGAAAGAGCTAAGACTCCAAGGAAAAACGAACTTTAGAGAGGAAGCTGATTTCACCCTAGGGCCTTTGCTGATTTGGCAAAAATCTGCAGTCCACAGGAGGCTGGGATTAGCATTGGCAGGCAAACACTCTGCCCCACAACTAGCCTGTGATTCTCACCTGCACCTTCTCAAGGTGGTTAAAAATCCCTAGATTAGCAGGGTATTCAAACCTGAGTGTGTATCAATTCTGATTCAGTGGACCAGTGGCAGCGGGGGTGGGGGTGGGAGGGTGTGAAGCATGCAGACAGAGGTGTCTAGAAATCTGGGTTAATTTTTTAAAACCACCTCATAGTGGCTCTGAAACAAAACAGACCTTACAAAAATGTACAAATATAACAGTACTTTTTTTTCCCCTAAAAAACTGTTACAAAATTTACATTTTGGGTAAACTATGACTACCTAATATTTAGTCTCATAGTCTTATGCCTGATTTTTCATGCCACTGCCTAGAGTAGATGTCTATGTATTACACCTTTTATCATACATCTAAGCAAAATCTGCCATACACAAAAACAAAATGTTCTAAAATTAAACTGAAAAAGTTTTTTAATATAGCAGCCATAAAAGTAGTGTTAAAGACATCAAGAGGTGACTCTAATATGCCTTTCAAATAGTGACATGTGGAAAGGATATTTCAATCTTACACAAAGCATTATAATAACCATCTATAAACATTTTGAAAACTAAGCATTTCACATCAAGAATAAGAGAAATCTTCTTAAATATAGCCATTTACCTGCAGATAGTTCAAGTTTAGAGGCAAATCATATTAAATAAACTTCTTTGTACACAGCAAGTACTCTGTAATGACTGTTTCACTAAGCAAAATCCTGACCACATTTAAGGAGTATAAGATGTATGCAAGACGTAATGCCAAGAATTCCATTAAATTATCTGTGTACCTGATTTCACTTAAAATGATATGGGTGATCATTTTTGTTTAAGTAAGTTAAAACACTTACCTGGGTTTCATATAAGTGTGCAATGTGAAATTGAACTGCAAAGATGATGAAAAATAACAATCAGCAGCAATACAGCAATGTTTGAGGTAAATTAAGTAAGAATATAAAATGTAAAAACATAAGCATAGTCTAGTAGTAACAGAATATAACAAATCTTTAATAAAATAGAATATACAAACATACTAAAGAACATGAACATAAGAAACTACATGTATTTATTGTTGGTCATTATCAAATTTTGTCAATCTAATTATTAAAATTAACATTCAACTCTATAGCAAGTGAGTATACTTCTTACAAAGTTCAAAATGGCAACATTAAGCAGAAAACTTCTATAATCTACAGATTTCAAACACGGTATTTAAAAACTGAGTTACAAGTCAAAATTTATAGTAAAGTCAGTATTTGATAAAAAACATATTAAAACCAAAGAAAGCCTCTTATTTTTTTCTTATACCATATTTCATGCCAACAGCATATACAAAGAAGTCATAGACCAGGATGACACTGCTAATAACACACAGAGGAAACGAGTTGTTGCATTTCTCTATCAGTTCTTCAGAGTTATTAGGGGGAAAAAAAAATCAAACCACTTGAAAGAATAGTAAACAGTCCCAAGATCAAGAAGTATGTCTTGAAAATCAAACAAAAATATATTTCAACTTTTATTTGCAGCTCTTCCTGATACTGCATCACCAGAGTGTGAATGATTCAACAAAAGCAACAATGAACCAGGAATCAAAACTCGATTCTAGAGCTAGCCTTGATAGCCTATTAAAGTTTGGCACGCCCCACAGCGCTCACCCGGGTTTGGTTACTGGGAGCAGAACCACAGCCCTTGGCTGTCAGTAGCCATACTGTGGTGGCAGCTCACATAGAAGAAGTAGAAGGACCTACGACTGGAATATACAACTATGTACTGGGGGTTTGGGGAGGAAAAAGACCAACATACAAAAAACAAAAAAACCCCTGAATACTAGCTACTTAAATACAGATCATTCTTCAATGACAAATCTTTTTTTTCTAATGTTCTATCTACCTGGATTTCATAGTTGGATTTCAAGGAGTCTAGGAGCCTTTCAAAATAATATGCAAAATATTTATGTGGATCTTTAAAAACAAGATCCACACTATCACCAATTTCTCGTTGGGGAGTGCACCATGAATAACTCTCTCACTGATTCCCATAATTCAAGATTCACCTGGGAGGCTTGTTAAAAATAGAGAATCCTAAGATTATGATTCAGTGAGCCTGGGCAAGGCCCGGAAAGCTGCCTTTTTATTCAGTTCTACAAGGGATTCTATACCCATTCCCTGGATCAGTACCTGGGAACAGCTGAACTAAATAACCATAAAGTGCAAAACAAACAAAATATACAGTGGGCTTTCAAATCAAATATTTTTGGATTAAAAGTACTACATCTCTCTATAATCATTAAATATCACACGTTAACTAATCAGAGATGGGACAAAATAAAAATATCATCTTTAGAAGAAGAAAATCAGCTCTTCGTGAAAAGCACATAAAAATAGTAATAATAAAACTTCTACATATATCAATATCCCCTTTACCTACATCTGTTGAGGGCTTTTCTTATTCCCCACTCCCATTTTCCAACACATCTCTCCTTGAGAGTTCCAGTCCAATCTCACACCTCACTACATCATTGGAGGGAGACTACCTTACAGGTTAAGAGAACAAGAAAGAGATGAAAAATCTATGCCCGTTTACCCCGATCTTCTTTCTCCTCTAACCAAGGTGAAAAGGAAGAAAAGCTAAGCAGCTAGCTGACATCCTACTAGCATCCCAATCTCCTCCAGGCTCAGTCCTAGGCCCTATTGTCAAGGGCTTGTGATTTCATGAGTTACTAAATACAGTGTCCTTTTTTGTAGTGTGAAAACCACCATATATTTAAATTCTTAAAAGTCTTCTTCAAAGTTATGGTTACAAGTCCTCTTCAAAGGAAAAGTTTCACTTGGCAAGTCTGAATTAGAGGTAGAAATTTTTAATAAATACTAACATAAAAGGTTCTGAAATTAAACTTTATTCAGAAATTAATACATTATTTTTAGAATTAATAGAATTAATTAAATCTAGAAGAAACAATTTTATCCCAAGGGGTAATCATTTAATGAAAAGTCTCTCATCACCATGATTCTACTTTTCAAAACACGAACTGTAATTAACCCCTCCTTAAATAGCTCTAGAAGTAATAAGTGTATCTACTTATTTTTTAATTACATAAGTGCCATAAAATATAAATATCTCATATAGACTTTTTTTTAAAAGCTCACTTTACTTTCTATAATCTTCTGATCTCTGTAGTACCACAAAGTAACATGGCAGATTTCAAAGAAAGTCAAGGTCTGTGGCATATACAAATAGGTGAACACAAAAATTCAGAGAGAAGTTTTACAAAGACAATAAAGAGCCCTGGTGTTTAAACGGCAATAATGTCTGGCTCAAAGTAGGCAGTCTACATTTGTTAGTGCCCTGTGAGACGTCAGCCATTATCGTAGTTATCAAGTAATCAAGAAGACTGTCTAAAATAAACTACCCAAATCAAATGAAGTACAATGGCCTAATGTCTCTAAATAAAGTTTGTGCCCTTCCATTAGAGTGACCAATCTTTTAGCACTGGAAGTCCTGAGTCTGGGAAACTCCTCAGTCCTGGGCAAAACAGGACCTTAGTCACCCTCCCTCCTATTTCCCTTTTCAATAACAGAAAGAGAGGCAGAGTAAACTCGAAAATGTATTCATGATGGTTCAAACTGTCCTCTTCAAATTCAACAGGAAAGTTTTCTGCCCTGTGGTACTCTGCTACATATGCAGGTGTTTTCCTCTCAAGAGCAATGATCTACAACTGAAATTTAACCTCAACAGAGTAGAAGAAAATGAAGATTTACCAAAATATTTAGTTTGACATTTATGAAATGTCCCTCAAAAGTTATCAAACTGACAAATAGTTAAAATTAACTTTAAGGTACCAGTTATAATCAATTAAATGGAAATCAACTGTTTTCTTATTCTCATAAATTAATTTTACAAGAATGTTAAGGGCCTATATTCTAGGATGGTTTATATAACCTGGATATATAATTAATGAAAAAGTATAAAATAAGACTTTATAAATTAATATATCAATGAGTTAAATTCTTCTCCTAATCTAACCTCATCTTAGAAACTAAAACACTGCTGCATTTGTTACTTTCCCACCATTTATTCTGCAAATATGCCAATCAGTACTAAATCCTGAGTTTCATTTAAAGAAAACAGAAATCTTTCTATGTTTTGTCAGGAAATTGCTTTTTAGAAGTATGAGATAATTGATCTGGTTTAGATGATGATTTAATCCATGCTATGTCTTAATTCATGTTATACGTAAGTTACATTCAAATTTCTACAGCTTTTTCATTGATTCAATCATTTTCTTAGGCATTTTTAACAGACACCCCTTTTCTCTTAACACCTTTCTATAGGGCTAAAAAATGAAGTCACTTATAAGCAAAATACTGACTTTCTAAGACCTAGAATCCTTTGATTGATTTGAAATTTTCATTAAGAACAATTCAATTTTTCATACATTCCAATTAAAACTTCTATTTGTCAAGTAAGAAAGTTTCAAAGAAATCCAGCTTGAACCCAATGAATATTCTTAAAGTTTTTATTGGCTACTTTAAAGTAAACTAAATAAATAGGCCAACACATACTTATTGATAAACACACCATAATTAACCCAATCTGCTTTTGGAAAGAAATCTACATAGAAGCAGAAAATAATTGTCTGAAGAAAACCACTGTATCAGAACATGCTTCATAAGACACATTCTTTTCGAAGTAATTGAAGAACATCACCTCAAACTTTATGATGTGTAAAACTATAATAAAAAGTCAAAGTATGTCTTCATAATTACCAATAATTTTAATACCACATAGCAGGAATCAGTGAGCTACCACATACGAATCTTTGTATACTGATTTTTCCTAAAAGACTGGGAAACTTTGTTTTTAATCCCCTCAAGTGATCTACAATAATTAATACACAAATAATCAACCTAGTTAATTAGTGCAGATAATTTTAATTCAACAACCCAGTTCACTAGCATATCTATTTTAGACAGAGGCTGTTCACAGTAACTGGTCTCACATGTTCCATTTGTACAAGTAGCCATGGCAACCAAAACAGTTAAATTCAACAATTCCAGAAGAAAAAAAAATTGCACAGAATTTATCACTGTCATTATTATTATTACTGTTATTTGCCATGAAGCGATCTGAATACCTGTAGAAAACCACGGTACTTAATAATACTTACTTTCAGCATTGGACAAAGTGCAGGGATTGCAGTCAACCAAAGCTAACTGAAAATGCTGTAAGAAGAGAGTGAGAAAATTACTGCACTAAATGCAGTCATATAAACGTGTCTTAAAATGATTTTTAGGTATCCAAGGTCTAACATCATAAAGAAACTATGCTATGCAAATAAAACGTACTAGACAATCAATTAGAATTACTTTGAACATTTATTACCGATAAGAGACAGGTTGCTGGGTTATTTTCTTGAGACAGTTGAGAATTTGGGGAAGAATTAACTTTATCACGTTATCCTATGTATATTTTTGTTTATATGAAAAAAGCTTCATATTTTTAAGTCTTCAAGTAAATAGGAAGTATTAGTTATAAAACAGTTTAAATAGAACACATTGTTTTTAAAACAAAGTAAAAATTTGATGGTATTGTCAGAACACCATTGCTTATCTCAAAATGATATGAACTTCAGAAACAAAAAAAATTACTATGAGAATGGTAAAACTATCCACCCTTACTGATTCTTCAATAATCATTGTATTTAATGCCTTTTAAAACTATCTGAAATATTACAAAGAGGGATTCAAATAGGCTGTCTTCAAGTTCATCTATGAAATATAATTATCCTTTTAGAACGTTTGTTCCATTATATGTGTAGGCAACATAAAACCACAAATAGTTTATAGCATTCACTTATAATTACATCATATAAGCTGGCCCCAAATTCAAAGCATAACACTAATTTTTAAGAACAATGGGTGACATCTGGTTTATAAACATTAAACCTGGTTTATAAGTAAGAGAAGACAAGTACTAAAATCTTTAAGATAAAAAAAGTAAATTTCTTTCAACTCTTCTAAAAAGTATTTCTACAAATGAATATTCAAATTTTGAGTCTCCACAAAATTTCAGCGTTAAAAATAATCAACAAACCCAGTAAAGTAGAAACCCACTAAAAAAAATTGACCACAATAAGCTCGTTCCTATCCACAATCCAAATACCTAAAGAGCTGAACAAACTAAAAATTGATATCCATAACGACAACTTCTAGATTTATCAAGAGAAATAATCATCAGCAAGCTTTCAGTAGTATATTTTCAACACAGAATCAACAAAACTGCACTTGGTCAACTAGAACCCTCAATTAACAAAAATAAACTCATGTCAGCTACCCAGTATTACAAACGAAAAAAAGATTAGAAGGCATCATTTGGTATGAACACAGTAGCTATTATATTCATTCACGAATGTCTGTTATGTGCATGCATAATTAGGCTAGCCTACATTTGCAGTACTCTTAATATTTAAGGATTGTAATATTCTGAAGGAGCAAACTACTAACAAAATGACTATGACCCTTAAATATTAAATATTTAATCCACTCAACAAATATTTATCAAGAGCCTATAATGCCCTTAGGACAAAGCAGACACTAGGGATACAATGGTCAACAAAAGTGAAAAATTATCCACCATGGTTGACTGAATGAAAAAAAAACCAACATCTGAACACTTGGAGTACTGCTTTTATTTTCCCTTGGCCTACTAAGCAGATTGTACGTCCTCCAAAATCCCTTTAGTGTGCTACCACAGCAATAGAAAACAGACTATTCTAAAAAGTGAGTACTAGGAAAGCAAAGCATGCTTTATAACCAATTGCTTTCCTCTAGACAAAAAGAGCAGCACAGCAGCCACACATTCAGATTGTACTACATTTCTAAGTCTAATCTATCCTGCCAACATAGATTAATATTTAGACAAGAGAAGAGAGACCTTTCCTAACTGAACCATGCAAGGGTACAAACTGACCTGCAAAGAAACAGCCTTCAAGACGGCAGTTATTTTAGTTTTACGATTACACTGAAATCCCACAAAGAACAGGAGATGCATAATTCGAATTGCCATCCTACATTTCATCCAGCAATATTCAAGGTCCTGCAATGAAACCTAGCAGAAGGAGTTTTGGACCATGTTTTATATACTTATTAATCAATCTTAAAAGCAGCAATGAAGTCATTGACACACCATTTTGAACCCACATTACCAAATATTAAGCTTTTCCAAACAGCAACGATATAGAAAAATTACTCACCAAGAGTACATATTCAAAAACATGCATTATGAGAATGAAAGAACTTACAGAATAATTACTAAGAAACTAAGAATAGACACACAAAACCACCTCATATAAAGAAAAACAATGATATACCTTTCAGTAAACTAAAGGGAGATGAGACTGGGGTGGGGATGACATGACCTCACAGTTTCATTTCTACTATCTAAATCAGATGAAAAGTAGATACATCTATTAACAAATAAATCAGCAGAAATGACTATCAATTATGATAATTAGCCCCCAAACCTGAAAATTTCATGGTAAAATATCCAGCACCCATCCCTACAACCAATAGAAGCAGCTAGGAAACATCTGTACCTCACACAGAAATATCGCAGGACTGAAATTGACTACTGCTGCATGAAATAGTTACTATGCAGTAGAGGCTTCTGCAATTCAAAGACTACATACAAACCTCAAGGCAAAAAACATTCTACACAAAATTAATTTCCAAGCAAGAAGATTTAACTAAGACTTTTTTTAATGTTACAGTGATTTTCTTTTTATAGAGCACTTCTGGTCCAATTTAATACAAAGTTCGGTTCATTACAATTTCTGTTGACATCTTTATCACCAAAGTCACCTTTTGTTTCAAAAGCTTTTGATTCGTTCAATATTTCAAAATAACTTCATATAATTTTGCTTTACACAGCCTAAGGAACTTGATTTCTACCTGGAGAGGGGAAATCTATATTCATGTAATTAACACATAAAACTCAAGTTTCAAGACTTTATTTCCTTTTGAATTATTTTACTTCTGGCTGTAGAGTCTGTGATTACCTCATGAATCTTTTTATTTGTAGAACCCTTCAAGTGTATTCCCAATCCTGAAGACAAGCAATGAGACAACTTTTCGTAATTCACAAATAATGTTTGTATGTACAAATTATTAATTTGGAGCAATGTTTGGATTCTAGATCCAATCTTGGATGTTCTGACTCAGTGGGTTAGGGGTGACACTCTGTGAACCAGATAAAAGCTTCTAAAAATTATTCCAATACATAGGATTAAATGCCAGTATTTTAAATTGTGTGCTTACCCCCAAAAATCTTATTTCAGACAATGTAGACAAGGTGTGTATAGTCGATACTGCTGTCTATATTCAATTAGGGTAGACAAAGCCTTTTAGGAATAAAATGTTGGCAACTAGCTTTTACTCTACACCAGGCACTCTGCCATAGCTGTGCATCTACAGAAGTGAATACTCACTGAAATTAATGTTCTCATACAAGTTTAAAAGACAATTCTATAACAGAATCCAAAATGATACAGATGAGAGAAGAAAGAAAAGAGCTACTACAGGCTGAGGAAACAACTTATTTTTATGCAGCCCTTATGAAAGGGGGTTTGACGGACCATTTAAGTGGGAAAAGAGAAGGTATGTCAAGTATTCTTGCCAGTCAAATTAGTTTTTCATTGTTACAGACTGCCACAATTCTGAAAGTATGCTTTAAAACCAACAAACTTCATTCCTAAATTTAATAGTCTATGATACATGGATGAAACTAGGGAAATGTCTCAGCATATGATGGTACTTCCTTTAGGGATTTGGTCTCCGAAAATAAGATATAGAACTGAATCTGGTAAGTTCTGGTAGGGCTTGTGAGCCACAATGCCTGGCCAAGCTGATCTGCCGGAGGTTTTCTCGAAGCCCTCAAATTCAGTTCTTCCAATTCTCTTTGTTATACTCAATGAGGGACTCTACTGCACACCAATGACTAACAGCTAACAGATCCTGGCAGTCTTCACTCAAAAAAGAGGCTCCATTTGGTCTCTTCCAAAAACTTCTTCAAAAAAAAAGTAAAACAAAAGATACTGAACATGTTCAAAATCTTATTTCTAGCCCTTCTTTTCAGCTCCAGGCTTATATCTGCCTATACCAACATCTGATATCCCTCGGATACCTCCAACTCAATATACTCCCAAATGATCCATCTCCATTCAGAGCCTTTTCACCTGCCAACCCCAAAAACTGCTGCTACTTTCTTTATCCCCTACTTCAGAAAAGTGATTCAAGCCAATAAATGGGAAATCTCTTTCCACGTCGAATCAGTTAATAAATTAACTTGTTTATTAACTCAAGACCTCTAGGATATTACTACCTTTCATCCACCCATGCATCCATCCTATGAGAACCCATTTATCCTACCAATCTTGCTCATCTTTTTTCCTCTAACTTTGTCCTACCTAATCTCCTAACTCATTTGTATCGTATTTTATAAAAGTATAGGTATGCAACTGATTAGAAATTTTAAAACACGGCTCGAGTATGTGTCTAATCTGTGTACATAAATGATCAGAATACGGGTTGACTTAATTTACAAGTTCTTTACATCTAGTGTACAATTTGTATTCGTATCAAAATAAGACTGCGATGTATACAAATAACAAATACAAGGTAAATATTATATATATTTTATAAAGGGGACAATTCAATAATTCAGACTGTAAAATGCTGCTTGGGAACATAACCTTTTTTGGAAAATGTGACATTAGATACACTGAATGCTTCATAAAGCTGCATTTGAAGATCAAATATTTATAACCACGAATTTACGTAGTTATGGGTAAACACCAAAAAAATGCTTTTTGATTGGAAATTACTTCCTGTAGTTAAAATATATTTGAGGAGAGAAAACTGGCATGGGAAACCTGGCCTCACCCTAACTCCTTAGTATCAGAAAGGATCGTCGCTGCACATCTATGAGCAGTCATGTCTTTTTCAAACATGTATTTTGGAGGAACTAAAGTACTTCAGCTAATTATACTACTCCACACTTTAAGGTATGTAATAGAACTCAGGGGAGAAGTAAATATCAAATAGAAAAACAAAACGAGGCAGGCAGAGTGCAGTGAAGAAAGCATTAAGTGGCTAGATAAACCAATTAGGAGATCACCTCATGCCAGAGAAAAACATCTAGGAAAGATTAAAAGGTAAAGTACAAGGTGATGAGTAGTGGAAAAAGGAAAGAGCAGGGGAAATATTTTGGTCCACAAATGAGGACAAGTGGACAGAGGACAAAATAAACAGCAATGACTATCCTCGGCAAAAGGAACACTGATGTTACAGTCAGGTGAAACCGAGTTCCACTGCCAAAGTGGGAATTGGGGAGATGTTTAAAAGTACAAATGTGCAACTAGTATATAAATAAGTCCTGGAGATCTAATGCACAGCATAGAAATTATGGTCAACAATACTGTATTATAAACTTCAAAGCTGCTAAGAGACTAGATCTTAATTGTTCTCACCAAAAAAAGAAATGACAATTATGTAATGTGATAGAGGTGTTAGTTAATGCTACAGTGGTAATTATACTGCAATATATAAACGTATCAAATAAACAGGTAATCATATTGTAATATATAAATGTATCAAGTCAACCCACTATACACCTTAAACTTACATGAGTTATATTCAATTACAACTCAATAAAAAATTTTAAAAGACTAGAATTTTCAAAATGCCAACTGGAAGAGTTAAGCTATTGAGCATCATGAAGGAAACAGGGCAGGGGGCGGTATGGAGAAATAATAGCAACTTTCATTATCTTCAGACAACTGAACTAATAAAAATATGCTGCTAAAGCTTCAAAAAAGAAATATTACAGATATTTCACAAACTTAAGGCATGGTTAAAACTAATTTAATAGCTAGTATTCAAATTCTCAGCAAGTATTTCTATAATACGTAGAGTTCGCAGTATGTTAATTAAATGAAACAAATGATCTATGCAATCTGCACTAATAAATAAAATAATAAAAGACAGGAGGCATTTTGGATTCCAAAAGTGGTTTCTAAAAGGAAGTATATATCATCATGCCTTTACTTATTCCTCCTGCTTTAATATATTGGCATAAAAAAACGACAATAAAATTTCTCAGTCTATAAAGGCTAAAAGATCTAATTAGACACCTGGAAATGAAGGAGTTCCTGGAGAAGAGTAAGGTAAACAAAAAGTGGAAATGCTATTTCACTGAGAAGTTTCATGCCAGGTGTAACAGCAAAGGGGAGACAAGCTGAAGAAAAGCTGAACTGGTGAATGGGGGGCATTGGAGAAAACAACTGCACTGGCAGTTTGTACAGAAAAAAATTCTATTAAGAGGTGATAAATAAAACCAGCCTCTCTTTTTTTTGTTTCCAATGTTTCTAGCCCGATCATCCAATGAGAGGCACTGTATCATTTTATAGCCTCTTCTATTTCATTTTATTTATCCATTTAAGAATACTAAGTACTGAGTAAACTGCCAAGCTAACACACAAGTCTCCTTTGAGTTCAACCCATTTCCTTTGAAGTATCTCTGTAATTCTGATATTCCTAACCCTTTCATACTAACCCCTTCAATTAGGACTTACCTTCAAATACCAAATTATAAGGGGACTTATATGTATGCATCCCAGTCAATTATCCCAGGTTCCCAAAAAAAGTCACTCACTCTCTTTACCTTTAAAAATCTAAAAAAGTTCCAATGTTGATATATTTTAGGAAAACTTAAATATGTAAATATTAGGGACAATGTCTATATAATCTTCATTAAATAGATGCGTTGGCAGTGACTGAAGAATATGGGCGTTATTACATCTTATTTTGCATTTATTAGCTTCACATGAAGTAAATAATGTTAACAGTCTGCCAGGATGTAAAAATTAGAGGCATTATGTAAAACTATTTGTCAAAATTAGTGTACTTTTATTGAAGTAATGATAGCACAGTGCCTCAAATGTGTAATACATGTAAGCAATTATTAATATCACTAAAAGGTAATGACATAAAATTCTGCATTAATTATATGGAGTTAAATAGGCAACCAAATTATCTGCAGCAGGGAAGAAAAACAATCACAAAATATCATGTAGAAATGTCACCCTGGAATGAACTCTGGTCAAGATAATATTAAACTAGTCAATAAATTAGGAATTGGTGCCTCCACCACTCACTAAACACATGAAATCTTTATTGGCCAATTTAACGGAAAAATAACACCATATGATTGAAAAGTAAGCTGGCCATTAACTTCACATTTCTGAGGATGGGAAGAGTGACAAAAGTATAAGTATTTAATTCTATGATGGGAAAATGGAATCCACAAACTATATTTATACTGGCTCCCAATTAGAGGCATTTTAGATGTAGTAGATAAATTGAACTGAAAAAGAAGGGCTGGGGTCAGCCCAGTGGCATAGTGCTTAAGTTCACGTCCTGTACTTCAGCAGCACATGGGTTCATGGGTTCGGTTCCCAGGTGCAGACCTACAGACTGCTCATCAAGCCATGCTGTGGCGGTGTCCCACATACAAAATAGAGGAAGATGGGCACAGACGTTAGCTCAGGGCCACTCTTCCTCAAGCAAAATGAGGAAGACTGGCAACAGATGTTAGCTCAGGGCCAATCTTCCTCACCAAAAAATTAATTAATTAATTTGAAAACAAAAAAAGGCGGTGGCCTAAAAAAAACCCTTGTTTGTCAGATATTTTCATATACATATATATTATTTAATCTTTACAACAATCTTGTGGAGTGGGTACAGTTATGCCAGTTCTACAGACACAAAGAGGATCAGAAGAGTTAGGCATCTTACCCAAGGATACACAATTAGTTACATGGCAGGGTCAAATTTTAAAACCAAATTTGCTTGCTCTGAAAGCTGTTTACGCAGTACCAAAACAGAATGAATCTGTCTCAGAGATACATTTCAGGGAAAAAAGTTATTACCAGAGATAGAAATAAAACAGGAGGCCCTGGAATGCATTTCATGTGTGGGTGAAAAGAAGGAATCTATTATGAAAATAAACTGTATTTTATTTAAATATTTTACCATCTAAAACATACTGTATATGCTATATCCCTCTTCAGGCAAAGGGAAAAGAAATGAGGTAGAGAAGACCTGATCTGCAATGGACAGACAGTCATACTGCCCCTACACCAAAATACTCTTTTCACCCAGCCCACTCCTCCATTAGATAGGAACAGTGTATTTAGAGAATTGAGTCCTGCTCAAAAACTGGGCATAAGTGGTCTAAGAGTAACCACATCTATGATAAGGAATCAACTGAGAATGGCCATGTGGCCTATTTCTGGCCAATGAGATGTGAAGCATTAATGAAGAGATGAACTAGAAGTCAGGATCTTTCTCCTCTATGAAATGATGATCAGAAATTTATTGAGCACTTATTGTATGCCAGCTCTATACTAAGCACCCATGCCACTACTCTATAATGTCTTTCTATATAAGCATGAAAAAGGAATCGTCTCATTTTGATTGCACCTGGCAAACAGACTTAAGAATAAGCCAACACAGAACAGAGAAGAAAATGAATCCTTGATGAAACTTTGGATCAGCTGAATCAACCAATCCAGAAGGCTGGACTTCACATTATATGAGCTACTATTTTTGTTGCTGTTATTTTAAACAGTTTGAGTTGGAGTTTCTGAGGTTGCCCAAAGCATCTATACCAATACAGTGTGGTAGGAAACAGTTTCATGTAGCAGAAAAGTCATCAGAGCTTCCACATCTATCCACATAAAGCTAAAGTACTGGCCAGTCCACTTTAGAAAAATTGGAGGCCACCTAAGGGAAGAGGGGCGTATCATTCCTTCTGATTCCTACCTTAATTTATACTAAATACTAAGCACTTATAGTAATATACTGATATACCTCCTCCTCAACTAAAAATGCTGATGCCTAAAATTCTCCTGAAAATAGACAAAGAATATTGGAGACAGAAGCCTTAAAAAGCCATGTCAAAAGGAGATAAAAGTCAAATGAAATCTTTTCATTATGAGGAAGAGAAACATCAAAACACTCTTAAAATTCTTTTGTATGTTCATTCAAATGAAATAAACATCAGAATGATATCAAGTATTTTATTTAAAAGGAAGAAAGGCCGAAAACAAAAAGACTGCACTTACTTACGGCAATTTTGCTGAAATTGCTATGACCTGAAGGTTTGTTAGCCTTTGACTAGCCTGAACAAATAAAAGTTGTATACAGGAAGGTTTCTGTTGAAGCAGGAACACTTTCAATTAGTTATAGAATACTGTCCAACACTGTTTCCTCTGATTAAAGGGGATTTAAAATATTGCCACCTTCATGGAAACAGAGCTTTGCATCCACATAATTAAGATACCACTGTACTAATATTCAATAGCCACATGCCATAATTTAGGACATATCTGATTCCTTTTTTTCCACTCAAATATATTTCCTGAGCAACATTTACCAAACTGCTACCAAAAACACTTCTGCAACACATAATAGGCATGTTGTTGAAACCTGCAGTTAGCCACTGATGATTAAGTAGCTAGGAACTAAAGTTTTTTTTCCTTTTTTGCAATTATGATTATAACTTTTAGCTGTTTACCCACCCATTGTTAACTATGCTGCTTAGGCAATATGCTATCTGACTTCCACTAGGTTCCTATAGATAACATCTCCCTGGAGCCTGGATCACCATGGTAATGGGTGTTTGAGCTGTTTATCAGGAATTAGAACCCCTTTATCCTTCGGGCCGGTTGAGACCACCAACCCCTCAACTGGGTCCACGTGAATGTCTGATAAATGCCTTTTGACTTTAAGAGGCTAAAAACTCCACCCTCAGATCATGCTAAGGTCACCATTTTGTGAACATGTGTCCTATGAAGAGCCATGAAGTCTGACTACGCTTGCACAGATCATCAATTACCTCACCTCTCCTCACCTCCAATCATCTATCTCCACTTTTCAGACCACCTTGCCCCCTATCCCATTAATACGCCTGAGTCCCTCTTTTCAGGGAATTAGATTTGAGATTCATTCTCCCGTTTCCTCACTTGGCTGCCTTGTGATTAAACCCTCTCTCTGCTGCAATCTCATGGTCTCAGTATTTGGCTTTCCAGGCGATGAGCAAAAACGAACCTGGTTCCATAACACTGTGACAACGTTGTAAAATGCTCAAATAAGTTTATTTTGTATTATAAGCCATTTCACAAGTTTTGTTAGCTAATAAACACTGTAAATGTCCAAGAGGAGGATATAATATGCAAGGAGGCAAATCTGAACTTATTTTCCATTTCAAATCCAATCACACCCCATAGTATAGTTGGAGAAATGCTGCTCTAAACTTGAGGAAAACTGCTAATTTCCAGGCATCCCTTATTCTCCACACTACTTACTTACATTTACCCTCAGGCCTAGTCCCCAAACTGCCACTTACCTTTGATAACTATGTGATCGAAATACTTCACAATCTACTGGTTTTAGTGTTTTTAGTTATATATATCTCTTTCTCATACCATCAGCATTGTTCTTTATAAACTCATGAAAGATAGAAACCATATTTGCATAACTGTCTACGTTAAGACTCTAGAACAATTAGGGACTCAAACACAGTTTTTAAAAAACCTTCAATCGTTCCTTATTAGTGAATTCAAATTAAAACCTACTGTAAAAGTCATTCTTTATCTCCCTCTCGCCCCTTCAGAATCAAGATAATCTGCAATGGAGATTATTTAGAACATGGCAACCATTATAAAAACTCATAAATTCACAAAAACTTAAGCTTTTTCCTAGAACTTCTAATCCTTTCAAAAAGCAACACTTTTATCATGCAAGTAAGCACTATATTCAAGAAAAGCCCAGTAAGACCTAAAGTGATGGCAGAGACAGCACAAGAAACTCAATTAAAAATTTGAGAAATATCAAATTTCCATAGAAAGTAAAATATTTAACCAACAATGTATTATCTTTTCCCAATAATGTTTACATTCACAAACCACCGGTTCAAATGACTTTCAGAGAACACATTTTTCTTATAATTTAGATATGAGACTGTGCCCTGCTGGTAGAGGTGGACAGATTTCGAGTGAGCTCCATGCAAATAAATGGTCAATGATTTGGTCACAGATACAGCATCATTAAGCAGCTGCTTCTGACCTCTATGGTGGCCAATCACTTATAGTGGAGTGATTTAGATGTCCAAATCGAGACTGAAACTTTCAACCTTTCCTGATGACAGACCTCAATTTAAACTTTAAAAAAAAGTTTAATGGTGTAATTAGTTACCTATGTCTTGGTATCATAACTACTGTGTACCCTGAAATCCAATCTTATGTATCTTCTAGCTCATAGCTGATAAACAGTTCTTTCGCTTAAATTTTCTTTTGAAGTGCCAACATAAATTCCAACATTTCTCAACGCTCTAATATTTAACAACATCCCCCCAAAAAAACACAAAAATGAAACATTATATCTTGGAAAAAACCCAACAACCTACCTTTAAACTAGACTCATAGTCTGTGTTCACTTTGAACATAAGCCCAAGTCGTAAATGAATTTCCTTGGCTCGACAAAAGCTGGGATCAACATAAAGCACCTCCTGAAATGCTTTAATTGCCCTGAAAGAATATAGACATAAGATATCTTAACTTTTTAACACTTGCATGAATTCTTGCTTGGCAGCACAGTAAAACTTCTGTTTTATGCAATACTGTTTTAAAGGAAATGCTAGTTTTATAAAAATGATGTGAATGAACAGTTTAAAAAAAAAAAAGACTGGGAAGGGGCACCAGAGTCTTTCACATAATTAAATGTGTAAAATCTCATTTAATATAAAAGAGGAAAAGAAAGAGCAGTTCAATTTATTCTCAATTATTCAAATAATATTTTATGGCTTAATAAAATTATCAGTATAAATAACTGATTTCATTGTTTTTGGAATTTCCTGGGGGACAGAGGGTTGGGGCAGATAGGATTAGTTTTAGTTTTAAGGGAGGAGAGATTAATCCTGTCTAGTCTACTCCATAAAAATAAGTACTCTTTTTAAAACTTTTTATTTTTTATCTTTCAGATTCAGGTTTACATTCCATTTGTACCTTATTTTTTATAAGGTGTGACGTAAGAGGTCAGTTTTCATTTTTTTCTGTACGGATATCTAATGGTCCCAGCATTATTTGTAAGAAAGACTATTCTTACCACAGCTCTGTAGTACCACTTTGTCCTAAATCAAATGTCCATATTCGTGGGGGTCTGTTTCTGGGTTCTCTATTATATGTCACTTTCCATTCGTCTATCAGTGTATTGGCCCCAATTTCATTTTTACCTTTAATAAAAGGTATCAACTATCAAGAGAACAAATACAAGGGTGAGGAAGGGACACTTTTCATTTAACACATTTTTATATCACTTAATTTGAGCATGTGGATGTACTACCTACTCAAAAGTAAATTATTAACAAACAATGTCAACTTTAAATTTTGAAAATTATAATATCAGATATTACAGTATGTTAAGCATCACTTTGAATCTCTCTACATGTTTTAAGGCTTATCCCAAGTACAAGTTAATGCATTCTTTGCAAAGCTTTTTATCAACTATTCTCTGCCTCTACTTATCTTAAAGGGGGCTATTTATTAGAATCTTAGATGATTCCAAAACAAAAGCCAATCTTTCATAAAATGTTCAAAATATTATACCACAAAATAGAGTCAAACAGTACTCCCTGGGCCTTTAAGTAATTTTATTTTGATTCATGCATTATCTATTTCCAAAAAAAACCTGTGGTTATGAACATCTTTATTATAAAATTAAGGGCTCTAAAAGGTAATGTTTATTGTGAGGGGCAGGGGCAATAGGTCTGGCATCAGATATCTTTACACCTGGTGAAATATTTTCTTCCTGAAGAGGAGCTCAGCATCTATGTGTTAGATGGCTTTTTAAATGGGTGAGGTGTGTATGTGTTTTATTATCTGATTGTCGATAGGCAGCACAGGGAGTCAAAGGCCTAACGGGAAGGAATTGGTGTAAATTACCATTCTCATTCAAAGGCAGTTTCATATTTCTGTCAATCAGACTTCAAGATACTCATCTGCATACTGTTAAGAGGTTCTTTTTGTACTCTTCTCAAATCTTTCTAATAGGAAGAGGTGCAGCTTCAGCCTCTATATTCTCTTGGTCATGTCTAGTGCTACCACCTTCTAATAGAACAGGCAATTGTGTATAGGGGCCCGGGGGGTGGGGGCAGGAGAGGATACAGCAAGCACATGGGGATCAGGAGGACACAACAAGGGGTTAGGTAGGGAACAACTGCAGCAATAAACGTTGCCAATTAAACCATATGATGCAACTGGAAAGGGTATGCAGGGGCTTTTGGAAGCTTCTGGGGTGATATCAATTTTTTATTTCTCGACCCAAGTGATGGTTATGAATGTTTATTTTATAAATAATATGTTAAGATGTATACTTATGTTTATGCATTTTTCTCTAAGTATATTGTATTTTGTAATAACAAAAATTGAGGGCAATGCTTCATAAAGTCCGAATTAACCTTACCTTATGATATGGCTCAGAAAACTCTCTTATAGAATGGGTCAGAACTAAGCAATGTCCACATGTGCCAATAAAAAACCCAGGAAGGCCTGAGTCAAAGACATGAAAGAAAAAGAATGGTGGTGGAAGACAGCAAAGAAAAGAAGGAATAAAGGAGAAAAAGAAAAGAAGTTAGGAAAGAACAACGATCTAAGGAAGGGAGGCAGAACACAGAGCATCAATAACAACCCTTCTGTCTCAGTTTCTATTTCCAGCCTTTTCCCTAAGCCTACTATTCGTAAATGTGTTTTACTCCATAGGTGCCTTTAATACAGACATCTTATCCACTTAGTTCACGATGTCACACAAGTACAGAGACATAGGTTTATTTTAACAAGTTCTCTGTACATGTGAACACACTGAAAATTTTTAAAAAATTATTAACCTATAAGCATAAACACATGTTCCAAAACACTAGTCTGGGCCATGTTATGTTTACTCTTTAAGGACTATTAAAAGTGCCCAAGACAAGGTATGGCCAATATATATCTAATCAAGTTCTCCTCGTTGTCGTTTCAAAGTCTCCCTCAGATTCAATACATTACAGGCTCAATCTTCAATATCTTATTACTAGATTACTGACATAGACTCCTTAAGGACTTCTCTTGCTCTGCTGTGGCTTGCTATGTTTCGCCAAACATGTGGCTCCTGTGACTGCCAATTAACCATGATACTCTAAGTCAAATCCCCATGTAGCATGTAAACAGTGAGCATTAAGCATTTAAGTACATGTGAGCAGTTCCTATTCAACTCCGTTCCCAGTTATGCCCTAATACCACTCATCCTCAGCCGTGAATCAGCTTATCTTAGGAATTTCTTTATGAGAATACTGGCCCCCATGGCTTCACTGCTTCTCCTTACCATGGTCTCCTGACCTGGAAAATTTTCATTCTTCTGCTTCACTCTAAGTCCACTATTACCTTCAAGACTCACCACCCAAACTCAACGCCAACTATTTTTTGCTTAGTGTTAACTAGCAGTTAGGTCCACTCTATAATCAAATAATTTTAGTCTGCACCTATTAGTGTGCGGTCTCCAATTGTTCCATGTAGTCTATTCCTTGAGGTCTGCATTCTTCTTTTATTTTCAATTTTCTAAATAATACAGCAAAATGTTTAAGTGTAATAGATGCTTACTGATGCCATCACTTTCATGGTTAGTTGATTGGACTTCGGGGGGTGGGGTGGGGGTGCCAAGGCAAGCTCCATAGTCTCTTTACTGATCAGTTCCCCTCATGTAACTAAATATATCTAAATTCATTTTCTTTTCTAAATTTTCACCCCTCTCTCTCGCCTGTGTGCTTCTTCAGTTTCTCCCAACCCAGGGGAGGGAAAAAAAAAAAAAGAATGAGAATGAGAGAGAGTGAGAGTGTGTGTGTTTGTGTGTGTTGGGAGGTGGAGAGTGTTGCGGAGAAAACAGGTACTACTCAGACTACATTCTAATTTTTGTCATCATTTTACCACATTCATATCTCACCAAACTGCACGTAGCCAGAACATGATCTCTGCAGCAAAAGCTAGACTAAAACACTAACACATACAAACTCTGCTGACCTTTGTATTCTGACAGAGAATTTGAGAACATGAGAAACGGCTACCCCAAACTATAAAATCCTTTTATGATACAATGCCTGGAATGGTTTATGGTTTTCAAATATTAAAGCATATTCTCTACTAAACATGCTGTGCTGGCATTTTTTTCTTAAAATCCAAAAAATGTTTTTTTAATATCACCAAAATTATTTCCATAGATTTTGTTTAAAAATTTTTTGCATTTAACGTTTGCCATTGTTCATTTTAAAAAGGAAATGATAGAAAGATAAAATCTTAATAGCACTACCTAAGAAAAACAGATGTGCTAACTATATTTTAAAACAATGGTCATTTTTAATATTTCTAGAAAGTCATTAAAAAAAGCCTCCTTTAGAACTTTACCAAACTATAGTAAAAATGATATTAATGAAACATCCCTAGCACAGTTTCAGTACACCTGGAAAAAGATATAATCAAACTTTAAGTTTTCAGAGGCTAATAAAGCTGAATCCAGAGATTTCCCTCAGGGATATCTGAAGGGATAAATGAACCAATTTCACAAAATTTCATACTAATAAAAGGGAGAACATTCTAGCTCTACATCAGTCATAACATGTACACACATAACAGATATATACTTCCACACATATCTATTAGGAAATTTAAAAGTTCCTTTTAAATGAGACAAATAGAAAGATTTGATGAAGTAATCAAAGAGACAGGTAAGATTTTTAAAGGTGGAGATCGAAGAACAAGGCAGACCAAAGAGCGTAAACGGCACGAACAAAGTTACACAGGCAAAAAATGCTCAAGATGTTTTCAGGGAAATGTTAATACAGTATGACTGATACTAAGAATATATTTAGGGGAGCAGCAAGGCTGGAAGAATCAGTTGAGGTTGAAGGAGAGAGGAGCTTAAATGTGACGCTAAGTTAGAAATACCATACACTGGGTTATTCATATTGACGTTTGCTAATATATTACCTCTTGGCTCTTTTGCCCTCTCTCTAACCAGTCTTCATCACTCCAGAGTGGGATACTTTTTTCCCTACCTTATTACAAGATTTATGCTTTTACCCATAATTTCCCTACAGTTTAATTAGTCCAAGCCCTACCAAATTCTCTCTAGTAATCTATTGTCACTGGTAAGCATAACTTTACCAGAACTGCCTTAGTTATCCACTAGTTTTTTCAAAACAGAAGTGTACATAATAAACTCAACACATGTTAACATGAACTGTTTCATTTTAATGGAATTAAAACTTCTGATCTAAGAGCATTAGTTTGTATTATAATAGCTCAAAAATATCTATTAAGTTATTGTCAGACTCCATGCCAGACAAGCCTCAGGAACAATGGTATCACAACTTCATCAGGTTTATGTTTGCACCCAAAGCAGTGACTATACAGGAGAGCAGAGATTCGTACACCCCTAAGAACACTTGTGATTCGTGCTGGGGAAATGAATCCTAAGGAAACTTCACTTGTAATATGTTAATATTTCTGTCATTTTTGAACTCACCTCCACCTCATCCACCAATCCTTTTTGATGTCAACATAACAATAATCACTACATTTCCTTACTAGGCCTATCAATTAGATTTGACAGCTTAATTTCCAAAATCCTATGCCTCTAGCACAGAATTACGTAGCTCTTAGATTTGCTTACCATAGGACCATTCTGATATTGATCAATGGGAATACAAAAGGTTATAGGTTACAGAGATAGGACTGATGAGGATTTTCAGGGGGATACATTTAGAAATATGGCTACAAGTTGTAGTAATTTATTATTGTACATATTTCAGTTCCTCTCACCCAAGGACATAGGTTTCCCACTACAAAGGCAAGAAGCAGCTCAGTTCAAGGTAACCCTAGCAATTTGCCACCTTAACGAACAAGAACAAGCAAAGGCTCGGGCGTGCATCCACACGTGTGTAAAGGAAGGGCTTACAGAGATTGGTTCTAGCTCTCTGCTGCACGTATTTTACTTTGGGCTTCTATGTCTTCCTTTCACCTTCTGGATGTCTTTTTTTAAGTTTGGTTCCAGATGACTAAGTAGGATAATAGTAAAACTGAATAATCATGCTAAGTCCAATGAGGATGTTAACAGTTGCTCTACTACTGTCTGACATGGGCTCCTCTGTCTAAGGAAGAGGCTGCAACTGAAACTGGAAAAACTGACCAAGTAACTGAGCTCATCTAGAAGCTAACCAAGAAAATCAACTCCAAAGGAAAAAACAGGCAGCATAATATGGCAAGAAACAAGACAAACAGGTTAACGGGATAAAACTATAGTTAATAAAATTGCTCTTAATAATATATCGTCACCGTTGCCAACCCCAACACATGTTGGTTGCACACATTATTACCAAATACCTAAGCTACTCAAATACCAACAGACACCATCACCAAATATCAAATTTTACTTAAATTATAAATGTACCCAAGACAGAACATTCTGAGACATCCTAGGCAGATTCTCAGAGCTGACAATACAAAAAAAGGCATACTACACTCTTCTCTAGAAACACTTTTTTCAACAAATCCTAAAGAATTTGGTGTGAAATTAAAAAAAAGAAAAATGTCTGATCCCAGGAATTAATACTACCTATAAATAAAACACAAATACAGTTTTAACCTACGGAAGTTCCTATCAGTTAAGGCTGTACTCTAAAACTCTAACCAAGCACCTACTCCATGCTTTCTAATTCTATGGCTATTCAAGAAATAGCAAGGTAAGTTAAAGGAAAAGCTGGGGCACAGAGTTTGTAAAAGAACATTTGACCAGCAAGAGAAAAAAAACACAGCCAGGATGGATTCAGACAGGGCGTGAGATATATCATTTTAGGAAGTAGCTAGAGTTGAAACTCAAGACATGAAAAAATGGTGGTGAACCAGGACAAGATCGACAGACCAGAGGGCACTTATTAATTCAGACATTGCATCATCCTTATATCATTCAGTTTCATTTCTTAAGTCAACTGAAGGATACAGAAATCATATGTAGATAAGCAATCAAATGATACAATTTTCCACAGCTACAAGCCCCCTAACTAGACATGCTCACACACTTATTAAAACAATCCAATTCTGAACTGATCATTGCTTCAGTTCACTACTGATTTTATGTTTGTATCTTCAATCTACAGAGAACTCACAAGTTATCAAATAGGTAGTTCGTGAAAACTGGCTGGTGTGAGGTATACATGTGTGTTTCTAAATAGTAAAGTTCCTTGCCATTGGTTTCATCTAAATTATTTCTGGTTGGCCATAAAGATTGTACCAATGTGCCCAGGAGAACAATTACAAATACTGATTAAAAAATAACCACCTGTCACTCTTCAAAGGTGGGGACAGTATAATAGGAAAAAATACTAGATTGAGGAATCTGAGCATAAGCTTGTTTCTGCCACTAATTAAATAGTTACATAATACTGAGTTAAACACACACACACACACCTTGCTTTCTTCATCTACAAAACTAAGGGAAAAGACTTATCTGTAAGACCACTTTTGGTTCTAAAAGTTTTGAATTGTGAATTCTATGAATAGTATCTTCAAGAAAGAGAGAGATTTTAAAACAGTCCTAATCTATTCTTCTTGGTTTTACATGTGATACAATGGACATGAAGTCAGGAGGCTTAAGTTTAGGATTGCTCTAGAGCAATGGATAATTTACAAAGAAAATTAGTGATCTGAACAATTGTAATACTCCATATACACAGAGGTGTTCTCTAACAATGCAGTGTTTCCATAGATGATCAAAATCCAACAAGACGAAAAGCAAAGAGGGAAGAAAAAGTATATAAGGAAAAGTTATCCATGTTTAAAGTTTCATCTTTAGGGAAACCATATCAAATCACTGCCAATGCACATTTAAAAGCTCTGCAATAAATATTCAGGATGCCCAACAGATATATGACAGGGTTATAACCTTTGGCTAAAACCTTCCTTTGAACCCTCACAGCACTCACTCACCTTAAAACTATGGAGAATAGAAGGGACTCTGACAAAGTGGATACAGTTCAAATAAAAAATGTCCACATAGGGCCTTACAGTTTACAAAATCTACATCATCTCATTTGATCATCAAAACTGTATAAAGTAGAAAAGGCAAGTGATTGCAATGTCCTTTTTAAACAGCACACACACACAAGAGGAAACAGACCTAGGGAGCTTATTTAAAGCAAGATCAAACTAAGTGGAAGCACTGAGACGAGAATGCCAATCTTCCAACTCAAATTCTACGTTCTTCCCATTGGAGAATGCTATTGTCTTGTCTGGTAAACAGAAAAAGAACAATGAGGCAAAGGCCATAATAACAGGGTCCTATACTTACAGTTTATAAAATCTTATGTATTACTGTCATATTTAATCTCTGACTCTGAAGGTGGTACCATTATTCCTATTTTATAAAAGAGAGAATAGGGAGTTCATAATCTGGTGCCTAAGTTATTGGAAACTGGAAAATACTGGCATGTGCGTGTGTATGTGTGTGTGTATACTGGGAAAGGTGGAAGAGGTGGAGAAGTCAATCTTGTCTAGAAGTCTGAAAAGGTAAAAATACTGGTCATCACAGATCATTTACTCACAGACCTTGAGATCTGAGAGCATAGTCATTCCCCAGTTTCAAATAACCTAGGGATCACCAGTCCATAATGAGTGACTGAGAAATTCCAAAAGCTTTCCAATCTAAGCCTTCTTTAATCAGAATCTTATACCAGATTCTTTTACATACAACTCTAATAATCTCAAGTGGGTCAATATCTCTGAAGGAACAATCCAATCATTTCAAGAGAATATTGAAAAATGGAGGTTTAGTGACATTAAAATATTTTGTGTCTATTATCCACACACAAAATACCAAACAAAAACAAAAAACAAACAAACAAAATAAGCCATTTACTGGAAACAACTGGAGTTGTTAGTTTTATGTCAACTTACCACTGAAATGCATTGTAATGGAAGTAGACCAAACCAAGACCATATAAAAAGGCAGCATTCTGTAGAGAAAGGGAAAAAGAGACTTTTAGGAAAAACATTTATGTCTAATGCATATGTGATTATTAATATAAAATATAGTATCCAAGATCTTTTAAGTTATTAAAACCCTATCTTGCATTATAATATATTTACAAAACACCAAAGCAGCAGTGGTAAGTCAATAGACGGCACAGAACCCAATCAACTTGGAGAGATTCTCTGGTTTCTTTTTAATCAAACTTGCCCTGAAACAAATTTGTCACCAGATTTCTATGGGCAAATCTAAAATAAAAAGCTATTATTATTCAGAGATAAGAAAACACTTGGACTATGCTATCCTATTCTCTCTTCCTCACACCTGTATTTTTTCTCTGGTTCTTTGTGTTTCTTGAACTGGATTTAATTTTACGTTCAATGTTGCTAGGAAGGTAGGTAGAATTCAAAGAAAATACACAATATAAACCTAGAATAGATTTAAGTATTTAAAAAGATATATATTATATGCAAAAATGACACCTAGCCATTTACATTTGGAGCTTTAAACCTCAGGGATTCACTTTGTAGTACAAAACAGAGACATGCTTACCCAGACTCACTTGACCTCTGGCCTCCAAAGAGGAATTACCCAGCTACTCCCTTTTTTTGAAAAGAGCAAACATTTGAGTACCTACTATGTGTTGTATCAATAAACAAGCAAATCTGTTTTAGCAAATCTTCCCTTTTTTTAAAAAAAAAGTAAAGCTTTCACACCGTTCCTTGCGAACAAATTTCTCCAAACCTATATTCTAAAACTTGAAACTCTTAAACTCTTACTAAAATGCTTCTTGCCACACTGTCTTGGGTTGCATTTCCCCAGAAGCACAGCCTGAAACAAAAGGTTTCAGTACAAGTACTTTATTTGGGAAGCTACTCTAGGAAACACCAGTAAGGGAATGGAGAAGTGGGGAAGGGAAGGAAGCCAACAAAGGGTGCGGCATAGCTGGTTATGCAGCTGTAGGAAACTGGGACTCAGTCCTGCTGGGCATCTCTAGTAGACTGTGTGGAACACTCCTCAGAGTCATCTTGCCCTAGGTGTTAGGGAACTAGAGTACTTATCTCACAACTGCTGTCAGTCACTGGTGACAGAAAAACAATCAGTGATGTTTAAGCCCAAAGTGTAAACAGCTGAGTGACTTTCTGGCATTCAATTATTTTTTTAATACTAAAATTTGTTCTAGGATTATATTGTGCATTTCCTTTTAATTCTGAGTAGTCTTCTGAAAACAATGAAAAATGTTGCGTAAGCACATCTTAAAATGTAATAAATATGAAAATTTAATTTTATTAAATCCTCATTACTCTCAATTTTCCGAATGAGAAAAAAAACACGCTACAGGGGTATTCACAAATGTGAGATTCACAAAGGTCTCAGACAACATCTATTCCAAAAGTTCACATTTAAAAAAAATTCTTAATTTAGTTAGAACTGGTTTTAATCAGGATCATTCATTTACCACCCCACCCCCCATCACCTGAAATAAGTTGAGCATTTAGTTGGTATCAGGGACAATATTTAAGGACTGAACAAACCAAACTGATTAAATATACTTCCCCTGCTCTCAAGAAGTATGCAACCTACCGTGTGTAGGGTGTAGGGGATGGGGAGAACAGGGATATTCAGACTGCAGGAGTAGCTGATTCAGTCATGAAGTATTTTACCCAGAAAGTCTAGATTTGAAAGATGACTGTCTTCTTAGACAGGGGAGAAGGAAGTGAAGGGAGTATGGCTGAATAACAACAGACAACATCTTTCACCAATTTAGGTTAATTGCCCAGAGAAGGTAGTGTGGGGTGTGGTGGAAATATGAGTTTACTGAAGGGCATTTCTGCTTTCAGGACACACCCTGATTCTCTCAACTTCCTTACTTTGTTCATAGTTCATCTTCCCCCCCCTAGGAAATCCTATCTTGATCCCTGACACGGTATAAATCCTATCAATTATTCAAGGTTCATTTTAGATGCCATCTTCCCATGAAGCTCTGCTGCTTCTCCCACCTCAAACCAGAGGTAATCTTTCCAACCTCTAAATTTGGCCTTAGCATGATTCTCTATCATATGACATTATTACTTAATATTAAGAAGTTACTTAATATTACGTAAAATGCTAACACTATTTTTTTTTAAAAGGCTCCAACAACCCTATGAGGTGGTAGAGGGCTTCATTTATAGAATGAAGAAGTGAAGATCAGACAGATTAAGCAACTTGCTCAGAGACAGGTACTAAGTAGCAGACACAGGAATTGAATCTAGGTTGGCCTCCAGAGTTCACTCTTAACTACTATACCACTGTTATCTGTGCGCTGACTAAACTCCATCCCTTCAGACAAAAATGCCACAAAGGCAGGAGGAGTGCTAGTCATTTGTGCATGCACTGTTATCATCCAGCACACTGCCTTCCACATAGCAGATACCCAAAGGTTTAGTAAATTGAATCATCCTAGTATTTAAGCTCAGTTATCGGGGTGACACAGAATTAGTATGAGGCATGGTCCCTGTTAACCAGGAGATTATAAATCTCAGCAAGGAGTTAAGTCTCATTTTTCCATAACAGTAAACAATGTAATTCAAACATTTATTGAGCACCTACTATGAGTCATACCAAAGTTATCGGCACTGGGAAGACAACAGTGAACAAAACAGACAAAAATCCCTATCTTCAATGAATTTATAATCTAATGACAAAAGACTATGAATAAGTGCATAATAATATATTCCAAGCTACAACCATTTAAGAGTTAATGAAGGAGAACAAGGTACTAGGAAAAGAAGTAGTACTTGGGTACTATATCTCAAGAACGGCTGGGAAAGGAGAAGGAAAAACAAACCATCTCAGCCAGAGGTTCTAAACTACACATCTTTGGAAATAGTGACCCGAGGGTGTGAATGACCATATGCTCTGAAATAGATGTTCTGAATAGATTCCCTCCCAATGTACAATCTCACCAAAAATGCCAATAGCATCCTCATTGACAAACGTAGGTCTACGCAAGAGGACAACCAGAGCAAAGGCACTGAGACGGAAACGAGTTTAAATGTGATATAGCCATTCTTCAACCTACTGTGAGGAGTTAGGGGCGTAACTTTCCAGGAAATGTACTATTTATAAAAAACACTCCTGCTTCAGTCCAAATCCTTGGAGATTAGAATATCTACACCAGGAGTCAGCAGATTACAGCACATGGGTCAAATTCAGACAGCCACCTGTTTTTGTAAATAAAGTTTTATTGGAACATAGCTACACCCACTCATTTACTTATTGTCTATGGCTGCTTCTAGCTCCAATAGCAGAAGCAAGTTGCAACAGAGAGACTATCTGGCTTATGAAGTCTAAAACATTTAGTATCTGGCCTTTTACAAAAGAAGTCTGCCAACCTCTGACCTAGACTGTATTATAGTACCCATCACAACCCCAAATTAAGAAATTATAACTTGATGAGATTACTAACAATTTATATTCAAGGCTCTTATACTATGTCTACAGTAAAGTGATGTGGTTCATTAAGTCAGCAGTTCACCAATACCAGAGTCCACAGTGGTGTTTTCACTGATCCCCAGCGTAGCTATTAGAGAAACTCCTGAATGCCCTATGGTCCATAATCAGAGCTTCAGACTGTATAACCCCAGATGTGAGAGGGGAGCACTCTGCAGTCACAAGCTTTATTCTTTCCAACTGTTTCTCAGCTTCTCTCAGTTTCCCCAGACTATTTCCAAATTGAAGAAAAGGGCATGGAGCGTTCTGCTTCCATTTTCATGAACATACCCATATAACAGTGGATTAGAAAAGAAGAGTAATAAACTAAATTATACAAAAACAGTGCGCCTTAATGTTGGAGAGGCTGTGGAGAAAAAGGAACCCTCATACACTGTTGGTGGGAATGCAAACTGGTGCAGCCACTATGGAAAACAGTATGGAGATTTCTCAAAAAGTTAAAAATAGAAATACCTTATGACCCAGCCATCCCACTACTGGGTATATATCCTAAGAACCTGAAATCAGCAATTCCAAAAGTCCCATGCACCCCTATGTTCATCGCAGCATTATTCACAATAGCCAAGTCATGGAACCAACCTAAGTGCCCAGGAACTTAAGACTGGATAAAGAAGATGTGGTATATATACAATGGAATACTACTCAGCCATAAAAAAGGACAAAGTCGTCCCATTCACAACATGGAATAGACCTTGAGGGTATTACATTGAGTGAAATAAGCCAGACAGAGACAGACAAACTCTGTATGACTCCACTCATAGGTGGTAGTTAACATAGAGACAAAGAGAACTGATCGGTGGTTACCAGGGGAAAGGGGGGGGGGGGTGGGGGGAGGGCACTAGGGGTGAAGTGGTGTACCTACAACATGACTAATAATGATGTACAACTGTAATTTCACAAGGTTGTTAACTATCATAATCTTAATTAAAAAAAAAAAAACAGTGAGCCTTAGAACAATACAGATGAAATAAGAAGCTGGCAACCTCATATCAGACCCTCTCTCAGCCAAATTTTCTTAAATCTGTCTATGAAATCCCATGGAAGGCACCGTTGGCTGACTAATACCCTTTTCTCCCGGCTACTTTCAGTGAGAAAAAATTGGTAACGTGACACAGTTCTAGCCAATGAGACAAGCAGATTTCTACCATAGGGCTTCCAGGAGAGCTTTTGCTTTCTTTGCATAATGCTTCCTTTCCTCTTCTTCCTCCTTCTGTTAGTATGTCATGGTCACCAGAGTGATGAAGGGATTAATAGCCCACCAAAGTAGTATGAAAATCACTTTAAACTGAAAACATCTGAACAATCAGCAGTCACAGAAATAAGCATTATCTAAACTTAAGCAGAGCATCCTGAAAATACAGCTACCAATGACACCCCTCCAAGGGAATTTGCTGACTGAGAAAATACCCTTAATTCCACTGCCCGTCAGCATCAAAAAGTCCAAGAGAACTTTCTCTACCTTCCCAATGAAGCCCTTACCCGCTCCCAAGTCCATTTTGTTAAGTTCAGTGGAACCTTCCATACTTTCCCAATGAAGCCCTAAACTCTCTCCCTCTTTTGTTAGGTTTATATATAAATCTTTATCTCTGGGTATTGAGGCAGTTACTCATTACTAAGCAACTCCAGCATGCATGTGTAAAGAAACTTTGCCTTTTCTCCTGTTACTCTACTGTCAGTTAATTTGCAGGCCCCCAACCAATGGACCCAAGTTGCAAGAGAAAAAGTATTTCCTCCCAACAGTGACAAGCAGCAACCCTGTGTAAAAATCAGACTGGACAGGGACTAGAACAGTAGTCATAGACAGATGATTTTAAAAGAAAACATGCTTTAATGACAGCAGGAGAGTGCCAGTAAGTTTAAGATGAGAACACTGCCCACCCCCTCATACCCCCTTAAAGGCCACAGCTATTTTTTATTTACCATGGTTTGGGTTTTTTGAGGAAAGTTTAGATCTAGTATCCTACAAGCATGCAGAAGAGTAAGCAGCAATGTAAGAAAGCACCTGTTACCCAGACAAAGGGAGGGCGAGATTAACAAAAGAGAATACTAGTCAAAGTAACATTCAAGCTTCTAAAAACATTTATTAGACAAGATCAGAGCCAAAGGTAGTCAATTCAGGGTAACTAATTGTATTCTAAATGATGAGATTATCAAGATATTGATACAATGTTGCCCATCTTTGGGAAGAATGCAATTTGATTGTAGCACCCCCAAGCATCCCATACTCCAGTAATCACCTTCTTGAAGACAATCATATTTTTATGCAGAGATATAATTAAGAAATAAAATCAAGCCAAACTATTAGAAAAATGTCAAATTTCTTAATCTTATTCTTCTCTGATACTAATTCGACATAGCCAGTGATACGGGGGTGGGGGGGGGGAGGATCTGCTGTTCATCTTATTGGGAACCCAAAGGGGGGGGGCGTGGTAGGGGGGAGATGAAGGCATTCCAAAGCTCCAGGAATGAATTTCCAAATGCCTTCCAGTCACCTTCACCTGTTGCATATACTACAAATACCTGAAACTCTATGAATCTTACGTCTTAGGGTATGGTGCTCTAATGGTACTGAAGACTTTATATAGTGGTAACAATCTCACCCATTAACCAAGCCAAAAAGCAGGCCTACTTTTTTCTTCTCTCACCTACTCCCCACCAATAAACCAAATTCATTCTATTCACAAAGCTCATTTTACAATCTAAAAGCCTTTGAATCTATCCCCTCTCCATTCCTACTGCCGTTTCTCTATGTAATTAGGACCTCAACTTTGTCTACCTGGCCTGTTTCACTAGTTTTCTAACTCATCTCCCAAATTCTAACCTCCCCTTCCATTTCCCCCCTTTCAATCTACCTTCCAGACATACCAATGCCAACGACCTTTCAAAAACTCAAACATGACACTTTCTATTTTAAAGTCCTCAGAAGAGTCCCTACAACTTAGCCTAACTTGAAGGATCTTCATTTTATGAGTCTTGCTCAATTTTCCCAATCTCATAGCCACCAATTCAATTGGGACAAATAATATGCACATCTATAAATAAAATATGCTCTTACACATATCTGTGATTTTAAACATGTTTGCTTCCTCTGCTGAAAAAGCCAATGCCATCTTTCCTTCAATTCACTTCTCAATCTGGCAAATTCCAATCCATCCTTTAATACATCACTCATCTCTTTCTTGCAGAAGTATTATAAGACACACTCCCCAGCCCAAAGAGAATTAGGTTTTCTGATACAGGTATCCAAACTAATATCCATGTCTATTACAGATATGCTGTTTATCTCCTCCACTAGAACATGAGTCTGTAAACTGTAAATGGTAGAGACAGAACCCAAGTCATCTTGTGATCCCTATGGCAAAGTAACTGGCATATATAAATTATTTAGGAAAGCTTTGCTGCTGAATAAACCCATCTCTTACAGCCTTAAATAACTTGTTACACATTTTTCATCAAAGAATTTAATACTTAATGTTGATCCAACTTACAGTGAATTATTTTCTTAATACAACTACCTTCTGGACACTTAGAAGGGTTTTCCTAGTTATAATAATACAGCAAAAGAGGTTGCAAAAGCTCATTACACCCATCAGGCCCAAAGTTATACTATTACAGCAGAAGTTCTGCTTCCAAAACCTATGCATAGTATTGCATACTGATCACAAAATCAGGCTGTAGGGGCCATCAGATTTGGCTTAGAATTCCCGCACTGTCACTTACTTATTAACACTCATGAAACAAGTTAACTGAGTCTCAATTTCATAGGGCTGCTTTGAGGAATTAAATGAGATCATACATGTAAAACACATAAAATCCTACCTGGCACTTGGGATTTTTGTGAAAAGTAAAGGAGGAAACATATCTAACACCACCAAGAAAATTATCTAGCACATGGTAATTGCTCAATGGATATAACATGATACATAAAATTCTTGATAAGTCTCACACACTGTTAAAAAATTACACATTAAAAATGAGAGAACATAGAAATAGAGATACAGACAAGACTACTCAAAACCTACGCAACACTATAACCAGGAGATTTGAAAAACAGTAACTGGTACCTGGAGATCGCCTGAACCACTCAAGCAGAAAGCTCAGCATGCTGATAGGTCACCATGGTTGCTATTAAAAATGAACAAAACAATGAAGTTTGAATGCTAGCAGCCCTTTAATTAGAGCAGAGCTGGCAGGTGCTGAGACAATGAAAATAGCTGAGAGCTGCACAAAGACTGGGGATGTGCCTTTAGGAGGAGGAGCCCTGGATGCAGGTACTCATGTTTAATTTTCTTAAAATATAGACTACAAGACTCCTGCTGCCAGTGTAGCAGCCAAGCTGAGAGCTTTTCCCTTTCCTACTGAAATTTATAATATATATTCCCATTATCTAGAAAAAGATTTAAGTGAAACAAGAAGACTTTCGTGTCATAAAGATGTAATTCTCTTATTTACCAATAACATGAGTTAATTTGTATTACTAATACAGTCTATTTTGCAACAACATGTGTACCTTCTCTTACTGTTTTCTATCTTATTATCATGATCAGACAAAATAAAGACATTTCTCAGCCTCCCTTGCAGCTAGGAGTGGTCATATTACTAAACTCTCACCAATGAGATGTGTATGAAGGGATGTGTACAATCTCATGATTCCCTTAAAGGAAAGGGTTGTTGCCCTCTGATTCCTCTTCCTCTAACCAGCTCCAAGGCATGAGACAGCCAAGTCAAGAATGGAAAAATATAGACCAATTTCAATTATGAACAAAGATGCAATTCCAATCCAGGTAATACCTAACAATGGATGAAAACATTCCCAAATTGAACTTACCTCAGAAATACAAGACTGATTTAAGGAAAAAAAATATTATCTCAGGGGATGCAGAAAAATAATTTGCATACAAAAGAAAAATGTTGACTTTTCAATTGAAATTTTTAAAAGCTGGCTTTCACTAAAGTAAGGAAGTTCCTTTCTATTCTTAGTTTGCTATTTACAAAAAAGAAAAAGAAATTCAAGTAATCATACTTCATGGTAAAATATTTAAAACATTCCCTTTAAAATGGGAAGCAAGACAAATGTACTACAGTCATGCATCTTAAGCAATGGGGACATGTTCTGAGAAATCCATCATTAGGCGATTTTGTCATTGTGTGAACATCACCGAGTGTACTTACACAAACCTAGATGGTATAGCCTACTACACACCTAAGCTATATGGTACTAATCTTACGGGACTACCATCACATATGCGGTCAATGATGGAAACATTGTTATGTGACTCATAACTGTTTATCACCTCTTTCAGCCAATACTGTGCTGGTATCCTAGTTACCACAGTGGCAGGAGAAAAGATCACAAAAATTGGAAATGGAGAAACAAAAGTATCATTAATTACAAAGGTAGGATAGTCTATGCAGAAAATCCAAAGTAAAGCATTCAAGTCAAATTAGCCAAGTTAGTAAAAGTTAGTGAATTTGCTTAATAAATTTAACACACAAAAGCCAACTGCAGTTCTATATACCAGCAAAGAGACAAAAAATAAAACGGTATTTATAATATCAATAAAACTGCAAGATATAAAATACATTATTTCATAACATGAACAAGAACTTTGTGAAAAAACTATAAATATTGAAAAAGACAGGAGTCTCCTTACAATGACAGTTTTTTGGGTTTTTTTTTAAATGTACAAAGTCAATGCAATTCCAATCAATCCCTGGAAGTCACTGTGTTTTATTTAATTTTATGACTCTGATTTCCAGCACTATAGAACTTGACTAAATACTGAAACAAATCTAAGACTCCAGATCTGTGCTAATTGTTGCAAATCCATTTACCATCTATCTGGCCCTTGCCTTCTTTTCCCCACTTTGAGGCCTATAACCCCAACAATTATCTCAGGATCTAAAACAGGGGTCCACAAACTACGGTCAAATTTTTTCTTTACAGCTCAGGAGCTAAAAGTGATTTTTACATTTTATATTGATTACACTGGAAATGATTAGCTAAGTACCTACATAATAACTGATTTTGCCTCTTGGCCCAAAAAGCCTAAAATATTTACTATTTCGCCCTTTAATAAAGAGTTTTTGAATCTTTGCTCTAAACCAAGAATTTCAGAGTTCCCTAAACACCCACTGTACTTTCATGTGCTGACTCAGTTCTCTTCTTGGGAAGCCTTTCCACATCTCCTATCTGGAAAACTCCCATTCACCCTTCCCTCGGGTTTCAACTTCTCTATGCAGTCTCTCTAATCCCCACTCAAACTTTCCCACACCCCTTATGCAAAGACATATACTTCTGCCTCCTCCACATCTCCAATGTATCAATTACCAAAAACTTACGCTTATGTGTGTCTCCCTCACAAGAACATAGTCAACTTGAGAGCAGGAACTACTTTACTCATCCCTGTATTGCCAACAAAGCCCTTGTCAATGAATGTAAAAAAGCCAGTTAGTGACTGACATATATAGTGTAATAGAAAAAGTCACTGAAAAGTCAGAAGATGAGTACAGATTCTATTAGTTTATCCATCAATTTGTGCTGACCTGGGGGCTTCCTTAACCATCTGAACACAGTATGTCTAGTCCATAAGTAAAGAGATTAAATAATTTCTAAGGTGTTCTGCTTCTAAAATTGTAAAATTTAAAAAAAATTTCTTATGCTCAAATATACTGCTTTTTAACTTTTCTTATATATTCTTTAAAAGATCTCATTCTCGGCAGGGCTGGCCCACTGGTGCAGCAGTTAAGTTCACAAGTTCTGCTTCAGCGGCCCAGGGTTTGCCGGTTCGGATCACAGGTGCAAACATAGCACTACTTGGCAAGCCATGCTGTGGTAGGAGTCCCACATATAAAGTAGAGGAAGATGGGCACAGATGTTAGCTCAGGGCCAGTCTTCCTCAGCAAAAAGAGGATTGGTGGCAGATGTTAGCTCAGGGCTAATTGTCCTCAAAAAAAAAAAAAAAAAAAAAGATCTCATTCTCCTGATCCCTGGCTTTACAGGCAATAAAGTTTTTTTAAATTTCAGGTCAATTTAAGCATTAAGCTTGTTGAAATATTAATTACAGTTCTGTCTTCCCTTAAAGTTCTAAATACTTTCACGTTATTAAGGCATTCCAAGACTGATATATTTAAATACTCAATAAATTTCTAAATTTGAAACATGAATTTGAATTGAGAACCTTGAGTTTTTCCATTTTAATAATTCTCTCCATATAATCTCTCCCCTACCCAACATTAACCCTCAATCCCACATCAGTGCACCGTTAACGAAAAAATAAAACTATATGGGAGATAAACGGGCCGAAGAAAACCTCACTCATCAGCCCCAATTAGGAAAGAAGGCTGGCACAATTTTCAGAGATGGTAAGAAATACAGCATTACAATTTTCTAGCAAGTATTGAATCAATTAGTAAAATAGATCTCTTTGCTGAATCTGCTTTAAGGACAAGAATTGTTTATAATTAGCATACCAAAACATATGCAAATTAATCTACAAGTTTTAAGTTCCTGAAATACTTGATCCTCTTCAGCAGTAATACTATAAAGCCCCATTATATATATACACACACATACACACACACACACACACACACACACACACACACACACAGAAAGATGTAAAGTTTAATGTTTATTTTTTTTTTCAGTGTCCCAAATTAAATTTTAGCCCAACTCTATCAAAGCCATTGTAAAAGTGCAGGGTTTTTTTAAGAGAATGAACTGATGAAGGCTTTGTTAATCAAAGATTTTAATGAATCAATGTACAAAAAAAATTATACACCCTGCACACATATGATGGGGTTCAGGGCAGGCCGCCCCAAGACACGTCACTCTGGTATGCGGACTATTTCTAGCTGAAGACAATAACGGCTCAGACTCAGCAAGAACATTCCACCTTCTGGGTTTTGGTAGACTGGGAGGATCCTTGCTAAGCCCACTCTTATCAAAGTTCTATTTACCAAACATTTGCTTTTCCATTTCCATGTGAGTTGCCTTCCTCCCCTTTGAAGCCCCAAACCACTACCCCAAAGTCCTCCTTGGAGATACTTGAACAGGTAGCTTCAGCCATTTTGGCGAGCTGCTCAATTTGTCTGAGCCTCTCCCATGTATACATGTTATAAAGCTATGTTTAATTTTCTCCTGTTATTCTGTCTCATGTGAATTTAATTCGTTGTCCGGCCAGAAGGACCCAGAGTGGGTAGAGGAAATGTCGTCCTCCCCTACATATAACAGGCAAATTATTTTTTTAACCGAAAAAGGTTGTTCTCTATTTTGCCTTGTTTCCACAATATTTAGTCAATGGCTCTTTTAGACAAGCAGACTACCATAATCCAAAACCTTTTCTTTCGGGGAGAAACGAAGGAAAGAGTCGATTTTGTTTGTTTAAAAATTCACAATTATAAATAAAAGTATATCACAAATTGTTTAATAAAGTACATGATAAAAACCATCAAAAAGTACCAGGACTTGTTTGCATTTTAACATACATCTTTACAGTCTTTTACTTGCATACTGAAACACAGCAGCATTAACAGTGTACCTAGAATATTTTATTCCTACCTTTCTACTTTACACCATAAACCACAGAAGGAATTTCTAAACTTTTCTGATTCATGAATGAGTTTAGGTTTTGTTCTTGTTGCGGAACGGGATTAGAACATGATATCCCAAAATACTTCACTTTGGCATAAGAATTATTTTGAGCTGAAGGCATCTCAGTTCCTGAAATCCCTTATATGGCTAAAAGTAGAGCCTCCCAAAAGAACTCAACTGTCATAGAGTTGGAGGGAGCAACTCTAACAGACATTGTCACAAGACTATCATATCTCACGTCTATTCTCCTAATGGCCCATTATCTTTGCAAAAAGTCATTTGTTTTCCCATAAGTGCCCTTTCTCCCTTTTGCCATCACCTACTAAATTGGTATATAGCCCCAAATTCTAACCACCCCTTTGAGTTACTCATCACAGAGTTTGCCTGCATGTATATACAATGCACGTGGAAAGTATTTTTTTCCTCCTGTTAATCTGGGTTTTTTTTGTTTTGTTTTGTTTTGAGGAAGATTAGCCCTGAGCTAACTGCTGCCAATCCTCTTTTTGCTGAGGAAGACTGGCCCTGAGCTAACATCGATGCCCATCCTCCTCTATTCTATATGTGGGATGCCTACACAGCATGGCTTTTGCCAAGTGGTGCCATGTCCGCACCCGGGATCCAAACCGGTGAACCCCAGGCCACCAAGAAGTGGAACATGTGAACTTAAGTGCTGTGCCACTGGTTCGGCCCCTAATCTGTTTTAAGTGTAACTTGCAGGCCCTAGGCAAGAACCTAAGAGGTCAAAGGAAAGTCTGTCCTCCCCTACATTGTTAAATTACTTTGCCATTTCTACACGGTTTGTAGAATAAATTATTAAGTAAGCCTTTGTTTATTATTAGCTGGTATTAGAAAGGCATTTATTACAATCATTAATAGTCAAGATATAACAGCATGATATAACAGCCATGAGGATTGGCAAATTTTCACCATTTCAAAACTGTCTGTTACTTGTACTGAACTAAGAAAAGTACGATCTCTCAAAAGATAAAATTTTCAATTACATAATAAACATTACTTAGTATTGAAATGTTAAAGATTGAGATTTAATTACAGATTATAGATCAATGATCAGTAATTGTCTATTCTGAATTCCAAAATTCTCTAAAAAAATTAAGTTTATCATAAATCAGCCACCAAAACTCTTTGGATAGGAAAACTCTGACTTGAAGTGACAGAAGTCTTTATTTACATACCCACTTAATATAACTACTCATACTATCACTGCAGAGATGTAAATATACTGCTTGTAGGAGTCTACCCCAGACATCACACGAGATATCATCTAATATAGTAAATACATTATCATCTTTCTCAAATCCAAAATAAAAAAAAAATTCTCTCAGCTCTACACAATTCTGGATACAAGAATTTCAGATGAAGAACTGAGGACCCAAAGTAGGGAAACTGCTTTATTTTTTAAGATCTAATTGTAGAGGATAGGTTTGAAAAGATGTGGTTTGAAGAGCTAAGTGCAACTAAAAGTTCGGGAGACAATCATCTCAGTCATATTTCAAAAAAAAAGTCCTACACTTACATTCTTCAATTTACAATACAGTGTGGCTATAAATCACACAAAATTGGACAGAACTATAAAAATAAAAAGTCAAAAAAAATTACTGAGTCACGAATATGAATTCTGATTACCGCTAGCCACTAATCATGTTCACTAGGTAAATACTCATTGGATCACAAATAGTACTGTTATGTTATATACTGATGCTTTAAAAAAAGATATTAAAGGGGCCAGCTGGGTGGCATAGTGGTTAAGTTCACGTGCTCCACTTCAGCAGCCTGGGGTTTGCCAGTTCAGATCCTGGGCGTGGACCTATACACCACTCATCAAGCCACGCTGTAGCCACATCCCACATACAAAATCAAGGAAGACTGGCACAGACATTAGCTCAGCAACAATTTTCCTCAAGCAAAAAGAGGAAGATTGGCAACAGATATTAGCTCAGAACCAATCTTCCTCATCACAAAGAAAAGAAGAGAGAGAGATTAAAATAAGTAGCATTAATGTCTTTAAGTGACAGCATCTGGTACAAGTTCTTGAACCTGCAGAGAACCAAAACCGTCTACCCCCACACTGAGCCTGAATGTAAATAAACCAGACCTGACTGTCTATGTTGACTTGCTAGTCCTCTGTCTTTACTAGTATTACTTTTCCAGGTCTCCTGCCCAGGCACATGGTTTGTCCGTTATTACAGGAACCATCAACTCTTCAATGAAAAGCATGAACAATAGTTTGTGGCCCAAGATTCTTTGAAACCCTTACCTCAAATTCTTTGCCTTGCTATAGCCACCATTTCTGTACTGTTACACGGAGATTCTTACCCAAACAAGCTCCCAAATTGAAAGGCCTGCCTTAAAACAAAGTTAGAATTTTCAGTAAGTTCTGACCCCTACGAGGTACTGACAAAGCTTTGCAGAGGTTGTGTTCTCCTTTACCATGTAAGCAATAAACTCAGGTTTGTGTTCTTGGCATTTGGGGAGGCAGCTTTTGGCGTCTGGGAGGATCTCAAATTGCCTGTTAAGAAATCTGTACAATAAGAAACTAGTGATGATAAATTATTTTGATGGCTATTATTATTCCATTTACTGGACATTCCATAATAAACTTATGTTCCCTTATTAGAAATGTCTACAGTAAGTTTTTTAATAATAAATTTTATAGAAAGTTTTCCTTATTGTAAGTAGATTAGAGGGGAGTTCCACTTCTGGCTATAGGAGACTAATCTGTTTCAGACTGAAATCTCAATTCCTCCTTCTCTCCAAGTAATTATAACTAGAAAAACTGGACAAAATATTGTTTTAAACCTGTTTTCATGCATTATACAATTACCAGGGCATCAAGAACTTGCAAAGTTAAGACAGTAACAGCCAAAATTCATTAAAAATCAAATGTCCTTCAACAATAAAATGAATAAATTGTGGCATGTTCACCCAATGAAATATTATATAGCAATGAAAAACTACTGCAATATACAACTACAAGGATAAATCTAACAAATACAGTACTGACTAAAAGAAGAGTTTAAAATTACAGTGCATGATTACATTTTGATGAGGCTCAGAAGTAGGCAAAGTGGTAACAATATGTCATCACACTATTGCTTCCAATGAAGGCTACCTAAGATAATACTGAAGAAGACTCTCTTGCAGATAACTACAAAATAACTATAGTTTTATTAAAACTATAAACTCTGGTTTATAGAGTTTATAATACATAAAGCAGCTAGCTAAAGGCACTCAGGAGTAAACAGAAACAGGCAGATTCTGGTAGGAAGATATGGTATTTTGACTAATGGCCCCAAAGATATCTAAATCCTAATCCCTGGAACTGGGAATATTTACCTTACATGGCAAAAAATACTTTGCAGCTGTGATTAAACTAAGGATTGCGAGATGAGGCGGTTGTCCTGGATTATCTAGGTAGACATCCTTAATAAGAGGAAGGCAAGAAAGTCAAAGGCCAAAGAAGGCAATGTGGGGACAAAATCCAGGGGACAAAAGATGATGTGATACGGGGCCATGAGGCAAAGGAATGTAGGTGGCCTTTAGAAGATGCAAAAAGGCAAGGAAACAGATTCTCCAACAGAGCCTCTAGAAGGAACTGGCCCTATTAACAATCTGATTTTAACCCCTTAAGACTCATCTTGGACTTTGACTTCCAAAACTGTAGAATAATTAAATTTGTGCTGTTTAAGCCATCAAATTTGTGGTAATTTGTTAAAGTAGCAACAGGAATCTAATACAGAAGGCCATGCTCAGAGAAGGAAAGTCACATCGAGTGAATTCCCATTGTAACAGCTAATAACTTGGTGCCAGGCATAGCATGCATGGTATTGGGTCACTGATACAAAAAGCACAGTCTTTCTGATACAGAAAACCAGAAGACCAAAACCAACAGAAATCATAACCCACTGAATTAAGGGAAATCCTAGAAAGGAAAGAGTCAGAGAACGAAGCCCTAAATTCTGCCTATCCACATATCTTGCTGACTCCTGTATGCAAGTTACAGGCTCAAAACAGCCAAGTTAAAGATACAAGATCTAAATTGATACTTAGGATGCCACTTGAAGAAACTGAGTTTACACTTCAAGACCAATAAAGATAACTGCCTGATGAAAGAGGAAAAAAACAGTTGTTAGAAGAAAATAACAGAATCAGAATTAGAATAATTTTCATAGTGTCCAGTACCCAACACAAAATTATGTAACATACAAACATCCAGGAAAACAGAACATAGTCTCAAGAAAAAAGAAAATCAACTGAGACCAAACTCATCATGACAAAGATGCCAGAAATGGCAGACAAGGATTTTACAGTGGCTCTTTTAAGTATCGTAACAAACTAAAACAAAATACGCTCATGAATAATGAAAAGACAGGAAATCCCAACAAAGAAAGAGTAATAATAAAAAAGAATCCAATGGAAAATCTATAACTGAAAAACATCATACCTGAAATTAAATTCAATGGGTTGAACTAATAATAAAATGAAAATGACAAAGAAAAGAGAAAATGAACTTCAAAACAATATAACAAATTATACAATGTGAAGAGCACAGAGAAAAAGGGAAAAAAAAGAAGCCCCTCAGGGACATTTTGATAAAAAAACAAATTATCAAACCTACATGGAATAGGATCCCCAGAAGGAGAGGAAAGAAAACAAACAAAATTATTTGAGGAAATAATGACAGAAAGTTCCCAAGTTTAATGCATATTCCAGATGCTCAAACAGGATAAATACGAAGGCGATCATGGAGAGGTATATCATGAACAAACTACATTGAAAGGAGCAAACAATAAATTGTATACAGGGGAACAGTGGCTCTATTAAGAGCTGATTTCTCATCAGAAAATATGGAGGAAAAGCAAGCCAACCCATAATTCTCTATCCAGCAAAAATGCCCTTTAAAAATGAAATTAAAGGGACATTCACCGATTAACAAAGGATATTCAGATAGCATCTCAAGACGCCTAAGAGTCTCATGCTACTATACATCGGAAGGCGGACGGACTTCGCCCCAGGAGGCGGTGGAAATAGGTGAAAACTCTCTGACCCCTGAACCCCGGAGAGCCTAGCTCCTGCAGGAGGCTCTCTTCCAGCGGACTCCCCCATAGCATCGCCACACACCAAGGGCAGGAGTGTGCACTCACCAGCGGAGCGACGGTGGAAACAGGTGACAACAGCCCTACCCAAGCCCCCCACGATTACACCTAAGCCCAGGGGGAATCCCCAGGGTCCTGCACCCACCAGCATGGAAGGCCTCCGCAAGCCATTAGCAGGGAGGCTCCGCCCAGAATCCAGAAGAAAGGGAAGCTCCCGACGGGTGGATTCCCCAGCATGGCACCAGACCGCAAGCTGCTGCTGGGCTCACAGTCTCCGGCACATGGGTCGGTGCAGGGGGCGCCCGGACTTCCTGTAGATGTGCTTGGGGACACGGGTGGAGCTCCAGCGCCCAGCTCTGTGGCCAGGGTGGAGGCTCTGGGATCCCGCACCTCCCCAGCAGGGAAAGCCTCTGCTCACCATTAGCAAGGAGGCCACGCCCAGAATCCAGGACAAAGGGAAGCTCCCGGCAGGCAGATTCCCTGGCACAGCACCAGACCACAAGATGCTGCTGGGCCCACAGTCTCCGGCACACGGGTCAGTGCAGGGGGCGCCCAGACTTCCTGTGGATGTGCTTGGGGACAGGGGTGGAAGTCCAGCACCTGGCTCTGCAGCCCAGGGGGACGCTCCAGGGTCCTGCACGCCCCCAACAGAGAGGGCCTCTGCTCGCCATTGGCAGAGAGGCCCTGCCCAGCATTCGGAACACCAGGAAGCTCCCTAGAGCAGAATTCCCCACAAGGCAGCAGCTTACAAGCCACTGCCATGCCCACGGACTCTGGCCGTGTCCCAGACGAGGCAAAGAGCTCCCAGAGATCCCGTGAGAGTGGAGTGGGGCAGAGTGGAGCTCCGGTGAAACGGCTACATAGTCCACGGGGGAACTCCAGGTTCCTACAGCAGCCTCAGCGAAAGCCTCTGCACAGCACTAGTGGAGAGGTCCCGACTTGCAATCGGAAGGCCGGAAGGCCCTGGGGCAAAAGTAGCACAGCTAGGCGAGCTAATGACAGACTGCAGAAGATACCCATGGCTCTGCTGGGACCTATAGTGGACAAGTGTGATCTTGTGGGCTCTGTTAGGGACAAAGCGGCGATTATAGGTGATCCTGCTACTAGCTGCTGGGAAAGCCCACAACACCGCTGCAGGCCACAAGGAGGGAGCGCATCTAAGTGGGCTGCAACAGTAGGCACCAGCAGCCTGAGGTCCCCTTGCGATTGCCCCCACAACCGACGAGGGACCCCACAGGACCACTGTGACTACGAGGAGGGGTCCAGGTCCAGTCAGTAACAGCTGACAGGGTTCCTGGTTGGTGCAGTCTACACAGCTGCGCCCCCCCACACCAGTCGCAACAAGTGGAAGCAGCGACTAAACTCTATCTCTATACAGAGGCACAAATCCACGCCATCAAGCAGTATGAAAAAATACATTAAATCTCCAGAACAGAAGGAAAATGATAAGCACCCAGAAAACAATCCCAAAGACAATGAAATCTATAACCTAAATGATGATGATTTCAAAACTAACATTATTAAAAAACTCAAAGAGTTAAAAGAGAACTCAGATAGACAACTCAATGAGTTCAGTAGCTATGTCACAAAAGAGCTTGACACTATAAAGAAGAACCAATTAGAAATACTGGAGATGAAGAACACAATGGAGGAGATTAAGAAAAATCTGGACTCTCTGAACGGTAGGGTCGATAATATGGAGGACCAAATTAGCAATTTGGAGGATAGGAATATAGAAATGCTGCAGACAGAGGAGGAGAGAGAACTAAGACTAAAAAGAAATGAAGAAACTCTCCGAGAATTATCCGACTCAATTAGGAGATGCAACATAAGGATTATAGGTATACCAGAGGCAGAAGAGAAGGAGAAGTGGGCAGAAGGCCTGTTCAAAGAAATAATGGCTGAGAACTTTCCAAACTTGGGAAGAGAGATGGAACTTCATGTGACAGAAGTGAATAGATCTCCAAACTTTATTAACGCAAGAAGACCAACCCCAAGGCATATAGTAGTGAAACTAGCAAAAGTCAACGACAAAGAGAAAATGCTAAGGGGAGCCAGGCAGAAGAAGATAACTTACAAAGGAAACCCCATAAGGCTATCAGCAGATTTCTCAGGAGAGACCTTACAGGCTAGAAGAGATTGGAATGAAATATTCAAAACTCTGAAGGACAAAAACCTGCAGCCTAGAATACTCTACCCAGCGAAAATATCCTTCAAATACGATGGAGAAATACAAACTTTCCCAGATAAACAAAAGTTAAGGGAGTTCATCACCACAAAACCTCCTCTTCAAGAAACGCTCAGGAAGAACCTCATTCCTGAAAAATCAAAAAAAGGAAAGGGGCTACAAAATCCAGAACAAAGGAGATAAGCAGAAGGACAATAACACAAAGTAACAGCTCTCCATCAGGACAAAATGCAAAAGAACCAGAAAACAAGTGATAAACTGGCAACAGTAGGCCCCCACATTTCAATAATCACTCTAAACGTGAATGGATTGAACTCTCCAATCAAAAGGCACAGAGTGGCAGGATGGATCAAAGAACAAGATCCAACAATATGCTGCCTCCAGGAAATACACCTCAGCCCCAAAGAAAAACACAGACTCAAAGTGAAGGGATGGAAGACAATACTCCTGGCTAATAATGAACTTAAGAAAGCAGGTGTTGCCATACTTATATCAGACAAAGTAGACTTCAAAGAAAAACAGATAAAGAAAGACAAAGAGGGGCAGTATATAATGATAAAAGGGACGCTCCACCAAGATGACATAACACTTATAAATATATACGCACCTAACACAGGAGCACCAAAATTCATAAAGGAACTATTAACAAAACTAAAAGGAGACATCAACAGCAATATAATAATAGTAGGGGAACTCAACACCCCATTAACACCAATGGACAGGTCATCCAGACAGAAAATCAAGAAGGAAATTATAGAATTAAATGAAAAATTTGATCAGATGGACCTAATAGATATATATAGGACACTTCATCCAAAAACAGCAGGTTACACATTCTTCTCAAGCACACATGGAACATTCTCAAGGACAGACCATATCTTGGGAAACAAAGCAAGCATCAATAAGTTCAAGAGGGTTGAAATAATATCAAGCATCTTTTCGGATCATAATGCTATGAAACTAGAAATCAACTACAAGAATAAAGCTGGGAAAGGGTCAAAAATGTGGAGACTAAACAACATGCTACTGAACAGACAATGGATTATTGAAGAAATTAAAGAAGAAATCAAATATTATCTGGAGACAAATGAAAATGAAAACACGCCATACCAACTTATTTGGGATGCAGCAAAGGCAGTCCTAAGAGGGAAATTCATTGCAATACAGGCTCACCTCAATGAGCAAGAAAAATCTTACATAAACAACCTCAAACAACACCTAACAGAATTAGAAAAAGAAGAACAAACAAAGCCCAAAGTCAGTAGAAGTAGGGAAATAATAAAAATTAGAGCAGAAATAAATGATATTGAAACAAAAAAGAAAGTAGAAAGGATCAATGAAACAAAGAGTTGGTTCTTTGAAAAAATTAACAAAATCGATAAACCCTTAGCCAGACTAACGAAAAAACAAAGAGAGAAGTCTCAAATAAATAAAATTAGAAACGAGAGAGGAGAAATCACAACAGATACCGAAGAAATACAAAGGATCATAAGAGAATACTATGAAAAACTATATGCCAACAAATTGAACAACCTAGAAGAAATGGATAAATTCCTAGACTCATACAGCCTACCCAAACTCAATCAGGAAGAAATAGAGAATCTGAATAGACCAATCACAAGTAAAGAAATAGAAACAGGAATCAAAAACCTCCCCAAAAATAAGAGGACAGGGCCAGACGGCTTCTCTGGAGAATTCTACCAAACATTCAAAGAAGATTTAATACCTATCCTTCTCAAACTATTCCAGAAAACTGAGGAAGATGGAGCACTCCCTAATACATTCTACGAAGCCAACATCACGCTGATACCAAAGCCTGACAATGATAACACAAAGAAGGAAAACTACAGGCCAATATCACTGATAAACATAGATGCAAAATCCTCAACAAGATTCGGGCAAACCAAATACAGCAACACATCAAAAAGATTATACACCATGATCAAGTGGGATTTATACCAGGGACACAGGGATGGTTCAACATCCATAAGTCAATCAACGTGATTCACTACATTAACAAAACGAGAAACAAAAACCACATGATCATCTCAATAGATGCAGAGAAAGCATTCGACAAGATCCAATATCCATTTATGATAAAAACTCTCAATAAAATAGGTATAGGAGGAAAGTACCTCAACATAATAAAGGCCATATATGACAAACCCACAGCCAACATCACACTCAACGGACAAAAACTGAAACCCATCCCTCTCAGAACAGGAACAAGACAAGGGTGCCCACTTTCACCACTCTTATTCAACATAGTACTGGAGGTTTTGGCCAGAGCAATTCGGCAGGAAAAAGAAATAAAAGGAATCCAAATAGGCAACGAAGAAGTAAAACTCTCGCTGTTTGCAGACGACATGATCTTATATACAGAAAACCCCAAAGAATCCATAGAAAAACTATTAGAAACAATCAACAACTACAGCAAAGTTGCAGGGTATAAAATCAACATACATAAATCAGTAGCATTTCTATATGCTAACAATGAACTAATAGAAAAAGATCTCAAGAAGTCAATCCCATTCACGATCGCAACAAAAAGAATAAAATACCTTGGGATAAATTTAACCAAGGAAGTGAAAGATGTATACAACGAAAACTACAAGACCTTCTTGAAAGAAACTGACGACGACATAAAGAGATGGAAAGACATTCCGTGCACATGGACTGGAAAAATAAACATAGTTAAAATGTCCATACTACCTAAAGCAATCTACAGATTCAATGCTATCCCAACCAGTATTCCAATGACATTCTTTACAGAAATTGAACAAAGAATCCTAAAATTCATATGGGGCAACAAAAGACCCAGAATTGCTAAAGCAATCCTGAGAAAGAAGAACATTGCTGGAGGCATCACAATCCCTGACTTCAAAACATACTACAAAGCTACAGGAATCAAAACAGCATGGTACAGGTACAAAAACAGGTGCACAGATCAATAGAACAGAATTGAAAGCCCAGAAATAAAACCACACATCTATGGACAGCTAATCTTTGACAAATGAGCTGAGGGCCTACAACGGAGGAAAGTCTCTTCAACAAATGGTGCTGGGAAAACTGAACAGACACATGTAAAATAATAAAAATTGACCAGTCTTTTTCACCATTCACTAAAATAAACTCAAAATGGATCAAAGACCTAAAGATTAGGCCTGAAACAATAAGTCTTCTAGAAGAGAATATCGGCAGTACACTCTTTGACATCAGCTTCAAAAGAATCTTTTCGGACATCATAACCCCTCACATGAGGGAAACAATGGAAAGAATAAACAAATGGGACTTCATCAGACTAAAGAGCTTCTTCAAGGCAAGGGAAAACAGGATTGAAACAAAAAAACAGCCCACTATTTGGGAAAAAATATTCACAAGTTATTTATCTGACAAAGGGTTAATCTCCATAATATACAAAGAACTCACACAACGCAACAATAAAAAATCAAACCACCCAATTATAAAATGGGCAGGGGACATGAACAGACATTTCTCCAAAGAAGATATACGGATGGCCAATAGACACATGAAAAGATGCTCATCATCACTAATCATCAGGGAAATGCAAATCAAAACTACACTAAGATATCACCTTACACCTGTTAGAATGGCAAAAATATCCAAAACCAAGAGTCACAAATGTTGGAGAGGCTGTGGAGAAAAGGGAACCCTCATACACTGTTGGTGGGAATGCAAACTGGTGCAGCCACTATGGAAAACAGTATGGAGATTTCTCAAAAAGTTAAGAATAGAAATACCTTATGACCCAGCCATCCCACTACTGAGTATATACCCTAAAAACCTGAAATCAGCAATTCCAAAAGTTCCATGCACCCCTATGTTCATCGCAGCATTACTCACAATAGCCAAGTCATGGAAACAACCTAAGTGCCCAGGAACTGATGATTGGATAAAGAAGATTTGGTGTATATTTTACAATGGAATACCACTCAGCCATAAAAAAGGACAAAGTCGTCCCATTCACAACAACATGGATAGACCTTGAGGGTATTATGTTGAGTGAAATAAGCCAGACAGAGAAAGACAAACTCTGTATGACTCCACTCATAGGTGGTAGTTAACATATGGACAAAGAGAACTGATCGGTGGTTGCCAGGGGAAAGGGGAGTGGGGGTAGGGCACTACGGGTGAAGTGATGTACCTACAACAAGACTAATAATGATGTACAACTGTAATTTCACAAGGATGTTAACTTTCATAACCTTAATAAAAAAACAAAAAAAATTTAAAAATTTTAAAAAAAGTGAAAGTAAAGAAAATATTTTCAGATCAAAGAAATTCATCTCCACCAGACCTTTTACTGTAAGAAATGATAACGTTCTTTGGCCTAAAAGAAAATGACTGTACATGGAAATGATTCACAGAAAGTAATGAAAACCATCAGAAGTGGTAACCATATGGATAAAGACAAAGAATTACTATTACAATGTAATATATGGGCCTGTTCGAAACAAAATAACATCATCTTTTGGAGTTAATAATATACATCTAATATATCTAACAACTATCACATAAAGGACATGGGTGGGTAAGATGTGGACCTATATAACTACAAACTTTCTACATTTTATGTGAATTGGTACAATATTAACTGAGACTTGACTGTGAAAAATTAAAGGTGTTTAGCATAATCCCTAGAACCACCACTGAACAAATAATGAAAAGAAGAATAGCTGAAAAGGCCAGTAGGAAAACTAAAGTGAAACTGTAAAACAGATTCAAATATCAAAAAAGGGGTGGCGGGAGCAGGTAAGGAGAAACATAAGACCAACAAGCTAATGGGAGAAACATAAAAGGAAAAATCAAATGAAAGACGTAAACCCAACCATATCGATGATTACATTAATTGTCAACAGCTAAGCAATGCAAGTAAAAAGCAGGAATTTTCAGTGGATAAAAAAAGCAAGACCCCTTTATAAGCTATCTACAAAAGAAGAATTATACATATAAAGATACCAACAGGTTGAAAGGAAAAGGATATATACCACATAAACAACAAGCCAAAGAAGGAAGGAATGGCTATATTAATATCAAACACATGTCAAGACACAAAGAATCACCAGAGGTAAAAAATAATATTTCATAATGATAAAACGGTTGATTCATCAAGTAAAAATAATCATAAATCTGTATGTCACTAATAAGAGAGTTTCATAATATATTAAAGAATAAAAGGGCAAAATTAAAAGAAAGACAACTCCACAATCATAGGAAGAGATAACTCTCAGCAAATGACAAAGATAAAAAAAATCATCAAAGACAGAGAAGATTTGAAAAACACTATCAATCACCTTTACCTGTTATTTATGGCACAATACAACTAACAAATGTAAATCATATTCTTGTTTTCAAGTGTTGAACCAATAAGTGTCAATATATTTCAAAAGAAGAAAATCATACAGAATATACTGTATAAATAAAACAGATTTAGAAATCATTAACTACAAAATATCTAAAATAACCCCAATATTTTGAAATTATACTATATATGTCTAAATAACCTATGGGTCAGAAAGCACAGAGAAAGAAGAAAACATTTTCAAATGAATGACAATGACAATGCAAAATCTAAAAATTTGCAGGATACAGCTAAAGCAATACTAAGAAAAATATATACCTTTAAATACTTGTATTAGGGGAAAAAGACAAAAAATCAATATCCAAGCTTCCACCTTAGGACATAAGAGAAAATTAAACACAAAGTTAGCAGAAGCAAATAATAAAGACAACTAGGAATCAATGAAATATAAAACAGAAAAACAGAGCCAGCTCTGATGGCCTAGCAGTTAAAGTTCAGCATGCTTCGCTTCAGCAGCCTAGGTTCACTTCTCAGGCACAGAACCACATCACTTGTCTGTGGTAGCCATGCTGTGACAGTGGCTCACATAGAAGAACCAGAAGACCTTACAACTATGTATTGGGGCATGGGGTGTGGGGGGGAATTGGTAACAGATGTTAGCTTAGGGCAAATCTTCCTCTGCAAAAAAAAAAAAGAAAAAGAAAAAACAGGAAAACAGTACTTAAGAAAAAATATCTATGGAACAAAAGTCTGATTCTTTGCAAAGATCAATAAATTGATAAATCTCTAGCCAGGCTGATCAAGAAAAAAAAGATCAAATTACCAATATCAGGAATGAAAGCGAGTACATTTCACTATATATTCTCCAGTTATTAAAAGAAAAATAGAGTTATGACAGAAAAAATAGTAAATCTGACAATTTCCTTGAAAGACAAACCAAAAGTGACCCAAAAAGTCACAGAAAACCTGAATACACCGTATATATTAAAGGAGCTGAATTTGTAGTTGAAAAGCTCTCTAGACCCAGATGACTTTACTGGTTAATTCTATTCAACATTTAAGAACGAAATAATACCAACCCTATGCACATATTCAGAAAACAACAGAAGAGGGAACAATTCCCAATTCATTTTATGAGGCCAGAATTACCCTGATGCAAAAATCAGACAAAGTCATAAGAAGAAAATTACAGAGTAACATCACTTACGAGCAAAGATGCAAAAATCCTTAACAAAATATTACTACATTGAAGCTAGCAACATATAAAAAGGAAAATATATCTAACAGGGGTTATCAAAAGAGCATCTGAAAAAAATCAAGCAATGTAATTAACCATATAACACGTTTAAAAAGACAAAACCCATAGGATCTCAATAAATAAATAATTTGCAAACTCCATACCTATTCATTATATGGGGGGTCAGGGAGGGCCTAGAAATAAAACTAGTAGCAGAAAGGAACTTCTTCAATCTAAATCTACAAAAACCCTACAGCTAATATCATATTCAATGGTGAAAATAATGTTTTCCCCAAAGATCAGGAACAACATGAGACCTTACTTTCTATGCAACACTGTAGTGGAGGTCCTCACCAACTCAACAAGGCAAGAAAAAGATGAAAGAGTACCCATTAAATTAGAAAAGAAAAGATTAGATTAGAAAAGATAAAGGAAAATTGTCTTTATATGCAGACAGAAACAAAATCCTAAGAAAACTAGAGCAAAGCTACTAGAACTAATAATTAATTTATCAAGATAGCAGGATGCTAGGTAAATGTACAATAACCTGTTGTACTCCTATATAATAGCAACAAACAATTAGAAATAAAATTTTACAATGACTCCAATCATAATAGCATAAAAAAAGAAAATAATAGAAATAAACAACAAAAACTGCATGCTCAAACTAGAAAACATTGCTGAGGGAAATTAAAGAAGACCTAAATAAATGGTGAGATATACCATGTTCATGGACAAGCAGATGCATTATTAGAGATGGCAGAAATTCTCCCCAAATTGGTCTATGCATATAATGCAGTCTCAATCAAAATCTTAGCAGGAGAAATTGACAAACTGCTTCTAAACTCTATATGGAAACACAAAGGACCTAAAAAAACCCAAACAATTTTGAAAAAGAACAGAGAGAACTTAACATTGCTTGATTTTAAGACTACATTAACAAAACAGTGTGATACTGGCTTAAAAATAGACATATAAATCACTGGAACATAATAGAGGATCTAGAAATGGATACAAAATTAATAGTGGTCAATTGATTTTTGTCAAAGAGGAAATGGTAATTCAATTTTGAAAGGACAATCTTTCCAACAGATGATGTTGGAACAACTAGGTATCTATTGGGATGGGGGGGTGGCGTGCAGACACTGTTGCTCATCTCACATCACAAACAACTTAAAATCTATCAAAAACCAAAATATAAGAAATGTGACTATAGAACTTCTAGGGGAAAAAGCTGAAGAAGTCTTTATGATCTTGGGGTAGGCAAAGATTTCTTAACAGAACACAAAAATCACAAGCTATAAAAGAAAAAAATGATTAAATTGTACTTCATCAAAATTATGAACATTTGCTCTTCAAAAGGTACAATTAAGAAAACAAAAATGAAAGCCACAGACTGTGAGAAAACATTTCCAAAACATGTATCTGACAAAGGGCTTTTATCCAGAATATGTAAGGACCCCATACAACTCAATAAAGAAGTTAAAAATGAGCAAAAAATGTTAACAGATAATTAACAAGAGAAGGTATATAAAAGGCCAAGAGCACATACAAGATGCTCAGTATCACTATCATCAGGAAAATGCAGATAAAACCAAAACGAAAACACCACTACTTACCTAATAGAATGGCTAAAGTTAAAAAGATTGACAATACCAAGTGCTAGCCAAGATATAGAACAATTGGGAATCTCACACATTATTATAATTATACCTCAAAAAAACTGGAGGAAAAAAATCCATAGATATTTTTGTGGAGCTAAACACGTTAATTAGATAGCTTATTTGGAAAAATAAGCAACAAAGGACAGCCAGGGAAACCCTAAAAACATGAACAATGGAGAAAAGGGTGTCCTAGCACTATCATATATTAAAACATATTATAAAACCACTAAAAGTAAAATAGTATGGTATTAGTTCATGAACAGACTCATGAAATAGACCAGAAAATCTATGGACAAAATTGCGTATGCAGATTTAGCATACAATTAAGGCAACATCTCAAATGAGTGGATGAAAAGACGAATTTCTCAGTATTTTGTGTTGGGATTATTAGCCATAAGGAAAAAGATAAATATAGATGTTCCTCAGACTATAAATCAAGGATAAATCCCAAATGGATCAGAGATTTAAATTAAAAAATAAAACCATTCAACTACTAACAGAAAATGTGGGTGAATTTCTCTAACACCTGGGAGTGAGGAAAAAACTGTCCTATGATTCAAAGTGCAGATGCAATATGGGAAAAGACTGATAAATCTGACTACATAGAAATACAAAACTTCTGCATGGACAAAACAAACACGGCAAAGTAAAACAACAAATGGCAAACTGCAACTTACTATCACAGATAGAGGATAAAATATCTCATACATAACATACGGCTACATAAAAGAGAAAGAAAACAATGGCCCAATAGAAAAATGAGCAAGACACATAGAATACCTCAAAGAAAAAGAAATACAAATATTCTTTAAACTTTTAAAAAAACTCAACCTCACTAGCAATTTAAAAAAGGCAAAGTAAAACAACAATACGACACCATTTCTCACCTATCAGATTAGCAAAAAGCCTGTTGATCTACACTTTCTTAGTTAAGACCAAGCGGAAACAAGCACTCCCAAAGGAGCAGTATTTAACACTTATCCTTCAACCCAGCAATCCCACTTATAAAGGAATCTATATCAAAGAGAATCTATACCAAAGAATCACTAACAAAAGTATGAAAAAAACCTGTTACTATTTACTGCAGTACTATCTGTAAAGGCAAACACTGAAGCAACTGATTGAATCAGCTATGGAGTAAATCATCATGACCTTGGGTTAGGAAAAGATTTTTAGGTACAACATCAAAAGTACAGCAATGAAAGAAAAAGTTGAGAAAGTGGATGTCATCAAAATTAAAATTTTTGCACTTCAAAATATACTATCAAGAAAGTGAAAATATAAGTCACAGACTTTGAGAAAATATTTGCAAATTATATACGTAATAAGGGATTATATCCAGAATATATAAAGAACTCTTCAAACACACTAATTTTTAAAAAGACAAATTTTAAAATGGGTAAAGGATTTGCATAGGCATTTCACCCAAGAATATATACAAATAGATAATATGTTCACTAAAGATGCTCAACATCATCAGTAATTAGGAAAACGCAAGTAAAAACCCTAAGATGATGCTACTTCACATCCACTAGGATGGCTACACTCAAAAACTGGACAATTACAAGTGTTGAAAAGGACATGGAGAAATTATAACTCTCATATACTGCTGGTGAGAATATAATATGTTACAGCCACTCTAGAAAACAATTTTGACAGTTTCTCAAAATGTAAAACATGGATTCATTCTACAACCTGGCAATCCCACTCCTAGTTATCTATCCAAGAGAGCTGAAAATGTATGCCCACACAAAAAATTGTACACGAATGTTCGTAGCAACATTATTCACAATAGCCAAAAAGTGGAAACAACTAAAATGGCCATCAACTGATGAATGGATAAATAAAATGTAGTATATCCATACAATGGAATATTAGATAATAAAAAGGAATAAAGTACATCTACAAATGGATCAACCTTGAAAACGTATACTAAGTGAAAAAAAGTCAGTTACAAAAGACCACATATTATATGATTCCATTTATATAAAATATGCAGAAAATACAAATACATAAAGGCAGAAAGTAGATTAGTACTTGCCAAGGGTTGGTCATGAGGTTTCATTATGGGGAGACAGACATGTCCTAAAATAGGACTGTGGTTATCATTGGACAACTCTGGAAATTTACTAAAAGTCACTGAATTGCATAGTTAAAACACAGGAATTTTATGGTATGCAAATTACACTTCAATAAGCTTTAAAAAAAAAAAGATAAACCACAGACTAGAGAAGATATTTTGAATATATTTTTAAAAATTACCAAAATATATTGTTAAAACTTCTACAAATCAAAAAGAAAGATAAACTAGGTGCTAGAAAAATAAAATCCACCTAAAAAATGTGAAAGGGCAATTCAGATAAAGAAACCGCACTGGTCAATAAACTTACAGTTAAAAGCAAACACGATGTGAAAGATTAACCTGCCCAGGTAACTTTACACACTACATAAGGTAAGAAAATAGCTGATTCATTGCTATGCACAGTTCTTCATTTAGGTAGGTCTTTTAAAAACTGATTAGGTTGAGCTGTCCTTAGAGCTCCAATTATAGACAGACTGTACCAAGAAAGATTTCCACTATAACTTTCCCATTATGCCTTCCCCTTTCAGCCTGATACACCCATCATCAGCCTTCTTTTATTCCCAGGTGCCAACTTCAGACGAGAAAACCAAAGAATCATTTTGTTGTTGTTTGATTTTGCTTGCTTTTAAATTCTCACACTTAGGATCATATTTGGCCAATAAATTGTGTCGGAGTCACTTAATTCTTTCAATAAAATACAAGGTGGTTCATACAAGATAGCACAAAGAACACTCATTTTTCCTCTTCTAATCCCTTTTCCCTAGAAGTAATACTTTTAAGTAATTAACAAAACAAACAAAAAAGCAAGAGCACAATTCATTTTCAGTATAACCCGCAGTAATGTGCCAAAAAAGCAAATAGGAAATAGGCATGCAAACGTGCACTAACCTTCCAGTAGTCAGATTGTAAACTGTAGTACCTCTGGTATGCAGATAATGCTAAAATAGGAAAAACAAGTATAAGTCACAATTATGTCCCATTTCAAAATCAATAATACAAGTTTTAAGAAATATTATAACAAACTTCCCACCATATGTACCTCCCAGCAGACAGAGGTATTTAAGACCAAGCAATTTAGAAATCTGGGGCCTCCCTATTCATAGTCAGACATGGTAACAAATGTCAAATATGTAGGTGTTCAAGGATGTAAAACCATGGTCACATCTCAGACCTGCACTTGAACAGAATCTAGGCTACCGAATCAATCTGACCTTCCTCAGAGACCAAATCTGATAAAAGTATTAAGATGATTTCCAAGGCTACTCCAGAATGTGACAGGTTATTTGTTCTCACAAGGGATCTCAGTTCCAAGAATGACTAAGAGCTCAGCCACCTCAAAGAACAAAGGAACTATTTCTTTTGTGATGCTTCCTTTCACACAATCAACAAAAAAATCCAGCCCACAATTACCCTACTCCACTCAACTCCAAAATAGGGCATTCCATATGCTTAAACCCATCTCAAGGTATAAAAGGCTCTGGAAAAAATTAAAATAGTTCCTATCAACATAAAAACTCAGTGAGAAGGAGGAGGAGGTAAAAAAGTCATATATGCACATTAGAATTGGTACAGAGAGCTCTTTTAAAAACACTAATGAGTGGCCCGGCCCCGTGGCTGAGTGGTTAAGTTTGCACGCTCCACTTCGACGGCTCAGGGTTTCCCTGGTTCGAATCCTGGGTGCGGACATGGTACCACTCATCAAGCCATGCTGAGGTGGCATCCGACATGCCACAACTAGGACCCACAAGTAAAAATACACAACTATGTACTGGGGGGCTCTGGGAGAAAAAGGAAAAATAAAATCTTAAAAAAAAAAAACACTAATGAGCAATAAATAAGTCATGGGGATGTAATATATAGCATGGTTGACAATAGTTAATACTGTATTGGATATCTGAAAGTTGCTAAAAGAGTAAATATTTTTTTTCTTTTTTCTGAGGAAGATTAGCCCTGAGCTAACTACTGCCAGTCCTCCTCTTTTTGCTGAAGAAGCCTGGCCCTGAGCTAACATCCGTGCCCATCTTTCTCTACTTTATATGTGGGACGCCTACCACAGCATGGCGTGCCAAGCGGTGCCATGTCCACACCCGGGATCCGAACCAGCAAACCCCGGGCCGCCCAGAAGCAGAACGTGTGAACTTAACCGCTGCGCCACCGGGCCGGCCCCAAAAGAGTAAATCTTAAAAGTTCTCATCACAAGAAAAAATTTCTAACTATGTATGGTGACACAGGATGTTAACTAGACTTACTAGCTATCATTTCACAATACACACAAATATGAAATCATTACATTGTACATCTAAAATTAATGTTATAGTCAATTATATCTCAATTAATAAAAAGAATGACAGATTTTCAAATTAGATTTTCAACAAGAGTAATAAAATTTTATACTGATAAAAATGGGGGAAAACAGAAATTAACACTTTCTAACACTCCATGTGTAATGTTTTCACATTGCTTAACAGCCAAAATACATATGAATACCATAAAGAGAACTTTCTGAATATGTTCAAATTAGAGAAGCAATACCCAAAAATATCATCACATATCTGAACAAGTAACTTATTTGAATAATGTTCAGCTTTTCTGCATAAAGACGATGTCAACCAACCTATCATCGGAAGGATATTTAGACTAATTTTTCCAGTTTTGGTGACGAGTTAATTTCAAGCTATCCTCCGTTTTCTAGTTCTTCACATATGAGTGTAACTAGCTCATAAGAGTCATTGATTAATGGATGTGAACAAGAAAACATATATCACCAACTGCTACTTCAAGGAGAACTATTCTTAGGATGAAGCCCATAGAAGACAACAGAGGAAGCAGATGGAAAGTACCTGGATACTTCTAGACTTCAAACTATGCCTAGCGTACAACTCACCTATGAACTTCCAATTACGTGCGGCAATAAATCTCCCTATTGTTTAAGCTAGAATCAGGTCTTTGATATCTGTGCCTACAAACATCCTAACCAATAGAGGTCAGGGTCCCTGACAATTTTGTGCAGTTATCATATCAAACCTGGACTGCTCTTTTAATGATGTTAAAGAATTTCAACAAATTTGAAAGACATGTTTCCAACAGCCTGAATAATAATATATATTACCTGACTTCATAAAATTTCCGTTTTAGAATTGGACAGGCCCTTAAAGAAATAGTATGATGTCCTCCATAGTAAGTGAAACTGAGGTACAAGAAGCCTGTGTTATTATCAGTTGGGAGAAACAGGGCATCCACATTACAATAAGGTGAACTGAGAAATAAGAATGAACCCTCAAAGTCACAAAAGTAAATGCTCCAAATTGCAATCACAGATTTATAAATGACATGATATTTCTTCCATGACCATTTGTTACCTTTCCACTGATTTATACATTTCTGAACAATTGTACATTATCCCATTAGGCCTAGCATCCTATTTTAAGAAACATGTTAACATATTTTGTTTCCTAATCCAAATAAATCATTAAACCTCTAAAGACTATACACAAGTATTCATCACCAAAGTCTCCCTAGTGAAATCTTTTTAAGCAAAGCACGGTCCTTATTTCTAATCTTTAACTCAGTTTCCATGAAAAAAATTCCACTGTAACTAGATTTTTCTGAAGTCATTAAGAGAGAATGAGGGAAATCACTTGTTTAGACACTGAAACAATGCTTAAAACTTGCTTCAAAATGATTGGGCTCTTCCTTCCCTAAATCACCTAATGTTCATTCTGTGATTATTGAGTTCTTTACTGGCTTGAGAAGTCCATGCTGATCCACCAGGAAATCTTTTTAACATGACTTCAGGCAAGGTTAGTGTTTTCTCTTGCCACTTAACTAAGAACACTGTGCCCAAACATACTAGTATCAACTCTTTATCAACCAATTTCCAAAACTCAGAACTTTTTAATCCTTGGAACCAGCTTTATTTATGGGACTTGGAATTATTTCTTCATAATTTTTAGTTTTATTTTGTTTTTAAATAAGCCCATTTAGTCTTTTCAGTTTAAAAAAAAAAAAAACATAATGAATTTCAAAGATTATAGAAAACTGGCGAAGTACTGACAAAGGAGCTGGGTCCGAAAAGAATAAATGCCAAAGAAAACAATAAGAAGCAAGTTAAATTTATTATAACAACTTAAGTGTTCTGTAATCCTTCTCACACATTCTCTTTTATTTTGCCCTTTACCTCATAAAAACAGGAGGAAGAAAGGAATCAAACAAGGAAATTATCAAGGATAAAACAATCACCTATATATTAAGATTGGCACCTGAGCTAAAATCTGTTGCCAATCTTTTGCTTTTTTCTTCTTCTTCCCAAAGCCCCCCAGTACATAGGTGTATATTTTTGGTTGTAAGTCTCTCCAGTTGTGCTATATGGGATGCTGCCTCAGCACGGCTTGATGAGAAGCGCCATGTCTGCACCCAGGATCCAAACCAGTGAAACCCCAGGCCACCAAAGCGGAGCATGTGAACTCAACCACTTGGCCACGGGGCCGGCCCCAACAATCACCTATACATAGTTGGGAAAGGGTGCTACACACAGTCATCTGCCCTTTAACTTCATAATCATTGTGTACTATTTTTCACATATGAAAACGATGAAATTAAATAATAATAATGGTGACACTCAGTAGTGATAATGGAACTACCCAAGAGTGGCAAGAATTCAAGAAAAAAGGCAGTTTTATCATTCTACTAGTACAATAAATATAAATTAGCAAAACTTATTCATAGCTTAATTTAGCACTATCTGTCAAAAATTTTAACATCCTTTCACTTAATAAAGCCTACCACATCAAGGTATTCCATCTAAGAAGATAAACACTGATGTGTACAAAGATTTAGCTACAAGGATAGATAATATAGCGATTATGTTAATAGCAAAAAAAAGAAAAGAAACGGTCTACACATCCAATAGGAAATTGTTTACTTATCTGATAGAATACTATGCAGGAAATGGAACTATTACAAAGTGCGTTTTTCAGATGGAGAGATTAACACGATACATTGGGTTAAAGAAAAACTACAGACCACCAACCCGTAGACAAGTGGTTAAATTCACGTGCTCCCCTTCAGCGGCCCAGGTTTCGCCGGTTCAAATCCTGGGCGCAGACCAGCACCACTCATCAAGCCATGCTGAGGAGGCATCCCAAACAGAGAAATTAGAAGAACCTACAACTAGGATACATAACTATGTACTGAGGGGCTCTGGGGAGAAAAGAAAAGAGGAAGATTGGCAACAGATGGTAGCTCAGGGCCAATCTTCAAAAAAAAGAAAAGAAAAAAACCATGCTTTTAAAAAAGAAAACTGTAGAGTATAACTCAATTTTTAAATACTGAAAATTTATTGTAATAGAAGTCTCTAAAGATTTATATCAAGAATGTTAAAAAAAAAGATTTGCCTCCAGATGATAGAATACCAATGAGTCATTAATACATTCACATATTTCTTAAGTATTAAGTGACTAGCACCAAGCTAGAAGCAGTAAAATACAGATGTGAACAAACACATGGCTCCTGTTCTCAGGCTGTTTACCTTTTATGGTTATATGTATTCTAGAGGTTTCCTTTAAACAATGAATATATTATTTGTGTAAACGTAAAAATAAGTGTATTTCTTATATTAAAATTAGGGGATGGTCAACATTATCAAAAGGCGGCCACCAGGAAGGCAAACAATATAGTAGGAAAAGCAGCAGCTTTAGATAAACTTGGGTTCTAATCCTAACCTCGCCACTTCCTAAGAGACTGTGACATCAAGCCATTTAATCCAAGTTATTTCCTTACAAGTCACAAGCAGACTAACAAGTTTTTCAGTAAAAGGAGTAAGGTGTAAAGGAAGAATAAAAAGAGAAGTCCAAATTCATATTATAATTCATTTGGAATTAAATAAAGAGAAACCTAGAGAAATAGAGTGAGAGAGTAAAAAAGGTCAAATAAAGATTTAGTAGGTGACAGAGACTTGAGCATCCTTGGACATATTATGGCTCTGAGTTAAGATTGTCAAAACAAGAGAAAGTGGACATGCCTGATGACAAGTCCATACAGACAGCACAGGGACAAAAAGAAACAACAATGTAGGTTAAGGGTGATAGCCTTGCCAGAAAATGGGAGTCTTCTTCAGAGTTAGATGCAACAGAAATGCAAGGAAGGAAAAGATTTAAAATTCAATCTATACTCCTATATTAGAATATGTGTTAACTGCAGGGACAACTCAGCATTTTTCTTTTCATCCCCAGCCCAATGTGTAACACTACAGGCAGCAAGTTAGCCGCTAGTGGGTGAGTCTATGGGTATGGAAGGGAAGGGAAGGGAAGGGAAGAAAGACAAATAAATCTGTCAGTTCACTGACTGTCATCATTAGGCCAGAATACGTTGTGGTTGCCTACAGTTATTAGGTCAATAGATTTCTTCGATATTTTCCCCCCAAGGCTAGACTGAAAAGCTCTATTTATACCCTGGGATAAATGACATCTCAGAGAGCATACATTAATGTTTCAGTGTATACAAATGACTGATGTACCTAGCTCTCTAGCACCTTTCTGCCTTCTCAAATCTATGATTGCCTAAAACACATCTTCCCTTATATGTAGCATTAATACATACTAACATTTGAAAAACCCCCTGGACAGCATTCACCGCAACAGATCTTTGTTCTCATGTTGCCCTCTCTCCACAGGTTTGAAGATTTAAGATTACAGAGACAAGCAGACAGGAATTTGTAAAAGCAAAGAAACAAATAATCCCTTACTTCTACATCAGCATCATCAATGAGGTCTTCAAGTCCAACTAATACATCTACTGAAATAGATTTACTACTTCTCTGTCATTATTAAAATAATATACCCCTCAAGGTCTTTAGTATCTCACATTTGTCTGACTACAAGAGACACCAAATAGGTGTCTTCTTCAAGTTCCTTCAATGTGTTCCACCACTGGCTCTCTGGTTCTTAAAAATAGTACAACTTTTGCTTGTTGCCTGGACATGGGCTTCTGACAAGCTGGGTTGGAGTCACTATTTTGCTTCCTTGGATATCTCTCTATTGCATTTTCTAATTCTAGGCCATGAGTAGACTGAACCAAATACTGATGATTCCCAAATTGCGATGCGAGGGAGTGGAGCCACCAGTAGTTTTATTTTCTTTTTAATATCGCAGTTTGAAAAACACTAAATACATTTAAATGAAGTTATATGGAGAAATAGGGTGCAATGACTGTGAATGCAATGAAAACACAGCAACCATCACCGTAACCGTATCAGCTTTCAGAGAGATACATAATATTCATTCTATGGATATTACATGCCAGTATATGTCACTGTTCTAGATTTTTATTTCACTTTATTTTACTATTTCAGCACAAAGTAAATTTGTATTGTATAGCAAACACATATCCTATGCAAGCTAATTCTCAATGACTATCTGAAAGAAGTTTTAAACAAAGAGCTGCTTCTTAAAGGAATCACAGCCTTTAGTTCCAGCAGCCACAAGAAGAAAGCCGTGAACGATGCGAGGATCAGAAAAACTGATAATTTTTGGAGAAGCCAAACTCAAGATTTATTATTGGAAAACGTGCACTTTATGTTCTTATACCATATAAATCCTAGGATGGAGTATTATCATTCCATTCAAGACAGAGACAAAGAAAGCTCACCAACTCTGACTTAAGACTTCTCCACATTAGCAACTCTTGATATGTAACTTGCCCTAGCCATTTTTTAACTGCTCAGGAACCAAAACAACTAAAACTTATTTTGCCCACAAGTGACAGGCAATGCAACAAATAACCAAGTACTTGAAGAAAGGAGGGAAGGGGGAAAAGTCTATCATTGGCTAGAATTTCAGGGAAAACTTCCAGCTCACCACAAACCATGAAGATACTATTTTTAAAGTGTCAACGTTTTTATATTAATATCAGGAATGATTAATTATATCGCCTTCAAGTAATTTTTTTGCCTCTGGAATTCTTACTATCTCCCAAGTCTCTTACCTTATAATTTCTATCTTTTTATAATTTTGCTGTGTTTTGAGATACTCTGTTACTTGATTCTCTAAGCAACTAACTTAACTTACTAACTATCCTCTCCTATATATTTACACATAATTTCTATTAATTAAACTGCTTCTAAGATCCATCACATATATTCACAAGAATATATATGTTTATCCTTCAGCCCAGGGATGTCTGTGCCTCAGGTTGTTCTCCAACCCAAAGAAGATAAATCCCTGCACCACCCCCACGGCTTAAGGCAGTCTGTCTGACAGTTCCATCAGCTATTTGGTTCGGCAGAGGTTAATGGCTAGCTTTGGGGTTAGGAGTGGAAAGGAGGTATGGTAGACACTGTGAAGAATCACTCACATCCCACTTCCAAGGAAAGACTATTGGGAGTCCTGTCGGTAGATAGCCTCTAGCCATGAAGCTGCCTTAGCTGCAGAGAGCCACCTTGTCCAAGGCCACACTCCTTCCCAGGCTGGCCCACATTCCATATTCAAATGAATGGAGTATAAAGGTCTGGTCATCTTGGCCCAACTTAGGATAGCTCTGAAGGACCATTCGAGCTCCAGGGCTCCCCATGGAGTTGGTCAAGGCTGTCAAAGTTTAACTTCTCCCTCTGTGCAATCCTGGTTCCAGCCTCCACCTTCCACAGGTGTTGATCCTAAAGGTACTCCTTATCCTCCAAGCGAATCCCACCTACAATAGGCCAAGCACATTGAGCCTCCGTTTTCCCCGCAGTCCTCAAACCAATTGCTTTTTTAGGATAAATTCCTACAAGCCAAATGACCAAATCAAGTGACAGACTTTTTTTTTTTTTTTCAACTCTTCATACATATTACCAACCCGAAAGGCTTTTAAAAAAGTTTTACGCCTTTTTTCCTTTTGCTTTAAATTCATCTAAAATGACAGAAAAGATATTTTTTAATGAATAAATCCATAACCAAAGTATACCATCTATACATCAGAAATTTTTAGGAATTTCTCTAAGACAGGAAGCAGATGGGATTAGAATAACAAATAAGGGCAGAAAAAACAGAGCCCAAAAGGTACACAAAACAAATTCTATGATTTTCTTCTGCAAAAGTAGAAGCAGTTTTTCACAAGGAACTCCAAGCTCAGAAAATTTCACACAAACGAGGACTCGGACAATAATTAAAGAACTGTCTTCAGAATAACAGGGCCAGTAAGTCCCCCACATCCATACAACTGAGCAGTTTACTCACATGTTCATTGCATGGTTTATGTTTACTCCCCAAAAAGTTATGGCTTGTAATCTGTTCTCTAAAAATAAATGTTTATTTGGCTGGGGCTGAAGGTTCTCAACTTGTCCTGGATCTGAAGAGAGAAGGAGAAAGCAGCCTGAGACAACAAATGTCTCCATAAACTGGTGGTGATGGTGTGTATGTGGAGGAGTGGCTACTAGAGACTGGTTCTAGTTTGGGAACTTACACAGGAAGATGGTGAAGAGAATGGATAGAAATAATTTAATAATTAGTATTTAAAAATGAATTTAAAGTAAGAATGTGATCAAGAAAGCCTCAAGGAGGATTAAAAATAAAAACTCACAACTAGGAAATAGAAGCCACCAGCCTGAAATACTAAAATACACTAAAATATCTGTCTACCCCTGCATCCATTCTCTCCTTCCTATTACAGATAATCAACCTACTGCCTACTTATCACAGTGGCCAGTTCATCTACACAACAGTAAATGGGTTTCAAAGCACATCTTTTCAAGGTCTTAAACCCTTAGGTTATCTTTCTCTTCTCCCATTTTATCAGATTATTCCCACCAGCTAGTTTGCCACATAGTCTAGTTGCTACATGCCCCCTACACCTCACCTTCCAAAAAAGAAAAAAACACCTCCAAAACAAATATCCCTGGATTCTTTACTACCTTCATAGCCAAATATTTTATAAACGGAAAATGTAGCTAAATTCATAGACTATAATAAAATTTTAAAGGCCAATATATATATATTTTAATGACCACTAAGCAGCTAGGACATACAGCCCCACATGCAAACCTATTTTCAAATCTGTGTCTCTGCTTATGTGCTCTCAAAGTAAAAGGTGCAGCATTGAAAAATAAGATTGCACAGAATTCTATATTCTTTCTTTTGTATAATAGCTTCCTTTAAATAAGTTACTAGCTAATTAAATATCTAATAGAGTATTAATACCTATTATCCTGAAGCCATTTTGTTAAGTACTAACCAGTTTCACATAGCAACCCCAAAACCCCTGAGCTATCTATGACCCCCCCCCCTTCATTTTACAGATTAGAAGACAGAAGGTCAGGATGTTTATATAATCTATGAACAGTAATGCAGCTATAAACTAGAGATGAGCTGGGAAATAAAGCCTGAACTAGAGTATACCCGTCTTAGTAAAACTGTCTTTTCATTAGGAACGTGTTCACTTGACCTAACACAAAATTAGCATAATAAAACACCAACATTAAACACCAAGAATCCTTCACTCTAGCCCTGGAACAACCCGCCAGTTGTTCTGCCCACTAAATACATTTGTGGAAAACAAGCATAACACGTTCATCCACTCCACATTAAGAATTATACTATCATCAGAAGGTTAAAATGTTCTTGCTTATAAGGATACAGTTTTCCTTTGCTATGGATTTTGCCTTTAACATTGAGGGGAGTAGTATTTGGGGGTGCTTTTAACTTCCTAAGTGAGTAATGATCTGGGTCAGCAGCTTGGTATCATAAAAAGGAGACATCTTGGAAGACTTCAGTTATTGAACTCACTTATTTCTTACAGGAAAAATTTACAAATGAATAAAATAATTTGCTTTATCCAATGCTCAAGCTCATATGTGATCATCTCTCTGTATTACTTACCTTTACAAGAACATGGCTACAGATCAGATTTTCATTCAAATATTTTTCTAGCTAAAATGGAAGTTTTATAGCCAGGATAAAGAAGAAAAATGCTGAGTTGCTTACTCTTCCAAAGTGTCCATCAATGGCTCACTTTCTACTACGGTAGAGCCTTTAAAGGGCAGGGATTTTTCACAAAGCAGAACAAAACGATAGCGTACACGGAGGTGGTTATCAGTTTAACTGAATGGTCAACTTATTGAAGATTTACTTGGAGATATATGAACTTTTCATATTTCCATCTAATCCACTTTTCTTTCTCATTGTTTAGGATATTTATAAGCTTACAATTGCTTAGAAGTAAAAATGGCAGTACCTTTGATAGAGCACGAACAATTACAGTTATTTTTAAAACATATATAAATCAAATAGTAATTAAAAGGGAAAAAATTACCTTTTGGATAATCTTCCAATAAGAGGTTGAAGTGACCTAACTGACAAAAGAAATCAGACTCCACTTTTCCTTCAGCTTTTAAGATTAGAGATTCGTAGCAGCGAACAGCCTAGAAACAAAAAATACAAACATTTAAGAAAAAGACAAAACCTTAAAACTCATTTCCTTCCTGAGATAACGCATATATCCTCCGTTCAATCACCCAAGAAATCAATATATTTCACTTCAACTTCAGACACAGTCAATGCAGCATTCTTTAGAGTATCTAAGTATTTATTAAAAGAGCCACTAGTTATGGCGTAAGTGCTTTTCCTATCTATAAAATGGAAATACTTGCCAAATAAGATAATGTAGGAGCACTTTGATAATTTAAATTTGCAGCTTAGGAATAAAGTTATTAGTGGTCCCTGTTGATGAAAACAAATAATATCTATCTTTCCCACAGATGGGAAGAACTTTATTGAATTATGTGTGAATTCATAGAATCTCTAGAGTAATAATGGCTACCATTTATACTGAACAGCTACTTTTTGCCATAATATCTACTTGTTTAAACCACCACAAACTGCCTTTCAATCCTCTCATGATACTTCAAACCCACCAATTCTAACACTATTCCTATTCTTACCCCCAACTCCAATACACACATATGCACTTACTCTCACCGTTTCATCCCTGAAGAAAAAAATAGTATTTTAAGGACATCATTCTTTTTCCGTAATCCAGGCGACTGCAGGAGAAAACGAACGATGGAAAGAAGAGAATTCTGGAATCTAACAAATCCCAGTTGTCATTAGCTACAGGACATCCTGAAGAACTTATCCTCTCTGACTCTGTTTTAACAACACTCAAAGGCCTAACGAAAAAATTAAAAGTAGAAAACTTCTCTAAGGGTTTATCATAGTGCTTAGCACTCCACAGGTACTTAATAACTGTTTCTTTATCTTCTCCTTAGATAAAAAATAGCTTTCAAGATTGTTTCGAGCTTCCCAATAATTTTGTCAGAATTTCCCTGCTAATAATTTATTCTACAATGTTGCTACATGTTATGATGTGTCCTGAAGTCACTAAAGAAAGAAAAATGTGTATGATTTCTCAAATCTCTGGGTGCAATCCCAGGTCTGGTGCCCACAAAGAAAGGAAATAGAATAGCTTCCATTATCACAAAAATCCTCTCACCACCACTTCAAGAGCGTTTGATGGGATAAGAAAACATGATGTGCAGCAGAGTATCCACTTAAAATGCCTTGATTTTTCCCCTCCTGTAAAATACAGAACCTTTGATGGAGAGTTTCAAAATGCATATCCTAAAATTTACCTATCCAAAGCACATCCATAAATACTCATCAAGTTTGGAAAAGCCATCCTAAACAAGGCAAATTCTGGGATGATTCTACTACCCTTAAAGCCTAACATTTACAAAAGGACTGTCTTCAGTTCTTATTCCACTCTTAGCTATCTAAGTGTGCATATGTACCAAATCACAATCACTGAAAACTAATCATTCTGCTTCTCTATAATTAAGAGTCTGAATGGTACGTTGAAGTCTCAGAAATTACTATAATTTAGAGGCATGAAATTTCAAGATCCTCTTTATTTAAGTCATATATAATCCTATCTGGCAGATGGTTAGAGCACAACAATGCAATTTATTTCAGTGCTTTTTAATATCAGAGAAATTTATAAAATTATTGGGCTACAGTATGACAATTCTTAGTTTTACGATAAATAAAACGAGTGACTTTTTAAAGCTAATAACGGCACTGTAAATAAAGCACTCATTAAAATAGTTATTGTCTTCTTTTATCTCAGTAAAATATTTAGGAACTTTTCCTACTCCTCTCTGATTATTTCTTTTAGTTGATGAGCATTAAATTTATAAGCAAGTATGGTTTTATGGTGAAAAAGGATTTTTCTTTAATGATTTAAGCAAAAGTATGGAAACATTCTATATTTCCTCTTATTACCATAACTTGATGCCACTACCATGATCATCTATTGCCTATTCTCCATTTCCCATAAAACAAAGGAACACATCTAAAATGAATACCATACATAATTCCGATCATCATGAAATAACACCAAGTAAAAACTAGAATGGGCAGATTTTAAATTCACTTACCCATACACTCAGGCTTGACTAATAAATTCATAATAATTTCCAACAAAGCCAACATGAACCTACTAAGATTGGTGGTCAAAGATGATACTAACAGAGCCAAATATCAAACGAGATGAAGGTGAGCAAAAAGGCAGAATAAAGTTTCCAAGTGCCGTGTCACCATTTTATAGTGAAACTTATGAATTTATTTGAAGTGCTTGAGGCAAACGCTGATATAAGATACTGGTAAATACTTAAAATTTTTAAAGAGCATTTAAAGGAAAATAAATAACTGGGGACAATTTCCAATACTTCTAACTCATACAATAATCTAGAATGAAACAGAGTATTTTTATTATGATATTTTTAGTCAAAAGGCTAATTATAAACACAGAAGATATGTAGTTAGTTTAGATTTAGAACAAAGTTCAGATAAACTTCTATAAAGTAAAAACACTTCCTGTTAAAAGGCATGGTGTTTGAACATATGTGCGGAGAAAAAGGACTCAAATATAAAACAAATGTTAAAAATAGAAAATCTATATAGTCGGGCCATAGAGAAACTTTTTATTTTGTTTGCTTCTCTATATTTTCTAGATTTTTCATAATTAAACTATACCATTTCTATTCTTATAAAAATCATTAAAGAATTATTACGCTTTCCTCTAGGGTTCATCCTTTAGTGTGAGAATAGTCAGAAATTTTAATGAAAATCATTTGTATCTAGATCAGCATCATTCAATATAGCACTTTCTGCAATGATAAAAATGTTCTATAATCTGTGCGGCCTGATACAGTAGCCACTAGACACGTGTGGCTACTGAACACTTGCAACATGGCTAGTGCAAGTCAACAACTGAATATTTTTTTAATTATTTCATTTTAATTTTTATTTAAATTTACACATGTGGCTAATGCAGAGTGTAGAGCTAGATAATTTTTAAAGCTTAAAATAAACAGGATATTCAATCCATATGCTAAACATTAGGAAAGCAAAATTTCTTATGTTTATAAATGAAAAGCCCATAAAAATAATGGAATATCTTGCACTGGGGATGAGCAACGCCATCCACAAAAATCACTTTTTACATTCTATAATTGTTTACAGTTAGTGGCTTATACACTGATAATCCTTATTACCTAACTGGAAAAAACACTAAGAATGAAAATGGAGTTACTCATTAAATAAAATAATCAAGGAGAGTAAACTAAGATCCTCCCAGCTATGTAGAGAGCTTGAACGTCTTCCTCTCTCTCTTTTTTTTGGTGAGGAGGATTGGCCCTGAGGTAACATCTGTTGCCAATCTTCCTCTTTTTGCTTGAGGAAGATTGTCACTGAGCTAACATCTGTGCCAATCTTCCTCTATTTTATGTGGGATGCTGCCACAGCATGGCTTGATGAGCAGTGCTAGGTCCACACCTGGGATCCAAACCTGCAAATCCTGGGCTGCTGAAGCAGAGCATGTGAACTTAACTACTACGCCACTGGGCCGTCCCTGTCTTCCTCCTATTTTAGTGCCATTTTCCAGAATGTTCAATATAATTTGTGCTCGGTATCTGCTTTATCTTCATTATCTGAAAAATCAGTTAGAACAGTAATGTTATCATTACCCTATATTTCTAAACCTTGACAGATAAAGTTTAGCTCTCATGCACACAGACATGTAACTTTTTTTAAATATTAAGCATTAGTTTTTTATGATGAACTTCGTCAGTGCCTAGCTAAAATATGACACTTGTTAACAGTTTAGAATTATTAAATATAGGCAACTTTTAAACAAATGATCTCTTTTTCAGTTTAAAAGATTAGCTGAAGCTGCTCAGTGAAATGCAAATGCTAGAAAAATTAATGTAGATTTAAATACCCCAACGGTTTTTAATGAACCAAAACTTTTATGTTAGATGTAATAAAAACAAGGATGCAGTTCTGCCCATTAATTCCTAAAAGTCAGCCACAGGCATATCAAACGGTTTAGCAGCCAGCTGATTACTTACAAAAGATTAGGGGATTAAGCAGACTACAAGTCAACGTGTCATCCATGAAATATGGCTACTAAAAGTTTTCATGGCCCAAATTATTATGGCCCAAAGCATATTATACAAATCAACACCAATAATCAGCTCACCAAGGTCTACTCTGACCAGATCTCTAACATTATCATCAGTTTTGAGTGCCACATTTTAACAGGTGATAACATACAGAGGGCTACAAGTTTGGTGAAGGATGGAGAAACTCTCATATGAAAATTATTTTAACTGAATTTAGCTGAGGAGAATCATCAGGGATGCTGTAGCTTTACTCAAATATTTTAAAAAGCTGTCACTTAGGAGAAAAAATTGCACTTTGGGTAGCTCCAAACATCAGCCCAATGAATGGGTATAACTTACAAGCAAGTTTAGTTCAGTTCAAACAGAGAAGTGGAAAACAATTACGCCCAAAATTAAATGGGCCATCTTTGGCTCATATCAATGCAAAGAATTAAAGCCTAAATTACTAAGCTATCTTAGAGTTAGAAAGGTGACTTCTTACTTTGGACACAATTCTGAGCTGCATTTTTTTTTAAGATTTCTTGGGCTTCTATGATATAAGCATACAATGTGTAATATTACATATAATACATACCAAGATACAAACACACGTGCATATATATGAGCACATCTCTCTTGACTTAATTCCATGATTACGGTTTATTCACTTTCAATTTACAGAATAAATTTCTAAATAAACACACTATCCTGACCTGCTCCCTCAAAACCCTAAAAATCTCTGCATCATTAAAATTAATACCCTTCTGAGAAATATGCCTCATAAATCAGGAGAATTCTTCCCCTTTCCAGACCCTCAGCACTGCCTGAGCCTGACTCTTTTAAAACATCTTAGGAATCTGAAAGGGTTGAAACTACGTGAGTCTAAACCATTTTTTGAAATTTCAACACACCACATTCTTTTTTAATGAGGGAAGAGTTAACACACTTAAAATGATAATCTTAAGTATTATTGATTTTTGATGACATACCTATTCTTGAATTTATATGTCAGACTTCCATACTTTTCTTCTTAATTTCATTTACTACTTCTGAAAAGCTAAAATTTACACATCACCAATTCTAAATGGTACGCAGTGAAAAGTCTCTTTCCCAATCCTGACCTCAGTCACCCAGGTTCCCTTTCCTATAAGCAACAAACGTTAAAAATTTTCTACTATATTCAAGATTATTTTGTGCAGACACAAGTACATATATTTTTCCCAGCTTAGTATTAAAAACTAACTATTTTTATATATATAAACATTGTTCTCTAACTTGCCTCAGATTCTAGGTGTCCCTGACATCCTTTCTCCTCTCCTTCTCTGTTAATAGGACCTCTAAATTTAATTAGGCCTATGTCTCGGATCCCCAGCCATCCTTGTAGGTGTAGCCTGGTAATTAAGTTCTGGCCAATCGGATATAAGGAAAGGACATGCACTGCTTCAACCCCTCCTCCTCCTAGTTGAAATCACCTAGATGGTAGAAGCCAGAAGCTGAGGATGGAGAGTAGGAAAAAAGAAGCCCAAATTCCTGCAACAGTAGAGTTCCAGAGCAGCCCAGAATTGACTATCTGAGAATTCTTTAAGAGATAAATGAGTATGTCCCCCTCTTTCCTCATTTAAAACAACAACAACAAATACAGTAGCTAATGAAATAATCATTAACACACACATTTGTTACTCTACCCTATCTCCCTCTCTCCAATTTTTAATATACGTCTTTTGCATCACAACAAAGTTAGGATAACAAAATTTAAGCGTATCAGTCTCAATCCTGGATTTCTCAGCTTCCCTGGACCTACTACTCTGCATTCAGTGGATGTCCTGGATGTTAATGAGTAAGTAAGCATCATTCGAGAAACTATCAGGGCACCTTAAGTACCATTCCTTTCAAACAAACTATTGAAAATGCTTTGCTATTGCAAACTATTCTCACAGAACTGCGCTACTGAAATCAAACCAGATAATATAGTAATTCAAGTGCTGACAGCTAATTCTTTGAGCTCCTGATATGTACCAGGCACTATTCTAAGCACTTCACATATACTTAATCATTTAATCCTCACCTTTACTCTATGAGCTAAGGAGGCCCTACTTCACAGCTAGGAAAACTGAGGCACAGAGAAAGGAAATCCTGTGCTCAAGGTCACAGAACTACTAACTAGCAGAGGCTGGATTCAAACAGTATGGCTCCAGAGCCTCTGAGTAGTAGGTGTTCAACTCAGACCATGCCTAGGGACTTAAAAGTCATTTCCAAGCAAGAGGACCTCCATAAGCAGCTCCTCCTCTTACACTCCTACACACTAGTTCCTTCCACAATTCTACCTCCACACCAAGTGGAAAAGCAACACATATGATCGCCACTTCCTGCTCCCACCATCCCACAGGAAGATCCAGCCTCAGTGCTTTACCATATTTTCTCACCTTGCTTTATTTTAAATCATATAAAAAGCAATGATCATTCCAAAAAGAAACACACACACACCCCCCCAAAAAACTCAGCAGCAACAAAACAAAAATAAATCAAGCGAAAAAACTCAAGTTCCCATATTCAAAAGCCACCTGTCAGAAACACACTACTGCTCATATACATATGTAAATGATAATATACCAGTTCAGAAAAAATGTGGTGTTTATCTGGAAAATGTTAAATGGTTTCACCCTACTTCTTTCTATCTTCTGAATTATATCTCCTTAGTTTACCTAGTGTTGTTATTTTCTCTCTTTAGTATATTTGGCAAAGAAAGGCCAAATACAGCTGCAACAAAGAAAACTAAGCAGTACTGTCTCAACCATCAACAAGTTGCCAGTTTACTACTAACTCTAAAACCTTTATTGTTGATGCATGCAGCCAAACGAACTAATGAATTCTACGTTAGCACGAACACATATATACACACCCAGGGCCAACATTAAATTTTTAAAAAGCTGTTCTGATAAAACAGCTAAGTTATTTTCCAAATAATTTTTTTCTATATCATACTAAATGTAAGGTTGTGCAGATAGAATATATTCAAGTATGTTATATATAAAGCCTCATTCAAATTAAGCATAAGGATGTGAATTAAGTCTTGAATAATCTTAAAAATAAAGTACACTAAAATTTGGAGGTAAGGAGAGTATGAGATAGAATTTCAGAAGAGTGACTTCTGTGAATAAAGCCCAGAGTAATCCTGTCATTTCCCATATAAAGCAGTAGGCATTATACCCTATTTTTTACTTCATTTGCTTGCTACTCCACAGGGCTTATTATTCATCCAAAGGTAGACAGAGACAATCTTACAAGCAATCATTTTCCTTGTCATTTCAGCTATACACATTTAATTCAGAGTTTCAAAAATATACAAACAGAAAGAAAGCCATCTACAACAAAATTATGTAGACCAAATCTTCACACCCAGGTAAAAGACTCTATCTAATATGCCTGCTACAACCTGGGTGCTTGCTATAACATATGCACTTCAAACTAATATCTTAGGTAGCAAAGTATGCATTCATTTGCCTTATTCACATTTCTAAAATAATAAATGCACAAAAAAGGAGCAAGCACTTCACTGGGAGAAGAAGGGAGAAGACATTACATTTATGAGTATCAGCTCCGCTGAAGATAATCTACTTTGAATTCTACAATTTCTAATATGTAGCAGGCACCTGGATTTATTTATTAAATAAATGAACGATCCTAAAACTAGAGAAACTGCAACGTAGTAAAGGCTCCTCCCTAAAGACAGTGCTTTAGAAAAAAACTTTTTAAGCAGTCTGAATATACCCTTCCAGACTTTTCTCTACGCATATATACAAATAGTACAAATCTTTGCATGCAGTTTTATAAACTATTTCTTTCATCCAATATAGTATTAACTGCTTCCCATGTCAAAACATATAGATCTACATCAAAATTAACATCTCCATAGCACTGTACTGAACAGTTAAACCATAATTTGTTTCTACTGGAGAGTATCTGATTGTTAACCAAGTTTTTATTATTATTATGTGACGAACGTAATTTGGTCAATTTATATTTCTTTAGGATAAGTTCCTCACAGTCAAATGAAAAGCACAATTTAAGCTTTTGATACCACCAGTAAAGCTGAAGCAATATAATCTTCCACTAGCAGTGCTCATTTTCAGTTCTTTCATTATTTTCCAAGTATCTATTGGCTAAGTTTATTACTTCTTTTATGAACTATCAATCTGTTCATAGATTGTGAACATTTCTCTATTGAGTTATGAACAGTTTTTTTCCCTAAATGATTTTCAAGTACTATTGATGTATAAAAGATCAAATGATAGTCAAGTACTATTTATATATAAAAGATTTTTTATTTATAACGTTGTTATATAATATCTCTTGCCAGTGTGCATTTGCCTATCCTTTACAGAGTTTTTGACTTGTAAAAGTTTCCCTATTTTCTCAAAACCAAACACTACTTCCTTTACAGTATATATGTTAGGTTCAAAATTAGAAAATCCCCAGCCCCTGACCTAATACACATTCACCAATATTTTCTTGTATTGTAAAGAAAGAATCTAACTACATTTTTCTTTCCTGTGCAATTTTGTACTGGCAGAGGATGATTCAGGATCTGTAATTCCCCCCTTTCTCACGAACTAAAAAACTTACCAGCTGTTTCTGAGATTTATATTCTACATCCAAAGCTTTCCAACAAATGTACTGGGAATGGGTAACAGGAATGCTGAGACAGAGACAGCCTCGGCCTCTGGGGCTGACAAGCAAAAAACAGCCAGGGTGCCAGGGCACCCCAAACCTGTCAGCCAGAACCCTTGTTTATGTACCAATACCAAACTTAAGCGCCTTCAGTTCTCCCGGTAATTAGTACAAACTATCATTTTTCTACGTGTGCCATAAAATTAAAAGGGTTGGGGAGTACTTCCACTTCAGGCTACCTGGACAACCACTCAACCAAAAACTAAAAATGTCAGACTAAACACAGTGGCAGTGGGAATAACACAAGGCTCTTACTGTGAACTTGACCTAGTGGCAAGAAAGTTAGGAAGAATGGTCGTGGAGGGGAGGAAAATTTAAGAGAGTACTGAAGCAACTCTGCACTGAGGACATTTGAAAGCCTGTGTGAACCTGAGCGTTGGGTTTAGAGGTCTCATTCAGGAGACAGGACACAAAGCCTGGGGCCACCCAAGAACAGAAGTCAAATAAGACATCCTCCCCATAACACTGAGATGTCAATGGGCTACATCTTCAATCTAAGTGTAAACTAAAATATGATGATGATAAAACTATTTTGTAAATTTTCTTTTAAAACTGGTCTTGAAGGACAAAGAAAACCGCCCATCTCATAATGGCAATGATTGGAGAAGAAAATGTCCTGAGTATTTGTAACCAAAAGCCTGAATTCACTCGACTTGGGTAGAACATATAAACTTCAGGCAAGAATTTAATTGTACATTATCCTCAACTAATAGCAATCCAAAGTATAAGCCAAAATCAAACACACTACTATCACACCCCTGACCTAAAGGAATTTCTACAGCTCCAAAAAAAAAGTCTTCATATTCAAAAAAGTCTCTAAACATGAAAAGGAAAAGGAGATCAAAGGAGGTGATTAATTTGTGGACATATTAAAATGAATATTGTTTAATGCAATATTTTAATCACAACAAATGTAAACAGAATAAATATGCTAGGTTAAAAAAAAAGACTGCCAAACAAAAAGAAAGGGCCAGTGCCATGGCCTAGCGGTTAAGTTCAGCACACTCCACTTCGGCAGCCAGGACCTACACCACTTGTTGGCAGCCAGCCACACTGTGGCGGCAACCCACATACAAAATAGAGGAAAACTGGCAACAGATGTTAGCTCAGGGCCAATCCTCCTCACCAAAAAAACCCCAAAAAGATTATCAGCAGATTTTTTTTAAATCCAGGTTTATGCAATTTATTACACATGTCCAAAATATAATATGAAAAAGATTTAAAGAAAAAAGAAATATTACACAAATATAATCAAAACAAAGTTGGCACTGTACCAGATATCATGAATTACAATAAAGATACAGAAACAAAGACAACTGGTGCATGAATACAAATATTTAGCAACAAAATAAAGAGCTCAGAAACACACCTTCATATGTATGGAAATTTATAACAAAATGGCAAACAATAACCTAACTAAAAAGTGTTGGTGAGCCAATAAGGTTATTTCTAAGGGGAGAAAGAAAAAAAGACACTAGACTCCTATATCCATACACTACAAGAATCAACTCCAGATGGATTAAAGATCTAAATGTAAAAGGCGAAACTATCTAAACCTTTAAGAAGAAAACATAGCAAAATGTCTTTGACATTAGGATAAGGTAGGATTTCTTTAAAAATCGACCAAAATTGCAAGTCATGAAAAAGAAAAAGGTTGAAGGATTAACTCAACTACATCAATGCTCAGGGCTTCCATTTATTTAAAAAAAAAAAAAACCCACAGTACAAAGGTATGTCACAAACTGGGAAAATACACTTACAAGACATATGGTGACAAAGCATTCATATTCAGAATATATAAAATTCCTAAGAATCAGTAAGAAAAACCACTCAAAAAAATAATGAGGAAAATTCGATCTGCCACTGATTTACAAACTGCACTGATTAGCAACAGAGCAACAGACAATCAAATTATTTGCTGATTAATAAAGATCAAGAGACAACTAAACAGTTTCATTACCCACTCCTTAGGTACTTCACAAGGGCTCAGGTCTATTAAATCACTAGAAGGTAACACTGCTCTAGCCTATCATAAGTATAAATTTTTCCAATATGACTTGAAAGGTTTTTAACTCAGGAACTGCAAGACTAAAACTAATAAAAGTATCAAGCAAATTCAACTATCTCCCATTATTAGTGGCTCTTTTATCAATCTGCTCCATTAATTTGAAAAAGCTCATCTGAAAAACCACTCCTAAAAGTATACTTTACCAAAAATCTGAAAACTGCCTTGTTATAACACTAACTACTCATTTAAAATATTTTCATATAAAATATGAAAACTAACCATCCAAAATACCACTTCAACTTAAAGTCTCTAAAAGAAGTTCATATTCAAATTTCTATTTTAAATCAGTGAAATAAGTATCAACCCACTAGTCTCAAGAGAAACCTTAAATCTAGCTTCTCCGTACAAGGCATACATTTGAATTACGGGAATGACATACTTCTTGACATCTCAATCTTCCATTCTATAAAAAATTTTGAGATTCAAAACTGTTACATCTTTGGACTTCTGCTTCCAGCCAAGATGCAGTTAAGTGGACCAAGTAACTAAAAGAACCAGAGAAAATGTGTGAAACAAAGGTTTTCAGACGTTGGATATCAGAGAAGGTGTGACAGTAATCCTTGAGAAAGGAAAAGCAAAGGATGTGAGCCCTAAAATTACCCCAAGCTTACTGCCTAGAAAGACTTTTCAGGCTGCAGCACAGATATAGGAAATTAATTTTCTTGTCATAATGCAAGCTGGAATAAAGTGGAACATCTTTACAGTTACTGAGAGGAAAACAAATTTGTCAACCTACAATTCTATACTCAGCATTGAAGATATTTTTCAAAAAAAAAAGTGAAACTACGCTTTTTCAGATATACAAAAGTTGAAAGAATTCAACACCAGCAGACCTACAGTCTAAGAAATGTTTAAAAAAAATTCTCAGGCATTAGGAAAATTATACCACGTGAAAATCCTAATGTAGAACACAGAATGAAGGCCACCAGAAATGGCAGCAGCACAAGTAATTATAAAAGACATTTTTCTTATTTTTTTAATGTCTCCTTAAAACACAACTGACCCAAAAAAACCTACCAAGGGGGGGGGAACCCCATAACTAGTAAGCAAGTTCAGCAAGATCACAGGATACAAGATCAACAAACAAAAAAATTAATTGGGGGCCTACCCAGTGGTGTAGTGGTTAATTTCATGCACTCCACTTCGGTGGCTTGGGGTTCGCTGGTTTGCATCCTGGGCATGGACCTACACACTGCTCATCCAGCCATGCTGTGGCAGCATCCCACAGAGAAGCATATGACTAGGATATACAACTACGTACTAGGGCTTTGGGGAGAAAAAAAAAAGAGGAAGATTGGCAACAGATGTTAGCTCAGGGCCAATCTTCCTCACCAAAGTAAATAAATAAATTGTATTTCTATACACTAACAATGAATAACTGGAAATAAAATTTTAAAATACCATTTATAACAGCTCCGAAAACAGGAAATGTGTAGGTATAATTCCAACAAAGTATGTGTAGCAGAATCCGCATGCTGAAAACTACAAAATACTGATGAAAACTTCCAAATAAGTGCAGAGAGATACTATGTTCATGAATTTGAAGGCTTAATAGCATTAAGATGAGATTCTCCTCAGTTTCATTTACAGATTTAGTGCAATTCCAATCAAAATTCTAGAAGGATTTTTCTGTAGATACAGATGAGCTGTTCATAAAATTTATATGTAAAGGCAAAGAAACTAAAATTACCAAAACAATTTTAGAAAAAAATAAAGTTGGAGGACTCACATGACCCAATTTTAAGACCTATTATAAAGCTTTAAAAATCAATTAAAACCACGAGATACCACTACATACCTATATGAATGGCTAAAGTTCCAGCTTTATTGAGATATAATTGACATGTAATATTGTGTAAGTTTAAAGCGTACAATGTAATGATTTGATATAGGTATATATTGTGACATGATTACCATAAGGTTAGTTAGCACATCCGTTACCTCACAGTTACCATTTTCCATGTGTGTGTGGTAAGAACATTTAAGATCTATTCTCTAAGCAACTTTCAAGTATACAATACAGTATTGTTAACTATAATCACCATGCTGTTCATTAGATGCCCAGAACTTATCTATCTTATAACTGGAAGTTTGTACCTTTTAACCAATAACTCCCCTGGCAAACACCAATCTACTCTGCTTCTAGGAGTTGAACTTTTTTAGATGCCACATATAGTGAGATCATACAATATTTGTCTCTCTGACTTAACTGACCTAGCATAATGCCCTCAAGGTTCAGGAAATTTTTTAAATATCACAATACTAGGTGTTAATGAGGATGCAGAACAACTGGAACTTTCACACATTGCTGGTGAGAATGCAAAATGGTACAGTCACTCTGGAACAAGTTTGAGAATTAAGTAGAAAGTTAAACATACGTTTATCCCATGACCCAGCACTCCCACTCCTGTGTTTACCCTAGAGAAGTGAAAACTTATGTTCATACCAAAACATATACACGATGTTTACAGCAGCTTTATTCTTAATCAATGAAAACTGGAAACAATCCAAATATCCTTAAACAGGTAAATGGATAAACAAACTGTGGTACATCTATACAACGGAATTCTACTTAGCAATATAAAGGAATGAACTACTAATACAGCATGGATGAATTTCAAAGGTGGTATGCTGAGTAAAAGCCAGTCTCAAAATGCCACGTAGTGTATACATTTGTCAAAACTCATCAAACACCTAAAAACAGGTGAAATTAAATATACATAAAAGACACCTCAAACTTTATTTTTAAAAAGAGACTGTTTAAAGCAAAAACCAGTAACAGTTTGTTGTGAGGTTTGTAACATATGTGGAAGTAAAATCTATGACAATAATACAAAAGATCAGGATGGGCGAAATGGAAGTACATTCTTTTAAGACCCATACTATGTGTGACATGGTATGATATAATTTGAAGGCAGACTATGATTAAGTTAAAAGAAACTACTAGAACTGATAACTGTAACATTCAAGGTCAATATACAAAGTCAACTGTATTCCTATACGCCAGTTATGAACGATTGGAATTTGAAATTTTTTTTAAAAAATACCATTTATAATTGCATTCAAAAATATGAAGTACTTAGGCATAAATCTAACAAAATGTGTGTAGGATCTGTGTGCAGAAAACAACAAAACATTGATGAATGAAATCAAAGAATAAATAATCAGAGAGATATCATGCTCACAAAATAGAAAGCATTATTAATATATCAATTCTCTCTAATTTGATATATAGATTCAAGGCAATTCCAATCAAAATCTCAGCAAGCTTTTTTGTATATATCAGCAAGCTGATCTCAAAGTTATATGGAAAGAAAAGAAACTAGAATGGCCAAAACAATTCTGAAAAAGAACAAAGTCAGAGGATTCACATTATCCAATTTCAAGACAATATAGTAAGCTACAATAAACAAGACAGTGCGGTGCTGAGGAAAGGACAAACATAGATCGACGGAACAAAATAGGGAACCCAGAAACAGACTCACACTAATTTAGTCAACTCTTTGTTTGACAAGGTGAAAGGCAATTCAACAGAAAAAGGATTGTCTTTTCAACAAATGGTGGTGGAAAAATTGGAAGCCCCTCTGCAAAACAATAAGAAAACCTCAACACATACTTCACGAGGTGAAATAAAGACATTTTCAGACATGAATACAGCAGACCCACATGCAGAAAAGAAAATGACCTCAAAAGGAAGGTCAGAGATGCACAAGAAATGAAAAGCAAAGAAAATGCTGATCATGTGGGAGACAACTTTAACAATATTTTGTTTTTAAAACATGTACAGAATTAATATACACAACAACAATGGAAGAAAGGAGAGGAGGAGGGCAAAGGCTCTAAGAATCCTGCATTGCCCAAGAAAAGGCAAGATGCATCAATTAGACTTCAATAAACCAAAAATGCATGCTGTAATCCCTAAGGCAGTTGTTCTCAAAGTATGGTTCACGAACAACTGGGAGTCTCCTAAACCCTTTCAAGAGGTCTGCTAAGTCAAAATTATTTTTATTCTAATACTAAGACATTATTGCTCTTTTTAACTCTGTTGACATTTACACTGATGATGCAAAAGTAATGGTGAGTAAAACTGCTGGCAGCTTAGCAGGAGCCAAGGCAGAGGCACCAAAATGAACCAAAGATCATCATATTCTTCACCACCAAGCACTTATAGCTTTTTTTCTTCCTTTTTTTTCGAGCACAGGAGCAACTTGACAGTTTGAGTTTTTTTTTTTAATTTTTATTGAGATTATGATAGTTTACAACCTTGTGGAATTTCAATTGTACATTATTGTTTGTCAGTCATGTTGTAGGTGTACCACTTCACCCTTTCTGCCATCCCCCTAGCCCTCCTTTGCCCTGGAAGCCACTAGTCTGTTCTCTTTGTCTACATGTTTAACTTTCACACGTGAGTAGAGTCATCCAGAGATTATATTTCTCTATCTGGCTTATTTCACTTAACATAATACCCTCAAGGTCCATCCATGTTGTTGTGAATGGGACGATTTTGTCCTTTTTTATGGCTGAGTAGTATTCCATTGTATATATATACACCATATCTTCTTTATCCAATCATCAGTTGATGGGCACTTACATTGCTTCCACGTCTTGGCTATTGTAAATAATGCTGTGATGAACATAGGGGTGCACGGGACTTTTGGAATTGCTGATTTCAAGTTCTTTGGATAGATACCCAGTAGTGGGATGGCTGGGTCATATGGTAGTTCTATTTTTAATTTTTTGAGAAATCTCCATACTATTTTCCACAGTGGCTGCACCAGTTTGTATTCCCACCAGCAGTGTATGAGGGTTCCTTTTTCTCCACAACCTAACATTTGTTACTTTTTGTTTTGGTTATTTTTGCCATTCTAATGGGTGTAAGGTGATATCTTAGTGTAGTTTTGATTTGCATTTCCCTGAAAATCATCATGTTCTTCACCACCAGGCACTTATAGTTTTTTTTAACGCCATTTTCATTTAAGATCCTTAATGAAGCAGTAAAGATCATCTTATTAAATGTCAAACCTTGAGTACACATTGTTTTAATAATCTGTGTAGCAAAATGGAAACTTCACTTAAAGCATTTCTGCTCCACACTGAAGTATAACAGCTGTATTGAGGAAAAGTATGTATGTGACTGTTTAAGTTGTAAAATGAACTAGCCTCTTTTTTCATGGAATATCATTTTTACTCAAAAGAATGACTGACAAACTATGTTTATTTGAACAGGTAGTTGGAAGACACTTTCTCAAAAATGAATGAATTGAGCCTGTCATTTCAAAAAAAAAAAGCAACTAACAGTAATTTGTTGCCAATGGTCAAACTTGACATTTCAAGCAGAAATCAGAATTTTGAAAAACTTATATCCACCTCCACTGTGAGTCTGACAGCTTCCCAAAATTTAAAGGTTTTTCTGATGAGATTGGTGGTAATATTATAATATTAATGAATATAATTTTCTGATACTATATAATAAAGTGTGCTGACATCTGGAGTAACTGGTAATACTCTCCTGTTCTTTCCTTCATACTCCCCTAATGGCCCCAAATCAAAATGTTACTATTTATGTTTCTCTAATCCATTAAAAACATCTCCTCCCTACTATTCAGGAGTTACAGTATCATTTCAGTATCCACAAACCTGAAACAGGGGCTGGTCCTGTGGCATAGTGGTTAAGTTTGCACACTCCACTTTGGTGACCCAGGGTTTGCGGGTTCAGATCCCGGGTGCAGACCTAGCACTGAGGATCAAGCCGTGCTATGGTGGCATCCCACATACAAAATAGAGGAAGACTGCCACAAAATGTTAGCTCAAGGCCAAATCCTTCTCACCAAAAAAAAAACCTGAAACAAATCTTATGCCACACCCTCATCTTTAAAGAAAAAAGTAAATAAGTGTATCATCATCAACTCTCTGCTACTCCCAAAGCCTATGGCAGCATCAATAAATCATGAAAGGTTACGACATAATATATGGGAATCTTTTATGGCATAGTCTAAGTGATATGTTACTATGAGTAAAAGGTCAACAAAACCCCTTCTCCTCTATAAACAAATCTGACCTTGGACTAACTAGTTCTTTTACCTCTAAAACCTGATAAAGATGGAATGTCAGTTACTGGCCACAACAATTATGGTAAAAATTACTCAATTGATGAAATAAATCTCGAGTGAGAGAACTACAAATGAACTATGAATACCTGGTAAGATGCCATAGCTTTGGGATTCCCTCAGTATAGGGATGCTTAACTGAGCATGTCTCTGTAGAGACTACTGGGAGAGTATGCCCACAAAAGTTACAAAAGATACTGGCTCCTGTTTGGGATGGGTGTGTGGGGGTGTGTGGATGTGGATGTGGAGGCTGAGTGGTGAGTGGGTGAGTGGGTGGCTGTGGGTGGGTTGTATGCGTGTGTGTGTGTGTGTGTGTGTGTTCTAAACCAGGTGTGCTAGGCTGAACAAAAGATGACCTTATATGGCAAAAGACGTCATTAAGTTAAGAATCTTGACAGGAGGTGCTTATCTGGATTATCTGGGTGGGTTCTACATGCTATCACATGTATCCTTTTATGAGAGAGGCAGAAGGAGTTAAGGGTTTTCAGAGAAACACACAGTGGAGACAGAGACGTGAGTGAAGACCAGCCACCAGAAGCAGGAAAGAAGCAAGGAACTGATTTCCCCACTAGAGCCTCCAGAGAGTACTGCCCTGTGCTGCTGACCTTGATTTTGGGCTTCTGGACTCTAGAGCTGTGAGAGAATAAATTAAGGGTGTTTTATTCTTTTTGCGAATGTGTGAGGAAGAGTGCCCTGAGCTAACAGCTGTTACCAATCTTTCTCTATTTTATGTGGGATGCCACCACACCGTGGCTGGACGAGCAGTGCTAGGTCCACGCCTGGGATCAAAACCTGCAAACCCCAGGCCACCAAAGTACAGCACATGAACTTAACCACTACGCCACTGGGCCAGCCCCAAATTTCTGTTGTTTTAAACCACCCAGTTTGTGGTAATCTGTCACAGCAGCCACAGGAAACTAATTCACCAGAGACATGAATCTCATTCTCACACCTGAGCTGTTACTTTGTGAACCAAAAACTAACTCCTGGACAAAACTGCAAGGATTCCCATGGAAGAGGAATGCGTGTCACTGCTCTGCTGGCATGCTGTTTCCTGTCCAATATCCTGCTAAGTCAATCTGACATGAAGTGTGACCTAATCAGGTCTCACTTGTCTGAATGACTTTTTCGCCTAAGGCTCCTCAGTGGGCACTACGGTTACTAATGATATTTATAGTGCCAAAGTAACCAAATGCTTTACCCTTTTTAATGCCATCAGAGTTAAGTGCGGTTGATAAAAGTGTGGGCTTTGGAACCTGGCTGGGTAGGTTCTGAATTTTAGCTTTTTATTGTGTGGCCTTGGACAAGCCACTTAATCTCTCTATGGTCTGTAAAATAAGGATATTTTATAGCAATTACATCATAGGATTATGGTAAGGATTAAATGAGTTAACACCACAATTTAAGATTTCAAGCAAAAACTAGAATTTTGGAAAACTTCTATCCAGCACCACTGTGAACTTCATGAATCATAATTCATAATTTGTACCTTTGTCACAAACCACCTGTTTCATTAAGATATTAAAGTTAATTACTGTTTGGTTGTACATCATATTTTGTTTGTAAATGTGGCTATATCCCTTTCTCATTCCTGATGTTTTCTACTGATGCTCCCCTTTGCCCTCTCCCTAAGCTTTACTAGAGGTACATGTATTTTGTGCTCTTTTCAAAACCAACTGTTGGATTCTTTGAACACATTTTAGATGCTGTGTCACAAATCACTTAGAATAGAGTCTGTGTGAGTGTACATATGTGTACAATATTCAACGTATAACATCACCCTCTTGCACGCCACTATGCTTTATTAAATGAAAGAGATGGCTTTCCAGGATTGTACATAGTTCCACAAAAGGTCAGGTAAGTATTACATATATTATAAAGAAGGAAAAAAGGTCGAGAACTAATTGCCTATACAAGAATAACAGAAAATACAAGGCCTTCTATGAGATAGCACCATGAACCATCCTCACCAAATCCTTGCCCCTCTAACAGTTCCTTAGACATATCACTTTTTCTTCGCTCAGTGTATTGTGACAAGGATTCTCTCCTTGAACAAACTCTACTCAGGCTCCTCTGAGCTCTTTTTCAACTAGGCCTCAACATTTCGACTTCTGTGTTTGTCTCTGCACTGTCCAATATTCGCAAGAATACAGCTAAATTGATTTAGCCAGAATCCCCCATCCTCTGTCATCCCCCAAGTGATGCTTGATCATCCTGGCCTGCCTTTGGCAACTAACTCCCACTCTGCTCCTTGGCTATAAATTCCCATTTGCCTATGCTACATTCAGAGTTGATTTTGAATCCAATCTCTCTCCTCCACTGCAAGACCCCACTACAGTGGTCCCTATACCTATCATGATAGTCGCCTTTTAATAAAGTCTGCCTTACCATCTTTAACAAGTATCATGAATAATTTTTTCCTCAACATTTGGTTGGTAAGCTCTGCTGTGTCAAAATGATTTTTTTTTCCCGATTCATCTTTATAGAACCTATTCTCTTCTAGAATTCTATCATATATAAAATGAGTTGCTCCACGTCACTCACACACACACGTAACATGTATGCCTATATCACTTCTCTCTCTGGCTGGGATTAATTCTCACTCAAGTATCTATCCCCAAATCACATGGCAGAGCTGTCATTCTAAATCACGAGATTCGGGGCCAGTCTCATGGCCAAGTGGTTAAATTCACATGCTCCACTTCGGTGGCCCAGGGTTTCGCCAATTCAGATCCTGGGCGCAGACCTAGCACTGCTCATGAAGCCATGCTGAGGCAGCATCCCACATAGCAGAACCAGAAGGACCTACAACTAGAATATACAACTATGTACTAGGGGGCTCTGGGGAGAAGGGAAAAAACAAAAAATATCAATCAATCAACCAATCAATCAATCATGAGATTCCATAACGGGCTTATCTATTAGTAATTTCACCAAACAGACATACGGAAAAATGGGAAGAACTTGATTTTTTTCTATGAGGGTAACATCAAATAATGAAAAGCTTAAGCCAACAGGCACGTCCCAGACCTGAGGGACACAAGTTTTCAGTCAGACCAAGGCCATCACCATGATTTTTCAGATTACATGGTATAAATACAATCCTAAAATTTGTGGGAGGAAGACTGGAAAGTTTAAAAGAAAAAAAATGGTTACATACAAAATGGCTCACTTCAAACACAGAAAGCTATAAGGGAAAGAAACAAGGATTTAAAATACGAAGAAAATTATTTCCAGCATAATATTCTATACCAGATAAACTCTCAATCAAGAGGGTAGAAGAACAGAGAAAACAAAGGCATCCAAGAAACAGAGCCCCAACACAAGGGTGAAGACTCACTTCTCCCAAAGATGATGAAAAGCCATACATACAATAAAGGAGAAGACAGCACCAGGAAAGATTTAGGAGAGGAAATTATCTAGAACTGACAGATTATACAATGTATTTGAAAAACAAGAAAAAGTATTCAGAAGCACTTTACAGTTGTTTGGAAAGAATTAATGATAGGAACCTATAGCAAGCTTAATAAAAGTTATTAAAACAATAAAATGATAAAAAGCAATTAGCATCAGGAAAAGTTTTTTCAAGTAAATAAACATCATAATCTACTTCTTGGCTTACCACTAGGAATACCAATAATAAGGTAAACATTGTTTATTAATTTAACCCAAGGCTGTTATACTCGAATGACAGAAAAGGAGGAGATGATTTTAAAAAATCAACTTTTTCCTCCATACTAGAAAGTCAACAATGTAAATGGGGGAGGGGGGAAGGAATGGCACAGAAACAGCAGTATAAGCATACTATTTAGAAATATGGAGGTAAATACCAAAGGTAATAGCTAAGCATTGAAGGTGGTATCTCAAAGGAACAGTGGAGGACTGCTGTCTCTCACTATATGCCTTACAGAACCATTTGAGTTTTCTTTTTTAACCATGTGCCCGTTTTCTAAATTTAAAAAAATAAAGAAAAAAATACATGGATAAGACACATGAATAAGGGGCTTAAAAAACACTTACAATTAAACAGGAGGCTGGGGATGGGAAGCTATGGGACTAAATGAAATAAGCAGGTAGATGGGGCCGGCCAGGTGGCACAGCGGTTAAGTTCGCATGTTCCGCTTCTCGGCAGCCCGGGGTTCACCAGGTCGGATCAAGGGTGCAGACATGGCACCTCTTGGCAAAAGCCATGCTGTGGTAGGCGTTCCACATATAAAGTAGAGGAAGATGGGCATGGATGTTAGCTCAGGGCCAGTCTTCCTCAGCAAAAAGAGGAGGATTGGCAGCAGTTAGCTCAGGGCTAATCTTCCTCAAAAAAAAAAAAATAATAAAAATAAGCAGGTAGAAAAAGAAAGCCCTGTTAAATAAGAGGAAAATCAGAAGACCTGGGTTCCAAGGTATTAAAGTAAAAAAATAAATAAATAAAGGCTTATCTTAACACAGAGGTAGCTTGTTCTCTCTTTTGTTTTATACAGTCTATTGGGTATTTTCATGTTATTGAAATTCTTAAAGCTGGAAAAAGGACAGACCTAAAAAGTGGATTCTGACTCAAGAGAAGCCTAATGACCATCTCCATCTCCCATGCTTGGTTCCTTTTCATCAACCCAACACTAGTTTTAGAAGTTTGGTAGCTGAGAAGAGAAAACTAGGTGACATTAAGTCATTGCGGGGAAAAAAAATTTTAAAATATCCTCTCCAACTGAAAGAATGGCAAATGAGATTAATTTTTAATAGGATTTTTGTAGACACTTGCACTGTGCCTTTATTTTTTCTATTTTTAATGTGGTAAAAAACACAACATTAAATTTACAGTCTTAACCATTTTTAAGCATACTTTTCAGTAATGTTAAGCATATTCACGATGTTGTGCTATCACACTATACCCATTAAACATTTATTCCCCGTTTTCCCCATCCCACAGCTCCCACACCCACCCTTGGCAACCACCTTTCTACTTTCTGTTTCTATTATTTTGACTAGTTTAGATACTTCATATGAGTGTAATCATACAGTATTTGTCCTTTTGTGACTGGCTTATTTTATTTAGCCTAATGTCCTCAAAGTTCATCCATGTTGCAGCATGTGAAAGATTTCCTTCTTTTTTAAGGCTGCATAATATTCCACTATTTTAAGTACAGTTATGCGCCACATAACGACATTTTGGTCAATGATGGACTGCATATACAATGGTGGTCCCATAAGATTAGTACTATAGAGCCTAGGTATATAGTAGGCTATAACTATTTAGGTTTGTATAAGTACATTCTGTGATGTTCCCATAATGACAAAATCACCTAATGATGCATTTCTCACAACGTACCCCCGTCATTAAGTGACACATGACTGTACATACCACATCTTCTTTATCCATTCACCTGTTGATGGACATTTGGGTTGTTTCCACCTCTTGGCTATTATGTTGCAATAAACATAGGTGAGCAAATATCTCTTCACATTCTGCTTTCAGTTCTTCTGGATATATAACCAGAAGTGGGATTGCTTGATAAGATGAATTTTTTAAATGTCTTTTGGTTATAAGGAAAAGACCAAGGGGCCAGCCCCATGGCCAAGTGGTTAAGTTTGCATGCTCCGCTTTGGCAGCCCAGGATTTCACCAGTTTGGATCCTAGGTGCAGACATAGCACTACTCATCAAGCCATGCTGATGCAGCATCCCACAGAGCAGAGCCACAGGGACCTACAACTAGAATATACAACTGTGTACTGGGAGGCTTTGGGGAGAAGAAGAAAAAAAAAAAGAGAAGGAGAACATTCGCAACAGATGCTGGCTCAGGTGCCAACCTTAAAAAGAAGACGACGACCAAAACTTGAAATGGAAAAAGAAAAACTGTCCGATAAAAAAATACAGCAGTAAGAATTCAAATGTTAAGGTGACATATGTGCCACCTTATATTTATTATTAAACTGGGGGTATGGGAATATAAATTTTTCTGTTTTGTATTACATGAGCTAAGAACATTTGTCTGTGGCATTTTTTTTAATCCATGTATATAATAAGAGATAATTATATGATTTATCTCCAACTTTTCAGATTGCTTTCAAGCAAAGGAGTACCTACAGCCCTGTATTCAAAAAACTTAAAATGGCATATACCTTTTCAACTTAACTGAAAATAGTTTAAAAGCTGCTTTAATTGACACTATTTTCTACCCTTGAAGATTATTTTACATAATTCCAAATAAAAATAAATTTTAAGATATAAAAAAGTAAACTGCACTTTGGCAAATATAGGACCAGCACATTTTAAGAGTGCATCTTGAATTACACAGAAGAACCCTTTTCAGACAATAATCCAAAATTTATAGAATACATAAAAAGGCAGAGCTCCTATGGTAAAACTCTGAATACAGCTACTTAGAGAAGTCTATTACTTGTCTCACTTGTGAAAAGGTACTTTTCATGTAATGTAGGCTTAGAAATCGAGTATCAAACCTACGAAAACTGAGTTCTAAACAAAAACTAGGGGCCAGCCCTGTGACCGAGTGGTTGAGTTCGTGTGCTCTGCTTTGGCGGCCCAGGGTTTCACCAGTTCAGATCCTGGGTGCAGACATGGCACCACTCGTTGGGCCATGCTGAGGCAGCATCCCACACGCCACAACTAGAAGGACCCACAACTAAAAATATACAACTATGTACCAGGGGGCTTTGGGGAGAAAAAGGAAAAATAAAATCTTTTTTAAAAAAGTATAAACAAAAACTAATATTCTGTTCAACATAAACTTTCTGATCCCCTATCTGAATGAAGGATTATCTCAGAGTTCTGGAAGAACAAGATTACTAAAAGGATGAACTCTAGAAATGGGGAATGCTGTAAATTCCTATGATATCTAGAATACATATCCAGATATATATGTTAATAATACAGAAATTTCTTAGATGACACCAAAAGCACAATGCAGGAGAGGAAAAAACTGATAAACTAGACTTTATGAAAATAAAACATTTCTACTTTTCAGAAGATACTGTTAAGAGAATGAAAAGACAGGAAGGCACAGACTGGAGAAAATCTTTACAAAGCATTTATCTGATAAAGTAGCTATATCCAGAATATATATATATATATATATATATATATATATATATATATATATAACTCCCAAAACAATAAGAAAACAACCAACCAAATTTTTTATAAAATGTGCAAAATACCTGAACAGGTACTTCAAAGAAAATACACAAACAGCAGATAAGCATTAAAAAAATGCTCAAAATCATTAGTCATTAGGGAAATGCAAATTAAAACCAAAATGAGGATGAGATACCACTATACACATATTAGAATTTGAAAAATTAAGAAGAGTGATCATACCAAATGGTAAATATAAGAAAGAATGAGAACTTTCACACACTGCTGATAGAAATGTAAAATGGTACAATCACTTTGGAAAGCAGTTTGGGAGTTTATTCAGTTAAACATATACCTACCGTAATCCAGCCATTTCACTCCTAGGTATTTACCCAAAAGAAAAGAAAATACATATCTATACAAAGACTTATGCAAGAATGTTCACAGCAGCTTTCTAATGGCCAAAAACAGGAAATAAACCAAAAGTTCATCAAGAAATCAATGGATAAACAAATTGTGATATATCCATACACTCAATTATTATTCAGCAATAAAAGGGAATAACTATTGATGTACACAACATGGATGAATCTTAAAATAATTAGGCTGAAAGAAGCCAGACAGAAAGAGCACATACTGTATGATTCCATTTAAATAAAACTTTAGAAAATACAAAGTAATGTGACAAAAAGCCCATTAGTAATTGCTTGAGGACGGAAGGGAGAAGCAGGAGAAATTGATTACAAAAGACCATGAGGAAACATCTGGGGATTATGGATATTTTCCTTCTCTATCTAGTTTGTGGTGATGTCTTTATGGGTGTATACAATGTCAAACTTATCAAATCATACACTTTTAAGTATGTGCAGCTTACTGTATGTCGATCATTACTCAATGGAATTGCTTAAAAAAGAAAGAAAAAAAAAGGGGGTTGCTTGGGAGCATGGCTAAGTCAAAGATAGGACAAAATAAAATGTTCTATGTGTATAGACCCACCACCATGAAAAAACTGCTATAGCTTCTCTTGAAAAACACTTTGGCAGTTAAATATAAAGTTAAACACATACTTACCATATGACCCAGCCATCCCAATACTATTTGTCCTAGAGAAATGAAAACTTGTGTTCACTCAAAAATCTGTACATGAATGTTTACAGCAGCTCCATTCACAACTGTCAAAAAGTGAAAACAACCTAAATGTCCTTCAACAGGTAAATGGATAAACCATGGTACATCCATACAATGGAATACTGCTCACCACAAAAAAAAGTAAACTATCAATACACATAAGAACTTAGATGAATCTCAAGAACATTATGCTGAATAAAAGAAGTCAGTCTCAAAGGATTACATACTGTAGGGTTCCATGTATATGACATTCTCAAAAAGGCAAAAATATAGTCATGGAGACTGATTAGCAGTTGCCAGGGGTCAGGGGTTGAGGGAGGGTATGCTTACAAAGGGACAGCATAAACTGTTTTATGATGGTGGTGGGGATTACACCAATCCATACATGTATTAAAATTTATAGAATGGCATATCAAAAAAAAAGTCCATTTGACTATGTGGTAATTTTTAAATAAAAGAATAAAGAAAACAAAAGAACCATTTCAGGGCTCTGGAAAATGACCAAAGGCATACAAGAAATTTAAAAGCATTATTCAAGAAAAATTTCTGAACTGCAATAAAAAGTCTGTCATATTCACCTGGGGTACTCAAACCCCCTGCCCTATCAAGGTCTTTGGGATAGTAATTCTATGAGGGGTAGGCAGAGAAAGCTGTGAAAAGCAGTCACTCCAATGCGAGAGAGAGGGCTGGGCTGACTGAAACTGGGTACACAAAACATAGCCATCTCAATGCCAAACAACTGAGGAAGGCCAACATCACAGATGCCTGAAGCTGAAGCTGCAATATTGGTGAAGGCGACCAACAAAACCAGTCAGAAATTTTACTGGGTTACCTGAGGAATGAGACAGCCATAGTAGACCTTGATAAACTCCCACATATTCCTGGGAGTCTGGAAAGCTGCATACACACTCAAGAGAGACAAGAGAGGCCTCTAGCTATCTACCCATACCTTTGCTCAAGCAGAAAATAGACGTGAAAGCAAACTTGTAACTTATCTGAACTTTGAATATGGTCCCAACATACACAAAGACATTTCAGTAAAGGACACCTTACTGGATCAAGGTGTTTAAGTATAACATTTTACTTATCATTGGCTGGTCACTCAACTATACTGACCCAGGGATGACCTCTAGGAAGCCAAGTTTAAAAGCAAATCCAAAAATTAAGGGAAAAAAACAACTAAGCAGAACAATCAGTGGTCACACACTATAGAGAAAACAATACAGAATTAGTCTAGGCAAGTCACTAAACAATCAAACAGCAACCACAATAACCTGGGAGGCTGGCAGGGGTAAGAATCCAGAGTTGCTACATTATTGAAAACATACAATTTTCAACAAAAATGTATGAGACATGCAAAGAAACAGACTTTAAAAAAAAAAAGCTGGGGAACTATAAAGGAGACTAAAGTGACAACACAACGTAATACAAAATGTGATCACTAAACAGATCCTGGATTTAAAAATAACTATGGGACACTAGTGAAAGAATGAAAAAATTTCACCAAAAGCTATACAGTAGATCAATGTTAAATTTCCCAAAACGAAGAACTGTATTGTGGTTATTTTGGACAATGTCCTTGTTCTTAGGAAATCCATGCTGGAGTATTCAGGTAACTGTCAAGTGATGTAGCAAAATGTGAAGAGAGAACATGCACAACTGTGGCAAAATGTTAACAACTGGTGAAATCTAGATGAGAGTTACAAGTATTCATGGTACTATACTGTCAACTCTTCTGATAATTTTTTTATTTTGGAAGATATCAACCTAAGGAAAAAAACTAGAAATAAATATCCAACAACCGGGGACTGATTAAATAAATTCCAGTACCTCCACTATAAATATTCTAGAATGGTTCAAAAGAATGAAATAGTAATATATTTTTTGATATTGGCGAGACCTCTGAGGCAATTTAAAAAAGGCAAGTTATTGAACACTGTATACTTTTTTCTAAATGCAAATACAACCACAAATATGTACAGAAGAACTAGAACAAGGATTAACAGAAACTGGTTATAGTAGAGATGGGAGAAGGCTTTTGGTTTGTTTAACGTTACAGCTTCGTCTCTATCTGAACTGTCTACACATATGCATGAATTACTTTCTTTTTTTTAATGTCAACAATAGTTACCTGGGTGGTAGTCTATGGGCATTTTATATTTTCTTCTTTATACTTAGGGGGGAAAATAGGAAATTAAGAAAGGAGGAGGGTAGAAAAAGGAATTCAACAAGCTTCAAATGCACTCCTCATTAAACGAATACTTTGAAATACTTGCTCTTTTCTTTCAATACTATGTCTCCAAAGCCATTTTACTATGTTTTAATAGAAATGTCTGTGGGACATGGCGGGGGGGGGGGGGGGGGAGCGGGGGGGGGAAGGGTGTTCCTTGTTTTAAATTCGTCTGTTTTGGAATTTACAAGAGCAGTTCACCATTGACAGCTGTATATGTCTGAGTGTCTCACCTGCATTCTCTCATTTAAACCTCACAACCACTCATGAGATAGTACAGCTTTTAGCATCCTCATATTTGAGGAAAGGGGAGTCATTGAGTGATTAAGTAACTTTCCTGAGGTCACATAGGTAACTAGTAGCAGAACGAGACCAGGCTGAACTGTACAGCACCTCAGGATGACAAGTACCAATGCTAAACAGTTTCAGACTGCAAGCCACAATCTAATGAAAATCAATTAAGTAGATTAAGATCAGATTTTTTTTAATGAAATAGTATCAGAACGGATCTTCAGTTGTAAGGACAAATAACATTTGATAAAATTATTTATTTATTTTATGACTGTGCATGTATACTAAACTGCAAGGTAAAATCCATTATGGTGGATCAAGGCAAAAACATTTTTTGAAAATGTTGTTTCATTATGTTTCCATTATGTTTTCATTATGTTTCCGTACACAGTAACCACTGTTAAACTCCATAAGCACCTTTATCTTCACTTTCTCCTAAAGTAAACTTAATAGCTGAGAAGTTCAGGGATCTTAGAGATAAAAATATTACATCAATTATTTCTGAAGTCTCATATTCTAACTTCAAACTTCATATAAATTTTAGATTGTTTCCATAAGTTATTTTAATATAAAGACAACTGCCTATATCCAAAACTCTAATTAAAACTGACATTCCTGGAAAATATTTAAGTTTGATAAGCTTCTATCTCCTCTCTACTCACTCTCAGCACCTAAGGGACGCATTCACCCAGTTTGAGCCTCACTGCTAGAACTGGCTTCTGTTACTTGTTTCATCTCCACGCCCAAAAACAGAATAAATTTTAAATCACAAAGCTCTATCTTTCTATGGTATTCATGAAGGGTGATATCAAGTGTTTCTCCAAACTTTAATGTACTTACAAAATATCCCCACTCAATCCGAGATTTAAATTATAAAAACTTTTTTGTCTGACAAATCCACAAAAGGAACTCAAAAGAAAAACTGAGCAAAGGGCATAAATGGACTATTCACCAAAGAGGAATTACTACAGACAATAAATATAGGGGAAATATATTTAATCTCATCAACAATGAAATAAACAGTTAAAAATATGAAATATTGCTTTTCACCAATAAGATTGGAAAAAAATTAAACTTGATATTGTCTAGGCCGTAAGGAAAGACACTGAAGACACTTCAGTGAAAATGTGAACACTCTTTTCTGAGGCATTTTAAATATTTATTCCATTTGACCCAGCAATTTTCCACCTCTATGTATTCACCCCACGCAAAACTGTGTAAAAACACATATGAAGATGTTCACTGCAATATTGTTCGCCATTGTACAAAACTGGAAACACAAATCCCCATCATGAAATTTAAAAATTATAATACAGCTACACTGGAGATACCAAACAACGACTTTTAAATACAAGGAAGACCTAAGGTACTGACATGGAAAGAAGCCCAAGATATATACGACTGTTAAAAAACAAGCTACAAAACGTTAAGTATGAAGGAGCTTTTTTCCGTAAAATGTTAACATACGCATTGGAAAAAAATCAGTCCAGACTGGAGTATGTTAGAAGGCTTATGGAAGAGATTTCCTCAGGAAAGTAAAAACTGACAAGTTCTTCATGCATCTTAACATCCTGAGATGTGATTAGACAACTGATGAAGAATTAGAGGGTGAATCCAAATTGGTGATAAATACATAGAAGAATAAAACAAAAAGAAAATTATTAAATTCATCAGAAAGCAAGTATTGCAGAGAAAAAGAATTTTATGGCTCAGCCATTAAAGAATACAAGTATAATGAGTGTGGTAGGACAGTGGGAGAAAAAGAAAGCTAAATCTTCAACTTCCATAGTTGGGGAAAAAAAAAATCAATCAAAAATGCTTAAAACTGGAAAAATCAAGAAGCAACACAAGCATATTATTTACAGACATGAAGGTAAATATGATCAGCACAGAGAGGTAAAACTTGGGAGAGGAAAATGGGGAGAGGGAGCTAGGGGATACTGTTTTTTAAGTTTTCACTTTAAGTTATACGCATGTACTACTTTGCTAAAATTTAAAGAAAAGATTAATTGCAAATCAAAGAAAAAAAAACATTAATGGCCAGTAAACATGAGGGAGGGAAAAAAAAGACGGCCCCATTCATGAGGTTCAATATGCAATGACAATAGATAATGCTTACATAGCATTTATTATGGGCTAGACACTGAGAGCTATATATGTATTAATTCATTTAATTACAGCAGCCCCTGACCAAGGTACCATTACTCTCCCATTTTACAGATAGCAAAACTGAGACACAATGATTTGCCCAAGGTCAAACTGCTAGTAAATGGCAGTCAAGATTAGAAACCAGACAGGCTGCCTCCCGAGTCCACACGTTTAATCACTACTCTAGACTGACTAAAAACTTAGCAGGTTGGGAAGAAATAACTAGTTTAGTAGGAGTGGTTAAGTAGAAACTCACAGTTGGTAGAAAAAACAAATTCGAACAATACTTGGGAACAACTAAAGACTATTCATCAAATTTCTCTAAACACAGGCTTTCACAAAGTGATGTGAGTACAAACTGATACACTTCAGTGGAGAAAAACATGACACTATCTATCAAAAACACAAATGCGTGCATATGTATATATGCATATTGTGGGTGTATATTCATCCTCTCTTAACAGAACAATTCTAAGAATTATTCCTACAAATAAACATATACATTGTATAAAATAACATATATACAAGGTTGTCCGTACTAGCAGAAGACCAAAAACAACCTAAATATTCATCAAGAGGAATCAGTAGACTTACTAAAAATACAAATTCTTGAATCCACTTATGTAAGTACCCCATGATAATTAAATACATCCTATTTAGACATTATTAAAAACATTCTTGCAACATTTAATGACATCTCTAAAGAGTTTCAAAAGAGGATCATTAAAGTTCAGTGTTAAGTAAGTCTACATTGGTTCATCGGTGATTCACAGAATTCATCAGTATATTACTAGTTTTGAGAAGTGCTAAAATAGAGACAAATTTTATTTACTCTGGTATTTCCTAAATACATGTGGTCCACAGAACCCTTTCTATTGTGAAAAACAATTAAAATCTAGTAGGACAACAGTGTTCCATGGAATGAAGGTGGAAAGCCCTGGAGTAAAGCATGCATTAACCATAAATAAATGTATGGCCTCAAAACTAGAAATATTTGTGTTTGCACTGAGGGCACTGATTCTATGTGGCACCTGATCTAAATCCTTTCACTCCCATACCGTTCCTTACTCCCTTTCATGGTATGTTACTCTACACCTCACATACTACCCAAATTTAAGCAAAAAGTCTATAGTACATTCCTGAGGTAAAGGTAAACTGAGAATTGTTCTTTATCAAGAAGTACTCTATGTAAACAGATTTAAAATAAATACAAAATCAAAACTACAAATTTATAAAGGATTTCTGCTACTGGCAAAAATGGAATAAAAGGGACCAGATTTACTCTGCCACATTAATTAATAAACCAAGCAAAATATGTGAAACAATGTTTTTAGACACTGGACAACAAGCAATACAGGCAATGACCCCTGAGAGAGGAGAAACAAATGAGGTAACTGTTATGGTTGCCCCCAGCCTACAGTCTGGAGGGAGTTTCCATGCAACAGCAAAGGTAGGGGGATGCAGGCAAAGTGCAATCTCCCAGAGTCGAAAAGAAGGAGCTGGAAATTTGGGTAGGCCAAGGCAGCTAGAGTACACAAGGCAGGAAATGAGAAAGGAAAGAGCTCTACAGAAAGCACTCCAGAGATCTGTACAGGCTCCCCCCTTGAGTCCTCAGGATGAGTAACAATGAGTATATGAAAGTGAAGAGACTACCCTATAATCACCTGAAACAAACAAGTAGAAAAATTCACATGGCTCCAACAGTGCCAAAAATATTTGCTGTTCCCACAAGTCAGAGTGGAAAAACCTCATAATACAAGGAGCATCCAGAAGAGTCCTCAGAAGGATACTGCCTCAGGAGTGGGGCAAAATTAGCCCAAGACTAAAGGCTGTTCTGTTCCCACCTAACAAAGTACAAAAGCAAGCCTCAAAATGATCAAACTATTTCCAATTAGGTTAACTGCATCCCAGAACAAAGCTCAAAAATATTTAAAACAAAATAATAACATCCAAAAACTAACAAGGTAAAATTCACACTGTGTAGCATCCAATCAAAAGTTAGCAGACATGCAAACAAAATCAAGAAACTATGACCCATAAAGAGAAAAACCAATCAAATGAAAAATTAATCAGAAATATACAAGTTATAGCATCACTCAAAACTATATTCCATATGTTTAAGAAAGTAGAGAAAAGCATAAGTACGTTAAGGAGAAACAGAAGATATAAAAAAAGACAAATGAAAATTACAATGTCCAAGGTAAAAAATATACTGGATGGAATTCAGAACAGATTCAATACTACAGGAGAAAAAAATTAGTACACTTCAAGACAGAGCAATACAAATTATCCAAAATGAGACATCACAAGGAAAAAAGACTGATAAAATAATGAACAAAGCATCAATAAGTGATGAAACAACTTTGGATGGCCTGATATACATGTAATGGGAGGCAGACAGGACAGGAAAGAGAGGAAAAGGCAAAAATATCTGAAGACATGAGAGCAGAAAATTTCCCAAATTTGGTGGAAACTATAAACCCCTATGTCCAAGGAGCTCAACAAATCTCAAGCACAAGAAACAGTTAAAACAAAACAAAAACCTACAAGACCTAACCAGACTGCTTAACACCAGCAATTAAGAGAAAATCTTAAAAGCAGCCAAGGGATGTGTGCATGCCTTTGTTCCTTTAGAGCAACAAAGATAAGAGTGACAGCAAACTTCATCTCAAAAACAATGGAAAGCAGAAAACAGTGAAGCAACATCTTTATAAAACACTGAAGGAAAAAAGGTCAATCTGGAATTATATACCAAGCCAAAATAGCTTTCATAAATAAAGGCAAAATATAAATTTTTGCAGACAAGGCTGAAAGAATTAATTGCCATGGGGCAGTCCCGTGGCCAAGTGGTTAAGTTCGCGCGCTCTAAGTACAGTGGCCCAGGATTTCACTGGTTCAGATCCTGGACTTGGACATGGCACCACTCATCAGACCACGTTGAGGTGGCGTCCCATGTGTCACAACTAGGAGGACCCACAACTAAAATATACAACTATGTACTGGGGGGATTTGGGGAGAAAAAGCAGAAAGAAAAAAAAAAGAAAAAAGAAGATTGGCAACAGTTGTTAGCTCAGGTGCCAATCTTTAAAAAAAAAAAAAGAATTAATTACCAGCAAATCATGACTACAAGAAATACTAAAGAAGGTCTTTCAGGCAAAAGGAAAATAACACAAGATGGAAATCTAGATCTACACAAAAGAATGAAGACCAATGGAAACAGTAAATATGTGATTAAATATAACTTCCTCATATTTATTTAAGTCTCCTTAAATGCTAATTGACTGTTTAAAGCAAAAATAACAAAAACATACTCTGGGGCTGATAAATGTAGAAGTAAAATGAATATCAACAATAATACAAAGTCTAGGGGAAGAGAAATATAAGTGTACTTTACTAAGTTTCTTAAAGTATCTATGAAGAGGAATAATATTACTTGAAGGTAGACTGTGGTAAGTAAACATGTATATACTTTAAACCCTAAAGTAACTACTTAAAAAAACGGAAGTATAGCTAAAATAAGCTAGCAAAAAAAAAAAAAGGAATCATAAAAACTATTCCATTAATCCAGTAAATGCCAGAAACATAGGAGGAAAAAGAGAATAAAAAACATGTGGAACAAATACAAAACAGCAAGATGACAGACTCAAACCTAACCATATCAGTAATGACATTAAAAGGCAGAGATCAGCTGCTGGTTACAGAACAGATGGCACACACTAACTTTGCCCAGCCAACTCTCCTAATAAACAGAAATACCTGGAAAATTACTCAATAGGAAATAATAAAAGAACTCAAAGTTTCAAAGAAGATGGCAGACTGTCTAGAGACCTAAGGACTTGAGGAAAGGCAACATAGTGAGTTCCCTTGGTTTTCTTTTTATCTCCCATATACCCTGGACTGGGCACCAGAGAGACCTGAAACCCAGAACCAACAAGCATGAAAGGGAAAGAAGGAAGAAAATCACAACCAGTGCAGAAGCAGGCAAGCGAATCTGCCCTTAACAGCAGCTGGAAAGCCCCAGGTCATCCCAGGCCTCTCATTCCTCCCCCCACCCGCAAAATACCCACACACTGGTGGGAGCCTGATCCCTCCTCAGAGACAACAGTAAAGCCCAAGGTCAACTCAACTTCTGCTCCACAACCAGGACCCCAACAGATGATCTGATCCACCTGTAGCAGCAGATTCATATGAAAAATATATAAATAACTTTTGAAACTCAACATTTAAAAATAATCAATCAGAAAATGGACAAAAGACACGAATAGACTTTTTTGGTTTTGAGGAAGACTAGCCCTGAGCTACCTGCTGCCAATCCTCCTCTTTTTGCTGAGGAAGACTGGCCCTGAGCTAACATCCATACCCATCTTTCTCTACTTCATACATGGGACGCCTACCACAGCATGGCTTTTGCCAAGAGGTGCCATGGCCGCACCCGGGATCCAAACCAGCAAACCCCGGGCCGCCGAGACATGGAACGTGCGAACTTAACCACTGTGCCACCGGGCCAGCCCCACAAACAGACATTTTACCAAAGAGGATACAGAGATGGCAAATAAGCACATGAAAAGATAGTAAACTTCATTAGCTATGAGAGAAATGCAAACTAAAATCATAATGAGTTACTAATATATACCTATTGGAATGACTAAAAAAAATAATGATAATACCAAATGCTGGAGAGGATGCAGGGAAACTAATCACTCATATATTGCTGGTGGGAATGTAAAAAAGCACAGATGCTCTGGAAAATAGTTTGGCAGCTCCTTTAAAATCTAAAAATGGACTTATCACACAACCCAGCAATTACACTCTTCGATATTCATCCCAGAGAAATGAAAATCTTCACAAACATGCATGCAAATGTTCAGATCAATTTATTTGTAATAGCCAAAAACTGGAAACTAACCAATGTACTTCAATGGGTGAATGGTTAAACAAATTGTGGTACATCCATACAATGGAATACTACTCAGAATAAAAAGGAACAGACTATTGATATACACAATTATTTGGATGAACTGCAAAAAATACCAATCTCAAAAGGATGCATGCTACATGGTTCATCTATAAAACATTCATGAAATAATTATAGAGATGGAGAACAGATTAGTGATTCCCAGGAGTCAGGGATGGGAGGGATGGATGCAGTTGGTGTGGCTATAAAGAGGTAGCACAAGGGAGTCTTGTGGTGATGGTAGAGTTAAGTATCTTGGTTGTGGGTGTGGTTATAAACTACACACGATTAAATTGGAGAGCTATACACACAAACACACACACAAATGAGTACATATATATCTAGCGAAATCTGAATTAGCTGTATGGATTGTGTCATTGTCAGTTTCCCGGTCTTGATGTTGTACTATAGTTAAGCAAGATGTTAACACTGGAGGAGGTTGGGTGATGAGTACATGGGACCTCCCTGTCTATTTCTTCATAACTTCTATAAAGCCATAAATATTTCAAAATAAAAAGTTTTAGAAAAAATTAAAAAGAAAAAGGCAGAGATCATCAGTTGGATATAAAAGCAAGACCCAACTATATGCTACATATAAGAAATTCTCTTTAAATATAAAGATGCAAATAGGTTAAAAGTAAAAGGATGGAAAAAGATATACCATATTAACGCTAATCAAATGAAAACTGGAGAAACTCTTAAAATCCAAGTGGATTTCACAGTAAAAACTGTGAGACCAGGAATAAAGAGTGGGTCATTTCATAACAATAAAAAGGATCAATCCATCAGAATCCTAAACATGTATCTACCTAATAAAAGAGCATCAAAATATATTAACCAAAAATGACAGAACTGAAAGAAAAAAAGACAAAACTGCAATTATAGTCGCAGATTTCAACAACCCTCTTTCAATGATTGATAGAAGCAGACTTACAATTAGTAGGGTAGAGAAGACTTAAGAAACACAATCAACCAAGTTGACCTAATTAACATTTTTGCCACAAAATACACCTTCTTTTCAAGTGCACAGAGACCACTCAGCAACACAGACTATGTTCTAGACCATCAAGCAACTTCCAAAAATTCTGTAAGTATTCAAATCATACAAAATATAGTCTCTGACCAAAATAAAATTAAATCAATAACATTTGGGAACTCCCCAACTATCTAGATACTGGTCTGCTAACACATTTCTTTAAAAACCCATGGGTCAAAGCAGAAAACAAAAGGCAAATTGGAAAATATTTTTAAATGAATGTAAATGAAAACACAATATACCAAACTCTGTGGAATGGAGCTAAAGTAGTGCCTTAATAAACAGACAAATCTCCCTTGCAGGAGAATCCCAAATAATTTATGTAGATACTCTACTCGCAAGGAGGGGGTAATAAAACTTTTGATATGTGATGAAAATGGTGCTTTACTTCTGTGATCTTCCTCTGAAAAACCCATAACCCCAGTCTAATCATGAGAAAAGCATCAGACATACACCAATAGAGGATATCCTACAACATACCTGACCAGTACTCCTCAAAACTAAAGTCATCAAAAACAAGGAAAGTCTGAGAAAATGTCACAGCCAAGAGGAGCCTAGAGACAGGACAACTAAATATAAAGTAGTATTCTGGAGCCAGAAAAGGACATGAGGTACTAACTAAGGAAACCAAAATAAACTATGGACTTTAGCTAACAATTACGTATCAATATTGGTTAACAGTAAAAGATACATTACATTAACTTAAGATATTAATAAGGGAAACTGAGTGCAGGAACTCTTTGTACTATCTTCTCAACTTTTCTGTAAATCTAAAATAGTTCTAAAAAATTACACTACATCTAGGAAAACTTCAATTCTCCCTGCCCAAAGTAATTTCTCCTTTTTATGATCTGTTAGAGTATTTATTTGTACTGTTAACGACATAGCTCTCTAACTTTATAACAGTTAAATTATGGCAAAGACCATGAACCATACATCTTTGTAAACTGCAATATCCCTTTATACCTCCCACCTAAATATACTGCCTTTCTCCTAGCATATAAATAAAATTTAAATGGCTAACTCAGGATTCTGAGATACCTTTCAATTGTGATTTCTTTAAAATTATTCTAGATTAGTGCAAACTGATAATTCTTCAAGTACATAAAAACTGGATGATTATACTAACACAAAATGAGATTTGACATATACAATTGTCTAAGTCAGTGTCTTTCAAACTGAGGTCCATATGTATTCTCTGGGATCCTAGAAGTCCTATGGGAAAATTTTAATTGTATTTTTTAATTCCTACAATAATTTAGAAATGAGAGATAAAACATTCTCAATTATATTGATGACCCAAATACAAACACTGACATGCAATGCTAACTCCCACATTTACCCTCACAACTATATTGATGCAAAGCTACTTTTAGCAGCAAATTATTCATTCCCCTAAAGCGAAAACCAAATGAGACAATGTACAAAATATAATGGGTTTCATACAAGTTCTAATAAACTCTAGAAGAATGAAGTGAAGCAGCACACAGTAGTACAGGCATGCCAAAAGAACTTTAGATGTCATAACCCTAACATCAGTCAAGTGATTCATTTTGACAAAATAACATCATCCATGGTATTAGTGTTAATTTTTGTATTGGCTTTGATTCTTTATAAATGTAATTTATAGCTGTAATCTGTTTGCAAGTTGTAGCAAAGATATGCTTAAGGAATTTACTCAGAGATGTTTGAACAAATTTAAATAACATTTTAATAAAAATAAACCTAGCCAATTATTAAGACAAAAAACAACAAATGTTGCAGAGGATGTGGAGAAAAGGGAACCCTCATCACTGCTGGTGGGAATGCTAACTCGTGCAGCCACTATGGAAAACAGTATGGAGATTTCTCAAAAAGTTAAAAATCGAAACACCATACGACCCACCTATTCCACTACTGGGTATTTATCCAAAGAACTTGAAATCCAAAATACAAAGAGACATACACCCCTATGTTCATCACAGCATTATTCACAATAGCCAAGACGTGGAAGCAACGCAAGTGCCCATCAACTGATAAATGGATAAAGATGTGATGTATATGTACAATGGAATACTACTCAGCCATAAAAAAAGACAAAACTGTCCCATTTGCAACAACATGGATGGAACTTGAGGGTATTATGTTAAGTGAGATAAGCCAGACAGAGAAAGACAAACACCATATGATTTCACATATATGTGGAAGATAAGCAAACACATGGAGAGAGATTAGTGGTTACCAGAGGGGAAAGGGGTTTGGAGGTGGGCATAAGGGTTAAATGGGCAGATATATAGGTGACTAACTAACAATAATGTACAATTGAAATTTCACAATGTTCTAAACTATTATGACATCAATAAATAATAAATAAACTAAATAAACCAAGCCAACGGTCTCTGCAAGGATTTTTTTGTGCATTACATTTACCCTGGCCCTATAAACCCATAAATGAAAAGGTATTACATTCACTCAAGAAAATGTCCAGTTGTACTTTAGGTCACCCAAACGCACTCTAACACAGATATTACGTCACACTTTAATATCTCTACTATTTTAAACATATAACTTTAAAGGCAAACTAATTTTGAGCATTGCAAGGACACAAAACTTTCCTTTACTTAGACATCATTAACTAAACTAAAAACTTAAAATTCAGATTAAAAATAAAACTCAGGTACTTAACAAGCCTGGGTTTAAGTCCCAGCTTCACTATTTGGTAACCGTAGGATCTTAGTGAAGCCACTTAAAACCCTCTGGGCCTCAGTTTCTGCCTGTGTAAAATGATACTATCTGTTCTCCCTATCTCACAAAGCAAGTGTAAGATGAATGAAACCTACCCACACTACCAATACGCTTTCTTGTCATTCTAGACAGGAAAGGCCAACTGACATAAACAGTTCACTTCAGAAATACACCAAAATATAACAATCTTGTCAGTTTTTAATGAAAAGGACTTAACCTATATTTGAACATTTACTACACAGATACAACATATCAGACATTATGAATGACTAAGGAAATAGAGAAAGAAATAAAAGATCTATGTTCTCAAGGTATGTGTGTGTTGAGGGGCAGGGGCGCTTCAAGAGACAATTCTAATGTGCTGTCACAAATATGATCAAGAAATATATAGTACATAGTATCGAAACTCGAAATACCTGATGAACTGAGGAGTCAAACTGCTTTAAAGATTTAAAATGTTATTCAAATACCAGTTGTAAGTAATAGAATAATTCCTTACTGGGTACCTATTATGTGGCAGGCACTGTGCGAAGTAGGTACACCAGATCCAAAAGAAAGCAAGACATACACTGCCCTCACAGAAAAACCAGTGAAGAAGGGAAGACAAAATTTAAAAACAGAAAGAGACATGCCAACACAGAGAAAGAATGGTGTACTATTCAAGTATACAGCAGTCAGGGATGGGCAATCTAAGGAAACCTACATTAACAAGAAAAAACTGCGTTGTTCCTTTATATTTTTCATCCTTTTTTTTAAACATAAAGGTAGCCGAAGGATTGAGGAAAAAGTTTTAATTCAAAAACAAAGTTCAGTATTGAAAGTGAATTGATACTGGTACTTTATCTCTTATTTTCTCCCCACTACTACTACAGAAATCCATATTCAACTTATAGTACTCATCACTGTATAGTCATAGGGGCACAAGTGTTATTCCCCACAGAGAACAGGATACTTAACTATTTCTAACCTATGTGGTCCACAATGAACATTAAATACACGTTTATGAGAAATTCCCCAGCCCTTTATTGGGGGGGAGGCATCAAAAATATTATAAAACAGATCAACTGTGCCTCTCTGCTAGGGAAAAAAAAGCGTTTTCATGAAAGCAGACAATATTTCTTATCTCCAACAGTAGTGTAGAATACCAAAGGGTGATGAATACAAGCAATGAAATTGGGCTAGGTCTCAGAATTAGAGAAAAATCACTTTTTCTTGCACTGAAACAGAGACATATCATTTTTAGCTACAGTGCTAACATTTTCCAAAACTACAGTTTCTGTCCTTTCTTCTGTTGTTTATTTAAAGAGAAGCGGCAACATAAACTCATGACCAGCAATATAAAAGAGAAGGTTAAGGTAAACACCCATTTTTCTACGTACCCACCACATCACCACCATACACAGAATTTTTATACTAAACAAATGACTCAGAGCTAGTAGGTTCACTGCCTAGGAAGCATCCACAATGTGGAACAGACTAAAGTGTTGGCTAGTTTCTGGAAAAGCCTAGCAAGCTGCAGATGTTTCTGTCAACAAAGCATGTAGTAGGACAAAGAGACATCTTAACTACGTTTACTATTATGGGCCAAAATTAACCCAAGAAGAGACTGTAAGACTGCAGTAGCTCTACGACTCTTTTTGGCCACAGTATGCTGTCACTTCATACTCTCACAGGAGTATCTAGTATTATGCTGGAACCCAGGCTATCTTTGCTAATGCTACTCACTTTTTCCAACCACTCAAGACAGCATACAAACTGCAAACAAGAAGAAGTGACATTATTAATAGAGAAAACCTTGAATTATGCCTGATCCTCTTCTGAAAGTAAATCACAAACTTTAGTACTTTCACCAGTAGGTAAATAATCTATCTGAGGTCTCACATTGAGTGAGTGGGAAAATCTGAGGGCTGAGGCAGGGGAAGACATGAAAAAGAAACATCTCAAAGTATATCTAGAACCCACAATCATCAGAAAAACTGCCTACCCCTTTCAGTCTATTCCTCCAAATAACATCTTTCTCACAATTCACTCTTGACATAAGGCTCTTCCTGAAATCTATTCCTTTATCTGCCTAAAAAACTTATCTGGGGCATAAAGAACTTCTGCATGAACATATACCAGACATTATTCTAACATATCCTATTCTTATTCACCAAGCAGATTATTAGGGTTGTTAATTATTAACGACACTTATTAACTTCTAAACACTGTGCACTTTACAAGCATTACCTCATTCAATTCACACAAACCTATGAGGTAAGTAGTATCATCCCTATTTTACCAATGAGGAAACTAAGGCTTACAGGTGCTAAAAGGCTTATTTTAAAAGACAGTAAGGGCAGATGATGTTGTGAAGTTTGGGTAAAACGTTGCGAAGTTTGGGTAAAACATATGGTATACTTATTCTTAACCATAATCATGTATTAATTTACCTCCAGGAAGTAGAAATGTTATGTTATAATCAATATGCAGGAGTGAGGAGACAGGATGACAATCAGGTAGACAAAAGCTATTAGGAATGAAAACTGCTCTTGAAATTTTAGTACCTATTTTAAAAGGAAAATAGTAAAAAGTTGCTTGTCTCTGAGGGCCTTTGGACCTAATGCAAATATTCTTCTGAATAGCCCTTTCCACAAATGTTTTCCTCAACACTCTCTGCTCAGCAGCTCATTAATTTAGACTCCACTGATAAGCAATTCTAGATAATGTGAACTCAACAGAGATTTACCTTAGCACTCCGAAGCAGTGTTTTTCCAAAGTATTGTTTTATGGAAAAGAAATTTTCCAGTTATAAAAAATATGTATGTTGCACAGTGAACCACAAAACACATTTCTTCCCATTGTTAGGATGGGAAAAAAACTTCTGATAAACACTGCTCTAAAGGGTTGCCAAAGGAGCAAAAGTAACTTTCATTCCTATGTTATATTAGAGAGCGACACATTCCACTTGGACGAAGATAACCAAAAGCTTCCACTACAGCTACTTTTTATAAGCCACCATGAATACAATCTCTTCAAGATTTCCCCATCTTCTTAAAACAGAGTATAGAAAACACAATTGAACCATTTCTCTGATTAAGTTAAATGTAACTTAACCAATCATTAAGGAAAAAACGGTTACTACACTGTGCTATTTTAATAAAACAAGGTCATTAGGAATTCACCCTAAACTAAATAGCCTCAAATTGCTAACTTTTATCTCCTTTATTCTTTTTACATGATTACCTGATTTCTCTACTACTACACTATCTGACATCAGTATGCTAGCATCTGGCAACTTGTCTCCTAATTCACATCTTCTAACCTTCTGTAGGACAGGAAAGCAAACAAGCAGCCATCCTCATTAGACTAGCATCTGAAATAAAAGTGAATAAACTCAGTACATGGACTGTGAGATATGTTTTGGCTTAGAGACCTTTCCTTTTGGCTTACCTTCTTGTTTGACAGTACATTCCAGAAAGTTGAGAAGGGTGAATAAAGGTCCCCTAGACAGTGGAGATAATATAATAAAAATATAATCACAGAGAGAGGAGGGGAATTAAAGGGTGGCAGCAAAGGAAAAGAAAACCCATTAAACGAAAGTTATTAAAGGGACTACCAAGCAAGTAAACATAAAAGAGAATGAAGAGCCATAGAGAGTTTTAACCATTATGGGAGACATCAGCAGCAAAATGGATAAATAAATTCATACATTCCTATGTTGGAACACTATTCAGCAATAAAACTGAATGATGTCGTGCTACACATGGATGAATAACATGGATGAATCTCCATGGATCATGGATGAATGTGTTATTGAGCAAAAGCAGCCAGACACAAGAGTATATATTATACGGTTCTATTATATAAAATTCAAAAATAAGCAAAAGTAATCTATGGTAACAGAAGTCAGCAGATGCTTACCTGTGGGGAGGAGGGTAGAGGTAACAACTGGGGAGGGACATGATGTGCTTCAGGAGTGCTACTACTGCTCCATTTCCTGATTTGGGGTAGCATTTACAAAATGTGTTAACATTGTGCTAATTCACTGTACTGCTGGCACACATGATATGTGAACTCAGTGTTCATGTTATACTCAATGAAGCAAAGTTTACTTAAAAACAAAAATTATCATGCAAGGGACTTCTAGTTAAACAAGACAATTTAAACAGTTGAGTTTCTCTACACCCTCCCAATATCTCTGAAATAAGAATTAAGGAATTAAAAAACAGCCAGCCTTGGGGCTGGCCCCATGGCCGAGTGGTTAAGTTCACGCGCTCCGCTGCAAGCGGCCCAGTGTTTCGTTGGTTCGAATCCTGGGCACGGACATGGCACTGCTCATCAAACCACGCTGAGGCAGCGTCCCACATGCCACAACTAGAAGGACCCACAACGAAGAATATACAACTATGTACTGGGGGGCTTTGGGGAGAAAAAGGAAAAAATAAAATCTTTAAAAAAAAAAAAAATAGCCACCCTTAAGAACAAATAGAAGTGTGGCAGATTATACTTTCCAACACTGACCACAACAATATCCCCCATCTCACATGCTTTTCTGCAGTGACCTTGCCACTCCCCCATCAAAAGATGGAGTTCATGAGCCAGTCCTGATGGTCTAGTGGTTAAAGTTTGGCACTCTCATCAATTCAGCAACCCAGTTTCACTTCCTGGTCACAGAACCACATCACTCATCTGTCAGTTGCCATGCTGTGGTGGTGGGTCACATAGAAGAACTAGAAGGACTTACAATTATGACATACAACCATGCACTGGGGCTTTGGGGAGGGAAAAAAAGAAGAAGATTGGCAACAGATGTTAGCTCAGGGCAAATCCTTCCGTGCCAAAAAAAACAAAAAAAGGTGGAGTTTCTGTCCCCTCCCCTAGTATCTGGTAGTTAGGGCCTGTGATCGTTTTGGCCAATAGATTATGGCAGAAATGGCACTGTGTGACTTCTGAGGAAAGGTCATAAAAAGACATGCAGCTTCCACCTGATCCTCTTAAATACTCACTCTTGAACCTTTGAGCCACCATGCAACAAGTCCAACTACCTAAAGCAACCATGCTGGAAAGACCACATGTAGGCCTTGGGTTGACAACTGCAGCTGGGCCCGGTCTTCTAGCCATCCCTGCCAAGGTTCCACACATTTGATAAAAAAGCCATCTTGAAAGTAGATTCTGCAGTCCCAGCTGTTTGAGGCTCCCTATGCCATGAGTCATCAGAACTGAGGCCCCAAACATGTGGAGCAAAAAAGAAAGGACATCCCTGCAGTACTCTGCAAATTCCTGACCCACATCCTGCGACCATAAATAAAATGGCGGTTTTGGGGTGTTTGTTATACAGTAAGACAACCAGATCAGAAGAAGAAAGAACACAAAGCAGGTTAATAAAATTCTGAAAGACAAAAAGCAGAGGAAATGCCAACTGTCTTAGGTTTCAGCCAACAAGTCAGAAGCCCATTCAAGAAGCAAAATCTCAGACAGGTCTAAAAAATGGTGGCAGGGGTTGAAAAGAGGAGGACTCATGAAAAAACTGAATGAGAACTAGTTAAACCTCTAGATTTGCTCCACCACACGAGGATACCAGGGGGCATCCCTCCCCTATTATCTCCTCCCCCATACCAACAAAAGACCAAACATTTAACTCTAGAGATGCTGGATAGAAACAGAAACACCAAGCACAGATCAGGATGAGGAATGGTCACATAGTCCACTTTCCCATTTTGGCTACCAAAGCACTAATTACTAGGCTCATGCTTCTTGCAACCCCAGGATGAAGGTGACAGGAAGTCCCAGAATGCCAGCTGTCCAAGAGGCCTAGTCCAACAACCACACCAATCTTTGAAGGATATAGCTAATTTTTAAAAAAACGAAGTGACAAATTACCTGATGTGTCGACCATATTGGAGCTACATACATGACAGACAGAAAATTAAAACAATAAAAGCCAATTAACTCTCCTTTAAAAAAAAGGAAAGACAAAACTTTGTACATAAAAAGGAAAAATAATCATAGTGAAGAGCACTTGTTTATATGGTCTTCATGACCTACACATTGATTAAATCCAAAAACAACACTATAGGGAAGCGGGAAATATGGGAGCAAAAAGAGCAGATATGTAGGAGATTATCTTCCACTATAGAAAAATGCCTAAAATGGGGAAAAAAATCAAGAAATACCAGCATTGGCAATATGAAATGTGGTGATAAATACCAAAAGACCTAAAGCAATGGAAGGGGATATTTTTGGGGAATGGAAGTATTTTACTTAAAAGTATACTAGAACTGTTCAATTCATGCGAATTATATCATCAATAAAGCTGTCACTAACAAAAAAAAGAATGAGTTAAATTTTAAAAAGAAGAAATCTTCTGTGAGCACTAAGAGCAACTGGTTCTACCTCTACAGGATAAGAGACAGTTTCGTAAAAAGGAAAAGGGAGTCATTTAAAGAAAATCTTGAAATAAAAATGACATAAGGAAAAAAGGGAGAGGAGATATGAAGAATGAGGTTAAAAAGTTTTATGGGGATCTAAATGTTAAGGGGCATTAGGTGCCACTCCAGTCATGGGAAGAAATCAAAGGTTTTGAGTAGAAAGTTATCACTGAGGGGAATACAGAGAATGATTCTCTGAACAGACGAAAATCTAGAAGTGTTAGAGTACTACAATACCCAAGCAAAGCAAAAGGCAAAGAAAAGAATTAAAGCAAGAGTACAGATACAGACGTGTGTGTGCATGCATGTATATGTCCCTAATTTTTAAAACAAAAAGTTATAAACTTAGAATTTCAAAATGGTCGGGGAGGGAATATGATGATAGATTTGATGTAAGAACAATGTAAATATTTTATAACTATGTAAATATTTTAAATGTTACATTCTAAAAGAAATTACAAGTTAAAAAAAGCAATCCCTAAAAGGCCAAAAGCAAAATAAAACAAATAAACCTTACTGTGTAGCCAGTTGATAACAAAACCAGAGAATAATTATTTTAAGGAATTTTAAAACACAGTAATTTGACCAAACATTCCCAATGGAATATATCCTAAGGACAAAAAGAAATACAAAAAATCCTCAAGCGACAATGAGTAAACATGTTCATAGTAGTGATAGTACTGTTATTCTAACATCATTAATGTGTGTAGCGTGTGATAAAGCAATGGACTAATTATGCTACTGTCTGTGAGAACCAAAATTTTCAGCATAGGACAAAAGACAGATTTAAACTCAATGACAAAACATTATAGGTCTGAATAGGAACTGACAGATCTGCACAAAACCGTAATTTATTTTACCATTAAAAAAGAACACTGAGTGACATCAGTGGAGGCAGAGGTAAGGACCTCCAACAATTCTTCTCCAATGCAAAAATGGCAAATATTGGAGTGACATCAGCAACATGGCAGACTGAGCTCACCCGGGACACTCTCCCCTCCAAACTACAACTAAAAGCACCAATAGCTTTCCAACCAAAAAGAAAAAATCCTAACAACAGAAATCATCAGAGACCCACAGCAGCCAAATGACAAAGGGCAGAGAGGCTGGAGCTGCCCTCGGAGGAGTGGGAACAGGGTAAGAGAGAACTTCGCTCCCTCCCCTAGAGACTGAGATTGCTGCCATGGGTGAGGGAAGGAGCGGGGGAGGGGCTACACGTCCCCGGGATCGTCCAGGACTCCCACAGGCCCGTGCAGAGGAAACCCTCTAATGCAGGAAAGCTTTCGTGTGGGGGGACCCCATCAAGCCAGGGCCCCAGGAAATCAGAGAGCGAGACCTGATGGGAGTCCAGGTCTGCGCGCTATAGAAAGTGCCCCCCTTCCCCCGACCCTTGCTGCATGCTGCCATCGCAGCTGAAGGCAGAAGGCTCATAATGCGTGGCACTCGACCCCCATCTAGTGGTGACAGGCTGTAACTGCAACCAAATAATACCACTGTGCGCAAAAACTGCTCCTCTACCATCCATCAATTTATAAAAGCTCCAGACCAAAAGGAAAACAATCAAAACACAGAATTATGTCCTGAGGACTTGGAAATAGGTAAACTAAGTGACAATGAATTCAGAGTAACTATCATGAAAAAACTCAATGACGTAAAGGGAAATATAGAGAAACAAGTCAACGAGTTCTGGAGTTACTTCACAAAAAAGATGGAAACTATAAAGAAGAATCAATCAGAAATACTAGAGATGAAAAATACAATGGATCAGATAAAACGGAAAACGGATTCCCTGAATGCCCATGTAGACACCATAGAGGAGCAAATTAGCATAATCGAAGATAGACAGGCTGAACAGCTCCAGAAAGAAGAAGAAAGAGAACTAAGAATTTAAAAAACTGAAGAAAGTCTCTGAGAATCAGCTGATTCACTGAGAAAATGCAACTTAAGAATTATCAGAATCCCTGAGGGCGTAGAAAAGGAAAATGGAGCAGAAAGTGTGCTTAATGAAATTATAGAAGAGAACTTCCCAAATCTAGGGATTGAGAGAGAAATGTGCGTGGAGAAAGCTTTCCGATCTCCTAGATTTGTCAATGTAAAAAGACCTACTGCAAGGTATGTAGTAGTAAAAATGGCAAAAACGAATGACAAAGAAAGAATTCTCAGGGCAGCAAGGCAGAAGAAAATAACCTGCAAAGGAATCCCTATCAGACTTTCAGCAGATTTCTCTACAGAAACCTTACAAGCTAGGAGAGGCTGGAATGACATATGCAAAACTAAAGGATAAAAATCTTCAGCCAAGAATACTCTATCCATCAAAAATACCCTTCAGATATGAGGGACAAGTTAAATCTTTTCTAGACAAACAAAAGCTAAGGGACTTTGTAGCCACAAGACCGCCACTACAAGAAATCCTCAAGAAGACTCTCATACCTTAAAAAAGAAAAAAAGGGAGAAAGGGGTCACAAAATACAGGGTAGGGAGACAAATAGAATCAGAATAGGATAGCAAATATTCAACTATAGCATTAGGATATAGGGAAGGAAATCATCAAAGCAAAGACAACCTTATCACTCTAACCACAAAATCACAACACAAGTTGGAATAAGAGATGACAATAATATTTTAGGAGGGGAGGAAGAAAGGGACTGAATCAGTCTAGGCTAAGGAAGTAAGAGACCACCAGAAAATGGACTATGTTATACACGAAATTCTGAATACAAACTTCAGGGTAGCCACTAAACTAAAAAACAGAACAGAGAAACAAAACATAAATAAGGAAAAATCTAAGAAACCTAGCATAAGAAAATGCAGAAGTCAATGGGTAGGCTAAAACACACACAACGAGAAACAAAGGAAACGCAGGAAAACCGGAAAACAAGCGACAGAACGACAGCATTAACCCCTCATGCATCAATAACCACCCTCAATGTAAAAGGATTGAACTCTCCAATAAAAAGACACAGAGTGGCAAAATGGATTAAAGAACAAGATCCAACAACTTGTTGCCTCCAGGAAACACATCTCAGCTCCAAGGACAAACACAGGCTCAGAGTGAAGGGGTGGAAGACAATACTCCAAGCTAATAGCAAACAAAAGAAAGCAGTTGTTGCAATACTTACATCAGACAAAACAGACTTCAAGATAAGGCAGGTAAAGAGAGACATAGAGGGCAAATATATAATGATCAAAGGGACACTTCATCAAGAAGAAATAACGCTTATAAATATCTACGCAGCCAATACAGCAGCACCAAAGTTCATAAAGCAACTATTAACAAACCTAAAAGAAGATATCAAAAATAACACAGTACTAGTAGGGGACCTCAACACCCCACTCACATCAATGGACAGATCATCCAGACAGAAAATCAACAAGGAAACAGTGGAGCTAAACGAAAAGCTAAAACACCTAGACTTAATAGACATATATAGAACACTTCATCCAAAAACAGCAGAATACACATTCTTCTCAAGCAGGCATGGAACTTTCTCAAGGATAGACCATATCTTGGGAAACAAGACAAGCCTCTACAAATTTAAAAAAATTGAAATAATAACAAGAATCTTCTCCGATCATAATGCTATAAAGCTAGAAATTAATTACAAGAAAAAAGCTGAAAAAGGCACAAGGATGTAGAGACTAAACAATATGCTATTGAACAAGCAATGGATCATTGAAGAAATTAAAGCAGAAATCAAAAAATACCTGGAGATAACATGCCATACCAACTCATATGGGATGCAGCAAAAGCAGTATCAAGAGGGAAATTCATCACAATACAGGCACATCTTAACACACAAGAAAAACCCCAAATAAGCAATCTTAAACTACACCTAACTGAATTAGAGAAAGAAGAACAAACAAAGCCCAAAGTCAGCAGAAGGAGAGAAATAATAAAAATCAGAGCAGAAATAAATGCTATTGAAACAAAAAAGGCAGTAGAAAGGATCAATGAAACAAAGAGGTGGCTCTTTGAGAAGATAAATAAAATTGACAAACCCCTAGCCAGACTTACAAAGAAAAAAGAGAGAAAGCCCAAATAAACAAAATCAGAGATGAAAGAGGAGAAATAACAACAGACTCCACAGAAATACAACAGATTATAAGAGAATACTACAAAAAACTCTATGCAGGCAAAATGGATAACCTAGAAAAAATGGATAAATTCTTGGACTCCTACAATCTCCCAAAGCTTAGTCAAGAAGCAGCAGACAATTTGAACAGACCAATCACAAGGAAAGAGATTGAAACAGCAATCAAAAGCATCCCAAAGAATAAAACCCCAGGACCAGATGGCTTTCCTGGGGAACTCGACCAAACTTTCAGAGAGGATTTAATAACTATCCTTTTCAAGCTATTCCAAAAAATTAGGGAGGATGGAACACTTCCTAACACATTCTATGAGGCCAACATCACGCTGATACCAAAGCCTGACAAAGACAGCACGAAAAAGGAGAACTACAGGCCAATATCACTGATGAACATAGATGCAAAAATCCTCAACAAAATTTTGGCAACCCAAATTCAGCAATTCATCAAAAGGATCATACATCATGATCAAGTGGGTTCATACCAGGGACATAGGGATGGTTCAACATCTGCAAATCAATCAACGTGATACACCACATCAACAAACTGAGGAATAAAAACCACACGATCATCTCAATAGATGCAGAGAAAGCATTTAACAAGATCCAACAGCCATTTAGGATAAAAACTCTGAACAAAATGGGGATACAAGGGAACTACCTCAACATAATAAAGGCCATATATGACAAACCCACAGCCAACATCATACTCAATGGGCAAAAACTGAGCGCCATCCCCCTGAGAACAGGAATGAGACAAGCTTGCCCTCTATCACCACTCTTATTTAACATAGTACTGGAGGTTTTGGCCAGAGCAATCAGGCAAGAGAAAGGAATAAAAGGAATCCAAATAAGGAGGAAAGAACTGAAACTCTCACTATTTGCAGACGACATGATCTTATATATAGAAAACCCCAAAGAATCCACTGGAAAACTTTTAGAAGTAATCAACAACTACAGCAAAGTTGCAGGGTATAAAATCAATTTACATAAACCAGTAGCATTTCTATACTCTAATAATGAACTAACAGAAAAAGAACTCAAGAACACAATACCATTCACAATCACAACAAAAAGAATAAAATACCTTGGGATAAATGTAACCAAGGAAGCGAAAGACCTATACAATGAAAACTACAAGACTTTCCTGAAAGAAATTGATGTTGACATAAAGAGATGGAAAGACATTCCATGCACATGGATTAGAAGAATAAACATAGTTAAAATGTCCATTCTACCTAAAGAAATCTACAGATTCAACGCTATCCCAATCAGAATCCCAATGACATTCTTTACAGAAATTGAACAAAGAATCCTAAAATTCATATGGGGCAACAAAAGACCCTGAATTGCTAAAGCAATCCTGAGAAAGAACAAAGCTGGAGCATCACAATCCCTGACTCCAAAGCATACTACAAAGCTACAGTAATCAAAACAGCATGGTACTGGTGCAAAAACAGGTGCACAGATCAATGGAACAGAATTGAAAGCCCAGAAATAAAACCACACATCTATGGACAGCTAATCTTCGACAAAGGAGCTGAGGGCCTACAATGGAGAAAAGAAAGTCTCTTCAACATATGGTGCTGGGAAAACTGGACAGCCACATGTAAAAGAATGAAAATTGACCATTCTTTTTCACCATTCACTAAAATAAACTCAAAATGGATCAAAGACCTAAAGATTAGATCTGAAACAATACGTCTTCTAGAAGAGAATATAGGCAGCACACTCTTTGACATCAGTTTCAAAAGAATCTTCTTGGACACGATAACTTGTCAGACGAGGGAAACAATAGGAAGAATAAACAAATGGGACTTCATCAGACTAAAGAGCTTCTTCAAGGCAAGGGAAAACAGGATTGAAACAAAAAAACCCACTAGTTGGTAAAAAATATTTACAAGTTATTTATCCGACAAAGGGTTAATCTCCATAATATATAAAGAACACACACAGCTCAACAACAAAAAATCAAACAACCCAATCAAAAAATGGGCAGGGGACATGAACAGACATTTCTCCAAAGAAGATATACGGAAGGCTGATAGACACATGAAAAGATACTCATCATCACTAATCATCGGGGAAATGCAAATCAAACCTACACTAAGATATCAACTTATACCTGATAGAATGGCAAAAATATCCAAAACAAAAAGTGACAAATGTTTGAGAGGTTGTAGAAAAAGGAACCCTCATACACTGCTGGTGGGAATGCAAACTGGTGCAGCCACTATGGAAAACAGTATGGAGATTTCTCAAAAAGTTAAAAATAGAAATACCCTATGACCCAGCCATCCCACTACTGGGTATCTATCCAAAGAACTTGAAATCAGCAATTCCAAAAGTCCTATGCACCCCTATGTTCACTGCAGCATTATTTACAATAGCCAAGATGTGGAAGCAACGTAAGTTCCCATCAACTGATGACTGGATAAAGAAGATATGGTATATATATACGATGGACTACTACTCAGCCATAAAAAAGGATAAAATTGTCCCACTCACAACAACATGGATGGACCTTAAGGGTATTATGTTAAGTGAAATAAGGCAGATAGAGAAAGACGAACTCTGTGTGACTCCACTCATAGGTGGAAGTTAAACATAGAGACAAAGTGAACTGATTGGTGGTTACCAGGGGAAAGGGAGGGCACAAAGGGTGAAGGGGTGCACTTACAACATGACTGACAAACAATAACATACAACTGAAATTTCACAAGATTGTAACCTATCAACTCAATAAAAATTTTAAAAAATAAAAAAAGAATTGGCAAATATTGTCAAGATCAACTTTTTAATAACTCTAGAAACTATCCAAAAGCTCTCAGCAATCTGGGAAGGGTTTGCTCAAGAAAAATGGCTAAATCTTGGTAAAAACAAAGAGGTCTGTGGCTTTTTAACTTGCCCTAGTCCCAGCCTCTCCAGTCAGCTCCACAGTAGACTTGAAAACAGCATGGATTTGCAGTACAAACCAGCAGCCTGAAAAGTCAGCAGAGGAGGCTGAAGATGTTTCAAAGTCTCATTTCCAGAAAATTGATAATTATTTGACCTGATGGTTCCCTGTAAGATCCCAATTGCAAGGCTATCTGTACTTGACTTGATCTGGAGCTTGCCCAGTGCAAAAGGCCTTTACTCCAGGGGCATTTGTCAAAAACAATTCCAGGAAATTGTTTAACTTTGCAGCTCGCTGAAGCAGGGGATAACAATTAGGGCAAACAACAGAATAACCAAAAACCCTAAAAAGAAAAGTAAGGGAATGACATGTACATAACAGCTTTGAAAAGCTCTGACAAATATGAAAGAAACCTGAGAATCAACAAGGCCAAGCACAGTCATAGGCTATGCACATACACAGGAAAGACCTAAAGAGAAGTCCCTGGGCACTCTTTCTGTGACCATGAGGCTCTACACAACCATGAAAGTGAAGGCTATGGCTGAGCTATCAACTGCCTGCACAAAGAGCACCCTTAGCAAAGAACTGGCAGACTTACTGGCTCCAGTCAGTTAAGAAAATATTTGTCTAATGGTTAGCTAAACACTAAGATAAACAAGGAGAGATTTCAGTGGCAATATAGGACAAAAAATACAGACTTCACAAAACTAGTTCAGAAAAGTCACTGTAAACAACTACTACAACAGTAACAAAAACAAATGCTACAGAAGAGGAACATTCTGCTTTCCGAAGTTGCTACAATATATTAAAATGTTCAGTTTTCAACCAAAATTTTGAGATATGCAAAGAACAAAAAAGTATGGCCCATCCACAACAAAAAGCAATCAATAGAAACTGTCCCAGAGAAAGCCCAGATGACAGGCTTACTAGACAAGACTTTAAGTCACCTATTATAAATATGTTCAAACTAAGGGAAGTCATGTCTAAAGAACTAAAGCAATGTACAAGGACAATGTATCAAAGAATACATAATATCAATAAACAGAGAAATTACATATATATATAAAAAATGACCAACTACAAAGTACAATAACTGAATTCAAAAATTCACTAGAGGTTCAACAGCATATTCAAGCAGGCAGAAAGAATCAAGGAACTTGAGGATAGATCAACTGAGATTATCCAGTCAAGCAACAGAAAGGAAAAAGTGAAAAATGAACAGAACCTGAGAGACCTGTGGGATATCATGAAGAGTACCAAAATATGCATATTGGAAGTCACAGAAGGAGAGGTGAGAAGGGAAGAGAAACAACATTTAAAGAAATAACAGCTGAAAACATTCCAAATTTAATAATTAAAAGAAAATTAATCTCATATCCAAAAAGTCCAATGAACTCATTACAGATTGAACTCAAAAAGATCCACACTGAGATGCATTAAAGTCAAACTATCAAAAGAAAAAGAGAATTGTGAAAGCAACAAGAAAGAAGTGACTCATCATGTACAAGGGATCCTCCATAAGATTAATACCTGATTTCTCCATCAGACACCATGGAGGCCAGAAGGCAATGGGATGACACATTAAAAGTCTTGAAAGGAAAAGACGGTCAATCAAGAATTCTATATCCAGCAAAACTATCCTTAAATATGAAAGAGAAATTAAGATATACCAGATAAACAAAAACTGAATTTGTCACTATCCAGACCCACAGTGCATACAAAAGACAATCACTCACATTGAAATGAAAGAACACTAGACAATAATTCAAATCCACAAGGAAAAGTAAAGAGCATCAGTACAGGTAACTCTTCAGGTAAACATCAAAGGGAATATAAATGCATTTTTGTTTTGTTTATTTTCTTCTATGTGATTTAAAAGACAGTCAATAAAGCAATAATTATACATCTGAGTTGATGGAAACAATGTATACATATGACAGTAACAGCACAAAGAAGGGGGAGAGAATGGAGCTACATGGGAGCAAAGTCTTTGTATACTACTGAAATTAAGTTGGTGTTAATCAGAACTGGTTGTAAGTTCCCAGGACAACCACTAAACACTTAACATATAATAAAATTAACAAACAGGGAATTAGAATGGTACACTGAAAAATATCTCATACCAAAAAAGGTGGAAATGGAGAAATAGAAAATAAAAACAACAGATGACATATAGAAGACAAATAGCAAAATGGCAGGTGTAAATCCTACCTTATCAGTAATCACACAAAACATAAATGAATTAAACACTCACAATTAAAAGGCAGAGGCTGAAAGAATGGATAAAAAAGCATAATCCAACTGTATGCTTCCTAAAAAGAACTTTAGATTCAAAGAGAAAAACAGGATAAAACTAAAAAGATGTAAAAATATGTACCATACAAACAGTAACCAAAACAGAGTGGGAGTGTCTATACTAGTATCAGACAAAATATACTTTGAGACAAATACCATTACTAGGGACAAAGAAGAACATGCTAAAAATGGCCAAAGACAATAAATTTATGACAAAAGGGTTAATTCATCAGGAAGACAGAACAACTAAAAGCAAATATGCATTTAACAACAGAACTCAAAATACCTGAAGCAAAAGCTGAAGTGAAGAAAAACAGACAATTCACCAGTAGTTGGAGACTGCAATTCTCCACTTTCAATAGTCAATAGACAGCAGATCAACAAGGAAACAGAAGACCTGCAAAACACTATAAACCAAGAAGACTGAAAAGCCATCTTTGGAACACTCCCAACAATTGCAAAATACACATTCTACTCAAGTGCACATGGAACAGTCTCCAGGATAAACCACAAAACAGCAAGTCTCTGTAAGTTTAAAAGGATTAAAATGGTAATAGCTATGCTCTCTGACCAAAATGGAATGAAATTAGAAATCAGTAACAAATTGGGGAAATTCACTAATATATGGAAATTAAATAACACAATCCAAAATAACTAACAGATCAAAGAAGAATGCACATTATGTACCATTCCACATTATGATTAGCATATCACACAGAAAATAAATCAGCTCATTTCTTAAATAACAGAATAAATAGCTAAACTTAAGAGAAACTCATTAAAAGGCCTAACAATCTTTTTTCCAAGAAATTTTTTCTAAAAAAAATCATTTCAGTTTCTGCACAAATTGCATTATAACAAGTTCAAAAGAACAATCATAGAATTTTAGAGCTGGAATGAATTATAAAAGCCCCCTCATTTTAAATTTGTAGAATTTTGTAACATGTACATTACTAAAATTAGTTATCCTCTGCCTAAAGTGGACTAATACGTCCTACCTAGTTAAGTTTTCACCTACCTATTCATTTGAAATGCATAGGAAAACATTTGTATGCACCACCTCTCCTTTTCCTCCTAAGAACTTGTAAATCACTTTGTCTATTTTAAGTGTTTTAAGAATTTGGGGAAGGGATTTTGTTTTGTTTTTTGCTGGCCTTAATATGGTCAAAGGAGTAGAACGTTCTGTTGTATTAGTATATTTGGCATGGGAAACTAAAGAGTAACTGCTGTCTGATGGCAAACCAAAACAGTAACATTCTGCTATAACCCAGTTTATCTTTCAGTTTCTCTCTATATATGTAAATATGTACTTCCTTTAAAGAATATGACAGAAAGCATTTGATGTTCAAAAGCAAGCAATGTAGCTATTTAAACCTTGCCCCCAAAATACAGCTATGACTCAAACCCTGATACAAGGAAATAGCTTTGTAACAAAGATCATATGTTACAATCACTGATGATATTGTCATAAGTTAAGATTTTCCTATAAATTGGATTTTTTTAAGACTTCATTCACATGACATAATACCTTTAGGTAAAAATTTTCACAATTCAAATTGAATTACTATAAAAGTCAATGGAAGACTTCCAGTTCCACCAAAATGAAATAGCTTCATTCCTCCCACATCCTCCCTCTTACAACTAAAAAGTCCCGGACATAATACAACAAATAAGCATAGGAAGTATCTCAAAGGTCAGAAAAAGACGGGAGACTTTCTAGAGACAACAGAGCTTGAGGAATGACAAGGCAGTGAGTTCCCTGGGTTTTCTTATTGTCTCCCATATATCCAGGACAGGCTGCTGCTTCAGAAGCCCCCAGTATAGTACCACCATCAGTCACAGAGAAAAAAAGCTCCAAGCAAAGCTTTTTCCTCCTAGACAAAGGACTGGGAAAAGGACAGCTTACCAACAGAAACCTTTTTAGCAATACTCACCATACTCCAGCCAAACATCAACGGAAAATCCGCATACACAAACACACATGTGAACCCTCCAGTTTCAGTGAAGCCAAGCATGCAGCTAATCTTCCATACTTCCCTCCCCTCAGCCAGAGTGGGGAGCAGGCGGGGCAAGTCGATCAGAGTCCCCTACTAGGGCAGTGTTGGCAGGACAAAACAGGCAGTTGATCTTCCATCCCCTAGACGAGGGTGCTCCAGTTCCCCTGAAGGGATAGTATGGATGAGGCTGAATAGGAAGCTGATCTTCCAGGCCCTGCAGAAGCAAGGGGATGCTCCAATACCCCTGGCCGAGTTAGTGGCAAGACTGAAAAAGGAGCTGATCTTCCATACCCCACACTCAGTGGAAGAAAGTGATATTCAGTTTCATCCATTTAAGGTAGGATGTCAGTGGGATCAAGGGCAAGCTGGGTCACACCACCACCCCATCCAGTAGCAAGAAGACTTAAAAAACTGTGTGAGGGGGACCGGCCCCTTGGCAGAGTAGTTAAGTTCGCACGCTCTGCTTCAGCGGCCTAGGGTTTCACTGGTTCAGATCCTGGGCGTGAACATGGCACCCCTCAACAGACCATGCTGAGGCAGCGTCCCGCATAGCATGACCAGAGGCACTCGCAACCAGAATATACAACTGTGTGCTGGGGGGGCTTTGGGGAGAAGAAGGAAAAAAAAAAACACTGTGTGAGGCACTGTAGTCACCACTACACTTCACCACACACCCACACCCACACACATACACACATCCGGTATCAGCAGGAACCAGTGAGGAGATGAACCTGTACCCCTACCCAGCATCAATAAGACTGAATAAAGTGGTGCCAGTTGGAGCTAATCGGCATCCCACTTTCCCCCCATCCCTGCTGTTGGCAGGGACCAGTGGGGAGCTGAACCTCTACCCCCCACCCAGCAGTGAGACGAAACGAAACCAAGTAAGATGGAGAAGCCAACAATCCGCTTCACTCATTCTCTGGTACCAGTGGTGCGCAGACGGTGCTGAGCTTCCACCATACCCCACCTGGCATCAACTCAGGAGAAACGGTACAAAGTAGGGCACTTCTGCTCCACTCTGCAGCAAAGTGGTGTGAGTTAGCCCTCCACTTCTCTCTTGCTGGGGAAGCACGACCCAGTCAGGAAGCTGATCTTACACCGCCCACTCCGAGGCAAAAAAGTTGTGTAAACTGGTGCCCAGCTTTTGCCAGGAAGATGTCAGTGAGGAAAGGGAGGAGCTGAACTTGCATCCCCATCAGTCTGCACCCAGAGAGCATGATTCGCTGCCTTACTTCTGCCAGGGTGGTTGTCGGGAGGGCCCAGAGAGAAACTGAACATACACACCCACGCAGCCCTTACACTACACTTCAACAAGGAGACTGTCTACTATAAAAAAGAATTATTAGGATCCAGAGTTCTCATACAATATCCAAAATGGCCAGGGTACAATAAAAAAATCACTCACCATACCAAAAACCAGGAAAGTACAATGTGAGTGGGAAAAATCAACACATGCAACACTGAGATGACCCAGGTTTTTGATGAATTATGTGACAAAGATTTTAAAGCAGTCAACATAAAATGCTTCAACAAGCAATTACAACTGCTCTTGAAACAAATGGGCAGTTAGCATATACAGCATGAATACGCTAGACAAAGGGATGATTACCCATCTTCAAGAATTAGAAAGATCAGATCTGACCTAAGAAATAACAATCCCAACTATAAGAAAGAAGCACTTTGGAGAAGTCAAAAAGCTAACCATTAATAAATAAGACCAACTGTCAAATCAATCTAAGACTAACTGAATGATTAATCATACTAGATTAACAAAAACATACAACTCTCAGTTCCACTATGTGCCTGCACTCATTTGGTTTCTGGTCTTGAAGGCGTGAGGCTGAAATCACAAAAAAAATACCATCTAGAACAAAATTCCATTGTACCCTCCTTCTGGGTCAAAATGTTAAAGAACTGAGCCAATCCTAAAAATTCAAATGAACAGCCACCTAGAATTCTGGTGCTAGATAGTCACTTTGGAAATTCTTAATTCCCAGCCCTTCATTTTAACAGATGGTGAAACTGAGGACAAGAATTAAGCGACATGACTAAAGTAGGCAGCAGACCCTAAAACTCAGGTCTTCAGTTTTCCAATCCATCGTTCTTCCCAGTATATCACAGCCTCCCAACCAAACCAGCATTTTGAGCCCCCAGGCTGAGGAAACAATACTAAAGTCTATTAATTATGTTAATGGAGCATGTGCTTACAGCTATTTTTCCAGGTAGAGCAATAAGTTCTCTAGGAATCAGTCCACATTCTCTTCCCAAGCACCTTTATAATCACTAGAGGAGAATTTGAGAGAATACGTGAAGTGGTCATAGGTTACCACAAAACTTTGTGGTAACATCCAAACCATCTAAGCCTAACCGATCCAGAGGTTCTAAACCTTATCTTTTCCCCCCAACATACTCCTATCATTAACGCCTCTAACCAAGAATAAGTAAACTAAACCAACAATAATGGAGTCCACAGTTGGGCTTCAAAGGGATCCATGCACTCCCTGAAATCATATACAAAATGTATGCAGCTACACTGACCCTCAAAGGATTAATGACTCCAGCAAAGTAAAGTACCATTGTTCTAGCTCCACCATCAGTCAGTCTATAATAAAAATAAAGCTATTTTGCTATGAAATAAGTTAATAACAGACTAAGACCTGTATCATTTTCAACTAATCAAGAATGCAAGATCACCTATTTTTCCTTTTCTATAATAAAAACCAAGAATAAATCAAGAAGGTGAATGACTTCTGCATATACAAGACACCAACTGGTATAACCTATGGCAACTTCTATAAACATTCAGGGAGTGAATTAAATTAGTATTCACAGAGCCTGATAATCAGTCACAACAATAAAACGAAAATACAAAGGCAAAATTGCCAATTACTCCAATTGACAGTTCATAGCATACAAAATTAAGCAACTGCTATCTTAGAAAAACATATGTGAACATACTTTGAATTAAGCTTTTGCATGTTGAAGAATTTCTACCTTCAACACCATGTATAAAAGGAGTAACAGAACCTCAAAATCAAAATAACTTAAAAATCACCCACACCAATCCCCTCACCAACATCTCACTACTTGAATGACAGAGAACTCTCAAACCCAAGACAATTCGATATAAAAACTACTAACATTTTCATGACAAGTAGTAAAATTAACAAAGCATTTTAACAACTGTATACAGTATGATCTCATTTGTGTAGGGAAAAAAATACAACAGAAAATGCTTGTATATGTGTTGAAACATGAACTTACCCAATAAACCTTTTATCAGTGGCTGCCTGAGAACAGGAACTAAATAATGGGAGATGGTGTGAGAGGGAGATTTTCTGCTCACTGTAACATCCTTTACATAACTTTTCAGTTTTGTACTATGCGCAAGTATACCTATTCAAGAAAATTGCATGACGGTACTTCAAAAGTCAAAGACAGGATCATGGCTGCCATTAGGATGGTAGCAGTGAGGAATGAGAGAAACAAACAGGTCTGAGATTTAAGATATAGAAATGACAAGATAATGGTAACTATTAGGACTTGACAGGTTAAGAAAAAAGAGTAAAGAAGGACTCCAAGGTTTCTGGCAAGAGTATTGATAAGGAACATCAAAGACAATGATAAATTCAGTTTGCGTATGTTCAGTTTAAGGTGCCTTCAAGATACTCAAGTAATCAAGTAGCAGTCAAGTATACATGCAAGTGGGAACGGTGAGTAAAGAAAACCTCTAACAGAATCTCCTTGCAAAAGAGACTAAGACGTGGTCAGAGACACAGAAGGAAAGCCAAAGTAGTGAGATGTTATAAAAGTCAAGGAAAGGCCTTTCAAGAGATCTCAAATCTGACTCTATCTTCTCCCTCATTCCTAAACTACAGCCTTAGTTTAAACTTAATTGTCTTTTCCAAGATGTTAATAACAACCTTTATCTTGTACTGAGCACCTTCCATGCTAGGCCCAATGCCAGGCACTTTACAAACCTTTTTTTCCCAACACAAAAAGCAATAGCCTGCCAGAAATCTATTACCACTTCCATTTTACAGATGAGAAAACTGAGCCTCTGAAAGATGAAATAATTTGCCCAAGAATCACACATCCAGTAAGTGGCAGAAGCAGAATTCTATTCGAAAATCCATGCATTGCTATCTATCTGTCAATACTTCACAACTAGGTCCCTTTCCCCTCCACTTTATCCTTCTCCCTGTAGTTAGTAATATTCCCATAAAACCTACTTCTGGTCATGTCACTTTCCCTGATTAAAGAGTTGAGTTCAATGACTCCCCAAAACACCCTATGGCCTACAGTGATGGGGGCCTTCACATGCCCAGTTAACTCCTCCCAACCCCACTGAGTCACCCTACCCTCTACACACATTAGACTATTCACAACTCCTCAAACACCATTTAACTTCATACCTCCAACTCTGTCCTTTTTTCTCTTGCTAAATTTCTACTCACGTTTGATAACCAAGACCAAATGTTACATCTTTATGCAGTTTCCCTCACCCCTTCTCCAGGCAAAATTAACTGCTCCAAAACGTTGAGAATTGTGTGGACTGTTTAAACTACCCATAATCAAAAGTTTTAAATGTTTTAACTGCGCCATCATTTGCGAGCTCACAGCACTCTGCATATACCTTGCTTACTGTACTTACTACATCATATGATCACTCAGTCTGTCCACCTCTCGCTACAGACTGCAGGGGCAGAGGCCAGGCCTTACTTGTTGCTCCAGGACTTGGCACAGTCCCTCACTCACAGCAGTTCCGTAAACCTTTCACAAATCCAAGCGAAGCAAAGCAAAAGCTTTCCTCGTTCTCATTCTGATACGGAAATTCAAAAACCTAAAACATTTATTTTAACTAATGTACCTTAAAAACAAATTTTCCCTAAATATATAAACTATCCAGACTCAAGCAACTAAGATTCATAAAGTTCTTAAGAAAAATTATCTCTTGTCACGTTTTGTGTAATATTCTATTACAGAATCCTATCACAATATTAAAATGTAAACAAATTGACATATATTCAGCTAAATATCTGTTTTCTACTCATTTCCCAAGCAACTAATTCTTAACTTTCATACAGCAAAAAAATCAAGGCCCGTGGATATTTGATATTAAGAAGTTATTTTTATGCATAATAAGGGCATCGTGGCTATGTTTCAGAGACGGATTTAAATATCTATGGATTAAACAATGTGACTGATGTCTGAGATTTCCTTCAAAAAATGGAAGCGAGGGGTAAAATACAGATGAAACAAGACCGGTCAGGAGTTGAAAAGTGTTGAAGCTGAGTAATGATCAGTGATGGTTGGTTGGTTGGTTGATTTTCCCTGATTTGAAAATACTGGAAATTTTCCCTAATTGTTTTTTAAAAAGAGAAGGATCTAATGAACATAATGTAATAGGTTTATAGTCTGAAAACAACCCTTTATCTAAAAAGGTTTCTCTCATTGTTCTAAATGAAAATGAGTTAGATGACCTTATATAATACTCTTAAAGATAACAAAGCCCAACCTTCTTCCTGAGAATAAACTTAGCAGCAGCATCTTTTATTTATTCTAACACAGACAAAATACTACCACAGACAAAACTACAAAAAGAATGCAGGCATGCATTCAAAACAGAATGACAACAACAGTTTTAGCAACGTAGAGAGTAGAGAAAAGATAGAATAAAAAGAAATGGGTAAGAGAAAATAAATAAAAGCTTGTAGAAGAAAACGGCAAACGGCCCACATATTGGCTAAGAAACCTGAAACTGTCTAAATAAGGGATTACTCCCACCTTCCAGGTTATAGTTCTTAATTAGGTCCCAAATGTCAGCCAGGGCCAAACCTGGACCCAAAGCAAAGTCATCAATGAAACAGATGCTAAAGATCAAAATGAAGAATGAGTACCGTGACTATCACGAAGCTACCTAAAATGCAAATAGGACCTAGTGGAGTACATCTCTACTTCATTCACTCCTATCCCCACTGAAGGAGAATCAAGTTCAGAAGTATCCCAACCTGACAATGAAGCCTTTACAGGTATCTCTAACTATACACGTGGTAGTATAAAATCCATCTTTAATAACCAAAATATAATTCTGGTGTACTCACTATCAGTGTGCTTACTGTATTATTTTTAAAGTAATACGTGTCTACGGTTAAAAAACAAACCAAAAAAACCACAGCAATAAAGAAATTATATAAAGTCTAAGTTTAAAAGCTCCTCCCCTCCTCCTCACCCTAGAGCTGTTTTGTACTCCAAGGTGACCATTATTTCACTACTTCTTAGGTATCCTTCCAAAACTTTGTCAGAGAATTTTCTTTTTTAAAGATTTTATTTTTCCTTTTTCTCCCCAAAGCCCCCTGGTACATAATTGTGTATTTTTAGTTGTGGGTCCTTCTAGTTGTGGCATGTGGGACACTGCCTCAGCATAGCCTGATGAGCGGTGCCATGTCTGTGCCCAGGATCCGAACCAGCGAAACTCTGGGCCGCCAAAGCGGAGTACTCAAACTTAACCACTGGGCCACGGGGCCAGCCCGTCAGAGAATTTCTTAAATATTTAAATTGACCCATGAACACTCATTCAAGGACCCCAAGTTAAGAACCCATAACAAAAGTAAATATTACTACAAAATGAGATCAGAGTGAGAAAGAACACACAGATCATCCTTTGAACATCTGCTAAAGGCTAAAATCTGATTTTAAATCATGTTTCCCTAAACAAAATTATAAGATTCCTTGCTAATACTGAAATCAAGAAACACCAGCTCCAAGAAACACAATAAAGAAACAATCCCCATCCCATTAATAAGAGCCATTCTACTGAGGCCCAATCTAGGGTAGAACTTTGAACTTAACAACTGCCCCAAGAGTAAACTAATTAACTGAAAATGGGGGTCCAAGAAAGCAAGTAGCGTTTTGCAGGAGCCATCAATGTCCTGCCCACCTCCAGCACTAGCCATCCAGGGAAAGAAGGTCCAGACCGTAAGAGTCCCCAGGCATGGGGAGCTAGCAAGCAGGGTCTTCTTTTTTTTCTCTTCTGGGGTCTGGTGTTCAAAGTGCGTAATTTGTTGAAACATACCTGGACAAATGGAATAGGCTGTCTGTAAATTAAGCTGGCCCAGAAGCCATTCTGCAATATCCCACAAATGTGAACACCCCCCATTTAACTCACAAATGTATTTTCAAAATTTAATGAAATAATTTAGTTTTAAACATCTGACGCAGAATATGTTACATAATAGAAATTCTCATTAAATGTCTTAAGAAAAAAATAAAATACATCAGGATACAGTGGGTCACAAGCGTTTTAGTTAATTTTAACCTAGCAACTATCAGTTAACTTTTAAAGTTAATTCTAATAATCTAAAATCTAGAGACTGTTAGTTCACTTTTGAAATTCCCAAATCAGGATGCACAGTCCAGAAGTTAAATCTAAAAATAAGAGGCTCTAGGAAAACATGAACCAAGATGGCACTCTGCAAAGGCAATGTTTCTTCTGCCTTTACTTCAGTCAGACCCAGAATGTGTTAGGTAGCAGTAGGGGTGTTAGAAGGTAAGTTTTCACCAGTGAAATGAATAATGTTCCAGTTAATGTGGTTTGACTAGAATTACTGTGAAGGCATCTCCACCTCTGCGTGAAGAGGGTCTAAGAATCAGCAAACCCAGGATGCAATCCCCTCCAGAGTGCACATGTACTCAGGAGTCCCATTCAGCCCTATGTTCCATCACTGACCAGGTATTCTGGGGCTCTTGCCCACCGCTGCTAACATATTGCTACATGTGCCTCCAATGCACCTTTCCAGCAAGGTCCTTGTTAGACTGCCCACAAGGACAAAGAGCTGGGACTTTGTCAAGCTTCACCAACAGGTTCCTGTGACTGCTTTTGTGCATACTTGCTAATCAATGTTTTTAGGGGTGGCAAAAAAAAAAAAGCCATTCTAACATGTAACTTGTTAAATTGACCTTTATCATAAACTTTCAGGATACTTCATACTTTTCTTCTGTCACTGATGTTCCTGTGTTAGACATCCTTATATTTATCTCATCCCTCTTAGGAAACTGTAAGTTTTCAATGCAGACAAGAGATATTTATGTTTTCTTCATATTCCCTGCATAGAAGACTTGCATTCAAATACTTGTTGCTCTACTTTACTGCTGACAAATTACAAACCAATATGGAAAACTGATATGTGTATGTGAAGCTTCAGTATGAGTACATAAGACTGTCAATTATGCATTCATTAAATAAACTCTATTAATTAACTAGTCTACAAATAAATACACGTGGGCCCTAAACAACCTAACCACCATTTCAACTCTTAGACAATCTGGTGGTGTTTTTGTTACATAAATTAGCTCTCTAGATACCACATTTCAAAAATATTAATAATTCACAGTGTTATCAGTCATTAACATCAATTTCAAAGAGCTCAAAGCATCACAATGAGTTTCAAAGTAAAGATAAACTTAAAAACCCCTTCAAATTTGCAAAATAATACTGGTACTATATAAATAAAAACTAAATGTTACATAGTCAAGACAGAAAAAGATTTTTTTTCTTCTGTAGTTAGCCAAGCACTGAACCTGCACTTTGGTTTAAAGTGCGTGGCGCACCACTCCACTTTACCACCTAAGTCACAAAAACTCATCTCTCAGGCAGTTTTTCTTAATAACCTAAAATATCTAGAGGTGGTAGTCAAATGTTCCCTAGTCATTTCCATTAGTAAGTGATTCCATGGAAAGAGCTATCCAGTGAAAAATAAAGTCAGAACTTAGAAAAGTGCCTGTTTACATAATCCTGCAGTTCTAATTTGTGCCCAGATATGCAAATATTTTCTGTAATCTCTTACTACAGAGCTTTATTACCAGGGATGCATTAAAATTTTAGGAAATGGATAGTAACTGCCTGAGACTTTGTCCAGATAAACAATAATAACTATAACTGTTTACAAGACAACTTTCCAAACTAGAAAATACTTTTTAAAATGCATCAAATTACGGCCAGCCCTGGGGCCAAGTGCTTAAGTTCATGCGCTCAACTTTGGAGGCCAGGAGTTGGCCAGTTCAGATCCTGGGCACAGACCTACACACCACTCACTCATCAAGCCATGCTGTGGCGGTATCCCACATAAAAGGACCTACAACTAGGATATACAACTATGTACTGGGGCTTTGGGGAGAAGAAGAAAAAAAAAAAAAAGAGGAAGATTGGCAAGAGATGTTAGCTCACAGCCAATTTTCCTCACCAAAAAGCATACTTAAAAAAAATGCATCAAATTAAAGATCTAATTTTCAAACACAAATCAAGACATTATTCTGTGGTTACTTTTGTAATCTAAACACTAACCTTCTTTAACACTGGAAATGAATATATCCCTTTAAGTGCCAGCAAATTAAAAAAACACATAATATATAATAATTTTAAACATCAACGTCCAAATATTAGAGTATAAAAAAGCCACCTCTAGAACTGACCTAATAATTTTCCCCTACCATCTACATGCAAGCAAACCAAATGTAGGAAAATACATGCTTTAATGGATCTTAAACTACTTTCATTACCCACAAACTTAAAAATGCCAACTATTTTAATACTAATTATCTCCTAGAAAAAAAAGCACATACATTTTTAAATCCATAACTTCTTCTAGCTATTCTACATAATCTTTCTATTGATTAATATAATTACGAAAAAGAGTTCCAATAAAACTGAGTATTTAGGACAAACTTAAAAATGATATAAAGATACTTCAAAATGAACAACTATGTATTTTAGCAATAGTTCCCTGACGAGAATAAGAGTCCCCAGCCCTTTAGCATTATATTATTTTTATAAATATACCTTATAGTATTACTATATTTATATTCACTATATTAATGCTATATATTACTACACATTATACTTTAACTCAAATCCTTATCCAACTGGAAACAAAATTAACCCAAAAGATTTTCAAAAATGTACTAAAAAAGTCAGCATAATTTCTGCTAAAATGTTGCATTTAATTACTTTTCAGTAACTCCACTGTAATTTAAAAAATAACAATCTTGAATTATTATGTTACCAAAAGACTAATGGTCAGCATTAAAGAGCAAAGTAGTCAAGATCATATTATATTTCAAGAACTCTGATTAAGCAACCACTTGCTATTTACAATCTTTTAAAGATTTTTTAAAGATAGTACTACAAAAATAATGTACTGTATTACTAATTCATTTTTTTAATCCAAAACCCCAAGCATTGTATATCAAATGGCAATGGTACAAACCAAAATTCTTTCAATGACTCTAATATAAATGAATCTTACAAAAACATTCCAAGACTAACAGAAATTAGCAGTTCGGAGAAAGTATCCTCACACCTGGAAAAGGAACACGTAAGTTTAGGGGCAAGTAAGAGACCCTTATTAAATGTTTTAAACTCTCCGATGCTTTTAAGTCAAGAGTTATCTTTTTTAAAACCTACAAATTTGAATTAAAAAATTTGAAAGAAGATCCAAAAATATAGAAAGGAATAATAATTTTTGAAAACAAGTAATAATAGCTAAGTTTCTGTCAGAAAGAAAAAAAAGTTATACAAGGTCCATGCTAAATCTGTGGGGGGGGGGGAGGGGGGATGACAAAAATCGTAGCTAAAAAGAGAATCCTGGAAGTCACTCAATTCCATTATCTGCCCTCAGCTAAGTAGCATGAACCTACCCCAACAAAGAAAAGCCAACTCTTGTTTTCAAGACTTTCAGAGAATAAGAATTCTGAAACCAACAGAGCTCAACATTCCACAAAAACATACTGTTTCCCAAGACTGTTCAAAAGATGGATGAAACTAAATAATTCAATCCTTCTTACAGCAGGACTCTAGCTCATTCATTCTATTCAGAACCCAATTCGAACACATGGTGCGACGTTATATAACGTCAAGCTTTACATTACACATTTCGCTGGTATGTTCAGGCTCACAAGGATGTAACCAAGAACGGCATGAGGTTGAAAGCACATACTCCAGAATGTGCTATTTTAACGTGAAAGTTAATGAGTCTTGATCTAAATAGGTAGGACCTCACAGGCATTGAGTTTGAAATAATGAAGAATTTTTTTCTTTAGCTCAACAAAACACTTAGTAGTTTATCAAATTACCCAGGATTTTATGAAGCCTTAATTCTTCCCCAAAACATATAATAAAGCTTCTCAAGTTTCTCATTTTTGTTACTGTACACAAACATTAAGAAAGTAACACACACTTTCACAAAAAAAGTATTTGAAAATCCTCAATTCTTTAAAATTTAAACTCAATAGTACATAATAATTGCATGGTTCAATATTACAATCTGAAATCCAATGTTAAGCACCATCCACACTGAATCCATCTAAATATGATCATCCTGAGACATGAAATCATCAACTAGCATTTTACGTATCATCCACATAAAACATCAGATTCCATTTGCTTCTTTATTACCATAACCAAAAGCAATAGATTTGGCCAAACTTTTACAAATGAATTATCTCTGCAAACAATTTTACCAACTCCCTATTAAGCCGGCAATAATCATTCCAAGATAAAATAACGCTCCTTAAATTTAAATATTTTGTTTAATCTTTGGAATGACAACTTTGACAGCAGTCAAGTATCTTAAAATAAAATACTTTACTTAGATTGAAAAAAATTTCAAGGCTTAAGTCATTGATGCTTAAGTCATTTCAGAGCTAGTCACTACTCATTTTTCCAGCGATAATTTTAATGAAGGCAATTAATATCTACATAGTCAAAGTTTAGTTCAAGTTATCTATATCGGTTAAAGGCTTATAAGCTTACTGAAAAGGATTATTTCTGCTCAGCTTTCTGGTCGTTATGCGCGGTGGAAACCCCTTATACTTAGTTACTTTGAAACAAAAACAGAAGTGTAATTACAGATAAAAGGAATTAGCGACTCTCCTACAAACTACAGACTACAGACAAAAATTCAGGACAAGTCAATTAAAAAAAAATCAACTGAAGAACAAAATGCTAGGCTTTAGTCATTTCAAACTTCCTTCTCAATTGCGACAATAAAGCTAGGTGTCAAATGCAAAGCCACTGATTTCAGCCAGAAAAGAAAATGTCTAATGGATGCAACACCTATCGCACGCACTCCAAGTTTCACGGTCCCAATTAAGAAGAAAGCATACAAACGTCATTTCAACCAGATTTTGGTCAGGAGACACAAACTGATGCAGACAGATCGAGACTCCAACAGCCTTTGTTCAATAGCTTACGGATGGGTAACTAAATGTGCTACAGGTTGATAAGCATTTACCAGGCTTATGAATGCTGCTTCCAAGCTTTAGAAAGGTACAAGAATTCTATATGCAAATAATCTTGGATAATTTGTATGAAACACCATCGAGCTACACACCCCGAAGGAGAAGGCTATTCATCGCTACTATTTATTTCCATGTTTACCTCTCCTCCCTCCCCCAAACCCCCCCCTTCACTTTCTCCTCCCACCCTGTCCCGCCATCTTGGGCCGATAGGAGCAGCCATTACTTAACTAAATGACAGTGCCAACAACTTTCCACACAAATAAACAGAGGCTACACCCCGAATCCCCCCTGGCCTCCCCTGTCAGACACAGAGGGAACGAGGCTTCAAAAAGAAAACACATTCACAAATAACTGCAGGATTTCTATAGCAGAAAGACCCAAAAAGTAAACAAGTCACCTAACTTCAGGTAAAACCCATCTCAATCGAGATGCATGTCAACAGCCCAATGCAAACTCTTCGCCGCCCTAAACTACGGGCAACTTCCCCCTTCCGGGAGCAGGGACACAAAAAAGCCCAAAACGTTGGGTTAACAGTAGACATCGCGAAGAGGCTGCCTGAAGGAAAAGAATAAAAACCACGGGAGACAAGTACGTCGGACGTTTGGGTAAATGTGCACACATGTGCTATCCCTTGACCTTAAACAGGCACCCAGGAGATCGCGGTCTCCCCGCAAAAAGCCGGGAAATCACAGGAGATTCTGTCGACCCGGTGGAGCTCGGCCCCGAAGCGCTGCCGTCTCTGTTCCCCCAGCTACAAGAGGAGAGGGCGATTTCGCAAGGCAGCGAGCGAGGGAGCCGGGCGTGGGGGAAGCAGAGGCAGGAAATAGTTTTCCGGAAGCCCCTCGGCCATCGTCCGCCGCCACAATGCGCGCCGGCCCGGCCCGGGGCCGCGGAGCCCGGGGCGAGCGGGCGCCGGCCGCCGAGCCCGCGTCCGCGCTCCGGCCCGCAGCTGCCTTACCTTGCCCAGTAGGGCCTTCGTCCTGGCGCCATCTTCCTGAAACCTCACGAAGCCGAAGAGGCGGCTGTGGGGAGAGACACACGCGGCTCGTTAACGCTCCGGCAACGCTAGCGACCCATCCCTGCCCGAGCCCGAGGCCCCGGCAGCGGCCCCGGCGCGGAGAGCGCCAAGCCGAGTTGCCCGCCCCGCCGCCGCCAGAGGCGAGCCGCGCTCGGGCCTCCCCGGCGAGCGGCGCCGACCCGTCCGGAGCCGACCGGGCGGGTGCCGGCGGCCCGTACCTGTCCAGCCCGCCGAGCGCCTCCCTCTCCTCGGCTGTCAGGCTGGGGGACGCCTCCTCGCTCTCGCCGCTCGCTTTTCCCGCCGCCATTTTCTTTTCCTCATCACCGAAAGCGGCGGCGGCGGCGGCGGCGGTAGCGAGCGACACTCCGCAGGATTTCATGGAAACGCAGGGAATTCACAACTCCAACGCCGACACCCCCCCCGGGCCGGGGCCCGCAACGACGCCCCCAATCTCCGCGCGGGACCGGCACACCAACTTTATCGCCGCCTCCTCCTCCGCCGCGAGCGGCAGCGACGAAAAATCCCAACGCGGCGGCAGTGAAGGCGGCGGCGGCAGGGGCTGCGGAGCCCCCGGGTCGGCAGCAGCGGCGGCTCGGCTGTAGGGTCACATCGCGGGGGCGGGCGGGGAGCAGCCACGGGCGGGGACGGCGGGAACGGCCGGAGCGCGCAGGGCTGGGGGACACGGGGGGGATTCGGTGGAGACACAAACTTCCCCGGCACCAGCACAAAGTTGTTGTAATTGTGTCACACAGCGAACCCCACGCCGCCGCCGTGACCCCCCCTCCCCGCCCGGCCAGCGCCGCCAATCGGCGCGGCCCGCTCCCCTCACGTGACCTTTGTTGACTCACGTCAGCCGTGGCTCCACTTAACTTGCTAGCTGCCCGAGCCCCGCCTACCGAGGCCGCCACCGACGGGGAGCGGGACGCACGCCAATTCCGGCCGGTGGTTGGCTGCTAGGCCCGTCTGTCGGGGGGGAAGGGTTGTCACCGAGAGGGAGTAGCCGGTTAGGTTGTGCTAGTTAAATACACTGGGGCAGAGAATGGAGGGTCCGGGCCGTGTCACCTCGGGAGCCGCGGCGGGCTCGGGAGGGGGAGGGGAGCGGTGGCGAAGGGCGAGGTCCGGCACCGCCCGCGGCGGGCGCGAGCTGTGAGCGAGGACGCCATGGACGGCCTTTGCCTGCCCAGGAGCTCGGAGGTGGGCCTGGGCCGCGGCTCCGGCGCTCCGCGGGCCCGGGCCCCACACGGCCTGGTAAGGGTCTCGTCGACTGGAGGGGGCGCCCGGCCCCTGACCTCCGCCCTGCGAAGAAGGCGCACACTTTTGGTATCGCTGGAGATAATGGCCTCCGCGAGGAGCGGCCAGCGACCCCGTGCCCCGCGGCTCGGGCGCCGCCCTAGGCCAAGCCTGCGCTCCCGACCGCGATCCCCTCCCTCGCGTCGCCCGTGAGCGGGGAGAGGCCTCCTGACCCCCGGCCGGAGGGAACGAAGAGGCGCCCCCGGGGTCTGGCTCGCTGACCACGGCTCCCCACCGCCGAAGGTCTGTTGGCGGCACTTTGGGGCCCCATTTTCGTGTTACTTGCGTTTTATCAGTACTTAGTTGTAGTATTAGAAGAAAAAGCAATGACGAGAAATTGTTAAGCGGGATCTCCAGAATGATGGTTTCTATTGCTGTGACCTCAGTGGGGCCTTCATGGAAGAGTTGGGGCTCCTTGTGGCCAGGCCTGAGAGAAGACATAATTAAGATCCTCATCACAGCTTGCAGCCCAGAAAAGCCTTTTCTATCCCCCACAACATGCCTTAGACAACAATAATACATTCTTGTTCTGGCCGTGTCTCAGGTGCAAATAAAACTCACTAGTCTGGCTTTCAATCCATAGTATAATTGGGAGAAAAAGAAAATATGCTTTCGGCCCATTATTCTTTTCAAAAGAAATTGAATAAGACATGTCTCGTATAACAGATCTGTTACAGGGCACACCTCCAGTCTTCAGGGATAGGAAAGTATGAATTAATGGACATAAGATAAGGTTTCCTTTATAAACGTGAACTCTTGTATATTTTCACTAATATAACCAATAGACAAGAAATATTTAGCTTGGATTTCAAATTATAAGGAAGACAATTCAGTGCTGACTCAGTAATCCTAGCAGTATTCAGTGAGAAGCTATGAAAATCCCAACGGATTTTGCACACACACACACACACACACACACACACACACAGTTTTAAATTGTTCCCCTGAGACCAGTAACTAGACTAACAAACTGTGGTTTTATATAGATTATGTTTCATGTTTAATTACTTTCTCTGAAACACCTCTTCCATTCTTTATGGTATTCCATATTACTTGAATGACTGGGTATAGAAGGCTGAATATTTTCTACAGCTAAATTAACACATGCATTGTTAACTTTGTCACAAGCGATGACCTTCAAAGCCTGGGAGATTTTGACATCACTATCTCCCCCACCAAAAAAACACACACACCCACATTTAGACTTGCACAAGCAGAGATAGAAATTTTGCCAGTATTTGGCCATCTTCCTGGAGTTAGCGGTTCTTGACTCAGACAGGCCCTTTCCAAGAATTATAAGGCTACCGACCCCCAACCCCTCAAAACCTTCTTTCCCACCACATAATCATTAGTAGGTAATAGCAGCAGAATTGGATGCCATGGGTGAGGTTGGAGTCTGGCCGACCTGAATTCAGTTCTTTCCTCTGCACAGGCTGCATGACCTTGGGAAAGTTACTTATCCTCTAAGCCAGAACTCTATGTCTAGTCTGACTATAGATATCCATACTCTATCATGAAGCATGAGATAATTTTTATACAGTAACATAAGTCCTTACATCACTATGTAATTTTTTAGGTCTCATATAGTTTAAAAACTGTCAAATAAATGTATGTACAATAGGTATGAAACCTCCAAGGTTTAGGTCCTTCACTGGAGAGAGAAATGGGGAGTTGGGATAAATGATTTTATAATTATTTCTATGAAAAGTGAACCTGAAAACCCATATGGAAAGCAGAGCAGTTGAGCCAAAGGAGCATGAACTGTGGAATCGTACAGATCTAAGTTCGAATCCTAACTCTACCACTTGATAGCTGGGTGACCTTCAACAAGTTAGTCTAATTTGAGCTTCAGTTTTCTCATCTGTGAAAAAGAAAATATAGCCACTTTACATTATTTTGATGATTAAATGCTATAAGGTAGGTAAAATGCCAGACACATAATATGGATTCAAAGACCTCAAAAAAATTGGAAGGTTGGAATTTCTAAAATCCTTTCTAGCTTTTACATTCTGGGTTCTAAATGTATTAATCACTGCTCTACCAATCATTTCCTCTTTATCCCTCTGCAACCTCCCTATAAGCCCAACACATAGGCAGTCCTAATCCACCTTTCACGTGGGGCATATATCCCCAACATTGCTACATCGCTCCTTCTTTATTCTAAAATTAAGCCTTATATCACTTAGTGCTGATTCTTGTTTCATAATTCTAAGTTAATACACTAGGAGCTGGGGAGAGTAATTTGACTTTACCAAGTTGATATGACTAATATATGCACAGGTAAATAAATATTTTTAAATTATATAAAATGTGTATCATGCTGAATCAGGTTATGGACTAATTAGGGCATAATTTGAAGTGATATTAATACGTAAGTGCCATCAATTAATATCAAAGGAGAAATCCATTCAATTACAGAAAAATAAATTTAACTTCCTTTTAAACAACTAAATACTTAACCTGAAGCATTTAGGAATATATTGTTCAATTATAATGTTCATGCCATATAACCTATACAGATAATAAAAAGTCACATAACAGAGTCATGATTTATCTAGTCTTATAAATAAAACTGTACTTATCCTTTATATCAGGATCAAAAATAAATTCAAAAAAATTTACCAGCTCTTCCTATACTTACCAGTGTCATAAAGATTATCCAGGAGCTGGCCTTGTGGCCTAGTGGTTGAGTTTGGACCCTTCCACTTTGGCAGCCCAGGTTCAGTTCCCGGATGCAGACCTACACCACTCATAAGCAGCCATGCTGTGCTGGTGACCCACATACAGAATAGAGGAAGATGTTCACTCAGGGCAAATCTTCCTCAGCAGAAAAAAAAAAAGATTATCCAACTAAAGTCTGAATACGTTGATGACAAAAATAATATAGAGTAATGGTTGAAGGGAGATAGGGAGCCAAGTACAGACAGGCTCAATTATAAAAACTTCAGTTGTCAGAATAGTTTTAGGACTTCTGGAAGAAGCCGAGACTCCCACACCCATCAGGAGCCTAGACTTCCACCCTCACCGGGCTATAATGAGGCACCTCAAATTCCCCACCATGCTCCCACCACCCTGGGGAGCCTGGACTTCCACCCCCTTTCAGCAGAATGAGGCCTCACTCCCCCTCCCTGCTGAGTTGGTGTCAGAGGAGGCCTAGTGGAGAGTCAGGACTTTCACCACTGCCCGGTGGTAGCAAGGCCACCACTCCCATGGTTATCAGTGGAAGCAATGTTGGGAGCAATAATGAGGCACCGCTATACCTCCCAGCCAGGGTGGTATCAATGAAGGCCAAGTGGGGAGCCAGAACTCCCATCCACACCCAGCAGTAACAGGGAGACTGTCCCCCTCCACCAGTGTCAAACAAGGTTGAGTGGGGAACCTGGACTTCCACCCCCACCTGGCAGTAACAAGGTAGTGCCTTCCCTTCCCCCACCAGAGTGATGTCAGAAGAGGCCTGCTAAAACAGAAGATTAAGGTAAGATCCAGAGTTTCATAATACCCAAAATGTCCAGGTTTCAATCAAAAATCACTCAGACCAAGAACGAGGATAATCCCAACTTTAATTAGAAAAGACAACCAACAGATGTGAACACTAAGGTGAATTGGATGTTCAAGCTACCTGACAAGGATTTTAAAGCAGCCATCGTAAAAGTGTTTCAGTGAGCGATTATGAACCCACTTGAAACAAATGAAAAACTGGAAAGTCTCAGCAGAGAAATAGGGAGTTTCAACAAAGAAATAGAATATACAAAGCAGAACCAAATGGAAATTTTAGAACTGAAAAATATAATAACCAAAAGTTAAAAACTCAGTGTGTGGCCTCAATATTAGAATGGAAGGGATAGAGGAAAGAATCAGTGAACTTCAAGACAGAACAATAGAAATTACCCAGTCTGAACAACAGAGAGAAAATAGACTAAAAAAAATAATAAACAGGGCCGGCCCGGTGGCGCAGCAGTTAAGTGCACATGTTCTGCTTCCCGGTGGTCCCAGGGTTCACCAGTTTGGATGCCGGGTGCAGACATGGCACTGCTTGGCACGCCATGCTGTGGTAGGCATCCCACATACAAAGTAGAGGAAGATGGGCACGGATGTTAGCTCAGGGCCAGCCTTCCTCAGCAAAAAGAGGAGGATTGGCAGCAGTTAGCTCAGTGCTAATCTTCCTCAAAAAAAAAATAATAATAGAGCCTCAGGGATCTGTGGGACTGTAACAAAAGATTTTAACACTTGTGTCATCAGAGTCCCAGAAGGAGAGGAGAAATAGATCAGGGCCTAAAAAGCATGCGAAGAAATAATGGCTGAAAACTTCCCAAATTGACATGGTCCCTGCCTTAACTCCTACTTGGAGAGTTGTATAAATAAATTCTATATTATGATACAGAGGCATGAGTGCTAGAAGCTTTGCTCAAATGTCTGGATGCTCATAGAAGAGGTATCTTTACTAGCCTAGAGGGGCCAGATAAGCTCCTAGAAAACAGAAGATGGATTGGTAGGAGCTGAGGGAGTGGGTATAAGGGTGCGTGTGCATGTGTTCCAGGCAGAGGCAGCAACATATCTGCAAAAGCACAGAAACCTAAGAATATGACACTTGTGGTAAATTTGGCAAGTTGAGTATGGTAAGGGAAGAATTGGGAGTTGAAGTTGGAAAATTGAAAGTTGGAAAATTAGGCAGTACCATAGAGTCTAGAAAGGCATACTAAAGAATCATACCAATGGTTATAGTGATTTTAGGCACAGAAATAATGTCTGTAAGGTTGCTATTGGTGTTAGTGTTACTGCTTTCAACAGAAGATTTCTTTTTACCTGGACTCAGCAGCTGACACCAAGCTCAATGACTTTTGGCTAGCTGGCTGGTCTAGCCCTTTTGCTAGACCAAGGGTAAGAAAACCATAACCTACAGACCAAATCCAGCCCGCCACCTGTATTTGTACAGCCATTTCATCACACTTTAAAATTACATGAAATTCAAATTTTGGTGTCCATAAATAAAGTTTTATTGGAACACAGTCATGTGTTATCTATGACTACTTTCACGAACCAACACAGTTAAATAGTTGCAACGGAGAATGTATGTGGTGCTCTGATTTCTTCACAATGCTGCTTGGTGCCCTACGGATCACAGTGATGCTGTTATAACTTGGCAGTGTTTCAAGTGCCATGTATATAACACCATGACATTTTTTATTAGATTTTACCGGTACATAGCTATCATGTCAAAACAAGAAAAAAGAGGAAAACGGACTTCAAATGTCATGCTTTTAAGGCACAGTGGAGTGTGGATTATTTTATCAAATTTGATAGCAAAACATTTATCATGCAAGAACACTGTAGCTTTGCTAAAAGAATACAATGCACATCAACATTATCACACCACACTCATCACAATATTCCCAACTGACAAGAAAGCAACAATGAGAACAATTAGAGAATTTAAAACAGAATATTTCATCACAGCAGAATTTCTTCACAAAAAAAAAAGGCGGCAACCAAAGTAATTTTCTGAGTGGCTCATTTCTTAGCCAAAGGAAAGCTGTTTAATTAAATTGTGTTTGATTACAAGAACCAAAGTAATGTGTCCAGAGAAAATAAATTTAAGACTATTAGCCTTTCAGCTAGAACAGTTGCTTGAAGAGATGAGGACATCGGAAGCAACATCAATAGTCAATTAAAAAACAAGGCAATTAACTGAGTGGTTTTCCTTGGCTCTTCATGAGTTAACAGAGAATACTGATACTACTCAGTTGTTGTTTATTTGAGGCGTCAGTGCCTTGTTTGAATTGACTAAAGAATTAGCCTCTGTGTATAGTCTGCATGGAACAACTACAGGAGAAAATATTTTCAAAGAAGCTGAAAAAGCACTGATTCAGTACAAGATGAAGTGGAACCTGCTAAGATGTGTTAAAATTGATGGTAGTAAAAATATATGTAAAGCAGAAAAACACTTATTCGAACAAATTACAAAGCGTGTGAAAATGTAAAGTGTTTAAGCCCTATGGCTATTCATTATTCACCAGTACTTTAAGGTAGTATTTGAACTTATGTGTTATTGCACCAGCAGTGTCAATGGTAATTTCATTACTCTCATGGACTTAACCATCGTCAGTTCTGTCAATTTTTATCAGAAGTAGAAACCAAATATTCTGACTTGCCCTATCACACAGCGGTTCAGTGTCTTATTAGTGGCAGAGTTCTATTTTGATTCTTTTGAGCTCAAGACCAAACTTGAAAATTCTTGAATGAGAACATTAGCCTTCAACCACTATTTTCCAACTAGGAATGGCTTTGGAAATCAGCTTTTGCTGGAGACTCGATAATATATCTTAATGAATTTCACCAATTACAAGGTAAAACACTTATACGTAAAACTTATACAACGGTAGAGTCATTCTGATGAGAGCTAATATTGCTTGAATTACAAGTAAGGTCAAGCCACTTTATATACGTCTGTGCTAGCAAAAGTTAAAGTAAGAAGCAAATTATCCATTCCTATACAAATTTGCAGCACATATATTTTCCAAGCTCAAACTACAGTTCCAAGCAGCATTTTTCAGACCTCAATGCAAGTGCAAAGGAAATTTCCATATTTCAAAATTCATTTAACTGTGCAATTGAGGAGTTTCTACCTAACCATCAATTGGAAGTGATTAATCTGCAATGTAATGACATATTAAAAGGCAAATATCAAGAGAAGAATCTAATAGAATTCTATAAATGCCTTCCATGCAATGAATATGCTCAATTAAAATCATATACACATGCATTGATGTCAGTGTTTGGCTGTGCCTATCTGTATGGAAAGACATTTTCAAAAATGAAATACATAAAATCCCACTACACATCGCATAAACAGATGAATATTTGCAAACTAATCTGATGATAAGAGAATACTAATTTTGAACCCTAATTAAGCAAAATGTATTCCAAAAACAAAGAACCCCATTCTCGTCATTCATAGACCTGTATTAGCAAAAATTGTACTCAATTATTACTATTAGATTTTTAATTTCATCAATAAAATATTCGTGGAAATTTGTTTTCTCTCTTGTTACGTAAGTATCTACATAATATCTGATTTTTCCTCTTGGCCTGCAAAATCTAAAATATTTACTATCTGGTCCTATATAGAAAAAGTTTGCTGACTCCTGGCCTAATTTGTTCCATGGAGGCTTCCAGTTCAAAATGATATATTGCTATTTGCCCCCAAATGTATCCTGGCCTAACTTCTCACAAAAATCCCCAAATACAGAAAAAAAGGCAAGCTTTCATAATATCAAAGACTAAAACTGACAGGTAACCTAAGGCTTGGATCTGGGTGAAAGTGATGTTAATTATGAGGCAGATGGTTCTAAATGGCTGGATTAAGAAAATCCCAGTCATGATTGACCTTGGCTTCATCTCCTCAAAGACACTGACTGAAAAAGGTAGGAAGTCACTTATTTAAAGCCCACACCCTATCCCCTCATGACCCACCATCTGTCTCCCAACTCACTGACTTGGTGTCTAAACCAATAAAAGATGTCAGTTTCTCTACCCTTGAAGGCTGCTCGCCGGTATACTGATCCCCACCCCCACCTCCACTCCTTGTCCCCTAGACCCCTCTAGTTCCTATTTATCTAGGCAGATAGATAAAACAAGTGGGCAGGAAATAAGAGAGAGATCGGGAGGAAAAGAAAGGAGGCTTAACATTTAAGGAGGTGCAGTCCCCATAACCATGACTGGCTTCATAGGCGTGCAACCTGTGCAGTTGCACAGGGCCCCAGATAAAAAGGGCCTCATGCTTTGTTTAATGCTCTTCTGTCGCTGTCTTGAAATTCTTAATTTTTGAACAAGGGGCCCCGCATTCTCACTTTGCATGGAATTTTCCTACAAATTATGTAGTCGGTCCTGTCCAAAGCTTTAAGGAAAAACCAGCTTCTTGAACAGCCCTGAGAGAAGTTTGTGCTGGAAACTATGTTGTGTATCACATTAGTAAAGAAGAGGTACACAAGGTGAAGTCAGAGTGTGTAGACATTAGTGTGCCCTTCAGCTACAGACTTGAGATGGAGATTCTGCCACTACTTCCATGGACAGATGGGGAGTCCAGGGGTAACTGGCCCAATCACCTGTAGACAGATATTGAACCCACAGAAACCCTATCTTAGTTGAGGGTAAGGAGAATAGTAAACACAGAGCTAGGAGAAAAGCAGAGCATCTAGAAAAATCAAAGGAATGAGAGGAAATGAGAACTCTTCTTCATCAGAGCCCAGGAAAAAGCTTTAGACACCTGTTGACAGCCTTAAATCTTCTGTAGAAAAGAAACAGAAGGTATAAAGAGGTGGGGCTGAGATGAAAATCCAACATGACGAGATGAAAAGAGAGACAGACTGGATGAGGAAAATGAGTAAGTACTCTAAAAAAGCAGAAACAAAATTAAAGTATACATTGGAGACAGTAAAGAAGAAAATTTATCTGGCAGAAAATTGAATTCAGTGTTAAGAACAACACTGATGCTAAGAAATTGAATGGAATGTTAAAAAGACAGAAATGGAAACAATTCGAGTGATGATAGCAAAGGAGAAAGAATGGAGAAAATGGAGAACCAATATATGGATAGGGGCCAGACCAGTGGCACAGCAGTTAAGTGCGCATGTTCTGCTTCAGCGGCCCGGGGTTCGCCAATTCAGATCCTGGGTGCGAACATGGCACCACTTGGCAAGCCATGCTGTGGTAGGCATCCCACATATAAAGTAGAGGAAGATGGGCACAGATGTTAGCTCAGGGCCAGTCTTCCTCAACAAAAAGAGGAGGATTGGCAGCAGATGTTAGCTCAGGACTAATCTTCCTCAAAAAAATAAATAAATAAATAAATAAAACACAAACAGAAATTTTCTTCTATTGAAGAACAGTGTATGTTGATGGAAAGAGACCACTGTGTTCTAGGCAAAGTCAATAAAAGGGGACACACAGCTGGACACAACATGGCAAAAGTTTTAAACTACAATATTAAAGTGTCTATAATTGTTCAGGCGAAAAATGAAGTCCAATTGCCCAGATAAAAACAAAGTTAGTCTGCTTGACTTCTCATATCTTGAGTTTTAGAGAGAGAAATTTGTGACTCCAAATATACATCTGAGTTGTCTTTCAGGTGTAAAGATGTCAGAAAAACACTCTCTGCTATTTAAGGGACAATAAAACATATCACCCTCTTGAAAAAATTTTACAAAAATATTAGTTTACAATATTTTTCAACCAACCAAGAGATGAGGTTAAAAAAAAAGCTCATGGGGGCTGGCCCAGTGGCGCAGCAGCGAAGTTCGCACATTCTGCTTCTTGGTGGCCCAGGGTTTGCTGGTTCAGATCCTGGGTGCGGACACGGCACTGCTTGGCAAAAGCCATGCTGTGGTAGGTGTCCCATGTATAAAGTAGAGGAAGACAGGCATGGATGTTAGCTCAGGGCCAGTCTTCTTCAGCAAAAAGAGGAGGATTGGCATCAGGGCTAATCTTCCTAAAAAAAAATAAATAAATAAAAGCTCACAACTGGCCCCATGGAGTAGTAGTAAAGTTCGAAGTGCTCCACTTCAGTGGCCCAGGTTCACGGGTTCGGATCCCAGGCTCAGACCTACACCACTTGTCAGCCATGCTGTGGCAGCGATCCACATACAAACTGGAGGAGGATTGGCACAGATCTTAGCTCAGGGCGAATCTTCTTCAACAACAGCAGCAACAACAAAAAAGGCTCAAGAATGGGGAAGTCATAGAGGGGAGCATTATCAAGTCAAAACAGAAGTGCATCTAAATAATTGCACCATATCTAACTATAAAACTAAATCTGAATCTCAATATTTTTTTCTCAAATTAGGTTCTGAAAATTTTTTTTTTTTTTTGAGGAAGATTAGCCCTGAGCTAACTACTGCCAGTCCTCCTCTTTTTTTTTTGCTGAGGAAGCCTGGCCCTGAGCTAACATCATGCCCATCTTCCTCTACTTTATACGTGGGACGCCTACCACAGCATGGTGCGCCAAGCACCGCTATGTCCACACCCGGGATCCGAACTGGCGAACCCCAGGCCACTGAGAAGTGGAACGTGGGCACTTAACCACTGCGCCACCAGGCCAGCCCCTGAAATTTTCTTTAAAGATTGGCACCTGAGCTAACAACTGTTGTCAGTCTCCTTTTTTTTTTTTTTTCCCTTCTTCTTCTCCCCAAAGCCCCCCAGTACATAGTTGTATATTCTAGTTGTGAGTGCCTCTGATTGTGCTACGTGGGACGCCGTCTCAACACGGCTTCAAGAGCAGTGCCGTGTCTGCACCCAGGATCCGAATTGGCAAAACCCCAGGCCACCAAAGCGGAGTGCACGAACTTAACCACTCGGCCACGAGGCAGCCCCTGAATTTTTAAGACAGTAGTAAAAGTAGTATATGAATCTAAAGCCCAAGTTAACATTTTCATGGGTTAAAATGGCAAATGAGGTAAAGATAAAGTGTGCTAAATCTCAAAAGCATGATTCAGAATATGCCATTTCACTCTGGACCCATCAATGAGATAAAAATAAGTTAAAGAAAGATTTTGACAAACCTAAGGTACGTACCAGGTAATATATTTACTGTATCAATTCAGGAAAGAGAAAGATGTAGTAAAACGTAGAAGTTTCCTCTTTCTCCAGGTAGCTGCTTTCAACTAATAGAATAAAATACTTTCTAAAACAATGGAGAAGATAAAAACAAAACTGAAAATAAAGAAATTGGCAGAAAAATGTTAATACATAAGTCACAGAGCAAAACGGCATAAAACCAAAAATTTCAGAATTTAAAAATGTAAATCCCCTATTAAAAGACTTGGTTGAGTAAAAGAAGTTTAAGTATAATCTAGTTACAGGAGACATAACGTTAAAAACATGGCATAATATGTTACAAAGTAAAAAATAGACAAAGATATCTTAAACAAATGCAGACCAAAAAGAAAAAAAAGCCAGGGGGAGGAATTGGCAATATGAGCATCAAGACAAAAAGCATTAATCAGGAAAAGAGAGTTAATTTATATTAGTAAAAGGGTACAAATAAAATTCTCATTGTCTTGACATTCAATGCCAGACTACCGTACCATCAAAATATATAAAGAAAAACTATTACAAATTGTATGAGTTCTCCAGAGAAACAAGCAATAGCATATAATATATGTATGTATATACATACACATATACACAACCATATACATATATTTAGAGAGAGACAGAGAAAGATTTATTTTAAGGGATTGACTCACATCATTGTAGGGGCTGGCAAGTGCAAGAGCTGTCGATCTGCAGGGCGAGCCAACGCACTAGAAACTCAGATAAGAGTTGATGTTTCAGTCTTGAGTCCAAGGTCTGCAGGGCAGGCCAGCAGCCTGAAAACTCAGGCAGTGTTTCTATGTTGCAGTCTTGAAGCAAAATTACTTCTTCTTTGGGAAACCTCAGTCTTTGCTCTTAAGGCCTTCGACTGATTGAACAAGGCTCACCCACATAATAGAAGATAATCTGCTTTACTTAAAATCAACTGATTGTAAATGTTAATCACCTCCACAAATACCTTCACAGCAACATCTAAACTAGTGTTTGACCAAACAAATGTGCATCATAGCCTAGCCAAGTTGACACACAGAATTAACCATTGCAGAAATATAGGGAGAGATTGACATAGAGACAATAGCAATGTAATACCTTTCAGTCCCTGGGCATATCAAGCAGACCAAAAAATAAATATAAATATAACAAATATGAATACTATTAAGAATATATATAATATATTATGAATTATATATAAACTATGAATATAACACATTTTATCTTATATTATAAATTATGTAAATAGATGAAAATGGCGGTAGCAATCTGAAAAAAAAGTAACATTAGGTCCATACCTCACACTTTGTCCCAGGATATATTCCAGATGGATCAAACTTTAAATGTTTACATTGAGAACATAAATTTACTTGAAGAGCCATGGGAGACATTTTTGGTATAATCTTAGAGTGTGGAAAGCCTTTCTGAGAATGACACAGAACCCAAAAGCCATATATAAAAAAAGAAACTAGGGCTGACCCTGTGACCTGGTGGTTAAGTCTGGCACGCTTTGCTTCAGCAGTCTGAGTTCAGTTCCCAGGCGTGGACCTATACCACTCGTCAGTGGCCATGCTGTAGCAGTGACCCACACGCAGAAAAAATAGAGAAAGGCTGGCACAGATGTTAGCTCAGGGAAAATCTTCCTCAAGCAAAAAGAGAAAGATTGGCAACAGACATTAGCTCAGGGAAAATCTTCCTCAGGAAAAAAAAAAAAAAAACTAATGAATTTAGCTAAATAAAAATAATCTCTGCCTGGCAAACCCATTCTAAGCAAAGTCAGAAGACAAATGAAAAATTGGAGAAAATATTTGAAATTCTTATCACAGACAAATGCTTCATTTCTCCAATAGAGTTCTTACAAATCAATAAGAAAAAAAAACCTAACAATCTAATAAAAATTGATGTGAGCAGCCAGTTCATAGAAAGAAAAATACAAATGGCTCTTAAAAGAATGAAGAGGGGCTGGTCCCGTGGCCAAGAGGTTAAGTTCGCGCGCTCCGCTGCAGGTGGCCCAGTGTTTCGTTGGTTCGAATCCTGGGCGCGGACATGGCACTGCTCATCAGACCACGCTGAGGCAGCGTCCCACATGCCACAACTAGAAGGACCCACAACGGAGAATATACAACTATGTACCGGGGGGCTTTGGGGAGAAAAAGGAAAAAAATAAAATCTTAAAAAAAAAAAAAAAGAATGAAGAGCAACTGGAACTTAGTTGTAAAAAGGGACATGCAAATTGAAAGTAAATTGAGATACCATTTTTCACTAGTCAGAATGGCAAAGATACAAAAATGTGAAAACACACCTTGTTGCTGATTCTGTGGGGAACCAGGCACTTTCATACATTGCTGGTAGATGTTGATAACATCCATAGAAATTAGTCTGGCAATGTTTATCAAAATTTAATTTGGACCCAGTGAGATAATAGAAAAAATAGATATTGGTCTCTGTCCCCACCTCAACTCCCCCTTCCTGGCACAGAGCTCCTTAAACTCTTGTCATTTCCTAAGTGATAAGAGCAACTAGGAGCATCTGTTGTTCTAATATTTGGTCTTTGACCCGTCCCTGACACAAGGCTGCCAAAACCCTTGCAAATCCCCCAGAAATAGGAGCTTTAGGAGCATCTTTTGTTCTAACGAGGTGACTCTAGGTGAGCCTGGATGGCTCCTGGGTGGGCGCTGGTCACCAAGAAGACCAAGCCATGATTAGAAGCTTCGAATTTTCAGCCCCACCCTCCACTCTCTGGAGAGGGGAGAAGGGCTAGAAATGGAGTTAATAATCATCACGCCTATGTGAGGAAACCTCCATAAAATCCCAATAGCATGGGGTTCAGGGAGCTTCCAGGTTGGCGAACACATCCAGACCAAGAGGATGACACACCCCAACTCCAAGGGGACAGAAACTCCTGCGCTGGGGACTCTACCAGACCTTGTCCTATGTATCTCTTCATCTGGCTGTTATGCATCCTTTATTACACCCTTTAGTAAACTGGTAAAGGTTAAGTGTTTCCCTGAGTTCTGGGAGCCGCTCTAGCAGATTAATCAAACCTGAGGAGGTCCTGGGAACCTCTGATTTGTCACCACAACTTCTATGAGTAACCTGGGGACCTACTACTTGTGATTGGCTTCTGAAGTGGAGAGGGCAGTCTTGTGGGACTGAGCCCTTCACCTGTGGGATCTGACACGATCTCCAGGTAGTTAGTGTCAGAACTGAGTTGAATTAATTGTAGGACACCCAGCTGGTGTCATAGAGAATTGCTTGGTGTGGGGAAAAACCTCCGCACATTTGCTGACCAGAAGTGTCACAAGTGAAGTGTTCTGTGTGGATGTGGTTGTTGTGTGAGTAGTAAAGGAGACACAAGTGGAAAACTAGGTTTTCCCAAACACAGACCCTCTACTTCCATTTCTAATTATCCCCCATGGATATATTTGTACATGAATTAAATAATTTATGTACATAAACTTAACTACAAGTTTATTTACTGCAGTATTATTTGCAGTAGCAAAATTCTGGTGACAACTTAAATGTCCATCAATAAGGGGCTGGTTAAATGAATTATAATACTTCCATACAATGGAATACTATGCAGTTGTAGAAAAGAATGAGGATGTTCTTTTACTGACTTAGCATGGTCTGTAGCATATATTAAACAAAAAGAAACAAGATGGAGAATAGTGTGTAAAGTATGCTACTACTTGTTGAAAAATGAGAAAAAAAATACATATGTAATTCCTTGTAGATGCATAACATAATGCCTTAGAAGGATACAGGAGAAACTTAATAATATTGACTGCCTTTGGGGAGGAGAACTGATTGGCTAGAAGACAGAGGTGAAGAGACTTTTCACTCTGGGTACCATTTGAATGCTGAATCACAAGTATATTACCCCTTCAAACATTAAAATATTTTAAATAATAAAATTTGATAAAACATATATATAAACTTAGAATCTTACCTGTAGATAATATGTTGCATTGTAAAGAGACAGCTAATGAGATAATCTCTGTAATTCTGAAACTCTGAGAATTCTGTAAAGCAAAAATTCTATAGGCGATATTCTTTGACCTGCGTGCAATAAAGCTAGAAATGAATGGAAACTCTCACTGTCCCCAGCACAGGCCCCAGTCCTGCATAAACTTGGAGCCTCCAGAGTTCAATCGAATTTATCCCAGAGACCTTCTCACTTGGTCAAGTCCTGTGCTCGTTTTTTATTCCCTCTCCATAGAGGCTATTGGAGAAAGAGGCCAGTCTTGACTCCAAATTCTAACACTATTGAGCCCTATTTCAGAAAGTCTTGTTAAATAAACTTTCTGAACACAGCTATGTGACTAAGACCTTGATCCATCTCTCCAGATGCAGAGGACCTGGCAGGGAGTCTGGCCCAAGCACCAAAAGTTACCATAAAATTCATGATTTCACTGCCTTCCCTCCCCTTATCAGGCAGTTCCCAAAAGGTGGTCAGGAGGTCACCTCCCCATTTGCCTATATCTCATTCATAGGGGAAGAGTGAAAGCATATGGTAAGGAAACACTCAAGGTAGCTGGAGATGGGCTCTCAAGTACCCACAGGTAAGCGTAGCCCTCTTATTGGATATCTTTACCTCTCTACCTTAACAGTGTAGATCAGAATACTCATGTGATGACACAGGAGTCTGATTGGCAATATGACGGATATAATGCTACATGTTTTAGCAGGCAAAAACTGTCTTAAAAAATTGAATTGTAAAGAATTGAATGAGTGAGTGTGTGTGTATGTTAGAATACTAAATTACAATTTTCTGACATTATGAGCCTTTAGAATTAAAATATACAAACTCCCGAAATACGATTAATACTTTACTGATCAAGTTTCAGACATTCTGAGTAGATGATCTTTTACTTAAATATTTATATATGTATAAACATATATAATGTGTGTTCTATTTTTGCCTTTTCAGTCCTCCAATACCTGGGTAAACAGTTCTTTATATTAGATTTTCTCTGATAAAATAACTATTGTGGTTTCTGTTTTCCTGATTCGACCTTGACTAATACACAAGAAAATAGTCATTCCAGTCAAAATTCTAACAAAAAATTTTAAACCTGCCATAACTATTAAAGAGGCACATTCAGAAGAGAAAAAGAAAGAATCTAACAACAACAAAAAGCCTCTGAGAAAGAAACATAACTGCGGGGGTAGGGGGATATCATTCCTCTACCAAATGTTACAGCCTGTTATGAAGCTGCACCAACTTTACGGAATGTGATACTGGCACAGGAAAAGATAGACAATGTAACAAACCAGAAAGAACAAAAGCAGACTCAAATATTTATGGTGGTTTGACAACATCTCAAAATTATTTTAAAAAATTAAATAACTCTAACTCATACTATATACCAAAATTAGTTTGGGATAGATTTAAGAACTACGTGTGCCCCAGTGTAACAATTGATGGAGTCAAAGATCGTTAATGGATACTAATATCACAGGATGAAAGGAACAGTATATTCACATGGTGTGAAAGTGTCACCCCACAGGTTACTTACTAGTTTTCAAGGCAGATATTTGGTGATCACCACCTTAACTAAGTGATCAAAGTTAGCATCACTGCTCATGGGACAAAGAGACATTTGTGCTTCCTGACGTGATGCAACATGACATCACTTCTAAAGCATCCTAGCAAGAAATACTTAACCCAAATCTAATCACACCTCTGGACCCAACTTCCAGTTTAAAGAAAATGCAAGTGATAAAGGAGCAAGTTAAACAATAGCATGAGAAAATAATTGGACAAATCCAGAGTGCTGGACATTACACCACAAAATTGTTCTGAACTCATCAAAAAGACAATATCAGGAGGAAAAAAGAGTGGAGGCACTATTCTAGATTAAAAGAAATACAATAATGAGACTCAATGTGTGACCTTGATTGCATCCAGTCTGGGAAAGAAAAATAGCTATAAAAGACATTTTGGGCATAAGTGAGAAAGTTTAAACATGGACTGAATATTAGAGAATTATTATTAAGTAATTGGCTTAGACCTGATAATGATATTGTAAGTATATAGGGGAATGTCCTTATTCTTAGATGATGCATTTTGAAATATTCAAGGGTGAAGTGTCACGATATCTGCAAATTACTTTCAAAGGATCAGAGAAAAAGTATTATATTGAGAGAGAAAGTAAACATGACAAAAGGCTAACAGTTGATTAATCTAAGTGCATTAAATATGTCTGCTTGTTCTATTCTTTGAACTTTCTGGATGTTTGAAATTTTCAGATAAAAAATTGGGGGAAAATGTTTAAAAGTGAAGAAAACAAACTAGGAGAAAATAATAGTTAGCATTTTTATAATTATGCAATGGAGAAAACCTTTAAAGTACCATTCAGAAGCAAAAACCATTCAGTTAAAGACTCCTGGATTTAACTACATTCAAATTTAAACTTTTGAATCACAAACAAGCACCTCTGGAGAGGTGCACAAATGGCACGTTATAAACTGGGAAAAATATATATGCAACATATTTGACAAGAAAAGTTGAATATCCTTATACTGTATTTCAGTTCTTACAGCTGAAAAGAAAAAAAAATTTACACTCTGATAGAAAACTGTCTAAGAGCATGAACGGGTAATTCAAAAAAGAAGGACAAAGATGAGAAGGTATGGAATCCCTAGTATTTGCAACTGTTTGGGTGATATTTCTCAACCTTCATCAGAATTGTCTGAGATGCTCGTTAAAAATGCAGCTTTCTGGACCTTACCCATTACCTACTGAATATAAATCTGTGGTGGCGAGGCCCGTATCTGTGTAATAGAAACTCCCCAGATGATTTGTATGGATGCTATTTGGGAATCAAGGGTATGACTCAAAATTTTCCTTCTTTCAATCTACTTACCTTTGTCTCAAAAGAAATGCAGGAAAATGGAGCCCAGTCTGAAAGTCACCTCTTCACTCTTTGGCTGTGTGCTGCCTTAGCAAATTCCTTAACCTCTTGGAACCCCCTGTTTTCTCATTAGTACAATGTGGGTAAGAACTCCCTTGAAGGGCTGTTGTACGAACCAGAGACACTGTAAAGTGCCTGGTGCTATGTTTGGCATCGAACAGCTTCCTAGTAAGTGGCGGTTGTTAGGGTTTTTGACTATAACTCTTATTCTACTGTTAAACTGCTATAATTCCTTTTTTTTTCCAGACGACGTGATCCTTTTCTTCTTCTGAGTGTGTGTGTATGTGTGTGTGTGTATTATAGCACTTTATGAATACTTGCCAAAAATTGGAAACAATTCTGTTATGAGCTGAATTGTATCTCCCCCCAAATATGTTGAAGTTCTAACCCCATGAACCACAGACTGTGGCTTTATTTGGAAATAGGGTCCTTGCAGATGTAATTAGTTGAGATGAGGTTATACTGGAATAGAATGAGCTCCTAATATAACTGGTGTCCTCAGAAGAGGGAAATTTGGCCATAGACATGCACAGAGGGAAGATGGACGTGAAGACACACTAGGGAAGGTGGCCATGTGACCAGAGAGGCAGACGTTGGAGTGATGCATCTACAAGCCAAGGAATGCCAAGGATTGCCAGCAACCACCAAAAACTAGGAGAGAGGCAAGGAAGGATTCTCCCCTACAGGTTTCAGAGGGACCATGGCCCAGCTGAGACCTTGATTTAGGACTTTTGGCCTCCAGAACTGTGAGAAAATTAATTTCTGTTGTTTGAAGCCACCCAGTTTTTGGTATTTTGTTACAGCAGCCCCTAGGAAACTGATACAAACTTAAATATTCTTCAATGGGTGAATGTAAAACAAACTGTGGTACATCCGTACAATAGGATACAACCTTGAGGCGTCTCAGAGACTACGTGAGAGAAGCCAGTCTCCAGAGGTTACATCCTGTATGATTCCATTTATGTGACATTCTGTTAAAGGCGAGTCTATAGGGACAGAGAACAGATCAGTGTTTGCCAGGCTTGGGGTGGGGCTAGAGTTTGACTACAAAGGGGAAGCGTGAGAGAAACTTTTGGAGTCACAGAACTGCTCTATGTCCCGTTTGTGGCAGTGGTTATATGAATCTAGGCTTGTGTTAACATACATAAAACTGTATGTCCAAAGAGAGCCAATTTTACGGTCTGTTAATTTAGCTATTAAAAAATGAAAATACACACACATATATATACCCAACTAAATTTGTGAACCTGTTCTTTCATCTGTAAAAGGAGGGGATCCATCTAGAGCAGTGGTTTTCATAGTTCCCCTCCCCCACCCCTCTCCCCCATCCCCACCCTTTCACCCTCCCCCCACCCTCACCTCCCACACCCTGGGCACATTGTGTCCCTGCGCACTCCTTTTGTGGAAGTCGGGGTGGGGGTGACTTTGGAGAGAAAGGGTATTCAGACTCCCCTGGGCTCTGGACCTACAGGTCTGTGACAACCAGAGTAGCTGTGCTTTTGTCTCATATATTTTTTGTCTAAAATATTCTGGATTAGAATAGCTGCTCCCAAGCTAGAGCCAGGTACCTGGGAAGTTTGAACAATCTTGGATTCCAGGTCCTACTTCTGGGGCCCACTCATTTGTCCCTTTAGCAAGTGGCCTCATGGATTCCAGGGGACCCTGGGGTGCTGGCTCTTGTGGTCAGCAATTCTAAACAAGGCCTTTTCGCGGCAGTGGGTGGGTGGGTGGCAGGGGCGGGGGCTGGAATTTTGCTTCTTGCTTGCATGTGGATTAAACACAATGACATAATGGGAACTCTGAAAAGGCTCTAAATCTAGGCCACCTCTGAGGTAGGGTCCAAAAGAACCTTAAACCATTTGTTTTCACAGACAGGATGATTTTTCGGAAGAGCACTTTGTAGACAACAAAGGGCTGTGCAGAAATGAGGGAAATGCCATTGTGAGGCTGAATTGCTGACCCCCAGCCAGCAGGGCCAAAGAGTATCATTAATAACAACAGCTGCCCTTTACTCTAAGCATGAAATAGTTCACGTGCCAGGTCCCATGCTAATCCTCACAACAACCCTGTGAGAGACTGCTTTGACAGGTGAGGAAACAGAGGCTCTGAGAGGCCCCGTGTCACAATGGGAGGAGGTGTCAGAGGCAACAGGGCTGTGTCCTGGCCAGCAGCTCCAGCTTTCCAAGCCAAGGCTCATGAGAGGAGCCCCTGAGGCCTGGTGTCAGGCCTGTTCTCTCTCTCAGCATGTGCCCTGGAGAAGGGGATTAGTATCCCTTTTCACAAAGGCTGGTGGGGGCACTTTGAGACCTTGCCATCTAGTAGAGCACTCAAAAAAATATTTTAAGATTTTATATAGTGGAATGATTTTTTTGAAATTTATTTTACATGGAAATCCAGTCTAGAAAACCAGAGTTGGGCCACTGTGGTTGAAGGTGGGGGCAGGGGTGGCCTGAGACTCCCCCAGGGCTCCCAGAGCACCTTGTGCATGCCGCATATGCACTAGTTGGCACTTCCTGTGAGAAGCGCAGGGGTTGCCATGAGGTCTAAGGCTCTGGCCTGGGGACGGGAAGAACCAGGTGGGATTCTGGGGGACTCACTCCTGGGTTAGTCAGCCTCCCGCAGGGCCCAGGGTGGAGATCCATCTGAGCTGGATACCACCTTCCCCACCCTCCTCCCTGGCCAGGCTCCAGCAGCCATGACCTGCCGCTCGCATGATTAGAAACATTGTCACCATCTTACGTTTAATGAATTTTATTGTTTAAAGGTAAGCTTTACTAAGCGGAAAAACTCCAACAACCCTCCCTTTTTGCTTGCCCTTCTAAAATGCGTCATCTAGTTTTCTTTACCAAAGTTCAACACTCAGCTTCAATGCTGGTGGAGCATCAACAGTAGATGTCAGGGCTGGCCGGGATGGCTCACATCGGCATCATCAAACGGACCTCCTTCTCGTAGATATCAGGGATCACGCCCACCGGGGAATTGATCATCTGCACGGTGTTCTTGCTGAATAGCTTGAATTCATAATGGATAAGCTGTTCCCAGAAGCCACTGTTGGGCCGGATGATGGGGCGGCATGACTTGGTCCATGTGTGAGCTTCCAGCAGCGACATGGAGTGGTACTTCATGAGGTAGGCAAGGCAGAGAGCAGCGGAGCGGCTCACGCCCGCGGCGCAGTGCAGCAGCGTGCGGCCCTGCTTCATTTCCACGCTGTGGATGTGATCAGCAATAGAGTCAAAAAAGTTGTAGAGACACGAGCTGGGAGTGTCGGCCACCGGCACCTGGACATATTGGATATCCTCGTAAAAAGTGTTGACCACCTCCACGGAAACGTTGATGACGGTCGTGATGTGGTTGCTTGACAGCAAGAGTTTGTTGTTGGCGGCCGCACCATTGCTGATGAATAAGCTGCTGGTTATCTGGGAAAGGCCATGGATCGAGGGCTGCTGGACAGCCCCAGCCGGGAGAGGAGACGGCGATGTCATCAAGGCGGCAGGCGATGGTCTCTCTGGGCTGGTTTAGGGCGCCACTCCCGCGGGAGCGCTGGAGAAGCAGCAGCGCCGTGAAGTCTCTGGTGAGGGTCTGGGGGACAGTAGACCAGTCACTGGGTACCACCCCCTCCCCGCCCCCGAGCATCACAATCCCCAACTGCCCAGCCCTCTGGTTTCCATGGTAATGGCCGCTTGCAGCTGGGAGGACTTGGCCCTGCGCTGGGTCTCAGAGAAAACCCAGATCTCTTTTCTTTTTATCTTTCTTCATAGTCATTTATTTCCCAAGCCCTAATTCTTATCTGTCTTGATGTTTTAAAATGTTCTGTTACAAGATATCTATTTTAAGCTTCAATTATTGGACCACACTGAACACAATAGCTATGAATGCTTCTATTTTATTGGTGTTGAAGAACTTTTTCTACAAAGTAGCAGTATCGTATTTTAAGTTTGGGAACAGCATTTGGCTCATGTGATATGCTAATCTCTATAAAACTGCAGGGAGATATGGGTTTGGCTGGCCTTGGTGGGCTGGCATGATACTTCTTTGTTGATTGTAGCCATAGAATTATGCTTCTGCTTACAAACGCATCAGAACTGGTTATAAGGGAACATTGGTAACTGATCTATATCCCTTTATAGATTGTGAAGTTGGCCTGTGGTGGACAGTTGTGACTAATTTAGCTGTGTCACAGTCCATTTGTGTACATGGCCCAATTGACTTATCACGTGATTCTACTTTACCTGAAACAACAGCTCAAATTACCTTGTCTCCTTTATTAAAAAAAAAAAAATGCCCACATGCTTTGTAAACTACGAGTCATTTTGACCACCAATGGTCTCTTCCCAGTAATGTTAAAAATTCTGGAACAAGTCAATGCTACATCATAATTGGACCAAAAATAGATTTTTCAAATGCTACCTGAGATTTGCATTTCTTCTCAACTAAGGTTTTGTAGAATTTGACTGAAGATTTAAAAGAACTATAACCTAAAACTAACAAATTGCTTCAGAGAGCAGCCAAGAGATTCCTTCCTTTACCCTCATTCCTCATTATTTTGAGTTGTGTGCAAAGGTGTGCTGTGACTATGAGCAAGGATGAAACAGATGCCAGCCTGTTTATTAATGGTCAAGGAAATGATAACCTCAAAAGGCAACACACTTTTCTTTTTCTCAGTTGTCATTATCAGATTATTTTGCTTTACTTAAATTGTCAGTCCCCACTAATTTATCTGGAAGAAAACAGAACTCAAATACTAAATAAATATGAAAACTGTCTATTGGAGAAAGCTCAATCAGGCTAAAATTATTTAAAAGGCTTTAGTCTAACGTTTGAGATGACACCATGAGGAGCTTTGTAATCTATGGAGTAATGTGGAACCCCCTAAAAGACTATTAGAGTCTAGTTATTTCATAAGTATACACTTCTTAAACTTTAAAAATGTAGTAAAATTAACCTAAATGACTTCATACACTATTCTCAAAAACAAACATGATCCACGCTCAATAAATTCATTTATTTATTCTTTCAGCCAATGTTCTGTGACAGCCTTTCATCTCAGGGATGCTGGATGTCTTAAAATTCCACTATGGGGCTTTTCATGAGTGGATGGGGAGTTAATGTATCCTCCCCCTGCGTTTAGAAACAGGTCACTTTCAGGGTCCCACTTGTCTCTACTTTTTCTTATTTTTTAGGAATAAATGTATAAGGGACTTGCCCAAGAACGCACTCTCTTTCTGCCACTGGGAAAAGACCCTGGATGTTAAGAACTAGTTAATGTTCAGACTTCTCAATTCAGTAGTCAATGCCCTTTCCAATCTGATCTAAGCCTGCCCTTCAAATCTCATTCATTCACCAAATTTGTGTCAAGAATCTATTGTGTGCTAGGCATGTTCACCTATACAAATCTTCAATTCTGACCAAGTACATCAAACGTTCTTGGTAAATACAAAACCTGTGTTCCTGCTTCCTTACCTTGCCTCGTGCTATTCCTCTCTCTCGAGAAACCTTTCTCTCTCCTATCTGCTGACTGAATCCTATCCAAGCCTCAAGACTCAGCTTAATTAATATTAAAAAAATATCAACTGAGCATCTAGTCTGTGTCAGGTGCAATCCTAGCATTGTGCAGATCCAACACAATACACACAGGCCCAGATATCAAAGAGTTTATAGTTTGGTCAGAGAGAGAATCATGAGAGTCCACAAGAGAGGGTGGTTCATTGTTTTATGTGTGTTTGGGGACCAGGGGTAGTAGGGGGATGTCACGAAAGGCTTCACAGAAAACATGACCTGGAACGGAGCTTTTTGTTCATTTGTTTGTTCTTATTATTTTTTGTTTATTCTGTCCAAGTTTTTGTATTGAAAAATTTCAAACCTACTGAAGAACTTCAAGAATAGAACACTGAACACCCATTTACCCTTCACCTAGAATTCCTCTATTGTTAGCACCTCACCACCACATTTTCTTTTTCTCTCTATCTAGATATACAAACACGTATTTATTTGTTTGCTTGTTTCTTTTTGCTGAACTATGAGTTGTGAATAGCAGATACAGCAACACTTTAGCCTTCAGCTGTATCTCCTAAGAACAAGTACATTCCTCCCACATAACCACAGTACAATAACCACACTCAGGAAATTTAACATTGACCCAACATTATTATCTAATATGTAATCCATGTTAAAAATTCACCGATCCTCCCAATAATGTTATTTGTAGTTTTTTTTTTCTTTTATCCAGGATGGAATCGAGGATCACACATTGTCTTTACTTGTCATGCTTCCTTAGCATCTTTTAATTTGGAACAGTTTCTAAGCCTTTTGTTTTGTTTTGGTCTTTCCTGACATTGACATTTTTAAAGAATTCAGGCCAGTTTTGCAGACCATCTTTCAATTTGGATGTGTTTGATCATTCCTTCGGGTTTACATTCAGGCGAAATATTTTCGGCAAGAATCCTGCCAGAATGTGTCATTCTCACTACATCGCATCAGGGGCATATGATATCTGTTTGTCCCATTAATGATGATGATAATTTTGACCGCCTGGTTAAGGTGGCGTTAGCTGAGTTTCTAATTGCAAAGGTAACTTTTCCTCTTTTTAATTAATAGGGAATCTCTAGGGTTATACTTTGAGTTTGTGGCAATATCTTTGGAACAGGATTTTGAAGGATGAATAGGAGTCTTCCAGGTGGACCAGAAGAGGGGAACATTTAGACAAGAAAATAGTGTCAAGAGGGCAGAGAACAACAACTCAGAATTACTAGAACTGGGCTGGCCCCGTGGCCAAGTGGTTAAGTTCATGCGCTCGGCTCCAGCGGCCTGGGGTTTCACTGGTTCGAATCCTGGGCACGGACGTGGCACTGCTCATCAGGCGATGCTGAGGCAGCATCCCACATGCCACAACTAGAAGGACCCACAACTAAAATTTGCAACTATATACTCGGGGGGAGGGGTTGGGGAGAAAAAGCAGAAAAAAAAAAGATTGGCAACAGTTGTTAGCTCAGGTGCTAATCTTAAAAAAAAAAATTGCTAGAACTGACCAAGTGAGACAGAAGTGTCAGGTGGAGTGGCTAGAGGAGCTGGCAGCAGAGATCACAGAGGACCTTGCAGCAGTCCCTTGGGGTTGATCCTGTAGGCCATGGTGGCACACTGGTGTATATCACGCAGGGAAATGGCATAATCAGAATTGATTTTTGGAAGCTCACTTATAGCTATGTGGATGCATTTGTGGAGGGGGCCGCACGGTGGGGAGAAAGGCCATACTGAAGGGAGTGAGAGCTATCACAACATTCTAGGTGAGCAATGATACATTTATTGCAGACTCTTTTTCTCAAATGGAAGCTGGATCAAATCCAGATAAGGTTCATCTCCTCAAGCATACACATGGACAGGCCACATAAGAGAATGGAGTATCAAACTTCCTATGGATCGGGGTCTGGAGAGTTTGGTGTTTTTAAGGGAAGACATTGAAGGCAAGAGGCTGAGGATGTATGTAATATGTGTAAACTGAAGAATGATTGTAGTGAGGAAACCTAAAGGAGTGTAGGATGAGGGCACAAGAGAGCTAGTAGCTAAAAGGAGTTGCATGTTATGTTGTCCCATGGGTAGATAGGTTAGGTGGTCCCCAGCAGAAGGCCCTAAAGCAGAGGTGGGAGTTGGCCTGCCTGAGCACTGAGCATCGAGAGCTGTTGTATGTTAATTCCATCTTGTGTGGGGCTGAATCAGTTGTGCCACTGTATATAGCCAGCAGCAAGCCAGCTCCGTTTCTGGGCTCAGCCTGGTCCTTGGTTTCTGGACAGTGGGAGGAGACAGATGGATATGAATGCTGAAGTCTTTAAATTACACCCTCCAGTCCAGAATAGAGATATATGAGGAAGTGATTGAGACTTATTTGTTAGGTGAAAAAAAACCCAGTTTATAAAAAATGGGTACTTTTTTGTAAAGGCAAAACATATACATATGTATATTCATCATATGTATATATCATATATATATCAAACTCTTATTTATGAATCCTATTTGTGGAAATATTAGGTATCTAAAGCAGTCCTAGGTATATAATAAGAGTTCAGCAAATGTCAGATATTATTTAGTATTATATTTGAGTGGTTGGGTTAAAGGGGATAATTCTTTTCTTTTTTTAACTTGTCTACATTTTTCAAATTTTCTAAAATAATTTGTATTGTTTTTATAATTAGAAAAAAGAATCAAAATATATTTAAACATCATCAGCAGATTTTTTTGGCCTATAAAATTAGCAAAGATGAAAAACTGATGATACTCTGCAGTAACAGAATTCAGAGAAATGGGTATTCTCCTACATTGCCAGGGCTGAAGACAGGGGGATAGCGACAGTGCCCAAACCACGTGGTGGTGAGGATGGAGAGCAATGAAAACTCTAACAGTGCTGGTGGCAAGGTAAGGAGGTATAACCAGTTTGGAGACCAATTTGGCAATCTCCAGTAAAACTGAAGATGCACATACCCCCTGCCCAAGCAATGCCACCCCAGGTAGAAACTCTTGTTCATATATGCAAGAAGATATTTACAAATATTTATAGCAATGTTGCTTATAAGAGTGAAAAAATGGAGACAATATAAATGTCTACCAAGAAGAAAATAAAAATTTGATGGCATAGTCATATAATGGATACCATACAAATAGCTATGAAAACAAGTGAACTAGAGCTACGTATGCAAACCTAGATAAGCCTCAAAAATATAATGCTGTAGAAAAAGAGCAAGTTACAGGAGAAAATGTACAGTATGAAGTTTAAAAACAAGTAGAACAGTACCATATATTGTTTATGCATGCATACACCTATACATACATACGCATGTGCATACGCATGTATATATAGTAAAAGTTAAAAACCTGTATGGGACTGAGAAACACCAAATTGAAGATAGTGATTCCTCCAAGGAAAGAAAAGGATCTGGGAGGGCTAGATATGGCATTTCAATATGACTTAATATTTTATTTCGTTAAGAAAATAGATCTGAAGCAAACACGGCAAAATATTAAGGTCTGACAAACTGGATGTTGGCTACATAGGTATTTATTATCATATCCAGCAGACTTTTAGGACTGCTTGAAACATTTCGTAATAAAAACAAATGAGGGAAAATGCACCTGTGCTTTGAACGAGCAATTTCCTTGCTGGTAATTTCTTTATTTATTCTAAAGAAGGCCTCACAAGTGTTCATTTTAAGTATTATTTATAAGATAAAAACCTGGATAAAACCTAATCTAGCAATAAGGCCTTGTTTAACTAGATTATGAAACCTCCATAAGGTAAAATGGTAAATTTTAAATGATAACCTTGAAGAATATTTATTGACATGGAGAAATTTCATACTATTTCATTAATAAAAAATACTATAAAACAGTTTGAGCTCAGTTTATAGAACAAAATAATATCTATTTATCTATATATATATGTTCATGAATAGAGAAAAGCCAAGAAGGATATACATAAAAATGTCCACAATAGTTATCTCTGAGCAGTTATTGCAGATGTTTTTTATTTTCTGGATTTCTCAAAAATTTATATAATAGATATATAATAGTTTTATAAGCAGAAAAACTATATATTTTAAAAAGAGACAAATAGAAAGCTTTTGGTGAGAGATAATATAGAATGGGACAAAAAGCAACAACTGCAGGATGAAGAGACAAAATCAAGATTTTCTAATATACTAAGAAGGGATGGGGAAGGAGGAAGGAACATCATGGCGACTTGCTGCTGTCTGACTTGGTCAACTGGGCAGCTAAAGATACTATTCTCTGAAATAGAAAGTGCCTGAAGAAGATCAGATTCCCCCTGAAAGATGAGCAAGGAGAGCAGTTTGGAACAGGATGAGATTGAAAGGCCCCAGGACCTTGTAGTGTGGACAGTGTGGGGCTCCTATCCTGCATCCCTTCCTTCCTTTCTCCTTCTCAATGAGACCCCTAATGTTTAGATACTCACCCTTCTCTACACAACCATATACTTCAAGGGAAACTGCCCCCCTTCCCAGTTTCTAGAGTGGCAAGGTGAGCATGGAGTGGAATCTGATAATTCTAAGCCAGTCGTGCAAATTCCATTCCTCTTGCCAATGACTGGTTTGGGAACGGGCAACTTACCACTATGGCGAATGATATGCTAGGAGAAGTCTACTTGGGGTTCCTGGGAAAGGTTTCCTGGCTTCTAAGAAAGGGATAGTAGTACTAGAGACCCCCTTTTCTTGCTCAGGGTATGTCATTTCTGAATGTAATACCCAGATCTCCCCAGCCATCTTGCAGCTATATGAAGAGGCAGCCTGAGGGCAAAGCCAGCATCCTAAAGATGGCAGAATGGAGAGGTGGAAAGAATTCGGGTCCTTAATGGTGTTGTCAGGATTCTTTATCAACCAGCCCCAGAATCCTCCTACCTCTAGACTTCTTGTTATGTGGGATAATAAATTCTCTTATTGTTTAAGCATTTTGAGTCAGGATTTTCTTTCACTCACAGCATTTATCTGAGGTAATATAGATAATCCTGTGGAGATGTTCATCAGTAGAACAAAGGCTTTTGAGAGGAAGACTTACCTGAGGTCATAAATAGCAGAGTCTAGATTCTACTGAAAACCTCAGACAAGTTGTTTGGTTGATTTAAATTGTCTTGAAATTGTAAACATGGTATAAAATATTATGTGTTATATTTCATTTATGTAAGTGCATGTTTATTTTACTTCAAATCTAATAATATAGGAGTTTATAGAGTAAAAAGTGAAATTCCCCCTTTCACTCACCCACCAACCCTATTCCTTTACGCAGAGGTAACTGCTGAGAATATGATGAGTTTCCTTTCAGTCTTTTACTGGGCATTTATACACGCACACACACACACACACACACACACACACACAGAGACTTTTACCAAAATTAGAGGGAATAGTTAAGATGGTCTAAGGCAAAACACAGGCCTTGAGACATACCTGAAATTGCTCTGGTATCACAAAGAGATAAGGCAGTCATCTTCCAGAAGAGATGGAGTAATGTGCCAGTGAGCCTGTGGGAGTGCTGGGCAAGAAAGACAGGCATATGGATTAAGATGGTGTGTTCAGAGAAAACAAAAATACTTACAAGTATTTTTCAGGCATTGATTTCTGAGAGAGCTGCTTCTCTAGCGGGCAATTCAATGCAGCACACTCCAGGATGAGTTGTTCTGGAGTACTCTCCAGGATGAGTTGTAGTAGCAGAGATTTGTTTGTTTAAGGATGGGTAATAAAGGAGTAATACTGAGGAAATTAAAGAGTACTGTGTTTATATAATTACACGCCACATATTAGTCTGCAATTTTTTTCACTTGGCAATATGTCTTGAAGATCTTTTCATGTTGACTTCCTTCTATTTAAAGGCTGTTGACCTCATTGTTTTTAAACGTTGTGAGGTATTCCATAGTATGGTTGCACAATATATTATTTAACCATTACCACCTTGATTGATATTTGAGACATATAGGGGTTCAGAATATATCACCCCAAAATATGCCACTTTGGCATATTGATTATTTTGAATTAAAGGTACTTGAGAAACAGCTGATGCAAGAACACTCTGACCCTCCTTTGTCCCCCTGAAAGCAGGAGATAAATCTCCCAGGTGAAAAAGTACCCTCCCTATACCAGGAGGGTAGGAGGCATCCTTATCACCAGAGATGGGGAACTTAGGACCAAGATGGTTGTATAAACAAACCTTGTTACTTCTTCACAGTTTTGCTACCCTTAGCCCAAAACCCTTTGTCTTGTCAATTCTTCACAAATTTATCGCTTTTTTCTCTTAAGGGTATAGAAGCTTTCTGCTTTGGTCACTTCTTTGAGTCTCATCTTTGTGAGACTCTCATACTTACGTACGCAATTAAATTAGTTTTTTTCCCATTTATCTGTTTTTTTATTACAGAGGGGTCTCATTCAAGAACCTGGAAGGGTAGAAAAAATTACTTTTCCTCCTCTACTGTTGTCTTCGGTTGTTTACTATTACCAACAATGAGGCAATGAAAATTCTCGTACATGTATTTTTGTGCACATAGATGACTCAGTATGATAAATATCTAAACATAAAATGGCTGAGTCAAAGAGTATGTATACTTTATATTTTAATTATCACTCCCCAAGTGCCCACCAAAAAGCCTGTATCGATTTGTATTCCTACCAAAGGTTTAGGTGAACATGCATCTCTTCCTCAATCCTGTATAACAGCAATCTTCTTCATTTTCAAGAATTTAATGGGGAAAAATGACACCTCGTTATTCTTTGATTTACATCTCCCTGATTATTATCAAATTAGAGAATCATTTTTATATATGCATTGGTCATTTATATATCTTCTTTTCTGAATTACTAGTTAATATCCCTTGTCTACTTTTTTCTAGTCTTTCATTTGCAACCTACAGGAACTCCTAAAAGAGTAGGGGTTTGAATCTTTTGTGTGTTGGATGTGTTAAACATATTTTCTCTTGATCTTTTGTTCTTGTTTTTCAATTTTGCTTTTAGTATCTTTTGCCATATATAAATTTAAAATTGGTATGTTGTTTAATCTGTAAATCTTTTCCTTTGAAGCTTCTGAGTTTTGTTTTCCTTAGGGAGACTCTCCAACGCCAAGATTTAAGCAAATGTTGTCTTTTATTTACTTCCAGTATTTCATAGTTTTGTTTTTCATATTTAGATCTTTTTCCTTAAGAAAACTTTTTATTATGGAAAATTTAAAACATACTGTGATGTTGTGATTGATAATAAGAAATATATATTTGGTCTTTGTACCTGTTTCTGGCACAGAACTCTTAAAAACCCTTGGAATTTCCTCAATGATAAGTGTGATAAAGGTGTAATGGATGTATTTTGTTATTCATATGAGTCCTTTTCAAGCACACCTGAGTTTATGTTAATGAGGTGACTTTTACAAAGCCCCCAGGTAACCTAAGGAGGGGGCTGGTTGCCCCGGAAACCAACCTTGTGATATGAGGGTGGGAATTTTCAGCCTCCCTCCCCAAAAGGATGGGGTTTGAAGAGCTCCCAGATTGGTGAACACGTGGAGATTTGGGGAGAGTGGCACTGCTGGAGAGGGCATGGAAGCTCCGTGCCCTTTACCCACACCTTGCCCTGTGCATCTCTTCCATCTGGCTGTTCCTGAGTCATATCCATTTATATGTTTATAAGAAAATGGTGATCTCGTGAGCAAAATGTTTTCCTGGGTTCTGTGAGCCTCTCTAGCGAATTAATCAAAACTAAGGAGGGGGTTGTGGGAGCCTCTGATTTATAACCAGACTGTCAGAAACACAGGTGACAACCTGGACTTGTGATTCTTGAAATTCTCCCTTTAATTCCCCCTGCCAATCCCATTCCCTTACTCAGAGGTGATTATTGACAATAAGTTTGCTTTCAGATCTTTTACTGGACATTTACACACAGACTTTTACCATGTCAACCTACAAAAACAGAAACTGGTTTAAGAAACAAAGCATTTATTTGCGATCAAAGAATTGCAATTCAGGCAACACAGACTCAGGTACGAAGTCAAATAGTGTCCTGATTACAAGAGAGGGGCTCAAAGTTTTTATGGGAAAAAGGGGGAAGATGAGGTAAGATGTTTTTAAGAAGAGTTCATTGGTGCTGACGAGCTAAGCTACTCTTGGCGATACGTGGTTGGTTATTGAGTCGGTCTTCAGAAAGTCCACAATCATCAGTCTTGTGATCAGGATGTCCATTCTCCCCCTGACGTCTCAAACAATTGCTTGTAAAACAATCGCCATTTTGGCCCAACCCAAAGATGAGGCCCAGGCCAAGTTTCAAGGAACAAGACAAGCAAGGCAGTTCCTCTGGAATGGCTGCTCCAGCTCTGTTTTTTGTTTTGTTTTTTAAGATTGGCACCTGGGGTAACAACTGTTGCCAATCTTTTTTTTTTTTTTTCTGCTTTATTTCCCCCAAATCCCCCCTGTACACAGCTGTATATCTTAGTTGCAGGTCCTTCTAGTTGTGGGATGTGGGACACCGCCTCAACGTGGCCTGACGAGTGGTGCCATGTCCGCACCCAGGATCCGAACCCTGGGCCGCCACAGCAGAGTGCGCAAACTTAACCACTCGGCCACGGAGCCGGCCCCTCCAGCTCTGCTTTAAAAAGGCTCCACTTATGTCAATTTTTCACAGTCGTACTTGGAAGGAATATTTAAGATGATCTAAGGTAAAATATAGGCCATAAACTACCACCTTAAAAGTTGATGTATGCGTGTGTGTGCATGTATCCATAAGCAATTTACCCTTTGGTTTTGTATATTTTTTAATTAATTAATTAATTTATTTATTATGGTAGAATACATACAACAAAATCTACTATTTTAACTATTTTTAAATGTTCAGTGGCATTAAGTACATTCACATTGTTGGCTAGCCATCACTACTGTCCATCTCCAGAACTTTTTTGTAATCCCAAACAGAAACTCTGTCTCCATTATGAAATAACTCCATGTTGTCCCCACCCCAGCTCCTGGTAACTATTCTTTCTGCCTCAATAAGTACCTATTCTAGGTACTTCATACAAGTGGAATCATACAATATTTGTCTCTTTGTTTCTGGCTTATTTCACTTAGCATAACGTCTTCAAGTTTCATCCATGTTGCAGCGTGTATCACAATTTCCTTCTTTTTGAGGGCTGAATAATAGTCCATTCTATGTATACACCACATTTTGTTTATTCATTCATCTAGTGATGGACATTTGGGGTTTTCCACCCTTCGGTTATTGTGAATAATGCTGCTATGAGCATTGAGGTGCAAGTATCAGTTTGAGTCCCTGTTTTCAATTCTTTTGAGTATGTACCCAGAAGTGGAATTGATGAATCATATGGTAATTCTATATTTAACTTTCTGAGGAATTGCCATACTGGTTTTGTGTATTTGAAATGTTTTATATATATTCTCATTGGTATTTTGATTGGGATTCTATTAATTTTATAAATTAATCTGGTGGGAATTTATGTCTTTATACAATCATTCCTTTAGAGAGGATAATATGTTTGCGTCTTCTTTTTGGTCCTTCCATAAAGTTTATACTTTTCTTTATAAAGGACTCACATACTTCATGGTGAATTCTAGGTATTTTATGAATTTTGTAGCTATTGTGAATGGTACCTCTTTTTCATCCTTCCCTCCCACCCTTCCTCTCTCCTTCTCTCCCCCTCCCTCCTCCCTCGCTTCTCCCTTCCTTCCTTCCTTTGGCTAGCAGGAGTTGTCCCTTAACTAATACAGACTACTTCTGCATTGCTCATTCTAATTCGCTAACAGAAATATCTCAACCCGTATGGCTGGAAGTTTTGACCAGGGTCCTTAGTTGGTATGAAACTGAAAAACAAAACCCTCTCATCCAATGGACTCACTGGTGCTAACAAGCCAATTCGCTTGCTAATGCTCATAATGAAATGTGGCCCAGACAGAAAGTCTGAGACATTTAGAAAAGAATGTTTTTTTAATGTTTTGGGGGTTTTTTTGAGGAAGATTAGCCCTGAGCTAACATCCACTGCCAATTCTCCTCTTTTTGCTGAGGAAGATTGGCCCTGAGCTAACATCCATGCTGATCTTCTTCTACTTTATATGTGGGAAGTCTGCCACAGCATGGCTTAAGCAGTGGTACCTAGGTCCATGCCTGGGACCCGAACCAGCCAACCCCAGGCTGCTGAAGCAGAGCACGTGAACTTAACCGCTGGGCCACCAGGCCAGCCCCTAGAAAAGAATTTTCCTGGTTAATTAAAAAAATTAAAATTATGATGTTGGAAATTGGAATATAATGTTAAGACGTGTTTATATATTTTCTATCTACTCTTTATAACCACAAGATGATTTATTTAATCAATTCAATAGGAAGAGTTTTACGTGAAGCCATTTATAATGTGATCAGAAATTGCTGTGTGGCAGGAAACAGTTGTGCGAATAGCAGCACTTACATTGCAAACTCATTGAGTGAGCAGATCTGAGGATACAAGTCTTTCTTCACCTCCCATAACTTCTAACGCAGTGCGTTGCACTCGTGGGTAATCATAAATATGTGCTTAGTTTATGAAAGGAAGGCAATTTTCATGAGGAAAATGTCTTTTAAAGTAGACTGCTTTCTATGGGGGTTTCCTGATCTAGAGTTTGGTTGAGATATTCTTATTTCCCCAACTAGTTTTTATAGGCATATGAGTGAAATAAACAATGTCATTAATATTCCCTTTCTCACCACTCAAATGACTCAAGTGAAACAAAAAAGGAAAGTAAAAGGTTTTAGAAATAGAAAAAAAATTGAAATGTGTATTTTCTTGATGATAGGAACTGGAGAGCCGCAACATTGAAGGAGAACATTTTCATTTCTTTGTCCAGAACATGTAATCATTAAATGTGTAATGATTTAGAATAACGTAGTGCTAAAAAACAAAATTCAACTGAGTAAATTTTAAAGATCTTATTGGCTTTATTCAGTGGCTTATGAATGGGGCAGCAAACAAGCTAGCAGACAGAAAGGAGCCCCAAGGAGCTGTACAAAATGAAAGACTTCTATGGGCAGAGGGAGCGGGAACAAGGAAATTATATTAGGCAAAAAAATGGGTTGATTATTGGAAGGTTACTTTCCTTTAGGGCATGGCAGGGATCTGTCAGGCAAATTATCTAACTAGTGCAGCTCAGGAGATTCCTGACTGACTGATATCAGATCCCATTTCTGGGAGAGCCAAAGCTGTAGTTAAGTCAAGTCTTGGTTTGGTGATGTGGAGCTCAGCATAAATGACCCCATTTGGCGTCTGTTGTCTTGTTTTTAACAAAAATATACTAAGTATTTTATCTATATAGGCATATTTTCCTAGCCCATGTAAACCACGAAAATGACACAACTCTGTCACTAAGGTAGCTGTGTGACCTTGAGCAGATTCTGAAAATAGCTTAGACTTGGTTTTTGTTTTTGTTTTGTTTTTAGCCTTGGTTTTCTTATCTGTAACATGGAAGCATCTCCAGGGTTTCATTCAGTTGTAATTAAAACCAGTGTAATGTTTTATGGCAAAATTGGATATCAAATCTTCACATTTGAAGATGAGGCCTCCAGGGTTGAAAAGTTGTTTGCAGTTTCCATGTCAATAAATATGCAAATGCTATAACTTAGTATTCGGAAGGAAGCTAGCCACTAAAGTAATTTCCTAAGTGAAGTGGTGAAATCTAGAGCCTAAGAGCCTTCGAAGTCCCCTTCCATGTCTCCATATTTTCCTATCAAAGTAATATATGCATGTAATTTAAGTTGTCAACTAATTCTGTAAATTTCGCTGTGAAAAACCACTTTCACCTTTTACATGGTTATATCTCCTTGTTTCTATATCAGCACTGTCCAATACGAATATAACGTAAACCACATACATAATTTAAAATTTTGTGAAAGCCGCATTAAAAAAGTAAAAGGAAACAAGTAAAATTAATTTTAGTAATATATTTCATTTAACTCGATATATCTAAAACATTGTCATCTTTGCATGTAATCAATACAGGAAATCATTGAGAGTTTTACGTTTTTTTGGTACTAAGTCTTTGAAATCTGGTGAATATTTTACATTTACATCTCATTTCAAGTCAAATGTTAAATTTTCGTTGGAAATACTTGATTTGTATTTAGATTTCATAAAATTTACAATTGAAAAAGTAGGTTCACATACCCAAGTTGTTCCAAACATTCTTGAAATTTTCCTTTAACTGGATTGAGTGTTAATTTTTAAATTTAAATTAGCCTAAATTGAGTTAAATTAACTTAAATTAAAAATTCAGTTTCTCATTCCCATATTTCAAGTGCTCAAAAGCCACAGATGGTTAGTGGTTACTGTATTGGACAGAGCAGCTCTGGATAACATGTTTGTATCACTATTCCTTTATTTTTCATTTTTAAGCATAAACAATTGTCTTTCCACCATGGAAGATGGAAGTTGAGAGGGGAAAATCAAATGCATGGGATTAGGTCTCCCTTTCGGTGCTATAATCAGATTATTACATTTAAATAACTTGATAATAATTTTTTTCTTTCTGTAAGAAAATAAGACCAACAAATATTTTAATGTTCAGCTTAATTTAATAACCAAATTTATGCTAAGTGCTAGGTATGCAGAACTAACAGAACTTATAATGAGGCATGGCAGATTGTATTTTCCAAAGAAGGCAGTACAATATCTACCATCCCACCTACTCTTCTTAGAACGTGATCTTGACACTCTTCCCATCAAGAGGTGGGGTGCATGTCCTGACTCCTTGAAACTAGGTGCGCTTTTGTGACTGTTTTGACCAGTAGAGTACAGCAGCGGTGGCACCGGGAGACTGCCAAGGCTGGGTCCTGAAAGGTGATGCAGCTCCCACATGCTTTGCTGGAATTCTCTCTCTTAAAGCTGATAGCAGCTATGTAACCAGTTTGATTGCCCCGAGGCTGCCAAAGCAGCCAACAGAGAGAGACGCTGAGACCACATGAAGAGACTAAACCTGGTCAGCCCAGCTGTTCCAGTACCAGCTACCATCTGATTGCAGTCCACTGAGAGACCTCAAGCTAGAACCTCCCAGATGAGCCCTTCTCAGGAATGAATGTTGTTGTTTTAAGTTTCTAAGTTTGGGGTGATATGTTATGCAACAATGGTAACCAGAGCACAAGGTATTATTTGTTTCTCTGTGACATTTTGCTACTCCTTCTCCGGAACTCAGTTTCTTATTCTGAGTGATATCTAAGGTCCCTTGCAGTGCCAACATTCTTTTGTTCCACCTACTTTATGCATCATTTTGACCACTTGTGAGAAAAGGTTCTGCAGGTAGCCAATTGAGTCTTATTCAATTTCAAAAAAATTGCATCAGCGTGATTTTAAAATCCTATATCCTCGTTATACTTTACATTTGCAAAGCATTTTTAACTTTTCAAAACTCCTTTATATGCATTTTTTCATTTAATCCTCCCAACAGACCTGTGAGGTAAGCAGGGCAGGTACTAATGAATGAGAAATTGAAAAACAAGAGAGTCACGTATAGACCAGAACCTTAAATAACAGACTGGTAGAATTGGAAGGATTCTGAATGATAATTCCTTTTGAAAGATAAGGAGATTGAGGTGTGGAGATTTTAAATGACTTGGCCACATTCAAATAGGTAATGGAAAATTGAAATTAAAACTAAATTCTTCTGATCTTGGCTTAACTCATTAAAATCACACTCAATTTTACTTTAGATTAATGACCTGATTATGTCCAAATTTATTTTACCCTGAGACATGCTAAATTGTATGGAGCTTGACAGAAGCCTGCTGTTTTTATGTTAATCAAAAATTTTCTCTTTCTTTCTTATTTGCTGTCTTTAAAACTTTGTTAGTGTCTAAAACATTTCACCAAAGTGTTTCATTTTAGTGTTAACTCAGACACAAGTGATGATAATTATGTTCCAAAGTTTAGAAAATTATGCACAAATTATCAATTAAGCAAATGCTTCAACATTTATATGCCTCATCAAGAGAAATTATGCAAACTCTGGGAGAATGACAATTTTACACAAGATGTTTTTATTTATTACATTTCCTAAATTGTTGTGGATAATTTCCAATAACTTTATCAAAACATTACACCGTTTACATTCCAGATGAAATTTTGTGATCAGAGATTATTCTCAAATGGGTTATAAATATGACATCTCTATGCCAATCTTAGGCAGAGATGTGAGGTATGAAAAGTTTCTCGAGGGGGTTGGGGGAGGGCAAAGGGAGTGAAGGGGGACATTTGTATTGTGACGGATGGAAAGTAGACTTTGGGTGGTGAACACGATGTAGTCTATACAGAAGTCAAAATATAATGATGTACCCCTGAAATTTACATAATGATTTACATAAATCAACGTGACTCAATAAAAAAAAGTTTGTCAAAGTCAACACATCTTAAACTTAACTCATGTTTCCTACACATCTGCTTTCTCCTCAGTGTTCATTGCGTTGGATAACACTCTCATCGGACGCCCACTCACCTGGGTTAGAAACCTTGAAATTAATTCTAGCGTCTTCTTCCTCCTCCACCATACCTAATATATCAGCAAGGCCCATTGACTCTCTCTGTGAAATGCTTCCTGAATCTGTCTTCTCCATTTCCATTCTAATTTAAGTTCATATTCAGACAGCAGTAAAGCAATACGATGGCTTTAAGAGGCTGGATATAAGTGTTTGAAATACAGTTCTCTTGAATTTGTTTGGGGCCTTTGCTCCATTCCATTCAGTTTAATAAAACAAGCTTTGATTGAGTACTGACAAATAAAAATGGCAAGCAAAAGGATATATTGGAGTATATGAGGAAGCCATTTGGTATAAACCTAATTCGGCCTGACTTCTTTTTTTTTTCCTCCAAAAGGGCCTGACTGGCTATTGAGCGCGCATTGCATATCTGCTTAGACATTTCCTATGGCCAGAACAAAGGCCCTTGAGATAAAGATGCAACTTCCCCCCCAACATTAGCATTTTTCCTTAGGCTAGGAACTGATTGCTGCACTCACCTCCCAGCTCACCTGTGACCACCCAGCTGGAGACAACAGACTGCCACCCTACTGTGTTCACTGAGACAGAAGACCTACCTGCTATTTCCATCAATCGCTGTGCCGACAGAGTAGTCTCGTGACTATTGTAAAAGGGACATTTCAATCCTATGTGAAACATCCTCTTTGAGGGTATATAACCACCCTTATACCCCCACTTCTTTGGAGTGCTCTGTTCCTTTGCGGAAAGACTCTCCCGGGTTATAATCCTCAGATTTAAGCTCAGAATAAACTCACCTAAATTTTCATTTATAGATTGGATATGGATTATTTTCGTCGACAGTACCTACTTTGTGCTAGACAATCTGCTAGATTCTGGAGAGTACGAAAATAATTATGAAACATGGTTCAGACCCTTAAGAAGACACATATTAAGACAAATAATTACAATATAGTTAAAGGCAGAGCAGAAAAGTGTCCATGATATAGAATGTAGTTTACCTAGTGTAGGGGAGGAGGACATTTCCTCTCCCCAAATGTGGGTTCGTCTGGCCGGAGAACGAATTAAATTCACATGAGACAGAATAGCAAGAGAAAATTAAACAAAGCTTTATGAGGAACCATGGCCCGGGGCCTTTCTTCCTGAAGGAAGAAAGGGCACCGAAGAAGTGGGGTGCACACAGTGGTTATATACCCCCAAACGGGGTGTTTCACATGTGATTGAAATGTCCCTCCCACAATAGTCACAAGATTGCCCTGTTGGCACAGTGCTTGACGGACACAGCAGGTAATGGTCTGCTATCTCGGTGGGCGTAGCAGGAGGCAAGTCTATGTCTGGAGCTGGGCGTAGCAGGAGGCAAGTCTGTGTCTGGAGCTGGGCGGTCACAGGTAAGCGCAGCAGCAACCGGTTCCTAGCCTAAGGAAAGATGCTTAATCCTTAAGGAATGCCAAAGTTGGGTGGGGGGAGGGAAGTCAGTTACAGGAGGTTACCAGAGAAGCACAATAAAATGCAGATTTAAGTCCTTGCCTTTGGTATTGATTAAGAGTTTTTAGAGAGAAGGTCATCGCCCCTCTTCTTCCTGGTACAGAGAGGGAGGCACCTTTTACAGACAGAGATTTACCTTACAAATGTAAACGTGTACTAACAAAGGGCAAGTTCCATTCCTCCTTCCCTGTCCCAGTTTATCAAAAGCAATCAGCCTCAAATAATCCTGATGCCAAAGAGACATATCTGGGGGTGGCCAATTCCAGGTCCCCACACTAGAAAGAGTTTACAAGGAGGTGGCTTCAGAGCAGTTTTGACAATTTGGAGACAGACCAGTGCTGGAAAGTTGTAGACAAGGGAACAACTTGCAAAAAGTTATGGAATTGGCTTCCTGATAAGATAGTACACAATATACTCTCTCTAATCCAAATTCATAACATCCACAAACATGATATAAAAGTAAAAAAGAAAAAGCATATAGCCGACTTAAAAGCAAGGTAAACAGCTGCTTGGACAGAAACTGAAGAGAGAGAGACAATGATGGGGACATCAAACCTCAGGTTTGGGAGGCTTTGGGTCTGGAAGCTGTTCTACAGGGTAAAGGGAACTGAACGGAACCCATGTAAGAAGGAAGATGGTCATCAAGGTCTCCGTTTATAGCCCATGGCTGGGATGTCACCTCCTCATCTAGTAGAAAGGCTGAGGGGAAAAAATAAAAGCTATTGGCAGTAATTTGTAGAGGCTGTGGTTTTTAGCAAGCTATAGATCTAGGAAGGTAGCAGGACACAAATACAGCCTTCGCACCTAGAACTGAATCAAGTCACCCATGGACACCATCTCAACAGACCTCAGAAATGCCATCATGAAACCTGATTTTGTACTCAACTCCCTCGAAGTAGGGTGAAGGCGACATCAAAAATGCTAGCAAGGAGGCCGGCCCCATGGCTAAGTGGTGAAGTTCGTGCGCTCTGCTTCAGCAGCCCAGGGTTTCACGGGTTTGAATCCCGGGTGCAGACATGGCACCACTCATCAGGCCATGTTGAGGCTGCGTCTCACATGCCACAACTAGAAGGACCCACAACTCAAAATACACAACTATGTACCGGGGGGCTTTGGGAAAAAAAGAAAAAAACAAAATCTTAAAAAAAAAAAATGCTAGCAAGGATGGGAAAAAGACAGAGGAAGATGGAGACCCAGTCACCCTCCATTCAAAAGACCCTCCCAGATAAAGTGCCAAAAATACATATGGAAATCTAAGGCTAAGAAAGACGAACTATAAATCAATAATCTGATAATAAATTCCTTGCAGGCAATAATAACATGGAACAGTCAGTCAAAGATTTCAAACTAACTACATCAGGATATTCAAAGAGAAGAATGAAAGAATATTTTTTATTTACAAGTGCATGGAATTATGATAAGCAGAAAAGAAACAAACATAGGTAGATATGAAAAAAAATCAATCGTGCATTTTTAAATAAGAATATATTGGTGTCGGCCCAGTGGCACAGTGGTTAAGCACGCACATTTTGCTTCGGTGGCCAGGGGTTCGCTGGTTTGGATCCCAGGTGCGGACATGGCACCGCTTGGCACACCATGCTGTGGTAGGCGTCCCACATATACAGCAGAGGAAGATGGGCATGGATGTTCACTCAGGGCCGGTCTTCCTCAGCAAAAAGAGGAGGATTGGCAGCAGTTAGCTCAGGGCTAATCGTCCTAAAAAAAAATAATAATAATAATTGAAAATTTAAAAACAATAGATGGGATAAACTCTAGACCAGACACAGCTAAAGGAATGATTTTGCAAATTGGAAAGTGGTGCTGATGAACTTCCCTAAAACAGAGCATAAAGAGAAAAAAAGATTAAAAACAAATATGAAAGGGTAGTTAAGAGACATGGAGGATAAAAACAGAAATTCCAAAGTGAGAGAATTGGGGAAATGGAAGAGAAGCACTATTTCAAAATGTAAAAGCTAATAATTTTCTAAATTTAAAGACAGAAGTCCTTAGATCAGAAATGCTGAATACCAACAAGCTAAAAGAATCTACAGCTGAATGCATCAAAGTGAAATTACAAAGCATCAATGATAAAGAGAAAATCTAAAAGGTTATCACAGAGAGCAAAAAGTTACTTTCAGGGGGCTGGCCCCGTGGCCGAGTGGTTAAATTTGTGCACTCCGCTTTGGCTGCCCAGGGTTTCACCAGTTCGAATCCTGGGCGCGGACATGGCGCTGCTCATCAGGCCACGTTGAGCAGGCATCCCATATGCCACAACTAGAAGGATCCACAACTAAAATATACAACTGTGTACCAGGCCCTTTGGGGAGAAAAATGAAAAATAAAATCTTAAAAAAAAATTACGTTCAAAGTTACAACAATTAGTCTAACGGTAGATTCCTGCGACATCAATAGACAATGGAATAATAGCTTCAAGATATTGAGGGGAAATAATTGCAACCTAGACATTTATTTCCTATTAAAATATCATTTTTAAAAACGTGGACAAATAAGGATCTTTTCATAGAGGCTAGAAGAATTTGGCGTCCACAGACTTTCACCATAAGAATTATTGAAGAATGTACTCAGCGAGAACAAAAGTGAGCCCAGAGGGAAGGTGTAGGATATAAGAAATAGTGAGAAGAGAAACTGATGAAATATGTCAGCAAATTTAATTACCTGTTGTCTGTTATCTTAAAAAGAAAGCAATTTATTGTATTAAAAAAGCAAAAATGAAACTCTAGACAACAATATAGATATTATGGAGGGAGAGGTTATCCAATGGAGAGTTAAAGAGAATTAAAATCTGTGTTATGTTTGGGAGGGGATAAAAATACTGAATAACTTTACATTTTGTTAGAAAAATGTATAGTTAAGTATGGATATAAACATTGAGTAACCACTAAAATCATAGAAATGCAATCTATAATTTCCAAACTAGCAGAGGCAGGAAAAGGAAAGAGAAAAATGTTACTAAACAGAAAACAAATGCTAAGAAGATAAATTTGGTCCAAATATATCCATGATCATCAGAAATGTTTATAGATAAACTCAACAAATGACAGACTATTGAATTGAGTAAATAAAACAAAATCCAGCTATATACAGCTTACAAAAGTCACAGCTGAACAAAGCAATACAGAAAATTTTAAACAAAGCCCCCCGGTACATAGCTGTATATTCTTAGTTGTGGGTCCTTCTAGTTGTGGCATATGGGATGCCGCCTCAGGATGGCCTGATGAGCGGCTCCATGTCCGTGCCCAAGATTCAAACTGGTGAAACCCTGGGCCGCTGCAGAGGAGGGCGAGAACTCAACCACTCGGCCATGGGGCCAGCCCCAGAAAATTTTAAAATAAAGAGATGGAACCATTTCTTGAACTTTTATTCACTAACAACATAATTTCAAACTGATACAATTACAAGGAGAAATTTGCAATTAACAATTACATTGTGAGAATTTAACAAAAGTCTCTTATTTATACTGACAGATTGTGCAAACCAAAAAAGTAAGAATATAAAAATAAATATAAAGAACAGAGAGGCTGAATATAGAACTTAGAGATTTTGTAAAATACAATCAACAAGCTTGATCCAATATTTAATGTAAAACCTTGTGCCCAAGAAATAGAGAGTATATATTCTTTTCAATATTCAGCTCACTGTATGAGAATAGATAACATTAATACCAAAACAGGGTAAGGATGACATGGGAAAAGAAAATTATAAATCAGTTTCATTTATGATCAATGGTGTAAAAAATCCTACATAAGGGGGCTGGCCCCGTGGCCGAGTGGTTAAGTTTGCGTGCTCCACTGCAGGCGGCCCAGTGTTTCATTCGTTCGAATCCTGGGCTCGGACATGGCACTGCTCATCAAACCACGCTGAGGTGGCGTCCCACATGCCACAACTAGAAGGACCCACAACGAAGAATATACAACTATGTACTGGGGGGCTTTGGGGAGAAAAAGTAAAAAAATAAAATCTTAAAAAAAAAATCCTACATAAAATACTAGCCACTCAAATCCAACAGTATATGAAAATGGTAATAATTCATGACCAAGTTAGATTTGCCATAGGAATGTGAAGAACACATCAGAAAATCTATTAATGTAGCGCACCACAATAGCAGATTAAAAGAGAAATATGCATAGATATATAATCAGTTCAACAGATGCAGAAAAAGCATTCTAAACATTTTTAAATTAATTCATGATTAAAGTCTTTTAACTGTTTCTGTCAAGTCTAATTTTCTTAAAAGATCTGGAACAGCAATATTGGCAAAATGTTAATAATTATTGAAGCTGGGTGATGGAGATTCATTATACTATTCTATCTACTTTTGCGTATGTTCAAAGTTTCCTATAACAAAAAAATTTTAAAGTGCCCCCAAATTGAAAAATGATCTGAAGCAAATAAGGTGAAATGGTAGGTGAGTATATGGATAGTTAATATATTATTCTGTATATTTTTTATGTTTGCAATATTTTACAATTAAAAATACGCAAAAATAGTTATGGAGTCCCAAAAAGCAAAGTTTCTTTGGGTCTACAAATAATTTGATCTGGAGTCAAGAAATGGGGGTAAATAATACTGGAGAGGTAGGAAGGGATAAAGTCTTTAAGAGTTTTGTGTACCATGATAAGAAAATTAGGCCTCCTCACGTAGGAAATGGAGAGTGACTGAAGGGTGGGGAAGAGAAGCTTTGCATGATATGTCGTAATAATAATAATAAAATAATAATAACAATATTTATATAGCTCATACTTATATCGCTCCTGTTACGTGCCAGGCTCTGGTATAAGTGCTTTACCCATACTGACTCACTTAATATTCACAGCAATCCTTTGACCTTGGTTCTCATTTTACAGATAAGAAAATGAAGGCACAGAAAGGTCAAACAACTTGCCAAAGTCACACAGCTAGTAACTGACTTCAAGAATTCACACAGGAGTCTGTCCGAGAGTCTGTGCTCTAGTCCTGTGCTGTCCAACATGGTAGTCACTAATCTTATTCAATTTAAATTTATTAAAACTCAGTAAACTAAACATTCAGTTCCTAAGTTGCACAAGCCGTATTTCAAGTGCTCAATATCCACATATAGCTAGCTAATGGCTGTTGAACAGCACACGTTTAGAAAGTCTCCATCACTGCAGAGAGTTCTATTGGACAGTATTGCTTTAGCCTTGTTGCTATTGTTACCACTTTACATCTGACTTTTCTATTCTAGAGACACTAAGTTTACTTTGACATTTATCAAACCTGGGGTTCTTAACCCGAGCACTGTTGATCCATTGGGTTGGGTAGTTTATTGGGGGGTTGTCCTGTGCATTGCAGGATGTTCAGCAGCATCTTTGGCCTCTATCCACCGGATACCAGTAGCACCCTCTACCCCAACTCGTGACAACAAATGTCTCCAGACATTGCCAAATGTCACCCGTGGTGGGGTGGCAGTGTGTGTGCAAAATCACCCTGGGTTGATTTAGTCTTAAATTTACAGAGACACTATTTTCTGGACTAATGTTTCACCTCTACCTCAATCCTTATAAGTGTGTCCATGGAAACCTGTCTTAACAAGGTCACAATGATGTACACAATAGTAGTGAATAAAACCCAGAAACTCTTATTCGTAATAGTTGCCACAATAGCGGTCTAAGTGAAATTTTCTTTAGTGGTTTTGAGAAAAGGACAAATTCGTAATAATATTTACAGCTTTCCAGTCCTAGACACTCTCCTGGCTTCTGAGGCCGTAGATTAATTTTGCCTGTCTTTGAACTTTATGTCGAGGGTTGGCCTACTTTTTCTTAAAGAGCTAGATAATAAATATTTCATGCTTGCAGGCCAGATGGTCTCTGTCACAACGACTCAGCTCTGCAGGTGTAAGCACTAAAGCAGCTGATGAAAATATACAAATGAATGAGCGACTGTGTTCCAATAAAACTTTAATCACAAAAACGGGTGGCTAGCCCATGGGCCCACAGGTTAATGAACACTGCTCCAAAATGGAATCCTGTAGTAGGTATTATTTTTTGTGGTCTGGCTTCTTCTGCTCAACATTATGTTTGTGAACTTCAGTCATGCTATTACTCATAGTTGTAGTTCATCATTCTTATTGCTCTATAGCATTCTACCGTATGAATTAATTAAATGGATTAATTAATGAATTAATTAAATGGACTGGGTAAATACCCATTCCACCATTGATGGACATTTGGATTATTTCCAGTTGGAGCTTTTTATAAAAAGTGAAAGTGCTGCTGTGAACTTATGTGTGGGTATTATAAGTAGAAGTGGAGTCACCGTTATGGGTATCTTCATTTTTAGTAAATATTGCCAAATGGCGATCTGAAGTGGTTGTACCAATTCATACTTTCACCAGCACTGTATGGGAGAGCCAGATGCTCTATATCCTTGCTAGTTCTTGGTAGTATCTGTCCTTTTCCATTTTTTTTCCTTCTGGAGAGTGGATAGAAGTATTACGTTATGATTTTTATTTGCATTTGCCTTAGACTATTTGTAATAGCCAACTTGGAATTTCACATGCCCAATACCTATAAGCATTGAGAACATACTGAAAAAAACCCCAAAACTCACCCACTGTTTCAGTACTAAAAATAGTAATATTTTAATACTTACTTCTCTAGTCCTTCTAGGATGAACTGAAGCTTAAAAGCTATTCTTCAAAAAGGAAGACAATTTCATAGAAAGTCTTAATCAAAACATTTTTACTGTTTGATACCATCACTATGTTCTTGAGTTAATGTAATCCTATGGTAATTATTCTTTATTTCACTGAACTAATTATTATCTCTGTCAAACCTGCTATATCTACTGAATTTTTTACTTTAGATAACAATATCCCCATGACTTTAGTCACTCAGACCAGAAAGATCAGAATCTCATTTGTTCTCTGTTTTACTATCGTGCTGGTGCTAGCATTGCAGGGACTCATCCGTCTCTGCCTTGGACCTCATTTAAGCTCTCATCTCCTTAGCCCAGACCAATCCCCAGAGAGAGGGTGTAACTCCTTTTGATGACCCACCTTCTCCTCACAGATGGTCGGGAGGAATCACATCCCTGTGGATCTCAGTCACCAGCAGAGATTCGTATTCACTACTGCCTCTATTTATCCCCTAGGGTGACTGTCTCTTGCTCCACGTCTACCCCAAACCCTTTGTGATAGTTAATTTTATGTGTCAACTTGACTGGGTTAAGAGATGCCCAGACAGCTGGTAAATCATTATTTCTGGGTGTGTCTGGGAGGTGTTTCCACAAGAGGTTAGAATTTGAATCAGTAGACTGAGTGAAGAAGATTGCCCTCACCAATGTGGGTGGGCATCATCGAATCAGTTGAGGACCTGAATAGATCAAAAAGGTGGAAGAAGGGCAAATTTGCCCTCCCTACTTGAGCTGGGACATCCATCTTCTCCTGCCCTCGGACATCAGCCCTCCAGTTCTCGGGCTTTAGTGCTCGGACTGAGACTTACGCCATTGGCTCCCCTGGTTCTCAGGCCTTCGGGTTTGAAGCGGAACTACACCACCAGCTCTCCTGGGCCTCCAGCTTGCAGATGGCAGATTGTGGGACTTCTCAGCCTCATAATTGCGTGAGGCAATCCCTCATAATAAATCTTTTTTCTATATATCTATATATAACCTATTCTGTTTCTCTGGAAAACCTTGACTAATATGCTCTTCCTCTGTGCACTCAGGGCCTCACGGTCAGTCATCAACAACACTTCCTGTATCCTCAACCTCTTCTCTAAATCTGCACTTCACTTTCCTGCTCTAATTGCAGAACACTGCTTCCCCTGTAGCCCTTCAGTGAGAGAGGTGTGAGCGCTTTCCCTCCCCCACCCTTCATATCACTGGGTTTAAAGGAAGGACAGGTGTCCTCTTTACCCTTCCTTGCTGCTTACAGAGCATTGCTGACTCCCCCACTGCCTTCACAACCCCAGTGCCTTTGCAACCTGAGTGATTAAACTCTATTGCATTGCAGTCACTCTTCTCATGCATTGAACCCATGAACCCCTGGCTCATGGTCCTCTGTGGTACTTGGGGGAACAAAAACCCAACTCTGGGTAAACCTAACTCTCCACCTACCCTCTGCCTGCCCTCATAGCTGAGTGTGGTTGGGGAAAAATACACAACTGTGACAGGTGGTCTCACTTTAAATATATCGTATTTTGGGGTTATCTTTGAATTCTTCTTTAAAACATCTTTTGATGAATAGAAATTCTTAATGATATTGTAGCTCAATTTATAAATATTTTCTTTCACATGTGGTGTTTTGCATGCTTGGGTCAAGAACTACTTCCCTGCTCTGCCTTTATGAGTGGGCTGAGGACTGGAGTCATGAAGAGATCACCGTTGGTCAGGTGTTTTTGCCTATCTGCTTGAAGGCACAGAGAAGAGCAATGGTTACAGAATCCACAGCAAGATTTTTTCATGTAATAATTTTTTGAACATCTACTATACATGATGACTGAGAGGCTTTTTAAAAAAATTTTTTTAGAAAAACTTTACATTATGAAAATTTTCAGCCTTCCACAAAAATACTACCCATCATCCAGTTTCAACAATGATCAACATTTTATCACTCTTGTCTCATCTATCCCACTCCCAGGGTTTTTTCCCTTTGGAATATTTTAAAATATATCTCAGACACCACATCATTTTACCCATAAAAGCTTTATGAATATTTGTACTTTTAAAAAACATAATCACAATATCATCATACCTATTAAAATTAATTATAATTCCTTAATATTTCATCTGTGTTCTTCTCCTAACTGTCTCAAAAAAATTTTTATAGTTGGTTTGTTTGACTCAGACTACAAACTCGGTCTACACATTTCATTTGGTTGATATACCTGTTAAGTCTCTTTCTGGGTCGTCGCTTTAAGATATTTCTCATGTTTGGCCAGTGCCATCCTTGTGGTATCATTTAGAGCACCTCCAGTCCTATCCCCCCACCACATTTTCACATATTCCTATGGAAGCTTGATTAAATTCAGATTTAGTTCTTTTGGCAAGAATATTACATAAGTACACAACAGTCTCGTGTCACTTAATGACAGGGATACGTGCTGAGAAATGCATCTTTAGGTGATTTTTTTTGCTGTGCAAACAGCATAGAGTGTACTTCCACAAACCTGGATGGAACAGTGTACTACACACTTACACTATATGGTGCTAATCTAATGGTCATATATGCGGTCCATCGTTGACCGAAACTTCGTTATGCAGAGCATGACTGCACTTCCCACTGCAGCACATCAGGAGTTTCACTTCGTGTGAGGATAAGACGGATCAGAGGGTTTAGGTGCTGTCAGTTTGATCCAACCTTTCACCCAATGGCTTTAGCAGTCCTTGATAAGCATTGTCTGGATCCACAATTTCATTTGGGGTTGCGGAACGGTACCATCCTAATTCTAGCATTCCTTTTGTGTTTACTGCCTAGAATTATGTTATAAAGAAGAATGTTCTCCCACCAATTATTACCCTGTGTTATGGACTGCATGTTCATGTACTTCCCAAATGCAGAAGTTGAAACCCTAATCCCCAGTGTGATAGTTTTTGGAGGTGGGGCCTTTGCAGGTAATTAGGTCGTGAGGGTGGAGCCTTCATGAATTGAGTCAGGGCCTTATAAGATGATACCGGAGAGAGCTTGCTTCCTCTTTCTCTGCTGCCTGTCATGTGAGCAAGAAGATGGCAGTCTGCAAACCAGGAGGCGGGCCCTCCCCAGACACGGGATCTGCAAGCACCTTGATCTTGGACATCCTAACCTCTAGAATCATGAGAAATAAATGTTTGCTATTGAAGCCATCCAGTCTATGGTAACTTGTTTTAGCCGTCTGAGCTGACTAAGACAGCTTGAAATCCAGTTTGCATGGGAAAAGCAGGATACATTCTCATTTGTGCCCTTTTGTATTAGTTTTCTATTGCTACATAACAAATGACCTCAAATATAGCAACTTAAAATAACATTCATTTATTATCTCACAGTTCTAGATGTCAGAAGTCCAGTCGGGCTCTGCTTAGGGTCTCACAAGGCCAAAGTCAAAGTATTGGCTGGGCTGGAATCTTATCTGAAAGTTCTGGAGAAGAATTTGCTTCTAAGTTCATTTGGATTCTGGCAGAATCCAGTTCCTTGCTATTACAAGTCTGAGGTCCCTGTTTCTTTGCTGGTTGTCAGTTGGGGACACTCTGTTCCTAGAGGCCACCTGCATTCCTTCTCATGTGGCTCCCTCCATCTTCAAACCAGCAACGGCCATGGAGTCCTTCTCACACTTTGACTCTCACTTCCTCTTCTGTCACCAGCTGGAGAAAACACTCTGTTTTTAAAGGGCTCACCTGATTGGGTCAAGCCCACTCTGATAAATTTCTGTATTTTAAGATTAGCTTGGGATTGATTACTTCTGCAAAGTCCTTTCACAGCAGCACCTAGCTTACTGTTTGAATAAGCCAGAGATAGAAATTTTCAGGGGTCATCTTGACTGTTCTGCCTACCCAGCTCTGTATATCAGTTTACAAAATAGTAAGTTGATATCCTAGCAAAGTTGACTAATGAAGTTAGTTTGTTTTTCATTAGCATCTTTACGATATATGGATTTTTTAATATATTTGATGTGTTTCAACCCATTACACTCACTATTCTTTTGATGCCCACATTGTTCCATCTTTGGCCAGTGGAAGTGCCTTCAGGTTGGTTCCTGTGTCATTTTGACAGGACCTGGGCAGTCTTTGATAGCTTTCTTTGCTATGGCACAAGGTGTTCAGGCTAACCTTGTAAACTTCCTCCTCCAGTACTGGAATCAGCTCTTTCTTCAAGGAGCCCTGGCTCCTTTTAGTCGAAGGTAAACTTAGAGATCACTATCCAGGCACTGGGTTGTCATAATTTCTACTCCTTTAGCAGACAGAGCTAGGAAATGTGTCTTTTCCTGAAAGAGAAAAGAAATCACAAGCTTATACAGATATTTCCAATTCAAGTTTATGATCGCGGGGTTTCCCCTTAATTTTATATTTGTATTTCTTTTCTCTTATGCTGTAAAATTTGGTTCCAAATAACCATAACACAATTACTTATTCGCTTTGTCTCATTTTATGCACACATACGTATAACAGTTTCAAAATAACCATATTGATATTACTATTACCAAGAAGACCACTGAATTCAGTTTTATTTCTTTTGTATTTCTTTTTGTCCTTAATCCATATCCTACTAGGAATTGTAGCCAAATCACCAGGATTTTTTTTTTTGCTGTTGTTATTAACAGCTTACTGAGATATAATTCACATAACATATAATTCATTCATTTAAAGTGTATAATTCAGAGGATTATAGCATATTCACAGGATTGTACAACAATAGCACAGTCTAATTTTAGAACATTTTCATCACCCCCAAAAAAACCCCCATACCCATTATCGGACTCTCCTTATTCCTGCCATCCTGTTACCAGCCTCAGGCAACCACATGTCTACTTTCTATCTCTATATATTTGCTTATTGTGGACATTTCAAATAAACGGAATCACAAAATATGTGCTCTTTTGTGACTGGATTTTGTTTTTATTAAGATTATGATAGTTTACAACCTTGTGAAATTTCAGTTGTACGTTATTGTTAGTCATGTTGTGGGTACACCGCTTCACCCTTTGTGCCCTCCCCCCACCCCCCCCTTTCCCCTGTTAACCACCGATCAGTTCTCCTTGTCTATATGTTAACTTCCACCTATGAGTGGAGTTATACAGAGTTCGTCTTTCTCTGTCTGGCTTATTTCGCTTAACCTAATACCCTCAAGGTCCATCCATGTTGATGCAAATGGGATGATTTTGTCCTTTTTTATGGCTGAGTAGTATTCCATTGTGTATATATACCATATCTTCTTTGTCCAATCATCACTTGCTGGGCACTTAGGTTGGTTCCACGTCTTGGCTATTGTAAATAATGCTGTGATGAACATAGGGGTGCATGGGACTCTTGGAATTGCTGATTTCAGGTTCTTAGGATAGATACCCAGTAGTGGGATGGCTGGGTCAGAAGATATTTCTATTTTTAACTTTTTGAGGAATCTCCATACTGTTTTCCATAGTGGCTGCACCAGTTTTCATTCCCACCAACACTGTATGAGGGTTCCCTTTTCTCCATAACCTCTCCAACATTTGTCACTCTTGGTTTTGGATATTTTTGCCAATCTAATGGGTGTAAGGTGATATCTTAGTGTAGTTTTGATTTGCATTTCCCTGATGATTAGTGATGATGAGCATCTTTTCATGTGTCTATTGGCCATTTTTATATCTTGCGACTGGAGTTTTTAATATAGCATGTTGTTTTCAAGATTCATCTATGTTGTAGGACATAGAAGTGCTCCATTCCTTTTAATAGCTGAATAACATTCTATTCTAATGCTATACTGTATTGTGTTTATCTGTTCATCAGATGATGGACATTTGAGGATGTTTCCACCTCTTTTTCCTCATAATATTTTTATGAACAATGTTGCTATGAACATTCATGTACCAGTTTTTTGTAGACATGTTTTCATTTCTCTTGAGAATATATCTAGGAATAGAATTGCTGAGTCCATCCCCTTCTAGTTTGTGGAAGAGTTTGTGAAGGATTGGTATTAATTCTCCTTTAAAAGTTTTTTATTTGGGGGGCTGGCCCTGTGGCCGAGTGGTTAAGTTCGCGCGCTCCGCTGCAGGCGGCCCAGTGTTTCGTTGGTTCGAATCCTGGGCGTGGACATGGCACTGCTTGTCAAACCACGCTGAGGCAGCGTCCCACATACCACAACTAGAAGGACCCACAAAGAAGAATATACAACCATGTACGGGGGTGCTTTGGGGAGAAAAAGGAAAAAAAAAATAAAATCTTTCAAAAAAAAAAAAAAAGTTTGGTATTTGGTATAAGAATTCACCAGTGCAGCCATCTGGGCCTGGACTTTTCTTTGGAGCAATTTGTAAATTACTAATTTAATCTCTTTACTTTTGTAGGTCTATTCAGATTTTGTGTTTCTTCTCAAATCAGATTTGGTAGTTCGTGTTTTTCTAAGAATTTGTCCAATGTTCCTAAGAGATCTAACTTGCTGGCATACTGTTGTTTATAGTATTCCCTTATATATTCATTTTATTTCTGTAAGGTTGATGATGAAGTCCCCTCTTTCATTCTTGATTTTAGTAATTTGAGTCTTCTCATTTTTCTTCGTCAGTCTAGTTAATGGTTAACCAATTTTGTTGATCTTTTCCAAGAACCAACTTTTGGTTTCATTGAGTTTTTCACTGGTGTTTTTCTATTCTCTATTTTATTTCTTTCTACTCTAGTCTTTCCTATTTCCATCCTTCTGCTTGCTTTGGTTTAGTTTGTTCTTCTTTATTCAGTGTCTTATGGTGGAAGGTTAGATTATTGATCTGAAATCTTCTTTTCTACTGTGGATATTTACACCTATAAATTTCTTTCTAAGCACTGCATCCAATAACTTTTGGTATGTTGTGTTTTTGTTTTCATTCATCTCAAAGTATTTCTAATTTCTTTTCTGATTTCTTCTTTGACATTGATTATTTAGGAGTGTGTTGTTTAATTTCCACATATTTGTGAATTTCCAAATTTTCTTCTGCTATTGATTTCTAATTACATTCTATTGTGGTTAGAGAACCTGCTTTGTATGATTTCACTCTTCTTAAATGTATTGAAACTTGTATTATGACTTAACATATGGTCTATCTTATAGAATGTTCCATGTGCACTTGAGAAGAATATGGATTTTACTGTTGATGGATGGAATGTTCTATAGATGCTGGGGTGAGGTATATGGGAATAGGACAAGTTCACCTGTCACAAACTCACGGTACTTACTGAGGCTCAGAAGCTTATCTTGAATGAATGCTCTTCAGATTGTTGTAAGCCTTTGGTTAATTTCCAGAGTTCTGAAAAAAGTTCATTTTGACAGTTGTTGCTTTTGCTTTAATTGCTTCTTTGGAAGTGCAGATTTATAGAGGTCTTCGCTCTGCCATTCCAGAAGTTCTGCCTCCAAAATATTGTTTTAAAGACACTTGAAATAATTCTCTGTGATTATGGCAGAAAATTGAGGTACATCAGGTTCACTTGTTTTGCTTGTTCTATTTAGGGTGTGCCTTTTTTTCTTCTTGATTTAATTTTTTATGTGAATCATTTGCATATTTCCAAAGTCAAATCTATGAAACAAGGTATATTCAGAAAGATCAACTTTCATCATTGCCCCTCCCTCCCCTATAGGTTACCATTGTTTCTTTTTGAAAACAGAAGCCTATAGCTTATATATATATTCTTCCCTTTCCATCACTCCTTGCTTTTTCCTTCACAACACATCCTGACAATCACTCCATAGTGGAATACAGATTTTTGTCCTCATTCAAAAGGTTTTGAAAAGTTGTAAGGAAAAAAATTATTTGAGTTTAACTAAATCACATTTTGAGTAAATAATATATAAACAATATTTTACTAAATTCTTCAAATTTATCAGCTAATTACAAGTATCATTTCTTGTTTAGACCCCTCAATCTTCAGGTGATGGCGATCTCTCTTTGGCTGTGTGAGGCTAGTTCAGAGTTGGTCTTTTGTTTCAGTTTTCTTATCTTATTCTTTCCTGTCCACTTTTTCCTTCTCCATGTAGGTCACCAATAGCTTATAGACTCCTTCGATAATTTCTCCATGTCACAGTGTTGAATGCAAGATGGATGAGAGTTAAGATATCTAAAGAAGGCTAAGGCAACATAGTGTGAGAAACAGATCAATACAAGGAGAATTGGTTAATTTTCCACTAGCACGCTAAGGTTTATTTTGGGATGTCTCTGAGGATACCTTTATTTTAAAGTAATAACTTCACAACCTTGTTTTAATATAGAAATAGAAATATTTAGAAAAAATAGAAATAATCACCCTGGTAAGACCTAGCCATTAAATGGTATCAGATTTAGCAAATAAAAATACAGGGTACCTAGTTCAATTTGAATTTCAGATAAATAATGAATAATTTTTTTAAGTATGTCCAAAATATTATGAAATTCAAACTGAACTGGATGTCCTGTATTTTATCTGGCAATCCTCTTTGGAACACAAACCAAGTAGTAATATGGACTTGCCTAGATGGTCACTGTCTGCAATGAAGACGTAGGTTTGGGCTGATGTGGAATCATCTCATCAAAGCTGCTAGTCACCGAGTTTTGTGCTGGAAGAGGGTTGACTTAGACTTCTTTCTGGCTCCTCTCTTGCTTTTCCATTATAGACATCCCCACTCTCCATTCATGCTGAAATATCTGCAGTCCCATACGTTGGCCACAAAGCCATCATTTTGCACATGCTGTTCCCAGTCTCTTCCTACCTCCTTCTCTCATTCTCCATTTGGCTAATTCCTAGTGGTCCTTAGAACAAGAGTTTCAGACTCTAATATAATGAGTGAAGGCCAAACAGAAGTAACATGCTCACTCCCATTTTGTTGAAACAGGTGATGACCTTGGTCTACCTTTTGTTTCCCTCCTCTATATAGAGACATAGGTTCAAAGAAAGTTTCCTACTACAAGAAAACAATTCAAGTGTGATTATAAATATCAATTATATCTCAATGAAAACAAGAAGCAGCAACTGATTCTTATTCTCAACGTTGGAGCAGCGAGAGGTACTAGTGGGGATTGTGATTAGCCAGCGAATTTAAAGCCCGTCTGCAAAAGGATAGCTACTACTCAATTCTACCAAATGTTGCTATGTGGAAATGCATGCCTAACATTCACAGGTAGTTTGGTATTTCAAGAAAAGCCAGAAAACTGATTTTTGTGTGTGTGAAATCCTCCAATTTACAAATATTAGTTGTTTTTTTTTCTTTTAAATAAAACTCACTTTCAGGCTGGATTGGGCCATAGGGCCACCAGTTTGAGATTTTGTATCAAATGTTTGAACCCGACATCTTTTTTCAGAGGTCTGTGTTAAGTGCTCTTCCTTCCTATGGGTTGCACTAACAGCCGGTGCTTAGCTCTAGCTGAGCACTCTGGGCAGTCATCTGCTTTCTTGTTGTTCTCCCTGAAAACAGAAATTTTGCATCTTATTTTCTTAACCTCAGCGACTAGCAGAATGTCTGAGACATAGTAGGCATTCAGATGAATGAATGAATGAATGAGTGAACGCATCTAGGTCACCCCTTTTTCCCAGCCAGAAGATGGAATTTTCAAGGGTAGAAAACTAACACTCCTTTCCCATCCCAGAATGGGGCAAAAAATGGTAAAATAATTACTTTGGACATAAAGTTAGAAGTATTTTGCTTTTTAAGGCTGGTAAACTGTGGAAATGTAATAGTTGATTGCCTCTCGGAAACCACATGTTAGGCAGACAATCAGGCTTCTAGAATTTGGCACTGGTTTATAGTTCTACTTGCAGTGGTTTTAAAATAATGTGACATATTCAGTACAAATGCATTATTGTTAATATTTTATCAGAGAGTTTTTGTTTTCCCTTTGAATATGTCTCATTACAGGCGCTGCTGCGTTATTGAGTATAAATGTATTACATCCAAGGACCAATTTCCCCACCTCTGCAGTACGTAATTCTGACTCTATAATAGGAGTCAATGGGTGAGGCAGATTCACTTAATCCAAATTTACACCACAGCACACTTTTTTGGAACGCACGCTTTCTTTCATTTGAGGGATACCTGCATCGTCACGTAATATATTTTATGTTCTGCACCAGAATAAAGCAAGCAAATGGAGCCAAGTTCATTGGTAACACCATGGAGCAGCTGCGTGCTGACTGCAGACATCACTGGATACATCACCCAGGGACTATCAGCCATTGGTACAATGAAAAATGAATCCCCTTCCAAATCTTCACAAGGAAACAACAGCGCATCCCGTATACATGCTGTTATTTACACGCCTCTTTCTGGTAGATGTTTTGCCAAATATAATGACTCAACACTGTTAAAAAGTAGTTATGTTTCAACTCTTCCTACAGAAACACTATCCCAAAACTGGAGTTTTTGTCTATTTAGTAACTATTTTATGAATTCATAAACAGTCATAATTTTAAAACTCTGAAGCATTCGGTTAAACATGCCTTGGGCAGATGAGGATGGCACATGCAGAGCCATCCTCTGCCACATTGCTTTGCGGAAACCTAATTGCAGAGGGAAGCTTTCAGTGGATAGAGTCTGTGCTAGGAAAAATTTTTCCTGGATATTGGATTCACCTTTGCCTTGTATCACATGAGAAATCATTGTATTTCTAGAGGAGAAATTCTAGAGGAGAATATAAAATAGAATTCATTGTTGAGAAGAAGAGTATGACAAAGCAGAGGCTTGTGGTAGGTGCATGGGCATCAGTCTTGAGGCAGGACCAGATTCTAGAAGGCTTCTGGGTGGCCCCAGCGCCTGCTTTCCCACTACACCCTGAACACCAGACCCTATTTCTGACACCCATACCTCTGCCTCTTGGAAATTAACCCCTGTATGATATTCAGAAAAATCATGAATTTTAACAACTTGAGAGTGAGACTCTGTACAACGGGAGAAGCTTTGCAAATAGATGTTATTATTTATTTATTTATTTTTAAAATGTACTACAATTTTTTTTCCTCCAAGGCAGCTGCGCCTAGGAGATTCCAAGAATAGTAAAATGAAAGAAATCAGTTTTCTTTTTTTGTCATGGTGGCTCTTAACTGTTCTGTCATAAATTGGGTTTTTGTTGGGAAGAATGCTTAGATTAAATCAATTTTTCCCAAATTGTGGTCTGAGATCCTCAAACTACTAGCATGAGAATGAGGTGGAGGCTTGTTAAAAATGAAAAGTCCTGGGTCCCCACCTACAAAACCTATCTCGGAGTCTGATCAATCTGCCAATTCTAGCTGCTTCTTAGGCGCATCTGGGTTTGAGATCCACTGAGCTAGGTGAATCCAAGGGCCCCTTCCCCCTACAAAATTTTGTGAGGCTTGGAGGGTCTTTCCAAAGTTAAGCTCGTTAGTAATAGAAATTTGTACTCCTCCCTTGCAATAGATTTAACAAACCTGAGGGGCCAGCCCCTTGGCCGAGTGGTTAAGTTCGTGCATTCTGATTTGGCAGCCCAGGGTTTCGCTGGTTCGGATCCTGGGCGCGGACATGGCACCGCTCCACAGGCCACGGTGAGGCGGCGTCCCACATGCCACAACTAGAAGGACCCACAACTAAAAAGAAAAAAATATATATATATATATACAACTACGTACTGGGGAGACTTGGGGAGAAAAAGCAGAAAAAAAAACCCTGGAAAAGACTTCTCCAAATTAGATTCAGTTAACAGATAAGGTTTAGTATCTAGAGATCTAGTCAATATTGGGTTTGGTAAACAAATAGTACTTAAGCATTTATTCAGGGAATTGGATTTAAAATAAATCAATCAAGTAACTTGAATCTCAGCGATTCTCATGATGTCTGGGAGGCTAATTAATCTATGTTTTCACGCATTTTCTGTTCAGTTTCAAAAAAATCCAAATTCCTTCAGGTTAGTTCCTCTCCGGGTAGAGGTTACTTGTCTTCAAAACCTACAAGAGATTGAAGAAGAGTTCACAGAGAGCCACTTGAGGCCTTAAAAATCGAATGAAGAATTTGACATCAAGAAGGAAGAGAGGAATTTTCTCTTCAGCAAATCCTTCCTTGTAGATGATGGTTGAATTAGAACAACACCTGCTTCCAGCTGGTGAGGCTGTGAAGCAACTGGAACTCATATAATGTTGATAGGAAGTGGAAATTGTGCACTCACTTTAGAAAAAGACTTGGCAGTTCCTTAAAAAGTTAAATATGCACCTTTCCTATGACCTAGCAATTCCACTCCTAGGTATTTATCCAAGAGAAAGGAAAGCACAAATTCATGCAAAGACTTGTACTGGAGTATCCTTAGCAGCTGTTTTCACAATAGGCAGAAACTGGCATCAGCTTACATGTTCATGAACAGAATGGCTAAATAAACTGTGGAATCTTCATTCAATGGAATATATCCACTACTGATATACCTAAGACATAGATGAACTTCAAAATATTATGATGAATGAAAGAAGCCTTATGCAAAAGATTACATACTGTATGATTCCATTCACACGTTCTTGGGTCTGTTTATTTGCTCTTTGTGCAGACATAGTTCCAGGCCCTTCCACAGAAGAGAATCTGGCAGAGGGTCTGAGCTGGAGACAGCACCCAGTTACAATAATAACCACCATTTCTGAATGCTTAAGGGCCTGGCACTACCCTGAAATTTGTGTATTACTCCTATCTTATGGATGAGAAAACTGGGCCTCAGACCCAGCATATGACTTGCCCAAAGCTACATAGAAAATAAGTGCTCTAGTTGGGTCTGTTTCTGTCTTCTTTCCAGAGTAGCTCTTGCAGTTTCCCCCTGAGGGTGCTTTAGTCAAGAAGAGGGTGTTGGTAACGCAGGGAGAGAAGTCAGCGGTGTGGTGGTGTGGGGGGGCGAGGGAGACTACTGAAGAAGATAAACTATTTGTCTTGTAGATCTTTCTTTCAAGGTTAGAGACTACCTTCTCCACTCTCCTTCACGATATATTGAGCAATGGCTCATCTGTTCCTGCTTATCCGGAGGTAGATAAGGAAATTGTCCTGAAGAAGTAAATTACAAAACAAGTCTTGTAACAGGATTTTGAACTGGTCTGCAGAGCCTTTGGTGAACTTCCCGGTAGACTAAGTTACTACATGGGACAAAGTTGCAAAATATTTTACAGATTTTCCTTTTTATGCTTTGTGCCTTCAGAGGGTAATAAACAAAGGGACATGTTTTCTGTTCTCTCTTGGGGACATCCGGGAGGAAGAATGGAGGTGTGTTGAGGCGGTGGGGAGGGTGGGATATTCAGATTCTGTTTTTCTGCCGGCACCAACACACTTCCGTGATGGCTTATACTAGCGATTCCAAAGCCACCGCCTCAGATTCCTTGACAACTCTACCGTCTAACAAGATGACCACTGTCTGAAGCCATAACAGACGAATCTTTAACATAGGAACTCATTTGGTGGAGGTGTGTCACCGGCTCTTTGAGAAGCTGTTGAAAACCTTGGAGGATTTCCCTGTAGAAATGAACCTACATGTAAAATTCTCCATGCAATGTAAAAAGGTTGACAGGCCCACTAAGACCCACCTACGGGGTCCCTGTTAAGAACCCCTGCATTTGTGGATTGTACACTTGAAATTTACCCAGAATACCTTGGGTTGAGAGTGGGACTCTAGCAGAGTGGTTCTAAGATTGCGGCAAGTATAAACCCGTTGGTATAAAGAGCCCTGGCTAAGGGGCAGAAATCTCAGTTTTGCCACTTTACCGGCTGTGTGGCCTCAGGCAAATGCTTTCTGAGCCTTAATTTCCTCATCTAGAAAACGAAGGCAATAACATCCGCCCTGATCCACCTTGCCGAGAAGAATATGAATGTGAGACAATCTCATTCTTTGTAAACTTTTAATCATTTCACAAACATTGATTGTGCCAGACACTGGCCTAAGTGCTGGGGTTACAGTGATGAGTCAATCACTAAGAATTTCCTGCCCTCGTGGGCCAGGTAAACAGGTGACCAGTAATAAATGGATAAATGAATGAATGAATGACTAGAACAAAGTGCATAATTACAAAGCGTTCATTACCTTCATAGCTCTTATCACTGAGTGTAGTGATGGATGGGAAAGAACATGGTGGGGAGATAGAAACTACTTAGAAAGAATAGTTAGAAGTTCCTTGTAAGAGGAGCCGTTTAAGTCACTAAGTCATTAAGAAAGCGGAAGTGGCAATGGAGATGGAGAGGAATAGGCAGATTGGAGAAATACTTTATTTTATTAAAATACGTTAAAAAATTTTTTTGGATAGGTAATACATTGACATGATTCAAAATTCAAAAGGTACAAAAAGAAATAAAGTAGAAGTTTCCTTTCTATCCAGCCACCTAATTCCCCTCCCCGGAAGCAACACATTGCATCCACTTCTTTTATATTCTTCCAGAGATTTTTTTTCATATGCAAGCAAATACATTTCCACAAATGATTGTGTATTATATATAGTGTTCTGTACCTTGCATTTCTTTCTTAACAATGTATCTTGGAGCTTACTCCGTATTAGTATCTAAACAGATGCCTCATTCATTTTGATGGCTGCAGTGCTCCATTGTATGTATGTACCGTAATTTATTAAACCTCTTCCCTAGTGATGGACATTTAGGGTTTTCCAAACTTTTGCTGTTACAAATAATGCTGTACATGCCAATTTGTGCATGTGCGTGTGTATCTGTAGGATAGATTCCTAGAGGTGGAATTGCTGGGTGCATTGGTAATTTTGACAGGCATTGTCTTTTCCCCTTATGAGATATCCTACCAATTTACAGGGCCAACCAGCAATGTCTGGGAGAGACTTTCCCCCCATATCTTTGTCGGTTATTGGATTATCAAATTTTCGGAGCTTGTGAATCTGCTAAATGAAGAATTTCTCAGTGCAGTTTTTATTTATTTATTTCTGTTACTATGAACAAGGTTGAACACCTTTTCCCACATTTAAGAGCCATTTGTATTTTCGTCTCTGTGAACTGCATGCTCCTAGCCGCCACCATTTTTTCTTTTAAGCTGATGGTGTCTCATTTTTGATTTGTAGAAGCCCTATATATATATATATATATATGTCATTTGAATTGTAATCACTTTTTCCAGTTGTTTGTCTTTTGACTTTGCTTATGGTTGTATTTGTCATCTAGAAATACTTAACTTTTAGTCGTAGATAGTAATCATTTCTTTTATGCTTCTGGGTTTTGGGTCAGCTTAGATAGGCCATTCTGCACGTATAAGAGAGCGCTTGTCTGCTTCCTTCTAGTGTCTTTATTGTTCCATTTTCTATATTTAAATCATGAATCTATTTGTAATAAGTGAGGGGTATGGAACCACCACATGCTCACCAGTAGTTGCAATATAATTTATTGAATAATCCAGCATTTCCACACTGCTTCAACATGTCACTTTTATCATATATTAAATTTCAGTGGGCAATTGTCTCATTTCTGAAACTTCTGTTCTGTTGAAGTCTATTCATGTGTCATTATCACATGGTCTTAATTGTTATAGCTTTGTAATAAATTTTAGTATTTTGTAAATCTAGTTCCTTTTTATTTATCTTCTTTTGAAAACAATTGTTGTCTACTCTTGATTATTCTTTTTTGCCCATGTGAACTCTAGAAACAGTTTCTTTCCAGAAGAAATCCTGCTGACCTTTTTAAATTGGGTTCACATTAAAGTTAGGATTCATTTAGGGAAAATGAGCCATTTTTATGATGCTGATTCTTCCTATCCAAAAGTATGCTTGTGTCCTGCGGGAACATTTAAAAGTTTTCTTCAAGGACTGGGCTGGTGGCATAGTGGCTGAGTTTACATGCACCACTTCGGTGGCCCAGGCTTCACAGGTTCAGAACCCGGGTGTGGACCTATACCACTCATCAAGCCATGCTGCGGAGGCATCCCACATACAAAATGGAAGAAGATGGGCACAGATGTCAGCTCAGGACCACTGTTCCTCAAGCAAAAAGAGGAAGATTGGTGATACATGTTGGCTCAGGGCCAATCTTCCTCAGCCCCCCCGCCCCCACAAAAAAAGTTTTCTTCATATAGATCATGCAAATATTTTAAGTATATTCCCAGATAGTTTATCTTTCTAGTGGCTTTTTTAAATGGAGGTCTTTTCTTCTTATAGCTCTTCTGTTTGTGTCTACGATGCCTATATATCAATTTTGTATATGTATTTTTATTTATTAATTTTGTATCTATAAATTTTTTGAATTATCTTATTTTTATAATGGTTTTTCAGTTGCTTCTTTCTATTTTCCAGGTATACAATTGTACCAAGTGTAAATAATGATAATTTTACCTTCTCATTTCCAATTTTATGCCTTTAACTTATTTCTTTTACCTAATTACATTAGCTACTATCTCCAAATTAAGGTTAAATAATAGTAATGATTGTGAACATCCTAGTTGTATTCCTGCAAATGAGAATGCTTTCACTGTTTTCCCGTTAAGCATGATGCTGACTTTGGGATATACATATATATAAATATATGTGTATGTAATGGTAAAATATACGCAACATAAAATTTATCATTTTAACCATTTCTAAGTGTACAGTTCAGTGGCACTAAGTACTTTCCCATTGTTGTGCAACCGTCACCACTATCCATCTCCAGAACCTTTTCATCATTGTGCAGAATATGTTTTTATCATGCTGTTTTATCCTTACTTTCTATTTTACAAAGAGATTTTAAAAACAAGAATGGATATTAAATTTTATTAAATGCCCTTTTAGCATTTAGGAACAAAATGATATGATTTTACTTGTTTGATCTGCTAATATAATGAATTGTTTTAGTAAATTTCCTAATATTGAATTATCCTTGCATTCCTGGAATTAATCGGTCCTGGTCAGGGTGTGCTAGTCTTTTAACGTGTTTTTTTCTTTTAATTAGGATTAAAAAAATCTTTAGCTTTAGTCAGTTTGGCCTCCAGTTTTCCCTTTTTGCCCATGAGATGCTTTTACGTGGTAGAAATGACAGAGCTTGCTGGTGGGTTAGATGTGGGGATCGAGGATAAAGAAGGAATCGGATGAAACTCAGCTTTATGGCCAGCTAGGGGGAATGTTGATACCTTATACTGAGCTGGGGAAGACCCGGGATGGGAGGTCAACAGTGAGACTCCAAGGCAGTGCGAGGGAGGGGTTATCAGACTCACCTCGTGAGCACTTTCAAAACGCACGCACTGAAGTTAAAATAGTTGTAAACCTCCAGTTCAAGACAGTGGACTGTTTATTTCCTATCCCTCTTGAGACTCTATTAAAATGATAATAGGGGCCGGTGGTGGCGCAGCGGATAAGTTCCGCTTCTCGGTGGCCCGGGGTTCGTCGGTTCGGATCCTGGGTGCGGACATGGCACCGCTTGGCAAACGCCATGCTGCGGTAGGCATCCCACGTATACAGTAGAGAAAGATGGGCACGGATGTTAGCTCAGGGCCAGGCTTCCTCAGCAAAAAGAGGAGGATTGGCAGTAGTTAGCTCAGGGCTAATCTTCCTCAAAAAAAAAAAAAAAGATAATAAAAGAATAGAAAAAAAATGTATAAGCCAATAACAAAGAAGAGAGCATAAGCAGTCAAGAGTGTGTGGTAGGGGTGGGGGGACATCCGTGCATGAGGGATTCCAGTAAGTTCCAGGGAGAGGAAGGCCAATGGCAGGCTGATGACTGATGCGGTGGGGAAGAGGGCCGGCTGGCCTAGAATTTGTGCAGCGCAGGCTACAGCCAAGGATGGAGCACAACCGAAGAGCTGAGACACCAGGGTCAGCAGAAATGAAAACAGGGGGACTATCGGAAGGCTGCAGAGGAAGTGTTGCTTCCCCATCCCTGTCTCATACCTCCACGCAGGATCCAGTAGCGAAACATCTAGTATCCAAGCAAAATAATAATAACAACAGCAGTAATAATAATACAACAAGACATTAAAAATTGGCAGGTCGCTCTCTAAATACATTTAATAAATGGTCTAGGGGGCAGTAGGGCAGTTGAGGGCAGAAGTAGGATTAGCTCCCAAATGCAAAGATGATGACTTCTGGCACTTAGGGCTCCCCAAGACAATAGGGGACCTATTCACCCTAAAGGGATGAAATTCAGCCAGTCAACAAGACCTATCCAAGTATACATAGTCCTTAATCCGTTTTCTAGTGCCTCATTCTTACGTATGAGAGTAAAAGATTACCAGACATTTGGAAAAAGCTTGCAACATGCAAAGGAAAGATACAAAGAAAATCAATGAAGGAACTAAAAATATGCTCTGACCATATTTGGAGAGGAAGAGGTCGTGGGGGAAGGAGTTGTGTAACTGAGCTAAATTCTCAACTGTCATGCCAGGAAGTGAACAGATAATATCTAAAAATGGTAAATAAATAGTGGCATAAGCAGATTGTTTAGAGATACAGAGAGAAACCTCAGAAGACAGAGTTAAAGGAGGAATAGATAGTGATGGAGCAGCGGGGAATGGTGAGAGAAGCCATTCTAAAGTACTTGATGTTTTAACCATGTGCAAATTTTACTTTAATAAAATACGTGAAAAGGTATTTAAAAAAACAAAAGCAGAGGGGGCCGGCCCAGTGGTGCAGCGGTTAAGTGCACACGTTCCGCTTCTCAACGGCCCAGGGTTCGCTGGTTCAGATCCTGGGTGCGGACATGGCACCGCTTGGCAAAAGCCATCCTGTAGTAGGCGTCCCATGTATAGGGTAGGGGAAGATGGGCACAGATGTTAGCTCAGGGCCAGTCTTCCTCGGCAAAAAAGAGAAGGACTGGCAGTAGTTAGTTCAGGGCTAATCTTCCTCAGAAAAAAAGAAAAAGCAGAAAACAAAATGCACATAGTCAGTCAGGTTCTTCATAGAATGTGTCTGAACGGAGGGGGCAGGGGAGTGCCCCCCACACAGATGTGGAAAAGGCTTCCCACGGCCATTCTAATCTGAGATTCCCCTCCGCCTCGCGCTATAGACAAGAGAGATGCTGGTCTCTTTCCTGGGGGAACTGTGAAACAGATTTCTGGTAGATACTAAACTCCTTGAAGTCAAGTGCATATCAATTACCACGCCCTCTCACAAATAAATATTTCGGGGAGCATGAAGTATAAATAATGAGAGGGCATCAACTTAGGTTTGATAACGCCTCATCAATAAAAAAACTAAGATTGATTAGTTACATGTTGATTTGTGTGCTTCTGGCTAAATTTACAAAAATAAAGTGATCCTGGAATAGGAGTGAGGAAGAAAGAGGGAAGAAACAGAAAAAATCCAAACAAAAATCTTTTAACTGTCCCAAATATTAAATTACAGTTGCAAAAAACTGGGACCAAAACAAGAAGGAAAGAGTTCTTTTTGGAATTTTACTTGCTGTTCCCAACGCCCAAAATGCTCTTCCATAAGGTCTTTGCCTGGCTATCTCCTTGTCATTCAGATCTCAGTTTAAATGTCATTTCACTCATTCGTCCAGCATAATAGTTATTGAGCAGCTTCTAGCGTGGGGCACTGTGCTAGCTGGCTGGGGAGCAAGGAGACACCACAATGTCCCTACTCTCAGGGAATGGTGCAAGGAGACTGACAATAAGCAAATAAGTAGATAATTATTGCAGGTTGGGTTCCCTGGGAAGCTGACTCTGAGTTGTGCCAAAGACAAAACTAAGTTCAAGACAAAATTAACATAGGCTCTTCATTCATAGACTTTTAGCAAGGGAATCCATCTGCCATCACTTCTGTTTTAGCTTGGGTTCAAGGGTGTTAGCACGTTTTATAGAGTAAAAAGAGAAAATACTGAGATGTCTCTGACAAGGTTCTATTATGTGGGAGTTTTGGAAGTGGGGGCACTTTCTAAATGATCTTCAGGTACATTTGGCTGTCCTTGGTTGGAGTCCTTTGGCGGACATTTGGAAAGAGGAAGGATTGTTCAATGTTAAGGGCGGATGGATTTCCATGGCTGGCCGGTTCCTGGAGCAAGTAAGGGTCCATGTCGATTTTTTGCTGAACGCTGCCTTAAGGGTGCATATTGGAGGGTCTGGGGGAGGGGGCGTGGCTATCAGGCCAGGCGGTTTCTCAGATGGAGGTTAGATGCAAGCTGTTCATTAGGGAGATCCCTTGGGATCAACACCTGTGGGAAGTAGGGAGAGCAAGCAGGCATGGGCAGAGGAAGAAATCGAGCTACCATGGGGCGCAGTAAACGCCTCAGGCAACCTCTGGGGCTCTCTAGAGCTAGAATGGCCCTTCAGAGTTGTCCTGAGTTTGGGAAGAGATGACCGGGTCTCTTATACTCTGGCAATAATCAGTCATTGAAAGTGACGAAATAAGTTGGGCCTTATTATTATTTCTCTCTAAATTTTACTTCTTCTGGTGTTAACTCCTTATCTGCAAATGTGGAAAGAACTTTGTATATTACTCTGAGTAAGATGGACTGTGATTGGAAAGTTTTGAGCAAAGAAGTGCCTTGATCTTACAGGGACATGATCTGACAAGCTTTAAAAGATTCACTCTGGCTGCAGTGTAGACATTCACTTGTAGGGATGCAAGGTTGGAAATAGGAGGCTATTGAAAAACTAGTCCAAAGGAAACAAGGATGGGCATGGACCAGGGTGGGAGCAGAGTTGGTAATGAAGAAAGGAGTGATTCTGGAGACATTTCAAAGGAAGAGCCAAAAGTATTTACTATAAATTAGATATGGGATATGAGAAGAAGAGAGGAGTCAAGGAAGACTTCAACATTTTTGGTGTGAAGAGGTGGCGTTGCTCATTCTACCGAGAAGGGAAATACCGAAAAGAATAGATGTGGGACAGGAAGAGAATCAAGATTTTAGTTTGGGACATAAATGGAATTTGACATGGCTATTAGATTTTCAAGTGGAGATCCTGGAAAGGCAAGTGGGTATATAAGTCTGGAGTTCAGGGAAGAGGTTGGGTTTAGAGATGAAAATTTGGGAGTCTTCAGCATATAGATGGCATTGGGAGAGTGGTGAATCTTGATTCTCTTTGTTGACCGGTTTTCAGAATAATGAGTTAGTTTTCCTAGCATTATCTTCAGGTGATCAATGAGGTGTTCTTTTTGTTTTTGTTTTTATATATCTTAACCATGAACTCATGAATTTAAATATATCCAATATGTTTCCATCCTATGCAATTATACCTCCTACTGATGCTCAGATCTTTGGCAAGTGGGAGTTCCATAAGTTGGCACCCGAATTCTTTTGCTGCTTGCCCAGCAGTCATTGATAGCTTCCTTACTTTCTAATATGACAAGATAGTCCAGGCTGGTCTTCTACATTTCCTACGCCAAACTTGGAATCAACCATTTCTTCAAGGAGTCCCGGTCTTTTTTAGTGTGAAATAGTATTTGGATACTACAATCTGGGCATTCATTAATACTGAATTGGTCATTGTTTCTAGGCCTTTTCAATGTCAGAGCTTGGAAATAGATTTTTTTCTATAAAGACAAAATACATTATGAGTTTGTATATAACACTTTTATTTTTAATTTTTATTTTTTTCGGATGTACATCATATTTCAAATTCTGGATACATTACATCATGTTCACCACCCGAACACTAATTATAGTGCATCCCCTCACATGTGACCCTAATGACCCCTTTTGCCCTCTCCCCTCCCCCCTTCCCCAATGGTAACCACCAGTCCAATCTCCAATGCTATGTGTTTGTTGTTGTTTTTTTTGTCGTTTTCATCTTCTACTTATGAGTGAGATCATATGGTATTTGACTTATGGCTGAGTAGTAGTCCATCGTGTATGAATACCACATCTTTATCCATTCGTCCCTTGATGGGCACCTAGGTTGCTTCCAAGTCTTGGCTATTGTGTATAATGCCACAATGAACATAGGGGTGCAAGTATCTTTATGCCTTTGTGTTTTCAAGTTCTTTGGATAAATACCCAGCAGTGGAATAGCTGGATCATATGGTAGATCTATCCTTAATTTTCTGAGGATACTCCAAACTGCTTTCCATAGTGGCTGCACCAGTTTGCACTGTCACCAGCAGTGAACAAGGGTTCCCTTCTCTCCACACCCTCTCCAACATTTGTTGTTTCCTGTCTTGTTAATTATAGCCATTCTGACCGGAGTGAGGTGATACCTCATTGTAGTTTTGATTTGCATTTCCCTGATAGCTAATGATGTTGAGCATCTTTTCATATGCCTCTTGGCCATCTGTATCTCTTCTTTGGAGAAATCTCTGTTCAGATCTTTTGCCCATTTTCTAATTGGATTGTTGGTTTTTTTGTTGTTGAGCTGTATGAGTTCTTTGTATATTTTGGATATTAACCCCTTATCTGATACTTTAAATATCTTCTCCCAATTGTTAGGTTGTCTTTTCGTTTTGTTGATGGTTTCCTTTGCTGTGCAGAAACTTTTTAGTTTGATGTAGTCCCATTTGTTCATTTTTTCTTTTGTTTCCCTTGCCCGGTCAGACATGAGACTTGAAAATATGCTGCTCAGACCAATGTCATAGAGTGTACTGCCTATGTTTTCTTCTAGAAGTCTCATGGTTTCGGGTCTTACATTCAAGTCTTTAATCCATTTTGAGTTGATTTTTGTGCATGGTGTAAGGGAATGGTCTACTTTCATTCTTTTGCATGTGGCTGTCCAGTTTTCCCAACACCATTTATTGAAGAGACTCTCCTTTCTCCATCGTATGCTCTTGGCTCCCTTGTCAAATATTAGCTGTCCATAAACGTGTGGGTTTACTTCTGGGCTCTCAGTTTTGTTCCATTGATCTGTGTGTCTGTTTTTGTGCCAGTACCATGCTGTTTTGGTTACTATGGCTTTGTAGTATAATTTGAAATCTGGGAGTGTGATACCTCCAGCTTTGTTCTGTTTTCTCAGGAATCCTTTGGCTATTCGGGGTCTTTTGCTGTTCCATATAAATTTTAGGATTCTTTGTTCTATTTCTGTAAAAAATGTTGTTGGAACTTTGATAGGGATTGTGTTGAACCTGTAGATTGCTTTAGGAAGTATGGACATTTTAACAATGTTAATTCTTCCAATCCAAGAGCATGGAATATCTTTCCATTTCTTTGTGTCTTCTTCGATTTCTTTCAACAATGTTTTATAGTTTTCGGTGTACAGATCTTTCACCTCTTTCGTTAAGTTTATTCCTAGGTATTTTATTCTTTTTGTTGCAATTGTAAATGGGATTGTATTCTTAATTTCTCTTTCTGCTACTTTGTTGTTAGTGTATAGAAACACAGCGGATTTTTGTACATCGATTTTGTATCCTGCAACTTGACTGTATTCCTTTGTTATTTCTAAAAGTTTTTTAGTGGACTCTTTAGGGTTTTCTAGATATAAAATCATGTCATCTGCAAAGAGTGACAGTTTCGCTTCTTCTTTTCCAATGTGGATTCTTTTTATTTCTTTTTCTTGCCTGATTGCTCTGGCTAGGACTTCCAATACTATGTTAAATAAGAGTGGTGACAGTGGGCATCCTTGTCTGGTTCCTGTTCTTAGAGGGATAGCTTTCAGTTTTTCTCCATTGAGAATGATATTTGCTGTGGGTTTGTCATATATGGCCTTTATTATGTTAAGGTATTTTCCTTCTATACCCATTTTATTTAGAGTTTTTATCATAAATGGATGCTGTATCTTGTCAAATGCTTTCTCTGCATCTATTGAGATGATCATGTGATTTTTATTCTTCATTTTGTTAATGTGGTGTATCACGTTGATAGATTTGCGGATGTTGAACCATCCCTGCATCCCCGGAATGAAACACACTTGATCATGATGTATGATCTTTTTAGTGTATTGTTGTATTCGATTTGCTAGTATTTTGTTGAGGATTTTTGCATCAATGTTCATCAGTGATATTGGCCTGTAATTTTCTTTTTTTGTGTTGTCCTTGTCTGGTTTTGGTATCAGGATAATGTTTGCTTCATAGAAGGAGTCAGGAAGCCTCCCCTCCTCTTCAATTTTTTGGAAGAGTTTAACAAGGATAGGTATTAAGTCTTCTTTGAATGTTCGGTAGAATACACCAGGGAAGCCATCTGGTCCTGGACTTTTATTTTTTGGGAGGTTTTTAATTGCTGTTTCGATCTCCTTATTGGTGATCAGTCTATTCAAATTTTCTACATCTTCTTGGTCCAGTTTTATATAACACTTCTAATTCAAATTCAGGACTACAGGGTTTTACTTAACCTCTTTGATATTCAATTGGCATCTCTATGTATTCTCTCATACCACAATTTTGGTTCCCAATTTCATCAACATATTACGTGAAACAGTCTTAGAATACCAACACCAACACTACCACTAACATGATTGCTGAAAAGAGTTAAGATGTTTTTGAATTTCCTCTTGCCTTTAGAGTATAGCCCACTAGGGATATATAGGCAAATTACTGTATTTAAAGGTAACTTGAAATAATTATTCTCTGTGTGGTTTTTCTGCCAATTTGATAGACAATTCAGTTCATTTGTTTTGTATAGTTTTCTGTTTTTAGGGGTTGCTTTTTTCAATTTAATTTTGTTTTCTAATTAGGTAAAATAGATGGTCTCGAAATCAAGTATCCAAAATAAGATATATTCAGAGAAGTCTGGCTTCCGTCCCTGTCCCTCCCACCCTGTTCCCTCTGTCTCTCTCTCAGTAACTTTGAAAAATATTTTTGTTTATCCTTCCATTAAAAAAAGCACATATATGTTAGGAGATAATTTTCCATGGTTCTCTCCTGTTTCTGCACACCTTGTGAACAGTCACTGACTGCTCTTGTTCCAGACTATCTTTTCAAGGATGTTTGGGTAGCTAACACCTTGGAAGATAGAGACAGTGTCTCTCTTGGGCGCACACGGCAGGCAGGCTTACTGCCCATTATAAAATCTTTGCCTTCCCTAAGCTCAGGGCTCCTTTTCTGGACTGTAACCCACTGCATGTACGGGCATTACACAACCTTCTTCATGACATCTTTTAGGAATTGGGGCTTGGGGAACTGGCTCAAATGCTGATACTCTGACCAGTGCTGTTTCTGTGAGTAATAAATTCCTTTGTCTCTCCTTTGTGATCAGGAGTTTTGTTTTTTTTTTTTTTTGAGGAAGATTAGCCCTGAGCTAACTACTGCCAATCCTCCTCTTTTAGCTGAGGAAGACTGGCCCTGAGCTAACATCTGTGCCCATCTTCCTCCACTTTATATGTGGGACGCCTACCATAGCATGGCGTGCCAAGCGGTGCAATGTCCACACCCAGGATCTGAACCGGTGAACCCCAGGCCGCTGAGAAGCAGAACATGCACACTTAACCACTGCGCCACCAGGCCAGCCCCCGATCAGAGAGTTTTGAGCAAAGAAAGAAGTGCCTTGGTCTTACAGGGACATAATCTTACACGCTTTAAAAGGATAACTCTGGCTGTAGTGTAGACAATCACCTATAGGGATGCAAGAATGGAAACAGGAGGCTGCTGAAAAACTAGTCCAAAGGAAACTTCGGATGGGCCTGGACCAGGGCGGGCACAGAGGAGGTAATGAGAAGAGGACTGATTCTGGAGACATTTGATCCTCCTCAGTTTCAGATATTAGAGGTGTTAACTTCAAACTACAAAATGAGCATATTTTAAAAAGTTGTTTTAAGTTTAATTTTATCAGTTTATTCAATAGGCCTAAAATGGCATCAAAAGAGATGCACTGAAAAGTCTTCTTTACAACCTTATTCCAGTCATCCATCCCCTTCCAAAGGCAATTAGAGTTACTACTTAGTTAAATAGTCGAAAGAAATATGAGATGAAATTACAAGACCCAAAAGTCTTATGTCTTCTGCTAGAATCCATGATGGTGTGGTAGGCTAACTTGTTAGATTGCAAGTAGGACAAAATCTCAGACCCTTCCCCGTTCTTGACAATACACACATATTTCTTTGTATTCTACCCTACCCACTTTTTAGACAATTGTTAGTGTTCTATACATACTTTGCTCGTTTAAGGATAAAGCACAGGAAATATTTAAAATCAAGGGACTGGAAGAGATCTAGGGGGTGAGTACAGGTCAAAAAGAAGTCCAGGGGTGAGCCCTGGGGCATTCCAATATTTGGATGTTGGGAAGGTGAAGGAACATCATTGTAGAAGACTGAGAAGAAGCTGCTAGTGAGGTCAGAAGGGAATCAAAAAGAGTGAAGGCCCTGATTCTGAAGGCTTTCATAGCCAACACCCCTGAAAAACTCTAAGGGAGTTCCACCTCCAACCCGGTCACTCTGTATTTATCACCTGTTTTAAATACTTCAGAGCATTTATAAACATCTGAAATTGTTTATTTACTTGCTTATTTAACTGCCACATTAGGTCATTTACTCCACGAGAGCAGAGACTTGTCTAAAAGGGTGACTAAACCAGGGCCTGAGGACCCCTATAGACTGCGAAAGGGCAAATTGTGTGTGCATGTGTGCATGCGTGTGTGTACTTTAAAAAGGGAAACAGGATAATTCAAGTAATTATAGACACCTAGATACTTGGGAAAATACGAGAACAAATTATGAACCAATCAATTCTCCAGCACTTAAGAAAGCAAAAATCAGTGTGTGGCAAGCAGCACGATCCCATGGTGAGCCAGTGTGCCAGACTGATTCTGTTTTCTGCTATGAGTGCCATGTCATGCTGATCTTGGGGAAGCAATAGATGTAATCTATTCAGACTTCATTAAGGCTTACATGTCCTCCAGCATGCTTTTCTAATCAACAAGCTAGACAGATAAGATCTATATCTACTGTGTCCAAGAACACTTTCCTGCTTGCCAAAAGTGTAGCAGGGACCCAATCATATTTATTACTACTGTTCAGAGCTAGTAGCAGCCTGGGGAGAGAGTGATGAAGAAAATATTGGGCTCATAGGGAAAAGATAAGCACAAGGAAGTCAAGGGAAGAGAAGATATGACAATACCTTGGCTTAGGTATTATTTATCATTTATGCACAGGAAAATATTCAGTTCTCCCCATATGGTGCTTGACAGATACAATGGATGACCTTGGCTCAGCCACAGGGCTTAATAGCAGAGCTTATCGCGTTTAATAAATAAATATATTTTATAAGCAAGGGATATTTTTTTCAACTTATAGTACCTTTAAAAGTTATTTTACTTTTTTCTGATGATAGATATAGTTAACATCTTCTAAAAGAAAAAAATACACAAAAAAAACACAGTATAGTAAGAGGCAATACAGCTTGGTGTTTAAATAACCATGAACTTTGGTGCCAGACCATACCAGGTTCAAATCCAGGCTGTGCTACTTCACAGAACTATATGATCCTTTTCTTGCTTGAGCCTCAATTTCCACAATAATAAAATGGGGATAATAATGCTTAATTTGTAGGGTTGTTGTAAAGATTAAAGGAGCTTGGGTTTTTTGCTTCAGATAACATGAAAGAATGGGTAGTCTGATAAACTTTTCCATAATGAGGCATCTAGAAATCCTGGATAAAATACAAGCTCCCTAGAAAGTAAACAAAACCTCCAAGAGTCAAAAAGCAACAGAAAACAGAAACCAAAGAGATAGGCAAGTCCAAAAGCCACTCATAATTGCCACTATTAGGAAGGTAGAACTCTGGTTTTTCACACCTACATAGGGACAGAGGACACAGGGCTCTGGGCCCACAAAAGGAGGGTGTTAGAACTACAACTTGAAGTCAGGACCCCCTAGGAAATACAGCATAGTGAAATGGTAGGCCAGAAAAACCATCTGCTTGCAGTAATGGTAAAAAATGAGTCTTATCTGTCTCAATTTCCCCTCTAAGTGGAGAAAAACATCTTCTCTGAAAATTTGAAACTATAAGCCTGCTTTCATATGTGGTTAGAATTCAAATTTATGTCATCCATGAAGTCTAAAGGGATTTAATTTAAAGTAGTCCCGGGTTCATAACACCCTGCAGTGCTTGATAGAAGATAGTGGAAATTCTCTCTGGAGGAATTTGGCCCTCAAACCAGATTCCTTAAGATTTCCACAGATAAAGTTCGTTTAAACAGAAGCCAATATAAAGTTAGAAAACACTTGAAGAAGCAAGCCACTATAAACTAGAGTCAGTGTAAATAAAACCCAGCAGAATCGCACCTTCCTGAATTTCAAATATTAGATGTGTCAAATTCAAACTATAAAATTAGTATATTTAAAAATTTGTTTTGAGTTTAATTTCATCAATTTATTCAATAGGTCTGAAATGGTATCAAAAAAGATGCATTGAAAAGTCTTCTTTCCAACTTCATCCCAGTCATCCAATGCCCTCTCCAAAGGCAACTAGAGTTACTAGTTAGTTAAATTGTCAAAAGAAATATGAGATGGAATTACTGATATGAGCAAGGAACAAGAGTACATAAAAAATAATCAAATAGATTTGAAAAAAGGTCCAAATAAGACTTTTAGAAGTGAAAAATATAATCATTGAAATTACATACTCAATGGCTGGGTTATAGAGATTAGACAGATCTAAAGATAGAACAAGTGAACTAGAAGAAAAATCTGAAGAAAATTGCACAGAATTCAGTGCTCAGATACAAGGAGATGGAAAATATGAGAGGATAAGAGACATTGAGGATACAACGAGACAATTTAGTATACCTATCCTCACAGAGAGAACAGAAAGAATGGGGGAAAGGTAATATTTAAATACACAATGGTGGAGAATTTTCTAGAATTGTTGAAAGACATGAATCTTTGGGTTGAAGAGCTATCATGAACTCTGAGGACACTAATAAAAACATATGTTCTTAGACTTATCATAGTAAAACTGCAGAACACTAAAGACAAGGAAAATCTCAGAAGTAATTGGGAAGAAAGAAAAAAGATTACCAAAAAATGAAAAGCAATTGGACTGATAACAGGCTTATCAACAGCAAAAATAAAACCAGAAGATAGTAGATTGTACCTTTAAAGTGGGAAAACAAAATAATTGTCAACCTAGAGTTGTATACTCAGATGAATTCTTTTTTTTGTAAACAAAACTATCTTTCTGTTTGTATTTATTAAGATCAGTGTATGTAATAAGCCACTTTCAAAGACAGAGATACCTGTTTAAGAAATGTTAATTGCAACTTTGTTTGCAGAAGCAAAACATACCTATAAGATGATAAATTATGATATATTCATAATGGAATACTATATAGTTATAATGATATAGAAATATATGTAGTACATATTTGCAAATTATAAAAATCAGGTAGTCCAGCAATGTGTATATTATGATCCCGTTTTTGTAAATAAACACATGCATGCATGTGAATTAAAATAATATAGAAAAATACACAAGAATCTGTTAGCAGTGGTTATATCTTGGTCTGAAGTCAGATGGTAGAGAATAGATCGCAGGAATTTGACTTTGAAATTTATATTCTTCTCGTACTCTTTTTTTTTGCTTTCTTTTTTTTTATTAAGATTTTTTTTTAGAGAATTGTCTTTTAAGAGTGAGGGGAAAGTGGGGCTGGCCCCGTGGCCGAGTGGTTAAGTTCGTGCACTCCGCTGCAGGCGGCCCAGTGTTTCGTTGGTTCGAATCCTGGGCGCGGACATGGCACTGCTCATCAGACCATGCTGAGGCAGCGTCTCACATGCCACAACTAGAAGAACCCACAACGAAGAATATACAACTATGTACCGGGGGGCTTTGGGGAGAAAAAGGAAAAAATAAAAAAATCTTAAAAAAAAAAAAAAAAGTGAGGGGAAAGTAAAGATGTTTCCAGATAAAGAAAAACTGAGAATTTGCTACCATACATTCTTCAGAAAGATCGATCCCATAGTAAATGTCTTAGATATAAGAATGAAAGATAAACAAATAAACTGGTAAAAATGGAAGGAAGAATGTAAACACATACTGACTATGTCAAAAACAATAGTACTGTTCAATTTTGGTCATAAAAATTACGATATGATAAAATAAGTCATAAATTGATAATATGCAGGACACGAGATAGCTGATGGGACTTAGAATGTTCTAAATTCCTTGGATTGTTCAGGAGGAAGAAAGAGATATTGAATAATATCAGACTTAAGTTAAGTATGCATGTATGCTAACATTTTGAGTTATTGCATAACGATAGAAATAATAGAAATAGAATGCATAATTCCAGAACAGAAGAGGAAAGAAAATAAATTTTAAAAACTTAACCCTAAACAAGAGAGGAAAGGAGAGAGCTTGCGAGAAGATGGCGCCGTGAGTAGTCCTCTTTGTCTCTCCCCCTTCGAGTCTACAATTATTTGGACACTTATTGCTTGACAAAGGATATCCAGACAGCATCTCAGGACGTCTGAGACACCCACGCGACTATACATCGGAAGGCGGACGGACTTTCCTCCGGGAGGATGTGGAAATAGGTGAAAACTCTCCGACCCCGATGAGCAGCCTAGTACCCGCAAGCGGCTTTCTTCCAACGGACGCCCCCAGAGGATCTACACACATCTAGGGCAGGAGCGAGCACACAACAGAGGAGCGACGGTGGAAACAGGTGACCAGAACTCTACCTAAACCCCCCGCAATTACTCCTAAACGCAGAGGGAAACTTTGGAGTTGCACACCTGAGCCTGCGGGGAGAGTCTCTCCCCGCCATTGGCGGGGAGACCCCGCCTGGTGCTCGCGGCACCCGGAGGGTCCCAGAGAGAGTCGTGGAGGGTACGGAGGTCTCCCAGCTGCCGTTGCCCGCCCTGTGGGAGTAGGGATTGCCGGAGATCTCGGAGAGGACCGGGGTTGGGGGAACTTTCAAAGGCCAGCTCTGTGACCCGGAGGGGAAGCGCCAGAGTTCCGCCCGGGCAGCAGACAAAACTCTCTGTCTGCCATTAGCAGAGGGGCCACGCCGAGCATTCACGGCTCCGGGAGAGGCCCGGAGAGAATCCCAGAGGGCAGGGCGACCCCCAGCTGCCGTTGCCCGCCCCGTGGGACTAGGGATTGCCGGAGATCTCGGAGAGGACCGCGGCTGAGGGAACTTTCAAAGGCCGGCTCTGCGACCCGGAGGGGAAGGGCCGGAGTTCCGCCCGGGCAGCAGACAAAACTCTCTGTCTGCCATTAGCAGAGGGGCCACACCGAGCATTCACGGCTCCGGGAGAGGCCCGGAGAGAATCCCAGAGGGCGGGGCGACCCCCAGCTGCCGTTGCCCGCCCTGTGGGACTAGGGGTTGCCGGAGATCTCGGGGAGGACCGGGGCTGGGGGAACTTTCAAAGGCAGGCTCTGTGACCCGGAGGGGAAGTGCCGGAGTTCTGCCCGGGCAGCAGACAAAACTCTCTGTCTGCCATTAGCAGAGGGGCCACGCCGAGCATTCACGGCTCCGGGAGAGGCCCGGAGAGAATCCCAGAGGGCAGGGCGACCCCCAGCTGCCGTTGCCCGCCCCGTGGGACTAGGGATAGCAGGAGATCTCGGAGAGGACTGGGGCTGGGGGGAGTTCCAGAGACCCAACTTCGTAGCCTAGGGGGAAACCCTACAGGCTCACAGCAGCCTTAGGGAAAGCCTCTGCACACCACCAGTAGAAGGCACCCAGCCGCCAGCCACAAGGCTGGAAGACCCCAGGGCAAAAGCAGCATAGCTAGATGAACTAACCACAGACTGTAGAAGATGCCAACTGCTCTCCTGCGACCCATAGAGGACAAGTGAGATTTTGTGGGTGCCGACAGCAACGGAGCGACAAATATAAGTGATCCCACCCCTGGCTGCTGGAAAAGCCCATAACACCGTTGCAGACCCCAAGGAGAGAGCACATCTAGGTGGGCTGCAACAGTAGGCACCAGCAGCCTGAAGCCCCCCTCTGACGGCCCCCACGGCAGAGGAGGGAATCCAAAGGGCCACTGTGGCTACGAAGAGGGGCCCAGGCCCAGTTAGCAACTGCGGACAGGGTTCCTGGTTGGTGCAGTATAAACAGCTGCTCCCCCACCGCAGCAGCTGAAACAAGTGAAAGGAGCAACTAAACTCTATCTCCATGCAGAGGCACAAATCAACAACATCAAGCAATATGAAAAAATACATTAAATCTCCACAACAGAAAGAAAGTAACAAATACACAGAAAACAATCCCAAAGAAAATGAGATATATAACCTAAATGATGATGACTTCAAAACAGCCATCATTAAGATTCTCAATGAGTTAAGAGAGAATTCTGACCGACAACTCAATGAGTTCAGGAGCTATGTCACAAAAGAGTTTGATACGATAAAGAAGAACCAAACAGAAATATTGGAAATGAAGAACACAATAGAGGAGATTAAGAAAAATCTAGATGCTCTGAACAGTAGGGCCGATAATATGGAGGAAAGAATTAGCAATTTGGAAGATGGCAATATAGAATTGCTGCAGGCAGAGGAGGAGAGAGAAGCAAGACTAAAAAGAAATGAAGAAACTCTCTGAGAATTATCAGACACAATTAGGAGATGCAATGTAAGGATTATAGGTATACCAGAGGGAGAAGAGAAGGAGAAAGGGGCAGAAAGCCTATTCAAAGAAATAATGGCTGAGAACTTCCAAAATCTGGTGAGGGAGATGGATCTTCAGGTGACAGAAGCCAATAGATCTCCAAACTTTATCAATGCAAGAAGACCAACTCCACGGCATATAGTAGTGAAGCTAGCAAAAGTCAACAACAAGGAGAAAATACTAAGGACAGCCAGGCAAAAGAAACTAACCTACAAAGGAACCCCCATCAGGCTATCAGCAGATTTCTCAGCAGAAACTTTACAGGCTAGAAGAGAGTGGAATGATATATTCAAAAATCTGAAGGACAAAAATCTACAGCCGAGAATTCTCTACCCAGCGAAAATATCCTTCAAATACGATGGAGAAATAAAAACTTTCCCAGATAAACAAAAATTAAGGGAGTTCATTGCCACAAAACCTCCTCTTCAGGAAATCCTCAGGAAAACCCTCATTCCTGAAAAATCCAAAAAAGGAAAGGGGCTACAAAACCAAGAGCAGAGGAGATAAGTAGAAGGACAACAACAGAGAGTAGCAGCTCTACATCAGAACAGATTAAACCATGGGACGAGAAACAAAGGAAACTGAAGAAAACCGGAAAACAAGACACAAAATGGTAGTGGTAGACCCCCACATCTCAATAATCGCTCTAAATGTAAATGGATTAAACTCCCCAATCAAAAGACACAGAGTGGCAGGATGGATCAAAGAACAAGATCCAACAATATGCTGCCTCCAGGAAACACACCTCAGCCCCAAAGACAAACACAGACTCAGAGTGAAGGGATGGAGAACAATACTCCAAACTAATAATGAACAAAAGAAAGCAGGTGTCACTATACTAATATCAGACAAGGTAGATTTCAAAGCAAAACAGATAAAGAAAGATAAAGAGGGACAGTATATAATGATAAAAGGGACTCTCCACCAAGAAGACATAACACTTATAAATATATACACACCAAAATTTGTAAAGCAACTCTTAATAGAACTAAAAGAAGACATCAGCAACAATACAATAATAGTAGGGGACCTCAACACACCATTAACACCTATGGACAGAACATCCAGACAGAAAATCAACAAGGAAATAATAGAATTAAATGAAAAATTAGACCAGATGGACTTAATAGATATATATAGAACACTTCATCCAAAAACAGCAGGTTACACATTCTTCTCAAGTGCACATGGAACATTCTCAAGGATTGACCATATTTTGGGAACCAAAGCAAACATCAATAAATACAAGAGAGTTGAAATAATATCAAGCATCTTTTCTGATCATAATGCTATTAAACTAGAAATCAACTACAAGAAAAAAGCAGAGAAAGGTGCAAAAATGTGGAGACTAAACAACACGCTTCTCAACAAACAATGGATCATTGAAGAAATTAAAGAAGAAATCAAATTTTATCTGGAGACTAATGAAAATGAGAACACGACATACCAAATCATTTGGGATGCAGCAAAAGCAGTCCTAAGAGGGAAATTCATCGCAATACAGGCTCACCTCACTAAACAAGAAAAAGCTCACATAAGCAACCTCAAACGACACCTAACAGAACTAGAAAAAGAAGAACAAACAAAGCCCAGAGTCAGTAGAAGGAGGGAAATAATAAAAATAAGAGCAGAAATAAACGATATTGAAACAAAAAAGACAATAGAAAGGATCAATGAAACAAAGAATTGGTTCTTCGAAAGAATTAACAAAATTGACAAACCCCTAGCCAGACTCACCAAGAAAAGAAGAGAGAAATCGCAAATTAATAAAATCAGGAATGACAGAGGAGAAATCACAACAGATACCAATGAAATACAAGAGATCATAAGAGAATACTATGAAAAACTATATGCCAACAAATTGAACAACCTGGAAGAAATGGACAAATTCCTAGACTCCTACAATCTCCCCAAACTGAATCAGGAAGAAATGGAGAATCTGAATAGGCCAATCACAAGTAAGGAAATAGAAACGGTAATCAAAAACCTCCCCAAAAATAAGAGTCCAGGACCAGACGGCTTCTCTGGAGAATTCTACCAAACATTCAAAGAAGACTTAATACCTATTCTCCTCAAACTGTTCCAGAAAATTGAGAAAGATGGAGAACTCCCTAACACATTCTATGAAGCCAACATCACTCTGATCCCCAAACCTGACAAGGACAACACAAAGAAGGAGAACTACAGGCCGATATCACTGATGAACATAGATGCAAAAATCCTCAACAAAATTTTGGCAAACCGATTACAGCAATACATCAAAAAGATTATACACCATGATCAAGTGGGATTTATACCAGGGACACAGGGATGGTTCAACATCCGCAAGTCAATCAACGTGATACACTACATCAACAAAATGAAAAACAAAAACCACATGATCATCTCAATAGATGCAGAGAAAGCATTCGACAAGATCCAACACCCATTTATGATAAAAACCCTCAGTAAAATGGGTATAGAAGGAAAGTACCTCAACATAATAAAGGCCATATATGATAGACCCACAGCCAACATCATACTCAATGGACGAAAACTGAAAGCCATCCCTCTGAGGACAGGAACAAGACAAGGGTGCCCACTTTCACCACTCCTATTCAACATAGTACTGGAGGTGCTGGCCAGAGCAATTTGGCAGGAAAAAGAAATAAAAGGAATCCAAATAGGTAACGAAGAAGTAAAACTCTCGTTGTTTGCAGACGACATGATCTTATATATAGAAAACCCCAAAGAATCCACAGAAAAACTATTAGAAATAATCAACAACTACAGCAAAGTAGCAGGGTATAAAATTAACGTGCATAAATCAGTAGCATTTCTATACACTAACAATGAACTAACAGAAAAAGAACTCAAGAACTCAATCCCATTCACAATCGCAATGAAAAGAATAAAATACCTTGGGATAAACTTAACCAAGGAAGTGAAGGATCTATATAATGAAAATTACAAGACTTTCTTGAAAGAAATTGGCGATGACATAAAGAGATGGAAAGACATTCCTTGCACATGGATTGGAAGAATAAACATAGTTAAAATGTCCATACTACCTAAAGCAATATACAGATTCAATGCTATCCCAATCAGAATCCCAAGAACATTCTTCACAGAAATTGAACAAACAATCCTAAAATTCATATGGGGCAACAAAAGACCGCGAATTGCTAAAGCAATCCTGAGCAAGAAAAACAAAGCCGGCGGAATCACAATCCCCGATTTCAAAACATACTACAAAGCTACAGTGATCAAAACAGCATGGTACTGGTACAAAACAGGTCCACAGATCAATGGAATAGAATTGAAAGCCCAGAGATAAAACCACACATCTATGGACAGCTAATCTTCGACAAAGGAGGAGAGGGCCTACAATGGAGAAAAGAAAGTCTCTTCAACAAATGGTGCTGGGAAAACTGGACAGCCACATGCAAAAGATTGAAAATTGACCAGTCTTTTTCACCACACACCAAAATAAACTCAAAATGGATCAAAGACCTAAAGATTAGGCCTGAGACAATAAGTCTTTTGGAAGAGAATATAGGCAGTACACTCTTTGACATCAGTTTCAAAAGAATCTTTTCAGACACTGTAACTCCTCAGTTGAGGGAAACAATAGAAAGAATAAACAAATGGGGCTTCATCAGACTAAGGAGCTTCTTCAAGGCAAGGGAAAACAGGATTGAAACAAAAAAACAGCTCACTAATTGGGAAAAAATATTTACAAGCCACTTATCCAACAAAGGGTTAATCTCCATAATATACAAAGAACTCACACTGCTTAACAACAAAAAAACAAACAACCCGATCAAAAAATGGGCAGAGGACATGAACAGACATTTCTCAAAAGAAGATATGAATATGGCCAATAGACACATGAAAAGATGTTCATCATCGCTAATCATCAGGGAAATGCAAATCAAAACTACACTAAGATATCACCTTACACCCGTTAGATTGGCAAAAACATCCAAAACCAAGAGTGACAAATGTTGGAGAGGTTGTGGAGAAAAAGGAACCCTCATACACTGTTGGTGGGAATGCAAACTGGTACAGCCACTATGGAAAACAGTATGGAGGTTTCTCAAAAAGTTAAAAATAGAAATACCCTATGAACCAGCCATCCCATTACTGGGTATCTATCCTAAGAACTTGATATCAGAAATCTCAAGAGTCCGTTGCACCCCTATGTTCATCGCAGCATTATTTACAATAGCCAAGACATGGAACCAGCCTACATGCCCAGAAACTGATGATTGGATAAAGAAGATGTGGTATATATACACAATGGAATACTACTCAGCCATAAAAAAAGACAAAATTGGCCCATTCACAACAACGTGGATGGACCTCGAGGGTATTATGTTAAGCGAAATAAGCCAGTCAGAGAAAGACGAACTCTATATGACTCCACTCATAGGTGGAAATTAGTATACTGATAAGGAGATCTGATTGGTGGTTACCAGGGAAAAGGGGGGGTGGGGGAGGGCACAGAGGGGGAAGTGGTGTACCCACAACATGACTAACAAAAATGTACAACTGAAATCTCACAAGGTTGTAATCTATCATAACATTAATAAAAAAAAAAAAAAGAAGATGTGGTATATATATACAATGGAACACTAGTCAGCCACAAAGACAGGCAAAATCATCCTATGTGCCACAACATGGATGGACCTTGAGGGCATCATGTTAAACGAAATAAGCCAGATGGAGAAAGACAAACACCGTATGATTTCACTCATATGTGGAAGATAAACTAACACATGGACAGAGAACAGTTTAGTGGTTACTAGACGGGAAGGTGGGTTGGGGGGTGGGCACAAAGGGTGAAGGGGCACATATATGGTGACTGACAAATAATGATGTACAACTGGAATTCCACAATGTTGTAAACTATTATGACCTCAATAAAAAAAAAAACTTTTCTCAACGAAAAAAAAAAAAAAAGAGAGGAAAGGAGAAAAAAATGCATAGAAACAGTGGAAGAAACAGAAGGCATAAATCAGATGGCAGAAATAATTGCAGATGCATCAACAATCACAACAAATATAAATGGACTACGTTTATCAGTTAAGTGTCAGACGTTGTCCGAATAAAAAAATAACATCCAAGTTTGTGCTATTTACCAACAATATACAATGCTTCAGAAAGACTGAAAATAAAAGGTTAGGAAAAGATATTTGGGTAGCAAGGACTAACCAAAAGAAATGTTGTGTAGTTACATTAATATCAGACAAAAATAGATTTTATGATGTGGTGGAGATAGCTAGCTATCCATTGAAATCTCTTCTTTTTATATAGAGTGATATCTGGGAAGTGGCTGATCCATCAAAGATTAAATTTCCAAGTCTTCCTTTCATCTACGAGTGTCCATATAACCACTTATTGCCAGTGGACCATGAGTGAAATTGATGCCTGCCAAGCACAGGGCTCTGCGTATACTGGTATAAAATTTGTGTGCAAACTTTCCTTGTTTTTGTGGTTATAAACAAAATTTACCCCAAATCTCACCACCCAATGTAAAAATTTTATTGTACTTCTTTCTAGGTTCCTCTCTAAACATACTTCTGTAAACATAAAACAAAGTTGGGATCACTTTGTACACACAGAACTCATCTGGATTACTCCTTAAACCCTATATTCTTGCTTCTCTTCCATGTTATCAAATGCTCCTCCAAAGCATGACTTGCAAGCTCGTCACAGCAATCTGTAACTCAGGACGGTGCTGGACACAGGGTAGCCTTGAATGAATGTTAGCAATGAGTGATGAGGAGAAGGAACCTGAGGATGGTAACGAAGGAGATGGAGAATGTAGCACAGTTCACCCACTCGCTCCCCTGACACCCACAGTAGTGACTATCACTGCCTATATCTTTGTCTGTATCTCTGATACTTTCCCAAGGATAAATTACTAGAAGTAGAATTACTGGATCCAAGAATACAAGCATGTTTAAGACTCTTGATACAGATTGTCAAAATGCTTTCTGGAGAGATTACGCCAATTTATAATCTTCACAATGGCTTTGTAAAATGAGGATCATTATTCCCATTTAAGAGATCAGATAACCACGGCTCAGAGAAGATTAAGAAATTTGTTCCAAGTCACTCCTAAGCTGGGCTTCGAATCCAACTACAAAGTTATTATTCCATTCCAGTTCTAATTTACTTTGGGGCTCAGTTTTTCCCCTGAAAAATGTATGCCCAAGCTACAAAGCAACTGGCCTGGTTTCTTCAAAAATGTCAATGTCATGAAAGACAAAAAACAAACAAGGAAAAACAACTAGGAACTCTTCTAGATTAAAAGAGACCATGGAGACCTGTGGTGTGTGATCTGTCATTAGAAACTGGATTTTTAAAAATCAGATATAAAGGAGATTTTTGGGAAAGTTGAGTAAATTTAAATATAGACTATATATAGACAACAGTCCCGTATCAATGTGAAATTTCGCAAATGTGATAACTATATCGCAGTTTTGCAGGTGAATGAATGTCCTTATTCTTGAAAAATATGTGATAAAATATTAGAATTGAAGTGTCGTGTCTACCATGAACTCTCAAATGGTTCAGATAAAGAAAGGAAGAAGGAAAGAAAAGGAGAAACAAGGGGGAAAAAGAGAAATAAAGAAAAGAAAAGAAATATATATGGGGGGAGGAGAGAGGGAGGAGAGGAAAAAAGTAAATGTGCCGCATTTGTGAATCCTGGTGAAGGGTGTATGACTGTTCATTTTACAATTCTTGCAACTTTTCTGAAGGTTGAAAATTTACAAAATAATGTGCTACTGAATAAAAAATGGATACCAAAACATGGCCTCGGTACCGGATCTTTAAAATGATTTCTAAGGCTCTAAGACTTTGCACAGGTTTCCTATCTTCTTAAAGTGTTAAAGAGAGCCCCATACCCTTTAGACTTAAGGGACCCTAAAGAATTTCCCCCATCGACCTGATTTTTAGGCTGTTAAATTTAACTGTTGCTGACTCATTTGCATGTGGTCCCTGGATTTTGTAGTTTAGTCCTGTAATTATTATTGTCTTGGTGATCAGCAATCTCTTACATAATCAGAGCTGGATTTTGTGTGTCTTCTTTCTGCATCTCAGGGGACAATTATAACTCGTCTCTGGGAGGATCATGGGTGTGGGCACGAGGCAATGAGAAAGGATAGGATTCTTTTCTATATTTTTATTTCTTTTCTTTTTATTGGTTAGCTGTATCTGTCATAAATAGGTTGAGGGAAAATTAAAGTCTTAAGGTGTAATGTATTTTTCTGACACACTCTATTTTCCAACCTAAAATATGCTATCTAAACTGTGCACATTCATTGACAACAATTGAGATACAGGTTCTGTAACAGAAAATTCTATTCGCAACTGTATAAACATACACATTGTATTTTCCTTTTTGAGAGAGAGACTGTTTTTAAAATACAATATTAGGAGCAGAATTGTTTAAAAATGAAATGACATTACCTTTCCTCTTATCTAAATAAGCAGAATTTAATTTTATAGTGCTAACATTGTCATATTTCTGCACTAGTAATAACAGTAGTGGAAAAAGAGAGTTGAGTCACCCAAGTTTCTTAATGAAAAGTTTGGTGTAAGCTAATTTCTGAGAAGTTGGCAGGTGTAAGTGTCCATGAATAGTCTTGTTTCTAGGTCAGTTCCACTTCAGTATAGCACTGAAATTGGGGTGTAAACAGTTTGGCTAATGGGTGCGTTTTAATCCTTTTGCCTGTTTCAGCCCCTCTGGGGTGCTTTGAGGAAGTGCAAATCTCTCAGAAGGTCAATCGTTCAGCTCAGTGTGGTGTTTCCTTCTAGCAACATCCCCTTGCACAATATGTGTTGGTGAGAAAACAAGAAGGCCACTGATAAGGAATCAACACTAACTTGGGTGAAATATTTATGAACAAATTTAACCAAATGGCTTACGTAGTTTAATTGAGTTGATTTAACATTTGCCTACTTTGGGGGCAGGGTGTATACTTGCAATCCCGGCATTGTCACAATTACAATATGGTTTTTAGGTTTAGTTTCTATTATATTTAATTTTAACTTTTTACTTTGAAATAAGTTAAGTTTACAGATGAGTTTCATTTATAAAAAAATAGTACAAAGATCTTGGGTACATCCTTCACCCAGATTTACCAGTTGTTAACATTTTGCAACATTCGCTTTTTCACTTTCTCTCTCTCTCTCTTTCTCTCTTTCTCTACATATATTTATGTATATACATTTTGTCGTCTTTGTCGTTGCTATTAATTTTCTAAGCTATTTGAGAGTAAGTCACAGACCTCATGCCCTTTCTCCCCTAAATACTTCAAAGTGTGTTTCTTAAGAACAGGGACATTCCCTTTCATAACCATCAAAACAATAGTAAAATGATCAAATTGAGAAAATATAATATTGATTCGGTATTGATCTAATAGGCAGTCCACACTCAAATTTTGCTAGTTGTCCCAATCATCTTTTTTTTTTCTTCTTCTCCCCAAAGCCCCAAGTACATAGCTGTATATTCTAGTTGTGAGTGCCTCTGGTTGTGCTATGTGGGACGCCACCTCAGCATGGCCTGATGAGTGGTGCCATGTCCTCACCCAGGATCGGAACTGACGAAACCCCGGGTCGCAGAAGCAGAGCGAGCGAACTTAACCACTCGGCCACGGGGCCGGCCCCCCAGTAATGTCTTTTATAGCAACTTCCCCTCCCCCCCCGATCTGGGATCCAATCCAGGATCATACTCCACATTTAGCAGTCATATCCTCTTTAAACTTCTATAACCTGGGACAATTTCTCCATTTTCCTTTATCTTTCATGACATTGACATTTTAAAAATAGTACAGGCCAGATGTTTAGTAGAATACCCCTCAGTTTAGGTTTGTATATTTCTTCACACTTAGATTCAGATCCTGCATATTTGGCAGAAATATCAGAGAAGTGCTGTGTTCTTCTCAGTGCAGGAGATCTGGAGGTCACTTTGTCCCATTTCCATGATGTTAACTTGAATTCCTTGGTTAAGGAAATAACCTCCATGTTTCTCCATAGTAAAATTAGTATTTTTCCTTTTTAATGCAATGTATCTCTGAAGCTGCTACTTAATATATTACAATGGCTAAGGGTAGTAGAGATTGAAAGTGGTGCAAAGTTATAAATCTGGTACAAAAACAATAAAGGTAACTCTACTAATCCAAATCAAATTTAGAAATCTGATTATAGATTTGGCTGTTGCACATATAATCTTAATAAGAGTTTGTGTTCATTTTACATGGAATTGTATTATACGATTATTTGTCCTAACACTTTAAATAAACAATCTATTTAATATGTTCCAACTTTGTGTCTAGTCTTACTCTCACTGGGAGTACTCCTGGTTGTAGATAATACAGTTCTGTTTCAATTGCAATTATATTTTATATGCTTATTCTAATGTGGCTCCTGGGACAAGGGATATATCAGGACATTTGTATTTTTCAATAAACATTTAAATAAAGCAATTGAATGTATCTTTCTTAATGTCTACCTGAGAAATCTTGAAAACCAAGGCGAACATGAGTTTGGTTACAATGCGGGCATATGAAACACCTTAAAAATAACACAGATCAGAGAAATATGCTTCTATCTATCAGTGTTGAAAAGATTTTTATTCTCTAAATGATCTCACGCATGTCAGCCAACTATCCAATGATGATAAGCAATTATTAGTAATAACAAGGAAGCATCTCTGTGAGCTCAGGCTATCCACGGCTCACATTGCACATCATTAGGGCCCCCCTGATGTATTTCCCTGTGGCTTCTTTTCTCTGACCACATCAAAGTCTCAAGCAGAATATAATGATTTAGAAAGATAGACAGTCAATGTATTGACCTCTGAAATTGGCTGCCTGCAAAACTGGCTGCTTCTCGTTTCTGGGAACCCTTCTTAACAGCTCTGTCTCTTAATTTCTGGCTGGCTCCAATTGCATTTCAATAGGCTCTGACTTTTTTGGAATGGAGAGTAGGAAAACAACCACCTTGGATAATGAGATTGGAATCTTAAGCTTCTCTGTGTTTCAGGATGACCTATCAGTAACATTTAAAAATAGCTTTACATATTCTCATCCCCTTCACATACAAACATGACCATATATAGAGTCCTTGATTTAGAATCTGTTTTACATTTTACAAGACTATCAATCCCCTTTTCTTCTCTAAACATGGTAAATGTTAAGTGCCAAATATCCACAACCCTCTGAAGGAATGATCCTAGAAGCAAGTAGGGAATTTACATGACATTGAACCCCATTTTAGCTGGTCTGTAGTAATGCAATAATTGTTTTGTTTTGGAGTTTTCTGAACTAATTATGATGCTATCATAATTCATATGTCAATATTCCTGGGTTACAGAAAGCTCTATTTTTTTTTTTTTTTTTTTTTTTGCTACAGAAGATTAGCCCTGAGCTAACATGTGTGCCAATCTCCCTCTATTTTGTATGTGGGTTGCCACCATAGCATGGCTGCTGTGTGGTGTAGGTCCACATCTGGGATCCAAACCCTCGAACCTGGGCCACTGAAGCAGAGCATGCTGAACTTAACTATTAGGCCCCCAGAAAGTTCCACTTTTAACCTAATAATTAAGCTTTAAAATGGATCTTACTTATCAAGGGTAGAATATGATTTCAGGTGACAAATTAGTTCCTATTGCTGCCAGAACAGATTGCCACAGATTAGAGTCTTAAAACAAGACTCATTTATCAGTTCACAGCTCTGTAGGTCAGAAGTCTGGGTACGGCATGGCTCAACTGGGTCTTCTGCCTAGGGTCTTGCAATGCCAAAATGAAGGTGTTGGCAGGACCTTTTTGGAGGTTCTGATAAGAATCCACTTCCAAGCTCATTCAGATTGTTGGTCAAATTTAGTTCCTTGCTATTGTAGGACTGAGGTCCCTACTTCCTTGTGGCTGTCAGCCAAGGGCCGGTCTTTGCTCCTAGAGGCTGCCCACATTCCTTCTCATGCTTTCTATGTTGCCCCCTGCAACAATGGCAGGTCAAGTCCTTCTCATGCTTCAAATCTCTCTGACTTTTCCTTCTGCCACATCTATCCTCCGCTTCCAGTCAGAGAAAGTTCTCTGCTTTTAAGGGCTCATGTGATTTGATTGGACCCATTTGGATAATCCAGGATAATCTCCCTATTGTAAGGTCCATAACCTTAATCACAACTGCAAAGTCCCTTTGGCCATGTAATAGAACATATTTACAGGTTCCAAGGGTTAGGATGGGACATCTTCGGGAGGCCTTTATTCAGCCTGCCACAGACCGGAAATAAAAACAGACCAGACTGAAGTTTTATCATGAATTCGAGATTTTCAAACACAGATATCAGCAGCTTTCTTGAATTAGCACATTGTACCTACTATAAAGCATGGTACCTGATTGACTTTTCCTGTTCAGCAGGTACATACAGGAGTTAGGAGTCTTGGAGATGGACAACAGACTAGCCCAGTTATTGTTCTAACATGGATCAGTTAATCAGGAGCTTGGGGGTGACGATAGGGGTGAATGTGTGGAGCTCCAGTCTCAGAGCTTGCTCCAGACCCCGAAAGAGTGGGAAACCTGGGAAAGATCTGCGTGCCATCTTGGGTCCCTCGGTGACCTCTTCAAGAGCAAAACAGCAACAGCAAATCCTCTGTGGACGTAGGCGGATGTGATGTGGAGATTTTAAATGAGGTTAGATATTCTCTGGTTGATACAAACATTACTTTTATTTACCAGCTATTGGATACAACATTAAAAGATCTAATCAGATATTAGTAACTACAAATGTTCATAATCATTTTGATTCGGGTGACTATAACAGCCCATCCCCATTGGCTGGAATGGTCTCATAAATAAGGTCCCAGGAGGAACTTCACTGAAGAGAAGAAGAAAAAGGCAAGATATTTTTTGTTTTCGTTGCTATTGCTTTTTCCCAAAAAGGACATTGAAGAAAGATTCATTAAAAATTATCTCTTCCTGATTAAACAATTTCTAGAATGTGACTATATTTAGAGATAAGGCCTTTAAATGGGCCATTAGGTTAAAAGGAGGCTGTTAGGATGCGCTCTGATCCAGTCTGACTGATGAACTTATAAGAAGAGGGAGAGACAGTGGAAAGACCAGGTGGGGACACAGAGAGAAGGAGGCTATCTGTAAGCCAAGCAGAGAAGCCTCGGAGGAAAGCAGCCCTGTGCACACCTTGATTTTGCACTTCTAGCCTCCAGAACTGTAAAAAAATAAATTTCTGTCCTTGAAGCCACTCAGTCTGTGGTACTTTGTTATGCCAGCCTGAGCAAACTAATACACTGACAATGCGTGGACCCATTTGTAAAAGAAAAAACACAAAGCTATGTTTCAGTTCACGCGCTCATGGTGAGCAACAGCAGGGGCCACGGAGGATGAAGCCAGGGTGGGGAAGGCCATGAAAAACCACAGTTGGGGCCAAGGAAGGATGCGGCCAACTGGCCGGTAGCCAGGAAGGCAGAAGCTCAGAAACCTGACAGCAGTGAAGGTATACACAGAGAATCACAGGTCAGAAACTGGCGGAGTGGGCAAGAGACAGGAGGCACTTGCCCCTGTCCAAGGGTCAGCGTGGACAGTCCACAATGAAGACAGGAATGGCGTGATCGAAGGTGAAGGGTGGGCAAGTAATGAAAGACACCAACTCCAAAGAAAACAGATTCAGAGACAAATTTTTCTTTTTTAATAACATGTTTTCGTTCTTATTTGGTTATAAAAGAATTATATACTTATTTTAGAACATTTGGAACATATAGAAAAAAATTAAATTTACACATGCACATAAAACAAATCTCACCAACAAGCCTCATACCTAGACATAAGCACTGTTAAAATTTTGGTGTACTTCCTTCCAGTCATTTGTCTATGTATGTATAACACATTAAAAAGAAATCCTGACTGGCGTGTACCGTGGAGTCCATTTCTACTGTGCATCTTCTGAGCAGTTAACAGTGTAGCGAGAGCACGTCCTATGTCAGAGCCTTCTTACATGAGCCTCAGGGCGTTGGTGAGCCCAGGCCAGCAGACAGAAGGGGGATATGGATTAACACATTCTGAGGGGTACTTGAACCTGAAAATAAGGGCAGATCCTAAAACCAAAATAGATTCGCATCACTTCATTCGAGGAAGTGTGCCACGATCTTGTCACTTATTCACTGCTTGTGTTTGAAAAAATGTCTCGAGTTTTAGAAACCCATAATTTAGATATTTTTTAAAAATCGTATTAGTGAGATTGTATTATGGTTTATTGAGTTTAGAAATTCACCAGCGACGCTGCCTCCAGCTTTCCCAAGCTTTGTGCTAAAGCAGCCTGTACTTGTCAAAAAATTACTCTAAATAGCTTGCAAACCACTTTGCCCCTTTTATGTAGTAAAATTGGTCAGTTTCCCAACAGTAAAGAAGAGGGAAAATATGGATTGGCAGTAACCAACGCTGCCCTGAGAACAACATTGGCTTTCTAAAACCAGAGCTTTTCAGTAGGCGACATAAGTAGTTGCAGTCTTATGTAACTATTAACTAGGGTTTTCAAAGCCTAGGAAAAAAGAGCATGCTTTTGTTGGCTTTTGTTTCTGCCTGGAGCTCCAGGCTGTAATTCCTCATCCTGCTGGGCCAGTCAGGGACAGAGCTAACTTTTCACTATCAGATCTAGGTTTGCAGCCCCCAGCGAACACTTTGATTCACATCCAGCAGCAAATTGGAAGCCCTCGTCTTCTGGCAAGTCCGGATATTTTGTGAGATGGTTAAAATCTTCTGCATTTGGGCTTGAACTTGGCCTGTACTTTTGCGGTTGACCCCTGGTGCGAGCCTTTTTGTTTTCCACTTCAGACAAAGCAAAGGAATCACTGGTCTCAGGGTGTGTGTGTGTGTGTGTGTGTGTGTGTGTTTGTATGTTTAATTGGGGTAAAATATACATAACATAAAATGTATCATTTTAACCATCTTTTAAGTGTGCAGTCTTGTGGCATTAAGTGTATTCATACTGCTATGCAAGCATCATCACCATCCATCTCCAGAACTTTTTCATGTTCTCCAACTGAAACTCCATACCCAATAAACACCAACTTCCCATTTCCTGTCCCGCAGCCTCTGGCAACCACCATTCTATTTTCTCTTTCCATGAGTTTGACTACTCTAGGTGCCTCATATAAGTGGAATCATACAGTATTTTTCCTTTTGTGACTGGCTTATTTCGCTTAACATAATGTCTTTAAGGTCTGCAACATGTAACGTGTCAGAATTTCACTCCCTTTTAAGGCTGAATAATATTCCATTGTATGTATACACTACATTTTGATTATCCACTCATCTGTTGATGGACACCTGGGGTGCTTCTACCTGTTGACCGCTGTGAATAATGCTGCTATGAACATCGCCGTACAAGTATCTTCGAGTCCCTGCTTTCCATTCTTTTGGGCATATCCCCAGAAGTGGAATTGCTGGATCATACGGAAATTCTATGTTTAATTTTTTTTTTTGAGGAAGATTAGCCCTGAGCTAACATCTGCTGCCAATCCTCCTCTCTTCGCTGAGGAAGACTGGCCCTGAGCTAACATCCGTTCCCATCTTCCTCTACTTTATATGTGGGACACCTACCACAGCATGGCTTGCCAAGCAGTGCCATGTTCTCACCCGGGATCTGAACCGGTGAACCCCGGGCCTCCGAGAAGCAGAACGTGCGCACTTAACTGCTGCGCCACAAGGCCGGCCCCTCTGTGTTTGATTTTTTCAAGGAACCGTCAAATTCTTTTCCTCAGTGGTTGCACTGTTTTACATTCCCAACAGCAGTGTACAAGGGTTCCAATTTCCTCAACTGTGTTTTAAAGTACCCACATTCATATCACCAAACCACCATTTTCATCTCCCCAAAAAGCTTTCTTAAAAGTGGTTCCCTCGGGGGGGCTGGCCCCGTGGCCGAGTGGTTAAGTTCGCGCGCTCCGCTGCAGGCGGCCCAGTGTTTCGTTAGTTCGAATCCTGGGCGCCGACATGGCACTGCTCATCAGACCACGCTGAGGCAGCGTCCCACATGCCACAACTAGAAGAACCCACAACGAAGAATACACATCTATGTACCGGGGGGCTTTGGGGAGAAAAAGGAAAAAATAAAATCTTTAAAAAAAAAAAAAAAAGTGGTTCCCTCGGGGTCGGCCCGGTGGCGCAGTGGTTAAGTGCTCATGTTCTGCTTTGGCAGCCTGGGGTTCACAGGTTCGGATCTCGGGTGCGGACATGGCAGCACTCGGCAAAAGTCATGCTGTGGTAGGCGTCCCACGTATAAAGTAGAGGAAGATGGGCACGGATGTTAGCTCAGGGCCAGTGTTCCTCAGCAAAAAGAGGAGGATTGGCAGCAGATGTTAGCTCAGGGCTAATCTTCCTAAAAAAACAAAGTGGTTCCCAAACTATAATGTAGATAAGAATAACCTAAAGAGTGTGTTAAAATGCAGATTATTGACCTTACCCCCAGTGATTCTCGTTCAGTAGGTATTCAATGGGGCCCAGGAACCTGCATTTTCACACAAATTGCCCCTGATGGTTCTGTGCAGATGGGTCTATGGGCTGCACTTTGAGAAAAACTGAGACTAAAGGTCTAAACTCAGAAGTGAATCCCCTAAAAGCCAAAGCTTGAATCTTTGCCTCTATTTGACTTCGGCCCACTCTGACATTTCAGTGAGGTTTTGGTCTGGGCTTGAGTGACTGTGGGCAGCCCATGTTGGAAAAATTGATTACAAGACTTCAGGAAAGAGTGTCTTTTTTTTTTTTTTAAAGATTTTATTTTTCTTTTTTCTCCCCCAAAGCCCCCCGGAACATAGTTGTGTATTTTCAGTTGTGGGTCCTTCTAGTTGTGGCATGTGAGATGCCTCCCCAGCATGGTTTCATGAGCGGTGCCATGTCCGTGCCCCGGATTCGAACTGTTGAAACCCTGGGCCACCGAAGCGGAGCATGCGAACTCAACCACTGGGCCATGGGGCCGGCCCCGAAAGAGTGTCTTCTAGAAGCTACTTCCTGACTTCTTCAGCTATCTACATTTTAATTCTTTTAAATTTTCTTCTATTTATGCTCTTCTATATTTCTTAAATTTCCAAAATTAAACATGAATTACTTTTATAATTAGAAAACTGATTCTCAAATCATTAAACCAAATAAAAATTCTTTAAAGGTTTAAATATTTCCTCTGTGAAGTTTTTTTCACCTCCCACCTCTTCCTCCCAAGTCACTCACTCACTCAGTCCACGCCTTGCTGGCATTTAGTTTATAACTCTTCTAGACGACATCTCTCATCGAGTGACAATGGTTCCATTTAATGGACACTGCAGAAAGGGAGGCTGGTGTGCGGCTCCAACAGGGCCTCACAGGTGATGGGATTCACCATGGAGGCCAGGACATCGGAGTTTAGCATTGAACCCAGAGACACTTAGATTCAGGGAACTATGAGCTTACTGGAGACCAAAATACCAATTTATTCAATTACATTAGGAATAGAAGATCAAACAAACAGGACCACTTCTGGGAGTTGGTCAGCACATCCTTTTCTTTGCAGAAATGGGGACCCAGGAGGCCAAATGACTCTACTACTGGATGAATACTGGGTGAACATGGCAATCAGACCGTAACAGGTCAGATGGTTAAAATTGCTGGTGTCATAAAGCTACTGTTACCTCACAGAACCATTTCCCCTCTGGAGCCGTGTCTGTCAAAAGTTTCAGAAAACATGGGCCAGAGGATCAGAAAAATAGCTCCCCTGTGGACCATCCTGGAGATCCACAGGCAGACTGGTCCTTTTGTTCTCTTTGTTTCTACATTTCATGCAGAATATCCTCTTTCTATTGACACATCTTTCACCAGACAAAGCAAATAAGCGGGTTACTCACATTCCAGGAAGGCTTTCCTGAGGATGCTTCCTCATTGTTCTATACGCCTCGGGTACCTAAGCAAGACAAGGAGGAGCTGTTAGTGTTGAGACAAGATCTGGGCTGGGGGCGGGATACTGCAAGAGCCACACAGGATGCGGAAGCCTACTTCAAGAGGCAAAAGGAGGGTTGCAAGTGTGACCAAAATCAGGAACTGGGGCTGAAAGATAGGAAACGATGTCAAAGGAAGACAAGAGAGAGTCCCTGGGTAGATCACAGGCTAAAGCCAGGGACGCAGAGAGTGTGCTTAGACTGATTCTCACGGATCCGGTCTCCCGATGACGGCAGGGGCTTGCAGGGAACACAGAGCCTGTCTCAGGGACACGATTCCTCAGTCTTACAGGCCCGGTCCTGTTTAGCACATGTGACTCTGATGGTTTCCAAGGATCTCTGTCAACAGCACATTTATAAACCCTGTTAGGCAGGGTGGCTTCTACATACGGCTAAGCTCATCCATTTTATGTTGATTTTCACTCAGAGGGTAACTTTCATCTGACCTCATTAACAAATTCTGAAGTCGTGTTCTTGGACGCTATGGATGTTGTTTATTGGTCTGACCACCCTGTTAGACAAAGACTTTCAGGAGTCCTATTTGTCTATGTGTTTCCACCACCAAAAGCAAGTGCTTTAAAGAAAATTAAAAGTTCAGTAAAAGTTTGGCAAATAAACGTGTAATAAATCTCCTGGGGACAGAAGAGGAGTACGGAGATGGCACGAGTATCATGCCTAACCCAGTTCCCGGAGCACACTCAGACCAATTAATTTGGGGTTTCTGTGTGTTGCTGCTTACTGTAACTAACAGACTTCATGTATTATTCAGATCACCCGATTCTCTTGAAGTACCATTACATTTGCCTTTTTTTTTTTTTTTTTTTGGTGAGGAAGATTGGCCCTGGGCTAACATCTGTTGCCAATTCTCCTCTTTTTGCTTGAGGAAGATTGGCCCCGAGCTAAGATCTGTGCAATCTTCCTATATTTTGTATGTGGGACACTGCCACAGCAGGTCTGTGCCTGGGGTCAGAACCCATGAATCCTGGGCCACCAAAGTGGAGCACATAAACTTAACCACTACGACACCGGGCTGGCCTCGCCATTGATTTTTTAATAGCTTCATAGAGATATAATTCCCATTTGTTACAATTCACCCATTTAAAGCCTACAATTCACTGTTTTTTAGTATATTCACAGATAAGTGCAAACATCATCATGGCCAGTTTTAGAACATTTTCAGGGCCGGCCCTGTGGCCAAGTGGTTAAGTTCATGCGCTCTGCTTCAGCGACCCAGGGTTTCGCCGGTTCGGATCCTGGGCACAGACATGGCACCACTCATTAGGCCACGTTGAGGCAGTATCCCACATACCACAACTAGAAGGACCCACAACTAAAATATACAACTATGTACTTGGGGGATTTGGGGAGAAAAAGCAGAAAAAAAAAAAGAAGATTGGCAACAGTTGTTAGCTCAGGTGCCAATCTTTTAAAAAAAAAAAAGGATATTTTCATCACCTGGAAAGGAAACCCTGCACCCTTTAGCCATCAATCTCTTTCTAATCACCCCCAGCCCTAGCCCTAAGAAGCCAATAATCTACTTTCTGTCTTTCTAGGTTTGCCTATTTTGGATATTATGTATAATGGAATCATATGCAGTCTTTTGTGACTGTTTTCTTTCATTTGGCACAATCTTTTCAGATGGATCCATACTGAAGCATTTATCAGTACTCCGTTCCTTGTTATGGCTGAATAATATTCCATTGTATGGATATACCACATTTTGTTTACCTATTCATCAGTTAATGGACATTGGGCTTGTTTTGGACTATTATGAATAATCCTGCTATGAACATTTGTGTACAAGTTTTTATGTGGATATATATTTTCATTTCACTTGAACATATAACTAGGAATGAAATTGCAGGGTCCTATGGGAATTCTATGTTTTGAGAAAATGCCAAATTGTTTAACAAGGCAGCTGGATCACTTTATAATCCAGCCATCAATGTATGAAGGCTCCAATTTCTTCACATTCTTGCCAACACTTATTAACTGACTTTTTGATTATAACCACCCTAGTGGGGGTGAAGTGGTATCTCATTGTGGTTTTGATTTGCATTTCCCTGATGACCAATAATGTTTAGCATCTCTTCATGTGTTTGTTGGCCATTTGTATATCTTCCTTGGAGTAATGTCTGTTCAGATCTTTAGCCCATTTTTTTTTTTAAATTGGAAGCACTCTGAGCTGTTTTTTTTTTAAGTTAATTTTTATTGAGTTTATGGTAGTTTACAATCTTGTGAAATGTCAGTTGTACATTATTGTTTGTCAGTCGTGTTGTAGGTGCACCCTTTCACCCTTTGTGCCCTCCCCCGACCCCACCTTTCCCCTGGTAGCCACTAGTCTGTTCTCTTTGTCCACATGTTTAAATTCCTCATATGAGTGGAGTCACACAGAGATTGTCCTTCTCTATCTGGCTTATTTCACTTAACATAATTCCCTCAAGGTCCATCCATGTTGCTGTGAATGGGACGATTTTATCCTTTTTTATGGCTGAGTAGTACTCCATTGTGTGTATATATATATATATATATATATATATATATATATATATATACCACATCTTCTTTATCCAATCATCAGTTGATGGGCACTTAGGTTACTTCCATGTCTTGGCTATTGTAAATAATGCTGCAATGAACATAGGTGGTGCATGGGACTTTTGGAATTTCTTTAGCTGATTTTTTAATTGGATTATTTGTATTTTTATTATTGATTTTAAGTGTTCTTCATATAGTCTAGATACAAGTCCCTTATCAGACATATGATCTGCAAATACTTTCTCCCATTCTGTGTGTTGTCTTTTCACCTTGTAATGGTGTCCTTTAGAGGCACAAAAGTTTTAATTTTTCTTTTTTTTAAAGATTGGCACCTGAGCTAACAACTATTGTCAATCTTCTTTTTTTTTTCCTTCTGCTTTTTCTCCCCAAATCCTCCCACTACATAGTTATACTCTAGTTGTGGGTCCTTCTAGTTGTGGCATGTGGGACGCCACCTCAACATGGCCTGATGAGTGGTGCCATGTTGGTGCCCAGGATCCAAATCAGCAAAACCCCCGGGCTGCCGGAGTAGGGCATGTGAACTTAACCACTCAGCCACAGGGCTGGCCCCACAAAAGTTTTAATTTTGATGAAGCCCAATTTATCTATTTTTTCTTTTGTTGCTCATGCTTTTAATGCCATATCTAGGAATTCATTGCTAAATACAAGGTCATGAAAACTTACTCCTATATTTTCTTCTAAGAGTGTATAATTCTAACTCTTACATGTAGGTCCTTGATCCTCTTTGAGTTAATTTTTATGTACAATGTGAGCTAAGGGTCCAACTTTATTCTTTCACATATTGACATTTTGTTGTCCTAGCACCATTTGTTGGAAAGACTATTCTTTCACCATTGAATAGTCTTGATACCCTTGTCAAAAATCAGTTTACCATAAACACATGAGTTTATTTCTGGACTCCAAATTCTATTCCACTGGTCTATATGTCTATCCTTATGCTGGCATCACACTGTTTAGATTACTGTAGCTTTTTCGTAAATTTTGAAATAGGGAAGTGTGAGTCCTCTAACCTTGTTCTTCTTTTTAAATATTGTTTTGGCTTTTCTGTCTCCCTTGAAATTCCATAGAAATTTTAAAATCAGCTTATGAATTTCTACAAAGAAGCCAGCTAGGACTCTGATAGGGATTGTGTTGAATCTGAAGATCAATTTGGGGAGTATTGTCATCTTAACAACATTTTTCCAATCCGTGAACATAAGGTGTTTTTTCATTTATTTAGATCTTCTCTGATTTCTTTCAACAGTGTTTTGTAGTTTTCAGAGTATAATTTTTATACTTCTTTGTTAAACTTGTTCCTATTTTATTCTTTTTGATGGTATTGTAAATTGAATTATTTTCTTAGTTTAATCTTCAGATTGTTCATTACAAGTATAGAAAAATATAATTAATTTTTGTATATTGATCTTGTATTCTGCAACCTAGCTAAACTCATTTGTTAGTTACAATAGCTTTTTAGTGAATTCCTTAGGATTGTTTTTGTCTCAAACATACTATATGTGAATAGAGATAGTTTTACTTCTTCCCTTTCAATCTGGATACACTTTATTTCTTTTTGTTGCCTACTTGCCCTGCCAGAACCTCCAGTACAATGTTGAATAGAAGTGGCTAGAGCAGCCATCCTTGTCTTGTTCCTGATCCTAGGAAGAAAGCAGCCGATCTTTCACCATTAAATACGTTGTTAGCTGTTGGCTTTTTGTGGATCCCCTTTATCAGACTGAGAAAGTTCCCTTCTATTGCTAGTTTGCTGAGAATTCTTTTTTTTTAATATGTATATTTTTAGTCATGAAAGAGTGTTGGATTTTATCAAATGCTTTTTCTGTGTTTACGGAAATGATAGCGTGGTTTTTATTTTTTATCCTATTGATATAGTATATTATTACATTAATTGATTTTTATATGTTAAACCTTGCATTCTTGGGATAAATCCTGAATAGTTATGGTGTATAATTTTTTTTAGCCAGCCCTGGTGGTCTAGTGGTTAAGATTCGGCACTCTCGGGAGCCGGCCCCGTGGCCGAGTGGTTAAGTTTGCGGGCTCCGCTGCAGGCGGCCCAGTGTTTCGTCAGTTTGAATCCTGGGCGTGAACATGACACTGCTCATCAAGCCATGCTGAGGTGGCATCCCACATACCACAACTAGAAGGACCCACAACTAAGAACATACAACTATGTACTGGGGGGCTTTGGGGAGAAAAAGGAAAAAAATAAAAAATCTTAAAAAGATTCGGCACTCTCACCACCACGGCTCGGGTTCATTTCCTGGTCAGAGAACCACACAATCCATTTGTTGGTTGTCGTACTGCAGCAGCTGTGTGTTGCTGTGATGCTGAAAGCTATGCCACTGGTATTTCAGATACCAGCAGAGTTGCCCATAGTGGACAGGTTTCAGCAGAGCTTCCAGACTAAGACAGACTAGGAAGAAAGACCTGGCCACTCACTTCCAAAAAAGTTGGCCATGAAAACTCTATGAATAGCAGCAGAACATTGTCTGATATAGTGCTGGAAGGTGAGAGGATGGCGCAAAAAACTGGGCGGGGTTCCACCCTGCTGTACACAGGGTCGCCAGGACTTGGAATTGACTCGAAGGCACTAACAACAACAAATAATTTTTTTTATAGGTTTCTGGGTTTGGTTTGGTAGTGTTTTGTTGAGGATTTTTTCATCAATATTCATAAGGGATATTGGTCTGTGGGCTTTTTTTTCTTATAGTGTCTTTGTCTGACTTTGGTATCAGGATAATACTGGTCTCATAGAATGAGTTAGGAATTGTTCCTTCCTCTTCTATTTTTTGAAAGAGTCTGAGGATTCGTATTAATTATTCTTTAAATGTTTGATAGAATTCACCACTGAAGCCATCTGGTCCTGGGCTTTTCTTTGTTGGGAGGTTTTCGAATCAATCTCCTTACTAGTAATTGGTCTATTGGGATTTTCTATTTCTTCTTGAATCGATTTTGGTAGTTTGTGTCTTTCCAGGGAAATTTCCATTTCATCTAAGTTATCTAACTTATTGGCATATAATTATTCTTATTCCGTTATAATTCTTTTTATTTTTGTAAAGTTGGTATTAATGTCCCCTCTTTCATTTCTGATTCTAGCAATTTGAGTTTTCTTAATTTTTCTCTTGAACAATCTAGCTAAAGACATCAATTTTATTGATCTTTTCAAAGAACCAGGTTTTGGTTTTTCATTGATTTTATCTATTGTTTTCCTATTCTCTATTTCATTAATTTCTAATCTAATCTTTATTATTTCCTTTCTTCTGGTTGCTTTAGGTTTAGTTTCCTCTTTTTTTACCCAGTGTCTTGAGGTGAAAAGTAAGATTATTGATTTGAGATCTTTCTTGTTTTCAAATATAGGTATTTACAGTTATAAATTTCACTCTAAGCACTGCATCCCTCTAAGCCATATCCCATGAGTTTTGGTATGTTGTGTCTAAGTTTTCATTAATGTCAAAGTATTTTCTAGTTTCTGTTTTGTTTTTTTCTTTGACTCATTGGTTATCAGGAATATGTTGTTTAATTTCCACATGCTTTTGAATTTCATAAATTTCTTTCTGTTATTAATTTCTAATTTCATTTTATTGTGGTCAAAGAGCATACTTTGTATTATTTCTACCCTTTTAAATATATTTAGGTTTATCTCATGGCTTAGCATATGATCTATCCTGGAGAATGTTCCATGTGCACTTGAAAAGAATGTAGATTCTGCTATCGTTGGGTGGAGTGTTCTATAAATGTCTGTTAGGACTGCCTGTTAGGACAGCATACAGGGTTGTTCAAGTCTTTTATGTCCTTGTTGATCTTCTCTCTAGTTGTTCTAACCGTTATTAAAAGTAGGATATTGATGTCTCCAAATATTATTGTTGAATTGATTATTTCTCCCTTTATTTCTGTCAGTTTTTGATTCATGTATTTTGGCACTGTGTTGTTAGGTGCATATGTGTTTATAATTGTTATATCTTCCTGATGGTTTGATCTTTTTACTATTAGAAAATGTCCATCTATTTATTTCCATGGACATTTTGGTTTTAAAGTCTACTTTGTCTGATATTTGTATGACCACTCTTTCTTATGGCTGCTATTTGTACTATATCTCTTCTTCCATCTTTTATGTTCAATCTATTTGTATCTTTAAATCTCTTATAGACAACATATATTAGATCTTGCTTTTTTTTTTTTCAGTCCAGTCTGAAAATCTCTGCCTTCTGATTTGGTTATTTAATCCATTCACATTCAATGTTATTGTTGATATAATTGGATTTATGTCTGCCATTTTAATTTTTGTTTTCTATATGTCACATCTTTTTTATTCCTCTATTATTTCTTTACTGGTTTTTTGCCTTCAGTGAACATTTTCTAATGTAACATTTTAATTCATTTAATAATCTTTCCAACTATACATTTTTTGTTTTTCCATTATTTGTTCTGGGGCTTACCATACACATCTTAACTTATCAGAATCTACTTCAGATTCATGTTCATTTAATTCCAGTAAGCTATAGAAAGATTCCTCCCATATGTCTCTATTCCCTATTCCTCCTTTTTGTGCTATTATTTTTATGCATATTATATCTACATATGTTAAAATCCCAATAATATGCTATTACAAATATTTCCTTATATAAATTTATATCTTTTAAAGAAGCTGAGAGAAGAAAATATAAATTTATGGTGTTTGTCTTATTAAGCTACTTATTTACCATTTCTGGTTCTCTTCATTTGTCCTGTTGATTCATGTTATTGGCTACTGTCATTTCCTTACCATTCACCTCCTTTGTGCTCTTACTGGCATACATATTACCTTTTCATATGTTACAGGTGCAACAACACAGTTATATGCAAATTGTTCTATTGAATCACTCTTAAAATCAGTTAGGAGAAGAAATATGCACTTGTACTATAATTACCTTTACTAAAGCTCTTTGTGTTTTGGTGTGTAAATTCAGATTACTGTCTGGGATCACTTGCTTTCTGCCTGAGGAACTTCCTTTAGTGTTTCTTGTAAGGCAGGTTTGATTGCATTGCATTGTTTCAATTTTTGTTTATTTGGGAATGTCTTTATTTTGCCTTTATTTTTGAAAAATAGCTTTGCTGGATATAGAATTCTTGGTTGACAGTTTTTTTCTTTGAGCACTTTAAATATGGATGCCTCCTCTCTGGCTCCAAACTCCAGAGTTTGTTGCTTGTTATTGTCATTTGCTCATTTATTTTCTTAATGACTGGCTGGATTATTTTAGTGAAGTTTATTACACACACACACACACACACACACACACCCTGTGTGAAGCCTCTGCTGTTGATCTTCAGGGAGTGCAGACTAGGGTATGATGCCCAAAGTCACCCTGGGATGATAGTAGTTTCGGCAGGACTCTCTTTGACGGTCTCTTTCCCTTGCCACACCAAGCTGTTAAGCTTCACTAATTGCCAGCTGATAGCTTTATTGTTTTCAACAATGTCCTAGGGCATAAATTGCTCCACAAATCGATCCAATGAAATTCAGCATTTTTTGAAAGTATAGTTCCTGAGGTCAGTCCTTCAAACATTTTCTGATCCTAGGAGGGCTCCCTCCGGCTCTCTCCCCACCCACCCCCATCCCACCCATCTCTCTAGGAAACTAGCTAGCCTGCAGTTTAGCCTAGATCTTCAATGATTCCACCAGTTTCCTTCCAATTGACTTTCACCACAACCTCCACTGTTTTTGAGAATGCCCAAGACTTGAAGTTTTCCACAATCTGTTGCAAATGAAGTCAGTTGTTTTGGGAAGAGATTCAGAGCTGTTTTATAGCTTGTCTCTCCCCCTGGGGAAAATTTCTGAGCCATGGCTCTGAAACTGTGGGTGGGAACAAAGGATTGTTTCTCCCTGAATGACATCCCCACTTTAGGAGCTGAGTGCTTGGCGCATGAGGGCAGTAGCCTCAGGTCTTCTCAGCTTAACTCTCCCCACAGGGAAATGCTGCTTTATGAGCTGGGGCAAGGGAGATTGGGGCTCCAGTATTCTGAGCAGTGTTGCATCCAAGATAGAACTTCCATCCCACAAGTGGAGGCTGATGGAAGAAGGGAGTCCCTACCTCTTGGCTGCTCTTGTCTGGACCTCAACCATAGGTAGCTGAGGACAGGATGAGAAATTCTCATATCCTGCCCCTTCCACGAAGCTAGCCCTCTGACGAGGGAGCTATGGTGAGTCCTGTGTTCTTGGCTGTAGGAGTCTGGAGTGGAGTTTCCATCTTGTTGAGCTGGGAAGGAGGAAGGAGAGAGCAGATTATTGGTCCAAGTACCACAGACTCTAGCTGTCCTTACTAAGTTTTAGTAGATTTTCTTGAATAAATGTTTCTTCATTTGCTGTATACCCTTAGGACCATCTTCAGAGGCTTTAAAATATTGTTTTAAAACACGTTTCACCAGTTTCTCTGGGGAAGGGTCTGTGGAGCTCTTCACACTGTCATGCTGGAAGTGGTAGTCCTTGCCTTTGATTTTTACACTGATCCATGACTACTGGTTTTATGTATTTTCTCCTTTAGGGAAAAGTTAAGGTAAGGAATCATACCCGGTGTAAAATAATACCATAGGCTCAATTACCTTGATAAACTATTAGATCAGTTTGAAGAATTTCCATGAAAAGGAACTGCAACTAACGGGTTAACATGGAAAGAAAACCACACACAGAACATGGAATCTGGGTGATTGACTCACTGTGTCACGATAGGCTACACTTACCTTCTTTCTTTTTACATACAACGTGTATTTAAATGTCAGAGTGTTTGATTGAATTGCTTTAGTCATTATCATGCCAAATGCACCCATGAGGAAATAGACCAATGATTACCGGTTCAGCACAAAGGTTAAAAAATTTTCAAAAAAAATTTCAATCTCTTTACTTCCTACATAACCACCCAGTTTGGCATACATTTTGCACCTTTTATTTCCCTCCTTTTGAGGTAAAACTTTAGTAACCAATTTATATAATGATTTGACTTATTCCATGGACTTGTTGAGTGGCCAACTTTGCAGTTACGTTTTTCAGGAAGAATTGTTACTTTAATGACATTGATTCCTTCCAGCAGTGATAATGGTAGGGCACTCTTCTTGGACAATGAGTTTTGAATAGTTCACAATGGGAGACTGAGATTGAACGTGAAGGATTTAGGTAAATAAGCCTGAAGGTTTATAAAACCTACTCTGTGTTTACTCCTTATCAAAGATGATCAAAACGGCATTCTGTTTCAGTTCTCTCTCCTCTTGATAAACCTATTCCTGAGGTCTGCAGCTCACACACTATTTTTAAAATCAGAGACCAGAAAGGAAGGACAGGATTAACACTTCTCTGGTTCTTTGGGAGTGTTGTCTCATGGTATGAGGTCATGAATGAATTTATCACAAATGATTACTTTTCAGTGCAAGTTATTTTTGACCATATGTTTGAAATAAATACCAATCTAAGCATATATAGCTATCGTAGATATACCATTAAGTATAACAGAATGCAAAAAATTCTCCAAACACAAAGTCTCCTCTGAGACATATCCCGGCAGAAATAAGGGAGTATACGGTTTTCTAAAACCGCACACCCAAAACAATATAAGCGTTAATGTCACTCTTTTTCCTGGGTAATAAGAATGCATGGACGGATGGGTAGGGCAGGTAGAAGAGCTTCGTGCCACTTACCTGGTTGTTGATTCTGACATTTCACCCTTGACCCATCAAACTCTCTAAGGAATTTCCTTCAGAGCTAATGCTTGGTAAAAATAAAAAAGAAAAAAGAAAAAGAAAAGAAAAGAAAAGATATATATAAAATAAAAGTAAATAAATAAACCTCAGTGCAAAGTCTTTTTTTTTCCTAGTCAATTCCCTACCGAGAGCAAAGTCCCTGGTGAAGTGATTTGTAGGCAACAAAAAGCCTCTAGAGAATTGCCGTTTCCTTCCAAAGATGTTTTGTTAAGGTTACAAAAATCACCCTCTTAAAATGTGTTTTTGAAAAAATAAGTTGGTAACAAATTTCAATGTTTTAAAATTCTATTAAAATGTCAACTGATTTCTTTCAGGCATAGCTTAGTTTGTTTCAGCCTCCAAAGCAGTACTAATTTTTATTATTTGCAATGCAAGCACTCACACTTGCAGACAATTATAGGCACGCAGTTATATTTAAAGTGAATATGATTTAAGTATTGAAGGGTATGGAATTATATTCATTGAAACATAATTAAAGTACAGAGACATATAATAATAAGTGGGTGGAAGTATGTGCAATAATAATTCAAGGTAATCACTGCGTTATGATTGCGCTGCAGATTAGAGCAGAATATAATGAGGCCTCCATCTAATTAGAGCACTTAAATTCTGAGCCAGATTAGAGGCAAAGGGTACTTCAGAGAAGAGCCAGTGCCTATTCTTACTATAGAAGCTGGTGAAAATGGTGTTCTGGAAAGATTCTAATTCGAGTTTAGGAGTGGCCAATGAAACGAGAGAGAGAACGTTAACCTCTCACGCCATCATTCTGTTGAGTGGACACGGGCTAGAATTCCTGTGCTAAGACAGTGCACACAATTCCTGAGTGGAGCACTCAGGTGTTTCCCAATCCACCCTCACCTACCCCTCCTACCTTAGCTCACCTTATTCCTCCACAGAGAACTTCTGCTCTGGCCAAACGTCCTTGACCTCGTCACTGGAAATACCATGAACACTTCCTGAAGACATGTATGTCAAGACACCTAGTGCTGCTAAGTCTTGGCGAAATGAGAGCCGAGGAGCAGGGGAGTGATTCAGCCAGATTCTCCTGAGCTGCTCTGGGTCAGCCATCCTACCCGGCACCTGGCTACACCCTCTGATTCCCAGGAGGCCTTGAATTCCAACTTCTTTCAGCCCAGCCCAACTGCCCTGCCAACAGCCCCCCAGCATGGCTGCCAGGATCCTCTTGTGTGAGAAAATGACGCCCTGTTCTGGCCCTCCTAATCAGTGCCCTGACTGTTTGTGACGCTTCCCACCTCCTGGTTAGGGCTCTGCACAGCCCTGAAGTGCCCGGAGGCGAAACCCATCCTCCCTTCTAACTCTCTTGCTGGAGCAGCTTCTCAGCTGCCTCAGTGAGACCTTAGGCCTCAAAAGTCACTTCTGTCTCTAAATTCCCCTGACTCTAACTGGCTGGAGGACTCATAGAACAATTCATGGATGGATGCTGAAGTAATACACAATATACTTGTCTTCCCAATAATATTGTAAGCTCTCTGTAAGGAGAATGCCATCAAGACTCTTTGTATCTTCAATGGCTACCACAGTGCCAGTCGCCTACAGGTAATTATATAGTCTAGTGGATGAGAGTTCTGTCTGTGTGAGATTCATTACAAAGGGGAATGTTGACTGGCAGACACCACCTTAACCAAGTGATCAAAGTTAACATCACCAGTAAGGGGACCAAGTGACAGTATGTGCCTCCTGATAAGATGCACCGCATCATAACCTGAATCTAAAAACGAGGAAACATCAGACAAACCAAACTGAACTATATTCTCTAAAATAACTGGCTTATACTCTTCAACCATGTCAAGATCATGAAAGACAAAGAAAGATTGAGGAAATGTTCCAGGTTAAAAGAGACTAAAGTAATGTGACAATTGAATGCAATGTGTGATCAAGGATTTGACGCTGAACCACAAGACTTTTTCCTATAACAGACACAATTAGAAGAATTGGTATAATCTAAATAAGACCTGAACATCTGATAATAGTGTTGTTTCAACATTAATTGACAGTGCAGTGACAATTATACTGTATATATATGAGACAATGTCCTTGATTTTAAGGAACACACATTGAAGTATTTAGGGGTAAAGAAGCTTCATGTGTGCAATCTACTCTCAAATGATTCAAAAAAACAATGATCATATATATTATATCTGTGTATATTATATATCACACACATATATTAACATACATAGACACACACAAAGAGAAAGATAAAGCAAATTTTGGTAAAGTGCTAACATTTGGAGAATCTGAGTACAGGATATGTGGCATTCTCTGTACCATTCTTGCAACTTGAAGTGTGAAATTGTACCAAAATAAAAATTTTTCCTTTGTTTGTTTTTGTTATTTCTTGAAGTGTGGACTGTGGTGTCAGGCTCCATGGATTGGAATCCCAGCTTTGCCACTTACCAGTCGTATGACCATAGGTAAGTGACTTAGCCCCAGCTGCCCTGTTTCCTCATCTATATTATAAGGATAATAACAGTACTGACTCGAGTGGAGTGCTTCGAGAATTAAGCACTGTAAAGTGCTCAGCAGATGCTTGGCCCAGAGTAAGCTCTTGGTGAGTGACAGTTTCTATTATTAAATGGCCCAGTCCATGTTTCCTTCTGCTTATGACAAGGATGATGTTGGGGAATCATGAACTACTAGGGTCAGGAGGGAACACCATAGGCCATGAGTCTCTTGCCTGCTTCCAAAAAGCTTAGCTAGCTGCTGGGACTACTGACATGGGGGCTCTCGTCCCTAATTTTTAAGATCATGAGGATGGATTAAAGAGGGCTTGGTTAGCTCTGGCCCTCCATACGGGGCTCGAACACAATAGGATGATTACCCGACAGCTAGGGGACACACGGCTGTCCATCAGGACTCCACCAGGCTCCTTCCCAGAACGAGTTTTAATGCGTTACTGGATGCTTTGGGCAGGATGCAGATACCGGTCCTTTTCCCTTACCCAATGGACAACTGTTCTGAATAGCTCAGAATCTCATTTGCTTGGTTGACCCTGAGCTCTAAATTCAGAGTGATGTCTACATGGGAAAGAGAAGAATAATGATAGAATCATCTAGACCAGGTCCCTTATTTTACTAAAGAAGAAACTGAGGTCCAGAAAGCTGATGAGCCGTGCTTGAAGTTACTCTGTTGGTTCTAGCACAGGGGTGGCGGGAACAAGTTTCCTAACCCTCATATCCTTGTCCTTTCCACCAGGCCACATTGCATTGCAGCATTGTGATTGGTAGAGTCAAGGAAGGAGGAGAGGCAGTGTGAAGGGCACAACAAGAACAGGGGCAACACCGCCCTCATAGGCTTGTGCCAGTCAGAGCTGAAGGGCCTCCCTGCGGATACACCATTTGTGAGGACCCCATGTCACCACAACGCAGGAAAAATAAGATGGCAACATTTGCTGACATTTAGGCAGTGGTTCTCTGTAGGCCCAGGTGGTGAATTTAACGTTCCCTCAAATTTAGTTGTGTTTCTACTTCACTGACCAAAATAAAGTGTTCGGATTTCATTACACAGTTCGCTCCCCTGATTTTTATATCCTCTTTCTTATTTCTTCATCAAGAGGCTTATTACCACTTTCTCTGGTTCGAAGTTTCTGCCACATTGCTTCAGCAATCTCCCTAGTTTTTGCTTTGCTACGACCATCTTGGACTTGAGATACTAAGTGTGGCTTCGGTGTGAAGTTCACAGCTGACCTTGACGTCGACTAATTCAGGGAGTACGGGACTGCTGTAGAAGGAAAATTCAGAATTTACTTTTGTTATTGGTTAAGAAATCTATTTCCAGAACAACTCGAACATGACTTGAAAAACCATAGCCTCTTGGAACTGAACATTTCTTCAGTGCTCATCCCACCCAGTGAGGGAATTCTCTGCTGTCTCTGACACCCAAAAGTAGAGACAATCAATTTTTATCAAATTCTCCTGGAAGGAAGGCAATACAATTAACATAGAGAAATGCGCAACTGGAAGTTTGGAGGAATCGTTTTCCTTTCTAGCATATGCCTGCTACTTTGAGGGAGGGTCTCAAGGCTGAAGAGCTAAGTGAGAATCTGATGGCAACCAAACTCCAGAATGCTGGAAAAAAGCAATCTGTATTGACTGAAGCATGCACCCAAAAGAGAGCAAGCAGATTTCTGAATTCACTATAAGGCTTGTGTTCTTTGCTTGGCAAGGTGTTAAGACACATTTTAGAATCTTGCATAGGCATCCAATACAGGGATACAAAATTATCACACGTGGAGCTCTTGCAAGTATCTCTACTTTGATTTTATATATATATATACCTCCAAAATATTAGGAATCAGCATCTCTGAATTTGAATTAAACAACATCAGTGTTATAAAAAAATCAAATAAAAATATCCAAAATCCAAAATCTTGACCCTCAGCTCTTACAGCTAAAGGTATTCTCTTAAGGAAAACATTTAGATATCTAAGCTATTAGATTCTCTTTTGATAAGTGATGCCTTTCTGTAGAGAAAAATCATAAAATTTTAAGATAACTAAATTTTTTCTCTTCAATTAGTGATGTGAAAAACTCTGCTGGAAATGGGAGCTCTTTGCTTCCAGCAGACTTCGCTTCCAGCGGAGTTATGCAGCCTGCCACTCGTCTTCAGAGCAGACGCCCAAAGGCAGAGCAGCCCCACGGAGTCAGCTGACTTCAGCTCTTTCCTCACCCTGGGGCGGGGGCAATGGGCGGAGCCACTGACGGCAAACACCCTGTGAGAGTCAGCGTTTGCTCAAGGGGAAAATGGAGAAGGAACAATCGCCCAGAAACCAGAGTGCCCTGCTAAGCTTCAAGAAGGCAGGTTTTAAAGACTTAGAACTTTGTTAAGTGACCGTGACATAAAACTAAATTTTGAAAGCTATGAGTGTGGAGTAAAACAGACATCTGAATGTCTCAAAGGGCCCAAATGTCTTTTTTCTGGCAAATCTGGTTCGGTCTATTCCATTCTATTCCTTCTGCCTCCATCTGGATTCAGGATCTCGTTCTGAGCCATTGCAATCGCCGGCTAAGTGGTCTTGAGTCTCCCTCATCTAATCCAGACTCCATGCTGCTGCTGGGCTTGCTTTAATTTAAAAAAGAAAAAAAACACTTTGTGGAAAATTGGAGGCAGCCAGGATGTCCAACAGCAGGAAAATAGTTGGAAGCATTTTGGTTCATCCATGTGAAGAAGTATTTATTGCGTAGCCATTGAAAGCTGGGCTTTGGAGGAGCTCCTCATGACCTGGGGAATGGTCATGAAGGGCCCTGGGTGACAGACGTGGTGTGGCCTGTGTGATCTCAATCGGGTCACCTGGATTTGTGTATAAACTTAGCTGTGCCTGTCACATTTGGAAAGGTGACAAGGCACTGTGTATTGCCAGAAAGAAAACCTTAGTATAGACCAGCTCTTCTCAGCTGGAGTCTTGTGAGAGAATTAGCCCTAAGGCATCCACTGTATGTAATAAGTTAATTTCTCTCCAATCTCTCTAGAATGGAATTGGTTATGTACCATCTTTGGGAGAGTTGAGAAAATGATCACTTGAATCATTTTTCTGGGTTGTGTGATTTAGAAGAGGATTCCAGTTACAGACCGTCATACATATGCACAGAGTCCAGATGATAGGGCCAAACAGTCCTTTGCTTTTGCCATCAAGTCAACTATCATCAGAGTCATCCTCAGGTGGGCATCAGAGGCCCCCTTCCCCGGTCTCTCGCTCAAGGTCTTCCATGCTATGATCCCCTGGGTCTCAGTATCCCTCTGCCCGACATCCTCCCTGACCCCAGTTCTTAGATTCCAATTGCCAGTTGACTGTGAACTCAGATCCTGGAGTGAGGTGGCAGAAATTGGACCAAACACTGAGAAGAAAATATCAAAGCAAAAAAATAATTCCAGAAGATGGATAGAAGCCATGGGGATGTTCAAGGCATTAAAAATGGTGAGTAGAGGAGTCAGAATGAGATACAATATTATTTGTCCACTTATTCATTTGTTCATCGTTCATTTATTCAACATATATTTACTAAGAATCTACAAAACGGCAGGCAGGTGCTGAGCTGGGCACTGGAGATACAGTGATGAGTAAGATGGATGTTATTCCATGTCTGTTGGCAAGGAATTTACAGTTTAGACAGGCTAAACAATAGGAGGGATAAGGTTTCACAAAGCCCAGAGGAAAATCACATTTACCTAAAACTTTGCAGACAGGAAAGAGAAAATAAATAAGTTGGGAGCATATTGTCCAGTTGACACCTGCTGATCCAGGCAACTCTCACTGACACACTGGCCAAAAAGAATCTATGGGACACAGTCTCTTTGGAGAGGAAATGGGAAACCCCTCCCTTGGCAAACTTTGGCCTCTGTAAGGAACAGCAGAGACAGGGTGAGCATGTGACTTGTGTGCCATTGTGAGCTCAGTAGATCAAACCATTTCTGGGCTACGAGTACTTGGCCTGCTAAGGCTGCACTAGGGAGCTGTGCTAAACGCTTCTTGTGCCTTGTACCACATCCCCTTGGCCCTATCTGACTTCAGCTTCAGTCAGCGTGGATAGGCCTCTCTTATCTTCTCTAACTAAGGGTTTTTACCAAAGCTTGATGAGCTTGGCTCAACTCACAAGACATTCAGATATTTGGAGGAGGTAAAGCCCCAGGGGCATCCCCCAACCAGTGGGGGATTGCGGTCCATAGATAAATGGTCTCACCTCCTGTCCTCTGGAGGGGCAACTCTGAGGCTCAGTCTATATAATTTATCAGTGGTTCCCAGTGAGAATGGGTCCACAAGGTAACCAGCTCAACAAGGCACCATTTCTTTAGCTTTTTCTCCTTCCTTGTCTCACTTTCGTCCTTCCTTCACTCTTGTTCCTGGGGTCATCTTCCAAATAAACTACCTGCAACCAAGTCCTTGTCTCAAGCTCTGCTTTGGGGGAAGTTGAACAAAGATGGCCACCATACCCACTTCTGCAGCACTCCCCTAGCCCCAGAAGAGGCTCTGCAGACAAAGTCTTGAATTTGGGACTGCCTTGCCTACCATGTCATACCTGGACCTGGCCACTGCTTGTGCTATTTGTCCCCAAGCTCCTATCCTTCATCTCCAGGTGTATGCTGGTCTTCCCAGGCAGACCCGTGGCTTCTTTCACCCTTCCTTTCGATGCCCCACCCTAGAACCACATGTCTAGATGGACTACTTTTAATAGAGTTCCTTCTGGCTTTCTCAGGCCTTGAGCTCTTCCTTCTTGGGTCCTCTACTCTCCTCCATGCTGGTGCAGTCCCACTCGGCTCACGTCAGCCAGCCTCTAGGAACGGTCTGTTCTGAGTGGGTGCAACATACCTCTTCGTGCTAATGGCTCCTGAGATCTGCACTCCTCATCCCTCAGGGCCAAGAGACCCAAAATCTGGAGTCTACCAAGCGCCTCTTAATGTCCTGGACAGAAATAGACCACACTGAGGGGAGAGAGCCAGGGCACAGCCTGAGGCAAGGACGTGTGGGGAGAGGACATTCATTGTCTGTCAGCACTAAGCAGTGCCTCTTGCATTGTCTCATGAGGGGACTGCCCAAAGGAATTGATCTAGGTTTCTGGGGAAAAATGGAGAGACTGAGGTGGTGGACCTCTGCCCCTAGGGTTTCAGTAGGGATGCAGGGCTCTGCCGTGTGCTCCTGAACAAAGACACCCTGGGGAGAGAGAGATGGGCCTTCTCCCCATCTTGAAGGTGAAGATGCAGCACAAGCATAGCTAGGAAAGCAAGAACCTGGGGACCAGGAAGAGTAACTGGGGCTTGGCTTGGCGACATCAGCCTGCAAGCCACAAGAAGACAGATAACTCGAGGTGGCGAGAAGGAAACTCACGGGATGCAGGTGAGGTCTCCGAGGACCCTTGAATCATCAGGAAAAGAAGTAGTTCTGGGATTCCAGTGGATTTTGAGGGTCTGGAGTGTGAGCTTTATTCATCACCATAATGAAACTTGTTTATTCCTTTGGAGGGCATAGGCCAATGCCAATTACACATGGAACAAACACTCACATCGAGTATGATCTTCCCACTTTCCCCTTTCTCTTTCATCATTGCCTGTCTCACAGGATGGAAAAGAATGGCATCTGCTTTGTGCTCTCCCTTTCTACCAGAGGTGCTTACTTTTGAGCAAAAACATTTGTCCATTATAGCAGGTAGGATGCTTCTGTTTGCACGGTAGATGGGTGAGACTGTTTCTGTGCACTGAAAATCAGAACGCGGGAAGGCTAGCTCTGGGAGAGGGGGATGGGAAGAGTGTGGCCCAACCCACACTGAGCTAGAATGGTCATCACTATGATCCAGATTCCTGGAAGCTCGCCCTCCTTCTCCCTGCTCTAGGCTACTCCAGCCTGCACTCAGTGCCCCATTGCCTCCAAACAGCCAAACCATCTCATATTCTGCTCATAGAGTGAGTGGAATTGTCTCTGTCATGGAATCCATGATTTGCTTTCTTACATGGACAGTCAGCTCCTTGTCCGTGAGGTGAAGAATTAGTCTCATCTCATTGGTCTTTGAGTCTTCTTGTCTCCAAAAGTTAGTAGGTTCTCTATCTTTGGTTTTGACAATAATTCAAAGTAAAGACATCCATTCACTTCCCATCTTACAAATCAAGCATTCCTGACTCTGATATGATTTTTTGGGTTTGGTGTCTCAGAACCATAATAATTGAGTTGGCAATATGAAAAGTCATTTACAATGAAAATATGATGAGGCTCCTCTTCATTCGATGCTAGAAATGTCTTCCATAAATCTATCTTATTGAAACAATGAGTCTCTCATAATATCTATGCAAATTTTCAAATGAGCTGGTCATAAACTTGCTATAAAATATTAAAAGTCTATCCTCGGTTGATGATAATGATGCAAATATTGATGCAGGCCCACTAAGATACACCAAGTACATGCTTACCAAAATGGATAGACGGTGATATTGAAATATTTCTTCATACTGTACCTAAACAAGATTGTATGCTTTTATTTTATTTTTTCTTAGTCTTTTTTTGTTACAAGAGACATTTTTCATGTTGATGAGTGTGATGTGCATATGTCTTCACATTTTTTATGTTGAAGTTTCTATATAATATATTTTCATGATCATTTACTAACTTGTACGTTCACTTCTCAACACACATATATGTACAAGGGACGATGTAGGTGTTTTAGGGAATGAAATGGTTCTTAATGCTTAAAAGTTCACAACTGTGTAGCGAGGGTAGGAAGTAGGGTAGGGATGTGCAAGGAGCTAACCAAAATGGCACCCAGAAGAGAACAAATGTGAAATAAAGGTGTGATCATTGTGCTGTGAGAGTGAAGAGAAAGGAGCAGTTACTTCTAGCTTGAGTACCAGAGAGAGCTCCATGAAAAAACTGGTAATTCACCCTCGTCAGTGGGAACTGCTGTTACAAGCAGCTACCTGAGCCTCCCCGACATAGGACGCCATCTTTCCCAAAACGGTCCTTAAATTTCCTCCTTAAAGCTGAACTTGGTAGTGGCCTCTGTTGCCATCAGGTAGAGGAGAAGTAATCAAAAGTTCTGCCATAACAGAGCAGAGAATGAGAGACTTTATGTGAATACACTTTACAAAACCCAAAGCGACTTACCACTCTAAAGTGTTTATTATGATTGCTCTTATTTTTAAGAACTCTTATGTCAGGAATGTAAATGACTATGGAGGGACCACGTGGTGACTCTGGAGCACTTCCTGTAGACCTGAGCTCTCTCACTTCCTTGCTGAGGCTGGGTTCCCTGGAGTTATCACCACTACAGCTTCCTTCTAGGCCCCGGCTCTGGGGATCTTGTTCTGATGAAACCCAAACATGCTATGAGGCTGCTTTGCTCTCAGCAGAGCTTCCTCACTGCTGGGTCTCTGGGAAGGGCTAGTTGCTGAGTCCTGTCACTGCTTGTCTTTCTTCTCTTCCTTTGTTCTAGATTCATCCAAAAATAAGCACCTAGCCAGCATACTCATGAAACGATGCATTTGGGAAGATGCCGGGAAGAGTTGTTAGCTGGGTGGAATGGTTAGGAGGGAATGGAATTAGGCCTGGAGTTGCCATACTAAGAACTTGATCTAGCAATAGCTGTTGTCCCTTCCTTAAGCATGCGGAGTCACTGTGGTGTTTTAAAATGTTCCCGCAAATTCTTGGACACTACAACAAGCAAGGTGGAGTCTATTCTCTCCCTTTGAATGTGAGGAAGCCTACAATGACTGATTCCTGATGAATAGAATGAGGAGGAAGTGACATTGAGTGACTGTTGATGCTGGGTCATCAAAGGTAATATAAGCTTCTGCCAGGCTCTTGCTCTCTTGAGACACCTTCCTTGGGATCCCAGAGCCATCACATAAGAAGTCTGGCTACCCAGAGGCCACCAAGCTAGAGAGACCACATGGAGAGACCACATAAAGATAGAGAGAGATGCTCGAGGAGAAACAGCTGTTCCAGACCCCAGCTGTTTGAGTCTCCCCAGCATCAGCTTCCAGATGTGTGAGTGGGTGAGCTTTGGATGGTTCCAGCCCCCAGCCTTTGAGCCACTCTTGCTAATTCCAAGTGGAGTCGGCCTTCGCGTCACCTCAGCTGACATGGAGTGGAGCAGCGACGAGCCACCCCTGCTGAGCCTTGCTCAGATTGCAGATATATGAGCAAAATAAATGTTGCAGTTTAAGCTACTAAGTTTTTGGGTGGTTTTTTACTCAGCCAAAGAATTGGAATACCTACTTAATTCTGTCATACAATCAGTATTATTTTCCTTCGAGTCAGCCAATCAGACTGCTGTTTAGCTGGGTGTAAATGGAGCCAGACTTGCTATTTTTGGAGATTAAGTTTCCAGAGTGGGTCTTCAGATCTGGGACATGTAGGCCATAATCATTTCAATCTACTCTCATTTAGTAACAGAGAATTGGGCTCGTTATTTTTTCTATTTTTATTATCTATGATAAAAGCAGGATCTGTGTGTTTGAATTTAGATCTGTTCTCAATTGCATGTCAGTTTTTGTTGTTGTAAGCTTTCTTTCCCACGAGGAAATGTTTTCATCAATTTCCAGAATTCAGCACTGCCCACTGTTAATTTTGAAATCACAGTGTTTAATAGTGATTTATCCACAGGAAAAGTCATCTCTATATAATTTTCTCTTTCCGTGACAGGAAGTTGCTGGGTCAGTGTAAATTTTAATGCTATGTTTTCCCTACATATTCATTTACTGACTTAAAGGGAGGGAGGGGTCCATGTTTTTGACTTCTTGAGAATGGCCTAAAATAGTAAGCTGAGTGAGGACTCAGATAAATGGATGTTTAAAAATGAAGAGAAGAGAATGTAATCTAGTAAAGAGATAATATGAAGGAAAGAAATACCTTAATTCTTATGAAATCATACTTTCGGTAACTCAACCATCCAGAATACATCTGTGAACCGAGACAAGCGAACACGAGAAAGAAAATGACAAGTGTCTAGAAATACCTGGATGAGTGTTAAAGAGCTCTTATAATTTATTCATAGATGAGTTCCCCAGCTTTCACTCAGACTATTTCTTCACAGAGCAGTGAATGCTAGCTTCTGGATTTGCAAATATTTTACACCATATTATAACATTTGGTCGTCTGGTTTCCCAACCCATGGTAGACTAGAATTAGTGAATAAGCAAAGAGGGAGGTGCTTAAAAGGGAAAGATGGTAGAGATAGACACGGTGACAGCAGTGGGAAATAACATTGAGAATATGAGGCCAACAACTTAAAAATGACATCAGAAATTAAGACATGTATTCCAGTGGCCCTGGCATAGGGGCAAATAGCTCTGTGTGCCTTAATGGTCCAGAAGAACATCATTGATATCCAATCACTGATAAACATTACTTGGTGACAAATACTGGTTAAATTTTGTTTAGGATAGCCTTTTCATAGAAGCAGGAAAAATTGTCTCCATCATATTTTAGAGAGACCATAGAAAATGATCTAAAGAAACATGTTTTAGCACTTAAAGGGATGAAATTCAGTTACCTAGAAAAATCATTTATGTGGAAACGTTTTCTCATAAGTTGGTTAAATTGGGACTTACTGCATTATGAATATTCATCTGAAATGGCTGTAGAAGTCACGTTTAGTATGAGGTCTCAAAGGTTAGATTTTTGTCTTTAATAAGACTGTAGGGTTATCTATTTGTTCCTTTTGCCCAGCTCCCCTCCTTTCTTCTGGATGTAAGACTGCTTTCTTCTGAGAGATGCTCCTTTAACCCTAGGGTCAAAGGGGAATTCTGATCTTGCAGACCCCATCTCCTTGGCCACAGTGATTGGCTAGAGGTGGCACCTGACTAAACTGGCCTGATCCCTGGCCACAGTGATGGGGCTCCAGGATGAGCTTGTGACCTAAGACAGGCCTGCATCCTCCAGGGTAATTTTAATTAGAACAAAAGAAAGAGGCCACTTTCCTATTGGGTGGTGAAACTGAGTGGATGTGAGGCCGGAAGCTGCCAGGGCCTTATTCTCGGCCTCTGGGCACAAGCTGATCTGAGAGATTGTCACAGAGGCAGAGAGAAGCACAGAGGACAGATGCAGAGAGATCACACTGGTTTTGAGGAACTTTTTTCCAATCTTTGAGGTCCCTGAAGCTGTCCTGATTTTGCCTCTGTGACTCTTGTTTGGTTAGCAAATCTCTTAATTCTAGGAGTTACCGCAGTATCCTTTCAACAAATCCTCTTTGGCATAAGCAATTCCAGTTGGCTTTCTGTCATCTGCAGCTAAGACTCCTGCCAAGCGCAGGGAACTCTGGAAACTGTGTGAGGCCTCTGTGAGCTGGCCACTGCAATACTGAGGGTCTGACATCGATACCAAGAGAGGAAAAATGAGAAGGAGCCCATTTGTGCAACTAATGAGGAGCTGGTATCTCGCAAGCCATGTGATTGAAAGGAAATGTTGCTGCCTGACAGAAGGAGAAAAAGACTGTGAAGGCTGTAGTAGGAGTCCAAGGGGCAATCTGCCTTATCAGATTTCCCTTTTCTGAGCAATCCAAGTCAAATGCTCAGCCTTACTTCCTCTGCCCCCCCCACCCCTCCCCGACACCCCCAGGCCCTGGGAGTGCACTGACCTGACTGTGCACCATCCCAACTTTGGGAGAAGAACATTTAGGGCAGCTCTCTGAGCAGCCTTTCAGTTCCGACTTTCTGAATCTGTGAGGCTTCTTAAATCTCTCCCGTTGTCCACCACTGGCATTTCCTCATGACCAGGGCAGAGGAAGACGGTCCTCACTGCTCAAGGCCTGCCTCTATGGTGACAAGTTCACAAACAATGCAGAGAATAGTAATGATGGCTAACACTTAGAGAGGGCCATGCACTTTTTTAAGTGATTGACACGTATTATTTCATTTAATCCTCACAACTCTATGAAGCAGGTAGTAATATTATTCCCATTTTAGAGATGGACAAATTGAGGCTTCGAGAGGTTAAGAAGCTTGCAGTAGGTGACACTTGGTGTAAAATAGAGCCAGGATATAAACTCAGGCAGTCTGACTCCAGAACCTTCTCTCCTAGCCATTATGCTACATTGCCTCTGGACACAGGGCATTGGTTAGAGCACTAGGGTGGAGTACTCCACCTGCTCAGCCTCCTGGTGGCATCAGTGCCGGCCCTAGAAGTGGGTGAGGCAGCTTTGGGGAGGTGCAGTCTACCACTCTACACTCTGTGGGAAGTTCCCATCATTTTTCTGTATTCAGGTCAGTACTGTTAACATGTTCTCATCTCCCTCATACACAGCTAGTGTCCTTAACCTCAAGTTTGGCTAACTCTGCGTAGAAACCATGAGCCACAACCACTCTATGGACAAGATGTTCTTCACTAATAAAAACAGCAACATAATAGCAGCGAACAATTTTATATGACACTCTCTAGGTGAAGTATTTTACATACGAGTTAGTTGATGCCTCACAACAACCCTATGAGGTACGTCCTATTGTTATCCCCATTTTGGAGATGAAGAAACTAAGGCACAGAGAAGTTAAATGACTTGACCAAGTTTATACAGATAGTAATTGGTGAAGCTGAGTTTCAAACTTAGGCATTCCGGTTTCAGAGTCTACTGTTTCAACTTCCAGGTCATCCTGCCTCCAGGTGTATCTGTCTGTCTATCCATCTATGCATCTAATATACACACATGCTACTGGATTTGGTTTGCTAATTTTCTTTTTATAGTTAGAGGTTGATGTACCAGTCTTTGTAACAGTGACCGGCCTATACTTTTCCTTTCCTGTACTCTCCTTTTTCATTACTGGTGTCAAGATTATATTAACTTCACAAAGTGAACTGGGTAGCTTTCTCAAGCTTGCCAATTATATTGTTCAATTCTTCTATATTATTACTGGTATTTTGTAGTCTTAATGTATTAGTTTCTAATAGGCCTGTTAAAATGCTCCATTAGGATTGTTTTACATATTCAAAATAATATCAATATAAAAAGGAATGTAAAGCAAACTCCAAAATTAAAAATAAAGTGAAACAAATGAACCTAATAGTATGTCAAATCACTAACACAACTCATGGAGAAAAAAATTAAGTGACTTGAGCACAATGCTCTGTATATTCCTAGTCGAATATATTGTAAAAACATAAAAAACTACAAAGAAATACTAAATTTTCCTCAGTAATTTTATTTTTAGAAATAATATTGACATTGCAAGTTGAAACTATTTTTATGTATTACAGTGTAAAGCAAAATATGTAACTATGTCCATGTTATTAAGCATCAAGACTTTCACTTAAGAAAATAAGATACAGACATAAAAATCAAAGAAGTTAAGAAGAACATTTGTGATCCAATTTGAATTAAAAACATACATCTGGAATATTAGTGTGACAGAATCTAATTGCTAGCTGTTTAGGCCAGGGTTGGCGAGCTTTTTCTATAAATGGCTGGATAGTAAGTAGTTCAGACTTTGCAGGCCATGCTGCCTCTGTTGCAACTGTTCAACTTCACTGTTGTTGCGTCAAAGTGGGAGAGACAATGTGTAAACAAATGAGTGGGACTATGTACCGATACAGTTTTATTTCCAAAAACAAGCAGCAGGATGGATTTGGCTTAAGGGCCATAGTTTGCTATGTTGGCTCACTCCTGGTCTAGGATCCGTGCCCCTGCCCCCAACAGCAAGGAGAACATTTAGGACCTACATCTTGGTTTCTGAATTCCATTCCCCACTAGAAGGAATCAAGGCTTCTTGGAGAGAGAAGTAGTTACAGATCTAGGGCAGGAAGAATTCAAGATGAGCCCAGATTGTCTTGATCCAGACAGCAAAAACAATAAAACAAAAAACCCCTCCAATATTAATGGAGTCATTTCAAAAGAATATTGGCATCATATTGAAGGAGTTCCCACTGGCCAATTTGACCTAGCAATTTTAGCATCAAAAAATGATGATGATGATGACAAATGTAGTTGATTGTCAATAAATATATAAAATGAATAAAATTCATAAGTCTATAGTGATAATAAAAAAGAAAAAGAGAAAGAAAAAGTACTCATTTGCCACCATTGAAGATGACTTTTACATCAACTTTTTCTCTGAAACCTTGTAATTAGAAAAAATTATTTCTCCTACTCTAAGCAGAGAAAGAAGCCTCTTTCTTACAGAAGAATTACAACTGATAAATGTAGAAGGATGATATAATCAGAAAATCACCATTGTGCAAACCCTAGTGACACAATTGATTCAGGAGGGAATTGTCAATGGATGGCAAAACCATTAGGTGTCAGGCTGTTGACAAACGGGATAGTTGCATCGTGCCAAATTGTCACCTCACAGGTAATTTTTCTCATTGTAAAGGGAAAGGCATACCTTTTCAGTGGAGAAATCTGGGGTTGTCACTTTAATTCAAGAATCACACTTAGCACTAAGAGTGGGACAATCTGACATTATGTACTCCTAGTATGAAGTAAACAGCATAACCTATGAAATATTATTGTCTTTCAACCTTTTAAATGGAATAAAGGGGCTAAGAGAACGAGTTAAATGATACCACAGGAAACAGTCAATCACATCCGGAACGATATAGGCATTCCACAAGACTACAAATCAATCTTATCTTTCCAAAGTCTATGAAACACAAATTAAAAAGATGTGGAGGGGCTGGCCTCGCGGCCAAGTGGTTAAGTTCCTGTGCTCTGCTTCAGTGGCCCAGGGTTTCACGAGTTGGTGACATGGCACTGCTCATCAAGCCACGCTGAGGTGACGTCCCACATGCCACAACTAGAAGGACCCACAACTAAAATATACAACTATGTACTGGGGGGATTTGGGGAGAAAAAGCAAAAAAAAAAAAAAAGATGTGGAGACAGTTCTAGGTTAAAACACACAAAAGAGATATTACAACAAATACATTTCATAAACTTTAGATCATTTTTTGAAAAGAAAATAGTTATATAAAACATATTTGGACAATTGGGGAATTTTGAATATGGACTACATAGTAGACATTATAAGGAAATTATCATTGATTTTCTTAGGTATGATAATGGCTTTGTGGTGATATAAGAAAATGTCCTTATTCTTGAGAGATGCATGTTCAAATATTCAGGAGTGTGATATCATGATACTTGTAAGTACATAGACAGATAAAGCAAATATGGCAAAATTTTAACAACTCCTGAATCCAACTGGTAGATATATATGTGTACATTATACTATTCTTTCCACTTTTTTGTATGTTTGCAAATTTCCAAAGTAAAAATTGGGGGGAAGTTTTCTCTGTGTAGAAATATATCTTACCTTCAAACTTGCAGTTAGGCCAATCATTTTGCAAACAAACTGGCTTTCACTTAAATAGACAGAATTCTAAGAATGGCTCCCTCAAGATTCTATGCTCTAAGCCCAGATCCTGTGAATTTGATGAGCTCACTCCTCTAATTATGTTGTTATGTAGCACAGGTGGCACTAAAATAGGACAATAATCCCAGTGAGCCAAATCTAATCATGTGAATCTCTTTAAACAGAATTTTTTCTGGTTGGTGGCAAAAGAGGAAGTCAGAGAGATTCAAAGCACAAGAAGGAGCTACTTTGAAGATGAGCTAAAGGAGGCCACCAGCCAAGGAATGTGGATAGTCTCTGGGGGCAGAAATCAGCCCCCAGGTGACAGCCAGCAGTCCTACAACCACAAGGAACTGAGTTCTGCTAACACTTTCAATGCACTTGGAAGGGGAACAGTCTCCAGCACCTCCAGAGAGAAATGCAGCCTGGCCAATATCTTAATTTCAGCCTTACAAGACCCAGAAGAGAGAAAGCACTCAAGCTTGCCTAGACTTCTGACATACGGAATGGTGAGCAAATAAATGGTGGTGTTTTAAGCCATTAGGTTTGTGGTAATTTGCTACGGCAGCAATAGAAAACTAGTATAGTATCTCAGGAAGATCCAGGTGCTAGAAGGAAAATGTTCAGGGAGTTTGGAGTCTGGGTGCATTAGTTTGTTGAATTCTGTGAAGTATGGAATTAAAACCTGGGTTGCTTTGCTCTACTGTTGCAAATTGCTCCTTATCTTCCTGAATTATATAAAATTTATTCTCTGTCCCTTGGTTCTTTGTATCTCCTAAATGTGCCTGCCTGGTAAAGTGTGTTCAGTTTCATTTTTCCAGTACAGAAAAATATAAAGATATATACTTCTTAACTTCATAAACAATAAATATTTGACATATTTTCCTTCATGGACAGTTAGGTATAAAAGCAGATCGGGAAGAGTGACATCCACGAGAATGGCGGAGTAAGAACCTCTGAAAATTCGCTCCTCCATGAGAACAATGAGAATACTGATAAAAATTGTCAAAATCAACTTTTTCAGAACTCTGGAAAGTAACCAAAGGCTTGCAACAATTCAAGGAATGTTTATTCAAGAAAAAGAGCAGAATCTCAGTAAGAATAGGGAGCTTCGTGGTACTTGCCTCATAACATCTTCCTCTTGTAAGCTCCTCGGAAGCCTTGAAATCCAACAATCTCACAACAAAAGTAGCTGTGAAAACCAGCAATCTAGCAGCCACTGGGGGCAGAAGAGGTTTGGAAGCCCCCAAAAGTCCCATTACAAGAGAATTGTCATTATCTGACTTTTTTCTGGCCGTTCTCTGGAAACAGCCAATCAAAAGGAGAGATTGGCAGAATGAATAAGAAAACACGATCCAACTCTAAGGTGTCTGCGGGAGACACACATTAGTCTCAAAAACACATTAGTCTCAAAAAAAAAGAAAGTAAAAGGATGGAAAAATATATCCCATACAAACAGTAACCAAAAGAGAGCAGGAGAGGTTATACTAATATCAAACAAAGTAGGCTTTAAGACAAAAATTTTTACTAGCAACTAAGGAGACATTTTATAATGATGAAAGATCAATCCATCAAGAAGCTATAAAATTATAAATATATATGAACCTACCAACAGAGCCCTGAAGTATAAGATATAAAATTGGCAGAGTTGAATGAAGTGAAATAGAGAATAGAAAAACAAAGAGAAAATCAGCAAAACCAAAAGTGGGTCCTTTGAAAAGATCGACAAAATTTGCAAACCTTTAGCTAAATTGACCAAAAAAGAAAAGAGAAGACTTAGATTACTAAAAAGGAATGAAAGAGGGAGCATCACTATTAACCTTACAGAAATAGAAAGGGTTATAAGGGAGTGCTATAAATAGTCATATGCCAACAAACTAGATAGCCTAGATGAAATGCACAAATTAAGAGAAAGATACAAACTACCAGAAGAAATAGAAAATCTGAAGAGACCTATAACAAATAAAACAATTGGATTAGTAATTTAAAAAAAAATTCCATAAGAAAAAGGAACCCTCATACACTGCTGGTGGGAATGCAAATTGGTGAAGCCACTATGGAAAACAGTATGGAGATGCCTCAAAAAATCAAAAATAGAACTACCATATGATCCAGCTATCCCACCACAGGGTATCTATCCAAAGAGCTTGAAATCAGCAGTTCCAAAAGTCCCATGCGCCCCAATGTTCATTGCAGCATTATTTACAATAGCCAAGATATGGAAGCAACCTAAGTGCCCATCAACAGATGACTGGATAAAGAAGATGTCATATATATATATACACAATGGAATACTACTCAGCCATAAAAAAAGACAAAATCGTCCCATTTGCAACAACATGGATGGACCTTGAGGGAATTATGTTAAGTGAAATAAGCCAGATAGAGAAGGACAATGTCTGTATGACTCCACTCATATAAAGAATTAAAAAATGCAGACAAAGAGAACAGATTAGTGGCTACCGGCAGAAAGGTAGGGAGGGGTGGGCACAAAGGGTGAAGGGGTGCACTTACAACATGACTGACAAACAATAATGTACAACTGAAATTTCACAAGATTGTAACCTATCATTAACTCAATAAAAATTAAATTAAAAAAAACTTTGTAAAGATAATCTCAGACCCAGATGGCTTCATGGGTGAATTCTGTCAAACATTTAAAGAATTAACACTAATCCTTCATAAACTCTTGTAAAAAACTGAAGAGGAGGGAGCACTTCCTGACTCATTCTACGAATCCAGGATTACTGTGACACCAAAACCATACAAAAACATCAAAAGAATAGAAAATTACAGACCCAATATCCCTAATGAATATAGATGCAAAAATCCTCAACAAAAAATACCAGCAATCTGAATGTAGCAACACACAGAAAGCATTATACACCATGACCAAGTGGGATTTGTCCCAGACTGCTAGGATGGTTCAACATATGAAAATCAAAGGATCAAAGACCTAAATGTAAGAGCTAAAAAACTATAAAAAACTATAAAACTCTTAGAAAAAACATAGACATAAATCTTTATAACCTTATATTAGGCAATAATTTCTTAGATATGACACCAAAAGAAGAAGCAAGAAAAGAAAAAATAGATAAACTGGACTACATCAAAATAAAGCGCTTCCGTACTTCAAAGGACATCATGAAGAAAGTGAAAAGACAACCCACAGAATGGGAAAAATACTTGCAAATTATATATCTGATAAGGGACTTGCATCCAGAATATATAAAGAACTCTTAAACCTAAACAATACAAAACAAATTATCCCAATTAGTAAAATGGGAAAGGATTTGAGTAGACATTTTTCCGAAGAAGATATACAAATAACCAATAAGCACATGAAAAGATGCTCAACGTCACTAGGGAAATGCAAGTCAAAACTACAATAAGATACCACTTCATACCCATTGGAATGGCTATAATAAAAAAGACAGACAATAACAAGTGTTAGCAAGGATGGGGAAAAATCAGAACTGTCATACATTGCTGGTGAGAAAACGATGCAGTTGCTGTGGAAAACAGTTTAGCGGTTCTTCAAAAAGTTAAGCACAGAATTACCGCGTGATTCAGCAATTTCACTCCTAGTTACAAACACAAGAGAAACGAAGACATAAGTCCATGTAAAAACTTGCACATAGGGGGCTGGCCCCATGGCCGAGTGGTTAAGTTCTCGTGCTCCACCACAGGTGGCCCAGTGTTTCGTTGGTTCAAATCCTGGGCGCGGACATGGCACTGCTCATCAAACCACGCTGAGGTGGCGTCCCACATGCCGCAACTAGAAGGACTCACAATGAAGAATATACAACTATGTACTTGGGGGCTTTGGGGAGAAAAAGGAAAAAATAAAATATTTAAAAAAAACAAACTTGTACATAAATGTTCATAGCAGCATTATTTATAATAGTGAAAAAGTGGAGAAAACCCAGATGTCTGAAGGGGTTCAGAATGAGCCTCCTCAAAGTGTGCTACTTTGGCATGTGGATTATTTTGAACTGAAGGCAATCAACACCCAGCAGACTCAAGAAAACCTTTTATCTCTCCCTTAGCTACCTGAAAGAATTTAGATAGGGAGCTTAGCCCAGAAAAAGAGCTATTACCAGAAATAAATTTTATCTGAACGACCTACCTGTATGGTAGGACGAACATCTAATTACCAAACATCTGCTCTTCCTAGCTTATGAATGACTCTCTTCCCCTTTGAAGCCTCAGGGCCCTATCCCATTCCTTAGCTCTGGATGCCTGTGAGCTTCAGCTGCCTGACTTGTCCTTGGGTCTCATTGTCTTTGTGGGGCCCCTGTATGTACGTAATTAAATTGGCTTTTCTCCTGTTAATCTGCCTCATGTCAGTTTGATTATTGGACCAGCCAAAAGAACCTAAAAGGGTAGAGAAAACATTTTTCCCTTCTTGACGTGTCCACGAACTTATAAATGGATAAACAAAGTGTGGGATATTCATACAATGGATTATTCAGCTGTAAAAAGGAAGAAGTACTAATACATGCTACAACATGGCTGAAGCATGAAAACTTTGTACTAAGTGAATGAAGCCAGACACAAAAGGCTACCTATTGTATGATCCCATTTATATGAAATGTCCACAATTGGCAAATCTATACAGATAAAGAGTAGATTAGTGGGGCCGGCCCGGTGGCTGAGTGGTTAAGTTCGCATGCTCCACTGCAGGTGGCCCAGGGTTTCGTCAGTTCAAATCCTGGCCGCAGACATAGCACCGCTCATCAGGCCATGCTGAGGCAGCATCCCACGTGCCATAACTAGAATATACAACTGTGTACCAGGGAGCTTTGGGGAGAAAAAAAGGAAAAAATAAAAAATCTTAAAAAAAACAAGTAGATTAGTGGTTGCCTGGGGCTGGGGAAGGGAGAAGGTGGAATGACTGCTAATGGGTAAGGGGTTTCTTACTGAGGTGTTGAAGATGTTCTGAAATTAGACAGTGGGGATGATTTCACAACTTTGTAAATATGCTAAACACCACTGCATTATAGAGTAAAAGGGTGAGTTTTATGGTATGTGAGTTATTTCTCAATTAAAAAAAAGTACTCTTGAAACTCAATAATAAGAAAACAAACAACTCAGCTAGTAAATGGGCTAAGAATTTGAAGAGCCACTTCATTAGGGGCTGGCCTGGTGGTGCAGAGGTTAAGTTCGTGTGCTCTGCTTCAGTGTCCCGGGGTTCTCTGGTTTGGATCCTGGGCGTGGACCTATGCACTGCTTATCAAGCCATGCTGTGGCAGGTGTCTTATATAAAATAGAGGAAGGTGGGCACGGATGTTAGCTCACGGCCAATCTTCCTCAGCAAAAAGAGGAGGATTGGCAGTGGATGTTAACTCAGGGCTAATTCACCGCCCCTCCCCCTGCAAAGATACATTGATGAAAAATAAGCACATGAAAAAAAGTTCACCATCATTAGTTATTAAGGAAATTTAAATGCAAACCCCAATGAAACACCACTACATTCCTATTATAATGGATAGCATTCTTAACAGTAACACAATGCCAAGTGCTGGTAAGGCTGAGGAGCAACTGGAACTCTCGTAATTTGCTGGCGGGAATTCAAAATGATACAGCCATTCTAGAAAATGGTTTGGCAGTTTCTTACCAAATTAAACATACACTTCCTATGTGACCCAACAATCTCACCCCTGGGTGTTTACCGTAGAGAAATGAAATGTTATGTTCACACAAAAACCTGTTCACTAATGAACCTAGGCTTTATTCATAATCGCGAAAAACTAGAAGCAGCCCAAATACCCCTCTTTGGATGGATGTTTATACAAACTGAGGTAGATTAATGTAATAGAACAGTCTTCAGCAATAAAAAAGGAACAAACTACTGGAATGTGCAAAAACCTGGAGAAGTGTATTATGTAAAATGAAGGAACTCAGACATAAAAAGCTACATGCTCTATGATTCTATTTGTATGACTGTCTGGAAAAGGCCAACATATAGGGGCAGTAAACAGAGTAGTGGTTGCCCAGGGCTGCGAGTAGGGGGAGGGGTTCACTACAAGGGGGCCTGAGGGTATCTTTGGGCAATGGGACTCTTCTATACTTCAATTTTAGGAGTAATTTCACAATTATATGCATTTATCAAAACTCACAGAACTGTACACCAAAAAGAGTAAATTTTACTACATATAAATTATATCGTTAAAATAGGGGGGAAAACCAGATTCTGAGTAATACTAAATAAAAAAAAAATATTTGGAACGTTGTTTCAGGTCCTTGGCTCTTCTTGTCTACCAGAGCGGCATCTTTGCAAATTCATTCCGCCTAGACACAGGACAGTGTGTGTCATGTGGTAGATGGTGGGACCTACATTGGATGCTGCGGAAGGGGGAGGGTTTTAGAAAACTTCTGCCCATCTTAAAATGACCGGACAAATATAGACCAGGAGAAAGAATGACCAGTGGACAAAAGCCATAAAGATCAGACCAGTGGTTCTCAAAAAAAAGCTCGAAGGCATGACTTGGGCATGACGACGGAGGCTCAGCAAATCCGAATCACCTGGTGAAACGCACGTCCACCCACTTCGGCCAGTAGAGCAGAATCAGAGACATTAAGTAGTGGAGAAGAGGGACAGACAAGTGGCAGTTGCAGGGTGGAAACTGTGTGAGTCGAAAATGTTCCTCCAAAGATTGGGGTGGTCCACCCTCCGTATCCCTCCCTCCAACCACCGGACTAGGTGGGGAGAAAGAGGTCACCTTACGTAGCAACCTTTTATCTTAGCTTTTATTTGCATAGACAAAGAGATTTTCTTCCAGCCAATGATGGGACCACAGTTGTCACATCTCCCTTAAAGAGACAACTGTAGGACAGTGGCCAGGGCAAGCAGTTGCTGGGATAGCACTGAGTGGATTTCTTCCCATGTCTTCTGGGATGCACTCGCTGGGGTGTACTCTCTCTTGGGCTGGAGAGTGCCCACGATCTGTATGGTTAAGACTACTCCTCAAGCAGGGCCTCACCCTGACTTAGGAGTGAAAGTAAGGGTTTCTTTTTTTTTTTCTCCCAGTAACATCAGAGAGTATAACATTTTTTATATCTTGTTGTATCCCTAGAAGAGCCCACTTGACTTGTGCACAGAAAGAGAATAGGATGCTGATGAAAGGACTTTATGAAGCAAAACCCGCCAGGCAAGATGGCAGGTATGGAGAATATATGAATGGCTGGAATATATGGTAGAGGAGAGGAAAATGATCTTCAATATGGATTTTTTTTTTTTTAGTTCAAGAATCCTTCTGTTAAGATTACAGTTCAAAATTATGTTTCACAAAGGAAAGTATTTTCATTTCGTTTGTTCACCTTTAATTTTTCAATAAGATCCTCAAAATGTAGTCAGTCTTTATTGATTTTAGAGTATAACAGACAACAATAACCTAGAAATGTTTTTATTTATTAAAGATTTCAATTGTTGTATATTGAAATATGCTACAGAGGAAATTTAAACCAGATTAACAGGTATATGTTAGTGGGTTTTGTTTGTTTGCTTGACCTATCTTCTTTGGAAGTTTTAAGGGACAGTATAGCCTCTTCTCAACTATCTCTTGCAATAATAGGGTCCAAATTCTTTCGCACAGAGACTTTATCTCTGGATTCCCATTTCTGGAGTGGTGGTCTGGGGGATCTGGTCCATGTACGTGATGACTTGGGGACAACCAGAGAACACAGGTAAAATATAAAAGATCTGTGTAAAGGCACTAGAGAGCTAACTAGATCTACCTGCCCAGGATCTAGGAGAGGCAGGAAGCTGCTTTTTCCCTGGGCGCGTATACTAATTCCAGTAGGGAAGTTGAGAGGCTGAGCAGAACTTTTCACAGCCTCGCCAAGTGAGGGAACCTATCGAGGAAATAGGAGAAGACTTGGGTCTTTACTCCAAAGGGCTACTGTATCCTATAACCAGAAGTAAACTCTCCTAGGAGCTGTAGCTCAGCCTGCAATCATCTCAATCACTGAACTTGGATTAAGTGAATCCCGGTGTGCTAGTGCTTCTGCGCGTCCCAAACTGCTGGCATGCCCAGATACCATACTGAAGTAAACATAAATCTTCTTTGGAGGAAGAGAACATCCATGCATCAAATTGTTTCTTAAAGATTTTATTTTTTTCCTTTTTCTCCCCAAAGCCCCCCAGTACATAGCTGTATATTCTTCGTTGTGGGTCCTTCCAGTTGTGGCATGTGGGACGCTGCCTCAGCATGGTTTGATGAGCAGTGCCATGTCCGCGCCCAGGATTCGAACCAGCGAAACCCTGGGCCGCCTGCATTGGAGCGCGCGAACCTAACCACTCGGCCATGGGGCCAGCCCCTCAAATTGTTTCTATAAACAATTTTGCAAATACAATGTCCAGCATTTGATAAGAAATAATGAGACACGTAAGAAGGAAAGACACCATAAATAAAAAATAGCAGAAATGATGGAAAATAGAAACAGACTCCCACTGGCCATAGATATTAGGATATGAGACACAGACTTTAAAATAATTATCTTTCCTTTGCCCAAGGAGATAAAAGACAAAATTAAGAATTTAGTAGAGGGGCCAGCCCCGTGGCCGAGTGGTTAAGTGCGCACGCTCTGCTTCAGCGGCCCAGGGTTTCACTGATTCAAATCCTGGGCGCCGACAGGGCACCGCTCGTCAGGCCATGCTGAGGCGGCATCCCACATGCCACAACTAGAAGGACTCACAACTAAAATATGCAACTATGTACTGGGGCGATTTGGGGAGGAAAGAGCAGAAAAAAAAGGAAGATTGGCAACAGTTGTTAGTTCAGGTGCCAATCTTTAAAAAAAAAAATTCTAGAACTGAAAAAATACAATACCCCAAATTAAGAATGCAGTGGTTGGATTTAACGGAAGACTAGACCAGTCTGCAGTGACCCGGAACAGGGGTCAGTAAACTAAAACCCGTGGGCCAAATCTGGCTCAAGGCCTGTTTTAGTATGGCCCATGAGCTAATGATTTTCACATTTTTAAAGGGTTAAAAAAAAAAGAAAGAGTAAGTGACAGACACTATATTCGACCTGCAAAGCCTAAAATATCTACTGTCTGGCCCTTTAGAAAAGTTTGCCCACCCCTGCACTAGAAAGGCAGGTCAGCAGAATGTGTAGAGAACTATAAACAGAGGCCAGGAAGAGGCCTGGGAAGGCAGCCCCAGCTGACACTGTGCCCAGTTGGTGAGACTGGCCCTCCAGCTGGGCCCCTTCAAGGGAGTTTTGACCATTCATTTATTCATTCACTCAGGCATTCAATACATATGCGGTCAATTCCTACCTCAGTGCCTAAGAGCACGGGCTGCATGGTCAGACCTGGGTTTAAATCCCTACTTAGCCTCCTCACAGAGAGAAAAGGGAGATAATAACAGGCCCTGGCTGGCTGGTAGTCATGAGAACCGAAAGATAAGGCCTATCAGACACTTAGCTCAGCGTCTGTATATAGTAAGGACTCACCACATGTTGGATGCTATTGTTAGCAAAGATGTGCTCAGGCCATGCCCTAAACTGACCATGCCCCAAACTGGCTATAAGTCCCAGAGGGACACCTTTGTGGCTGTGATGGGTGTGGGGTGGGATGGATGAAGGGAGGGCGGAGAAGGAAGGGAGGGCAGGACCGTCCTGAATACGGGAGGTGAGGGCCCAGGACAAACTTTATGCGATTCTCTTGCCCACAAACATTTGCCTGCATATGAACTACAGTTAAAAGTGAATATCATCAGCAAAGCTTACTTATAACAGCTAGAGGCTGGAAGCAGCATTTGGGGAATTGTCGAGTGAAATTAGTTGATGATATGTTAGGTGTAAAAAATACAGTGCAAAACTGTGTGCAGTATGTCAAAGCGTACTTTTCCCAAAATTAAAAAATTAAAATCATATAAATATAGAATAATCATGTATCAAAGATTTATTCGGTTAATTAGGGAGGGCATCAGTGAGACTGTAAAGCTGGTTCAAAGAGCATTTAATGAGCTGCCTATCTATAGGCATTAATAAGAACGTTAGGATAAGGGTTTTGTAAGACAGAAAACTGGTTAAATAACTCGTAGGGCAATAAAAACTTAACCTTTGGATTTATCTTTTCTACCAGACAGAAATAATCTGCTAGTTAATATATAACCTCACAGTGTCTGGGCTCTAATCAAATAGTAAACAGTAAAAGTCAAACACAGATGCATTCTCCTACAGAGTTAAATAATTCTGTTATGCAATGTTCCCAGCATGACATTGAAAGGACAAGCCTCCTCCCCTTTGCCTTATTTCCAATGTTTTGGATATTTTTTCTTAAAAAATAGTATGCCGATTATAGAAAATATGTTGTATTAGTCAGGGTCCTGCCAGGAAATTCATGCCATACCAAAGGATTTAACTGAGGAGTGTTTAACAAACAGAACACTACTTACAGAGGTGTGGATAGGGTTAAGAAGACCAAAAGGAGATGTTGACATTTCTAGGCACTAGTAACAGTGGGAAACCCTTCTACCCCCTAGGTCCGAAGTGACAAGAAGGAGCAGAAATGGAGCAGATAAACATCAAATTTCTCCTTCGTTCTGCCCTATGATCTTCTGCCAGTGCCTCCTACTGGCTCAACCCAACTGGAAGCCAGAGCGAGAGGGGCTATTGATGTCAGCTTCTCTGGGCACAGAGCAAGACTGAGAGGTGGGACATGGGGGACAAATGGAGAATAATCAGTTCAGTCAATATGTCAGGTATTCGGATGGATTGAATTGTGTCCCCCACAAAAGATAAGTTGGAGTCCCAACCCCCCAGCACCTCAGAATGTGATTTTATTTGGGCATAGGGTATTTACCAAGGTAACTAAATTAAAATGAAGTCATTTGAGTGAACCCTAATCCAGTATGACTGGTGTCCTTATGAAAAGGGGAAATTTGGACACAGAGACAGACACACACGGAGCAAAGACCATGAGAAGAGACAGGGAGGGGAAGGCCATCTACAAGCCAAGGAGAGAGACCTGGACAGACCCTGTCCTCAGAAGGAACCAACTCTGTCGGCACCTTGATTTTGGACTTCTGGCCTCCAGAACTGTGAAGCAGTAAATTTCTGTTGTCTAAACCATCCAATTGGTGATACTATGTCACAGCAGCTCTGACAAACTAACACAGGTATGTAAAAAATACACACAGAAGGAGGACCTGTACCAAGATAGAGTGTCATCTCTGTGAGGTGGCATTATGGGTAATTTCTATTTTGTGTGTGTGTTTTTAAAAATTTCCTAGCTTGTATACTTTTACATCAGAACAAATGAACAAATAGTTTTGTTAAAATGAACCTCAAGGCAATAGTAGGAGGAAGTCACACATGGGCAGCCTGAGGGGTCTGTACGGCAAAGATCAAGATCATTGATTTGACATCGACATGTGGGCTCACATTGTGTCCCAAAGGCAGGTTTCTTGTCCCAGATTGAATCCCAGGCTTTCTGTTCCCTTCATGTCACAGGCCTGGCTTTTGTCTACTTTCCAAAGCTGCTGTCCCACTGGTAGGTCCCCTGGGGCTTGGTTCCGCCTACCCCACTGCCCAAGATTGGAGAGAAGGCCAAAGTTTAGCACATGAGACCACTTCATTTAAGATTGCGTTATTGCTCTGCACTAATTGAAAAAATTAAAAATAACACAAATTTGGTCCTCTCAGAAGATCTTTGCTAAATGAATGAATGGTATAAGTCCTAAGGGCTCTTACATATTTTCTAAAGTTAGGGCACCTAATCCATAGGTTCCTGACTTATTTCTTAGAAAAATAACTGAAAGTCCAGCTGGACTTTAACCCGCTGCCTTTATTCCTTAAAGCGGAACTCTCCTTAAGGCAGAACTCCTTACCCTCTTTTCCCACTTTAGACTTGAGTACTCTTAGTTGTACATAAATCTTAGCAGATCCTTCCAGATTGTCCCTCTGTCTTCCACTGACCTGTGTCCACTCTGCTCCTTTGCTCTGGGACTGTGACTTTCTTGAGGGGAAGGGACATGGCTTATCCCCACTTGCATGGCACCGGTGCGTAATAAGCAAATGCTTGTTCAAGCCTGAAATCTAACTCAGGCGACCTTTGAAAATAAGGATGGGCAAAGAGATAAGAGTTGTACTTCAGAAAATTGAGTGATCACTTAACAAAAAGGAAAGAAATGCTCTCAGTATGCCAGCTAAAGGAGCCTGTGAATTTCACTGAGGGGAGAAAAGATTTTTCTCTTCAAAGATTGCATTTTTTCCCTTACCTCAGTGATTTTTCATTCTGTTTTTCATATTGAAGTTCTCTCTAATCTGCTTTCTTGCCCATAGGGATAGTCCAGAACCTGCTCAACTGTAGGTGGAGGTGTGAGGTGTTAAGTGGCACTAAGAAATAATTTCAAAAAAAGGTCAAATCATGACTCTTATGCATATACAAAATGAACATATGCCAAAGATTTTATTCAAGTCATTAGTTAATGCGGGAACCAGTAGGATGTTAAGACTGGTTTGAAGAGCACGTGAGGAGCTTTACATATATAAGCAATTTAGTAAAGGAATGTTAAGGTAAAATGGTTGAGTTAGATACAAAACTTTCCTACAGGGCAAAAAACCCTATGACCTTTGAGGTTATTTCTACTGGACAGAAATTATTTGCATCTCTACTGGACAAAATTCTTTGTTTTCACGTAACTTCAAGTAGTCTTTGACCTTTAATCAATGACAACGTGAGCAAACAAGGTCCCTTCCCTGGGTAGCCCTTGGGTGAGCTTTCTACTGTGTGTGATATTGAAAGAATGTGACACCTACTTTTTTGCCTCGTCTCCAAGTTTTGTATAATTTTCCTTAAAAATTGACTAGATGGAGGATGTATATCATTTTGGAGCATATAAATTGAAACCTTTTAAAGAAAAGATGCAAGGTTTGCACTAAGACTGGTTTTCAAATAGCCTTAAGTGCCTCAGACACCTGGGGAATTGACCCAACAGCTACAACGAAATGAGAAAAAAAGATCCTTTTTTTGTATTTACATAGTTTTACACTGAACCATGGTCTGGTTAAAGAATGAGGGCATTGTGACGGGTGCTAATATCACAGAAGGATTGAATTGCGTTGCAAACTTGGAGTATATTAGAAGTTAATAAAGCATGTTTGGAGGCACTAATACAAATCTTTTGTGTATGAGATAAAGATTTTATGGAACAAAATGAAATAGCAACAAAAAAGTTGCTGAACTATCTGAATCGTATAACGTAACATTTAAAACCATTGGGAAAGCTGAAAATATGTATGACTTTTATATCTACTTATTCTATTTTCAAAAAGTCAGATATTTAGGAAACATCAAAGCAAGATGGACTGTTCATTTCACATTAAAAAGCCCTGCAAGCTCTTTTGGAAGACCTGCAATAATGAAAACCTTGTAATAAGCTCACAAAAGTCTCTTCTAATGAATTAGTCAATTTTAATACTCTTCAGAATTCCCCATAAGAACGTCGTTCTATCTTCTTTGCTGCAAAGCTTAGCTCTCTCTCTCCTCTCTTGACAACCTCTTGAAGATATTTCAGATTTCTTTTAAGAGGGAGAAAATTTCATTTACTAAAGACAGAATTGTGCTAAATTAAAATCAATCATTATAATCATTTCGTCTGCCTTCATACATCCCGGTTGCTTCAAAGAGGATGCTTCTATTTTTGTTATGAAAACCAGTCTGGATCATATATATTGCAGTTTGGTTCTGGAGGGTTATCTTCATCCTGCACTCTGGCGGCAGTTACAGTGCACCCTACCTTACCTCTCCTAAGAATAGAATAGGAACCCAATTATATAGTTCTATTTCAAACTTCTATTACCTCTTTTCTTTTCCAAAAAACCCCTACTATCACTGGGATTTGAATAGACCTTAACTAGAAATTGACTTATTTGACCTCAAGATAAAAACGAGTAGGAGATATTTTCTGCCTGACTCCTATGTCCATTTATATCCCACAGTATTTTAACGCGTGTCTCCAAATGGCTATAATCTTTTTTTTTTCAATCAAGCACTTCATTTGTACCAGGCACGGTTCTAGGGTTGGAATGACGAACAAAACAAAGTCCCTTACCAGGGAAGAATATGTTCCAGTAGAAGAAAGTGGATAATAAATTAGTAAACAAGTTAATAGTCTCTTTTCAAAGTGACGCCTATACATAAGTGGATAGAACATATATTTTTTTTCTCAGTTACATCTAATATATTAGTAGTGCCAAATGAATAAGGAGAGACTGGAATTTTGCTTTACTGCAGGGAAAGAGGCAGCTTGGCTGGATAACAAAACGTAGGATCAGGGCAAGAAAAAACTGTGAGGTTCTTTCCTCCTTTAGCCTGGACCGTGGTTCAAGTTCATTTTCCCTGTCAAAGTGAACTCTCAGAAAGCTATCAGACAAACTCATTCCTGTTGAGGTATAAATGACTGGAAAGGCCTCATCTGCATACTTTCCAGCCAGGTTTTTTTTTTTTTTTGGTGGAGGTGGGGAGATTAGCCCTGAGCTAACTGCTGCCAATCCTCCTCTCTTTGCTGAGGAAGACTGGCCCTGAGCTAACGTCCGTGCCCATCTTTCTCTACTTTATATGTGGGACGCCTACCACTGCATGGCTTGTCAAGCGGTGCCGTGTCCGCACCCAGGATCCGAACCGGCGAACCCCGGGTGGCCGAAGCAGAACGTGCGCACTTACCCACTGAGCCACCGGGCCAGCCCCTCCAGCAAGGTTTTCATTGTACAGAAGACTGAGCCTGAGGCCTGGAAGAAGTTTATCTTTGTGGAAACCCAGGCTGTTAAACGACAAGCTCCATCAAGGCTCTCCTCCCTGTGTTCTCCAACTCTAATCGATTCTGTCACAAGCTCAGCCCAGTCCCAACTAAAGCTCCACCTTGCAAGACTTCTCTTAAAATCACCCACCCCAGGCCTTGAAACCCTGGTAACTGTCCCCTGCTCTTTTCTGCGTTTTGAGACACTCGTCAAGACTCGTTAAGGGTGGGTTCTTCCTCACTGCAGTGAGTCATCTTAGCTTTGCTTAACCAACTTACGGTACTTAATGGTGGGTGTAGTGGGTTAAATGGTGGCCTCCAAAAAGATAGGTCCACATCCTAACCCTGCCTACCCCCCACCGCCAAATCTGGGAATGTGACCTTATTTGGAAAAAGGGTCTTTGCAGATGTAATTAAAGTAAAGATCGTGAGATGAGATTATTCTGGATTTAGAGTGAGCCCTAAATTCAATGACAAGTGTCCTTACAAGAGACAAACAGAGGGAGAGTAGAGACACGGAGGAGAAGGTGATATGAAGATGGAGGCAGGGATTAGAGTGAAGTGTCTACAAGCCAAGGAAGGCTAAGGATTGCCAGCAAGCACCAGAAGCTAGGAGAGAGGCCTGGAACAGAGGCTCCCTTTGAGCTTCCAGGAGGACCAAACCTGCTGACGTGTTGATTTCTGACTTCCGCCATCCAGACCGTGAGAGAATAAGTTTCTGTTGTTTTAAGCCCTCTACTTGCAATTTGTTCCAGCAGCCCTAAGGAAATAATAGAGTGGTTTTCTGGGGAGCTGAAAGATCCAAGTAATACATGCAATAAACATTTGCAGTGGAGATGCTGCTTTGGCAGGAAGATGAATGCGGTGATGACAATGCCGAGGATGAAGCTGAGGGTGCTTGTGACTGTGTGAACTATGAAATAGTTGAGTCCAACTTCCAGCTTTTCTCTAACGCCATGATTTCTATGTCCATCTCTGCTCACCTCTCTATCTCGACAAAGGCAGCTAAGAACATCTTGGTAACAGCTAAGACAACAGCAAGACGAAGTCCAGACTAGCCCTTCTCAGATGTTAATGTGTGAAAAAATACCCTGGGGAATCTTGCTAAAGTAGGTCTCAGTGAGGTCTGAGAGTCTGCATTTCTTGTCTTTGTTTTTTAATTGGGTGAACTCACATAACGGGCGTATATCATACGGCTATTGAGTTTTTTGGTTTTTTATTTTAGTTTTTTAAAATTTCAGCTTTATTGAGGTATAATTGACATATAAAGTTGTGAGATATTTAAAGTGTGCATTGTGGTGACTTGATATACATATACATTGTGAAAGGATTCCCCCCATTGAGATAGTTAGAGATTCTGCATTTCTATCAAGCTCCCAGGTGGTACTATTGTTTCTGGTCTGAGGACCCATAATTTGGGGAGCAAGGGTTAAGATCAGCGTTTGGCAAAATTTATCTGGAAAACGCCAAATAGTAAATATTTTAGACTTTGGGGATGTCTTAGTTTTCTATTGCTGCTGAAACAAATTACTACAAATTTAGTGGCCTAAAACAACACTCATTTATAACCTCGAGTTCTTTGGTGAGAAGTCTACCACTGTGGGGCTCAGCTGGTTAGTATCTCAAAAGACCAAAGTCACGGTGGTGGTAGGGCCATGTTCCTAGAGTCTCTGGGGCCAGAATCTGCTTCCAAGCTCATTCAAGTGGCTGGCAGAATCCAGTTCAATGTGGCTGGATGTTCCCACTTCCTTGCTGGCTGTCAGCTTCTCTCAGCTCCTTAAGGCAGCCTGCATTCCTTGTCTGTCCCCTCTATCTTCAAACCCACAAGAGCATGTCAAATCCTTCTCACACTTTGACTCTGACTTTTCTTTCTGTCACATCTCTCTGCCTCCAACTAGAGAAAATGCTTTTAAGATCTCATATATTAGACTGGGCCTACCTGGATAATCCAGGATAATCTCCTCATCTCAAGGTCCATAAATTTAACTACATCTGCAAAGTCCCTTTGCCATGTGAGGTCGCATATTTACAGGTTCTAGAGATAAGGCTGGGGGAGGGGAGCATTATTTTGCCTATCGCAGAGGGCAGTACTTTTCTGTCTCAACTGCTCAACAGAAAGCAGCCATAGGCATTGTGTAAATGAATGAGTGAGGTGGTGTTTCAATAAAACTTTATTTATGGACACTGAAATCTGAATTTCACATAATTTTTATGTCACAAAATAATATTTTACTTTGATTTTTTTCCCCAATGATTTAAAAACGTAAAAATTATTTCTGAGCTCACGGGGCAGTACAAAAATAAGCAGTAGGCTAGAGTTGGCCTGTCGGGTGTAGTTTGCTGACCTCTCATCTCGATGTTAATCCCTCTTTCTCAGACCAGAAACCTGTGAAGGGCAAAAATGTTCTCTCTGACTTTCGCTGCATTGCAGATGCTTCTTAAAATGATCAAACATTTGGGGCTGGCCCTGTGGCCGAGTGGTTAAGTTCGCGCGCTCCGCTGCAGGTGGCCCAGTGTTTTGTTGGTTCGAATCCTGGGCGCGGACATGGCACTGCTCATCAGACCACGCTGATGCAGCGTCCCACATGCCACAACTAGAAGAACCCACAACGAAGAATACACAACTATGTACCGGGGGGCTTTGGGGAGAAAAAGGAAAAAATAAAATCTTAAAAAAAAAAAAAAATGATCAAACATTTGACCAAAGCCCTTACCTATAGGAAAATTCTGGATACCAAGGTGATGTTTCTGGAGAAGACGGAAATAGAAAATTTTGCCCAGGAAACTGGTCCTTTTGTAAGAGCAAAGGTGTGTTATATTTGAGAAAACAAGCTTTTATGAGGAGAAATGCAAATATGCAGTTGTTAAATTAGGTGCATTCTACTTTGAGCTTTAACGACATCTTCATGTAGGCAGGCAAAAATAATGACGGAGGTAATCAGATCTCATGCTTCAGGAGGTTAGCAGATAACCCAAGATGATATGGGAGGTTTTTTTTTTTTTGTTACTTCAGTATTGGTTTACCTGAAACATTGTAAATCCCATTTACTGCCTTTTAAAATACTAGACCCTAGGGGCAGGACTTCCACATTAACCAAATTGGTAGTGTGATCAGGTGTGTGGTAAAACCCATTTGTGTGGAGAAGCAAGGTATTAAAATTATCATGCATCATAAAATGATTGCATAATGAGGTATAATCTGGAGTATTTGCAATGTATGAAAGGTGGGGTTGGAACTTATAATGATACCCCAATTTCTCAAATCCATCTGTTAGGGAAACTCAAATTTTGGTGTCATGTTACAGCCATTCCAAATCTAACAAACCATATATCGTTTGTCATGTTCTCCAGAAAGGGACCTGGAGGCATGGATTCATGTACAAATGAGTTACTAAGGAAGTACTCCTAGGAGAAACTAGTAAGGGAGTGGGAGAAGGTCAGGGAAGGGGAAGAAGATAAGTAAGCGTGTAATTTCAAGCCAAGTGTCAGCCTCAGCCTGATCCTGTGGAGAGCTCTGGAACATAAATTATACCTCCAAATTTGTTCAGACCGGGGGCAATGAGCTAGGATTTCATACTCCTGCACTAGTCAGTTAAGGGTAAGGCTGCACTAGTCATTTGTTAAGGCTGCTCCAGGGAAAGTAAATTCCCAGGCATTTCTTGCTCTCTATATAAGTGGGCAAAGCAACTCTAACAGCCCAAGGGCAAGCCTCCAAGAGTGTCACAGGTGCAGCTATTATAAACAGAGCACACAAAAGTTGGGGAGGGGGGGCGGTGCTCACAGAAAACATAAAAGGGAGCCAAGGGGATTTGCACAGAGCACCAAGAGGGGCGGCTACACTATGCTTATATAAATGCGTGGGGATTTAGTTTCCTGGAAGAAAACAAATTTAGTCTCTCTCTCTCTAACACTGCTGAGAATACCTTTTGATACCTGGGGCTCATGGTATCACATTTAATGGAGAAAAAGTCCTAAATGCTAGAAAGTTGCCTCTGGAGTTCATAATTTCAGATAGGCAGGAAAGGAAACATAGATTCTTTTCGTTTGCTTTACCATTTTCTGTTCATTCTGCTGGTTTAGTTTTAAATTTAGTTTTTGGATAGGTAAACATTGATGGGGTTCAAAAACCTGCAAATACAAAAGGATATACAGTGAGAGCTTCTTGCTAATCCTTGTCCCCCATCTGCCAAGACATCTCCCCTCACTACTGTTCTTAGTTCATATGCGGACAGACGAGAAAATATGTGTATATACTTTTAGGCTCCTTCCTTTCATACCCAAGATAGGGTAGTATAAAAACTGTTCTGCATATAAAAACTGTAGCATTTTTTTCACTTAATGTATTTTAGAGCTCTTTCTAAATCAGTACATGGAGAGTTTCCCCACCACCTTTTTTTCTTTGGCATCCGTTGGATGGATATGTAAACGTTTATTTAGCCAATTCTCTTTTGATGGACATTTACATTGTTTTCAATCTTTTGCAGTAACAAACAGTGCTGCATTGAGTAACCTTGTGCTTATATAATTTTCCATGTGTGCAAATATATCTGTAGAATAAGTTCCCCAATGCTTAATTGCTCATTGAAACTCAAATAAATTTACAATTTTGATAGCTGTCGCTAAATTACCTTCCAAAGAGATTGTATACCAATTTGCGTTCTCACCAGTAATACATCTAACTATTTCCCCACATCCTCACCAACAGTGTGTTATTGAACTTTTAGATTTTTGCCAATCTTATAGGTAAAGATGGTATCTCAGCACAGTTTTAATTTATGTTTCTTTAATTTTGAGCAAAATCGAGCATCTTTTCTTATGACATGTAGACTCTTGATATACTAAAAATTTTCCCATTGATTCAAAGAATAATCTCCTTGTATGCAATTAGGAAGCTAGGGAGAATGCAGATATCAGCCTTCCTGGAACACACATCAGGGTCAGAAAGTACCCAGTGGTCCTCTAGTCCAGTTCTGGCCTGATGCCTAAATGACTTCCCTGCCTTTCCCAACAGAGTTGTTCAGAGCTGGAGAGCTCACAAGATTGAAGGTGCCTTTCTGCAGCTCTAAAATTTAGACAGTTTTTATATCAAGCCCAAATCTCCCTGTAATTACTATATGACAGTAATTACTGTATGCTCTTGTTAAAGTATACTATTCTTTTAGATCACAATAAATATACTACAGAGAAATAATATTGACTTCAAAATTAGGTAGAATAGCTAACTTCTCCCTCCCTCAAAAATAATTCTTCACCTGATAGAGTCTTTAAATTATATTACATATTGTATTCATTACAATTAGAAACTGACTTTAAAATGTAAATGCTACCTATGTAGTATTCCTGCTAAAGATACATAACTTGAATCTAACCGTGAGGAAACCTCAGATAATACTAAATTGAAAGACATTGTAGGAAATAACTGGCCTGCGCTACTCCAAAATGTTGATGTCATGAAAGCCAAAGAAAGGCTAGGGAGTTGTTCCAGATCAAAAGAGACCACGGAGACGTGCCAATTAATTGCAACCTGTGATCCTGAATTGCATTCAGGGAATCCAAAGAAGGGGGAGAAATGCCATAAAGGATATTATTGGGACAATTGGCAAAATTTGAATATAGATTGTATATCAGATTATAGCATTACATCAAGATTAAATTTTCTGATTTGAATAATTTAGCTGTGATCTGTAAGAGAATGTCCTTGATCTTAGGAAATGCACACTGAAGAATTTAGGGGCAAAGGAGCATGACGTCTTCAATTTATTCTCAAATGGTTCATAAAAAAATAGAGAAAGAGGAAGAAAAAGAGAGACAATGATAAAGCAAATGTGGCAAAATGTTAATTGCTGGATGTGGGTGAAGCGTGTTCAGGATTTCAGTACACTATTCTTGTAACTTTTCTGAGTGTGTTTGAAATTATTTCAATATAAATTGAATAAAAATACTTTTGGAAGAGTGACTTAAGTACAATATCCTTTTAGAAGAGTGACTTAAGTTTCCATCAAAATGTAAATGACTGCTATGGACACATTTACTGAAAAGGGACAGATGGAACTTGATTACATCCAGACGAGTTGGAAATCACGTATGGTCCCCGAGAATCACTTCATAACTAGACTCAGAGAATTGGTGAGTTGTTGGCTTTCAAAAACTGGCCTCTGCATTTTCCTCCTGAATATATTTGTTTGGATTATTTTGACCAATAAGAGGGCAGTGTGCATAAGAAAGGAACGATGATCAGTTGTGTTACCTCCAGGGTCATAATGCCACCAATCCATTTACAGAGGCGGTTGTGGATCAGGTGGAAGTGTGTCACAAGTGCTAAGGAGGAAAAAAAAAAGGTGAATGTGGTGGTGTAAAGTTATACTGAGGAGAAGGGTGATGGAAGGGCGAAAGATGGCTGTAATAATTTGCTATGATTAAATATAAGTGAATGCGTCTGGGTGTGTTCATAGGTGGGAGGAATTGGTACCTAAAATACAAAAGCAAATGGAGTGGGTAATCCATCAGTTATTGCCGCAATCTTACTGTAAAACAAACCACCTCAAAATCCAGTGGCCTAAAACAACACTCATTTATCTTCACTCACACATCTGCAGGCTGGCTGGAAGTTGGCTTGTGTAGGCTAGGCTCAGCTAGGATTGGCTCAAAGGTCTGCTCCACATGTCTCTCATCCTCCTTGGACCAGTTGGCTCCCCAGACCATGTAATTCTCATGGCGATGGCTAGCGAAAGGAAAGCAGCCCAGCTGTGCAAGCACATTTCAAGCCCCTGCTTGTATCACTTTTGCTAATATCCCTTGGGCCAAAGTGAATCATATGGTTGAGGTTAAAGTCAAGGAGTGGAGAAACAGACTCCATCTCTAGTGAGAGGAAATACAAAGTTACACGGCAACAGATACAGATATAGGTGGGAGGACGAGATGGGAACAATAACGCAATCCACTGCAGAGGGGAATCAGCAAGGGGAGAAAGCCTTCGTTTTATTCTCATTAGAAGGCAAATTCTTCAAATCATCTGTGTTTGAAGATTTGCACTTTTTTTTTTTTTTACAGATAAGCTTATGAATATACTGCTGGACAATATCATTCTGACCCATGGAAAAGAAACTAACTCTAGCTGCCAACCCTGTCCTCTCTGCCAAGTCACTTCACACTAAAGGCAGCACAGCCCGAAGAGAGGCTATGTGTAATGATTTAGAACACATTTAAATTCTGGTTTCGCTACTTACTGGCTGTGTGACCCTGGACAAATTGCTAAATGTACCTGTGCCTTGATCTCTCCACCTGTAAAGTGGGGAGCATGAGAATGGCACCTACTGCACAGCTATGAAGATTAAGTGAGTCAACTTAGAACAGTACTTGGCACATTGGTAGTACTATGTGTTTGCTATTATTATTACTCTCACAAATTCCAGGAACCCACGGCTCTAAAGCCAAGTGGTGGTTAAGCTGCCCTCGGTGAAGCCCTGCTAAAAGATTTTAAGTACTGGCTTATTCTTGAGCCAAACCTACTTTCCAAAGGTTCTAGTGGTGTTCATTCAGGCAGTCCAGGGTCCAATAAAAAGAAGATGCTATTTGAATTTTACCATATTATAGGAATCAACTCGATTAATAGACCTCAATAATTTCTAACTCAATTCATTTACACTAATATGCTCATTCCATGGATGGACAGTTCCTCTAGCTATAGTCATGGTTTTAATTTTATAACGGGTTTTAACATTATCCTCCTAATACCTTGCTTTGGCCCTGCTCCCTTAGGCTGTGTCTTTTGATTTCATAAGTTTGAAAAGCACAGTGTTGGATGCCGCATGGCATGGGGGCCTTCCAAGGGGCTCTGAGAGGAAACGTGGCAAGCTCTCACGAGTTTGGACTCCCCTGACTTGAACTGTGATAATTTTGACCCCGGGTGAATGAGAAGTTCTTGGTCTTTACAGGAGAAACGTGCTGTGCTCACACCTTGCCTGGTTGAACTTAATACGTAGTTCAATATTGGAAATGAGGAGATAAGAAAGGAGGCTCCAAAGGGCAGAGGAGCCCCAGATCTTTGAGGAAGACTTGGCCCAATTTCAAGGTTGGACATGCACACAGCAGGTAGAGTTAGGACATAAAAATTGTAAACCACACAGAGAGTAAAGCAAAGTGACTCACTTTTAAAACTAAGATGAGAGTGTTTATTACCCAACTGGCCCTATGGAGAGTCAGCAGGTTGGAGATCTGAGGACCAGCCCTACCTCAGGACAGCTGGGTGAGCTTGGGCATGTTGTTTAACTTCTCTGACTTCGTTTTCTTATCAGTAAAATGGGGATAATTTTTACCCTGCTGAACTATTGGAAGGATTTATTGGGATAATCTGTGTAATGTCCCTGGCATTGTGTCTGGTGAGAAGCCAGGAGCTCATTCTAATAATACTGTCGCTACTCAAATTATTATTATTTTTCAAGAATGGCACCTGAGCTAACAACTCTTGCCAATCTTCTTTTTTTTTTCTGCTTTTTTCCCCAAATCCCCCCAGTACGTACTTGTACATTTTAGTTGTGGGTCCTTATAGTTGTGGCATATCAAATTATTTTTTGAAACTCATATGTTTAACGTGCCTTCAGATTTAGTTTGAGTTACACAGGAAAGAAAAGTTTCATTACCCTAGAGTCATATTTTATTTTTGACATTAAAAAATATTCTCCAGATTGGTCTTTTGGCCTACTTATCAAACATGGGTAGCTTTTGACTATTTCTAAAAATTAAATCACCATTAAAGGACAGAAATGTACCATTACCATTTAGGATATTTAAAAAATCACGTATCGCTCTCTTGGAGGCAAATCTAACAAAATAAGAGTTAAAAAATGTTTGAGTATTGATTTCATCAATTTTGGCATTAATGCAAAGCCTCATAAAGAGACTACCTGAAAGATGCTAGGCCTTCTTAGAAGTGTACATTCGAGCGGGTTTGTTAAAAAAAACCCCATAATTTTATGGTTTTATCTCGTTTAAAGAATAAACTCTGAGCTTATATCAGAAACATTGGGTTTTCAGTTGTAAAAATGATGTCATTTCCCTAATATCACACTTGGTAAGAAAACAATTTCGATTTCCAAGCATATAGAGGAATTTATAAAAGCACACTTGTTTCCTTTTAATCATTTCATGCAGAAGAGAAATCAAACCTTGAGATAGATTACCAAGAAAGTTCCAGAAGTGCCTATCAAAATATGTAATCGAAGGAAATTATAGAGGAAGATATGTGGCATAAAATAACAGCAATTGCATGGCCATCAGCAGGAGAATGCAACTAAGAGGAGGAGCCAAAATACAAAGCAAGAGAAATTTTTAAAAATCTTACTGTACTTGATTTTTAAAATAGCTTTATTGAGGTACAAATCACATAAAGTACAATTTACCAATTTAAAGTGTACAGTCAATGGTTTTTAGTATATTCACAGTGTGCAACCATCACCACAATCTAGTTTTAGAATATTTTCATCACCCCAAAAGAAACCCTTTAGCAGTCATCCCCATTCCTCCCAGATCCCCTGCCCTCCAGCCCTAGGCAGCCACTAATCAGCTCTGTCTCATAGACTTGACTATTCTGGACACTTCATCTAAGTAGAATCATACAAAACGTGGTCCTTTGTGACTGGCTTCTTTCACTCAGCATAATGGTTCCAAGATTTATTCATGCTGTAGCATGCACCAGTACGTCTTCCTTTTTATGACTGAATAATATTCCATTGCGTGAATAGACTACATCTTTATTCATTCATCAGTTGATGAACATTGGATTGTTTCTGCTTTTTTGGCTACTGTGAATGATGCTGCTAAGAACATTCATGTACAAATTTTTGTGTGGACATATATTTTCATTTCTCTTGGATACATAACTAGGAGTGGAATTGCTGGGTCATAGTGTAACTCTGTGTTTAACACTTTGAGGAACTGTCAAACCGATTTCCACAACGGCTGTCTCATCTTACATTCTCACCACAGTGTGTGAGTGTTCTGGTTTCTCCACATCTGTTTGATTTTGTTTTAAATCAAACTTTCAAGACTGCTGACAGTGAATCCAGACTATTACAATGGAAAGAACCAGAAAGAGATACAACAAACCTATAAAGTGTTTCAGCTGCTGACAGTGTCATGAGCCTGTTGGGTGAAGGAGAGTCAGAAAAAAGTACAATGTAAAATAAAGTAAAATAAAATATTTTAAACAACCAAGATTGCTTGTCACCACCTGTTCTTTCGTCCTTAGTGGAAAAGCAAGCCCAATAGTGTATCTCCTTCCTGTGCAGCACGCATATTCATATTTAGAGACTTAAATTAAGGACAAAAACTGAAAAGGGAGACAGCTTAATGGAAATAAATAATTGAGGATAATTATAATGGACAGAGAAAATGGAGAACTATCAACAATATTATTTCAGTGTGACGTATTATCAAGCTAAATGTCCAACTTCACCTCCCCCGTTCCCTCCCTGAAAACTCCCTTCCAGCCAATCCCTCAGCTCCCGTTGTCCTATCGCCTGATGACTCTGCTGGCGCATTTACCCTGGATTCTTTGGCGGCTTCTCCACTCCTGCCTCTGAATACGCAGCCTTTACTTCTCAGATTACTCATTTGGCACCTTTTGACATTTACCATTGTCTGCTATAGTTATTTGACTTTTAATGCACATGCGCTTTGCCTCCCTTCATCACCTCCTGAATGCAGTCAGGGTATTAAACTTTCTAATTCATCAAGTGCAGCTTGGGATTATGACATGAGAATTTTATAAGGGCATTCAATTTATCTTTGTTGAATGATTTAATTCTGGAGCATGACATATAAATTTCAGTGATGTCACAAGGTGACAAGGCACAAATTTTTCTTTTCAACTTCTGCACCCTGAAAATAAGCAAAAAGAAAAATTGCCTATTTTTTAAAACAATATAGCAATTTACAAATAGCAATACACACTGGCAATTGGAAATAAATATTGGCTGTAAACTGACACAATCAAATGTCTGACTCACCCTGTGTGCGACCTGTTTCCCATCTGAGTACACACACACACACACACACACACACACACACGCCATCCACACAACTCCAACAAAAATCTCGCCTGTCAGTATCTGCCTCTGAGCATTCAAAACTTGAGCAACGACAAAAAATAAGAGTTGCCACTTTCACAAAAGCCTGAAGATCTATTCCCAGGACTAGGAAGATAAAGCTTCGAGAGATTTTATTTGCAGCTTTTTATGTTGCAGAGCTTATGAAATAAAATAATAATGCAACACCGCATACTTTGGTTTTATATAGCACCTTTCATCCAAGAAGCTTAAAGAAACTTACAAACATTATTCATTCACCACATAAATTTTTTTTTATTGAATTAACAAGATCCCTACTGAACGAAAGTTAAAAGCAATAAAAACAACCATATTTTATGTGACGACTGTTCCAAACATATCCAATTTCCATTTTCTTGACTTACATGAAATTATTCAGCCTCTCATTAGTTTCAACCTCCGGGAGATAAGGCAACAATGAACTGCTGAAGCGTATAAGTAAAAAAGAATAATTCAGAGCTCGCGTCGCATTTGTCTTCCTCCTGTCTAACTTAGAGCTTTAATTCTAAAGAGGAAGGAAAAACCCGTGATGCATTTCTGACCTTGCCCATCCTATGTGTATTTCATGTTTTATGACAACTCCACTAAGTCTGTATCAGGGTTTGAGCTCTTGAGGGAAACTCTGCTGACGCAAATAGAGACATATTCCTGGGATGTACATAATGCTTTTACGGTCTAGCCATTTGTTCTTTGATAGTGATATTGCAAAGCCATAGTTTGTTTAGGTGACATGTTTTGCATGTGGGGGGCGGAGGGGAGAATCTCTTTTACCAGCGAGGGGAAGACGTAATGAAGCTACTTGAGGATGCTGATTCATACAGTATAATTGCATGGGAGACCTGTCTTCTCAGGGATTTCAGTCTATATCCTTAGGATGCTTAAGATCTGGTACTGGGGCTACAGTCATCTCCACGGGTGTTTTCCTCAAGTGGGTACTAGCCATTCTAGTGCACTTTTTCTTAAATTAACATAAAAGCATGACAATGCTCAAAATTAATATTAAAATACCAGCGTTGCCTTAGAACTGCTTGCAAGGCAGTAATAAAATGGATGTTCCCTACGAAAGTTGAAGCCTCCACCTCTGGGTCACCTGACGCTCTAGCCCAGACATTTTCCCATCCATGTTTTTGTTTGTGGTCTGTTTGTTGGGATGTTGAACTGGATGCTAAATCTAGGCCTGAAACTCTGTGAGTGTTTTATAATGACACATTCGTGAGTCTCTAGGCTCTTATCAATGCCAAGGCAAATGTTTAGATGAAGATAAAGTAAAAAATTGACCGTAGCTTTATTTTTCTAAATGAATAATTTTAAAGGACTATTTAACAATGTTCAAGTGTTCTAGCTGATGTGTGACTTTAGCCCTATTTAAGCTATGCCAAAATGGTTGTTTTAGTAGGAAACGAGACAAAAAGGTCCCGCTTATCATTTGGCGTGGTGTAAATCAAAAAGAATAAAGATTTGTTGGTTTTAAATATTTTATTACAGAACATTAAAACGTACAAAAAGGCAGAGACTAACAACACTTACATATCCTTTACCACAAAAGAACAGACATTAACATTGGCCTTGGCGACTTTATTCCCATAAAATAAAATAAAATGAAATAAAAATATTCTGCTCTAGCTAAAGCTTCATCCTTTTCCCTTACTCTCTTTCTATTTCTAAAGAAAACCAGGATCCTAAAGTGGATTTGAATCATTCTCATACATACACGAATCCACTGAAAAATTATTATTGTTGGCTATTTATTTATTGATGGAAGCGAAATTTATTTCCACTTTTTTCCACAGTGTTACAATAAACACTTACACATGTTTACTTGGGCAAATGTGGGAGAGTTGCTCCAGGGTGAAACATGGACACGTGGATCTTGGATGGTTGGGTATACACATAATCAACTTTGTTATGTGTAATCAACCTGTTCGCCAAATAACTCATCCGAAAGTTCTCTTAGCTTCAAATCCTCACCATCACTCAGTGTTTTCAGACTTCCATACATGTCAAATTTTTGCCAATCTGCTATGTGTAAAGTGATATTTGATTTACATTTTTCTGATTGTAAGAGCAGTTGATCTTTGAATATATTTCATATGTTTATTGCCCATTTGGACTTCTTCCTCTGTGAATTGCCTGTTCAAACCTTTCGACCATTGTTTTAATGAGTTGATTGCTATTTTTTTATTGATATAGTGATATTCTTTATATGTTGGGATTACCAATCATTTATTAGTTATATGTATTACAAAAATAATTCTCCAATTCTGTGTCTTGACTTTGTTTTTAAGGAGCATCTCTTTTCCCCCTCTCTCTCTTTTTAAAACTTCTCCTAATGGAGAATTTCAAATATATACCAGACTAGAGAAAATAGTGCAATAAACTCCCATGTACCCATCACCTAGCTTTAACAATTATCAACCCCTGGCCAATCCTTGATTTGTACTTAACCTGCCCCCCACCCCCACCAATTCCTCTTCTTGCTTCCTGGGTTATTTTGAAGCAAGTCCCGGATATCATATTTCGTTCATAAATCTTTTTGTATGTATTTAAAAGGTAAAAACTTAAAAAAAACCCATGATGTGGCTTGATTTGTTGCTTTGTTTTTATGTCTTTTTCATACAGAAGTATTAATATTTTAAGATGGTTTAATATATCATTTCAAAGTTTTACTTTTGACATTTAGATCTTTAATCAGCTGGAGTTATTTCTTTTGTATGGAGTGTATGATGATAATGTTTTTAATTTTCCCCCCATATTTAACAAATTGTTCCAGCACCATTTATTGAATAGTTCATCCTTCCCAGACTTATTTATAATGTCACTTTTGTCGAATTTAAATTTGAGATTGTGTTGGGCCTTTCTGCACTCTCTATTCTGTTCCCATGGCCAATGAATTAAGCTTTGCACTAATAACAATACTTTTAATTACTATAGCTTTATAATAGATTTTGACATCTGAAAGACAAATTTCTCCTTCTTCTCTTTAACATTGCCTTGGCTGTCCTTGGTCCTCTACCTTTCTTAGGAATTTTAAGCTGAGATCGTCAAGTTCTGTGAAGGATCCTGTTGAGGTTTTGATTGAAACTACATTGAATTTATAGATCGATTTGGGGATACTTTATGTCTTTATGATGTTGAGAATTCCCATCTACCAACATGGTATATCTTCCCATTTATCTGTCATCTTTTATGTCTTTTATTAAAATTGTGTAATTTTTTAGGAATGTCTTATGAATTTTTTGTTAGATTTATTTCAAAGGCCTTTAGTTTCTATTGTTATTTTAAATGTTGTCTTTTTAAAAACTACATTTTTGATGCTGGTAGAGAAGAAGGCAATTGGGTTTGTATTTGAATTTTACATCTAACAACTTTGTTGAACAATCTCATTAGTTCTAATAGTTTGTCAATTCTGTAAAGATAATCATGTCATCTGCAAATGACAACAGTTTTGTTTCTAAAATATTTTAATTATTTTTCTTTTCTTATTTTACTGGTAAGAATCACTAATACAATATTGAATAATGATAGTGGGGATCCTTTTCTGCTTCTTAAATTTAAAGAGAATATTTATAATGTTTCATGTAACAGTCAGAGTTTAAACAGAGGAGCAGAACCACTAGGAGATATGTATTTGTTGCAGGGAATTGACCATACACAATTGTACAAGCTGTAAAGCCACTGTCCTCCCAACTGAGGCTGGAGCTTAAAGTCCAGGGGCAGACAGTGGGGAAGGGAAGATGCATGTAAAGTGGAGGAAGATAAAGGACAAGATTGAACCCGCAAGCAGAAGCCAGAACCCACAAGGACAGACTGAGACCTGTGTCAGTTCTTATTACCTCTGATCTTAGTGGCTGGGGCTTTTTGTCACAGAGCTCAATACATACACCTCCCCCGGGAGTCAGAAAAATCCCACCAGACAAAGAACCATGATGAACTGAGGTGCTTGCTGAGGGCAAAGGGAATACAGAATGGCCAGTGGAAGAAGGTAGTTATAAGCACTAGTCACAACCACATGACCAGTCGTGGAAACAATAGTTTTGAATATTTCTTCTCTATTTTAATGTGTATCAGTTATATATATATTAGCCGAATATTTTTGTGTTCTTTCTGGCTGGCTCTTAGCTATCAGGGAGCTCAGATCCCCCTCACCCATTCCCATAACTATAGTGGCCCTTATTATTGGCCTAATTGTGGTCTCCACTTTTTTCTGAAGTGTCTTCCTCATAATTGCCTTTGTCTCTTTTTATTAGCCAATTCATATATTCTGGGGAGGAAAGAGTTAAAGTAGAAGTTCAATAAATAATGATTCTAGTAGCAGCCAGCTTTTGGATATCTCATCTATTTTCCTTTTTACATAATACAGATTTATGGTGGTACTACCTATTTTTTTCCTTTGGAGCATATTATGCACGATAACAATGAAACCGTGGCTGAATGACACTTCCTTTCTAAAGGAGCTTTATCAGTCAAGGTTCAATCAGAGAAGCAGAACCACTAGGAACGAATATATATACATGTATGGATTTGTTACAGCAACTTAACTTTATGCAATTGTGGGAGCTGGTAAAACAGTCTCTGTGAGGTTGTTGTCTTCACATCTCATGCTAAAAATTCCAGTCCACGGGGCCAGCAGTCAGCAAGGGAAGATGGCTGTAGAGGAGAGCGAGAACGAGTGGGAACCCACAAACACAAGCTGGAGCCTATGAGGATGGACCGAAACCCATGCTAGTTCCTGCTGTCTCTGATCTCCATGGAGCAGTCGCTGCCACTACCTCACACCCACAAGGCGAGCCAGAAGACAAGCGACAGCATACGTGAATGACAAAACAGCTGCTGCTTCACCTCCGCCCTCCAAATCTTGCATAGGAATCTCTCTCATGGGCCACTCTAACCGGAAACATACAGGACGGGCAACACTGGGAAATGAGGTTCAGCTTAGTCAAGCTGACAAATGACAAACCCACAACAAATGCTTTGGTTTTTTTTGAAAATCGACTTTATTATTGAAGCGTAATTTACAATAAAATGTACCTATTTTAAGCGTACAATTTGATGAACTTTGACAACTGTTACTGATTACACCCACGTAACCAGTAACCCTCAGCACAATCAGGATATAGAACATTTCCCTCCTCCTCACAGAGCTCCCTGTGCCTCTTTGTAGTTAATCCCCCTCTTGCCCTCAGCTCCAGGCAACCAATTATCTGTTTTCTGTCAATATAGATTAGATTTGACGGTTCTAGAATGTTGTGTTAACAGAATTATACAGAACTGCACTTTCCTATGTCTGGCTGTTTTCACTCAGCCTAAGAATTTTGAGATTAGTGTCTGTTGCTACGTGCATCAGTAGTTCATCCTTTTTATTGCTGAGTAGTATTCTCTGGCATGGATATGTCACAATCTGCTTGTCCATTCCCGTTAATGGACATTTAAGTTGTTTTCACTATTTGGCTGTTATGAATAGTGACACTACGTACGTTCATGTATAAGACATTTTATGGATTTATTCATTCTCTTGTATAAATGCCTGGGAGTAGAATTCTTGATCCATTGAAATATTTTGCCCCCTTTTAAATTTGGTTTGTTTTTCTTCTTATAATCGAGTGTAAAAGTTCTTTATGTGTTCTGGATACAAGTCCTTTGTCAGATATGTGAATTGTGAATATTTTCCCCGAGTCTGTGGCTTGTCTTAAAGATGTGTTTTCAAATAGCAGAAGTTTTTAACTTCGATGAAGTCCAATTTATCAGTGTTTTCCTTTTATGGTTAGGGCTTTTTGAGTCCTAAGACATCTTTCCTGCTCCAAGGTACACAAATGTTCTCCTATATTCTCTACTCTAAGTTTTATAGTTTAACTTTCACATTTAGATTCATCATTAATTTAGGGTTAATTTTTATATATATATGGTGAACACTGAGGTCTATTTTTTATTTATTTTTATTTTTTGGTGAGGAAGATTGGCCCTGAGCTAACATCTGTGCCAATCTTCTTCTATTTTGTATGTGGGATGCCGCCACAGCATGGCTTGATAAGCGGTGTGTATGTTTATGCCCTGGATCTGAACCCGTGGAAGTGGAGGGTACAAACTTACACATTACACCACCAGGCTGGCCCCCTGAGGTCTAGTTTTTAAAATACAGATACCTCATTGTTTTAGTATTACTTTGTCACTTTTTTCAAAGGTCAATTGTCCATATGTGTGGATCTATTTCTGGACTTCCTATTCTGTTCTATTAATCTATATGTCTGTCCTCAGACCAATATCACGCTATTTTAAGGACTGTAACTTTATCATAAGTCCTGTAAGACCTCCAAGTCTATTCTTCTTTTCCAAAATTGTTTTAGATAGTCTTGGTCCTTTTGCATTCCTATATCAATTTTATAATCATTTACCAATTTCTATTAAAAAGCCTGCTGGGATTTTGACTGAGATTGCTGTTAAATCGATAGATCAATTTGGGGAGAATTTACATTTTAACAGTATTGAATGTTCCAAACTATAATCATTTTATCTGTCTCCATTTATTTATGTCTTCTTTAATTTCTTACAACCATGTTTTATCATTTTCACTGTAGAGGTTTTGCACACATTTTGTTAAATTTGCCCCTATGTATTTCACTTTTTTGTTGCCATTTCTAAATTGTATTTTTTAACATTTCTGTTTCCAGCTGTTTATTGATAGTCAGTGATCTCCGTTCCTATCTTTCTCATTTCCTTTCATTTAATTTCTTTGGATTTAGTTTGCTCTTCTTTTTCTAACTTCTTATGGTGAAAACTTTGATAATTGATTTTAAACCCTTCTTTTTTTCCTAAAATAAGCATTTATACCTATAGATTTCTAAGCAACGCTTTAACAGCATCCCACAAATTTGATATTTTATTTTTATTTTCATTCCTTTTGAATTTCTTTTTGATTTCTTCTTTGATCCAGGGGTTTCATAAAAGTATGTTGTTTAATGTCTAAATATTTGGAAATTTTTCATCTGTCTTTCTACTACTGATTTCTAATTTTATTCCTTTGTGGTCAAAGAACATTTGCTGTATGATATCAATCCATTTACATGTATTGAGACTTTTTTATGGCTTAGCATATAACCTGTCTTGGTGACACTTCCTTGTGCACTTGAGAAGAATGTATATTCTGCTGTTGCTGGGTAGAATGTTCTACAAATGTCAATTATGTCAAGTTGGTCAATGGCATTTAAATCTTCCATATTCTTACTGATTTTCTGTCTACTTGATCTATTCATTATTGAGAGAGGAGTGTTGAAATCTTGTATAATAATTGCAGATTTGTCTATTTCTCCTTAAAGTTTTCTCAGGTTTTGCTTCATCTATTTTAAAGCTCTGTTGTTTGGTGCATATGCATTTAGGATTTATGTCTTCTTGACGAATTGACCCCTTTATCATCATGAAATATCCCACTTCATCTCTGATAGTATTTTTTTTGCTTTGTTTTTAACAAGGGTCTGTTTTTAGTAAACTCTCTCAGTCCTTGTCTGAAAATGTCTTTATTTAATCTTCGTGATTAAATGATGAGTTAGTTGGATATTGAATTCCAACCTGATAGCTATTGTACCTTAGCCCTGTGAAGACGTTCTTCCATTATCTTCTGGCCTTTAACGTTGTTGTTGCAATATCTCTTCTCAGTTGAATTGTTGTTGTTTTTTTAAGGTGCTCTGTTATTTCTTTCTGATGGCTTTTAAGATGTTCTATTTAACTTTGGTATTTTGGTATTTCTTTGCAATATGCCTAGGTTTGGATTTATTTTTATTTTTTTCATTTTTGTTTTTTTAAAGATTGGCACCTGAGCTAACATCTCTTGCCAATCTTCTCTTTTTTTTCTTCTTATTCTTCTCCCCAAAGCCTCCCAGTACATAGTTGTATATTCTGGTTGTAGGTCCCTCTGGTTGTGCTGTGTGGGATGCCAACTCAGCATGGTTTGATGAGCCATGCCATGTCCACACTCAGGATCCAAACTGGCAAAACCCTGGGTTGCTGAAGCAGAGCGTGCGAACTTAACCATTCTGCCATGGGGCTGGCCCCTGGATTTATTTTTATTTTTCCTGCTTGGCATGGATGAGATTCTTAAAACTGAGATTTATGGCTATAATGAATACAGAAAAAATTATCAGCCATTATGTCTTAAAATAGTGATTCTCCGTTGCTCCACTATTCCCACAATCTTTCTATTCTCTCCTTGGGGAGTTCTTCTTAGAGATATATTTGACTATCCAATTCTATCCTTGATATCTCATAACCTCTTTTTCATATACTCCATAATTCATATATTCCATCTTTTTATCTTGCTGTGTTGCATTTTGAGTAAATTCTTCAGATATATTCTTCAGAGAGTTCAATAATCCTCTTCACCAAAGTTAAAATCTGATATAAAATTCCATTGTTTTACATTTCAATGATTATATATTTAATTTCTAGGAGATCAGTTTGGTTCAAAATCTGCTTATTTTTTAAATAGTGACTTGTTCTTATGGATTACAGTGCTTGCTTTGTGTCTTTAATAATTTTAAGCATATTTATCTTATCCTTTGCATTAGGTTCTTCTGGTAGCTGAAGGACTTTGGGGATATAGATCTGCTGTTTGTTTGCCCACTTTTGCTCATAAGGAAATCTTATGGTTTGTAATTTGAAGTTTAAGCTCAGTGTCAGTGGAGCTTTATCTGTACAATCCTGTGTATCTCAGACTTGGGATGTAGGCCTCCAAAGTATTTTTGCATTTGTTTCTGCCAGGCAATAGAGATTGGGAAGAATTTTTATGTTAACTTTTCATTTTAGGGGTTTCTGGACCATGAAGCACATGGTTATTTATTTTTCAGGGGAGATATTTTTTCTACCCAGAAACTGAGCAAAAAAGAAAAGAAAGAGTCTTCATTGTCAGCTTGTGCCAGCAGATGGGTCTTTTCCTTTCCCACCTTTTCCTGGTGGCTAATCCCTTCAAGGCCCTGGATTTATGTAGAACATGACGATTCCAATTACTTGCCTCATGCAAGTCAAAGGAATTCATTTTGCAGCTTTACCATTGTTCAATCAAGAGGGTTAAATAAAAACATTTATAGACAAAGACTTAGACAAATTTGCCATTAACAAACCATTACTGAGAAAACAAGCAAAGGATTTTCATGAGAAAGATATTTGAACAAAGAAACAAGAATTCAGATAGAAGAAGCATGTGAACAAAGAAATTGGGAAATGTATAAGTAAAGCTAAATAAGAAATCACGACATATTTTTAATGGAGATTAATTAAGGGGCCATTAAAATATAATAGAACTAAGATACTGGACAATAACAGCATGTAAAATGGAGAAGATCATATCAGGTAAGATTAGAATGGAGCAGAAAACACAATCAGAACTGGCCTAAACCATGTAGAAAATTGTATATATCTATTAACAAGAAATCGAAAGATAGATGGCACCTGGGTTGATTAAATTAAGGACTCCTCAGTGCCATCAAGGACCAGATCCTTCGTCTTCCCTTCTGGCCTCCTTTTCTTATGCCCATGGTAATGGTAAAACCCAACCTAATGTCTGGATCACGTCTGTCTTTAGAGCTCTTTTTTCCATCCACCTGGGGATTTCCATGTCTCATCTGGAAGTACTTTCTTCTGCGCATATATATATGTTTTCTCTCCCTAAATTGGATTCGTGCTGTACATACCATTTCATTATTTTGCAAAAATTTTTCATCATTAGAATGTTTAGCATTAAATATACAAAAGCCTTTGACTTCATTTTTTCAATTTTTCAAATGACTGTTTTGGAATTGTGAAAAAAAATCCTTAAAAAACTTTGACTCAAGCTACAGTTTAATTGAATTCATTCTCATCTGCTCACTCAAATAAAAATAAGGGAAGGAATATCCACCCACAGAAGGTGGAGGGTTAAGAGAATAAACAAGTTAGCGAATGCTCACACACATTGGGAAGAAAGAGAAGTCAGGAAAATCTGTTATCACTGAAATAGTTTAATAGTCCTGTTTTCTTCACTCTTGAGATTAGGATTCTGACGTTAGTGTTTTAATATCTTTGTTATCATAGGCTTTATCTTTGTATTTCTTATTTTCAGAGTTGCACCAATAAGATTCAGGAAGTGCGGCTTTTATTTAATAACTCTGAAACACTTTGTTTCTTGGTAGATTCTTTCCATATAGTATGGTGACTAAAGGCCTACCTAGGAAAGACACTAGAAACTTCTTTGTGGACCTGAGTTTGTTGGAGGAGGGTGGCAGCTGCTGTGACTGTCTGTTCCAGAGAAGTCACTTGGATCGTCAGACGCCATGGAAAGAGCCCCACTTTTCTGAGTATATTTCCACCATGAGAAAAATAGTTTTTTAAGCATAAACTTCCTTTTTTAAAAAAACCTTGATTTCTCTTTTTTTTTTTTAAAGATTGGCACCTGAGCTAACAACTGTTGCCAATCGTTTTTTTTTTTTTCCTGCTTTATCTTCCCAAATCCCCCCGGTACATAGTTGTACATCTTAGTTGCAGGTCCTTCCAGTTGTGGCATGTGGGACACCGCCTCAGCATGGCCTGATGAGTGGTGCCATGTTCGCACCCAGGATTCGAACCAGCGAAACCCTGGGCCACCGCAGTGGAGCGTGTGAACTTAACCACTCGGCCACGGGGCCAGCCCCCTAAAAATCTTGATTTTTAATAGCCAAAAGGTGGAAGCAACCCAAGTCTCCATTGACAGATGAATGGATAAATGTGTGGTATATACACACAGTGGAATATTATCCAGCCTTAAAAAGGAGGGAAGTTCTGACACATACTACAACATGGATGAACCTGAGAACACCATACTGAGTGGAATAAGCCAGTCGCAAAATGACAAATACTGTGTGATTCCACTTATATGAGGTACCTGGAGTAGTCAAATTCGTAGAGACAGAAAGTAGAATGGTAGTTTCCAGGGGCTAGGGGGAAAGAAGAAATGGAGGGTTGTTTAATGGGTATAGAGTTTCAGATTTGCAAGATGAAAAATTTCTGAAGCCCAACAATGTGAATACACTCAACACTACTGAAATGTATACTTAAAAATGTTTAAGATGGTCAACTTTATGTTATGTGTATTTTACCAGAGTAAAAAAATTTTTTAATGGGGAAAAAGAGAAAACATATCTTGATTTCTATTTTGAATAGGCAATACATATACCTAGCACCAAAATCAGAAGGTGCAAAAGGTATACAGTGTTTTCACTGTGTCTTACCTGTCTCTCAGTCTTACCTGTTTCCCAACCACTCAGCCTGTCTCCCCTTGGGCATCAATTTACATCACTTTCTTGTGTGTCCTTCATGGTATTCTGTGACTCATTCTTTTTAATAGCTGCATGGTATTTCCTTGTATGTGTGCACCATATTTTCACCATTCCCCTGATAGTGGTCATTTAATTACTTTTAGCTTGACATTTCTTTGAAATCTCATCTTCTAATAAAAAATGCACACTCCATTATGCATTTATTTAACTTATCATCTTACTTATTTTAAATGCAATATATTCAGAGGGTTGAAAAATCGGAAAGCATAAGCTGGTAAACATTAAAATGTCTCCCTGCTATTGCTGTCTTCCAGGTCAACACATTCCCTTCTGGGCGCGTCATTTGCCTGCTTCTTCACAAATCCACTCACAGCCCTTTCTGTGCTCTGCTCTGTACTGCAGGAAACTATATTCTTCAGGCTTCCTTACCTGGTGGCTTATGGGTAGCTTCAGGCAATGGGAGGAGGGGCACTGGTAATGACTAGAGAATGGGAGGAGAGCAGAGCCAAGGTGTTTTTCTCTCTCTGCTCATGCTTCAGTAGGGCTTCCTGCAGCTGCTGCAACTTCTCCTTGGCTCTAGCTCCCCCTGGTCAGCCTCACCCTCTGTGGTCCTAGCTTTCTCTGGGCAGCCCCCATCATGGTTCTACTACTGCTGCATTGGCCCAGCTTCTGGGGTCTGGTAACACCACCTCCTCCTCGTATCTCTTCAGTCCTAAGGGTAATAGACATTTCTTGCTATTAATAAATTCTGGGTTACCTCATAGTCTCCTATTTGGCATCTTAACTCTTCTCTTACCTGTGTAACCAATTTCCTGTATTAAATTCCCTCTGAATGAAATCCCTAGAGTGGTTTCTCTGGCTGGACTCTGACTGACAATCACTCCTGGAGACAAATAATATTATCAACTTCTTGTGTGTCTTCTTCCAGAGGTATTTAATGCATATTTAAGCAAATTGTACCTATTCTCTCTCTTCCATTTTTGTTGATAAATTATAAAGTACTATCTATACTATTCTGTAATTTGCTTTTTTCACTTAGCAAGAATGTATATATGATTCCAAAGATCATTCCTTTTAATCCATCACATGGATCTACTACAATTAAATACATTGGAACACAGTCATACCCATTTGCTTACTCACGGTCTATGACAGTATGGGTATTTAGGTTATTTAAGATTTCTTGCTGTTACAAATCATTCTGCTGTGAATAACTTTGAACTATACTATATCATGAACCTAGGATAAAATTCAAGAGCTGGAATTGCTGGGTCAGTGGGTATGTGTGTTTGAAAACTTTTTAAGCCTAAAATTTCAAAATATATTCTTGATAGGCATGGGGGCAGAACTTCAGGGGTTCCAGAAAAACAAGATGTTAAATTTCATCTTTTGGTTTTATTTTGCATATGAAAACATTGTCAAAATAATTTCTTACAGGACAACACAATTTCACCTTATTAAATGTTCTTTTAAAATTAGGTGTTTTTTCTTTAATCCTTCATGTATACAACCAAATGGAGGCAAAAGGGCAGACCTCCACAATTACTTTGAGTTTTTCAGAAAGTTCAAGGACTACTATGTTAACAGAGTTTAAGAGCTCTGTTGGGTTCTCTTGATTGTGAATTGGTACAGTGATTATCCACTGAGGATGACCTATTTTCCTATTGAATGATTTTTTAAAATTCTCTGAGCATGGCAAACCTACTGCAACTCTCTCCCCTGGGAGGAGTGTGAGGTTTGCATGGAGAGAGTGTGCCAGTGAAGTCTTGAGGACAGGTTCTAAAAGTGCTGAGGGCACAAATTGGTTTGACTTAAAAGTATCACGTAGATTTGCACTTTAAAATTCTATTGTTGAAAACTTTACATTCTCTTGCCTCTTTGAGAAATTGTATGGACTGGCCCAAGAATTGCCTATTTCTGCCAGTTAAAATGTGAACCCTGGGGTCAATGTAATTTCTGGAAACAACATTAAGTACAAGAAAGATTACCATTACTGAATCTTATCCCCAGTGCCACTGTTGGCAAATTTTTTGTGTAAAGGGCCAGACAGTACACATTTTAGGTGTTATGGACCATGTAGTCTCTGTCACAAGTACTCAACGCTGCTGTTTTGGTACTAAAGCAGCCATAGACAATACACAAATGACTGAGAATGGCTGTGCTCCGGTAAAGCTTTATCTACAAAAAGAGTGAGTGGTGGGATTTTGTCAGACAGCTGTAGACTACCTACCTGTGCCCTAGAGTAAAATCAGGATCCTCGCTGCGCACCGTCACTTTAAGCCATGGAGTGCTTGGTGGCCTTTGGTTCTCTGGCTCTCCTTGACCTAAGCTAAACTCTCCCATGGGACAGTTGTGACATCTGAAATGACTTTCCCTAGTGACAGCCTGGATATGCTCTCTCTTTAGCTCAGAAGTCTTTTGGATGTGAGTAAGTATACAAGGAGTGTTGCCATGATGTCCTTCAATGAATGTGGGGATCCATGGAGAGAATGTCGTTCATGACAGAGCATTAGAGAGTGAGAGAACATGAGCAACGAAACCAGAGACCCCTGGCGTCACTGATCCCTGAGGTGGATTGTTGGCAAAGATGGTTGCCAGCAATCCCTCCCATCCTTGTATGTGCCTGCTGCCCCTCCCATCAAGAAGTGAGGTCTATCTTCCTCCCCTTGAAAATGGACTGACCTTGGGACTTGCTTTGGCCAGAAGAATATGGCAGAAGTGATGGGGTGCCTATTCCAAGCCTAGGCCTTAAGAGACTTGGCAGCTTCAGCTTTTACTCTCTTGGAAACCAGCTGTTATGTAAAGAAGCTTGGCCTAGGCGTCTGAATGATGAATGACCACACGGACAGAAAGCCAGAGGTCAGATGGAAAAGAACTCAGGGGCCCAGTCACTGCTGCCACTCAGGCTCAGGTGCCAGGCATGTGACTGAGGCCATCTTCAATGTTCCAGCTCCAGCCCGCTCCCAGCTCAACGTAGCCATATGACTGACCCTAGATGACATCACATGGAACAGAGACGTGCTATCTCTGCCAATCTCCAGCCAAATTGCAGAACTCTGAGGACATAAATGGTCGTTGTTTTAAGTCACTAATTTTGGGGATGGTTTGTTATGCAGCCATAGTCCCCTTGACCCCATGACCCAACAGCAGGGGACCCACACTGGGGAACTCCTGACCTGAGGCCTCCTGATTCTTGACTTTTCCCTCTACAGCATCCATAATTAGCAACTCCTTAATCTGGCCCCCAAGTCTCCCCACTGCCTGGCTTTTACTTACCTCTCTGTCACTATCTCTGCCTGCTCCACTGCAGGAAACTTTCCTTCTAAAGAGCAGTGCAGCATAGATATTAGGAGCACTGCCTCCGGAGACAGCCTGCCTTTTATTAGCTCTGTGACCTTGGTCAAGTTGCTTAACCTATCTGTGCTTAATCTCTCCATATGAAAGGTGAGTAATAATAGTGCCTACTTCACGTGGTTCGGCGGTGAACATTAATATGTTAACACACGTAAAGCACTTAGAACGCGCCTGGCACTGTGCTATATATGATTTTTGGTGGCCTTTGCTAGCATAGTTCCTTCTGCCAAGGTGGTCCTCTCTGCTCCTCTTTCTTTTTCTCTTTTCTTCTTTCCTTCTCTCTTAGCCCGTCTGGAGCCTCACCTTCTACGTGGAGCCCCCTGATGCAATAGCTCACCCTCATCTGGGTCTTTCTTCTCCAATTTCCTGCCTGGGATGCTAGTTTGACATTTAGGCCTTGAGCTTCTGTGGTCTCTGAACTTTCTGGGGATCCATTCTGCCTCTTGAAGGCAGGGACTGTTGTATAAACATCCACAACAATCGCATTGCTGGCCCCTCCGTGCATGCAAACTTTCTTGAAATGAAAACTGAGTGAAAGATCGAGGTGGACTAAAACCAGTGGCAATGCTCTGGGGTAAGCAGGACTAAAGTTGATCTTGGAGGCCTAACCACTTGGTGAAGTGGGAGTGGGTCCTTCTTTTGACGCACATGATATAGACCTCATGCAGGTGGAATCTGCAGCCAGGCTGCCATGTCCAGTTCCTTGTACCGTCACTAATAAGCTCTATAACACTGGGCAAGTGCTTACCGTAACTCTTCGGTCTCCTCATTCATAAAATGGGGGATTTAACAACAGTGCTCCCTTCATGGGATTGTTGTGAGGATTTCACAGCTTAGCTTTCATAAACCCTTGGAACGCTGCCCGGCACACAGAAATATTTCATAAATGTGAAATATTTTTTGTCATTAGTAAGTCCCTCAATTTCCATCAGCTGCTGTTGGTCCAATGAACCAACCACTAAAGATCATAGGTCTGCACTTGTCTGTCACACAGATCATCCTGCCCAGGTGCAACCACGGACTCCCCAGGCCCTTCCTGAGCCAGCGTGTAAACAATACTGCTTAGGGACAAATGCCCTAAGGACACCCTATCTGGCCATTCCTTAAAATGCTCTCTTAGCCCAGGACTAGGGGAGGCTGCCAGAGAGATTTATATCTGAATTGTGTTATTTTAGCCCTTTGTACAGTTGCTTTTATTGGACTGTTCTTTAGCGCTACACCTTTGGTCTACACTGCAGGACATTATAAAGAATAGCCCCATAAGATTGGAAGAATAAACATAGTTAAAATATCCATACTACCCAAAGCAATGTACAGAGTCAATGCAATCCCAATCAGAATCCCAATAACATTCTTCACAGAAATAGAGCAAAGAATCTGAATATTCACATGGGGCAACCAACGACCCCGAATTGCTAAGGCAATCCTGAGAAAAAAGAACAAAGCTGGAGGTATCACAATCCCTGACTTCAAAATATACTAGAAAGCCATAGTAATCAAAACAGCATGCTACTGGTACAAAAACAGACACACAGATCAATGGAACAGAACTGAAAACCCAGAAATAAAACCACACATTTATGGACAGCTAATCTTCGACAAAGGTGCCAAGAATATACAATGGAGAAAAGATAGTCTCTTCAATAAGTAGTGTTGGGAAAACTGGACAGCCACATGAAAAAGAATGAAGGTATACCACTATCTCATGCCACACACAAAAATAAACTGAAAATGGATCAAAGACCTCAAGACACATCCTGAAGCTATAAAACTCCTGGAAGATAATACCGGCAGTACACTCTTTGACATTGAACTAAAAAGAATCTTTTCAAATACGTCTTCTCAGACAAGGGAAACAAAAGGAAAAATAAACAAGTGGGAATTCATCAGACTAAAGAGCTTCCACAAGGCAAAAGAAACTAGAATCAAAACAAAGAGACAGGGCCAGCCCCATGGCTGGGTGGTTGGGTTCGCACACTCCGCTCCTGTGGCGGCCCAGGGTTTTCGCAGGTTCGAATCCTGGGTGCGGACATGGCACCGCTCATCAGGCCATGCTGAGGCGGCATCCCACATGCCACAGCTGGAGGGACCCATCGCTAAGAATATACAATTATGACTGGGGGGCTTTGTGGGGAAAAAGGAAAAAAATAAAATCTTTAAAAAACAAAAAAACAAAGAGACAACCCACCAATGGGGAGAAAATATTTGCAAATCATATATCTGACAAGGGGTTAATCTCCATAATATATAAGGAACTCACACAACTGAACAATAAAAAAACAAACAACCCAATCAAAAAATGGGCAGAGGAGATGAGCAGACATTTTTCCAAAGAAGATGTACAGATGGCCAATAAACACATGAAAAGATGCTCAACATCACTTGCTGCCGAGACCAGCTAGGCAGCCAGCTGAAGGGGAGGATGGAATTAATAGACAGAGCACAATCTATTTTATTCAATGGGACAGGGGACCATCAGCTTCAAGGATTGAGGTGAGGTCCCTCGGATCGCCATGTATTTATTTGCGGGTAAAGAATCACAAGCAATTACAATTAGCAGAGACTCATGCCTGCAGGAACACGCAGGCCAGAGTCCAAAGGTTCTATTTTTCACCCCCTGAAGCACACCAGCCCATCCCAGGTCATTCCCTTGGGGAGTATCTTAAGGACAATCAGCAGGGTATGCAGGCAGTGTTCTGTTCCTGCAAGGGCCCGTGTTCCTAAGCCCCTTGCCTTTATGCCCAATAACATATTCCCCTCCGGCCTGAGAGTCCAAAGCACGAGCAATCTGGTATAATGATTATGAGAATCAGCAGATCACACATTCCCCCAGTCACCCGTTTGGAATTTATTTTTCCTTAGCCTTAAACCCTAGCAAGAATGCTCCTATGATCTCCTGCAGCATCACTAATCATCAAAACTACACTAAGGGGGCTGGCACTGTGGCCGAGTGGTTAAGTTCGCGCGCTCCGCTGCAGGCGGCCCAGTGTTTCGTTGGTTCGAATCCTGGGCGCAGACATGGCACTGCTCATCAAACCACGCTGAGGCAGCGTCCCACATGCCACAACTAGAAGGACCCACAACGAAGAATATACAACTAGGTACCAGGGGGCTTTGGGGAGAAAAAGAAAAAAATAAAATCTATAAAAAAACTACACTACACTAACTACACTAAACTACACTAAGATACCACCTTATGCCTGTTAAAATGGCTATAATCACTAAGACTAAAAATAACAAATGTTGGAGAGGGTGTGGAGAGAAGGGAACCCTCATACACTGCTGGTGGGAATGCAAACTGGTGCTGCCACTATGGAAAACAGTATGGATATTCCTCAAAAAACTAAAAATAGGAATACCATATGACCCAGCTATCCCACTACTGGGTATCTATCCAAACAATTTGAAATCAACAACCCAAAGTAACATATGCACCCCTATGTTCATTGCAGCACTATTCACAATAGACGAGACATGGAAGCAATCCAAGTGCCTATTGACTGATGATTGGATAAAGAAACATGGTGTATATATACAATGGAATACTACTCAGCCAGAAAAAAAGAGGAAATCATCTCATTTGCAATAACATGGAAGGACCTAGAGGGAATTATGCTAAGCTAAATAAGCCAGTCCGAGAAAGACAACCACCAGATGATTTCACTCATTTTTGGAATATAAACAAATACATGGACAAAGAAAACAGTTCCGTGGTTACCAGGGGAAGGAGGTGGGAGGTGGGCACAGGGGGTGAAGGGGAGTACTTATGTGGTGACAGTCAAGAAATAATGTACAACAGAAATCTCACATTGATGTAAACTATTATGAACTCAATAATAAAAAAAAAAGAACAGCCCCGTGAGCTATAGAATGTGTATAAAGACACCATAAAAGAGATCAATTTCATTTCAGTGTCCTCTGTTTAAGGAAAACTTTCTCTCATGTTTCGTTGCTATGAATAATTGTTCTTTTCTTGTAGGTTTGTCACTGTATGGCCCTATGACATATATGATGGATCAGGCATCACTCTTGGCTTTTATCTGTCAATTTGGGGCCCTCCAGCAAGTGGGCAGGTCCTTACAGGGTATTTTGGGGGGTGCTAACCTAACTCCTTGTTTCATCTCTTTTTTTCTACCATCATTTTCCCTTTCCTCTGACCATCTTGCTTAATTTTTAAAAATGGTAATCCAACTCAAATCCTTTTATTGATCTGAAGCAAGATAAAAATAAAAATTTTAAAATTGTTACTTAAGGGGCCGGCCCTGTGGCCTAGGGGTTAGGTTCAGCACACTTTGCTTTGGTGGCCCAGGTTCAGTTCCTGGGCGCAGACCTACCCCAGTTGTTGGTGGCCATGCTGTGGTGGTGACCCATATACAAAATAGAGGAAGATTGGCACAGATGTTAGCTTAGGGCAAATCATCCTCGGGAAAAAAAATTGTTACTTAAGATAATTCTAAATCAATACCTTTTGAAAATATATAGATAACATAAATATGCATTCTGCAATTCTAGAAATTATATAACTTATCTGTGGGTTTCTTCTTGGTCTTCAGTTGTTGAAGTTAGTATATAAAATTTGAAATATTTGAGGAAGAAAGTGAAAGAAGATACCCACTGGTTCCTGCTTTCAGGCTCAAAAGATGTATTATCGTAACAACTATAACCACCACTACCAGAGAGCGCCTACTGCATTTTAGAAATTCTATTAGGTGCATTACATTCATTATCTTATTCACGAACAAACAGGTGTCATATTGAATATATTCGACAAATAAAATATATACTAGACATGAAGGTGCTGGGGATACAGTAGAATAAAACCAGATAAGATCTCTGCTTTCATAGTGCTTTAGTTGTTTTTCATAATGAATTTATAACTGCCTGCCTTTCAGCAAGTTATCTTTGTGCTCTGAGCTCTTAGAGAGCCTCGTAATGATGATGGTGGCCATGCCAGCTTACACTAATTGAGTGCATACTATATCCCAGGCATTGTTCTAGGTGCTATTATCACTTATGGATTAGCTCATGGAATCCTCAGACAATCCTATGATGTATATGCTAATATGAACTCCATTTTACAAATTAGGAAACTAAGGCACAGAAGGGTTGCATCAGAGTTTCTGAACCTCAGCACTATTGATATTTTAGGCCAGCTCATGCTTCGTGGTAGGGGCCTGTCCTGTGCATTGTAGGATGTTTAGCAGCATCTCTGGCTAATGACTAATGACTCATGACTAAATGCCAGTAGCAAACTCCTGTCTTCAGTTGTGACAATAAAAACATCTCCAGACATTGCCAAATGTCCCTCGAAGGGCAAAACTGCCCCCACATTAAGAATCAGTGGGTTAGATGATTTACCCAAACTCACACAACCAATAAGCGTCAGAGCTGAGATTCAATCCACGCATTCCAGCTCCAGAATCTGAAATAGTAACAACACTAAACTCTAGGTGTAATTATCTTGCTCATAATTATAATTTTCAGCAGTGGAAATGCAAAAATCATGCCCTAAGTTTCTGAAAATGGTGCACATAGCATTGATGTTGAGATTTAATAATCACTAGCATTTTGATTATCCTGTGTGTATCAGTTAGGGTCCCAGCAGGAAACAAAAGGCAACTTCTAATTAAGATAATTTGAGGAGGGTTTAATCAGCTGACAAAGGTGTGGGGCAGGAGTAGGGAGACCACAACTGAGAGTGTAGGACTCTGAGGCTATTAACAGTGGTGAGCCTTACCTTTACCACTTCTGGGCTGTTCTGGGAAGAGGAAGAGAGAGAGAGACAGAGAGAGAGAGAGAGAGAGAAAGAAAGAAAGAGAGCTGTAGAGAGACACTTTAAGAGGAACAACACAATCTTCAGTGGAGGGACCCAGTTAACCCAAGGCGACCCTGCAAGAAGGGTGCCAGAAGAATAAATACCATCATTTCACTCTCCTTCCTCCCTCTGACTTTCTGGTGCTGGCTATTGGCTTCCCACTGGAAGCCAGAGAGCAATGGTGTCCACTAATGCTCCGTTCAGGTCAGCCTGCTGAGTGGAGAGTAGGGGGAGAAGGGTGGAGAGAGATACCCACATACTGCAATAGCATTTCTCATGTGATTTCTATCGGCTTTCAGATTTTAAACGTTAACCCATCAACTCTACTGATCCGTGAGTTTTCTTGGGGAGAAGTCAATTTCATCTAATATCTTTGTATAGATTTTCCATGACCTCCAATTCACATAGTCGGTTAACCAGCTTGTGCAGAATTTGAGGGGGAAAAAAGAAAATTATTGTAATATCTGCTTTGGAAGGTTGTCATCAGGATGCATCTGCTGCAGAAACGTTGGACTAGTCACTGCCTTTTCCCTTTAATTTTTTAGACTGTTACCAAGACATAAGGTTCATTATTATGTGTTTATGTTGGCAGAGCTTCAAATGTGAAAATTCTTTTCCAAGCAGTTCTTTGAAATATTCGGCTATTTGCTTCAAACTTTTTGTCTTGCCCTCAATTGATTAAACTTTCATTTTAAAGAGTCTATGCCTAGTGTGCCTGAATTCGTAGTTCTTCCGTAGGACTTTTGAAGATCTTGTCTACACAACAACAAAAATGGCCTGTCAACTCAGTGAAATCAAATCAATTTATAGAAAAAAAATCACTACTATATAGCTGATTACATGGCATCCTATGTGAAACAGCTGTTGGGTTGACCATAATTTTTATTTTTCTCACAGTGGATTTTGGCACTATTGGGCACAGCTTGGCTAAGTCTCTTTCCTGCTCACCCTTGAGTACTTTTGTCTTCTCCATCCCTTCTGTTATGTTCCTTGTAGTTGTGAGTTCGGACCCTTGCTCTGAACTGTATGTTCTAGAAACAGAATCTTGGAGTTGAAAGTGCTGTTAGTAGCCGCCCAATTCATTCTCTCTCCCAGTGAGCACCCTCTTGTGTTGTGTCTCTGACAGATGGCCATGCAGCCTGTGTTTGAGCATCATGTAGGACAGGGAATCCTCTGCTTGGCAAGGCAGGCTATTCCAATGTGGGCGAGCTCATACTGCCAAACAGGTCATCTTTCCGTTCCTCTAACTTTCAGACAGTAGGGCAAGGCAGTAGAGGGCAGCGGTTAAGATCCCAGGTTCTGAGCCAGACTGCCTTTGTTCACGTTTCAGCTCCCCTACTAGCCATCTGTGTGCCCTTGCACAAGTTATTTAACCTTTGAAGCCAGTTTGTTTCTCTGTAAAATGGGGATAAGGGTACAGTGATGGCTTAGCATTGTATTAACTAAGTTGGAACTAAGATTCCCCAAATTCCCTTCCTCGGTTGGTTCTGGGCTAGGACTGCCTACAGGAGAAGTTGGAGGGTGGGGTGAGGCAAGAAGGAGAGTGTAGGGCCTATGCTCTTGCAGTTCCCCTACGTTGTCACAGACCTTCTGGTTTGCATTATTTGTGTGGGGCAGCAACCGGGCCCGCAGCTCCTCCAGCTCCTACCAGATCTTCTCCTTCAGCATCTTGGAATCCTGGGCCACCTTTGTGTGAGGTTTCATGGCAAGTGTCCCAGCTCTTCTGCAGGTCATCTGCATCTTCGAAGTCGGAGGCTTAGAGATGGTGAGAGACTGACGAAGGTTTCAGTGTGAGACCAGTATGACCAATATGAGTTGTGATGAGAGACAGATGTGGGGTTCAGCTCCTTCTTGCTCTCCCCTACTTCATGTCCATCTTCATTTCCCAACTACTGGCCAGGCTGACTTTAGGCCCAACACCAGACGCAGAAGCAAGAGCTGTACACAAACTATACAGCTTCCACTACACGGTAAGGTCTAATCCCTCAAATAAATTTCTTATATTACTCACAGTGGTTCTGCTTCTCAGATCAAACCCTAATGATACCAGTATATTGTGAAGAATAAACAAAATAGCGTACATAAAGCACCTGGGAGAGTGCCCAGAATCTTCAAACTTGTATTATTCTTCATCTTCATGGAACTACCAGCCCCATTCTCCAGGGCATTACAGAATGCATTTAGTTCCTTTTCCACCAGACAATGAATCTGCATATTTAAATCTATATTTTTGAGGATTTTTATGTATAGAATGACCTGTCAAGTGAAACTTTATGACAGATACTGGACGAAGCGATTTAAATACATTACCTCATTTAATCTTCACAAAAAGTCTAGGAATTTTATAGATGAGGTTACTGAAGCTCATTTCAAGGTGACATACCAAGAGGCATGTCAATCGAAGGTTGTTAATGACCTAGAGGGACTCTTGGATTATCTATAGTTAGATGGGTTTTATATTAATATTCAGTTTTTAAACTTACATATTTAGTTTTCATAAAGTGTTAAGTTCGATTTGTGAATATTGTTAGTTATGCTATTTATAAATCTTGTAATTGTATAAAACAAGGGCAATTACTTTAATTTGTTCTCTTATTAATAGTCAACACAATTCAAACAGATTAAATTCACTTTAAACAATCTCATTTATAAACTTATTTAATTCCCCTTTTTAAACTATACTCATACCTTTCATATATTTGAACTGTCCAAGCCCTTCAACTGCCTGACAAGGCATAAAACAAAATCCTTCTAGGTAGTTAAACGACTCTGGTGAAGATAATAAATTAACCTATAAGTTTGTTGAATCGTGAGTCCTCTTAAATCATTTCAATACGGTTAACAAACTTAGTGAAATTCTCTTACACTTTTCTGCCTGAAACCATAAGTCAAAATCAATTGCTCAAGGCTACTCTGATAGATTTCTTAAAACGGCAGATTCTCTTAAACATTACAAAGAGATTAGGTTTACTTTACACAAAGAATTACTATTATGGTTATTTACTTCCTTACATCATTCTAAATTCTCCCCGGGGTTGAAAAGTTACTTACTCAAATACAGGTAGCAGATTTACCAGATCAGGTGTATTGAGCTGAAGTTAGAAGGTGGCCTTGGCCATCAGGGTATGTTTGCTTACGAGTCAGAGATTCAAGACCAAGATATAGGATTTACGAGCTCCAGGCTTCCTAGGTGAGTCTACCTTAGCCACGGAATACAAAGGGAATCCTTTTATTGTAGTCACTGGGTTCATGGAAGACCCAACGCCATACCTTTCACTACAGAGTTTTAGCCACCTGATTTCTATAGCTAGAAATCTGCAACCCCACTCAGGTGACAGCTAACTCCTTTTACCCCTAATTGGGCTCTGAATTCCTTGAATATTTTATTGAATTGTGTACCTTCTCCTATTTTTATCTGGCCACAACTCATAGTCATAAACCGGTAGAGCTGGATTTGAACCTCCTTGAGCCCAGAGCTCAGGCTGTGATCCACCATGATACGCTGTTTTATGAATCCTCTCAAGTCATTTTTCTTGCTTTTTAAGCTAAACATTTCCTTCTAGTTCTCGTTTTATGAATTTCCAAGCGCCTCACTATCCTAATCTTCCCACCTTGGAACGTACTTCGGTTGTCAATATTCTTCCCAAAATGTAGTGAACTGGAGTGTCAGGGGACAATCACTCATCTGGATCTCGATCAGAGTGAGGGAGAGTTCAAGGGTCAGCCATCCAAAGGGCTCTTTAAAGCTCCACTTGCCCATGAGCCCGCCACCTTTTCCTCCACCTCCCTATGATACACTTTTAAGATAAAGATATAATCCTGGTTTTCTGATTGTCTTAACCCTTGGTGTGTTGGGATAAAAACGGTTGCAAGTCAATAATCTTGATACTTTGCTTCTTTTAACAAGGCTCTGGTTTGAGTTGGGTTTTAGGGACCACATTAAAGTGCTAGTTCAAGTTGATCTTCTATGGAAATAAATAAAATTCCTAGCTCTTTTAATTTTTATTTATTTATTTTTTCCTAGCTTTTTTTATACCCAAACTGCCTTGTCTTCTCCATTCTGAACTTATATAATTGAATTATGTAAATATGGGCATGTACATTGAATTTATTCCTTCTAAATTGTATCCTGCTTATTGGGCACGTTGTTCGAGCCTGTGGAATTCTTTCTACATCCTCACACTGAGGATATTGTCCTTCGGAGCTTTATTCTTGCTAACCCTATGATTTTTAAAAGTCTTTGTATATTTATTTAAATTGTTAGTAAAAGCGCTGAAGAGAACTGACCAAGGATAGGTGTGATCTTAGAAATTTCCACCCTGATTGGTAGTGAGCCATTAATTAGAACCTTTTGGTAAATTATTCAATCAATTCCCAATTTGCCAAATTCTTCTCTAATGTCATCCCTATTTCTACATTTTGTCCATAATATCATTAGATTCTGTCAAAAATCTTACTGAAATCAAAATACTTTTCCCTAGTACCTACCACAGCAGGTACTCAGCTGAGAGTTAAATTAATGGATAATCCATAGCATTCCAGGACCACTAAGTGTATTTTGGAACATTTTATGCATTCTCTGTTTCATGTTCTTACTTCTAAAATAAATTGAAGCATATTTGCTGAGTACTGGTTGGTAGGATAAGTGCAGAATGGGATAGCTATATTCCTCTTAAGAGTACAAAAAGTCTGTAATATACAGGAGCTCGTGGGTTCCGGTTAACCACAGCTCTTTGACACATATTAGTGTTCATTGTATGGTCTTGAATAGAATGAAATATTTCTTTGTTTTGAACATATTATAATTCTTTTTTCCCCTCCAGTTCACTGAGTCTGGAAAACAAAAAGAGGTTCAATTTCAAGTCACATGAGTTCACTAGGTTGGTTTACTTTGTTTGTTTTTATTTGTTTTGTTGGAGGGAGGGGCTTTTGCTCCTCAGTAAATTAGTTCAGTTCGTTCTAGTTTTGGTTCATAGCTTATATCAACATAAGTTTCATATGAAATAGTTTTAATCTCAAGACTTCCCCAGCACACTTCAGGACTTCACAGTTCTGGCATTTGATATTTGACTGGAAAATCCAGGTAAAGTTTAATGAAAACATGAAACAAGTATTAGTAAGAGTGAAATTTGATTCTTCAAAATATTAATAGCTAAAAATAAATTCTCTTTTTTTGCCTGTTTCGAATTTCCTTTGGTATTACATTGTGCATTTAATCAGCCATATTGGCATTAAGTTGTATTTGGGTAGCACTTTCTCTGTGTGTGTAATGGGGCGGGGGGTGTACTAGTGGCATGTGAGGTAGGACAGTTATTTACTGTGTTAGACGCCCTCTGGAACTGCAGCATTTTTAGCCTCCATAAACTCTAGTTACTAAATGCCATTAGCAACCCCGAGTAATTGTGACAACCAAAGCACTTCCATTTATAACACCTTTCCAAGTGTCCCCTAAGTGGACCCACCTGTTGAGAACCATTGGGTGGTAAAAGGAATAACATACATAATACACTGAGAGTCAACAGACCTGGTTTCTGATCTCAACCCTGCCACTAGCTGTAAGACTTGATCTTCTTTGTCTATATTTCTCTCTAGTAAAATTGTGGAGTTGAATTATATCCCAGGAGGCCAAATACACAAGCCCAGGGACATATACGGCTTCTTTGAAACTGGGAACCAGTCCACTTGAACCTTTTTACACATACGCATCTTGTCTAAAATCATAGAATTTTTAATTAATTGATTGAGACTCATAATTATTAGACCACCCACCATTACCACTCCTGTCACCAGGTTCCTGTTAGATGAGGTTATCACTTAAAAGTTACTACAGATAATTATATCATTATGAATTGATCACCATTAATTTTATTAAAGTCCTATCATGAAATTGGGATATTATGAAGGATGAATAACAAAAAGGAAGACAAATGTGGATGAAACTACCTTCCCAACTCGTTGTTGCTGTTGTTGTTTTAAAGATTTTATTTTTCCTTTTTCTCCCCAAAACCCCCTGGTACATAGTTGCATATTTTTTTTAGTTGTGGGTCTTTCTAGTTGTGGCATGTGGGATGCCGCCTCAGCATGGCTTGATGAGCAGTGCCATGTCCGCGCCCAGGATCCGAACCGGCGAAACCCTAGGCCACCGAAGTGGAGCACTTGAACTTAACTACTCAGCCATGGGACCGGCAGTGTTTAACTGAAATCCCCATTCAGTAACCCATGATGTCATGGATTATTTCTAAATCTTCAGACAAGACCTCATGGGGGGAAGTAAGAGATGCTTTTTGATGAAGTCAGAAGATCATTCTAACTTACCAGAGGGAGAGCTGCAATGGATGAGGCATCTCCAGGGTTCCCTGGGGGACAAGAATTAAGAGCTCACAAAGGCCCTGAAGAGAGTGGTACTGTCTTAGTCTGTGTGGGCTTCTATAACCAAGTACCACAGGCTGGGTGGCTTATAAACAACAGAAATTTATTTTTCGCAATTCTGGAGGCTGAGAAGTCCAAGATTAGGGTGCCAGCACGGTCAGGTTCTGGTGAGAACCCTCCTCCAGGTTGCAGATGGCCATTTTTCATTGCATCCTCACACGGCAGGGGAAGAGAGAGCTCTGTGGAGTCTCTTTTATAAGGGCACTGATTCCATTCACGAGGGCTCCACCCTCATGACCTAATCACATCTCAAAGGCCCCACCTCCAAATACCATCACATTGGGGGTTAGGTTTCAACATATGAATTTTAGGGGGACACAAACATTCAGTCCATAACAGATGTTGACAGAGGAAGAGAGCAGCAGAGGAGGAGTGAAGACAAGTGTTGCCTATGGCACACTGGGGGTCATGTCTGCTTGGCCTCCCCAGAGGTGACTCCAATGTCATCTCCGAATAGCCACAGTGCTCTAGTATCACTATGGTGGGAGGAAGAACAGCTACATAGAAATCATACCCAAGAGTTTTATGTAAAGCTTAAGGTGTTGGGGCCTGCCCAGTGGCGCAGCGGTTAAGTGCGCACGTTCCGATTTGGCGGCCCAGGGTTCACCAGTTCGGATCCCGGGTTCGGACATGGCACTGCTTGGCAAGTCATGCTGTGGTAGGTGTCCCACATAGAAAGTAGAGGAAGATGGGCACGTATGTTAGCTCATGGCCAGTCTTCCTCAGAAAAAAGAGGAGCAGTTAGCTCAGGGTTAAGTTTCCTCAAAAAAAAAAAAAAAAAGCTTAAGGTGTTGAGAAAGTGTGTATGTGTTGAGGGATGGAGGGCCAATATCTAGCAAAAATGCAGATTGACCCAGCAATCCCACTTCTGAGAATTAAATGTGAATTACACCTGAACAGATTTGAAAGAACATGTGCACAAGGTTATTTATTGAGCATTATTTGAACAAACACAAGTTTGAGAGCAATCCACATGCTCATCAGTAGGGAATTGATTGAATAAACCATTGTACACAAGGGATATTAGTCAGCAGCAGATATCCAAAAGACATCGGTCTGTATATGCTTAAGCAAACTCCTTTGGAAACATTTAGTCCTTCCAAATTCAATCAACAAGCAGGCATCATGTTTGGAAGTTTAGAAGTTTTAACCTTTTTCAGGACATGAATGACAGAAAAAGTGCAGTAATGGAAGACTCCCTCTTGTACCAACCTCTGTCTCCACCCCATGGCCTTCTGGGCTTTTAATGAGGCCAGAGGAACCTTCGCCTCAGCATTTCAAAGGCTTAAGACAAGGACTTAATATGGAAGGTATCTCTCCACTGTGACTCTAATTGGGTAACATCACAATCCAACACACTCAAGGAAGAAAGTGATGGCTTAGAATACAATGCTCAGAAACCCAGAACCATAAGAACTGAAAACACGAAAAAAGTGAGGAAATTAAAGAGTTTATGATTTTCAGAAGTAAGTAATTTTGGTATACAGTCCAGAACTCCGGCTATTTTAAGATTTGAGAGCATAATATGTGTATTCCCAAGAAGACCTTGAAATATTTTCAAAACAGCAGATGCATAAATTCTTTTTAAAGGGTAAAGAATAAATGTTTTGAAAGAGGAGAAGTACAAAAAGAATCAGAGAAATCTAGTTTGAAAAAATCCTCAAAGGGATGGGCCTCTAGTTTTTAAAAAATAACTTTTGTGCGTTGTAAGAAAAATACTTTTTATTATTTTGCATTTAAATGGAAGTTTTACTTTGGGAAAATTATTACACATGTTTATAAGTAGCTTTAAAGATAAAACCAGTTATTAAATCAAAGGCCAGTAAACGCTTCTCAATGTTAAGACTTAGTTCTCCTTTCTTTTGGCTGCGTGGAAGGGAAATAATTTCATTTTGGGGTCTGACTGCTATACTAGTGTATAGTTTGATTAGACTTACAGAGTGGCTATTATGCTCAGAATAGGCAGGTATAGCCTTCGCAGGCACCAGATTACACAGTGTCCAGCTGTATAACAAAATTAGCTTCTGCTCTGTTTTGTTTTGCTTTGCTTTCAGACCCTAAACTTAATGTTGGAAATAAATGGAATTAAATAAAGACATATTTGGCATGGCTAGGATTTCAGTTATTGTTTTCCTTTAATATTGTACTTGGACATGCAAATAAGGCTTCTTGGGAGATGCCCTTTTTTGAACTCTTAAAAGAATAAAAACACTCCCACGTATGGCTATGCTAACATATGGCCTCCCTAATGACAGCACAAACAAGACACTCACTCATCTTACACAAATTTTAGCATAAGACATGAACAAATGATACACTAGTGCTGAATGTCCCTGGGTCCATCCCAATGGGAAATGATGATTTATGTCCCTCAGGCTGGATGGGCATCAGAAAATGTAGGTGTTGAAGTGAGAAAACATAAACTGACAAGGATGTATGCTATTCAGGAATTGACGAAATGTTGCCATAAATTATGTGTTGCATTTGGGGATGATATTTGGAGAGGTTCAGTACTTTTTATTAAAAGAGAATGAACATCAACACACCTAGTTTAGCACTGAAAAATTGGGAGCCTCCCTCTAAACCTCCCTGCTTTTTTGATGGAGAAAGCCCCATTATGTAATTCTCCATTCTCAGTAAATAGTTATAGTTTACTAACTCCTTTTCATTTTCAATTAATTACATTTTTTGTGATCTAAGGGATTTAGGTAGCAGGAAATAGTTTTCTGATCACACCAGATCAGGAACACTTGTTTTCCTATAGTCAGTCTGCTGCGCACACTTGGACAGTGGACTTTCAGTCTTGTGTGAGCTCGCACTTAGTGTTATTTCAAAAGTACAGGGACTCAAGCGAGGAGCTCCATACGTTCTATTTAAAGATGGCAGCATCTAGGCAGCTCCCTCCTCCACCCGTGCCCACCTCCAAAACCCTCTACACATAGCCCATGCACAGTTCTTTCTCTCCAAGGCAAAATTTCCATACAAGGCGGGAACTTAGGTGCAAGATGCCTTGATTCTTATTTCCAAGCCACGCCCATCAGTACTGGGGAGAAGCAATGATCCCCTAGGAAGTCCCTTGCTGAGAGTCTGTGAGTTAGCAGTAACCCTCCAGTTCCTTTCCCTTCCTCACTCCCAGGAGTACCAGCCTTCCCCTCTGACCTCTTTGCCCGCAAGAATTCTCGCCACAGATGGAAGATGGTTTGGTGCTCCAGTTCACTCCTTGCCCATTTTCCTCTTCCAGCTCCTATCTGGTGGTGCTCTCAATTCAGAGATTCTGCAACAAAAAGATTAATTAATTAATTAATTAATTAAGCCACCTGCTTAATCACCCTACAGTCTTGCATAGATTCCACAGGGCCTCCTTCTATTTCTAACTTTAAATCAGAGAGATATCTTAACACCTTGCTAATATCATAAATTTAACACCTCTATTGAGAGAGTTGAGGCTCCATTGGTTTCTGGACACTTCACCTCCTTTACAAAATCAGAAGCTTTGGTCTTGTGGTAAAGTGGTGGGTCAAGGGGGTGGTGGTGGTAGCGGTGGGGGCTGATGAACGCGCGTTTACTCGCCTTAGCCTCCTTATCTATCCAAGCCCACAGCCAACATGCTGATGGCTGTTGTCCTCCACTCTCTCCACCTGCTAATTCCCCCCATACCAGCCCCCACTTTCCTGCCCAGCTCAGGTTGGGCTCGCTGCTTAAAAGGCCTCCCCACCGTCTTCCCCCATCTCTGCCAGCCCAGATCCTCTTCATCCTTCCAAGGCTGCAAACCTCCCCACCTTTCGTCGCTTTCACCAGGCAGAATGACCTCCGGTCTCAGTGACCTTTAGTATTTGGATGGTACCCCTTTCAAGATTCAGCTGGTGGTCCTAGCCACAGTCATTTGTGCATTTATTTTATCCCCTGACCAGAGTATAAGGTTTGTGAGGGCAGAGATTGCTCCCGATTAGGGTTGCTAGGTTCCATATTAGAACATCCCATTCAATATGAATTTCAGATAAATAAAGAATACTTTTTTAGTATAACTATGTCCCAAATATTGCATTAGACATGCTTACACTAAAAAATTATTCATTGTTTATCTGAAGTTCAAATTTAATGGCTGTCCTGTATGTTTATTTGCTAACTCTGGCAACTCTAAGCCTTCTTCATTCCTGACCTTTAGAGTCTTTATCTGTGAAGGGGGTATGGTTCTTGTCTAACTTAGGAAAGGCTGGGGGCTTTATTCCAGAACAGGAGGGCCAGAGACCACGTGGGCCAGCTTTACCGAGCTCAGTGCTTTGAGACAAAGGGCTAGGTGGGCAGGCACGGAGAAGAGGCATGCAGCCCACAATGTGAGGACACGGCCAAGGCTGGCACTTGGCATCAGAAATTCTATTGATAACATTAATACTGGAGTCTGTCATAATGTCCTGGCTACTCATCCATGTCCTTTGTTGACGGATCCCAATGGACTCAAAGCCATAGCATGTTTTCTTCATGGAGCTTTCTTCTGAGCACAACTCCTGTGGTTTCAGACATTGTTAGAGGACCTTCTGTGAGGCCAGGGGAAATGAATTCAATACCTCATGCGTTGATTTTCAATGTTCTGATTATGAATTTCCACTAGATTTCTCCCCTTCGGGGCAAGCAGACTTTTTATAAATTATTTTATAGGTTATCTTTCCACATTGACTGCTTATTTGTAGTCAATTTCAGGAAACGTTGAAAGTAAGCAGGGTACACATGAATAAACCTTTATCAGTTTCCTGAGGCTGCTGTAACAGATTATCGCAAAACTTGGTGGTATAAACAACAGAAATTTATTCTCTCACAGTTTTGGAGACCGGAAGTCTGAAATCTGGCAGGCGCTAAATGCCACCACGTGTCATAAGTAAGAGCAAGTAAGAGATAACACAGATACAGAGAAGGGGGTGTGAAGACGAAGGCAGAGATTGGGGTGATGCCACCACAAGGAGGAGGAGGAAAACGATTTAGAAAAGTTAATTGTGGGACGAAGAAAGCAGGAATTCTTTGCAGTCCACGGGGAGAGGCTAATATAAACTCAATCAATTGAAAGTCCTGTTAGAGGAACACGTTTCGATTTCCTCAGCACAGCTGACACACTCTATGTCAGCCAGCTTATTAGATTTTATTTAAAAAAAAATCACCTTGAACCTTAACTAGACTAATTATGGTGATCATTTAGCAATATATACAAATATCGAATCATTATGTTACACACCTAAAAACAGTATATTATACGTCAATTATATATCTCAATAAAAAAATTTCTATCACCATACAAGATACTTGAATATTTTCAATGATCTCATCTACTCATTTTTATCCTATCACTTTTTTTGACAGTGAATTTTCGGTTTTGAAACATGCATATTTTGCCTTTGTCCAGAAGGGAACCATTTTAGAAAGACAAATTATTGTGTCATGTTGACTAAAAATAAGAATAAAAAGGTATACTTTCCCCTTTAAAAGGCCTAAAAGAAGAAACCTTTAATATGTACCAAATTCTATTAAACTCTAAAGAAAATAAAATCAAAATTTAAAGTAAGTGAAAATGTTCTGTAGTGTGAGCACTCTCAGGCCTCAGATAGGCTTTTTCGAGTTGGTTCTTTGGCTTCGAATGAACCACATAACCCTCTGAGTCTTAGTTCCTTAATCTTCAAAGGCAAAGAGACTGATTGTTTTTTAATTTTTACTTTTTCCTTTTAATTGTGGTAAAAGACACATAATATAAAATCGACCATTTTTTAAAACTGTTCTCTTGTGTTAACCATAATTCACGTTGTTGTGCTACAGATCCCCAGAGCTTTTCCATCTTACAAATCTGAAACTGTGTACACATTGAGCAAAACCTCTTTTACCTCTCTCCTCAGGCCCTGGTAATCACCATTCTACTTTCTGTTTCTAAGGGTTTGACTAGTTTAGATACTCTATGTAAGTGGAATCATACAATATTTGTCCTTTTGTGACTGGCTTATTTCACTTAGTATGATGTCCTCAAGATTCTTCCATGTTGTAACAGGTGACAGGATTTCCCTCTTTTTTATGGCTGAATAATATTGTATGCATATATCACATTGTGTTTATCCATTCATCTGTCAATGGACACTTGGACTGCTTACACCTCTTGGCTGTTATGTATAATGCTGCTATGAATATGAATATGCAAATATTTTTTTCGAGACCTTGCTTCCAACTATTTTGGATATATACCCAGTAGTGGAATTGCTGGATCATATGGTAGTTTTATTTTTAATTTTTTGAGGAAACTCCATTCTGTTTTCTATAGCAGCTGTACCATTTTACATTCCTACCAACAGTGCTCAGGGTTTCAATTTCTCCACATTCTCACCAAAACTTGCTATTTTCTGTTTTTTGATAATAGCCATCCTAGTGGGTATGAGGTGATAGCTCATTGTAGTTTTGATATAAGAGGGTCTGATTTTTTTTTTTACAGATTTTACTTTTTCCTTTTTCTCCCCAAAGCCCCCCAGTACATAGTTGTATATTGTTCGTTGTGAGTCCTTCTAGTTGTGGCATGTGGGACGCTGCCTCAGCATGGTTTGATGAGCAGTGCCATGTCCTCGTCCAGGATTCGAACCAACGAAACACTGGGCCGCCTGCAGTGGAGCATGCGAACTCAACCACTTGGCCACGGGGCCAGCCCCGAGAGGGTCTGATTTTTAAAGAGTAATTATTGTCTCAACAAATTTTGATAATGCATACAAAACTTCTGGCACAATGCCTGGAATACAGCACGTGCTCAGTGAATGGTGGTTATCAATAATGTCATTGCCTGTCATGGTCCAGGCATTGTGCCAGAGGCTTGAGACTCCTAAACAGGGAGATCTGAGGCTCTTGCTCTGGAGAAGCTAGGACAGATGTACATGGAGAGATACAGGGGCTCTAAAACCAAAAAAAAGAGAAACCCAAATATTTTGAAGATGAAAAAAATAGCTACATTAAAAACAAAATTGATTAAATGCAAAACCAATACACTTAAGGGTGAAATGTGAGCTGTTATTAAGCCAATCCAAGAAAAAAGAAGTCTTTTAATATACATGCCTGAAAGTTAAAACAGCAGAGTTAAACTTTTACATGCAAGACTCATTCTGAATGTAACGTTAACATCTGTAGCTAAAATAATAGCAAAGTCATTAATTTTGTTTAGGTTTAAATTGCTATCACTAAGGTTAATAATTTCCTGGCACTGAGTAAAATATCTTTATTTGGAAAAATATATACATCATACAAGATAATAGCAAGTGGTACGACAGTATGTACTGTAAAATCATATTTTTAAAGCTAATAATAAACAAGCAAATAGGTCACTTGCTACATTCAATACATCAGTTACATTGGCGAGTTTTAAATGTTGAGCAGGTATCACTTTTTCAATTAGAAAACAACAATAAAGATACTGAAAATAACAAAATAAATTCCTCCCAGAAAACCAGACAATATTTTTATGCAAAACCCTTATGGAAAATTTTCTTCACAAATTAAAAAAAATCTCTAGCAAGACTTGTCAAGAAAAAAAATGAGTGAAAGAAAATTAGGACTAAAAAGTAATTATTATTAAGTTACTGTAGAAATTTAAAAATAATAAGATAATACTACCGACAAATTTGTGCCAATAAATTAAAGAGCACATAAAATGGGTAATTAGAAAAATACATATATATCCAAAGTTGATTTAAGAAGAAACAGAAAACTTGAGCAGACTACTAACTATGAACAGTAATTTAATTAGTAATAAAATATATCTGCCCCCATCAAAGTCCCAGGTTAAGATACTTTTACATGTGAGTTTTATGAAGTCTTCAAAATTCATTTTATGCAAGTTGTTTCAGAGACTAGAAAAAGAGAGCTAGCTAATTTATTTTATGAGGTATATGAAAAATTATAGACTAATCTTACATCTAATTGTGGATTCAAAGATCTTAAATAAAGTAATAACAACTTAAATGCAATACTGATTAAAAAAAAATAATATATTATGACTAGGTAGGGTTTACGCCAGGAGGGCAACAGCTGCTCAAAATCAGGGCATTTTATCAGCAGCATTCACCACATTAAGAATGAATTAGAAGAACTCTATATGTTCACGTTAGAAGACTGAAAAGGCATGGGATGAAATTCAACACTGATTCAAAATTAAAACCTACAGCCAACTGGGAATATAAGAGAATGGCATTAACTTGAAAAAACCTAGAGCAAACTTGCTGTTTAATGGTGAAATGTAGGAAGCATTAACTTTTTAAACAAGACAAATATGCCCATTATAACCATATCTGTTCCAAACTGTATTTGTGTCCCAACCAATGAAACAAGAAAGGGAAAGTAATTAGGAAGCATAGATTGTCAAGGGAGAGACATGGTGCCATTATTTGTAGACCACACAATTTGTCTAAATAGAAAGTCTAAGGAAATTTATAGAATTAGTAAGAAAGTCTAGCAGGATTGCTGAACACAAGATCAATATATAAAACAACAGTAGCATTCCTAAACCAAATAATCAATTATAAAGTGCAATTGTATAAAATATTGCATTCATAATAGCAAAAATACTATAAGAAAAGATACCAAACACTATTAAAGGACAAAAAAGAAACCCCATGTTAAATCTCCATTTGTGATGTTCGAAAATTCTATAACTCTATTTTTTTAAGATAATTCTGCTACAAATACCACAGTTCATGAATTATAAACATGTTTTTTAAAGCATCTCTAAGTTTGGGATTTGTCTTACAACCAATGGTTTCTTACATCTCGTCCCCCAGGATAGATTACGATGTAGCTGTCATTCCTGAGCATGGGTAAACTTTTGGTCATAGCTGTTCATATTCTTGTCACTTCAGTTGAGTTATGTGCATTTTTGGACTACATGTGTTGAATTTACTGGCTGTTTAAAATGTCTTAAAATGGTACTATTATGATTTAGCATTAAAATGAAAATTTATTGCATGAAGAAAGGCGCAGCAACAGAGCAGAGGGCATAAATTTGATATCAAGGAAGCAAATCTCTTTTATCAGAAGAATGACTAAAATTGCATATTTTCTTGCAAAGAACAGTCAGGGACCTAAGAAAAGAAAATACTCACAAGTAGGTGGAGATGAATTATGGTTTGGTACCATACCTGGGAAGAACGTTTCAGAAACAGCAGCGAATGGACTATTCTCGTAATAAATGCTGCACTACCAATGTCCTTGATGGCACCGAGGCTATTATTGTGTGGAAAACCAGAGATACTGAAGTTTTACAGTGATTCAGAAAAGTCAGACTCTGAATGTCAAGAAGTTTTAGGGATATCTTAACCAATTTATTTCACTTATATTTTCATTTTTATGGACACAAAAGAATAAAATATACAACAAAAGTATATATCTAAATAATTCTAAAGGAGTTTTTTCAATAAGCATCAAATAAAAGGTCTAAGTGATAAGAAAGCATTATGTCATAGTTTAATGGGCAGCAATTTTTCTTTCTTAGTGGCACATAAAATAATGGTGTGTCTTACAATCTATGGCATCACAGAATGGATGAAATCTACAAATGCAATGCAATTCCAAACAAAACTTAAACATGAATTTTCTCGGAACTTGACAACCCAACTCTAAAACTCAAATGAAAGATTAGAGGTATAAAATAGAAGGGACCAGGGACACATCACAGAGGGTTTTGTGGGTCAGGATAAAGAATTTAGACATTTTTTCAGTGTGGTGAGAAGTGATTGATTCGTTTTAAGCAAGTTAGTGCTCATTTAAAATTACAATAAAAGGAATAAATTATCCCGTCTGCAATGAAGAAATTTTATAGAACACCCAAAAATCTCCTGAAAAACAAGGAGGTGAGATTTGCCTTACCAAATATTGATTTACTACAAAACCAGAGTAAGATAAACCTGTGTGCTAATAGTTCAGAGATGGAAAAATTGATTGATTGAACATATTAAAATTTAAAAACAGATCCAAACAATTATGGAAATTTACAGAAGTAGGAAAAGTAGCATTGTGAATCAACAACAAAACACTGGCCTGATCCTGGGGAAATGAGACCAACAGAAATAAAAAATAATTTGATCCTTAAACAAAAATGAATTCCAGGTGAATTAAGGGCTTAAATGTGAGAGGAAAACCTTTTAAACTTTCAAAAGAAAGTGTTAGGTTTCTTCAACAAGATATAAAAATAAATACAAACCGTCAAAGAAAAGATCAATAAATTTGACCTCATTAAAATTTTTTAAAACTATGAAAAGGAGCCCATAAAAAATGAAAAAAATAAGTCAGAGACTAAGAAAAAGCTATTTACAGTCTATATAACTGACTGAGGATCAGTGTACAGATATGTAAAGAATTCTTATAAATCCAAGGAAAAATAAAAAGGGACAATAAGCCTTTCATGGATAAGGAAAACTGAATGAGCAATAAACCTACGGAAGGGAAAGAAAAGATGCTTAATATGTAAAATAAAGTGCGATATCATATTCACAATCATGAAGCTGATGAAAGTTAAACAATCTGACAACACCCAGTGAAGTCACACTAGAGTAGGAATTCTCACCCATTGCTGATAAAACTGTAAATGAATACAACCACTTTGGCAATTTCTGGTGAAACTGAATAGCACATGCTCTTTGACCTTACAGATTCCCTTCTCTGATAGAAACCTAAAGAAGTTCTCATTCATATATACAAGGAAAAATGCACTTGGATGTACATTTCTCATATTAACTAAAACTGGAAACCTCATTTCACTTATACTCTCCCTTCAATGCCTTCAGTATACTACTTCGCGTATAGTATTAGAGCCTTACATTACACATCATGTCCCTTACTTTTCCATGTTATAAACCCCACGACATATTGTTTTTATTTTTGCTTTGAACAGTCAATTATCTTTTAAAGTTATTTAAATAATAAGAAAAGCGTTTTTCATGTTTACCACTGTGATAGGCAGAATAATGGCCCCTCAAAGATGTCCACATCCTTATCCCCAGAACCTGGGAATTTGTTACCTTTCATCACTCGAGGCACTTTGTAGATGTGACGAAGGATAAGGAGCTTGAGAGGGGAAATTATCCTGGGTTATTAGGTAGGCTCAGTCTAATCACATGAGTCTTAGAAGCGGAAGAAGAAAACAAAAGAGGGTGAGTCAGAGAAATGGCAGTGTGAGAAGGATTCTGAGATGTGAGGGGTTGTGTGCAAGCACCAAAAAACACTAATAGCTAAGAGTAGCCCCTCGCTGACAGTCAGCCAGGAAATGGATTCTTTCCTAGAGCCCCAGAAAGACATGCAGCCCTGCCAATACTTTGATTTTAGCTCAGTGAGACACGTGCCAGACTTCTGATATATAGAACTGTAAAATAATACATTTCTGTTCTTTTAAGTCACTAAGTTTGTGGTAATTTGTTACAGCAACCCTGGAAAACTATTACACTCCCATCAATACATATATATCATCTATAACATTCTTCATTCCTTTGTATAGATCCAAATTTCCATCTAGCATCATTTCCCTTTTCCCTGAAGGACTTTCTCCAATATCTCTTGTGGTGCAGACTGGCTGCTGCTGATTCTTTCAGGCTTTGTATGTTTAAAAAAGTATTTATTTTGCTTTAGTTTTGGACAGATATTCCCACTGAATATATTCCAGTACTTTACAGATGTTTCTCCCCTGTCTTCTACCTAATATATCTCTTTTTCTCTGGCGGATAAATAGGCAAAAATATTTGTGATCTTGGATTAAGGAGTGATTTCTTAGATACAGCACCAAAAGCACAATCCAAAAAAGAAAAAAACCGATATATTATACTTCATCAAAATTAAGAACTTCTGCTCTTCAAAAGACATGGTTAAGAGAATGAAAAGAGCCATAGACTGGGAGAAAATATTTGGAAATCACATATAAGGACTTGTTTTCTTCCTATATAAAGAGCTCTCAAACTCAAAAATAAGGAGACGAACAACCCAATAAAAGAATAGGCAAAAGGTTTGAACAGACACTTCACCAAAAAATATACATAGATGGCAAATAAGCACATGAAGAGACGCTCAAAATCACTAGTCACTAGAGAAACGCGAACTAAATGACAATGTTGTATCACTATATACATATTAAAATGCCTAAAATGCAAAAAAAATCTGACCATTCCAAGTATTGGCAAGGATATGGAGCATCTGGAACTCTCATACACTGCTAATGGGAATGTTGAATTATACAACCACTTCGGAAAACAGTTTGGCAATTTCTTATATGATAAAACCTATGATTACCATTTGACCCAGGACCACCATACTTAGGTATTTATCCAGAAGAAATGAAAGCTTATGTCCACACAACGACTTGTGCATAGATGCTTTATTTGCAAAAGCCAAAAGCTGGAAACAACCCAATTATCTGTGAATATGTGAATGGATAAACAAATTGTCAGATATTCATACAATGGAATACTACTTAGCAATAAAAAGACATGTACTACAAGCAACATGTATGAACCTCAAAATAACTGTGTTGAGTGACAGAAGCTAAACAAAAAGAGTACATACTGTGTAATTCCATTTATATAAATTCTAGAAAATGCAAAGTAATCAATAGTGCTATCAAGCAGATCAGCGATTGACTGGGGCTGGGGCAGGGTGAGAGGGCTGGGAGGGCTAACAAAGGAGCACAAGGAAACTTTCAGGGATGATAGGTATGTTCATTATTGCTTGTCATAATACAGTGATGGTTTCATAGGTGCCATCACTTATCAATTAAAACTTATCAATTTGTACACTTTAAATGATGTAATCTATTATATGTCAATTGTATCCCAATAAGGCAGTAATGACAAAGAAAAAACAAACAATGATACCATCTCAGACCCATCAATTTGGCAAAAATAAATACCAAATGTTGGTGAGAATTTGGGAAAATTGAACGTTTACACTGGTGGTAGGAAAATAAAATGCTACAAACACTTTCCAGGACAATTCGACAATATATAGTAAAATTAAAAATGTTAATATTTTAAGATTCAAAAATTCAACTTCTAGGACTATAATCCGGAGAAACTCTTCATGCAAACACTGGGCTATGCAGTGGTGAGCTGGTCAACATGTGACTACTAGCTCTCTGGGGAAATAAAAAGCCCTGTTCTCTAGCATTCACCGATTTCTCTGGTAGAAATACACTGTGACTGATTTCTAGCTCCTGATGTCAGCGAATGTAGAGTTGATAAGACATACACACACCAATTAAATGTTCATCAATAATGGCATGGATAAACAAATGTGTACGTGTACAATGGAACATATAGATGTATCTCAAAAATGTAATATTGAGAGACAAATGCTAGTTACACAATATGCACAGTGTGATACCATTTATATAAATCTAAAAATTCATGAAACAATAGTGTCTTGGTCCATTTGGGCTGTTATAACAGAATACCATAGACTGGGTGTCTTATAAACAAGACAAATTCATTTCTCACAGTTCTGGAGGCTGGGGAGTCCAAGATCAAGGTGCTGGCAGATATGGCGTCTGGTAAGATCACGTTTCCTGGTTCACAGACGGCCATCTTCTTGTTATGTCCTCACATGGGGGACAGGGCGAGGGAGCTCTCTGGGGTCTCTTTTATAAGGGCACTCACTCCACTCATGAGGGCTCTGTCCTCATGACCTAATCACCTCCCAAAGGCTCACCCACTAATACGATCATATTGGGGGTTAGGATTTAAAATATGAATTTTGGGGAAGACACAAACATTCGGTCTCCTATCATTATACATCAGTAAACATATAATATGTAGGAAAGTTATTTAAACGTGGGAGCAGGGACATATACCAAATTCATGATGGTGTTTACACTTGGAGTGGGAGGTTAGACTGGTGTGTTAGTTATCTATTGTTACATAACATTATTACCACAAATTTAGTGGCTTAAAACTACACACGTTTATTATCTCACAGTTTCTGTGGGTCAGAAGTCTGGGCATTGCTTAACTGGGTCCTCTACTCAGGGTCTCACAAGCTGTAATCAAGGTGTTGGTGAGGGTCTCAACTGGAGGCTTGACTGTGGAAGCATTCCCTTCTACAGTCACATGGTGTTGGAGCATTTAATTCCTTGGGGCTGTGGGATTCACAGCAGCTTGCTTCTTCAAAGGCAGCAATGGGAGCGAGAGAAACTCTTGTCTAGAGGGTCTGCTAGCAAGATGGGGTTATATAATGTAATCACAGGAATGACATCCCATCCCTTTGCCATATTCTATTATTTAGGAAGCAAGTCATAGGTCCTACCCACACACAAGAGCAAGATATGCACAGAAGGAGGGGATCATGGAGGCCCATCCTAGAGTCTGTCTGCCACAATCGGGGTGAGAAACAGAGACCTTCAATTTTATCTACAAAGATTTGCTTCTTTTATTTTTTTAAAAAAAATCTGAAACATAAAAAGGAAACTCAACAGCAACATGCACCGTGCAAACAATATGAAGCAACATAGTCAAATATCACAGGAACGAAAAAGTAGGAGTGTATCTAATAGAAAATATAAACCTTTTATGTAGGTTAGTAAAAAAAGAGTCTTACATCATAAGCTACTGCTATTTAGGAAGTGATCTTTTACACTGGTGGGAGGTTTAGTTTAATTTTCTGACATAGCTTATTAATCATACCTGAGACGTCTTTGCTTACATTTTTGAGACTCTAATCCCCTCGTGGCAGGGGCCATCTCCTTTGTGTGTGTGTGTGTGTATGTGTGTGTGTGCGTGTGTGTTCATTGCTGCATTGTTAAATTAAGCCATCTTTCACTAGGTGAGCCTGTAAAACAATCTTTCTTTTGGATGCATTTCTATAATTCCTTCCAGCCTCTTGACTCCCAAATCTTGCAGCTGCTGCCTGGGTTGTGGTTATAGCTCTGTGTATGTTTATACGTGTATTGGCATAAAATGTGGAATCAATTTTATATGAATTTTGTTGTTGCATTTGAGTTTTAATTTCATTTTTCCTTTGGGTAGGAATGAAATGCTTTATCCTAATAAATAAAGTGCTGCTATTGCCTTTTCAGGAGCCAAATGCAGCATTCTTTTAATTTGTTTACAATCTGAAACTCACGGTGACAAAATGAATCTTTGTATTTTCTATGTTTATTACATCTGTTGTCACTATGCAGTCTGCGTTTATTGAAAACACCAAACATCTTGTTGCATTAAAAGCAAAACAGCATGACATATAATGTCAGTTTTGATCTGAAATTCTATTATTTTTCAACTTTTCTTCATTAATATATTAACATAATCTTTTTTTAGAGAAAAGAGAAATAAATTTTTGCCTATCAATATTTGAAGCATTTTACATATAAATTGGATTAGACATAGAAATATAAAAAGCATCAAACCACATTAAAGTTAGAATATAGCTCCACTGCCAAAAAGGAAAACAATTATTTAATACATTTATAATTCTCTAATGAAGGACGAAATCTGTTGATTGGACTGGCTATTCGTTTCAGTGGACCTCTACTTAACTAAGCACAGTATTTTGTATTGCATTAAAGAAAGGCCAGAACCTATTGTATTCTCTCTTATAGGGAAGGCTGCTGTTAAGGATAATATTTGCTCACACTGTAATAGCCTTTCACCACAGAAAAGTAATGTTATGATCAACTGCCCATTTGACAAACATATAGTCACTTACATTAATATGGAGGGTCTACACAATGGGAAATATAAATATGAGTGAGACACATCCTGCCTAAAGAAGTTTCTAATCTAGCAAGGAGAGGATATACATAAATAATGGCAACATAATGAAAGTAGTTGCAGGAGAAATAGAAAAAAGAAGACTACCATCAAAGTTCAGAAGAGAAGTAATGATAGCCACCATGTATTCACTGAGTATTATGTATGTGTCCTGGTGGTCTCTTGGTTAAGATTCTGTGGTAAGCGCCTCGATCCAGGTTCATTTCCCATTCAGGGAACCACACCACCCATCTATTGGTTGTCATACTGTGGTGGCTGTGTTCTCCTGTGATGCTGAAAGCTATGCCACTGGTATTTCAAACACCTGCAGTCACCCACAGTGGACAGGTTTCAGTGGAGCTTCCAGACTAGACAGACCAGGAAGGATCTGGCCACCCACTTTCAAAAGACTGGCCGTGAAAACCCTATGAATAGCAGCAGAGCGTTGTTTGGGAGAGCACTGGTAGTTGAGAGGATGGCACAAAAGGACCGGACAGGGTTCTGCTCTGCTGTCCACAGGGTCACTAGGAGTCGGAATCAACATGACAGCACTAACAACAAACTTATGTGCCATGTACGTTAAAACTCTTGTCCTTTGTCTTGTCACTTCTCTACAAATTTGTTGTTCTTTGTTAAGATGCTATATAAGTCCATGTTCTAACTACCCCTTTGAGTTACTCATCACTGAATTTTGTTTTCCTCCCCGACACATGTAAGCTGGTAAATTCTTTTGATCCTCATGCCAATGTCATAAAGTAGTTATAATTATTCCCATTTTATGGAAGAAAAAACTGAGGATCAGAAAATTTCAGGAGCTTACCCAAGGCCATATAGCTAGTAAGTTAATGAGCTACAGTTGAACCCAGATTTGTCTGAATTCAAAGTTTATGCTCTCTGAAGTAGCTTTGGGTCTTGTCTTCACTATGCCAATAACTCGCTGTTTCAGCTGTCTATTGCTGAGAAGAGAATCACCCAATACTTGGTGGATTAAGACAATGATGATTAATTATTTCTCCTGATTCAGTGGGTTAGCTGGCCAGTTCTTCCATTGGAGGCTCAATTGGGCTGCAGTGTCCAAGACGGCACCTTCTACATGTGGGGCCCTTAATGCAAGGCAGACTGGAGCCCCTGGACCCACCTGCATGTGGTCTTTCATCTCAGCTTCTTCACAGCAGATGATTCAGCACAGGGGCATCTGGGATCCAAGAAAGCAAGACCCACTGCGTGAAGGCTTATCAGGCTTCTGCTTGTGTCACATTTGCTGATGTCCAGTTGGTCAAAGCAAGTCACATGGTCAAACCCAGAGTAAATATTGGAGGAGACTATACTAGGGCCCAGATATCAGGGGGTGTGATTCATTGGGGGGGCATTAATGTAACAATCTATCATATTTATCATATGACTTTAAAAAATCCACTGAAACTCCAGTTCTTCGTTTCCAAAATGAGGAGATGGAACTGAATTAACTCTGAGGTCTTGCTATCGCTTGTGATTGGGAAATAGATAGATGGCATGGGTGCACTCTAAGTTTTCCTTCTGCAGCTCAGCTCCATAACCCCGTGACACACTGCCCACTGACTTCCTCTTTTCCCTCCAAGAGAACCTTCTTAAACCTTCTCAACAGTCTCCGCAAATATCTTTTTATGATCTGTGTTCTTTACCTTAACTTAGGAAAAGAAAGAAGAAGAAAAGAAAAATGAGAAAAGTAAAAAGTAAAACATTGTAGTGCAATGCTTCTAAAGTACAGTTGTGCCTCGGTATCCACAAGAGATTGGTTCTAGGATCCTTGCGGATACCAAAATCTCTGGATGCTCAAGTCCCTTATATAAAATGGTGTAGTGTTTGCATATAACATATGCACATCCTCCCGAATAGTTCAAGTCATCTCTAGATGCAATGTAAATGCTGTGTAAATAGTTGTTATACTGTATGGTTTAGGGAATAATGACAATAAAAAAAAAAAGTCTGTACATGTTCAGTATAGATGCAACCGTGGTAGGCCCTCCCATGGTGGTTGGTTGAATCCACAGATGGGGAACCAAGGATATGGAGGGCTGACTGTATACATCGTAGACCACTGAAGATCCCTGGGGAACAAGGTGCGGGTGTAACTGAGGGCCCTCCAGGACCAGTTCAACCGACCCTCATCTCATCAACAGAGTGATTAAGAATTATCTTTCAGAAAATTTGCAATGTCATGTAGCCAGAGCATGCACAGAAGAAGAAATCTTGACCTGAAAATGACCACGGAACCAAAGATTCTCCTCTCTATGGAACCAAAGGACAGGGACATGACCAAAAGAACTTAAAAGACAGACTCTTATCAGAAGCAAGGGGTCTGTCATTCTAGAACATCTGATGTGAAAATTCCTTCCCCATCTTACCATAAATGTTTAAAGCCTTACCATAAAAGTTTAGAACCTCATCATAAATGTTTAGATTCTTATCATAAACGTTTAGAACCTTACCATAAATGCTTGAAGCCCAGCAATCAAAACCTGTCCTACCAGCGTGTCTGCATGCCAGCCTGTTCTCCCTAACCTCTTAAATTTTACCCCAAATCCTGAATCAGGGAGACAGATCTGAGGACACACACTCCCTGTCTCCCTGCAGATTGATTTTGCAGAATAAAGCTGATTTCTTTCCCAAAGGCTGATGCTGTAACTTGTTTATGCACATCGGGCAAGTATTTTGCACACCTCACTTTTGTGTAGTAACAGGGAGTGTGTCTGTGGATGATGTGGTGGCTTCAGAGGAAAAAACAATGAAACAACTTTGTTCATCTGCTTTTGTCAATTCAAAATATAAGATTAATTATCATTTTCACAGGGATCCTGTTATTTTCTTAACAAGCACTGCCTTTTTAGTGTAGCTGGGGGACAGAGGAGTGGTTGGCAGGGAAGATCCCCAGATTCTGCAAAAGGTTAACTTTTTTAAAGATTTTTTATTTTTTTCCTTTTTCTCCCCAAAGCCCCCCGGTACATAGTTGTGTATTCTTCGTTGTGGGTTCTTCTAGTTGTGGCATGTGGGACGCTGCCTCAGCGTGGTCTGATGAGCAGTGCCATGTCCGCGCCCAGGATTCGAACTAACGAAACACTGGGCTGCCTGCAGCGGAGCGCGCGAACTTAACCACTCGGCCACGGGGCCAGCCCCAAGGTTAACTTTTCAACAATGTTTAAAGAACCATGTTGGCTTGACAGTTGTTAGCATTGTGATGAAAAGTCGTTAGAGGAACCATTGGAAATAACTAGACCTTAACACAAGGAGCAGGCCAAAGGGTCTAGGTCCTTTAAATTTGCTCATAATGTGCTCATTTTTCTACCAACCAATGGTGTGGGCCCAGCCCACTCCTACTCCCCAGCTCTGGCTTCAGGCATGCCTACCCTCAGTTTCTGAAGCAGTATGTCTTTGGATAAACATATTCTGCAAGCACCGTTTTAGCCAGTTCATCGCTGCTAACGTTGTCAACAGTGTTCTTGGGCTTGGCTAATATTATCTCATGTTGTTTCCAAGGTATTGAGTACATTTGTTAAATTTGCATTTCTTCATGGTTACTGTTTTGTTGTTATGTTGAATACACAATTCACACAAATGGGTCAATGACTTACAAGTGGTTCATTGAAAAGCAATGATGAAAATAGTGATACAAATGCTTCAACTTAAAATAATTTCATAAGTATAATCAACAGGCTCCAGTTTAATTTTGCCGTGAGTCTAAATGCTAGTGCAAGTGAAACTGCTAGTGATGATTTCAAACAGAGAGCCGAAAAAAAAGTTTGAATTGTAAGTGTAATGAACAATATCTGAAAATTGGATTTTATTGGACCTGTGATCTATTCTAAAGCATCCATAGTCTATTATGTAACTTCGTTAAATAGTAGGATGAAGACATTGAAACTTCTGTCGTTTTTGAAGCAGAGTGACCTCTCCGGTAAGTTTATTGTGTTCATTCAAAATCAGCACAAACTAATGCTTCCCATTATGTAAATTGTTAGTTTTATACCTAAAGATAGAGACGACACTGATCTAAAGAGGCATGATTCAAAGTTGCCCTTCTTGTGGCCAACACACACATACATCACATTATTTCTGGAAGCTTGTAAAAGCAAACTCAAAATTGATGATACATATTATGCTCAAAATAAAAACAGATTAGTACTGGCAAAAAGAATATCATGCACTAGGTTGACATTTTGCTTTACAGTGAGGTGAAACCACCGAGGTGCCAAGTGTGACTCAGTGCTTAGCAAATAGGTCTCACACATATGAAGAGGATGTGCTGGATGACAGCTTGTTTGGCTTATAAACTGAGAAGCCATGCTATAGGAGGAGAGATGTTTGGTTCACTAGTGGTTATGAGACGAGCCACGATGTAGCCCGGCAAAGTGAGAGGAGTACCTGGAGCAGGTTCAACTTGACACCAATCCACACCCTGCTGTATTTCCAGAAAATAATCCACGGGAAACAAACGAACCACTTGACTCTGTATGCTGCAAGAAGAGTGAAAGCTTTCAATGTAATTCAATCATATGTTTTTTTAGCATCACGTGGGAAGAAATGAGTAGTATATAGAATGCTAGAAGCCTGTTTTTCTACACTGAAGTATGCTCCCTGGTGAGAGGAAAGGTGCCCACATGAGTTTGGGAAATGATGATGTTATTACAGAAAAAATCTTCGACACGTTGATAAGATCAGTAAACACTACTTTCATGACTTCAAACGGCTTGTTCACATAATGTCCCTCAGTTAAATAATCAGGGTCTTGAACAGACTGACCTTGTCACTTAGTGGCCTGTGATTAATCACTCATTCTACAACTACTTATTGAGTTCCAGCAATGTACCGGATGAATGGTCAGCCAAAAAGCTCTCTGAAATCCTCAGTCTTTGAGTAACACAGTATACAGATGAGGTACCTACATTTCCAAAGTGGCCAGTGTAAATTATTTTTTCTCTTCAAATTGTAAAATAAAGAATATCATTTTTCTGTGTACCAGTAATACATAAAACATGGTGGCTCTGTGCTCAACGAGATTTACATAGTCATAATAATGTAAATATCTGATTGATCTAGCCAAAATGACAATGTAACTATATTGAGAGAATGGCCATAGTGGGATGGGAATTGTGCCTGTACGAAAGAGGCAAATCCTCTTCTACTATAGAGGGAAGCCCGTAGATAGAGACTGAAACTACAAAATCAAGAATATTTGGAGATATTGATGTAAATACCAAAACAATCGGTTAAAAAAGTTGAAATTTGTGCCTCTGGAGATATGGGCTTGTGCGACTGGAGGACCGTTGTTCTTTGCAACACTCCTTACATAGCTATTAAATTACAGGCATGCATAACTTTGCTTAAAAAACTTTTTTAACGGCAATGTTGTAGAAAATTTGGAAAACAGAGAAAATCACAAGTAAGATAAAAATGCCATACAATCACTTCACCCAATGATTTGAATCCCTTCACAATTGAACAATTCCTTCAAAATGGCTCTAAAATAACTTTAAAATTGCTTTAAAACAAACAGCTTTTAAATAATCAGATTAGCATGTTTATCTTTTTCATTTTTCAATAATAAAAAGAATGACGCCTTGCATGTCAATATTTGAAGTATTTTTTATTCAAAAAGAGTATAAAGCTGCCCCACCACCAAAGTAGAATAGTAAAAACTAGCTGCAAACTACCCCCTTATATGAAAGTCAAACATAACTGCACTGTTAGACTTTTTTAATGCTTGCAATGATTTTTAAAATTCATCCAATGCTAGAATACTCACGAGAATGAGAGGATAGAAATGAGCTCTACTAACTGCACCTTGAGAACTGAGGATCAGTATTTCCTCCAAGATGGCTTATCAACTGAGAGAATAAACCTGCATAGCTCACCCCCCTCCTCCCACCCTTCCACTTCCTCCCACCTCCGTTTATGGAATGTTTGCATCTATTTATAAGTGAAACAAAGACCCTGAGGTTATATCGGTCTTTAGGCAAACTTCCTTCTTAATATTTAGTCTTCCAAGTGCAAGTAACAACGGAAAACACATACACACGCCAATTTGGGGAAGGGTTCAAATCTAGAGACAGTGAATTGGCTGTCTGCCCTGGGTGGGGCATCAGCTCATTTAGCTCCAAGCCCTGGAGACACCTCCAGGTGATTATGGCGCGGCAGATGGCTGGAAAGACTGGTCTTTTTTATTTGTTTTGTTTTGTTTGTTTGTTTTTAATGGCCTGATGGTCTGGATGGTTCCTCATTGAATGTCAAGTCACAAATCTTTTGCAAAGACACACTTTCAAAGGCCCCTCAAAGAACAGCCCCGCTTCCACCGCTCCACAAACTGTCAGAATGCGCTAGATATTCTGGAGTGAGAAATGTTATTTTGAAATCTGCTTATGGGCAGGAAGACTTACATCAGGGAATGGAGCTGTTGGCAGCCTTCCCGTCTCCTGACATACTCAGGGCTGGCTGCGCTGGCCACGTGTTTGCTTTTAGTCCCCTGAGGAAGTGTGTTGAGTTATAGAAAAACTAGCCAGAAAAGATAAAGACACAGAAGGAGTTTTCCTGGGACCCGCCAACAAGCTTTGGATAGCCTCTGATTAGCCAGGTGCTGCAGCAAATTTCGTCTGTGATTTTAAGGATTTGTATCTGATGGAGGGTTATCTCCTTTACTCCACCATCTCTGACTCATGTGAACAACTTTCTCTTCTGTATACTCTTTAACAGTAGCATGTTCACTGGTCTAAAACGAGTGCTGCTTTCTTTTTCCTTTTGTTAGATTATTGGATGACATTTTACTAACCTTGTCTTCTTCCTTCTGTGCCTTTCTTTGAAAAATGAATGATTATTTGCCTGCTCTGGGGTTTTCTGTGTACAATAGGAGACAGTGGCTCTTGAGTCTCCTTTTTCTGGTCCTGGGCCATTAGAACCCTACTTTTTTGGAAGGAGGCATGAGGCAATGAGAGTTTAATTTCTCCAGCAATGCTATCTACTCCTGACAGAAACAGGAAAATTCAACTTTATCTTTTATTTCATTTGTTTCCTTGGGCACCTGACTTTCTTCAACCACTATTCTCCTCCTCTGGAGGCTATTTGTTTTCCATCCCATAACATTATAACTTAAAAAAGAGCAAGATAATATTATTAGCAATGCTGTGTGTTGTTTACAAGAATCATTATTTTAATAAAAACATTAGAGGTAAAAATAATCAGTATAATTTGGCATTCCTATCCTTTGCATAAAGGAAAAACTTAAACATTGTTGAATGAATGAATGAAGTAGTTAAATTATTGTTTACTCAACTTGAACTTGTAGAAACAGTTCATTGGATAACTGGTGACTCATGCCTACTTTGCCCCTTCACCCTTTCCCATATGTAGGTTTCTACCTCATTAATGGATCCCTTGCTGTTAGTAACTTAAGAATGGCACAAGATTTGGATTTTTTGCTTAGGCAATACATTTAAGATGGTCAAAAATAAAAACAATATAAAAAAATGTACCTAATGAGAAGTCTTACTCCTTGTATGTATCCTGTTCCTTCCTCACCCTAAACCCTCCCTTTTTTTTTTGCTTGAGGAAGATTCGCCCTGAGCTAATATCCATTGCCAAATCTTCCTCTTTTTTTTCGCTTGAGGAAGATTGTCCCTGAGCTAACATCTGTGTCAATCTTCCTCTATTTTGTATGAGGGTCGTTGCCACAACATGGCTAACGAGTGGTGTAGGTCCGCACCCAGGATACAAACCTGTGAACCTGGGCCGCCGAAGCAAAGCACGCCAAACTTAATCACTATGCCATGGGGCTGGCCCTTCAACCACTTTTATTAGTGTTGAAGGGTAGCAGAATATGCCACCCCAAAACATGCCTCTTTGGAATAAGGATTATTTTGAGCTGATTATTTTTGAGGGGCTGCAGACACAGGAGAATCTCTGGAAACAGAGTATGATTTACTCTTTTAAAAGGTTTGGGGACTGGAATTGTCTCTTTGGCATGAAGATTATTTTGGGCTGGTTGCTTTTAAAAACCGCAGACATGAGAGAAACTCTGAAAAGTAGAATTTACTTCCCCTTTGTTAAGAGACATTTACATTTGTAAGGGAAATCTCCATCTGTAAAGGTGTCTCCCTCTCTGTACCAGGAAGAAGGGGGGATGATCTTATCTCTAGAAACTCTTTTCAATGAGGAAAGTAAGGACTTAAATCTACATAATAACCTTACCCTTGTTTACTGTGCTTTTCTGGTAACCTCCCATAACTGGCTCCTCCCACCCTCAATGTCCTCTTTTTCTTTAGCTGAGGATGGTATATGAGGCAAGAGTTTCTGCCATTTTGGCAAGTTACTTAGTGTTTCTGGGTTTCTCCCATGTATACATGTTATAAATCTTTGTTTAATTTTCTCCTGTTATTCTGTCTCATGTGAATTTAATTCGTTGTCTGGCCAGAAGGACCCAGGGCAGGTAGAGGAAATGTCTTCTTCCCCTACAAAGGGAAATTTCTATTTATAAGGGAAATCTCCATTTGTAAGAATGTGTTAAAACATTTGTAAGGATTAGTTTTTTGGATTGTGACTCTGGTTAAAATTTGGTTTGGGGGGGCCAGCCCGGTGGTAAAGTAGTTAAGTGTGCCCGTTCCACTTCGGCAGCCCAGGGTTCGCTGGTTCGGATCCCAGGTGCAGACATGGCACCGCTTGGCATGCCATGCTGTGGTAGGCGTCCCACGTATAAAGTAGAGGAAGATGGGCATGGATGTTAGCTCAGGGCCAGGCTTCCTTAGCAAAAAGAGGAGGACTGCCAGTAGTTAGCTCAGGGCTAATCTTTCTAAAAAACAAAACAAAAATTTGGTTTGGGGATACCCATTGGTTATTGATTGTTTCCCTCTCAGGGACAGCTATTGCTTTCCTGTTTGTTTCATTGTATGATCTGAGAACTTGGCTTGGCTTTCTACCTGCCCAGAGCATGAAAGTTTTTTTTCTACATGTGTAGGAGGCTCAACTGTCAGGTTGGGGGCACCAAAAATATGGTCAGACAGAAATGTGGGTTGCACCCCATTTGTAGCTAGCATCTTACTGACTGTTACCAGCTCTCAGGGGAATTGTCTGTCTCTCTTTCTTTTGGTTTTCTTTGGGAGTGGTCCTAGATCTTGAGAGGGTAGCATCCTTTGCATCCTTTTTCAGGAGGCCTCTTGCATCCATGGTTAAGCCATGAAAGGCTTATTGATTTTGGTTTTGGGTAATTTGATAGGTATGCCTTTGGTTTAAAAGAAAAAGGAAGAAAGTTGTTTAATACTCTCAGGGATATTTACTGTTTGTCCTGGCCGAAACCTGATGAGATGTTTAAAAGGATTTTTTTTTTTTAGATTGCTCTATGGTCAGAAGTTGGTCATATTGGAAGCTGATACTCAGTTTGATAGAAACTTATTTTTTAGGGCTTCTCCCCTAAGATAGAAATTGTTTGATTTCCATCTTAGTAGAAAATCTTCTCCTTGAGGTAAAGAAGCAAATTAAAGATAATATAGTTGGATCAGCCTCTTCATATCATTCAAGTTGTAACCCAATTCTCTGAGGATTTAAAAACAGCTCTCCTTATTTTACAAATTGAGACTTTACAAGAACAGAAACGCAGCTCTAGAAGCAATTCAAAGCCCACCTATCCTTTTTATCAATCCCAGAACCTTCCCTATTCATCTCAAAAGGCTTGTAGATATTGTAAAAGATCTCGACTTAGGAAACAAAAGTCTTTCTTGGAGAAATTTACATCCTTTCTCTGTGCCTTTGAGATGTAAATATTCTATCTGGTCTTCTATAGGAACCCAGAGCCATCTGTTTGAAATGCAAACTTCAGGGAGGTAATTCTTATCAGATGGACAAAGAAAAAGGCTATTTGGAAACTATGGGGAAAAAATCTTAAAGTCTTCTCCATAAATATTAGTAAAAAAGTTTTGCCATTTGAGCAAGTAAGCTTAACTTATTCCGTCTGCCAGAAACAATTTGGATCCAACTGTTCTTTTATAAACTAGTGAGTTTTGCATTATTGTACCTGTCTCATGGCTAAAATTTTAAAATGAAAGCTATAAGGTCTCTTTTTGCATCTGTCTATATGCTTGTGCATGTATATATATATGTACATCATAGATGTGTGATTTTTCTACTTCCAGATAGTATTGCCAAAATTAATTTGGAAAGAGCTCTATTTAATTGGCTTAAAGAAAAAGAAGCACTTATATAAATTAAGTACTTCTAAAACTCTCAAAAATATAGGAACTAACTCTAATGCTTTTCAAGTTCACATGATCTGGGATAATCTCGGTAAATAAAAGCTAGTTTAAGTTTGTCGGTTTAATTAAAAAAGGCATGCATTCAGAGTTATCAGCATTTAATATAATGCAGACATAGAACTTTTATTCAACCTGGGTTTGGAGCTGGGCACCTGAGGCTTACTGTAGATACCTAGATGATGACCGTGGGGATTAGAGGCAGGTACCTGAGGGTTACTGTAGATATTCAATAAGAACATGATTGACCTTCATAATTTGCAGTTTTCTTGTTTAACCTGAGGGGTGACTCAGGGGTTGTGAGGACTTGTGAGCTTGTTTTGCAGAAAAAGAGAATGCCTTTGGGGAAGTTGGGATCACTGTATGAGAAGCCCCCAGTTGCCACTGACACCCAGAAGTCAGATTGCCCAAGGGCTTCTCTGGAGTAAAAGATTACCCCTTTGTTTCTCTGAAACTCCTCCTGCCAAGCCCCTTAGCTCTATAAAACTCCCTTCCTTTCTTCTCTTGTTAAAGCAGATTTGAGAGAGCTCATCCTCCTGTCTTCTTGTTTTGGCCAATTCAAATAAAAGCTTTTTCCATCTCCAAGCACTGATGGCTCAGTGATTGGTTTACTACATATTGGGAACACAAATTTGAGATTAAGAGGTTCAGTATTGGGCCAGCCCAGTGGCACAGTGGTTAAGTTCACACATTCCACTTCAGTGGCCTGGGGTAAGCTGGTTCAGATCCTGGGGGTGAACCTATGCACAACTTGTCAAGGCATGCTGTGGCTGGTGTCCCACATATAAAGTAGAGGAAGATGGGCATGGATGTTAGCTCAGGGCCAGTCTTCCTCAGCAAAAAAGAGGAGGATTGGCAGCAAATGTTAGCTCAGGGCTATCTTCCTCCAAAAAAAAGGTGGTTCAGTATCAAGTTTCCTAGTCAAATAAATTAATATTATCCTTATTACAGAATTTATAAGCAAGAAAAAAACACTTAAGATGATGGTTAGCTGTTCAATGTCTCATGAAAGTTTCATGAGTAATCTAAGTATAATTGTTAGGAACAAGTGAATTAAGTAGACAAGATAAAAATTTATAAATTAACTTTTCAACAATAATTATGTTTTATAGTATGCCTACTTAAGAATAGTTTCTAAAATCGTTTTGGTAACTTGAAACCTTAAAGTTATACTAAGTTAAGTCAAATGATGGATATTCATTGAATATCTAGATCATTTCCAAATAAGATCAAATATTGAAACATTAATTATGGAACATAAGTTTATCTACTTTTGGCTTCTTATCACAGAGGAACTAAAGATATTTGGGTCTATCAGTAAGCATGTCTTGTGACAGATTGAAAAATTTACTATGAGGAAGAATATGCTTCCAGAAATTATGAAATGTATTTATAAATTTGCCCATCTACAGAATTCTGTAACAGACTTATAACAGACAGTTCACAAATGCCTACTTCCTAGTTTTCACTAGAAATTAAGGCTTCCAAGGGTTAAGAATTATAATTAATATATGTAATTAAAACTACAAGAAATAAAAAGGGAAACAACTCTGTATGCAAGGAAAATAGATGTAGTTTTGGTAAGAAAAGGTATGAAAAATGGGGATGCATTTTTGACAAGGGAAAATAAAGTAATTTCATCCTAAAGTAGAACAACTGGCTGTTTCAGAATGGGAAAGAGGAGAACAAAGCAAACACTAAATGGATATGGAAATTTGGGAAGTGAAAGAGAGAAAGAGAGAGAGAGAACCTTATGTAGTCAAGCTGGCTAAAATTGAATGAATTTATTATAAAAGTTTTAAAATAAGCTTTATTATCAATAGTGTACTAATGTAAAACTAAAACTTAATTTTATTTCATCTGATAAAAGACAGTTTTCTTGGACTATTGGTCTGCTCTTGATAAGAGATTGTGAAAGTTTTTTCTTTATCTTTTAAGTAATCGGCCTAGAAAATACAGATTTTCTGTCTTACCAAAATAATTTCCTGTGCTTCATGTTGTCTTTATCATCAGGTCTTTGATTACTTAAGAAAACTGAATCTTCTCAATATTAAAAGAGCTAAGTTTTGCTGACAACTATGTAATCTTCTGTATTTACCTTTGAAATATTTTATTGTCATTTTGGTAAAATAGAGAATTAAGTATTGTTTCATAATGATCTGCAATCCTATTTAGTCAGGTGTCCAAATCTTTTGCTATTTTTGACAAACCTCCCCAAGTCAGATTCTATTTTTTTTTTCCCCAAGGAAGATTAGCCCTGAGCTAACTACTACCAGTCCTCCTCTTTTTGCTGAGGAAGACTGGCCCTGAGCTAACATCCATGCCCATCTTCCTCTATTTTATATGTGGGACGCCTACCACAGCATGGTGTGCCAAGCGGTGCCATGTCCGCACCAGGGATCTGAACCGGTGAACCCTGGGCCGTCGAGAAGCAGAACGTGTGCACTTAACTGCTGTGCCACCAGGCTGGCCCCCCAAAGTCAGATTCTAAGTGAAGTCTTTTTGACCTTGAACTAACTTTGGGATTTTCCAGAGGTCTCCTGGAACATATCAAAAGAATTTGTTCTTCTTTATAAAATGAGGGATATTTACCTAATTAAGCTTATTTGATATGTATTTTTTTTTTTTAGGAAGATTAGCCCTGAGCTAACTACTGCCAGTCCTCCTCTTTTTGCTGAGGAAGCCTGGCCCTGAGCTAACATCATGCCCATCTTTCTCTACTTTATATGGGACGCCTACCACAGTATGGCATGCATGCCAAGAGGTTCCATGTCCACACCTGGGCTCCAAACCGGCGAACCACGGGCCACCAAGAAGTGGAACATGCAAACTTAACCACTGCGCCACCAGTCCAGCCCCTATTTGATATGTTAAATTACATGTGAAGCATTGTCAAGTAAGAAGTAATACAAAACCATCTTAGGTTATATTTGCATGGATATATGTTATTAATGTAAATGTTCCAGAAATTGTATGAAATTCCTAAAAATCTGATAAGTCTTTGTATAATGTTGCCTGTTGAAATTCTAGTTATTATCTCAAAATGTTGTATGTCAGAGAAATAACCAAGTTTCCTTGTCAACTGCATTATAATGAACTCTCATCAAATCTTTAACCATGGCCATTTTTAAGACTTTTGTCATTTACAGACAGTTATTGTTTTACTCTGATGCTTTTGCAAAAGCACTTCATCTTCAAAGAGATTTCTTGGAAATGACTCTGACAAGTACAGGTTTCTGATAACTTTCAGATCATACTATTGAAATGGGTAAGAATTTATAGAATTCTAAAGAAGAAACTGATGGATTCATAAAACTGCTAACAAGATCAAGATCAACAAGAATCAATTTTATGAGACTAAATGAATTGATGAGGATGATTATTATTTTTATGACTTTTTATTTGAAACATTACTGATTGCTAGATGTGTTGTTTTTCCAGATTTAAGGAAACATCTCTCAAGCCATATATAACTTGTAGCAATTTGGTAAATTATACCTTTGCAAACAGAATTGAAACATTTGTCTTTTTTTCCCTATCTTGTCCCTCCAGAATTATCAAATTCTTATTTAGTATTCTTATTTTCATGGCAATATACTTCATTGCATAAGTTCAATAAGAATGTGTTCTCTTTGTAACAGGGCATCATTGGAAACATTGGTTATATTACCAAGGCTTTGACTAGAATATTGTATTTGAGAATGATGTGCATAGAATTAGATATGACCAGACAGCTTTAAGGAACTAAGATTGACTTTATGGAGCCAATAAAGCCCCTTGGAAAAATAGCCTGGTACCTTGCTTATAGGGTTCCCAGAAGCCATACCAGGTAAGTAGGAAAGGTTATTTCCCGGCAGGCCCAAGAATCTCAGGATGTTTTGGGGACCTTGAGAGGAGAGTAATTAACCCAAATTTATAGGTATTGCAGGCAAAGTCTGGTGGTGAATCCTTGGCTTGGCTTCCCAGCCTTGAGAGGCTTTTAAGAATTCAATCTGAGATTCTTTATGAAAAGTTCCAGCAAAGTAAACTTTAAAAGAGTCTATATGGTCAATCACTATTCTTGCTGCACTTATACAAATAATCAGGCCAAATTTAGAGAGACTAGACTTACTTTTTGAACAAATTAGCTTTACTGTAATTTTCTGGTAGAAATGGAGATGCCTGTAGAGAGAAAAATTATGTTTCAGTAAAAACATTATAATACACTTTTGTGGATATTAGATTCTAGTCTTATTAATTGTCTTTGAGATTTTTTCTACCTGAAAACTAGACTGGATCCTGAATTCTTCTAGTTTCCTCCAATATCTGAATATGACTCTCCAAACTAATGTTTCCATTTTTTCACTACCTCTTTTGACTTGGCATCACTAAAAACAAAAACTGCCCTTTTCTGAAAGCCCCGCAAGCTAATGCTGGACAGCTTGATATAAATCTCAGAGAAAGCACCACAATAGCTCATGTTTAAACAATCTTTGTGAATATTACTGTGTGAGCCACTCAAAAAATTCACCTGAACACCTGATGACATCCCCCAGAGACATTCAAATTGCAAACCAGGAAAATCTGTCAGGTTGCCACTGCCTGCCCTCACTCCATCTGAACATGCTTTGGGCCCAACATCTAGAAATCTTGACTGACTGCCCTCTGGACTCAAAACTGAGTTTATAGTTTGTTCAAGCCATTAACTTTGTTTTTCTTTTGTTTCTATAGAAATGTCTCTTATTAAATATCTGATTACTTGCACCATATAGGCCTAACTATGGGAGTCCACCTACATCATAGCCTCCTGAAATGAGACACAACTTTTTGACTTATTCTCAGGACTAAGAGACTGGTTCAATGAGATATGAAGCAATCTATTAACTCAACTTCTGGACTGTGAAACTTCTTGGGGAAGTTTCAAAGATGGGAATGAAGGGTAGTAGAATATGCCACCCCAAAATATGTCTTTTGGCATAAAGATTATTTTGAGAGGCTGTAGATAAAGAAGAATCTCTGAAAACAGAATAGATTTTACACTTTTGTAAGGGAAACTGACATTTATAAGGGAAATCCCCATTTGTAAGAGTATCTCCCTCTCTTGTAGCAGGAAGAGAAGGATGATGAAATCAAAAGAAGCTCAATGGAGAAGGCACTGACTTAAATCTGCATGACATGATTACCCATGTTTACTGTTCTTTTCCTGGTAACCACTCATATCTGACCTCTCCACTCCCCAATATCTTTATTTTGTCTTTAGCTGATGATGGTATTTAAGGTGGTGGCTAGGGCCATTTTGGGGAGTTTTACTCAGTTTTCCTGTGTCTCTCCCATGTATATAGGCAGTATACATGTTATTAAACTTCTGTTTCTTTTTCTCCTGTTAATCTATCTTTTATTACAGGGGATCTCAGCCACGAACCTAGAAGGGTAAAGGGAAAATGATTTTTCCTTCCCTACAGTTTCATGTGTATTCTTCCAGTGTTTCTACGTATGGATACAAGCTAAAAGCAAATACATACTTGTATCTGACTGAAGGTTGTATAGGGTAGGAAGAACTATTCCTCTACCCTCTAGATTCCTCTGGCTTGTCTATGAATTAGATTGACATGAGACAGAATAACAGGAGAAAATCAAACAAAGTTTAATAACATGTATACATGGGAGAAATCCAGGAAAGCTGAGTAACTCAAAAAAATGGCTGAAGCCATCACCTTAAATACTGTCTTTAGTTAAAGACAAAGGAGGATGTTGGGAGTAATGGTTTGGGACTTCAAGGGGGAGGAAGGTAATTTACATGGAGATGGAAAAGCAAACGTTTGGTAAATGAGTGTTTGCTGGGCCATCTAGAGACAATGTGACCTGAGAGAGAACTTTTTGATAAAAATGGGCCTAGAAGGTTCTTCCCATTCTACCACACCTAGAGTTCTCTATGGTGATAGCTCCTTCCTGGGACAGGCCTTCTATCTTGAATTCTTTTAGGCAATTAAGGGAAAGGTCAAAGTTTCTTTCTGAGTCTTTTCTTCTTAAAAATAATCAAGCCAAAGAGACACATTTTGGGGTGGCAAATTCTGATCGCCCACAGTTGCTACACAAAAGGTAGCACACTGAGCAGGGACTCGAACAGAGGCTTGTACACCAATGTTCATGGCAGCATTGTTCACAGTAGCTAAAAGGTGGAAACAACCCAAGTATCCATGAGCTGATAGATGGATAAGCAAAATGTATATCCATACAATGGAATATTATTCAGCCACGCAAAGAAATGAAATTCTTTGCATACCACAGTGTGGATAAAGCTTGAAAACCTTATGCTAAGTGAAATAAACCAGATACAAAAGATCAAATATTGTATGAATTCACTTATGAGTTACCTAGAATAGACAATTTCATAGAGACAGAAAGTAGAATAGGGGCTGGACCGGTGGCGCAGCGGTTAAGTTCACACATTCCACTTCTTGGTGGCCCAGGGTTTGCTGGTTTGGATCCCAGGTGCAGACATGGCACCGCTTGGCAAAAGCCATGCTGTGGTAGGCATCCCACATATAAAGTAGAGGAAGATGGGATGTTAGCTCAGGGCCAGTCTTCCTCAGCAAAAAGAGAAGGATTGGCAGTAGTTAGCTCATGGCTAATCTTCCTCAAAAAAAAAAAAAAAGGTAGAATAAAGGTTACTGGGGCCTGGAAGGAGGAAGAATGAGAAGTTATTGCTGGATGATTACAGAGTTTCTGTTTGGGGTGATGAAAAAGTTTTGGAAATACATAGTGGTGATGGTCGTACAACCTTGTGAATGCAATTAATGCCATTGAATTGTACTCTTAAAATGGTCAAAATGGAAAATTTTATGTTATATATATATTCACTACAATTTAAAAAAATTAATATTGTAATATCCTAAAAACAATTGGATTGTACACCTTAAGTTGGTAAATTATATGATTTGTGAATTATATCTTAATAAAGCTGTTTAAAAAAAAGGTAGCACATTCTTCTGCATCTTGCTTTTTTCCTTTTAACAACACATCCTAGGGAACTTTCCAAATCAGGATACAGAGAACTTCCTAGCTCTTATTTTTTTATTTACTTATTTATTACAGTTATGGTTGTGCTGATATACCATGCTTTATTTAGCAGTCCTCTAATGCTGGACACTTGGGTTGTTTCCAGTCTTTTGCTATTCCAGACAATGCTTTAATGAACAACCTCATACCTTTATGTGAAGGTATCACATGAACATTTCAAGTCTGTTGTCACACTTATGGATTTTAGTTAATTTGTTAAGTGAGAATTATTATGTTCAATTATTATGACTTGTTGAGGAGTTTTCAAGTGTTTAAGGACCATTCGTATTTCTTTTTCCTGTTGCTGTTCTATTGGGGTGGTTGGTCTTTTTTAATCCATCTTTTTGAGGAATTTTTACATATTAGAGAGGTTAGTTCTTTGCCTTTGGTAAGAATTGCAAACGTCAGCCAGTATGGCGGTCTAGTGGTTAAGATTTGGTGTTCTGACTGTTGCGGTCTGGGTCCGTTTCCTGGTCGTGGAACCACACCACCTGTCTGTCAGTTGTCATACTGTGGCAGCGGCTCACATAGAGAGCTAAACTAACAACTAGGATACACAACCAAACATTACTCTCAGTTTGTAATTTGTCTTTTGACTTTGCTTGTGCTTTTTTATGCTTAAGTTTTAATTTTCATGTAGTCAAATTTATCAGTCGTTTGAGTCACTCATAAAAGGCTGTCCCTGCTGCAAAGTTATAAAGGAATTTGTCTGTGTTTTCTTCAATCGTTTTTGTTTTTTTTGGTGAGTAAGATTGTCCCTGAGCTAACATCTGTGCCAATCTTCCTCCATTTTGTATGTGGGATGCCTCCACAGCATGGCTTGAGCAGCAGTGTGTATGTCCGTGCCACAGATCCAAACCCATGAACCCCAGGCCACCGAAGCAGAGCATGCAAACCTAACCACTATACCACCAGGCTGGCCCCTCTTCAATTGTTTTTATTAGTTCAATTTCCACATCTAGATATTTGAGCCATTTGGAGTTCATCCTGGTACACATTGTAAGCTATGGATCCAGCCGCATCTTTTTCCAGATGTCAGATATCAGCCTTTGTTATTCCAAAACAGTTTTTCAATAAAGTCTATATTTACCTGATTTGAGATTCCACTTTTATCATGTACTCAATTCTAGTATATTTTGTTTTTATTTCTGGACTTTCTATTCTGGTCCCTATGCCTCTCTGTCGATACACCAGTATCACACTATTTTAATTAGTAACTTTAAAAAAATTGTATTTTTATATGTGGTCAGGCTAGTCCTCTCTCATTGCTCTTCCGTTTTAGAATTTTCCTGGCTATCTTTGCTTATTTTTCCACTCAGTACTCTTCTACCACTACCTCATAAACTGTTTAGTTCAGCCTAACATGGAGATAAATGCCAAAGGGTCAGGATCAAGCCTGCAATGTAATCCATCCCAGTTTATCAAGTCTTTGTGCATTTTTAGCAGAAACTGAATAAACCACTTGCAACAAATCTGTAAATACAATTTGGTACACAATTTTTTTCACTTAAGCATTTTCTTGTTATTATAGTCTTTGTAAACATAACATTCCTTGATTTCCATAACTATTCATCTATTGTTGGACGCTTTCCATTTTCCCCTATTGTTTTTATTCTTTTTCATTATGAAACACAAAACAATAACCCTGTGATGAATATCATTAAGTATAACAGCTCTTTATGCAATCTTTGGTACTGATTTTAAAGTGGGATTATTGAGGCAAAGGACATGGGCATCTTTAAGATTGTGGATACACATTACTAACATTTGCACCTGCTTACACTCCAACAAGCTGGTCTATGCAGTATCAACTTTACCACACTTTGCTCATCAGCAACTGATTACTTTAGTCCTTTGAAAGGTCACTTAGAGCATTTTAAATTGTGCAAATGTGAGGTGAGTGGGTTCCATTGTGTTGGGATTAAGGTGAAATAATACCTAAATACGTTTAGAAAATAAATTTTGCACAAGTTTTCTCCCTCTTGGGATGCTGATACAGTCTGCTAAGCAGTAGATTTATTTGCATAATGGCCCAGGCGTCTTCTGGGAGTTAATGATTACAAGCCTTCCTCCTCCTGCTCCAAAAACACTTCTGGAGATTCGAATTATGAACACCTATAGGGGTGGAGGAGGGTGGCACTGGTCAAAGCCCAGTGGCCTAAACAAATAGGAAGAGTCTTGAAGTAAAGTTATCAGAAAGGTTAAGAGAAATGGAACTAATGGGTTAGCCTTGGCAATGAACAAGAAGAAGAGGTAAAGGTCCTCAATTCCAGAGTCTGAGAAAGCTTGGGCAGAGGGAGCTACAAATCTCTTTAATTTAGTCTGGCAAAGGAAGACTGCTTTGCCTACAAATACCATTTGTTTAACTTTGGTGGCTGTCCTAGGGGCTGAAGTTCTTGCTTCTGTATCTGTGACCTTGACCCCCAACCCCAACCCCAGACTCTGGACAGCAGAGTCCTCTCCATTTGGATCTGGATTCCAAGGCTGGACCAGTCTGAATAGGACTTCTCTCGAACTTCTGGTAAGTTCTTGGGAACCCCAAGACACATAGAATGGGTAGAGGCTGAGGAACTTTATTAGCCTCCTTGGGCTGCCATAAGAAAATACCATAGACTGGGGGACTTAAACAACAGAAATTTATTTCCTCACAGTTCTGGAGGCTGGAAGTCCAAGACCAAGCTGCTGTCAGGGTTGGTTTTTCAGGAGAGTTTTCTTCCTGGCTTGTAAACAGATGCCTTGGTGGCAGGAGGCAGCTCCCTGGTGTCTCTTCCTCCTCCTATAAGGACTACTAAATTAGATCCCACCCTTATGACCCCATTTAACCTTCACTACATCCTTAAAAGTCCTATCTCCAAACAGTCACATTGGGAGTTAGGCCTTCAACATATGAATGGGGGCGGGGGGCGGCGATAATTCAGTCCCTAACAGGAACCTTAGAAGGGTAGCTTGTAGCTAAAATTCTTGCTAATATTGGTAGCTTGGGCAAGGAGGTAGAGAATACCAGAATTGACTGTGAGATATTACATATAGAATTGGGAGTTGGAAGGAAGTTTAGAAATCTAATCCTTATTTTGTAGTTAAGGAAGGCCCAAAGAGCTGAGAAGACGTCTCTAAGTTAAATTTGGGATTTCATTCATTATATTTCCAGTAGATTGTTGATTATATATGTCAGGCCTTATGTCCTTTACATTTCTTTCCTGGCACTAATTATAATCTGTATTTCTCTGTTTTAGCTTCTTGCTGTAAGGTACATGAAGACCAAAATCTTATCCATCTTGTGGATTTATCTATCCCTGACAAAGTGCCTAGCACACTGCCTAGCCCATTGTAAGTGCTCAATAAATATTTGGTGAGTGAATAAATGACTGAATAATAAAAGTTAACCTTTAATGAATATTCACTATAGGCCATGCACTAAGCTCCTTACACGCCTGATTTTATTATCTTATTTTCAATTGATCTTTCTAATTTTTCAGAGTAGGAACCTGAAGCTCAGGAGGTGTAGGGGAGGAAGACATTTCCTCTACCCTCTCTGGGTTCTTCTGGCTGGAGAACGGATTAAATTCACATGAGACAGAATAACAGGAGAAAATTAAACAAAGCTTTATAACATGTATACATCGGAGAGGTCAGGCAAGCTGAGCAACTCGCCAAAATGGCTGAAGCCACCACCTTAAATATCTTCCTCAGCTAAAGACAAAGGATGTTGGCGGTGGGGGGAGTCAGTTACAGGAGGTTATCAGACAAGTACAGTAAAAAAGATGCAGATTTAAGTCCTTGCCTTTGGCATTGATAAGAGTTTCTAGAGATAAGGTCATCCCCCCTTCTTCCTGGTACAGAGAGGGAGACACATTTACAGATGGAGATTTCCTTTACAATGTAAATGTCTCCTAACAAAGGGCAAGCAAATTACACCCCTCAGAGTTGCCTTCCTGTCTGCAGTTTATTAAAAGTAACCAGCCCCAAACAATCCTCATGCCAAAGAGACATATCTTAGAGTGGCCAATTCCAGGCTCCCACAAGGGCTAAAATCTTTTCCAAAGACAAGGCTAGGAAGCACAGAGCTGGAATTTGAACCTAGATCTGGCTGACCCCAAAGTTCATCCAAATGCTTAACCAAATGTTAAACTATCTGCTTCAAATTCAACACAAACATCAAAAAGAAGTGAAGGAGGGAGGTCTTCAGGGAGAAACACAGAAAAACTGTGTAGAAGTTACTTTTCAAACATGTCTTAAAGTGTTTCTGGGTGTTGCTTGGCAGAGAAGGGAGCCATTACTTTCAGAGAGAAAAAGAGTATGAATTATGTCATGGAGATTGGAAAAAGCAACGTGTATTCAGACAACTTAACACATTCAGTGGGCTTACAAGAGAAGGAAACTTGTACAGCAGGAGGCTAGAGAGTTAACTTGCATGGAAAACATGAAGGGTCCTGTATGCCAGAGATTAGCAAACTATGACCTCAGGCCAAACTTGCCCTAAGTCCTCTCTTTATAGAGTCTGTGAGCTAAAACTGGTTTTTACATTTTTAAAGGATTTTTTTTAAATATATGACAAAGACTATACATGACTGGCAAAGCTTAAAATATTTACTATCTGGCCCTTTGCCAAAAAAGTTTGCCCGCCTTTGTAGTTTGCCTTGAGAAATTTAGACTTTATCTTGTAACAGGCAATTGCTGTAAGCACTAAGAGAGAGGATATAGTCAGATTCAGGTTGTAGAAGGGCAGATTTAGTGAGAGACTAGATTGGATTGGGGTCGGACTGGGAGAGACGAGAAAATGCAGGAAGCCAATTGAGAGGAGAAAATGGAGGCCACAGCCTAGGTGGTGCAAATACACGATAAATGAGTGATTAACTGTGGGAGAAAATGGGAGGGATAAGAAGTAACTGAACTTTTTTATTATTGTTCCTTTGGGTCCCTTCGATGATAGTGTGGAGTTGTTTGGGGTTTGTTGAGTTTGTAGATCTTTCAAATGCAGACGTCTACTAGGAAGTGACTGTTGCGGCCAATGCGGGAGGTTAGATTACCCAGGGAGTGTGAAGTGTTCTTCTGTTTGTTGTTTTGTCTGCTTTTTGTTTTTCTCAATTCTGACTAAATTGTTTTTAACAAATGAGGTTTCCAAAGACAATGAGGAAAGCTGTAGGTCAGGAAGGAACAGGTTCATTACAGCTTCATTATGGATTAAATAGAAAATGTTCTCTATTTCAAATCAGTTACTCATAAACTTTTGGAACGCTACCCATTGAAAAATCGGGGACTACCCAAATTATGTTTTGCTATAGTTGCAGATATCAGTGTTCACAATGACAATGTTTATTAGTGATGACTGAAAAATAATACACTATTTAAAACGGGAATTTAAAATATATATCACCCCCTTGAACCCATCAGGAGAATCATAGCACCTTTTAAAAATCTATGTACACATTTTACACATTAAACCATTTGTCATTGAGCCAAGGAAATGACAGCTTTTTCACTACTGGGAAAGAAAAAATTCACACTAGAAAAATACATTATACAAACAACTTCCTTAAGGTAATGGCAGGGGCAAATCACTGCAAGAAGGAAGAGAAGAGCATTAAAAAGTTTCTTCTGAGCCCTCAAGACCTTTGGAGAAATGATTGCCTTTTAATTTATTTTTGGATACAGTTTGGATACACAGGTCTATTCTTTGGCATTTTAAGGGCGGTGTTTTGTTTCCATTTTCCCCCTAATTTCTCCATAACAATTTGATTCTAAATACCATTGCCTCCACCGGAAAGAGGCTTCTTTCTGTAGTTGGCAGATATTGCCAGAAGTATGTGAACGTGTCACTTGGATGTCATTGGCCTAGTCAACCCTCTAGTTTGCTCTTCCAATTTGTAATTTTCCTTTCTCTTTTCTCTCCTTTCAGTGGCCCATCATTTGCTATTTCTTAGCACCTCATTACCAGTGGGTGGGCAGCGGGGAGGAAGGAGTATATGAACTCAAATCTGTTAATTTCTGGAAAAATATTCCAGTGACGACATCTGAAGTTTATGTCCCTTAAAGTTGTTTTGTTTCTGAAAAGTGGACTCTTGCACAGAATAACTGTCCTTGAACACTAACATCTCTAGCCTGTGTCAGAATTGCATTTGGGGGGCCACAGGCTGAGGAACTTTAAGACAATTAACCCTTGCATTTAAAGCACCAGGATTTGAAAAGTCACGTGCACCTATGCAAGTCAATATTTAAGTAATGCAACCTATACCAGAATTCCTTGTTTTTCCATTAAAACGAATACCGACAGGGCTGTTTTAATTTTACAACGAATGCGGTGCAATGCAAGTTCAAAACAAGTTTGGGGACTGGTTTATGTGAATCTGAATTAACTGCTTGGTGAGCAACACGGTTTTCCATTCTACAGAATCCCGTGAGGCTTCCGGGTGAAGAATTTGACCTCGTACCTCTGTCAGATTTAAATAATAAAAATGATGCTAAAAAATTATGTCCTTTTGAATAACTCATGTCAGGTCAGTTCCTAACCCTTCCTCTACCTCCCTCCGGTTCCTGGCAGGAAACGTGTGCGGAGGCAGCGGATAAAAAGGTTCCAGTTCCCAGCAGCAGCGCGTTAGAAAAATTTTCCATACGTTGGTGCACTCATGCTGCCTTAGAAAAGTGTGGTTTGAAACAGAGTTCCTCTTCTCTCTTTTTAAAAGCCTTTTTTCTCAAGAGCTCGAATTCTGTACAGTGTTCAAAATGCCAAGCTGGTTTTCGCTTTATACCACCATGTGACGCCCCCTCCCCTCCAGCCCTGAGATGCTTTAAAACAAACACAGTAACAAAATTTAGGTTAAGGAAATTCTAGCTGGGGGTAGGGTGCGAAGCCAGCGTTGCGGAGGGCAACAGACTACAACTCCCACAAGCCCTCGTGGGACCGCTATCCGACCTCCCCACCACCCACCTTGCGCTTGCGCGGAAGACCCTGCGCGGAGAGGAGGGGGCGGGGACAGGACAACGCACATAGAGGAGGAGGAGGAAAAAGGAGACCATAGACTTCCACCTGGGCCTAGAGTGGCTCTTAGAGGAGTGGGGAGAGGAGGGCGGGCGGGGACCACCTTCAGAGCAGGCCGCCGGCGGTATCATGGCGACCCGGAACCCCCCTCCCCAAGGTGAGCGGCCGGGGCCCGAAGTAGTATCTGAGACGCGGCTCCCAGCTTTCGACCTTGCACCCAGGGCGCCTTTTCCTTCCCCTGCCCCAGGGTTCCTGGGGCTGTCTTTTTGAGGCAGCCCCCTGGAGCGCCCCCTCGAACGAGGCCCTCCCTCACCTCTCGGCCGAACGCACTCGAAGAGCGACCTCCGCCCCCATCACAGCCCCACCTCCTGCCTTAGCTTCAACTCCGGCCCTGGTGGTTCACTTCCATCTTCAGACTTTTTTTTTTTTTTTTCAGTTTTGACTTTGAAGTAATTTTTTCTTGCCGGGCCCCTAAGCGATTCTTTCCGAGGACGACCTCCTCTTTCTCCCACTGATGAAAATGGACCCCGCTCTGGCCCTGACCCTGTTGAGATTTGGGGGTGACCCTTCATGCTGTGTAACTCTGACCTGACCTTATTGAGATTTTGGGGAGGGGGTGACGACCCATCACTGCTGTGTAGCTGTGACCTGACCTTACTGAGTTTTAGCGGGGTGACGCCTCACTGCTGTGTACCTCTGACCTAGTCCTGGCTCAGACCCCCAGGCCGGGCCCTGGGTCTTTGGAAGGGAGATGCTAGGCCCTTTATTCTTGAGGCCCTCGTCTCAAGGATTGGGTTTAACAAATTCTTAACGTTTCCATCTGGGCATTTTTAGCTGTAGGCCAAAAGTAACAGTGAGTTCTAACAGATAAAAAATGTGTAGGCCATTTCTGACTTTTGGTTGACTCTAAATTTATTTGTTCCATTTTGTATTTTGAAGAATATGAAAGTGATGACGACTCTTACGAAGTGTTGGATTTAACTGAGTATGCAAGAAGACACCATTGGTGGAATCGAGTGTTTGGCCACAGTTCCGGACCTATGGTAGAAAAATACTCAGTAGCCACTCAGATTGTAATGGGTGGAGTGACTGGCTGGTGAGAACGACATCTTTTTCATTAAATTTCATTGGGAGACCGCTGCCCTTTTGTACACGGGCCAGTTCCTGTGCACACTCAGTGGCTTTACACTGTTAGTCCCAGAAGAGCCCTACCTTGAGGCTTTCTCTGTGATACGATTGGTGTAATCTACACTCAGGGACTCGGTGTTGGGTTTTGGTGATCTCTCTACCCCATGCCTACACTGTTCTGCTATTTCCTCCTCACACTTCCTTTGATTCTTTATATATTTTCTCCCTTCTCAAATTTAGCAAATGGAGTGGATCTGATTCAGTTTAATAGTGGGTTAAGAAGAAGAAACATGTAAGAGTTAATTGTATGTAAATAATTCTGCTTCTTCAGTGCTAACAACTGGAAAAACCTGTGGGAACTCCCACAGTAGAACTGGTCTCCAGGATTGTCAGCCCTGTAGAGAGCCATGTAAAATTCTCATTATGATCCAGATCATTCTGTTGATTTTTGTGGGTAGTTTGGATTATAATACTTTGAAGAAGAGTTGTAGAACGTTGGGTCTTTGTTGTAATAAAGGACTGATTGCTTACTCTGTGATAATATTGTGGAGTACGTTGAGGAGCGCTTAATAAGCATTAACCTTACCAGTTAACATTTCAGACTACATGATTACATAATTGCTACTGTAGATCTAATTCGGTTATTCTTGGAATAAAAGATTAGCCAAATAACAAGGGTCAGAAACAAGTTTGACCCTTTACTTGGAAAATGTTCATGACTATAGAGAATTTTTCAAGTTAGTGTGGGTGCTTAACTTGTGAATAATCATTTCTTTCCTTAGATTCTAAATTAAACTCATCTTACATTAATTTAAATATTTACATATTTAAACTTGGTAAGTATTAACTTTTTTGATTTGTGTTTCACGTGCACCTTGGAACAATAGCGCACTCCCCTATGCCTTTTTGTAAATACCATGTATGGTAGGAACACTCATTGTGAAGATTCTGTGATGCAGAGGTATAGTATTTATTCCTGATGTGTGCTTATTAATGCTGCTTATGAAAAAAGACTGCAATTAGAAGAGAGATGCCTGGTCAGGGCCCTGGTTATTCAGACGATTGTCCGCAGGTTGGTTGTACCTTGATCACCATAATTCAAGGTCTGACCCTCTGCTTAAATAAACTCACAGTTTGGTGCCATGGGTGATTGGTTAATGAGAGTCTGGGCCTGAAGTCCCATCTTAAAAGAGATTAAAAAATAATTAAGTAGTAGAATTATCAAATCATTGTGTGTTTTCTCCTTGTAGGCCAAACTCGGTGAGACACCCCATAATTGGCAGAAGTTTGCTTGGAAAGCCTGGAGACAGGGTAGAGGGAGTTCTTAGGTTTATTTTAATGGCTCATGCCATTAAGCAAAGGATGGACATGCTTGTGGAGCAGCTCCCTGGGACATTGTTGAGACTTGCCTGCTGCTAGGCTCCTCTGCTCCCTTTTCTGATCCTTGTTGCTGACTCCCCTACCGAGGGACATGGTCTTTATAGTAATACATATGTTTGGATTATAGCCAGGTGTTGGCCCAGGAGCTGTGTAACAGGACTCTAATATGACACAGGTCATTTGTTGCAATGAGTTTAGATTCAGTGTAGTAAATTTTTGCAATTTTCCGAGTGTGTAAGACTGACATAGTATTGTGGCATACGTTAAGGAGGAATGGTTAATAGGTATTGACCTAACGAGGTAACGATTCAGACCAATTCAGGACCTGAATGGGAGGCTAAGGAGATTATATTTAGCTATAGATAACTATAGGTTTTTGATCATAATAAATTGATATTAGGATGAGTGGTTGCTAGGAGAGATGGGAAGTGTGAAGACTAGTTAGAGGGCCCTTAGTGTGATCTGGAGACAAGGTAATGATGCCCTTGAGAATGGAAAGAAGACAGAGTCAAAAAATGTTTTGGAGATAGAGTATATAGAATTGGCAGTCATTTGGACCCCGAAGTTGAAGAAGAAGGTGGAGTCTGAGATGAACATGAGGTGGCAAGCCTGGAGAATGGTGCTGTCCCTTACAAATTGGGATCTTAGCAACATTTGGTTTGGTTGGAAAGATGTTAGCTTTGGGATATTTTGAATATGTGGTTCTGAGTGCCAGAGAAGCCCATCATGTCATTGGAAATGTAAATTTTCCATTTATGAGGGTGTATTCGTTTCCTCGGGCTGTTGTAACAAAGTACCACAACTAGGTGGCTTAAAACAAGAAAAATTGATTCTCTCACAGGTCTGGAGGCTAGAAGTCTGAAAGGTGTTAGCAGGCTTGGTTCCTTCTTGGAGACTCAGAGGGAGAATCTGTTCCGTGCTCCTCTCCTAGCTTCTGGTGTTGCCAGCAATCCCTGGCATTCCTTGGCTTGTAGACATATCACGCCAGTCTCTGCTTCTGTCGTCACATGGCCCTCTTCCCTCTGTGTGTCTCTATGACATATTGGGTTAAGTCATGTTGGGTTTAGGTCCCACCCTACTCCAGTATGGCTTCCTACTAACTAATTACATCTGCAGGGACCCTTATTCCAGATAAGGTCACATTCTGAGGTTCTGGGAAGGACGTGGATTTTGAGGGGACACTATTCAACCCAGTATAGGAGGCAAGAGCTTGCACACTGTGTATTTAGAATACTGAAGGGAATATGAGCTCACTGAAGGAGAGGATCACAAAGGAAGTATGGATTGACATTCTTGCAGGATAGATGAGACAAAACAGGTTTAACATAGAGATAGATAGATTTAGATATAGGTAAGGAAGCTGTGAGAAACGTGGGCTGCAGAGTTATGAAGGTGGAACTCCAGCTGGACCTTAAAGGGTAAAAAAGCTTTAGATAGGCAGAGCTAGGTAGAAAACCCTAGAAACAGGGAGATTAATAGCTTGAGCTATGCTGATGACCTGTTTGAAGACTAATTGGATTGGAGCTGAAGGTTTGGGTACAGTGGGGCTCAGCAAGGTGTGGGGAACATCTTGAATGTATTAAAAAACAAAACAAAACAAGTCACTTTTATTATGGGGAATTTTAACTTATACAAATGTAGAAGAGTATAGTGAACCCCTGAGTACTCAACATTCAGTTTCAGGAGCCAATCTTTTTTTCCTATAAATTCCCCTCTTCTCTTCATCCCCTATTTTGAAGCACATCTCAGACAGTTTAGATTGTGCAGTTTTGACTAACCTGTGTAACTGAAGGGAAATGTGGAGGGTTTCTGGGCAGGTAAGGGACATGCTCAAAAGAAACTGGAAGACGTTAAGATTTTATTAGGAAAACAGTGGAAAGTAGAAGAGGGGGAGAGTTTAGGGCATCATTGATTGTTCTTGTCTTTTGTCATTTCATCTCCTATCATTTCTTTCATTAAAGGTGTGCGGGATTTTTGTTCCAGAAAGTTGGAAAACTTGCAGCAACTGCAGTAGGTGGTGGCTTTCTTCTCCTTCAGGTATGTGAGAGCTGTAGGTCCTTGCCTCTGCTTGCACATGTAGCCCTTGGGAACTGAGAAAGTCAGGTTTAGCTATTTCACTCCTGTCCATTTTAGTAGAAGATGGAATTTTTCTTTTAGGCTTCAGTTTGTGGAAAAACTAAAATGAGTTTTTGAAAGCTGGCATCTGTCATGAAAGACAACAATTTAAATACTTTTTAAGTTCTTTAAGCATAGTTTGACCCCAGCTATTAAAAAGACAACTATTAGGGGCTGGCCCCGTGGCCGAGTGGTTAAGTTCGCGCGCTCCGCTGCAGGCGGCCCAGTGTTTCGTTAGTTCGAATCCTGGGCGCGGACATGGCACTGCTCATCAGACCACGCTGAAGCAGCGTCCCACATGCCACAACTAGAAGAACCCACAACGAAGAATACACAACTATGTACCAGGGGGCTTTGGGGAGAAAAAGGAAAAAATAAAATCTTTAAAAAAAAAAAAAAAGACAACTATTAAAATTTGAGGTGCCTCATTCTTTTATTACTTACATAAGTTTCCCTTGAAGCACCTCTCTAGCAAAATAAACATTTCATCAATAATATAACCTACTCATCCTGACCATTTTAAACATATATTTAAAATTCACACAGAATATATAAAATTCAGAAGTTCTCTTTCCTTCCCATTTCCCAGCCATGCAGTTTTCCTTCCCGGGGGAAATTGCTGTTAGCAGTTTCTAACATGTTTTTTAAAACTAGGGAACCGTAATAATACAGAAAGTGGAAAATTGGGTTTAAAATATCATCCATAATCCTATTTTTGAGGCAGGTAGATTTGAAATTTCAGTTTTGTTCATCTTCCTCTAAGTATAAGGCTTAAAGATGCTTTGCTGTTAGAGGCTGTTGATCAGGATATTATCTGGCATTCATGTCTGTTTGGCATATATTTGTCCAAAAATATTCCCTGAAGATCAAATATAGTAAATCCCCAAATAGAAAATCTCTGGGAATGAATGTTAGCAACAATTTTAAAGATACCAGGAACTGTCAGTCGTACCAGATTTAAAAAGTGATTGATGATCATAGCAACCAAAATCTGACTTCAGCACCTGAGCCATTGATCATGTCATAACCAGCGTCGTTGCCTGAAGTACAAAGGGACTGGATTCGTATGTGTTAAGCACAGATTTTGAGTTGTTTACTAAATAGCTTTTTAAAATATATATATTTTCTTTCTATTGGTGACATTAATAGGAGTAATTGCTTATTTCTTGTGGTAAGAGGTAAACAAGAATATGGTTAATATCTCAACTTAGTCCTTTGGATGATTATGCCAGCATTTGTACAGAAGGGAATTTTATTAAACTGATTTTGACTTGGGTTTATGTAGAATCAAGAACATACTTAATTCTGTAGCTATTTTGAAAACTCAGTTATCATTTCTGTTTAGTGGAAAAGGGTACTGGACTGAAGCAGAGTTTCTTAAAATGTTCACAGAATAGAGAGAATTATACATTTCAGTCCACTCTGCATGTCAGTTTTTCAGAAGTCCTTTTCAGTCTACTCAGTATGCACCATTCAAATCCACATTTGGCCATTGCCACTTTCTATTTCTCTATGCCTAGTCCACATATTCTTTGAAGTTACTAAGCAGAAGAACATGGGACCTCTCTGCTTCAAACCAGTTTTTCCCACAAGTGTGACTTAACTTGAAAACTCAGTAGAAGGGAACTGAAAGAGGAAGTTAAGAGTAACAAATGGTTTTTAGGATAATTGCTATTAGGCCCACTTCCATATTTTTGTTACCTTTGCTTATATTTAAATATAAATATTAGTTTACTTAGAACTTAACTTTTCTAAAAGCTCAATATTCCAGTAGCTATTTATCATACTGCTATCTTAAAATACAGTGGTATATAAGTCTTTTAAATTTAGTTTTTTGTTTTCCGAGTTGTACATGGCCATAATTCAAAGGGTCAGTTACATGTACAAGGCTTGTTACAGATTAATCTTCTGCCTCCATCACTAACCCCACATTTTTCCCTCCTTGAGGCAGGCAGTTTGAACTCTTAGCTGATTCTTAAGGTATTTATCTCCTTTTTTCCTAAACAAGTTAATTAGACATTTCTTGAGCTGTCAGTTTGAGGTATTAACTGTTGGCCTCCCATTATGGAATATGAGAATTTAGCTATCATTTATTGAACTTCTCTGTGCCCCCTCTCCCATCTCACACACTTGCATGAGTCCCCTGACCCCCCACATCAGGTGAGTGTTGTTATGTCATAATTGTGTTAGATCATTACTTGGAGTTCACTGAGCTTGAATCTGTAAATTTATGTCTTTAGTCATATTTGGGAATCTTTTGGTCATTATTTCTTTAAATATTTGTTCCTATTTTTTCTCTCTTCTCCTGAACATGACTCTGATTACATGCATGTTATGCTTTTTGATAATATCCTGAGGTTTTGTTCATTTATTTTTTCAGTCGTTTTTTTCAGGTTGTATAATTTCTAGTGATCCAGCTTCAAGTTCACTGACTCTTTCCTCTGTCATCTACCTTTTGCCGTTAAGCCTATCTAATAAATTTATTTCAGATATTGTATTTTCCAATTCTAGAGTTTCCATTTGGTTCTTTTTATATTTCCTATATCTTTGGTAAGATTTCTTATCTTTTCATCGATTACAAGCAGTTTCCTTTACCTCATTGAGCATAGTTATAATAGCTGCTTTAAAGTCCTGATAATTCCAATGTTTGGGTCATCTCATGGTTGGCATCTGTTGATTTTCTTTTGGGACTAGGCCACATTTTCCTATTTTATAATATATCAAGTAAGTGGATTTTATCCTGGGCATTGGGAATGTTATGTTGTGGAGACTCTGGATTCTCTTTTATTCTTCTGAAATGTGTTGATGTTTTGATCTTAACAGGCAGATAACTTGGTTAGACTCAGATTGCAGACTCTCACTTGTCATGGCTAGCAGCTCAAATCTCAGTTCATTTCTTTTAGCCTTCGCCGGAATGCTTGGTTCTGCCCTGTGAATGTGTGGTTCAGGACTTGGGTAGAGTTTATGCATAGAATATGGGGCTCCCCTTCTTTAACTCTCTCCTTTCTGGCATTTGTTGTTGTCCTGGGCTGTCCTCTGGTTCTTCAGGCAGGAAAGATGGCATGTTTTCTATTAGTTTTAGCCACCCTGCAACTGCATCCTGCCCTCAGGATAAAGGCAGAAAAATGGGCGACTCACCTTATATTGATCCCTTCCTAAAAGTTTCAACTCCCCTTCAAAATCTGCTTGCTTTTGTTAATTCTGGAGCCTACCTCTCCACCTCCCCCCCTTTTTTTTGGTGAGGAAGATTGGCCCTGAGCTAACATCTGTTGCCAATCTTCTTTTTGCTTGAGGAAGATTGTTGCTGAGCTAACATCTTGCGAATCTTCATCTGCTTTGTATGTGGGATACCACCACAGCATGGCTTGATGAGCGGTGTGTAGGTCCACGCCTGGGATCCAAACCTGTGAACCCCGGGCTGCTGAAGCAGAGCATGTGAACTTAACCACTACGCCACTGGGCCAGCCCTGTGGAGCCCTTGTATTTTAACCAGGGATTATAGGTGCTATCTATAGGAGGGTCCCCTAAGGTTCATCAGTAATTACCTCCATGCCTGCAACCCATATTGCCATGTCAGGTACTGCCAGGAAAAGCTTTCACTTGCCATTTGATTTGATCACTGCTCAGCTTTGTTGAGGCTGGAGTTTGAAATGATAGTAGGTGAATGAATACAGGAAGAAATGCAGATAAATAAATTCTTCTATGGAGTCATTCACAGTGAAAATGTAACTGAAGATTCCCACCAATTTGTATAAAATCAGATATTTTTATTATTTGAAGTATTTTCTGTCTGGATTTATAATCAAAGTGATGCATTAAAAGATTACAAAGAAAGCATAACCTTGATAGAAGTGATTTAAAATGATATGCAAGGCCTGTTAAGTACTCATGTGATTCTTTGTGTTTTGATTTTATTATTTGGAGGGACTAATTTACTGTACTAGTGTACACATACATTATTCCTGTTCAGATTTTGCCACATCTCAGTAGCACCATATGAGAATTTTTCTTATGGTTAATAGGTGTTTAGCTATAGTTTTATTAAAAGGATTTATGGCATGAAAGTTGTATAGGCATATTTCTTTTATATTCCACTTTCAAAAGCAATTACCAGAAAGTATTCTTAATTTAAGTAAAGAGTCAGTGAAGAGTCTTAATCTGCTACTTTAGATTTCTTTAGTGACCGAATAACTGATTGGCTTCTGATCCCTTGTAATTAAATAGCTATTTAATTAAAAGGTACTTTTTTTATTAGCTATATAATTGTGATTGTCTCTGTGTCTTTTTAGTTAATTCTCAAATTCCAAAAGTTATGATAGAGTTATAGTCCAGTTGTAATACAACTTTTGGAGTCTTTTCCCATCACATGCTATGCTTTGCTTAACATAGCCTTCATCACATCTAAGTAATCACTTATGCTTAGTGTCTGTTTTCCCTGACAGACTTGAAGCTCTCTGAGGGTGGGGACTTAACATCCCCCTTGTTCTTGGCTATAGTTTGGGAGCCTAGAACAGTGCTTGGCACACAGTAGGCACTCAGTATCTGTTCAATGAGTAAATTGTGATTTCTTACCTATAAGCTTCATGAATTTCTTGAAATCTAAGTGTTCATATATTCCTGGGTAATAGATTCATTAGCAACCCAGTTGCTTTAGAATTAACCGTTTTTATTACATTTTTGCAGATTGCCAGTCACAGTGGCTATGTGCAGATCGACTGGAAGAGAGTTGAAAAAGATGTAAACAAAGCAAAAAGACAGATTAAGAAACGAGCAAATAAGGCAGCACCTGAAATCAACAATATAATTGAGGAAGTAAGACAATATACATTTTTGGCTCCCTTTTTTTTTTTTAAATGGGTCTCGCTTAGCAAAAGATGTGACTAGGGACTATCTTCTTTTTAAAAAATTGGTGTTTTTGGTCATGTCTAGAGTGTTAAGTGAAATTTGGGACCAAACCCCCATTTAAATCAACCGTTATTTTTTTTTTAGTAGTTAACATAGTTTCCCCTGCCCATCTCCCACCTACTTTGATCTGCATATAAAAGCTGATAACATCAGTCATGCGCCTGATGATTAACAACATTTTGGTCAACAATGGACTGCATTATAGACAGTGGTCCTATCAGATTAGTACCATAGAGCTAGGTGTGTAGTAGGCTGTACCATCTAGGTCTGTGTAAGTACATGCTATGATGTTCGCACAATGCCTTTCTCAGAACATATCCCCATCGTTAAGCAACGCATAACTGTATTCTTCCAGAATTTTTCCTCTGCTTTTACAAATTGTACGTATGTAGAAAAGGTGTGGCAAAACTAAAACTACCTATTTTTTTCTTTAAGTGGAATAGTATGAAAATGTATATTTTATTTTGTTAATATATTAGTTTCATTAACGTTTTTTGTATCTTTAATCTATTTTCTTCTTGTATTCTGTTTTGAATTGAATTGAATTGAATACTCTCTTGCCTTTGTTCTATCCTTTTACTTCCCCCAACTTTTTGTTTTGAAAAATTTCAGATCAGTTGAGAAGTTGAAAGATAAATACAGGGAATACTCAAATACCCTTCACCTATTCACCGCATCATTCTCATTTTGCATCATTTGCTTTATCTCTGTATGTGTGAGTGAGTGTCAGGTTTACTTTTTTTTTTTGCCAAACTGTTTAAGACATCATGTCTTTTCACTTTTAAATACTTCAATACATATCTCCCAAGAGTACAAGTATTCTCCTGTACAACTACAATTACTCTATTAATCCCCCCAAATTTAACGTGATATTAAAATTTTTCCAGAGAATATCTTTTGTAGCTTTTTTTCTTTTCCAAATCAAGAATTATATATTGCACGTGGTTGTCATGTCTCTGAAGTCTCCTTTAATTTTAAAAGTTTCCTCATCTGGGTTTTTTTCCCCCCTGTCTCTCATGACACTGACTTTCTTTTTTTTTTTTTGCTGAGGAAGATTTGCCCTGAGCCAACATCTGTTGCCAATCCTCCTCTTTTTGCTTGAGGAAGATTCGGCCTGAGCTCGCATCTGTGCGTCTTCCTCTATTTTGTATGTGGGTCGCTGCCACACTATGTCTGATGAGTGGTGTAGATCTGCGCCCGGGATCCAAACCCACAAACCCGGGCTGCCAAAGTGGAGCATGCCAAACTTAACTACTATGCCACAGGGCCGGCCCCAACACTAACATTTTTGAAGCATCTAGGCAGAATATCTCACAGCCTGGCTTTACATGGTCCTTCATGATTTTATTTGGGTTAAACATTTTATCAAGGTGATTTTTTTTCATCTTGTATGTTTTTTCTTACATAAGTGGACTATTAATAAATATCATTGTGCATGCTGTGGGAATTTATTAAATAATCTGTGTTAATAACTTGCTGAATGGACCATTTATGCCTGCCCTATAGGTAGATTTCTTTTTGCCTGTGAGATTATTGCTGCTAATATACCTGTTATCTCAGTAGCAAAAAGCTCGCTGGGCCTGGCTGGGAGCTCTAGGCTCCTTTGGTTTGTAAGGGACAGCCCTGGCATCTTGCGTGGTGGTTGGCACCTGCAATAGTAGGTGCACAAAAATTTTTGTTGAATATTTGTTGAAGTGAGGAAAACAGCTGAAAACATTACTTAGCTCCAGGTTCAGTAATAGTGTTTTTTAAAATTTGCATCTGTTTTTCTTTTCTTCTTCTTTTTTCTTTTTTTTTTTTTTGAGGAAGATTAGCCCTGAGCTAACTACTGCCAGTCCTCCTCTTTTTTGCTGAGGAAGCCTGGCCCTGAGCTAACATCGTGCCCATCTTCCTCTGCTTTATACGTGCGACACCTACCACTGCATGGCATGCCAAGCAGTGCCATGTCCACACCTGGGATCCGAACTGGCGAACCCCGGGCTGCCGAGAAGCAGAACGTGCAAACTTAACCGCTGCGCCACTGGGCTGGCCCCAACATCTATTTTTCTCAGTGTGGTAAAAGATATATAACATAAAAGTCACTATTTGAACTATTTTTAAGTGCACAATTAGTGACATTAAGTACATTCATGTTTTTATGCAACCATTACCACTATATATTTCCAGAACTTTTTCGTCATCCCAGATAGAAATTCTAACTATTAAGCAGTAACTTCCACAATGAACCCCTCTCCCCAGCCCTTGGCAACCTCTCTTCTACTTTCTCAATGAATTTGACTGTTCATTTAAGCGGAATCATACAGTATTTGTCTTTTTTGGTCTGTCGTATTTCACTCAGTGTAATGTTTTCAAGGTTCATTCATGTTGTAGCGTAGTTAAGAGTATTTTTGTTTAAATTTTCCTTACGTTTCAGGCAACAGAATTTGTCAAACAGAACATTGTGATATCCAGTGGATTTGTGGGAGGCTTTTTGCTGGGCCTTGCATCTTAAGGATGTGAATGTTCTATCACGGTGGAGTCTCCTATGAGAAGAGAAGTGGTGGCGACAAGGTGGTTTCTCAGCATTACGCGCTGCCAGATTCTCCGGGGCAACGAGAAACAACTAGCTGGACGACACCAAACTCACAGCTTAGCATTTTGCCATCTGAAGCTTGGCAAACTAGTATGTGCTGTAAAACAACCTATATGGTATGTGTACAATAGTGTTCCAGAGCAAAACATGGCTTTCAGTATTTTTTTAACATTTTCATTTGTTTAGAAATTAGCCTATAGAATATCACCATTGGATGTAGATATGGGGAAAAAAATCTGTTGGATCTATTCCCCAGTGAAATACTATCCCTTTTAATTTAAATAAGATATTCTTCATTGTGCTTTATAGTATAGTGCCAATAATTAAAAATTTGTATTATAGCTTCAACATTAGGGCTGACTTTTTTTAAAGATAAGTTTGCAATAAATTGAAGAATTGTAATGCCCTTTTGTGGAAGAATTTAGAAATCATAGAATTATTAAAGATATTGAACAGATTTAATGCCAATTTTTAGGTTGTTTTTTCCTGCAATTCTTACTTTGCTTACATAATAACTGTTGTAAACAGTTTCAAGGAAGGCTCTTCTGAGGAAATACTGTCTAATGCTCTTTTTCTTCTTTTTGATGTCTGTAGTTGTAAAAATATCTTCTTGTATATAAGCTTCTAATTTTTTTTATTAATTTATTTATCCTGGCAGCCTGGACAGAACTAATGATTTTGAGAGTACATACAATTGGGTCACTAACTTGTTTTATTAACCTTGAGTGACCCTCCTTTCTCATTTCTAAAAATCCTAATTGTTGTTTTGGCCCCTTCTTCACAAAGTGGTAAAAATCACTTTAAAATACTTAGTAGTATGGTATGAATTTACTGTTTGAAGAACAGTGATTTTCCATATAATCATGAAATTGTACCTTAAAGAGAATTGTCTCCTTGATGTAGTCTGAGGCGTAAGTGCTAAGGCTCTCAGGTTTTGGTGGCATTATGCTGGTTGAACACTAGACCGGTTGACTTGTGTCTCAGGGCCTACATCACACTGCCTCAGAAGCCCTTTGCGTGGAAAAACTTCTGTATTGTTTGTTTTGTCCATAGAGTTCTAGGTCGGAATTGGGAAAAACAGCAGAACAACATGTGTTGGAATCTTCAGATTGGAAAGACCTTGCAGATATCCAGACTGTCTCCTTTTGGGAGGAAGTCCCCATAGCATTTTTTATGTATTGTAAACATAAGGCATTTCATACTTTCAAGATTGGTTACAATCTGTGTGCTTTCATTACACAAGACTCCTTAAAATTGAATGTGCGATTGATTTTCGTTTTCTTCCTTTACTCTCATTAGTGCCTCAGATACAATGCTAAATAAAACTCAGACTTTCTTAATATGAAGTGATTTTGCTTATAAATACTTGTTTTTTCTTCTTTGAGCTTTTCTCTGTTTCTGCCTTCTCAAGTTTTTCATTGCTGTGGAATTTAAAGGGAAAAATACTCTATATCGGGTGGAACCTTGGCCACACTTCTGTGCGCCGTATCTGCGGGATGCTTTCGTCTGATACAGTGAGGCAGGCTACTGTGGGGAGCTCTAGTAGCTGGCTCAGTTTGTTCATTTTGGAAATATTTATAGTGTTTGTTCTGTACATGATAGACTAGGAAAGGGGGGGCACAAAAATGTCTGCCTTCAAATAGAGACTAAAAATTCTTGTATGACAAGTTATGTAATGCTATCGGGGAACCTGGTGTATGATTTAGTGGCATATGAGTAGTAGCGATAACTACTTTCAGAGTCCAAACATGAATGAAAATTGAAAAAGATAGCTCTTCATTTTTACCTATACATTTCCAAATATCTACTGATTTGTTTGAAAATATTTGTCTACAAATGCAAAGTATTATCAGTGCTCTCCATTCTGTCTCCTCTCTGTTAGTGCTCCTTGTTCTGCGTCATATCTGCACCACTTCCCCACTAGGTTGTATGCTCCTTGAGGCAATCGTATGTGTTAATCAATCTCTAACTTGTGACGCACGCTGTGTAATGCTTTGCTCATGGTAGCTATTTGGTAATGTTGTGAATGAATGAACGAGTGTGTGAAAAGCATATTACTGTGCTAGAGTTGGTGTCAACCTATAAGAAACCTTTCTCTGTGTAGCAGTCCGGTGAATTAGAGGCTCCATCAGAAATGGCTTGGTGGGGTTTGGTTGGAATGAAAAGCTTATAACCTACCTTTGAATAAAATGGGGATTTTTATGTTTGAGGATATAAAGGCTGTTTGCAGGATTTATTAAAACTTGAGTATATGGAATACAGGTATTTTGTGGCCTAGGCTTTGGAAGATATGTAAGGACATTTTGACTGATTTTTGTTTTTTATTCTTATAGCCCTCTCAAACCTCCCTCACAAAAAAAGATGATTTTTAATGTTTCCTTATTTCAAATGCAATATGAATTAAATATGTTCATTACAGAAAAATACATCAGCATAAAGAATATATAGAATGTTTATAATATGATGTACTAGAGATATTTTTTGTCCATAGCCTTTGGAGTCTTTCCTACTTGTGTATGGACATTTATGTGTATTTTGTGTAAAAATTGAATCACTACTATTTTATAAATAGCTATTTTCAGTTACGTATTATGAATGTCTTTTATAATAGTAGATACATTTATGATGACAGAAAGATATAAGTACCCACCCTGTCTCCCTTTATGAGACAACCATTATTAAAAGTTCTTTTTATATATTTTAATATATTTATACTTATTTTTATTGTCCATGTTTGGATAGTATATATTGAATGTCCACTCTGAAAGGTAAGGAATTTTGTGCATATCCCGTTTCTCCTTTCTTTTTTTTGATTGCTAATATATTTTTAGTTTTTTGAGTAGATGGCTTTATTACTTTAAATATTAATACCTTTTCTGTCTTTATTTACCAACTTTAGATAATATCTTCTAACTCTTTGTAATTAAAGATGAAGAAAATAAGAATACCTCTTCCCTACCACCCTCTGGCCTCCTGATTTTTGTTAAATTGTTATTACTTTTAATGGTACATTCAAATGATGGAGTTCTATTATTAAGAAGAAGGTAGAGGTATGTAAATTGATCTAGAAAGATCCATGTGTTAATGATAAAATCAGGTCAGAAACAGGGTGATCCCACTTTTTTGAAAAGCTGTGCGCATGAGCATAAATATGCACACAGATGTTCATAGAGGCTGTCTGAAAGGTTGGGATATAGGATTTTCATGTTGTATTTTCAACATTTTGATGTCATCTGAAGTCTTTACAGTGAGTACATGTTAATTTATAGTTAGCAAAAGTTATTTTTTTAGAATCAGGAATGGGAACTTAAAATTAATAGGTTATTGCTATTTTCGGGGGCTTTTTCTTTTTACCTTTCCTCTTCCTTCACTGAATTTATTTTTTAAGTTGTTTTCGTCAAAATAGTGCACATAGTTCAAGTCGTCAAATAGTCTTTGACTACAGATAAGGCCTCTAAAAAGTGCAGCGCTTTTCTGCTCTACTTCTCTCCCACTTAGTGGCTTTTTCCACAGAGGAGTTTCAACTGTATTAGTTGTTTCTCTTTGTATGTACTATAACCATATTTCTTAGACTTTCTATTATGATAAATGACTTGGGCTTCCTATTATGGTAGATGTGGATTTAGCTCTATAACACCTTCCTTTTCGCATCTTAGTAGTAACAATTTATTAAATTTGTATAAGGTTTTATACATTGTTATGACAAATATGGTTTACTGTTGAGTAAGGACACAACTTCCTATAGGTTCAGCTGAAATCTAGCCTTAATCTAACCCTGCAAATAGCTCTGGAGCACTGAGGGGCCCTGTGGCTGGCAGTATAATGTGCCCCCGAGATGTTAGGTCCTAATCCGCTGAACCTGTGAATACATTAGGTTACATGGCAAAGGAGAATGAAGGGTGCAGATGGAATTAACTCGCTAATCAACCAATCTCAAGGAGGTTATTTTGGGGTATCCTGGTGGGCCCAGCATACTCACAAGTCTTTAAATGAGGAGTAGCGAGGCAGAAAAGTCAGAGATGTGACTATGGACGAATGATCGGACAGATGCTATGTTGTGGCTTTGAAGGTGGAGGAAGGGGGCCATGAGCCAAGGAATGCTGGCGACCTCTTGAAACTAGAAAAGGCAAGAAAACAGATTGTCCCCTATTGCCACCAGAAAGGAACACAGCCCTGCCAATACCTTGATTTTAGCCCAGTGAGACCCGTGTTGGACTTCTTACCTCTACACCTGTAAGATAGTAAATTTATGTTGTTTTAAGTCACTATGTTGTGAGTTCTACAGCAGCAATAGAAAACTAATGCTGCTGCCACTGAGTTGTCCCCGCTTGTGGCAAGAGCTGGCTTTTTTTTTTTTTTTTTTTAATTAATGTTATGATAGATTACAACCTTGTGAGATTTCAGTTGTACATTTTTGTTAGTCATGTTGTGGGTACACCACTTCCCCCTCTGTGCCCTCCCCCCACCCCCCCTTTTCCCTGGTAACCACCGATCAGATCTCCTTATCAATATACTAACTTCCACCTATGAGTGGAGTCATATAGAGTTCGTCTTTCTCTGACTGGCTTATTTCGCTTAACATAATACCCTCGAGGTCCATCCACGTTGTTGTGAATGGGCCAATTTTGTCTTTTTTTATGGCTGAGTAGTATTCCATTGTGTATATATACCACATCTTCTTTATCCAATCATCAGTTTCTGGGCATGTAGGCTGGTTCCACGTCTTGGCTATTGTAAATAATGCTGCGATGAACATAGGGGTGCAACGGACTCTTGAGATTTCTGATATCAGGTTCTTAGGATAGATACCCAGTAATGGGATGGCTGGGTCATAGGGTATTTCTATTTTTAACTTTTTGAGAAATCTCCATACTGTTTTCCATAGTGGCTGTACCAGTTTGCATTCCCACCAACAGTGTATGAGGGTTCCTTTTTCTCCACATCCTCTCCAACATTTGTCACTCTTGGTTTTGGATGTTTTTGCCAATCTAACGGGTGTAAGGTGATATCTTAGTGTAGTTTTGATTTGCATTTCCCTGATGATTAGCGATGATGAACATCTTTTCATGTGTCTATTGGCCATATTCATATCTTCTTTTGAGAAATGTCTGTTCATGTCCTCTGCCCATTTTTTGATCGGGTTGTTTGTTTTTTTGTTGCTAATCAGTGTGAGTTCTTTGTATATTAAGAGCTGGCTTTTTATATCCTCGTATCAGTCTGGCACTGGCTGCAGTCTGCCCTTAGGGGCTAGGGTGGATAACCTCCCAGCCAGGGAGGCACTGTCCTGCTGAGAGCAATTTTCAAAATGGTGCAACTGTCAGCCATCAGCAACTAATATTACTATAGTCGGGTGGTGAGTATACTGGCCCAACAAAAGGGATCTCCGTGGGACACCAACAGTCTCCACCATGTGGGTACATCTAAGCCAACGTTGCATGTGTAAAACAATAGTTAGATTTCCTTGGGGGTGGAAGGGCAGTAAAACAAATGTAGAACTGAAATATTTGGATTTGTAATGTAAAGTCCTTGTATTGTTCCAAAATATATTGGTTAACCTCACACTTTGAGTTCTCCTGCGTGTTAAAATTTTAAGAGCAATCCCTAAATGAATTACTTACTATTAGTTGTGAACAAATACGTTTCAAACGTACAAATAAGCAATCCAATCTGAATGAAGGCAGGAAAGGAAGAAGAAAGAAGCACAGAGAAAGCGTAAATAGGAAGCATAAAATAAGATGGTAAAAATAAATCCCAAAATATCAGTAATCGCACTTCAAAAGGAAAAATGAACAGAATCACAATGTGATTTTATATAAACATCGTTCTATGTAGACTCGAATAGTAGGATTAGAGCCGCAGAACGGGAATGTTTATAGAATGTCACCGTTCAGTGGAGAGGTAATAAAGCCTCTTTTAATTTTCCTGCTAATCTTGCCCCCACCCCCAATCTGAGACAGTGTCAGCACCTAGTTTCTTATATCTCATGTGTTCTTTCTTAGATTACTTATATTTTTGGTTGAACTGTTTTATTGAGTAATTCTTATAGGTGTGGGAGGTAAACTTTCCAAGTTCTTAAATGCTTAAAATATCTTTTGTTCTCGTACAGTTCAAGATTGACAATATTTTTCCCTTAGAATTTTGAAGACATTGCCCCATTATATTCTATTTGATGTTGCATGATGTCGGTCTGATTTTGAACCTTTCTGGGTAAGCTTTGCTTTTGTATTTCTTTTTCTTTGAAAGCCTTATAGATTTTTTCTTTTACCTTGGAATTTTGAAATTTCCTAAGTTTGTCTCTAAATGTGAGTTTTTAAAAACTGAATTAGAGAACTTTAAAAATGTGTGCTAGTGTCCTTTTGTTGTGTGTTCCTGTCATTACAGAGAAGGTACACATAGTTAACATTTAAAAACCAAGGCCAGTGGGAGGGTCTAAACTCACTCCCTAGATTGTGAGCTTGAGAGCCCCAAGATAAGTACTCAGTAAACATGAGAGGGAGGGACTCAGAATCATGGGAATGAAACACAATGGTTTTCTTTTATTATACTCAGCATCTTTTAGGTTTTTTCATTCTGAAGATTCATGTCTTTGCATCAAGCAAATTGTACTTTTTTAAGACTTTATTGTTTAGAACAGTTTTAGGTTTACAGAAAAATTGAGTGGATAGTACAGAGTTCTCATATATCTCCCCCTGACAGACACAGTTTCCCCTATTATTAACATCTTACGTTAGTGTGGTACACTTGTTGCAATTAATGAATCAATAATGGTATATTATTATTAACTAAAGTCTATACTTTATTCAGATTTAGTTTTTACCTAATATCCATTTTTTTGTCCAGGATCCCATCCAGGGTATCACATGACATTTAGTTATCATGTCTCCTTAGGCTCCTCTTGGTGTGACAGCTTTTCAGACTTGCCTTGACTTTGAGGACCTGGACAACTTTGAGGAGTACTGGTCAGGTATATTGTAGAATGCCCCTCTCTTGAACTTTTTCTGATGTGTTTTTGTGATTAGACTGGAGTTAACAGGCTTTCAGGAACAAGATCACAGAGGTAAAGTGCAATTCTCACCGCACCATGTCAAGGGTACGTACTATCAACATGACTCATCACTCTGATGTTGACCCTGATCACCTGGCTGAGCTCGTATTTGTCAGGTCTCTCCACCGTAAAGTTACTCTTTCTCTCCACTTTCCATTACTGTGCTCTTTGGAAAGAAGTCACTGTGTACAGCTCACACTTAAGGCAGGAAGAATTACGCTACCCCTCCTTTAGTGTGGAGTACCTACATGAGTTATTGGACTTCTGCACAAGAGATAAGTGTTTTCTCCCTCATTTATTAATTTATTCAATCATTTATATCAGTAAGGATTCATGGAGATTTATGCTTTGGGCTATAATCCAATACTACTTTATTTATTTTGTTACTCTAATTATTCCAAGTTTGTCCATTGGGAGCTCTTTCTGTTGGCTCTGATGTCCCTTTGACATACCCTCATCAATATGTTTAGCAAATTGTATTTTAATAATAATTTTGATTATTTCTTCTCTGACATAGTGTCTATCCTCTACTTCTGGAACACTGATTAGATGTTGGAGCTCCTAGATTTTTCCTTTGTAACTTTTTAATATTTTCCGTCTTTTTAAAAATTTTTTTATTTTTTATTTATTTTTTTAAAGATTGGCACCTGAGCTAATAACTGTTGCCAATCTTCTTTTTCTTTTCCTTCTTCTGCTCCCCAAAGCCTCCCAGTACACAGTTGTATATTCTAGTTGTGAGTGCCTCTGATTGTGGTATGTGGGATGCCACCTCAGCATGGCTTGATGAGCGGTGCCATGTCCCTGCCCCGGGTCCAAACCGGCGAGACCCTGGTGGGCCGCTGAAGCAGAGTGTTCAAACTTAACCACTTGGCCACCGGGCCGGCCCCTCCATCTGTTTTCTTTTTGCTCTATATTCTAGGATATTTCCTTAATTTTACTTCCAGCCCACCGATTTGGTCTTTTAGGCTGGTTTTATCATTCAGCCTGTTAATTAAAATATTTAGATCAATAATTATATTCATTCATTCTTTCATTTTCTAAGAACCCTTTTTGTATCTCTGGTTGTTTTTCATTGCGATCTGTATTTTACTTTGCTGTCATGGGATTGTTTTTCTCAAAGATCTGGCAACTCTTGGCTTTCAGTTTATATTAGGAATGAAATGATTGCGTTGGTTAATGTAGACGGCTGGAGTGGATTTTCTTTGCAGCCCTCAGGTCTGCTTTCCTAACAGGTGGCTCCTCTGAAGAGGAGGTCTAGGCACAGGTAGTGCGAGAGGACAGGTTTTAGCAGCAGGAGGCCTTCCTGGTAGATAGGTGTGGGGCAGGGAGTAGTAGGCAAGTGCGATTGGATGGAGGGCTAACTGGAGAGCTACTGGGATGGAGCCCATTTGCTGTTTTCTATTCCCTGTCCTTGGGATAGTGCCAATTCTACTTTTTCAGCTTTTTATGCCCTCATTAGGGGCAGTTTCTTCAGAGAACATTCTTGAACTTTTCCTGCCAGCAGTTCTGGTCAGGTGAGGGGAAAAAAAAGGGCCAGGTGAGGGGCTGGCCCTGGGGTGTAGTGGTTGAGTTCATGCACTCCAGCCACCTGGGATTTGTTGGTTGGGATCCTGGGCACGGACCTACATGCCGCTTATCAAGCTGTGCTGTGGCGGCATCCCACATACAAAATAGAGGAAGATTGGCACACATGTTAGCAACAATCTTCCTCAAGCAAAAAGAGGAAGACTGGCAGCAGATGTTAGCTCAGGGCCAATCTTCCTCACCAAAAAAGGGGGCCAGGTGGAGAGAAAGGACCGTAACTGTTCTCACTCATGCCAATAAATTTTGAAAATTCATAACTTTGGGAACGCATACTTTCCCACCCACTTTTCTCAAGGCTGCTTTGGCAAGAACCCTTCTGATGATCTGTGGTTTCCTATCCTCTGGCTTCTCTTTTGATCTCATCTGCTTTCAAATGTCTGGAATTTCACAAAATTTTTGGTCTGTGAATGACACCTTTGTTTTCCAGCACAGTTACGGTTTTTGAAAGCTTTTTATTATGGAAATTTCTAAATGTGTATAAAAGTGGAGGGAATAATATAATGAAACCCTATGTACCCATCATTCAGCTTCCGCAAGTATCAGCACATGGCTAATCTTATTTAAGCTATTTAATCTATTTAATCTTATTTAATCTATTTAAGTTCCCCACTGTCTTTAACAACCCCCCCAATTATTCTTAAATATATCCCAGTTATATCATTTCACCAGTAAATACTTCTGTATGCATCTCTAAAAGATAAGTCTTTTAAAACTATATTGCTGTTATCACACCAAAAAAATTAGCAATAATCCCTTAATAGTATGAAATATCCTCTCAGTGTTCAAATTTCCCCAATTATGTCAAGCTTTTTTCTTTTTAATTACAGTCTGTTTTTTCAAATCAGTATCTAAACAGGGTCCACACATTGTATCTGGTTGCAGTTAAGTTTGTCACTTTTCTTTTAATTTATTGGACCCACCTCCTGTTTTTAAATTTTTTCCTTATAATTTTTTTGTTGAAGAAATCAGGCTATTTTACTGTAGAACTTCTACATTTTGAATGTTACTGATTGCCTCTTGTGTCATTTAACATGTTCTTTGGCCCCTCTGTTACCTATCAACTAATAGTTAAATCAACAGACATAATTAGATTCAGGTTTTTTTTTTTTTTTTTTTGGCAGGAACATTTCGTAGGTAGTGGTGTGTGCTTTGTGTTGTTTTGCAAGAGGTGACACATAATGTCTGGTTATTTCTCTTTTGGGAGCATTAAAATTGATCAGTGGGTTCAAGTGGTGCTGGGGTAAATCAACCATTATAAATAAGACTTCCCATCAGCCTACCACTTAATGTTCTGAGCAGCCGTTAATAATGACTGCCTAGATCCATGATTTCATTTGGGGTTACAAAGTAGCGGTGTTCTAAGTTAATTGTTTGTTCTTGAACAAATACTTTATACGCTTGAATTCTTTTAGAAAAAAAGAACATTTCCTCATCAACTATTTGGTTACTTTTAGATACAGTTAGTTATAGGAAAGGCAGGATATGAAAATTTCCATGAAATGGATAGTTTTCAAAAAACACAGTTTACCAAAATTTACCCAAGAAGATGAAGAGAATCTGAATAAAACCTGAACATTCTTAATCTATTAAAGAAATTCATGTCACAATTGAAAGCCTCCCATAATGAAAACTCCAGACACAGATGGCTTCAGTGGTGAATTCTTTCAAACATTTAAAGAAGAAAATGCAATTCTTATTCAAACTTTTCCCAAGAATAGAAACAGCAGAGACTCTCCCAAACTTATCAGGCCATCATAACTTGAATACCAAAACCTAACAAGGATGTTCCAAGAGGAAAGTTAGAGTCTATCATCTCCTATGAACACAGACTCCAAAATCCTAGAAAAAATATTACAAATCAAATCTAGCAATATGTAGGGGCTGGCCCCATGGCCGAGTGATTAAGTTCGCATGCTCTGTGTCGGGGGCCCAGGGTTTTGCTGGTTCAGAGCCTGGGCGCGGACATAGTACCGCTTGTCAAACCACGCTGAGGCAGCGTCCCACATAGCACAACCGGAAGGACCTACAACTTGAATATACAGCTATGTACCGGGGGGCTTTGGGGAGAAGGAATAAGAAATCTAGCAATATGTAAAAAAGGACAAATATATCATGACCAAGTAGGATTCATTTCAGGAATGCAAGATTGGTTTAACCTTTGAAAATCAGTGTATTTCACCTCATTAACAGAATAAAGGGGAAAAAACCCACATTATCATTTCATCAGATGTAGAAAAAGCATTTAACGAAATTAAACAATATTTATCATAAAAAATATAGATTCTCAACAACCTAAGAAGGGAACTTCCTCAGTCTAGTAAAGGGTGTCTACAGAAAGCCTGCATCATGCTTAATGGTGAAATATTGGTAGCAGGAATGAGACCAGGAAGTCGATTTTTGCCCCTTCTTAGTCAGCTTTGGACTGGAGGCTCCAGCCAGTGTGTCATCAAACTTTTGGGTTTCACCAATCTGGTAGGTGAAAAATGGTATCTTTGGGTAACTTAATTTGCCTCTCTTTTATTACTGGGGAAGTTGAACATCTTTTTATATGTTTAAGGACCATTTGTGTTTCTTTTTCTTGAAATATGTGTTCTCTTCTCTTTCCCATTTGTCTATGGGGTGGATGGCCTTTTTCTCAATTTTTAAACAAACACTTGAAATTAAACCTTTATTTGTGATACAAGTTGTAAATATTTTTTCCTTATTTGCCATTTGTCTTTTTCCTTGGTTTAGGATATTTTTTGGCATGCAGTTTTCTTTTTTCAATTTTATGTGGTCCAATTTAGCTGTATTTTTCTCTTTTTGCTTCTGGACTTTGAGTCCTAGTTAGGAAGGTTTTTTACAATCCTGAGTTATAGAAGAATTCACATATGATCTTTTCTAAACATGTATGGTTTAATTTTTTACTTTTAAATCTCTGTTCTATTTGGAAGTTGTCAGATCCTGTTTTATTTTTTTTCATGCAGCTAACAAGTTACCCCAGTACCATTTATTAAAGGTCCATCTTTCCTCCACTGTATTAAGATACAGGTGGGTCCATTTCTGGATATTCTGCTCATGTGCCAATACCCTACTTTAAATATTGAGGCTTTATAATATGTTTTTTTTTAAAATAAGCTTTATTTTGTTGATTTTTTTTAGATGAAAATATAGGAGAATATTATTTCAAGAGGATGGACTTTTCAAAGGAGCAACAATATATATATACCATAAAAATAATAAATTTAGCTGCATCAATATTTAAAACTTTGATGTCACAAAAGACATTAAAAAGGTTTAAAATCAAGGATGTGAAAAGACATTTGACACATATATAAGGTACAAATATTCTAAACTGTATAAAGAACTACAAATCAAAATGTAAAAGACAATAGGCAACTCATTAATGAGGAACCTGGCCCAAGTAAAATAACATGAATACACAGAAGAGGAAGGCCTAATGGTCAAGAAACAGGAAAAGATAATCGACCTCACCAGCTGTCACAGAAATGCAAGTTACAAGAACTATCCATGTCACGTTTCTAGCCAGGTGATTTGCAAAAAATTAAAAGTCTGAAAATAATAAAAATCTTAAGAGGACACATGTTATTGAGGAAGGAGGGTGGAATTAGATTTCTCATAAACTGATGGTGGGGATGAAAATTAGTACAAGCATTTTATGATTGATTTGACAATATCCAGCAAAGCTTACTTATATGACCCAGCAATTCCACTTCTAGGTATATTCTCCAGTTATTCTATGACAAAGGCCATAGGGTGACGTCTAACAAAACTTTTGTGCAGCATTTGTCTTTCATAGACTTAATTTTTAGGACAGTTTTAGATTGACAAAAAATTGAGAAGATTGTATAGAGAGTTCCACATATCCCACACCCAGTTTCCCCTCTCATTAACATCCTACATTAGTATGGTACTTTTGTTGTAATTAATGAACCATTACTGATATGTTGTTACTAACTCAAGTGCATACTTCAATCAGATCTCTTTAGTTTTTACTCAATGTCCTTTTTCCATGCCAGGATCCTATCCAGGATACCACATTGGATTTAGCCATCCTGTCTCCTTAGGCTCCCCTTGGTGTGACAGTTTCTCAGACTTGTTTTTGATGAGCTTAACAGCTTTAAGGAATACTGAGCAGGTATATTGTAAAATGCCCCTCTACTGGGGCCTTTGTCTGATGTTTTTCTCATGATTAGACTGGGGTTATGAGCTTTTGGGAGGAAGACCACAGAGGTAAAGTGCCATTTTCATCACATCATATCAAGGGCACATATTATCAACATGATTTATCACTGTTGATGTTGACCTTGATCACTTGGCTGAGGTAGTGTTTGTCAGATTTATTCACGGTAAAGTTACCCTTTTTTCCCTTTGTTTTCCATCTTGTCCTCTTCGGAAGGAAGTCACTATGTGTAATCCACACTTAAGGAGTGGAGAGTTAGGCTCTACTTCCTTGAGCTCAGACATCTACATAAATGGAACAATACATGAGAGATTTGTTTCTTCCCCCGTGTTTATTTATTCAATCATGTATATCAGTATGAACTCTTGGATACTTATTTTCTACTTTGGGTTATATAATGTTTTAATATCTGATAAGGCAAGCCCCCATCATTATCTATCTTTTTCAGGTGTTTCTTGGCTATTCTTGCTTGTTTCTCCTCCCTAAAGTGCTTTATAATCAACTCCAGGAAACAAAAATTTGATGATATTTCTATTAGGATTGCATTAAATATATATACTAATTTAGAATTAGTTGACATCCTTTATTATGGTAGGTATGCCTATCCAAAAATATGGTATTTTCCATTGTTTTAAGTCAAGTTTTGGTCTTTTTAGAAGAGTTTTGTCATTTTCCTCATGGAAGTTTTGAACCTTTCTTGTTAAGTTTATGCCTAACATTGTTATTAATTCTTTTAAAAAAGTCCAATAGCTGTTGCATCAATGGAATTTGGGTGGTATGGAATGGAGTGTTAATGTGTGTGTTCAGTCTTTCCCATTGGACCAGAAGTCTTGATATATTTTTTTGCCTTTCCCTTTTTAAAAATTTTTTTTTTTATTGTGATAAAATATACATAATAGTTTTCACTTTAACCATTTGTAAGTGTGCAATTCAGAGGCATTAAATACATTCACAATGTTGTGTACCCATCATCACTATCTGTACCCAAAACCTTCTCATCATCTCCAGCATAAACTCTGTACTCATTAAACAGTAACTTTCCGGGGCTGGCCCCAGGCCCGAGTGGGGAAGTTCCGCACGCTCCATTTCACTGGTTTGGATGCTGGGCGCGGATATGGCACTGCTTATCAGGCCATGCTGAGGCGGTGTCCCACATAGCATAACCAGAAGGACCTACAACTAGAATATATAACTATGTACTGGGGGGCTTTGCAGGGAAGAAAAGGAAAGAAGTTTAGCAACAGATGTTAGCTCAGGTGCCAATCTTTAAGAAAAAAAAAAAACAATAGCTTCCCCTTTTCCCCTTCCCCAGCCCCTGGTAACCTCAATTCTGCCTTCTGTCTCTATGAATTTGCTTATTCTAGGTACCTCATATAAGTGAAATCATACAATATTTGTCCTTCTGTTTCTGACTTATTCCATTAAGCAAAATGTTTTCAAGGTCCATCCATGTTGTAGCATATGTCAAAATTTCATTCCTTTTTATGGCTGAATAGTATTCTCTGATCCATTGTTATCATAAAATATATTTATCATTCTTTTACTTGGTGAATAGTAGTTCTAGTTTCACTCAAATCCTTACCTGAACTTTTCTCTTTTTTAAGAATGTCATCTAACATTGTTGATTCTCAGTAAATATTGAGTGGGTCACTGTTTCAGTGTAATTAAAGTATTGCCACATAAAACAAGCCAAAAGTTAAAGATGAGGAAGCATTCAAGAAAAAGAGCCTTCTCAAATCAGGAATTTTTCAAATATTTATAATGTATCAGATAATCAGAAATAAAGCAGAAGGTTTTTTTCTGTTTCTTTTGATTGTTAAGCCTAAGGAACCTTACTGTGTTTCTTATAAATGAAACTTGAGTGTAGGAAAACAAAGTGTATTACTGGTCACAATCCATTAAAATTTCACATTATAAAACAAAGAGTAGTTATAAGTATAAAGTAATACTTGAAAACAGAACAAAAGGACATGATTTAGCAATGTCAAGGCCTGTTACGGAGTGACCTGCATGCCTTGGTTTAATTTGTCCCCAGCACTTCTTTTGGTTGGTTTTGCAAACATCTAAAAAGAGAGAAATGAGCTATCTCTTCCTAAATATGCTAGGGGTTTTGGGGAGAGGGGTAGAGTGTTAACTAGTTTGAGGATGGTTTTGTATCATGGGCAAGCAGCAGGTACAGTAAAGTTAGGGGAAATAAATAAGTACCACAAAATGTCATGACAGCACAAGATAAATGCAAACCATTCTGGAGTTTCCTTTGTCCTTCACTGTAGATAGTGCTCTCTCATTGTGCTTAGTAGTGATATTTATTCTTGTTTTTGGTGGGGGGGAGTTTGAGGTAGGGATGTGCTGTTTGAGACTTAGTGAACTCTCATAAAACCACTTTTATATGACTGGATCCACTGTTTCAAATTTGCTCTACACACCAAGATATGGAACAGGCTGCCAGCTTTCAGCATCTCCAAGAATTCTAAGTGCAAACTATTGTTTGCAAAAAGAGTTAGATACTTCAAAAGTATGTCCTGTAAAAATGATAACATTTATTGTTTCTGTAAAAATAATACATGTTAATTATAAATTTAGAAATGGATAAAAGTATAAGGAAAACAAATCCATAATACTACTTCTCAGAGATAAGATAATCACTGTTAAATTTTCTTGACACATGTATAAGGTTATTTATTACAGCATTGTTTATAATAGTGGAAGTGTGGAAACAACCCAAGTGTCCATTAATCAGTGACTAGTTAAATGTCATGATACATTCGCACAGTGGAATACTATTTAGCTATAAAAATGCTTTATGTACTAAAATAAAAAATCAATAGTCTTTATTATTAAATGAGACAAGCAAGGTAAAGAGTAGTGAATGCTACCTTTTCTGAAAGAGAAAGGTAGGGATAGATGAAATACATTCGTATTGATTTGGATGTATTTACTTAGTAAAAGGAAAAGATAGGTAAGAAACAAGTAAAAGTTGTTATCCATATGGGACGGGGAGGAAGTAGGGTTAAAGGAATCACCTTGGGAGTGAGACTTCTCAGTATCCACACTTTTATTTTGATTTTTGAATCATGTGAATGTATAACCTATTTTTAAAAAGTTTAACTATCATAAGCTGTAGAGCTGAAATATAGCCTCACATTTGCTGTTCAAATTGAGGAAGTGCAATAATTTATTACAGCCAAGATTGGGGAAAATTTAAAGTATTCATTTTTTTTAATGAATGCCTTTATTTTTAACAAAGACTGGTGATGGGGTTCAGGACATACTACCCCAAAATATGGCATCTTGGCATATTGAAAATTTTAAGCTGAAGGAGTTTGAGAAAACAGCGGAAGCAGGAAGGTCACTCTGACCTTCCCCCCTTCTCCCCTGAAGCGGGTCATAAAACCTTGATGTGAAAGGTGCCCTTCCTCTACCTGAGGAAAGGAGCAGCCTTATCTCTGAAGACAGAGGCTGAAAAGAATCCGAACAGACCGGCCTTGCTAAGTGTCCCCCAGTTTGCTACACTACCCCATGCTCTCGGACCTCTCTTATTCCTATCTGACTGCCTGTTCTTCAAATCCAGCATAAAAATGTGCAGGTCTGTTTCTCCCGGTCTTCATTTCCTTATGAAGGCTCCTGTGTCACGTAAATCTTAGATTCAATGAATTTGCATGCTTCTCTCCTGTTAATCTTTTTCAGTTTAATTTTCAGACCCAACCAGGGACCCTACGAGAGTGGAGGAAAACTTTTTCCTCCCCTACACTGGAGAGTTTCTGCTTTATGGTAATCTGAGAAGCAGATTGTTTCCTGTTCATTTTTAGATTGAGGAGAGTAGAGGTAATTTCTTTCTCTGTAAAGCAAGAGTTAATTGAAGTTTAGATGAAGGTGAGGTAGACTCTGGTAATAGATTATTTTTTTAAGAGAAACTGACCAAACATGAATGAATGGGATCAGCCAGCTGGTAGAGTCGTTGCTTAGTTGCCTAGGGGTAGTAATTTGTAATCTGTCACCCCGAGTCAGGGTTGCTTGAAAATGTATTTTATGTGAGAATATTATATAAATATTCAGTAAAATGGCACATGAGTAGCAAGTTTTCTGGAGAGTCTGAAAAGATTTAGAAGAATCAAGGCATGTAAAACCATGGAAACAGAATTTTTATAGCTAGAGATGCATATCAAAAACCAAACAACAAAAAAATAACCAACCAACCAAAAACCCTGTTAGTAGTGGTCATTTATTGACTGAGAAGAAGTGGCAAAAAAAATTGATGAAAGAAGTACTCTTCATTTGAGAAGAAGCTGACCAAATGGGGGGAAGACGAGGAGGAGAGGAGGGGGACCAGGTCCCAAAGAACGGCTGGAGATGGGAAGCTGCAGCAGTAGAAATGAAAGGACACCACAAATATCCAGAAAAATCTGCACATCTTCTTCTGTCTACATGGGCCATGCTGTAAAATGAAAATTGGTGTTTTGGATGAAGAACTGCAAGAACGACAAGATCCTAAGTCGATGAAAATTATGTTTTCAGTATTCTGGGTCTAACAAGGAAAAAAGCAGAACTGGTACACTTTAGGGAGATTTTTTAAAAGGGTTGGGAAGTTGTGGTAGCTGACCTTGAAACTCCCTTATTGTTCTAAAACCAATTCTACAGTTGCAGTGCTTGTAGAGTGACTTCTTAGACCATATGCTCGTAGCCAAGTGGAGTGTCACTTCTGGTGCATCAGTGAGAAAAGCCATCATAAAAACCGAGTAGCTATATGGGATCGAACAATTTGTAAGTATTGGAGTAAAGCAGTGGTTCTCGAAATGTGGACCCTCAGCATGATGTTTTTGAGATGAATCACTGCTGTGTTAGTAGTTGGTTCATCTTTGCTGCTGAGTGGTAGCACATTGTATGAATATACCCACAGTTTATCTATTTACCTCTTGATAGATGTGGAATATTTCTGGCTTTTGGCTGCTGTGTTAAAGCTGGTATGAACATTTGTGTACAGTTCTTTGTTTAGACATATTTTCGTTTATCTTGGGCAAATGTCTAGGAGTGGAATTTCTGAGCCGTATGATAGCTTATTTTTAATTCTATAAGAAACGGCCACACTATTTTCCAAAGTGGTGTACGGTCACGCACTTCTGTCAGCAATGTATGAGCGAGCATTCCAGTTGTGCCACATCCTTGTCAACACCTCAAATTATCAGGCGTTTGAATTTTAGACATTCTAGTGGGGGTATAGTAGTATCTTACTGTGGTTTTAATTTACATTTCTCTGATGACTTATGATTTTGAGCATTTTTCATCCTGTGCCTGCTTTTTAAAAATTTGCGAAATACTTAAAGACCCTAGCCTGTAACTGTGGGTGGAGTCATAGAATTCCAAAAGTCTTAGCACACAACAGCACAGCCATTTCACATTGGTATAAATCTCTACAATCACAGTGCTCTTAGGGTGGGTACTGTACACATAGTTCATGACACATGATAGTTTCAATAAACATAGCTGAATTACGGTCTAGTGAAATGCTTAAAGGCAACAGTTGCCATAAGTAAGGGTGGGAAGGGTTTTTCAGAAGGTAGTGTATCTGATTTAACTTGAATATTTCAATATCTCTCATTTTATTAGGCAGTGAAGCTCCTAGGGGGAAAATCGTGTTTAAGATTATTTTTAAATAAAATGTGTGGAATAATGACAGAAGCCATGAAACTAGAAGATTAGAAAAAGAGTGCTGTGTAAAGCAGTTCTTTAAAAATGCAGGGCATGCTCTTGCCTGGACTTAGTTTCTTCATCTACAAAATGGGACAATTAGTGAATCTGAGTCCTCTTTCAGCGAAGTCATTGCTTGCTATTGAACTGCCCCACGATGATTAGGTAGTTTTTTCATATGATTAGATTACTAGATTTAACAACATGGTTTTGGAGGAAAAAGAATATTAGTACTAACAGTGAGATAATTTTCCTTTTTTCTCTATTTAAGATAATTAAGTGAAATGAACCTCTGGATTTTCTAACTGTGATAGTCTAATATTCACGAGATCTTTTCCCCAACATGTTGTTATGAAAAATTTTCAAACATACAGAGAAGTTGAAAGAATGTTATGATGAACACTCATATACCTACCACCTAGATTCTACAATTAACATTTTACTATACATGTTTTATCACATATCTATCCATCTGTTGATTGCTCAATCCATCATATATTTTTTTTACATATTTCAAAATAAATGACAGACACCAGTACACTTCCCTGTAAAAGCTTATAAATTCTTTTTGAAGGATGGAGTCTCTGGGTATACCTATGCTCTGTTGCATACACATGCCTGTTTTCTGGAAATGAGATACTAGTGTATTTCCTAGAATAAATATCTCTAGATATCAGCCTTTAGGACAGTGGCTCTCAACCAGGGGCAATTTTGCCCCTTAGGGGTCATTTGGCAATGTCTGGAGACATTTTTGGTTGTCACGACTTGGATGTGTTACTAGCATCTAGTGGGTAGAGGTCAGGGACGCTGCTAAACATCCTAGGATGCACAGGATGGCCCCCACAACAAAGAATGATCCAGCTCAAAATGTCAGTAGTGCTGAGGTTGAGAAACCCTGTTTTAGGAAATGGTAAACTTATCTCTAGAGTTACCTAGAAACAAATTGTAGTATAAAGTTCTTTTCACACGGTGTAGGAGAGCTCAGCAAAACTAAGAGGAAACAAAGGCTTGGAGAACAGTTTCTTTTTTTTTAACTACCCTTGTTCTGCTTGTGAAATTATTTTACTGAGGTATCTTGTGCTCATGATTTAATTTCTTCTGTTCCTCTTTTTTCTCATTTAGATCTAAAATAATCATGCATTTTCTTGCAAAGTGGTCTGAAATCTGCAGATGACAAGGGACAAAGAACTCAGCATTTTCAGGATGACAACTGTCCCACACAAACAACCCCTACGGAATGAGCAAGCCTTCTCAGGAGTTAGGGATAAAAGGGGCAAGGGGAACAGGGGTCCAAACAAGACGCATGGATTGATCTGTCTTTCTAGTTTTCATGTATGTTATTGTTTCCTTAACCCTCATGGCATCTCAATTTAGGTCATCTGAACAGAGTTTGCTTTGAATTTCTCATCTCTGCTTTCTCTGACATGCACATAATTGAGAAGAATAAAAATAGAAGGAAAGCAAAGGGTTGAAAGACAAAAGCAAAAATGTAAAATCATACTTGGCAACAATTATTCTTTCATGGTAATTATCAATGTGTTTTTGCCTCTAAATAAGTTAGATGTTCCTTTTCCATGTACCTACCAACCTCACCCTCATCCCCATCATTAGCCGAGTGTCATAAAAACTACCGTGGAGAGGCGAAGGAGCGCAAATCCTCATCATTTCTCATACTGGAAAAATAGAATACTGTATTTGAAAATCTCCACCTTATAATTGCGCTCCCTTCAAGCATCAAAAATGCAGACCAACTTGCCAGACTGATCTTGGTACGTTCATGGTAACTTTGTGGTTTTGTGTGTCTCTTTTTCCTTGAAATTATTTATTTGCTAATTTTTAAAATAGATAAACCATTCCTAAAGTAAAAATTCACTGGATGCAAGAGGATACACAGTGCAAATGAATCTCCATCCACCCTGTATCCTCCCTCAGTGCCCCAAACAACCATTGTTGCCAGCTTTTTGTGCATCACTCCAGACACATTATATGCCTATCCAAGCATGTGCTTAGTCTCCCTGCTCCTCCTTATGCAAATAGAAACTTCATGTACACTGTCCTGTACCATGCTTTTTATTTCAAATGAGCTATACATACAGTAAAGGGTGCAAGTCTTAAGTACACAACTCAACGAATTTTTACCTAAGTATACACCTGTGAAACCAGTCAAGGTAGAGAATGTTGTCAGCATCTCAGAGGTTCCTTGGTATCTAGAGAAGCCAAGAATCTTCAATCTAAAAGAGACCTCCTCCTCTAAGATTTGAACTAGCAGTAAATTTTTTTAAAGTATATATGTATGTATTTTTATTTTATTGAGGTCATAGTAGTTTATAACATTGTGAAATTTCAGTTGTACATTATTATTCGTGAGTCACCATGTAAATGTACTCCTTGTGCCCACCCCCCAACTCTCTTCCCCTCTGGTAGCAACTAATCTGTTCTCTTTGTCCATGTGTTTGTTTATCTTCCACATATGAGTGAAATCATATGGTGTTTGTCTTTCTCTGTAGGGCTTATTTTGCTTAACATAATACCCTCAAGGTCCATCCATGTTGTTGAGAATGGGACGATTTTGTCTTTTTTATGGCTGAGTAGTATTCCATTGTATATATACATCATGTCTTCTTTACCCAATCATTTGTTGATGGGCACTTGGGTTGCTTCCACGTCTTGGCTATTGTAAATAATGCTGCAATGAACTTAGGGGTACATAAGTTTCTTTGAATTGTTGATTTCAAGTTCTTTGGATAAAGAACCAGTAGTGGGGTAGCTGGGTCATATGGTATTTCTATTTTTAGTTTTTTGAGAAATCTCTGTACTGTTTTCCATAGTGGCCGCACCAGTTTGTATTCCCACCAGGAGTCTATAAGGGTTCCCTTTTCTCAAGATCCTCTCCAACTTTGTTATTTTTTGTATTGGTGATTATAGCCATTCTCACAGGTATAAGGTGATATCTTAGTGCAGTTTTGATTTGCATTTCCCTGATGATTAGTGATGTTGAAGTTCTTTTCATCTGCCTATTGGCCATCTGTATGTCTTCTTTGGAAAAATGTCTGTTCAGATCCTCTGTCCATTTTTTGATCAGGTTGTTTGGTTTTTTGTTGTTGAGTTGTGTGAGTTCTTTATATATTTTGGAGATTAACCCCTTGTCAGATATATGATTTGCAAATATTTTCTCTCAGTTGGTTGGTTGTCTTTTCATTTTGTTTATGGTTTCCTTTAGCTTGCAGAAGCTTTTTAGTCTAATGAAGTCCCACTTGTTTTTTTTTTTTATTTTGTTTCCCTTGCCTGAGTAGACATGGTATTCGAAAAGATGATGCTAAGACCAATGTCACAAGCGTACTGCCTATATTTTATTCTAGGAGTTTTATGGTTTCACCACTTACCTTCAAGTCTTTGATCCATTTTGAGTTAATTTTTGTGTATAGTGAAAGATGATGGTCTACTTTCGTTCTTTTGCATGTGGTTGTCCAGTTTTCCCAGTACCATTTATTGAAGAGACCTTCCTTTCTCCATTGTGTGTTCTTAGCTCCTTTGTTGAAGATTACCTGTCTGTAGACATGTGGTTTTATTTCTGGGCTTTCAATTCTGTTCCATTGATCTGTGTGTCTGTTTTTGTACCAGTACAATGCTGTTTTGATTACTATAACTTTGTAGTATCTTTTGAAGTCAGGGATTGTGGTGCGTCTAGCTTTGTTCTTTTTTCTCAGGATTTCTTTAGCTATTTGGGGTCTTTTGTTATTCCATATGAATTTTAGGATTCTTTGTCCTATTTCCATGAAGAATGTCATTGGGATTCTGATTGGGATTGCATTGAATCTGTAGATTGCTTTAGGTAGTATGGACACTTTATATTTATTCTTCCAACCCGTGAGCATGGAATATCTTTCCATTTCTTCATGTCATCATCCATTTCTGTCAATAATGTCTTATAGTTTTCATTGTATGGATGTTTCACCTTCTTAGTTACATCTATTCCTATATGTTTTAATCTTTTTGTTGTGGTTGTAAATGGATTGTGTTCTTGAGTTCTCTTTCTGTTAGTTCATTATTAAAGTATAGAAATGCAACTGATTTTTCTAAGTTGACTTTGTACCCTGCAACCTTGCTGTAGTTGTTCATTATTTCTAATAGTTTTCCAATGGATTCTTTAGGGTTTTCTATATATAAAATCATGTCATCTGCAAAGAGTGAGAGTTCTACTTCTTCACTGCAAATTTGGATACCTTTTATTTCTTTTTCTTGCCTCATTGCTCTGGCCAAAAGCTCCAGTACTATGTTGAATAAGAGTGGCAAGAGTGGGCACCCTTTTCTTGTTCCTTTTCTCAGAGGGATGGCTTTCAGTTTTTCCCCATTGACTATGATGTTGGCTGTGGGTTTGTCATATATGGCCTCTGTTATGTTGAGGTACTTTCCTTCTATACCCATTTTATTGAGAGCTTTTATCGTGAATGGATGTTGGATCTTGTCAAGTGGTTTCTCTGCATCTATTGAGATATTCATATGGTTTTTCTTCCTCATTTTGTTAATGTGGTGTATCATGTTGATTGATTTGCAGATGTTGAACCATCCCTGTGTCCCTGGTATAAATTCCATTTGATAATGGTGTATGATCCTTTTAGTGTTTTGCTGTATTCTGTTTGCCAATGTTTTGTTGATTTTTGCATCTATGCAATCATTGCTGGTTTATGCATCAGCAATATTGGCCCGTAGTTTTCATTCTTTGTGTTGTCCTTGCCTGGCTTTGGGATCAAGGTGATATTGGCCTCATAAGATGTGTTAGGAAGTGTTCCATCTTCCTCAATTTTGGGGAATAGTTTGAGAAGGACAGGTATTAAATCTTCTTTGAATGTTTGGTAGAATTCTCCAGAGAAGCCATCTGGTCCTGGGCTCTTATTTTTTGGAAAGTTTCTGATTACCGTTTGAATCTCTTTACTTGTGATTGGTCTATTCAGATTCTCTGTTTCGTCTTGATTCAGTCTTGTGAGGGAGTCTAAGAATTTATCCATTTCTTCTAGATTATCCAATTTGTTGGCATATAGTTTTTCATAGTATTCTCTTATAATCCTTTTTATTTCTGTGGTATCCATTGTAATATCTCCTCTTTCATTTCTAATTTTATTTATTTGAGCCTTCTCTCTTTTTTTCTTAGTGAGTCTAGCTAAGGGTTTGTCAATTTTGTTTATCTTCTCAAAGAATCAGTTCTGAGCTTCATCGACCCTTTCTCCTGTGTTTTTGGTTTCTATTTCATTGATTTCTGCTCTAATTTTTATTATTTCCCTCCTTCTGCTGACTTTGGGCTTTTTTTGTTCTTCTTTTCCTAATTCTGTTAGGTGTAGTTTAAGATTGCTTATTTGAGATTTTCCTAGTTTGTTAACATGGGCCTGTATTGCTATGAATTTCCCTCTTAGGATCACTTTTGCTGCATCCCATTTGAGTTGGTATGGTGTATTTTCATTTTCATTTGTCTTCAGATATTTTTTGGTTTCTCCTTTAATTTATTCAATGTTCCATTGGTTGTTCAGTAGCATGTTGTTTAGTCTCCACATCTTTGTCACTTTCCCAGCTTTTTTCTTGTAGTTGATTTCTAGTTTCCTAGCATTATGGTTGGGAAAGAGGCTTGATCTGAGTTCAGTCTTTTTAAATTTATTGAGGCTTGCTTTGCTTGTATTCTTTTGTTTGCCATTAGCTCGGAGTATCATCTTCCATCCCTTCACTCTAAGCCTATGTTTGTCTTTAGGGCTGAGATGTGTTTTCTAGAGGCAGCATATTGTTTGGTCTTGTTTTTTAATCCATCCAGGCACTCTGTGTCTTTTTTTCCTTTGAGAATTCAATACAGTTACATTTAGAGTGATTATTGATATCTGAGGGCTTGATGCTGCCATTTTATCACTTATTTTCTGGTTGTTCTGTATTTCCCTTGTTTCTCATCCCATGTATTTTGGACTGCCAATTCAGTTTGGTAGCTCTCTATGATGGTTTTCTCCTTATTTATCATTTGTGTCTCTGTTCTGATTGTTTAAGGGTTACTGTGAGGTTTGTATAAAAAGTCTCGTAGATGAGATAGTCCATTTTCTGATAGCCTCTTACTTCCTTAGTCTAAGCAGGTTCCATCCCTGTCCTCTTCCCCTTCTAAGTTATTGTTATCACAACTTGTTCCATTTTGTGTTGTGAGTTTGTGGTTAAAGTGCTGAGATTATAGTTATTTTTGATGCTTTCCTTCCCTTTATCTTTAATGTTATAATTGTTTGCTAACCTGTTCTGATAGAGAGCTGTGATTTTCTGATTTTGTCTGCCTATTTATCTCCTTGCTCAAGGCTTTATAAGCCCTTTCTTTTTTTTGTTCAGGTATGAGTGCCTTCTTGATAATTTGTTGTAAAGGGGGGGTCTTGTGGCAATGAACTCCTTCAGCTTTTGTTTATCTGGGAAAGTTTTTATTTCTTCATCATATCTGAAGGATGTTTTCACTGGATAGAGTATTCTTGGCTGAAATTTTTTGTCTTTCTGAATTTTGAATATATCATTCCACTCTCTCCTAGCCTGTAAGGTTTCTACTGAGAAATCTGCTGAAAGCCTGATAGAGGCTCCTTTGTAATTTGTTTTCTTCTGCCTTGCTGCCCTTAATATTTTTTCTTTGTCATTGACTTTTGCCAGTTTTACTATATATACTCTGGAGAAGCTCTTTTTTACATTTATGTAAATGTTCTGTTAGCTTCTTTTACTTGTAATTCCAGCTTCTTCCCCAGGTTTGGGAAGTTCCCAGCTGTTATTTCTTTCAACAAGCTCTCTGCTTCTTTCTCCCTCACTTCTCCCTCTGGAATACGTATAATCATTATGTTGCATTTCCTAATTGAGTTGGATATTTCTCTGAGAATTTCTTCATTTCTTTTTAGTCTTAGTTCTCTCTCCTCCTCCATCTGAAGCGTGTCTGTATTTCTGCCCTCCAGATTGCTAATTCTGTCCTCCATAAATCAGCTCTGTTATTCAAGGACTCCAGATTTGTTTTTTAATCTCATTCACTACGTTTTTCATCTCCAACGTTTCTGACTCGTTTTTCTGATTGTTTCAGTCCATTTTTTGAAGAATTCCCTCTGTTCATTAATTTTATTCCTGGTTTCATTGAACTGTCTGAATTATCTTGTAACTCATTGGGATTTTTTTATGATAGCTATTTTGAATTCTCTGTCATTTAGGTTGTAAATTTCTGTGTCTTCAGGATTGATTTCTGGGTGCCTGTCATTTTCCTTCTGGTCTGGAGTATTAATGTATTTGTTCATAGTACTTGATGGGTTAGATTTGTGCTGTCACATAGTGGTAGTATCTGGTCACAGATTCCACCTGCTGCCACGTGGGGGTGGGGGTCAGGAACTGTGTATTCTGAGCGTGCTGCAATCCTCAGTATCTGTGCCTGTCCTTTGGAATCTATGCTGACAGGGCCTGTCTGCAATTGCCTGCTCACCACTGCTGCTTTACATATGCATGCACATGTGCTCTGGCGGGCGTCCCTTGCTCTGACCAATCAGCCAAGCTGGTGTGCCAGGCGAAGGTAGGGGCTCTTTCTTTCAGGTATGTGATCCTGTGGTATTCTTACTCTGCCCTTGCCCCCGGAGTTGCTGGCTTGATGTAGACAACCTGGCAATAGCTTATCCTTCTCTGTGTGGTGCTTTCCCATGGCTGGAAGGCAATTCAGAGAGTGAAGTCATTCCCACAGAGAGCTGCTCTTCCCCCCTCTCTTCTCAGAGCCACATGTGGTCCTGCTTCCTAGGTCACTCCCTAGGTAAGGAGATCCCCTTACCTCCTTCCATTTCCTCCCAGGGGCCCAGCACCTCCACTATCAGATGTATGGCTGCGTGCATGTCTCAGACACCTATTGTGTTGTGTGAATGTCCTCTGGTGATTTATGAATGGCTTTTTCATTGTATCTTATGGGGGAGGGTCTAAGGGAAGTGCTCACTCCGCCATGATGCTAACATCACTCCCCCTAAGGATATTTTTTTAAAGTAAGAAATTTCTATATATGCCTTTGCCTCTTTGCCAAGCCAGTCACAGGTGAATTCCTGGGTATCTAACACCTATTGTAAATACATTCTTAATTTTTTTAAGTATAAATGGTAGGACTGAAATCTCACTATTTGCTCTGGATTCAAGGTAGTCTGGGAAATGCTGGCAATTTAGAGAGAGATAGAATGCTTTGAAAAGCATCATTCTAATTTTGTTTCTACCACCTAATGGCTTGGTAATTATGCACAAGTTGATCAACTTCTATGAGACTCAATTTCCTCGTCTGTATAAGCAAGAATGCTTACTTGGCAAGGCAGTTGGGAGAACTGCAAATAGTAAATATTTGGTGCCTGGCTCATGTTAGCTGTGATCAGAAGAGAGAGTTGTAGGTTTAAGGAGTAGAGAAGTGGAAAGAGAAAATCTTCAGAACCATAGCAGAGAGTATTTTGCTTCAATAATGAAGTAGAGAATTTCTTTTCTTGTAGAGTTTGAGATTCTCTTTTATCAACAAAGAAGTATGAATACATTTTGGGAACTTATTAATCCCTTTGGGAAAATCTGCCTGGAGGTGGCACGGTTTTGGTGCTCTAGTTCAAAAACTGTTTAGGGTCTGTTCTGCTTAGAGAAAAGTGTGACTTTCTGGTTCCATGGATGTCACCTTTTTCCTAAAGTGCCACAGTTTGGAGGTGGCAACATTAAGATGAAGAATTGTCCCTTGGGGGCTTTGCTGACTGCCCAGACCAGGCCACCCAGGTTGGCTTCACCCTTGCAGATCCAGAACCTGAATTTGTCAGTGGGCACAGTGTTGATTGTACTCTGAGGGAGCTCGTCCATGTTTATAAGAGACAGAATGCCAATTTATTAGTTTTCCAGCTTGGAGTATATTCTGTTTTAATTGCCAGCAGACTCATGCCTCTTAGCCTGAGTAATTGGCTAAGAATTTAGGGAGATGAGGCAATTTAGGGAGATGAGGAGTTGTTATAAAAGAAAGTGGTAAGGGTGGAATTAGGAAAAATGTGGTGAATAATCTCAGTGACTTGTTCCTCCTGGCTGTGTATGTTTCTTCTTAGCCAGTGTTGGGTAAACATGGCCTACTTCTGGGTTTCTGGGCTTCCTTTTCTAGTCTGGAGTCTGACTATGCCCATTCTGGGGTCACACTTCCTCCAAATAGGTGCAATTCAGTTGATTTAGTTTCCATCTAATGTGTTATAACCACATTTAGTCTTTTTCCTTTCTGAGATTATAACCAGGATACAGAGACAGATCTGGGGCAGGGGAGTGTACTTGTGTGTTTAAGAGTGGGCAAGGGCTTTCATTAAGAAAAATATCTAAAATTAGATTTGACTGAGGATATTTATTTAGAAATAAATCCTGGGGCTGGCCCCATGGCCGAGTGGTTAGGTTTGTGTGCTCTGCTTTGGTGGCCCAGGGTTCACCGGTTCAGATCCTCGGCACAGACCTACATACTTCTCATCACACCATGCTGTGGTGGCATCCCACATAGAAGAAGTAGAATGACCTACAACTAGGATATACAACTATGTACTGGGGCTTTTGGGGAGAAAAATAAAATAAGAGGAAGATTGGCAACAGGTGTTAGCTCAGGGCCAAACTTCCTCACAAAGAAGAAAAAAAAAGAAAGAAATCCAATTTGAAGCCAATATTTATTAAGAATGTCCACAGCCACTCCACCACTACCCTCCAGGAGGGAAAGGGTGATGAAGAGTATGTCAGAGTGGAAAGAGACAATGGTCTTAGCTGATTGGAATTATACTATCTGACTGCTGTGGACTGAGTGTTTGTGTCCCCCTCAAATTCATATGTTGAAATCTTAACCCCCAGTGTAATGGTATTAGGAGGTGGGACCTTTGGGGTGATGAGGTCATAAGGATGCAGCTCTCATTATGGGATTAGTGCCTTTATAAAAAGACCTGAGAGAGCTCCCTCTCTCTATTCTCCACCATGTGAGGATACAATGAGAAGATGGCCGTCTGCAAACCAGGAAGTGGGCTCTCACCAGACACTGGATCTGCCTGCACCTTGATCTTGGACTTCACAGCCTTAAGAACTCTAAGAAGTAAATGTTTGTTGTCTAAGCCACAGTCTATGGTACTTTGTTATAGCAGCCTGAACTAAGACACTGATTTTGCAAATTTTATGGAAACATCTGACTGTGTGGAACGTATAGCTAGCATTCCTCCCCGGGGTCTTGGAAGGTGTCTATCCAGTGAGGGGCCCTGAAGCTTCACAGTAAAACCACGTCTGCCGGCTTAGAGGAGTCCCATCTGTGACAACCCTGTCAGAGTCCGCCCACAGGTGGCCTTTTACATTTCCACATGGGTTTTGCTAGTTCTCTCTCAGATGTCAACTGTATTTTCAGGGCTCCACACATGACTGTTACAGAAGATGTCGAATGTGTTGAATGACTAAATAATGGATCTTTTAAAACCATATTTTAACCAGTCCAATGACCTCCTCTTTTCTATTTCCTTACTATTTACCATCCCTAGTTGGAGTGTTGCAGGGAGGGGAGGTGGATGAGGATAAAGGCTTGCTAAAAGATGCGTTAGAGATTACAGGTGCTGCGCTAAGACATCACTGCCTCTATGAACATGCTTGTGGCTTTAAGGAGCTGCCCCACGGGACATGCCACCTACAGTCCAGAGATCCTTGAGTATTTCTGGCGGACTTTATGAATTATCGTCCAGAGGTGGGTAACATTGAAAGAAGTGACAGGCTGGATTTTCATTCTCTCTCTAGAAGACGGGTCAAGAAGAAATGGGTTTAAATAGCAGCACGAGATTGGAGTTAGATAGAAGGGAAAACTTTTATTTATTTTTTTTTAAAGATTTTATTTTATTCCTATTTCTCCCCAAAGCCCCCTGGTACATAGTTGTATATTCTTAGTTGTGGGCCCTTCTAATTGTGGCATGTGGGACGCTGCCTCAGCATGGCTTGACGAGCAGTGCCATGTCCGCACCCAGGATTCGAACCAGTGAAACCCTGGGCCGCCAAAGCAGAGCGCACGAACTTAACCATTCGGCCATGGGGCCAGCTCCCCGGAAAAGTTTTATTTTGAGGAGAGCATGGACTATTAAGGCAATTATGGATCTATCTTTCTTTTAGCTCTTAGTAGATCATCGGATTCTCATCTTTCTGAGGCGCTTTAGGCACAGGTTTATTTCATGTTAGGAGACCAAACAAAATTGCTGCTCGAGATTCCTTCCAGTTGAAATGACATTCAGTATGAGTTTACCTTGTTTAAAGCAAATCCAATATCCTAAGTTCAATTTACTAAAAAGAAAAAAAATGTGTTTTAGGGGTGGGGGACAGGGTAAGAAAGGACTTTTTAATGTAATGAAGAACTTACAAGTTTAGTTTACATAACAAGCTGTCTTTTAGTATGTTTAAACTAGGGATCAGTAAACTACAGCCATGGGCCAAATCTGGCCTGCTGTTTGTTTTTTTTTCTTTTAAACAACAGAAATTTATTTTCTCACAGTTCTGGAGACTAGAAGTCTGAGATCAAATGTCGGCAGGATTGGTTCCTTCTGAGACCTCTCTCCTTGGCTTGTAGATGGCTATCTTCTACCTGTGTCTTCACATGGTCTGCCTTCTGTCCTGCTGTCTGGTTTTGTAAATAAAGTTTTATTGGAACACAGCCAGACCACCCATTTGTTCACATATTGTCTATGGCTGCTTTCGTGCAACAAGGGCAGAGCTGAAGAGTTGCCACAGAGACCATATGGCCGGCAAAGCCTAAAACATTTGCTATCTGGCCCTTTACAAATAAAGCTTGCCAAGTTGGTTTATATGATTAGATTTACAGCAATTCAATTACACACATAGTGTTTGATATCAGATACAGTTTAGTTTTACTCAATTGCATGGTCCACGAGGAATTTAATTGGGGTATATTTTGTAGGTTGAAGATTAAATTTTTACTTTAGTGAAAAGCCTAAATAAATAATCCTCTTACAACATCTGTCCTTTTCTAGTTATGGCAGCTAAATGCAGTGCTGACTAAATAATCTGCACAAATTATTTTGTGTTGAATCAGATTATGTGACCATGTTAAGATTCCATGATTGGCTTCAGGAAGTGCTCAGATGCTATTCTCACCATAAGTGAAGTAAATGGTTTAAATTATGGCATTGCTGACATGATAAACTGTGTGAAATCAGAAGGTGATTTGACACTAGACTATACCACCTATTGCTTCATTTTCTATTTTACTAATATACTACCTTTAATTTTTTATGAGTGTGTGAGAAAGATTGGCCCTGAGCTAACATCTGTTGCCAATCTTCCTCTTTTTGCTTGAGAAAGATTGTCGTTGAGCTAACATCTGTGCCAATCTTCCTCTATTTTATGTGGGATGCCACCACAGTGTGGCTTGATGAGTGGTGCTAGGTCCACACCCAGGATCCGAACCTGCAAACCCTGAGCCGCCAAAGTGGAGCGCATGAACTTAACCACTATACCATGGGGCAGGCCCCAATACTACCTTTAAGTTTTGATGTCACTTCGTCACCTTTTTAATCTGCATTCTAATATGCTGCCTTCCATCAACCTGAATGGAATATTCAAGTTGCATTTGAATTATTTCGATCAAAACTTAATTTTTGAAATTTTTGGATCTTACAACAGTTTATGATTTTTTGAGTTTTGGTTCCTCCCAGGTAGGGAAATGTGTTTGGATCCCATGTGCAATTTCTGGCATGTCTTGATGTTCTTTGACAGTGTCATGGCTTGAATTGTGCCTGTCCCCCCCAAAAAAGATATTTTGGAAGTCCTATCAAGATTTTAACCCAGAGTTAATGTGATTTACTTTAATGGCTCCATCTGTATTTTAAAATTTCTCTCTCCCCACCCCCCCACCCACCCCTGGCCCCTAGCTGAGGTACAGAAAGCTAATCTTATCTGCTTGATAAGAAATAGCTAACTCTATGATCTGCTATTTCATCCTTGGTTAGCCTGACAAGTCAAGTAAAGAAATAGATGTTTAAGAACCTTGGCGATAATGTAGGGCATCATTTGAGTGACTCTCTTTATAGTAGAGAATGGTAGTAATTGCCGTGATTTATGGAGCCAATGAGTTATCGTTGACTTAGCTCAGCAAAATCAAATCACAACATTAATAATATTTAATGATCAATGATTTATTTTATTTATGGAAGAATATTTAATGTTTCCACAAGTGGTAACATGTGAAAAAGCCCACATCTTACCTTTATATGGTATGAGGTAGGGGATCAGATTAATTTTTTTCCCATATAGATATCTGGTTGCTCCATCATCATTTATTGGCAACACTTTTTTCTCCATTGAATTGCTTTTGTGCCTTTGCTGAAAATCATGTGACTATATATGTCCTACACCTTAGGGTTCATAGTTTTCAAAGCTCTTTAATGTTTATTTCATTCATACAACTTTGTGAGGTAGGCAGGGCAGGTATTATTAACCATATTTCACATACACGGAAACAGATTCAGAGAGGGTAAGCGGCTTGTTGAAACTCACACAGCTATAAGTGGCAGAAAGAATAAGAAACGGTCTCTGAGGAATCATCCAGTCCTCACTGCTATATATTGTGCTTCTCATCTCATTGTCATAGTGTATGGCTTTTATTTCAACCTCCGGTGGTTTGCTGAACATCTGAAATTCTTTGCAACAGCTTGAATTCAACAAGTCCAAAAGGAGCTCACCTCCAGTTGTTTCTCCTTCTCCCTACCAAATCTGGGTTTTTTCAGTCACCAAGGCTGAAAAGATTAGCTTAAGTCTTTACCTTCTTTTTTCTTTTCCTCACCTTCTGTAACCAATCAGATATTAATACTCATCTGTCGGCCAGTTTTCCTCTATACTGTTCCTCACAGCTAACCCTTCCGCTGGGACTTGTCCCACTGCCACACCCCACTGCAGGCCCCACACTTTGGGTCTGAATCAAAGCAGAAGTCTCTTTTTCTCTAGGCTAATGGCTCTCCACTCTGGCTGCACATTGGCATCTGCTGGGGAGCTTGCTCTCTCTCTCTCTTTCTTCCTCTCTCTCCCTCTCCCTTCCTCTGCTTTTCCCCCTCTCCTTCCCTCCTCTTCCCTTCCTCCCTTCTTCCCTTCCTGTCTTCCTCCCTTTCTCCCTCCCGCCCTCTTTCTTTCTTTCATTGAGATATAATTTACACGCATAAAACTTACCCTTTTAAGATGTACAACTCAGTGGGTTTTAGTGTATTCACAAAGTTGTGCAGCCATTACCCCTATCTAATTCCGGAATACTTTAATCACCTCAAAAAGAAATCCCATACCTGTTAGCAGTCATTCTCCTGGGGAGCTGTGAAGAATTACTGGTGCCTGGGCCCCACTCCCAGAGATTTTGATTTAATTGGTGGGGGGTGGGGCAGGGGCGTCAGTGTGTTTTAAAAGCTCCCCAGGTGATTCTACTGTGCAGTGAGAGTGGCAAACCACTGTGTCTGAGCCATTTCCACAGCAGTTCATCCCCATGTGGCTGCAGGCGCCGCTTCCAAACACATTGCTTTTATCAAGTCATCCCCAGCTCAAAAACCGTCAGTGATTGTCTGTTTGTTCAGAACAAAATCCACCCTGGCATTTAAGGCCTCCTGGGGCCAGCTCCCCATTTCATACCTGTCTGTCTAGTCATTGTCTCCCTTTCCATGGCTTCTCTGCCTCAGCCAAACTGGTTAAATTCTTGTTCCTTAAACCTCAGATGTGATAAGCACGTTCCAGCCTGAGCTCCTACCACAGATTCTGTGGCTGGCTGAGGTGGGGGATCCCCTAGGATCAGGGTGATCTTTATGGAAAGACACAAAATATTGGGGTGTTTAATTACCTCTCAGCAACCTGCAATGATGACACTTATCAAAAATATGACTATATTGCAAATATGTAATATTGAAAAAATCACAGCCAGGAGCAAACATGTCCCTGAAAAAAGACAACTGTCTTCCTTTAATATTGTTGACTTCTAGCAGATTAGCAGTAGCAAGCACCAAAGAGAGGAGAACAACTTATAAGAAATGATATCTGTGAGCAACTTTCTTGTGTGTGTGTGTATGTGTGTGTGTGAGAGAGAGAGAGAGAGCGAGAGAGAGAAGTGGGAAAAGACCAGCTCTGCTGAAGTTGGTTAGAGGTGACCCTGGGCCCCCCGCCCAGGTCTACCCACACTGCTCAGGGGTGTGGAGGGCATCTTCTGTCTCCTCAGTTCTGATTCCTTCAGAGGCAGGGCTGTGCTCTGTGTCCTCCGTGTCTGACACAGTGAGTGCCTGACTGTTATGTGCCCTAGGTACCCAAGGATGTGGCCCAGGCTTTGGGCTCACACAGACTTTGCCTCCTACATTGTGAAATCCTAGACAAGTTTGATTCTGGCCCTCAGTTTTCTCATTTGAAAAATGGGGAAAACAATGCCCATTTTTCAGCTTCAATGGGATAACATTGTTGGGAGACAGTTCTCCGTAGGTCTCTTGCGTATCTGCAGGTCTTGTAAGCAGAGACACTGCTCACAAAAACAGAGAGCTTTTATTCCAGACTATGTCTTTAAGGATATTTTTCAAGCAAACAGCCTTGGAAGATAGAGATAGTGTCTCCCTCCAGAGTAGAGGGCACATTTGTTTGCTGTCCTGTATAATGAAGATAATGCTTCCTACCCAGGCAAAGGTCAGGCAGACTTACTGCCCATCTTAAAAGATTTGGGTTCCTTAAACTTGGGACTCCTCTCCTGGAATTCAACCCCCCGTGTCTGCAGACTTCACTGCATCACGTTTTGGGAATTGGAGCTTGGGAGACCAGAACAAATGATGATACTCTGACTACTGCTACTGTTGTGTGTACTTCGTCACTGACCCAGGAACCTTGTGTCTTCTGCCAGCATCCATGAAACTGTGGCAGGCAAACTTGTTAGCTTGCAAGTAGAGTAAAACTCAGAGCCTTCACAATTTTTGCAAAATATATGTAAATCACGAATGCAGTTCTTGCCATGTACACAGCAGGTTCTTAATAAGTGGTAACAAATGTACAGTGATGACTGACAATGAAAGGGCAGGAAGATACCATCAACTGGTGACCTTTTTCCTCTACCCTTCCAAAAAGTAAAACATGGAGAAGCCTCAGAGTGGCTAGTGGAGAGAAAATAAACAGGGACAGCCGTGTCAAGGAGCCCTGGCCCGCTGGGAGGAGGGAGCAATTTTACCAAAGGCCGGAAACTCAGCTTCTCAGGCCCCAGGCAACAGCTCCTCCCTCGAACTGCATTTGTTTTCTGACTTCCAGGACTTGGGAAGGAAATAAAGGAGTGTGTGGGAGACAGAAGCCTCAGTGTAAGAGGGGTTTTTAGAAGCTGAACCTCTTAGAAAGGATACTTGGGAAGGGTCGGCCAGAGACCCAGGCTCCAATATCAACTGTGTCTGGACTGACGCTGCGCCGGACCAGGCAGTGTGGCTCCTCCCATGGAGGGAAATCACCCCCAGCTTCCACTAAGAGAGGGCTTAGGGCTCATTCCCACCTAACGGAACCTGTCCTGCCCACGGTCCACAGAAGATTATGGGGCAAGCATAATGCCCAGAACTCAAGGAGGAGTTTCTTGTGAGCGCCTGAGGAATCAAGCAGTTCTGAGAAGGGCAAGGAACCTGCTCTCACAGCCATGACGCTACACCACTCTCACTCATGTGTTTTTTTTTTTTTAAAGATTTTATTTTTTCCTTTTTCTCCCCAAAGCCCCCCCCACCCCCTCCGGTACGTAGTTGTATATTCTTCGTTGTGGGTCCTTCCAGTTGTGGCATGTGGGATGCTGCCTCAGCGTGGTTTGATGAGCAGTGCCATGTCCATGCCCAGGATTCGAACCAACGAAACACTGGGCCGCCTGCAGTGGAGCGCGCAAACTTAACCACTCGGCCACGGGCCAGCCCCGTCTCACTCATGTGTTTTTGCTCTCTCCTGTTAGAAACAAATTTGTGTGTGACAACATAAAGAGCTGCCTCCTTAAGGCCCCATCTCTCCTCCTAAGGGGGCCTGTCTCCATTTCCCCTTTTATAATCCTCTTGTCTTGTAGGCTTGCTACCTATTTTATGTATTGGTTTAGCATATCTTTTCCCCATTAGAATGCAAATCCACAAGAGCATGGGTTTTCTTTTTCTTTTTTTTAATATAAATTGAAAATTTCGATTAATTTTTTCCCAGTTTTATTGAGATATAATTGACATATAACATTGTATTAGTGTACAACATAATGATTTGGTATATGTATATATTATGAAATGATCACCACAATAAGTTTAGTCATCACCCATCACTTGACATAGTTACACATTTTTTTCTTCTGATGAGAACTTTTAAGGTCTACTCTCTTACCAACTTTCAAATATGCAATATAGTATTGTTAACTATAGTCACCATGCTGTGTATTACATGCCCAGAACTTATTCATCTCATTGTAGTGGTAGGTTTGTACCTTTTGACCACTTTCACCCATTTCCCCTACTCCCTACCCCCTGCCTCTGGCAACCACCAGTCTGTTCTGTGTTTCTATAAGTTTGGGTTTTTTTGATTCCACATATAAGTGAGATCATGCAGTATTTGTCTTTCTCTGTCTGACTTATTTCACTTAGCATAACACCCTCAAGTTCCATCCATGTTGCCACAAATGGCAGGATTTCCTCCTTTTTTATGGCTGAGTAATATTCCACTATACGTATATGCCACTTTTTGTTTGTCTTTTTGCTTTTTGGGTGAGGAAGATTGGCCTGGAGCTAACATCTGTTGCCAATCTTCCTCTTTTTACTTGAGGAAAACAGTTGCTGAGCTGACACCTGTGCCAATCTTCCTCTATTTTATGTGGGATGCTACCACAGCATGGCTTGACAAGCAGTGCTAGGTCCACACCCAGATCTGAACCTGCGAACCCCAGGCCACCAAAGTGGAGCATGACAACTTAACCACTATGCAACCAGGCTGGCCCCTATGCCACATTTTTTATCCATTCATCCATTGATGGACACTTAGGTTGTTTCCATGTCCTGGCTATTGTAAACAATGCTGCAATGAACCTGGGGGTACAGATAGCTCTTTGATTTCGTTTCCTTTGGATAAATACCCAGAAGTGGAATTGCTGGATCATATAGTAGTTGTATATTTACTTTTTTGAGGAACCTCCATACTGTTTTCCATAGTGGCTGCACCAATTTACAATCCTGCCAACAGTGCGCAAGGGTTCCCTTTTCTCCACATCCTCACCAACACTTGCTATCTCTTGTATTTTTGATGACAGCCATTCTAATAGATGTGAGGTGATATCTCATTGTGGTTTTGATTTGCATTTCCCTGATGATCAGTGATGTTGAGTATCTTTTCATGTACCTCTTGGAAAAATTTCTATTCAGTTCCTCTGCCCATTTTTTAATTGAATTGTTTTTTTTTTTTTTTTGCTGCTGAGTTGTATGAGTTCTTTTTTTTAAAGATTTTATTTTTGCGTCTTCTCCCCAAAGCCCCCTGGTACATAGTTGTACATTTTAGTTGTGGGTCCTTCTAGTTGCAGCATGTGGGACACTGCCTCAGCATGGCTTGATGAGTGATGCTAGGTCCACACCCAGGATCCGAATTGGCGAAACCCTGGGCTGCCGAAGCAGGGCATGTGAACTTAACCACTCAGCCACAGGGCCGGCCCCGTAAGAGTTCTTTATATATTTTGGATATTAATCCTTTGTCAGATATATGATTTGCAAGTGTTTTCTCCCATTCCGTAGGTTGCCTTTTCATTTTGTTGATGGTTTCCCTTGCTGTGCAGAAGCTTTTTTGTTTGATGTGGTCCCACTTGTCTATTTTGGGTTCTCTATTTTGTTTACTGCTATTTAAACAATAAGCAGTGGCACTGGGAGTGCTGGGTAAGGGTCTCGACTTGTGTTCTAGCCCCACTTCTGCCCTCTACCTGTGTGATAGCAGCAAATCATGTGATTGCTCTGTGCCTAAGTTTCCTTGTTATACGATAGGACTAGTACCATCTTCTCTGCCCAAGTCCCAGGGACACAGGATCATCAAATACTGGAATGCATGTGACAGTCCTAAACACATATCAGGTATTAATTCCTTGGTCTCTTGACTGGTTCTTCCCCACCCCCTGTTTCTTAACTTCCTCAAAGCCCACTGGGTCGGCTGCCTCTCCTAACCTCATATCTCCTGTTGTTTTTTTCTTTTTTACTTCCTGTTCTGCAAAGAGACTTTAGGCAACCCACAGAGGTCTTGGAAAGCACTTTCCGCAGATTTTTGAAAATTCTCTAGTTAAGCTTTATTTTCTACCAGGAAAGCCAGATTTAAAGAACAGATATCCCAGTGAAAGGAGAAGTGGTGCCTGAACGTCCCACCTGGACCTAGATGACTTGACACCCTTGCCCTGAAACTTTGAATGGGTACTGTTGGAGGGAGAAGACAGCAGGAGAGACGTAGAGGGGGAAGTCATTCCCTAGTTCAAATCCCTCCAATGGCCTGTGCCGCCATTCAGATTAAAAGCCAAAATCCTTACCATGGCCCATCAGGGCCTACACCATGATATCCCTGTCACCTCTCTGCCCTTCTGTGCTCACCTTCCCCTTGTTCATTATGTTCTTGCCACACTGGCTCCTAGCTGCTCCTCGAATGTGCCAGGCCTCCTTCTCATGCAGGGCCTTTGCACTGGCTATTTCTTCTGCCAGGAATGCCCTCCTCCCAATGGCTGCCTGGTTTGACACTTCATCTCTTTCAGGTCTTTGCTCAAATGTCACCCCCTCAGAGAAGACTTCTCTGGCCATCCGATTTAAAATTTCAGCCTCCTCCCTCTTTCCTGTGACCCTCCCCATCCCCCTTCCCTGGTTTATTTTTCTCCATAGCATTTTCCATCATCTTCCATGCTACCTATTTTGTGTATTTGTTTAGCATATCTTTTTCCCACTAGAATGCAAAGTCCACGAGGGCATGGGTTTTCTGTCCATTTTGTTGCCTCTACATCTCAGAGTTTAGAACAGTACGTGGAACCTAGTCAGTGCTCCATAAGTATCTGTTGAATAAATGAATTAGTAAAAGAGTGAAAGTGCCTTCCCTTCCATTTCCTCAACCGGGGGATCTGTGTGAATGATTGCATGTAGGCGCACGAATGTGTTGGAGGGTCCCAAGAGAACAGTCCCATGTAATCCCAAATTAATGGAGTGTGGGAAAGCAGAGCCTCCAGAAATGCACGAATTGCCTGAGGCAGTTCAGATTAATGGAAGGCATGATGGCACAGTGGGCTAGAGACCAGGTATAAAGTCAATCTTTACCTCTAACTGTTTAGGCAAGTTATTTAACTTGTCTGGGCTTCAGTTGTATCATCTGTAAAATGGGGAGGTTGGAATAAATAATCTCTGAGAAAAAGTATATAGCACTTTATAGTTAAAAAAATTTTTTTTACACCTATTAACTCTGAATCCTGTGAGGCAGCCAGGGCAGGTAGGCAGATGTGAGAGAACACAAAACTTTTTTGTCGTTAATTATAATCCTTACTGGACCCTAAAGAGTGTGGGTCCCATAAATGGAGGACCCTTTGTTTGCTGAGCAATATGGGGCCTTTGGGAAGTGACTAGGTCACTTCATGAATGGAATTAATGCCCTTATAAAAGAAACCCCAGAAAGCTCCTGGCCTATTCCACCATTTGAGGACATAGTGAGATGGCCATCCATGAATCAGGAAGTGGGTTCTCACCAGACACCAAATCTGCTGGTGCCTTGATCTTGGATTTCCCAGCCTCCAGAGCTGTGAGAAATAAATGTCTGTTGTTTATGAGCCACCCAGCCCATGGTCATCTGTGATAGCAGCCCAAACGGACTAAGACAGGGTCTTATTTATTATTTTAATCTCTCATCAGTTTATTATAATGAGACACTCCATTGCCTTGAGCTCAGTAATTGCTTTAAGCAGCAGAGCCTTCCTTGGCCTGATAAAATAGTCATCATGTTAAGAGTCATTAGGGTTGGAATTGAAGAAATCTAGAGCCTTTGCCTTAGCACTTTGACTTAGCAATTAAGTTTTTGATTTTGCACACTTAGGTAAATGGAAAAGCACTTTGAACTCACTTTTGGATAATTAGCACAAAGAGAAGATGGCTTTGCAAGTCACAATGTGGCACGGTTCAAACTGAGCAAATGAGAACAAAAATCAACAGTTTCATATTCATACAAACCTTCTGCCACAAAGAATTTTCATTTAATTTAAAGTGATAAATCTGGGTAATTATGTGATATGATTATTCATAAAACTGTTAATCAAACACATATATTTTGTAGCATCTCATACATAACTCTGCAATTGGAATATTTTAGGAAAATATATTATTTGAATTTTAAAATATCACTCCATTGTAACTATGTATCAGCAAAAATGGAAAAAAATATATCTTGGCTAGTTCTGTTTAGTCAGTTCTTGTAATGGAAGGTGTTAGATAGTATCCAAGAAATACAAATATAAATACAAATATAAATAATGCAATGGACTTGCTTCCAATGTGTAATTCCTGATAAACATCCAGCATAAATAAAGAAATATAAATTGGGTCTAAAATGGATATAAAAATGCTTTAAAAGTAAAAGTTTGTCATAGACAGATAAAAGACAAAAAGTCTTTTCTCCGTTTTCTTTATTTTGTTAAGTTTATACATAAGTACTTCTTGAGGGCATCTAATGCTTTTACTAGCCAATACCTTATTCAGCCATTTCCTACCTGAGATAGGAATGTATAAATACAACCAAAATGAAGATGGAAAGTTTGGAGGTGATTTAAAAAGCTGCATGTGTTTTAAATAGCAGAACATGATACCTAGTGCTAATGTTTGGAGGAATCCACAGATTGACTTTTATTTTATTTTATTTATTTATTTTTTTGAGGAAGATTAGCCCTGAGCTAACATCTGCTGCCAATCCTCCTCTTTTTTTGCCAAGGAAGACTGGCCCTGAGCTAACATCCATGCCCATCTTCCTCTGTTTTCTATGTGGGACGCCTATCATAGCATGGCGTGCCAAGCGGTGCCATGTCCGCACCCGGGATCTGAACCTGCGAACCTCAGGCGGTTGAAGCGGGACGTGCGCACTTAACTGCTGTACCATCAGGCCGGCCCCCACAGATTGACTTCTAGACACTAAGCTTTGCTTGTGCTCTCATTAAATGAAATTAATTCTCACGTGGTCTGGGGGGGCACCTTTCAAAAGAATATTCTCTTTTCAGTAGCTTAGAGGTATTCATTTGCCTCACTTGGATTATCCATATTCTCTTTCAGCTCAGCAATTTCCAGCTCACTTTAGAAAGTCATTTCATCCTTGGATGGGAGTGCATTTCCAGATATATTGGGCACTTCTGATCCCTGTTGGCTCAGAGGCCTTCTGAGATCACAGTCAGTGGAAACATTTTTCTGTGGATGACAACAATTGAGAGAATTATGGGTAACTCCGAGCCGGTGAAATAAACAGTTTATTTTCAATTGGGGTGTTTCTCTCGCAGATTAGCAGATGGGTTGGCAGTCAAGATTAAAGAGCATATTGAGGATTGAAAAAAAATGAAAATTAACTTCATTCTACTGTCAATGGACATTTAGGTTTTCTGCAGTTTTTCAATATTACAAATAATGTTGCGATGATGATTGTGGATGTTTCCCTGAGCCTATAAGATTTTCTCTAGAATATGTTCCCATAAGTAGAATTCCTGGGTCAAAGGGTGTATGCATCTTCAGTTTTACCAGATATTATCACATTGCTCTCCAAAATGCCTGTACCAATTTACACTCCCATCAGCAGGACATGAGAGTATCTGTTATTTATTCTACATCCTCACCAAAACTCAGTATTATCTGAATTTTTAACTTTTCTTGGTCCAGTGGAGGTAAAGTTGCATTTCATTACTGTTTTAATTTGTATTTCTCTGATGCATGGTCATATGGGACCTCTTTTCATATATCTGTGAGTTACCGATTCATATTCTGTTGGCTTGTTTGTTTTTCTCCCCTATTGGTTTGTAGGAGTGGATTAAAAATTATTCTGTGTAATTTTATGTCTTGCAAATAGCACCTCCTAGCCCATGCATTTTCTTTTCACTTTATCTTTTAGGGCATTTTGTAGTCCAGAAGTATATAATTTCCGTATAGTCGAATTTGTTGATTTTGCCTTTCGTATGTTAACAGATCATTCCCCGCATCATGGTCATGAACATATTTGTCTAAATTTGGTTCGAAAATTTGTAAAGCTTTATTTTTCACAACTGGAATTTATTTTTGTTCATTGTGTATATTAGTTCTCTTTTGCTGTGTAACGAGTTACTACAGACACTGCAGCTTATAATAGCACGAATTTATCAGCTCACGGTTCTGTAGGTCGGAAGTCTGGGATAACCTAGCTGAGCTCTCTGCTAAGGATCTCACAAGGTTGAAATCTAGTTGTTGACTGTGTGCTCATCTGGAACTTACAGTCCTCTTCCAGGCTAACATAGTTGTGGCAGAATTTAGTTTCTTGCAGCTGTAGGAGTGAAGTCCCCATTTCTTTTATGGCTGTTAGTCAGAGTCTGCTCTCAGCTCCTACAGTCTACCCACATTCCTTGCCATGTGGTCCCCTCCATCTTCAAAGCAAGCAATGAAGAATCTCCCTTGTGTGGAATCTCTCTCATGCTTCAAAGCTCTCTGATTATGAATATCTTCAGGAAGAGTCTCATCCTTTTTATAGGCTCACCTGATTAGGTCAGGCCCACCCAGGATAATCTCCCTATCTTAAGGTCAACTGATTTGGGAACTCAAATTTGTGGGTGCAAAACTTCTTTACAGCACCACCTAGATTAGTATTTGATTGAATAACTAGGAGAAGGTGTGTATGTATGTCCTAAGGGCCTATAATCTTGCAAACAATCTTAGAATTTTGCCTACCACATGGTGTAAAGTAAGGATTCATATCTTTTCCATATGCATCACCGTTTTATTTTCATTTTGGAAAATTTAAAACATATACAAAAGTAGAGAAAATAGTTTCTTGAATCTCTATGTTCCCAGCACCCAGCTTCTGTGATTCCACATGGCCACTCTTGTCTCATCTAGGTCCCAACTCCTTTCTCCCCCGCTCCCTAGATTATTTTTCAGCAAATTCAAGACATACTAGTTCATCTGTAAATGCTTCCATATGTGTCTTTAAAGACAAGGACATATCCTCAGGGGTCCATTACAACCCCAGCATTGATATGTGGTAATACATGCATAGAGTAGTACCAACTCAGTAAGCTCACCCGAGATTTGGTGTCCAGATTTGTTATTGGGGTTTCATTAAGTAGGCATGATTGATCATCATCCATGTAGTTGAACTCAGTCTTCATCCCCCCTCTGCTCCCAGAAGTCAGACTGATATGCTCCGCATAGCCCCAACTCTCTAATCGTGTGGTTGGTCCTCTTGGCGTGGTCAGCCTCTATCCTGAGTCATCTTGTTAGCATAAACTACAAGGTATGGTCTGAACGGTGCATTACTATGAATAAAAGAGACACTCCTATCTCTGGGAAATACCAAGGGTTTAGAGGTTACCTACCAGGAACTGGGGACAAATGAAGATGAAGATTTGACCAAAAAGGGCTTTGGAGCTCTGGAATCTATTTGTATGAACTCTGGAAAAACAAAACTGAAACTGGCTGGGCTGGGAATCAGGTTTTCTGAGCCCAGATGACCTTCAAGTCAGGATGGCACAGAATTACAGAATTCAACTATAAAAAACTCAACTAAATAAAACTGGCTCTGTCTCAAAAACAGGCATGTCTTTTAAAAAAAGGTCTTTGAGAAGTGCTCAGAGGGCTGAAATGGATGTGTTATCTAATTCTGCTCCTCTGTAAAGGCACTGAAATTATGTCTTTTTATAATGTGACATCCACAAACTGTCCTATTCTATCCAATGCATTTAATGGTAATGGTGAAAACTGAGCCCAAAATAAGTGCCTTTAAAAATCCTATCACAACTGTCTCGCAATTGACGGATCTACAAGTCTTTTCTCTAAAAGAGCTTCATTGTTACGTGCAGAGGAGAAATTGGCCCCCTACAAGGAGTATGCATTAAGTGATCTTAATATATTTTCAAAGAGACAAGCCAGCTTCTCCCAGTTGTAGCTTTAGTCCCGGTTTTTGTTCTGTTGAACACACCATCTGAGGATGGGATGAATACCATGACCATCACTTGGATCTTCTTGCAGCCAGAAGGAGTCCTTGGCCTATGGGACTCGATGAGGTACTCTGAGCGAATGCCAAGGTGTTTGGCAGATTTAAAATGTATGTGTACAAACTGATCTGCCACAGTGCTGGAACTCAGAAACACATATGTTCTCATGCTCCAAACCCGGAACTCTCTCCATCCCAACATCTGTCTCCCCATTAACTGTCCAGCAACGTAGCTGTGAAGCCCAGCACACGAGGTAAGTTCCTTTGAGGAGCATGGGCTGCTAACCACGGTGGACTTCAGGGACGAAGTGACTACTTTTGTTCCTCCCTGGCTCCCACCACTAGAATCTCCATTTGGATCACCAAGGCCAGCTTCTGGGGAACAGAGGTTTGTTGACTGTGGGCTTGGACCTGTTGGTTGACAGACTGTCCTTTGGAGGGAGGCTGTTCACGTGGGAGCAAATTTCTGGGAAGAAGTGGAGCTCTGGATTGCTGCTCCTCCAGAGGGGAGCTTCTAGAAGAAACAGCATGTTGGGAGCTAGAGCCAGCAGGGGGAGACTTGTAAGACAGCCCTGAAGAGTTAGTGGACTGTCATTTTGCCATGTGGCTCAGGGAAGCAGAGGGTGAAGCTGGGTTTGTGTGAGAACTGTGCTGGGGGCTGAAGCGCCTCCTGAAGAGGCTGCTCTGGAGGAATGGATGCTGAGACTCCGAGGAGGAAGGCTTTGGGTCCGGGCAGTTGCTACCAAACAGGGCTAGGTGGGGTGCAGGAGTAAAGCTTTTGTGTTGTCCCATGCCTGCATACAGACTGACTTGAGTCCGGGCTCTGTGGTTCTGCAATTTAGACCGTTGCTCTTCTGGAAAGCTTGGCTGAAGGGAGCCTGGCAGGAGAACTCTTTGTAGCCAGAACTCTTGGGAGTTTTCTTCTCAGACTGCTCCAGTGCCGCTGTCTGTTCAGCCAGAAAATTGAGGGGGTAATTACTGAGAGCTAAGGAGTGATGGTCCAGAAGAGTTGGGCTTTGGACAATTTCTTTTTTCTTTAAATTATATTATTGAGGTCATATTTGCTTATAACGTGTAAATTTCAGGTGTACATTATTGTATATCAGTTTCTGTGTAGACTGCATCATATTCACCACCAATAGTCTAGTTTTTATTCATCACCATACATATGTGCCCCTTTGCCCCTTTCACACTTCCTCCACCCCATTCCCATTTGGTAACGACTAATCTGTTCTCTTTGTCCATGTGTTTGTTTATCTTCCCACATGAGTGAAATCATACAGTGTTTGCCTTTCTTTGTCTGGCTTATTTCACTTAGCACAATATCCTCAAGGTCCATCCATGTTGTCACAAATTGCACAATTTTGTCTTTTTTATGGCTGAGTAGTATTCCATGGTATATATGTACCACATCTTCTTTATCCGTTCATAAGTTGATGGGCACTTGAGTTGCTTCCACGTCTTGGCTATCATGAATATCCACAATATTGGAATATTGTGAATATTTATTGTGAATGCTTCAAAGAACAAAGAGATGCATATATCTCTTTGATTTTATTGATTTCACATTCTTTGGATAAATACCCAGTAGTGGAATAGCTGGATCATGTGGTATTTCTATTTTTAATTTTTTAAGAAATTTCCATACTGCTTTCCACAGTGACTGCACTAGTTTGTACTCCCACCAGCAGTGTATGAGGGTTCCCTTTTCTGCACATCCTCTCCGACACTTATCTTTTTTATTTTAACATAATAGCCATCCTAACATGTGTGAAGTGATATCTTATTGTGGTTTTTATTTGCATTTGCCTAATAATTAGTGATGTTGAACATCTTTTCATGTGCCTCTGGCCATCTGTATATCTTCTTTGGAGAAATGTATGTTCAGATCTTTTGCCCATTTTTTCATTGGGTTGTTAGTATTTTTGTTGAGATGTATGAGTTCTTTATATATTTTGGATATTAACCCCTTATCAGATATATGGTTTGCAAATATCTTCTCCCAGTTGTTAGGTTGTCTGTTCGTTTTGTTGATGGATTCCTTTGCTGTGCAGAAGCTTTTTAGTTTGATGTAGTCCCATTTGTTTATTTTTTTCTATTCTTTCCCTTGCCTGGTCAGACATGGTACTTGAACATATGCTGCTAAGACTGATGTCGAAGAGCATACTGCCTATATTTTCTTCTAGAAGTTTCATGGTTTCAGGTCTTCCATTCAAGTCTTTAATCCATTTTGAGTTAATTTTTGTGTATGGTGTAAGATAATGGTCTACTTTCATTCTTTTGCACATGGCTGTCCAATTTTCCCAACATGTTTATTGAAGAGACTTTCCTTTCTCCATTGTATGTTCTTGGCTCCCTTGTTGAAAATTAGCTGTCCATGGACGTGTGGGTTTATTTCTGGGCTCTCAATTCTGTTCCATTGACCTCTGTGTCTTTTTTGGTGCCAGTACCGTGCCATTTTGTTTACTATAGCTTTGTAGTATATTTTGAAACCAGGGAGTCTGATATCTCCAGCTTTGTCCTTTTTTCTCAGGATTCCTGTGGCTATTGAGGGTCTTTTCTTGTTTCATTTCTAATTTTATTTGTTTGAGTCTTCTTTCTTTTCTTCTTAGTGAGTCTGGCTAAGGGTTTGTCAATTTTGTTTATCTTCTGAAAGAATCAGCTCTTAGGTTCATTAATCCTTTCTACTGTATTTTTTTTAGTCTCTGTTTTTTATCTCTTGTTTCTGGTTGTTCTATTTTTCCATTATTTCTTTTCTGCCGTATTTCTGACTGCCATTTCATCTTCCTGGTTTTCTGTGATGGTTTTCTCAGTTTTCTCTTTATTTATGATTTGTTGACTTTGCTCTGATTTTTTGTTTAGTGGTTAACATGAGGTTTGTATAAAAGATCTCATAGATGAGATAGTCCATTTTCTGATGGCCTCTTATCTCCATTAGCCTAAGTAGGTTCCATCCCTTTCTTCTTCCCCTTCTATGGTTTTATTGTTATACATTATTCTTTTTTTGTGTTGTGAGTTTGTGACTAAATTGAAGTGTTTATAGTTATTTTTGATGCTTTCTTTCCCTTTATCTTTTATGTTTCAATTAAGTGTTTGCTAACCTATTCTGATAGAGAGCTGCAATTTTCTAATTTTGTCTGTCTATTTATCTTCTTGCTCCAAGCTTTGCAAACCTTTGCCTTTTTGTTTCAGGTAGGAGGGTTCCTTTCATCATTCCTTGTAAGGCAGGTCTAGTGGTGATGAACTCTTTCAGCTTTTGTTTATCTGGGAAAGCTTTTATTTCTACATCATATCTGAAGGATAATTTTGCTGGATAGAGTATTCTTGGCAGATAGTTTCTGTCTTTCAGTATTTTGAATATTTCATTCCATTCTCTCCTAGCCTGTAAGGTTTCTGCTGAGAAATCCATTGACAGCCTGACAGGGGTTCCTTTTGAGGTTATTTTCTTCTGTCTTGCTGCCCTTAATATTTTTTCTTTGTCATTGACTTTTGACAGTTTTAACGTTATATGCCTTGGAGAAGGTCTTTTTGCATTGATGTCATTGGGAGTTCTATTGGATTCAAGTACTTGTTATGTCTAGTTGCCTCTCCAGGTTTGGGAAGTTCTCAGCTATTATTTCTTTGAACAAGCTCTCTGCCCCTTTCTTCCTCTTTTCTTCCTTTGGGAAACCTATAATCTTTATGTTACTTTTCCTAATTGAGTTGGATATTTCTTGAAGAATTTCTTCATTTTTTAAAAATCCTAATTCTTTCTCCTCCACTGGAAGCATTTCAAGGTTTCTATCTTCGAAGTCACTAATTCTCTGCTCCATAAGGTCTCATCTACTTTTTATGCTTTCTAAATTATTTTTTATCTCATTAATTGTGTTTTTCGTATCCAGAATGTCTGTTTGTTTTTTTTAGAGCTTCAATCTCTTTGGTGAAGTATTCCTTTTCTTCATTAATTTTACTCCTGAGCTAATTGAATTGTCTTTCTGAATTTTCTTGTAACTTGTTGAGTTTCTTTATGATATCTATTTTGAATTCTCTGTCAGTTAGATTGTAATCTTCTGTGACTTCAGGTTTGGTTTCTGGAGGGTTGTCATTTTCCTTCTGTTCTGTCATGGTACTGTAGTTCTTCATGGTGTTTGATGAACGGATCCTCTGCCAATGCATTTGTGGTAGTAACCACCTTTCTTTCTTTCTTTTTTTTTTTAAAGATTGGCACCTGGGCTAACAACTGTTGCCAATCTTTTTTATTTTTTCTCCTTTATCTCCCCCAACCCCCCTGTACACAGTTGTATATCTTAGTTGCAGGTCCTTCTAGTTGTGGGATGTGGGATGCCGCCTCAACGTGGCCTGACGAGCGGTGCCATGTCTGTGCCCAGGATCCGAACCCTGGGTCGCTGCAGCGGAGTGCGCAAACTTAACCACTCAGCCACGGAGCCGGCCCTAAGTAACCACCTTTCTTTGAGTACAGCCTTGGTTACTTTGGTTCTGGTCACCTGGGTCTTGTGTTCCTCCACTGGTTCTCTGTGGGCTTAGATGCTGCTGTCCCATGCACCACCTGTGCTGTTGTTCCCAGGTTGTCTTGGGGTGCTAGTTGCACCACTGCCAGGGGTGCTGGGTTCACGGGTGTCACTGTTGCTGGCAGGGTCCTGGGGACCTGGGACTTGTATACAGCCCCCGCTGCTGATGAAGCTGGTGTTAGGGTTGCCACCACTAGGGGCTGAGTCACCGGTTTTACTGTGGTTCCTGTTGCTTCTGACTGCGGATTCCCCCTGCTACTGTTGTGGGGGGCAGGAGCTGTTTTTTCTCTTCCCTCCCCATCTGCTTATAGTCGTGCCAGTTGGCTATTTTGCATTTGTGCAGGCTGGGCTGCAGCAGCTCAACAGGGAGCATTTGTGCAGGTGGGGCTGCTGTGGCACCTTGGGTGCTCCCACAGGCAGGCTACTGCTGCTCTGCAAATATTCACATATGGGCCAGGCTGCCCCTGCCTCCACTCACAGTTGCGCTGGCCACTGTGTGAAGATCCGCATCCTGGATTGCTGTTGCCAGGGAGTGGGAGGGGCCCATTCCCCTAGTTCCACTGTGTCCTGGGGGTCCAGTCCACCCACCTTCAGATGTATTGCTGCATGAATCTGTCAGGAGTCTTTTTGTGCTGTGTAAGAAATCCTCTGTTGGCTAATGGATGTCTGTTTAGTAGTAACTTAGAGAGGAGAGACAAAAGGAAAAACTCAATTCACCCAGATGCTGACATCACTCTCCAGAAGATTTATTTCTACTTTTGTACATAAAGACCTGTGACTTTTATGCAAAGCAATGGGGTTGCCAATTTGGGCTGATGGAATGAGAACCTTTTTATGAGGCTTAGCCTATGATTCCTTTACCTTGACTTTGAAGGAGCCATTACTTTGTTTTGATGTCAGGGACCCATGGTGTGGTCTGGTGTCCTTACACAGACAGCTGGTCTGCACCCAGTCTTGGGGCCAGAGAGTTGGAACTTCAGCATCCAGAAAAGCTTTCATGCAGTCCTCCACAGACTGGCTCTTGTTTCTGTCCAGATCACAGACCTCTTGTTTCATCTTTATCATCTGAAGAGCACCTTCCTGATTTCAGCATTCCATTGGAATTTCTTCTGGGCCCTGCTCCTCTTTTCTTCTTCCTTTCCAGAACAAATCTGTTCTCTCTGCTTCTTGTCTTTCTCCTCTTCCAGCATCTCTGCAGTATTTGCTTGTGTATGTCCCTGGCATTCATCCTGGTACTTGGCCATCTGCTCTGGCATTGTCCTGCCAATAGCTTCTTTAAGTTTCTGTAGAGGCTCCTTCAGATGCACCCCCACCCCCAGCTCACAGAGAGGAAATTTTTAAGCAAGTATGACCAGGGTGTCCTTGTGGCAGGGCAGGAATGGAGTCAAATGGCCATGTACCTCAGGACAGATCTGGCTGCTCAGCTTCCGGGTTTGCATCTCCATGCCGAATAGGATGTCATTAATATCCTGAGTGAAGAACTTCCATTTGCACTCTCCTTCAGCCTGATAGCTTGAACCAACTGCTCGATGCGCTCTTTCAGGGGCACTGGCAGGCCTTCAGGGAGGGAAGAGAGCTGTCTGAATTCCTAGTTCAATCTCACCCCATTGGAATCTCTTTCATCATCCATATCGCAGAAGGATCTTCCTTCTAGAGATTCACTGAGAAGCTGCTTCAAGTTCAAACCTGTCAGAAAGAACATGGCAATGGCCTCCTGGAGCAAATTGTTCTCAGAAGCAAGGGGTGGGAAGTGTTCCCTGATTCCCAGAGGTTTATGCTCCTTGTGCCTGTTTTTGCCGGGCCTGTTTCTCTGTCTGGAATTTCTTTAACATCTCTTTATCACTTGGATTCCCAGCAGCATTTCTTAGTCTTCTTTCCTTATCAGCATTGAGAGCTGTGAAGCCAGTTTGGGAAACTTGAGACTTGTTCATTCCTTCTCTCTGTCTAAGTGTCATCTGTTTTCTTCTTTATCATCTCACCATCTTCCTTCAACTTCTTTTTTGGTGATTTTTCCTGTTTTCTTTAATGAAGTCATTGTCAGATTCTAATGTTTGCTGTAACTGCAGTGTTCTCAAGTTAATGTAAAATTTTCCATAGTTAAAGGTGAGAGAAGCAGAAACAAGCTTATCACGTGCTTCAAGTCCAAATCCGTCAGTGGGAGAATCGGAGTCATCATACTCATCCCCCATACTGATCAAGTCCTGTATTTGATCTTTTCTATGATTCTTTCCACCCTCGTTTCTAGATTGAAGACTTCCTGCTGTTTCCTGTGCATTCTTCACCAGCTCTGGGTAGAAGAACTTTGGGCAGTGCTTGTTGTCTGGGTGAAAGAGAGTGAGTGTATTCTGAATAATTCTGCAGCTAGTTTAGAATCTCAGTGCTGTTCTGGTCTCCCAATCTCCTCTTGCCCAGGTTTCTTTTAAAAAATGTGGGATTCAGAGGATCTGGGAGAGAGGTGAACTGGATTCTGGTGGGTTCTGACACGACTACAAACAAGTGTTGGTAGTTGTTACCGTTTGGCTTCTTTGTCACAAGTGCAATAGCCCCATGGGCTGCAAATGTCCTCTGGCTGGCAGAGCGCACCAGATGCACTGGCTGCAGCTCCAGTTAGCAACTCGAGCCTGGAGCAAGTCTATCAGTGGTGCCCCATGCAGTTCCATGGTCCCTGTCCACAGATCCAAAAACTCCAGTAAGAGCAAAGAGAGGGAAAATCCCAACTCAAGGACTGTGAAACATCTCCGGAGACAGCAAGTTGGCTTGTGGTTAATGTCCTGGAAAAACTTGGAGATTTGGCTCTTTGAAAACCAGTTGTTACAAAAGAGCACTCACTGAAAACTCAACAATAAGAAAACAAACATACCAATTAAAATGAGCAAAAGATCTGAACATATACCTCACCAAAGAAGACATACAGATGGCAAATAAACATGAAAAAATGCTCCACAATATATGTCATTAGGGAATTGTAAATTAAAACAACAGTGAGATACCACTGCACACCTATTCGAATAGCCAAAATCCAGAACACTGACAGCACCAAATGCTACTGAGAATGTGGAGCAGTAGGAACTCTCCTTCATTCCTGATGGGAATGCGAAATGGCATAGTCACTTTGGAAGACGGTTTGGCAATTTCTTACAAAGCTAAATATGCTCTTACCATAATATCTAGCAATCAAACGTATTGGTATTTATCCAAAAAGTGTTGAAAACTTATATCCATACAAAAACATGCACACAGATGTTTATAGCAGCTTTATGCATAATTGCTAAAACTTGGAAGCAACCAAGATGTTTTGAGTTGGTGAACGGATACATAAACTATGGTACATGCAGACAAAGGAATATTATTCAACGCTTAAAAGAAATGAGCTGTCAAGTCGTGAAAAGACATGGAGGAATCTTAAATGCATATTACTGAGTGACAGAAGCCAGTCTGAAAAGGCTTCATACCATGTGATTCCAACTACATAACATTCTGGAAAAGGCGAAACTGTGGAGACAATGAAAAGATCCGTGGTTGCCAGGGGTTGAGGAGGGGAGAGGGAGAAATGGGCAGAGCATAGAGAATTTTGAGGGCAGTGAAACTATCCTATATGATACAGTAATGGATATGTGTCATTATACATTTGTCCAAACCCATAGAATGTACAACACCAAGAGTGAACCCTGATGTAAACTATGGACTTTAGTTAATGATAGTGTATCAGTATTGGTTCATCAATTGTAACAAACATACCACACTAATACAAGACATAAATAATAGAGAAAACTGTGGGTTGGTGAGGGAGAGGGGGCATGTGGGAACTCTCTGTACTTCTAGATTAGTTTTTCTGTAGACCTAAAGCTGCTCTAAAAAATAAAGCTTATTACGTAGTGATTAAGTTCGCATCCTCTGCTTCAGCAGCCTGGGGTTCTCAGGTTCAGATCCCAGGCATGGCCTATGCACCACTTATCAAGCCATGCTGTGGGAGGCGTCCCACATACAAAATAAAGGAAGATGGACACAGATGTTAGCTCAGGGCCAATCTTCCTCAGCAAAAAACAAAAAAATTAAAAGAGGAGGATTGGGGGTAGATGTTAGCTCAGGGCTAATCTTCCTCAAAAAAACAAAAATAAAAATAGAGCCTATTAATTTTGTTTTTTTAAAAAAGCACTCACAACTGTGGGAGGACAAAACAGACCTTCTGAAAGAAGGAGTCTACCAGATGAGAATGGCATCCAGAGCACAGTGGAGAGTGGTCACCAAGCCCAGGACCTGGACAAGAAAAGGGGACAGGGCTTCCTAGGGCCGCAGCAAAGCAGAGTCCCCAGGGGCAAAGGAACAGCCCTGGATGTGCTGCATGGGACTGATGGGCTTAAAGGAGAGAGAAGTGGGTCTGTGGGGGTGGGGCAGTGCCAAGGGGCCAGGTGTTTGTGGTCAGAAGCCCAGGGAGGAGCGGAAGGAACCCTGCCCTCTTTTTAATGAATGTTATGCCTTCACTGATCTCCTGGAGCGTCCCAAACACAATTATTGTTGTCTTTTTCTGTTCTGTAACATTGACTCCACCTGTATTGAGTTCATGTCAGATTCTTTATTTTGTTAGATGTTTTTTCGCTAGCATGAGATTTCTTCATGTGTTTTAGAATTTTTATTTGCACGTTCATTTGGAATGTCTTTTCCTTTCTTTTTGTTCTCCTTTTCTTTTGTTTTATTTTCACTTACATTCTGACTTTGTCTGTCGAGCTGTTTGGCAATTGTCTCAGTTCAGCACCTCTTTAGCAGCAGGAAATTCAATGCAACTGGCACGCCTGCCTTTTATTTCCTGGGTTTGTTATACCACATACTATTGAAGAACCATTGTCTGTGGAAAACGAAACCACCACTTCCACACTGAATCTGTGGCATCTCTTGGAATGTGATTCTGTGCTCACTCAGACTTCTCTCTTACTGGGTCTCCAGCCATGCTCTCTTTCCAGGCTGAGACTCCGGTCTCTGTGCGCACAGACTGCATTCAAATTTTTGTGAATTTGACCCTAGTAGAGGTTTGGTACAGGAGAATGATCCTCTTCTTATCTCTACCTGCTTCGTCTGTACAAACTAATCTAGAAACTTTGCTTCCATTTGCTTGGGAGACAGAGAAAACCTTTCTGCAGTGAAAGAGAAGAACAAAGTAGAAATGCAAAGAGAAGCAAAACCTAAAGAGGAGGAGAGAAGAATTCATGAGTTCTCCATTTTCCTCAAGCCCTGTTCTCTGCCCGTCCTGAAGTTTGATTGTCTAACTCTTCCTTCAATTCCAGGACACACGTCAGTATCCTTATAATACCCCTTCCCTGTATTTTTTGCTTAAACTGGCTCCAGTGGTTTTCTGACACTTGCAATCAAAAGACCTATGGTGAATATGTGTCTTTTGGGCATCCTTTGGTTCAGTGTGTTTGTGATTCCTGTGCCAAGCACCACTGCGCCCCAAACTCTGAGAATTCCTACTCCCAGAACTCCTGCTTTGGAGTAGCAATCTTGGCTCTCACTATGAAGTGGGAGAGTTTGGACCTCTCTCAATACAAGAAAACTTTGACAGGAAGACGGGGTTTGGTCAGGGAAACAGAGCCACTATGTGTATTGCAGGAAACCAGGGGCCTGAGGGCTTACCTAGTGTGCCGAAGCCGGAGGAGTGAGGGTCTGAAGGCTGCAGCTAGAAGGTGGAGAAACAGTCACTGATGCTTCCAGCATGAAACACTGGACAGGGCAGGTGGTTCTCAGAAGTCCTCCAAGAATTGACCACAATTCTCAAGCGTCCAGAAATGACCTAACCAACTTCCTCTTCAGCAGCAAAATGATAACTTGGGAAGTTTGGGAAGCTATGGCATTTGAACATGATGATTGCCAAGTGGGAAATCACGGACAATTCCAAGAGTCTGGAGTTCACAGACAGCTCTGAGAAAATGGAGTTTGCAGAGCAGACCTTAGGAGTGGCCGGTAACCATGCAAAGTTGACAACTAACAATTGAGCCCAAGGACATTTGAAGGCAAGAAAATTGTCACATATTGAGAGCCAGAGGACTTCTCCCAAAGCCAAAATGGCTGAACCAAATGATCTCTGTGGCACTGTCCAGTTTTAACATATGCTGAATCTTTAACATGGTGCAGATAGTGTCCCCTGTAGACATTATCAATAGCAAGAAAAGCATGAAAGGTTGTGGAGTTGGACCACTCTTAATAAAATGACAAGATCTCCTTGCACACTGGCCTGTGACCGGGAAGGCAATGCCCAATGTTTCAGCACAGTTTGTTTTTTTCTTATAACTTCAGCTTTCCTGGACAAACCAGCCCTCCCTCCAATCCTTAGCCATCTCCCATTGCTTCTACCCCTGATTTTTGTGCTGTTCCCTGCCATTGAGGCCGCACTCTCCTGCCTCAGCTTACCTGCTCAGTGCTGGTCCATGACTGGCTTCGTTATTCCCAGCTTGGCTGGAGGGGATGGAAACACTTTTGCTTCCTCTGTCTCCTTGACCAATTTGCTTAACCAAATGCACAAGCACCTGGGACAAAGAGCCCTGCCTCCTCTCTCTTAAAAAATTACCCCACCTTTTTCAAATCCCTTCTTCAGTCAGCCTGTTTTGCTCTCCTCTCTTCATTGAATATGTAAAATCTTTCTTGTACGTTAAGAGCTTGTGAAAGATTTACTTGCCTTAGCCACATGATTTCCAGAATGTGTTAATTATGCATTGCTCTGAGCTTTTGCTGCTAATGTCATTTTACTGGACTGGAGAGAAGGTACTTGCAGTGGTTACATAATCCTCAGACTTGCTGACAGGGAATTTCACCACCATAATGTGCTTAAGTGGGGGGGGGGGGTCCTCATTTTTGATTCATTGTCCTGATGAAATAAAATCCTTCTGGTATTTTCTTCTTTTAGTCTGATGGTGAAGGAAGTCAGCATTTTCTTTTATCTGGGCGCTCAACTTTACTTCTGTGGACAAACATCATTGAGAGACTGAAGTAATATTGTCAATGGTCTAAACAGAGGACTCAAAATTCCTATACTAATGATGGATGGGTTTGTGGTTCTTTTTGTCAAAGTAAACACTAGAGCATCGTTTCATCCCCTCAAATTTTAGTTTCAAAAGGATGCTGATAAACATGGTGAAATTAATTGATCAGAAATGCTATAGTTTCTTCATAGTTGCAAATGGTATGACTATCAAATAGACTGACATAGAACACTTGACAGCTCTTTCTTATACACTGTAATTAATCTTGAAGCCAAATTTGTCGATTTTCAAAAATAAGTCAGTGAAACATGCAGTTAACACATGGCGTGAGTCTATGGCAAATAGACATGATGCGTGGTCCAGAGTAGGTTCATGCAGAAACCGGCTTTGCCTTTGATTAAATGGCAATGCGTGTTTATACAGCATCCTCCAAGTACTTAAGGAAACCCTGTATTTGGGGCTCAAATGCATGTACTACCACTTTGTCTTTTCAGCAGCATGGATTCAGTTGTTTTTGGTCAAGTATTTTTTGGGGTCCCTTCTGTACAATCACAGCATAATAAATTGTAGCTATTTAAAAATATGTCCACAAATTCTTTGACACTCTTCCTAGGTGGGTTCTGTGGCCTCTCCATCTGAATCTGGGCAGATCTTAGCAACTCATTTATAATCAATAGAATCAACAGAAGTGATCACATAACTTTTTTTTTTTTTTATTAATGTTATGATAGATTACAACCTTGTGAGATTTCAGTTGTACATTTTTGTTAGTCATGTTGTGGGTACACCACTTCCCCCTTTGTGCCCTCCCCCCACCCCCCCTTTTCCCTGGTAACCACTGATGTGATCACATAACTTTTGAGGCAAGTTCATAGAAGGTCATGCAGCTTCTGCTTGGTTCTCTTGGGACACTTGCTGTGGGGGAAGCCAGGTGTCATGTAAGAAACCCAACCAACCTGAGACCCTTAAGCTGTTGAGGCCATGTGGAAATACTCTGGTCGACAGCCTCACTGAACTCCTAGCCAACAGCCAAACTGCCAGCCATGTGAGTGGGCCATTTTGGACATCCAGCTCAGCTGAACCTTCAGATGACCCCAGTCATTGAGAAAGCCCAAGCAAGACCTGCCCAGCTGAACCCTTCTCCAAGTCTGCAGTCAAATAGTTTTGAAAGAATTCTTCACCTTTAGGAGATTCAAAATGCGCATTGTAACATTAAAGGCTCTGAGAAGTCCTGCGGTACAGAAATCTATTTAGCCTAAATTTATATAGCCACGAAGCTATTTTGTCTTAAGACATCTATTAGCATCTCTTAGGTGAAACTAGGAGTCTAATTAACACATTTTGGGAAATACTGGCCTTCAGTTATAGCTGGGGACTATAGCTTGGCTCAAAATTCAGACGGCGAGCCTGTTGCAGTCGCAGGAGTTCATTGACCTCATCTTAATAAAGAAATCAAACTTCCATGGGGAGGGATGGATAATAGGGAAGGGTGGAAGATCTGAAATATCATATCAGAAAATAAGAGGCTATTGATTAAACCAGTAATTATACACAAGTGCAGGAAATATGTTAGCAATCGTCACGAAGGAAGTTATTTCTGAATAAGAATTGAGTTTTAAAATGTCCTTTTGGTTCTGCCTATTTTGGCTGTCAAAGGAGTGACAGAAACTCCTGACTGGGTCTCAGGGCAAAGCAATTATCTATCTGTCTATCTATCCACCTTCATTCATTTCATTTGAGTAAGTAATATATTCATGTAATATAAAATTCGCAAGGTACAAAGTGATATATGCTGAAAACTCTCCCTCCCACTCTGTCTTCCAACCACAGTGTTTCCAGTTTCTTGTCTATCCTTACAGGATCAACTTAAGCATGTATGAACAAATACACATATATGTTCTTAAAGAAAACATATAGTGGCATACTCTATATATTGTATCTGCACCTTGCTTTTTTATGTAAAAATATATATTTAAAGTCATTCCACATTCATACATGGAAAGCTTCCTTACTCTTATTTTTCCCACATCCACCTAATATTCCGTTGTATGGATGTACCACAATGTCATTAACCAGTCGCTTATTGATGGGCCTTTTCTTATTATAAACAACACTGCAATGAATAAACTTGGATGTGTACCACTTTGCACTTGTGCAAACATATCTGAGGATAAATTACCAGATATGGAATTACTGGGTCAAATGATGGCAAGCGTTGTTGGTGCCTGGCCCAGATCTCTTTTATGGGACTGGCATACCCATTCCCTAGCTGCGGCAGATGTTGGCTGCTAAAACCTTACACCTGCTTTCTTTTCTGGGGAGCTGCTGTCGACTGACAGTTGCTGCCTGGCTCGCAAATGTCTTGGGTGTTACACACCCTTGTAGGGGCAGCCCTTGGCCAATGACTGACAGATGTGTGGGTATAACAGCCCAGCCTCCTTGTTTGTGGGCAGGACAACCTCTGCGGTGCAATTTTCAGTCAAGAGCTCCCTGCGGGATCGGCTTAGGCTAGATTGATCTGAAACCACACCTTGCGCTAGCTCCTTCCCCTGCCATCCTGCTTCCTTTACTCTCCTTCAGGCTTCTCCTGAGAGCATTCCTTCAATAAGTCATCTGCACAAGAATCCTTGTCTCAGCCTCTGTTTCTAGGAAACCTAGTCTAAGACAAATGGTAGGTGCACATGTAATTTTTATAGATTTCATAGATATTACTCAGTTGCCCTCCATAGAGGTTGTACCTATTTAGACTCATCCTAGCAATGTAAGAAAGTGTTAGGGAAAATCTTAACATCTTAATTGCTCATGAAATATCAGTGAAAGAATAAATATATGTTGTGTCTTCTTTTGTTGATGGTACATTTGGTGCAGTCTACCCATACTTTTTTTATTTGTTTGTTTCCAGAGGAACAAGGACACACGTCTGCTTAAAGAGTTGTGTTGCCATCTCAACAGCCATGTGACCACTGACCTCGTAGCCCCTCCACTTGCTGTGGGTGCCGGGGAGTACTGAAAAGTAGATGGCAGCAAGGGCCATTAGGAAAGGAAAGGGTTAGGAAGGGTGAGTGTATTTTAAAATATAACAACATATAAGGACTGGTGTCTCAGTTTTTTGAAATCCTGACAAAGCATGGAATACAGATGGGAGGAAAATCTTTGGGACAATGGGAGATTCTGCTTCTGGATCCAAACTTGGTCAGTGCTTTTAGGGAAAATATGGTTTAAGCTGCAGTGTGGTTTGCATAAACCAGAGGCAACCTGCCGTGGGCTTTTGGATTAGCCAATTTGGGATCCAATCCCAGCTCTGCTGCCTTCTAACCCTGTGACCTTATCTGTCTGAATCTCAGTTTCATTTTCAGTAAAATAGTAATAATAATACCTCTCTTGCAAAGTTATGAAGATTCAATGTGTTTGGTCCCCAGTAGGAGTTCTGTAAAGAGTAGTGAAAAGGTAGTAGGAATTGTGGTTATTATTGTTATTGGAGCACTCTCATCAATGATGATGAAAGGTTTCAACACTAGGAAAGTATGTTTAGTACAGAAGAAGGCCCATGAGAAGGGCTCCTGATCTTCAAGGGCCAAAACCCCACTTTTTACCACTTCTTCACCTTGTCCTATTCCAATTCTTTTACACTAACAAAGGCCCATACTTCCCTCCCACTGCCTCAATCTCCCAGTTCATTCAGGGGCTGGTGCAGATAGCCAATAAAAGAAAGCCAGAGCATGTGGATGGCACGGTTTTCTCTTCTGGTAAATGTTTGGGAAACCAATGACCTGCACCCAAGAGGAAGGACTGACTCCCTGTATAGTAAGGGGTCTTAATGGTGAGAAGTTTTCCATTTCCACTGAGGATGACATAAAAGGAAATGGAAAAGCTGGAGCAGAAGGGATTAGGAAGGATTAAGCAAGCTCTTCCAAGACCTTCAATGCTAGAAGATTCCATACTGTGAACACATTGCCTCTGGGTTTATTTGGGTGTAGTCCAGCTTTATGATTCAGCATTGGCTTTGTGTTGTCTAAACCACCCGAAGGAATCCCCGCTCATAATACAAAATGTGCATATTGAGAACAAAGCCAAGGATTTTTAAAAAACCCTTCATCATGTTTAAAATCATTTTGGGGGGAAGTTTCAGATTATCTTCTTTCATTATATTCTCCACTGTTGTCCTGCTCATAAATGTTGATGTTGCATAATGAGTAGGGTTGTGAACAAGTTTATTTGCTTATTTGCTTTGGTGGAGGAAGGGGAAATTTTTTGAGAAAAGAAAATTGGAACATTTGTTTAAGAAATGTTTATGCTGAAAGAGTTTTCTCTGTTTTGGAAAAATAAGAAAGCCAGATTTGTTGTGAGCCTTTCATGTTAGATAATAGTTTTAGAGTATGTCTTTACATCTTGTAAAATAATCATCGCACAAATTATTTATCTTCTTTTCCAGAAGAAAGTACTTCTTGGTCCCTACACTTGACAGAACTTGCAGATGCAAATTGAGGTGGGGTGCGCCCCCAGCTTTTTGTTCTTCTGCAGTAGGGAAGGCGTATCGGGTAAGGGCACACGTGCCCACGTAGCGTTCACCGGGATCCAGGCTGTCATGTTGCACAACTCCAGGGGACACAATTACATTATATCCTATGTGAATGGATGGTCCTGCAGTCTATGGGTATAGTGACCATATTTTTTTCAAGCAAAAATCAGGACAAATGGTCTGGCAAAGCATTGTTTATGGTCTGTGAATATATTTAAAAGGAGTCTTACAAATAGCTTTTAATGATTTATGTGACAAATCATTGTGTAGAAAAGAATGAAACTCTGAAATTGATGTTGTCCTGGGAATTTTAATGTATACTCACTACCTATATCATGAATAGTTACCATTTATTGAAGATTTATTATTGAAACTACAAATTAAATGCTTTACAGAAATTATCTCATTTTCTCCCCAGAACAACTCTAGTTGGTGGGCACTATTAATCTATTTGATAGAGGGGATAACTGAAGTTCTGAGATGAGAAATAGCTTACCATGATTATGTAACTATAAGTGATGGAGCAGACATTCCTACCCAGGTTGGTGGAACCCATTCTCTTCGACAGTTGGACACTATACTGTCTCTCCTATTTAATGGGGGCTTTTTACTCTTTCATTGGCAAGTTTTGCTCTTTTATTTGGGTCTGGACTGCAGCAAAAGGCTGTAGTTCCATTAGGCCTAGAGATTTGCAACTCTCTCCTATTAGTGGAGAATTAAATATTCCTTAACTCTTCAACTTGTTCAGGACAACAAACATTTAATAAGAGTCTGCTTGGTACCACACACTGGGTTAGTAGTTACAGAATATAAAGATTAATGAATATCAACACTGCATTCTTCCTACCCTCAAGATGTGTGGATTAGAGGGAAAAGGCAAGCACACAAATAACTATAATATAAGGCCAACTGTAATAAGTGACATATTTGAGAAGCTAATTGATATAAGAGTTTTGGGAAGGTAGAAATTAAATCTGGCTAGGGAGGCTCCCTGGAGGAATTGGCATTTAATTAAAGCACTGGAAGATTGTAGGGCACTCGTGGTTACTATGGTTGTTTAAGAATTTACCCCCAAACACAGGAGCACTAAGGAATCATTTTCGTTTGCTACAAATCTTCGGGAATTCAGGAAGTTCTCAGCTGTGCAGTTCTTTCTTGGGGTCTCTTAAGTGGTTGTGATCAGATGTGACTGGGGTGCAGTCATCTGAAGGCTCGGGTGGCTGGACGACCAAGATGGCGCACTCACAGGGCTTGTGTTGATACAGGCTGTCAGCAAGAACTCAACTGGGAGTTCAGCTGGGCTGCCAGCTGGAGTGCCTACACATGGCCTCTGTAGCATCTAGGTGGTCTCAGGCAGAAGATGTTTGGACTTTTCTGACCTAGCCTTGGAAGTCACACAGCATCACTTCTGTCACATTCTATTGGTAACGAGAGATTACCAGCCCAGATTCAAGGGGAGGGACCATAGGCCCCACCTCTGGATGGGAAAAGGATCAAGGTCACATTGTAGAAGAGAATGTACAGTCTGCCACGAGGGTATGACAAGTGGAGGTATGGGCAAAAGGCCTTCTAGTTGGATAAAACAGCAGGAGCAGGAAAGAGGAATGTTCAAAGTGTGTTGAAGGAATGGCAAGTTGTCTGGTAGAGCTGGGGTGAGGAGTATGATAAATTGGGGGAGATAAATTTGAAAAACTATTTTGGGTCCTATCCACAGAGGCTTTCAAGGCCAGAATGTGAAGTCTGGATTTATTGAGGGGCAACCTAGTAATGAGATTAAGAGCATGGCTTTGGAGTCAGCTAGAACTCTTTCCAGATCAACCCTTTACCAGCTGTGTGACCTTGGGTGAATTCCTTACCCTTCCAGAGATTCAATGTTCTTACCTGCAAAAGGGGCTAATTACTACTTTGTTGCAGTTTTACTTCACAGGATAAGATAATGAATGTAAATCTGTTAGTATATAATAAAGGGTGGCAATTATTATTACTCTGATAGTAATAACGTAGCTAATGAGAGTGTTTGAAGATAAAGTAACATGATCATATTTGTCATTCAGAAAGATACCAGCAAGCAGCTAATAGGCCTGAAGTCAAGTAGACCAGTTAGGAAGAAATGACACTAACCTAGTTAAGAAGCCATGAGAACTGAACTGAACTGGAATGGTGACTGAGGAGGGCTTAGACAAGATGTTAAGCAGGAAGAGGTTTTATTTGGTGGCTCATTGGCTACAAGAGTGAGGAAGAGAGAGAACCTGACTTGGGTCACAGGTCAGAGTGCAGATCCTCCTGGTGAGGTGCTGCAAAGAGGCAGCATTTCTGCTGTCTAGGATTGTTCTTGCTCTTCACGTAACAGAAGTGTCTTCGGCAAGATTCTAGAAGCAGAACCTAAGACAAGGATTCTTGGGCAAGTGGTTTATTGGGAGGGTGTTCTCAGGAGAATGAGAATGAGGAAGAAGGATGGAGTAGAAGAAAATGTTAAGAAAGGAGTTGGTCTCGCCTGGAGACCAGCTTCAGCCGGATCCCACGGGGAGCTCTGGAGCTTGATTGTACCACACAATTAGTCGAACCTTGAGCCAAGAGAGCCTGCCTTTCATATCTCTCAGTCAGTCATTGGCATTGGGCTGCCTGGGGGTGGTTGGGTATGGTGTAATCTCCCTTGCCAGATGGCTCCATTTGGCTAAGAGCAGTTCTCTGGAGAAGGGGGCAACTGTGAGCTCTCAGCAGCCACCACCCCTGGCAGCTGGGGAACGGGTGTACTGGCCCAAAAAAGGGGATTGGAGAGGCACCACCAGCGTCTCTTATAAGGGTCGGTATTGTGATCAGTCTGCTCGACACCTTTCCTGAGCCAGGGAACCAGTGCAACTGAACTTTTGCTCAGCATGCTTATGTTCATTATAGAAAACTCCTTTCGGTTGCAGGCTGTGATAATAACTAAGGTCTTGTGGTTAGGAGGTCATCTTTTCTTCTTAAAGGATCCTAGAGCATGGCACTGTGCATGTGTAGACTGCTGAAATGGAGGCCAGCAGCGAGTCTATAGGGCCTCTCGGCCTTCAGGTGGGCAGAGAGAGAGGGAGAGGGGAAGTGAGAGAAGCCCATAGAACAGACACACTTGGAGATGTGCGTTACATCGTGTTTACTGAAGAATTTTCTCCCTCATAATTTATGTACCTCTCAAAGGACCCAGCAGGTGCTATTTATTTCATCTCTGGCTCTGTGATCTTCTTTCCCATGCACACCGGATTTGATTGAGATTAGACAAATCACTATTTTCTCTGAAATGGGAGACTTCTGAAGCAATCTCTGAATAAAGTGCAAGACAAATTTAACTTTTGACATAGGTACTGTTTGCTTCTTTAAAGTCAATATAAATGATTAAACAAGAATAACTTATATAATTCAGAGTAAACGCATACAAGCATACCAAATCTTTAGATGAATGGTTTGGCTGCCTGCCACCAGAAATCTCCCACTTCCCTTTTATTATTAGAAGTAAACACAAAACCAAATCAACACCATCAAGGGTTTGCCCACTTGGAAAGGATATTGCATTCTGGAGCAGGCCAAAGGTTACACTACTCAAGATGATTGTATATTGTTTTCTCTAAAGTTCATAGGAAGATAATAGTCATTATTTTCTGCCTTCATATCTGTTTTCCAGCACTCAAAGTCCGTCTAAAAGGGAAAAGCACATCTTTTGTGCATTTTGCAAAGTGGCCCTCTTTGGGCACTACTCTTCAGGAAGTCCTCCTACTGGACTGAGCCCATCTATTTATCACCGTGTTCTACTGTATTTTGTTATAGCAACCTGAATGGACTAAGACAATCTGGATTTAAGAAGGAGAGAAGATATTCATGAAAACCACTCTCAGACTATCACCACTCCTATACTGGACAGATAACTATGTAAGAAGAGATACTGGAGGTCAGAGGTTGTGTTTTGACCAGATGACCACAAATAAATGGTTTCCAAATTTGTGTCAGATGCCATCACATTGAGTAAGCTAATTAAGTCCTAAAGACTAAATGATAGTGGGGTTTCTCACTTCTATCAAGATTAATACTCAAGATAGGTATGTTCTGTATGTATTTACAATGAAAAAAAATCACGTTTTGTTGTCAGATGTGTAGTGAAAAGATGAAGGTTCAGGAAACCCCGACTTGGAGTGACATGAGATTTTGGACAAGACTTTCAACCTCAGATTCTGTATCTCTAAAGCAATAATATTTGTTAGACTCATCACACAGTGTCGCAGGGAGCATCTAAGGAGATATAAATGGAAAGGAACTTTGGAAACCCCCGAGTGATGTTCAAATACTGGAAACTAGGGGACATTAAAGAATTATACATTTAAAATGTCTTCTTTTGTTCCATTATGTAAGAGAGATACACTCATAAGAAAAATATAGAAAAAGAAAAAATAGGATAGCATTTAAGGGATTATTAGATTAAAAGTGATACCTCTTTGAGTTGGATGATATAGCGGGTTGAATGGTGGCCACCCAAAAGATATGTCTGAGTCCTAGCCCCCGGTACCCGTGAATGTGACCTCATCTGGAAAAAGGGTCTTTGCAGATATAATTAAGTTAAGGATCTTGAGATGAGATCATCCTGGATTGGGCCCTAAATCCAAAGACAAGTCCCCTTGTTAGAAGAGGAGAAACACAGAGAAAAATGTAGGGGAAGGCCACGTGAAGACGGAGGCAAAGATTGGAGTGATGTGTCTACAAGCCAAGGAATGCCAAAGAATGCCAGCAGCCACCAGAATCTGGAAGAGGCAAGGAAGGAGTCTTCCCTAGAAACTTCAGATGGAGCATGGCCCTATTGACATCTTGATTGCAAGCTTCTGGCCTTCAGAACCGTGAGGGAATACATTTCTATTGTTGTAAGCCACCCAGATTGTGGTAATTTGTTATGGCAGCCCTAGGACACTAATACAGATGCTCACCATAAAGAAAGCCCTATGAGTTTCATCATGCCGGAGAGTGGGCAGAGTATTGAAAGATAAGGGACATGTGTGGTTGACCATCTGAAATGCATGGCTTTTCTAATGAAAAAGTTTATTTTATGCCCTTTTGAAAGGAGAACAGTCACTTTAAATGGACCAAAAGAAAACAGCATTAAAAGATATAATAAAGGCAAGTTAGGAGAAGGTTGGGAAGGAAAGTAATCACAGGAAATAAAAATATTCAGTCAGATGAGTGGCCTTATCTTGTATTAAGGAAAGGCTTTTGGCATAGAATCAAGTAGGTGAGCATTTCTTCTTTAAAGTGGAGCATGGGAATAAAAGAAGAAAGGGAATAGGAATGGAAATAGATAAGGGATAAAGGGAAAAAAACACCTAGATGATTCAGAATTTATACTACCTTTAGCTCAGACGTTGTCCTTTTCATTTAACTTTACATTTAGTCATGTTGAAACATTTTAGTAAAGTGATTGATTCTTATCAAGTAAAGTTGGAAAAAATTCATTGTTTACTTTGGGTGAGTCTGGGCAAAGAGAGTCCTTGGCTATTTGAACAACCTTAATGTGGTACCTGGCACCTACAGCTCAACCAGTTGAAGATCAAATTTATAATGTGGATTTTCATGTCCTGGGACTGATCTCTTCCCCAAGAAGGATATTGAAAAGAAGTCCTGCCCAAGGCAGAAATCACCTTAAAGTCTGCCTGGTTCCCATTTTGTCAATCCCCGGCCCCCTTCATTTCTTCTTTTCTACTCACTTAGTACAACTCTATGGTTGTTTTGTTGTTAAAAAGAATATAAGCAACAGTTACCTCTAGGCACTTATATTTTCACAGATACCATTTGATTCTCATGATGATCTTGGGAGGTACCTATTACTATCCCCATTTTACACATGAGGAAACCAAGGAACTGTGACGTTGGAGGTACAGTGTGGTGAGTAGAAGTCAAACAGACTTGGGTTAGGTTTCCGGGTCCATATACAGAAATAAGCCATGTGACTTTGGACAGATAAGTGACGTAACCTCCCTAAGCCTCAGTGTTCTCATATGTGAAATGGGATAATATTCCATTTTCTTGTGTTCTAAGGAGATTTTATTTTCACTTCTTATTTTAATATTTGAAATTGAGATATGTCTTATCATTGCTTTGTCTTGTATTTTTCATTCTATAAAGCTGCTATTAAACTGATGATGTCTTACCATTGATAGCGTTTGCTAATTGAGAGAGTAATGCGTACCCTCCAAGGTTCTTGTAAAGCTTAAAGATTGTGTATGTAAATGCTCGGTACAGAGTCAGAGCTCAAGAAATGTTGATTTTTATCACTTTTCAGTAACTAGGGCATAGACTATATTATTAGCAAGTGGCAAAGCCTAGATTGGAACCAAGTTTGTAACCACAGTTACAGAGCTCCTTCTCTTCTAGCCCAAAATTCTAGCCCCAGATAGTGAGGGAACCAGTTCATTGTATTAATTGTGAGTAGGACCCCATATCATGGCCCAGACTCCTTGATTCTCATAACTCTGCCTGCTCTCCCTAACTCCTACTATCTTCACCGGCGTAAATCGCGTTGAACCCATCAGTATTTTAAATTTGAAATTGTAATCCTTAAATCAATGCACACAGGACTTCCATAATTATTATTTGTTATATTAAGTTGTCATGTTATCTTCTGGATACTGAGCTTCTGGGACAACAGGAACTAGGTGAAAGATAAAATAAGCTAAAAGGCAAATAGAAAGATAAATCTTAAAATTATTGAAATAAAGTTAAGCTTTTAGCCTATTCCAACGTCTTCTGTTTTGTGTTATTTCTTTTCCTCCCAGAGGGAATCAGTAATTCATCATTGCACTAGTGATTGGTGCTGATGTTCCCCTACCCACTGAAAGTGACTCTGAGTTGGGGAGGGGAGCGTGACCACAAATCTCAACCAGAAAGTTGGTATAGTGGACATTTATTATTATTATTATTATTATTATTATTATTATTATTATTATTTGCCTGCCCAGCATCCAATCTTTCTTCTCTTCCATTGGAGAAACTCTGTCCCCCCTCAGTCCCTGTGATTTGTTGGGGGGTGGGATTCATCCTAGGGGTAGTTGAGAAACCCAGGCCTGAACAATCAGCACATTTTATCCCTTTGGTCACAATATTTAGTTTAAGAATGAGCAAATAACTTATGTTTTTTGTTTAATCTAGTTTGAATTTTAACTTTCTAATGCTGTCGATTGAAAGAGTCCATCGTGACTAATATACTTGGAAATCAAGACCAATTGGCGATTGGAGACACCCCTAATAGCCATGGGCTGATGTTGTAACTAAACCCTTAATGAGGAGTTGATGGGGATAGTTTTTCAGGGTCCCCCAGCACCATCAAGGAAGAGACTTGCTCTGATGGACCAACCCAGGTGTAAAATTAGCCAGGCAGATATTTTCATTAGCAGTGAGGTTATTGTGGTACCACAAATCAATAACCTTTATTTAAACCACACAGCTCCCTCTTGAATCCAGTGTTTGCCAGCCAATCATTTCAACTTAATTTAGCCTTTCTTTTCTGGGAAGGGAGTACGTATAGCAGGTGAAATCCATGCTCTGGGGGGATTTGGTAGGGTAGTATTCATGAATAAATTCATGGTCTGATTTGTAAGTGAACCTCCCATGAATTTGATTATCACGAGCCAGTCCAACTGGTGAGCTCACTCTCGGATAATTTAACACATTCAAATTTCTGAACATGCAAATTTGAAAATTACATCCAAAACCGAAATGATTAGTGGCAAGTAAAGAACCACCTTAAAGATTACCTAAAAACGCCAAATTTAAAAATTACCTGTTTGTTGTTTTTCTTGAGGGAGGAGTGGATTTAGTGTTTGTTCCTTGAAATGCACTTCACTCATCTAAGATGCTGGATGCACTGTGTGGGCAATCAATGAGGGTTCGGGGGCTGATTGACTTGCCTACTTTTTTCCAAGATCTCAACCACCAAACTTTGTGATCCCGTGTGTGGTTGCTGAGATATTAGCTGTGAAAAGTGGCCATCACAGCCCTGGTAAGATGTTCTAAGACGTTACTTGATAAAGTGATTCAGCCTTTCAGAAAGTTTGTATCCATAACTACCCTGGTAAGACATGAGGTTCTAGAGAAAGGGATGGAAAGTTGAACATCCAATTTGTTTTCAGAATGGCTTATTGCAACATCTTCAAGACAAAGAATGCCATTTAGATGCTATTTCTCTTCATTAAGAAGACTTCATATTCCTATGTGAATTGGCAATACTAAGCTATTAATAGACTTGCCAGGATTTTTGCTTATTAAGTGCAATGAACGCTGACTATCTACCATGTACATGGCATGGGTTAAGTAAATGTTCCTTTTTACACAACCTAAGTGCAAGATACTGTCAAAGTAATTACATAATCATTTCATAAGCCAGATAAAGGCACTTACTGTAAAGGTTGTAATGTTTTTTAAATGTCAGAGCAGTAACTGAACAATTATAAGAGTTAGGGCACATTTTGTTATTAATTTGTCACTCTTACTATGACATTAACTTCCTTCCTCCAAATTGCTCATTTGACATTTTTCCAATCCGGAAAGTGTGAGGAGCTTTACAATGGACATTGTTGTATTTTTTATTTATTTTCTTTTTTATAATTTTTTTTTAAAAAAAAGCCATACAAATTCAGCGCAAATACCTTCTTGTTGTAAAAAATTTTTGAATGATGTAAAAGCAAATGTCCCCTTTCATTCCTACCCAATCTTACTCCCCTTTCCAGAAGCTACACTGTTATCTACTTCCAGCCCCTTCTCTATGCATTTATGAAGAAATATGTGCATATATCAATGTATGGTTTTATTTTTGTATGTGTGTTTATAAATTAGATTGTAGTGTATGTATTACTTTGAAACTTGCCTTTTTCACTTAATGGGATGTGTTAGGGATCTTTCCATATCAGTATATGTATATTTATTCATACAATCATTCAACAAATATTTACTGAGTACTACTGTAGATTTTATTGTTGTTTAGCAAGTAGTCACTCTCCTTTCTCCAGCTCCTTAGTGAAGGAGTGTATTTCCCTGCCCCGTTGATGGGGAGCTTGCTTATATGACTTGCTTAGGCTGATGGAATGTGGGTGGTAGAATGACAGTTTGCCAGATCCTAGCAGAAGCTTTAGAGGCATTGCAAGTTATGCTAGCCTTCTTGGGCTCCTGCCCTCCACTAAAAGGATAGTATGTCCCCCACGTTCTTCAGCCTGTGCCCTCCCTCCAGGAGGACACATGGAGCAGACCTGAACTCAACCCATAGCCTTGAACAGAGTTGCTACAGTTGACTGTAGAACAGTGAACAGTAAGTAAACATTTGTTTCTATAAGCCATTGAGATTTTGGAATTTTTGTAGCTCAGCATGATCATAGCAAAACCTAACTAACTGATACAAATACTTGCTATTTGCCAGGTATCGCTCTAGATGCTAGGAAAACAACAAAAATCCATACCTACATGGAATTTATATTGAAAAGATGGATAGCATTCCATGGAACAGTTGAACCATGGTAAGATATTGTCTCTTTTTCAGTCTTATAGGCCTTTTGTAGGAAGTGATTAGCATGTAATGTCTGTGTGTCCTCAATGCTTCTGCTGTCTCCCGCCCCTGCCTCCCATCACTACTGCCACCTCTTCAGTTCTCCCCTCTTCACCTTCCACCTTGACTGTGGAAGAACCCGTTGATTCTCCTCTAGGTTCTCTCCACTCTCAAATGTCCCATGCATTATAATAGGTGTAATTTCTAGCCATGACCTTGCTTCACTAAAAACTTAGTGACCCTATTTCCTTCTTTACAAAACACGAAGTCTGGCCTTCAATGTCCACTCCTTCTCAACTTTCTAACTTCGTCCTTTCCTTAGTCCTGCATTCTCACGTTTTGCCAGATCAGCCTGCTTACTGCCCAAGACACACAACCTGTAGTGAACTTTGTGGTGGGCCACCCAGAATTTCCCCTTCGGGACTAAGGAAATCTCTCTCTCCCAGCTGCTAGGAGTATTGGTGGATGATGGCTTTCATATGAGTCCCTCTTCGGGGATTGCTCTCAGGTGAAGAGAATCACCTCACTTAAGATTCACATTCCCTTCCAGAGACAGCCTACATCCAATGACTGGTCAAAAGGGGAGGCTATAAAGACCTCTCCCCCTTGTCTCAAGGAAAGACAACTGTGAAAAGTCATTCCGGCTTCAGAACAATTCATGAGATTGGCTAAGGCCTTTTTTTGTGACAGCATTGCACCCCAACACCTTCCTTTGCCTAATTCTACCTCTTTCACTCCCCACAGAGGTTGCACCCAAGGACCCTCCCTAATACATTTCCTGGATGCTGAACTCCACCTCAGAGTCTGCTTCCTGAGGAACCTGACATAAAACACATCCTGTAGGTCCTTGGGCCTTTCCCATACCTTGGGACCTTTGATCATGCTTCCTCCATCCAGAACACCCTCCCTATAATCCTCTTCCATAGAGTTTTCCCTTACTCTTCAACCCAGAAGCCCTTGCTCTCCCTTCGAACTGCCCACCAGCAATGTTCTTTTCATACTTCTTTTATGGTGCTATGGGAGCTGGCAGGTTGTAAGAGAAGAGCTTAGATTTTGGAGTCAAGCAGACTGGTACTCCTCCACTTACTAGTTGTGTGACCATAGACTCCTCAATTTTTCTCGTCAATAAAATAAGAAAAAAAGGCTATTTCATGGGATTGTTATGCGCATTAAGTGAGATAACACAGATACAGTGCCTCATGCGTAAGAGGTATTCAAGTTCGAGATCCTCCTAACACTCTCTGTTCTTCTTCCCTTTATTATATCTTGTATCTTTATTGATACCAGTCATCTGTTGACTTGTCTCATCTGCCTATGGGCTTGGTGGGCTGAAATATGCCTTGCTTCTGTTTGTATTTACCAGTGCTTAGCACAAAGAGCTTAATAAATGTTGTTGAAGTGAAGGCCACTTCTGGGCAAAATCTTCTGGTTTGTTTTTGGAACCAAGTATTCCCATGTTGTATCCCATAATTCATAAATTTATCACACAAATAAGGGAGTCCAGAATGTCTCTTTATGGTTTCTCAATAGGAACTGTAGCTGCAGAGAGTTCTGACAGCCCTCTGACTGGCCTTGTCTCTCATTGCAAACACCATATGGGAAGCCAAACCACAAACAAAGGTGCCCTTAGAGAGTTTGAACTCGGATAACAGCAAAGGAATTTCAAGGGAAACTATACGCATTGGTGTTTCTATGACTAAAGTTTCTTTTAATTTAATTTTTTAAAGACCATAGTTAAGAATTCTAAAATTATCTTAAAGGTTAGCACCAGGGCAAGAAGTGACCAAGTTAGCACAGGGCTTAGCATATGTTCAGGACATGTTTCTTGAATGAATAAATAGATAGATGATGTGGCTGAGCCATGGGTGAAATTCTGAAAAAGGGTTGCTTCCATCTTCTCAGATACACTCAGGTCACCTTCAGGGAAAATTAAAGGGCAGGGCTGGACTTCTCTATGTAACCACTCTTAGGTATGGTTGCTGTGGTAAGTGAAAGGCACCTCTTGTGTCTGACAGCATGGTTTCTGAAAGGGAGCACAGATGGTGATAAGGCTGTAGTGTTGGAAGCGAAATTTATTTAAAACCTCAGTATGGCTTTAAGTCCAAGTTTCTTAATAGACATTAATGGCCCATGTCACAGGTTGGGTTCCCCTCAGAGGCAGACTGAGACTGAGTTTAGTGTGCAAGATGTTTATTAAAGAGAGCCCTTGAGATCAACAGCTATGGAAAGGAGAAGGAAGCAGGAGTAGGCAGAGGGAGAAGTTGAGCTGTGATTCAGGCCCAGTGACAGCTTTGGCCTACCCTGCTGGGAGCTCTAGGGCTAGATGTCCCTTCCAGGTTGTCCCAAGCTAGGCCAATATGATCAGGCCTTTATGTCCCTGCCTCAGTCAGTCATTGTGTATGGCTTATCCCCAGTATGGTGTGATTTGGGGTGAAGTGGTTCTCTGCAGCTGAGGCAGACCCTGAAGGGGCTGAGGGCTGTCTGCTCATTCCCACAGATGGGGTATCAAGTCCTTCCTTGTAGGGGAGCTAGGAAGTGCATCTCCATATTCACAGCCTGTTATGTCCTATCCCTCTCCCTGCCCTTCTCCTCTCCTTCTGCCATCCTTGCCTTCTCTTTATATCCCAGCAGCACAAAAGTGCTTGTAGCCTCCGTGCTCTTGCTCACGCTGCCTCTCTTCTTAGAAAGTTCTTCCCCTCCTTTGTTGGGCTAATCCCACTCATCCTTTAGATTGATCTCTGGGCATTATCTCCTCTGAGATGCTTTCTGGACTCCTCAAAACAAGATAAGATGCTTCTCCATAGTGCTTATAAAATATCCTGTGCCTCGTGCTTCTTTACCATTCTATTGTCGTGTGTCTGCTTCTGTGCCTGTCTCTCATTCCAGGCTGGGAGCCCCTTCAGGGCCTAGCACCAGACAATGTTTGACTCAGACAGGGGGATTCAATTCATGTTTGTTAAATGAATGCTCAGATGGAAGAATGATGGGGCTCATTACAGCACTGGTATGTGAATACGTGGTCCTATTGGGTAAGAAGTTACAAAATAAGTCTATTATAACATCATGTGTGTTTATTTAGACTTTTAAACTTGTAATAAGTAGGTCTCTTAAATCCTCTGAATCCTTTTTCATTTGGCTGGCTAACTGTTTTGCAAAATGAACAGCATATATGATGCTTTTCTGAACTGCTGTTTCCCAACCAGCGAGTTGGGACACTTTAGTGGGTCACGAAGATACTCATGATGTGTCACAATATCCTTGGTTTCCTCATTCTCTGTTATCAATTTCTGACTGGCAGGGTAGAATTAGTGGTCATGTGATGGAGAGAGGAGGTGGAACAACACAGGCAAATAAGTGAGTGTCTAGAGGTCAAGTGTTTCGGTTTGGGTGGCTATAGAGCTGGATCACTGAAGGGCTGGATGGGATGGAGCAGGAGGTGGGAGGCGGCACACCCTGCCTCGTCTCTATAGCCTGCCTTGCAGAAGGTTGCTGAACATGGAGGTTTCAAATGATTGCAAATGATGTTGCAACTGAAGCCTCCTAGTGTGGAATCAAGTACCATCACCATATCAGGACAAGCTGAGGATGGAAAATGAAGCAGAGCATGAACTGAGGATGTCGACCACTCAGAGAGGCTTTTACTTGGTAAAAGGGGAAATTTGTCCTCTATATGTCTATGCAAAGAATGCTCACATATTAGAACTCTCATGGTTGCAAATGATAGAAGTTCACTTTAGGTCAAAAGGGGGATTTACTGGCTCATGTAGAAAACCCTAGTAAAGGCAGAGATGTAGCTGGCTTCTGGGAGGACAGGACAGAAGCTAGTCCCCCACTAGGGTGGAGAGTGACAGTTTCTCTGTCTCAGCTTTCCTTTTTAAGACAGGCTTTTCCACAAGACCAGACTATGGACGACAGCAGCTGCCAGCTCTCATCTTACCAGATTTCATTCATCCAGTTCATAAAACAAATATCTATGGGGCACCAATTACATTATGGACATCGTTCTAGATGCTGGGAATAACAAGGGAAGAAAAAAAAATCTCTGTTTATGTTCTAGGGGAGGAAATTCAGGCAGTAAACCAAAGTAAAGAGGAATATTTTACAGTATGTTAGAAACTGATAAGTGCTGTGGAAGAAAAAAATCAAGCATAGAAGGGGGATAGGGAGTGCTGCGGGGTCGGGGGGGATGTTGCATTTTAAATAGAGTAGTCAAGGAAGGCCTTACTAGGGCGATGACATTTGAGCAAAGGCCATATACACATATATTCCTTTACATCTGTGGACTAGTTACAGAAAACAGAGCTAAGTCTTTTGTGAAGAACCGAGCCACAAGTAGATTTCATCCTGACACAGTGTCTTTTAGAGTCCTTGTCTTCCTTTTTAGAGAAGTTTCCTTTGTTAAAATATAGCTTCCTCAATTTCTTATTTACTGTCACAACAAATGACCTAAATGGTTCCATATCTGTGTGCCCGGTTTTCTCAAAAACTACCTCTTTAGAACGCTATCCTGATTCCCTCAAAAGAGAGAATGCGTGACGAGCATTGCATTATTTATGTCATCTCTGCTTCTGAGTGACTCTTGAAAATGCTAGATGGAAGTTTAGAAATCTAAACAGTAAAACAGGCTCTTCTGATATTGCTGTTACAATTACAATAAAAGAGTCTAAACACAGAAATGGTCTCCCTTTCACTTATCTGGGTGGTCTTTTATATTTAACCATGGTACAAACTCAATGAGTGGTCCTTGAACACTGGGCTCTTCTCTCTCATTTTTTTCATAGAAGTATGATATGATGACCTCTGCAACCATTTCAGACGATATTCAGTACTAAAATGTATATATCTCTCACAATGTTAATGCCCTCCCACCTCAACTTTTATTATATTTAGTACTCTTGGTTTAGATTGAGTGTAGTGTTTTCATCTTGCATCCTGGAAGGAGAAGCTGAATGTTTCTTTCTTCTTTGTTTACAAGCTTACCTATGGCCTTTATAAAATGAGAAGTGTAGACTTTGTCTCTATTGTATTCTCTCTGAGTACCACAAGATACACCCGGATGGGAATAATTGTTGTTAAGGCCCCATTCTGTTCACTGCTGATTCTATGGTCTACATCTTCTGACAGCCACAAACAAAAGGAGGTATGTAATCAATTTATAAGATATAAAGAAAAATGTAGCAAGTTCTTACCAAGCTAACTTAATAAATACTACTAGATCCCCTGGTATCTTTCTCCTGTTGGATCCCTTTCCATTATTGCAGAAGCTACTACTATCCTGAATTAATCTTTATTTACTTTTTCTATTTTATTGTATTACTTATTTGTTTTCTTTATCAATTGAGTTTGGATTATTTTGTACACACAAAATAATGTTTTGTAGATAACAAACATCCCTTTATCTACCATCTAGCTGAAGCAATAGACTATTACCGAGACCACTCAAGTATTTCTCTTTGATCTTAAAAACCACATCCTCCAGTCCCTTCCTAAATTTTCTGTTTATCATTTCCTTGCTTGTCTTTATAGGCTTTCTACGTTTTTATGTATCCCTAAATAATATATTCTTCAGTTTCACATTTGAAACTTCATGTAAGTGGCGTAATATTGTATATACTCCTCTGTGACTTGCTTTTTGTGGTCAGCGTTATGAGTGAATCTAGGGCTGTGGGGACCAATTATGCTGGTTGTGTACTGCACAACTCTAGGGGGAGCTATTTGCTTTGAGGTCTTGGAAAACGGTACCTCCTGGAGTTGTACAGCATACAACTTGCTTGGCTGTACATGATGGCTGTGACAGATTGTGATTCCAAAGATGGCCACAAAAATCTCTCCTGTCTCACGGGCTCTTTTGCAATATGACCTCATCACGCCCTCATCAAGAGGAAGAGTCTATTTCCCCTCCCCTTGGATCTGGCTGGCCCTCTGACTTATTTTGACTAATAGGATGTAGCAGAAGTGATGTGCCGAGAGACTGCTAAGGCTAGGAATAGGAGATCTGTAGCTTCTGCCTTCTCTACCTGGAATGCTCCCTCTTAGAAGCCAGCTACTATGTAAAAATCTGATTACTGTGAGACCACCATGTTGTGAGGCATCCAAGCTAACCATATGGTGAGATAGAGACCACTGGGAGGAGCATTTAGTTTCCAGACAGGTGAATGAAGCGTTATTGTACCTTCTAGCTCAGCCTAGTTACCAGTTGAATGCAGCTGAGTGAATGAACCCAGCTGATGCTATGTGGAGCGGAACTGGCCAGCTAAGCCCAGACCAAATTCCTGACTCACAGTATCATGAGAAAATAAAAATAGAATGACCCTTCAGAACACTCATAGTTATCCTGAGTTGGGCTGATCAGTCATTGGATGTGGCCATCTCAGTAAAAGAGGTGACTTTGGACGAGGCAGTTCTTTGCAACTGGGGCAGTCCTTGAAGGGTTTGACAGCTGAAGGCAGATGGCCAACAGCACTTCCAGAAGTTGGGGCCACAAGGCCTTCCTTGAAGGGGGATCTTGGAAATGCATCACAGTGTCCACAAGTATTTTTTTGTATATGACTCTTTATTTAACTCTTTTCCTGTTGATGGATATTTGGATTCCTAAGATCATTGGATATTATCTTGTATTTTCTAAATACGTTAAAGTTTGCTGTTCATATTTAAATACTGAATGAGCCTGGAAATGATTTTTTTTTCATTGTATGAGGTAAAGATTCACTTTTTTTCATATAAATAACTTAATTTCCAATGACGCCTCTGTCATATATCAAGTGTCTCTGTATGTTTTGGTGTCAGGCTGGGCTATCGATTGTGTTATTATATTCTATTGGCTCATTTGTCTATCTCTAAGGCAATATCATAGTGCCTCAATTACTATAAATTTATAAGACTTGGAGCAAGTTTCCCTCAACATTGTCATTTTTCTTCAGGAATGTCTGAGCTATTCGTGACTCTCCTCTACTGTATAAATTTTAAATCAGTTTGTCAAATTCCACAAACCAAAAAATCTATTATGAATTATTTGTTTTGTTCTGTTTTCTGTGAAAATGTCTTTATTTTAGAAGCAGTCTGTATCTTACTGAAATCTGAGAAACACCAAATTGAGGGATTTGCTAACCACTTTAGTAGATTGAATGGTGCTCCTCCCCACCCTCCCGAAAGATATGTCCACATCTTAATCCCTGGAACCTACAAATGTGACCTTTTTTGGGAAAGGAGTCTTTGCAGATATAATTAAGGATTTTGAGATAGGGAGATATCCTGGATTATCCAGCTAGGCCCTAAGTCCGATGTTAAGTGTCCTTATAAGAGACGCACAGAAGGAGAGACAAAAGAGAAGAGCAGGAGGCAAAGTGTCCGTAGAGGCAGAGATTGCGGTGATGCGACCACAAGCCAAGGAACACCTACAGCCACCAGAAGCTGGAAGAGGCAAAGAATGGATTGTTTCCTAGAGCCTTCAGAGAGAGTAAAGCCCTGCTGACACCTTCATTTCAGACTGCTCTCTGGAACTATGAGGGAATAAATGTTTTTGTTTGAATAAGATTCAGTTTGTGTAATTTGCTAAGGTAGCCAAAAGAAACTAATACACCACTCATTCTTTATTTTCTCCAAGCTCTTCTCCTGTATTGTTAGATCTCTAGAAAGTAACTTACCAGGGACATATTATTACCAATATAAATGTAAATAAATGTAAATGTCTTCACTGAATTGAAGCTAGATATAATATGTCCTGGAATTTTCTAGAATCTCTATGAGGAATGGCCACATGAAAAAAATGTCTGCATCTTCTGCAAAACAGCAGCCCTAGTTCCCAGGAGGTCAAAGATCATTCCTCTGAGTGAAATGTGTCCTCAGTCAATTCAGACAGCAGAGCATGGAGGGGAAAACCACAAGTACATAAATTCTGGTCAAGACAAGCCAAATGCATAGAAAAATCTTGTTCAAGCTTATTCAGGTATGCTGTTCTCAGGTTAAAAAGTTGATGCAAAGGCAGTGGGCATCTAGGAAATGGCATCCCTCAGCATGTCTATCACTTGAGTCACCTGCTCCAATCTGGGCTGGTTGCACAAGTCTGATCCACAGCTGTTGTCCCAGGATATCCCTTTACTGTCTACCTGGGGAATTCCGTCATCTGTTTCCCATGCTGCATCTCCTGTTTCCAGTGTCTCCTGTCTTCCCTTGTCTTGATTTTGTCTTCTAATTTTGGTGAGCACCTCTTCCAGTAGATGCTTGGGAAATAAGTATTTTAAGAACTTGCATATCTACATGTGTCTTTATTTCCTTCAAAGTGGTAGTTTAGTCGAATCTAGAATTCCAGGTTGGAAATAATTTTCCTTTAGAATTTTGAAAGTATTGCTCCATTGTTTTCTTGCTGCCATTGCCGTTATAGAGAAGAATAAAACCTTTCTGATATCTGATCCTTTGTGTAAAGCCTATTTTTTTCTGTTCTACAAACTTCTGTTTGTTTCCATTGTTTTGAACTTTTCACCATGTAGGTCTATATTCTTCCATTGTGCTGTGTTCTAAGTACGCCTTTTTATCTGACAATTCATGTCCCTGAGTTTGGAGAAATTTTCTTTAATTCTTTTAGTGATGATTTTCTCATCTCTGCTTTTCCAGGTGTTGTACCTCTTGGTCAGGTCCTTTAATTTTCTTAGATTTCTTTCCTCATCATTATTCCTCTTTTTGTCTTTCAACTTCACTGTCAAGTTTTTTATTTCTGCCTACTTTCCAAAAGCTCATTTTTGTTCTCTATTTTAATAATAGAATTCTGTTCTCATTTCATGGATGTAGTATCTTTTCCAATCTCCTTTAATATATGAACTAGAATTATTTTTAAATGTTTCTTTTCCTTGCATAGATTATGTTTCCTTCAGATTGCCTTCATCTATTTGTTTGTTTAATGGTTTGTTTGCTTTGGACTCTATCTTCCATATTAGAGGTTTTTCTGTGATGTTTTTTAGACCTTGTTTGACTGTTCATGATTAAAAGTCTAGGATTAAAAAGTTGATTGAATAATGCTACAATGAACATAGGGGTGCATATATCTTTTCAAGTTAGTGTTTTCATTTTCTTTGGATAAATACTCAGACATGGAAACAACCTAAATGCCTATCGTTAGATGAATGGATAATGAAGATGTGGTGTATATATGCAATGGAATACTACTCAGCCACAAAAAGATGAAATCTTGCCTTTTGTGACAACATGGATGGAACTTGATGGTATTATGCTAAGTGAAATAAGCCAGACAGAGAAATCCAAATACGATATATATGCAGAAGATAAAACAACAACAACAAACAGATACAGAGAACAGATTGGTGGTTACCAGAAGGGAAGTGGGGTTGGGGGAAGGCGAAAGGTTTAAAGGGACACATATGTATGGTGATGGATGGCAGCTAGACTTTTGGTCGTGAACACAAAGTAGTCTGTACAGAAACCAAAATATAATGATGTACACCTGAAATTTATATAACGTTATAAACCAATGTTACCTCAATAAAAAAATACTATTCCTATATTAAAACTCCCCCAAAAAAGTTGATGGAAAGATCTGACTAGATGAATGGAACTTGTTGGCTTTGAGCCTTACACTTAAGTGATCTGAAGAATTCCTAAGGTCAGCATCTTTAGGTCTTTCTTTGAGCGTTGGCTGAATTCTTCATAGGAGCATCATCTCATTTTCTGCGAGGAAGGCAAAGATTTGGCTGCCAGAGTTTTGCAATCCAACTGGGGAGAAAGCCTAGGCGTCCGGTGGGGTGGGACCTCAGTATTTAGCATTTAGGGATTTGGTGACACACTCCTTTGGTTTGCAGTAAGATACTTCTGCCTTCAAATGTGCCTATTGTCTGCAGTCCAGAGGCCTCCTGTTGACGTTGTATGGAGAATAAACCTTCATATTTCTGTCGGTTTGGGGAAGGACAGTTGCTTTAACTTTCAGTAAAGCTTTATAACTTTCTCTATAAATGTCATGCATATCTTTATTATTTATTCCTAGATAACTTTTTTTGCTATTATAAATGGTATATTTTGAAACATTGTGTTTTCCATCTGTTGCTCTTTTATAGAAATGAAATTAATTTTAAATCTTCCCATTTTAATCAACCATTCTCCATTATTCTATTAAGTCTAATCATTTGTCAACTAGTTCTCTTGGGTTTTCTGTGTTATTAAATATTTTTCAAATAATGACAGTTTTTCCTTCTTTTCAATCCTTATGACCTATAAAGGTTGTACACTCTCTTTCTCATTTTACTTAACTAGATAGGATCTTCAGTTTGATGTTGAATAGAGATGATAGTAATAGTTCTTGTCTTGTTCCTGATCTGATTTTAAAGGTGAAGCTCTCATGCTTCAGATTTAGGTATTAGATGGGTTTTAGGTTTGGGGTAAGTAACTTATATTAAGTTCTCTTCTATCCCTAGATTGTTAGGTAATTTTATTTCAAACAGGTATTGAATTACATCAAATGCTTTTACTGCATTTATTAAGATTATCATTTATTTTTTCTTTCTTAATCAGTGAATAAAAATAGTGGATTTTCTAATATTAGACCACTTTTGCCTTCCTGGGATAAGCGTAGCTCAGTTGTGATCTTTATCTATTCTGTGCATTGCTGGATTCAGTTTGCATACATTTTATTTAGGGTTTTTATATCTGTGTTGGTGAGTGATGTTGTGCTGAAGTATTTCTTTCTTATACTCCTCTTATCTGTGTTTGCTATCAAAGTTGTACTAGTCTTATAACAGTTGGAGAGCTGGAGAGTTTCCTTTCTATCTCTGTTCCTTGGAAGAATTTTCATAATGTTGGAAAGAGATCTTCCTTGAATGCTTGGTAGAACTTAACTACAAAACCATCTGGGCCTGATGTTTTTACATATTGATTTTATTTCCTCAGTGCTTATAGGACTACCCAAGATTTCTATTTCTCCCTGAGTCACTTTGGGTTGGTTATATTTTCTAGGAGTTTTGTCATTTTCTATAAGTTATAAATTTATCGACATTAAATTTTTCATAGTATTGTCTTTTCAATCAACCAACTTTTGACTTTGTTGATCCTCTCTGTTGTTTGTATTCTGTTTTATTACTTAGCTTTGTTGTTTCCTTTTTTCACTTTTCTTTGGGTTTGTCCTGTTTTCCTTTTACTAATTTCTTAAGTTCAATGCTTAACTCATTACTTTTCATCTTATTTCACAGTTTTAAAAACTTTTGATTTTGAAATAATTGTAGATCTGCAGGAAGTTGCAAAAATAGTACAGAGAGGTCCTCTGTACCCTTTACTCAGTTTCTCCCAATGGTTACATCTTAGGTAACCATAGTACAATATCAAAGTCAGGAAACTTTCATTGGTACAATGTATGTCTATAGTTTTTTTCCACTGTATCACATGTATTGATTTATGTAACCACCATTGCAATCAAGATACAAAACTACCAAGATCTTCCACCTGCTAGTCTTCTAGAATCACACCTACTCCCCTCTCACTACCACCCCTAACTCCTGGTAGCTACAAATCTGTTCACCGTCTCTATGATTTTATCATTTTGAGAATGTCCTATAGATGGATTCATACAGTATGTGATCTTTGAGACTGATCTTTTTCACTTGGCACAATGCCCTTGAGATCCATTCAAATTGTTGTGTGTATCAATAGTTTGTTATTTTTTATTGCTGAGAAGCATTCTGTGATGTGGATGTACCACAGTTTGTTTAACTATTCATTTATTGAAGGACATTTTAGTTGTTTCCAATTCTTAACTATTACAAATAAAGCTGCTATGAACATTTGTGTACATGTATTTGTGTGGACATAAGTCTTAATTTCTCTGGGATAAATACCCAGGAGTGCTTTTGCTGGATAATATGGTAAGTATATGTTTAGTTTTTTAAAGAAATTGCAAACTATTCTCCAGAATGTTGTAACTTTCTTCATTCTCATCAGCAATGTTTGAGAGGTCCATTTCTCCATATCCTCACCAGCATTTAATATTGTCATTATTTTTTTTATTTTAGCTTTTCTAATAATAATGTTTCTCTAATGGCTTCTTTTCATGTGCTTATTTGCCATCTATATATCCTCTTCAGTGAAATATCACTTCATTTTTTTTCCTATTTTCTAATTAGAGTGTTTGCTTTTTTACAATTGAATTTTGAGAGTTCTTTATATACTCTAGATACAATTCTATTGTCAGATATGTTTTACGAATATTTTCTCCAGGTCTATAGCTTGTCTTTATTCTCTTAGCAGAGTCTTTCACAAAGCAAAAGTTTTAAATTCTGATTAAGTTCAATTTATTGACTTTTTTCTTCTGTGAACAGTGCTTTTAGTGTTGTGTTTGCCTAGCCTGAGGCCCAAAGATTTTTCCTTATGTTTTCTTCTAAAGTTTTATAATTTTGCCTTTTATATTTAAATCTATTATCAATTTTGAGTTAATTTTTATATAAGGAATGAGGTTTAGGTCAAGGTTCATTTTATTTATTTATTTATTTATTGCCCATGGATATCCAATTGCTGTAGCACCATTTGCTGAAAAGACTATCTTTCCTCCATGGAATTGCTTTTGCACTTTTGTCAAAAATCAGATGGTCTTGCTCATGCGTTCTATTTCTGGGTTCTCTGTTCTATATAGTAACGCTATGTTTAACTTGCTCAGAAACTGAGTAAGTTTTGAGTTAGACAAGATAAAGGTAAGTCTTTTGAGCTGCTCTTCCAGGGAGCCACCAGATGAGTCAAAGCAAATAACTGTAATTCTTTGTGAATAAGGTTTGCTCTGCTCCCCTCCACACCAGTATCAGGAAGGTGGGGTGTTATTTTCAAGACTACTACTGAGCTTGGGAGTGGAGGATGGGACCACGAGTTGTTAAAACTCCACAAAGCTCACTGTTCTTACTGAGGTTCAGCTTGTTTTTCTTAATTAAGCACTCCCCTGGACACCGCAAACTTTTGGTTAGTTAGTAGAGTTTTGAAAAGATTGATTATGCCAGTTTTTTCATTGCTTTTAAGGAAAGGCGGACTTTTGAAGTTCCTTACTTCACCATTTACGCTGACATCCTTAGGTGTTAAATTTTGTAAAGTGCTTTTTCTGCCTCATTTGGTATGATCATATTATTTTTCTTCTCTAGACTATCAATATGTTGGTTTACATAGATTGATTTTCAACTACAGAACCAGCTTTGCATCTCTGGAATAAATCCTCTTTGTTCATGATGTGTAATTCTTTTTATACATTGCTCAATTCTATTTGCTAATATTTTAAGTACTTTTATGCCTGTATTCATGAAGCTTATTGATCTGCAGTTTTCTCTTTTAGGCTATCTGTCTGATTTTGGTATCAGAGTGATTTTGCCCTCATAAAATAAGTTGAGAAATGTTCTCTCCTCTTCTATTTTTTGGAAAAGATTTTGCAGATTTGATGTTAGTTCTTTTTTAAATGTTTGACAGAATCCACCTGGAATTCGTTTTTGGTAGAGTTCATGTGGGCCTGGGGATTACTTTCTTAGGAATTTTAAAGTTACAAATTCCATTTCTTTAATAGTTACAAGGCTACTCAAATTATCTGTTTCATGTTGGGTAAGTTGTGGTAGTTTGTGCTTTTTGAGGAATTGGTCCATTTCATCTAATTCATCAAATTTATGTGTGTAGAGTTGTTCATAGTATTTCGTTATTATCCTTTTCATGTCAGCAGGGTCTGTAGTGATATTCCCTGTTTCATTTCTGATATTAGTAATTTGTGCCTTCTCTATTTTGTTGTTTGTCAATCTTGCTAGAGACTTGTCACTTTTATTGCTCTTTTCAAAGAACCAGCTCCTTGTTTCATTGATTTTCTATATTGTTTTTCTGTTTTCAATTTCATTGATTTCTCCTCTTATTTTTATTTCTTTCCTTCTGCTTTCTTTGGGTTTATTTTGCTCTTCTTTGTGTAGTTTCTTAAGGAGATTATGTGACTGATTTGAGACTTCTCCTCTTTTTTTTTTTTTTTTTGGGAGGAAGATTAGCCCTCAGCTAACTACTGCCAGTCCTCCTCTTTTTGCTGAGGAAGCCTGGCTCTGAGCTAACATCCGTGCCCATCTTCCTCTAGTTTATACGTGGGACGCCTACCACAGCATGGCTGCCAAGCAGTGCCATGTCCGCACCCGGGATCCGAACCAGCGAACCCCGGGCCGCCGAGAAGCGGAACGTGCGAACTTAACCGCTGGGCCACCGGGCCGGCCCCACTTTTCCTCTTTTTTAATATAAGCATTTAGTGGTAAAAATTTCCTTCTCAGCACTGGTTTAGTGGCATCTCACAGATTTTGATATGCTCTATTCTTATTTTCATCTAATTGAATGTGTTTTTTGTTTCCTTTGAGACTTCCTCTTTGCCTCATGGATTATTTAGAAGTGTGCTGTTTCGTTTTCAAATGCTCGGATATTTTCTGTTACCTTTCTGTTATTGGTTTCTAGTTTGATTCTTTTGTGGTCAGAGAACACACTGATTTCCATTCTTTTAATTTTGCTGAGGTTTGTTTTATGGCCCAGGCTATGAACTATCATGTTTGTGTTCCTAAACACTTTATTTTTTTATGGTGAAAAAATTTATATTTAGAATTAGTCTACTGGACTCAGTTTAGATGATCCCAATTTTGTTGGCAACATCCAAAGCATCATAGTCAGGAACCAGTCTAACGTATGTTTTCTTCTCTCCATCAGGCCTGATCTTGTTGACCTTGGCCATGTCAATGTTATAGATTTTCTTCATAGCCTGTTTGGTGCTTGTTGGCCTTGACATCCACAATGAACACAGTGTGTTGTTGTTGTCTATCTTCTTCATGGCTGACTCAGTGTTCAGGGGGAACTTGATGAGAGCATAGTGATCAAGCTTGTTACTCCTGAGAGTGCTCTTGCAAGGATATTGGGCTGTCTTTAGAGCTGTAGTGTCTTGGGCAACTGGAAGGTGGGTGATGTGTGGATCTTATCTTTTTCGTGGCTGTGGATGCCTTTCATCACTGCTTTCTTGGCCTTCAAAGCCTCTGCTTTGCTTTCGGCTTTGGGAGGGGCAGGGGCTTCCTTCTTCGCTTTCAGTGCCATCTTCACACCGTGGACACTTTAAAAGAATGTGTGTTCTGCTGTTATTGGGTAGAATGCTCTATAAATGTTGATTAGATCCTGTTGGTTGATGGTGTATGAAGTTCTTATGTATCCTTGGTGGTTGTCTCCCTAGAAGTTTTATCAACTGTTTATAGAGAGGTGTTGAAGTCTCCAACTGTAATTGTTGATTTTTCTGTTTTTCCTTTCAGTTGTATTAATTTTTGCTGCGCATATTTTACAGCTCTGTTGGTTCATTCATGAACATTTAGGATTGATATGTCTTCTTGGTAGATTGATTCATTTATGTAAAATTCTTCTCTGCCCAAAGTAGTTTTTTTGGCTCTGAAAACTATTTTATCTGATAATAATATAGCCTTTCCTGCTTTCTTCTGACTGATGTTTGGATGGTATATATTTTTCTATTCTTTTACTTTCAACCTACCTATATTGTATTTGAAGTGAGTTTCATAGTTGGGTTATGTGTTTTAATCCACTTTGTCAATCTTTGTCTTTCAATTAGCGTAATTAGACCATTTACATTTAATGTAAATAATATATTAATGCTTAAATTTGACATTTTAATGTTATTTTCTGTGTTTTGTTTATTTCTGTTTCTTGTACCTGCTCTCCTGTGGGTTACTTGAACATATTTTAGAATCGCATTTTGATTTATTTGTAGTATTTATAAAAATCTTTAATAGCATTTCAAAAATATATAAAAATAATACATGTTCATTATAACAAATTCAAATAATATATAAAGTAAGAAGTAAAAATAACTCCATTCTCTTGAAGAGGTACAAAATAAAATAAGGTTATCATTTTTTAAACTACCAGACTGGCAAAATTAAAAGAATGACAAGGTACTGGTTGTTGTGGAAAACCAGTTATCACTTGCTACATAGAGAGAAGGTAAGGAGAAAACAGAAATACAAAATTTTTAAAAAACCTTGTTAAAAAGAATAATATGCAGCGCTAGTAAGCATGCAGGCCAGGGTTTCTCAATTTTAGCATTATTGACATAATTCTTTGTTGTGGGGGACTGTACTGTATATTGTAGAATGTTTAACAGCATCCCTGGCCTCTACCACTAGATACCAGTAGCATCTCTAACCCCACCCCCACAGATTCTGCAGTATTTTTTAATATATCTTTTTGTATAGATTTTTAGTGGTTGCCCTTGGTGTTACATTATACATATATAAGTTATCACAGTCTACTAGTATCTGCATTTTACTAGTTTAAGTGAAGTGTAGAAATCTTATCTCCCTTTAAGTCTTTTCCTCTCCTCTGTTCATAATTGTCTTAAATATTTTCTCTACATCCATTGAGAACCACATCACATAATGTTACCTTTTTTGCTTCAAAGGTCAAAATTTAGAGGAGAAGGAAAAACTGAAGAGGAGAAAGAAAGTCTACTTTATTTACCTATATTTTTACTTTCTCTTATTTTTTATTTCCTGCTTGTGTTTTCAGATTTTTCTTTTATCATTTCTGTTCTTTTTCAAGAATTTCCTTTAGCTATTCTTTTAGGGTAGGTCTGCCGGTGACAGATTCTCTTAGTTTTCCTTTATCTTAGAATGTCTTGATTTCCCCTTCATTCCTAAAGAGTTTTTAAATTGCATATAGAATTCTAGATTCACATTTGGTTTCTTTTAGAGCTTGAAAAATTTTGTGTCATTTTCTTATGGTCTACATGGTTTCTGATGAGAAATCCTTTGCCATTTGGACCTTTTTCCCTATATGTGAGGTATCATTTCTCTTTTATTGATTTCGAGATTTTTCTTTGTCTTTAGTTTTCAGAATTTTGATTATCATGTGCTGTGGCATGGATTTCTTTGGGTTTATCCTGTTTTGGATTTACTCAGCTTCTTAAATCTATAGGTTTATGCTTTTTGTCAAATTTGGGAAAATTTCAGCCATTAATTTTTCAGATACTTTTTCAATCCCAGACTCTTTCTCCTCTTCTCCTCATGACTCCAAAGACATAAAGGTTAGATCTTTTGTTATAGTTCTACAGGTCCCTGAGGCTCTGTTTATTTTTTTCCAGTGTTTTTTTTTTCCTCTCTGTTGTTTAGACTGGGTAATTCCTGTTATTCTATCTTCATGTTCACTGATTCTGTCCTGTATCTTCTCCATTCTGATGTTCAGCCTATCAAATGAGTTTTGTTTTTTTTTTTTAACTTTGGTTATTGTGTTTTCAGTTCCAAAGTTTCCATTTGGTTCTTCTTTTTAACTTCTGTTTCTTCACTGACGCTTTCCATTTCTTTGTTTATACTTCCTTTTTTTCATTTGTTTTAGTCATATTCATAATTGCTCCTTGAAGCATTTTTGTGATGGCTGCTTTAAAGCTGTTGTCAGGAAATTCCAGTATCTGTTGACATCTCTTTGTTGGAATTGTTGATTGTCTTTTCTTATTCAAGTTGAGATTTTCCTAGCTCTTGGTATGATGAGTGATTTTAGATTGTATCCTGGACATTTTCAGTATTATGTTAGGACACACTGGATCTTACTTAATTCTTCTGTTTTAGTAAGCTTCCTCTGACACCATACCTTCAGGGAAATATGGACACAACCTCTTTCCTGCCAGGTTGAGGGTGGAAGTCCAGCTGTCCCCCTCAGCCTCTGTTGACACCCTAGTGTTGGAAATGGCACTTTGTTACCACTAGGTGGTGGTGAAAGTCATGGCTCTCCAGTAGGCCTCCTCTGACACCATCCCAGCAGGGAGAGGGAAGAGTTCCCTCTTACTACCAGGTGTGTGTGTAGCGGGTGGAAGTCCGGGTTCCCCATGTGATTTCCACCAGCTCCATGGTGGGGGGCATTTCACTATTGTCTGTCTGGGGTGAAAGTCTTACCTCTTCACTTGGTCTTCCATTATACTACCCTAGCAAGGGGCTTGGGGCACCTCATTATAGCCTGGAGAGGGTGGAAATTTACTGTCTTCCCTTAGTCTTTTCTGGTGTATGTGGTGGCGGGGCCACAGTTTTCTCCATGGTGTTTGGCTGGAATACAGTGTTTGTTGTCCAAAAGTTTTATATCTTGCTAGGTTGCCCCTTCCTGGTCCTTTGGCTAGAGAAAGCAAGCTTTTTTAGGGGCTTTTTGTGTCTGCGCCTGCTGGCATTTCTGGGTTGCCAGCTTCTCTAATACTCAGTCTGAGATATATAAGGCAAAAAGAATACCCAAGGAACTCATTACTGTGCTATTCCTCAGGTCCCAAGGTTCCTAACTGGTCTGCCTTATTCCATTTCTCTTTCAAAGTCTTATGTTTGTTTTGTATACAGTATCTAGGGTTTTTAGCTATACTTTGTGGGAGAAATAGCGATAAGTGTCTCTATTCTTTTTTGTTCAGGACTAGAAGTTTCTATTCAACAATTTTTTATTATGTAACATTTTCATTGTTATTCAGTTTAAGAACCTCGTAATTTTTCTCATGTTTTTTTTTTTTTATCAATGAGTTGTTTATAGTATTCTCAATTTCCAAATATATAGGATATAGTCTTTTGGTTATTTTACTAAACCTATTTGTTTGTGGGTGAGAAAGTTGTTTAAATGAATGTGCCTCAGTTTTTCACCTGTAAGGTGGAGATAATAATAGTTTTACTCTCATAAGGTTGTGAAGATTAAATGAATCTACCTGGGAACTTTCCTAAGAAACCATAGGCATGTTCCCCTCACCACTTTTTTCCTGATCCTTCTTCCATATAACTCCCTGGGGTAAGATGCTCTTTTTTAAAAATAAAAGTTTTATTGAAATATAATTCATGTACCATACAAATCACTTATTTAAGGTGTACAATTCAGTGGTTTTTAGCATATTTACAGAGCTGTGCAAAGATCACCACAATTTTAGAACACTTTCATCATCCCCCGGCAAAACCCTTTGACTCCCCTTCCCTCCCCTGACCTAGGCCTAGGGACTCACTAATCTACTTTATGTCTCTATAGATTTGCCTAGTCTGGAAATTTTAAGTAAGCAAAATTATACAATATGTAGTCTTTTGTGACTGACTTCTTTCACTTAGCATGTTTTCAAGGTTCATCCATGCTGTGGCAGGTATCAGTACTTCATTTGTTTTTTTAATTGCCACATAATATTCCATTGTACAGTTATACTACATTTTATTTGTCCACTCATCAGTTGATGGACATTTGGATTGTTTCTACTTTTTGGCTATTATGAATAATGGTGCTATAAACATTCATGTAGAAGTTTTTGCATAGATATATGTTTTCTTTTCTCTTGGGTGTATTGCTAGTAGTGGAACTCCTGGATCTTACAATAATTCTATGTTTAAACTTTCGAAGAACCACAAAACTTTTCCACAGTGGCTGCACCATCTTACGTCGCCACCAATGATATATGAGGGTTCCAATTTCTTCACATCCTCACCAACACTTGTTATTATCTGTCTTTTTGATTAGGGCCATGCTAGTGGGTGTGAAATGTGATGTCAATTGGTTTTGATTTGTATCTCTCTCATGACTGTGATGTTTCACATCTTTTCATGAGCTTACTGGCCATATGTATACTTTCTTTGGAAAAATGTCTATGAAATGCTTTGCCTGTTTAAAAAATTGAGGGTTTTTTGGTTGTTGAATTGTAAGAGTTCTTTATATATTATGAGTACAAATTTCCTATTGGAGATATGATTTGCAAATATTTTCTCCTGTTCTGTTTGGTTGCCTTTTCACTTTCTTGATAGTGTCCTTTGATACACGAGAGTTTTTCATTCTAATGAAGTCCCATTTATCTATTCTTTTTGTTACTTTTGCTTTTGGTGTCATGTCTAGGAATACAATGCCAAATCCAAGGTCATGAAAGAATTACTTCTATGTTTTCATCTAAGAATTTTTATAGTTTTAGCTATTAAAGGTAGGTTTGTGATCCATTTTGAGTGAACTTTTGTATGTGATGAGAGGTAGAGGTGCTACTTTTTTTTTTTAAAGATTTTATTTTTTTCCTTTTTCTCCCCAAAGGCCCCCAGTACATAGTTGTATATTCTTTGTTGTGGGTCCTTCTAGTTGTGACATGCGGGACGCTGCCTCAGCATGGTTTGATGAGCAGTGCCATGTCCACACCCAGGATTCAAACCAACGAAACACTGGGCCGCCTGCAGCGGAGCGTGTGAACTTAACCACTTGGCCACAGGGCCAGCCCCAAGAGGTGCTACTTTTAATTCTTTGAAACCATTTTTACTACTTTTAACGCATTTGCTTCAGCACCATCTATTGAAAAGAATATTCTTTCCTATTGAACTGTTGTGGCACCTTTGTCAAAAATCAGTTGACTGTAAATGTGAACACTTATTTCTGGACTCTTATTCCATTGGTCTATCCTTATGCCAGTACACTGTCTTGATTACTATAGCTCTGTAGTAAGTACTGAAATAGAAGAGTTTGAGTTCTTCAACTTTGTTCTTTTTAAAAAACTGGTGTGGCTATTCTGAGTCCCTTGAATTTCCACATGAATTGTAGGATTAGCTTGTCAATTTCTGCAAATAAGCCAGCTGGAATTTCAGTGGAGATTGCGTTGAATCTGTAGACCAATTTGGAGGATTGTGTTGATCTTAACAATAGTAAATCCTCTGATCCATGAATACAGGATGCATTTCCATTTATTTAAATCTTCTTTAATTTCTTTCAATGATATTTTGTAGTTTTTAGGGCACAAGTTTTGCACTTCTTTTGATAAATCATTCCTAAGTATTTTGTACTTTTCAGTGCTATTGTGTAAGATGTTCTATTGAACCACAGAGATGAGCACTATATCCTAGGAATGGCAGACCAAGAGTTGGAAGGAGTCAAGGCACCCTACACAGTTGAATATGCAAAGAGCTCTCTGCCACCTACCCAGTCTTTTGCACATATATGTTATTTTGAATCAGCTGTCGCTCACAGATGAACTCATTTTAATAAATTTAACCTATGTTGTGAATCATTCATTCACTCATTCAGCAATTATCTATTGAACATATAAAATGTCATAACATTGTGCTAGGCTCTGAATGAGATGAAAAGACGTGTAAATCTCAGCTATTTAAGGACCTTTCAATGAGACATACACCTTAAAAAAAATTTTGAGCGATGACAAAGTGCTATTTGTCCATTCAAATTCATAGCACAGACCATGCTTACCTCATCAAGTCAGAGAAGGCAGAGGAGAGAGAGCGGGTAGAGAAGAGATCTCTGAGGACTGGAGTCTGAAAGGAAGATTTGAGGGAGGAGTCTTGACCTGGAAAAGGTGGTGGAATTTCAATAAGCAGAAGAGGCGATGCTCAAGTGTTTCCAATAGAACACAGGGTGAGAAAGAACAATGTTAACAAAGCCTGGAAATGGGGATCAGGATGGCAAGAAATTGAAGTGACAGTGGAGAGAGGGGGCAATGACCCGAGTAGAGAACCATGAACACCCAACTGTGAGTGGTCTGTGAGCAAAATGAATACCCTCCGGTGGCATGAGCTAGACTGGTTTGATTTAGTGTCACATCAAGGGTGGAATAGTGGAGGCATTGGGACTTGAGTGCAGGCAATAAGTGGATACATTATCTTTAGGAAATTTTAAAACAATATTAAAGCAAACTAGAATTCTATCTGCTTTTTATTTTCACCTTGCATTGAAAATTCTAAACAATGTCAGTGGTAAAATGCTCCTCCCGCACAAAATCTTTTGTCAGTCTAGGACGCACTGGCCAAAAGAAACAATGCAAACCACATATGTTATTTTAAATTTACCAGTAGTCACATTAAAAAAGTAAAAAGAAACAGGTGAAGTTAATTTTAATAATATGTTTTATTTAAGCCAATGTATCCAAAATGCTATCATTTTAACACATAATCAATTAAATTATTAAATATTTTATATAATTTTTTTCATGCTAAGTATTTGGAATCTGGTGTATATTTTCCGTTATAGCACATCTCAATTTGGACTACTACATTGCAAGTGCTCCATAGCCACATGTGGTTCATGACTGCTGTATTAGACAGCACATATTTAAGGTTTAAACTAAAGCTATGGTTATGGTTGCATTGTAATACTAAGTTAAAAACTTCAAATTAGCACAATTTTATTACTTATCGTTTAATAAACATTGTATTCTACATGGAAGTCAGTTTGGAGAACTCCCAGTTGTGCAGTCAGCCCCCAGAACGTGTGGATTCAGGCATGGGCGTTTGTTTGGAGAGTAAGTTCTTATTTTGTTTTTGTTTTTTTTCCTGCTTAATCAATGACGTTTATTAGAAAAAATAAAATTACATAAGAAGAAATACAAACTTTAACAATAATTATCCATTAATATAACAAGTGTAAGAGGGTAAGCCTATCCCGGCATCTAGCATGTATATCTGTCATCTTTATATTCATACAAAACTAGTGTTTTATTTTGTTGTTCCTTTTGATTTGGCTTAGATTCTATTTCATTAATTTCTGTTCTTTCCTTCTACTTGTTTTATTTCTAACTTCTTGAGTTACTTTTTAGCCTTTCATCTTTTCTTTTTTCCCCAGCTATATTGAGATACACTTGACATATAATATTGTATAAGTTTAAAGTGTACAATGGGTTGATTTGATAAATTTATATATTGTAAAATGATGACCACCATAGCGTTAACTAACATCTCCATCCTGTCACATAGTTACCATCTCTTTGTTGTGGTGAGAACATTCAGAGTCTACTCTCTGGGCAACATTCAAGTATATAATATGGTATCATTGGCTAGAATCACCATGTTATACCTTAGATCTCCAGAACTTGTTCATCTTCTAACTGAAAGTTTATACCCCTTGACTAATATTTCCCCTACCCCTAGTCCCTGGCAACCACCATTCTACTCTCTGTTTCTATGAGTTCAGCTTTTTTAGATTCCACATATATTTTTTGTCTGACTGGAGAGTAAGTTTGTAATGGTTCATAATTATTAGAGCTGTTTTAGGCACAGTTTTTGTCTCTAATTCCTGTGGTACTCCATATTCCTGAGATTAAATAGTAGATTAAAAACAAGCAGTGACATCACAGTGATTGTAAACCAGAAGAAACAGGACATGAGATGGTAAAATTCTATCATTCGATGTTACTACTTGGAGTTTGTATTTGTTTTTCAAGTTTAAAACAGTGAAGCAAAGTGCAAATTGTGATATTTAGTATTTTTGTTAGTAAGTGAAAATATTAGTTCACACATAAAATATTTTTGTTATTTGAATAATTTTGTTAAAGTTGAAATATATTCTTTTTAATCATTAGTTGTTCATTATAAAACTAAACAAAACATCAAGAAAAGAATGATATTATATTTCCTCTTCTACAAATGAGTATGCTGAAAGATGATCCTTTCTGGGTGTCAGATTTAGTAGATAGGTGTATTAGTCTGGGTTCTCCAGAGAAACAGAACCAGTAGGATATATATATATATATATATATATATATATATATATATATATGTATACACACACACACATATAATTTATTATAAAAAATTGCATCATGTGATTATGGAGGCTAAGAAGTCCCAAGATCTGCAGTCAGCAAGCTGGAGGCCCGAGAGAGCTGGTGGTGTATTTCCAGTCCAAGTCCCAAGGCCTGAGAACCAGATTTGATGATGTAATTCCAGTCTGAGTCCAAGTTCAAAGACAGGTAGAAGACTGACGTCTCAGCTTTTTTTTTTTAATTGAGGTGACCTTGGTTTATAACATTGTATAAACTTCAGGTGTCCATCATTATATTTTGATTTCTGTGTAGATTACATCATGTTCACCACCCAAAGACTAATTACCATCTATGTGCCCAGACACTCCTTTCACCCTCCACCCTTCCCCCTTCCTCTCTAGTAACCACCAATCTAATCTGACTCTACGTGTTTGTTGTTGTTGTTGTTTTTATCTTCTATTTATGAGTAAGATCATACAGTATTGGACTTTCTCCATCTGACTTATTTCACTTAGCATAATATGATCAAGTTCTATCCATTTTGTTGCAAATGCAAGATTTCATTTTTTTAATAGCTGATTAGTATTCCATTGTGTATACATACCACATCTTTATTCATTCATCCCTTGATGGGCACTTCGGTTGTTTTCAAGTCTTGGCTATTGTGAATAATGCTGCAATGAACATAGGAAGTGCATATATCTTTATGCATTTGTGTTTTCATGTTCTTTGGGTAAATACCCAGCAGTGGAATAACTGGATTGTATGGTAGTTCCGTTCTTAGTTTTCTGAGGAATCTCCATACTGTTTTACACAGTTGCTGCACCAGTTTGAAATCCCACCAGCAGTGTATGATAGTTCCCTTTTCTCCACATCCTCTCCAACACTGGTTATTTCTTGTCTTGTTAATTATAGCCATTCTGAGGGGCATGAGGTGATATCTCATTGTAGTTTTAACTTGCATTTCCCTAATAATTTGTGAGGTTGAACATCTTTTCATGTGCCTGTTGGCCATCTGTATATCTTCTTTGGAGAAATGTCTGTTCAGATCTTTTGCCCATTTTTTAAATGGGTTGTTGGTCCTTTTGTTGTTGAGATGTACGAGTTCTTTGTATATTTTGGATATTATCCCCTTATGATATATGGTTTGCAAATACCTTACCCACTTGTTAGGTTTTTTCATTTTGTTTATGGTTTCCTTTGCTGTGCAGAGGCTTTTTAGTTTGATGTAGTCCCATTTGTTTATTTTTTCTATTGTTTCCCTTGCCTGGTCAGACTTCATATTTGAAAATATGCTGCTAAGACCAATGTTGAAGAGTGTACTGTCTGTGTTTTCTTCTAGGAGTTTTATGGTTTCAAGTCTTACATTCAAGTCTTTAATCCCTTTTGAGTTAATTTTTGTGTGTGGTGTAAGATAATGGTCTTGCTTTCATTCTTTTGCATGTGGCTGTCCAATTTTCCCAACACCATTTATTGAAGAGACTTTCCTTTCTCCATTGTGTGTTCTTAGCTCCCTTGTCAAAAATTAGCTGTGCATAGATGTGTGGGTTTATTTCTGGGCTCTCACTTCTGTTCCATTGATCTTTGTGTCTGTTTTTGTGCCAGTACCATGCTGTTTTGATTACTATAGCCTTGTAGTATATTTTGAAATCAGGGAGTATGATGCCTCTAGCTTTGTACTTTTTTCTCAGGATTCCTTTGGCTATTCAGGGTCTTTTATTATTCCATATATTTTGGTATTTTTTGTTCTATTTCTGTGAAAAATGTTGTTGGAACTTTGATAGGGATTGCATTAAATCTGTAGATTTCTTTAGGAAGTACAGACATTTTAACTATGTTAATTCTTCCAATCCAAGAGCACAGAATATCTTTCCACTTCTTTGTGTCTTCTATTTCTTTCAACAATATTTTATAGTTTTCAGTGTACAAGTCTTTCACCTCTTTGGTTAAATTTATTACTAGGCATTTTATTCTTTTTGTTGCAATTGTAAATGGGATTGTATTCTTAATTTCTCTTTCTGCTACTTCGTTTTTGGTGCACGGAAATACAACTGATTTTTGTATGTTGGTTTTGACTCCTGCAACTTTACTGTGTTCGTTTATTATTTCTAAAAGTTTTTTGGTGGATTTCTACATATAAAATCATGAAATCTGCAAATAGTGACAGTTTCACTTCTTCTTTTCCAATGTGGATCCCTTTTATTTCTTTTTCTTGCCTGATTGCTCTGGCTAGGACTTCCAATACTATGTCAAACAAGAGTGGTGAAAGTGGGCATCCTTGTCAGGTTCCTGTTCTTAAAGGGATAGCTTTCAGTTTTTCTCCATTGAGTATGATATTAGCTGTGGGTTTGTCATATATGGCCTTTATTATGTTGAGGTACTTTCCTTCTATACCCATTTTATTCAGAGTTTTTGTCATAAATGGATGCTATATCTTGTCAAATATTTTCTCTGCATCTATTAAGATGATCATGTGATTTTTATTCTTCATATTGTTAACGTGGTGTATCATGTTCATTGATTTGCGGATGTTGAACCATCTCTGCATCCCTGGAATAAATGCCACTTGGCAATGCAGTATGAGTTTTTTAATGTATTCTATTCAATTTGCTAGTATTTTGTTGAGGATTTTTGCACCAATATTTATCAGTGATATTGGCATGTAATTTCCTTTTTTTGTGTTGTCCTTGTCTGGTTTTAGTATCAGGATAATGTTGGCCTTGTAGAATGAGTTAGGAAGCTTCCTCTCCTCTTCAATTTTTCGGAAGAGTTTGAGAAGGACAGGTATTAAGTCTTCTTTGAATATTTAGTAGACTGCACTAGGGAAGCCATCTGATCCTGGACTTTTGTTTTTTGGGAGATTTTTGATTACTGTTTCAATCTCCTTACTGGTGATTGATCTATTCAAATTCTCTACTTCCTGATCCAGTTTTGGAAGGTTGTATGATTCTAAGAATTTATCCCTTTCTTCTAGATTATCCAATTTGTTGGCATATCACTTTTTGTAGTATTCTCTTATAATCTTTTGTAGTTCTGAGGTATCCCTTGTAACTTTTCCTCTTTCATTTCTGATTTTATTTATTTGAGCCTTCTCTCTTTTTTTCTTGGTTAGTCTAGCTAAAGGTTTGTCAATTTTGTTTATCTTTCCAAAGAACCAGCTCTTAGTTTCATTGATTTTTTTCTGTTGTTTTTTTAGTCTCTATTTCATTTATCTCTGCTCTGATTTTTATTATTACCTTCCTTCTACTGAGTTTGGGCTTTGTTTGTTCTTTTTCCAGTTCCTTTAGGTGCACTGTTAAATTGTTTATTTGAGATTTTTCTCATTTGTTGAGGTAGGCCTGTGTTGCTGTAAACATCCCTTTTAGAACTGCATTTTCTGTATCCCATAAATTTTGGCATGTTGTATTTTCATTTTCATTTCTCTCCAGGTATTTTTTGATTTCTCCTTTGATTTCTTTGTTGACTCAATCATTTGTCAGTAGTATTTTGTTTAATCTCCACACATTTGTGGCTTTTCCAATTTTCTTCCTGTAGTTAGTTTCTACTTTTATACCATTGTGATCAGAAAAGATGCTTGGTATTATTTCAATCTTCTTAAATTTACTGAATCTTGTTTTGTGGCCTAGTATGTGATCTTTCCTGGGGAATGTTCCACATGCATTTGAAAAGAATGTGTATTCTGCGGTTTTTGGATGGAATGTTCTGTATATATTTGCTAAGTCCATCTGGTCTAATGTGTCATTTAAGGCCAACGTTTCCTTATTGATCTTCTCTTTGGATGATCTATCCATTGTTGTAAGTGGAGTGTTAAAATCCCCTACTATTATTGTGTTACTGTCAATTTCTCCTTTTATGTCTGTTAATAACTGCTTTATATATTTAGGTGCTCCTATGTTGGGTGCATAGATATTTACAAGTGTTATATTCTCTTGTTGAATTGTTCCCTTTGTCATTATGTAGTGCCCTTCTTTGTCTCTTGTTAGAATTTTTGTTTTAAAGTCGATTTTGTCTGATATAAGTATTGCTACCCCAACTTTCTTTTCATGCCATTTGCATGGAGTATCTTTTCTTTTTAATTCTTTTTTTAAAGATTGGCACCTGAGCTAACAACTGTTGCCAATCTTCTTCTTCTTTTTTTTATTCTTCTCCCTAAAGCCCCCCAGTAGATAGTTGTATATTCTAGCTGTAGGTCCTTCTGGTTGTGCTATGTGAGATGCCATGTCAGCATGGCCTGTAAGCAGTGCCATGTCCGTGCCCAGGATGTGAACTGGCAAAACCCTGGGCTGCCAAAGCAGAGCATGCGAACTTAATCACTTGGCCCAGGTCCGGCCCCTGGATGGAGTATCTTTTTCCATCCCTTCACTTTCAGTTTGTGAGTGTCTTCAGGTCTGATGTGTGTCTCTTGTATGCAGCATATATGTGCATCTTGTGTTTTTATCTAATCAGCCCCCTCTATGTCTTTTGATTGGAGCATTTAGTCCATTGAAATTTAAAGTAGCTATTGATAAGAATGTGCTTATTGCCATTTTGTTACTTTTTTTCTGGGTGTTTTAGTAGTTTTTCTCTGTTCCTTTCTTCTTCTCTTGCTATTTTCCTTTGTGGCTTGATGGCTTTCTTTAGTGTTATGTTTGAGTTCCTTTCTCTTAATTTTTTGTGTGTTTATTATAGGTTTCTGGTTTGTGATTACCATGAGGTTCATATATAATAACCTATGTAAATAGCAATCTATATTAAGTTGCTAGTCTCTTAAGTTTGACCTCTTGCTAAAACCTCTCCTCTTTTAGTCACCTCCCCCCACATAATCTGTTTTTGATATCATATTTAATCTTGTGTGTGTGTGTGTGTGTATCCCTTAACCTCTTATGTTGGAAATAGATAATTTTAGTACTTTGTCTTTTGACCTTCATATTAGCTTCATAGGTTGATGGTTGATCTGCTACCTTTACTGTATATTTGCCTTTACTGGTGATTTTTAAAAATAATTTTCTTATTCATATTTGTGGCCTTTTCTTTTTTTTTTTTTTTTAAAGAATAGTCTTTTTTTTTTTTTTTAAAGATTTTATTTTTTCCTTTTTCTCCCCAAAGCCCCCCGGTACATAGTTGTGTATTCTTCGTTGTGGGTTCTTCTAGTTGTGGCATGTGGGACGCTGCCTCAGCGTGGTCTGATGAGCAGTGCCATGTCCGCGCCCAGGATTCGAACTAACGAAACACTGGGCCGCCTGCAGCGGAGCGCGCGAACTTAACCACTCGGCCACGGGGCCAGCCCATATTTGTGGCCTTTTCATTTCCACTTAAATAAATCCCTTTAGCATTTCTTCTTTTTTTTAAAAGATTTTATTTTTTCCTTTTTCTCCCCAAAGCCCCCCCGTACATAGCTGTATATTTTTAGTTGTGGGTCCTTCTAGTTGTGGCATGTGGGATGCCGCCTCAGCATGGCTTGATGAGTGGTGCCATGTCTGTGCCCAGGATCCGAACTGGTGAAACCCTTGGCTGCTGAAGCGGAGCATGCAAACTTAACCACTGGGCCACGGGGCTGGCCCCCCTTTAGCATTTCTTATAAGGCTGTTTTCTTGATGATAAACTCCTTTTGTTTTTGCTTGTCTGGGAAGCTCTTTATCTTTCCTTCCATTTTGAATGATAACCTTGCAGGGTAGAGTATTCTTGGCTGTAGGTTTTTTCCTTTGAGCACTGTAAATATATCATGCCACTCCCTTCTAGCCTGTAAGGTTTCTGCTGAGAAGTCAGCTGATAGCCTTATGGTATTTCCTTTGTATGTAACTTGTTGCCTTTCTCTTGCTGCTTTTAGGATTCTCTCTTTGTCTTTAGCTTTTGACATTTTAATTATAATGTGTCTTGGTGTGGGCCTCTTTGGGTTTATCTTGTTTGGTTCTCTCTGTGCTTCCTGTACCTGAATGTTTGTTTCCTTCCTTAGGTTAGGAATGTTTTTAGGTATTATTTCTTCAAATAGATTCTCTGTCCCTTTGTCTATCTCTTCTCCTTCTGGGACACCTATAATATGGATATTAGTGCACTTGATGTTGTCTCAGAGATCCCTTTGACTGTCCTTGTTCTTTTTAATGCTTTTTTCTTTTTTCTGTTCAGCTTGGGCAATTTCCTCTAGTCTTTCATCCAGCTTGCTGATCTGTTCTTCTGTATCATCTACTCTGCTGTTGATTCTCTCTAGTGAATTTTTCATTCCCATTATTGTGTTTTTTAGTTCTTAATGGTTCTTTTTTATATTTTCCAATTCATTGTATAGAATAGATGACACTGTATCCCTCTATTCTTCTCCCAAGACATGAGCATCCTTATGATATTAGTTTGTACTCTTTATCAAGTAGATTGTTTATCTCTGTTTCATTTAGTTCTTATTCTGAGGATTTATCCTGTTCCCTTATTTGGAACATATTCCTTTGTTTCCTCATTATACCTGTTTCTTTGTGCTTATATCTATGTTTTAGGTACATCAGCTATGTCTCCTGATCTTGGAAAAGTGACCATATGTAAGAGATTCCTTATGAGACCCAGCAGTGTGCTCCCCTCTCATCACCAGTTCCAAATGTTCCAGGAGTGTCCCCTGTGTGGGCTACTTGTGTCCTTCTGTTGTGACAGGTAGCTCTTATTGCAGGGGCACAGGAGGGCTAGGCTGTCCCCCTGGCCAGCTTGTCATAAGGCTCAGCTGCATGTGGCTGCTATGGATGCTTCAGCCACTTTATCAGGTTTTGGGAGTCCCAGCACAGTTGACTGCAAAGTCTAATAGCACATTCCTGTTGCAGTTTTTCTTTTAAGTGAGTAGGCCCCCAGCGTGGCTGGTTGCTAGGCTTAGGGGCTCACAATTGCTGTAGGCCTCTGGCCTGCAAGGCTGTTGTCAGTCTCTCAGGAGTGTGGCTGGGTGGAGCCAGCACCTTGCATGGCAGCACATAGTTGTTTCAGACATTTGAAGTTGGGGCAGATCTCCTATTTGGCTATTTGAGAAGCACAAATTTGCTGCAGCTGAGAAGTCCCACTGCTCACAGGCCCACACACCCCATCCATACAGTCCTGCCCCATGTGCATGCCCTGCTCCACTGATGTGGATCCACTAGGCCTGCTGCAAAGTCCCCACATAACCCACCTATGCAGGACCACAAGTTGCCCAGGGGCTTGCTGTTGGGTGGACCAGTCCCTAGGGCAGGCTGCCTGCCCTGTCTGAGCTGGATTAACTTGGTACTCTAGTGGGTGGGGAACACCCCTAGACTAACAGACCAGGGAAGAGCCGCAATGGCATCTGCCAGTGTCGGTGTCAAGACACATGTACTAGGTCACAATAGTGGCTGCTGCCAATGTCTCAGTCCCTTGGGAGGTGGTCCCAGCCACCTTGGGCCTCCCTGAGATGTGTCCAGGGCCTATCAAGTGAGTCTCTTTTCACTAAAGGATGGTGCACCTTTCTTTCTGGTGATTTTGTGTTGCTTTCTGAAATGGATGAATTTGTCCATGGGCCCTTCAAGAGTAGGCTTTTCTTTCTCTTATATTCAATAGCCTTTGTAAGAGTATGCCCTGTTGTTGTTAATAGCCAGCAAAGACAGATATTGTGACACTTTTCTCAGTTGTGCTGAGTTCAAAAGCTGCTTATTGTGACATAGCTCTCCTCCTCAGATCCCCTACTCCTCCAGGAAAAGCTTCCTACATTAAGATTGCTCCTGGCCATGAAGTGCTGTGGCTAGAGTGTAGCTATTTTCCTCTCCAGAAAGGTATTTCTACCTCTTCCACCTCAGTCAGCACTGTCCCTTGTTGTGCAGGTCCTTTTTATCCAGTTTCCAGTTCTCTCTCAGGGGTAATTGTTCCAAAAGTAGTTGCAAATTTGTTATGTCCATCGAAGGAGGTGAGTTGAGAGTCCTCCTACACTGCCATCTTCCCAGTAATCCCTGATGTCCCAGCTTTAAAAGTCAGGCAGAGAGAGTAAATTCTCCATTATTCACCTTTTTGTTCTATTCAGACCTTCAATGGTTTGGATGAGGCCCACCCACATTAGGGAGAACAATCTGCTTTACTCAGTTTAGGGATTCAAATGTTAATCTCATCCAGAAATTCTCTCACAGACACACCCAGAATAATGTTTAACCAAATACATGGGAACCCAGTGGTTCAGTCAAACTGACACATAAAATTGACCATCATAAGTATAGATTACTGGTTTGATCAGAGAACATTTCTTTACACATTCCTCCTCTCCACCCCACACATATGACTTTTTAAAAAATTATAAGCAGTACTGTCACCTCTACCCACACACTTCAAAGTAGTTCAAATGATGGGATGCTTCCAAATTAGCACTGCAAAGTTCTTTGTTTTGCTTTGTTTAACAAGTTCTTGTTATTGCCCCCAAAGCAAAACATCCATAGCCTCCAAGAACATTACTCTTGGTAAACTCACATTGTCCACTGCAATTGCAACAACATTCATATGTAAAGAGAAGACTTAATCAGAGCAAAGGAATGCACTTTGGTGCTCTACAGAAAATGTACAGTCTCAACCAAATGTGTTCAAGTAAATAATTCTAGCCTAAAGAATGCTTGTACTGCAGCTAAGAAAATGAGAAATAAATCAGGTCATTCGTAAATTCTGTGACTTGAGGGACAAATACCATTTTATGAATCAGATGTTTGACATAAGACATCTTAATTATGTGCTCTTGGATATTTTAGAGGATGAATCTTTTGGCCTAAAACCAAGGAGTATAGAATAAAAGCCTGCTGTAACATGGTTAGTTTATGGGGTGGGTGTAATTCTTACCCTGTATCTATATTAATAGGGAGAAGGTCCTGCTGTATGCCTGACTGAATAAGCATATTTCCTCTGGAGCACACAAAGTGAAGCACATATGCTTTCCTGGGGAATTTCCTTTCCATTTATGAACTATTTCCTGGCTCTCAATAAACAATACAGACTTCATTCTGTTCGTGTATGTATCTGACCTTACTAGTTTCTTTTTTTTCATTTAGTTATCTTGTACCATCATTTATCGTAATATTATATGTCTGTCTCATGTGTAATATTATATATCTATCTCAAGTGGCATTTATTACAGTCTCTAACTTACAGATCTTTATATAGGTCCTTCTCCCTGAAAATTGTTGAAACCATAAAAAGAATGTAGGTACTCATATCAAACCATAAATCTTTATTTTTTATTCTTAGTCAGATAGAATTCCAAACTATTTTAGTTGACAGATGATTAATCTACCAGTTCTTTACACATAGCTATTTGTATGAAACATAGTCTTTAAAGAGACAAGTTATCAATAGGTGCAACCTCTGAATGCATGAAGAACTCTTTGCATCATGATTCCCTTGTTTGGATCCACGATCTTATGCTCTTTCAGACGCCACTCTCCTCATCCAGAAAAAAATTGTTCACTTGCAAGAGGCCCTTGGGCATAACATGACATTTAAGATGTATAGAATGCACATTTCACATTTATTTCTCATGTATTTCCTTTGGTTAAAAACTAATATGCAATCTACAACATCCAAATAAATGATTTGACATATTTTATACAACACATGTTCAAGTAATTAATTTTCTCATGGAAATGTCATACCATTTAACTCATAGTTATGAGCCAAATATTTGTGCAGTAGTTTGCAATGAATATATGCATAATCACAGATTGCCCTATTTTCTCTGTACTCAAATGTAATTTAAAGGGACAGAATCAGGGTGCAGCGGACTTCACATTATTTAATGCTTGATGCATATTAGACTCTCAATAACCCCTTGTTGGATGAATAAGTAAACGACTGACCAATTTGGCAGATTTTATCAAATCCTGTGAGTGTAGGTTTTTGGTTAGTCTTATCGGAGTCTTATTATATTACTAACATAATTAACAGTAAGTGATATGTTTTGAAAATACTTGGTTGCCAAAGAGTGCAGCAAAAATAATTATGGATACATGTGAGCAAAAGATCACATAGAAAACAATTTATACACATCAGGTAGGAAACACCTTTATCAGTCAGATTATCTCCAGTGGCAGGTAACAGAAATAAGGCTCAAATTGGCTTAAAAATAAGAAAATCCTTTACTGTGCCCAAAGATAATGCAAGCTCCAGGCACCATTCGCGCATAGCTCTGCTTTCTTTCTCTCAGTTCTCTTGGCTCTGCCTTCCTTCATGTGTTTCTTTTGTTCTCAGTTTAACCTCATTCATGGTTGCAAGGTGACTTCCAGCGCCGGTAGCAGCTGGGTCAATGTGCTTTTTTGGTCATGTTCAGTGGGAAAGAGCAAGAAAGCATCTCCCCTAACCACGGCCTAAAAGTCCTTTCCTACAGTGTGATCCATTGGGCTAAGGTCAAGTGACCACAGTTGCTTGGAGAATTCCATGCACTGATTACCCTTAAGCCTGGGTTTTTGAGCAAATTGCTGGCAAGAATGATAGGATTTCTTTGATTCGCTGAGATTAATCAAGAACTATTCTTGGAACTGAGGAAGGGGTCAGTTTCTCCTGAGTCAGTTGGGCTGTGTGGAAGTGAGGAGGATGCCTGAACAAAACTGGGTTCTGTTTGGAAGGAGGAAGAGAGAAATGGACACGGTGTAGGCAAGTAACAGTGTCCACTCTAACACCACACTGCTTTAAAAAAATTGTAGTATTATTATTGTTCTTTCTTTAAAATTCTTTAACTAAAGATTTTATTTTTCTACAGCAGTTTTAGGTTCCACAGCAAAACTGAGAGGAAAGTACAGAGATTTCCCATATGCCCTTTGCCTCCACACATGCATAGCCTCTCTCATTATCAACACCCTCACCAGGGTGGTGCATTTGTTACAATTGATGAACCTGCATTGACACATCATTATCACCCAAAATGCATAGTTTACTTTAGAGTTCATACTTGGTGGTGTACATTCTATGGGTTTGGATAAAGGTATCCCTTATTATAGTATCATACAGAATAATTTCTTTGTCCTAAAAAATCCTCTTAACCCGTAGAACACCACCCTTTCTCAAAAGAGGAATTGAACTAGTCAATCAAGGAGAGGTATTCCTATATCTCCACAAAAATGAGGATTGATTTTCTCCTAAAGATGCATTCATCGGTGAATTAAAGAAATGAGACCAGAGTGGGAAAATGTAGTCAGTCCTTCCCAAGTTTTTATTCCTTTTTTTTAAATTCACTTTTCCCTTGATTGGTATCTATCAAGACCCATCACACTTTAGTTCTTTTTTACCTGCTGCCTATTCTCTTACTCTTTCTTTTCAAGAGCGATCATCTTTGTATCATCTCTGGAAAAAATAAGTCTAAGAAACACAAAAATAAACCCTTTATCACTTCCTATAGATTTTGCACCTTCTTCAGCTAAACTTGATCTGGGGGAAAAAAATAAAGCCTTGCCATCCCCACCAATGTTTATTGAAAATAATGTGGGCTTATCAGTCACACTCTGTAGGGATCTCAGCTCTCCCATAGTTATTTAACATTTTTTGAAAGTACTTAGACTAATGACTCGAATAGAAAACCTTGCCTGGATATCATGATTGACCACATCTGATTTAGGAGGCAAAGAAGTGGTGGGTTGTTGGCCCAAGGAAGGGCAGGTTTACAGGGCTCTGGCCATTTGGACAAAGGGACAGAAACCAAATGAGAGGTCTGTTGAACTAAACAGAGGGTCTTTGGGAGGAAAACAAAGCAGGCTTCCAGGATCCATTCACTTTCTCTGCAACTCAGTATAAGCTTTAGGATGACCATACTAGACAAATAGGTACAGCTTGTGGTTTTCTGAAAGAATTCCTGCTTTTCCTTTAGGGTCCTGCTTTACGTAACTGTCCGGATCAAACGTTAGGGAAGGCAAAAATCTCTTATATGAAAAGAAGAGGTGCTCTTGCCTTTTTAAATTTTTTTAACTCCATCTTTTTCCATGCATGTGCTGTATAAAATTTTTCCCATGAAAAATGGGGCCATTCTTATTTTGCATTCTGCTTTTTTCACATTTGAGCATTTCCCCACGTTATTAGTCTTCAGACAAATAATTTTAAATAGTCATGCAATAAGCCATGCTATGTAAGTACCACAATTAATAATTATCCCCTTTTTTATTCTTTAAAACATTTTTGTTAAAATGGAAATATAATTTACAGACTGTGAAATGCACAGATCTAAAGCTTACAGTTTGATGAGTTTTGGCAAATGCAGACACACCCTAATCAGGATAATGAATAATTCCATCACCCCCCAAAATGCCCTTTGCCTCCTTCCATTCAATACCCTATCTCCCCACAACCACTGTTCCAATTTCTATCACCACGGATTCATTTTGCCTATTCTTGAAGTTCATATAAGAGGAATTATACAGTATATACCCCTTTATGTCTGGCTTCTTTTTGGCTCAACAATTACTTTGAGATTCACCCATGATGTTGTGTTTATCAGTGGTTCATTCTTTATCATTGTTAGTAATATTCCATTGTATAGATATCACAATTTGTTTATCTATTCACCAGTTGATGGATATTTGGGTTGTTTCCAATTAGGGTCTATTATGAATCAATCTACTCTAAACATTTTTTTAAAACTAATTTTAGAGGGAGTGAGAAATGGTAAGAAATGATAGATAGGTCAGTGATTATTTTCTTCTTAAAGAGAAGATACATAGAAGCAGGGGATGCAGTTGACAGATTGTGGATGGAGGGGTGATGAAAAATTAAATGAAAGGGGCTTTTGAGAAAGATAATCCGAGGGGCAAATTAATTAAAAAGAAAAAAAAGAAGAATTAAAATGGGCAAGGATAAGAAGAAGCAATCAATCAATCAATAAGAAATGAGAAAAGAAAAGCCTATAGAAATTAGGACAAGTAAAAAGAATGAGAACCATGAAACTTTTGTTTTTAATCATGTTCTTCGAGGACTCCTGGGATGAAGACAAACTTTTGAGCCTCTTCCACATGGACTTCAGCTCCTCGCATGTTCTTGAAGCTCTAATGTTTTACATGAACATTTTATACAGGCAACATTCTTTCCCTTGCCTGCCAGAGCAGAAGAGTGTTCAAAGCGGCTTTGATCAGGGCAGCACACTCAGGGCAGGCTGTAAGGGGAGCCAGGAAGCTTTTTAATTTAAAAATAAGTGCTGCTTTGTCTCCTATGTTTCCTTAATTGAGGCAGAAGCTAAATCTAGGACACAGCCTGGTGGGAGATTGGCTATGGCATGGTCACGTGGAGACCGGATTTTGAGTGAGAATGGGATGATGAGCAGCAGAAAGGCATAACGGTGGGCACGTCCGTGCGTGTGTGTGCATGTGTGTGTGTGTGTGTGTGTGTGTGTGTGTGAAGAGTTACAGGGAAGCATCCTCAACTGTCAGGACTGTCAGATTAAGATGTCTGAATGGGCTATAAGGGAGAGAAATAACTGAATCCATGTTAGTTGTATTATTTGATTTTGTGGACATGTTGCAGAAGGATTTAAATGCCTTCAAGCAGAAATGGAGGAAAGAGAGGAAAGGGAAGAAGGTCCAAGATGGCTGGAATTGTTTTTGTCTTAAAGAGACTCAGCAGGTCTGAGAGTTGAAAAATTCCTTTTTTACTGTGATGTTGCTGACATTTTGACCTAGAATATTTGTTTTCTCTTTAAACCAGAGAAGAGGCACAAAAATAATTATAAGAAATGGGAGAAAAGAAGGATGAGGAAATATATAAGGTATATTGAAGACATTGCTGATGGAGTTTTATGGTGCTTTATGGCACTCTTATTCCCCCACCCCCCGACTTTCAAATGGGTTTGAAGTGAATTTGATGGATAAAAACAGAAAAGGAGGGAGGTGAATGGGCCAGCACTGCTGTCTACAGCTGTTGAAAGGTGTTAACACGGAAGAGGGATTTATTTGGTCTATAAATCCCAGGGGGCCATAACCGTGAGAAATACGATGTGGTTTACAAAAATTCTGATTGAAAAAGAGGAACAGTTTCTTGATGTGAGAACTATTGGAATACAAAATAAAATAAGATACTATATATTGACAAACTTGGAGGAGTAAAAGTGCTATGCAAACTCAAAGCATGATTATTCACCCCTTAAGGGAGATGGTGGTAACTTCACCATTAAAACACACCAGAGCAGTAATATAGATAACTGATCCCATGGACGCTGGGGACCAGATGAGATCACAGTGTATGCTGAGGTCCCTTGGGGAAGTGAAATATTCTGCCTGCTTCCCCAAATTCCCAGAAGGTTACCACTTCTGTTTGATGGGCTTTGCTGCTCTCCTGACATAAATGCTGCTTCTGTTGAAAAATCAGAAGTGATGTATGTGGCTGAGGACCATCTGCTTGGTTTCAGGTGATAAGTTAGGGCAGATAGTAACCTTTCAAGATGCTTAGTGAATTTTTATCTCTTAAATGTTAAAGCATATTCCTTGCAGGAATCAGGCTAGAGTAGGGGGCATTTCCACATTCGGTGTTTGGGAGAAATTGGAACTGTGCATATGAGTGTGAAAAAGTTCTCTTTGGGAAGCCATTTTAATACAGAAAGTACAGTTGTCTGTTCCATTACATAGCCTGGGGTGGGAGCTGAGAGGCTCGTGATAATAAAAACCTCATCCACTTTCAAGTTCATTCTGTATCCTGGGCCCTTTACACCTGTTATCTTATTGAATACTCACAACAACTCTATGAGGAAGGACATTACAAGTGAATAAACTGAGACTCCGAGATAGTATATAACTTGGCCAGGGTTACAGAATTAGGATACAGACAGTTCAGGATTAGAATCCAGCCCTATCTGACTCCAAAGTCTGTGCTTGCCTCATATCACAATAAAGCTGCAGGACATATTGGTTGCTTCCCTCCCTCCACTCGGTTCAGTGTCTGTGTTTTCATTTGGATTCTCCCAGAAGCAATTCTGAGACAAGGGTTTGGAAGCAGATACTTTATTTAAAAGGTATTCCCAGGAAACACTGGTAGGGAAGTAGAGAAGGGAGACAGAGAAGGGAAGGCAGCCAATAAATGGTCCATTATTGAGCAAGTTGTTACTGGGGGCAACTGGGGCTCAGTCTTACAGGGGGGACTTTGGAAAATGAGTTATCCTCCCTCAGGGGCAAGGAACTGGTGCATTTATATATCCTAGACTCCTGACCGTCATTGGTTGAAGGTTGCTGGAGTAGGGGTGGAACATTAATTCCTGGCAGGCAAAGCTGGCTCTGGTGGCCAGACAGTGCCCTCAGCCTAAGAAATGAAGGTGCTGGAAGAATAGGTCAGGCTGGCATGCACTGAAGTGCAAAGGGTGAGAGCAAGTGAGGTGTAAATGCTTGGGGGCCATGGACCTCTCCCATGCTCAGGGGCGCTGGCTAACTTGGTGTTCAGCATTGAGCCTTAAATGGTGCTGCTCTCCTGGCTCTGCAGGGGCTCAAGTACCCCACCTCACACCACCATTTGAGAGTGGCAGGGAATCCAGGCACCATCTTGCCAAAGGGGAAGGCCACTGTGTTGTGCATAGAGGGGAGAATGGCATTATTTTTTTTTTTACCAGAGGAGTCTCTCTTAGATTCATGATTGCCCAGAAACCCAGTAATGTGCTCACCATCTATAGAGATATAAAAACAAAATATATGAAAGTTATTGAAGAGGATGGAGGTATTATGACAGAGGATACACTGATTCTTCTAGATGTTGTGTTCCAGCTATTTATTCTGGATGTTGCCTAACACCCAACAAGGCTCTCCCAGGTCTCTTAGCAATTAGCATGTGTCATTAAAATCTTATCTACAATTATACTCTCCAGTTTAAATTCTAGCTTCAAGTTTTGCCTGATCTTTTCTCCCCTGAGCACATGAGTAGTTCAGAGACCTGTGAAATAGACAAACCCCATAGGGAATTTGATATCCCAAATAACACTGAATATTTTACTGATAGAGTGAAACTTTAAAATGAATTCCTGAAAGATAGTTCTCCTTTACATTGAAGGAGAAGCTTAGAGATTGATAACCTGTTACTGTTAAATAGTTTGGCCAATGGTTCTATTTTAGTAACAGAAAATCTACCCTGAAAGGAGCCAAAGAAGTAACAGGGCTCAATGACAGTATGAGAGGGTCTACCTGAAGCCATTGGACCTGCCTTGAGACATAGACATAAGGACGCTTTCAGAGAAGACAAACTGTCCCTGCACTTCTTGGACTGTCTAAAAAAAAATCTGAGGCTTCTAGTATTTGAATATGCAAATCTGAAGGTAGCATTCTCTATTGAGAACATTGTATGACTTGCCAAAAATGAGAAGTTAAGGTGTGCCACTTAAAGAACTGATTTTCTTCCTAATAAAAATCCAAATTCTTGACAGTATAGGGTATATTCATTGAGTCAAACACTCTCTGGGACTAAGTTATACAATTGTGAACGGGACATCTTGGTGATTTCTTAAATTCTTCCAGGACATTTAGAAAAAGTATTAAGTCATTTCCTCAGGGAACAAAGTCAAATTTTGGTCTGAAAATACACAAGGTTCACATAAGCAGGAAGTTGTTGAGGCCCTTGGAGATCTCTGATCCATGAAAATGATATTTCTTTTTACACCATGTTCACTCCTATGTGGACAATTTTATATACTAAGAATCATATTTTATGTATTGTCCTATAGCTTGTTATGTTTACTGAACAATATGTGGTAGATCTTTCCATGTCAATCATGATCAATTGACATCTTAATGGATGCATAGTATTCCAGTTGGGTGGGTGGAATGCTATAGACTGAATGTTTGTGTCTGTTAGAACCTAATCCCCAATACAATGGTATTTGGAGGTGGGGTCTTTGGGAGGTGATCAGGTCATGAAGGTGGAACCCTCATGAGTGAGATTAGTGCCCTAGTAAAGAAACTCCAGAGAGCTCTCTGGTCCCTTCTGCCATATGAAGACAAAGAGAGAAGGAAGACAGCTATCTTTGAACCAGAGAGCAGGCTCTCACTAGACACCGAATCCACTGGTGCCTTGATCTTGGACTTCCCAACCTCCAGAACTGTGAGAAATAAATTTCTGTTGCTTACAAACCATCTAGTCTATTGTATTCTGTTATAGCAGCCCAAACTCACTAAGACAGATTTATTTAAATAATTGATCCTGTTTTGATAAACATTTTGGTTGTTTAATTTTTCTTTATGGTAAATAATACCTACCATATTATTACTTACTATGGACTTACAGGACTTACTATGTTCCAGGCACTGTTCTAAATATTTCATATATAATAACTAATTTAATCCTCACAACAAAAGTTATGAAATAAATTTTATTTTTATCCCCATTATTGATGAGAAAATTGAGGTGAGAGAGGTAAGTAACTTGCCCAAGACTGTCCAGGTAGTAAACAGCTGTAGCATCTATATTGGCTATCAAACACAATACCCATTCCCAATACTTTCTCCCTTTTCCACCTCCATAGTTAGACTAGAAAAGCCCAATTCTGCCTTTCCCAGCCTTCTTTGCAGCTAGGAGAGTCCAATGAGACATAAATAGAAGTCTACTGGTTGTTTCTAGCAAAGACTTTGCATTTCTTATAATCCTGAATACAGAAGAGGTGATTTGAGATGATACAGCCATCTCACCATCTTGCAAGCATAAAAGAAAGGCCAAGAGAATTGCAGAGATGCTAGATCTGACATTGTGAAGCCTGCATATCAGTGTCAGGAGCTGCCTGTTTTTAGACTTCATATAATGTGAAAAAAATGAACTCCTATTTCTTGAAACCACTGCTGTTCTGCTTTTCTGTAACTTGCAGCTTAAAGCATTCCTAGCTGATACAGTAGTGGGTCAGGGATCTGGGCCAGGCAGTTTGAGTCCAGAGCCTGTGTTCTTAATCTCTGCACTATTGTGCATGTATCTAAATCAGCTGAGGGATCTCGTCAAGATGGCAGCAGAGGCAGATTCTGAACTCACCTCCTCCCACAAACACAACCAGGTAATTCTTGGAAAAATTACCCTGGAGAGAAAACTGGAAACTGGATAAAAAGAATCCTCACAACAAGGGACAGTCCTGACTGAGGAGGAAGAGGCAGATCTTCCTTCTGGAGAGAAAAACCTACCTTTGCAAGTGGCAGAGCTTCACAGCCAGCTTGGGGGGAGCCACCCTAAGTTACACAGCCCTCCCTGGAGAAGGGGGGACCTGAGTGGGGATGCATTAGTGCCATAAGCATCCTTCAGACTCAGCACAACTGAGATGAGTGTCCTACTATCTGGCTTCGCTGGCTATTAACTGCAATGGGGAAATACCCCCAGAAAAGCTGAAAAGACCCAGTTCTTAAAGGGCCCACATACAAATTCACTTTCTCAGAGAGCAACCTAAAATCACCAAAAAGAAAATTTCACAGTCCTTTGGTGAATAGAGACTCACCTGGTAGGCTCTGGGTGCATCTCAGTGAGAGGTGACACCTCTCCAGAGACTGAGACATTGGTGGCAGCCATTGTTGTGACCAGGTGTGCTGACACACACCCTGGCAGATGCTATTGAAATTCTTCCCCTGGCCTATTAGCCCAAGGGTCTGCCACATCCACTAGAGTGCAGTATCATCCAGTTCAGCCTGGGCAGGCAGCCCGCCCTAGGGATGAGCCCCACCCAACAGCAAGCCCTCAGGCTACTTGTCAGCCTGCATAGACTGGGTGCCTTGATAGGCAGGTGAGTGTGTCCACCTCTGTGGGGCAGAGCCTGTGTAAGGACAAGGTGAACTGTGGGGGGCATTGGTGGAGAAGTGGGGGCCTCTGCAGTGGGGTGCCGGGGTATGCTCCAGGGGGTCAGGAAGTGTGCATGGACCAGGGCTGTGTTGATGGGGTGTGTGGACCTCTGGGGGGTGGGGATTATCAGTAGCAGAAGACCTGTGCTTCACAAACAGCCACAATGAGGGTTGGTCCCAACTTCCAAAGCCTGAAACAATTGGGTGCTCCCATGTCTAGGACCAGCCCCACTCAGCTGCAATCCTAAGAGAGCTGACAACAGCCTTGCAGGCCTGAGGCCTACAGCAACTGTAAGCCCCTGAGCCTAGCAATCAGCTACACTGGGTACCTATTCAATTAACAGGAAAACTGCAACAGCAGTGTGCTATTAGATCTTGTATACAACAGTGCTAGGGCTCCCCAAACCTGATTTACAAACAGCTGGCCAGGGAGGGAAAGACTAGGCTCCCTGGGTACCTGCAGTAATAGTAACCCTTCCATAGCAGAAGGACACAAGTAGCCCACACAGGGGTCACTCCCGGATCATTTGGACTGGTGATGAGAGGGAAGCACACTGCTGGGCCCCAAAGGCATCTCTTACATAAGGCCACTTCTCCAAGATCAGGAGACATAGCTGACTCACCTAATACACAGACATAAGCACAGAGAAAGAGTCATAATGAGGAGGCAAAGGAATATATTCCAAGCAAGGTAACAGGACAAAACCCCAGAAGAAAAACTAAATGAAACAGAAATAAGCAATCTGCCTGACAAAGAGTTCAAACAAAAACTTGTAAGGACATTCACTGATATTGGGAGAAGACTAGATGAACACAGTGAGAACATCAACAAAGAATTGGAAAATATAAAAAAGAACCAATAAGAAATGAAGACTACAATATCGGAAATGAAAAATTCACTAGTGGGACTCAATAGCAGAGTAGATGATACACAAGAATGGATCAGTGAGCTGGAAGAAAGACTAGAGGAAATCACCCAAGCTGAACAGATAAAAGAAAAAAGAATTAGACAGAATGAGAACAGTTTAAGGGAACGCTGGGACAATATCAAGTGCACTAACATTCGTATTATAGGTGTCCCAGAAGGAGAAGAAAGAGGCAAAGGGGCAGAGAAACTATTTGAAGAAATAATAGTGAAAACTTTCCTAACCTAAGGAAGGAAACAGACATCCAAGTACAGGAAGCACAGAGAGCACCAAACAAGATAAACCCAAAGAGGCCAACACCAAGACACATTATAATTAAAATGCTCAAAATTAAAAACAAAGAGAGAATCCTAAAAGCAGCAAGAGAAAGGCAACAAGTGACATATAAAGGAAATCCCATAAGGCTATCAGCAGACTTCTCAACTGAAACCCTATAGGCTAGAAGAGAGTGGCATGACATATTTAAAGTGCTGAAAGGAAAAAACCTACAGCCAAGAATATCCAGCAAGGTTATCATTCAGAATGGAAGGAGAGATAAAGAGCTTCCCAGACAAGGAAATTAAAGGAGTTTATTACCAGAAACCAATTCTACCAGAAATGCTGAAGGGACTTAGTTAAGTGGGAAAGAGAAGACCACAAATAGTGACAAGGGAATTATCAAAAAAAACCCAAAACAACCAGGCAGTAAAATCATTGGTAAAGGCAAAAATATAGTAAAGGTAGCAGATCAACCACTTATGAAGATAATATGAAGGTTAAAAGCAAAAGTACTAAAATTATCTATTTCAATGTTAAGAGGGTAATGGATAGACACACACAAAGCAAGAGATTAGATATGATTTCAAAAACATAAAATGTAGGAGGAGGGGAGTAAAAGAGTAAAGCTTTTAGAAAGGGTCAAGCTATCAATTCAATATAGATTGCTATATATGTAGAATATTATACAGGAACCTCATGGTAATCACAAATCAGAAACCTATAATAAATAAGCAAATAAGTAAGAGGAAAGAAATCAAACATATTACTAAAGAAAGCCATCAAACCACAAGGGAAGAGAGCAAGGGAAGAAGAAAAGAACAGAGAAGAACTACTAAAACACCCAGAAAAAAAAGTAACAAAATGGCAATAAATACATATTTATCAATAGCTACTTTAAATGTCAATGGACTAAATGCTCCAATCAAAAGACATATGGTGGCTGATTGGATAAAAAAACAAGACCCATATATATGTTGCATACAAGAGACATGCTTTGGGCCTAAAGACACTCACAAACTGAAAGTGAAGTGATGAAAAAAGATACTCCATGCAAATGGCAAAGAAAAGATAGCGGGGGTAGCACTACTTAGATCAGACAAAATAGTCTTTAAAACAAAAACTAAAGCAGGAGACAAAGAATGGCACTACATAATGATAAAGGGAACAATCCAACAAGAGGATATAACACTTGTAAATATCTATGCACCCAACATAGGAGCACCTAAATATATAAAGCAATTATTAATAGACATAAAAGGAGAAATAGACAGCAACACAAGAATAGTAGGGGACTTTAACACTCCACTTACAACAATGGATAGATCATCCAAACAGAAGATCAATAAGGAAATGTTGGCCTTAAACAACATATTACATCAGATGGACTGAGTAGATATATACAGAACATCCCATCCAAAACCCACAGAATACACATTCTTTTCAAATGTACATGGAACGTTCTCTAGGACAGATCACATACTAGGACACAAAACAAGTCTCAATAAATTTAAGACTATCTAAATAGTCCCAAGCATTTTTTATGACCACAAAGATATGAAACTAGAAATGAACTAGAGGAAAGAAATCAGAAAAGCCACAAAAATTTGGAGATTAAACAAAATGCTACTGAACCATGATTGGGTCAATGAAGAGATCAAAGGAGAAATCAGAAAATACCTGGAGACAAATGAAAGTGAAAATACAACATGCCAAAATCTATGGTATATAGCAAAAGTGGTTCTAAGAAGGAAGTTTATAGCAATTCAAGCCTACCTCAACAAACAATAAAGATCTCAAACAAACAATCTAACAGTGCACCTAAAGGAACTGGAAAAAGAAGAACAAACAAAGCCCAAACTCAGCAGAAGAAAGGAAATAATAAGAATCAGAGCAGAAATAAATGAAATAGAGACTGAAAAAACAATAGAAAAAATTAATGAATCCTAGACCTGGTTCTTTGAAAAGATAAACAAAACTGACAAACGTTTAGCTAGACTCACCAAGAAAAAAAGAGAGAAGGCTCAAATAAACAATATCAGAAATGAAAGAGAAAAATTAAAATGACACCTCAGAAATACAAAAGATTATAAGAGAATACTATGAAAAGCTATATGCCAACAAATTGGAAAATCTAGCAGAAATGGATAAATCATTAGAATCATACAACCTTCCAAAACTGGATCAAGAAGAAATGGAGAATTTGAATAAACCAATCACCACTAAGAAGATCCAAACACTAATCAAAAACCTCCCAAAAAGTAAAAGTCCAGGACCAGATGGCTTCCCTGGTGTATTCTACCAAGTATTCAAAGAAGACTTAATACCTATCCTTCTCAAACTCTTCCAAGAAGTTGAAGAGGAGGAGAGACTTCCTAACTCATTCTATGAAGCCAGCATTATCCTGATACCAAAACCAGACAAGGACAACACAAAAAAAGGAAATTACAGGCCAATATCACTGATGAACATCCATGCAAAAATCCTCAACAAAATAATAGCAAATCTAATACAACAATACATTAAAAAGATCATACATCATGATCAAGTGGGTTTTATTCCAGGGATGCAGGGATGGTTCAATATCTGCAAATCAATCAACTTGATACACTACATTAACAAAATGAAGAATAAAAATCACATGATCATCTCAATAGATGCAGAGAAAACATTTGACAAGATACAGCATCCATTTATGATAAAAACTTTAAATAAAATGCATATAGGAGGAAAATACCTCAACATAATAAAGGCCATATATGACAAACCCACAGCTAATTCATTCTCAATGGGGAAAAACTGAAAGCTACCCCTCTAAGAACAGGAACCAGACAAGGATGCCCACTTTCACCACTCTTGTTTGACATAGTATTGGAAGTCCTAGCCAGAGCAATCAGGCAAGAAAAAGAAATAAAAGGGATCCACATTGGAAAAGAAGAAGTGAAACTGTCACTATTTGCAGATGGCATGATTTTATATATAGAAAACCCTAAATAATCCACTAGACAACTTTTAGAAATAATAAACGAATACAGTCAAGTCGCAGGATACAAAAACAACATACAAAAATCAGTTGCGTTTCCATACACTAAGAATGAAGTAGCAGAAAGAGAAATTAAGAATACAATCCCATTTACAATTGCAACAAAAAGAATAAAATACCTAGGAATAAACTTAACCAAAGAGGTGAAAGATCTGTACACCGAAAACTATAAAACATTGTTGAAAGAAATAGAAGATACAAAGAAATGGAAAGATATTCTGTGCTCTTGGATTGGAAGAATTAACATAGTTAAAATTTCCATACTTCCTGAAGCAATCTATAGATTCAATGCAATCCCTACCAAAGTTCCAACAACATTTTTCACAGAAATAGAACAAAAGATGCTAAAATTTACATGGAACAACAAAAGGCCTTGAATAGCCAAAGGAATCCTAAGGAAAAAGAACAAAGCTGGAGGTATCACACTCCCTGATTTCAAAATATACTACAAAGCCATAGTAACCAAAACAGCATGGTACTGGCACAAAAACAGACACACAGATCGATGGAACAGAATCCAGAGCCCAGAAATAAACCCTCATGTATATGGACAGCTAATCTCACAAGGGAGCCAAGGGCAAACAAGGGAGAAAAGAGAGTGTCTTCAATAAACGGTGTTGGGAAAACTGGACAGCCACATGCAAAAGAATGAAAGTACACCATTATCTTACACCATGCACAAAAATCAACCCAAAATGGATTAAAGACTTGAAGGTAAGACCTGAAACCATGAAACTTCTAGAAAAAAATATAGGCAGTACAGTCTTTGACATTGGTCTTAGCAGCATTTTTCCAAGTACCATGTCTGACAGGACAAGGGAAACAAAAGAAAAAATAAACAAATGAGACTACATCGCACTAAAAAGCTTCTGTACAGCAAAGGAAACCATCAACAGTGAAAAGACAGCCTGACAATTGGGAGAAGATTTTTGCAAGTCATATATCAGATAAGGGGTTAATATCCAAAATGTATAAAGAACTCATATGCCTCAACAGCAAAAAACCCAAGAATCCAATTTAAAAATGGACAAAAGATCTGAACAGAGATTTCTCCAAAGAAGATATACCGATGAACAACAGGCACATGAAAAGATGTTCAACATCATTAACCATCAGGGAAACGCAAATCAAAACCACAATGAGATATCACCTCACTCCCATCAGAATGTCTATAATTAACAAGACAGGAAACAATGAGTGTTGGAGAGGATGTGGAGAGAAAGGAACCCTCAGACACTACTGGTGGGAGTGCAAACTGGTGCAGCTGCTATGGAAAACAGTATGGAGATTCCTCAAAAAATTAAGAACAGATCTACCATATGATCCAGTTATTCTACTGCTGAGTATTTATCCAAAGAACTTGAAAACACAAATGCATAAAGATACATGCACCCCTATGTTCACTGCAGCATTATTCACGATAGCCAAAATTTGGAAGCAACCTAGGTGCCCATCAAGGGACGAATGGATAAAGAAGATGTGGTATTTATATACAATGGAATACTTCTCAGCCATAAGAAATGATGAAATCTGGCCATTTGTGACAACATGGATGGAGCTTGAGGGTATTATGCTAAGTGAAATGTCAGAGGGAGAAAGTCAAATACCATATGATCTCACTCATATGTAGAAGATAAAAACAATGACAAAAAAACACATAGCAACAGAGATTGGATTGGTGGTTACCAGAGGGGAAGGGGGGAGGGCGAAAGGGGTGATTAGGCACATGTGTGTGGTGATGGATTGTAATTAGTCTTTGGGTGGTGAAACATGATGTAATCTACACTGAATTCGAAATATAATGTACATCTGAAAGTTATATAATGTTATAATCCAGTGTTACTGCAATAATAAATAAATAAATCAGCTGAGACAAACTCTTTTGCATGAACATACCTCTTCTGCTGTTCTATTACAGAAGAAAAGTTGACAGACTTACCTGTCAGGTTTTCTGCTTGTGTCCAAAATCCAACAATACAGATAAAGGGTGGAGGAGATGAGGCTCAGAAACAGCATGCATGAGAACAGCTGAAGTATTTTAGTATAAAGTACATTTCTTTGGGTAAGCTGTGGGATGCTGAAAATGCCTACCTGACCTGAGGTCATTTAGAGAATTGTGCAATGTCTGTATAGAAGTGTGGTATTTAGTTCTGAAAACACAAATTAAGAAATATTGTGATGACAATGTGCTGAGTAAAGAAATCTTACACAAAAGAATACTGTCTTAGTGCAGTCCTCTGAGAAGCAGACATCAAGGCAAGATTAAATATGCAAGTATTTTATTAGGGGAAATGACTATGAGAGAGATAGGGAGGGTGCTGGAAAGGGCTGGGAAAGCTGAGAGGCTGTGATGCTGATCTGACCTGAGTGAAGGCAAGAGGGTGCCAGGAGCATCCTAGAATGTTGTGCAGTCTCTGGAAGGTTCAACGAGGCCAGCAGGCTGTCCTCAAACCAAAGCCAGTTGTCAGAGGAGTCCAGTTTCTTGCGGGAACAGGCTTGCCTTAGTGCTGTGCCTCAATGAGTCATTGGCTGGGGCAGCCAGTGAGAGGTGTGGCATTAGTGCAAGGGCCATGATGGATTTTGGAACCCAGTAGCTGGGGACCTTGGTCAATGATACTCCCTGGAGTTGGACATCTGGGAAGCATACTCTTTCTCCTGACTGCCATAAGTGTATAATATATGATCATATTTATATGAAGTTCTAGAACTGGGGAAAGGTATAAAGAAACTTTCTGTTCTATATCTTGATGGGGATTGGGGTTACGAAGGTGTATGCATTTGTCAAAACTCAGTAAATGCATGCTAAAGTTTTGTGTATTTCATCATATATAAATTTTACATCAAAAGAAAAAACATGTAAGTAAATATTAAACTCTAGGTAATGATATGCATGCTAAAGAATTTGTAGGGGGAAGTCTGCAATTTACTTTGAAATGCATCAAAAAATAAGATGGAACTTCACACCCATTAGGATGGCTACTATTAAAAAAAGCAGAAAATAACAAGTGTTTGCAAAGATGCGGAGAAGTTGGAACCCTTATGTACTGTTGGTGGGAATGTAAAATGGTGCAGCTACTACAGAAAACAGTATGACGGTTCCTCAAAAAGTTAAAAATAGAAGTATCATATGATCCAGCAACCCCACTGAAGCAAGATCTTGAAGAGATATTGGTACATCCATGTTCACAGCATCGTTATTCACAATAGCCAAGAAGTGGAAGCAACCCAAATGTTCATGGATGGATGAACAAATAAACAAAAGGTGGTACATCCATATAATGGAATATTATTCAGCCTTAAAAAGGAAGAAAATCCTGTCACATCCTACAACATGAATGAAGCTGGAGGACATTATGTTAAGTGAAATAATCCAATCACAAAAGACAAATACTGTGTGCCTCCACTTTTATGAGGTACCTAGAGTAGTCAAATGAATGGAAACAGAAAGTAGAATGGTGGTTGCACCAGGGGCTAGGAGGAGGGGGAAAGGGGGAGTTGTTTAATGCATACAGAGTTGCAGTTTTTCAAGATGAAAAAGTTCTGGATATTGGTTGCGCAACAATGTGAATACACTTAACATTACTGAACAGCTAAACTGTATGCTTAAAAATGGTTAAGATGATAAATTTTATGTTATTTTCTTTTATGCATTTTGCTACAATTGAAAATTTTTAAATATTAAAAAAGATGGAATGGTTTGATAGAGAGGTGTGAATAAATGCATGAAGTAAGTACAGCTAAACTTTGTCAATAGAATCTGAATGGTGGATATATAGATGTTCACTGTAAAATTCTTTCCACTTTGCTATTATAGTGGAGCAAGAAATTTTCCTATACCCTTTTAGGTTATTCTGGCTAGTCTAAGAATTAAATTGACATGAGACAGATTAACAGGAGAAAATCAAAGTTTAAAAGCATGTATATGTGGGAGAAACCCAGGAAAACTGAGTAACTCTCCAAAATGGCCAAAGCAGGCACCTTAAATACCATTAAATACCATCTTCAGCTAAAGACAAAAGAAGTTGTTGGGGCTAGTGGTTTGGGACTTCAAAGGGGAGGAAGGCAATTCACATGAAAATGGAAAAGCAAATGTTTGTTAAACAAATGTTTGTCATGCCTTGCAAAGACAATGGGACATGGAGAGGACTTTGATCAAATGGGCCCTGCTAGGTTCCTCCCTGTCTACCGCACCTAGTTCATATCATACTATAGTCATTTATGGTGATAGCTCCTTTCTGGAACAGGTCTTCTGTCTCAAATTTGTATAGGTAGTTAGAGGGAAGGTCGAAGTTTCTTCCCAAGTGTTTTGTTCTTAAAAATAATCAGCCCCAAATAATCAAGCCAAAGAGACACATTTTGGGGTGGCAAATTCTGCTCCCCTACACTCTATATTTGAAATTTTTCATTAAAAAGTCTATGAAAAAAAAGAAGTATTTGACAAACTGGATCATATTTAGAGAGGAAAGAGCATGATTAGGGAGGGAAAATAAAACTATCACATGGGGAAGAACTGAAGGGACTGCAGATTTTTAACGTAAAGATGAGAAGACTCGAAGACATGTGTCTTTCCTCCAGGAGGTGAAGGCCTGGCATGTATAAGAGGGCTTTGGCTTATCCAATCTGGCTCTGAGGAATAGAATCAAAACCATTTGATAAAGGTCTCAGAAGGACAGAAGTATATCAATTAAGTAAAAGAAATAGTTTGCTAGTAATTCTGCTTAAATATGGAATTAGGTAGTTCCTAGTTTTTGGCAGGGTTCAAGTGTGTGTTGGTGAGGAGAGACAAATAGGACAATTATCTGCTTGAAATTCCCAGAGCTAGCAGGGACAGTGGCTCTCCCATCTCCTAAGGGAAGGTGATATCACAATGGTATGCAAGTCCCCTGGTTAGTTGACATCCAGCTGCAGGACACTGTCTCTGTTAGGAAGACCTCCCTTATGATCATAAGGGTGCCATAGTCACATGCTTGCTTAGATGCTCCCTGGGAGAGCAGCAAGAGAGTCCCTTCCCTGGGATGTGTTTAGCAGTTTCTAGCCCAAATACACTGCTTCACGGGATGGCAAGAGACAGAGGCACTGTGTGCTTTCTGTGGCTAATCCTCTGCCTGTGAGTTCCAGCCTGAACTATGTAACCCTTTTGATGTTTGCCCAAGCCCTTTGCTCAACACTTGGACAATCACCTTAAAAAAATATCATAGAGGAAATTCAAATTCTGCTGGTCAGATAGTTGCATTAACGCACTTTTAGTTCACTATGGTTCCCATGGCTTTAAATACCATCACAAACTGGTGTCTCCCAAAATTATATCTTCAGCCCAGACCACTCTCCTGATCTCCAGGTTCATATCCCTCATTGGATGTCTAATAGGCATCCTAAGTGTTAAAGTGTCTATAACTGAGTTCTTGGTTCCATCACCACCATCCCCTTTCTGTTTCTCTTGTAGTCTTCTCCATCTCAGTTATTGGCAATTCCACCCTTTTCCTTTGGCCAAAAACCTTGATTTCACCCTTGACTCCTTTCTTTCTCTCATCTCCAACAGTCAGCAAATCCTAGTTCTCTATGTTCAAAACATATCCAGAATCTGACCATTTCACAAACCCATTGCCACCATCATCTGTTGTCTCGTTGATTTCATATTTCTAACCTTTTCCCTTTTTTCTTCAGCCCTAGGGTAGGTAGTGTTGGGGAGGAAGAATTTTCCTCTACCCTTCAAATGTTCTTTTAGTTGGTCTAACAATCGAATTGACATAAGACAGATTAACAGGAGAAAATCAAATTTAATTTTGCATATATGGGAACCTCACGTATGTGAAAGGGTAACATAAATGAGAGGTCCAGAGACAGAAAAGCAAAATGAGATATATACTCCATCTTGAGCTAAGGAATGGGGGAGTCTGAGGCTTCAGAGGGGTGGAGGATAATTCAGAGGAGGATAAGAGGAGATGTTCAGTAATTAGAGGTTGGCCCTGCCATATGGATAGGTCGTAAATACTTCTGGTAATAACTCTTATTATGGGCAAAATCCCCAATTTAAATTCTTTAAGTGAGAGATAAAAGTTTCTCTTGAGCCCACAGAGTCTCGATTGCCTTTAGTTCAAAATATTCTGCATGCCAAAGTGGCACATCTTGGGGACACCTATTCTGAACCCCTTCAGTAGCTACTTTCCTCAGTTGCTACCTCTATAATAGTTTAGAGTCCCTTTTTACCCTATCAGTTACCTAATCAATAATTTAATACTTAGTTATTTACTCTTTATATTAAATTTTATCTGTTTAATTAACTGGTGGGGTTTCTGTCTCCTGTCTGGACCCTAAATGATACAGCCATCCTATTTAAAATTGCAATACATCCATAGTACTCCCTAGTCCCCTGGTTAATTGTCCTCCTCCAACGAGAATGTAAGCTCAACAGGGGCAGGGGTTTTCTGTTTTCTTCATTGCTTTAGACCCAGTGCCTAGGTTAGTGACTGATACCTGGTCAAAACTCAATATATGTATTTGTTGAACGACTTTTATAATGTGTAGGAGAAGTAAGGTTTGCATGATTCACAGATGTAACTGGAAGAATGAAATCACCCTTTTCCTTCCCACTGGACTCAGAATGGGGTCAAAGGCGACCATTGGCTAAGAAGGTAAAGGAATCTTTCTAACTGCTTGTTTCAAAAGCTTTGACAAAGCCCTTGTGTAGGTAATCAAGGGAGCAGCTGCCAAGATGAGCCAGCAAGGACTCATCAACAGGGTAGGGGGATACCTATTTCTTTGTTCTCTTTCCCTCCAGGGAGCAACAAATGAATGTGGGAGAAATATGGGGGTCAAAGAAAGTAACTGTTATTACTATTACTGTACAAAAAGGGGTTTTTATGTCCGATGTGCATAAAAAAGCCAATAATTACGCCACCGGCTTTTGAGTAAAGAAAAGGCTTTATTGCGAGGTCACTCAGCAAGGAGATAGGAGGCAAGGCTCTCAAATCTCTCTCTCCAGTCCAGGGTTTGGCACAAAATTTAAGAGATTGGGGGGAACGGGCTGGTACATGGAAGCACTGGCAAGGCAGGTTTTGATTGGAGGACTTTAAACATTTACAGTAAGTTGTGGAAGGGGCTTTAACATCAGATCTTCCTAGACAACAGACCCCTTGCTTCTGATGAGAGTCTGGCTTTCAAGTTCTGGTCGTTTCCTGGTCCTTTGGTTCCATGGAGTAGGGGAATCTTTGGTTCTGGCTATTATTTCAGGTCAAGATTTTCTCCTCTGTGCATGCTCTGGCTACATGACTTGCAATTTTAGCTTTAATCTTCTGTTGATAAGATGGGGTCGGTTCGAACTGGTCCTAGAGGGCCTGTGGTTACGTTATTACTACTGAAGGGGAGCAAAATCTGTAACCCCAAATTATGCCTCTTTGGCATAGTGATTATTTTGAGCTAGTTATTTTTAAGAAACCGTGGATACAGGAGAAGCTTTGAAAACCAAGTATAAGTTACCCTTTTGTAAGAGACATTTACATTTATAAGGGAAATCTTCCATTTGTAAGGATGTCTCCCCCTCAGTACCAGGAAGAAAAGGATGACTCTAAATCTCTAGAAACTCTCATCAATGGAGAACGCACAGCTTTAAATCTGCATAATGATCTTACCCTGTTAACTGTGCTTTTCCTGGTAACCTGCCACAGCTGACTCCTCACCCCCCAACATCTTTTTTCTTTAGCTGAAGATGCTATTTAAGGTGATAGCCTTGACCATTTCAAAGTGTTACTCAGTTTTCCTAGGTCTCTCCTATGTATGCTGGATACATACATGTTATCAAACTTTTGTTTGTTTTTCTCCTGTTAATCTGTTTTATATCAATTTAATTATTAGACCAGCAAAAGAACTTAGAAGGGAAGAAAGAAAAATTTTTCCACCCAACAGGGCCTAGTTGAGAAGAGGGCTCAGAGGAGCCTGACTAAGGTTTTGTTAAGGAGAGAGTCATTGTCAGAAGGAAGGGAAGCTGATACATTGGGGTTACTCACAACTTGGTACAATTTTCATTCCAAAAGGAGAGGATAATCTATTATTTCTTGTTTAAATGCATCTAAACACTTTAACTATAAGGAAGGTTTTTGTTTTTAAAAAATGTGCCAAATTGCCTTCACGTGTTATTCAAATCTATGTCTAAATGACTCACTCATGGTGAAAACAGAGAGCAGCTATTGATCGTCATCCATACTGTTGTGTTTCCTGTGCTTGGAAGCTATTTTAAAAAATATCCCCACATTTCTTTTTTCTCTCTTCTTAGATAATTAATCCCAGTTTCTAAAGTTTAGTCCTGTCTTTTAAATCGTGGGCCTTTGAATTCCAGTAAAGTGCATTGCCCCTTTAGGTTAAAGTTTCTTTTCCAGGGAGGTTACAGAAAGATTCACTTGTTTGTCTGGAAGTTGTTAAAGAGGTGAAACAGTCATTTTGCCTTTCATGCCCAATTCCATGTTCCTACCTCATTGGGAGCAACCATGCTGTTTTGCTCATTTACTTTTTTTTGTTGTTTTGCAAAAAAATTAACATTCTTATTGATGAGTTTTTAGGAAAGTTGCCTGGAGTATGGAGCCAGGATGAAGCAAGTGAGGCACCTAGGCCTAGATACTTAGATATGGTTCTGACTGGAGGCCTGGAGATGAAATAGAAAACCTCCTGGGTTCTCTTTCACTCTGTAGACCTTCAGTGACCTATTCTTTTGAAACAGGAGGTGGTCACAACAAACAATGTTGACTCTGGGGAAAAAAGAGTTTCTTCTTAAAGAATACAGGGCCTGCAAATATTAAAGGAACATTTTCTCTCACAGGGATTGTGGCCAACACAACTCCCTCCAGTGGGAAGTGAATTAACTCAGAGCATCAATCTCCTAATTAGAAGAGCCAAAGCAATGGTCCTCAAGAGAGGAAAGCATGGAACAAAATCACCCAGGGAACTACACACATCACTTCTCTCCCTTTCCTTACCCTCCAGAGTCTGATGGGGGTGAGCATGTCAGGATGGCCTAGGGAGACTGGGTGTAGATGGTTTTGGCAAGTTTTCTAGGCAACACAGACAAGCAGCTCTCTCTCATCCGATTGGGAATCATTGAGCAAAAGAAAAGACCCAATGTTATTTGTGAAAGTTTGAAATACATACTATTGACTCTACTTCTAGGAATCTATTATACAGAAATACTTGTACACTCATTCAAAGATAAATGCACAAGGATGGGAATTATAGCGTTTTGTAATAGCAATGACAGTAATAATAATAACAACCTTAAAGTCCATCAGTTGGGAACTGTTTAAACGTATAGTTCAGCTGTACTGTGGAATTCTATGCCTTGCTTAGAAAGAACAAGGTAGCTCTTTATGCCCTAACATGAAGTGACCGCCAAGGAATATATTTGAGTGGAAAAAGCAAATTGTACAATAATAAGTATAATGTGATATTTTTATAAAGCAAAACAAACACAAACCAGCCAAATCATGCATATACATGTTTTAAGTGTATAAAAAAATTCTGGGAAGAGATACACAAATTCTTAACACTGGTTACTTATGAAGATGGTGGTAGACTAGGGTGGGTTGTTTTTTGTTTGTGTTTATTTTTGTTTTAGTTTTTTGGTGAGGAAGGCTGTCCCTGAGCTAACATCTGTGCCAATCTTCCTCTATTTTGTGTGTGGGACGCCACTGCAGCGTGGCTTGGTGAGCAGTGTGTAAGTCCACATCAAGGATCTGAACCTGTGAATCCCAGGCCACGGAAGCAGAGTGTGTGAACTTAACTACGACGCCACTGGGCTGGCCCCTAGGGTGGGATTTTTAATTGTTTAAATGGACTTTGACACTTGATCCATTTTTAGAACTCACATATATTCATGAATTTTTTTGGTCCACTGAAGAGGCTGCAGTGGAGAGGAGACTGAGGACTGTGTGAGGCAAAGGAGACTTGTTTAGGCATTTATTTTTTTAAATTAAGTTTTTCAGCTCCTCTCATCCACGCCCACACCACCACCATGAGCATCACGTGACACATGAATAAAGGGAAGTAAACAAAAGTTCAAAATGTTCTATAGCAGAAGGAGAAAGGGAAGTGTCACAAAGCACCCATGTGTGACCGACCACCCTCTGCTAGACAATGTGTATGTGTTACTCAAGATGATCCTGAGACAGCATTTTACAAACGTTGTCCAAGCCAATCATAGTCTCTCTGTTTTGAACATAGCTTAGAATACGGACTTGGTTTAGGGATAAGTAATTCTATCCTTAGGTCAGGTCCTCCTAATCCCCACTGGGATTAGCCAACATCTTCCCAACTGGACTCAATGTCTTCTGTTTCAGCCCCCTTCAGTCTGCCCCAAGAGATTCTTTTCTAACGTAAACCTCATCATACCTCTTTCTTGCTTAAAGTTCTTCAAGGATAAAACATTGCCTACAGGACAACATCGACATTCACAAGCATAGTTTGCAAGTCCCTTCACAGTCTGACCTCTGACCATCTTTTCAGTTCTATCTCCTGCCACGTGCCCCACCATTCTGCAAACTAGTTTTACTAACCTGCTGGCAATTCCTTGAATATGCCATTTGTTTTCATTCTTTGGGTCATTGTGTATGCAGAATATTGGGGGTTCTCTGGTGAATTCCTACTTATCTTTCAAGACTAAATTCATATGTCTAAAGCCTTTTCTGACCTCCTCTGAATCCTGTATCCCCTCTACTTACTTCATGCCCTGTGTACCTGATGTTTTATAGATGTTTGTATTTTTTTAACCTGTTTGACTCCTATTAGACTTTTAATTCCTTGAGGATAGTGACCTTGTTTTCTTTATTATTTGTATACCTAACACCTGGAAGGCATATGATATACATTAAGTAAAAATTTGTTCCAAGGCCCACCCCACGGAAAAGTAGTTAAAGTTCCACACACTCCACTTTGGCGGCCCAGGGTTTGTGGGTTTGGATCCTGGGTGCGGACCTACTCCACTCATCAGCCACATCATGGAGGCGTCCCACATGCAAAGTAGAGGAAGACTGGCTCAGATGTTAGCTCAGGGCTAATCTTCCTCAAGCGAAAAAAGAGGATTGGCAACAGATGTTAGCTAGGGGAAATCTTCCTCACACAAAAAAGTTTATTCTATGAATAAATAAAAAATAAAACATAATCAACTGAAATAAGTTTTTGGGGGACAAAGATTTAAAGAAGAACATATGCAGGAGGTCATTGTTTGCAATAATCTCCTAGGAGTAAAACTTGAAGGTAATTGATCTGTGAGATTTGGGCATCAGATAATATAGAAGAATTCTCAGGAAGTGAGAGTCTTATTTGAATAAAATGTGATTATCACTGATTTCAAATGTTTCTTTGCTTTGGAAGCTTTGACTTTGCTTTATATAGGGCTGTGTGTTGCATACACATCAACCAAACAGTAAACAAAGAAAGAGCAGTAAAAATCAGACCCATGAGCAAACTCAGTGCTAAAAATGTAGTGTTCCACACACAACAGATGAGGTGTGGACTTTAAAGAAAAAAATGTGACTGAAGTGAAGGAGAAATGTTGCTCACAGGTGTATTTTTTGTTCTCTCCCTGAGTACCTGCATACGGAAAGCTGATTTTAAGAGCAGGAGAAGCAAATTCTAATGGCTGAGGAATGATTTTAAAATAGAACATTTTCAGTAGGCCACAACATTTTATTGTAATTACTCATCAAACTGTATTAGCCATAAAGGAAAGACTCTAGACAAACACTTGCAACTTAAAATGTTTAGGTTGTCTCAGGTACGATGACTATTTTAAACACAAACACACACACACACCACCTCAAAGCCCAAATATGTATTGATTGAATTCTACTAATAGGTCTTTGTTTTAGATTTTAAGAGACTGAAATAATGACACAACCCATGAAGAAAGAAAAAAGTACTCATGGGAAAAATATTAGCCTTAGTGCAGAAAAGAGTTAACAGAGCAGGCCTGATTGCTTATTCAAAGAAAGGCCTTCTTACAAGGTTGACCCTTGGCTGGTATCTGGGAACTTGGATTTCAGGAGAGTTCCCACCATTTACAGAACTGATAAGAACAGCTCACTGTACCTAAACTGTTTGTGCAAACAATGTGGTTTCTACTGAACTCCTGCTTTCCCTCTGGGAGTCTGGAATTTGAGTACGTGCCAGGCAAAGGATGCCTACGTGACCAGCTCCCACTAAAACCCCTGGGCGCTGAATCTCTAATGAGCTTCCCTAGTTGGGAACATTTCACATGTGTTGTCACAACTCGTTTGTGACCCCTCTGGGAGAGGACTCTTGGAAAATTGCACCTGGTCTGCCCTGGACTTTGCGCCATGCGCCGCTTCCCTGTGCTGATTGTGCTTTGTACCCTTTCACTGTGATCAATCTTAGCCATTAGTACAACTACGTGCTGGGTCCTGTGAGTCCTCCCAGCGAATCATCAAACCTGGGGGTGGTCTTGCGGACCCCTGACACAGCCTCAAACACCAAATATGGATGCTTTTATGACCTTGAATGAAAATTCTTCTTACTTAATACTCTCAGACCCTCTTCCAGTGTGTCTTCATCTTTGATGTGCTGCAAATATCCAGTCAAGGCAGAGCCTACTTTTTTAAAACAAAAAAAACCTCATTGTTAAATACGTAGTTCTACAAAAAAACATAAAAGTTGAAATTTCCCCCAAAATAAGCCAGGTGGTTCTGTGTAAGCTTAAAGTATCTGAATATTTTAACTGACTTAATGAAAAAGTCTGTAGGTATGTACAGCCCTTTGGGGATAATCTGTTTTGATGGCAAGACACCTGATTCACTTTTCCAAAAAGTGAGATTTCCTTTTCTCTCTTTTCCACCTGAAAATGTTGCCTTCTCAGTGCGGTGGGGATTTGCACATTGTATTTTGTCTCACTACTTCCACAGACTTCTCATGTTACATTAAGATCATTTACCTCTCTCGCTCCTGAACTTTGAGGTTCAGGACTAGGTTTAACCATTCACCAACTTCCAGAGCATTCCTTAGTGTGTGACAAAAAGCAGGTGCCAAGAAACAGTTTGTCACATGATATTAAATGAACCACTAGGCATCTATTTGATTCATAGGTGAATTTAAATATATTTATATTTGTTAGACCTTTTATTTATTGTGGTACTCTGAGATATAATTGAGTGAGATCATGGTTTTGAACATTTCCTGAGAAGTGTGCAGCACTATTTACTCTTGATTATTATTATTATTAATCATCATCATTGAGAGTTTGTATTATTATTATAAAAAATACAAGTTTTGGGCTGGCCCCACAGCAGTGATTAAGTTTGGTGTGCTCCACTTCAGTGGCCCAGGATTCGCGGGTTCAGATCCCAGACATGGACCCAACCACTTGTTAGTGGCCATGCTGTGGCAGTGACCCACATACAAAGTAGAGGAAGATTGGCACAGATGTTAGCTCAGGGCAACTCTTCCTCAAGCAAAAAAGGAGGAAGATTGGCAAAAGTTGTTAGCTCAGGGTGAATCTTCCTCAAAAAAAATTTAAAAAAACACAGGTCCTGGCCTTTTGAAAATGTGAAATTGAGAATCACTGTTCTGGCTCTTGCTGCAGCCAGTATGGAGCCAGACAGTATCTCATTACACAGTATTTCATCTTTTTAGAAACTGATAAAATATAATCACAGAGGAAGCAGCAAAGAGATAACAGTTGTGTTGCTTCAAAGCAAACCAGATAAGGAGAAAGCAATATTGGCTGGTGGTGCTGGTCTCTTACAGATCAGCGAGGACCTCCTACTGACCCAATACAGTGGCCTTTTCTCCTTAAACTCTCTGCAGCATCTGAAGCTATTGCCTTCCTGCTTCTTGAGACTCTCTCTTGCCTTGCTTTCTAAGACACCACACTCTATCTACCTTCCAGTTCTTCTGCACTTTCTCTACTTTCCTCTCTGACTTTCTTTCCATCTCCCACCCCTTCAGTGTGCTTCAGAACTGTGCTCATTCACTCAGATTCTATCCGTGGTCTTCTCTTCTTTTCTTCCTTTTTTTTTGGTGAGGAAGATTGGCCCTGAACTAACACTTGTTGCCAATCTTCCTCTTTTTGCTTGAGGAAGAGTGGCCCTGAGCTAATATATGTGCCCGTTTCCCTCTATTTTATATGTGGGATGCCTGCACAAGATGGCTTGATGAGTGGTATAGGTCAGCGCCCAGGATCCGAACCTGCAAACCTGGGCTGCCGAACAGGAGTGTGCTGAACTTAACCACTATGCCACTAGGCCAGCCCATGGCCCACTTTTCTTTCTATTCCTTTCCTTGGAATATAAGATATTTAACAATTACCAAGCATTTGCTATTTAATTTAACTCTCAAACTGCTATAGTAGCTAGTATTATTATCCCATGTTAAAGATGAGGAAACTGAGGCACAAAAAGGTTAAGTAAGTAGTCCAAGATCACAGAGCTCTAAAGGGGAGAGGCTGGGATTGAAAATCAGACAGGTTGGCTCCAGAATCCAGACCCTTAGCCACTCCATCACTCTTTCTAGAAAGCATCTACAAAGCAGAACCCTTTGGTTCAGAGTTTGGAAAATAATCGCAGTAGAGTGCTGTCTGGAAGAACTGAGCATCTGCTGTTTTCTTGTGAATTCCTCAAAAGGATCTCAAGATCAGTTTACTTGAAACAGAAACCACCATTTGCACTGAAGTTTTGAGACCAGGCAACTAAAAAATTCTTGGTAACACTGACCCCAAACTAGTTCCCCTTATGACTTTCTATCTTTGGTGTTGATGTCGCCGTACTGGCAGAGGCTTCCCAGATGAGATATTTCAGCTCCGTGACTGTATCAGTCCAAAGTATCCTCTTAACTCTGCATGTACCCTTGGTGTGAGGTAAACATCACAACCACTGTGTATTGCACAGTGCCAGGCATGTTGTCATCCTTTGTGAAAAATATTTACAGAATGAACACATTTCTACCAGATTGTAAGTTCCCAAAAAGCAGGGGCAGTGGCTTTCCCACATTGTATTCTGTAAGATTCCCCCTAAGTAATCCTCTACTTCGGTGCATCTGTTCAGTTCCATTGATTGGAATCAACCTTTTTGGATAGCCACATCTGAATGCGGTGGAAAGTTTACTTCAGGATTTAAGAAATATTTGCATCACTTTTAAGGAGCTTATTAAATTCTAAACAGAGCCATTTAAAAGCCTTTTTATTGAACCAAGAGTGAAAGTAATGAAAACCAATTTTGCAAAGTTAAAAAAACAGTGAAGCTCTTAATAATAATTGTTTTTTAACTCCCCATTGCTTAACTAAATACATTTTGTTTCTGAGTAAAACTTTTCTCTCCTCTTGGGAGCTCCTTAACCAATCCCAAGGTTGCACGGTAATTGAAGCTGTTAACTACTCTGCCAAATGCCGATCATCTGCCTGGGAGTTTGAATCACTTTTAAAAGCTCACTAATATTGCTTGTGGTGCAGAAACGTTCATGAATGGTTCAGAAAATTCCTGCAAATTCACTTCAGCTTTTTTTCTCAAGTTAAATTAAAGTATTATTAAATTTCATATGTTTTATTAGATATGGCATGTCTAGTCCAACTGTAGTCTTGTGAAATTATTTCAGAGTCCTGGATTATTATATTCTCTGTCTCCGTCATTGGATCTGTACACGCTGGCTCTTTCCATATGGTGGGACCCTAGGGGATTTGCAGCTTTCTTCTTTGTACTTTGATGTATTCCTTGAATTTTTTTTTAATAAAGAGCATTTCTCGTTTTTATAAAATCAATGTGTCATTACTTGATTTTTAAAAATTTACTTTCTGTGTTTCAGATTCAATTCAGACAATAAATGCCTATTGAACTTCTACTATATGCTAAGATGCAACACTGAGGAAGATGGAGTTGCTTCTCTTAAGGAGCTTTCAGCTCAGTTGGAGAGAAAAACACATACATGGACAAAAACATGTATGCTGGTGGTCTGCGCAAGGGTCTAGGGGAACAGAGGAGTTCTCTTGGATGAGAGAGCCTGGGCATGATGAGGAGGACAAATAGTAACTGGCCAGGGGGTTGAGGGCAGGAAAGGCAGAGGGGCTAGCATGAGCAAAGGTCTAGAGATGAGAAAGAGTGGGTTTTGTGTGGCTCGCTGCCGGCCCCACTGGGATTGCTGGTGAATAACGTGCTGGGCAGAGCCAGTATGGAGAGATACTAGAGAGGTGTCCAAAGACCAGCTCAAGAAGGGCTTCCTCGCTATTCCAGGTCAGCTATTCCATGCTATGGAGCCTGGCAGGAAATGAGGCATCGTGGAAGGGTTTTAAAAAAGAAAGTGATAGTGGGAATGTGAATTGGTTCAGCCACTATGGAAAATGATATAGAGGTTCCTCAAAAACTTAAAAATAGAATTACCATATGACCCAGAAATCTCACTTCTGGGTATTTATCCAAAGGAAATGAAAACAGGATCTCGAAGAGATATCTGCACTCACATTTATTGCAGCATTCTTCCCAATAGCCAAGATATGGGACCAACCCAAGTGTCCGTCATGAATGAATGGATAAAGAAGACGTGACACACACACACACACACACACACACACAGTGGAATATTATTCAGCCATGAGAAAGAAGGAAATCCTGCCATTTGTGACAACATGGATGGATCTTGAGGGCATTAAGCTCAGTGAGATAAGCCAGACAGAGAACACAAATACTGTATGATCTCACTTATATGTGGAATCTAAAAAAGCCAAACTTATAAAAACAGAGTTGAATGGTGGTTACCAGGGGCTGGAGGGTAGGGGAATTGGAGAGATGTTGTTTAAGGGTACATACTTGCAACTAGAAGATGAATAAGCTCTGGAGATCTAATGCACAGCATAGTGAATATACTCAACAATACTATGTCTTATATGTCAAAGTTGCTGAGAGACTAGAGCTTGACTGTTCTCACCACAAAAAGAGAAATCGTAATTATGTAGCATGATAGAGATGTTAGTCAAAGCTACCGCAGTAATCATAGTACAATATATAAATGTATCAAATCAGCACCTTAGACACCTTAAACTTACACAATGTTATAAGTCAATTAGACCTCAATAAATAAATAAATTTGCAATTTAGGTAAATCACTCATGTGGTGCTGGGTATGGCTGCGAGCTGGCAAGACTAGAAGCTGAGGGCAGTTAGGAGGTTTTTGCTGTGATCCACAGAAAAGACGGCTTGAACTAGAGCAGTGGAACCAGAGGTAGAGAAATGGGTGGTGGATTTGAAGTTTATTTGGTAGATGAAATTACCAGGATGGGGTGTTTGATTGGCTGTGGAGGGTGAGAGAACTCCAGGATAATCCTCAGGTTTCTGGCTGTGTGTCCTTTGGTGAGATGAAAGACAGGAGAAAATTTTTGGGGGAAAGAACGTTAGGCTCTGTTCTGGACTTTTTGGGATACAAGTGTCTGTGCAAGCCCGCAAGAGGGCCCGTGCAGCAAGAATTTGTATATAGTATCTAAAGCTCAGGGGACAGCTCTGGGCTAGGACACAGATTAGGAAGTGCCTACGATTAAAGCTACGTGGTCAGGAAAAAATCAATCAGAAAGCATATGTGAAGAGTTATGGACTGAGAATGGCACATTGGAAAAAATCAGGTAGATTGAGAGGGGAGCATGAAGGAGACGTAGAGACCACATCCAGGGGGTGAAAAGAGGACCAAGAGAGGGCAATGGACCACTAGAGACTTTCTAGAAGAAATGAGTGGACCACAGTGTCAAATGCTTCAGGACAATCCAGAAGGTAAATGTGGGAAAATGTCCAGTGGGTTTGGCAATTACAGGGTCATTTTCAACCTTTGTCAGAGCAGTTTCAGAGCAGGGGGCAAGTAGACGTTCTAACTCTGATCTCTGTGAGGGCATGCTTATGGTTAACGTGAGATTTTTTTTCCCGCCCTAAACCAGTCCAAGTCAATCAAGCTGCTTTGTATCTATCTCCATTGTTGATTGGAGGATGGTTTTTGTAGTCTGCCATTTCACCGGGGGAGTAGACCCTGGAGGATTCTAGCCTTGTTTGGACCCTAGGCCCTTCTCCTGGTCCAGGAGGATGCAGACTTTAGTAGCCTCCTAGTTACCAAGCTTGAGAAACAATCTAACTTGGGGTAGGGCAGCCAGCACCATCTTTGCTCACCACTCTGGTTTACAACATCCTCTACATTTTTGGACGCTGGGAGTTTTCTTACTTCCTTTGAACTCAGCTATTATTTAAAAGGAGTTTGTGCTGATAACTAACTAATTAAATAAAATAAATAAATAAAAGGAGTTTGTTGTATTTTTATCCAGGCTTTATATATGTCCCCTAGTTGGGGGTTTTCAAGAATGTCTACTGTCTAATATTGCTAGAAATGGAAACATAGATCTTTTACTGTACATTTAAATCCACTGCGTGTACATAGCATTTTTCCTTAGCCCCAGAGCTATCTTATTTAATAAAACACTTTTTATTAAATTTATTTGAGCTTTTGCTTTATTAAGTTCTTCTAAAGCCTAAAACACTCTTTGGGAATTTTCTCCTGTTCCTTGTCATGATGTATTATTCATTCAATATGTTGCTAGATTCAGTTTTCTAATATTTTATTTAGGATTTTAGCATCTATGTTCATAAGTGAGATTGACCCATAGTTTTTCCTCATTCTCTTCAACTTTTTCTTCCTCCTTTCCTCCTTCTCTTTTTCCCTTCCTTCCCTCCTTTCTTTCTTAGAACTCTTTTGTCTAGTATCAGTATTAAGGTTATGCTAGTTAGTATCACAGAAAGAGAGGTGGAAACTTGATATTTTTATATGTTCTTTAACAGTACGACAAGGAGAACATCTGTTTTTGAAGGGTTAGGAGACATCTCCCATTAAACCCTCTGGGCTTGGTGCCTTTTTAGCAGTAGATCTTGGATTATCTTTTATATTTCTTCAACTATTATTGATTGATTCAAATTTTCTGCTTTTTATTTTAAAAATTATCATATAGTAAAATTGACTGCCTTTCTTTTGATGTATGATTCTATGACTTTTAATACACGTAGATTTGTGTTAGCCCAACCACAATCAGCATACAGAACAGTTACAACACCCCAAAACTTTCTCATGCTCCTTTTTATAGTCACACACTGCCCCCACGTCTAGCTCCTGGCAACCACAGACCTGTTCTCCATCACTATAGTTTTGTCTTTTCAAGAATGTCATGTAAATAGAATCATATGGTGTGAAACCTTAATTCAGGCTTCTTTCACTTAGAAAAATGCATTTGAGATTTATCCATGGTGTTGCTTGTATTGGCAGTTCATTTTTATAGCTGAGTAGTATTCAGTTTTATGGCCGCATCACAGTTTGTTTATCCATTCACTCACTGAAGGACATTTGTGTTGTTTCCAGTTTGAGGCTATTATGGCTAAAGCTGTTATGAACATTTGCACACAGATTTTAGAGTGCACACAGGTTTTTGAGCGTATAAGTTTTTATTTCTTTAGGGTAAATACCCAGGAGTGGGATTTTTGGGTCATATGATAAGTATATGTTTAACTTTATACGAAACTGCTAAACCATTTTCCAGAACAGCTATACCATTTTGCTTTCCCACCAGCAATGTATGAGAGTTCCAGCATCCCTCATTTTTGTTCACTTGACTTGTCCTTAACTATGTTTCTCTATCATGTCGTTAGTGGCTTGTTGCTGCATACATTTGATGAGTTTTCATAGTGAGCTTTTGTGGCCAAAATTTATTTTTATTTATTTAGATTGTGATCTGTTGTTTTTCCTGTAACTATGGATTCATATCTTTCAACCATTGTGGAAAATCTTCAGTCATTACAACTTTAATGGTTGTTTTTCCACATTATCTCTAATTTCTCTTTCTGGAACTCTACTAAATGTATATTTGATCCTTTCATGATTTTCTTTATTTCTCATTCATATTTCCCACCTCTTAATCTCTTTGTGTTGCATTCTGGTAAATTTCCTGAAGTAACTCTTCCAAGTCATCAATTCTCTCTTCAAATATATCTAATTCCTTAAATTGCCCATTGAAGTTTTAATTTTAATGATTACATTTGTCATTTCTGGAAGTCATGTTTCAATTATTCCTTCATCTTTTTTGGTGGTATATTGTCCTTTAGTCAAAATTTTATTTTATTTTATTTTTTTAAGATTTTTAAAAACTTTTTCCTTTTTCTCCCCAAAGCCCCCCGGTACATAGTTGTATATTTTCAGTTGTGGGTCCTTCTGGTTGTGGCATATGGGATGCTGCCTCAGCGTGGCCCAATGAATGGTGCCATGTCTGTGCCCAAGATCTGAACCGGCGAAACCCTGGGCAACCAAAGCAGAGTGCATAAACCCAACCACTTGGCCACGGGGCCAGCCCCTCAAAATTTTATTTTTTTATTTAAAAATATTTTGAACATATTTACTTTACTGTTTTTATTTGGGATATGGTTCTCAGATCTGCTTTATTTCCTTGCTTTCTTACTCCTCTGATTCTCTCATCTAAAGAAGAAAAGAAAGAAAGGAAAAAAGAAAGGGCACCTCTCCCTAGGAGGAAAATAGATCAAAGTAATGAGTAAAGTGATCCCTAATTTGGTAATTTAGCAGCAAGAGAGCGATTAGCTTGCCAGCCTGCTCCCTAGCATTTTCTGTAATGGAGCCTGCCAGTAAACACAGGTGAAATAGTTTTCCTAACTGAATATAGCAAATCTTGCTTTTTTTTTTTCCAGATGATGCCAAAGTTTGCAGAGCATAGAAAATGGAGAACTTTTATAAAAATATCAGGAAAAAGAACATTTCTTTATTGTTTTAATTCATATGTGTATATGCCTAAATACTACTCTCTCAGTCTCTGGTCTTCCTGTTTCTAACACAAATGATAACAAAAACAAAGTGGCATTTATTGAGTACCAATTATGTGCCTGCTACAATGCTAAGTGCTTCACATATATTTTCATGTAATCCTCATGACCATGAAGTTTACAGATGAAAAACTAGAGCACAGAGAGGTTAAATGGTTTTCCCAAGATCACCCAGCTGGTAAATAGCAGAGCTGGGATTTGAACATGTCTTTCTCTAAATCTTGTCACTTCTATCAAGTCATTTGACTTTGGTAAGATAATAGCAGTAGTAGAGGGGGCTGTTTCCCATGATTTATTCTTTTGTTCTCTGCTTTGCATCGTTTATAATCTCCTTTCAGAGAACTCATTTTCAGTTTTAACAGCCATCTCTATGTAATTTGCTCCTGAATGTTCTGTCTACAGTCCTAACATCTCCTTCGAACTCCCTTAAACACTAATATCCAAGATGTGGAACTAAACATTGCCTACTGGATAGCAAGGGGCACAGTCGTATAGTGGTTAAGAGCAAAGGCCTTGGAGGTGGACTGCCAGGACCTGAATTCTCCTTCTACCTTTGCCAGCTGAGTTACTCGGGCAAGTTGCTCAAATTCTTTGTGCCTATATTCTTATTTATAAAAGGAGATAGTTTGCTATTATGTCTCAAACACATCATTTCTGAAACTGATCTCTTCAACTTCCCTCCAAAAGCACATCTCCTATGACCTCCCACAGCCCCCTCTCCCCCCCATCAGATTTAGGCTCTTTCTTGTCTCATCATCCCCTACAGCCCTTCCATGAAGTGTTTTGAATCTATTTCTTTCCAACTCCTTGGCTATCACACTTTACCCCATGTCAGAATTACTTTAAGAACATTTTTTTTTTGCTTTTGTTTCAGACTTCTTCTCTTTTAATCTATCCAGTCTTTTCTTCATATAATATACTTTGGATATTTCCTGCATGTTTGTGATTCTTTGTTATTAAAATTTTTTCTTTTTCTTTCTGATGATGAATTGTAAAAAATCCAACTCCTGTACAACAAAGAAAATTAAAGACTGCCAAAGTTCCCCTAGGCCATAACCACTGTTAACAATTTGGCACATATTTTATCTAATATTGCACATAACCATTATTAAAATTAGGTGCATATTTTATTTAACCACTATTAATATTTTGGTGCATATTTCTACTATTAACAATTTGTGCATATTCTATGTAATATTTTAAACAACCACTATTAACATTTTAGTACATATATTATATAATATTATGCATAAGGCTTTTCAACCTTATCAGTTAACCATATATGTTGTTGACATTTCCATCGTGGTGATACAGACGTATATTGTTATTTTTTTAAAATTGGTTTTATTAAATACTGGTTGAACACAAAAGAATATTTATGAAGCATGTATATGGTATAAATAATTTTCATACAGTGAACACTCATATTCACACTACTCTGTTTATGAAATGGAACATTATCATTACCCTTGAATTCCTGTCTCCCTCAAATGTAACCCCTATCATGTATTTCCATTTATCGTATTCTTGCTTTTCATTATAGTTTGCATGTATGTTTATATAACTAAACAATATATCATTTGCTTTTGCATGTTTTTGAAATTTATGTAAATAGATCATTTTGTATGTTAGCTTCTGCAACTTGATTTTTCTTTCCCCCTGCACTTTATGTCTTTTTTGGGATTGTGACTGGAATGACATTAAGGGGAATTGATATCTTCATGATATTGAGTTTATGGCCCCTGAATGTAATATATATCTCCATTTATTTTGGTCTTCTTTAATGCTTTTCAATATAGTTTATCATTTTCTCCCTAAACGTCTTGCCCATCTTTTGTTAGATTTATTCTTAGATACGTATTATTTTTTGATGTTATTCTAAATGATCTTTTAAAAAGTTAGTTTTCTAGCTGTTTGTTGTTGGTAGATAGAAATGCAATTGATTTTTTTAAAATGAAACCGCTTATTTAAAATCTTGGAACAGGAAAGCAACACATTTATTGTTTATAGATACATACAGCTGTAGTGAAATTCTATGAATTTGGTTTGGAAATAAGGACACAAACTTCAGGATAGTCTTATTTGGAGAGGCAGGGGCAATGGGATCAAAGAGAGGCACAAAGAGAACATTAATGGTATCTATAGCATTTTATTTCTTTTTGAAGCAAATATGGCTATTTTATATTTTATGGATATTTTTTATATGGCTATATTTTAATATTTTTTAAGGCTGCATGGAGGTATATGAATGATTGTTTTATTATTCTTTGTACTATTTTGAAACAGATCATACTTTTTAAAATAAAATGCACAATGGTAACTCAATGAGTTTATATGCTCAAGATAAATCACTTTTATGATGGATGACCTCAGAGGCCATTAATTCCATTGATTATTCTAAACTGGACATTGTAAAGCAGGGGCTGTGTGCAGAATCCAACCGCCAGGTATGATTGTTTTCTGTGCCCTGTGACAAAACAAGTGAACCTGCAATGAAACACCAAAGATTTTACATTAGAATCTAGATTTCTGAATTCTCTTGAAAAGTTAGAAAATCTGACAACACTGTGTTCCCATGTAGTAATAGTCAATTAGATAGGAATAAGTAGTGGCTGCCTGTTTGATTATTGATAGTTTATTATGAAAAATTTCTAACATTTTCAAAGACAAAGAGAAGAGCATAATGAGCTCCCAGATCCCCATTGTTGAAATTCAACAATTATTAAGTCATGGCCTGTTTTGTTATACCTATTTTGCCTGATCGCCTGACCCCTGGATTATTTTGAAGCAAATCCCAGACACTATATCATTTCATCCATGAGTATTTTAGTATTTATCTCTAAAAGATAAGTGCTTTTAGAAAACATAACCACAATATTATTGTCATACCTAAAAAAGATTAATATTAATTCCTTAATGTAATCGCATATCCAGCCAATATTCAAAATTTCCCCATTTTCTCAACTTTATGTTACAGTTTCTTCAAATAAAAGTTCAAATAAGGCCATTATGTTGCATGTGCTTGGTATATTTCTTAAATCTCTGGGAGCTGGTAGCATCATCCAGACCAGCATTGTCCAGTAAAATGTTGTGTGATAACCAAAACGTTCTATATTTATGGTATCCAATGTGGTTGCTACTAGCCATATATGGCTATTGAGCACTTGAAATGTGACTAGGGCAAGTGAGGAAACGAATTTTTAATTTTATTTAATTAAAAATTTTTTCTAACAGCTTTAAAATTTCACCCTTTGAAGTGTATGATTCAGTGGCTTTTAATATATTCACAAGTTGTACATTGATCACTATTTATTCCAGAACATTTACATCACCCCTAAAAGAAATCCATTAGCAGTCTGTCCCCATTCTCCCTGCCCTCAACGCCTGGCGACCACTAATCCAACTGTCTTTCTCCACGGATTTGCCTATCTTATTTCATATGAGATATGTAGCCTTTTGTGTTTTTCACTTTGCATGATGTTTTCAAGGTTCATCAACTGATACATGTTAATGTATCAGTTAATTCATTCCATTTTATGGGCAAATAATGCTCCATTGTATGCATATGCCATAGTTTGCTTATCCTTTCATTAGTTGATGGACACTTGGGTTATTTTGACTTTTTGACTATTATGAATAACGTTACTATGAACATTTGTGTGCAAGTTTTTGTGTAGACATACGTTTTCAATTATCTTGAGTATGTATCTAGGGATGGAATTTCTGGCTTATATGGTAACTCTGTGTTTAACTTTTTCAGAAACTGACGTATGGTTTTCCAAAGTGGGTGCAACATTTTACATTCCCATCAGCAATGTGTGCAGGTTCCAAATTCTCCACATCCTCACCAACACTTGCTATTGTCCATCTTTTTGAGTATAACCAATCTAGTGGGTGTGAAGTGGTATTCCACTGTGGCTTTTTAATGTGCATTTCTCTAATGACTAATGATATTGAGCATCTTTTCCTGTGTTTACTGGCCATTTGTATATCCTTTTTTTGGAGAAATGTCTACTCAAATCCTTTGTCCATTTTTAAATTAGGTTTTCTTGTCGAATTCTAAGAGTTCATTGTATATTTTAGATACAAGTCCCTTATCAGATACATGATTTGCAGATATTTTCTCACTTGCTCTGAGTTGTCTTTTCACTTTCTTGATGATGTCCTCTGAAGCACAGAAGTTTTTAATTTTGATGAAGTCCAGTTTATCTATTTTTCTTTTGTTGCTTGTGCTTTAGGTTTCACACCTAAAAAACCATTGCCTAAACCAAGTTCAAGAAGGTTTACTCCTCTATTTTCTTTCAAGAGTTTTATAGTTTTAGCTCTTACATTAGGGTCTCTGGTCCATTTCAACTTAATTTTTGTCTATACTGTGATGACCATGTATTGGAGTGTAGCAGGGGTAACAATTCATTCTTTTGCATATGGATATCCAGTTGTTTCAGCACCATTTGTGGAAGAGACTGTTCTTTTCCACCATTTACTTTTCTTGACACCCTTGTCAAAAATCAATTGACCATAAAGATAAGAGTTTATTTCTGGACTCTCGATTTTATTCCATTGATCTGCATGTGTATCCTATACCAGTACCACACTGCCTTGATTACGGTATCTTTGTAGTAAGTTTTGAAATCGAGAGGTGTGAGTCCTCCAACTTTGTTCTTCTTTTTCAAGATGATTTTGACTATCCTGGGTCCCTGGCATTCCCATCTGAATTTTCAGATCAGCTTATCCATTTCTGCAAAAAAAGCATTTGGAATCATGATAGTGATTGCATTGAATTTTTAGATCAATTTCAAGAGGATTGTAAACTTGACAATATTAAGTCTTCCAATCTATGAAATGTATCTCTCTCCATTTGTTAGGTCTTCTTTAGTTTCTTTCACTGATGTTTTGTAGTATTCAGTGTAAAAGTTTTGCACTTATTTTGTTAAATTTATTCCCCAGTATTTTATTCTTTTTGATGCTATTGTAAATGGAATTGTTTTCTTAATTTCATTCTTAAATTGTTCATTGTTAATGTATAGAAATACAATTGATTCTGTATATTGATCATGTATCTTGCAACCTTACTAAACTTGTTCATTATTTATAATAGTTTTTTTCGTGTGTGTGTGTATTCCTTAGGATATTCTGTACACGAGATCACACCTTCTGTGAATAGGGATAATTTTACTTTTTCATTTCTAATCTAGTTGCCTTTTATTTATTTCACTTCTGCCTAATTGCCTTAGCTAAAACCTCCAGAACAATGTCGAACAGAAGTGGAAAGAGTGAACATCCTCATCTTGTTCCTGACATTAGGGAGAAAGTATCCTATATTTCACTATCAGATGTGATGTTAGCTGTGGTTTTTCATATATGGTTTTTGTTAGGTTGAGGGAGTTCCTTTCTATTCCTAGTATGTTGGATGTCTTTATCAAAATGGGTGTTGGATCTTGTCAAATGCTTTTTTTGTGTCCATTGAGATGATCATATGGTTTTTGTCCTTCATTCTATTAATATGGTATGTTACATCAATTGATTTTCAGATGCTAAAACAACTTTGCATTCTTACAATAAATCCCACTTGATCATGGTGTATAATCCTTTTTATACATTGCCAGATTTGGTTTGCTAGGATTTTGTTGAGGATTTCTGTGTCTCTATTCATAAGGGATATTCATAACTTGTCTTCGCTTCTGAGGCTTTTGTCTGGTTTTGGTGTCAGGGTAATACTGGCCTGGTAGAAGGAGTTAGGAAGTGTTCTCTTCTATTTTTTGGAAGAATTTGTGAAGGATTGGTGCTATTTCTTCTTTTAAATGCTCACGATGAGGACTTGAAATGTGAATATAACCCAAGTAAACACAAAATAATGTAGAGTGTCAACTTTCAGGAGCTCAGAGGAATGGGGCAGTGATATTTATGAGGACATCAGGACAAGGGAGACTTGAGAGGCAAGGCTTCAATGGAGGAGAAAAGGAAGTTCCCACAGAAATACCATCAAAGCCACGGCCTCCTGCTGCCAAGGGCTCTTGCATCCTGTAGAAAGGCTCTAGATTGCAGGGTGACCTCATTCCTCAAAAGAAATTCTCCAACTGGGCAAATATTTCCTTGCTCATAGGCCAGTTTGAGCTTGCTCAGAAGTGTTAGCTCTGCTGGCCTCCCCTGCGCTTTCTTCATCCACGGGTGTGTGTGACACAGATTCTTTGAACATCAATAGCAGTGCTTCCCAGTGCTGGTCCTGACATGTCCCAAAGTCTTCAGTTATTTCAGGGGGTGTCTTGCAATTCTCCGAACTAGTTTACTTTCAATTTATTTTAAAAAGAGATATATGCAATTTCAGATGTTCCTTTATGGTAGATGTGTCAGGGGAGGCAGAATGGGAAGAGAGGTGCCATGGAAGGAAAACAAGGCAAGAAGAAAAGTTGTGAGTTACGAAAGACTGAGAATCTCAGATCTGGGGTGTTTAGATGTGTTCACTCTGTCCTAATCACTGATTTATCCCAATGCTTGGAAGAGGATCTGCTATATCAGAGTAGATGCTCAATAAATATTTGTTATATGAAAAACTATTGAATCAATGAATATAAGACCCTATGTGTTTATGGGAGAGTAGACAGTATGTGGGGAGTATCTACAGAAGGACAAAGGTGGAGGTATCAGTGTACCCAAATGAGGTGGCGTGTGAGAACAGGTAGGGCAATAGCTGGATGTGTATGGTGGACTCAGGCCCTGGATTTTTCAGACAGCTCTAATTTAGGATATTTTGTTCTGTTACTCCCTTAAGAAAGTCATTCTTATTAGAACTGCTTTTCTGTTTGGAAAACATCCTCCCTGTAGAAGGCAGAGGCCTTCTGTGTGTGGAGTGTGGCTCTGACTGGGCAGTGGTTAGTGTGTGAGCTGTGGCATATTAGAGAGGACACTGGACTTGGAATCAGAAGCTGAGAGTCCCAGCTCTTCAGCTTGTCACAGAGGCAGGATCACCAGAAACATGGATAAACACATGAGGGAACAATCCCCCATGAAGGAGAGTCAGCCAACACAGGAAAGAGGAGAAGTGGCATCCTGGGAACATAAGAAGAGAACTGTTGGTTAAGGACTCTAAACTAAGTATGTTTAAGATGATTAGAGAGAAATAAGCAAGAGAAATTACAAGTAAAGAGTAGGATCTCATTTAAAAGAAAGAACATGTAGATTTAAAGAAAATGAAACTTCTAAAAATAAAAAGCGTACTTTACTTACTGAAATGAAAATTTCAACATATTGGCTATAGTCACTTTAAAAAATTTAATATTACTTAGTAAAATTGAAGATATTCAATTCTCTTAAAGGAGTTATAAGTGCAAAAATAAGCACTAGAACAAAATACCAGCCTTCCTAAATACCAAAAGAAATATCTAAATTACAATAGCAAAGAGAACACCTCATGAAGAAAAAGAAATAGTAAATATACACAATACACATGGCTATTACAATATAAAATAATATACTAAAGTTGAGATAAAAAATATGTCTTATTAATAAATGTGAAAGGGCTTAACTCACCTACTAAAAGAAAAATATTTTCAATATGGCTCACAGAGCAAGACAACTATATGTGGTGTACAGGAGCTACAACTAAGTCAAAATGATTCAGACAGACTAAAAATAAAGGCATCTTTGATATCAGACAAAGTAGAATTCAGACGAAAAAATAATTAAACGTGACCAAAAAAGGATACTTTATAATGCTAAAAGCCAATTTCATAATGTAGGTACAACAGTTATGAAAAACTATGTATCAAATAACCACCTTTATAAAGCAGAAACTACAGATGCAAGGAGACACGGAGAGAAATGCATTGCTAATAGGAGACTTTAACATGCCACTCCAAGTGCAGAACAGATCAAGTGGCAGAAATACAAGTAAGGATACAGAAGAAGTAAACAACATAATCAATAAGATAGATCTCATTGATCTCTACTGAACTTTAGAACCTAAAAATAGAGAGTACACCTTCCTTCTCAATTGCACATGAAATATTCCCCCAAATTGATCAAATATTAGGTCACAAAGAATGCATTAATAAGTTTTATAAAATAGAAATATTACAAACAATACTTTCTTATCACAGTGCAATTAAACCAAAATTTAAAAAAAAAACCCAAAAGCTCTTCCAACTAGAAATTTTAAAAATCTTCTATTAAGCAACTCTTGGGTGAAAGGGAAAATACAAGCCAAAATTACAGAATACCCCCCAAAATTGCTAAACAAATAATGAAAACACTACATATTAGAGACTATTGGATACATTTAAAGTAAAGATCAGAGAAAAATTCATAGCCTTTAACACTTACAGCAGTAAAAATAAAAGAATGAAAATGAATGAATTATATCAACTTAAAAAATGAGAGAAAGAACAACAAATGAGCCAAAAGAAAGCACAAAGAATAAAACAATAAAAGTAAAGGCAGAAAAATAATGAAGATGAGGAATAGAAAACAGTAGGTCAAAGTAATAAAATCAAAATTCTGGTTCTTTGAAAAAAGTAACAAAACAAATAAACCACTAGCTAAATCAATCAAATGAAAAAGAGAGAACCACAACTACAAAATAAGAAAGACAAAGAAGAAACAGACAAGAATAGAGCAAAAAAATGTGTAATACACAAGGGAAAAGAATGAACCACACTGATTTTCAAATGAGTAACTGAAGTAACAAAAGTGCTGTAAACAGGAAGAGGAGGCGAGGAGAGGGAAAACAAACCCAAGCCATTGTGCAACACAGTATTTTGACTAAATACATAAGCACTAAAGAGAAAAGCCTGAAAACAAATATTGAACTCTGGTTAGTAGGTTTGTTTTTCACAATGACGTAAGTTACACATCCTGAAACTGCTTTGGGGGTCTTTTAGTATTGAACAAATAAGTAAATATTTTCAGGGTAATTGGATTCAGGTTTCTTACTGTTTGAGAAGGGCATTACAGATGTGGAAAGTGGAACTGGAGCATGTATTCTATTGTGTTGACTGGAATTGGCCATACCAGTATAAACTCATGGGTTTTAATACATCTATTACTACATATATCCATATCTGTATCTATCTAGTGATAGAAAGAAATGGAAAAAATATAGTCATATGTGCATATCTATATCTACCTATATCTGTAGATATCTCAAATATCTTGTAGTGACAGAGCACAAGGAAGTGCTTGAAAAATGGTGGGGACTGGGTGGCCCCATGGCCAAGTGGTTACATTCGTGTGCTCTGTTTCTGTGGCCTAGGATTGGCTGGTTTGGATCCTGGGTGTGAACCTACACACCGCTCATCAAGCCATGCTGTGGCAGCATCCCATATAGTGGAACCAGAATGACTTACAACTAGGATATACAACTATGTACTGGGGTTTGGGGGGCAGTGGGAAGAGGAAGATTGGCAACAGATGTTCGCTCAGGGCCAATCTTCCTCATCAAAAAGAGCTGTGTTAAAAAAAAGTGGTGGGGACAATAAAAAAGATGGAATAGTCAGCTTAGAGGGACTCCCACTGACCAAAGGTAGGACAAGTTTAGCATCAAAATAAATAACAATAGTAAAGATTATAATCCACTGAATAAAATAAGAATCTGTAGACCATTCTGATATAAATGAATGAATAAATAAATAAATGGAGAGGAAAGAAAAGGACTTCCTTGTAGTAGAATGCCAACTAGTATATGTAGAAGCAATGCTGGAGTAAAGAAATCACCATCTGGCAGCTATCATGGTAATAAACTGTTTGGGCAAAATCCTCAGTTGATGCTTGGTATTCACATAGTCTCAAAGTATCTCCTCACAAAATGGTTATTAATCGGAAAGGAAAAACAGTAACTTTATAGTGGAGAAACTTGGCATACATCACCTTAACCAGGTGATCAAATTAACCTCACCACTGATGGATAAAATACGCATTATGCACCTGCTCCTTTGATGAATGAGAAGGACATGGCATTCCTCTTGTGGCGTTCCTGCCAAAAAGCCATAAACAAAAAGCCACCAATCTACTCATGAAGAAACATCGGTCAAACCTAAACTGAAGAGCATTCTACCACATACCTGGCCTGTTCTCTTCAAGAATATCAAGGTCAGAAAGACAAAGAAAGATGGAGGCACTGTTCCAGATTAAAGGAGAATACAGAGATGTGACAACTATTCTGTGATACTGGATCAGATTCTGGGACAGATTGTTTAAAATTAATTTTTTTGCTAAAAATATTTTGGGGACAATCGACAAAATTTGAATAAGTATTTTAGATTAGAAAATAGTATTTTATTAACACTAATTTTCTGATTTTGATTATTGTACTTCAGTTATGTAAGATAATGTCCTTGTCATTAGGAAATGTACACTGAAGTATTTAGGGGTAAAGGGGCACGATGTCTGCTATTTACTCTAAAATGGAAAAAATTGTATATATAAGAGAATGATAAAACAACTATGGTAAAATACAAAACAATTGGGGTAATCTGTGTGAAGGGTAAGCAGGAGTTCTTTGTACTATTCTTGCAACTTTTCTATTGGTTTGAAATCATTTTAATTTAAAAAGTAACAAAAAAGAAATATTTGAAAATATTTGTAAGAACATGTAGGAGAATAATTTTGTTCTATAGGATTTTTGGAATTCATATACAAAACACAAACCATAATGAGAAAGAATGCTCTAGTTGAACAGAGTAAAATGACACATTCGTGTACCATAAAGAACTCTAGAAATGGAGTTAAAAGACAAACCACAAATGATGAGAAGATATTTGCCATGCTTGGATTAGTATCCTGAATATATTTAAAAAATTAAAAATGGTCAAATAGGGGGGCTGGCCCCGTGGCCGAGTGGTTAAGTTCGCGCGCTCCGCTGCAGGCGGCCCAGTGTTTCGTTGGTTCGAATCCTGGGCGCGGACATGGCACTGCTCATCAGACCACGCTGAGGCAGCATCCCACATGCCACAACTAGAGGAACCCACAGCGAAGAATACACAACTATGTACCGGGGGGCTTTGGGGAGAAAAAGGAAAAAATAAAATCTTAAAAAAAAAACAAGGTCAAATAGAAAAATCAGCCAAGGATATGAATAGATGAGTCACAGAAGAAGGTAACAAGATGTGAAAAGGCAACTAATTGCACTAGGAATTAGCGAGAAACAAAATAAGAATGGTATACCATTTCACATTTGGTAAGACGATTGTTCAAAATCATACAATTTGATAGTACCCATTGTTGAAAGGATGAAGGGGAAAGGGAACTTTTTAAATTGGGGGTTCGAAGATTCTGGAGATTGTTTAGCAAGATCTAGTAAAGTTGAAGGTGTGAACCGTTCTAGCTCAGGGTAGTAGCCTAGATAATCTTCAAAGGAATAGGAGGGGATTGTGGATGCAGCATTGTTGGCAACAAATGAAAAATTGGAAACAACCTAATTGTCATCAACAGATGACAAAAGATGGATCAGTAATTTGTGGTATAACCATACAATGTGTTTAAAATGAATGAAATGTATTTATATGTGTTAACGTAGAAATCTCAAAAATAAAATCTTAAGTGAAAAAGGCAGGTGGCAGAAATTTGTAGTGTAAAATTTATTAACAGAAAATAATGTATGCTGTTTATGAATCAAAAAGGAGATAGAGTCTCTGCTCTGGAGGAATTTGGGGGCCTCTGAAGAGAGTCAAGTAAACGCATGGTTACGATGCAGCACCGAGAAAGCCACAGAAGGAACACCTAATACAGATTAGGGAGTGGAGAAGCTGAAAGACCATTTCCCAGAAATGGCAAAGCCTCCACGCCTCTCTCCTACACTGAACCAAGTCCTGGAAGACAAGAAGAGGCTACCCAGGTGAAAGATAGGAAGGAAGAGTGTTTCTAGCAGATAGTGAGTGACATTTGCAAAATCCCAGAGGGACGAAACCGCAGTCTGGTGTGGAAACTGCCAGTGGTTTTTCAGAGCTGGAGTAGAGGAGGAGGGCAAAGACAGGGATGGAGGGCATTGGTAGGCGCCCCCTGACTGAGGCTCTGACCCGGCTGAGGAGTTGGCGACCTGAAGGGGCCGGAAAGGCTAGAAGAATATGGAAGCAGAAGAGTAACAGGGGCATCACAAATTGTAATAGGATGGCTCAAGAGGCAAGACCATTTAGTTGTTGTCGTTTTTTTAAAGAAAACTAGGCAGGAAATAATGGGGCCCCAACCGAGACAGAGGCAGTGGTGACCGAGAGACACCAGCTTGTCCAACCAGTAGGCCTTAGGGAGGGGTTAGCTGCAGGTGTGGGAAGAGGAATCGAGGAGGCCCTTGTCCTGGGCATCTTGGGTGCATGACGGAGTGACAGGGGCCGCGTTTTGTGCCACCTGACCTGTGTGGCCCCCCTGATTGGGCCAGGAACGAGCACTTTACAAATATTTAGTTCAAATATAAAAATGTACAGAGCAAGGACTGAGGATGGTGGTTACCGCTGAATGGGTCTTCGTGGGGAGGGGCGAAGACAGATGGGGTCTGTGTGGCTTTGGATTCATCTCGAACGTTTTAATGACAAAATAAAAGCTGATGTAAATGTAACATTAACTGGTGTTACATTTCTGGTAGCGCACGGGTGTCATATTATTTTCTGCACTTTTCTGTGTATCTGAACTAAATTTAGTAACCAAATGGAAAAAAATTTTGTGGCAAGAATCAGAGGAGCTTAAGTACCAGAAAGGCTTTGAGCTCTGTAAGGGGTTAAACCAGAAAGCAGCGGGGGCGGGGAATGGTGTAGTTGTCAGTCTTTGTGTGTGCACAATGCGGATGGAGAGAAAAGCCTCGGGGACCTGCACGCGCCGGCCGAGTGGAGCGGGGGTGGGCGGGGGAGGAGGTGCGCGCGGAGCTGCCCGCCTGGCCCCGCCCCTACTCGGGCCCCGCCCAGAGCCCCCGCCCGCCGCCGCCCCTCCTCCTTCGATGACACCGCCTCTGGTCTCTAGGTAACGTAGGGGGTCAAACAACGTGGCCCGCGGGCGGCTGCTGCCTAACGGCCCCTTTCCTCTGGGACCCTTGACTTTTGGACACTCAGAGCCATGGCCCTGCCGTTTCTGCCTGGCTACAGCCTCAACCGCAACGTGAGTAGTGAGGGCGCCCTGGGTCAGAAGTCCTGGCCGGAGTGGGGTCCAGGCGTGGTCACCTCCCAGACCCTAGTGGAGGCCGCCTGCCGCTGCTTCGCCTTCTAAGTGAATTGGGCACAACTTGGACCAAACTTTCTAGGCTGGCGGAACCCTTACTCTCGGCCTCTCCTTCCCCCTATCTCTCAAACTGCATCTGGATGCTTTTCCTGCATTACATACATTAAGTAGAGTCTTTATGGGTGGCAGGACCCTCAAAGGTAGCCAGTGGTAGTGATGATGATTAAAACTGTCCTTGAGCGTTTCAGTTGTGCCATGTGCTTTCATCGCTTTACACGGCGTTTGATGCTCCCGACAGCCCTTTATATTAGGTAGTATTTTTATTCCCATTTTACAGTTGAGGAAACTGAGGCACAGAGCAATGAGTCACTCAGTGGCCAGAGATGCACAATCTCACTGGTGAAGCTGGGTTTCTTCCAGGCAACCTGTCTCCACGGCCCAGGAGCCTGATCGTTATCTTTAATACCCTGTGTGAAAGAGAGCAAGTTTGTTATTAGAGTGAAGAAACCTGGCACTCTCAAGGCTGGTAGGGGGCAGGTGAGAGTTCCTTAAAGTTTGATCCTAAACTTTAAGGAGAGAAGCACCCAAACTAGGAGTTTTTTTCTTTATTTTGGATTGGGAAGGGTTCATTTCAAAACAAGATGAAGGTACAAAACAACACAAAAAACCCTGAGCAGGAAAGAACTTTTGCCCATGAATAGCACCTTATTTAAACAACAGCGGAAAAATGATTCAGCTTTTGTTTGCGCTGGTCACTACTCTTTACTTGGATCGTCCCGTGTCTGTAGGAAGAAGGTAAGTAATCCACTGGTGGGAGGGAACAAGGTGGCGCCACTCCAGGTGTTTGTGTAAACCTCTGATACACTCAGAAAGCGGGCAGCAGAGGGAAGCATTTGACTTTATCCGTAAAGTTGTTGGCCCCAAAGTAGCAGTTTTCTTTGTAGCTTCAGGCCACTAGATTCTGACCCCCACATGTTGGCTGGTTAGTCCAACTCTCTTCTTGCACACTGGTTTGTGTATTTCTTGGCTGATGGGTAGAGGCTGCCCTTTGGTAAGATTAAGCCAACCACACAAATAAGAAAGACCTCTGAGAGGCAGGGCATGAAAAAAGATTCCAGAAGTAAAGAAGCATGCTGTGTAAAAGTCATTTTAATAAAAATTGAAAGTAGAGCCCACAGCTTTGGGCCCAGCAACACTTCAGATTACAGATGCCCACCTCCTGCAGAAGTACCACGGCTCTCACACGCAGTGATTTAGAGTGGGAAGGAAAAACAGTGGTCGGATGAGATATTTTAAAATCTGTAAGGCTGTACTGAGTGTACTTTTGCTTTTTTTTAACTTGTTTTTAATTGTAAAGTACAACACATATACAGGAAAATGCACAATGGATGATCACAGAATGAACATCAAGAAATAAAATATTACCAGTATCCCAAAAGAATCTCTCTGGATTACGGTTGCCAAAGTTAGCAAATAAAAAGGCATAACCCAAATATTTCTTGGGACCTACTTATACTGAAAGATGATTTGTTCTTTATCTGATATCCAAATTTAACTGAGCGTCTAGTATTTTACGTGGCAACCCTTCTTAGGACACTTCCTGGTCATTACCACTTCCCTACTCTCTAAAGGTAACCGCTATCCTGGCTGCTGTCACTATAGTTCGATTTTGCTTGCTTTTGAACTTTTTATCAATGGAAATGTCCAATGTTTATTCTTTGGTGACTGGCTTTTTTTTTTAGCTCAACATTGTTTCTGAGATTTGTTCGTGTGGCTGTCTGTAGAGGTAGTTTGTACATTTTCATTGCTCTATAGTGTTCCATTGTGTGAGTGTCACATCATTGATAGACACATTTTACTCTTGACAGAGAGTTGGTTTGGGGTTATTAAGCATAGTTTGCTGTGCCTGTTCTTGTTCATGTCTCTTGGTGCAATTGCTAGATCATCTGGTATTCATATGTTCAGCTTTAGTAGACACTGTCAAAGTGATTATTTCAATTTAAATTCCCCACCAGCATTTTATGTTCCTATTGCTCCATGTTGTTTCTAACACTTGATATTGTTAATCTTTTAGACTTTAGTTATTTTGATCAGTGGATGTAGTGCAACTCTGCAGTTTTAATCTGTGCTTCCCGGATTTCCTAACAAAGTTGAGGACGTTTTACACACTTATTGGTCATTTAGATATTCTCTTTTGTGTAGTGCCTGTCTCTTGTCTAATTTTCTACTGGGTTGCCTGCCTTTTTCTTAGTGATTTGTAGGAGTTCTATATAGATTTTGGATATGGCTCCTTTGTCAGATAGATGTGTTGTAACTATCTTCTAGTCTTTGGTTGGCCTTTTCACTCTCTTAATGGTGTTTGTGATGAATAATTTTTGCTTTGGATTAGTGCTTTTTGTTTCCTATTTAAGAAATAGTTCCTTACACCAAGTTCACGATGATGTTTTCCTGTGTTATCTTCTGGAATTTTGTTGTTTTTACAAACTTGCAGTTAGATCTATAATCTAACTAGAAGAAATTTGTGTGTGTGTGTATGAAAAGAGGGAGGGGTCAGGTTGTATTTTTTTCCCATGTGGATATTGGGTTGACCCAGAACCATCTGTTAAAGAACAAAGTTCAACTGAGTAAATTTTAAAGATCTTATTGGCTTAATTCAGCGATTCATGAATCGGGCAGCATCCAGCCTAGCAGATAGAAAGGAGCTCCGAAGAACTGGCTATATAAGGCAAGAGACTGTATAGGTGGAAGGGAGCGGGAATAAGGAAGTTGTACTAGGCAGAAGTTGGCTTGATTATTGTAAGGTTACTTTCCTTTAGGGGATGGCAGGGGTTTATCAGGCGGGTTACCTAACTAATGCTGATCAGGCGATGATTCATGATTGGCAGGTTTAAGATTCTCTTTCTGGAAAAGCTGAAACTGTAAGTTCAGTTTCAGTTTGGTGATGTGAGGCTTAGCATAAGCGACTCCATTTGGGGCCTGTTGTCTTGACATTAGCACGTTTTTGGAAAAGGCCAGCCCTTTCTCCACTTCTCTGTAGAGCTACCTTTGTCATAAATCAAGTATCCAAATACGTGTGGGTCTGCTTCTAGACTCGTGAGTGTATTTAAAAAATTATTTATTTACTTTATGCCTCAGACCAACAGAAGTGTGTGCATGCGTGCATGCGTGCACGTGTATGAATCAGGGAATAACAGTATACTTATTAGATACCTTGGGCTGTCATTCAACAAGTCAGTATTTATACATTGAGTATCCTAGTATGTGTCCAAATCAGGTGGCTACATTAAAAAATTGTTACACTAGCCTTGGTACTAAATGTACTGTGTGTTGCCAAAAAATTAGTTTTGTTTTAAAAACTTGTATTTAGTTAAAAAATTTGCATGCTTTCTGGCACAGAATGGTCAGGAAGTCAGTAAAGTCAAATATGGCATTTTTACCAAGCCCCCAACCCCTTACAGAGCCTGGCTTGCTGAATTAAATTATCAAGTGAAAAACCTTGACCACCTGGAGATAGCATAATTACTGGCTGTTTGGGTTTAAGCTAGCTTTTACTGCTTTTTCTTAGAAATTAAAAAGGTGCTTGTTCCCCGCCTTAATTAGCTGCTGGTAGTCAGTCATGAGAACAAATTGATTTCTGTCCACAGCTAGGCGATATGCAACCTGCACTTCTGTCTCTGAAATACAGGAAGTATTGTGCTTTCTAAAATATAAGCATTCGTACCATTGATGACATTAAAATGATTTTGATGTGAATTAATTGAAAACCTTGGGGAAAGATCATAGCTACATTCCAGACACACAGCATCTTTTTCCAACCATTTACATGCTGCATTTGTATTGAGCTAAGAAAATCTCGGGCATATTATCAAAAATGATAAGATAGTCAAGTTAAAAGGGACATTTCCAGCCAAAGCTGAAAATGCTTTCTACAGCATTTTGGGCAGGTGGTTGTATAGCTGATCCTGAAGGCCTTCTAATGAGTGATCAGGAGCCCACTTTGTTTTTTATGAAGCTGCCTTGCACCATCTTAGGAGGGGTTGTTGTAAATAGTCCATCATCTAATTTATAGTGAAGCAACTGTTTGCTTAAGAAGAAAAAAAAATGGTTCGAATTCACAACAGTAAAATAAAACAAATTCGGAATCTCTCTGTCTCTCTTACAAAAAGGTGCGAGCAATACCTTGAAATTTATTTTTATCTAGACTAATATAAGCGTGCATATTGATATATAAGGAAAATTGTTCTTTGGGAAATTTACCAGTGATTTAAATGATAAACGACTGAAAGAGAAAAACACTATGAGTAATACATAGTACACATATTGACTTCCATCATGTGATGTTAGATAAGTCGATTTAAATTTAGCCCAACGACAAATATAATCATAAAACAATCAGTTTATTTACAAGGTAGAGAGTTTTCCCAATCTAAAACTCTGCCTACAGATTCCTGGTTACGTTCTTAGCGGTCAATGCCATTGCCTTAAAATAACATGTATTGAGTCCAAACCCCTTAGCCTGACACCTGAGGCTATTGGAATTTGCCACTCACTTTGTGAAATCATTAATGAATTTAAAAAAAAAAAAGGAAAGAAAGAAACAGAATAGAATAGAATAAAAAATCAGAATGTATTATGCTTGGGAAGAGTAAGTATTGTTTCACGAACCTTTTTTCCTGTCACGTGTGTGTGTGGACTGGGTTGCACTAAAATCTATTTGTTATTGTGGTTACAATCAGAGTTTGGAAAAACACGCTCAGTAGAGCCATCTCCACCAATTCTTGCCTCTGTTTTAAAGTCAGATCTGCATCTTCCTTCAAGGCCAGATCTAGTCTCTCACACTTCCGAAAGCCTCAACAGATCCTAGTCAGCTGCCTTCAGTGTTTTGTTGTTGTTGTTTTATTGAGGTAAACTTCATATAACATAAAATTGACCATTTAAAAGTGTGCAATTCAGTGGCATTTAGTACATTCTCAGTGTTCTGCAACTATCACCTCGAACTAGTAGTTTCAAGACGTTTTCATCACCGCAAATCTCAATCTTTTTACCCTAGAGAAACTTTTGAAATGATTTTCAGGTCTCAGAGAAGTCCTGTGTAAAAATGATTTCTACAGCCTATGGTACATTAGCATGATCCATGAGCTTTAGATATAATGACCCAATAATAATGGTCTCTTTTGAGTAAAGAGTAATAATTTTTCTATGGATTTGTTGATTTCAGCCAGTTTATTCCCCTAAGCTCTGTGGTTTCCCTTTCCCACAAAGGATGTTTACTCTAATGCAAGTGGGAGTGTAGCAGAGGAAACTTCAGGGTTTTTTCTTATTGTAAAATTTCCTGTTTGATTTCCCCCTGGCCTTTTTCCCCTTTCCAAGTAGGCCTAAAAAACCTCTCATAGTTTCTGCTATAGAGGGTGCTAGTAAGGTATGATATGTGGTATATGGGATGAGTGAGAGTAGTTTGCTCCCCTATTTAAAGCTAGAAACGACTTTTAGCAAGCTTTTCTTGAGAAACAAACAGGCAGTTAAGCTTAGCTTACTTTCTTTCCTTTTCATACATTTAAAAAATTCATAAGGCAGCATAATACATTTCTGTTAAATAACTATTTTAATCCAAGATGGGATTTACTTTTTCTAAAAGTAGGCTCAGTTGATTTCATTTAAATAAAAGGTTGTAAATTCACTTAATTAATGCTGTTTACAGTGTGAGAATATATTGACAATGTTAAATAAAGCTACTAAAACCATATGACAAAGCAATATGAGTAAGAATACTATAGCCTGGGGCCGGCCCCGTGGCCAAGTGGTTAAGTTCGCACGCTCTGCTCCCACAGCCCAGGGTTTTGCCAGTTCGGATCCTGGGCGCGGACATGGCACCGGTCGTCAGGCCACGTTGAGGCAGCGTCCCACATGCCACAACTAGAAGGACTCACAACTGAAAATATACAACTATGTACTTGGGGGCTTTGGGGAGAAAAAGGAAAAAAATAAAATCTTTAAAAAAAAAGAATATTATAGCCTGAGACACAATTTTATATGAGACTTGAAAATTAAGTTTTTTTACTAACTTACATGATCAAGCTCAAATATAGGCAATTACAAAATTGTCATAATCTTGATCCCCTTATAGACCTATATATATATGTGAGGGGTGCGTGTGTGTGTGTGTGTGTGTATATGGTATATATAAAGTGAAGTATATACGTATATAAGAATATTACTTTTTTAAAACTAAAAATAAAGAATAAAAATTACCTCTTCAGTGTGAAACTTACACTTGTATTTTGCCACACACATACTTAATTCTGGGTCAAATTTGAGATAAGCACTCCTAGATTTCATTTTTAACTGAAATGGGAAGATTCTGGTCTTTCTCTTGCTACCTGTTAAACAAAGAAAGCTGTGCTTATACAGGTGAGAAGTTGAAAATTGCAGCAAAATGGCCACTGCTTTCCTCTGAATGGCAGGATACTTGACTTTGTCAGGATGCTTGGACTTGGCAGGAACTGGCCATAGGTGTATGTTTAACTTTATGAGAAATTGTAAAACTGTCTTCTACAGTGGCTGTACCATTTTGCATTCCCACCAGCAATGAATGAGAGTTCCTGTTGCTCTGAGTCCCTGTAAGCAATTGGCTACAAATCAGTGTTTTGGATTTTAACCTTTCTAATAGGTGCGTAGTGGTATCTCAACTTGATTTAGGTTTTTAATTCTCTAATGGCTAGTGATGTTGAACATCTTTTCATGTGCTTATTTGCCATCCATATATCCTCTTTGGTGAAAGAGATTGGAACCCTCATATGTTGCTGGCAGGTATGTAAAATGCTGCTGCTGCTATGGAAGTCTTTTGCCCCTCTTTAATTGAGTTGTTTCCTTACTGTTGAGTTTTGAGAGTTCTTTATATATTCTGGCTACAAGTCCATTGTTGGATATGTGGTTTGCATTTTCTCCCAGTCTGTGGCTTGAATTTTCGTTCTCTTAAATCAAAGCTAGAAAATATATATACATTTTTAAAGATAAAATACAACAGAAGAACCCACAGTGGGTAGAGGAAATGTCTTCCTCCCCTACAACATGAATCCAAATTTCAAATGTGAATTAAGGATTATAGGGTTTTTAAGTAAGTTCTTTGATTCTATACTTTTACTTACACTGAAAATCTTGATTCATAAGGATATTAGCATAATTACTTGCTTTATCCCACCATAAATAAAATATATATCCATATCATAGCTTTTGATTAATAATAACAACATTATTATTAACAGTTTGAGTTTTGAAAATAGTTTAAGATTTCTTTGTAGTTCTTTTTGTTTTTAGGATATATCCCGTTAGGAATGTATGGTGAAATTATTGGGTTTTAATTTCATTTAAATGTTTCCTGACAGTATGGTTAAGTCAATGACTCAATACCCAGTTAGGTTCATTCATTTCATTTTGCTTTTTAACTTAAAAAATTTTGTTTTATTGTAATGTAAAAATAAAACATTTATGTGGCTTCAAAGTCAAATTTATAAAGTGAGGTACGTTCAGACAATTCTAGCTTTTATTCCTGTCCCTTCAATCTTATTCCCTCCCTCTAGCAGTAACTTTAAAAAACCCTATTTATTTAGTTTTGGGTTATCCTTCCTTTTTTGTTTTTTAAAACAGCAAATTTTTAAATATATTCACATATTCACATAGTCTCTTATGAAATAAATGGTAGCATATTCTACACATTCTCTTGTACCTTCCACTTTTCCTTTTAATAGTATGTCTTGGAGATCTCTTCATAGTAGTATATAGAGCTATCCTCATTCCATTGGATTGTGGATTCCATTCACAGCTACCTAGTACTCCATTGTGTGAACATACCATAGTTTATTCAACCCATTCCCTTTTGATGTATAGTCATGTTACTTCTAGTCTTTTGGTATTACAAATAATGCTGCAATAAACAGCCAAAGTTGTGCTTTAAAAGAAACCATGAAAAAAGTGAAAAGGCAGCCTATACTATGGGAGAAAATACTTGTAAAGCATACATCTGATGCAGGACTTATATCCAGTATATATAAAGAGCTCTCAAAACTTGACAATAAAAAGACAAATAATCCAATTAAAAATGGGCAAAGAATCTGAATAGACATTGCTTCAGAGAAACTGTACAAATAGCCAATAAGCACATGAAAAGATGTTCAACATCATTAATCATTAGAAAAATGCAAATTAAAATCACAATGAGATAGTACTTTACACCTACTAGGTTGGCTATAACAAAAAAGATAATAACAAGTGTTGACAAGGATGTGTAGAAGTTGGAACCCTCATACGTTGCTGGCAGGAATGTAAAATGCTGCTGCTGCCATGGAAGTCTGCAGTTCCACAAAAGGTTAAACGTAGAGTCACTAGATGACACAGCACTCCTAGGTATAGGCCCAAGAGAAAAGAAAACATATGTCCATAAAAAATGTGTACAGGAATGTTCATAACAGCATTATTTATAAAAGCCAAAAAGTAGAAACAACTCAAATGTACATCAGCTGGTGAATGGATCAAAAAGGTGGTATGTTCATATAATGGAATATTATTGGGCCATAAAAAGGAATTAAACACTGATACATGCTATAGCATGGATGAACCTCAAAAACATTATACTATAAACAACATGCAAAAGACTACATATTGTATGATCCCATTTATGTGAAATGTGCAGAATAGGCAAATCTATAGAGACAGAAGGATTAATAATTGCCTAGACCTGTGTTGGGGAAGGGAGGAAATGGGGAGTGACTGCTAATGGGTATGAGGTTTCTTTTTGGGGTGAGGAAAGTGTTCTAAAATTAGATTATGGTGATGATTGCACAATTTTATAATTACAGTAAACTCCGTTGAATTGTATGTTCTAAATAGGTAACCTTTATGATGTGTAAATTATACTTCAATAAAACTGTTAAAAATAAATATATAGCCAAAGAAAGGAGTTAGTGATGGGGAGTTGCCGGGCAGACAAATCATAGGTGTTTGCTGTGCCAGATCACAGGAGGTTTTGATTTAAAGTATTCTGTTACTTGTTCCCACTAACTGCTGAAATGCCCTTGGAATCACATTATTTCAGGCTGAGCCACTTCTTAAAGCGGCCATTCATACTTTGGAAATGACAAAATATTCCATTGCTATTCTTAAATGTTAATTTGGGGTTCAGAAATTAGAGACACTTTGTCTATTCGGGGATCAAACACTTAACTTTGGTCACTTTTGTATTCTGTCATGAACTTTAAAGCTGTGTCACTTAGGATACTCTTGGCTATAAGTAACCGAATACCTGACTGACAGTGGCTTAAGCCAAATTAATTACCCCATATCGTAAGAAGTCTCGAGGTATGGCAGTTTCAGGTATAGGCAGTAGCTGCTGAATGTCCTAAAGGACTCAGACTCTTTTTATCTCTTCATTCTGCCATCTTCAGAATGTTGGCTTTTGTTTCTTAGACTTGTGCCCTCATGGTTGCAAGTGGTTGTCTCAGTTCCAGACATCACAACTTCTTATAACCATGTTCAAGTCAAGCAGGAAGGAGAGCGAGGGAAAAAGGCTCTTATATCAGGAAACAAAGTGTTTCCCAGCCCCCCAGTAGGTTTCCCCCTTATGTCTTATTGGCTAAAATTGTGTCACATGGTTATCCTTTGCTACAAGGGGCATTGGGAACTTGACTTTTCACCATCTATTTTTGGAGCTGGGAAAGAGAAAAGGGAGTAAATAATGGCTGTTGGGAGCCAGCAAACTTTGTCTGCCACACCAGCCACAGGCTCCATTCCTGTGAGTCTGGATGCTCTCCTCAGTCTTAGCATCCCTTTCTTTAAAAAATTTTTGTTTGTGTTTTTTAATTATACAAGTAACACATGAGTATATCATCATTGTAAAAGATTCGAACAATACCATTCTTTCCTAAGTCTTCTTTTTCATAATGGAAAACAAGCCGACTACTGCAGTTAAACCAAATGCTTACTGTCTGTCCTTTCAATAGGTTTTGGACTTTTCCACTCAATTATTGGTTTCCTTACCCCTTTCCCCGACAGCATTCTCATGCCTCTTCCTCTTCCCATCCGGATCCTAGCCTTCCCTCAAAACTTGGCTCCAGTCTCGCCTCCTCACTCAAGCCTTCCCTGATCACCTCAGCAGATGCCATCTTTCTGTCTGCATAACCCTGATGCTTATATTGTCCAGACCGCTCATTTACTACCTTATTGCCTGTGTTATGTTTCACATTCTTTGTATGTGATTGTGACCTTCCCCAGCTGACTGGGAAATTGATTGCTCTTTGGGTTGCCCTTTCTTATCCAGGGCAGACCCTTAATAGGTGCCTGTCGATTGCCCCTATCTACTTGTAGCAGCCATGCCTTAAAAACTAGAGGGGATATTCACAGCTTAGGACAAGCGTCTCTGGAATTAGAGTCTCGCTTATGTCTTCCACTACTGCTGTGGAACAAAATATTCCTTATTTTAGCAACAGTGAACATAAAGGAGGAAGAAAGTCATTTGCTTTTGTGGCTTAAATAGGTTATAAGCCTCTCGGGATGCGTGGTTTATACAAAGCGGCCAGGACAGCATGAAGACGTTACCATGCAAGTTGTGACTCAAAGCCTCTCTGTGGCCTATTGTGCCATGCAGAGGGACATTTCTCTTTTCCTTGTTGGCATCCAGTTTGGCTTTTTCCGGAGGCAGCAGATTTTTCTCTGAGCATTCATCAGGCAGGACCCCTTAGGAGACCAGGCTTCCGACAACAGGATTCCAGATAGGCAAGTGTACAGGGACTTCTTGGAGTTCTTGGGCCGTTTCCTGAGCAGTTTATCCTGTTCCTGCAGTTGTAGAAGGCAGAGCCAGCTTTGTCGGGGGGAATTCCACAAAGCAAAGGGAAGGGAGAGGTGGGCATTTTTACTCCATCATTAACCAGGCCCCAGGATGCCCGAATTTGACCTCACAACTCCACTGTGACAGAGTGACCAGATTGGCTGTTGAAGGCCACACAGATTTGCTTTCTTAACTATGTTTTTGGCGTCCCAAAGGAGGGAATGGTCACAACTGCTAGCGTTTTGGGGAAGATCAGGTCAGTTCGCATGGCTTAACAGTTAATTTAGGCTGTCTTTTCTTCTTCATCTGAGTTTGGTAATTGAAACAGAGATGTTGTTTTATCATTTCTAGGACTGTTTTCACCCCATTTCTGTGAGACTTTAGTCATTTATTGCTCATCTGTGTTCATGTTCATATTTAATATCTTATAAAAGGCACCTGAGTGGAACCTTTCCTAGTTACCAGGGAAAGTACACCCTCTTTTCTTTTATTGTTAATTGAAATTTTTACTGAGGTAATTGTAAATTCACATGCAGTTATAAGAAATAATTCAGAGAGATCCTGTGTACTCTTTACCCACTTTCCCAATGATAACGTTTTGCAAAACTATAGTATAATAGCACAACCAGATTAGCATTAACACAATCCATCCATCTTATTCAGATTGCCCAAGCTTTCCTTGTACTCGTGTGTGTGTGTATTTAGTCTATATAATTCATCACAGGTGACGGTTACTGTGACCACTTCGACAGTAAAGATACTGAACAGTTCCGTCATCGCAAGGATCCCTCCTGTTGCCCTTTTCTAATCACACCCACCTCCTTCCCATCAACCTCCCCCCTCTGCGCCCCACAATGTCCGTAACTCCTGGCAACCACTAACCTGTTTTCCATTTCTAAAATTTTTTTACTTTGAAAATGTTGCATAAATGGAATCATAAAGTATGTACCTCTTGGGATTTTTTTTCACTTGGCAGAATTCTCTGGAAACTTATCCAGGTAGTTGCGTGTGTCAGTTGTCCCTTCATTTTCATTGCTGAATAGTATTCCATGTTTGTACTACAGTTTCTTTAACCATTTACCTGTCAAAGGACATCTGGGCTGTTTCCAGTTTTTGGCTTTTGGAAATAAAGCTGCTATGAACATTCATGTACAGGTTTTTGTGTAGACATGTGTTTTCATTTTCTGGGATACATGCCCAAGAGTGCAATTGCTGGATCATATGATAATTGCATGTTTAGCTTCGTAAAAGAACTGCCAAACTATTTTCTCCCAATTGGTGGGTTGTCTTTTCATTTTGTTCATGGTTTCCTTTGCTTTGGAGAAGCTTTTTAGTCTGATGTAATCTCATTTGTTTATTTTTTCTTTTGTTTCCTTTGCCTGAGTAGACATGGTATTCGAAAAGATACTGTTAAGACTGATGTCAAAGAGTATACTGCCTATGTTTTTTTCTAGGAGTTTTATGGTTTCAGGTCTTACATTCAAGTCTTTAATTCATTTTGAGTTAATTTTTGTGTATGGTGTAAGATAGTGGTCTAGTTTCATTTTTTTGCATGTGACTGTCCAGTTTTCCCAACACTATTTATTAAAGAGACTTTCCTTTCTCCAGTGTATGTATGAGCCAGATAGAGAAAGACAGACACTGTATGATTTCACTCATATGTAGAAGATAAATAAATGCATGGATGAGGAGAACAAATTAGTGATTACCAGAAGGGAGGGGATCGGGGGAGGAGGAAAGGAATAAAGGGGCACATATGTGTGTGCCGGATAAAAACTAGACTGTTGGTGGTGAACATGGTGCAGTCTATACAGAAACTGATCTATAATAATGTACATCTGAAATTTACACAATGTTATAAGCCAATATGACCTCAACAAAATAATTTTTTAAAATACTACCAAACTATTTCTGAGAACAAATGTATCATTTTACATTCCCGGCAGCAGTGTATGAGTGATCTAGTTTCTTTACATCCTAGTCAGCATTTAGTGTTGTTGCTATTTTTCATTTTAGCTGTCTAATAAGTATGTAGTGATATCTCATTGTGGGTTTAATTAGCATTTCTTTGATGGCTAACGAGTTGGATATCTTTTCATGTGCTTATTTGCCATCTGTGTATCCACCTTGGTGAAATGTCTGTTTATGTTTTTTGCCCGTTTCTAATTGGATTTTTTTTACTGTTGAGTTTTGAGAATTCTTTATACATTCTAGGTACTAGCCCTTTGTCTAAGATGTGGTTCGCACATATATTTTCCCAGTCTGTAGCTTGTCTTTTCATCCTAACTGTCTTTTGCAGAGCAAAAAAATTTCCAGTTTTGATGAGGTCCAGTTTATCAATTTTTTCTTTTATGGATCATGCTTTTGGTGTTAAGTCTAAGAACTCTCTGTCTAGCCCTAGATCCTGAAGATTTTCAACTATGTTTTTTCCTAAAATTTGTATAGTTTTACATTTTATGCTCAAGTCTGTAATCCATTTTGAGTTAATTTTCATATAAGGTATGAAATTTAGGTCATGATTCATTTTATTTTGCCCATAGATATCCAATTACTTGAGCAGCATTTGTTGAAGAGGCTATCTTTCCTTAGTTGAATTGCGTTTGCACCTTTGTGAAAAATCATTTGAGCATGTTTCTGTGGGTCTCTTCCTGTGTTCTCTATTCTAGTCCATTGATTTATGTGTCTACCCTCTGCCAAGGCCACACTGTTTTTGTTAATGTAGTAATATAGTAAACCTTAATATCAGGTATACTGATTCCTCCCACTTTATTCTTTTTTTGTCAAGAGTCCTGTTTGTCTAGAGCCTGCACCTTTCCATATCAATTTTAGAATAAGCTTGCCTATGTTTACAAATAACTTTGCTGGGATTTTGATAGGAATTGCATTAAACCTCTAGATCAATTTAGGGAAAATTGGCATCTTTACTATGTTGAGTCTTGCAATCTGTGAACACGCTATGTCTCTCCATTTCTTAAGGTCGTCTTTGATTGTTTTCATCACCATTTTGTAATTTTCAGCCTGCAGAGCCTGTACATGTTTTGTATTTCATTTTCTTTGGCGTGATTGTAAATGACATTGTGTTTTAAATTTCAATTTCACATATTCATTGTTAGTATATAGAAATGTGATTGATTTTTGTGTGTTGATCTTGTATCCTTTGACCCTGCTGAACTCAATTATTAGTTTAAGGAATTTTGGGGGGTAAATTCTTTTTTTTTTTTTACATAGACAATCTTGTCATTGCAAATAGAGGCAGTTATATTTCTTCCTTCCCAATCTGTCTGTCTTTTATTTATTTTTCTTGCCTTACTGTACTGGGTAGAGGTTCCAGTAATATGTTGGATAAGAATGATGAGAGCAGACATTCTTGCCCTGTTCCTGATCTTAGGGGAGGAACTCTTAGTCTTTTACTGTTAAGTATGATGTTAACTGTAGGGGTTACTGGAACTTTATTTTAGGATTCCATCTTGATTTATTTGTAGTGTTTTGGAGTGTCTCTTAGTCTAGTTTTCATAGTGGTTTATCTGGATATTACAGTAAGTATATGTGACTTATATAGACTGAAGTCTGTTGCTGTTCCTGTTTTGCTGCTTCAAATAAAGTACGGAAGCCTCACTTCCATTTAGGTCCCTCTGCCTTTCCCACTTTTAAATATCATTGTTATGAATATCAGGTTGTTATAATTTTTGTTGCAATGCGTGCTCTTGTGGGTTCAGGGACTGTTGATACAGATGTTCAGATTCCAGTCCTAAAACACACTCAGCAGAACTGCACAATCACCACGCCCTCCCACTCTTGGGATTCTGTCATCTACTGTCCTCACAGCTTTGGGCCAAGACTACCTTTGAAAGTCTTTAGGAATTCACTAAGTATCGTTGGAAGCTGTGCTGCCCTTATATCTCACCCCTCCACTCTGACCCAGGATTTTTGAATCCATAGGTCTTACCCTGTGTGGTCCACGGTCCCTAAGGCCCACAGACTCTTTGCTGGGGGGAGAGGGAAGTCAGACGTGAGTGTTGTACTGTGTGGCAGGTGCTTTGTTTTCTGATGCCACCTTCTTTGACCATTAACTTGCATCAGATGCTGCTACAGCTGGTGTGTTATTACAGGAGTGCTGAACTTGGGTGTTCCAAGGAGCTCACTTCACCCTACCCCCTCCTGACACCAGCCCGTGCACATGAACCTCTGTCCCATGAGCAACTCCCTGGTTTTACCTCGAGGTAGACTTTCCTCCATAATATCCGTAAAGAAGGTTCTGGGCCAGGTCTTGAACTCCTGGTTTCCATCTCCAGATGTACTGCCCATGTGTATACAACTCATAGCTACCTCTACCTTTCTATTCTTCTAGTCTTATCAGTGGAACCAGTTGCCCCACTTCATAAATTTTAGAATTAATTTCAAATAGATCCCTTAAGTCCGTGAAGGTGATAAATTTTATTCATATTTGTTGTGCTCAAAGTTTGAGAAGAACTTTATTTTTCTCATTGTATAAAGAAAATTACCTTTTAGATCACTTAATAATCTTATCTGTAACAAAGAAAAAAAGCATTAAAACACAGCTTTTAGAGACTAATTGCATTAGTTTGTAATGCTTTCTGCTTCAGGTCATGGAATACCTGACCAATAGAAGCTTAAACAAGCAGGAATTAATTTTTTTTCCCAAGCAGGAAGTCTAGAGGTAGGTGGCTGCTGGCATACGTTTAAAGGCTCAACTTTGTCTGAGCCAGCACCTCTGTAATCCTCCCCACCTTCCTGCCCATGACCCCAAGGTGGCTGCTGTAGCTCCAGGCATCATGTATACATCTCAAAGCAGGAAGAAGTGAGCTAGGGACAGTGTCACCTGCATTTGTCCCTTGGCTCAAGAGGATGGAGTCTTTTCCAGAATTCCAGAACAGACTTCTGAAAAGGAGGCAGAGGAAACAAGTTTAGTGTTTAGCCTTTGCTGACTTTTAAGTGGAGACCGGCAAGGGAGAAGGAATTTGAGAATGGGTGTACTAATCAGCTACAATGAACTGTGATTTGAACAGACTTTGGGAGAAGTCTTTAGAATTCTTTGTATTGATTGGTGCTTTGAGTTGAATTATTTAGAGAAAAATATCCAAGTCTTCTGAGGAAGGGGCTGCACATCTCTCTAGATTGTATTGATTTAGATTTTATTTTCCACTATACTGATTTAAATACATTATGAAGTATCTAAAGCCAATCTTACTGTTATATTGAGTTGATGGGTAAGAATCATGAGCACAACACTTTTCCAAGTTAGGTTTGGAAAGGGAGGAAAATTAGCTTAAAATGTGTTTGACGTTTTCTTTGACATGGCTTTTTTATTTTTACATTTGGGGTTTCTTTGTGAGTGATTTAGCTTTATTAATAAGTAATGATAGCTTTCATGTTCTTACGGTCCTGAGCTCTCAGATCCCACTGTACCTGAGGCAATTTTGTTGTTATTTTCTCTGGGAGGTTCACAGTATTTGCTGAATAACTTATTTTTCTCTATGAAAGTACAGAAAAGAAGAAAAGAGAAAATGAATTTCTAAAATAAATATGATATGAATGGAGAGAAAAACTGTTCATGGAAGGGAAGCAAACCAGTTCCAAACCTGATCAGGCAGCGATGTCTAAGAATGATAGTTTTTGGTGATTCTATATCATATTTTCCATTAACCTCAAAAAGTAGTTTGAAAAGTAAGTGTTGTCAATGTACATTGAAATATTAAATATTAACTGGCTTTCTCCAGTCTCCAAATTTCCAGTAACTGCTAGTGGCTGTAAAAGGGTTTCTGCGACACTCTCTAATACCTGTCCTGCTTTTAAGAGATTGAGTCTAGGTTCAATTATCTGATCTATTCCCTCCCTTCCAGGTCATGGAGGACATTTTCATTATTATATTCGTCAAAACAAAAGTATTAATTCAACCCTGATGACTTAACCAAGGGGAGGTCTGTTACTTTTCTCTGAGAGGGCACAAACAGTGCAAAGCCTAATGCCTAAGGGTTCAGGCATTGAGTTTGCGTCCTGGATTCACCACTGATACTGGTTGAGTGACCTTGGGCAAATTACTTAAACTCTCTGTGCCTGAGTATCCCCATCTATAAAATGGGGGTGATGAGAACGCATACTCAGGGATTTTCTCTGAGAGTTTAAAGAATTTAATGCTTCTAAAGTACTTAGAACAGTGCTACGTATGTGTTACACATTTATGGCTACAGGAATGATATTCACATCTGTAAAGATAGGCTTCTGGCTCATGGTGGCCCCAATGAGCCGTCAGGTTCGTACCAAGCAGCTTACTCTTCCTGCCTTTGTCGTATGGTTGTCAAGCATCTGGACTTTGGAGTGTAGCCTAGAAAGAAACAAAGAGACTCTGACGTGCTGCAGCTCTGAAAGAGACATTATAAACGGATAAACAGCTCCTCATGCTGATGACGATAGCCTGCTTTTCAGTTTGGGTTAGCTTTACGTTTTCTGTAGTGGCTCTGACAACTTATTGATTATTCCTTAATCAATCTAAACATGTGATAAAATTTTTCTTCCAATCTTCAGCAACAATGAAGGAGTGGTAGTATCAGCTATTAATTTGATGCGAAACATCAAGGAGAGCCTGGATTTGGCTTCTCTTTTTGCAACAGTGGTGCCATAAGTGGGATAGGACCTAGGGAATTGAGATGCCACGGAGCACTGGATCTGGGGATAGTGTGTTCCTGACTTTATCATTTGCTAAGACATTTGCCTGACTTCTTTGAACTGCGATTGAGCAGCGTTTCACAGTTACGAGGGCAAAAGGCAGGCTGACCTGTGATCCTAAGAGATTATAATGGCAAATCTCTTGTGTGTGTGTTGGGAGGGGCACACACTTGAAACAGGTGCCTTACACACTTTTACATCACACCAAAGAAATCCTCAAGCAATTAATTTCTAAGGTATAGGATTTTGAATTGAAGTTTCAGGTTCATACTCTGATAGTGCAGAAATGGAATTTGCATGCTATGCTGATAACAATAACAATAGAAATTGGCGTGACTGAACTTTAAAGAAGTGTGTGTGTGTTTTGTGATTTCGAGTTTGAATGTGTGAATTCACAACTCACAAACCAAGAGTTTTGGAAAGGTTTTAGTAGTAGTTCCTTTCATGCTGAAAATATTCTTTTTAAGAATTAGGTCTGGCTGATTTTATCTTATTTAACAAAAGAATTGGAAATACTTAACAAGTACCTAGCTAATGCTCTTTGGATAGAGAAATTGTTCATCAATGTAGCAGGAACTTGATTGAACTACTTTCTGAGTTTTATATACTGTAGTTTCTCCTCAATTTTCACAGCATTGATGGATCTTATATTTAAAATAAAAATGCCTTGTCTGATATTCATAGTCATTGTCACTAGCTGTACAAAGATGTGCTGACGAGTTCATAGCAGTTGTGTATGTGTGTGTGTATGTGGGGGGCAGCAGGCACACCTTTTTTGCCCTTTGCTTCTTCCAGCCCCTTCTCTTCCTCTTGTTGCTGTGGTGGTGACCAGGAAAGGAAGGGCTCACCTTGCTGAGGGCACTTCAGGCTCAAACCATTGCTTTAGTCTCCTTCAGAAATTTCAGAAATGAGACTCTCTGCCTGTGCTGCTGTACCCATGCTTGGGAGCTGCGGCAATACGTAGGCTAAGGAGCCAGGTGATGGAAGTACTTCATCTACCTTACTGTCCACCCCCCCAGCGCCCAAAGTGGAAGTGAAGCTGGCATGAAACTTTTAAGTCACCTCCCATCACTCTTCCTTTCTTAACACATCCAATCACACATGTTGGTTTCTTTGTCTGATGTCTACTATAGCAGTGCTACTCAAAGTGTGGTGTGCATTTGTGACACTGGGGATCTTCAGAAACTTATATATAGCAATTTGCCATTGCCATGATATCCAGGGGTGTGATCAGTGGGGCTTGTAAGTTTTTAAGTCTTTGTTTTTATTTCAATTTTTTGTAATTAATTTTATTGTATATTACAAAAGTATCAATCTGAAATGATTTGAGGAAACAAACAATCAAACTTGCCCTTCCTCAAAGATAGTTTGAGGGTGCCTGTCCTATAGGATGCCCCTTCCTTCCCATTCCCATTGTTGTCACCCTTGTGCGGGCCTTTGTCACCCTGTGCTTCCTCGGCTGCCCTAGCAGCTCGCCTAGTCTGCCTACCTCTCACCTCTCATTCCAGTCCATCACTTTTGTTTTAAATGTTGGGTGCAAAGAGGTGGATTAATACCCCCATTTCTGGTACAATATCATTATTGATCTGTGCAAGGTCTCTCTCTTGTTTGGTGTATTTGTATTCTTCATCATTCTTAATGTCATTCCTTCTCCACTTTATATAGGCTCCCATACAAATGTCTTTGGTGTGCATTCTTGAATCTGTGTGTGTCCTTGTAAAATATGTAGCATTGTTGTTTTTAAAAAAATATAAATGATATTGTGTGCTATAGATAACATTTTTTTCAGCCAACAATATGTTTTAAGGATCTGTATTGCTATATGTACGTCTTGTGCTATGGACTGAATTGTGTCCACCCCAAATTCATGTGCTGAAGCCCTGACTCCCCAGTGTGATGGTGTTTGGAGATGGGGTCTCGGGAGGTAATTAGGTATATATGCGGTCATGAGGGTAGAGCCCCCATGATGAGATTAGTGCCCTCATAAGAAGAGACATTAGAGAGCTTGCTCTCTTTCTCACTGCCGTGTGAAGACTCAGTGAGAAGTTGGCAGTCTGCAAGCCAACAAGGGAACCTTCACTGGGCAGTGAATTGGCCAGCACCTTGATCTTGGACTTCCCAGCCTCCAGAACTGCGAGAAATAAATTTCTGTTGTTTAAGTCACCCAGTCTGTGTTATGTTGTTATGGCAACCCGAGGTAATACATCTGGTTTATTGCTTCTAAGCAGTGAGGTGAAGTAAACATCCACCATAGTGTACTTATCCATTAAATCATATTTTCTTTTTTGTTCTATCAACGAAGATATCTAAGTCGCCCCCAACTTCTCGCAAATACCATGACACATTCTCATACATATCCATTTATTTGCTACTGTGAGAATTTCTCTGAGATGTGTATCCAGGAGTGAGATTCTCGAATCATAGGGAATACACATCCCTCGTTTTGCCAAGTAGTACCACACTGCTGCCCAGAAAGATGGTTAACTCTCCCATCAGCGAAGCATTCTCTTGTTTCCCCACATCCACTTATACATTTGATATTATCTAGTTTTCTAATTCTTGGCATTCTGATGGCTATAAAATGTTTTTCAGTCTATCTAGAAGATTGTCACCCCAGACAGTCTTTCGTTATGTTTCATCCTTGCTCAAGGAGAGTTTCAGATGTATATATGGTATTTAAGTGTGAGGCCTTCCGTAATATAGACCTCCTTACGTATTCTACCCTATTTCACCCCTCTTCCAAACCTGAGCTTGTCCTTTTGATTAGACTCGCCCCTCTCTTGCCCCTCACGCTGGGTGCTGTCAGCTCAGCTCCAGTGCATCACTCATAACCCTGCCCGGAACACCCTTGCCTCTCCTCTCCTGTCTAATTCATCCCATTGCTGCAGGCCCAAGAGAGTACCCAGTTACCCGCAGCACCTTAACACTACTACTCCAGCCCATCAGCCTATCACTCTGGGCAGATAAACTTACCAGAGCTTACGGTTACGTGAACTTAGTTAGGTTCAGATGCAGGCTCCACTAGTTACCATGTGACTGTGGGTGTGCTAGTCTACCTCTCTCTAACTTGGTTTCCTCATTGGTAAAATGGCAGTAGTAACACTTATCAAATAGTTCTGTGATGGTGAAATAGACAATGTATGTAAAGCCCTTAGTAAAGGGTCCAGCTCATAGTAAGTGGTCAAAATGTACTGTTTTCTAGTTGTTTTATATTTCTAAATCTTGTCCCATCAGCAAGAACGTTGGTTTCTTCTTAGGGCAAGGGCTGGGTCTTTTGTTTATTTTAACTAGTATATCTGGCACAAAACTAGGAATACAGTAAATGCTTAATAAACATTTATTTGTTTGACCTTAGGTGAGTTTGTGATTACCTGAAATTACTTGCTTTAAAAGAGGGAAGGTTAATTTTTATAAAATTCTATGTTACTGCATCATTCATTTTAACCAGCCCAACTTTTGTTTTGCTGTGGTGATCTAGGACTGACTTGTGGCAAGCTGAGTGTGTGTGTGAGTGTGTGTGTGTGTTAACGAGGAGTAGCGGGCTGGTGGAGGTGGTGGCAGTGGATCCTCTGAGGGACAGAGCCAGGCTGCAGCTCACCATCCTAACCACTGCCTCTAGCTTTCCTCCCTTAGCCTTCGAGCTGGGCTCTTCACCTGCCCAGCGCAGCTCTTGTGGCCCTGGCTCCCCTGGGCAGGGCTGCTCACGCCCTTCCCTGTTCTTCCAGGCTGCCTTCACTACAAGAGGAAATGAAGTCGTTTCCTTTTTTTTAATATTGAGTATTATATTTTTTATTTTTATTGAGGTATAATTGACATATTAGTTGCAAGTGTCCAGTGTAATGATTCAATATTTGTATATATTGCAAAATGATCACAATTAAGTCTAGTTAACATCTGTCACCACATAGTTATAAATTTTTTTCTTGTGATGAGAACTTATAAGATTTACTTCCTTAGCAACTTTCAAATGTACAATGCAGTACTATTAACTATAGTCACTACGCTGTACATTACATCCTAATGACTTATGTTTTCTAACAAAGTTTGTACCTTTGGCTCCCTTCATTCATTTCACTCACCGCCCCCCCCCCCCCCCACCTCTGGCAACCACCAATCTGTTCTCTGTATCTATGAGTTTTTTTTTTCCTTAAGGATTCCACATATAAGTGAGATCATGTGGTATTTATCTTTCTCTGACTTATTTCACTTAGCATAATGCCCTGAAGGTACATCCATGTTGTCACAAATGGCAAGTTTTCATTCTTTTTTATGGCTGAGTAATATTCCATTGTATCTTCTTTATTCATTCATCTATCAGTGGACACTTAGGTTACTTCCATGTCTTGGCTATTGTAAATAATGCTGCAGTGAACACGAGGGTACATATATCTTTTTGAATTAGTGTTTTCATTTTCTTCCAATAAATACCCAGAAGTGGAATTGCTGGATCATATAGTAGTTCTATTTTTAATTTTTTGAAGAACCTCTGTATTGTTTTCTATAGTGGCTGCACCAATTTACATTCCCACCAACAGTGCACAAGGGTCCCTTTTCTCCACCAATACTTATACTTATCCTCACCAATACTTATTTCTTGTCTTTTTGATAATAGCCATTCTAACAGGTGTGAGGTGATATCTTATTGTGGTTTGGATTTGTATTTTCCTGATGATTAGTGATATTGAGCATCTTTTCAAGTACCTGTTGGCCATCTGTATGTCTTCTTTAGAAAAATGTCTATTCAGATCATTTGCCCATTTTTTAAATCAGATTGTTTGTTTATTTGCTGTTGAGGTCTCTGAGTTCTTTTTATATTTTGGATATTTGCCCCTTATCAGATATATGACTTGCAAATATTTTCTCCCATTCAATAGGTTGCCTTGAAATGAGGTCTTTTTGACCCTCCTCTCAGACTTCCTGCCAATGCATTCTGTTTGCAAGAGGCTATTGCCTTGGCTGTATATAATCCTGGCAAAGTGTTAAAGTTCAAGCAGCAAATTCAGGATAATGGTTACCTCTGGAGAGGGAGACAAGGGCGTGAACTCTGAGAGAGGGCTTCAGTTGTATCTGAAGTGTTTTATTTTTTTATGCAGGGCTGTGGGGGTACATGGATATTCATTGTATGATGTATGATATTTGTTGTATTCTATATCATCATATTATCATGGATATTATATTATCTTGAATTGCTGCTTATCATTTGCATACTTATATTATCCATAAATAATACTGTATTTTTGAATATTTTCAGGCTTTACATATGTGGAATTATCAAATTTTATGTGCCTTTCTACTACCTATTTTTTTTTTTGGTTGACATTTTTTGAGACTTGTCCATATTGATACATGTAATTTTCAACCTCTATTAATATTCCATTTTATAAAGAGAACACAATTGAGATATCTTTTCTGCTATTGACGGACGGTTAGATTGTTTCCTACTTTTCACTCTTACAAACACTGCTGTAATAAATAATCTGATGTATAGCTCCTCATGTACCAGGGCAAAAGATATTTAGGAGTGGTCTTGCTAGGCGGTAGGGCATACACAGCTTTCACTTTGCTAGGTATTGCAAATCTCTCCTCAGGGGGATTTTTCTGCTTTACTTTCCTACTAGGAGTGCATATGATTTGATGTGGGCCCACATCTTTGCCAGCCCTTGGTAGCATTATCTGGGCTTTTCCTTCTCTGCACAGATGCCCAGAAAAGGTGGGAAAGGAGTAAGGAAGAGGGAGGTCAAGGTTCTCCATTAGGAGGAGGATGTCAGCTCTGAGGAATGAGCTATTACATTTATTTTAATGAGGCAAGGATTTTATTCTCTGTTTTGGTGAAAATAATGTTTGGACTTCTGCAGGAAAACTGTTACATTTTTACTTGAAGTAGAGGAGGGTTTTTTTCCCCGCTATTTGCATTCTTGGCAAATAAGTAGAATAGACCAATTAGCAAGCTAATGTTCTAAACGTTCACTTGCAGTAATAGTTATTTTTAAATGTTTTAAATAGCATGGAGTGTTGGGTTTATTCTTATTAAGCTTCCAAAGTTTTGAATTTGTGAAAATGAATTTAAAATTTGACAACTTTGTGGATAAAGATTGATCATAATTATTTGCCATTCTAATATGCATTTCGTAATGGGAAAAATTAACGATGAGAAATGTGTTTACGTTTGAAAACAAATAAGAAAAGTCATAAAGAGTAACTTTGGCCATTCTGTGTTGTCTCTTGTGTTCACAGGTGGGAAAGGAGAAGTTCCACAAACCTCAACATTGGGGCTTTTGCAACAACGTTAGGATGTTGATGAATGAAGATAAACCCGGAATAGGTGGAGAACTGTGTCTCAGGCAAAAGAGGAAGCCTAAATACAGTGCATTTCTTAAAGAAATGGGAATTGACGCACCCCCCTGGGTAGCTTTTGATAAACAGGTAAGTCACATGACATTGAGAGACGTGCAATCTTAAAATGTTACATGTAATAAGTATTAAGTAGATTTGAGAAAAATGAGTCCTCAATGTAAATGTTAAGGCTAGTTCTCCTGAAAAGACACATTTAAGAACAAAAGTACCCTAAACAAAGAAAAGTTATTCTTGCTTCTGTTTCTGACCAGGCACATTGGTTGCGGGCGCCAAATGTTCACCTTTCTTAGCTAATGCTTATTAACCTTTCTCTCATCACTTCCCCTGGACAGGATAATCTGTCCTTCTATAGATAACTAAGAGTTTGGTCAGACTGTCACTTTTGCTTAGTGAGTTGCCATTAACCAAATAAGTTTGTTTGATTCTGAATGTGCCATTAAATAGCAACAGAAAGATGCCCTCACTTCTTTTCTCCATACCAATTATGGTTCCCCATTCCTGAGGACCAAAGGGTGACATGGCAAGAGTTGCAGAAGTGAAGGAAAGAGATGCCATTATTAGACAAGAGTCTGAACTTTTTAATGTATATGTTTGTACGCATAACACACACACATACTGGCATGTTGACAGTTGAAAAAGGTAATCCATTTGAATATCTTAAAAAGGGACTAAGATCAAAGGGAAAAAAAATCCAAGGTGACCATATATTTTCCATAAGGCAGCTATATGGATATACTGTGTTTATCAGACAACCCTGTATCGCAGCCCCGTGTTCTGTTCTTCAAAAAAGAACCCGTTATTAGATTATTTAGGTCTCGTAACTAAAAAATAATTCAGGTCTAGATAAAGAATTCAAACCTTAGTATGCTGAGTTTACCAGGTGGTTTTTAGCAGCTTTAACATGGACTGGTTGACAATACTTTGATTCCAATTAAACTGGCTTCAAATTTGGTAGAAGTGACATATCCCAGGTCGTCTGGGTTAAGGTTGATCAATGAGAGCACATGTTCTTTTTAAAGCCCAGTTCTGACACTTATGGAGATCTAACAGACGGCAGGGAAGCTTCGTTCCCGGGAAACCATCTCGACTTTGAACATGGACCAATATTTCTCTTTTTTAAATTATTTTTCAGTGTCCTGCTCAGTGCTGGACCCAGAGTTCAGAAACAGTTTCTGGGCTGACTTACCTGGGTAGATCACACATGGTTTCCTGTTAATATCAGTCTTATAGGTGTTTACACATCATCATTCTAGAATATTTAACTTGCAAGGGCCAAAGAAAAGATTCTATTTTTACTTCTTGTGACAGAAAGAGCATATTGACAATAGTTTAATCTACTACTGAATAAGTAATGTTGTAGGCCACAATATATAAACTATCCTCTTGCATTTAAAGTTGAAAATTCATCTTATTTCATGTTTTTCTCAGCATTTAATATGTGCCTTTCAAGCCTGTTTTGCAGCCCTTTAATTACTTATAAAATTATGTAGAATATTTTATGAAGTTGGAATAATTTTATCTTCAAACTACTTGAGAAAATGAAGAGCTTGCTCATTTCAGGCCTAACTAAATGCAACATAATTCTTTCAGTTATTTTGTTGGTCAACTTCAGTTAAATATTCATTGAGCTTTAAATGAGACACTAAGACTATGAAATATTTATGTGCTCTGATGAGATTGTGAACTACACTGGATCCTGGTTAAAACCCAGAGCAAATTAGGAAGGGCTTTCTACGTTCATGGTTCAACAAAACAAGTCAACACCTGTTAATCATTTTTCTTAAAAATGAAATCTTTTCAGCTCGCTGCCAGTTTTTCCGATAGCTTTGAATTGTAGCAGTATGTTTAGGGTTACATTCTCAAACAACACAAAATAGAAATAAAGGCAGTTCTTTGGAAAGTGTATGAAAATTCATGTTTGTAGTAGATGCTCTTGGTGCCCACCTCAATCCACGTTAGGGGTAGGGCACCCGTTCCTCCCAGCTGCAGCAACTACTGGAGCAAACAGCTCACACCTGTAACCCTCTCTGGAGCGTTGCTCTTGGCCAGTGGGCATTGCATCACCCAGGGAAGCCTGGGAGGCGACAGTAGCCCCTTCACCACGACGGGAGGTAGCCGCTGACCCATTTGTCAGGAGTAAAAAGCTGAGCTTCCTCAAGGTGGGGCAACTCTGTATGGTGATTTAGGCCTATAGCCCTTGTGCATCAGGCCAAGGCAAAACTTCATGTGACAGTGCATCCTTGATTGGCTCATTCCCCTTTCCTTGGCTGCTCCCCTCACTCCCTTACAGGTTTCTCCCAAGAGTGTGCCCTTAATAAATCACATGCACCTACAGCCCTGTTTCAGGCTCTGTTTCTATGGAGCCCAACCTAAGACAACATGCTGGTTTTTATCCTTCATTCTAAAAGCGACCATCAAAATGCTCTGCTCAGGCAGACTATCAGATTACAAGCAGAGAAGATGCTCTTCGCAATCACCAAAAAGAGCCAGCATTTTTTATCCTGCATGGCCCCCACGAAGCAGCCCTGGTGGTCTAGTGGTGAAGATTCCATGCTCTCACTGCCAGGGTGGGGTGTTTGTTTTGATCTGGGAACCACACCATCCGTCAGTTGTCTAACTGTGGTGGCTGCATGTTGCTGTGATGCTGAAAGCTACGCCACCAGTATTTCAAATACCAGCAGTGTCACCCATGGTGGAGAGGTTTCAGCAGAGCTTCCAGACTAGACAGACTAGGAAGAAGGACCTGGCCACCCACTTCTGAAAAAATTGGCCACGAATACCCTATAAATAGTAGCTGAGCCTTGTCTGATAGAGGGCAAGAAGGTGAGGGGATGGTGCAAAAGACCAGGTAGGATTCGTTCTGCTCTCCACAGGGTCGCGAGGAGTGAGAATCGGCTGCATGGCACTGACAACAAACAAGTGTCCCCCAGACATTTGTAACTGTTTATCTTTTATTCACTCTCCCCTTCATTCTTATGGAGAGGGCACTAATTTTGTTCTGTCTGGAGTTGTGCCCACTTAAACATGTTCTCCCCCCAGGCTCCTTGCATCTAGGGCCAGCCACATGACTCATTTCTGGCCAATGATATATGAGTTAAGGGTTATTGGGTGGGAATCCTGGGAAAGTTATATTTTTAATTAAAAGAGTCAGGCTCAGCTGGCGCATTTTTCCTGCCCTTTTCCCTACCTTTGTTTTCCTGTCTGGGGTGTATGATTCCTTGGGGCACAGCAGCCATCTTGTGAGCGCAGAGGAGATGAAGGGAATCTAGGGCCCTGCTGGCATTATGAAGCCACTATTTCACGCCCAAGCTGCCTTTCTCTGGACTTCTTGTTATATGAGAAAAATTAGCCCCTGGTTCTCAACCCACGGAGGCCTTTGGAAATGTGTGGAGGTGTTTTGGGTTGTCACAATGACCAGCAGCAGCCCTGGACTAGGGTGAGGCAAGTGAGGCACTTGCCTTGGTTGCAAAATTTAAGGGATGCGCCAAAACTCAGTAACCGAGCTAGATAGTTTTTAATGAAGTCCCTTTAAAAATCAAAATTAATGTAAAAATTCATGATGAACAAAATACCAACATTTTCAATAAAGACAGGATCAGTAATAGTGCCAAGTTGAGCCGTATTAGAGCCTGAGGCGAAAGGAAAAATCAGTAATACTGATTGCATCTTTGTTTAACATTCTGGCATTTCGATATTTTGTCGACCATGGATTTTTTGCATTAATTTTGATGTTTTAAATCACCTCGACCTGGGGCCAGCCTTGACCTGGAGGTGCTGCTGCTATTGAGTAGCTGGGGGCCAACTGTGTCTTTTACATCCTGCAGTGTGGGGAGGGCCGCCCCACACTGGGGAGAATGTTCTACTTAAAATGCTGATACTGCTGCCATTAAGAAACATAGTCCTACTTTCTTAAAACCTCTGGCATTGAGAGGATTTATGCAGACAGCACCGACCCCCAAAGATGAGTTATTTCATTGAATTCATTTAAATATAAGCAAGCACATATTCACTCACAGCAGTTGGTTCCAGTCATCAGCCCAGCACCTCCGTGAGAAAGAAGCAGACATGGATGATTGTTCTCACTCTATAAATGAGGTATCATTCCCAAGAAGTGGGACAGGGGCCAGAGTTCTGAGGCTGCATGTTGGAGGCACTGGAACTGTCTGTGTGATTGTGGTTTAGTCACTTTACCTCTCTGAGCCTCAGTTTCCTTGGCTAGCTGATCTCCAGTGTCCTTTTACCTCTAGCAGTCTATGCCTAAGACTTTAGTCTTAGTCTATGACTAAAGGCAAATTCAGCTAGTTCATCCTAGAACTGAGCCCAGACCCTGGATCTCCTGGCCTGGGGCTCTTTCTAATTATACCAGGCACCTACTGCTTCATTATTAATTGAAATTTGGCATGTAGTAGTTTATAATATGCTGCTCTTGCTATCATATATGATCTATCATTAGCTGCTTTTATGAAAAGTCAGACTAGTTAGAAAAATGCAAATGACTGAATGTTTTTATATGATTTATGTGGATGTTATGCGCCATTTACATAAACTCTACAATTATGCTCTCATTTCTTTTCATTTGTCAGTGGCTCCTAGTTAGCCTAATTTGTTTGCTATTTTGCAAATGACTCTATTATAGTAAATGGCAGGATAAAGGTTGATCCTATGGGGTATGCATACATTTAAAAATATTATTTCGCTTTTTCCATCTATTGTAAACATAATAATTATAATCAAAACTACTGACCACAGAATTAGAATTTTAATGACTTTGCATTCATTGATATTGGATTTGTGGTGAGCTGATTATTTATGTAGTACTGTGTGAATCTCTATGCTTTGAACAATATAAAAATAAATTTTTAAAATATAATTTGATCTCTTGGGTCACCTTGACTTTTTTTTAATTGAAAAAGTTGGTTTCTTACTCACTGCAGTGAGGGAGAATACATACCCTAAGTAACCGTGGGATGTCTAAGTAAGCAGGTGTTAAAAAAAGACTTACTATAGAATTTGGGCTTGTATTAGGTAATTTTGGGGAGGGCTTAGGAAGTGGGGCCTTGCTCTGGATTGGGTGCTATCAGGAAGTGGGGGTATGATTGTATATCATGATAAATGTCATTTATAATGGAGAGCAGACTAGAGGGAGGCTACAGCTGTAATTGGGAGAGAAGCAGCCATCACTTTTCTGAGCTAGGAGAGGGGGACGTTTGGCATTTTGTGGCTTGGACAGTATTCACGTTCTGTCTGTGTTCAGATGTGATTATGGAGTGGTCTTGTTTTTGTCTTGATCCTTTGAGGTCACAGAGTGGCGTTCTCTGAAAGTGTTCATGTTCAAGAGGAGAACACCCAGGCCTACCTGTGGCTGCCAGCCCAGCTTGTAGCAGCACCAAGGCCAGCGGATAGTGCCATGCTGGCTCCTGGATGTCAGGGACTGCTTTTCTCTTCCCACCCAATACCAGCCAAAACTTTAAATTTTCCTGCAGGGGGATCAAGGAGGATCAAGTACATTAGAATTTCAAATGATTAGCAAAGAACAATACATGAATTCAGATTCTTGAAGTTTTGCCTAAAGCCAATTAGGAAAGTTATAAAATATAATAATCAGAGTATGTAAAAATAAAATAGAATTAAAATTTTAAAAATACCTGGAAAACATGCCAGATATTATACCTTTAAACCATACCCAAAATTTCAAGTGAAAATTTTTCCATAGGTTTATATAATTTTCAGATTATCTGAATCCTGTTAGAATCATTTCATAAAAGACATCAATATAGGCAATTATAACACCATGTAATTACAATACATTGCAATTTAAATCCCATGTTTTACATCACAATTATTTAAACCTTCAGCTAGTTAGTTTTAGGGGAAAAATCAAAAGGCTTGCCTGAAATCAAACCTGTTATGCCCCAAATTCCCAACTATGTGTTTCTGCATTTATCACTAAGAGTAAAACACAAAATTACATTCTTTAAATTTATGTTAAAATGGCAGAGTTTCCAATTTCATCATACAGTATGGATTTTTCTAATCTCTTGAAATTCAAAAGGCATGTAATAAAAAATAATCCCCAAATTTGGAATAACTATTTTTGGAATTAAAAGAATGAGATTCACAAATGAGTCTTTTAGTAAAGAAAAGATAGTTTTCCTCCTCTCTTTTCTAAAACCTAGAACTTAGTTATTAGACAAAATTTTAAGACCCTCCTCTCAGGCCTAAACTTTTTATCAGTAAGTAGGCCTGTGGTTATTCTCATTAGCCCAAAGTTAAGACTGTCTTTCTGAGCTTAAACTCAAGTAGATACCACTACATACCTATTAGAATGGTTACAATTTAAAAAGACTGACAATACCAAGTGTTGGACAAGGATATGGAGAAACTGGAACTTTCATACATTTCTGGTAGGATTGTAAAATGATACTGCCATTTTGGAAGACAGTTTGGCAGTTTCTTAAGTAGTTAAACCTACACTTACCACATGACCCAGTAATTCCACTCCCGCGTATCTTTCTAAGAGAAATTAAAACATATGTTCACACAAAAACTTTTTTTTATTGTGGTAACATTGGTTTATAACATTATATAAATTTCAGGTGTACATCATTATATTTCAATTTCTGTGTAGATTACATCATCTTCACCACCCAAACACTAATTACCATCCATCACCACACACGTGTGCCTAACCACCCCTTCCGACTTCTTCCCTCCCCCTTTCACCTCTGGTAACCACCAATTCAATCTCTGTTTCTGTGTGATTGTGTGTTGTTGTTTTTATCTTCTACTTATGGGTGAGATGATATGGTATTTAACTTTCTCCCTCTGACTTATTTCACTTAGCATAATACCCTCAAGGTCCATCCATGTTGTCACAAATGGCCAGATTTCACCATTTCTTATGGCTGAGTAGTATTCCAATGTGTATATATACCACATTGTCTTTATCCATTCGTCCCTTGATGGGCACCTAGGTTGCTTCCAAGCCATGGCTATTGTGAATAATGCTGCAGTGAACATAGGGGTGCGTGTATCTTTACACATTTGTGTTTTCATGTTCTTTGGATAAATACCCAGCAGTGGAATAGCTGGATTGTATGGTAGTTCTATTCTTAATTTTTTGAGGATTCTCCATACTGTTTTCCACAGTTGCTGCACCAGTTTGCACTCCCACCAGCAGTGTATGAGAGTTCCCTTCTCCACATCCTCTCCAGCACTTGGTGCTTCCTGTCTTGTTGATTATAGCCATTCTGACAGGAGTGAGGTGATATCTCATTGTAGTTTTGATTTGCATTTTCCTGATAGTTAATGATGTTGAACATCCTTTCATGTGCCTGTTGGCCGTCTGTATATCTTCTTTGGAGAAATGTCTATTCAGATCTTTTTCCCATTTTTTAATTGGGTTGTTAGTTTTTTTGTTGTTGAGATGTATGAGTTCTTTATATAGTTTGGATATTAACCCCTTATCCGATATATGGTTTGCAAATATCTTCTCCCAATTGTTAGGTTGTCTTTTCATTTTGTTGATGGTTTCCTTTGCTGTGCAGAAGCTTTTTAGTTCGATGTAGTCCCATTTGTTCATTTTTTCTTTTGTTTCCCTTGCCCTGTCAGACATGGTACTTGAAAATATGCTGCTAAGACTGATGTCAAAGCGCATACTGTCTATGTTTTTTTCTAGAAGTTTCATGGTTTCAGGTTTTCCATTTAAGTCTTTAATCTATTTTGAGTTAATGTTTGTATATGGTATAAGATAATGGTCTACTTTCATTCTTTTGCATCTTGCTGTCCAGTTTTCCCAGCACCATTTATTGAATAGACTCTCCTTTCTCCATTTTATGCTCTTGACTCCCTGGTCAACAGAGGTTTTTAAACATTTTAAGATGTTAGAATTGTTCATATCTTTCTACTTATTTTAATTATGCTCCTCTATTTAAATACCTGTTCTGGCTATGGCATTCATTGTGCTGTTTAGTGTGGTAATAGTTCTTTTAATAAAGAGGAATCCCCAGGGACACATGTCATTTTCATAAACCTTTTATCAGAGGTATAAATAATTGAGGGAGCATGGTTGTTCATTCTAGGACATCAGAAGTTGGGAGGTGGCAGGGAGGGCATGAATGCCACATTATTCAAAGGAAGGCAGAATGCTTCTCTCCATTCTTTTTTCAATGTTGTCCCTTTTCCTATTCTTTTGTCCCCATCTCTCAACCTCGTTATCCTTTTCTCTTCTATCCTTTTGACCTTTTCTCTATTTCGTTTTCTGGACTTTGTCTCTTTATTCTTATTTTCTTTACTTTCATCCATTTTTATTCATCTTCCATTGTGAGTGCCATTTTTAACTTTTTTCCCTTTCCCTACTTTGTCTTCCTCTGTTTTGGGCCTTGCAGTTGCTGACTTCTCTTCTTAGGAGAGTATAACCATCATTATCATCATCATCATTATCCTTATTATTGCCAGAGTCTTTTCCCTTCTCTTTACCCCTAGGGCTGGGCCCAGGGTGCTTATGTCTCCTGAAATGGAGTGTTGTTTGAAATGAACTGTGTGTACAGTGGTCGTGGTGTCCCTTGGGAATGTGGTCCTCCTGCAACCCCCCCCTAATGAGAGGCTCTTTGGTGTAGTGGAGAGAGCAAGGCTTTTCAGTCAGACAGATAGGTTCAGAACCTGGATTTATCATTTATTACCAATTTCATTTTGGCTACGTTTTTAATCTCTCTTGGTCTCAATTCACTTATCTGTCAAGTAAATAACAAACCCAACCTTAGAGTTACTGTGAGCATCAGGTGGACAATGCATGTCAAGTGCCCGGCTCATGGTAGGTAGTCATGAAGAATTAACTCTCCTCCTTTGCCTAAGACTTGCCTTCTTTTCTTTTCTCTCTCTTTTTTTTAAGGTATGCTTTTTGGTGAGGAAGATTGGCCCTGAGCTAACATCCATTGCCAATCTTCTCTTTTTTGTTTTTTTTCTAACTGAAACCCCAGCACATAGTTGTATATCCTAGTTGTAAGTCGTTCTAGTTCTTCTGTGTGGGATGCTGCCACAGCATGGCTTGATGAGTGGTGTGTAGGTCTGCGCCCAAGGTCTGAACCGGTGAACCCCAGGCCACTGAAGTGGAGCACGTGAACTTAACCACTATGCCACTGGGCCGGCCCTGGCTTATTTTGTTACATGGAGTAGAGAGCGTGGTGTTCCTAGGGGAAGTGAAGCATCAGCTAGGATTATCCCAGTCATCAGCTGTGCTGCAGGATCCTTGAATTTTTCTTTGGCACAAATTCTGGCATATTCCGGAAGAATATGTTTGGAGATACTGCCATTGAGACCAGTGAGTTCTAAAAAGTAGCCATTAAGCTATCGATGCATTGCTCTTCCCGATTGTTCCCCAGTGTTCCATTTATGCTGTGGGTATTAAGGTAGTTTAAAAAAGTCTTTTATTATTTAAATAAGAGATTTTGTCATGTCTTTTCTATTTTAGCAAATTCTCAATGGTCTTTTAGGAGGAAGGATGATAAACAACAACCTTTATTATTATTTTATATTTTCATTATTCAGAACTAATAGCAGTCAGTAATACACTACTATAATTAGGTTTACATTTTGATTATTTTGAACTTGTACTCAAAGATTTTATACCATCATCATCTAGGTTCTAGAAACTTCATGTAGGCCCTTTTATGTTTAATCAAAATTTTACTTCTGTTGCAGGATACCCTGTTCTTTCTCTCCTTTTTAGCTTAATATATGAAATCTGTTTTCAGTATATTTTATTTTGGGGCTGGCCCCATGGCCAATTGGTTAAATTCATGTGCTCTGCTGTGGCGGCCCAGGGTTTTGCCAGTTTGGATCCTGGGTGCGGACCTAGCACTGCTTGTCAAGCCATGCTGAGGCAGCATCCCACATAGTAGAACCAGAAGGGCCTACAACTAGGATATACAACTATGTACTGTGGGGCTTTAGGGAGAAGAAGAAGAAGAAGAAGAAGAAGAAGAAGAAGGAGGGGGAGGGGGAGGGGGAGGGGGAGGGGGAGGGGGAGGGGGAGGGGGAGGGGGAGGGGGAGGGGGAGGGGGAGGGGGAGGGGGAGGGGGAGGGGGAGGGGGAGGGGGAGGGGGAGGGGGAGGGGGAGGGGGAGGGGGAGGGGGAGGAAAAGATTGGCAGCAGATGTTAGCTCAGGGCCAATCTTAAAAAAAAGAGTCTATTTTATTCTATCTTTCTCTGGTTCTACTTGTTAATTTTTCATCTAGTATTTCAGGGCATTTATTTTGCGTTTGTTTTTGATTATCAAAAATAAAACTGTATTTTCAGTTCTGGTCTACTTGGCTTTTACAGTCAGCTTTATTAATTGAAGCTTTGGTTCTAACCGATATGTAATGGGGATAATATTATTAATGTGTGTTCCCAGCTTTCTCCTTTTCCCCATGCCCTGCATGCTGAACAAAGATTTGTTTTTGTTCACTCCATTTTCCCCCCTCCTTTATCTCCTAAGGATTCTTCTGAATTTTTCAGTCCGATTCTCAGGCTTTGGGGGATGTAGGGAAGGGAGAAGGGCTGGAGAGAGGTGGGGGGAGAAGAGAGAGATGGGGAGAGAGGAGAAAGATATAGACAGAGCCAATGGTGAGGACATGTGAGACTTGTGAGAGTCGAAAAAGAGAGGAAAGGCATTTTTTGGGAATTGTAGATGTGGAGTATATACTGGATCACCTTTAGAGTTTCTTCTACAGAGTTTACTTTCTAAAATGTTTAGAATCCTTTGACCTAACTTTGCATGGCCCAGAGACCACCTATCTTTTGGCTCTTGTACCTTGCTAATTTCATCTCCTCTGCTCTCCCTTCCCCGCTCAGCCCTTAGCCACACAGAATGACTTGCAGGACCGCATGTACCATACACTAACTACCATGCTCCCATAACTTTGCACATGCTGTTCCCTCTGCAGAGAATGCCTTTCCTCACTTGTCCACGTGTGCAGTTCTTCCTCCATCTCTCAGCCTTGAAGACCTGTTTCAGATGTCACCTCCACTGTGATGCCTTCTTGATGCTCTCAGGTGGTTCAGCACTTGCCTCTCTTACTGGAGCCTTTTCAAACCCCCGTTAGAATAGCCCTATTTTCTCTGTGTCCTCCACTGAGCTGGAGTGTGGTAGAGATTTTGTGGCAGTTAAGGAGATAATAGTTAACTTGTGGGCTTTGAAGCTAGGCAGTTTGAATTCTTATCGCAGCTGACCCATTCTCTTACCTTGAGACCTTGGGTAAATTACTTAACCTCCTAAACTTTGACTTCTATAAAACAAAGATCACAATATTACTTACTTCATAGATGTGTTGTGAGGAGCAAATGAGATAGAGTGTAAAAGCACTTAACACATTCCTTGACCCATTGTAACTACGTAATCAATGTTGGCTATTTTCATTTATCTTTGAATTCTCAGAGCCTAGTACAGTGCTTGGCACGCAGCAGGTGCTCAGCAACATATACTGAATGGAGTTTTAAAAATATTGAGTTTTTCCTAATGGCTTTTAGCTTTATCTCCAATGCATTTTAATTATTTGGACGTACCATACCCTGTTTTGCAGTTATTTGCATAAGTCTGATCTCCCTTACTTGACTGTACAATCCTTGTAGCTGGAGAGATTGCCTTATTGAGTGTTGTACCCTCCACATAGAGCTTTGAACTTAGCAGCTGCTTTGTAACTGGGATGGTCTGTCTGTCTCTGCCTTTGATAAAGGAGCTTTTCTGTATCAAGTATCCATTTTGTGATCTTGGTTGTTGACGCACTTGTGGGAAGTAAACAATATACTTTGAAACCAGTAGAATAATCCAGTGTACTGGGGAGTCCAGTTTATTGGGTAATTACTAGAATTATAGAATAGATTCTTTTGGTTGGAGGAGAACATAAAAAGCATCTTATCTAAGCATCTTTCTTCTGGCTCTTTCGGGTGGAATCTAGCCTTTTGAAATACATAATAGCTCAAAATGATGACATGGAGATTCTCATATTATTCCTTCTGAATATATATAATATTTGCTAAATTTTATATATATTTTACCAAATATTTTTCATCTTTTATATTGTAGTTGTTTTTCTTTTGTATGTTTAATATGGAATATTTGAATATTCAGTTTTTCTCTATTCAGTTTATGAAATTTCATTATTAGCAATGTGATTTCTGTTGGATAGGGTGACCCCCTTCTTCTAGTCCTAATTATTTTTCCAGGAAGTCTGATTTTAAGCAGTGGGTCTGAACCTCTTCTCTTAGTATTATCAAGTGTTTTTTAATTGCCTCACTCAATAGATTCCATAAGGATGTGAAAAGACTATTTTAGATGTGGTTTTGACAGTATTTTTAAGCTTCCAGCTTTGCATCCTACACTGATTTATATATTATTCAGTATTTTTATACATTCACTTTCTCTCCAAAGCTCTGTTATATATACATAATTTTCTTAATCCTCTAAATAGTGCTGCACTGTCCTGTGGTTAGCAAATGTTGATTTTCTAATTTTTGCTGAAAGGTTAACCAGCGAACAAAGAGTTTAAGTGGTTTGCACTAGTTATATGGTTAATTAGTGATAAAGCTACAAGAAGAATATTCTAGCATTCTAGCCAGATCTTTTTCCCTTTTATGCATCATAAAGTGAGGTCTTAAGAAGCAGACAAGGGGCCAGCCCGGTGGCGCAGCGGTTAAGTGTGCATCTTCCACTTCAGTGGCCCAGGGTTCACCGGTTCTGATCCTGGGTGCGGACATGGCACCGCTTGGCAAGCCATGCTGTGGTAGGCGTCCCACATATAAAGTAGAGGAAGATGGGCACGGATGTTAGCTCAGGGCCAGTCTTCCTCAGCAAAAAGAGGAGAATTGGCAGCAATTAGCTCAGGGCTAATCGTCCTCAAAAATAAATAAATAATGAAAAAAATAAAATAAAAAAAGAAGCAGACAAATAAATTTGATGAATGCTTATATTGTCCATATAGATGCATTTCATCTTAAACCCTAGATTCAGTCATGAAAATTTGAGCATAAATTATAGATTTATGATAATATTTTTGTAATACAAAAAATTCTTTGGAAGTCATTTCTGTAATTTGTGCTTTTTGTCATTCATTTATTCAGTTTACCTTTATTGACCGTCTCTTATGTTCAACAAGCTAAATGAGATTCAAATTTGTATAACTTGGATTTTCTTAAAATAAGATATGCCTATTTAAACACAGTATCCATAGGAACATAAATTTATCAAAAAAAGGGAGAGAGAAAAAAATGCGAATTTGGAGTGAGATTGTAACTTGAGCATTGATATTTAGATGAACCTCTCCACCTTCACAATCCCAATTAAAATGACTGCAAATTTTTAAAAGATGGAGAAACCCTATCAGTGTTGGAGGCCAGGGAGGAGTTTCATCTTCATGCTGCAAACTTTGAAGAATTTCCACCAGATAAAGTGAAGATGGGATCATATTGAAGAAATATACCAAAACCAACTTGAAATGTCACTTCCTTAAGAAAGTGACAAGAATTGAGTTGGAGGTTAGAAGAACCTGTAGGGGCTTCCACTGGGCTTACTTTCACAGCTATTGATGGATTAAGAGTATCACTAGGAGGCCCAGGAATAGTCACACTGAGGGAAGAGCAGGTTCTGCATTAGGGCATTTCTCTGATGCGACAGGCAGTGCCCACGTAGGACTGGCTGCATACATGCTCTGTTCCTGGAGTGGAGGTGAGATCAATTTATAAAATGTTTATATGGAAAAATTTGAAGTTTTTCCTGCCGGGGACTATGCATGGTCCCAGCTCCCTCCCTACTTCTCTTAACATGCTGTGTATGAATTTCTATCAATGAGCCTCCCATTGAGAGGAGGAATCAGCACATTAGAATGGACTGTAAGGGAAGGGAAAGAGAACTTACCCACCCTATTCTGGGGAAAATACCAGCCTGGATAGACTGCTCTTTGTGCAAGAATGAACAAAGAAACCCAACATAAGGTTTCTGAAAAGACTGCAATATAAATGGAGGAGAACATAGTATTTAAGAGGCAGAGGAACAGAAATATTTATTTCAAAAATATGTTCTCTATAGGAAAATGATTATTTTTGATAACAATTTGCTTTGTGCTTTCTATTGAGTGCAAGTAACTAAGTTCTTAAAGCAAACTCTGTGAAGCGAAGGCTGGAAGGAGAAGAGCGAACGAGGGAATAAATTTAAAATATTGCTGAATGAGACTGCAGGCAAACAGGCAAAGGGAGCTTGGTGGAGAAGGAAGAAATGTGAGGAAAGTGAAAAAGAAATGCATTATATGTAGTAAAGAAAAAAACCAAAACTGGAGAAAATGAGATGAATGATGGAAAAGGCAAACTTGAGAAATTCTCCCAAAATGCAGAGGAAAAGGTCAGATAGAAGAGCAGTGAGGTAGATAATGGAAGGTTTGACAGAGGCTGGAGTTCTAACCTACAGATGAGTGTTCCTAAAGAATCAGATACTAGATTAAAAGCAGCTGAATCAATTAAGCATGCCCTAAGAAAATAATAAAAACAAAACCAACTTTCTCAGCTATAAAAAGACATAGATCTGCAGGGTGAATGCTTACCATGTACCGGAGGAAATAACAAAAAAAGAGACCAATAATTAGACACATTCTGGCAATTTTTATGTTAATTTCAAGGATAAAGAAAGGAAATGACCAAGAAGCCTGACAGAAAAAGTAGTTTAACCCCCAAAGAAGTTGACATCAGAATTCTCTACAATATTAAATGCCAGAAGACAACTGAAGCAGTGTCTATAACTTTTAGGTGGAAATGTGACCCAGAAATTCTAGACTCAGCCAAGGTGTGATTCATTAGTGAAAGCAGCAGAAAGATGTTCTCAGATATATAATTTCTCATAAATATACCATCTACGTATTTTTTCCTGAGACTTTTCTTGAGAAAGTTGCCTGAAGATGTACGCCAGTCAATAATAAAGCAAATTAAACAGTTCAACCATGAGGAAGTCATGAAATAAAAGGATTAATGGTGAGCAATGGAAACAAACTTCGAAGGAATTATAAAATATAAATAAAGTTCCAAACAGAATGTAAACATTTCCAATGTTTATTGGAAGACAAGAGAGTAATAAACAATAATAAAACAAGTCCCAAATGCAAGATAGGGATATAAAAAAGAAAAATGTATAACTTTGCTCCATTTAGGTGAGTTTCAGTAGATGTTAATTTTGGAATTAATACTTGAACTGACAATTCTTTAAAAATTAAAAATAAGTAGAAAAGAACAGCTTATCTTTGTATCATCTTTCTCTAGGACATGTAAATCTTCTTTCTTTAACTCTGCTTAATAAACATATGTATTTTGTGTTTTTAACTGTTTTAGTAACAGACTGTAAGTAAAAATACACCGGAACATGAACATTGTATGTAGACTGGTTTTAGGATTTTGTGGTACGTAAATCTTCAGTGAGTATGGGCATGAAAACATATACATTTTTAAAAAGTATATATAATTTGACATAATCGGGAAAACATGAATTTTTTAAATGTATATATAATTTGGCATAGCTGTGTAGTCACAATTATGTTAAGGAAAGACATTAACAAAACAGTGGGTTGTAAGTAGTAGAAATACCCTGTACTTCTTTCTGTTCCTATTTTCACATTTTTATAATGCATATGTATTTTTTTTTACAGTGAGAAGGTAAATGTCTTTAAAATAAAAAAAATCCTATAGATACAGCAGAGTTGTAATCATAGGCCAATTTATGGTATTGAATGTTTTGTTTTTTTCCCCCAAATTAAAAATAAACTGAGCATTACCTTAAGGCATTAGGAAAAGCACAAAAAAACCAGACATCTGAGAACTGGAGGAAAAAAAATTTAGAAACTTAAAAGCAAGATTTTATAAATCAGTAAACAGAATGGATTTGAATAAGAAGTCTTAAGAGTCAATTCTTTAAAACAAGCAACAGAATTAACAAACTTCTAGCTTGTTTGCTCAGAGGAGCAAAGAAAAATACTCAAAATAATGTATTTAAATTGCAAATTCAGAGGAAGTAGAATGTATAGCTATGCTAATTATGAAGTGAATATTCTAGTAAATATTCATTAACAAAATTGACTCAAGGAGCACAGTGCTAGAATTGGCCAATAGTAATAGAGGAAACTGCCCAAGAGCTACTCTAATTGTGAAAGTGATTGTCTCTAAGTAATAGGATTATGGACTTTCATTCCCCCAATTTGTGCTCTTTAGTAGTCTCAAAAATTTGCAATAAGCAGGTACTAATTTTGAAGTCAGATATGAATAAAGACCAACTGAGAAAACAGAATCCCCCCTCATCTCCCAAGATAAAGTGGGCCGTTTTCCTTTTGAGCTTTAAAGGTGGAAATAGCTGCCTTTCTAAGATTTAAGTGAAGCGAAATGTTGATGTGCAGGGAAAGGACTGCCAAGGTTCAGAGAACTCGTTAATGGGCCTGAGGGGCTCCTTGACTCTGGGCTGACTGATGGCCCAGGGACCACTAACAGCAAATTGAATTTCTAGATCACCGGCTGCCTTCATGGCTCTATGATGCCTCCAGAACTGGGGTAGACACACCAAGTGCCATACAAATATATGAATGCTAAATAAGCATTCTTTGAGGTCCAATGGACTATCACTTTAGTAGAAAACTATTTACAAAGTGCCGCAAAATTTGCACATCTGGATCACAAAATTTTTTTTTGTTTTTTGTGGGTTTTTTTGGGTGTTTTTTGTGTGTGTTTTCTTTTTTACTAGTAACATCAATAGGTGAACTGTTCTTTACTTCATTCATGAAATAAGTAAAGGAAGATTGTGATGTTTGATTTAGGCTACTCTGGGTATACCAAATTCAGAAAATACTACATTGCTCACTCTCATGCCTGAAGAAATCAAGCTGAATTATGGCAAGGCTCTCTCCTGCATGTTAGAAACACTGCAGAGTGTAGTGTATGCATTTGCCATAAAAAATGTAGAGGAGAGAAGCAGGTAAGAAAAGTATTTTCTCCAAATGAAAAGATCATTTCTTTTTTGAGAGGAAAACTACTGTAATTATAACGTGTATATCCTGTTTATCTTGCTGAATGTGTACTTGTAAATGCAATCGTTCGTTCATACCCATTTTTAAAATGCCCACTTGGTAATGTCACTTTGCCAGGACCAGATAAATGACATTTTGTTCTCCACGGATCTTATGTAGCGAGAAAGGTAAATGAAAGAGGATGTTGGAATGTGATGAGTAGAGATAGTACAAAATGTGATAAGGGCACTGCAACAGCAAGGGTATGACTGTTGTGTTCTCATAGAACTCTAGCTCATGGAATTGTACTTCAAGTTAATCAAATTAATCTGGAAGTAACTTTGACAAACACCCTCTCGGGTATTTGTGGTTCAAATTAGCCTAGCAAAAGACATGCGAGGAAAAATTCTGTGGAACTTTGTACAAGTCAGTATTTCCCCAAAAACTGTGTCCATGGAACCCTCTTTTCTGCAATTCTTTATAAAAAGTTGAGAGCTCCTGTGGGTTGAGGGACACAGTCTGAGCAACATCTATTTAAAGTGTACATTAAATGGAAAAAAACTTAACTCAAAACATTGGCTTAGTTTCTTGAAGAGTTCCTGTCTTGAAAAATGTAATCAAATCACACCTTTAACATTGTGTCAACTTCTCATCTACTAGAGGAAAGTGAAACAGTTTAGTTACAGCTTTCTTATACTTACACTTTCTTCTCAAAAGACTGGATTCCCAAGAAAGGGGAAAATCTATGATATATTCCATGTTATTTATAGGAAATATGAACTGTCAAGTTCCTGGGAGGGCTTGACCTTCTTTCTTTCTTTCTTTTATTATGGATGACATCTAACAGCAGAATATAGGTGGCCTTTAATCCTTGCCTTGCCTTTTAAGTTAAAGAGGGGTGCTAGAAATATGATGGTTTATTTCTCTATTCTCTTCCTAATATCTGCCCCCTCACCCAAATACCGTCATTAACTCCCAGATGTTAATGAATTCAGTTATTCATTCATATGTTAACTCAAGAAATCTTTGCTGAGCGCTCACTCTGTTCCAGGCTGAGTGCTCACTCTGTTCCAGGCATTATTCTAACACCGAGTGTATGTACACCGTGAACAAGACCGACAAACTTGTAAACTTACAACCTACTGGGGAAGATAACCAATGGACACACATATAAATTAACACCACCATCTCAGACAGTGCTAAGTGCCATGATTAAATCAAATAATACGCCAAGGTTGTGTTTCCTCCCAAGTGAGGTAAGCACTATAGACGAATGGTCAGGGCAGGCTTCTTTGTGGAGGAGACTTTTGAGCTGAGAACCAAATAGTGAGGAGCCAGTTTATTTTTCTGGATCAAGATGAATGGGCACAAAGGAGACTAGAGAAATTTGGAGTATTCTGGGCCTATTTTCATTGAATTAGTTTTAGAGTAAAAGATTTTCCATTTTTAAAACGGCATTTCGCATCCAATAATGGGACTCCTAGATTTAGGTGTGTGCTTTGGCTGGCCAAGTTAAATTTCGTAACTCAAATATTCTCCTTAAGATATGGGTTCATTTTAATTTCTCAGGGAGGGTGGCTGTTTGCCAAGTGGACAGCTAAAGCTCTTCTCTTGTTTCTCTCCTTCTGGAGAACAGTATTTCCAAGTTGTATACATTTGGACCTTGTTAAGAATCAGAGCAATTTGAATGAACAGTTGCTATTATATACTGGTTATCTGAAGAACTTTGGAATTGTACAAGTGTTGGGAGTTCAGCTCAGATTCAAAAATCTCCTCAGTGGTGTTCTAAGATTCAAACAATTTGGTTTCCGTCACTCTAGGCTCCTCCACAGCCCCCCGGCACGTTATGACTATTAACTAATTTTTATCTAAATTGATCTCCTTTTAGATGAAACACCAGTGTTGGTTTATCTTTAGAAATAAGAAATTGCAAGTTGAACCGTCACTGAATGTATGAATTTAACAACAAACCATATGGATTATAGAATTCCTACAATAACAAATACAGTTTGGGAATAAACAGAACAAATCACCTAGCTCACTTCTAAAATTCAACATTCCTTGCTTTTTTTTTTTAAAGACAAGTAGGAGGGTGACTTTATTCACCAACTGCTCAAAAACACAGACTGCAGAGAACAGGGAATTGGATTAGCAAACTCGTCGTATCCTATGCAACTCTTTCTTCTTCACTGACTACCCTGGCACAATTTGGCTGGGAGAGAAAACCTGAAACATCAAGGGCAGTCCCCTTACGGCCCTCCCATCCCACTGCACCCCACTCTACCAGCCAGAAGCAGAAGTCGTATGAAGAGGTCTTGAGGAAAACATCCTGTCCTGATTTTTCCCGTTCCAATGGGCTTGCTGAACACATCCATGACCTGGGACACAGGCAGAGTTCAAACCAAGTCTATGTTGTCAGGCCACTGGTCTTCCTTTTCTGGAAGACCCCTGACTATGCCCTCTCTGCTTAAAGACTGTAGAGGCGACTAGTGTTCTCACGCAGGGTGGCCAAGGTGTGTGAGAGTGACTCTTCTTTGATGCTGGCAATCTCTCGAACTGTATACAGGGCCAGGCCTGGGTGGGCATACTGGCAAACTCTTTTAGGAACCCCACGAGGGAGGAAGTAGGGAGCGTCAGTTTCCACGATGATTCTCTCCAGCGGGATCTTTTTCAGAGCATTGCGGACCTCCCAGGCGGAAGAGTAAGTCACGACTGCTGTGAAGCCCACAGACATGTTGGGAAAGTATTTCAAAAGTGGCTCGATGACTGGGTAGCTGCCAGTGAAGCAATGCCTATGGATCTTGTAGTCAGAGGGCACAAATGCCTTCATGATGCTCAGCAGATCTTCGTCAGCGTTCCGGCAGTGGATCACCAAGGGCTTCTTCAGAGACACAGCCAGCTTCAGCTGCCTCTCAAATACCTTGTGCTGCTGTGGGATAGGCATGGTGCACTTGTGAGAGTAATCCAAGCCCATTTTTCCAAACACTACAGCCTTGGGGTGCCGTAAGGCTTGCAACAGATTTCTTTCTTGAATGTCATTGTAGTAACATGCAAAATGGGGGTGACAGCCAAAGCCCCCCCAAACCAGATCATCTTTCAACAGCTCCTCCCATAGGCCATTGCTTAGTGTGCGAGGATCACAGAAATCAGAGATGCAGCCCTGAAATTCCTTAGGGAAGGAGTGGCTATAAATTTTTCTGAACTTCCTAAAGGTCCCTTTGAAAGATAACTTGGAAAAGAGCATGTCCAAGTGACAGTGGGTATCAATGAAACCCTCCTGTAAGCTTCGCTCCTGCTGGCTCCTCGGCAGGGAAGCAGATGCATGTCCTCCCCAAGGACGTGATGGTGTCTCCTCTTGGAATGTTTTTTTCTCCTTCACCTTTGCTTCCGAACTTCTGGAGAGATGAAATGAATGAGAATTCTGGGACTGACCTTTCTCTGCCGCCGTGAGGTCTCTGGAGCAGTTTTGGGAGTGCACTGTAGAGCTGGAGGCATAATCACTAAAGAAGCTCCCGGTGCTCATCCCAGCCTGGGACATGCTGCTGCTGCGGCCCAAGGAGGGATAGTGAAAAGGCTTGAGAGTGCTGGTCCAGTAGCTGGCATAGTCATAGCAAGGACCAGTGTACAAACGAGGCTGGTATGTGTCACCTACAGTGGTGAAGAGTGAAGACTTTGGATCTCTTGAGAGACTCAGTGAGACTAGCTCCTCCTGAGAGAATGTGACTGTGGAAATCTCATCCACATCAGGCCAGTCACTTCCTGAAGACAGGTGCTCAACCACCACATCCCTTCCGCTATGCTGTTGGATTTGTAAAGGAAAGTCACGTTTGTCTAGAAATTCTAGGGCTAGAGAGCCTTTTTCAAAAGCGACTGTCCTTCTGGCACCAATTGGCTTCTCACTGGGTTTCTCCTGAGGAACGAGAATCACTCTCCTGTCACCGCTGCTGTTGATCTCTATCACTATCTTTTCCTTCTCTGCTCTGAACTCGGGAGCTGATGCTTTCTTTTTCTGACGAGCAGAGAAGGTGACAAGCCTGGCTGGTCTTTCTCCAGGATTGGGACACTCACTTGTGCTCAGTTTTGCACTAGCGGCAACCTCTTCCCTTCCTTGTGGCATCAATTCTTCCAGGATGCCATGCATAGCCTTCATGCAGATCACTGAAGAGCACTGGTCTCGCTGTTTATCCATCCTTCTCTGGACCTTGTTTTGTTCCTCAGTCTTATAATTTTGATCCTCATCTTTGGCAGCAAATTCAGAGTTCATGGAGTTATGGGAACTATGTTTGGAATTAGCCTCAAAGCTGTAGGCATCCTCTAGAGAAGCCATTTCTTCTAGAAGAGGACTGGCAGAGGGCTGGGATGGTGCAGAGAGGATTCCACAGACGAAAGGAACCTTGAGTGGTCCAAAGCAGGCAATCTTTGGAGCCCCCACCAAGCCCACCTAGGCCTGAGGAATGGCTGGAGGGGAGTGGGAAAGTTGGAGGGGGGAAGGGCAGAAGGAGGAGGGGGAAGGAGGCGGGAGGATGGGCGGAAGGAGGAGGGGGGAAGAAGAGGGGAGAAGGAGGAGGGGGAGGGGCAGGAGAAAGGGGAAGGGCTAAGGGGGAGGGGCGTAAGGAGGAGGGGGGAAGGGCGTAAGGAGGCGGGGGGAAGGAAGGGGTCCGGAGGAGGGGGGCCGGACGAGGGGGGAGGAGAAGGTTGGGGAGGAGGACGAGGAGGATGAAGAGGACAAGGACAAGTTAAAGAAGGAAGAGGAGGACGAAGAGGATGAGAAGGACAAGGGCTTTCCCCGGCTGGATGAGTCCCAGGAAAACCTTGACTTGAAGACCACAAGGTCCTCCTTTCTGGGCTTTCAGGCGCTTGGGGCCATTGGCCTCTCCCGAACGTGATGCAGAGCTATGAGCTGGCAGGCTGGAGGGGCCACATCAGTGGGCTCCCAGAAGCATCTGCATTTGTTGGGGGACCCTACCTAAGTGCCGCTCCTGTGGTCCTGGACCTTGCGCCGCCCCGAGGGCTTAGGGACCTTTCTTTCTTTCAGCAGTCCATCACAGTTCTCAGTGTTCCAGAGATGTCAAAGTCCTTCCACTGAGTTTGTGATTCCAAAGCGCTTTGGAAAAGTCCCAAGGCTCCAAGATGTACCGAAGGCTCGGTTTGGCATCCGAGCCCACGGCCGACCTCCGAGAGATTACTAAGCACTTCTGTTTTTGCACAGCTCTTCCAGGATCTCAAAGCTCTTCCGGGGATATCGAAGCACTTCTAGGACTATGAAGCTCTTCCGTCTGGTTTGGAGTACAAAGCCCGTCCGAGATGTCGAAAGCCTTGAAGGGACTGCAAGGTGCCTTGGGGATCACACACAAACGGTGCCACTGAGCTGGGCTCGTGGCCTGGAGAGCCTGGCTGCCAAGGCTGTGCAGGAGGACAGGGCCGAACTGGACACCGGAGTGGAGGGGGCAGGGCGCGGCTCGCCCTACCCACCAGCCCTGCCACCGGAAGCACACCCTCCAGCAGCCCCCCCTTCGCCCCCACTCAGGTCAGTGTTCCCCGCCCCCAGCGGCCCCGTCCTGCCGGTGTCATGGAGCCCAGGGCGCTACAGTGTTGCGGCCCATTCAGGCTTCTTCGGAGCTGCCGCCGCCCGCTTTTTGTTCCTTTTTTCCTCCCATTTTCAAAAAACATTAGTTATGGCTTTTAAAAGATAGTTTAAATATATATGCTTTTGAAAACATAATTATAATTGTAGTGTATTTCCATTTTCGGTTGTGTGTTTTTTTCACTCGACATTTCTGCTTGTCCCAAGTATTTTTCCTTATTGCTGCATAGTTTTCAAAAACATCATACTAATGCCTTCATAATATTCCATGGAGTACGTAGATGGGCCATAATTTACCAAACCCTTCTCTTTTTGTTAACTCTGTAGGTTCCCTCACTCAAATTTTTTTCCATAATAATAAAAAAGTGCTGCAAAGAACATCTTTACGGATGTGTTTCTCCATACTTTGGTTTTTTTCTTTGGGCTACACATCCAGAACTAGAGCTCCTGAGAAGTATAGGAATTTTACAATGGCTCCTCATAGCACCAAATTGCCCCAGAAGCATTGTAATAATTTAAAATCCCATCTGTGATGAATAATCCTTCTAGGCCCATTTAATAGGAGAAACAAACAAAACCAGTGCCTCACAGTTATTTTAATTGGCACTTAATCTGATAATTTCTTAAGAGCAAACATTTTCATTTTATTTATTGACCCTCTCGTGAATTTTAAGTTCTTTTTTTCTTTTTTAGGGTCTTTTAAAAAGTAATTTTAGGGGCTAGCCCTAGAGGCCTAGTGGTTAAGTTTGGTGCGCTGTGCTTTGCCAGCCAGGGTTCAGTTCCCTGGTGCGGACATACACCACTTCCCTGTCAGTGGCCATGCGGTGGCTGTGACCCAAATACAAAAAGAGGAAGATTGGCAGATGTTAGCTCAGGACGAATGTTCCTCAGAAAAAAAGAAAAGTAATTTTAAACATTTTTATGAAACAAACTTTTGTCCTATTTCCTAAATCTTTTTTATTAGTATATTGTTTTCAATTTGTATTTTAGTCTAACTAAGTTATAACTTATTTTTGTAGTCAAATCTTAATGTTTTTCTTTCATGCTTTTCTCAGAAGCCTAGAATGGTTATCCTCCCTTTCAAGGCTTTGGCACGTATATAATTTTTTTCCAGGGTACAAGGTGTTGATTTGTTATATTTAAGCCAATATTCCATCTGGTATTTATTTTGGGTTATAATTTATTTTAGGTAGGATATACATTGATGCTTTTCCAAATTACTACTTTTTTTGCTTATTGATATGTGGCTCCTCTTTCATGTAAGTTCCTATATGTAAGAGAGTGTATTTTCAGATCATCTGTTCTTTTCCACATACTAGTGGGTCTTTATTATTCTGATATTGTACTATTTTAATAAGTGAAGTATTACAGTAACGTATGAAATCTGAGAGAGTTAGGTCTCCTACATTACCTTTAATTTTCATAATTATCTTTAATAGGCTGATCTGTTTATTTTATCAGGTGGACTTACAATTATTTTTTTCAAGTCTTTCCAACACACCAATGAAACATCCACTTGAAATATGTTATTTTGGTCTGCTTATCCAGAGTATACTTCACCTGTCCTATTATTAGTCAATTTCTTCTATATCTTCTAGTAAATATTTTTAGAGTTTTATCTGGGTTGCAGTTTTAGTTAAAATTATTTTAAGTGTTTTATAATTTTGTATTCTATTGTGAACGTACTTTTTCTTCCCACTGTATTTTCAGCTGGTTATTGCTGGTATATAAGAATGTTTTTGATTCAGTTGTGGTTATGCTGAAATCTTTTTTTATTAGTTTTTCAGGTTTTGCCTGTGCCGTTATTTTATCTGACTATTATGACACTTTTGTCTTTTTCTTGGTAATATTTTTATTTCATACCTTCTTACATTGTCCAGAACTCCTGAAAACAATATTAAATAATGATGTTTGTAGGGGCATTTCTGTTCTATTTCTGATTGTAGTAGACACACACTTTAATTAAGTATAATACTGGATATTTAGGCTGTTGTTTTAAAGCAGATGCTTTCTAATCTTGTTAGGGAATTACTCTTGTATTTTAAAATGTATATGGTAGGAAATGGTATGAGATTATTATATGTTTGCTCTTATTTTCTAATTTGGAAACATCTTTGCATCTGTGAGGAAAATGCCACTCTTTTTGTAGGTGGCTTATAACTGTTGTGGACTGTTGAATTCTGTTTGCTTGTATTTTAGTTAGGATCTGTGCTCCATAAATCATAAGTAGTGAAATTGCCCTGGAGCTATAGTTCTCAACCTGGACTTGCACCCTGTAATCACCTGGGAGCCTTACAAACCACTGATGCCTGGTCCCCCTTTGAGAGATTCTGATTTCATTGTGTGTGAGGGTGGGGTGGGGTCCAGGGAGTGTGGATGTGGCCCAAGCATTAGGAGTTTTAAAAGCTCTACAGGTGATTCTAATGTGCAGTTAGGGTGATGACTATTGCTCCTGTGGGGGAGGAAGAAATTTTCCTCTACCCTTCTAGGTTCTTCTGGCTGGTCTAAGAATACAGATTAACAGGAGAAAATAAAAATTTAATTTTGTACATACGCCAACCCCATATACATGAGAGAGTCAGAGACCCCACATACATGAGAGGTTTAAAGACAGAAAGGTAAAATGAGGTATATATGCTGTCTTGAGCCAAGGAATGGGGTAGGGGCCTGTGGCTTCAGAGGGGAGGAGAGTAATTCACAGGATGATAAGAGGAGCAGATGTTCAGTAATTAGAGGTTTGCCCTGCTATACAGATAGGTCATAAAAATTTATTTCTTGTAATAACTCTTATTATGGGCCAGGCCCCTAATTTAAATTCTTTAAGAGAGAGGTAGAAGTTTCTCTTGAGCCCACAGTGTTTCAGTTGCCTTTAGCTCAAAATAATCCTCATGCCAATTTGATACATCTTGGGGAGGCCTGTTCTGAACCCATATACTTTATAGTTTACTTTTTTTGTGTGTGTGTGAAGAAGATTGGCCCTGAGCTAACATCTGTTGCTGATCTTCCTCTTTTTTGCTTGAGGAAGATTGTCGCTGAGCTAACATCTGTGCCAATCTTCCACTTTTTTTTTTTTTAAAGATTTTTATTTTTTTCCTTTTTCTCTCCAAAGCCCCCCAGTACATAGTTGTATATTCTTCGTTGTGGGTCCTTCTAGTTGTGGCATGTGGGACGCTGCCTCAGCGTGGTTTGATGAGCAGTGCCATGTCCGCGCCCAGGATTCGAACCAACGAAACACTGGGCCGCCTGCAGCGGAGCGCGCGAACTTAACCACTCGACCACGGGGCCAGCCCCCCAATCTTCCACTTTTATCTGGGATGCTGCCACAGTGTGGCTTGACGAGTGGTGCTAGGTCTGTGCCTGGGATCCAAACCTGCAAACCCCAGGCCACTGAAGTGGAGCATGCGAACTTAACCACTATGCCACTGGGCCAGCCCCTATAAGTTTACTTTTTTTCTGGGATGCTTGTCAGGTATTGGAATTTACCTCCGTGGCTTTCCATCTTTTTTGATATCCTGGGGGAGTTATATAATGTGGTAATTTTCTTTTTCTTGAAAGTTTGAAAGAATCTGTTAGGAATTCATCCTGGCTAGAGGCTTTGTTTGGCCAATTCTTTGCTAATTTTTTCATTTCTTACTTGGTTACTAGTTCATTTATTGTGTTTTGGTAATTCACAATTCTTACAGAAAAATCACTTATTTGTGGTTTTAAAATTTATTTTCATATAAGTTTGTATAATTTATTATAATTTATATCTTATAATTTATAACATCTCTGTGTTGCGCACTATCTCATTTGTGATTTTATATTCTTTCTTGATTATCTTTGCTAGAATCTTATTTGTTTTATTAAAAAATTTTTGGATTTATTTGTTGTAGTTGTTTTTTTCTTTCAAATTTATCTATTTGTGCTTTTATCCTTTTTGCTTTTTACTTGTTTTCCTTATGACAAATTTCTGCACTTTCAAAAATTTTTGCTCACTGATTCAAAACTCTGACTGCATTTCAGAATTACCTGGGGGCTTTTAAAAATTAAAAAAACTAATGCTCCTCTTACCTGCCCCCAAGATTCTGGTATAATCTGTTTAGGCTTGAGTCTGTTTTTTTTTTTTTTTTAACTTTCCTGATGGGAAGCTAGGCTGAGAATTGCTAAGTTAGCACATTTAACTGAGTTAGTTCTCTTTAAATTCTCTTATGTAATAATCTAAATCCAGAAATTTACCCAAGATTACAGAATTGCCTGTATTTTATAGGTTTGTACATTTTTAAAGTTTATTAGATTCTATACTTATTTTTTTGTATTTTTATTTTCAGCACAATAATTATTAGGAATGACAATTTTTGTGTATAGTTATATAATACATTTCTGGTTGTATTACTTTGTGATCAATGACTATAACTTATATAATTTCTGTATTTTAAATTTATTAGAATTTTTTGTAAATTAGCCTTTGTGGGTGAAGAAAAATAATTTTCCCTTTCCCTTTGTAGGTTCCTGGCTAAGTCTTCCCCCAAGCCCCTGTAATAAAAGGCAGATAAACAGGAGAAAAGCAAACAGAAGTTTAATAACATGTGTACCTCCTGTGTACATGGGAGATACCCAGAAAAACTGAGTAACTCTCTGAAATGGCCCAAGCCACCACCTTAAATACTGTCTCCAGCTAAAGACAAAAGATATTGGGAGTAGGGTACTGGGGTGGCGGGGGCGGGGGGGGGGGTGCTGGAGCCAGTTATGGGAAGCTGTCAGGCAAAGCACAGTAAACAAGGGTAAGGTTGTTATCCAGATTTAAGTCCATGCCTTCTCCATTGATAAAAACTTTTACAGATTTAGTCATCCTCCTGTTCCTGGTACAGGGAGGGAGATATCCTTACAAATGGCGATTTCCCTTATAAATGTAAATGTCGCTTACAAAAGGGTAAGTTTTACTTGGATTTTACAGCTTCTCCTGTGTCTGCAGTTTCTTAAAAGTAATCAGCTCAAGATAATTCTGCATGTCAGAGCAAACCTCTAATTATTGAACATCTGTTCTTCTTATCTTGGACTTTGGTCTGCTTTTGCTAGCAGAGTGTAAAAGATTTTTCTTTACCTTTTTAAAGTAATCTACCTAGAAAGAAAAGATGTTGAATTTTATTCAAATAATTTCTGTGCTTCGTGTTATCTCCATCATCAGGTCTTTGATGACTTAAGTAAACCTGGTCTTCTCAATATTAAGAGCTAAGTGTTGCTCAGTTTCTATATTTGTCTTTGATATCTTTCATTGTCACTTTGGCTAAATGGATAATTAAGTGTTATTTCATAATGATCTGTGATCCTATTTAGTCAAGTGTTCAAATGTTTTTATATTTTGACGACTTCCTAAAATCAAATTCTAAAATGGAATCTTTTTGACCTAAAACTAACTTTGAAATTTCCCAGAGGGTCACTGGAAAATCTTAAAGGATTTGACTCTCACCTTGTAAAAAAAAAAAGTTAAGCAAATTAGGCTTATTTGATAGGTTAAATCACATAGGAAGTATTGTCAAATAGGGAGTGATGCTAAACATTATTATTTTATATTTGTGTGGATATGTGTTATAAATGTTCTAAAAATTGTATAAAATTCCTAAAATTCTGATATGTCCTGGTATAATGTTGTTAGTCATAGTTCCAGTTATTATCTTAAAATGTTATGTCACAGAAATAAGCAAATTTCTTTGTCAGTTGCATTGTAATGAACTCTAATCAGATCTTTAACCATTGCCATTTTTAAGTCTTTTATCATTTACAGTTACTGTTTTTTTTTATTGAGTTAATGATAGGTTATAATCTTGTGAAATTTCAGTTGTACATTAATGTTTGTCATTCGTGTTGTAGGTGCACCACTTCACCCTTTGTGCCCACCCCCCACCCCACCTTTCCCCTGGTAGCCACTAATCTGTTCTCTTTGTCCATATTTTAAATTCCTCATATGAGTGGAGTCATACAGAGATTATCCTTCTCTAACTGGCTTATTTCACTTAACATAATTCCCTCAAGGTCCATCCATGTTATTGCAAATGGAATGATTTTGTTCTGTTTTGCAGCTGAGTAGTATTCCATTGTATATATATACCACATCTTCTTTATCCATTCATCCCTTGATGGGCACTTGGGTTGCTTCCATGTCTTGGCTATTGTAAATAATGCTGCAGTGGACACTGGGGTGCATAGGACTTTTGGAATTGCTGACTTCAAGCTCTTTGGATAGATACCCAGTAGTGGAATACCCATACTATTGTATGGTAGTTCTATTTTTAAATTTTTTGAGGAATCTCCATACTGTTTTCCATAGTGGCTGCACCAGTTTGCATTCCCACCAGCAGTGTATGAGGGTTCCTTTTTCTCCACAATCTCTCCAACATTTGTTACTATTAGATTTAGATATTTTTGTCATTCTAATGGGTGTAAGGTGATATCTTAGTGTAGTTTTGATTTGCATTTCCCTGATGATCAGCGATGATGAGCATCTTTTCATGTGCCTATTGGCCATCCGTATATCTTCTTTGGAGAAATGTCTGTTCATGTCTTCAGCCCATTTTTTGATCAGGTTGTTTGATTTTTTTGTTGTTGAGTTGTGAGAGTTCTTTATATCTTACGGATATTAGGCCTTTGCCAGATATGTGACTTGCAAATATTTTTTCCCAGTTAGTGGGTTGTTTTTTTGTTTCAATCCTGTTTTCATTTGCCTTGAAGAAGCTCTTTAGTCTGATGAAGTCCCGTTTGTTTATTCTTTCTGTTGTTTCCCTTCTCTGAGAAGACATGGTGTCTGAAAAGATCCTTTTAATACTGATGTCAAAGAGTGTACTGCCTACATTTTCTTCTAGAAGCCTTATGGTTTCAGGTCTCACCTTTAGGTCTTTGATCAATTTTGAGTTTATTTTGGTGAATGGTGAAAAAGAATGGTCAATTTTTATTCTTTTACATGTGGCTTTCCAGTTTTCCCAGCACCATTTGTTGAAGAGACTTTCTTTTCTCCATTGTATGCCCTCAGCTCCTTTGTCGAAGATAAGCTGTCCATACATGTGTGGTTTTATTTCTGGGCTTTCAATTCTGTTCCATTGATCTGTGCACCTGTTTTTGTACCAGTACCATGCTGTTTTGATTACTGTAGCTTTGTAGTTTTGAAGTTAGAGATTGTGATGTCTCCCGTTTTGTTCTTTTTTCTCAGGATTGCTCTAACAATTCGGGGTCTTTTGTTGCCCCATATAAATTTTAGGATTCTTTGTTCTAATTCTGTAAAGAATGTCATTGGGATTCTGATTGGGATAGCATTGAATCTGTAGATTGCTTTAGGTAGAACGGACATTTTAACTATGTTTATTCTTCCAATCCATGTACATGGAATATCTTTCCATCTCCTTATGTCATCATCCAATTCTCTCAGAAAGGCCTTGTGATTTTCATTATATAGGTCCTTCGCTTCCTTAGTTAAATTTACCCCAAGGTATTTTATTCTTTTTGTTGCGATTGTGAATGGTATTGTGTTCTTGAGTTCTTTTTCTGTTAGTTCGTTATTAGAATATAGAAATGGTACTGATTTATGCAAATTGATTTTATACCCTGCAACTTTGCTGTAGTTGTTGATTACTTCTAAGAGTTTTCCAATGGATTCTTTGGGGTTTTCTATATATAAGATCATGTCGTCTGCAAACAGCGAGAGTTTCACTTCTTCCCTCCCTATTTGGATTCCTTTTATTCCTTTTTCTTGCCTGATTGCTCTGACCAGAACCTCCAGTACTATGTTAAATAAGAGTGGTGATAGAGGGCATCCTTGTCTCGTTCCTGTTTTCAGGGGGATGGCATTCAGTTTTTGCCCATTGAGTATGATGTTGGCTGTGGGTTTGTCATATATGGCCTTTATTATGTTGAGGTAGTTCCCTTCTATGCCCATTTTGTTCAGAGTTTTTGTCATAAATGGCTGTTGGATCTTGTCAAATGCTTTCTCTGCATCTATTGAGATGATCATGTGGTTTTTATTCCTCAGTTTGTTGATGTGGTGGGATTATAGTCTACTCCAATCATTAACCAGTGTTTTTCTTTTGTTTCTATAGAAATTCTTCTTATTAAATACTTGATTGCTTGCACTATAGGCCTAACTTTGGGAGCCCACCTGCATCGCCACCTCCTGAAATGAGATAGAGCTGTTTAATTGAACTGACCTGTTCTCAGAACTAAGAGATTGGTTCATTGAGATGGAGCAATCTACCAATCCAGCTTCTGGAATGTGAAACTTATCAGGAAGTTCAGAACAGGCCTCCCCAAGATGTGCCACTTTGGCATGTGGATTATTTTGAGCTGAAGGCAATTGAGACTCTGTAGGCTCAAGAGAAACTTTTACCACCTCCTTAAAGAATTTAAGTTGGAGGCCTTCCCCATAATGAGTTATCACCAGAAGTAAATTTTGTGACCTTCTGTATCTCAGGGCAAACCTCTAAGTACTGAGCATCTGCTCTTCTTATCATCCTCTGAATTACTCTTCTCCTTTCTGAAACCCTAGGCCCTTCTCCTATTCCTTGGCTCAAGATGGCAAATATGCCTCATTTTACCTTTCTGTCTTTGAACCTCTCATCATGTATATGGGGTTCCTGTTTGTGCAAAATTAAATTTTCTTTTCTCCTGTTAATCTGTCACATGTCAATTTAATTATTAGACCAGCTAAAGGAACCTTTGAAGGGTAGAGGAAATTTTTTTTCTCAACAACACTACTACCCAACCTATAGTAGCATGCATTTGTTCTTACTATTATGTTCCCTTTTCTTCTTTAGTACCTCACAATTTAAGTCTGAGCCTTTTTCATCAAATAGAACCTGAACATTTTAAGCTTAGATTTGTGATGCTGATCTCTTTTTAAAATGTTGAGCCTTATTGAACATTACTGGTGTTTCATTTCTCTTTCCTAACAGCTTCTCTAGAAATTCAGCTGTAAGTTTTTGACACTAAGATGTTTGGTTCCTGAGTAATAGTCTTTATGATTCATGCGTTGGTCACACCAAACTCACCATCTTTAAAAATTCTGGTTTATTCTGAGAGATTAGGCTTTTGCTTTTCTCTTAGGGTTGCATTGCCTAGCCTGCAATAGACAATTTTCTACACATAATTATTTTTTGTGTCAATGCTACATCAGACAGTAATCATTTTGAAAACATTTTAAGTGAAAATTAGGAATCCAAATTCATGTTAAAATCCACCTATTTGGGATATGCAATGCAAAGCAGATAACTCAATTGACATGAAAATAGGATTAAATCCCTCCCCATAAGGCTAAATTTACACCTTACATCAAGTTACTCCTGACTGCTTTGGGTTTCTTTTGGCTTTAATTGCAAGAAGATCCTGATATGAGAAATACTAACATTTAAAATTTTTCCTTTATAATGAGGAAATATCACATATCTATTATTTAAAACTAATTGACTTCATATTTTATATCCTCTAGGCTAGGCTAAAAATCCAGATGCCTCGGGGATCTGACAGGTAACCTCATATGATACAGTAGGGTTTGCAGAGGCCTGTGGGGAACTGAAGATCACATGTCCTGCCAAATGACATTTACGTTCCATTTTCAAGAAAATTACAGACAATTATACCCTCTAGGACCTTGTTTATCTAGGCTATGCTTGACATCATAAATTATGATGAAACCTTGAATCATAATTATGTTTCTATAAATTTTCATTTCTAGCAATTTTTATTTTAGTTCCTTCTCTCTGGCTTTTCTGGTACATCACGTTACGTTGCAATTAGGTCTTTTATCTTTGTGAGATCACTTTTAATCTATTTGGTGTCTCTTCCCTCGCTTTCTACTTTGCTGCATTTCACAATTTCCTCTCCCTCTTCCTTTTCTATCTTTCCATCTCGACCACTCTGACTTGTGAGCTTTCATGCTGGAGTTTGGCAACCCTGTATTCTCAGGTGACGAAAACATGAAATATCAGTCTGTCCCTCTTCTAGAAATATTGAAGCCCAACCTAAAATAATATCTTTCTTTGTCTCTTTATGTCCATCTAACATCCTTTATTCTCTTTTACTGCATCATTTGATTGATAAATATTTAATGATTACATACATGGCAGTGTTGTCAACTGATATTCCAGTTTGGTCATTCACAAGTGTATACCAATAGCATTTAATGCATAGAGGTAGGTGAGAGCTATGAAAATTTTCTCCATACTTCCCGACCCAATTACAAAGAAAAAACATGTTTCAGGTGGAATACTATTGTAGGAGTGGGAAACTTTTCCCTTCTAGATTCTTTGGCTCATCTAAATGACGTAAGACAGATTGACAGGAGAAAAACACACTTTGTACGTACAGGAGCCCCATAAAAATATGAGACACCCTGGCAGTCAGGTAATTGAGGTTTATATACCATCCAGAGCTAAGGAGAAGTGGGTAGGCGTCTGGGGCTTCAAAGGGGAGGAAGACAATTCATAGGAAGATGAGAAGAGCAAATGTTTGGTAAACAAATGTTTGTCATGCCATGTAGATAAGTCTTTCTGATATAAAAAGTTTTCTCTGGTAATAGCTCTCTTCCTGGCAAAGGCCTCCTATCTAAATTCTTTTAGGCAGTGAAGGGGAAGGTAAAAAGTTCTTCCTGAGTCTACTGGGCTCTGATTGTTTTCAGCTCAAAATAATCCACGTGCCAAAGTGGCACATTCTGAGGTGGCGTATTCAGCCCTCCCCACGCTACCTTTACTGAAAGCTCGATGACACTCCAGCTCTCTTGTCTTTTTAGGTGTTCCAACAATATCTTTCTTCCCCCCTACTTTTTAAATTGAGGTATAATTCATATAACATAAAATTCACCATTTTAGTGTGTCCAACACAATTCAGTGTCCCACATCTTTTTTCGACTGAGGTAAAATTTACATCACATAAAATTAACCATTAGCCATTTTAAAGTGTGCAATTCAGTGGCATCTAGTACATTCACAATGCTGTATAACCATCACCTCTATCTAGTTTGAAGACATTTTCATCACTTCAGAAGGAAACCCTGTACCCATCTGACAGCATTTTACTGGAAATGTTCACTCAACACAAATATGACAACATTCTAGTAGTAGGTTTAGCTAACTTTCTAACTGGGATCAGGCCAGATGATTTCACCAGAAATTCGAGCAGCTGAACATAGGACCATTTTGGAATGAAGCCAAAGGTGCCATTGTGAAGGGTGTAGATCTCTGGGCTTACTAGATTCTTAGAACCTGTTCTGGTAAAGAAAATGCTTGGTCAGTATCTGTTAACTGATCGATTCATGTTGAATACAATAATTTCATTAACTAAAACGCATTTCTAACATCCTTTATGGTAATTAACAAAGCTGCTTATGTTGATCAGAGATAAATTACTGAAGCATTTTTCCAGCTACTTCTGAAGTGTAGGCTTCTGATAGAAATTTGCTAAACACTCCCAGAGTGTGTATTCCTAATTAGGATAACTGACCACTCCTAGAGGGTAGGTTACACCTAACAGACTCACTCATATATATTATATTGTCCATGTTGAATTACCCTGGTATTACATCATATGTACAATTAACTCTTGCAACTTTAATTATAAAAATTGATCAAAAATGAGAGCAAAGGGAATATTAAAATGGAGCTCTAAAGGAATCCGTGGCCCTGGTCAAGCTTGAAATGGTAGCCTGAATCTGCTGTTCCCTCAATTACCATGTCTTTCTCATTGTGTGAGCAGGTCGCCGTGTTGAGAGTAATTCCGATGGTTAAAGATATGTATTATTCATACGACATGGTACCTAAGCCTAAGGAAGCTCTTTCAGCTGGTCTTCAATTGAAGAGGTAGTCAGTCTTCTGCTTCAACGTGGTAGAAAAATGGACTATGTTGAACTTACTGAGAGGCACAGTTTTCTAAAGGGGTTAAGGAATTTTCAAGGGTATTTTTTACTATCTCTGATTTTGACTGTAACTACTTTAGAATCCACCTCTCCTATTAACGTCCACTTCTCCCCTCCCCCAAAACACACAGTGAGACTAGGTCTAGCATTGAGTTAGGCTTTTTGAGGGTCCTGAAGAAGTGTATGGTGGAGTCTCCAGTGCATTGGAAGAATTTCAGATCTGCCTGTTTGAATTGCCTCAAGGCAAGCAATCAGCAGGACCAGAAGTCAGGATAATTTTATTCTAGAACCAAGGTAGCTTTGTGTTGTTTTTAATGGGGAAAAAATGGCAAAACTTATATTCATCTTGTGGGAAAGAATGTTTTGTCTTCTGTAACACATACATATAGAATCCCACTGTGAAATTCCAAAGACAGATGCTAGTTCGATTTAAGGTAGAGCTGAATGATGGATTTATTGCTTGAATATCATTTTCTCATTCTAACCAGATGGTGATGAAAATATAAAATAATCTTTATATACTGTAATCTAGATCGTATATCCATTCTCATAGCTGATGTGGGGATGTCTTCTTGCAAAAATCTTCCCAACTTTTTTCTTTACATTAACAAAAAATATATAGGCAGTAGCTTTATTTTAAGTTTGCTGATTTTTTTTCATTTCTTTGTTTCTAATTATGATTCCAACAGGTATTATCTTTTGATGCCTATTTAGAAGATGAAGTGCCTGAAAAAAGTCAAGAAAACTATAGAATAAGACGCTATAAAATCTACTTCTACCTTGAAGATGACACAATTCAAGTAAATGAACCAGGGGTGAGAAATAGTGGACTGCCTCAAGGTATCTTTTTAAACAGAGTTATGATTCTTTCACTTCTAGCTCCTGTCTTTATCTACTGCCTTTCTCTAGCTTTCTAAAAGACCCCATGCTACTGCTTAGGTATCTCACTTGGTGGTGGTGGTCAATATAAACATACTATTAGCTTGTAATTATTGATGGTGACTTATCAGCTTTCTACATGCCAATACGTCAACATTGGCCATTCCTGTCACTCTTCTATGGTGTTCTACATATGTATTAATCATACAACATGGTACCTAAGCTTAAGGAAGCTGTTTCAACTGGTATCCTTTCAGGTGCTGCTCTAGTATGAGCAAACTCCCCTGTGTCTTTGACTTTTTTCTTCAAACTCTTTGGTCTTTTGCTATGACCACATCACTTCCTTCACAACACCCTCAGGGGAAGAGAGAAAACTGTTCTTCACTGCCACTTCCAGATTGGTATTCTCTCTTCTTTCTTGAATTCACTGCCATTTGCTTCAGCCACCCTCTTCTCATCCTCAGACCTGTTAACTACAGACTTTAACGGTACTTCAACAGAGGATCATTGTGTCTTCACCTCACGTATGCCAGTCATCTTTATCCATACTCCACTTTAGCCAGACAAGAATTAACTCTGATGTGACCACCAGGGAAGCTAATCCTAGGTTGCATTATTAGAAATATGGCAGAGATCAAGGGAGGTGACTGATTTCTCCTGTTTTTGTATGAGTCTTTGACTTGGGACAATGCTGAGTTCTGGATGCCTTCAGGGGACAGCAATCAGGATGGTGAAAGGACTGAAAATTTGTTACGTGTAAGGCAGAATGGTGAAAAGGGATATTTGTCTGTAAAGGGAAGGCTCAGGTGAGCCTGATAAATGTCTTTAGGAATCTAAAGGACTGTCATGTGGAGGAGGCATGACCTAATTTTCTGTATCCTCAAGGACAGGACCTGGGGGGGTCAGAATTCAGGTCAGTAAGAAGAATAATTTTCTAGCAGAGAGCTGTTGGAAGTTGTAGTGGATGGCTCTGGATGAGCATGGGGGTCAGGGTCAGGTATAGGGGTGAAAGTAAGAGGAGTCATATATTTGTTTGGTCATTGGTATAGATGGATGGCCCTGGAGGCATGTCTTAGTAGAGGTGTGGAGGGGAGTCATGTATTTGTTTGCTGGTTGGTGTAGATGACCTTCCAAGGCCCCTTTGATCCATGAGGAGCTGTGATTCTTAGGTACGTTGTTGTCTCTTTGTCTTTTGGAGTATTGCCATCTCTAATATTTTAGGCTCTGAAATTGCCTTCTCTGACTGCAGTCTCGACGCCTTTTACTTTCCCTGTTTGTTCACACCCACCATCCTTGTTCTTCATTCTCCTAGCAAAACATATCCTGAATCTGTCCATGTGTTTCTATCCCCTTTGCTACCATCCTAACCCAAGCTACCCTCGTTTCTTTAGTAGAGGAATGGAATAGCTGCCTAATAGGTCTCTGCTCCTCCTACAATCTCTTCTCTACACAGCAGCCAGAGTGTCGGGTGGGTATTACCTTGATGCAGTGTTGACCTCCAAGAAGCATGCATGCAGGCTTTCCCAGAGGCCATAGAACAGAAGTCTCATGAACCATATTAAAATGCATAAATCACACAACGCATTAAAACAATTTAAAACACACAGTGGGAAGCAAGGGGAAAGCGATGGGATAGGTTCACACACATAGGACATGGTATGAGTGGGTAGAAGGACCACTTGCCTGAATCCTGGGACGGGGAATGACCCTGTCTCTCTCTGCTGAAAGAATAGCAGCCTTTCCTGCTAATAGTGTGGTTTGGCAACCAGAGTTGAAGTTCAGGCAAGGAGGACCACAGACAGAAGGGATTTCAGGCTAGTGGAACACACTTACTCTGTTGGAGAGTGCAGGGACAAGTGGGCCTGGCCACAGCTGTAGCTTGCCAGTAAGCCTGCTGAATAGTCATGGGTTTGTTTGTGTTTCTTGGGCAAAGGACACATGGGGCCAGAATGGGTGTCACCAATGAATGAGTGGCCGAATCAAGCCCTCATGAATATTGAGTACTCATGAATATTTACTGCCTCTTGTATATTTAGTGTATCATGAATATTTAGAGCCCAGGTGTCTCATGAATATTTAATAGCTACTGAAAATTAGTCATCTCTTGGTCTTTCCATCTCTTTCTTTCTATGTTTAACATATGTGCTCTACTTACTTATTGTTTACTTATCTATTTACTTATTGTTATTTAACACACATCTTATGATTTTCTGGCTATGTGGAATCGACTTTTTTGCTTACTAACTACTTATCTTGGCCCAATGCTGCTATATTAGTAATACCACAGTGGGGTTCGAGGGGGATAAACAGGGATTTTGGGACCATGGGCCTCTGAGAGTAAGGTTGTGATGAGTCGGTATGCAAAGGACTTCCTTCAGTGCTCGTGGGATTGAGGTTTTTCTTAGAGCATGGCTTCATTGTGTCTGGATGATGAATTTGGAGCCAGTCAGCATTGCCAATAAGTGTTTGTTGAATGCTGACTCTGTGCCAGGCATTGTGCTGGGTTTTGGGAAAACAGACAAAACGAATAAGACCCGTTATACTCCTATCTGATGGAGCTTATAGGCAAGCAGATTGGAGAGTAAAGGGAGCAAGGTGACCATCCATGAGCTTGCAATCGTTCAGGCTGGGAATGCTGAGTGTCCAAACCAGGACAATGATGGTAGGAAGATTTTAGAGGCATTTGGTTGGCAGAGTTGATAGGCCTTGACCAGCGATTAAATATAGAGAGTGAGGAAGGGGAATATCTAATGATCAGGTGCCTACTTTATCATTATCTCATTTAATCCCCCAACAGTCATCTAAAGTAGGTCATCGTCAGCTTTTATAGAAAAGGAAACCGGCTTAGAGAGGTAATTTGCTCCATCTGAATCTTAACTGGTTGTCTCAGAGCTCACTCTGTGGTTGAGAGGATGGTGATACCTTATTAAAATCCAAGAACACGGAGCAGGGAGCAGCATTGTGGTTGGAACTGGAGTATGTTTGTTTGGGTCATGAGGCCTTTGAAGGTGGGTTGGGACATCTGTATGGTGATACTCACCAGGCAGGTGGAACCTTGGGGTGTGTTTTCAGGAAAAAAGTCAAGACTAGAGATGTGGATTGGGAATCATGGCTGCCAAGATCATGAACAGAATCAGGCTTGTTATACCATGTTGGAAGACAGCCGCTGTTGAGGTGGTAGAATGAGGAAGAAAATTCGATTTAGTGTCTGTACTTGGTTTTACTAGTGGAGGGAGAAGGTAAGGATTGGTATGAAGACACAATATGAGCTATCCTCATTATTCTTTGTGCTCTGACACACTATCCACTCCATGGTCTTTTTGTTTGGAGGACTTATGGCTTAATGGTAAATCTTTCAGGAAATATAGAAATGCCTTGATATTTTGAAAAAGGTTTTCACAGATTTTTAAGGTTGGAAGTGTGACATTTTATTTTGTAAAGGGACAAGAGATCTTTAGACTCTTTAGGATCATTTTAAACATATAAGGCAGTTTTTAAAGATTGACAAGAATGGATGAGAAAATGTTTGGACAGTTACTTCAGAAGAGAAAGAAAATTTACAACTTTTAATTTCTGTGAACATCTGTTTTACCTAAATGTGTTTGTTTAGATAAGTGACAGTATTACTTTAGCAAGAAATAGTTTCTTACAAGTTTTCAGTTGAGTGCTTTACTCTGATATTCCCTAACTAAACTTTGCTTATTTTTTTTACTTTCCCCACATGACACCAAATTTACACAAATGGTGGACTGGAGGTCATAGGACACCCCAAACCTGCATTAGTGACTTGCATTGTCCTTATTGTTATTACTTTTTAAGTGAAAGCTGATATTCCTGTAGCTCACTGGCCCTTCTCCAGTGAGTCTTAGTTTTATTAAACTATCCAAGAAGAAAAATGAAACGTAGCAGCTATGAGGATCTTGGAAAGGCTTACATTAAGACTTTTCAATTCTCTCAGCCTCTTGGTTTCAAATCTCACATAGACAGATTCCAGAGGCAAATTGAAGAAAGTCATAATGATTTACTTGAAAATAATTTTTATGTGGGTAGGAGTGAACGTTATTCATAAAGACTTGGGGAAAAAAACCTGAGTAAAAGACAATTTTAAAAAAAATCTCTTGAAAATTTCAGAATTTCTGATTGGCTCACTCTGATCAGGACATTTCCCTGAGCGAACACACAGCTCACGTGATATGGCCAGAATACACGATAATCACAATCTGTAATGAGACTGAATTTGTGAGCAGAGTGGAAATAGCTGTGGGCTATAGCAAGTCCTGTGGAAGACAAACACGAATAACCACTCTATCATCAAGCTTTGTTTAGCAAGAAACCAGTGTCTCTTGAAGTATTTAATATGATGATTCTTGTTAAGGAAGGTGTGTTTGAACAGAGGATACTTTGGAAAATCATTAAATGCCTTCTTCAAGCTTTCCTAAACTAAATGATTGGGAAAAAGAAAACAAGCTTAACGAGCCAGTGGCTCAGATCTTGGTGGGACAGGGTAGGTGTCTCTTTCAGTTGTGTCTTGAGTGGCTTGGGACTACTTTTCATGTACCTGTGGGCCCTGGGAAGGGGCTGGGGGTTACATTTAGGTGCTGCGCACTGATGCTGTTCCTGTCACTTCCGCAGGGTTTTGATATTTTCCAGATGAACTGGAAGGTCAGATGCACCTGTTTGTTTCGTGGAGCTGCCCATTCAGAAATTAGCGCACCTGGATGAATTAGCCTCCCTTTTAGTTGCCTCTCCTATCATGTAACTTATTTTTAGAGAAGTGAGAGTTTGGAATAAGCCAGAAACAAAAGAGGCATCCCAAAGCTTGATGCCAAAATAGGCATTTAGTTACATACAGCTTCTAATCATAACAACGTATTTTTAAAGTTCACAAATCCTTGTTGGCAGAGAGATATATGTGTGCTATAAGTCAAGTCACTGTCGTACTTCAAGGCTTGCTTTCATTTCTTGCCAGAACATCACTCTCTTTTTGGTTAGATGTGTTATATTTATAGAATTGGTTACTGTTCTGTGGGAATGTAGTTAAAATAACGTTACACCAAGCCAAGAATGTCAGAGGTTAATCCCAGTAGTTTTACCTTCAATTGTCGAACAGAATAATTGTTTGTTAAATACTACCAAGCCAGACTAATCTATGCTAAAGAAAGGATGACAGTTAGAAACATGCCATGATTTTCTATAAGGTCTATACCAGTTGTTCTCAATTGAGAGTGATCATCAGAATTTCCTGGCCCCCTCAAAGAATTTCTTTTCTTTTTAAAAATTATATGTTTGTTTGCTTATCTGTTTATTATCTGTCTCTTCCCCTAGGATACATACTCCATGATTTTAGGATCCTTGAAAGTTTTTTTTTTTAAACAATTTCTGATTCTGTAGTCCTGGGGTCAAGAACTGGCTTCCACTTGGTTCTTAGTGCATCCTTCATTAGGAACACTGATCTCCCCTAGTGATTTGTTTTGGCCCCTCAACAGGTAGTATTTTTTATGTATATTTTTTATATTCTAAGATAATCTACCTTAAGCAAGCAAACGTAATCACGAAATAGAGGTCATTTATATGTCATTCATTCATATTGGGCATATACTATATCTAAGTACTGTGCCCCATAAAGTAGAGGAGTGGTGGTAGTATGATTGCCAGTTAAAATACAAAATGCCCAGTTAAATTAGAATTTAAGATAAGTAATGAAGTTTTTAGTATAACTATGACCCAAATAGTTCATGGGACATACTTATACTAAAAATTATTCATTGTTTATCTGGAATTCAAATTTAACTAGGCATCCTATATTTCAATTTGCTAAATTTGGCAACCCCAAAGGGTGGACCTTTCTGGGGGGCAGTTGTCATTGAATAGGGCAGAGTAGAATTTAAGAGTGGAGGTAAGTCACTGGTCCATGAAGATAGGTGCTTGGTCCATGTGGCTGTTCAATAAATATTTGTTGAAGGAAGGAAGGAAGGAAGGCAGGGAGGAAAAAGGGAAAGGAAAAATGATGGACAATGTTCATAACACAATGCAGGGATCATAAGTGGTACCAGGTACTTTTTGGGATCAGAGGAGGAAAAGCCAATAGCCACTAGAGAAGAAGGCATTTGAGTAGTGCCTCAAAAGCTTCTCCAGATAAAGATGGAAGAGGAAGACACATTAGTCAAAAGGAACAGCATGAGATACAGAGGTGGGGTAGTGAGGGGATGAGGAGTGGGAGGTATTTGGGAGCAGATCATAGAATATGTAAGAAGAACTAGGCAAGAAGGCAGTAATGCACGAGGACATTAAAGCACCTAACATGCTATCGTTTGGGGCTCATTCAAAGGCCGGGGGAGATGCATGCGATTGTTATTATTATGATCAGAGATGTGGAATTTTTAATTCGTTTGCTACAAGACAGAGGTCAGGCTATCTATATAAAAAAGTTATGAAACAAAAACTCTAAAAGTGACATTTTATAAAAATAAAAATGGAATAGTCACTTTAGTGAAGGGATAATAATGAACACAAAAGGGGGGAAGAAAGATACTATTTCTCGTCTGATGACAGTGAAGGGTCTTAGTATTTTTAGGATACAAACTTAGTAAACATGGTGACAAGTGGCAATTCCAGTTGTATATTCATTTACCTAAGAAGTACCTGCCTCTAGACTTGGATGTACTCTAGGTCTAAACGTTACTAAAATGAAGTAAACGTACTTAAAATTAAGATACAGATAGGAGGTTGAAGTCTTAATTCTGAAAGGTGAATTCCTAAAAACTAAATTTAGTGGTTTGAACAAAGATCTAAAGCCAGTCCCAACGGAATGAAATGAAAAAGCATTAAACATAAATGGATATATCATCATTTTGATCTAAACCACAGGGAAATGTTAGAAAGTTAAAGCTTGCAGAGTACAATCAGATAGCAGGGCCTTTAAAAAGGAAGAGAGACGTAGAATATGAAGATAAGGAAGAGCTTAAAAGCAAGCACTGATGATGGACATTTGCCCAAATTGTCTTTACGAGGCAGTTAGGACAATAAACATCTAAAAATTTAAAGGGCAGATATGGTGCTTTTGTTGTTTTTCCATTTTGTAGCATTATTTTTATTTACGTACCTTAATGATCTCGGGTTCCAAAGACATAGCATCCTGCCCATTTCTTTGATATTCCAGAACAAATTCCTGCTGGTGGAGTTTCTGCATTTATCATGGAAGACTATAAACACACAATTACCAATAAATAGAAATTTCAATCCCCAAAGGACGCAGTTGAGAGATCCCACGAATATACTATTGAAAGCTGTCGTGTGCTACCATACATTTCAAATAGCCCACATTAATTTTCTGATTAACATGGAATTGGGACTTTGGATTTCTTGATATTAATATTTTCTTGTTTGGTGTTAGATCTGCCTTCTGTTTCCAACCCATGGATGGTCGGGAATCTTTTTTTTGTTACCCCTAAGAACTTCCAGGGCCTTTCCTGAGTACCACTTAGTGAGAGAAGTGTGGGAGCTAAGATAAGGAAGAGTGTGAGGGTGTAGGGTATGCAGGCTCCTAAGGGAGGGGTGTAGGTAATACAGTGGTGCTGGCCCTCGAGGGGGGATTGCTGCAACTGGCAAGTGGGCCGTCTCTAGAAATTTGCCTTTAGAGAAGAGGGAAGTTGTTCTTTTGGAAGAGCAGCTCTATCATCTCTCTCTCTCCTTTTCATGATGCTGGCAGCCCTTCTCCCCATTTCTATTCTGTGTTGCCGTAACACTCCTTACTCTCCTTCGCTTAAGTAATTTGTGTCTGCAGTACCGTGAGATATACCTTAGTAGTGCAAACTGTGGAAAGTAATGGTATTTACTTAGAGCTTGAAAACCCAGGTTCAAGATCTTTTCTGCCATTTGTTAGGGTGTGACCTTGGGCACATCAATTAACCACTCTGAGCTTTAGTTTTCTCATCCATAAACTGAATATTTATATTTTATGCGTTAGCTGCCTCATGGGATTATTGAAGATTAAATGAGAAAATGTATATGAAAGCATATCCTAGGGCTATAATGATGATTGTGATTATTATTATTATTTAAAAACTCAGTGGGTCAGTCAGTTCTTCCCACCTGGAAAAATATAGGATTCCTATTCGAAGTCTTACTGAACAGAAATCAGCGCTGACTTGCTTACTGGAATTTTTATACTGAAGTACAAATGCAAGATAGATGGAATTTCTAAAGAAGCTCCTGGCTGTTGAATAAATCTTATATATTTTAAAAACTGTCACAATATAAGTACTTTTAAAGAGATATATAATGGTTTCTGAAAATACCTGAAATGCTCATGCTTTTATAGATGTTTAAGTATGCAATTTGTTCTAAATGTCTAATCTTGAATGATTAAATAATTTGCATACTGTTTTCAGTGGCATGAATTAAAGGCTAATTGAAGTATAATTTTTTGCAGTAAAATTATATCATCTTTTATGTAGTACATTTAAAAATATTCTAGGCCAGTTCTAATTTTATAGTTTTATCATTTTAATTTAATGTACCAAGTAATTAAAAATTGCTACAAAGAAAAGAAGATGAAAATAATTTTAGTTAATTTCCTTTCAACAGAGTGAAAAGATGATTAGTAGAATAATGGAACAGAGCTCAACACAGTTCCTGGCACATGAAGATATTCATTAAATGTTCCTTAATGAATAGAATGAATAATTTCTAAGTATTTCTAGACTTTAAGACAAGGCGACATTCTCAATGCTATATAAAATATGAAGAAGATTGCTTGACATCTTTATACTAAATGCTTCCATATAAAGGTCCCACAAGCCAGTTTTTCTTGAACCATTAGACCCTCACTTGGCTCTGCTTGCCTTTTCTCCTTTTCTCTTTATTCGTGGAGCAGATTCTCAGGCCTAAGTCAGTCACAGATGTTGAGAGATAATTCTCCACTGGTATCTTGCATTTCTGTAGATCTTGCAAGCAGAGGCACTGACTGCTCTTTGTTCTAGACTCTCTCTTCAAGGATATTTATATAGCAAACAGCTTTGGAAGACAAAGATAGTCTCTCCCTCTGGAGCAAAGCGCAGGTTTGCTCATAGCCTTGGAAGATAGAGATGTTGTCTCCTTTGGGAACAAGGGGCAGACATGCTTATTGTCCAGTCTAATAAAGATAATGTCTACCTCTGAGACAAAAGGCATGAATGCTTATTGCCCATTATAAAGGATTCGGGTTCCCTAAGCTCGGGGTTCCTCTCCTGTAAGTACCCACTGTGTGTGCGGGGGCTATCTGGACCTTATTGTATCATCCTGTAGGAATTGAGGCTCAGGAAACTGGTGCAAAAAATGCTGATGTTCTGGCTACTGTTATTGCTGTGAGTAATAAACTGCCCTTTATCTCTAATCAAAGCAGCTTGTGTCTTCTACCAGCATCCATGAAACTGTGGCAGGCCAATTTGTTAGCTTGAAAGTAGGGTAAAATCACAAACCCTAAACAATTCTTGACAATAGGTTTCAGCAGTGTTTAGATAAGTTGGCTGGTGTGGTGTGATATAGTTGGTACACTCATCTAGGAAGGGAACCCTTTTACCTCCAGTGGCTAATCACCATTTTGTGTATACTTGGGGACCCTGGGTCCGTATTCTCAAAAGGAGAAGTGAATGGGCATCATAGGGCGAAGTAAAAGAGGAGATGAGATTCAGGACCTTTGTCCCAGAGCACTGGCTAAAACTATGAAGCCTCTGATAATCCTCAGTTTGTGGGGGTAGTTGGGTGGAGTTGACAGAGGCTATAGAGAAAGTAGGAGGGAGAAGAGGTTGATAGAGGAAAGAAGATTCTGTGAAGCTTCAGAACAGCATAAAGTCATTCATACCTTTAGAAGCTGTAAATCATGGTATTGACACCTACCATATTAAAGCTTATTAGCTTAGTTTTTTGAACCAAGAGTATACATTTTTGTGAGCACTCTACTTTGAGGTCTTAGTGCCTTGTTTAGTGTGCTCACATCGAGTGCTAGTGGGTGGACGTGATCAAGTTTGTTCTGGGAAAAGATATGATGGCGGTGTCTGGCACATTAGGCCACTCTGTTTATACCTACCTCCTCCTTCCATCCCACCCTAGTCTTTATGGTTTATTAAAGTACTTCCCTAGTACCACTTAGGCAACTAACATGCAAGGCTGGTCAAACAACTCTGCATCTCAGAAGTCTCAGCTCCCTCTGGCACCCTCAGAGTTTGAACATACTAATGCTGCCTGCAAGAACCAGCCCTTTGCCCACTTCACTGTTGTGGAAAAGCATTCGGGGTTGTTGCAAAGATGTGCTGTGACCTCTTCCTTGTTAGCTGCATGATGAAACAGCTGTATTTTATTTCATACCATAGGAACTTTTATCCGGCGTCATCACATTCCTCTCCCACCTCCTGATGAGGATCAGTTTTATACTGTGTATCATTTCAATATCAACATAGACATTGTCTTTTATGGCTGGAAATTCAAGATTTATGATTGTGATACATTCACAAAAATCGTTTTGAAGAATATGGGAGTCAAATTAAACGCCCCAGGACAGTGTCCAGAAGATCCTTACTTGAAGATGCGGAGAGAGGTAAGAAGTTGATACATCCGTAAGTCCTTGTCTTCAGAATGAGAATCCCTTTGCAGAGTTAGTGCTCCTGATGCAGATGTGAAAGAACTTTTGGGGCCATAGTCACTGGAGTTGTCCTGTTCTCCTTTGGGCTATAGGGAAGGCTGGGTGTTGGTCTCAGTGCAGAAAAGTCTCACTCACTCCGCCACCCTCATTTCTCTGCATGGAGAGTCTCCCTTCCAGGCTGTAAAAGTCTTCAGTGAGCCGCTTGCATGGGACAACTTCTAAGAGCCCATGATTGGCTTTGTGATCACTGACAGTGTAATAGTGGGGCTCACACTCACCTTGGCTTGTCTTTTCCCATTTTAGTTGCCTAACTCTGGGGAAATCTTGGCTGCTGTACTACTGATTTACAGAACCAAGCCTTGGGGATACCTTTTCTCTTCTTCCTTGGGCTTCCAACTCCCCTTATGGTGGCATCAGATGCAGAGATGTTCTGGAGGAGTGAGGAGGGTTATGATTCCGACGTACCCCCCAGTATGAAAGGATGCTTGTGTTCAAAGTCTGACCTCAGTTAGTGTAGGGAGCAAAGAATCAATGTTAGTAGCATTATTGTTGTCTTTTTAAAGTTTTTTTTAAATTATCCTTTGGCCAAAATTTTATGTTTTACAGAAGAATGTGAATACTCACAAGGGCAAGTGTCATGAGGAAGGTCACATACGGGACTTGAATTCAGATCTCTTGCTTCTTCCCTTGGTTTTCATTATTGTCCTTTGTTTCCTTTTTCTGTTTTTATTAAAGGGTGATTTCACACAGTAAAATACACAGAAATTAAGTGAACAGTTGGATGAGCCTTAACACATGCGTATACCCCTATAATCCACACCCAAATCAAGATATAGAATAATTCCATAACCCTGGAAAGCTCCCTCATGCCTTTTTCTAGTCAATCCCTTTCCCCACCCAGGGGTAACCACTGTTCTCATTTCTATCCATATAGATTAGATTAGTCTCATTTTTATTGTTTCTAAAACTTGTTCTTCATTTCCTTGCAGGAAGATAACATAAAATTTAGAATAAAATTCTCCTTTGATTCGGCTTTGATATCTTGTTAAAAGCTGCATGTAAGATTACTCATCTATTCCTGCCTCCTAGCCCCAACAGAATTATTCTTTAATATTGTAGGCATACAACCCTCCTGAGAAATATATATTGTTGATTCTGGAATATCTAAGGTGAAATTCCTGTACCTGTGCGTATTGGCGTGCAAGGAGATTTATGATTTGGGTTCATTTTGATTTTTTTCCAAATGTCCTAGGTGAAAGAGTCTAGATACATACAAAGTCTTTAGAACAGCAGAGAGAGCCTAAAAGAAATGGATCCATACAAATTACCCCCCCTTTGTATATGACTGCACTCATTCACTAACAGCTGGTGTTATATGATAGTGATTGTGAATGATGATGCATTATATGAAATATATAGAGCACTATGCCATAGGTTTATAAAGAAAAAAATTTCTTGTGCCAGGAATTGAGAATAAATACCAAGAATAGCCAAGAAATGTTTTAAATAATTTCCTTTCAGATTGGGAGAATTATTTTAGCATTTATTCCCTCAGGGAGAAAGCTCTTCAATAAATATAGAAATCTGTGGAAAATTAGGAGTTTAATAAGAGGCTTTTATATTGCCTTTTAATGCATTTACTTTTCCAGTGTTTGCTGCCTTGAAATGTAGCATTAAAATTAAACAATTTACCTTAAGCTGAAAGGAGCCTCAATGGTATATAATCAATAATGCATTTCTTAGAGGCTTTATAATGCCAAAGAAATATTTTTCAATCGGTAAAAGTAGAAGTCCCATAATTTTATTTAAATCCCAAGGATAAAGCTGAAGAGCTTCTGGAAGGCCATGATGTCTCCCCCGTGTCTTGGGTTAAGTCTGCACCCAGACTGCCCTGGACAGATACAAAATTTTGAGAATTTACAAATAAGATTACATAACCCAATGTGGGCCTACATCTCCCTTGCCAATGAGCGCTTCTTTATATAACAATCCTGTTTGGCTACATCAGATAGAATGGGGGCAGTTTTGTTCCAAGACAGGGCTGAGAACATGCAAATAGAGAAGAGTTGCACAAAGAAGACTGCAGAGCTAGAGGTTCCTGGGGCGGGGGACAGAGTCCAGGCAGTGGTTCTGTGCTGAGTGGAAAGGTCTGTGTTTGCTCTGCTCCTGTTTCTATGGCCTTTCAGATCCTTGATATCTAAAGCTTTTGAGCAAAATAAAACCGTGACTATATTTTTTCTCTTCTACCTTCACAAAAATCTTTGGATGAGTAAGAAGGATATGCAGATACGGATTTTCAGTGAAAAGACAAAATTTTTTTTGGTTGAGATATAATTAACATAGACTCAGATGTACAAATCTTAAGTGTATAGATCCACAAGTTTTGAAAAATGTATATAATTTAGTAGCCAACATGAAAATCAAGATATGGAATATTTCCATCACTGCGGAAATTTCCCTTGTCCCCCTTTCCTGTTAATCCCCTACCCAGAGGCAATTACTATTTTAATTTCTGTCACCATACATTAGTTTTGTCTGTTTTTAAACAAGAATTTTAAGTCTTTGAGAAAGGTCAGTTTTCAAAAACATTACAGAAGTGCATTTTAGTGTATTAAAATAATGTTTAATAGGAAAAGCTTCCTAATATTTATTGTCTGTATATTTAAGGTTAAAACTGGTTAGATGTGTGTATGTGTGTGTGTCATTAGTCAGTTGAAATTTTAAAAAATATCACAGAATAGTCTATGGAAAAGATATCTTTATGTTCTTTGATTGCTTGCATCTCAGAAGTGATTTTGCAAAAACCACAACTATTATTGACCTTTTCTTCATTTTCAGAAGCTAGACTTCGTGAAGCCCTTACGTCCCTATGAGTCCTTTGGCACCCTGAAACAGTTCCTCAACTATGATAGGAAGGTTTTGCGTTTTTTCTGCCTGTGGGATGACTCAACCTCGTTGTTCGGGGACCGTAGAGAGCTCATCTTGCGTTACTTTCTGTCTGATGATACTATTGAAATCAGAGAAGTGTTGCCACACAAGTCAGGTTGGAATGCTATGCCGTTTTTGCTCCAGAGGGGAAAGCTACCAAAGGTGAGCGGTGGATGCAGAATCACTTTCCACGTATGCTTGTGGGCTGGAAGATCTGGAACATCTTGCTATGACTATGTGATGACAGTTACCATATATTAGTACAAGTTGGTAAAAAAACTTTCATTTTGTGCCCTATATTAATATACATCTATGAAAGTCATACAGAGGATATGACAAACTGGTGTTGGAATGTTCTTGGCTTAAGGCAAGTAAAGGAAAAAAGTCAAATGCAAGAGAAGGTAGCTATTCATCATTGAGTCTTATGAAGGTAAATGACTCTCTAGTAAAAGAATTGCTCATGACCTTGGATGGGGCACGGGGCACTGGCCTCTGTAGCCTAGTGAGGAGATCCCATGGTATTGGTCTAGGTTCTGCATACACACACACACACACACACACGCACGCACACACACACACATGCATGCATGAACACGTGCATACGTGCATACACACACATACAAGCATACATACAAGAGCGATTTTTCTGAAAGTAGCCACCGGTGACCAGCCAGCCAGTGGCTAGCGGCAATGACAGATTTTGCGTTTTATTTATTATTAAAAAAGAGTTGTCAGACTAATTTCTACACATATTTATTGCCATTTATGGCCATAACTTGGGTACAACAGAAACGGCACAAAGACGGAAGACCCGGGTTAGAATTGTAGGTCTGCCTCTTAATAGCTGTGTGACCTTGGGCAAATCACTTAACCTCTCTGAGTGTATTTCCCCGTCTCTAAAATGTGGTTAACAAGGCCGCCCTCCTGAAGTAACTAAAGATTGAATGAAATAATATAGTAAAAAACACTGTCTAAGGACCTATCAACACCTATAAGGACTCATAAAAACATAAAGGCTTTTTCATGGTTGTGTTATGTTTTATTTCTTATTTGGATAAAGTATTTTTTAACTTAATTCTTAGTTCTGCTGAAGAGGTTACTGTAACACTCATTTCTGATGTGAACAACTGCTGGTTAATTTGGTTGTCACAGGAGGCCCTCCCAGATTCTCTGAGCCCGCTGCCAGAAACTCTGCTGTGTTGCTTGAGGGTGGGGGCAGGAGTTGTCCCAGAGGGAGCTCTGGGGTAAGCGCAGCAAGTGACCAGGAGGTACCAGGGAAACCTGCTTTTAGAACGGCTTGAAAGATAGGCTAAATATAAAATAATAATGACACACCTGACATTTGCAGTGTGCCCTGACATCAGTTGCTTCATTTATTCATTCATTCAACAACTATTTATTGAGTGTCAGCTGTGTGCCAGCTCTAGGGTTACAGTGTGAGAGAAAATGGATTACGTCCTGTTCATGGAGCTTACATTCTCCTGGGGGAAAGAGAGAAGAGTGGTGGGTATTCCCTTGATACTCACAACATCCTTTAAGAAAGCAAGGAATAAGTGCCCTTGTTGCAGTTAGATGGCGAAACTGAGGTTCGGAGAACATAAATATCTGTCCCCAAGTCCTGTAGCTAGTACGTGGCAAAGAGAGTTTGCATCCAAATGTACTGTTTTTCTGTTACTTGGCTTACTTATATCCCGCACATCGTAAATTCACACATCTGAACTTACATTTTATGTCACATGTATCGGGGATGATTCAGAGTTCTCCTCTGTATGTGATAAACTGATGACTATCAATTTATGTAAGTTGCTTAAGATATTTCCTGCAGCTCACGCGACTGCTTGGGTCACCTCCAGTGCGTGTGGAACTGAGGAGTGCCCTCACTTGCTCCAGGCCACAGTTTCTGTTAGAGGCTGACTGCACTCTATTGCTCTTGCGACCTCATCACACTGCCTCTCTCAGCCAGCAAGTGCAAACGCAGACCTTTCATGGCAGGGTGCTAAGCCAAGTAAAGAAAAGAAGGCAAGGCATAGTATCCTCCTCAGGGCGTTTTGTAGTTGAGTGAAGAGAAAAGATGACTGCTGATGAAGCAATTAGAGAACCACAAAAAGTGGTTTAACCCTGAGTAGGTGCTGTGGAGGTTTGGACTGGGGACAGGCCAGTAGGATGGGAGGGGTCAGGGGGAAAGAGTGACCTTCATCAGGGCCTGGAAGGATGGGTGGAGTGTAGACCAGCCTGCAGGGAGTGAGCAAGCGTAGGGAGAGGCGGATGGAATATGTGTCTTGTCTTTCTCTGGATGGCTGAGAAGAACCGTACAATGCATATTTCCCACTTGAGCCCCTCAACAGGACCATCTCTGTGTTTAGAGACCATCCACTACATCTTGTTTTGATTTTGTCTTCCAGTATGGCCCACCTGGAGTCTATCAACCAGGCGAGATAACAGATCGAATAGTTCTCAATGTATATGGTGGCTTGGTAGAGAACCGAGTGGACGGCTACCTGTTGGATAAATACAAGGTGAGGAATCTTATGTTTTGTTACTGCTCCCAATATGACTTCCTTGGAACCTGAAATGTGGAGTAAGTACATATTGTTCTCTTTTGAGATTGATTGTGAATGAAATCGATGAATATATAAATGTATGCATTGCACTGCTGTTTATCAATAATAAACATGCTTCAGTGCATATATAAATATATGCGTTGCATTGCTATTTGGTAGACTACATTGCTAGAAGAATGTTTTAAAATGTTAATATTGACTGGTCATCTTTTGATTTGATTTAAAAAATTTGGCTATAAATGATATAATTGTGATTTTTCTTAAATTTATTTTTTCCTTTGGGAAGGGGTGCTTAGGTCTTTGGAGGGTCTGTGGTGCCAATGTTGTGTTCCTTTGTTTTTATTAGCTAGGAAAAGTACACCAAGAGTTTTACAAAGATAGTGACCTGTCCATAGGAACCACCATCAATGTGTGGGGAAGAAAAGTGCTCCTTTGCGACTGTGATGAATTTACAAAGTCTTATTATAAGACTGAATATGGAATTGGTAAGTGATATGTATGTTAATGAGAAAATAATATTTAGAACTTAGAATCTTTGTTCCCTAGTTGAGATTTTACTTTTGAGTTTCAGATGCTAAGCTTATAATAGCTATATCAGCATTTGCTCCCTGCCACGCATTTGTTGTCTTATTTATTCCTAACAATTCTAGAAGGGTAGGCTCATTATCCCCATTTTAGAGATGAAGAAACTGGGGCTTAAATGGGGCTAATTTATCGAAGGTTGTGCAGTGAGTAAAGGGTGAGCCAAGATTTGAACTTGTCTGCCTGATGCCAGAGGCTTCCATTTTCCCTTCTTGCCCTCCGCCTCACTACAATATGGGTAAATGTTTTGGCCGAGCAATTGAAATGGAAATCTAAATGCTTTTCTTTTCACTGAATTCTTGCTTACCACAACGAATATACTACTTATTTGAGTTTTCTGGGGAATTCTCTTGTGCTAGTTTGCTGTTCCTTTCCTGGTGAGGCCCAGCCAGGTTTCCAGCTTCTATCTTCTTAGATATCAATTCCATTCAGATCAGGTTAGTTCTGTTCAGAATGAAAACCAGTGATTTAGTAAGCACCTACTAGGTGCGGGTCATTGCGGTAGACTTAGGAGCTACAGAGTTAAGTAAGGAATTTCTAGGTTGGAAGGGGAGCAGAGACCTACAGCATGTTACAGGGTGTTATGAGAGGCACAGAAGCAGGCAAGGATCTGATGTGAAACCTGACAAGCCCCTCATTTGTAAAACCTGCCAGCCAGCTCTGCCCCTTTCCTGGGCTCTCTACCCCAGGCTCCAGGTACCTGCTGGTGCTAGGCTAAGTGGGGTGGTGGGAGTTGCCAAGCTCCCAGATTGGGGTTTAGAGCTGGGGTAGGGGCTGCTAACTCCTATACTCCTCTCTGAACCATGGGGTATTCATTTGAGCACACTTTCCCTGGGGATGAGATGGGAGCCATAGCAACCACAGTTGCCTAAAAGGTAAGGTGCTTTGTCTCTAGAATGAGATGAGGCCCACCTTTTGTGTCTTAGTCTTCCCATTGTGCAGTATTCCTGGCCTCCTGGGAATCTCTATATTGTGAGAGAAGGCACGCAGAGCACACAAAAGGTTGGAATAAAAAAAAAGACTTTCAATTTCACTCTTTGCTTCATTAAGGGAATTTGTTCTACTGCATCTGCATGCCAGATGAGTCAAAATGTGTGAGCCCTATGGGCCAAATTGTTGGCCTCTTCTTATTTTATTTTCCCGAATGGGTTCTCTTTAGTGGACACAGTTGGGCATATTTGTTTTAGGGGCTGAGAATAAGAGGCAGCCGGAATGTGCATGTGGTGGCTGCTGTAGAGAAGCTACTGGTGGTCCTTAGATCGTTGGGAGGAGAATTTTGTGTTTAATAAATGTAGATGCCTGTTTAGAATCAACAAGTCTTCAGTGTAGACTTGAAAATTTGAAAAAACTGTATATAAAATATGGGACACTGAAAGCATTTACTTGTGTCCTACTTAAAGATTACCTTAATATAAGGGATGTGGTGAAGGTTCCAGAGCATCATGTGATCCCTTAAACGTGAAGTTCAACATGTGGTGGATGTTTGTTTGTCTCGCTTGATGTTGTATAAAGGTTTCATTTAGAAACATGAACGTAGTGCTGAAGAGATTCTCACTGGGTTTGCAGGGTACTTTCAGAGGCAGAGTGAATTCACTGGTGTACTCCAAATCTAGCCATCCTCGGCCAACGTATCAGCTTCAAATGCCCCATGGTCCCTTTTGGTTGAGCCCCAGTGCTTAATTTCTTTCTGCTCACTTCTTTTGTTTACTCTATAGACTTACTATATTATCTCAAAAAAAAGAGTAGTTTGTGCCTTTAAAGCTAATATAACATGATTGTTATGCATTTAAACAGAAAATTATGCAAATGCAAAATTATGATGCATTTTATAGTCATGCTGATTTTTATGTTTCTCGTAATATATGTTAGAATATCCCATTTAACAGACAGTATTATTACACAACATCTCTTGAGTAACAACAGTGTACTTAATGTAACTAATGACTAGAAATTATAGCCATGATGTGGGGGGGAGTGAATCAGTATTCTCTGATAATCTTCACATTTGCTTTTCCTGACTCTTTGGTTAGGTTAAATTAATATACTTAATGTTACTTAGATACAGTTACTTCTGATATTTTAATTTTGTTTATAATTCATCTGGTTCTAAAACATCATGACTGACCAAATTTTCTACATTATATTTTGATATCCTTAAAGCCCAAATCAGGACAAAGTCCTGTCAATAACTGTGGTCACGTTTCCTTCCTTGTCAGTATTTGTGGTCAGTAGCATACCTCGTGTTTCCACTCTGCAGCTCCACAGGAAGGAGCTGACAAGTGCCAACAACACAGCTAGGGACGTCCCTAGGAGGAAGCCAGGGGAAATTTCTAATGCAGTATGCAGCCTTGGTGCTTTAGCACCTTCTCTTACCTAATGATACCCCAATATATTTTAGGGGAGAAAAAATCACAGACAGACTAAGAGAAGGAGTTGGCCACAGTCCCAAGAAAGGTGCATGAATAAGCTTTCTATTTATATAGAAGCAGAGGGCTTGACAGAATTCCAAGAGGTATTTGCACCCCCGTGTAAAACCCAATCTGACTCCTAATTTTAGATAAGATTCTTTCATGCATTCTAAGTCGAAGATGATTCCATAGACTTCTTCCACAAAACAGTCCCGTGTGACTGCCCCACTAGACCAGTCTCGCTGGTCTCGGCTTGCCTGCTGGGCTGTAGCATGTCACTCCCTCATTATTTCATGTGGCTGAACATGGACTGGCAGATGGAGGCCTGTTGGACTTTCCTGTAGCATGAAGGTTCGAAAAGGTTCCAGGGGCTCCAGCAGGTGGTCTTTTCACTGAAGGGACAGGGATTTGAATGTAAACTGTTTTTACCTAGAATTCCTGCCTTGGGTTATTATTTCTTTGTCTATAAGAGGACTTGCTTCTCATCGATTCTTAGTGGCTGGGACAACCAAACTAGTAATAAGACCTTTCATTCCCATTGCTCTTGAACACTTATTAGGCTGTACTGACATTAAGAATGAGGAAAAAAACTTCAAGCACCTTTAAATTTGTAGAGTCATTTCTGACCATCTCTGAACTCTTGGTGCTAGAAGCAGCAGGACATCCAAGATGACAGTTTAATGATCATTTGAGCAAATTAGCTATCCCAGGGTGCAGCAACAGGGGTAGAATTTGCTTCTAGTCTTACCACATGGCCTTAATGGCCCTAACAATTTTGTCTCTTTCTCTTCCCCTATGAAGTGAAGAGGGTTGAAGATTAGATGATTTCTAAGGTTTTCTAGCTAGAGCTAGAAAATTATTTGACTCACTAATTATTTGACCCAAAAATGAACATCCCATCAAAATCATTTGACCTGGGTATTGGATACAAGCATAGGTGGATTTACCTTGAAGCTAATAAAGTTAATGAAACTTAAACTTTAAGGTTCTTCCTTTGCAGGGGTCTTGGTCCAAGGCCCTGGGTCTAATTTTGCCTTAATAATTTGGCATTCCTTGTCTTGAAGAACTTCCCCCAAATTGTATAAGCTTCAGGCTTCCCAGACCTGAGTCCATATCTAGTTTACTAGAATATACGAGATGAACTTGGAGGTAACTGAAGGATTTTTCCAGCATTGTTTCTAACTGAGATGGTGAATAGTAAATCACGGTGAAGGAGCATTAAGACTCCGTTTAAAAATATATCACCTCTCTGTAAATTTGTTGGAATCTAGATAATTGTGGCTAGACATTCAGTATATCTATTTTTATAGGTCACATGGTATTAGAGGAATCAGACTCTTTGAAAGACAGATGTGTCTCAGGATCCAGCAGAGGGTCAGTTTAAGAAGATATTTGGGAAGATGCTTTGTACAGAAATGTATGCTTTTTCATTTATTCATCAAATATTTTTTAACACCTGAAACATGCAGGATGCTGGGATGATAGAAAACCAAAGACAGGAAGCTTATTCAGGTGCAAGTCCAAAGCTTTGTGGATGTACGGTTACCTAGAGAAATGAGATCTTGAATGAGAGTATCCAAAAAGATGTATGTGGTGTTACAAAAGCCAGGCGTTGATGGAGTGGAACAGTTCTCGGCTTTCATACACTAGATGGCACTGTGGGTGTGGAGGAAAGCTCTAAATTGGTTCTTTTGTTGCTTAAATCTGTTGCAAAAATTATGTAGTTGAGAAAACAAGGCTGTGTTATAAAACCTGTAATTTTAGGGGGAAGTGTGGAATGCATTCTTAATTACTTTGCGATTCAATATGCGTCCTCTTTTGGTTAGACTGCTCAGATTAGCATGTGGAGTTGTATGTATATGTCCCTTGTTAGAAGAAATTGATCATGCCCCAATTTTCTAATAATCACATTCAGCTCTCTCTGCCATCCCAATGGTCCTTTCCTTGAAATGAAGGTACCAATCAGTGGTCTGTTTCATGTAATGGTTAGCAATGATAGAGTCTACTGCAATTCTGCCTAATTCTAAGATTTGAACTTTGCTCTTTATTTCCAAGGCTTTTCTTTAATTGCCACAAAAATAACAATGCGAGAGGCTCACGAATCACTTCTGTACTGGCAGTCTGGTTGCCTCCTTTCACTGAGCCAGTGAGAAATATTTGATGGCATTCTCTTTGCTAATATGTCTTCTGTGAGCAGTTTCTGTTAGGATGGAACAATACTCTTTTGGGAGTTATGCTTGGAGGAATTTTACACAAAGGTTGTTAGGAAATCTCAGGAAATGTGAAAGCTGAAAATGTTTTAAAATCGGAGTTAGAAATAGCCTCAAACCTGTAGCCTTTTGATCAACCAGTAAAAAAAAAATCCCTCAATTTCAAGAGTTAGGTTACCTGGGATGACAAATTGGTACACATTTTCAATTATAGAAGTGTGTACTAAATCTGTGCTCTTTCAGCTATTAAAACTTTGACAATGGAAAAGGAAATCTTTGCTTATGTGGAACTCCTTTCAGTCATGAATGGAAACACCTATGGGATACTCAAGCTTGGGGAAGTAGAAATTAAGATTCAATGGGTTGTTTTGTTTTGTTTTGTTTTGTTTCAGGAAAGATCCTGGCATCTTGTTCGCTCTTTCTAGTAGGACAAACACAAGTGACTTGGATCTGTTGGGCCAATGTGTTATTTGCTCTGGAGAGCACACTTGCTTCTCAGAGATTGTACAGCCTCACAAAGGAGTGCCTAAAGCATCTAGGCTGTTGCAGATACGTCCCCAGCTCTCTCTCCATCTCTCCTTCCTCACAGATGATAACTAAATAAAGAAAATCGACAGTATTTACCACTTAACACCCCCTCTGAGACAGTAGGCAGTGACTTTTTAAAAGTTTTGTTCATTTTTATTTTTGTTTTTTTGCTTCATCACATTTTAGTACAATTGCTGTCTTTTCCTGGGCAGTAACGAGAACAACCTGGAGCAGTGGTTGGTGAGAAGTTTTGTTTTTGTTTTTTAACTAGATAGTGAAGTGCCATGGCCTGGAGTTGGAGGAAAGGGAGAGAGCTTAAAAAGTGGGCATTGGGGGAGGGGACAGTGGGTGGGGAAGGTAAAGGGAAAATAGTCAGGAGGCAGTTCTGTTCGGAAATGTTAACTGAAGACAGAAGGCTAAATCACAGGTGAAATGGAATGCGTGGCAGAGAGTCCCAAGTTTGAATTTTCTTACCATTGGAAAAACCAGGGAAGAACAAAAAATATTCAGAAATGGGGATGTGATGACAAAAGATAAATGTTTACTTATTTGACATAGACAGTTTTTTTCTTTCTTTTGAACCAATGGCGATTATTGAGTGAGTTCTGTGGTTTTTGTAAACATGACTGAAACCTACCCTCACAGGGTTTTGCCGTGTTTTGTTTGAAATAGTTTAAAATAGTCTACAAAGATCTCCATGTTCATTTTGAAAACATAACAAACCTTTCAAAACAGCCATAATCAGGGCAAAAAAAATATTGATGTTTCGTTTGCCTTTGTTTTGTTATAGAGAACTTCACTTCAATTGACTGCAAGCCCCCACCTCCTCCAAAAATAGAAAGGAAATTTCCACCTTATACTGGCTTTGGTTCTGAAGAGGACTCTCTGCGCTCCTGCATAGGCCTTGTGCCCACACCTCACCGGAAGAACTTCAGGAAGTGGATGGAAAAAGACAGGTGCTTGAGGGAACCATTATTTTCGTCTGATCTTTCCCAAATGTGTTCGGGGTTTATAAATATAGTCCTCATGATGAAACAGATGACACTCAACTCATCTAATTTCAAGTCCAGGGACATGTTGTTATAGCTTTTTAATGTAGTTGATTAACATGCAAGTATTAACGGGTTCTTGAGTGGTTATTTTATTTGTTTTTCAGATTTTTAAAGAAATTATTTTATTGAGGTCATATTGGCTTATAACTTTGTGTACATTTCAGGTGTACATTATTATATTTCAGTTCTGTGTAGACTGCATCGTGTCCACACCGGTAGTCTAGTTTTTATTCCTCACCATACATGCGTGTCCCTTTACCCTTTTCATCCTCCCCCCTCCCTCTAGACTGGTTAATTTATTTTTCCCAGTTTTATTGAGATATAATTGACATATATAACTATAGTGATCATGTTGTGCATACATCCCCAGAACTTATTTATCTTATAACTGGAAGTTTATACCTTTTGACCACCTTCATCTAATTCCCCCCCTCTCCACCTCCTGCCTCTGGCAACCACAAATCTGATCTCTGTTTCTATGAGTTTGGGTTTTTAGATTCCACATGTAAGTGAGATCATACAGTATTTGTCTTTCTATAACTTATTTCACTTAACATAATGCCCTTGAGGTTCATCCATGGTGTAGCAAATGGCAGGATTTCCTTCTTTTTTATGGCTGAGTAATATTCCATTATATATGTATAAAATCACATTTTCTTTATCCATTCATCTGTCAATGGACACTTAGGCTGTTTCCATGTCCTGGCCATTATAAATAGTACTGCAGTGAACAGAGGGGTGTAGGTATCTCTTTGGGACACTGATTTCTTTTCCTTTGGGTAAATGCTCAGACATGAAATTGCTGGATCATATGGTAGTTCTGTTTATAATTCTTTTCTTTTTTTTAAAGATTGGCACTTGAGCTAACAACTGTTGCCAATCTTCTTTTTTTCCTGCTTTTTCTCCCCAAATCCCCCCAGTACATAGCTGTATATTTTTTAGTTGTGGGTCCTTCTAGTTGTGGCATGTGAGATGCTGCCTCAACATGGCCTGATGAGCGGTGCCATGTCTGCGCCAGGATCTGAACTGGTGAAACCCTGGGCCGCTGAAGTGGAGTGCCCGAACTTACCCACTAAGCCACGGGGCCGGCCCCCGTTTTTAATGTTTTGAGGAACCTCCATACTGTTGTCTGTGGTGGCTGCACCAATTTACAATCCTGCCAACAGTGCACAAGGGTTTCCTTTTGTCCATATCCTCACCATTGAGTGGTTATTTTAATGTGTCATCTGGAAGCCCCTAAAGTCATATTATCCCAAATCTATGTTGCCTTTCTCTGTCTCTCTCTCTTACTATATATATGTATATATACGCACACACACACCTTTCCATATATGCATGTATATATATCTCCTCAAGATGGTCCCTAGGAAATGGTGTAGAGTAGGGGGTCACCAAATTTTTTCCTAAAGGGTCAGGTAGTAAGTATTTTCGGCTTTGCAGGCCATACAGCCTCTGTCACAACCACTCAGCTCTGCCATTATAGTGTGAAAGCAGCCAGAGTCCATAAACAAATGTGTGACTGTGTTTCAGTAAAACATTGTTTATGGACAGTGACATTTGAATTTCGTATAATTTTTACATATCACAAAATATTATTCTTTTGATTTTTTCAACCATTTAAAAATGTAAAAACCATTCTTACCTCAAGGCCATACAAAAACAATTGGCCAGCCATATTTGGCCCACAGGCTGTAGTTTGCCTACTCCTGGTTTAGAGGCTTCAGAGTTTTAAGTGTTTTTCAAAATGTTATTTGGCAATTAATGTGGTTTTAATTTGAGAGGTTTGGTTGAGTTCAGTAACCATAGGTTGCTCACACGGCTGAATATAATTGCAAAAGATGGACTTTCAAAAGTAGTCCTAAGATACACGAGGAAGCATCTGCCCCTGAGTCATGTGTCTAGACTGTGGGCACCGCCCATGGCTACTTTTTGCTTCTGCAGAGAGTGCAGGGCCTGGAGAGGGAAGTTGGGGGAAAAGTGATGGGAAAATGTTGCAGATGCTTGCATAGGATGCGGGCTAAACATTGAAGTCCTGTGTGAGGGAAATAATGGGTCAGGAGAACCTGTGGAGAAGAATGATAAAGGGAACATGTAGTAATGTAGCAAGATCAGGGGAAGGAGAAGAAAAAGGCAGCATACCGAATTTGATAAAATTTAATAAGGTCAGATGCTGTTGTAGAACATTTTGAAGTAGAGAGAGCCACAGTTTCGCTGTAACTGTAAAAATATGTTATTAAGAGTTGTGTAGAATGTCTAAAAGACTGCCTTTGCCACGACATGCTGTCCTTTGTCTTTCAAGAAATAATCCTTTATTTTTAAGGACTTTAGTGTTTTATTTTTAAGTTTTAGATCGATGCTACTCAAAATGTGGCACCCAGATTTGTTAGAAATGCTAATTCTTGTGCTGCATCCCAGACCCACTGAGGCAGAAGCTCTGGGGCTGGGGCCGCTACTGTGTCTTAACCAGCCTTCCAGGGGGTTCTGATGCCCACCAGAGTTTGAGAACCACTCATTTCGATACTTAAGAGAGACACCAACTTGTACTCCATCCTCCCTTATACATAGCAGTGTTTACAGTGAGGTTCCAGGGCAGGACTTTGGATGGATACTTTTCACTAACTGCTGTTTTTAAGGGCAGGCACCCAAAGGAGGAAGGCAGGAAAAATGTCCCTATTGTAAAAGGAGAGGGAATTTTTCTTATAAGTAAACAAGATGAAACATGATCCAGGGTGTTGCTTCTGGAACCCAAGGGAAACCAGTTCCTCGTGGGTAGTTCCTTAGTCTCTCTTTCTGTCTACACCATGTCAACTTGCCCACAGAGCACTGACTGTAGACAGCGTTCTACATCCTTGTCATGCTGTCATGGCTGGAGGATGGTGGTACAGGCATGAATGTCTCTAGTTTCATTTCTTTCTGTCCACTGCTCATTGTGTGCCAGGAATACACTTTCCTCAAGCTCCTCCCACACAGTGACCTTGTTTCCATAGAAACTGGCACATTCAGCTGGAGACTTATACATGAGTTTGAATAACCCAAGGTTTTAAAACTGTGAGAACCTAAGGAGGATGATCTTCACAAAGCAAACAAAGAACAGTCTCCTTAATGCAAATAAACTGTGAATTGAGACGTGCAATTGTACGTGACATATATTGATTATATATATTGCTATTAAAAATGTACTGGGTGCTAATTATTGTATGAGGTTAATGCTGATCTACTATGAGTCATTGGAGGAAATAGTTTCAAATTAAAGCACATGAGGTTTTTGACAGAATGAAGACCTTTATTGTCTGGGTAAAAATTGACTGTGGTGGCCTCCTGGACAGATTGTCTAGTCTGACTTGGGAGAAGCAGAATAATATCTTTCTCACTGCACCAGGCTGAATTAGTTACTTTGTTCTCTGTGTGCCCACAAAACTCTGCTGATCAAACCTCTAATACTGCTACTACTAATAATAAAAAGCAATTTGTGGTTACAGTATGCTAACTACTTTACAGTACTTGATCTCATTTAATCCTCAAAACTACCTCATAAAATAGATATTATTGTACCCATTCTTTACATGAGGAAATTGAGGCTCAGAGAGGCTAAACAATTTGCCAAAGCTCACACAGCTAATTTTTAGTTGAACTGGGATTTGAACCCAGGAAAGCCAGACTTCTGGAGTTCACCTTTCTTGCCACAGAACCTGTACTTATCACAGTGAGTGGCAATTACTTGTTGATGTAATTGTGATCTCCCCCTAGACCAAATGATCCTTGAGGGCAGAGACTGGCTTTTGTGCTTCCCTCAGAGTTAGAACAGTGCTGGCTACATACTTGGGGCTCAGTAAATATTTTGTCCAATAAGAGAAGGAAAGGATGAGTAAGTGAGTAAATAGAATAAACATTCACCCTTCCAGTTCTTAATGATGGATAGAAGAGACAGATGACTTTCCACCTGGAAGGCTATTATCCCCGACTTGTGCTTTTCATAACCATATAGCATCCAAAAATTCGTGGTTTAATCTTAAACTCTGTTTCAGATATTGTCCATCTGCTGTCTCCATCAGTCATTTTTCCCTCTTTCAATTTTTTTCCCCATCAATAAAAATAAGCCTTCTTGTGTCTTCTAATTATAAGACTCTATAGCTCCAGTTATTTTTAAGGCTTTCAGTAAGCCTGTAGCCCTGTGTGAGCCTTTCATTTTCTTAGTCAACAAATATTTACTGAGGACCTGCTATGGGCCAAGCACTGATCTAGGTGCTTGGGATACATCAGTGAACAAAACAGACACCTATCCTCATAGAACTTACATTCTACCTGGGGAGGCAGACAATAAACCATAAAGATAAGACATAAGTACATTCTGTAGTATATAGAAGGTGTTAAATACTATGGCGAAAATAAAGAAGGTAGTAAGTTGCTATGAAAAGAATAAAGGGGAACTGGGAGTGTGGGGCTGAGGCGCACCCCCAGTTTCAACTTTAAATAGTGTGATCTGGATAGACCTTACTGTGGAGAGGAACTATGTTCTAGGCACAAAGAACAGTTGGTGTAAAGGCCCTGAGCAGGGAGCTGACTTGGGATATGCAAGGAACAGCCAGAAGGCTGACATGGATAGAAGAGATGAGTAAAGGGTAGAGTAGACAGATTAAGAGAGGTAATGGGGGGATCAGATGGCATGGGGCCTTGCAGACCATTATAAGGATTCTTTTGACTTTGAGTGATAAGGGGAGCCATTGGGAGATTCGAGCAGAGGAATGACTTGATCTGACTTACATATTAAAAGAATCACTCCAAATGACTGTAGAAGGGCAACACTGGAAGTAAAGACCAGTTAAGAGGCTACTGCAGTAGTCCAAGAGAAGAGATATGATGGCTCAGATCTGTGTGAGTGCCATGGAAGTGATGAGAAATAGTGAATTCTGGAAATATTTTGAAGGTCGAGCCAATAGACTTTCCTGACAGATTGGATATGAGGTGTGTAAGAAGACAAGAGTTAAGAATAACTCCCAAGATTTCGGCCTGAGCAACTAGAAAGATGGAGTTGCCATCTACTGAGATGGGAAAGACTCTAGGTAGGGTAGATTTGGGACAACAACAGAAGTTAAGTTTTGAAACAAGTTAAGTTTGAGATGTCTATTAGATATCGAGTGGAGATATTGAGTAGGCAGTTGGATATACGAGTGTGGGATTTGGGAGAGAGGTGTGAGCTAGAGATAGAAATATGGAAGTCATCAGCATGTAGATGGTATTTAAAGCTTTTGAGACTAGATGAGATCACCAAGGGAGTGAATATACACAGAGAAGTGGATGACCAAGTTGTTCCTTGTAATCCCTGGGACATCCCAAATTAAGAGGTTGAGGAAAAGAGGAGGAACCAGCAAAGGAGACTGAAAAGGAGCAAACAAGGAGATAGGAGCAAAACCAAGAGAATGCAGCATCCTGGAAGCCAAGTGAAGCAAGAGTGTCATGGAAGAAGGAGTGATCATTTGTACCAGTTGCTGCCGATTGGTCAAGTGAGACACAAAAATGAACAATTGGAATTGGCATTGTGGAGATCATTGTTGACCTTGACAAGAGCAGTTTAGATAGAGCAAACCTAATGGAAGTGGATTTAAGAGAGAATGGGAGAATTCAAGACAGTGATTATAGATAACTCTGGGCTGTGTGTAGAAAAAGTTAAGACTTGGCTGCTGGACCTAGGAACTTAGCATTTGTTTTGGAACAATGGGAATAAACACATTTAAAGAAATAGCCAAGAATATAAGTCTATATGGTGCTAAATTGCATGCCGTAGATTATGGTAGGTGCAGGAAGCACGAGTAGGTGGTCAGCTGGGAGGGCAGCCATGGTCAAGGAGAGCTCTACTGATTGGGGCCCAAATGGATGGACAGGACTCTGGACAGGCACAGGAAAGGATAAGGGTGTGCCCTAGGGGAGGGGATGACACCAAGTGAAGACCTGGAAGCAGAAATGAGCACAGGGTGGGGCAGTAAAGGAAGTGGCTTGTTGTGACTTGAATAGAAGAGTGTATTATAGGTGGTCGTTACAAATAGTTGTATGTGTGTGTGTTGAACCTATTAATGGCCCAGAAAGCCAGATTGAGCAGTATAGGTGGTACAATAAGAAGCAGGGAAAATGCTAAAGTTTTTTGAGTGCTGGGAGTATTGTGATAAAAAGTGTTTAGAGAAGTTTGATAATTAGCTTATTAGTCAAGGAAATATCTGAAGATCCTTGCAGTGTTTTTTAAAGTGTGCTCTGGGGACCACTTCATCAGAATCTCCTGGGGAGCTTATTAAAAATGCAGGTTTCTGGGGATGCAAGCTAACTACTGAATCCATATCTCTGGGAGTAGGACTCCGGATTCTGCGTATTTAACAAGCTCCCCAGATGACTTTTATACACAATAAAGTTTGTGAACCGCTGATCTAAAGATTTTGTTTGAGTAGATTATATTCTGGATTGATGAGATCTCCAGAACACTAGAATTAGGTGGAAAAATGGCATATTAAATGTGAAAAAGCCACACTTAACATACACACTTATAAATTTATGTAAGTTCTAAGAAGCTAAATTTACAGTAGCATTCATTTGGCCTGACTTTAGACTTCATTCAGTGGTTTCAGTGATATTTCAGGCATCTGTAAAAGTTATGGGTCTTTCATGCAAAGGGGTTACGAAATTTGTTTGTTACTTACAAATGCAATCATGTACCAGAAAAGATGGTTGACAACGTATAGCTGCCTGTCCTGCTGTATGAGGTCTGTCTGAAGACTGGGAAACTAGGAACAAAGCAAACAGGGCTTTGGAGATCTGGCTGTTTTGTCCAGGCTGCCCTGGGGCTAGCCTTCCAAATTGCTACTTCCATCTCACACAGGTCTCAAGCTGGGAATCTTGGCGCCATGTTTTATTTTAGCCCTGCTTCTTTGGACACTTGAAGAAAGGGGCAGAGAAAAGTACTTTCTGCCTCTGCAAATCAGGAATATGTATTTTTGTTTTTGTTTCTTTTAAATCACTGTGACCACAAGGAAAGAATGAATTTCAGCATAGGAGAATCTGCAGGTGAGGACCTCCCTGCTTAGAGTTGTGACAGGAAAGTGACAAAGTACGTGGTTTATTTTCCTCTGTGCCTCCTTGGGATAATGATTTTGATTATCAAAGACCTCCCCAAGGGTTTAGTATTTGGTATAAAGTTCACTTTTCACTAGCTGGTATCTGCAGAAATGCTTCTGCCAACAGACCATAACTTAATTTCTTCAGTGACCAGGCAATCACCTTTGGGAACTTTCGATTCTAGAATTTGATCCCGTCTTCGGTCTACTCGACTGTTCTATTCATGCATAGAATTCTAAGTGCAAGTTCCAATCTATATGGATCTTACAACAACTTTCTAGAAACATTTATTAAGTACTTATAAAAAGTGTTCTACTAGACAATGGTTAATAAGACACAGTCCTTGTCCTTGGAAAACAGACTTGTAATGGCTACTTATGATATGGGTGATAAGTAATAATATTTAAGATAGCATTTAATATAGCGTTTGAAATGGAAAAGGTAATTTTTACCTTAAAGAGAGTTGGAGGGATCCTGGGGAACTGGGGGAGTGACTTAGGAGGGAGAGGATGTGGGGCTGAAAGAAAGAAATGGGCATGAGCAAGTGGGAGGTGAAATGGGGAGGCGGCCCCAGGCACCAGCAGGGCACACCCCCTGGAGTGCTCGGCGAGGAGGGCTGGGTCCTGTGCTTCTTGCAGCCTTGATTGTTGTGATTGTTGGCCAGCCTTGTGAGTAGAGAACAACCATTTAATGCAGCTGGTTTGAGCAGTGTGTTTATGACATTTGTTTTGGGTACGTTTTCCCAATGTGCTATCCTGGACATCTAAAGAGTGAGAGATATTTTAACAAACTGAGAAAATTTCTCTGCGTATAGATTTAGAACCTTAATAAGAAGTGGTTGTACTTTTTCAACTTCAGAGTTTATGCTACTATCTTAAACCCATAGCATAGTTGGCGAGGGGTGGTGAAGTGGGTGAAGGGGGTAAAAAAGGTACAAATTTCTAGTTATAAAATAAATAAGGTCATAAGGATGTAATGTATAGCATGGTAACTGTAGTTAATAATACCGTATTACATATCTGGAAGTTGCTAACAGAATAGATCTTAAAAGTTCTCATCACAAGAAAAAAATTTTTTTTCTTTTTTTTTGAGTAAGATTAGCCCTGAGCTAACTGCTGCCAATCCTCCTCTTTTTGCTGAGGAAGACTGGCCCTGAGCTAACATCCATGCCCATCTTCCTCCTCTTTACATGTGGGATGCCTACCACAGCATGGCTTGCCAAGCAGTGCCATGTCCACACCTGGGATCCGAACATGCGAACCCCAGGCTGCCGAGAAGCAGAACGTGTGAACTTAACCGCTGTGCCACTGGGCCGGCCCCAAGAAAAAAAATTTTTGTGACTGTGTATGGTGACAGATGTTAACTAGATTTATTGTGATGATTATTTTGCAATATACAAATATTGAAGCCTTATGTTGTATACCTGAAGCTAATATAATGTTATATGTCAATTATAACTCAAAAAACCCCCCAAAACCATAGCACGTCTTTTGTAGGTTTTTTTTACATACACAATGTATGGAAGATTACTTGTATAATGCTGTAACCCTCATTTCTCTTCCATTTAGCTATGGCTACATAAGCAATACTCTCCGTTTTTTTGCGAAACTAATTACACATGATTGTGCCGACGTGGACAGGCTGTTTGTTATTTCATATTTTCTCAGTGATGACACACTTTCAGTGTTTGAACCTATAGAGAGGAATTCAGGTAAGAGACATACCTCTTGTAGCAATTTCCTCAGACCAATTAACTGTCTCTTCATTTTGAGAGTTAGGGAGTATGATCTGATTTTGTAGCCTAGATCTTCTAAGATAGTGGCTTTCATTTTTTTTTTTAACCACTAAAGTTCATTTTACAAAGGTCTTTTAAATGGAAACCCAGACATAAAAAATAATAAAAGAGGAACAGTTTTGGTTGGTTCAGGACTGGGGGACTAGGGACACCTCCTTTTGGCCACTGTCCCCCCTTCCTCTGTGGCCTCTGAGGTACCTCTGTAGGATTCAAGGGCTTCAAGATCATGGTTTGGCTACCACCAATTCCACTCAGCCAGCAAGACAAGAGGAAATCTGGATTCTTGATAGTACCACTTAGAAAAGTTTTACTTAACTATAAGACAGGAATCCCAGATTAACAAATTCTGCCTCCCTGAAAAAATTTTAAAACCCTGATTTGTACCGTTTGCCAGTTTCCATGGTGTAAATACCCCAACCATGGCCAATTTCAAGCAACCAACAGTTTAACAACTGGCTTGCAAAAGCCGTGAAAGTTTATCAGCTCTTCTGAGCTTGTATGAACCACTCAGCACCCCAATGAATAATGAATGAATGTATAGCTAAGTCAAGTTCCACAGCGATTTGAATAATGGACCAAATCTTAAATATGAAATCGAATAGGGATGAATATGCAGTCGTGCTCTTAAAGGTCAAAAAGCCAAGTCTGTCTGTCTAGAATGGAGAAGATGTGGCCAAATTGCAGCATGCATAAAACAGAAATGTTGATGGTAGTCAACTATGAGCTTACTAGTAGTAATAGCAGCCATGATTGAGTACCTACTGTTATCCTTATAAAAACTTTATGTGGTTAAATTTTGTGTTAGTTGAGGTCCTCCAAGAGGCAAACCTGAAGTTGAGAGATTAAATGTGCAAGAAACTTCTTAGGGGAAATGCTGGTGAGAGAAAATGTGGAAGGATCCAGAAGAGTCTGGGAAAGCCGTCAGACTGCAGTGCATGTCTGATTCCTGCGAAGAACAGAGGAAAGGAAGAAAGGGGGAGGTCTTAAACCGCAGTGAAGTTCTAAAGAATGTTTTGGCAAGGCTGACTGGGAGTCCTAGAGCCAAAGTCACTAGTCGGAGGAGCCCCCCGTGTTGCAGGAATGGGCCGGCCTTAGTATCCCTGCTTTAGTTAGTCATTTGTTGGCAGCACCCTGTGGGAGGCATGACCTTGGCACAAACCTGGGGATAAATTTCAGAACATAGCAGCTGGGGCCTTCCATCAGCTTTGTTCCCCACGGTAGGTGATCTGAGAGTTACATTTTCATAGCCCCACAAATTTTACTCCCATTTTACCGATATTTCAGAGAGGTTCAGAGAGATTAAATAACTCCCAAAGATCATCCAGCAAGCAAGTGACAGAGCCAGGATGGACTCCAGCTCTATTTGGCTCCAAAGCCTAGTCTTTTCACCACCTATGGTTTCTGAATATGGTAGGAGGAGTGTGATGAAGCTGAGCCCGAAAGTTCATCTGGTCTCAAGTTGTATTCATAGGTCTTCAGACTTCAGTTCAGTATCAGAAGATACTGGAGTCCCATTTTCAACCCTGCTCACTGCTTTCCAAGAGGTCAAAAACCAAATAATGCTCAGAAGAGAGCAGATCAAATGGTGGTAATCCTGGAAAGTAAGAAATATGAGGCATTGCAAAAAGAAGCAAAGATATTTTACCTGTAGAAAAAAAGAGGTAAAGGGACTCCCATAGTTATCTTTAAACAGTTAAGTAAGCTCCTTTCCAGAAGTGGGGCATCTTACACATCAGCTTAAGTGTAAGACATCATCTGGGACAAACAGGTAGAAATAAGCTCAAGTGAAGAATTTTGTACCTGGTACTGTTCAAACATGCTCTAAAGATGAATATCTTCCTGATGTCCCAGTTCCTAGAATGCTGCTGAGCATATGGCAGGTACTTGGCTAAGTGTTAATTTAAGTGTTTGGATTGGGAAGGGAGTAGAGAGAGGAAAGAAAAGGCTGGAATGCCATACCACTTGTTTCTTTACACTCTCACCTAGAAAGTCTCATTTCTTCACCTATTGCCTCATTCGTTCCTTAAGCCTGAGAGTAATAGGCAATATGAGTTCACAGCTAAGTTGTTTGTGTTTGAGCATATAGTAACTCCAAAGGCAAGCTGTCTAGTTCTTTTAAGAATAAAGCCTACTCATCAACTTTTCTCTTTTTCTATAGGGCTTACTGGTGGGATGTTCTTGAAAAGAATTCGTGTTAAGAGGCCTGGACAAGAAGTCTTTAAAAGTGAACTGTCGGAATATATCAAGGCTGAGGAGCTGTATGTTGGAGCCAGAGTGAACGTGAATGGCTACCTATTTCTTTTGCTCAATGCTGATGAGTACACCTTAAACTACATGGAGAAGCATTCAGATAAGGTAAACTTATTTTGTATAATTCTCGACTTGCCCCTCAGCACTCTGCAATCTGTGTTTTTCTTTCTCTAGGCCTTTTCTTCTTCATCTTGCCACCAGTTTTACATTGTGCATTCACACATGGGCATGAATAATGGATCTGCGCAACTTGGCCACAGGCCCTGTCACAGAGGCCAGGTCCGGGTCTACTCTGTTTACATGCTGGGTCCTCCACTGCCCAGCATCACGGATGCCAGGCACAGGCAGGAGGCAGGCCCAGGGTTGAATCAAGTTTCCTGGGTTTTCTGCTGATACTGACAATGTTTCAGAAAGAAATTCAGCAACTATAGGAAAGGAAGAAAATCTGGCGCCACACACTGTGCTGTCCCAGTTAATCGGCACAGGCCTACAGAGGAGGCCAAGACCTGAACAAACAGAAACCCCAAGGAAATCTGATAGTTGCTGGGGCTGTAACTTCCCATAACAGGAGCCACCTGAGGCCTAAATAAGAAGGCCAGGACAAATTGACAACAGTGAGCTCAAAGAGTTTTTTCATTTGAAATAAGATGGCAGATGGGTACTGTTACTAAAAGCACTGTTTTGGCAGTGCTGTTCAGTGAAAATAACATATCGATAAAATCTTGATTTTAAGTGTGGACTAGTTTGGTGTGCAAACATGTGTATATTTGAGAATCATTATCCAATATTGAAAAATCTAGAAACAATTTTAAAAGTCCACTTGTAAGTCGTAATATTTAGGCACCAATTATATATATACAGTACCAATTTTATCTCATATATAAAATGCTCAGGGGTACGTTGCTAACATCATTCTCTCTGTGTATATCACATCATTCATGTCAGTTTGAGTCCCTGAGAGTCAGATGCCGAGACAGAATTAGACATGCAAGAGATGTATTGGGGGAAAACTCATATGAAGGATGAAGGGGGAGGGAGAAGGAGTAGGTGGGGAGCCTGAGATGTGGGTTTGCCTTCTGAGAAAGGAGAAGGAAGGAAGGAGAATGGGGTAGGAAGAGCCTTAGATGCAGTGCAGCTTTGAGAAAGTCTTGGCCAGGCTGATGGGGACCCCTAGAGCAAAGACTGCCCAGCAGAGAAGTCCCACATCAGGGAGGAATGGCCCAGCCCTGGTACCCTCTCTGTGCTCAGTCGTTGGATAGGAACAGTCAAGGGAGAGTGTGGCCTTGGTAGGAATGCTGCAGTGATCCTGAAGGTGCAGCAGCTGGGGGCTGTCAGCTAACAACGCTCTGCTCTGCAAAGTCTCTCTTGGGGAGAGGCCCAGGCGACATCATCTCTCCATTTGCAGTGTTAGGAATTCAGATTGTCTTAAAACACTGAATTCAGGTGACAGGCTTACTGATAGGGCAGTTAGATTTCTGGAAACAGCAGGCTTGGCTTGGAAATCTGACTCTACACTTAATAGCTGAGGGGCCTTAGACATGTATCTTCCCTGAGCTTCTCTTTCCTCAAGTAACAAGAGTGCCTATTTTAGAGAGTTGCTATGAAGATTAGATGTGAGAATGTGTGTGAAGTGCTTAGCTCTGTGTGGCCCATAGCGAGCCAAGTCCGGATTCGATTTATAATAGCTATTGTAAATTAGGGTTTAATTTTCAAACACAGGGTAAGCCTATCCCTTAATATAAATATATACACCATGAATATATATTTTTTAAGATATACAGGGCTTTTCTCCTTTCAGAAAGATGAAAGCAGGGTAGGACATTATCTGGTATCAGCATCCCAAGTGAAAACTGCATTATTTTAAAACTACCCTTAACAAGGACAGTCTAAGCAGAGAAAGATTAATACGCTCTTTAATATCAGTCTGAGGAGTCTTTTCAAAAGAGCTAATAGATCCTATCATGGAAATAGATTAAAGGAAATGCAAAAAGGAGGGGTGGGGGTGGAGGGGCTTCACAATAGGTGCCAAATCCCCTGGTGGAAGAGAGGGAACTTTATACTAAATTACCGTCAATGTTTTTATTTTCATATTTAGTCTTCTTATTTTTTAGCTCTTGGCTGTAATTGTTTACAACCTTATGCTTTACTGGATCGAATAAGGAGTATTCTTACAGAGTCAAAAACCGGATCACAGTGTGGGAGACAGGAACTGGGGGCTGCCTGAGAGTGAATGTAAGGGGATTGCAGTGGTGCAGACCTGTGACACCCAACCTTATCTGCTCAGTGCATTGCCTGGTGGCCAGCAGTTCCAGGGCCCCACTCTAAAGATCTGGAGAAAATGGGGGTGTACTTATCCGGTTTTGAATCCCCATTCTCTTCATTAGGGTCTCCCAACATATTGGGCCAATGTCCAAGGGTGAAGGGAGGAGGCTGAGGTGGAAGCAGGGGTTGTTTTCTTATTCCCGTGGCCTGCTGTCGCTTAAGCTCATTTCTCTCAGATCTGGGGCTATGCTAATGTCACTCATTGTCCTAAAGCCTTAAATGAAGAGATACAGATCTATTCCTGTCTACTCTGTGTTGATCTCTATGAAAAGACATGCCCAGCTAACTTCAGGCTCACAGTGTGAAGTCTCTTTGCTGGCCATCAGAAAGATTGGGCTCCCTATGTCTCAGGCATATTTAAATATCTTTCCTTTCTTTTCCCTCTTCCAGTTTCCTATGAGCAGCATTGAACTTGCCTTACAAAAGCTGAAAAAACAAGAATCAAAATCCGAAGAGCTCAGGAATGTATTTATAGCTGCTGACGATGAGCAAAGAAAGATGGTGGATTATAATACATTCAGGTAAGTCAGATTCTGCCAGCAATAATCTGTTTTCCCTTCAAGATCCTCCAAAGAGCAAAAAGAACAATTTCTTCCTTAGTGCTTCTTAATTTACTATATACTTTTTATTAGGAATTGGCATTTCTTTGCATTTGTATTACTTTGTGGTCATGTTTTGCCCATTTCTAGTCAATTTTATGCATTTGTATATAAAAGAAGTTTATAGGCGAGAACAGAGACAAAAGCATAAAAAGTCAGTTGGTCACATTGTCTTGTGAATCATGGTGTCGAAGGATCGGGGAATGCTGGGAAAGGTGCATCTGAGTGAGAAAGGCAGAAAAAATGCAGCTAAGAGCACCCCTCCAAAATCTGGGGAACAGAGGAAGGGCATTTCCCTAGGAATGCCATCCAGGTGGAGAAGAGAGTGGAAACTGTACTGATTATCAGAGAAGAGATGATATGCATGCATCTGTGTGTATGTAGACTCACACACATCTGTGTAATTTGAAAGACAAAAAAACATAGAAATCGAGGGAAAAATATATGACAGTAGTTAGAAATATTATAAGAAATCATGAACAATGAAGATTTTCTCTAAGGTAAAGCTGAATTCTGGGACTGTCCAGTGGTTGAGCTAGGCACATTTCCAAACAGCAAAATCAAATTCAGGGTCTAGTACAATTGTGAGACTTCTTAGCCTGAAAACAAAGTGAATGAGGAGTGTTCAGGAGAATGTAAATTAAATCATGGATGGAGGACAAAGGGGACTTTCTCTTTAGGCTGAGAATTCTGGCTCCTGAAAACAGTAGTGGTTGAAAGCTATATGGGAAACTCAGCTTGACACAGTCAAGATGTGGGCTGAGAAATGAGGAAGTAAGCCCAGGAGAGGGTGGCAGGGAGGTCTTTCCAACTTTGTGTCTGAAGTCGCTTATTGCGTCAACACCTGGTGACCTGAGCCCACCATTAGGCCTAAAGTGTCCCCAAATCTCACTTATTGTTTTAACAAAACTCTTTTGTGTCTCCAAAATGTTTTGAGAGAAGCAGTCAGAGGACATATTTTCATTGTTTGGAATTCCCAACCTTCTGGGATCAATAAGAATTTATAGTCCTTTGTTATTGTTCATAGTAATACGCATGTTCGTGGCCTTTTGGAAAATAAACAGAGTAAAGAGCAAAGACAATCGCTCAGGCTGTGGACTACTGGAGAGCAGTGGAGGAGAAAACAAATTTCCATCAGAAATGAGGGAGTGTTTTTTTATTATTATTATTATTTTGTGTCCTTTTACGAAAGCCTCCATTGTCCCAATACTCTAGCAAAGTCTATTGGAAACACTTTAGTGAGTTTATGGGGCTTTTTGGGAAGCACTTAGGCCAGGCAGGAGATCCAAGGAGGAAAAGTTGCTCTGCTGATGGAGGCCTGACCCGCATTGTGGGTGGAATAAAGGACCGCCAGCCACACTGTGTGATTGGAGGATGGCCTCAAGGCGCTGCTTGCTCCGAATGAACTGGTGGTTTCCAATCTTTAGGCCCTCTCCTGGCCAGAAAGCCCTTAAGATGAAAATCAGATAAGGTCATGCTTGGCTTGAAAAACCCGTCGGTGGCTTGCCATTGTCCTTACAATAAGATCCAAACATTTTATGCAGCCAGCAGGGCCATGAGTGATGTGACTCTGTATTTCCAGTGTCATTACTTCTTTTTCTCCAACCCTGTCTTCTGTCCTCCCTGGCTGTCACTCAGTTTCTCAAACACATCAAGCTCTTTCCCACCTCCAAGCCTATGCACATGCAGTTCTCTCTTAGAATGTCCACACCACCATCCTTTTCATGGCAAACTCTGGGACTTACCTTAAATGTCATTTTCTCAGAGGGGCTTTCTGTCTAACTATCTTGCCTAAAGTAGATCACTCACTGTTACTCTTAGCCCTTATTTATATTTTTCACAGCACTTAGCACAACTTGCAATACTTTATTTAGATATCTGGACTTGGTGTGTGTGTGCTTGTGTGTGTCTTCTCCTATTAGAATGTGAACTTCCTGAGGGGCAGGGACCTCGATGGCCCTGTTCACAGCCCTATCCCCAGCACCTAGCACTTGCCTCAGTACAGATCATAGTTCCTGAATGGAATAATGAACTGCTAGAATTATTCTTGGGGATTCTAGTTTGGAGATGGTGGCGCTGTCTCCAGATGAGAGTGTAGACCAGGAGTCAGGACGTCCCAATCCATACCACATGCTTGGGATTGGGCACGGTGCCTCTGTGCTTGGCCCACAACTGTGGGTTCCAAGCTCGTGTTCTTCAGCCTTCTTCTTTGCTCCTCACGCTCTTTCCTGAGCAAAGGCAAAGGAACTACATAGCCAGTCCCTATCAAACCACACCCTAATTTAATTCTGCGCTTGGTGCTTTTACTAGCTAATATTTTTCTTTTATTTATATGTGCATGTATATTTGTATATTCTGGCTCTTCTCACCAGAACATAACTTATTTGAGGGCAAGGGCCTTCTCTTTCTTGTTTTCTGCTTTAGCCTTATCACTTTTCACAGTGCCTTGCAGATAGGAGGGTGTTCATAAATGTTGTTGAGTGGCTACATTTTATTCAGCCCTCATTCCGTTGGCTGTCAGCTGAAGGCTGAGTTCTCCGTATTAGTTCCTCAAGCTCAGATTTTTCTCCTGAACTATAGATCTGGAGATGTGAATGCCTCCAGGATATCTGCCCCTCGAATGTCCCTTAGGCATCCCAAAATAACTTCCTCTAAATTGACCTCATTTTCTTCTCCCAGGAAAGTTGTAGCCAAGGACCCTATCTTGGTAAAGGCCTCCATAGCTGTCCCCAGGGCCTGGGCAAGGGTCTGCCTTGTCTCTCCCCTATCTTGACCTCTCCTGACTTCTTGAAATTGCAGTTCTTAAACTACCTTTTTCCATGTCTAGCTTCACTGTTGCAGTTCAGCTTTTCATCGCTCTTCACTGGGACTCTCTTGAGAGCTGCGTTAACTGATCTCCTCTTCTTAACCTTCATCCTCCAAAGTTTTCCCAGAGTGACCTTCCTAAAATCTGGTTATGTCATTCCTCTGCTCTAAGCCCTGCATCAGCTCCTCATTGTCTCCAGGGCAAATCCCAACCTTTCAGTGTTTCACGTGAGTTTGGTCATGATCTGACCCTTGCCTACGCCTCTCTCCTTATTTCCATCTCACTAGAAGAATACTTTTGTGGAAGTCCCCATTTATTGAGCACTTGCTACAGGCCAGACATCATGCTAAATGCTTATCTACTATCCACTGGTAGCCCCTGTGAGTTATTTGTTTACTTCCCTGCCTCCACAGTTGGCTCCTGCCAAGTACAATAGATGTTTGTTGAATAATTTAATGAATGGCCCAATTTCTCAAGGAACATTCAGTCTAAAGTTTGCAGCAAACAAGTAAATAATTGATTACCTTGCACTGGGGAAGGGCGATCTTTCTCTCTGACTGTAGGGGAGTCAGGGAGAGCTAGGCCTGACCTTCACAAGCCAAGTGACTTGGGAAACTCACTTCACCTACCTGCACCTCACTCTTTTATCCATATGATGGTTTCAAAGGCCCCTTGTAGGTGCTGACATTCTGAAACTCTTAAAATAATAGGCTTATAAATACACTTGTAAAATGTTCCCTTTTCAAATTTGTGCATTGAAATAGTAGAGTAGGCAGGCAGAGGCAGGATTGCAGCATGGCACCGTAGGTGACTTCACCTCTGTGGTCCTGACTCTCTTCTGCTTACATACCTGGCACTCTCGGTATACACCTGGGGCCCAGAGCCTGGGCCTGCTGCTCTGGGCAGTGGTCCAAGCCCTGGGCATTTCCCTTCTTCTCAGAGATTTGCACCTTTTCTCAGGGAAACCTTGAGGGCGGGAACTAATACACTACCTCTGCAAAAGTTGCCCTGGTTGATAATGGATTAATGTATGGACCTTCCTGAGATATTTGTGTCAAAATTGACCTGAAAGAATGCAGGGACAGATGGAAACAGGAGGCATTCTGGGGAGGGAAAGTTTCTCTTCTGCCTTGTGGGGGTCGCTAGTTCTGCCTCTAGGCGGTCTGTCAGATTGGCCTGTGAGAGCTGCTAATTGTTATCCAAGAGAGTGCAGAGAGCCTTTCTCAGAGCCTCCATCCTGACAGGCGGATTTCAGCAGGGAGCCGGGCAGGGATTAGGCTTGGCAGGGCTGTTTTCTTTTGCAATTGGGATCATGGGCAGGGTGAGGCTTCCCGCTGTAGGCCTGGACTCTGAACCACGGGTGGCAGCAGCAGCGAGGGCCCCATGCCAGCCAGGGAAGACGTGGCCGGTCCCTCCCTTCGGCCCCCTCGCTGAGCCTTGATCTACCCATCAGAGGTGACACCCACCCCATGTAGCCTGCATGTATTTTGGTTTTCTGTGTACTCACCTCTTCTCCCCACCTGGGTGGAGCTCTCAGAGGGCAAGGCTCATGCCCGGTTCACCCGTGTGTCTTTCCCAGATACCTCCAGTGCCATGTCTCAGGCCTCAGTGAACGTAGTAAGTTACTACACAGTTCTTCCTCAGACTCCCATTATCAATTGTAGGGTCAGGAGATTTCCTGTAAACATTCCACGTAATAAATTCATTCTACGATTTAGAACCTCGAGAAAATTTTCTCTCTTTTAAAACTAAAATTCTTCCTGAGGGAGGTTGAATGATATAAATAGATCCAATTTTGGACTTGCAGATCTGAAGCCAAATCTCACTTCTAGCATTTGTCAGCTTGGTGGCCTTGAGTACTTGCTGAACAATGTTTTCACTTGTAAAATGGGGATAATAATACCTCCTCATAGAGCTATTGTGATGAATAAATTTGATAATGTATGTAAAATTCTTATTGTAGCACACTGTAGCGTGTAGAGGACACTAGAAAATGAAAACCCTTTATCCCAATAGTTGCAACTTGATGTCACTGAAAATAGTAATAGCAATCTATGCCCTATCTTTGGTATCTCAATAAGTTACATATTTACCCATGATGAGGTCATTGAAAACGTTCTTTATTAATGAGTTTGAAAGAAACTTTTTACAAACCTGAAGGCCATGAAAGTGGAAAATAAACATCAGCGTTGGTAGACCAACGTTGGGAAACATTAATATAAGTCACCCTATTACTGTCCTTTACTTCAAGGAAGAAGATTGTAAATTTAGTGCCTAAAACATTGTAATGATCTCATCCTGATTTATCTCAGACATTTGTCTCTCCCTTTATGTGGTTTTGCTCTGTCTTTATTTGAACAACTCTGTACGTTGTTATTAGTGTTTTTATTGTAAGCTGTCTAACATCTTTTAAGGAGGCCACTAGCCTATGAATCTATACGTAGAAAACCAAAAACAAAGACAAACAAATTCCAAACGCTCTCAAACATCTACTCTCATCGAGAACCAAATAGACACTTTGACAGTGTTCCTACCATATCTTTGAGATGGGAGCCTCAGCATATATTTTCGAAAGCAGCATTTTGAATCTTCCTTAAAGCATTAAATATAAATAATGTGATGTCATAGAAAGAATGCTGGCCTGGAAATCAAAAAGACCGAGATCTTTGATTTGATTTTGTCACTGCCTGATGGTGGTGTTTGTATTGGTGAGGGCTTAGTTTTAAAAAGCAGAATCCTCTCTGGCTAGTTAAGCAGAAAAGGATTTTATGAAAAGGATCCTGGGTGGTTCACAGTATCTTTGGAAGGGCTGGAGAAACAAGCTGGAGGCTAAGTTCTAGGAACAGTGCCCAGAATTGAGCTGTAGAACTCGTCTGTTGAGAAAATGGCCTGTGTTACCACTGCACCACCCACGACTCATTGCTGCATTTGCACCTCTGCCAAGAACTCGATTTTACCGTAGCCATTACTACCACCGCTTTTGGCAACCTTGAGTCCTTTGCCACCCCTGAAAGCTGGACCCCTGTGACGCCAAATGTGACCCACACTTAGCGGCTTTCTTCTGTTAATCCCTTCCAAGTCAGTGTCTTATGTAAGCTTCTCTGATTGGTGGAGCCTGGATCACCTGTATGTTTCCAACTACAAGGAAGGCTGGGAAATTGACCTCTGGCTTCCATGTTGGGGTGACGGGGAACATAATGTGGGAATTTCCCCAAACATAGAAGGGTGATTTAAAAGGTGCCCTTTTCATTTGCCATGATAGCAAATCCAAGCCAAGATGAGCCAAACAGGGAACATAAAATGTTGACATTAGGGACTAAACTCCTTGTTTGTAACCAAGCAAAACTCTTGCCTAGTTTAAGCACTTTGCAGATACTGTTCTGACCCACCACGCAGCTAAACAAAATACACAGTGCTCCTCTACACTGCTGCTTTTGCAATCTCTGACACACCTTTCTGAGTTTAAATTGCCTTAAATGAAGGTATTGGATTAGATTCAAGTTCCTAGATTGAAAGCTGGCAATTGTATTTTGTTTGGCTTTTGTTTAATGCTTTTAAAATTAGGAGTTTAGACATAAAAATCTATGTATCTGGCACCTCTTGGAAAATAGAAACTGGGCCTACGTTTTCCCATGGCAACAACCAGTTGGGGGTGAGTGGTGGCTGTCTTCCTCAGATAGAGCCTGCTCTCTGTATTTCTTTCCAGTCTCTACAGTTCCTTATTGTCTTATACTTTCTCCCATTTATCTTACCTGCATACCCCAGTAGGTACTTGACTATGTACCATTGGATCAGATCATTATAAAGTCCTTTCCAGCCATAAAATTCCATTATTTTGTTACCCTAGGTATAGTGGAAATAGGCATTTAGGAATCACTGTACAAATAGCCCAAAAAAGAAGTGAAGACTGATTTTTACAGTAGAACCCGAGTATGATTGTATACCTAAAAATCCAAAAGACTCAATTTAAAAATGGTTAGAACTGTTAAGAGTACTCAGGAAAGCAGCCAAATACAAGAAAACTACATAAAAAGCAATAGTTGTACTTTATACCAGTAATAACCAGTTAGGAAAATTTGTGCAACAGGGGGTACTATTTGCTATAGCAATAAAAATTATGAAATATCTGGGAATAAATTGGACAAGAAATGTGTAAAACCAAAATGAATTCAATTTCAAGACTTTATTATATCTCGGGAAGACACTATAGTAACAATTCTAATCTGTCCAAATTAATCTAGATTTGAAGCAATGCCAATCAGAATTACAAGGTGGTTTTTTGTTATTGCTGCTGTTAGATTTGGTTTTGTTTTGCAAGGTTAGGGGAGAGAAATTGGCTCATTGATTATGAGGTCCCTCAAGAAAAATAAGGGATTGAGAAAATGTTGAAAAAGAAGAATATTAAAGTCTAGATACTAGAATTTATATAATTTATAGATATTTGAAAACATCGTAATGTATTAGAAGAGGAATAAACCAAAATATCAGTGAAATAGAGTTTAGAGTCTATAAAAGACCCATTTTTATGGACTTTATTGTAAGGTATAGGTGGATAAGTTTTCAAATCAATAGAGAAAGAATGGATTGTTAATAAAGGCTTCAGTGACAATTGACTGGGAAACATTTAATACATTTTTATTTTGTGGTAGGGCACAGTCTCCAAAAACCATAAAGGAAAAGTTGACTGCATTGACTGTAGGAAAATTTTATATTTCTCTATAGCAAAAGATACCACAAACAAGCTTAGAGGACAAGGGACAGACTGAGAGAAAATATTTATAACTAGTATAAGAACCAGGGGATGAATGATAAGGATTTATGAAAAACTCCTATAAAATCAACAGACAAAAGTGAGTTAAGGACAGGAATAGACAATTATCAGAAGAAATACAAATAGCCTTTAAACCTATGAAAAGAAGCCCAGTAATGGTGCAAGCTGAAACAACAATGAAATATAATTTCTACATATTATATTGGCAACATTTTAAAAGAATAACATAACTGACTCCAGATGAGCATGTGGCATAACAGCTCCTCTCATTTTCTATTGATAAGAGTTTAAATTGGTTGAGCATTTTGGAGGACAATTGGTACTTGTCTGTCCAATGTTTAGACCCTTTTACCTAGTAATTGCACTTTTAGAAAATTTTTATTCAGAAAAATTTTGACGAGTGGATTGTAATAGATGTATGTGTACCCATACACATACAATATTTATTGCAGCAAACTTTGTAATAGCAAAAATCTGGAAAAATCAAGCGGCCAACAATAGGGGAATAGTTGGATGCATTCTATTGCATTAGTTTAAGACAGTACTATTTAGCCATTAGGAAGAATGAGATAGACTAAATATGCATACCTGGAGAAATGTTCAATGTGTTAGTCAGGATTGGCCAGGTAAGACTGCAATAACAACTAACCCCCAAATCTCAGGGAATTAAATTAACAAAGGTTTATTTCTTACTCTGTGTATCTATTGTTGTTATCAGGGAGAACTTTTTTCATAGTAGCCACTCAGGACAGAACAGCCACTTCCTTGAATGTACTGATCCCTGTGCCAGAGAGAGAAGAGAACTTTGTAGAGTTGAGCCCAATAAATTCTCAGCTGGGAAGAAATACATATCATTTATACTTTTAGTTCATTGGCTAGTACTAGCCATACAGCCCCACCCATATGTTCAGAAGAAAGAGGGAAAGCAGATGTTGCTGAACAGCACTAATGGTTACCATGTCATGCTGTTTTATAGATAAAGCAAAATTCAGAAGTCTGTGTAATATGATCATATTTATGCCAAAAATCTAACAGTTATATGTGCATGTATGTTTATATAAATATTTCAAGGATGGTGTATCCTTTGAAGAAATGCTAGAAGGCTATAGCTAGGAGGCTATAGAGTATGCCTTTTTGTTTGACGTTTTTTTTTTTTTAACAACGAGCAATTGTCAAAATAAATAAATAAATAAAAAGGTAAAAACAAAACCCAAACAAATAAAACCAAAAAGCCTGGGCAAAGAGTGCTAAACATTTTCTATTTCTTGCTTCAGTTTCCAGAAAGAACTGATAGCAAATGCTGGCAAAATGTTCTGAGCAAAAGTCAACAGTCTCGGAATCATAGAGCAGGGTATGACTCGTTCGACTTACTGCTTCACTCTAATTATTGATTAGACTCAAATAATTGCAACATGCTTACTTAAAATTCTTATAGCTCAAATTATTTTATATTAGTGTTACAAAATTCCAGAGCTTTAAAATTAAATTTTGGAAGGAATAGTTTTTATAGTTTTCAAATTCTTATCAAATTAACCACAAAATCTTATCCATTCATTTCACCCCAACATTTTATAAAAATTTTAAAACATTCAGAAAATTTGAAAGGATTGAACACCCAAATACCCACCACTTACATTGTATCATTAACATTTTATTATATTTGCTGTATCATGCATCTTTCCATTTGTACATCTCGCTATCCATCCATTAATCCATCTTAACTTTGGAGCATTTCAAAGAAAATCACAAACATCAGTTATTACCCTCTAAATATTTCAGCATGCTTACCATTTATTTACAGTTCTTTTCTTTTGATGTAAAATTTGTATTTAATAAAATGTGCAAACCTTAAGTGTACATTTGCTGAGTATTGACAAATGCATACAGCTGTGCAAGCCAAATCACTATTAAGACATAGAACATTACCATCACTCCAGAAACTTCCCTCCTACCCCATCCAGCTCAGTTCCTGTGCATATTCCCCATTTAAGAGGCAACTACTGTTCTGATTTTTTTCACTGTAGACGGTTTTTTCCTGTTCTAGAATTTCATATAAATGGAATTATACAGCATGTATTTTTTTGTGGAATATCTTATTCAGTATGATTTTGAGATTCATCCATATTGTTGAGTGTATTGGTAGTTCATTCCTTTATATTCCTGAGTAGTGTTCCATTATATGAATATACCACCATTTGTTTATTCTCTCCACTGCTGATGGATACCTGGGATATTTCCAATTTTTGGCTAATATAAATAAACCTGCTCTGAACATTCTTGGACAAATAGTTTTGTGAACATAAATTTTTATTTCTCTTGGTTACATACCGATGAATGGAACTGCTAGGACATAGGTATATATTTAGTTTTCAAAGAAACTACCAGACCTTTTACCAAGGTGGTTTTACCAGTTTACATTCTCCCTAACAACGTACAGTCTAGTTGTTTCATAATCTTGCCAACATTTGGTATTCTTAGGCTTTTTAATTGAAGCCATCTGGTAGCTAAGTAGTGTCTCATTGTAGTTTAATTTGCATTTTCCTGATAACCCATGAAGTTGAAGACATTTTTCATGTGCTTATTGGCTATTTGTATATCTTTTTTTGTGAAGTGCCTTTTCAAATCTTTCGCCAACTTTTTTTGGTTGTTGTTTGTTATATTATTGAGTTGTAGGAGGTTTTTAATATTTCCTGGATACTAGTCATTTCTCAGATACATGTTTTATGAAGATTTTTCTACCAGTCTGTTGCTTGCCTGTTCACTTTCTCAGTGGTATCCTTTGATGAGTGCTGTATACATTTTGAATTTGTGAAGTCAGACTGTCAGTCTTTTTTTTATGGTTATTGCTTTCTGTAATCTGTTTAAGATGTCTTTAGCTACCTCAGAGTCATCAAGATACTCTCCTATGTTTTCCTCTAATAGCTTTATGATTTTAGCTTTCCTTTTTAAGTCTGTGATTCCTCTCAAATTAAATTTTGTGTATTCTGTGAGATAAGCACGAAGGTTTATTTTACTTAACTTCTTAAACTGCTTATTTGAAATTCGTATGTTATGGGCCATAATATTTTATATTAAAGTAAAAAACAAATTCCAGAGCTTTAAAATATAATTCTGAAATGAAAGAGTTTTTTAAATTTTCAAATTCTTATTAAATTAGTGACAATGTCTTATGCATTCATTTTTTAAAATTCTATGACATAGTTTTGACTATTAAAATCTCAAATTCTCCTTTGCAAAAGAACTGAAATGCTGATCTTTTATATTTCCTCATCTCTTCTACTTTTTGTAATACATTTCCACTTCTTGAGAATTGAAGTATCCTCACTAAATTAACATCCCTGTTAACTGAGGAATTGCTAGATACCAATGACCTTGTTAACTGAAGGAAACCGTATACTACACATGTATGACAGATTGTATTTTCTAAAGATGGCTGCGACAGTATCTCCCATCCGATATGTTTATCTACAATGTGAACTTGACACTCCTTCCACTGAGAGATGGGGTCTATGTCATCTCCCCTTGAATCTTGAGTAGCCCTGTGACTCACTTATAACCAATAAAATGTGGCAGAAGTGATGCTGTGTGACTTCTGAGGCCAGATCAGAAAAGATGATGCAGCTTCTGCATTGTCTGCTGTAACACTTGCTTTTCAAGTCCTGAGCTACCATGTAAGAAGTTCTCCAACCTTGAGGCTGCCATGCTATGAAGAAGCCCAGGCTACATGGAGAAACCATGTGTAGAAGTAATTCAGTTGACAGCTCGAACTGAGATCTCAGCCGATGGCCCTTGCTTTGCACTGGACTTGTGAGCGAAGACACCTTCACATAATTCAAGCCCCCAGTTACAGACTCTTCTGGGTTGAAACTCCAGACATTCTGCTGTGCTCTGAATTACTGACCAATAGAATCCATAAACGTAACAAGATGGTTGTTTTGAACTGTTAATTTTTAGGATAATTTGCTAACTGGAGCAGCATGTACCAACACATTCCGGGGAATTAGAATACTGAAAATATGCAGCCCTCAAGCTAAATATTTAATTTTGGATTATTAGAGAGACAGTTTGATATCCTTTAGTGCCTCAGAGTCATGGCTTCCCGGTTTTTTATTTGCAGAAGTAGAGAAATCCTGTGCCACATCTTGGAAGTTGCTCTTGTGAAAAGATCTCCACATCTAATTAGAATTCAGAATTTGCCCCCAAAAAAGATTCTTTGTACTTGTACCTTCCACCTTCCACCTGAGCTGAGCCAGGTGAGGTGGGTGCCTTTTGTGAGTTTAGATGTGTTTTCCACTTAAAGAAGATGTGGCCTCATTTTCCAAGACCACATTTAATTTTTAAAATTCTAATTAAAAAAATTTACATATAATAAGATTCACTCTTTTTGGTGTACAGTTCTATGATTGTGACAAATTCCTAGAGTTGTGTGACCACCACCACAACAAAGATGCAGAACAGTTCCATCACCCCTGCCTCCCCACCAAAAAAAATGGAAATATGCTTTCTCTTGAATAAATACCTAGGAATGGATTGTCTGAATCATATGGTAAGCATATATTCAACTTGGTAAGAAACTACCAAACGGTTTCTTTTTTATTGAGGTCGTAATAGTTTATAACATTGTGAAATTTCAGTTGTTTATTATTTTTTTGTCAGTCACCATATAAATGTGCCCCTTCACCCCTAGTGCCCACCCCTCAACCCCTTTCCCCCTGGTAACCACTGATCTGTTCTCTTTGTCCGTGTGTTTGTTTATCTTCCACATGAGTGAAATCATACGGTGTTTGTCCTTCTCTGTCTGGCTTATTTCACTTAACATGATACCCACAAGGTCCATCCATGTTGTTGTGAATGGGACGATGTTATCTTTTTTATGGCTGAGTTGTATTCCATTGTATATCTATACTACATCTTCTTTATCCATTCATCAGTCAGTGGGCAGTTGGGTCGCTTCCACATCTTGGCTGTTGTGAATAATGCTGCAGTGAACATAGGGGTACATGAGTCTCTTTGAATTTTTGATTTGAAGTTCTTAGGATAAATACTCAGTAGTAGGATAGCTGGGTCATATTGTATTTCTATTTCTAATTTTTTTAGAAATCTCCATACTGTTTTCCATAGTGGGTGCACCAGTTTGCATTCCCACCAGCAGTGTATGAGGGTTCCCTTTTCTCCACATCCTCTCCAACATTTGTTATTTTTTGTCTTGGTGATTATAGCCATTCTCACAGGTGTAAGGTGATATCTTAGTGTAGTTTTGATTTGCGTTTCCTTGATGATTAGTGGTGTTGAACATCTTTCATCTGCCTGTAAGACCTGAAACCATAAAACTCCTAGAAGAAAATGTAGGCAGTACACTCTTTGACATCAGTCTTAGAAGGTTTTTTTCTGAATACCATGTCTACTCAGACAAGGGGGACAAAAAAAAAATAAGCAAGTGGGACTTCACCAGACTACAGTGCTTCTGCAAGGCAAAGGAAGCCAGGATCAAAATGAAAAGACAACCCACCAACTGCGGGAAAATATTTGCAAATCATATATCTGACAAGGGGTTAGTCTCCATAATATATAAAGATCTCACACAACTGAACATAAAAAAACAAACAACCTGATCAAAAAATGGGCCGAGGATATGAACATTTTTCCAAAGAAGATATACAGATGGCCAACAGGCACATGAAAAGATATTCAGCATCACTAATTATCAGGGAAATGCAAATCAAAACTACACTAAGATGTCCCCTTACACCTATTAAAATAGATAATGGTCTACTTTCATTCTTTTGCATATGGCTGTCTAGTTTTCCAACACCATTTATGGAAGAGACTTTGCTTTCTCCATTGTATGTTCTTTGCTCCTTTGTAGAAGATTAGCAGTCCAAAGATGAGTGGTTTTATTTCTGGGATTTCAATTCTGTTCTATTGATCCATGTGCCTGTTTCCCTGTTTTTGTACCAGTACAATGCTGTTTTGATTACTATAGCTTTGTAGTATATTTTGAAGTCAGGGATTGTGATACCTCCAGTTTAGTTTTTTTTTCTCAGGATTGCTTTAGCTATTTGGGGTCTTTTGTTGCCCCATTTGAATTTTAGGTTCTTTGTTGTATTTCTGCAAAGAATTTCATAGGGATTCTGATTGGAATTGCATTGAATCTGTAGATTGCTTTAGGTAGTATGGACATTTTAACTATGTTTATTCTTCCAATTCCTGTGCATGGAATATGTTTCCATTTCTTTATGTCATCATCCATTTCTTTCAATAATGTCTTATAGTTTTCAGTGTATAGGTCTTTCATCTCCTTGGTTAAATTTATTCCTGGATGTTTTATTCTTTTTGTTGCAATTGTAAATGAGATTGTGTTCTTGAGTTCTTTTTCTGTTAGTTCATTATTAGAGTATAGAAATGCAACTGATTTTTATCAGTTGATTTTGTATCCTGAAACTTTGCTGTAGTTGTTGATTATTTCTAATAGTTTTCTGATGGATTCTTTAGGGTTTTCTATGTATATAAAATCATGTCGTCTGCAAACAGTGAGAGTTTCGCTGCTTCATTGCCAGTTTGGATATCTTTTATTTCTTTTTCTTGCCTAATTCCTCTGGCCAAAACCTCCAGTACTATGTTGAATAAGAGTGGTGAGAGTGGGCACCCTTGTCTTGTTCCTGTTCTCATAGGGATGGCTTTCTGTTTTTCCCCTTTGAGTATGATACTGGCTGGGGGTTTGTCATCTATGGTCTTTATTATGTAGAGGCACTTTCCATCTATAACCATTTTATTGAGAGTTTTTATCATAAATGGATGTTGGATCTTGTCAAATGCTTTCTCTGTGTCAATTGAGATGATCATGTGGTTTTTGTTTCTCATTTTGTTAATGTGGTGTATCACACTGATTGATTTGTGGATGTTGAACCATCCCTGTGTCCCTGGTATAAATCTCACTTCATCATGGTGTATGATCTTTTTAATGTATTGCTGTATTTGGTTTGCTAATATTTTGTTGAGGATTTTTGTGTCTATGTTCATCAGCAATATTGGCCTGTAGTTTTCCTTCTTTGTGTTGTCCTTGTCTGGCTCTGGTATCAGGGTGATGTAGGCCTTGTAGAATGTGTTAGGGAGTGTTCCATCTTCATCAATTTTTTGGAATAGTTTGAGAAAGATAGGTATTAATTCTTCTTTGAATGTTTGGTAGAATTCTCCAGAGAAGCCATCTGGTCCTGTACTTTTTTACTTTTTGGAGGTTTTGGATTACTGTTTCAATCTCTTTACTTGTGATTGGTCTATTCAGATTCTCTATTTCTTCTTGATTCAGTTTTGGGAGGTTGTATGAGTCTAAGAATTTATCCATTTCTTCTAGATTGTCCAGTTTGTTGGCACATATTTTTTCATAGTATTCTCTTATAATCCTTTGTATTTCTGTGGTGTCCATTGTAACTTCTCCTCTTTCATTTCCAATTTTATTTATCTGAGCTCTCTGTCTTCTGTTCAGTGAGTCTGGCAAAGGTTTTGTCAATTTTTTTTTTTCTCAAAGAAGCAGCTCTTTGTTTCATTCATCCTTTCTACCATTTTTTATTTTTGTTTCAATTTCATTTATTCCTGCTCTAATTTTTATTATTTCCCTCCTTCTGCTGATTTTGAGCTTTGTTTGTTCTTCTTTCTCTAGTTCTGTTAGGTGTAGTTTAAGATTCCTTATTTGAGATTTTTCTTGTTTGTTAAGGTGGTCCTGTATGGCTATGAATTTCTCTTTTAAGACCACTTTTGCTGCATCCTATATGAGTTGGTATTGTGTATTTTCATTTTCATTTGTCTCTAGATATTTTTTATTTCTCCTTTAATTTCTTCAGTGATCCATTGGTTGTTCAGTAGCATGTTGCTTATTCTCCACATCTTTGTCACTTTCCCTGCTTTTTTCTTGTAGTTTATGTATGGTTTCATAGCATTATGGTTAGAAAAGATGTTTGATATGGTTTCAGTCTTCTTAAATTTATTGAGGCTTGCCTCTTTCCCCAACATATGGTCTGTCCTTGAGAATGTTCCATGTGCACTTGAGAAGAATGTATATTCTGCTGTTTTTGGATGGAGCGTTCTATATATAAGTATTAAGTCCATCTGTTCTAGTTTTTCATTTACTTCCACTATTTCCTTGTTGACTTTCTGTCTGGATGATCTATCCATTGATGACAATGGGGTGTTAAGGTCTTCTACTGTTATTGTGTTGCTGTTAATATCTCCTTTTAGGTTTGTTAATAGCTGCTTTATGTACTTTGGTGCTCCTGTGTTAGGTGCATATATATTTATAAGTGTTATGTCCTCTTGGTAGAGGGTCCCTTTTATCGTTATATACTGCCCCTCTTTGTCTCTCATTGCCTTTTGTATCTTGAAGTCTAGTTTGTCTGATATAAGTGTGGTCCACCTGCTTTCTTCTGTTTGCCATTAGCTTGGAGTATCATCTTCCATCCCTTCACTCTGAACCTATGTTTGTCTTTGAAGCTGAAATGTGTTTCCTAGAGGCAGCATATTCTTGGATCTTGTTTTTTCAATCCATCCTGCCACTCTCTCTTTTGATTGGGGAATTCAATTCCTTTACATTTAGAGTGATTGTTGATATATGAGGGCTTAATGCTGCCATTTTATCACTTGTTTTCCAGTTTTTCTGCAGTTCCCTTGTTTCTTCTCCCATGTATTTCTAACTGCCGGTTCAGTTTGGTAGCTTTCTATGATGGTTTTCTCAGTTTTCTCTTTGTTTATCGTTTGTATCTCTGTTCTGATTATTTGTTTAGTGGTTACCATGAGGTTTGTGTAAAAAATCTCAGATGAGATAGTCCATTTTCTGATAGCCTCTATTTCCTTAGTCTAATCAGGTTCCATCTCTTTTCTCTTCCCCTTCTAAGTTATTGTTGTCACAATTTATTCCATTTTGTGTTATGAGTTTGCGGCTAAAATAATGAGATTATAGTTATTTTTGATGTTTTCCTTCCCTTTATCTTTAATGTTATAATTGTTTGCTGACCTGTTCTGATAGAGAGATTCGATTTTCTGATTTTGTCTGCCTATTTATCTCCTTGTTCAAGGCTTTGTAAACCCTTTTGGTTTTTTTCAGGTATGAGAGCTTTCTTAATCGTTTTTTGTAGTGGTCATGGTGCTGGTGGGGTCTTGTGGCAATGAACTCCCTCAGCTTTTGTTTATCTGTGAAAGTTCTTATTTCTCCATCCTATCTGAAGGATATTTTCACTGGATAGAGTATTCTTGGCTGAAGGTTTTGTCTTTCTGAATTTTGACTAAATCATTCCACTCTCTCCTAGCCTATAAGGTTTCTGCTGAGAAATCTGCTCATAGCCTGATAGGGGTTCTTTTGTAAGTTATTTTCTTCTTCCTTGCAGCCCTTAATATTTTTTGTTTGTCATTGACTTTTTCCAGTTTTACTACTATATGCCTTGGAGAGCGTTTTTTTACATTGATGTAATTAGGAGTTCTATTAGCTTCTTTTACTTGTAATTCCAGCTCCTTCCCCAGGATTGGGAAGTTCTTAGCTATTATTTCTTTGAACACTCTCTCTGCTCCTTTCTCCCTCTGGAGTGCCTATAATCCTTATGTTGTATTTCCTAATTGAGTCAGATATTTCTTTTAGAATTTCTTCATTTCTTTGTAGTCTTAGGTCTCTCTCCTGCTCCATCTGAAGCATTTCTATATTTGTGTCCTACAGACTGCTGATTTGCTCCTCCATGATGTCAGGTCTCTTATTCAGGGAGTACTGATTTTTCTTCATCTCATACATTTTGTTTTTCATCTCCAACATTTCTGATTGGTTTTTCTTTATAGTTTCCATCTCTTTTGTGAAGAAGTTCCTGATTTCATTGAACCATCTATCTGTATTTTCCTGTAACTCGTTGAGTTTTTTTGTGATAGCTATTTTGAATTCTCTGCCATTTAGATTTTAAATTTCTCTGTCTTCAGGATTGATTTCTGGGTGCTTGTCATTTTCCTTCTGGTCTGGAGATTTAATATATTTTTTCCTAGTATTTGATGGTGTGGATTTTTGCCTCTGCATAGTGATAGTATCTGGTTGCAGATTCCACCTGCCACCACTGGGCTGAGGTCAGGAGCTGTGTATTCTGAGTCTGCTATGATCTGCAGCTCACTCACAGCTGCTGCTTTTCTATCTGTGTGGGCGCACTGGCCAACCAACTGAGCTGCAGCGCCATGTGGGGGGAGGGGTGTCTTCTTTCAATTCCATGATCCCCAGGGGTGTTCTCACTCTGCCCTTGCTGTCTACTCTCCTGGGGTGCTAGCTTGATGAAGACATCCCCGAATAGCCTGGTCACCTCTGTGTGGGGCTTTCCCACAGGCTATGAGGGAACTTGGAGAGTGAAGGTGTTCTTGTGGAGGGCTGCCCCTCCCCCCCTCCTCTCAGAGCTGGATGCAGTCCTGGGGTCGCTGCCCTCAGGAGGGAGAGGAGATTACCCTTACCTTCTTCCACTTCCTCCTTCCACTGGGAAGGGTCCAGCATGTCCACCTTCAGACGTATGGCTATGTGGGTCTCTCAGATGTCTTTTGTGTTGTGTGAATGTCCTCTCTTGGCTTATGAATGTCTTTTTCGTTGTACCTTAGTGGAGAGAGTCTAAGGGGAGAGCTCACTCTGCCATGATCCTGATGATACTCCAAACTGTTTTTTCTGTTGTTGTTTCTTTTAAAGGTTTCCTACATCTTTTGTTAGATTTTTTCCTTCAATATTTGGTAGTTTTTGGTGCTATTATAAGTATCTTTTTTTAGTGGTTGCCCCAGAGTTGGCAGTATACATTTACAATTAACCCAAGTCCACTTTTAATACAAGTTATACCACTTCATGGGTAGGGCAGGTACCATATAAAAACAAAATATTCCTAATTCCTCTCTCCCATCCTTTGTATCATTGCTGTAATTCATTTCACTTATACAGAAGCACATACACACACACACACACACATATACATACATACCTACATAAATACATAATTGAGGCATATATATACATAATTGAAGCATACATAATTGGATACATTATTGCTCTTAATATTTTGAACAAGCTGTTATGTTAGATCATTTAAGAATAGGAAAAATAGGGGCTGCCTTGGTGGCATAGTGGTTAAGTTTGCGCACTTCACTTCAGCAGCCCAGGGTTTGTGGGTTCAGATCCTGGGCTCAGACCTACACACCACTCATCAAGCCATGCTGTGGCAGCATCCCACATACAAAACAGAGGAAGGTTGGTACAGATGTTAGCTCAGGACCAATCTTCTTCACCAAAAAAAAGCCCCAAAATAATAAGAAAAATATGTTTCTATTTACCTTCACTTATTTCTTCTCTAATGCTTTTCCTTTCTTTGTGTAGATCCAAGTTTCTGACTTGTATCAATTTCCTTCCTTCTAAAGAACTTCTTTTAACATTTCTTGTAAGGCAGGTCTACTGGCAACAAATTCCTTCAGTGTTTGCTTGTCTGAGGAAGTATTGCTCATTCACTTTGGAAGGATGGTTTCACAGGATATGGAATTCTACATTGGTGCGTTTTTTCCTCAACACTAAGTATTTCACTCCACTCTTTTCTTGCTTGCATGATTTATGAGAAGTAGGATATAATTCTTATCTTTGCTCCTCCATAGTTATAGTGTTTTTTCCCCCATCTGACTTCTTTCAAATTTTTTTCTTTATCTTTGATTTTCTACAGTTTGAATATGATATGCCTTGGTATAATTTTTTTTGGCATTTATCCTGCCTAATGTTCTCTGAGCTTCCTGGATCTGTGGTTTGGTGACTGACATTAATTTGGGGAATTCTCAGTCATTAGTTGCTTCACATATTTCTACTGTTTCTTTCTCTCTTTCCTCTCCTTCTGGTATTCCCGTTACATGCATGTTATGGGAACATGTAGTTGTCCCAAAGTTCTTGGATATTCTGTTCCATTTTTTAAATCTTTTTTTCTCTTTGCTTTTCACTTTTGCACATTTCTATTGATATATCCTCAAGCACAGAGATTCTGTCCTCTGCTATATCCATTCTACTAATGAGCCCATCAAAGGCATACTTCATTTCTGTTACAGTGTTTTTGATCTCTACCATTTCTTCTTGATTCTTTCTTAGAATTTTCATCTCTCTGCTTACATTATCCATCTGTTTTTGCACATTGTCTACTTTTTCCATTAGACCCCTTAGCATATTAATCATATTCATTTTAAATTCACAGTCTAATAATTCCAACATCCCTGTCATATCTGAGTCTGGTACTTATGCTTGCTCTGTCTCTTCAAACTGTGTTTTTTGCCTTTTTAGTATGCTTTGTAATTTTTTGTTGAAAGCTGGACAGTTGTACTGGGTAAAAGGAACTCTGGTAAATAGACCTTTAGTGATGTGGCGGTAAGGTGGGGGGGAGGGGAAGCATTCTCTATTGCTATGATTATGTCTTAGTCTTTTAGTGTACCTGTGTCCCTTGGCTGTGAACTTTACCTTGCAGTTTCCTCTTCCCACTCCCCTCTAGATGGGACAGGATGGCAGGAGGAGAATAGAGTTGGGTATTTCTCTTCCCCCATGTGGAAGGCTTGAGGGGGCTGGAGTTATTTCCCTTGCTCCAGGTTAGTTAGGCTCTGATAAAATCTCAATAAATTAGGCTGTGGTAAAATATTTTCTCTTGAGGGGATGCCTTATTAAGAAGAACAGAATGCTCTGGCATATTTCAAAATGCTCACTTTTTCCCTCTCCCTGCCAGAAGCTCAAGAGGATTTCTCTTCAGTATTCACTGTGAGAACCTGGTTGAGGTCCTGGAGGTAAAACTCACAGAAGTGTGGGAACCCCTTGATGACTGGCTTCCCCTGGAGTTTTTATCTCTTAGGTCTTTCTATACTGAGCCTCTAGAAATTCATCAATTACAGTTCAGATTTTTCTACCCTGCTGCTAGTTCCCAAGGAGTTTTCTGCTTGTGGGTGTCTGCTCTGGTAAGTCATGATTCTCTGTATCTGCCCATCTGTTTGTCTTAACAATTTTGGGGGCAGTGGTTTGCCCTGTGACCTCCCTTCTCTGACAGATCTAAGAAGAGTTGTTAATTTTTCAGTTTATTCAGGTTTTTACTTCTTAAATTGTTTTTTAAAGGGATTGTATCATTTTCTATTTTTGCCAGGACTCTTTGAGAGTTCCAGTTTCTCCACATGCTTACCACACTTGGTATGGTCTATCTGTTTAATTTTAGCCATTCTAATAAATGTGTGGTAATATCTCATTGTGGTTTTGATTTGAATTTTCCTAATGAGTAATTATGTTAAACATATTTTCATGAGCTTATTTGCCATCCATAAATCTTCTTCGGTGAACTGTCTGTTCAAGTCTTTTTCCCATTTTCTGAGTTGTTTGTTTTTTTGTTCCTGAGTTTTGAGAGTTCTTTATATATTCTGGATAGATTCCTTTATCAGATATATGCTTGCCAAATATTTTCTATTTGTCTGTGGCTTGTGATCTTACTCTCTTAAAAGTGTCTTTTGAAGTGCAAAAGTTTTAAATTCTGATCAAGTCCAATTTACCAGTTTTTGCTTTTATGAATCACGCTTTTGGTATTGTATCTAAGAAATCTTTACCTAATCCAGGGTCACAAAGGTTTCCTTCTATGTTCAAGCATTAAAGTTTTAGGTTTTACATTCAGGTCTGTGATCCACTTTGAGTTAATTTTTTGTGTGTGGTGTGAGGTATGGATTGAAGTTTTGTTTGTTTGCATGTAGATATGCATTTTTTTCAGCACTATTTGAAAAAAACTATCCTTTCTCCACTGAATTGCCTTTGAGCTCTTGTTGAAAATCAGTTGTCTATATGAATGGGCCTATTTCTGGATTCTCTTCTGATCCATTGATCTATTTGTCTGTCTTGTCACTGATACCACACTTTCTTAATCATTGTATCATTAAAATAAGTCTTGAAATCGGGTAGTGCTAGTCCTCCACCTTTGCTCTTCTTTTTTGAAGTTATTTTTGCTATGCTAGGTCTTTGTAGTTTCTTTGGAACTTTGAAATCAGCCTGTCAATTTCTACAACAAACCCTATTGGGATTTTGACTGTGATTGCATTAAATCTATAGATAAATTTGTGAACAATATTGAGCCTTCCTACTCATAAACATGGTATATCTCTCCATTTATTTGGGATTTAATTTGTCTCAGAAATGCTTTATAGTTTTCAGGGTACAGGTCTTGCACATCTCTTGTCAGATTTATCCCTGAACATTTCATATTTTTGATGATTTTGTAATTGTATTATTTTTAATTTCAATTTCCAGTTGTATATTGCTAGTATATAGAAATAGGATTGATATTTGTATATTGATATTGTATCCTGCTACATTGGTAAACTCACCTATGAGTCAAAGTAGCTTTCTTTTTTATTCCATCAGATTTTGTGCATTGACAATCATGTCATCTGTGAATAAAGGTAGTTTTACTTCTTTATTTCCAAACTGGATTCCTTTGATTTCTTTTTTCTTGTTTTTTTTTTGCACTGGCTAGAAGTGCCAGTACAATGTTGAATAGAAGAGGTGAGAGAGAACATTGTTCTCTTCTTCCTAAAATTAGGGGGAAGGCATTTAATCTTTCAACATTAAGAGTAAAGTTAGTTAAGGGTTTCTAGTAGATGTCTTTTATCAGGTAAAAGGAAGTTCCTTTCTATCCCTACTTTCTTGAGTGTTAGATTTTCTCAAATTCTTTTTCTGTATATATTGAGATTATTGTATTGGTTTTCTGTTTTAGTTTGTTAATATGGTGACTTACACTGATTGGTTTTCACTTAGACATAATGTTATTTTCTCTTTTATATTTTGTTGTATTCAATCTGCTGAAATTTTGTTAGAATTTTTGCATCTCTTTTCATGGAGCCTGGTAGAATGAGTTGTCTGCATGTAATGGTGGCCAGTTCATTTTACCTATTGGGGTTTCATTTCCTTACTTGTACAAGGAAGAGGCTGGATAAATGATCTATCCATTATTTTCCATTATAATGGAAAATCATCTTTTCCATTATTCATGTTTATTTTTCCATGATTTACATTTTTTATTTAATCTTTTAACATTAATTTTCACATATTTTATTATATGTAAAAGCACAATAGCATAAGTATATTATTATTAAGTGATATGTATACATGTATTGAGGATGATTGCTCAAAAAATTTTAAAGGAAGGGGTATTTGATCAAAAATTTGGGAAAACACTGCTGTATATAATTTTCCTGGCCAGCAGGGCTAGGTTTCCTCAGAGGCCTCAGTCTTTTCTACCCGGGATACTTTGCTATTAGTCTTTGAGGTTGTGTTGGACGCTTATATACAACCTCATTTCATCCTTAAAATAACCCTGCAAGGCAGACTCATTAGTTAGCCCGAGGTCACAGAGCTAATTAAGGGTAGAGCTGGGATTCAGATAGTCTGTTTGATTCTGAATCTGATATTCTCTCTTTTAAAACTTAAATGAAATTGCAACTATGAAATTTTTAAATAAACCAAAATGTGTAGAAACTGAAAGATACCATATACCCGCTACCCAGAATTTGCAAATGTTAACATTTTTCTACATTTTCTTTTTATCTCTCTTTTGAAAAAATAAATAAGAAGTGGATTTACAGCTAAAGCTTCCTCTTTCGACATCTCTTTCCCTTACCGGTATCAAGATGTATATATAATCCCTATGCTTAATTTTTTTCCACATATATATGTATATAGATCTCAAACTAGAGAGATTATTATATATGTATCCATATGTTATTATATGTGTCCATAAACAATTTATTATATTGTTTTGTACATTTAAAAATGTACATAGTGGTACATTTCTGTATGTTGGCACTTTCTGTATGGTGTCCTTTGCCATATGGAAGTGTATCTATCCTTTTGAGACTTGCTGTTTTCAATCACCTTGTGATCTTGAGATATTTCTGTGTCAATACTGTAGATCTAGTTTGTTTATTCTCATTGTTTTATAGTATTCCATTTTATGAATAAATAGAGTTTATTAGTTTCTTACTTATTGAATTAGTTTCCTGTGGCTTCTGTAACAAATTACCACAAACTAGGTGGCTTAAAACAACACAAATTGATTCTTTCATGGTTCTGGAGGCTGGAAGTCCCCAGTTAGTATCACTGGGCCAAAATCAAGGTATTGGCAGGGTCATGCTACTTCTGGAGGTTCTGTGGGAGAGTCTGATCCTTGCTTCTTCTGGTGCCTGCTGGCATGGCTTGTGGCCACATTACTCCAGTCTCTGCTTCTGCCTTCACATCACCTCCTCCTACTTTGTGTGTTTGTATATGTGTGTGCACGCGCGCACACACAAGAAAATTTACAAATTCCAGAGATTAGCACCTAATATCTTTGGGGGTAATTCTTCAGTCTCCTATGCTTATAAACAGCTATTTTGCTATTACAAACAGCTGCAAGGGAATGTCCTTGTACACATCTCTGTGAATACATGCTAGTTTCTCTACAAGTAGAATTGCCGGGCTATAGGCTGTGAGTACTTTCAACTTTACTAAAGATTGTTAAATTATTCTTCAAAGTGGAAGCATCAATTTATATTTTTATACTTTGCATATTGCCCATTTTTCTGTTGGGATTTAAGTCTTATTACTTTGTTCTTGATACATTTTGGATGTTAGTCCTCTGTTGGTTATGTGTGTTGCAGATACATTCTCTGTCTGGGCTTCTCTTTGCACTTTCTCTATGGTGTCTTTTGCCATATGGAAGTTTAAATTTTTAATTGTAAATGAATTTGTCTACATTTTTCATTTATGGTTTGTGAATTTTGCATCCTCTTTAAGAAATTATAAATACCATATGAATTGCCAGTTGTTCCAGCACCACACATTGAGTCAGTCTGTCCTTTTCCCAATGGTTTGTATTGACACATCTGACATATTTCATGGTCCCATATCCATATGAATCAGTTTCTAAGTGCTCTATTTTGGTAAATTTCTCTACTTGTCTCTCCTTGGGCCGGTACCACTTGTTTTAATTTGTTACTCTAGCATCATAATAAGTCGTGATATATAGCATGGTTCTAATTTTTCTTCTTCTGACTATTCCTAGGCCTTTAATTTTCCATATCAATTTTATGACCACTTTTTCTAGCTCTTTAAAAAGTCAGATTGGATTTTGACTGAAGTTGTGTTGAATTTATAGATTAATTGGGGGGCAGAATTGCTGTTACTATGAAATAGAGATTTCCCATCTGTGAATATGGTATATTTTATTTTATAATATTGTATAGTTTTGTTGTTGTTGCAATTATTGCCTTTTTACTTCAAAATTATATTTTCTAATTGGCTGTTGCTGGTGTATATGAATGCTATTGATTTTTATATATTGTTTTTTTGTATGTTGATCTCATTTTCTCTTTTGAGTTCTCAGAGTCTAGATTCTTTTGGATTTTCTTTTGGTCCATGTCATATAAACTGTAAATAATGACAGACTTGCTTCTTCCCTTTTAATCCTTAGAGATTTTTTCTATTTTTCTTATTGTATTGGCTAGGAGTTGCAATTTAATATATAAGTAGTAATAACAGGTATCCTTATCTTTTTCCTGACTTAAAAAGAGATATTTCTAATATCTCACCACTAATTACTTTGCTTATCGTAGGTTTTTGGTAGCTGCAGATGTTTTATTTAGGATTTCCACATCTTTGTTCATAAAGGAAACAGGCCTATACTTTTTCTTACTCATACCGTCTTTGTTCATTTTAGATATCAGTGTTTTGTAGTAGCTTCATAAAATAAGTTGTAGAACATTCACTCTGTTTCTTAGAGCAGTTTGTAAAAGGTAGGTATTATCAGTTCTCTGAAGGTTTGTAGAAGTTGCCTGTAAACCGTATAGCCCTTCCTTTTTTCTGGGGGTAGATTTTTTACTAATAATTCACTTCCTCTAAGGATAATGCATCTTATTCAATATTTCTATTTCTTCTTGAGCTGGTTTTAAGAATTATATTTTCTAGAAACTATTCCATTTTATCTAATTTTAAAAGTTTATCACCTTTTTAGTCCTATTACGGTTGATTTCCGCCTTGTCTCTTTTGTAAAATCAGTTTTACTAAAGTTGTTTATTTGATTAGTTTTAAAAAGAACCAGATTTTAATTTGACCCTCTTTTTTTAAACTTTGTTTTCTATTTCATTAATTCCTACTCTTGTTTTTATTATGTCCTTCTTTCTATTTTCTCTGTGTTTATTTTCTAACTTCTTAAGTTGGACATTTGTTGCGCTGATCATCAGTCTTTATTTTCTAAGAAATGCACTTCAGGCTTTCATTTGCCTTCTAAGTACTAGTTTGGCTTTAGTGTGCTTAGTGTTCATTGACCTTCATATGTGAATATTTCCTAATATTATTATAATCTCTTTTTTGGCTGATTAATTGTTTGTTTTTAAATTTCCAAGTGTGTATGATGTTAGCTTTCTTTTACTTCTTGATTTCTCTTTTTATTACATTTAGTTAGAGAATATGGTTTTCATGATACTAATTCTTTGATATTTATTGAGACTTGCTTTGTAACTCTGGGAATAATCTCTTATTTTCTGAAATGGATTTATTTTTCTCTTACTTTTGGAGTTTAACTGGGTAAATAAATCTAGATTTATAGTTTTTTTTTCTTTGACCTTTTGAGGATATTATTCTGTTGTCTTCTGCCCTCCATCATGGTTGTTAGTAAGTTTCTTGTTAATATAATTGTTGTTCCTCTGTAGTTGTATGCCTGTTTTCCCTTTGATTGCCTCTCTCTTTGTTTTTGATGTTCTGCAGTTTCTATGCAATGTATCTTGGGACTATTTGTAATTCTTCAATTTGAGAATTATTCTGAGCAATTATCTCTTCAAATATCTTCTCTTGTTCATTCTCTGTGTTTTCCTTCTCAAACTCTCAATCTGTTCTCTTTGTCTCTTAACTTCTTGTCAGGCTTTTCCCTCTTCTCCATGTCTTTTAACCTTTCATTCATTCTCTTGATTTATGTTTCATTCTGTGCTGCATTCTTGGAAGTTTCCTTAAATCCATCATTTAGTTCATTGATTCAATGGCTGTACTTTCCAATTCCTTAAGTGCTACTTTAAAAAAAAATATTTTTGTTGATTTCCATGGCATCTTATTCTTTTCTTATGGTTTCTCTATATTTTATCTTTTTAATAGTTTTAAACATAATGATTTCATAGTCCATTACTGATTTTTGTTCTATTGCCCCAAATTCATAAGGTACTAATCCTTCTGTTGTATCTGCTGGTTCTTAGTCATGGTGGATTATTTCCTTTTATGTTTTTTAAGCTCATCTTAAACTGGGCTTTCTTCCCCACTGCAGTGTTCCTTTGCTGATTGGGTTGGTCCTTCAGAGTAGTTGTTTTGTTCTGTTTAAACACTTTTATTTTGAACTAATTGTAGACCTATAGAAAGTGTCCAAAATAGTACAGAGAGTTCCCATATACCCCTCTCCCAGCTTCTCCTAATGTTAGCATCTTACTGTAGTGCAATTATCAAAACTGGGAAATTAATATTGGGACAATAATGTAAACTAAACACATTATTTAAATTTCACCAATTTTTTCATTAATGTCCTTTTTCTGTCCCAGGATCCTATCCAGGATCCCACATTGCATTTAGTTGTTGTTTCTTCATAGTCATCTGCAGTCTGTAACAATTCCTCAGTCTTCTCTTGTCTTTTATGACCTTGATACTTCTGAAGAGTATTGTTCACTTATTTTATAGAATGTCTCTCAATTTGGATTTGTCTGGTGTCTTCTCCTAGTTGGACTGAGTTTATGCATTTTTGGCAAGAATACTGCAGAAATGATGCGTCCTTCTTAGTGCAGCATATCCAGGGTTTCATGATATCAGTATGTCTTACTACTGGTGATACTGACCTTGATGACTTGTTTCAGGTGGTGTCTGCCAAATTTCTCCATTGTCAAGTTACTGTCTTTCCTTTTGTAGTACATAAATACCTTGAGAGAAAGACTTTGAGACTATGCAAATTCTGCTTTTCCTCAAACTTTTGCCCACTAGTTTTAGCATCCAGCAGTAGAACTTTCAGAGTAGTTTTGATTTTGCCTCTCCAGGCCAGCTTATAAACTGGACCTAATTTCATCTCAATTTTGATGTTAATTTATTGCCTTGGAGCTTTTCACAGTAAGTGGGTAAAATAAATTTGTACTCCAAATTCTTATTAGGCAGAATATTGACTTTGAGTCCTATCAGATAGCTTATTATTTTTTTTACTCAGAGACTCAGCAGAGAAAAGGTCCATTGTCATTTCTCTTGGCCAATGAGTAGAGTTTATTAATCTTTCTTTCACTTTAATTGCAGCCTTTTACAGTTCTAGCTTTGTGCACAGGTTTCATGTGTAGGAGTTCCAAATTGCTACCCTCCTTGGCCAGAGGCCTTGTCTCTTGTGCCTGAGTGAGCAGTAAAGTCCAAGCTCTTACCTGTTAATAGTGTTTGATTCCCACCTCCCCTAAAGTGCCACCCTATTAGCTTGTACACCTTCCTTTCTGGCTGTCATCTCCCTTTTTGCCTTGGTACCTGGGACATTTTCTCCCCTTTTTTGCAAGCTCAGCCAGGAGTTTGAGTTTTAATTGCTGCCTTGTCTACCATTTTGCCACACACAATTTCTCTACCGTTCCATATGGACTCTCTAAAATTACACTGGAGAAAATACTGACTAGACACTTTATTATTAGGGAATGTCACATTATTATTAATACTTATGCTGAAATGGATTTGGCTTTGCTCATATAGGCCTAGTTAAAATCAGCTCCACTATTTAAAAATCTTAATAACTCTCAGGCTTTTCTCTTTCTATTTTTGAAGCATATCCATTCTTATAGCCTTGAGTTTTATGGGATGCTAGAAAAAATTCTTGGCATTTTAGAATAAATAAACCATATAATGTTGTGCCAAAACAGATAGACTATTTCTTATGTTTCTAAAGAGTGGAAAAAGGACCAACTCTCTTTCTGAGGTTTTATATATACATATATATTTATACTGTGCTTCTTTTATTTCTTTTTCCATGATTATATTCTTGTGGGAGTGGGTAAATCATTAACAGTGAAACTACTATTTCATCCAAAATACAATGTTCTAATGGTCTCTCTTCTAAATGAAGTTTCTATGAATAAATCAAGGCAGCTATGTAGCCATCTAGTTGGTAACAAATGATCAGGTTAGTGCCACCCATGCTTTCTTCTTTAATTAGAGTCCAAATTTTGTTTTTAAAAAATGAGAACAGTAACTAAATGCTAATTTTCTGTTCCTCGGAGGGAGAATTATGATGTAAAATGAGAGCGTACTACAGAGCAGGAGGGGAATGACACTTGGGCCACCATAAGGCAGGCCCTACCTGGATGTTTTTCATTTAAGTAAATTTTACAACCCAAAGTACTGCATGTGGAAGGCGTGCCTCATAGTGAAGTGTTTAATCATGTATGTTTATCATTCATTCAATAAACATATATTAGGCACCTACTCTGTGCCACATCCCATGGTGGGTGATGGAGGTTCAGAGATGAATGAGCTGCTTTGGAGAATGCCAGCCTCATCTCTGAACCATCATCACCTACCATGGAACCTGGCAGTGCTGTCTCTGGGCTGCCCAATCTGTGTCATTCTCTTCCCATACCATTTTGGAAGGGGTCTCTCTTTTGCTGTTCAGCTTTCTCCTACCCCTGAAGACATGGTCCAGATTACATTTCTTCTCTTAAGATGTTCCTGACTGCCCCAGCTCACATTGATCCGTGTCTCTTTGATCTCATTGCATTTATGGCTGGTGCTACTCAGCACATTATTTTGTTCCCTCATGCGTGTTAGTGGAAGAATAAATGAATAAATGAACACATGAACAAAGGCAGTGCCCTTTGTGTGGATTCAATTTTCACTCACTTAGTAGTTAGGATCCTATTGAAAAGGAATTCCTAGACTGATTTTGGCCTTTCTTGAAGGACAGTTTATTCTACCACATACTAATAATTATGATAGCTAATGCTTATATGCTGCTTACCATGCGACAGCTGCTGTACTAAATGCTTTCTATATATTAACTCATTTAATTCTCACAGCAGTCCTAAAAAGTGGGTACTGTTATTATTCCCCTTTTGCAGATGAGGAAACTGAGGCACAGAGAGGTTAAGGAACCTACCCAAGATCATATATGATGTTACAGAGCTGGGATTTGCACCAGGCAGTCTAATAGTTTCACCATGAGTTAAGATTTAGAGTAAAACTAGCTAAGTTTGACTCCTCATTCTGCCCTCCTAATGCCTTAGGTTCTTCATCTGTGAAATGAGAATAATTAAGGAGATTTCTGGAGGGATTAAGTGAGTTAATATATGCTAAACACAAGGCCAGTAAATGCCCAGTAACATTAGTTCCATTCACTTCCCCTCACCACTAGCCACATAGAACTTAAACTTTCTGGGTCTAGAAAGCATGTGTGGGCCCCTGAATGGCCCAGCAGATGTCTCCACCAACTCTGAGATCTTTGCTAATCGAAATCTTTTTCCTTGACTTGGCCCTTCCAGAAAGGCTCTCTTCTGGAATGGGGGCAGTTGGGGTGGGATTAAAAAACTTCCTGGGTATATACCCCTTCAGTTTTTCTTCTCACTATTATATGTGGTTTTATACTTATTTATATTTTGCCTTGTTTCAGAAATGTATTTAAGGTGAGTTACTAAGATGCAAGGAATTCTATAATATGACGTGGATATATAAAAAAGAAAAATGAGAGAAAAAAATAAAAGGAGGAAAGAACCATAGATCCAGGGTGAAGTTGACACACAGAGTGTATTTACAGACTCAGAAGTCCTGGGCATTTACTAGAGGTCAGCCACAGATGGGCTCTGAACTTCCTAGAGGTCAGCACGAAATAGGAGACTGCAAGCATAAAGCAACAATAAGCCAGTTCCTTAGGAGAAGGAATCCTAATGCTGAGCCCAAGAAAGACATTCTTCACTGGCTACTCACAGAGAAGACCCTCTGGTAGCTGTATGGTGTTCTCAGAAGCATACCCACAGAATATCCCGGGACATGAGCTCCAGGTGGCTGTTTCTGATAGCATTCCACAGAACTAAACAATAGCATCCCACCAGACTACTATTCAGTCAAAGCAATTCTGCTAAGGGCATCATGTGTCATGGCTCATAATGAGGTCTAGCTTAACCTGGAGTATGAAGATCCCTCTTGCTAACCTCTGGATGAAAAAGGAGAGGAGAGTGCAAGAAGGTATGGCCTGGGAGAGTGGGTCAATCATCTATTGCCACACTTTTGCTATATAATAAATGACCTCAAAATCTCAGTGTCATGCAAAATAAGCACTTATTTAGTTCACATATCTGTGGGTTGTCAGGGATTCGGTTGATCTGGGCTGTGCCCGTGTGGGGCAGCTCTGTTCCACATGTCTCTCATTCTCCTCCGGGGAGCAGTGGGCTAACCTGGGTATGCCATTCTCATGGTGATAGCAAAAGTGCAGTCAGGGAGTGAGAAACATGGAAGACCTCTTGAGGCCTAGGCTCAGAGCTGCACACGTTGACTTCCACATCATTGTATTGGCCAAAGCAAGTTCTGTGGCTGACTTCGTTGTCAAGAAGCAGGAAAGAAATTGTGCCCATTTAGAAGGTGGAACGACAAAGTCACGTGGAAAAGGGTGCAGATATGGGGGCAGGGGTGAAGAAATGAGGGTAGTGATACATCCCACAGAAGGGATGGAAACAACTGTAGGAAAAATTCCCTGGCCCCTGAGGCATCGAGCCCCTCCCGCTCCTTCCCCATTCTGGTTGTACCTGCTGCCACGATGCAGGTTAATTCAGCCTGCAGGAGTCTTGGGCATGAAGTAGCTGTGGCTAGTTGCTACAAATCAGCTCTGGGCAAACTGGACCCTGGGAATGACCATTGTGTGGCCTGGGAGGGACTGTGCCCAGCACCTTGCTGGAGTGGCTCCCTCCTGCCCAGAGTGGGGGAGCATGGCCCCTGAAGTGGCAGGGAAGTAAGGTTTGTGACCGACAACCAGCTTCCCCATTTTGTTTCATCTTAATTGATTCATGCTCATTTTTCCTTTATGTTTTATAAGCAGAAATGTCAAACTCTTAATAGATGAGCATATTTACTTTATTTTTGGTTTAGAGCCACTTATGTTTTATAGATGAGGATATCAGCATATGGATTTCTTGTATTACTTTTGAAACTGCTATATTTAGGCCTGATATTCTGTGGCTTCATTACATAATTTAAGCACAGGGTGTTTAAAAGAAGGAGCCAGGAACAAGTTCTCATTATATTATCTGGATTGAAAATGATTTCTCACTGACATTGCAAAGTTTAAAAGTTCTAGCCACTATCAAAATGTAGTTGGGTCGATTGTCTAGGTTGTGTCTGTGACTTCTGATTCAGATAAGTGATTTAGTCCTTATCTGTATCGTCCTCTCCCAAGCTGGGAATTCTTCATAAAAGACCAAAACAAATCCAAAAATAGACTGTGACAATAAAATGTAAGAAATTTTCCTACTTCATATTCTGATAAGGAAGTGAATCATTGTATTCATTGATGGACTTAAGTTTCTTCCTTTTCTGATTTATTTCCTGGCATAGGAGACCAGTTGCCTTAATGACAATCTGTCGGTTGAGCATAGGCCAAAGAGTCTACCTTGGGACTTCTCTGTGATTAAGTGGTCCTGGGGCAGGGCCACTGTAAGGGTGGTGTAGATTGTGCCCTGCACAACTCTAGGGACACCAAGATGGAGAGCCTCTTTTGGAGTCCCTCTATCAGTGGTTGGGGTATTGGGACAAAGCTCCCAGCTTTTATTCTGCCACTTACCCTCTTTCCATGTTGACTGGGAACATTTATTGAGGATAGATATGATTGGCCCCCTCCTCTCTTTAACTGCCCCCCCCCCCATACATACACACATGTCCCATCTGTGACAGAGCCTGAGGAATTTGGTGAAGCCCAGCACACAGCAATGCCCAGACTGCTCTAGAGACCTTTTTGTAAGCTTGCACAAACAGAGAAAAACTCAACCATGCAATATAGGAGAATCCATGCAGATTCTGACAGTGATTTATTGTATGAAAAATTGGTTTTTATTTGTTTTTAGAAACTAGTTATGTTATGGTCATAACCAGATGTATGATGGTCTCAGCCAGGGCAGGCCATTTTAAGAAGCAAACGGACCAAAATAGGGAAAAAGTTATATTAAAATGTACAAAACACATTTTTTGAATTAAAATTTAAAGAGGAGACACTAATAGAAGACCGGACGCTGTAGACGACTCAGTAGTAAATCAGAGAGCTATCTTTAGAACACCCCAAACAGAGTAAAACAAGGAAGGGATTAAACTGATGAGAAAGAAGAGAGCGAAAATGGAGATAGAGAGGGAACTGAGCAAATGGAAGCAAAGTAATAATCAAAGATAATTGTACTATAGAAATCCTTTTCAAAGCTAAAAAAAAAGTATCTGGAAATTGAGAGATTTCACTCTGTTCCAGCAAAATATATGAAAAAAAATGTAAAGGTCATATATAAGGAAAGAATCTTACAAGGAGCATCCAAACAAAACATGCATGAAACAAAGCTTCAAGACAGCACCAACCACAGCAGAACCAATGACCTAAAAACTGAAGAGATACGGCCTCAGGTAATGCAAGGAGACAATGGATAAAATCTTCAGTGTTTTGAGGGTAAACAAATTGGGGACAAGTTGTTTTTTTTTTTAGTGGAGACAATAGAAATGTTTTTAAATCTTTAGGAAAACAAAATATAATATAGTTTCTTTAATAAATTACTCAAATAATACATTACCTTAATACATTACTCCAGAACATGAAGAGAAAACCAAAATCAGGAACTCAAGGGAGACATCTTATCTTAAAAAATTGGAACAGGGGGCCGGCCCCGTGGCCAAGTGGTTAGGTTCGCGCGCTCCGCTGCAGGTGGCCCAGTGTTTCGTTGGTTCGAATCCTGGGCGCGGACATGGCACCACTCATTCAGCCACGCTGAGGTGGTGTCCCACATGCCACAACTAGAAGGACCCACAACTAAGAATATACAACTATGTATTGGGGGGCTTTGGGGAGAAAAAGGAAAAAAATAAAATCTTTTTTAAAAAATTGGAACGGTATTGAACGCTAAAACAGGTTTCATACACACACACACACACACACACACACACACACACACACACACACAAAGTTATACTTGTGAATCCAAAGATAAAACATTATTTCAAAAGGTGAATGACATTGTTAGAAAAATTGAAAAGGAAGATGACATGGTTTATGCCACAGGTAAAATAATTAAGACTCAGAAAAGAGAGTGGGGAAACTAAGGGCTGAATACTTCATATTGCATCTTCAGAATAAAATCATATTTCATCTTTATCTTTGAAATTTAGGTAGATAGAAGTTTAAAATACTTTAGAGCAATTTCTACTTAACCAAGATAGAATTCCAGATAGAATTGCAGAACCTAATGATCATTTCACAATGTATATGTATATCAAATCATCATGTTGAACATATTAAATATATGCAATTTTGTTTGTCAGTTTTCTTCAGTAAAGCTGGGGGAAAAAAGAAATTCTTGGGAGTGAGACTAGAGACTGAGGTGGTGAGGAGATCCATTGTATAACTTTTTATACTTTTTGAATTTGTACCATGATGTATTAGTTTTATAATTATATATATATAATATATATATAATTTTAAGTTTTATAATTAGCTTTATAATTTTAAAACCTATTATTAAGAGAAAAAAATAAAGACAAGCATAGTGCATGGTGTTCCTTTTTAGAAAAAAATTGCAGAACCTAAGAGCAAACCTAGTATAGTCTTTACTGCAAAAGAAAAGTAGCAATAGAAGGTAGTAGTGAGAATACATGAAAAACTGAAAACACAAAACAAGGTGATGAAAAAAAAAAAAACTCCTAGGAGAAATCTTGACCATAAATCGCCTCTGGAACCCTTAGGACACATTCTCCCTGCTCGAGGTCTGCGTGTGATCACCTCTCTTTTACTTTCCCATTTAATCCTTGAGCTCCCATGGGCCGTATTGTCAGGAATTCCTCTTGAGGAATGATCAGTATATTCCTTTTAAGACCTCTTTCCTTCCCCTTCTCCCTTAGTTGTCCAGGAACCCCAGGGACACTTACTTTGTCCAAGGAGGGTCAGAACACTGTCAAATGCCACTGCTGTGGTTCCTTGCTGTGGGAGACTGGTTCTGCTGGGCTGATGGATGCCACCAGGATGACTTAGCTGGGCAGAAGGTCAACAGCTGGGTTTTGCTGTTCAGTTGGGAGAGACATGAACATGTTTATAAGCTGAAGGGAAGGGACCAATAGGGACCAAGAATTCAAAGGCATAGATGCCAGGCTGGACAGTTGATGGATCAGTGAGCAGTTAAGGATGAAGAAGCAGTTAAGGATGTGTCAAGGCCTAGTTATGCCTTTTCCCATTACCCACAATGGATGTTTCAAACTTTCTCTTAAGCTCCCTAACCTCACCATTTTCCTCCTACTCAGAGCAGAAGCCCTCGTCTCCAGGTTAATAGAGAATGTAAAGATCCCAAATACAAACGTGCCCCACGCCCCTGGATCCACAACTTTGCTGCCCTCCTTTCTCATCTCAGTAGAAAAGGTATCCTCCCTGCTGTCCAAAACTAGTTTCCATGATGGCCCTGTCCCCCAGACACTCAACAAGAGGCCTGGGGCCCATCCTTGGCCAAGCACATCCAACCCTAGTTGATGCCTCTTGGCTCCATCCTCTTGCCCCATTCCCACTGCCCCAGCAGCCCTCACTGGCGTGCCTACCCTCACATTGCTTCCTCAGTGCTCTGACATCCAGCTCTCTGTTCATATTGCTCTCTTGCTTGACATTCTTCAAGAGATTTCCTTCACCTGCAGAAGAAAATCCAAATGGCCCCATGTGTGCCTTTCATGATTGGGCCCCACCTGCCAACTCTCTAACTTGTCTCTTGCTCTGCTTCCCTATGTTCTACTCATCTTGAGAACCCTGACCATCTGGGTTCAAATCTGGACTCCACCACTTACTAGCTGTGTGCCCTTGGGCAACTTGCTGAAGCTCTTTGGGCCTTAGTTCCTCTTTTGTAAAATGGGAATAATCAAAGTTTCTACTTAAAGGGTTTTTGTGAGGATTAAATGAATTCATGCACGTGAAGCAATTAAATCAATGTTGGGCATACACTAAACACTTGATAAATATTAGCTTTTGTTATTAATACTTTGTACAACTCCTCAGATGTACCATCCTCTTGCTCTCCTTGAATCTTTGAGAATATAGTTATTTCTCCCGTTCCTCTTAACCTCCTTCCCCTCCCCTCCCCTCCCTACTTCTCTGACTGGCACATTGTCTTTCATCCTCAAGGTCTGTTCCACTACCACCTCTGCTGTGAAGCCTTCTTGGATTTCCCCCTACATGCATACACATGCCAGACTGGATGAGGAGTACTTTCTCTGAGCTTCTGGACATATTTATTGCAGCCCTTTTTCTACTTTGTTGACTTGGCTTTCCTCTTGGTCTGTGATTAACTCTAGGGTGCAGGCATTGAGGGCTGGGGACTGAACCTAATCTATTCCTCTGTTATTCTCCATCAGTTGGTGTAGCCTGACATGGAATAAGTACTCAATTAGTGTTTGTTGAATGAATCAATGAATGGATACATAGGAAAGAGACACATGCAGACAGAACACAATAGAAGAAATATAAAAATTCTTAGCAAGTAAGAGATGTTCAAGTTTATTAGTAACCAAATCATTATTAATTAAAATAAGACATCATTTTTACCTGTTGAATTAGGAAACACTTTCAAAAATGATAATATCCATTGCTGTGGGCTCTTGTACATTGTTGGTGGGAGGGTAAAAGCAACTTAACACCATGTGTCAAGATCCTTTCAAATGTCCTTTTCTCTTGCCCACCTAATTATACTTCTGGGACACTATCCGAAGGAAATAATTTTAAATACAAATGTTTATGCAGAAAGATGTTCATTATAACATTATTTATAAAGAAATTTGAAAAAAGCCCACGAAATATCCAATTACAGAAGTATGGTTTAGCATTTTGGTTTCAGAAGAATATGTGATAACATGGAAATTTGTATTAGTTAAATGAAAAAAGAAAACTATAAAATATACTCACAACCATTAAGAAAAAAAAGACAATTAAATACCTATGCTTAGAAAAGAGACTGCAAAGAAGTATACCAGAATGTTTACTTGGTTATATTTGGGTGGTAGGAGTATGTATGGTTTTTCTTCTTTTTTTTCTTGTTCTTTACATATTGTCCAAATTCTCTATAATTAGAAATGTGTTCCTTTTATAATGGAGTAAAGCCAATAAATTTTAAATTTTAAAGTGTGTGTTCAGAAAGAATTAAGAATCTGATTATATTTTGTTTGATATGTTTCTATATGAGTAAGTCTTGAATTACTGAGTTGACTGTAAGCCCCTGGAGGGCGCAGACCTGGTCTTGTGTTCATCCCATTGTGTGATCAGTAAATACCTGTGGGCTTATATGGGGTTGCCCTCCATGTAAGGCCCCCTGATTGTCACAGGACTCAGCATGGCCTCTAAACCATCTGGCAACCAGTGAGAAAAAGTCAAAAACAAAAAACCAAACAAGTGGAATTTGCTTGGAGATAAACAGTCCCTGAACACAGGATGGGTGTTAATGAAAAGAAAGGTGGTAGAAAAGGAATAACTTTGCTTGTAGATGTAATGAATATTCATTTCTTTCTGCCCACTTGCAAGTTAAGCACCATCATCCAGACTTCCATTTGCTGTTACCAAAAAATCTTGACATGATTTGAAAAACAAAAAACACTGTTGTTGTAGCTTGTTTAAATGCATATTGTATCAAATTGTAGAAGAATTATAGATGAGCGTTTTAAAGGGCTTCTAAAATTGTACCTCTATGAAGAATATTTTTAATAATAAACAACAATTGCTCTTAACTGCATGAGAATATCTCATTTTGTTTGGCTACACTTAAATAGCCTCAAAGTTGAGTTTACCAACACATGCTGAATTTCAAACTAAATAAATCAGAATTACCATGTACATCCACTACGTGTCAAAACAGGAAAAACCATAGTATTTGATGTGAAATGAAGATTAGAGCAGCAATAGAGAGAAAACTAGTAGCTGCTTACATTTATTTGGAATAAGAAAACAGGGTCAATGATTTTCAGTGCAGATGTACTTCTCTTCGAGCAAATATAGAAAAAAGTCAATTTACAAAGCAGATGAATTTGGCAGTAATTATTTATACTGGCAAAAAGTTTTTTAGTTTCCAAAGGACTTATTTCAGGGTTCAGTGTGCTTGCTTGTCATTAAGAACTTGACAAAATTAGAGGAATTTAAAGCTAAGGTATTAGGCCATTAATTGCCATTGCCAATTAAAAATGACCAAAATGAAGAGAGAGTATCTTTATATGTAATAGAGAGTGAAAAGGGCCATCTAATTTGATTTCTAAGAATTAAGCATTTGTGCCACTTCTCGAATATATCCATTATGCAAAGGAAGGCACACCTGGAGTTTATTACTTTATCACTTCAAACTTAATCCTGAATATGACTATTTAAAACAGATATACCATTTTCCTTTTATATTCTGCAGATAAATTCTATGATTTCAGAGTCATCAAAAACACTTCACATTTTTCCAAGATAAACTTGCGTAAGAGAAGTAACTCTTCCAGTTTAATACAACTTGAAACTATTTCTACTGTGGGATGATGAGAATAATAAAAATTGCTATCATTTATTGAGTGTTCATAATTCTAGGCACCATACTAAATGCTTTTCATATCTTGCTAACTTAACCCTCATTTTTCATTTATTCAGCAAACTATTATAGAGTGCTTACTATGTGCCAGGGCTATTTAAGGTGTTGGGATTCAACAGTGAGCAAAATAGACAGCCCTGCCCTTTGTGGAACTCACATTCTAGTAGATATCCCTCTAAGAGAGGGATAGACAATATACGGAATAAGAAAGTAAATGATATACTAGGTTGAAGTATGATGAATGCCACTGAGGAAAAGAAAGCAGAGAAGGGGTTAGGGAATGCCAGACTTGTAGGGGAGGGGTCACATTTTTAAAAAGGATGGTCAGAGAAGACCTCACGGAAAATATGACACCCAAGCAGATGAGAAGATATTCTACAGGAGGTGAAGGACCAAACTATGTCATCGTCGTGAAGAGCATTCCAGGTAAAGGTAATAGCAAGCGCAAAAGCCCTGAAGTTGGAACATGTCTAGTTTGTTTGAGGAAGAGCAAGGAGTTCAGTATGGCGGGTACAGGGGGAAAGAGAGGGGACAAGATCCGTGAGATAGCAGGAGAAGGGACATAACACATCGGGCCTGGTAGGTCATCATCAGGCTTTCAGGTTCTACTTCAAGAGAGATGGCAAGCCCTGAGAGGGTTTTAAACAGACACATGACGTGGTCTGACTTACATTTTAACAGGATCATCCTGGCTCCTATGGTAAAGTAAAATTCTGTGAAGTAAGTGGTCTTGTCCAATTTCAGAGATGAGGAACAGAGGCTCAGAGAAGTTAAGTAATTTACCAAAGTTCCCACTTGTTCGCAACTTAGTGGAGCTGAAATTTTAATCCAGGTCTGTGTAATTCAAAAGCTCACACTTCTCCCACTAAACACCACCACCTCCCAGTTGCAAACAGGTTTGTGACCCAGGCTGGAGTAGATGATTTTCTTATAGTCTGTGGTGACCTCTTTGTTTCCTTTTCTCTGGAGTTCCTTGGCTTCTCTGGTGAGGCCACCATGTCTCACAACTCCAGGGGACACCATTTATACCATAAGCCTATAAATGTACTCCCTGGAGGTGGGCAGTGCCCAGCCAAAGTGTCCATGTGTAATGGCCTTGTTCTCCAGTGAGGTCGAAGAGCTTTGTAAATGGTTTTGAACTAGGATTAGGCTGGTAGCAAAATCTATTTAGTCAGACATTTGTGTTGGCCCCACTTTAATGTATCTTTCCGTGTCTCCTTCCTCTGACACATATTCTACCAGGTGTCTCTGCCACCCTCTGCTGTCTGGCACCACACTAGTCCAACAGTGTGCTAGGTTGGGGAGTAAGTGATGGTAAAACAGGATTTTCTGTTCTGTTTGGGCAGCTTAGGCCCACAAGTATAACAGAAAGCCTGGGGTGGGGGGTATAGGATATGAACAGGTATGCCTGGCTTCTGATCAGAGGAAGTGAAATACATTTTATTTGATGAATATCAAATTGAAGGAAATGATAAAGGGTGCTACCTAATTGTCATCAAAATTGCAGCTTAGTTTAATTTAGACTCAACCAGATTTTCTTGTAAGCCTTGGAACCCAGGGCTTAGACTCTTGAGCCCTTGTTTACATTGAAACTAATTTTTTTAGTTTGTTTGAAAGATATTCCTTCACCATTACTTGACTGGGTGACTTTTATGGAATTATGTCTTGTAAAACTGTTTAGCATTTCATGTTGCAGAATTCTGCATAGTTACCTCGATACCATAGAGCAGTTTGGTTTGTTTTTTTTTTCCGTCGTATGGCTTTAATTACAGAAACTGGGAGAAAATTATGGCGGTGTCCCTTATAAGATTAACTAAGTAATACTGTGATGATCTGTATAAAATATTAGTGCCAGGAACGTAGTGCAATATCAGGTAAAGACGAAGGTTACTCTCCATTTGAATCTTTAAGATTAGCAACAGTAATCGCAGAACACCAGATCAATACAATTAAAGCTACTTTTTAAAATGTATTTTTATTTCCTTTAAATGATTGAGCAGTAAGTACCAAGATTGGACTTTGCTCTCAGATCTTATTTTAGGTTCACTTTGCGGGTTTAGGTGAGGAAGGGCTATGCTTGGTGGAAGTTCGACCTTTGTTTTTGTGGCTACCGCTGGCAAAAACGGAGTGTGTAGAAAACAGTCTGGTGAGTCCTCAGTAGGCTAAACACAGAATTGCTGTATGACTCAGCAATTCTGCTTCTGGGTGTATATGCCCAAAGAGTTGAAAACAAGCATTCAAACAAAAACATGTACATGAATGTTCATAACAGCTTTATTCACAGTAGCCAAAAGGTAGAAATGATCCAAATGTTCATCAGTGCATGAATGGATAAGCGAAATGTGGTACATTCATACAATAGAATATTCTTCAGCTTTAAAAAGTAATGAAGTACTGATACATGCTACAACATGGATGAACATGAAGACATTATGCTAAGCAAGAGAAGCCAGACACAAAAGACCACATACTGTATGATTCCATTTATATGAAATATCCAGAATTGGCACATCTGCAGAGGTAGAAAGCAGATTAGTGGCTGTCTGGTGGGGAGAGGGCTCAGAGGAAGAAGAGAAGTGGAGTGACTGCTTCTTTGGGGAGGTGAAAATGTTTGGGAACTAGAGAGAGGTGGCAGTTACACAACATTGTGAATGTACTAAATGCCACTAATGGTAAATTTTATGTTATGTGTATTTTACCACAATAAAAAAAAAGTGGAGTGTGCTATTTTTGAAAAGATTCCTCATTCTTTGTGAAGCCTATTAAAGTTTGACAGGGTGGGGTGAGTCCTAAAGAAGGGGCACATGGCAAATGTGGGGCAAAGTGGCAGTAGTCACTTGAGGTCCGCAGGACAAGGCTCGCACCTCCTGGTTGGGATTCCCAGGACCTGCCTTGTGTGGGCGCAGTGGCCACAAGGGCCACACTGGCAGCTGCTCCAGGGTCCCTGGTGTCCTGCATGACTGAGGGCATTTTTAAGTCTGGGGCAGCTTGTTTGAAACTCTCATAAAGACATGGAAAGTGGAATACTGAGCTGTTTAAAACCCAAGCCTACAGAAACCCAGCAGATAGAAATTTTAACTGCAGTGAGGTCAGGATAATTTCAGTTTATCCAGTGAAAAGGAAAATAAACTTTTATGACCTGGTGGTGCTAGAATAAGTTTAGTTAAAGGTGCATGGAAAGTTTCTAGTTATTGCTGCACACGTTCTTTTCCCTTGTCCTTGGGAGTGTGCCACTGTTCCTCTTCACACTGTTTTCTACCCTCAAAAGGAAAAAGCTTTCAAATGACTTTTTCTCTGACAATGAAAGTAATACTTGATTATTACAAAAATTCATAAAAAGCAAAATTTTGTATATAGTCATTTACCCCATAACGACATTTCAGTCAATGATGGACTGCACATTTAATGGTGGTCCCATAAAGTCGGTACCATATAGCCTAGGTGTGTAGTAGGCTATACCATCTAGGTTTGTGTAAGTACACTCTATGATGTTTGCACATTGACGAAATCGCCTAATGACACATTTCTCAGAACATATCTCCATCTTTAAGTGACACATGCGGGGCTGGCCCGGTGGTGCAGCGGTTAAGTGCATGCATTCCGCTTCAGTGGCCCGGGGTTCGCCAGTTCGGATCTTGGGTACGGACATGGTACCGCTTGGCATGCCATGCTGTGGTAGTGTCCCACATATAAAGTAGAGGAAGATGGGCATGGATGTTAGCTCAGGGCCAGCCTTCCTCAGCAAAAAAAGAGGAGGATTGGCAGAAGTTAGCTCAGGGCTAATCTTCCTCAAAAAAAAAAAAAGTGACACATGCCTGTATAAAGAAATCTCAGCAATCAGGGATAATACTATAGATGTTTGGCAGGTATCCTTCCAGCCTTTATGTCTATGAATAGATATGTACTGATATCTTGCATTTCACTGGGATCATACTACATTTATCAACATAGTGTGGACCTCTTTCATACCAACAAGTACCAATGAACAGCATGCTTTTCATGCATACTATTCCATTTCAGCATACTATTCCATTTTATGTGTGTCATTACTGATTATTCCATGACTACTATTCTAAATGAGCTGAGGACCTTCCTTGGGTTGGTTCCCCTGTAGTCACTTAACCCTCTGTCAGAGATGATTGGTGACTCAGGGTTTCTGAAATTATTTTCTCATATTTACTTATGCTTATCGGTGATAGCCCTCAAAGCAGAGGTCATGGACGGTAAAGGGAGTAGAGGTCTGTAAAAAATCAGCTCAAAACCCGCTGCCTTTGGGAAGCTTTTGCTGACTGAGCCCCGCTCCCTCTGGTGACTCTGTCTTCTGTGTCCCAATGGAAGAGGGTCAGAGTAGTATGCAGGAACATGGGCTTTGGAGCCAGACCACGGAGGTTTGCATTCTGACTTTCATGACTTGGGCTATATTACTTAACATTTCTGTTCCTCAGTGTTCTCATCTGTAAAATAGGGATGATAATAGTACCTATGATCCATGCCAAAAGTACTTGGAAGCACAGGACCTGGCGCCTAGCTAATGCTCAGCAAATGGTGAGGGTTGTTATTATTATTCAGTTCATTCAAGTGGCTCCCCCAGTTTGTGGCTGTGAGAGCTCATCTGTGTGCTTGGACAGCCCAAGTAGATTATAGACTCTGAAAAGTTCAGATGCCAAAACACTTTATAGTCTTTTCTGCACAGTGAGCCCCCAGCCAATATTACCGATTGATTGTCTGACCCAAACTGACTAGATGCAGTTGTGGGGTCCTTTTGGTTTAATTTAACCTTCATTTCCCATTAAAAAAAAAAAAACAAAAGCAAAACAAAACAAAATAAAAACCCTGAAACCCTGAGAAGTAGATATAGGTGAAATTCGCTTCCTTCAGATCGGTCAGTAACTTAGCTGTGGGCTTTCCTACACTCTGTCTAATGATGATCTTGACTGGGGGAACCTAGAATTCTTAAATGATAGTGATAATGGCAGGAAACATATAAAAGAACTAAAAGCCATTATTCTCAAAGACCAGTTTAAAACAGAAGAGCAAATAAAACCTCGTATTCCCTCGTTTATTCGGGATTCTTCAGAACTGAAATACTTCTGGTAAGTAGATTTTCTAGACGTTGGAAGCTTATTCATTTAACCACCATAACAGTTTGCATTTTATCCATTTTGTTGTCATTCTTTCTAATGCATGCTGCATGATTTGTAGCTTTCATATAGAGAATATATTGAAAACAACTCAGCCAATTTGTTAGGCTTTGAATCCTCATTTTTTTAATGTTATGTTAATATGTCGTTGTCGTTTGTTTTTTAGCTCTGCCAAATAATCTCAACGCCATTTGCCTTCTAAAGACTCAGACAACTGTACCCTCACACAGCTCTTTTCACTTTTAACTTTTTCTCTCATGTTTTTCTCACTGGCTTGGTGTGTCAGTTTTTACTTTTTACTACAAAAATGTACATAATTGCTTTCCCCATCTCCAAAACACCTTTCTAATTTACTGATTTATAAATTTGATACCCTGGGAAACTAGAACTCCAAGTCTATTACTATTTTGTGTAAAGTAAGATTAATAGGCATTGAATGAAAACATGTATTTAGTGACAGGCCTTTTGACCATTTAAGGACTTTAAAAATTTGCTTCCTGGTTGCAGGCTGTTATCTGGTAGAAGTTTGACTCTGGGCAAAAAGCCATTTTATTTATAAGCTACAGTGCTTATGGTTTCCCATTCTAGCGCTGGTACTTTCCTGCTGCTCATAAGTTAAGCAGAGAAATTAGGAAAAATAATCACCTATCCTCTGTGTAGTTGGTAAAAGCTTTATAAAATGGGATTTAGATACTTTTAATAGAAATAGAGGTAAAATATTCTTAGATATAATTTCATGAGTGTTTTTCTGTTTTCTTTACAGAGATATACTGATGACTCTAACTGTTGGGGAGCTCACAGACCATGAACTTATAACCATTGCGCGTCACTACCACGTGCCCGAGGACGCTTATGAAGATGTGAATGTCCTAATTGCACTGGCCCATGAACGGTTCAAGAGAAATACTTTTGAGAATTTCGAAAGACTCATTGCTAACTGTGTATACCAAGATCGAGAAAAGTAAGCTTTTATTTTGTTGATTCTAATAAATCATTTAAGTTTCTGTGAACCTGAGTAATGAAAGAATTGATATTTTATCAAAAAGGGCCAAAAGAAAATTGACATGTCTGATCGTACTCCACTATTTAGCAAAGCCATCTTAAATCATTTTTGGAGAGTATCTAGATACAAATATTTCATACTGATGGTGAGCTTTGTTTGTTGATGGAATAGGGGAGGCCCTGTATTTTCAAAAGAACAGGATGCCCCTTTGCATTTTCTTTTAGTTGGTTTCTAGAAGCTTTCAATGAAACATAGTAAATCAAGATGTTAGAAGGTTTAATTCTGAGGTGTCTCTCCTTCTTACATTATTTAAGTGATAACTGAGATTTATAAATGTGACTTTTATAATGAACAGAAAGGGAATTTGCAAGTAAACTTGCTACAAATTTCTTTGAAATTATTTCTTCTTGAAAATAATGAAGCTCAGCATAATCTATTTCTAATACATTTATCACGTTTGTATTGAGTTTTATTAAGTCAGTCATAAAAAAACCTGGAGCCTCATATGTTTGGGTGTTCATCTTCCCCACAGGCTTGATATAGTGGGGAGAGATACTCATCTGGAATTAGAAGATCTTAGTTCTAACTCTAGCTTCTAATTTTGTTACTACACACTACTGCAGTCTCTCTGCCCCATGACCGCTTCCCTCATCTCCAAACCTGAAGTCTGCACGCAAGTGGCCATCTGCACACCCTAAATATCTTTGAAGGTCTCATAGTTTATCTTCATAATGAACATGATTTTTTTCCTAATTCATAATACATCCTTATTAGGTTTTTATAAAGATGGCATTTTTTTCTTGACTCTCTAAGCTTCCCTGAGCCTCTTGGAGGATGTGTGGTCTGAGCTTTGCAAGACCCAGACCCTACCTTCCACCCTGGTGGTACCCCTTTCCCAGAGTGAGAAGCGTGACCTTCCTCCGCTAAAGGAACACCTCTTGGGAATAATGGGGTTGCTTAATCAGACAGCTCTGAGGTTCTTCCAGATCCAACAAGCTTTGATTCTGGACATAAACATTCTCTCATCATTTTATAACCTCATTGCGAAGAAAGGAGCCCACTTTCCTTCCTGTTGGTTCTAATTTTGCCTGGTGCCTGGAAGAACATTGGCTGAGTGAGAACACTGGACAAGCATTTCTGTGCCCTCTGCAGGCTGGGGAAAATGACTACTGGGCTACTCTGGAGAAAGCATCTGACAAAATTGAGGTGACTGTTAAGGCCCCAGCTGGGGCTTCTAGGCTATAACGTTTGGGTCCAAGGAAAAGACTAGAAAAACACCCTCAAGTCATATAATACTTGTGTTGGAGGCTGTAGTTGCCTGTCAAATTAGGAGATGTTTTCAAATATCAGAATCGTTTTTGACTAGTGGTCAAGAATGCGGATCGATTACTTAGAGCAACACTCATGGCTGCAGCCTTAATAGGCTGTACTATCACCAACCAAGAATCTGAATCTTGATGGAAAGGCCTTTGTAAGGACAGAATCTGTTGACTTCTGAAATGGAAAAAGTGAAATGCAATATGATGGGTTTTTGTTACTGTGAATTCCAATACCAATTTTCACATTTATTTCCATGTGCACGTTTTTAGGACACATCTATGTTTTCTTTCCTATAGCATGTAATTAGCTACTTGAGAGACACGAAGTGTATAAAAGGCCATTTACTTTGTTTTAATGCAGTAAAAAAGTATTACCCACCAAAGACATCAGAAGGCTGTGCAAGTCCTCCAGGTTACCTTTGACTCACGATCTGCTGGTATCCTTACTGTCCAAGTAAGTGAGAACTCTACCCTTCATTGTGATTGTCCTGCATATTTTTGTTTTGGGGGCTATTCCTGGTTTTACATTTACCTTTAATTCCCCTTGATTTACCTTTGATTGTCTTATTGATGACATACCTCCATTTAAGTATTACAAAAGGAAAACTTAGCCACGATTTTGATTGTTAGACTATTATGAGTTATTATTTTATCTTTTTGACCTTAAGACACCCTAACACACACGCAGGTTCTGGGACAAAATGAAAATGCACAACTTCATTGGTTGTGAGGGTGTTAGATGTAAAACTCATGACAGGTTTTTCAAAGCAGTAGTCCCTGATGGCTAAAGACATGCCATAAGAGGACCTAGTGTTACCAGCACAGGGCTCTATCTTGCTAGAGCACCAGATGTAAAGCATAGAGATGATGATGTTGCAAAAGGAAAGTATGGTGAACTGCTTTCCAAAACACATCACTTCTCCTGTTAGACCTGACTTTTGACTCCCTGGCACCACCCTCCTACCCATATAGACTCTGATTATCTTTTATGCTTCCTATGGCATTACTCCAACCCCTCCTCTGACTTACTTATCTCGATAATTCTGACATTTTGGGCTGTGATCTAGGCATTGTTATCATTGCTTTGAATACATTACTTCATTTACTTTGTGAGAACAACTTGGTGAGATCAGAACTATTATCCTCCTATCTTACATGAGGATGCTGAGGTTTAGAGAGATGAGGTATTTTGCCCAAAGTCACGTAGTCTGGAAGAAGGAGAGCTGTGACTTAACCCCGGAACCTTTCAAATGCACATCTCCTGCTTCTAACCATTTTGAATTATTGTGTTCACATATCCAGTAGATTAAAATGCCTTGACAGTTCTACCTCCTTCCTGCTGCTTGCATCCACTCTTTCCTCTCTGTTCCTACTATCTTCACTCTTGTTCTGACCCACATTTGTTCTTGACTATTGCAGGGCCTCCATGTTGGTGTTTCCTCCACCAGTCTCTAAATTTTTAAATCTGTCTTTCATACAACAGCTAAGTACCTTCTAAGAGTAAAAATGTCATAGTGTCACTCTTCTACTCACAAACCTTCTGTACCATGTCTTTGTTCTCTAAGGAAAGAACAACTCCTTAGCTTTGAACTTCTTCTCACCTTTCTCCATCATGGGATTTAGGGTTGTCAGTTGGAGCATTGTTCTCAAGCAGAGGCTAGAGTAGAGAGTCCTCCTCTGAGGTGAAAGGAGAAACCAAAGGAATAGATAAAACTAAATCCCATGTGGGAGAACTAGGGTCCAAGGTGTCAGGAGGGTAATCAAGAAGAGGGCCAATCCAGATGGATGTGTGTATGCATTTGATTGACCTGGGGTTATTTTCTAGACTATCAGGTCTATTTGCTTTTATTTGCAGGCATCAGTGTGAGGGATAAGTAGGTCATCCGATGTAAAGGACCTGAGATGAAATGCGCAGGTCTAGGAGTCAGGTTTCTCCACAGTTACCACATTCCCAAAGCTCCCCTTCCCATTCTGGGTAGTCCAGCCAAATGGGCCATTTAGCATTTCACACATATACCACCTGCCCTCCCACTTTTTTGCCTTTTCTCTTTCTATTTCTTCAGTAGGAAATAGCTTTCAATTTTCTCTACCTGCTGAAAGCTTGCTCTTCCTTTAAGAGCCATTTCAAATAGCACCATATCCATGAAGCCCTCTTGGATTTGCTTGGCTCGCAGTGATTATCTCCTCCTACGGATTCTCACAATACTATTTACGTTTCTCTTTTTGTCCCTTACCTTGCTTGTAATGAAGATTTGTGACTTGACGTTTGATCCATTCAGATGCAGAGACTTGCTTTTAACCTGTTTCATTTACCACCTGTGAACGATCAGTGTACATCTTGACAATTTTACCTCTACCTCCTCTCTTATATTCTTTGAATCAACTTGCTAGCTGTGTGATCTTGTGCAAGATTTTTGACCTGCCTGAAACCCAGATTCCTTACCTCTAGAATCAGATAACAATACCTACTTCCTAGTGGTTCCGAGGATGAATTGACATAATGTCAGTAAAGCACAGCACCTGTTACTAAGTATTGATTGGGGACTAGGAGAGAAGTTTAAGTCAGGGACCATAGACTACACACTCTGACTTAGAAATGAACTGGAAGAAACCTGTGTCTTTCTACATAGAGGAAGCCTTGTTTTTAAACAGTTGAATCTGAACGCCTTCCACACATTAAGCTGTCTTCTAGTCAGGAAACTGCAGATGTTTATTAGATTATCTTTCCATGGCCTTGAGGATGAGTTGTCCTGGAAAGTCCAGTAATGTGGGAGCCTGGCCTCTGGAAGACCTAGATGTTTCTTATCCAATACTGAGGCCACCAAGTCATCATCCTCTCATTCTCTCAGCAGACTGTTTTGTCTTTGCCTTTACAATTTGACATTAAAGGCAGAAAGACTATTCCACAACTTGCTTCGGAGTCATCTCAGCCTCTGAACACATCCGCCTCCGAGCCCAGCTTAGCTTTGAGGAGGTCATCCCTCTGAGCCACTAAGCAGACCATGTTCAGTCTAACTTTGCCTCTAATTGTGCAGTGACCCTTCTCTACACTCAGGGGAAACTTCAGACTAATCAGATTAGAAAATGTCTCATTCCCATTCCCCTCTCCCTCCAATATGCCCTGCCACGATTTGGGTCACATGCTTGGTGTTTTGCATCATCTCCGCAGATTCCTTTCAAAGACTGCCCTAATTCCTAGTGGGCCCATCAGCCTGCAGCTTACATTTATATTCTGCATTCTTATTGTTCCCCACAGACTCCACAGGGCTTTCCAGAGCCTTGACCAGACTCTCTTTCTGCACAGCCCTCCTGTGGCACGCTAAGCCAGAGCCCTTCTGACGTCTACAGTCTCCCGTGGGAGGCAGGCATGGAGTTTGTTGATTTGGTTCAGTGCACATTCTGCCCAGGGGCAGTTTTACCTGCCTTAGGATGGAGCTGGGTAGCTGTTGAGCAGCCGTATAGCCCTGCTGTGTGAGTTCAGATCAGGAGACGAAAAACAATATGGCTAAAGATTTGGATGATTTCTTTCACCCAGTGATTGTTACCCATGTGTTTCTCCTGACCCTGTGTTTTGGTAGTAAGATTTCCCCTCTACTCCACTAATATTTTTCTTATGATTCAGTCAGGTCTTTTCCTTATTAGCACAACTCAAGCTGGAATCAAGACTAAAGTCTTTTCACATCCGGTTACCCAAGCCCTCATCAGTTTGTGCTGTGGTAGCTGGTATGAGGTCACCTTACTTACCAAACGAATTCATTTCACTAATGCACAGAGATCAGACTTAAATGTTCTATGTAGTGGTAGCTATTACCCATTAATAAAAGAAGTGACAGTCTGTATTGACATAGTGCCAAGGGGCCTAGAATATTTTGTAAATCCTTGAGCATATTAAAAGGTACATTTTAGTTGATGGGAGGCATGATTCCTCATTTAGTAAGTGACAACATTGAGGTATAAGGAGACTCTTTCAGTGAAAGAGGATGCTTCAGGCCAAGATAAGTCTCTAATGGAATTAGAACTCCCTAAGATACCCTAAGCCTTTGTTTCTGTCTGAGCTCCTAGGAATAGAGACTATGTCTGCTTCATCTTTGCAGACCCAGGGACTTGCCCTGTGCTGGTACACTGGGCAGGGGGAGAAAAACATGGGCTTGATATCCATCAGACCTGCCTCTGAAGTCCAATTCTACTGCCTCCTGCCCATGTGATCCTAAATTGACTCAACCGCTCTGAGCCTTTGTTTGGATATTAATATCTCCTCAATACTAACAAATGAGAAATTATGGTTCTCAAACCATGAGAGGTAGAGAATATACTGAGCTCATTCCATTCTGTATTCCTTGTGGGACTGGAGAGTAAAGAGGCAGCCTCTTCCCCTAATTGCAGCCTTCTGAATTGAGACTTGGAATAGCTGGAAGTTCAAGTGCAACTCTTTCCCCAGCAGCTCTGCCCCAAGCTAGTCTTTTACAGCTGGCTCTGGGCTCCATGGAATGCCTTAGAACTGGCCTCCCAAGAGAGCTGGTGCCTCATCCAGAAATATCAGTTAAAAGGGAAAAAGTTAACAGCGCTTTAAAATCATCTCATTATATTCTACCCAGCCTCGCCCCTGCCCCCCTCCCAGAGGCATGGTTTGGGCTCAAGTGATTTCACCCAGCAATACCTGGCAGTGAGGCTGAAGGACAAGAGTTGAGCCACGTGTCTGCTGTTGTTGCAGTGTTTGGTGCACTGGGAAGTTTTCAGAGAGAAGCCCCATTCTCTCTCTCACTCTCTCTGCCTCTCTCTCTCACACGCACACACACCCCAGAAGCTTTCTACCTTTTCAAATATAATGTGATTTGTAGTTTAAGAAATTTTTAAGAAATCCAAAACCATGTGGACCAACAGAGCATTGACTGTGTGTTCAGCCCATACTAGGCAGCTGTGACTCGCCTCACCTAGGAGATGTGTGCTGGGATCAGAATTGGAATTTAGAGCCCTGGCTCTTTAGAGATAACTGGAGTTACTCATTGGCAACTTAGGCAGTGCCATCTTGCCAATGCTTAAGTTTTTGTGACCAACCAGCACAGTGGCCCAGAGCTCCACTTTTTTCTCAAGTGTTTGGTCTTTAAGAATCTCACCAGGTGTTTCAGTGTGGACCCCTGGGCTTACTGGGTAATGAACTGAAACCAAACACAACTGAATCAAAACTATGTCTTCACTGCCCTCCCTCCCTTCCCGCCCTGGTCACGCAGCCAGCCTATTCCCTAAGTTAGGAGATGGCCTTTGCAGCAGAGGGGAACCCATGTTACTCTTCAGCAAAATACAGCTGCTGCTGTGTCTTTTACCTCCACAGATGGTGGAAATAAAGCAGATCAGCATTATTCCCCATGGCAAGGAGATGGATGGCTTCTGCAGTTTTCAAGCCATTCATCATTTTTGGGAGGGGGAGCACGAGCACCTGTCAAATGACACGTTAGACTCACTTCTAAGAACTCCCACCTAGCAAGGCATGGAGAAGCATGCTGGAGGGTCATTATTTTCCAGAGAAGAACTGGGAGGTTGTCCCTCTTCTTCCTCAAACACGTCCCTTAGTTTGCATAGGGAAGGAAGTGGTGGCTGGCCCAAGTATCGAAGGGAAAGAAGAATTTATGGAGGTTTCAGGAAAACACTTTAGCACTGTGTGAGCAGGGACTTTAAAGTAAGGAAGCTGACTTTTTAACAAGCGTTGAAACATTTAAAAGCCAGAATTAGTGTTGCCCTTTAGGGCAGTCACCCTGGAAGGCCTGCACTGATTCTAACAATGTTGCCATAGAAAGTTCTTCTTTGGAATTGCCTTCCCAACCTTTTCAAAGGAATTTCCTCCAGAATGGCAAATCTTTGTGCTTTGACTGTGGATCAGAGTCTTCGCAAGAGCCAAATGTCATTTGGAGAGGAGAAAGTAGGGGATTCAGGTTGGAGAATCAGGACGCTAACACGTTGATCAGAAGCACAGCAGGACCCTGAAGTAAGGAGATAGGTTTTCTGTACAATTCATAGGCTTTTCCAACATATTTGGAAAAGATGGATAGGGTTTGGTGAATGATGACCTGTAGTTATGAGACAGGGAAGACTCCACGACGGGTGATTGGGGAGATAATATTCAGGGGTAAATGTGAGCACTGACCTACTTGTTCTTACTCCCTTATATTTAAGCCTCTCTCCATCTCTGAACTGCTTTCCCTCGTCTCCTCCTCCAAACTAGACTATTTTTAGAACTGGAGCTCTCCTTTGTATCCTTGTCTTCTTTCTCTCACAACCTCATCTAACAAGCGTGGCATATATTAGAGATAGTGTATGTTATACTAGCAAATGAGGGCATGAAAAATCTCACTCTATCAGTGGTCCAGAGGAAGAAGCTCTGTGTAGAATTTTGGAGCAGGGAGGCTGGGAGACTAATTCCTCATCAATATGCTCCCAACTAACGATGCTCCTTCCTTTCCAAGTCTGACTTATATGAGTTTACTACCTTGAAAAGCTTGTTTCAGGATCTCTCATCTACTTTTTACACTTTTAAAATTTTTATTTTAAAAATACATGCTCATAGTAAAAAATAATCAAATCATTCTGAAAAGCTTATTTCAACAGCAGCAGTTTCCATGCACATCCCTTCCCACCTCCCAGACTCTTTCTCAAGAAGCAGCCACTTTCAGCCCTTCTAGCTGCTTCTGCAGGCATTTAAATAGCATGCTCATACTGCTATTTCTGGATTTCTCATTTTTAGATACTACTACTAACTTCCTGTTATGATGCTTGAGAATTTAGGATAATATTGATTCCCATTACTGTTGTTCTTTTTGGATGCTCTTAGGATCTTCTCTTTCTTTCTGGTGTTCTGGAAGTTCATGATGGAGGCTTATGGTGTGTGTGTCTAATATATAGATTCATTGAGCTTAACACTTTATGGGCCTTTCCGATCTGGAGACTCTGTTCTTTGGTTCTGAGAAATGTTCCGTTAATTTTTTATAATCTATTCTCCTCCATTTCCATTTTTCTCTTGTAGAGAACTCTTTTCATTAAAATTTTGCATCGCCTGAATTTGGATCTTTTCTCTCCCAAGTTTTCTCTTTGTCATTATGATGTACTTATTAAGAGATTTCCTCAACTTTATATTCCACCCCTTCTACTGCATCGAGTTACTACTATCATATTTTTGATTCCAAGAGCACATTTTTAGTCTGAATGTTCCTTTTTTGTGGTCTTCTGTTCTTTTCTCATGGGTATAATATATCCTCTTATCTCGCGTCTTTGCCTCTCCTACCTGAATTGTCTTTGTTTCCCTGATTCCTTTTTTTCTGTTGCTGTTGTGACTTCTGTCCTTAATGTTGGAAGCTTCTGGGGATGGCTCTTGTCGATTGGTGTGTTTCACTGCAAGAGTCATCTCCTAGCCTGCATTTTCATTAGGGAATCCCCAGAAGCCACAATTTAGAGATATCTCTGGGACCATTCAGAGTACTGAGAGAAGAATCCTATCTTCTCCTGCTGAGCTGGAGGGAGGGTGGGATGGGGGAAAGGAGAATTTACACACAGGCACTGGTGTTGTGGAAACAGGAAAGGGGAAGGAAGGGGGCTGAGAGGCCCCAGTTGAGTGTGTAATGCTCTCCTCTGCCCTCCATTGTGCTTCATCTCCTCAAGACCAGAGCTTCTTTGATCGAATTTCACTGGAGAACAAACCTTACTCCCCTCCAGAGGAGTACAGTGTAGAAGAAGATACTTGGGAGTCCAGCTGCTCCAGCTTTATTCAGGCTTTCAAGCAGTCCTTATTTTCAGAACCACACCTTACCCCTGCCTTTATTGACACCTGGAGTCTGCAATTGCTGAGCCTCTCAGGAATTTTGTAGGCCACATTGGCTAATCTCTAAGTGCCCCCTGCCTCTGCCATGGATTAGAGTTCTGCTTCCCTTCCTCAGCTCTGCCAAGTCAGTTACCAATCCTTAGTCTGCTTTCCATCTTGCAAAAGATTTTTTTTCTTTCTTTTTTTTTTGGTGAGGAAGATTGGCCCTAAGCTAACATCTGTTACCAATCTTCCTCTATTTTGTATATGGGATGCCACCACAGCGTGGCTTGTTGAGCGGTGCATCCACACCCAGGATCTGAACCCACAGACCCTGGGCTGCCGAAGCAGAGCACGTGAACTTAACCACTATGCCACTGGGCTGACCCCAGCAAAAGATTTTGAAATCTCTTGTCCACTATTGTCTTTTTCCAGCTATTTTTGTCATTGTAGGTTATTACCTATTTTTATTCCTTTGTTGTCATTTTGGTTAGATTTTGGTGGGAAAGGGAGATAAATATTTGTGATCATCCATCATGATTTACTGCAACTCTGTCTATTTCCCAAGAGCAAAGAATTCTTCCAAGAAGCATTGGCTCATTTTATCCCTTTTAATTGAAAGATTCTTTCTTCTTTTCTCCATTGTTCCTTTTGAGGGGATTCCCATATCCATTGAGATCCTCTAAGACAGAACTGAAAAGAAAAACTTGGAGTATTATACCACATTAACTCAACTTCTCCCTGAGGCCTGGCTCTGGGACTTTGGAAAGATTAAATTTTTCAAACATTTTTTCTCAGAAAGATTTTATACATCATTTCTGAGCTGTTTACTCTTTCATTTGCAGCTTTGGATCCTTCCCGAATATTATTTAATTAGGAAATATCTTTCTCAAATATCCTTTGAAATGGGTAAATGGTTAGATGTGTTGAGTCTGACATATTATCAGTTGGGCAGGAAAGAAGGCTAGGGGCCTAGAGGTAACAGGCAAGCATGAGTAAATATCAGACTTATTGGTAACAAAGTCTGATAATAGGACTTCCAGCGGTGACTTCCAGAAATTTTCCTGTAATCTTTCCAATGCCGTCATCCAGGGAAAATGCAGATTCAGGCATGGGGACTCAGATCCTTCAGGAAGGCCTTTCTGAAGCAACATTTCTTTCAGGAAGCAACATTTGAACTGAGACTTTCCAGAGAAAGGTGCAAATGCCTTGCATTTCTGGAACAATCTTGTTATGCTCAGAGAACTAGAAGAAGACCAGTGTACCTAGAATGTTGTGAACAGGGAAAGAGTTTTCAGATGAGATCAGAGAGATCAGCAGGGGCCAGATTACACAGGGTCTTATAAACCCTAATAAGGAGTTCAGCTTGTGTTCCAAGTAGATTGGGAAGCCATTGGAGAGTTGCAAGCAAGGATCTGTGTTTTAAAAAGACTATTCTGGTGGAGGGTAGTCTGCAGCAAGGTAAGAATAGAAGCAACAAGACCCAGATACAAAGCTATTGTTGTAATCCAGGTAAGAGATGATGGTGGCTTGGAATTAGTGAATAGTAGAGGAGATCAAGAAAAAGAGACTTGATATGCTATGGTAGTAGAACCCACAGGATTGGTTAGTGGATTGTATATGAAGGGTGAAATCTGATGTGATCCTAGATCTGCTTGGTAGTCTTTTGACTGGTTCCCAAATTACTGAGATATTACACTTCTGAAACCTCTAGGATTATATAATACCTCCTGTAATTGATGTGATAGGAATTTACTGACAGTTAAATTCTGTACTGTAGGAACAATAGAAAAACTTATTTCATTGGTGATCTTATCCAATCTCCCAGTCTGGTGGGTTTAAATACTGTACCATCTGTATGCTAATGAATCTTCATTTCTATCTTCAACTGAAACCTCTTTCCTGAACTTCAGACTCATATATCCAACTTCTCACTTCCCATCAAAATATAACATATCCAAAACACCAAACTCCTGATCTTTTCTCCCAAACTGTAGCCCCTGCATTCTTTCCTATCTCAGTTAGGGGAGCTTTATTTTTCCAGTTGCTCAAGCAAAACCCTTGGAGTTGTCCTGAATCCATCTCTCTCTCTCTCTCTCATGCATACTATATACAGTTCTTCAGGAAACCTGCATTCAAACTATATTCAGAATTGCTCACTGCCTTCCACTGCCACCACAACCATTATCTCTCCTATAAGCCGCCATTATCTCTCATCTGGATTACTGCAAAAGACTGCCAACTACTCTTCCTACTTTGGCCTGGCCCCTACATTCTACTCGCAATATATCAGCCAGAGTGATCTTTCGAAAATATAATTAGATCCCATAACTGCTCTGTACAGTATGCTCCAGCGGCTCTTAGTTGTCCTCAGTATGAAAGTCAAAGGCCCTACATGATCTCATTCTTTGACATCAGCTCCTACTCAGAGTATTAGGGAATACTTTTCTTCGAGGCTCCACTATAAAGGAAAGTTTCTTACAAAACGTGTTTAATTGATGGAGTTTCAGATCTTCTCCCAAAACATATACAAATAAAAGGCATAACGGTCCTGCATTTTGGCTACAAATATTTTCATAAACAGATCATGTCCTTTCAAGGAGTTAAAGTGATGAGTAAGCCAAAAGTCAAAGGATAAACAGCGGTAGGGGGCAGCATATTGGAGTTGTATCACAGAATCCTTGGCCAAAGAAAATGTCCACAAAAGAATTACCGAATCCCCTTTCTCCTCTTCTGATTGCTCTGTTTATTCTACTTTGTTTAGATTGATGAGTCTATGTGACTTCATCTTGTAACATTTAATTTATTGCTGCTAATTTTTATTATTTATAAATATGAGCTATTATTTTTTCTAATATTTTGAGAAAAAAGAGAAAATCCTTTTTACTAATTATGAGTATGTTTTTTTCCTGTATCCATTATCACTGGGTTTTCTTATAATTAATTAACCTCCATTCATCCTTGCAATAGTACACCTCACTTGCTGGTTGGAGGGGCCTGTTGAGTTGGAGGTCCTGAGAGAACGGCAGGAGCCTGGAGCAGGTTGCTTGGAACAGCACCCTAGTGACCACCTTTGTCTTTTTCTTCAAAAAATCATGTTATAGGAGGCTGGCCCCGTGGCCTAGTGGTTAAGTTCGGTGCACTCCACTTTGACAGCCTGGGTTTGGTTCCCAGGCATGGACCTACACCACTTGTTGGTGACCATTCTGTGGCAGTGTCCCACATACAAAATAGAGGAAGATTGGCACAGATGTTAGCTCAGGGTGAATCTTCCTCAAGGAAAAAAAAAAGAGGAAGATTGGCAACAGATGTTAGCTGAGGGTGAATCTTACTCAACAACATCAGCAACAACAAAAATTATGTTATATAACCAGTTTATATTTAGCCTTAAAAATTGGCAGAATGTGGTCAAATTCAGAATAGGTAGCATTGAGGTATTACACTAAGAAGTATTTTGTTTGTGTTAGGTCATTATAGCAATTTTGTTGAAATTATTGGGTCTTAGCAAAAAGTCTGTTATGGTTAAGGATAAATTTATGCCAGTGTTCATCATTACAAAATAGTAGTCAAATAGATTAGTTATTTTTGACTTATAGTTTTATGATGCACGATAATCATTTATTTTTTTCAAAATGAAAATGGGCTTATTTTTTCCAATTATAAATTTAAAACAATTCAGATGATACAGAAAAGTCTAAAGAAAAGGCAAAAATCATAATCTCTCTTCCCAGAGATAGCTGTTCTTAATACTTCAGTGTATTATTACTAGACTTTTTTCTAGGCCATTTTATACAAATATAGACCTAAAGTGGAATCATAACTCTACATACTATTTTATAACTTCCTTTCCACTTAACAATGTGTCATGAACATATTTGCATGACAGCATATATGGATCTAAATAACCCTTTTTAATGGCTACATAATAAATGATGAAGATGCCTTTTATTTTTCCTAAAAATATATTAGTAGACAAAATGAATCTAGACTTGCCTTTAAGATTTAAAAGACATGAAATTTAAGAAATATAAGGACGTTTTATTTTACTGACATATAATATTAACCATTTTAAATTAAAAAGACCTTCACATATTCTTAACAAAATATAGCAATGGTCTTAGTTACTGAATAAACTAATTTGTTTCTGTGGCAACTGCAACAAATATTTGTTGAATACCTGCTAAGTGCCAGCATTGATCTAGGTGTTGGGGACACTTTGGTGAGTTGGGTGTGTGAGATATCTGCTTGCGAGGAGTTTACTTTCTGGAAAGTTAGAAACAGATTATTAAACTAATAATAAACAAGGAAAATATCAGATATTGAAGCATACCTAATATTATGTTTTCATGGCAGCATGTAAGCTGTCATTCTGGTCCTGAATTCTTCAGATTGCATCAAATAATATATTACAATTATATTTTCAGGTTTGAAGACAGTGAAGGACAAATAAATTATGAGTCATTTTTCTGTGCCCTGAACTGGAGAATAAATCCGGTGCCTGAATTGGAACCAAGATCGTACCTTAAAGAGGTAAAATTAACACTTATTTAAAAAACCAGCTGTGGCTACCTCCCTTCCATTTTTAATATCCTTTATCTCAAAATTATTTTTCAATATAAAATATTAATGTCACTGCTTTTTCTAAAAGCACCGTATGTATTTCTGGGCATTTGTGTTAAAGGCTAATTCACTTCCCATGCTGAGCGAACATCTGCTCTATAAGAGCATGACTTTTCTTATGCAGCTGAATTTTTTTTTAACTTTAGTCGCATCCAATTATATGGAAGGTAGGATAATAGGTTACAGTTATAAATAGGTATAAACACTGTTATCAAGGGATTCTGGTAACATCATCTTGAGCCATAAGAGCAAATCTCAAATGGTGCATATGTCATGAATCCCCACTGTATCTGTGGCTGTGCACACAGGTTTGCCTTGGGTGAAACAGTATAGTATGGGGATGCACATTTCACAGTGCAGCCAAATTTAAAATAAAAATTCAGTCAAAAAATGCTTGGTTAGGGAAAACAAAGTTCGTGTGATCAGATGGTGCTCTCAACATTGTGGAATTGTCTGAATTCTCTAAGATCTCTTTGGACCAATTGTCTTTAAGGAGTGGGTGGGTGAGTGGTGGTTTGTTTATATTTTAACATGCTCCAGAAATTGATTTTCTTGGGAAAGTCCCTTGACAAAGCAAATGTCATGTGGTTGATACTCCCAGAAAGGAGGCATTTATTTCTCCCGGTCTCTACTGACCAGCTCATTCTGGCCTGAACTAGTCTAGTGCCCCTAGGGAGTTCCCTCAGGCATGTAGCTATTCTGGAGTGTCAGACAGTCTTAGAACTTCCAGATTGCTGGGAGACAGTGATGGCCTTTGGAGTCAAACAGAGGTGGGGTTGAATTCTGCCTCTGCCACTCGCTTAGCTAAGTGACCTTGGGTCAGTTACTTAAGTCATTCATTTATAAATTTAATTCTTAGACAAATCATGACTAAGTATCCATCTCAGCAGGTTCTATGCTCTGTGCTGGGGTCCAGAGACAAAGCTCATATGGCTACCTCTGAGGGGCCTACTGCTGATGGGGGGATCAGTACACTCATGATTTGGAGTATGGCGTGATACAGCTTGCATGGAATATGATGGGATGAGGAGGAAGCTTCTTATAAATCAGACTGGTGGTGGTGGTGGTGGGGTAGCAGGAACTCTTCTCAGGGGTGGTGACACTTGAAATTTCAATGATGAGTAGTAAGAGTTAGCAAGGTAGGAAAGTAGCATAGTATGGAAAAGACATTCCAAACAGCGGCTCTGACATGGGACAACATGGCGCTTGTGCAGAACCAGAAGGAATTGGTGTGGCTGGAATGAAGGCACAAAGGGAGGAGTGGAGAAGGATGAGACTGGAGATACCTGCAAGGGTGAGGTTTGAGTATTGTCCTGCAAGGTCTGGAGACTATGGACACGTTTCAAGTAAGAGAGTGACATGATCAGGTGTACCCTTTAAAGGGAGCTTGCTGTGGCTTGAGGATGGTGAGTAGATTGGAGAGGGGGCACAGAGACAGGTAGACCCATTAGAAAGCTCTTGAAATCCCGTTGTGACCATAACAGTAAACACTTAAACCATTTAATATGTGTCAAGCACTGTTGTAAGACCTCAAAATCTATTACCTCATTTAATTCTCATAGCAGCCCTACGAGGTAGGTACTTTTATCATTCCCATTTTAGACATGAGGAATTTAGAGAAATAGCGAGTGTAGAGTCAGAATTTTAACTCAGGTCTGTTTTACTGCAAAGAAAAAAGAAACAAATCTTTTAAATGTGATTATTATTGAAGATACTGGATTTAATTAACTAGAATCCAAGATACTATCACAAAAACAAATCAATACTGTCATTTGATAACCCTTTAATTCTTATCCATGTAAATATTTAGTTTTTACATATAAAAAGAAAAATGATAGATGGAGTTTATATTCTACCTTTTCATTTAATGTTATAGTACTCTGTGTTGGATATCATCCAATTGTCCCATTAGGACTTTTCTCCAGCCCCTTCTACCCTGTTCTGAGTCCCGGGCAGCTGACCTTTGGGGGCCACATCAATGGGTCCCCTAGCTCTCTGGCCTGCAGCTGGGTTGGCCAATGGGATGCACCAACAGGAGAGCAGAGGGTAGGAGGAGAGAGAAGTCATCCCCCTCCTTGCCAGTCACAATAGATACAATAGATTTACTGCCTCTTCCTACCAAGGTCCGTAGTGCCTGTCTGGAGGTTTTCTGCATATAGGTGCCTACTCCAGGTTCTGGTAGCCACCCTCACATGCCCCTTCGGCCCCAGATGGTGGTAATGGCCGCCTGTTGCCACAACTTCTAAGGGACTAGAGGATCCCCTGTTGGTTTTCCCAAACACTTCTCACGCCTTTGTAAATACAGGCATACCTTGGAGATATTGTGGGTTTGGTTCCAGGTCACTGCAATAAAGCGAATATTGCGATAGAGCAAGTCACACAAATTTTTTGGTTTCCCAGTGCATATGAAGATTATGTTTATATTATATTGTAGTCTATTAAGTGTGCAATAGCATTATGTCTAAAAAAACACTGTACATACCTTAATTAAAAAATACTTTATTGCTAAAAAGTGCTAACCATCATCTGAGCCTTCAGCGAGTGATAATCTTTTTGCTGGTGGAGGGTCTTGCCTCGATGTTGGTGGCTGCTGACTGATTAGAGTGGTGGTTGCTGAAGGCTGGGGTGGGTGTGGCAATTTCTTAAAATAATGCAACAATGAAGTTTGCCACATTGCTTGACTCTTCCTTTCACAAACGATTTCTCTGTAGCATATGATGCTGTTTGATAACATTTTACCCACAGTAGAACTTTCAAAATTGGAGTCAGTCTTTTCAAACATTGCTGCTGGTTTATCAACTGAGTTTATGTGATATTCTAAATCCTTTGTTGTCATTTCAACAACTTACACAGCATTTTCGCCAGGAGTAGGTTCCATCTCAAGAAACTACTTTCTCTGCTTGTCCATAAGAAGCAACTCCTCGTTTGTTAAAGCTTTATCATGAGATTGCAGCAATTCAGTCACATCTTCAGGCTCTGCTTCTAATTCTAGTCTCTTGCTATTTCTGCCACATCTGCAGTTACTTCTTCCACAAAAGTCTTGAACCCCTCAAAATCTTCCATGAGGGTTGGAATCAACTGCCTCCAACTCCTGTTAATGTTGATATTTTGGCCTCTTCCCATGAATCACGAATGTTCTTAATGGCATCTAGAATGGTGAACCCTTTCCAGAAAGTCTTCAGTTTACTTTGCCCAGATCCATCAAAAGAGTCACAATCTGTGGCAGCTATAGCCTTATGAAATGTATTTCTTAAATAAGAAGACTTGAAAGTTGAAATTACTCCTTGATCCATGGGCTGCAGAATGGATGTGGTGGTAGCCGGTGTGGAAACATTAGTCTCATTGTATATCTCCATCAGAGCTCTTGGGTGATGAGGTGCATTGTCAATGAGTGGTAACATTTTGAAAGGAATCTTTTTCTGAGCAGTAGCTCTCAACAGTGGGCTTAAAATATTCAGTAAACTAAGTTGTAAACAGATGAGCTGTCATCCAGGCTTTGTTGTTCCATTTATAGAGCACAGGCAGAGTAGATTTAGCATAATTCTTAAGGGTCCTAGGATTTTTGGAATGGGTAAATGAGCATTGGTTTCAATTTAAAGTCACCAGCTACATTAGCCCCTAACAAGCAAGGCAGCCTGTCCTTTGAAAGGAGGCATTGACTTCTCCTCTCTAGCTATGAAAAGGCTAGATGGAATCTTCTTTCAATAGAAGACTGTTATGTCTACACCAGAAATCTGCTGTTTAGTGTGGCCACCTTCATTAATCATCTCAGCTAGATCTTCTGGAAACTTGCTGCAGCTTCTACAGCAGCACTTGCTGCTTCACCTTGTGCTTTGATGTTACGGAGACGGCTTCTTTCCTTAAACTTCATGAACCAACCTCTGCTAGCTTCAGATTTTTCTTCTGCAGCTTCCTCACTTCTCTGAGTCTTCACAGAATTGAAGCGAGTTCGGGCCTTGCTCTGGATTAGGCTTTGGCTTAAGGGAATGTCATGGCTGGTTGGATCTTCTGTCCAGACCAATAAAACTTTCTCCACATCAGCAATAAGGCTATTTTGCCTTCTTATCATTCATGTGTTCACTGGAATAGCACTTTTAATTTCCTTCAAGAACTTTGCCTTTGTGTTCACAACTTAGCTAACTGTTTGACACAGGAGGCCTAGTTTTCGGCCTATCTCGACTTTCAACATGCCTTCCTCACTAAGCTTAATCATTTCTAGCTTTTGATTTAAAGTGAGAGACATGCAACTCTTTCTTTCACTTGAACACTTAGAAGCCATTGTAGGGTTGTTAGTTGGCCTAATTTCAGTATTGCTGTGTCTCAGGGAATAGGGAGGCTTGAGGAAAGGGAGAGAGACAGGGGAATGGCCAGTCAGTGGAGCAGTCAGAATACACACCACATTTATCAATTAAGTTCTCCATCTTATATGGATGTGGTTTCTGGCTCCCCCGAAAAATTACAATAGAAACATCAAAGATCACTGATCACAGATCACCATAACAAATATAATAATAACAATGATAATGAAAAAGTTTGAAATATTGCAAGAATTACCAAAATGTGACAGAGACACAAAGTGACCAAATGCTTTGGAAAAATGGCAGTGATAGACTTGCTTGACACAGGGCTGCCACAAACCTTCAATTTCTATAAAACAATACCTGGGAAGCACAATAAAGTGAAGCACAGTAAAACGAGGTCTGCCTGCCTGTAGTCACTTTATTAAACTCTTCTCAACTTACACAGTTTGCATATGTCCTCTGTTTGCTATGGGATCCTGAATGACGCACATACTGACTTTTGCGAGTTAGCAACTGCTTTTCTTGTTCTTTTCCTTCCTTCCTTCTTCTCTCCTTTTCCATTCCACCTAATCCACCACCCAAATGTTCACCTATATGTTGGGGGTTTCATCATTTATTCTACAAAAATATGGTCATACCACATGCACTTCTCTACAGTGTGTTTTTTGCACTATGGGAAATTTCTCTAGTATGTGTAGATCTAAGTCATTCTTTAATAGCTGTACTGTGGATATAGAATAATTTATTCATCTGTTTCACTGTTGATAGGCATTCAAATTATTTTTACATTTTTGCCTCTGAAAACATGTGGTATCTTATTACTTTAATTTTTGTTTTCCTGATGACAGTTGAGTTTGAGTGAAATATAATTACTTTTTGGTACTACAACCCACAGTAAGAAAGACATTTTTTCATAGAAACCCAGCTTGCACATATACAATGGAACAAAAGTTTCATGGAAAAATACTATTATAACTACATGTGGTGCAGTATGATCTTTCCTTTCTTTCCTCTCTCCTTTCCTTTCTTTCTCTCTTCCTTTCTTTTCTTTTCTCTCCTCCCCCCCTTCTCTCTCCGTTTTGAATTTAGTTGGTGACCCATTAAATTGCTTTAAGGACCCACAAAAGAAACACCACCCACACTGAAGAGGAGTCTCTGCCTGGGAAGGCCAAAGATTTACTCTTTCTTTTCATTTTTCCCCCCACTTTATTTATTTATTTATTTTTTAATTTCAATTTTTAATTTTTGTTTTTATAGCAGTAACATTGGATTATACAATTATGTAACTTTCAGATATACATCATAATATATTTGGAATTCTGTGCAGATTACATCATGTTCACCACCCAAAGACTAATTATAATCCGTCACCACACACGTGAGCCTAGTCACCCCTTTCACCCTCCTCCCTCCCTCTTCTCCTATGGTAACGATCAATCCAGTCTCTGTTGCTATGTGTTTGTCGTTGTTTTTATCTTATGAGTGAGATCATACGGTATTTGACTTTCTCCCTCTGACTTATTTCACTTAGCATAATACCCTCAAGCCATGTTGTCACAAATGGCTGGATTTCATCATTTGTTATGGCTGAGTAGTATTCCATTGTGTATATATACCACATCTTCTTTATCCATTCGTCCCTTGATGGGCACCTAGGTTGCTTCCAAGCCTTGGCTATTGTGGATAATGCTGCAATGAACATAGGGGTGCATGTATCTTTATGCATTTGTGTTTTCAAGTTCTTTGGATAAATACCCAGCAGTGGAATAGCTGGATCATATGGTAGATCTATTCTTAATTTTCTGAGGAATCTCCATACTGTTTTCAAAAGTGACTGCACCAGTTTACACTTCCATCAGCAGCGTACGAAGGTTCCCTTTTCTCCACATCGTCTCCAACAGTTGTTTCCTGTCTTGTTAATTATAGCCATTCTCACGGGAGTGAGGTGATATCTCATTGTAGTTTTGATTTGCATTTCTCTGATAGTTAATGATGTTGAACATGTTTTCATGTACCTGTTGGCCATCTGTATATCTTCTTTGGAGAAATCTCTGTTCAGATCTTTTGCCGGTTTTTTAATTGGGTTCTTGGTGTTTTTGTTGTTGAGATGTATATGTTCTTTGCATATTTTGGATATTAACCCCTTATCCGATGTATGGTTTGCAAATATCTTCTCCCACTTGTTAGGTTGTTTTTTCATTTTGTTGATGGTTTCATTTGCTATGCGGAAGGTTTTTAGTTTGATGTAGTCCCATTTGTTTATTTTTTCTTTTGTTTCCCTTGCCCAGTCAGACATGGTACTTGAAGATATGCTGCTAAGATCAATGTCAAAGAGCATGCTGCCTGTGTTTTCTTTTAGCAGTTTCATGGTTTCAGGCCTTGCATTCAAGTCTTTAATCCATTTTGAGTAGATTTTCGTACATGGTGTAAGATAATGATCTACCTTCATTCTTTTGCATGTGGCTGTCTAGTTTTCCCAGCACCGTTTATTGAAGAGACTCTCCTTTCTCCGTTGTATGCTCTTGGCTCCCTTGTCGAAAATTAGCTGTCCATAGGTGTGTGGGTTTGTTTCTGGGCTCTCGATTCTGTTCCATTGATCTTTGTGTCTGTTTTTGTGCCAGTACCGTGCTGTTTTGGTTACTATGGCTTTGTAGTATATTTTGAAATCAGGGAGTGTGATACCTCAAGCATTATTCTTTTTCCTCAGTATTCCTTTGGCTATTCTGGGTCTTTTGTTTTTCCATATAAATTTTAGGATTCTTTGTTCTATTTCTGTGAAAAGTGGTGTTGGAACTTTGATAGAGATTGCATTGAATCTATAAATTGCTTTAGGAAGTATGGACATTTTAACAATGTTAATTCTTCCAATCCAAGAGCACGGGATATCTTTCCATTTCTTTGTGTCTTCTTCAATTTCTTTCAACAATGTTTTATAGTTTTCAGTGTACAGATCTTTCACCTCTTTGGTTAAATTTATTTCTAGGTATTTTATTCTTTTTGTTGCAATTGTAAATGGGATTGTATTCTTAATTTCTCTTTCTGCCAGTTCGTTGTTAGTGTATAGAAATGCAACTGATTTTTGTATGTTGATTTTGTATCGTGCAACTTTACCATATTCATTTATTATTTCTAAAAGTTTTTTAGTGGATTCTTTAGGGTTTTCTATATAAAATCATGTTGTCTACAAATAGTGACAGTTTCACTTCTTTTCCAATTTGGATCCCCGTTATTTCTTTTTCTTGCCTGATTGTTCTGGCTGGGACTTCCAATACTATTTTAAATAAGAGTGGAGAAAGTGGGCATCCTTGTCTGGTTCCTGTTCTTAGAGGAATAGCTTTCAGTTTTTCTCCATTGAGAATGATAGTTGCTGTGGGTTTGTCATATATGGCCTTTATTATGTTGAGGTACTTTCCTTCTATACCCATTTTATTTAGAGCTTTTATCATAAATGGGTGCTGTATCTTGTAAGATCCACTCTTTCTTTAGCCACCCCTCTCCCATTTCATCTCTTGCCTACTCTATCAACTGGAACAATTACTGAGTTGTGGACCTCTGGTGCTTTAGAGAGGCAGTGTAGAGCAGAAGGTCTGGAATCACATGAACCTGAGTTCAAATCCTTAGCTCTCTGATTGACTGACTGGGTGACTTTATGCAGGTTACTCAATTTTTCAGGTTTCCGCATCTCAAAAATGGAGATAAGAGGGGCCGACCTGGTGGCATAGTGGTTAGGCTTGCACACTCTGCTTTAGCAGCCTGGACTTCACAGGTTTGGATCCTGCATGCTGGCCTACACACTCCTCATCAAGCCATGCTGTGGCGGCATCCCACATATAAAATGGAGGAGAATTGGCACAGATTTTAGCTCAGGGACAGTCTTCCTCACCGAAAAAAAAAAAAAAGAGTAAGAATAGTACTTCCATCAGGATGGTTGTGAGGATTGAGTCAATACCCTTGAGGCACTTATCACAATACCTGTCCCACAGTAAGGGCTTAAATGTTAGCTATTATTATTGTTTGTAAAGTCGAGATGTCTTACTTCCTCAAGTCAGGGGCTGGGCCCTGAGCTGTCAACTTCCAAGGGTAAGATCAGTGATTCTGTCCTTGAAGGTAAGAGTTAGAAGTTACAGAAGAGGAAGGTAGCATCAGAAAGAGCCTGTCCTTCAGCAGTAGGCTCTTCCAATTGTTACTCATTTATGGTGAGAACTTTACTCTTAGAGTCTCTTATTAATTCTGCTGACCAAGCGTGGAAGTGGCTCAGTCTGTGGGAGATATTTGGAAGGTGCCATTCCTTTTCAGCCAGTTAAAGAAAAAAGAACATAGATATAAAATGGTACCTGATCAATTTAACCAATAATGAGAACTAGATTCCAGAGTCTGCAGCACTCTGGTGCTCCTAAGCTTGTTATTTTTTCATAAAGAGGATATAAGGTAGCTTGGGAATGTCACCAGTGAGTCTGTAATCTTATGTGAAAATATTTAGTGTGAATAGCTTGAGTAATATTGCATAGTTCATATGGTAAAATTAGTAGTGAAAAGCATAACATCTCCTGAACCATGTGATCGTGCTTCAGTGTTAATATTTAATAATGCTCTGAGATACTCTGGGTCAGATCCTGTCACAGCTTGGGTTCTTCAGGCAGCAGATGGAGTCTAATGTGCAGGATGTTTATTCAGGAGTGTCTTTGAGATCAACACCTGTGTACAAAGGGGAAGAAAGCAGGAGTGGGCAGAGAAAAGTTGAGCTGTGATGCAGGCCCAAAGACAGCCTTGGCCAGTTCACAGGGAGCTCTGAAGCTAGAATAGCCTTTCAGAGTTGTCCTGAGTTGGGTCAAAATGGCCTGACCTTTATCCCTGTGGGATGGTTTAGGAAGGCATGTAACCTTAGGCAATGTGGCTCTTGGTACCAAGATAGCTTTGTAGCTGAGGCAGTCTCTGAGGGAGGCTCCTAGCAGCTGGGCCACCAAGTCCTTCCTCAAGGAGATTCTGGATGATACATCACAGCTTGGCAACCAACCACTCTTGAAGCCCTTGTTGATTGTTCTTGGTATCACCTGGGGTCCTGGCAGCGTGGCACAGCCTCCTTCCCACCCCTGCTCCTCGGTCATTGTCTGATCTTCCACCCGTGGCAAGGGACTGACAAGAGAGTGCTTATGCCAGAAGAGGCCATGGAGGAGTTGGACCAGATGTGTAGGTCCATGGGGCCCAGTTGGGCGCATAAAACCTCTCACATAGAGCTTTGGGAATTACCAACATTTGGGGAGGCTGCCATAGCCAAAAAGTCACACGTGGGACTTTAGGACAAGATCCACCAGATTTTGAAAGTGACTCAGTGCTGAGTGTGATGTGACGAGGTTCAAGTTCTGGTGAGAGCAAGGAATGGCAGGCTGAGCTCCAGTGTGGAGGTGAGGGGTTGGGCATCTGCATGCTTCCTCCAGTGCATGAACTGGACAGGCTGGCTCTGGCTGAAGTTCCAGAAATGCCATGAACACTCTCTAGAAGTTACCAGCACCTGCCCCACTCGGAACCTGGATGTCTTTCCTCCTGGACTGAATGTTGCCCTCAACAGGATCTTTTCCCCACAACTGTGGATCTCACCGAGAAATGAAAAGGGACTTCTTGGCTGATGAAAGCTGAGCAGGCCTCAGTACTAGATTCAACACCAATTCTGTTTGCATCAGTGTTAATGGATGGAATGGATAGTAAGGGTAGGAATTTGGAATACCTTCCCAGTCTAGCCTGATTAACTACAGTGTGTGGGATGAGCAGGGAGGGGCCAAAAAAGAGGAACAGGACCACGGGCTTCAGCCAATCTGAGCCTGATTAGGAAGGTGGTCTGGTACACAAGACATGGGATTGGAGGGGCAGGGCATCGAGGACTTCCAGCAGGGTGTCTCTCCAAAATAGGGAGCACAGTGTTGGGGAATCCTGAAGTTAGCACCATTTAGTAATCAGAGGGAGCCAGTCAGCAGGCTTGAACCAAGCCTTCAGCACCGCCCAGGGCAGAGCAGACTAAGTGTCTGTTTCAGTTGAGGCTCCAGCAGGAAACACATGACACACTCCAAGGAATCATGGATATGGATTTAATGAAGGGACTATTGACTGAGGAGTGGGTAGGGTTAAGGGAACCAATCAGGGCAGTGGAGCACTCAGGAACTAGCAAGTGTGGGAAGCCTTTACTGTCCCTAGGTCTGGAGAATCAGGGACGGACTGGTATTATTGGAGCCCAGTGGAGGAGCTGGAGCAGTGGCAGCAAGTAGAGGAGTATAGCCACTGCCAAACCTTGGCCAGGCAGGGAGGGAACAGGGGGAGGGGAAGTGGAATCCATACCATGATTTCTTGCTGCTTCCTATTGGCTGGACCCACCCAGAGGCCAGAGAACACCGAAGCTGGGGGTAGGGGGATGCAATCCACAGAGGTCTGCCTCCTAGGTCAGAGAGCTCAGTGAAAAGGGCAGAAAATGCATCTTGAGGGGCAAATGGAGAGAGAATGACCCAGCACAATCTGTTACCTGAATAAGGACTCGGACTCAGGTGAACAAGCCCCACAGCCAGGGTATAAGGCCAGGTCTCGACTAACAGCTCCTGGGGCTTGGTCTGCTGGATGTCAGGACTGGTCCCCTGGACTCAGATGGGGCTTCCCTACGTGTGATGGTTAGGGGGCCTCAGCTAATAGGACTGGAATTCAACAACAAGCAAGCAAAATTTACAAAGAGGACTATGGTTGTAGCTGGTCTAACTTTGATTAGTCATGCTTCCCTTTGATGAGAGGTTTTCCTATGTGGATGGGTGTAAGCTGACTGTCACCCACTGTGACTGTTAGCTGTGACCTGTAGCCTGCATTCTCAGGAGCTCCCTTGGCAGGGCCTCTGCCTGGCCCCCACAGCAGCCCATGGTGAGCCATTGGGGCTGTAATTTAACTCTCACTCCATTATGTGACTATCTGTGGTCTCAGCATGTTGCCCTGGTGCTGTCACGGCCTGGAGACCCCATTTCTATTCTATTGTGCTTGTTCACAGATGGTAGCTGTAAAACCGGCAAAATAGGTCCCGCTGTTTAGAGCCTGTCTGGTTAATCTCAAAAGCCACATTTTAAAAAATAACACTAAATTGGTTCTCATATAAACTTTATAACTTGCACTGTGTGACTAGCGTCTTATCTTTTGACGTTTCTGAGAAAAATTGGATGAGGCTTCATTTTATGAGCGCTGGAAATGCAGAAGCATTAGCAATTGGCTCTAAAGCTCTCTCTTGTCACAACAGGATGATATATAGCCTTGGCAATGGGGAGTAGGGGGCAGTCGGGTGCACCTTGGAATACATCTTTGGACACCCCACTTGTTGAGGAGCTCCTCTTGGTATTAGGAGGATGGAATACATTGTGACATTTTATTGTCCCAACAACCTTGTGAGAATAAGTATCATCCCCAATTTATAGATGAGAAGCTGAGACTCAAAGGCATTCCTGCGAGTAAGGATTATATAGTTAGGGGCTAGTGTCAACTCTTTAAATAAGCACAGTTATTTCTAATATTTTAGGTTAAATTTAACAATTGACATAAAAGATTATTAATCATTCTCATTAGATTTAAAAAATAACTGGTAAACATATACCAATTACCTAACACAAAGCCGTGACCTAGTAGGGGATGATAGTGCTAGAATCCACTTTGATTTAAAGCATTGGATGGTGTCTACTTGAATTGTATGGATACTCCTATTGCTAAAGCTCAAAAAAATTCATGTCTTCTTGAAAACGTTATTTTCCCTGTAATACAGTTTCAAGGAAAGTTTTCTTATTTAGGAGCTACATCTATTTTAGCTACACTGACACAGGTGACAACTCTATTGAAGCTTTGTCTAGGGCAAAGGGAAGCAGTTGTGAAATACTGACATTACAGTAAAGACAGAAATGGGTAGGAATATCATCAAATCTCCTGGTTTTATATATGAGCTTTTCCTCATGTCATCAGAATGCTCTTGATATCTCAACAAGTATTTGCAAAATTTCTTCCCAAAATTAATTTCAATTTGATTTACTGAAATGTAATTGTTTTTATGATTTTGTCCACTTAATTTGATTATTGCTAAGGTCATGTCAACCTATTAGAAGGAAGAGAATCCAAGAAAACTGCAGTTTCAATTCCACACATACTACTGGACTTTTCTACAGATTCATAGATACTTTCCGTGGAAACGTCCTTTTTTGAGTGAGTAGAAAGGAGTAACAGGGTGAAATCACTAACGTGACTCTATCAGCCTTACATTTGGGAGGAATAAAAATAACCTTGTTTCAGTGAAGCATGGAATTTAATTGGCTCCCAATCTTTTCTTCTCATGCATCTGGTAGCCTGTACTACAGTAGAAAATTTTAAACTAGAAGGAGACATAATCCAATTAAATTTCCTTTTAAAAATGTCAAAGCAAATAAATCCAGGGCCCATGAACTCATACACAGCTTTGCTATTCCCACTGGGCAGCTGCTGTTTACTGGGTTTCTATCCAGTGCCATCTTTGGTTCCCATTTCAAGGGTGTATGATTTTACAGATCAGCAGCTATGTTTTTTTCACCATTGATGAACAAGTAATTTATTGGCAATTTGTTTGACATATTAAGTAGCTCTAGTGACAGCTAGCTTGGAAGATGTCATGGGGCCATCTTGCAAACAATGATTCCCAGCGATTATGGAGTCATGATCTTGCATCGTTGTTGAATTTGACTCTGCATTTCATAGTTCTTCCTTCTTCCAGAAAATGCTGTGTGGCACATGTTGTTTATGCAACAGATTAAATTGAATTTTGTTTTGAGATTTGAGCACTGTTTCTTGAGTTATCTTGAAGTCACATTGGAGACTCTGGATCTATCCACAGTTTGACAGGAAGTTGCTTTGTTCCAAGCTGTGCTATGACTTTCATAGACATTTTATTGATTTTGATAAATGTAAAATTGCATAGTGTCTTTGTTTGACTTCCTCTGGAAGCTGACTTGAAGACAAGGATTTGAGTGTAAATAGTTTTTTGGGGGAAGTGAAAGGAACACTAGTAAGGGAGTGAGGAAGTGAGAAATGGAAGAGGAGGAACTAATACAGGGGGCATATTATCAAACCAGTAACAAATGTGGTTGAGTAGAGCTCAATGCCTGTGGGAAACAAGGGACCCAGTGGCCAGTATATACTTCAGAGTTATCTTACCCAAAGTGCAAGGGAGCTGCGATATTCATCCATCAATTCCTGTCAGTCATTGTTTGAGGGCTGCTCCTGAAGTGGGGGAAAAGAATTAATTCCCAGGCACTTGTGGCATCTCACAGGGGCAGCCAAAGCGGGCCTCAAGAGGCCAAAGAAAAGCTCTCAGGCAAAGGAATACAGGTGCTGATGGTTGGAAGTCAGGCTGGTGTGTGCCAAAGTGGAAAGGGTAAGGGGATTGGGAGGGGCACTGGCAGAGCCTGCTACACGCAGGTATTTAAGTCTCCAAATGTGTGCTGTCAGGGGGCTGTTTTACAGAAATACAACCAGACTTGTCCTCATCTAGAAGGGGAGGGATTGACTGTTGTGGATGAGCTCTTCTGTTTTAAAATTACCATGCAGTTATTTCCACTTAAAACTTAAGTGCACTGCTGGGAAAACAATATGATCTGGAATTTTCTTTGAATTTTGTAGTGTAGGATGGATAAAAGGTCAATGAAGACAAAGAATATTTTGACTCGCTGCCCAGATTGTCATTAGATATTCTGTAACATTTGTGGATTTATTAGAACAATTAGGCACTGGTAGTATGGGGATTTCTCATGTCACTGCAGACCTTGTTGACCTAAAACAAATAGACAGCCAGTTATTTATCCAGCAACAGTGGGTTTTTTCAGGATCAACAAAGAATTGCAATTCAGGGTCTACAACCGTGGTGAGCCACATGCAAGTCCAAAGCAACAAGGGAGGGAGAACTCTTTTATAAAGGGGAAGAGGAACTGTTGGGAGGGCTATTGTAAACAAAGAGTCCTTTGGAGGAGACTGGGAGTTCAAAATATAGTGGTTTTTCATTGGCTGAGTTATGACAGTCTCTCATTGGCTGAGCTTCTTGTCAAAAAGAGGAAATCTTTCTTCTTCCTGTTGGGCTCTGGTATTGATGTAGGGCATGAGGGCTCCCCCTTCTGGCCTCTCAACTCCTTTTTTTTTTTTTTTTTTTTTGCTGAGGAAGATTAACCCTGAGCTAACATCTGTGCCGGTCTTCCTCCACTTTACATGTGGGTTGCTGCCACTGCATGACTGACAAGTGGTGTAGGTTCCTGTCTGAGATCTGAACCTACGAACCTGGTCCGCCAAAGTGGAGCATGCCAAACTTAACCACTACACCACAGAGCTGGCCCCCCAACTCCATTTTAAATGAGGTTTCTGTTTATTAATTTTCACAACTTCTTTATTTTACAACGAGTTCGGCTATGTGATTCCTTTAGTTGGACCAATTATGGGCACAATTATGAAGAAGATACCTTTTCCCTCTACTTTATTGATGCCCCCCTCTGAGTTTCTAATAACTTATCTCCTGCTTTCTACCCTCCTTTGGATCTCAATTTGATCCTGGTTAGTCCATTTAAGCTAGTACCTGTGAAACTCTCCCTAAAATTGAGGGTTGGCTATGATTCTGGTACTGATCCCAATGTGCTGGTATTTTCCCCACACCAAGCAATTCTCTGACACCAGCTGAGTGTCCTACAATTCAGTTCAATTCTGACAATGTCTACCCAGAGATAGCCTCAGATACACAGGTTAAGGGCTCAATCCCACAAGATTGCCCCCCTCCTTCAGATGGCCTTCACATGTCCAATTGTCATCTGTGCTTCTGACCAACCAGCTGTAGATTGGAGGTTCCCACAACCCCTTCCTTGAGTTTGATTAATTTGCTAGAGCGGCTCACAGAACTCAGAAACATTTAACTTACTAGATTGGTGGTTTATTATAAACGGATATAAATTAGGAATAGCCAGATGGAAGAGATGCATAGGGCAAGGTGGGGAAAGGGCGCGGAGCTACCATGCCCTCTCCAGGTGCACCTCTCTCCCAAAATCTCCAGGTGTTCACTAGCCTGGAAGCTCTTTGAAGCCAGTCCTTTTGGATTTTTATGGAGGCTTCATTACATAGGCATGACTGATTCAATCATTGGCCGTTGGCGATTATACTCAATCTTCAGCCCCTCTCTCCTCCCTTGGGGTGGGAGGACTGACTGTTCCAACCCTTTAATGATGTGGTTGGCTCCACTGGCAACCAACCCCCATATTTAGGTGCTTTCCAAAAATGTCTCATTAACAGAACAAAAGACACCCTTATGGCTCTCATCGCTTATGAAATTGCAAGGGTTTTAGGAGCTGTGTGCCAGAAATGGGGATGAAGACCAAATATGTATTTTCTGTTATAAATCACAATATCATATTGGTAATATATGAATCTTAGGTTCCTCAGTCACTGCAGATATCCCTGTGGCATTTATCAGGTACTTGGGCAGGAAAAAACCACTCCTACCTGGAACCTAGAGAATAATGACAAAGGGAAATAAAATCGAGGGAAGGGGTATTGATTCTAGAGAGTTGTTAAAATTAATAAATAGAAACCTCATTTAAAATGGAGTGAGGAGGCCAGAAGGGGGAGCTCTCATGCCTACATCAATAGCAGAGCTCTACAGGAAAAAGAAAGACCTCCTCTTCTTGACAAGAAGCTTGGCCAATGAGAGACTGTCACAACTCAGCCAATGAAAAGCCGCTACACTTGGAACTCCCAGTCTCCTGCAGTGGATTCTTTGTTTACAGTTGCCCTCTATAAGAGTTTCTCCTTGCCTTGTTGCTCTGGACTTGCCCGTGGCTCACCAGGGTTGTAGACCCTGAATTGCAATCCTTTGATGATCCTGAATAAACCCATTCTTGCTCGAGAAATAACTGGCCGTCTATTTGTTTAAGGTCAACAGAGCCTAGCGGGGCTGGAGCAGGCAGGAAAGCATTGTGTGAGCCATGGGATTTAAAGTGATCAGGATTTTAAGAAATGGACTATTATTATCTTTTCATCTTAATTATCCTTAATTTCAAATCTCAACGTATTTACTTGAGTTTCATTTTGTCCAAGTCTGGCTTGTTGCTAATAAATTTAATTCTCATCTCTAAATTCTTGAATTGTCATTATTCCAGTGTAAGTTCTTCTATTTTGTTAAGGAACAAAAATTCAACCAAGTAAATGTGGAGATCTAATTGGCTTCATTAAGTGATTCATGCATCTGGCAGCATTCTATCTAGCAAGTAGAGAGATACTCTGAGGAGTTGTACAAAATAGAAGGTATTTATAGGCAGAAACTGGACAGAACAAGAAAGTTATTAAAGCAAAAGAAAAGAGGATTGTTTCAGGCCAGGTCATCTTCTTTTGGGAGAAGGGAAGGGCAGGGGTCTTATCACGCAGATTACCTCACTAGTGCTAATCAGGAAATTTCAGATTGACTGTTTAAAGGTCACATTCCTGGGAAAAGTTGAATTTGCAATTGTCTTGGTTTGCCGTCATGGGGCAAATGACTCCATTTTGGGGCCTATTATTTCTTTTTAAAAAATTTCCTCCTCTTTTATTGTTAGGATTTAAATAATAATTTCTTGCTTAAAAAAACCTCCAAATTGTGGCTGCCTAGTAAGATATGAGAAAGGAACTTCTAGTACCCTCCCATTTCATAAGAGAATCCATTCCCCAAATTATTTCATCGTAATGATGTGAGTTGCATAATGTATTTTATTCTTTTTGTATTGAAAGCTTAAATTAAAAAAAATAGGGAATAGTGATTTTGAATGCAAATATTTGTACTATATTCCTCTATAACACAATCAAATTTGAAAATACCACTTAAGAGCAAAAATTGCTTTAAGTTTTGTAATGAAATTTCTGAGGACATGTTGAACAGAATGATTATTGATCTCAGCCTTCATTGATTAAAATATGTAATTTTATACGCGCAAAGACACACATACACACACCCCCCCTCACACAATGATTTACCGCTTTTTGGCGTAGGAAGGACATTTCACTAAGTTCCATGTGGTATGAATTACACAAAACACACCCTAGGAGTTGATTTAGCCATCATCTCTGGATGGTTATTTCCTTCTTCACATAGCCAGTTGGTGGTTTGGGATCACCTACCAACAGGAGGCATTCTTGGGAGAGAAGAGTACTATCACCTCAAGAACCACATTGTTTTCTACTTAACTTTTCTTGTTAAAAAATGATAGGACCAAATGTAGCCATGTAGGATGAGAGCCAGCTGCTTCTGAATAGGTCCACTCCTCTGCTGGGTTTTGGAGGGTAGCCCAGCAGATGAGCAGAGCTGCGGAGCCCCACTGCTGGGGTTATGGTCCAGGCTCCTCCACTTCTTGACAGTTGGACTTTAGACAAGCTACTTAACCCTTCTATGCCTCAGTTTCCTTTTCTGTAAGTAAATATCATAATAATACCTACCTCTTAGGGCTTTCTACAATGGTTAAATAACTTAATACATGGAAAACACTTAAAAGAGTACCTTTCATATAGTAAATATTCAATAAACTTATTATTATGGTTATTATTACTATTATGACTGGGTAATTATAAGATTCCTGTAAACCTATTAAAGTCTACAACCAGTTTATAATTACCATGAATCATCTCTTAAGTTAAGGCTTTACAGCTTAGTTAGTGATGCTAGTACTTGGTGCTCTTCTGATTCTGATTGTGCATCAAGGTTATCAGTTACCATAGTTTTACATATCACCCATATTCCAGTGACTTCCACGTCTTTCCACAGTTCTGGACTCTTAACTCTGTGCTATACAGAACCCTATTTCCAAGTGTTTACCAGAATTTTACTTTGATGTCCCATGGGCACCTCAAATAAAAATGTCCAAAACTGAACTTAGTTTCTCTCTCTGATCCTTATTTCCCTACTAAAAAAAAATGTTTAAAACTCCTCTTTTTCCTTCTTTCCTTCTTTTTCTTGTAACATTGCTCTGGGTCGAATATTGTCCCCACTAAAATTCATGTCTACCAGGAGCCTGAGAATGTGAATTTATTTAGAAATAGGGTCTTTGCAGATGTAATTAAAACATCTGCTAAAAGTTAAAATGAGGTCATACTGGGTTAGGGTGGGCCTTAAATCCAGTAACTGGTGTGGTTACAAGAAGGCCATGTGAAGACAGAGAGATACACACAGAGAACAAGACAGAGGCAGAGATTAGAGTGATGTGTCTACAAGCCAAGGAACTCCAAGGATTGCCATCAACCACCAGAAGCGGGGAGAGGGGCATGGAACAGATTCTCCCTCAGAGCCTCCAGAAAGAACCAATCCTGCCAACACCTGGCTTTTGGACTTCTGGCCTGGACAGTGACAGAATAAACTTCTGTTGCTTTCAGCCTCTCAATTTGTGGTAATTTATTATGGCAGCCCTAGGAAATTATACAGATGTCGTTAACTATTACTGAATTTAGAAGTCTTAGAACCATCCTTACCTGTATTAGTTTATAAGGACACCAGTCATATTGGATTAGGGGTCCACCCTACTCCAGTGTGACCTCATCTTATCTGTAACGACCCTCTTTCCAAATAAGGCCATACTCTGAGGTCCCAGGGATTAGGACTTTAACATATCTGTTTTGAGGGGACACAATTCAACCCATAACACTACCCCTTTCTTTTATCACCACTTCAGATCAGTCTCCTTCCAGGTATTGTATATTCTACTGCAGCAAAATCTTTCAGCTGTAGCTCTTGTCCCCCCCCCAGCTTCAGCTGTCCTGGTTATGGCACAGTCATCTCTCCCCAGGATTATTGCAGTAACCTCCAAAGGGATTTCCCCCCTTCATTTCATTCTTCATACATCCACTGAGTTATCTTATTAATTTCTAATCAGATTTCTCTGGCTGATACCCACTAATGACTTTCCCTAACCACAGCATAAGGTATAAACTAGCACAGAAGGCCCCAAGTTTGGCCCCATCTTCTCCTTCCAACTGCCTCTCTTGCTGCTTCATACTGTATGCCCCAGACTACACTAGGCTGCTCACCCTTTCTTGAAAATAGCTTTTCAGATCTGCAGGCCTTTGCTTATGCTGTTTGCTTTGCCTGGAATACCCTTCATCACTTTAATCCCCTGCCGAACTAACTGTTCCTCATCCTGTAAGGCTCAGCTGAAACATGGCTTACTCAGGTTGCTTCCACAATCCCATCACATAGAATTATTGAGCCCTTGCCTGTGTTTCTGTGACACCTTGTGACTCTGGCTACTAATGTAACACTAGGAAAGATATAGCACCTCTTATACAAAACAATGAACCTTGACGATGGCATTATAAGCAGCCACAGTTATGGACTTTTTCCTCCCTGTTGATATTAATATTAACTGACCATTGCAGCATAAATAAGTGTGTGTGCATGTGTGTGCATATAGATTTATATATACAAGATTTTTTGAAATCTCTGACCTGTGTTTATCACTTATACAATTAAGTTTTGTTGCAACCCTCCTCATCAAGATAATTCTTAAACCTCTCTAGAGTGAAGGTGTTTATTTTCTGAAATTAGCAAATATCTACACACACACATATGTGTCATATATATCATATTTACAAAATAAATGTGTGTGTATTTATTTATACATACATATGTATAAAGTGGCTTATCCCCAAGAACATAATATAAGTGATCCAGTGCTCTTTTCATTGTTAAGATTGAAGAAATGGTAACCAAGCAGCCAGTATAAGTAGCAGTTTGCATTTTAAAAATTGACTTCTTAATAAAGTATAGTACAGTACAAGCAACCCCCAAATTTCAGTGGTTCACAACAACAGATATTTATTTTATCTGTGGGGCTGTAGGTCATCTGGGCTTGGCTCCAGCTGGCCTTGCTCTCCCTCTGTCATTCTGGGACCAGCAGCATCTTGGGCCATGCCAAATCATGCCAGCACATTTGGGCCTCTGTTCGTGGTGCATCTGCTAACATTACGTAGGCTAAAACCAGTCATGTGGCTGAGCCCATATCAAAGGGACAGGAAAACTGACTCCATAGGAGCTTCTGCAAAGTCACATGGCAAACAGCATGGGTGTGTAATTCTAATACAGAGACCTATGAAGAATGGAGCACAGGCATCCAATCTACCACAAAGTCCTTATGATCCGAAAGTGGATGGTAGAAATGTCTGCTTTGAAAATAAACTATTTACCAAGAGCTTATATAACGACAAGAAACAATTTGATACTGCATTTACAAAACTGCACTTTGAAATGCGGTTCTAATTATATCCATCTTTGTTTTCTTCCTAGAGATGTGAAGATGAGTGGCTCGGGATGCCATCACCTATTCCTGTAAAATACATTAACTATGTAAAACTTTTAAAGGAGGTATTTGGCTTAGAGGACGAGTAACCATGCCAGCTTGGGTCAGCTCCCTTTGATTCCTGCTCTAATTTTGCCAAGTTTATTTCAGTGGATATAATTTCATTAAAAACAGAAAAGAAACAAGGCTCATGTTGAATTGAAATCCACAGACCACAATTTATCTCCTTTTGTCATTTTAGTTTTTCAGAACATCATATCATATTGCTGATATACCAGCACTATTAAAAATACCATTTAAAGAAACATCGAACATTTTTATTATATGTATGATTTATTAATACCAGGGAATCTCATGTTAATTTTCTGTCCAACATAATTTGATTCCTTATGACACAAAAAGAAAATGACTTTTGACAACTATACATGACAATATAAAATTAAATTATATCAGAGCGTAAGTTGTGATTCTATTAAATGTTTTTTTCAAATTTTTTGACACATCTTTGTTACTTATGTGGTTAAACTTTGTAGCAACTCACCTTATCAGAATAATCCTTAAGCCTCTCTAGAGTGAAGGTATATATTTTCTGAAATTAGCAAATCTATGAGAGGAAAAGGACCCCCCACCCGCAACACACACACAAATTTGAGGGAGAAATTGAAACATATGCAATGTTTATATTTTTAATGCCCTTTTTATACCTAAAGTTAGCTTGTTAACTTAGGAATATGTGCATATGTATATAATTATAGTATGACCAAAAATGTATTATGTCTAAAATATTTAGGGATGCAAATGCTGAAGATTTTGTGAGATCTTTTTTGGTTCATTCTCCACACACACATACCACCCACCCCAGAGTTTTAAATATTCTAAGACTACAACATGTTTCCCTCCTGCATTTCTCTAGTTCTATTTTTATTTTTCTTCTAGGCCTATACATTATGAGTCTCAGCAGAACTTTTGTCATGTAGTATATATTTGATTAAAACTCAACCATGGACCCCTGGGAATTCAGTGTGAGAAGTTTGTCCCAATCTACCCCATTCTTCAGTGTTGAATGCTGTGTATCGTAAATCCGGTTGCCTGGTGTTCTCAGGGACAATGGAAGCCTATGGAGAAGGGACTTTGACATTTACCTTTCGGGGACTGCTCTGAGGAGAACTGATGACATCTCATGGGCCCTTTCTATCTCATTATTCTTTCACTCCACATCTGAGGCATCTTGCCTAGAAATGAGCCGGCTTCTTGGCACTCAGATGTACCACTTTGCTCGACAACAATGGCTTTTTCACTTTTTAAAATTGAAGTTAATCAATAAACTATTTCTATATATAAACCTAGGATAATTTTACATGTGCCATTGTTAGAGTAGACCCCATAGGACTTCCCAATAAACTGAAATACTCAATTTATATACTAGAGCCATTTACCCATAAAATCTATTTTTGACTACTTGATTTTTGTCCCAGGTTTTTTTTTAAAAGACAACTGACAGTGCCAAGCCATTTTGTCACTTTAAGATTTTCCATTCCCCTGAGAGCAAGCTTTTAGAGGGATGACACTTTCCTGGAACTTTTCAGGCTGACACATTTGTCACTTACCTATTCAACTCTTCAGTCAGTTGTCTTTTCTTCAAGATTTTAAATATATAGATAATTCAGCCCTCATACAGGCTTGCAATAGAGTTCATTTGAGAAGTGGGAGGAGAAAAGGAAAGGAAGCAAACCAATGATGTGCTCCAGAGTTTGTAGGATGACAACTGCTCGTTCTATTGCATAGATGTGTGTCACTGCCCTGGTTATTCGCAGTTCAAGCCCATAATTAGCAATTAAATGGCCATTATAGGAATCATGCCGATAAACATGATACATTGCAGCCATACAGACACTTTAAATAATTATTTTTATAACTAAGCCATATACTGAAGGAGATTTATAATTTAGAGATAATATCCCCATTAGTAAATTTTATGACCCAATAAACAGCTCCCACTAGTTAATAAATGCCAAAGCCATAAAAACAAAGACTATTAATGTAATAGAATTTTTGTACCTCCCTCTTTTGCTGGTGGTCTCAAGGCACTGAAGGGAAATGCTATCTTAGGAAAAACATTTATTCTCGTTATGTAAATATCAATGAATTGTCTTACAGTCCATCTGGAAGTCTCCCAGCCCCACCCCCTTGGTCCCAGGTGGTCCCGAAATGCTGATGCGTTCTGCTTAGGTTTCAAACAGTAGATAACTCTGGTTTTTAGCAGAAACAAACCCTGTGACTCAAATCTTTCAGGGAGGTAGAGAAGACAGCTGGAATTTCTGCTGCTTCTCTTCCCTCTGAAAAAGAGAAGTCTCAACTATTGCTATTATTCCAGAGTAATAAGTTTTAGAAGTTTCACAACTTTTGCATATAGTTATATTTTTAGCTGCTAACATTTTCTCATTTTGATGGAAAAGCAAGTGCCGCCTGTGGATGTCTGGGTGAGCTGAAGGTTAATATAGGCAAACCTTTTGTGCTGAGAACGAATTGTTTTTTGGTATTCCTGGAATCGTGGGAATGATTGATAAAGTCATTTGAAAACCCGAATCAAATCCTGTCTTTTCATAAATTGATTAAAAGCTGCTAAGTTTACATTACATGGTTTCCTGAGTCATCGTTGTAAAGTATGGATGTTGTCAGCAGATGACTAATTTATGGTGTTTATTTGCTTTTTCCCCCTTTTGAAAACCTAGCCATTTGGACCTATTTGAAAAGTAGTGGTCAATCTATCTGTTGTCTTTAGTGCTTACTAAAATAGTTAAAATTTTAGACAATAGAGAGGAGATGAAGAGTACTGTAACTCTCAAGTATTATGATGGGTTAAACATTTTGCTTATTTTATTCTATGTATTGCCTCTGATCCAATTAATGTAAAATGTACCATTCTTGGTCTTTTTTTGTGTGCTATGCTATTGGAAGTTTGATTGTTCAGGGTTGTAGAGCATCCAGGCTTTATAGACACTTCAGTCATGAGTTTAGGATATTTAAATTGCCTTTCCTTCTTTCAAATAGCAGGGAATTATTGATGAGCAAAATGAAATCTCTCCAAATTAAAAAAATAAATAAAACAAAACTCTTGCCCTTCCAACTTGGATTTATTTACCTTAATTTGAGTGAGGACTGCTTCGTAGTCTTTTCCACTTATTCCTCATTTCCCCATCCCCTTCTTCCACGTGTTATGATTTTGCTATAAGTTCAGCAGTTGGAGTTTTCAATAATAGCTTAATGAAATAGTAGGCGTTTCCACAAAATATTTAAGTTTAATAATGCAGAAATTATTGAATAATGAATTGTCATGTTCCCAATTATATGTATATTCTTTTTAGTTAAGAATACAGATTCCTGAATTTTGAATATCCTTCAGAATTGGTCTAAATGACCTTTCAGACAAACACCTTCCAAATGATATTAAACGTATACTCAGGTGATGGGTCTCTGCCCTAATATTTGTTTGGGCAAAGTTTGAATTGCTTCAAGTTGAAGGGAGGTTAAGACCTTTTCAAAATTGAGTCTTTTCAAGTTGATTGGACATCTTCAGACACACAGTGCTTTTCAATTCCCAGGAGAATGTAATGTGTAAAAATGGAAAACCCACTGAGGCAAGATCAATGAAGCTATTTAGCAAATAAACCTGGAGTGATAATGGAGCAAACATCATTATTACAAATGGTAGCACTGACTGTGCAATTACTTTAAGAGAAATTGTCATTCACCCCCACTCACCTTCTTCTACCAGGTTATATGTCGGTTTAAATAAACATTTTCATTCAGGGTTAATTAAATTCCCCCAAACTAAGAGTTCTGAGACTAGAACGTGCATCTTCTTTGCATTTGTTCCTGGTCCCAAGTAAAATTCCTTCCAAGGGGGCTTTCGAGCCCATTATATGTCTGGTGCGTGGCACAGGAACCCAAGGGTCAGTACTGCTGCTCAGAAGCCTACTTGTAATGGCTGAAAAATGTGGCCAATGAAAAACTCCACAGTGGCTCTGCAAGTAGAGAATTAATGACTGGCTGGAATCAGTAGGAGCCTTTACTTCTAAATACTCGTTAGTTTAAGCAGTGAGGCCTGATGCTATGCAAGTTAGAAAAGGGAAAAAGGGACCGCCCCTCCCCATTGTCTATTTTTCACAGAATATGCACATTTAACTCAAAGTGGTGAATGGTTCAAATACATCAAACCAACTATTCATCAATCTCCCAGCTTTCCGAGCACGGCTTTGCATCTGTGTAAAGCCAACAATAGAGGAAATGCTTGTTATGACCCCACTATAATATTAAAATCCAGAGGGGCTGATAGCTTGGTAAAAAACACGAAATGTGTTCTCCTTTAGAAATAGTTCCACCAAAGTCATCTTTGTGTTTCCTTTTTCCTACTTTGCCTATACAAGAACATCTGACTGAAATAGGAACTTGAGAAAATGACTTTTGCCTGCTTTTTTCTCCCTCGCTACCATTGCTCTTCATTATTGCTGTGAGGCCGCTCACTGAATACAGGAGCTGAAAAGCCGTTTCCAACTGCTGCATATATCCCCAGTTTTAACTATGACTGGAGCACGGAGAGCAAGAAGGGAAGTGGCAAGAGATGACAATTGCAGAGGGGAGTCGGGACAAGAATAGGGACAACCTTGTGTGTGTAACTCATGTTAAAGAGTTTGAGTTTCGTCCCAAGGGCGTGAGAAGTTACTGAAAGATTTTAATCTGGAGAATAAGAAGATCATTCTCCAGATTAAAAAATCTCTGGCTGCTTTGTGCATGTGAACTACAAGAGTAAGTTTGGTAGTGAGAGGACTGACTGGGAGGCTGTTGCCAGAGAAGTGATGGGTGGTTTGGATTAATGTAATGTCAATGAGGTTGTGAGGTTGCACATTTAGGATGTTGGAGATGAGGAAGAAGAAGAAATCAAAATTAGGATTGAGTCATTTTGACAGATGAGTAAATGTGGTATTGTTCATTGTGCCAGGATACACCAGAGAAGAATCAGGTTTGAGGGGGAATATGAAGAATTCTGCTTTGAGCATGCTAAATTAGGGTGCCTGTGGAACAGGTAAGTGGAGATATGGTAGGGAAGGAAACTTTTTCTCTACCCTTCTAGATTCTTTGGCTGGTCTAATAGTCAAATTAACATAAAACAGATTAACAGGAGAAAAAAAAGTTTAATTGTGTATGTACAGGGCCCCACAAAGACAATGAGCCCCAAGGACAAATTGAGCAATTGAAGCTTATATGCCATCCTGAGCTAAGGAATGGGATAGGAGCCTGGGGTGCCAAAGGGGAGGAGGGCAATTCACAGGACGTAAGAAGGACAGATGTTGGGTAATTGAACATTTGTCCTGCCATACAGATAGATCATTCAAATAAAATTATCTCTGGTAATAGCTCGCTCTCTGAGCCAGGCCCGCTATCTAAATTCTTTTGGCAGTTAAGGGAGAGTTAAAAGTTTTCCTTGAATCTGCTGGGTCTTGATTGCTCTTCAGTTCAAAGTAATCCACATGCCAAAGTGGCACACTTGGAGGAGGCTCATTCTAAACCCCTCCAATGTTGAAAAGGCAACTGGATTAACAGATCTGAATCTCAGCAGAATGACCTGGGCTGGAGATGCATATTTGTGAGTCATCAGAGTATGGATGGGTAAGTGTGAGCTTAGGTAAATTGCCCAGAGGGAGTATGTTGTCTGAGAACCATAGTCCCTGGCATATTAACTAACTGTAATAATTTTTTGAAACAGCTTTTTATTGATATACAATGCACTGCACATATTAAAGTGTACAATTTGATAAGTTGACATATATATACATCTGTGAAACATTACCCCAATCAACATAATGAGAATATTCCCCCCAAATTTCCTCATGGTCCTTTGAAATCCCTCCCTTTCACACGTCCCTGTTGAAGGAGAGGAAAAACCATTTTCCCTCTATCCTTCTGAGTTCTTGGCTGAGACCCCTTGTAATAAAAGACAGATTAACAAGAGAAAAACAAACAGAAGTTTTAAAGTATGTATACCTCGTATATACATGGGAGATACCCAGAAAAAATGAGTAACTCTCCAAGGTGACCTAAGTCACCACCTTAAGTAACATCTTCAGCTAAAGACAAAGGAAAGAAAGGTGTATGGGGCGGGGGAGGGGAACAGTTATGGAAGGTGACCAGGAAAAGCAACATAAGCTAGAGTAAGGTTCGTTATGCAGATTTGTCTGTTCCTTCTCCATTGATAAGATTGTCTTGTGATTTAGTCATCCTTCTCTTCCCGGTACAGAGAGGGAGACACCCTTACAAATGGAGATTTCCCTTATAGAATGTGAATGTCCCTTACAAAAAGGTAACTTCTACTCTTTGTCTGCTGTGTTCACCTGTGTCTGCTGTTTCTCAAAATAATCAGTTCAAAATATCCTTACACCAGAGGCAATTTGGGGCTGGCACATTCTGCTACCCTTCACCATCCCCCATACCCAGGCAACCACTGAGCTGCTTTCTGTCACTATAGAAAAGTCAGCATTCTCAAGAATTTTATATAAGTAGAATTATACAGCATGCATTTTTTTTTTGGTCTGGTTTCTTTCACTCAGCATAATTATTTTGGGATTCATCCATGTTTTGCATGTACCAATATTTCATTCCATTTTATTGTAGAGTAGTCCATTGTATGGATATGCTGTGGTTTAATCCATTCATATGTTGACAGACATTTGGGTTGTTACTAGTTATTACATGTTATAAATAAAGCTGATGTGGACATTCATGTAGAAGTCTTTGTATGGATATATGCTTTTATTTCTCTTAGGTAAATGCCTAGGAGTGGAATGGCTGGATCTTACGGTTGATGTATGTTTAACTTTTTGAGTAACTGCCAAGCTGTTTTCCAAAGTGACCGTACCATTTTACTTACTTTCCAGCATTGTATGAAGTCCCAGTTCCTCCATATTTTCGCCAGTACTTGGTATGGTCAATCTTTTTAATTTTAGCCATTCTAATAGAAATGTAGTAGTATCTCATTATTTTCTTCTTATTGAGTTTTCAGAGTTCTTTATATGTTCTAGATACAAGTCCTTTCTCAGATATGTGATTTCCAAATACATTCTCAAACTGTAGTGGTCTTTTCATTCTCTTAACAGGGTCTTCTGGAGGACAAAAGTTTTAAATTCTGATTGTCTATTTTATCAATTTATTCTTTTATGGATTGTGCTGTTGGTATTATGTCTAATAAACCTTTGCCTAAACCAAGGTCACAAAATTTTTCTCCTATGTTTTCTTCTAGAAGTTTTATAGTTTTAGGTTTTTAATTTAGGCCTATAGTCCATTTCTAGTTCATTTTTGTGATGATATGAGTTATGGCTCCAAGTTAATTTTTTTGCATATGGATATCCAATTGTTACAGTACCATTTATTGAAAAGACTATGGTTCCTCCACTGAATTGCCTTTGTACCTTTGCTGAAAGTCAGTTGTTGGTATATGTGTAGATCTATTTCTGGACTTTCTATTGTGTTCCATTGATTTATATGTCTTTCTTTACACCAATATCACACTGTCTTGCTTACTGTCGCTTTATAATAAGTATTGAAACCAGTAGTATTAATTCTCCAGTTTTGTTCTTTGCATAGTAGTTTTGGCTATTCTAGATCTTTTGCATTTCCATATGAATTTTAGAATAAGCTTATCAATTCTAAAATCCTGCTAGGTTTTTGATTGAGATTGCACTGAATCTACAGATCAATTTGAGGAGAATTCACATCTTAATAATACTGAGTCTTCTGATCCATGAGCACAGTATATCACTCCATTTATTTAAGGCTTCCTTAATTTATCTCAGCAATGTTTTGTAGTTTTTAGTGTACAGGTATTGCAGATATTTGAAATATTTCTCCCCAAGTATTTCATATTTTTTAATGTTAATGTAAATGGTAATTTAAAATTTTTTAAAAATAATTGCCGTTTTTGTTTGTTTGTTACTAGAAGATAGAAATACATCTGATTTTTGTACATTGATCTTGTATCCTTCAAACTCAGTAAGCACATTTATTAGGCTTACAGCTTTTTTGTAGATATCATCAGATTTTTTTACATGGACAGTCCACATAGATGATCACAAATAATCAAATTTTCCACATAGATGATACTAGTCTATGAATAAATAAAGTTTTACTTCTTTGTTTCAAATCTGGATGCCTTTTATTTCCTTTTCTTGTCTTAGTGCACTGGTTAGGACCTCCAGTACAATGTTTAATAGAAATGGTGAGGGTGGATGTCCCTTTCTTGTTATTGAACTTAGAGGGAAAGCATTCAGTTTTTCACTGTTAAGTATGATGTTAGCTTTAGTGTTTTGGTAGATACCTTTTATCAGATTTAGGGAGCTCCCTTTTATTACTACTTTTATCAGGAATAGGTATTAGATTTTTTTTTTGAGGAAGATCAGCCCTGAGCTAACATCTGCTGCCAATTCTCCCCTTTTTGCTAAGGAAGACTGGCCCTGAGCTAACATCCATACCCATCTTCCTCTACTTTATATGTGGGACGCCTGCTACAGCATGGCTTGCCAAGCGGTGCCATGTCCGCACCCGGGATCTGAACTGGCAAACCCCAGGCCGCTGAAGCAGAATCTGTGAACTTAACCGCTGCACCACCAGGGCGGCCCCAGGAATAGGTATTAGATTTTGTCACATGCTTTCACTGCATCTTTTGAGATGATCATATGATTTTTCTTTTTAACTTTGTTAATATAGTAAATGACATTAATTTAATAAATGTTTTTTATTAAGATGAAATTCATGTAACATAAAATTAACCATTTTAAAGTGTAAAATTCAGTGACATTTAATACATTCACAATATTGTGAAACCACCACCTCTATTTAGTTTCAGAACATTTCATTGCTCCAAAAGGAAACACCATATCCATAAGCAGTCACTCTCCATTACCCTCTGACTCCAGCCCCTGAAACCATCAATCTGCTTTCTGTCTCTATGAATTTACCTATTTTAAATATCTTGTATAAATGGAATCATACAATATGTGATCTTTTGTATCTGACTGCTTTCACTTAGCATAATGTTTTTGAGGTTCATTCATGTTGTGGCATGTATTGGTACTTCATTCCTTTTTATGGCTGAATAATATTCTTTTGTATAGATATACCACAATGTGTTTATCCCTTCATCCATTGATGGACACTTGGGTTGTTTCCGCCTTTTGGCTGTTGTGAATAGTGCTGCTATGAACATACATGTACATGTATTTGTTTGAGTTCCCCTTTTTAGTTCTTCTGAGTATATACCTAGCAGTGGAATTTCTGAGTCATATGGTAATTCTATGTTTAACTTTGTGGGGAACTGCCAAACAGTTTTCCACAGTGGCTGAAGATTTTATGTTCCCACCAGCAATGTACAATGGTTACAATTTTTCTACATCCTTTGCCAACACTTGTTATTTTCTATTCTTTTTTATTATAGCCATCCTACTGGGTGTGAACTGGTACCTCATTGTGGTTTTGATTTGTATTTCCCTAATGACTAATGATGTTGAACATCTTTTTATGTATTTATTGGAGATTTGTATATCTTCTTTGGAGAAATGTCTACTCAAATCCTTTGCCCCTTTTAAAATTGGAAATGACATTTATTTTTGAATGTTAAACCAACTTTGCATTACTGGAGTAAACCTTACTAGGTCATAATGTGTTATTCTTCTTATATATTGCTAGGTTCAGGTTGCTAAAATTTTGTTTGAATTTTTCTCCTATGTTTATGAAGGATATTGATCTGTAGTTTTCTTATCATATCTTTGGTTTTGGTTTTGGTTTCATGATAATGCTGTCCTCATAGATGAGTTGGGAAATATTCCTTCCTGTTTAATTTTATGGAAGTCTGCATAGAATTGATATTATTCCTTGCTTAAATTTTTGACAAATTTCACCAGTGAAGCCTACAATTTGCTTTATGGGAAGGTCTTCTTAAACTATAATCTCAATTTCTTTACAAGATACAGGCTATTCAGGTTATGTATTTCTTTGGTAGTGAGCTTTAATAGTTTGTGTCTTTAAAGGTATTCGTTCATTTCATCTTGATTGTTGAATTTATTGGCTTAAAGTTGTTCATAATATTCAGTTCCTATCCTTTTTTTTTGTGAGGAAGATTGACCCTGAGCTAACATCTGTTGCCTATCTTCCTCTTTTTACTTGAGGAAGATTGTCACTGAGCTGACATCTGTGCCAGTCTTCCTCTATTTTATGTGGGATGCCGCCACAGCATGGCTTGATGCTGCTAGGTCCATGCCTGGGATCTGAACCTGAGAACTCTGGGTCACTGAAGCACAGCACATGAACTTAACTGCTATGGCACCAAGCCAGCCCCAGTTCCTGTCCTTTTAATATCTGAAGAAGCTTTAGTGATGTCACTTCACTCATTCCTGATATTAGTAATTTCTCCATTCTCTCTCTCTCTTTTGTTTTTTCCTGGTTAGTCTGGCTAGCAATTAATCACTTTTATTGATCTTCTCAAAGAAGCAGCTTGTCATTTTATTAACTTTCTCTGGTGTTTTTCTGTTTTCTGTTGCATTGATTTCTTCTCTGATCATTATTATTTCCTTTCTTCTACTTGCTTTGGGTTTTGTTTGCTCTTCTTTTTATTATTTCTCAGTGTGGAAGCTGAAGTCATTGATTTGAGGCCTTTCTTTTTTTGTAATGTAGGCTTTTAATGCTATAAAATCCTCCTAAATCCTGCTTTAATTGCATCCTACAAATTATGTTGTGTTTTTATTTTCATTCCATTACTCATTCAGTGACTTTCTTATTTCTCTTTGACTTCTTTGATCTGCAGGTTATTTAGAAGTGTGATATTTAGTTTCAGATATTTGGGGATTTTCCAAAAATCTCTCTTATGGTTTAATTTAATTCCCTGTGGTCAGAGAACATACATGTATGAATTTTATTCTTTTAAATTCATTGAATCTAGTTCTATGCCTCAGAATGTGGTCTGTCTTGGTAAATGTATCATATGTACTTGAAAATAATTTGTATTCTACACTCCTTTGGTGGAGTGTTCTATAAATGTCAATTAAGTCAAGTTGTTGAAATCTTCTATATCCTTCCTGATTTTCTGTCTACTTTTTCTAACAATTATTAAGAGGAGGATATTGAAATTTCTGCCTATAATTGTGATTTTGTCTATTCCTCCTTATGGTTCTATCTTTGCTTCATGTATTTTGAAACTCTGATTTGTAGCTATATAAACATTTAGGACTGCTATGTCCTCTTGATGAATTTGACCCCTTATTCATTATGAAGTGAATTTCCTTATCCCTGGTAATATTCTTTGCTCTGAAATCTAAATTGTCTGATAATAAAGCCACTCCAGCTTTCTTTTCATTGGCGTTATCAGGGTATATTTTTTTCTTTCTTTTAAAATTTTTAACCTATGTGTGTTTTTATATTTGAAGTACCTTTCTTATAGGCAGTATTTAGTTGGTTCATGCTTTTTTATCCAATTTGACAATTGCTGCCTTTTAATTGATGTATTTAGATTACTTGCATTTAATATAATTATTGACATAATCGGACTTAAATGTCATCTTGTTATTTCCTATTTGTTCAATTTTTTCTTTGTTTTCTTTTTCTTCTTTCTTTTGTATTAACAAAATGTTCTTGGATTCCATTTTATCTCATTTGTTGGATTAGTAGCTATTGTCAGGGAGGAAAAACTTTTCTTCTACCCTCTTATGTTATGAATGGGGACCTGCAAATTAAAATGGAAACAACAAATTAGAAAGAGACAAAACAGATTTAATTACAGACTCACGCAAAGAAATGTGACTCAAATTGCTGATTAGAATTTGGAGCTTATTTACCATCTTAATAGTGAAGGAGGAGTGGCAGAGGGGCACTTCTAGGAGAATAAATGACTTCTTAGAAGTGGGGGAGAAAGGACATTTATAGAAAAACAAATTACTTTTTGAAAAGGTAAATAAGCCCTTAGGAGAGTACATGGGAGATATGATAGTTTTATGACAATGTCTGTTTGGGTGTGGTGCTGACTTCACTGTGAAAAGAGAAGATTAGAATTGCTCCCTGGGAGAAGATTTATGACAATTGAGTTCTTTTGGGAGGCTCTGCTTTTAGGCAGATAAGGGATTTCAGGAACTCAGATGCCCTCAACTCAAAATAATTTTTGTGCTACATTGGGTTATTCTAGAGTGCTTCACTGTAACTCTTCAATTTGTTATTTTATTGGTTGTTCTAGGGTTTACAGTATATACTTTTAACTTAGCACAATCTACCTCCCAGCGATGGTATAGTATAGTATAGTATAGTATAGTATAGTATAGTATAAGAATCATAAAATACAGGCATACCTCGTTTTATTCTGTTTGCTTTTTTGTGCTTCACAGACATTGCGTTTTAGAAAAGACCCTCCACCAGCAAAAAGATAGTGACTCACTGAAGGCTCAGATGATGGTTAGCAGTTTTTAGCAATAAAGTGTTTTTTAAGACATAATGCTATTGCATACTTAACAAACTACAGTATATTGTAAACATAACTTTTTTTTTGTTGAGGTCACAATAGTTTATAATATCATGAAATTTAAGTTGTGCTATTGTCAGTCACTACATAAATGTTCCCCTTTACCTCTTATGCCCACCCCCAAATCCCCTTCTCCTCTGGCAACCACTAATATGTTCTCTTGGTCAATGTGTTAGTTTAACTTCCACATATGAGTGAAATCATGTGGTGTTTGTCTTTCTCTGTCTGGCTTATTTTGCTTAACATGATACACTCAAGGTCCATCCATGTTGTTGGGAATGGGATGGCTTTGTCTTTTTTATGGCTGAGTAATACTCTGTTGTATATATATACACCACATCTTCTTTATCCATCCATCAGTTGATGGGCACTTGGGTTGCTTCCACCTCTTGACTATTGTGAATAATGCTGCAATGAACATATGGGTGCATAAGTCTCTTTGAATTGCTGAGTTCAAGTTCTTTGGATAGATACCCAGTAGTGGGATAGCTGGGCCATATGGTATTTCTATTTTTAACTTTTTGAGAAACCTCCACACTGTTTTCCATAGTAGCTGTACCAGTTTGCATTCCTACCAGCAGTGTATGAAGGTTCCCTTTTCTCCAACATTTGTTATTTTTGTCTTAGTGATTATAGCCATTCTAATGGCTGTAAGGTGATATCTTAGTGTAGTTTTGATTTGCATCTCCCTGATGATTAGTGATGTTGAACATCTTTTCATGTGCCTCTTGATCATCTGTTTATCTTCTTTGGAAAAATGTCTGTTCATATCCTCTGCCCATTTTTTGATTGGGTGTTTGTTTTTTTGTTGTTGTTGAGTTGTGTGAGTTATTTATATATTATGGAGACTAACCCCTTGTTGGAGATGTGATTTGCAAATATTTTCTCCCAGTTGGTGGGTTGTCTTTTCGTTTTGTTTCTGGTTTCCTTTGCCGTGCAGAAGCTCTTTAGTCTGATGAAGTCCCATTTGTTTATTTTTTCTTTGCTTCCCTTGCCCGAGTAGACATGGTATTCGAAAAGATCCTTCTAAGACCAATGTTAAACAGTGTACTGCCTATATTTTCTTCTGGGGGTTTTATGATTTCACATCTTACCTTCAGATCTTTACTCCATATTGAGTTAATTTTCATGTGTGGTGAAAGATGATGGTCTGCTTTCATTTTGCATGTGGCTGTCCAATTTTCCCAACACCATGTATTGAAGAGACTTTCCTTTCTCCATTTTACATTTGTAGCTCCTTTGTTAAGTTTAGCTGTCCAAAGATGCGTGGTTTTATTTCTGGGATTTCAATTCTGTTCCATTGGTCTGTGTGTCTATCTTTGTACCAGTACCATGCAGTTTTAATTACTATAGCTTTGTAGTATATTTTGAAGTCAGGGATTGTGATGCCTCCAGCTTTGTTCTTTTTCTTAGCTTTAGCTATTCGGGGTCTTTTGTTGCCTGATGTGAATTTTAGGATTCTTCATTCTATTTCCACGAAGAATGTCATTGGGATTCTGATTGGGATTGCACTGAATCTGTATATTGCTTTAGGTGGTATGGACATTTTAACTATGTTTATTCTTTCAATCCATGTGCATGGAATATCTTTACATTTCTTTATGTCATCATCAATTTCTTTCATTGATGTCTTATAAATTTCATTGTATAGACCTATATATCTCCTTGATGTATTTATACCAAGGTGTATAATAAATTCACCTCCTTGGTTAAATTTATTCCTAGATATTTTATTCTTTTTGTTGTGATTGTGAATGGGATTGTATTCTTGAGTTCTCTGTTAGCTTGTTATTCGAGTATAGAAATGCAACTGATTTTTGTAAGTTGATTTTGTACTCTGCAATTTTGCTATAGTTATTGATTATTTTTAATAGTTTTCTGATGGATTCTTCAGGGTTTTCTATATATAAAATCATGTTGTCTGTGAACAGGGAGAGTGTCACTTCTTCATTGCCAAATTGGATACCTTTTATTTCTTTTTTTGCCTAATTCCTCTGGCCAAAACCTCCAGTACTATGTTGAACAAGAGTGGTGAAAGTGGGCAGCCTTGTCTTGTTCCTGTTCTCAGAGGGGTGGCTTTCTGTTTTTCCCCTTTGAGTATGATACTGGCTGGGGGGTGTGTCATCTATGGCCTTTATTATGTTGAGGTAATTTCCTTCTATGCCCATTTTATTGAGAGGTTTTTTTTTATCATAAATGGATGTTGGATCTTGTCAAATGTTTTCTCTGCTTCTATTGAGATGATCATGTGGTTTTTATTCCACGTTTTGTTAATGTGGTGCATCACATTGATTGATTTGCATTGATGTTGAACCATCCCACATCCCTGGTATAAATCCCACTTGATCATGGTGTATGATCCTTTTACTGTATTGCTGTATTTGGTTTGCCACTATTTCATTTAGGATTTTTGCATCTATATTCATCAGCGATATTGGCCTGTAACTTTCCTTCTCTGTTGTCCTTGTCTGCCTTTGGGATTAGGGTGATGTTGGCCTCATAGAACGTGTTAGGAAGTGTTCCATATTCTTCAATTTTTTGGAATAATTTGAGAAGGATAGGTATTAAATCTTCCTTGAATGTTTGGTAGAATTCTCCAGAGACGCCATCTGGTCCTGGACTTTTATTTTTTGGGAAGTTTTTGATAACTGTTTCAATCTCTTTACTTGTGATTGGTTATTCAGACTCTATTTCTTCTTGATTCAGTTTTGGGAGGTTGTATGAGTCTAAGAATTTATCTATTTGTTCTAGATTGTCCAATTTGTTGGCATATAGTTTTTCATGGTATTCTCGTAGAATCCTTTGTATTTCTGTGGCATCTATTTTAATTTCTCCTCTTACATATCTGATTTTATTTATTTGAGCCTTCTCTCTTTTTTTCTTCATGAGTCTGGCTAAGAGTTTGTCAATTTTGTTTATCTTCTCAAAGAAGCAGCTCTTAGTTTCATTGATCCTTTCTACTATTTTCTTGGTTTCAATTTCATTTATTTCACCTCTAATTTTTATTACTTCTCTCCTTCTCCTGACTTTGGGCTTTGTTTGTTGTTCTTTTTCTAGTTCTGTTAGATGGAATTTAGGATTCCTTATTTGAGATTTTTCTTATTTGATAAGGTGAGCCTGTATTGCTATGAATTTTGCTCCTGAGACTGCTTTTGCTGCATCCCATATGAGTTGATATGGTGTATTTTCATTTTCATTTGTCTTCAGATATTTTTTGATTTCTCCTTTAATTTATTCAATGATCCATTAGTTGTTCAGTAGCATGTTGTTTAGTCTCCATATCTTTGTCACTCTCCCAGGTTTTTTCTTGTAGTTTGTTTCTAGTTTCATAGCATTATGGTTGGAAAAGATGCTTGATATGATTTCAGTCTTCTTAAATTTATAGAGGCCTGCCTGTTTCCCAACATATGGCCTATCTTTGGGAATGATCCATATGCACTTGAGAACATATATTCTGCTGTTTTTGGATGGAGTGTTCTATATATGTCTATTAAGTCCATCTGGTCTAGTTTTCAGTTAACTCCACTATTTCCTTGTTGACTCTCTGTCTGGATGATCTTTCCATTGATGTAAGTGGGATGTTAAGGTTCCTTACTGTTATTGTGTTGCTGTTAATATCTCCTTTTAGGTTTGTTAATAGCTGCTTTGTGTACTTTGGTGCTCCTGTGTTAGGTGCATATATATTTATAAGTGTTATGTCCCCTTGGTGGAGTGTCCCTTTTATCACATACTGCCCCTCTCTGTCTCTCATTGCCTTTTGTATCTTTAAGTCTACTTTGTCTGATATAAGTATGGTAGCACCTGCTTTCTTCTGTTTGCCATTAGCTTGGAATATCATCTTCCATCCCTTCACCCTGAACCCGCGTTTGTCTTTGGAGCTGAGATGTGTTTCCTGGAGACAGCATATTCTTGGGTCTTGTTTTTTTAATCCATCCTACCACTCTGTCTTTCAGTTGGTGACTTCAATTCAGTTACATTTAGAGTGATTGTTGATATATGATGGCTTAATGCTGCCATTTTATCACTTGTTTTCTGGTTGTTCTGTATTTCCCTTGTTTCTCATCCCATGTAGTTCAGACAGCCAATTCAATTTGGTAGGTCTCTATGATGGTTTTCTCAGTTTTCTCTTTATTTATCATTGTGTCTCTGGTCTGATTATTTGTTTAGTGGTTACCATGAAGTTTGTATAAAAAATCTCGCAGATGAGATAGTCCATTTTCTGATAGCCTCTTATTTCCTTAGTCTAAGCAAGTTCCATCTCTTTTCTCTTCCCCTTCTAAGTTGTTATTGTCACAACTTATTCCATTTTGTGTTGTCAGTTTGTGGTTGAAATGATGAGATTATAGTTATTTTTTATGTTTATCTTCCCTTTATCTTGAATGTTATAATTAAGTGTTTGCTAACCTGTTCTGATAGAGAAGTTCTATTTTCTGATTTTGTCTGCCTATTTATCTCCTTGTTCAAGGCTTTGTAAACCCTTTCTTTTTTTCAGGTATGATGGCCTTCTCAAACATTTCTTGTAGTAGGGGCTGGTGGGGGAGGGGGGCGGTGATAGATCTTGTGGCCATGAATTACCTCAGCTTTTGTTTATGTGGGAAAGTTTTTATTTTTCCATCATATCTGAAGGATATTTTCACTGGATAGAGTATTCATGGCTGAAAGATTTTGTGTTTCAGAATTTTGAATATATCATTCCACTGTCTCTTAGCCTGTAAAATTTCTGCTGAGAAATCTGCTGATAGCCTGATAGATGTTCCTTTGTAAGTTATTTTCTTCTCCCTTGCTGTCCTTAATATTCTTTGTTTGTTATTGACTTTTGCCAGTTTTACTACTATATGCCTTGGAGAAGGTCTTTTTACATTGATGTAATTAGGAGTTCTATTACCTTCTTTTATTTGTAATTTCAGCTCCTTCCCCAGGTTTGGGAAGTTCTCAGCTATTATTTCTTTGAATAAACTTTCTGCTTCTTCTTTCCTCTCTTTTCCTTCTGGAATACCTATAATCCTTATGTTGCATTTGCTAATTAAGTTGGCTATTTCTCAGAGAATTTCTTCATTTCTTTGTAGTCTTAGTTCTCTCTCCTCCTCCATCTGAAGCATTTTATATTTTTGTCCTACAAACTAGTAATTCTGTCCTCCATAATATCAGTTCTGTTATTCAAGGACTCCAGATTTTTTTTTTTGAGTAAGTTTAGCCTTGAACTAATATCTGCTGCCAATCCTCCTCTTTTTGCTGAGGAAGATTGGCTGAACTAACATCTGTGCCAATTGTCCTCTATTTTATATGTGGGACTCCTGCCACAGCATGGCTTGACAAGTGGTGCATTGGTCTGCACTCAGGATCTCAGCCAGTGAACCTTTGGGCCACCGAAGCAGAATGTGCAAACTTAACTGCTGTGCCACCAGGCTGGCCCCTCCAGATTTTTCTTTTTCTCATTCAATATGTTTTTCACCTGCAGTATGTCTGATTGATTTTTCTTCATAGTTTCAATCCCTTTTGTGGAGAATTCCCTCTGTTCATTAATTTTATTCCTGATTTAATTGAACTGTCTTTCTGAATTCTCTTGTAACTCATTGAGTTTTTTATGATAGCTATTTTGAATTCTCTGTCATTTAGATTATAACTTTCTGTGGCTTCAGGATTGATTTCTGGGTGCTTGTCATTTTCCTTCGGGTCTGGAGTATGAATATATTTCTTCATTCTATTTGATGGAGTGGATTTCTGCTGCCCCATAGTAATAGTAGCTCTTTGCAGATTCTACCTGCTGCCACTAGGGGGAGTCAGGAGCTGTGTATTCTGTGATCCCTGGTATCTGTGCCTGTCCTTTTGAATCTATGCTGACAGGGCCCATCTGTGATTGCCTGCTTACCCCTGTTGCTTTACAAATGCATGCATATGCACTCTGGTGGGGGGTCCCTTGCTCTGGCCAACCAGCCGAACTGGTGAGCTGGTTGGGGGGAGGGGCACTTTCTTTTGCATGCACAATCCTGGTGCTGTTCTCACTCTGCTCTTGCTATCTGCCCTCCTTGGGAGCTGGCTTGATAATGACACCCCCACAATAGCTTAGCCTTCTCTGTGTGGAGCTTTCCCACAGCTGGGAGGCAATTCAGAGAGAGAAGGTGTTCACATGGAGAGCCATCCCTCCCCCATCTCTTCTCAGAGCTGCATGCAGGCCCACGCCCTAGGTCACTGCCTAGGAGGGAGAGAAGATCCTCTTATCTCTTTCCACTTCCTCCCGTGGGTCCAGCACCTCCACTTTCAGACTTATGGCTGCGTGCACCTCTCAGACATCTATTGTGTTGTGTGAATGTCCTCTGTCAGTTTATGAATGTCCTTTGAATTGTATCTTGGGGGGGAGTTTAAGGGAAGAGTTCACTCCACCATGATGCTGACATCACTCCTCCATAACTTTTATATGCACTAGGAAACCAAAAAATTCATGGGACTCACTTTATTGTGATTTTCACTTTGCTGCAGTGGTCTGGAACCAAACCCAGAATATTATTGAGGTATGCCTGTAGTATACTTCCATATTTCCCCTAGTAAGCTTTGTGCTATTGTTATACACTATACTTTTACATATGTTATAAACTCCACACTACATTGCTACTTTTGTTTAATAGTTAATTGTCTTTTAAAGAGACTTAAATATCAAGAAAAAATGTATTTATCCACATAGTTACCATTTTCTGTGCTTTTTCATTCCTTTGTGCAGATCCTTATTTCCATCTGGTATTATTTTTCTGCCTGAAAGACTTCCTTTAACATTTCTTGCAGTGTGGGTCAGCTGGTGTTGAATTATTTTGCTTTTTTTAATGTCTCAAAATGTCTTATTTTACCTTCATTTTTGAAAGATATTTTCACAAGATATAAATGCCTAAGTTGAAAGTTTTTTCTTCCTGTACTTTAAATACATTATTCCTTTCACTTCTATCTTACATTGTTTCACATGAGAAATCTGTCAACTTAATTTTTGTTTCTTTGTACATTGTTTCTTTTTTTAACTAATTTCCACATTTTTCCTTTATTGCTGGTTTTAAGAAATTTGTTTATGATGAGCTTTGGGCTAGTTTTATTGTGCGTAGGGTTCATTGAGCTTCTTGGATCTGTAGACTTTTAATTTCCATAAAATTTGGAAAAGTTTTGGCTGCGTTTTCTTCTCATATCTTTTGGTTCCCATCTCTCTCTCTTCTCCATTGGTGACTTCCATTACCAATACTTCTATTACCATTTCCGTTACTTAATAAAGTGTATATTAAGCTTCTTAAAGTTGTCCCGCATCTCACTGATGCTCAATTCATCTTTCTTTTTATTCTTTTTTTCTCTTATGTGGTTCATTTTGGATACTGTCTTTTGAAAATTCTTCAAGTTCACTAATAATTTTTGCTGGAATATTTAATGTGCCGTTAATCCTAGCCATTATATTTTTCATCTCATCTATTGCAGATGATGTTAGATTTGGGTCTTTTTATATCTTCCATGTCTCTAGTTAGCATGTTAAATTTTTCCTCTAGTTTCTTGTTCTCAAGCAATATAGTTATAATAATTGTGCTAATGTCCTTGTCTACTAATTCTATCATCTATGTAATGTCTACGTCAATTTAGATTGATTGATTTTTTTCTCCTCATTATGGAGAATATCTTCCTGCTTGCTAATTTTTTATTAGATGCCAGACATTTCAACTTTCTACTTGTAGGTTCTGAATATACTTGTGTTCTTATAAACAGTCTTGGGCTTTGTTCTGGGATATGATTAAGTTACTTGGAAACAATTTAATCCTTTTAGTTCATGCTTTTAAGCATTGTTAGGCAAGACAAAAGCAAGCTTTGGTCTAGGGCTAATTTTTCCACAATACTGAGGCAAAACCCTTCTGAGTACTCTGCCCAATTCCCTGTCCATTGTTAATGAAATTTTATACTCTGATTGGTGAGAACAAGAATGTGGTAGGCAGAATTCTAAGATGACCTCCAATGACCCACACCTTTATATAATCCCCTCCCCACTGAGTGTGGGTATCAACTGTGAATATGATGGAATAGTCACTCCCATGATTAAGTTATGTTATACTATAAAATTGACGTTAGGAAAGGCTGATTACCCTGGGTGGGTCTGACCTAATCAGACGAACCCTCAAAAAGGACTAGGTTCTTCCTGACAAAAGAAATTTGACATGAGAGGGATTTAATATGAGAGAGATTCTCCCTTGCTTGTTTTGAAGATGGAAAGGGCCACATGGCAAGGATCTGAGATCAGCCTCTAGGATGAGAGCAGCCCCTGCTGACAGCCAGTGAAAAAGTGGTGCTGCAGTCCTAACAATTGCAAGGATCTAAATTCTGGCAACAACAAATGAGCTTGGAAGTGGATTCTGCCCCAGAGCCTCCAGAAAGGCACCCAGCCCATCCAATACCCTGGCATCAGCCTGTGAGACCCTGAGAAGAGGATCCAGCTAACCCCCAGTCAGATTTCAGACTTAAAGAACTGTGAACTAGTAAATAGATATTACATTAAGCCACTAAGTGTGGGGTAATTTGTTACACAGCAATTAAAGATTAAGGTAAGGAACTATTTTTGGCCTTGTGTGACCTCTGATAATTTTTTTCATGTTTTTCTTTTGGTTGATTGTTTTCCTGGCCTCAAGTATTTCCCTCGCATGCATACTCTGATTAATATTCAGTGGAAGACTCAAGTGAGACCTTCTATAGATCTTTGGAGTTCTATTTTATGTATTTCTCCTTTCCACTGTTCTACCTTGAGAACTCTAGTATCCTTGACCTCTCTGAACTTGAAGCTCTGTCTACTCAACTCAGGGAGGCTGCTAGGCTCTCCCTGAGATCCTTCTCTCTGCACTTCTGAAATTCTCTCCAGGCTATAAACTGGGAAACAGTAGGGCTTATTTGCTTTCTATCTCTCAGAGATGACTGCCCTTTGTTGGTTGGCGTCCAATGTCTTGAAAACTATAGTTTCATGTATTTTGTCTTTTTTATTTTGTTGTTGTTTCAAAACAGAAGTAGAAGATATAGCTTTTTCAGTACTGTTATATAGTTATATAATTTTTAGTTGTGAGGGTTCTCATTTTGTATTTTAAAAATAAGCACCCTGCTAAACATTTTTCTCTTTGTTTCCATATGCATCATACTTCTTGCTATTTTCCACATTGTTTAGCACAGTGTCTTACATGTAGTAAGTACTCAATAAATGCTTGACTTGATTTTTAAATTTGTTTTTAAAGACCATTTATTTGCAGCAACCTTTCAGAAATATTGTGGGTACTGTTACCTGATGTCACATTCATTTTCACTAGTGTCATTAAATAATTACACCAAAACTGGTTATTATAATATATTGATATATTCACATAAATGTAAATATATGCTCTACTGTCTTAGTCTGGCTTCCCCTAAGAGCAGATCCTAAGAATAATGCTTGTGGGCAGGTAGTTTCTTTAGAAATGTGATTCCAGAAAGCAGATGTGCACAGAAAGGAACTGGCGCAGAGAAGGAGGAAAAGAGCCAATCCAAGTACAAATGGAGTTGGCCACCACTGTAGAAGATTAGTGCTCAGTCCAACTGGGATCTTCTGTAAAGTGTTAAGAAATGAGTCTCAGAACTGTCTGCTCAAGGATCAAAGGGCAAGTTATTTATCTATTGTCTCCTCTTCCCTGGTGGTCAATAGTGGCCCCATGTATGTTAACCTTCCTCACATTTTATGGTTGTTCATGTGTAAATTCAGAAGGAGTTCCTATTGATAGAGTCAGAAAAGCTTCAGGGAAGAAAGTGGAACGTGAGTGACACCAGTCAAAGAAAGACACTGTCCAATTGTACCTGTGCAAAGCCAGTCCAAGTCTGAATGCAACTGGTCAGTACAACAGTAGCTGGAGTAAGAGGATAGGCCAAGAGGATTTTGGAATGATATAGAGCGCTTGTCCAATAAACATAAAATTCTGCAAGTTATTTAACAATATAGCCTATTACTAGTTTCTAAGTCTTTTAACTTGATATCCATGCAATTTTGAGTAGCTTCAAGCTACAGAACACTAAGAACTCCCAAGAAGTGATGAGAAGGAGCCAATGAAGACGAATGCACCCAAATCAGAAATAATATCCTTGGAATAACATTTTTTTCCAGTTTTATTGAGATGTAATTGACTTACAACATTGTGTAAGTTTAAAGTGTACAACATGTTAATTCAATACATTTGTATATTGCAAAATGATGACCACCATAGTATTAGCTAACACCTCCATCACGTCACATAATTACTATTTCTTTTTTGTGGTGAGAACATTTAAGATCTCAAAGAGATATCTGCACTCCCATGTTCATTGCAGCATTATTCACAATAGCCAAGATATGGAAACAACCTAAGTATCCATCAAAGGATGAATGAATAAAGATATAGATAGATAGATAGATAGATAGATAGATATACTGATACATGCTACAACATAGATGAACCTCAAAAACATATGCTAAGTGAAGGAAGGCAGGTATAAAAGGTCACATATTGTATGATTTAATTTTATTTTATATGAAATATCCAGAATAGGTAAATCTATAGAGACAGACAGCAGAGCAGACTGGAGAGATGGAGGAATGGGGAGTGACTGCTTAATGGATCCATGTTTTCCTTTTGGGGTGATGAAAATGTTTTGGAACTAGGTAGAGGTGATGGTTGTAGAACATTGTGAATATACTAAATGCCACTGAATTTTACACTTTAAGATGGTTAATTTTATGTTATGTGGATTTCACCTCAATAGAAATGTCAGTTGACCATGGACTGGAAAACTCAATATACTAAAGATGTGAATTCTCTCAAACTGATATACAGATTTAATGAAATTTCTGTCAAAATTTCAGCAAGAATTTTTGGAGATATGGACAAGATTATTGTAAAGTTTTTCTGAAAAAGGAAAGGAACTAGAATAGGTATAGCGATTTTGAAAAAGAAGAACAAAGTGGGAAGAGTCAGTCTATCTGATTTAAAGATGTATTATATAGCTACAATCATCAAGACTGTTTTCTATTGGTGGAAGGACAGAGACATAGATCAATAGAAGAGAATAGAGAACCCAGAAATAGACCCATACATATGTAACCAACTGATCTTTGACAAAAGTGCTAATGCAATTCAAAGGAGGAACGATGACTTTTCAACAAATGGTGGTGAAGTAACTGAACATCCATAGGCAAAAAAAGAAAAACGGGCTTTGACTTAAACCTCACACTTTATATAAATATCACCTCAAAATGGATCATGGGCTTAAATGTAAAATGTAAAGCCATACAACTTTTAGGGAAAAACCCAGGAGAAAATATTCAGGATAAAGGGTAAGTGAAGAGCTCTTAGACTTGACAGGAAAAGTGTGATCCATAAAAGAAAATAAAGATAAATTGGACTTCACCAAATTTAAACATTTGCTCTGTAGAAGACCCTGTGAAGAGGATGAAAAGACAAGCTACAGACCAAGAGAAGATCTTTGCAAACCATATATCCAGCAAAGGACTAGTATCTAGAATATATAAAGAAATCTTAAAACTCAACAGTAAACAAATAAGCAAACAACCCATTACAAAATGGACAAAAGACGTGAACAGAGATTCACCAAACAGGGTATACAGATGAGAAATAAGCACATGAAAAGATAGTCAACATCATTTAGTCATCGGGGAAATGCAAACAAAGTTGCAATGCAATGTCACTACACATCTTTCAGAATGTCTAGAAAAAGTAGTGACAGTAACAAATACTGGCTGGATGTGGAGAAGCTGGATCACTCATACATTGCTGATGGGAAAAAAAATGGTACAACCACGCTGTAAAACAGCTTGGCAGTTTCTAAAAACTAAACATGTAACTAGCATACAACCAAGCAATTTCACTCCTGGGCATTTATTCCAGAAAAATGAAAGCATATGTTCACACAAAACAGTATATACAGATATTTATAGCAGTTTTATTCCTAATAGTCCCAAACTGGAAACAACCCAGCTGTTCTTCAATGGATTAATAGTTAAACAAACTGCAATACCTCGGTACTGTGAAATACTATGCAGCAATAAAAATAAATGAACTATTGATATAATGCAACAACTTGGATGAGTCCACAGATAATTATACTGTATGAAAAAAGCCAATCCCAAAAGGTTGCATACTTTATCATTCCGTTTATATAACGTTCTTGGAATGAAAAAAATATAGAAAAGGAGAACAGGTAAGTGGTTGCCAGGGGTTAAAGGGGTAGTATGGAGGATGGGAGGAGGAAAAATGGGTGTGCCTACAAAAGGGCAGCATGGGAAATCCTTATGATGATGAAAATGTTCTGTATCTTGATTTTACCATTGTCAGTATCCTGGTTGTGATACAGTACTATGGTTTTTCAAGATGTTGCCATTGGTAGAACTGGGTAAAGCATGCATGGGTTTTCTCGGTATTATTTCTTACAAGTGCATTCGAATCTATTATATAAAAAAATAAAAGGTTTAATTTGAAAATGTTTTAAAAGATAAATTGTAGTATATCCAAAAATAAATGTGCTATTTTTTTAAGCTTTATTCAGGTATAATTGACAAATAAAATTGTAAGATATTTCAAGTGTACATTGTGGTGATGTGATATACATATGCATTGTGAGAGGATTGCCACCATCTAGTTAATTAACACATCCTCACCTCATATATTTACTTTCTATAGGAATGCACTATTGATACATACATCAATGTGGATGAATCTCAAAATAAATATGCTAAATGAAAAAAAAAACAGAAATAAAGCATGCATACTGTATGATTCTGTTTACATAAAATTCTAAAGAAGACAAACTTATCTATAGTGACAGCAAATTGATTAATGTTATTTATTGTATATCAATTATACTTCAATAAGGCTGTAAAAAAACTATGAAATATATGGACTATGAACAAAGTAGCTTTTAGAGGTCTCATGTGTTTTCCAACACCAACAACCAATTCTCTGATTCTCTGGGCACCAACTGTGTGATAACAATTCAATTCAATTCTGACACTAACTACCTGGAGTTAGCAGAGACCCTTACAAGTAAGGGCTCAGTCCCACAAGACTGCCCCCACTTCAGATGCCAGTTGCAAGTCTCTGGCCTCTTGTACTTCTGAGTGACCAGCTGTAAATCGGGGCTTCCCATGATCCCCTCCTCAGGTTTGATAATTTGCTAGAATGGCTCACAGAACTCAGAAACACACTTTACTTAACATTTACCAGTTTATTATAAAGGATATTATGAATGATATAAATGAACAGCCAGATGAAGAGGTACATAGACGAGGTCTGGAAGGGCCCTACGCACAGTAGCTTCTCCCCATAGAATTGGGGTGTACCACCCTCCTGGCACTTGGATGTGTTTGCCAATTTGGAAGCTCTCTGAATCCATCGTTGAGGGGTCTTTATGGAGGTTTTGTCGCGTAGGCATGATTGATTAACTCAATCTCCAGTCCATCTCCCCTCCCCAGGCCCCCCCTCCAAGTTGGGGAGTGTGGCTGAAAGTTCTAGGCTTCTAAACAAGGCTTGATCTTTCTGGTGACCAGCACCCATCCCGAAGCTATCTAGGGGCCCACTAAGGATCGCCTCATTAGAACAAAAGATGCTTGTATTACCCCTATCATTCAGGAAATTATGAGACTTAGAAGCTCTGTGTCGGGAACTGGGGACAAAGACCAAATATCTTTCTATGATACAACAAGAGGTAAATTCATTGCCTTAGATTTATAAAGAAGAGTCTATAAACTAAGAAAATAAGTATTTATATAAACAAATTAGATAAACACCAAAAACTATCAAAAGATGGAAGAAAAACATGAATGTAAAATCAGAAATAAATCAGAAACAGCAATCAATAGAATTTTGTAATAAAATTCACATCAGTTCTAAAAAAATTATAGTATGTAAACATCATTACATATAATGAAATGAAGAATCATACTTGCAATAGAAGATTAGGCCGGAGCTTTATAAAATTATAGGAAAATAATCTGCGCGAGTATATGCTAAGAAATTAGAAAAATCTTTTCTATAAAGGAAGAAATTGAGTAGTCTCATATCTAGGGAAGAAAACATAAAAGTTATGATAATATTAAATTAAATAATAAGGAAATGAGGACAGAGGTTTTATCAGTGAGTTCTTTCAAAATTTTAAGATAGAGATAATTTTATACTATTTTAAGTCTCAGAACACAGTAGATGATAAAAAAAAAAGAAACCTAAGCAAAAACTTAATTCCTTAGGTACTCTGTATCAGACAAACATTGTTCTAAACCTCTGACATATATAAGCTCATTTAATTCTCTAATATGTTTTCAGTTAGTTACTATTTTTATCATATTTTACAATTGAGAAAACTAAGGCATAAGGAGGTTCAGTACCTTGCCCAACGTCACCCAGCTAGTGAGTGGTGAATCTTGGATTCAAGCCTAAGCAGTCTGGTTCTAGAGTCTGTGCCCTTAACCACCACACTAAAGATGGTCAGCTGCTTTAGTTGTGTTTGTAAAAATTGCATAAAACTTATTCCATAATTGGTAAAAGTTGTGTGAAAAGGAAAATGACATTCAATATCCCATATAAGTATATATAAAAATATCTTAAATAAAATATAATGAAGTTAAATCCAACAGTATATTAAAAGACTAACTTGCGCTAACCCAAGTAGGCTACATCACAGCAATAAAAAGTGGGAAATTTTTAGAAGTCAATTAACATATTGTATCTTTAGGTGGCTCAGTCGGCTTGGGCTGCCATAACAAAATACCGTAGACTGGGTGCCTTAAACAACAGAAATATATTTTCCCACAGTTCTGGAGGCTAGAGGTCCAAGATCATGGTCCAGCAGGGTTGCTTTCTGGTTAAGGCTCTCTTCAAGGCTTGCAACAGGCCATCTTCTTGTTGTGTCCTCACTTGGTGGAGAGAGAGAGAGATAGAGAGTGACCTCTCTGGTATCTCTTCTTATAAAGGAGACTAATCCTGTCGGATTAGGTACCACCTTTATGATGTCATTTAATCTTGATTGCTTCCTAAAGGCCCTGTCTCCAAATACAGTCACATTGAGGGTTGGGGCTTCAACAGATGGATTTTGGGGGACACAATTCAGTCCGTAGCATTAGGCATATGATCTTCACATTAAGTGCCAATGCTACATTAGATAAACTCCATTCATTTCTTATGAAAAGTGCTTCAAAAGTTAGCGATATATGAACACTTTCTTAGCAAGATAGAGAAGATCTATTTCAAATCAATAGCTAACATCATTCTTAGTGAAATATGAAAGGTATTCATGTTAAATCTTAAACCAAGCAAGGATGACCCAGTGTTCCTATTATTATTTGATATTATTTAGGGGAAGATATGGCAAAGATCATAAAATATGTAACAGAAATGAGAAACAGTACTACTGGATAGGATAAGATAATTCTTTTATTTTTCTTTTAAAGAGAATTTATTCTGGAATTCTTATAGGAAACATTACTTGGCTACTAATTTATATAGATGTTTCCGCAATTAAACAAAATCCTTTGAATTTTGATTTCTTGCTCTGGACATTCAAATAAAAGTGTGACTTATACAGTAATAATTGCGTTTTAAAAGTCTTTATAGTATACAATGACAAATGGAAATATATTTATAATCTGTTGAACTTTGGTGAGTCAGACTGCCACAATTATTTTGGTGAAAGTAAGTAATTTTCCAGGGAATCTGGTCTTGTTTTGTTTTTTTTCCATCATGGAAGGATTATGGGTTTTTTCTTTTTTATTGTGGTAAAAAACACATAACATGAAAATTTACCATTTTAACCATTTTTAAGTGTACAGTAGTGTTGACTATATGCATGTTTGTTGTGCAACAGATCTCTAGAACTTTTTCATCTTGCAAAGTTGAAACTCTATGCCTACTGAACAACTCTTCATTTCTTCCCCCCCCCCCCCCCCCCCAGCTCCTGGTAACCACATTCTACTTTCTGTTTCTATGAGTTTGACTGCTTTAGATACCTCATATAAATCTAATCATGCAGTATTTGTTTTTTTATGACTAGCTTTTTCACTTAGCATAATGTCCTTAAGATTAATCCATGTTGTAGCATATGACAGGATTTCCTTCTTTTTTAAGGCTAAATAATATTCCATAAATAATAATGTGGTATGTGTGCACCACATTTCTTTATCCATGTTGATGGACATTTGGGTTGCTTCTGCCACTTAGCTATTGTGAATAATGCTGAAACGAACATGGGTGTGCAAATATCTCAAGATCCTGTTTTCAATTCTTTTAGATATATACCAAGAAGTGGGATTGCTGATTCATATGGTAGTTATATTTTTAACTTTTGAGGAAATTCCACTACTTTTCTCTAGTGGCTGCACCATTTTACATTCCCACCAACAGTCCACAAGGGTTCCAATTTCTCCATGTTCTCATCAGCACTTGTTATTTTCTGCGTTTTGCTTTTTTTTTTTTTTTTTTTAATAGTGGCCATCCTAATGGGTGTGAGGTGATACCTCATTGTGGCTTTGATTTGCGTTGCTCTGATGATTAATGATATTGAGCATCTTCTCATATGCTTGTTGGCATTTGTACATCTTCTTTGGAGAAATGTCTATTCTATTCTAAAATGAACAGACAGTTTTCAGTTGGGTGTTTTCTGTTGCTACTGAGTTGTAAAGTTCTTTATATATTCTGGATATTAATCTGTTATCAGGTATATGGTTTGAAAATATTTTCTCCCATTCTGGAGGTTTTCTTTTAACTCTGTTGATTGTTTCCTTTGCTGCACAGAAGCTTTTAAGTATGTTGTAGTGCCATTTGTCTATTTTTGCTTTTGTTGCTTGTGCTTTTGGCGTCATATTCAAGAAATCATTGCCAAATCAAATGCCATGAAGCTTCTCCCTTATGTTTTCTTCTTGTAGTTTTATAGTTTCGGGTCTTACATTTAGGTCTTTATTCCATTTTGAGTTGGTTTTTGTATGTGGTGTAAGGTATGGATTGAACTTCATTCTTTTGCATGTACATAGAATAAGATGATTCTTATTTTCAGATGATAAGATAGGCTACCTAGAAAATCCAAAAGAGTAATTTTTAAAGACCATCTTACAAGTAATGAGACAATTCAGAAAAGTTATGAGTGTAGGATAAATATATAGAAATCAACAGCTTTCTGGTAAAAAAGTAATAACCATTTAAACAACACAATGGAAAAATCACTTTCATAATAACAAAGATATCTCTTAGAAGACCCAGGAATAACCTTAGGTTGAAACATAGAGCAACCATTTAAAACACACTAAAAATTAGCAAGAAATAAAAATGAAGACGTGGAGAAAAATACTATGTTCCTGGATAGGAAGTTTGAATATGCTTAAGATGTCAATTTTTCCCAAATTAAATTGCAGGCTTAACATAGTATAAGTAAAAATCCCAGTGAGGTTTGAAGAGAGAACTTAGCAAAATGATTATGACGTATTTGGAAATATAAATATATGAAAATAGTTTTAAAACATGAAAAAGTTAATGAGCAGAGACTCTTCCTCCCCAGGTTTTAAAGTTTTAATAATTGAAGCAGTATGAGAGTAACATAGGAATAAATTGCAGATCCATGAAGCAAGTAACAGACTTCTCTGTGTGTGTGTGTGTATGTGTGTGTGTGTGTGTGATTGTCTATAAAGGCAACATTAACAATTAGTAAAAGAACTTCAGTTTCCCTGGTGATGATGGAGTAACAGGGTCCAAATTCACCCTTGCACCTTAAACAACTAGAAAACAAAATTGTGAAACAATTGTTTTCAGATATTGGTCAATAAGCAGAGCAAGACTGTAATTTCTGAAAACAAAGAATCAAGGGAGTTGAGCCCTATGATTGTCCCAGATTACTATCTTGAGGCAGTTTCTCTGCCACAGTAAAAGGAGGGGCAATATAAAGAAAGCCTGGTGGTCTCACCAAGTTCAGAAGACAAGAATTGGAGTTCAGGGAAGCCAAGGAGTTTGGAATTTGTGGGGAAGCGTCCTGGAGATGAGGGAGCTCTGGTTATTTGTAGACAGGTCAACTCTAGCATTTTGCTGTGGCTGACTTCTGGTCTTCTAATGGGTGAGAAACAATTACTCAAGTTGGGAGAAAGAATCACCAGACAGCAGTAAGCCAAAGAATTCCCAGAGCTCATCAAGGGCTGGAAATAATTTGTGTTCCCACAGAGTGGAAAGACCTTGTCATAGGTGGAAGGCTTGGGTAGAGTCCTCCTCAGGGGACTATTGCTTTAGTAGTAAGACTAGGTTAATCCTAGACTACAGACTATTCTAGATCTGCACTAACAAAGCTTAAAGGCAAGACTCAAAAGGATACAGCTGGCCCCAAGTGACTTAATGGTATACCAGAACAAAGTCCAATACTATTTTAAAGGAATAAAAAAAAAAAAGCATTCACCAAAGTAAAATTCAAAATGTCTAGCATCCAATCAAAACTTCTCAGGCAGGCAAAGAGACAAGAAAATATCATCCATAACCAGGAGAAAATTTAATCAATAGAAACGAAGCCAGAAATGATAATGATGATGGAAGTCGGAAACAAGAATATTAAATCAGCTAATGTAAATATATTTATATGTTCAAGAAGGCAGGGGAAAACATGAACATGATGGAAAGAGAGGACGATATTAAAAAGGCCAAAATGGGACTTCTAGAGGTGAAAAATACAATATCTGAAAGGAGAAATATACTGGACAGGATTAGTAGCAGATTAGACATTGCAGAAGAAAAGATTAGTGAACATGAAACACAGAGAGAAAATTGATTAATTGAACTTGATCAAAATTTAAAACTTTTGTTCTTCAAAATATATAGTTAAGAACATTAAAAAAGAAGCCACAGACTGGGAGAAAATATTTGTAAATTACATATCCAACAAAGGACTTGTATCTAGAATAAATAGAGAACTTTGAAAACTCAGCAAACAGCCCAATTAAAAAAATAGGCCCAAAACTTGAAGAGACACTTCACCAGAGAACATATTTGAATGGCAAATAAACACACGAAAAGGGGTTCAAGAGCCAGCCTGATGGCCTATTAGTGAAAGTTTGGCAGTCTCACTGCTTTGGTGGCCCAGGTTCATTTCTCAGTCACAGAACCACACCACCCATCTGTCAGTTGCCATGCTGTGATGGCTGCTCACATAGAAGGACCTACAGCTAGGATATACAACCATGCACTGGAGCTTTGGGGAGGAAAAAAAATAAAAAGGGTGTTCAACATTATTTGCCATTAAGGAAATGCAAATTAAAGCCACAATGTGCCACCATTACACACCCATTAGAATGGCTAAAATAAAAACTATATATATTAACAATACCAGGTGCTGGCTAGGATGTAGAGCAACTGGTAGATATGCAAAATGGTCCAGCCACTTCGGAAAACAGTTTGGAAATCTCTTGTAAAGTTAAACATACTTACCATATGACCCAGTGATCCCATGCCTAGGTATATACCCAAGAGAAATGAAAACGTATTTCTGCACAAACATACTCAAATATTCATAGCAGCTTTATTAATAGTAGCCCCGAGTTGGAAAGAATTCGAACGTCAATTAACTAGTGAGTGAATAAACAAACTGTGATATAGATATACAATTGAATGCTACTCACCAAAAAAGGGGAACAAACTATTGATACATGCAACAACATGGATGACTCTCGAAAGCATTATGTTAAGTGAAAGAAGACGGAGAAGAAAAGTCTGTATGATCTATTCGTATAACATTCTAGAAAAGGCAAAACTGTAGTGGTAGAAAACAGATCAATGGATGCCAGGGGTGTGGGCAGGGGACTGATAGCAAAAGGTCACATGGGAGCTTTTGCAGATGTTGCAGGTGTTCTAAATCATGATTGAATTGGTGGTTACATGACTGTATGTCAATATTCATCCAATTTTACACTTAAAATTGGTGAATTTTAGTGCATGTAAATTATACCTCAATTAAGCTGATTAAAAAAAATCAGGAGTCTCCTGATGTGGTGCCTTGAGAGAGACACAACATCACCTCTGAAATTTTTCTAACAAAAATATTTAACTAGGATCTACCCTTGAATAAACTCTCAGGCTAACCAGGTGGTGAGACATTCTACAAGACAACTTGCCTGAAATATTAAAAAACTGTCAGTATCATCAAAGACAACAAAAGGAGACTAAAGGCCCACAATACCTAAATACAATGTGTAATCCTTGAATTGGTTCTAGATCAGGAAAAATAAAACTATAAAGTATATAATTGGAATAACTGGGGAGATTTGAATATGGACAGTTTATTAGATAACAATGCTGTGTGAATGTTATTTCCCAAGTATTTTGTTTATATAAGAAGAATGCTCTTGTTTTTAGGAGATACATGGTGAAGATTTTTAGGTGAAGTTCAAGTGTCAAAATGACTGCATCTATCAAGTTGTTCAGGAAAAAAAACAAAACAAAGAGAGAAGGGGGAGGGGAGGAAGGCGGGGAGAAGAGACAAAGAGTTAAAGGAAATATGCCAAAATACTAACAATTGGTGAATATAGGTAAAGGGTATATGGATATTCATTGTATTATTGTTTTAATGTTTTTTAAATCTTTCTGTAATTTTGAAATTTTCAAAATGAAAAATTAAGAAATAACAAGTATTACAATGAAGTTAACTTAGCTTAAGACTTTAAGATAACTTACTGCAAGTTTTAAAGCAAGAATTAAAAAACATGATGCATGGTCAGTCGTATGCTGTTCACTAGAAACATTGATAAACTTTTAGAGAGCGAAGTGTTTTGGACCTTTAATAAACAAAAGCTTTAAATGTAAAGGACTTCAGTGGGAGAAGACAATACATTGACTAGAAAAAGAGCTCTTCAGAACAGAAAACTATGTAGTCCACCTTAACAGTAATTATAAGTGGATTAAATTCACTGTCAAAATTCAAACCATAGAAACTGAACGTTTACTGACTACGTATACTCTGACTAAAGAAGAACTTCCCACGTACAAAAGAAATTGAAGGCAACAGATAAAGATTAATGGATTTGTTAATGAAATTAAAACTTTGGAACATCAAAAACATAAAATCAGACCGTAGGTATTTTAAGCAGATACAACAAATGATGGCTTATCAGATTTATCTTCGATAGGTAAAACGTATGTCATACACAGTCCATGAGGAATATTCTAGAACTAATGGAAAATAAGTGAAGAACTCAGTCACAAAACAGAGAAATAAAAATGATTGACAAACCTAAAATTGTATTTAACCTTGAATGTAATCAGAGAAATATTAATGAAATACTATAATAAAGTTCTATTTCTATGAAATCATTGTCGTAAATTTTTAAAAGTGGTAATTTCCTTACTGCTGAGGAAAATGGGGAATCCGTACTTTCTCCCATTTCTGCTGGTACAGCTTTTCTGAAAAGCTATTGGGGAATATCTATGTAGAGCCTGAAAATATCCATACTGTAGTAAGTCTTCCTAAGGAAATACTCAGAGATGCAGACCAAAGTTTATGCACTAAGTTAGTCTTTGTAACATTAGGTAAAATAGTGAAGATATGGAAATAGCAGAAATGGCCTACGATTAGAGGTTGATTAAATCCATTTCAATACATACAAGGAAACAATATGATGCAGCCATTAAGAAGCATTATGAAGCATTTTTTAATGACATGAGCAATTACTTAAGATATAAATTCTAAGGGAAAATAGTCAGAGTTCAAAATTTTATATAGAGAAAACTTCAGCTATTTAAATATGTATGCTCAGAAAAGGGCTTGAAGGAAATAGTCTAAAATGTTCACAGTAGTTATCTCTGGGTTATAGGATTTAATTGATTTTCACTTTTCCTTTGTACTTTTATGATTTCATATTTTCCTTAGGATATATGTCTTACCTATATTTGGAACATTGACAACATTATTAATAAGAATGAGACGTGGTCTCTGCTCTCATTTGGGGAAGGAAAGACTGTAGTACTTAAACCTTGCTGAATCAACCCTGGAACCATCTGGATTGGATCGTTTCATTCAGGATTCTTTCCTGCGATACCTCTGCCCAGCGGTCCCTCATCTGCAGCAACACTTCCAAGGCTGGGGGAGGTGGGGCGTGCCCGGGTATTTTGAGGCAACCCATTTACTGCATAGATGATTCCGATTCCTTGGAAGTTCCTCTCTAATGAGCTGAAATTGAAATCTTCTAAACATAATATGGCTTCCTCTCACTGTCCCTGGGCCAGCTAAGCTAAATGCACCACTCCTCGCCTTCAAATATCCAAAGCTGGCCACACACTGTGTCACAGTTTTCAGACCTTTCAAGACCATGGGCACCCTAACCACGCTACTCAAAGTGTGGTCTGTGGACCAGCAGCATGGACATCACCTGGGAGCTTGTAAGAATTTAGAATCCTGAATGGAATCTGCATTTTAACAAGATCCTCAGGTAGTTTGTGTGCACATTACAACAGTTTAAGAGGCGTTGGTCTTGAGGAGTACCCATTCTCATTTGTGAGCATTTCATTTAATAGGTGCTCTCCAGACGGAAAAATATTCCAATATTCTTGTAAACAAAGCAATTGTTAGCGCTTCTGTTCCATTCATTATGGAAACGAATAGTTATGGAGCTTGTTGCTTTATGCAAGCCGCTGTTGTCGGGCACTGTTACCTTTACTGTTAAGTGTAAGACAAATGTGAAAAATTAAGTCACTGCAAAGGTCTAAGAGTTTCAGGCCCCAGTGGAAGAATTGCCATAAGACATAAGTGATAAGTTGGCAAAAGGATTATATAAACAATGATGGCTATTGGGACTAAGAAGAGGAAGAGATCATCTGAGTACAGGAAGGTTACAGCTGGGTGAGCTTGTATCTGGGCTTGTAATGATTAAATACCCCTGGTAGGGGCCAAGCTGTAGTCAGCTCATCTCTGGATACGGTCATGGTGGATTTGTGGTCTAGGGCAGGGGTTCTCAAACTTTCAGGAGCATCAGCATTACCTGGAGGGCTTGTTAAGCCACAAACTGGTGAACTTCTGAAATTGTCTGAGTTTCTCATCCAGTAGATCCCGAGCAAGGCCTGAGAATCTGCATTTCTAAGCAGTTCTTAGGTGATGCTCATGCTGCTGGTCTGGGGAATCACACTTTAAGAACCACTAATCTAGTAGAAATGACATGGATCTTGGAGCTAGTTTTGGTTCTACCACTCATTCATTTAGGTGGCAAGTATTTTTTTCTTTTTGAGGTTTCTCTTTGAGAAGTGGAGAATTACAACACCCATCTTACATGTGTTTGTGACAAGCAAAGGAAATAAAGGTCTATGGAAGCAGCTTAGTACACTACCTGGTACATTGCAGGTACTCCTAGTAAAACTTAATTTCCATTCCTTTCCCCAAAGTAATCCTACATGACAATGTCAGCTGCAACGTCTTCTTCAGGGGTGAAGGAATAATGTTTTTGGTGTGAAGGTCACTTGGGAGCAGACGTAGGCCCTTTTTGGAGGGTCTTGGGTGGGAGAGCCTTCCATGCCATTGGCACAAACTCGTTAGTGTCTTTTGAGTGGCTGTGTTGGCCATCTTTTACTTTGATGACAATTTGTATTGCCTGGCAGCAAGTCTACACAAAGATACCTTAAGGCTTAGAGAGAGCAGTACCATTCCAGCACCCTACCTAAAGGAGTGATTTGAGAAATAGAAACTAGAACTTACATTCTACCAGAGAAATATAAAATCTATTTCTAATTTATTAGAACTAGAAATTCTAAGGTAACTCCCTTAGACTTTTTATTTTTGGGAAATTCAAGCAAGGCTGTTTATTTGGACAAATGTGAATATAGACTTTTCTCCTCTTTTTGTCTAATAAGGATCCTCTAATTTCAACACCATGAACAAAATGATTTGACAACTGAATCTATTCATCCCCGTCACAACTTCTTTGGGAACTACTAGAATCCTTAAAACGAGTTGTTTTTATTTGGGTGTCTTTATTCGCTTCAATTTTAGTGTTCACACTAACAGGATCCATTAAGAAAAATGAGACCTTCCTATGTGATATCCAGATTGAAATGGGAAGTCGATGAATTCTCCTTGTACCGCCATTAGTCCTTGACTCTTTATGGGAATTTGTTTATTAGATTATAGATGATAGCTAAAATCACATAGTGAACTTTTGAAGATTGAGACACAGAACAGGTACATTTTGGTGGATGTGGAGGAGAAAAAGGATCATCCTGAAGCTGGAGTCATTGCCTAGTTGAGTTTGGGACACTTAGTGGTCATGCTCAGGACAGTGGGCCTCTGAGGGAAGGACGTCAAGCAGAAGAATGAGATAGGAAAGGGGATGAAGTTTTCCCACTCTGCAGTCTCACTTGAGGTTTCTAAACTAGACAGAGCTTATTCTTGTTTCTTTACCCTCTCAATAGCTGAACTTTCACAGAGAAAACATGGCACCTCCCAGATTACGTGTCTTTACTGGCTGCACTGGTTGCCTTCTGGATCGAATTTAAACTGCCTATTTCAAGAGCAACCGGTATCCCTTCACTCCAGTGGTGCGTTGTATAAATAGCTATCGTGGGCAATTAGTGTCTCAGATTTTCTTCTTTCTAAATAATGTGGTTGAGTGACGTTTAATATATTTCAGTTTTTCTCTCCCCAAATCATGTCAAGTAAATTACATTTTTGTATGCCTTGCAAAGTTCACGCATATATCACTTGAACTGTGATTAAAAAGGATAAGAGGATTTTTTTAAAAAAAGGATATGAACCAGCTACTCACTAACATTTTATAAGCATAAGACTATTTCGGTCAGAAGATTTCCTCAGGAAAAAACTTCTATTTTTCTTAGAGAAGACAATTTATTTTTTATATAGCACATATTAAGTTACTATATAACATTAAATGGGAATTTTGGTTGTTTATTATTCTTGTCTTTCTTGTCCACCCACCCACACCAATGTTACACACATTTGTTGCTCTGAATCACTTTAAGGTACCCATAAATCTGCACTCTCATAACCCTAATAGCAGAAAAAGTAGTCTGTCTGAAAATCAAGGGTGAGAATGCTCTTGACTGGTTGGGTTCTCTCAAGAAATTAACAATTTCTGAGGCTCAATTTCTGAGGGGGTTCTAACAGCACTTGGAAGGGGTGGCGCTTCACCTAAGTGCCAGGGTGCAGTCGCCGTGACCACACTTGTGAGCGATGTGCAGGCTCTTCTTTCCCAGCTAACCCTCTTTAAGAGCATCTATTTGGGCAATAGGAGGATCTAATTCCACTATTTTCTCTTACATTCTATTGTATTTCATAATCACTGCAGAGCAGGTGGCCAGCACTGGCCTAAAGAAGGCAAAAGGGCTCAAAATTTGTCCCAAAGGATGACTTCAAAAGACTGTGCCTGCAGACACCCCCTCGGTTGCTTTGTCAGCACCCCAAGCCACCACCCCATCATTGCAGCCTCTTTTCATAGTGCTCCTTGCCCTCTTGGTGCTGCTGTTTCTATTCACCACCAGCCCCCGGGCTCCTTAGCTTCGTTTAGTCACACAAACTTCTGTGCGTCACCCAGGCTGCTGCCCACCCAAGCTCTAAAGAATCAGCTGAGCCCCATCCAAAGCTCTGTCTTCCAGAGAGCCAGAGCAGAAGGCGTGCTTGGGCCTTTCTGTGCAGAAGAGCAGATGTGTGAAAGAGCTGAGTCTTAAGAGGGTGGGTTGACTTGTGGAGCAGAAGCTGCTGGTGGCCCCATTAAAGAACCCTCAACACTCACCATGCCCATGTACCCCGACCTGATGACTCCCTCCATCAACTGCATAGGGCTCTGCCTGAGGGCTTTCTCTGGCCTCTGAGTTAGCTAGACTCGTGCAGGGGCACCGTGGAAGTGATGGGCAGTTAATGGGTCTAGAAGTAGCCCTCAACCAATACTGGGAGAAATTGGTGGATTTCTGTGCTCTCTGGCCTCTGGCAGGATAACTCTGAAGTGTGCTCTATGCAGTCCTCCAGAGGCCCCAGTGAGGCTGAGCCCCAGTTGCCCCCAGCAGTAATCTTCTCATTAGCTAACCCTGCATTAGTGTCCTTTCTTTCCCTGTCTCACTTACTGCCCCCTGGACCATTGCTTCCTGGCATTACCCTTCAAATCCTTGTCTCAGGCTTTGCCTCTGAGGGAACCCAGTCTAAGAGCTAGAACATGGGATATGTGAGGTGGTGGCTGCACACACCATCTGGGACCGTGTTGTGCAGGTGAGACTCCACACATTGAGGTGAGACTTTATTCCATGGTGACTGGGTGAGTACTTGATTGGACTCCTATGCTGGAGGATCATTCCAAAAACAGGGAGAATGGATTAGAGCAGTGGTTCTTGAAGTATGGTCCCTGGTCCATGAATCATCTGGAAACTTGTTAATAATGCAAATTCTTGCCTCTGCCCCAGACCTACTATATCAGACAATATGGGGCTGGGGCCCAGAAACCTGTGTTTTAATAATCCTCCCAGGTGAATCTCATGCCCCTAAAGTTTGAGAACCATTGGATTAGAGAGTGGAGGAGACGTTGGCAGCTTGGAGACCAGTTATCAGGCTATAGTGAGAGCCCTGGCGAGAGACTGTGAAGGCCCAAGCTGTCGGTTTTGATTCCCTTCTCCCTGTTCTTTATGCCGTGGAATGTGTTCTGCATGCAGGGTGTGCTTAATAAATATTTTGGCTTGATGTCTCCCATCCCATTCTCAAGTAAGTGTGAGTGGTAATGAGAGGGGAAGGGTTGGAGAGAGGTGGTGTCAGGTGACTCAGTTCATATGAGGTTCAGCTACCACTGACCACATGTCGTTTTGAGCATTATCCCCTTCTCAGTTCCAGGGACAAAGTCTTCCCCTAAAGAAATCATGACATTGGCCAAATCTGACGTCTTCTTCAGCAGCTACTCCCTCTTTGAGATCCCATGGCTTATGTGTATGGAGCTGAGGAATATTGTAAATCTGAGTCCCCATAAACTGGGCAATAAAAGCTTTTTAACTGAAATTACTTCCTGAGAAAGGGAACATTGTGTGTGGACAAGGGAAGGGAAAGAGTCTGGGAAGATGGATAGGAAGTCTCTTGCTAAGTGGCCTAAAATTCCAAATTAGTTTGTGTTAGTTTGAGACCTAATCCATATTATTATTATTTTCTGTTGCTTGAAAACCTTTTATTTTCTATTTTTAGAGTCAGCTTGACCCAGGTCTTATAAGTCATGAGTTTCTGAACCCCGTAATTATGCCCTGCAACCTTGTCCAATGGCATCCTAGACTTTCAGTGCCTGCTTATGTGGTTGTGGGAACTCAAAATGCTCCAACAGTCCCCAGGGTTGGGGTGGGTAAGGGAGACGTGGTTGGCAATGGCCCATCCCACTGGGGTACCAGCTCCCAGAACAACAAGGCCTTTGACTGAGGCCTTCACTGGAAACTGGATGACATTCTCTGGGCCAAAAGGAGCAATTGGAAAGGTAGTTTTGTGGGTTGGCTTCTGAGCCAGAGTTGAAACTAGGCTGTAGCAAGTTTGAAAGAAACCTGGCAGGGGAGGAAAAGGCCCTCCCTGTGCCAGGAACTGCATAGACTCACGACCAATCAAACAGAACCAGTGTAGCGAGGAAATCTTTCTGACTGGCAAAGATGGCTCCACTGTCTAGTGATTTACCGTAAGTGGTGACAACCAGTGTCCTGCTTGGTGGAGTGTGGCCTGTTGGAGGAGAGCCTGGCTGGAATGATTACTGTGTTATTTTTCTTCGACCTGGAAAAAAGCATGCCTTTTCAAGAGGAACTAAAGAGGGGAAATCTTTTGTGATTGCAAAATCTTAAAAGGGCATTGTGTGCCCTTCTTAACCAGACAGATTGAGTTATTGCTTGAGCTATGTTGCATAAAATTAATGAAAATAGAGATATACATGGACAAGAATTTACTAGGCGTATGTATATTTTTCATAAACAAAGAGAAATAATTAGTTTGAAGAACAGGCTGTGGTTGGCTACACCAAGGGACTTTTCGAGTCCACCAGGGTTGCTTTGTAGATTAAATACAAAGCTGTTGTAAAATGAGTAAGCACAAAACTTTGTATCAGATAGAAAGACTAATGGGGCCAGTGTTGGCCCTGGGCTGGAGAGAACAAATCCGAAGGGCCAACTCAGCCCCTTTAAAGGTCCCATAGCAGAGGGGCCTCTGGTTGTGTCCATTTCTCTCCACTGAGTCCTTGGCTTTTGCAGCAATGCTTCTGGTTGTCATAGCAACCACCCCATCATCACGTTTCTCCTTCTATAGTGACTTCCTAGCCTGTGGAATGATCGATCTAGATATTGAACGGACTACCCAGCTCAGTCATTAAAAACTAACTAGTAGGTTTTAACTATTTCAGTGAGTTTCATGACTGATGTGAACAAATCTGGCAGCGATTGGCTTGATTGTTTAGTTATCAATCTGAGGGTGGTCAAAGAACCAGGGAAAGGGCCCCAGAGATTGGCTAGTCCAACTTCTTCTTTTTCCAGAACTGAGGCCCAGAGGGGAAAAATTACACCCCAGTCACCGGGCTAGTATGTGGTAGCACCAAAATGAGACCCCAGGTCAGAGTTCTGCACTTCTCTTTACCATCTGGTCAACCCGTAGCGCCTACTCTTTATTCACAGAAGTAAAACAAAGCTATTTTTTAAAATTCTGCTTTTTCCAAACAGAAGTTAATCCCCCAAAGACGTATCTTAATTAAGGTAACATAAGAAAAATAGCGGCAATAACTGTAAAAATGATGCAAGATAAATACGGGCATTCTTTGCAGCTTAATTTATTATGACTTTAAAAGGATTGCCAGAGCTCGCTTTGCTTCTGTGAAACATAGTGTTTTTTTGCAATTCCCCTCAGTTATAAATGAATACAGGCCATTAGGGATGAAGCTAATAGTGGATGAAGACTATCTCAGAGGGAATACACAGCACCTGAGAAAATGAACAGCTGTGGTATATGGACTCCCAAGTAGTCCTACAAATGACACAACTTGTCACAAAACTAGTCCCCACGGAGGCATATTAATTTCTAATAAATAAACCCAGCCACATTTTAAAATTTTGCTTTCCTCTATAAGCACGTTCCCATGTTGCTCTACCCGGAGTTTTGGTATAGGTATCTGGATGCTATGTAGGCCCATTTTAAGCCAACCTGCGTGAATGCTCTATGCTGACACTTGGCTCTTCCCTCTTGGAAAGTCAAAATTCACAGCTGAGATTATGTGCTAATGAGAAGAAAAGCTAACATATTTGCAGGCTGGTTAGCCATTGTCAGCATGCCCAAAAGTTTCCCTTTCAGAAATAGAAGAAAGCCTCAGAATCTTTCTAATTCCCAATGCAACAAAGTAAAATCTAGGGAGCTTTAGGAGAAATAAGGATTAGATGAAACAATGTATCAGAAAGTTTTTTTCCCCCTCATACAGTTACACAATGTTGCTGAGAGAGGCTTGAGCGAGCTTACCAACTCACTGAGGGAGGCTGGAGACGAAAGACAAATCTCATGCCCCTATAGATTTCTGGTTAGAAATGTAGTCGCTTTGAAACTGACAAACCAAGGCTGAATCTTACACTTATGGTGGCCTTACGGACTCAGAATAGCAAAGTGCTATGTCTGAGGACTGAGGATGTGTGCTGTTTTTCTGTGAACTGAACTGATCTCCAGGCAAGCCCTACCTGGGTGAGCTGCTGACTTCAAAGCCTCCCATCCCCCACCCCACCCCCACCCCCAGCATAGCCTCACTCTTCCTTAGTACTTTTGCTCAGGAGACTTAAATGTCCAGCCCTGCCTTTCCTCACCCAGGAAAATAAATGTAGCCTCTCTGTGTGTGAATAATAATAAAACCCCACAATAAATTAATGCAGAAGAATGAGCGTGCGTCTGGGGTTAGGGATTTTGATTTATTGCGGCAGCTCTGGGCTCCCAAACAGCCCTGGCTGCCAACTCTCTCTCTTTCTCTCTCTCATTCTCTCTCTCTCTCTCTCTCTCACACACACACACACACACACACAAAAGGCCAAAGAGAAGTACTAAATGATTGCCAGTAGATGGGCCTTTGGAGAAGAGCATTGTGCTGGCTAGGCAGCTGTGGGTATCATATCAAACAGGGTGATCATCTGGGCTGCCCAGAGTCTCTGAGCATGAAGGGAACTGCCATCTGGAATACCTTCCATTGAATGGAAGGTTAGTTTGATTTTTCTCACTTTATTTCAGCAAGGGAACAAACATGATAAACCATAGTAATGGCCCAAAGTACTAAGTTCAGTCCAATCCAGAGATGAGGCTGATGTAGGACAGAAACAAAGCATACAATTGGCTACTATAAATTAGTTTTTTCCTTAAAAAATGTCAATGTCTCCCTGAAGGGATCTGCCTCTTATCAGAACAACTGTGACAGCTTTCAGAAAATGGAATCAGGACATAAGTAAGCTAGCAAGTCACCATCTGTGACCTGGAGAAACACAGGATTGGTGTCTTCACGGGCAATTCAACGTAGAGTATGGTTTTCTCTAAGTGAGAGGAAGAATAGGTAAGAAGGAGTCTGTGTGAAGGAGGTTGGCTATTATAGGAGCAATGGTTGAAATAAGAAGCAGTCTTGACTGATTGTTGATGTCCTTCTATTAATTGAGAGGATATAATATATGGGATTCAATATACCCATGGTCTACCCCCGGAACAATGACTACTGCAGTTTTGTAGTTTTATTCTCTTCATTCCCAGAACCAAGCACATGGGAGACTGACGAATGTGTGTTGAATGAATGGGTCCTTGAGTTGAAAGGGAACTCAGAGATCACCCACCTAGGCCCCCACCTCCTTATTTCAGAGAAGAGGAGACCAAGATATATATGTTCGGGAGAGGTGGTTTATCAACTCAGTCAAAGCCACCCTTGGGGCCGGCCTGGTGGCACAGTGATTAAGTGCACACGTTCTACTTCGGCGGTTTGCCAGTTGGGATCCCGGGTGCAGACATGGCCCCGCTTGGCAAGCCATGCTGTGGTAGGCGTCCCACATATAAAGTAGAGGAAGATGGGCACGGATGTTAGCTCAGGGCCAGTCTTCCTCAGCAAAAAGAGGAAGATTGGCAGCAGATGTTAGCTCAGGGCTAATCTTCCTCAAAGAAAAAAAAAGCCACCCAAGTGGTGAGGGGCAAAACTGAGACCAGAACCAGTTCACCTGATTGTCTACCCAGTGCTCTTTCTACCACCTCATAATGCCTTAGCCACCAACTTCTGTCATCCGTTTCAAGCCTGCTTGCTTTAGCTTTGCTGAAATTAGTTTTATGTCTTTTGTTTCCTTGCTATCTCGAATTTCATGGTTCGTAATAGTCACCAATGAAACAAGATTCAAGCTTTATCTGGATGAAAGATGCATACCCAGATAGGAACATCTTCCATTTCAGACATTCTCTGTGAAACAGCCTGGGCATGCTCAGCATGCCTGATGACTTGCTACCTGCAAACTAGACACCATAGCTGTGAGTTTCTTTATGACAGGCTATAATTTATACTCTTGGTTGGAAGATACTTTTGATGCCAGTCAATCTTGGGACCCATTAACATGCTCAATGCAATAGGGAACAGAAAGACATAACCCCGTCCTTCAAGCAGCTTATAAGGTTATTGGTAAGACAAAACTAGCACACATGAAATAATGCTAAATTGTGTAGCAGGAAAGAGGAGAAAGAACCAGTACCTGCTGAACCCAAAGTTTTTACACATATTATCTCATTTATTCCTCACAATAGTGCGGATGAGGTGGTTGTGTTTATCCTGATTTTAAAGATGAGGAAATGGAAGCTCAGAGAGGTGAGATAGCGTCCCTAAGTTCCCCCAGCTAGTAAGTGGTGGAGCTGGAATTCAAGTACAGGCAGTCTCACCCTGGAGTCTAGGCAAGCTTCAGCACACCACATTGCCTTCTAGAGCTTTGCAGCGCAGGCCACCTGAGTTGGGGATTACCAGAGGGGAGGGAGGTCTCTGAGATTTACAGTATTAGACCCAGGAAAGGATTCTGAAAACAGGTGGGATCCAAGTTGGTTCCCAATATGGATAAGCAGAGGAGAGAATACCAGGTGAAGAAGCAAAATGGGTAAAGGCCATTTGTCCAGAGGGACACTCAAGAACTTCATAATGCTTTCTATTTCTTGGGCACATGCTGAGCTGTTCTGTGCATCATCTCACTTAATTCCCCCCACAACCATAGGAATTATCCAAGGGCAAATTCTCAGTCTTCATATTACTTATTGGCAGCATTTGACCCAGTGGATCACTCCCTCCTCCTTGAAACACTCTTCTTGGCATCTAGGACACTTGGCTCTTGGACTTTTCATCCTGTCTCTGATCTCATTCTTCTTCATTTCCCTGACCTCTAATTAGTGGAGTGCCCCGGGCCTCAGTTCTTGGACCTCTTCTCTTTTCTATCTAAACTCACTCCTTTGGTGATCTTGTTTAATCTGAATAATTGTTTCAATATCATAACTATAAACGGTTGAAATATTATATCACAAATGCATACATGCACGCATAAAACTCCTAGAACTTCCAGGGCCAGTCAAGATGGAGTAAGCTCACTTGGTCTATCTCTTCCACTGATTACAACTGAAAACGCTGGACAGAATACACAAAGCAACTACCTGAGGACTCTAGAAATTAAACAATAGCAGGTGGATAGGGGAGGGCAGTCAAAATTTGAAGAATGACTAGTACCAGTGAGATTCCTGTTTCTTTTTTTCCTCTTCTGTCTCCTGACTTGATGTAGGGGCAGCCTGGAGGCCTCTGAGTCACAGAACTTTGAAGTAGGGGTGGGCACCCCAAGCTCCAACAGAAATCCCACTCCTTCTGGCCAGAGGACTGGGGAAAGGGACCCCTGAGACTTTTACAAAGGAATCCTCATTTTTTTCTTTTTCTGAGGCCAGCCCCAGTCGTGGATCTGCATTGCTGTGGTGACAATGTTGGTGGTGGTGCAGACACCTGAACCTTGTCTCTCTGACAAGTTCAGTGAAACTGGGAAAAGGGACCCCTTGTGTGGAGAGTGTTGGAGGAATCCCCATTATTTTTTTTTCTTGCTGCTTCACCCCACTGGGTAGCTCCAGTGACGCAGAACTGGATGACAATGTGGTAAGGGGAGGGAGGGCTGAAAGTCCGAGAACAAAATCCATTTTTCCAGCCAAAGGAATTGGGAAAAGGGGACCTTGGAAGCCAGAGAATGTTGAGAAAATCCCAGAGAGAAGAGAGCTGGAAAAGGGAATCCCTCTATTTCTGTGGATGAACTGACACGAGTCCTGGGCTCACCTCCCAGCTGTGCATGCGCAGCGCAGGCCCGAAAGAAGCGGAGGGAAATCTCTGAGACTGAGCTGTGATATAAATCACTCCCAAGTCTCAAACACACTCCTGAATGTCACATATATTAGGACAATAAAAATAAAGGCATTGAATCCTCAAATGATATTTGAACCACTGCCCACGGAAAGTGGGACAAAACTTGTGGTCTTAACTGTGTTGATTTCCTGCTAAAACAACAACAACACAATCTAGTGACATTCTATTCTCGAGGATTTTAACAGGACCCAGTCTCATAACAAAATTATCAATATATCCAGAAAGCAACCTAAAATTACTTAACATATGAAGAACCAGGAAAATCTGACCAATTCTCAAGGGAAAGGACAATAAAGAGATGCTAACACTGTGATGATCCAGAGGCTGGAATTAGCAAAGACTTTAAAACAGCTATCATAACTAGGTTCTGTGAAGGAAGGGTGAACATTCTTGAAATGAGTGGAAAGATAGAAACTCTCAAGAGAAAAATAGAAACTAGAAGAAAGAACTAAATTGAAATTTTAGGACTGAAAAATACATCTTAAATTTTAAAAAAATCAGTGGATAAGTTCAACAGCAGAATGGAGATGATGGAGAAAAAACGTGAGGGAATTTGAAAATAATTAGAAATTATCCAAACTGAAGAACTAAGAGAAAAGAGGATTAAAATTAAAAAAGAAAGTAGAGATTTAAAAAAAGAACGATGCTTCAACAAATGGTGCTGGAGCCAACTGAACACCCAATATGAAAAAAACACTGTACCTTGACACTCAAAGTGATTTCTGGACCTAAATGTAAAACATACACTTATAAGACTTTTAACAGAAGATAAAGAAGAATATCTTTGTGACCTTGAATTAGGCAATGAGTTCTTAGATATGAAACCGCAATCATGATCTGTAAAAGAAAAAAATGATAAACTGGACTTCATCAAAGTTTAAAACTTTTGCTCTGCCAAAAACACTTTTAAGAGAATAAAAAGACAAGCTACAGACTTGGAAAATATATTTACAAATCATTTATCTGACAAAGGACTTGTAAGCAGACTATATGAAGAATTTTCCATAGTCAAAAATATGAAAACAAATAACCTAATTAAAAATGGGCAAAGATTTTAATGGATACCTCACCAGAGAAGATGTTTGGATGGAAAATAAGTGCATGAAAAGACACTCAACATCATTAGTCATTGGAGAAAGGCGAATGAAAACCACAATGAAACACTATTACACACTTATTAGAATGGTTAAATAAAAATTAAAATTTGACATTGCCAGTGGAGACACAAAATGGTACAGCCACTTTGGAAAACAGTTTGGCAGTTTCTTATAAAGTTAAACACACACTTACTGTATGACCCAGCAATCCTATTTCTCATTATATACCCAAGAAAATGGAAAACTTTTGTTCACACAAAAAATCCATGAATGTTTATACCAGCTTTATGATAATTGCTAATAAGTGGAGACAATGCAGATGTCCTTCAATGGGTGAACAAACTATGGTACATCCATACAGTGGAATACCACTCAGCAATAAAAAGTAATGAACACAACATAGATGAATCTCAAATGCATTATGCTGAGCAAAAGAAACCAGATTCAAAATGCTACACTCTGTATAATTTTATTTACATGACATTCTGGAAAAGGCAAAACTGTAGAGATGGAGAACAGATCAGTGGTCATCAAGAGCTGGGGATGAGGTGTGGGTTTGATTACAAGGGAATGGCATGAGGGAATTCATTAAGATGATGGGACAGTTCTGTATCTTGATTGTGGCGGTGGTTACATGATTATGCATTTTTCTTTCTTTTTTGGTGAGGAAGATTGGCCCTAAGCTAATATCTGTTGCCAATCTTCCTCTTTTTGCTTGAGGAAGATTGTCACTGAGCTAACATCTGTGCCAATCTTCCTCTATTTTGTATGTGGGACGCCTCCACAGCATGGCTTGATGAGCAGTGTGTAGGCCCGTGCCTGGGATCCGAACCTGTGAACCCTGGGCTGCCAAAGTGGAGTGTGCAAATTTAACCACTACGCCATTCGTCCAGCACCTGATGATGAATTTTTCAAAACTCATAAAACTGCACCACACGAAGGAAGAATTTTGCTGTAAGTTAAAAAATAAATTTAAAAATTCTTCCAAATGTACATCTCCAGATCAGATATCTCAGTCATATACCTTCACATATGTCATATATGACTAATGAAGTCATATATGACCTTCAGTCATACACCTAACTAGCTGATATCTGCACTTGGATGTTTAATAAGCATCTTAAACCTAACCTGTCCTAAACCAAACTCCTGATCTTCCCCCCTAAAGGTGTCTCATCTACGGCCTTCCCCATCTCAGTTGACGGCAGCTCCATTCTTCTAGTTGCTCAGGCCAAAATGCTCGAAGCCGTTCTTCACCTCCCTCTTTATCTTATATCCCATATCCAATCTACTATAGATCCAGTTGCCTCTATCTCTCAAGAACATATTCAGAATCTCATTACTTCCACTTCTCTCAACCTGGTCTAAGCCATCATCATTTTGCAATGACATTCTCACTAGGCTCACTGCTTGTGCTGGGTATGGCCATGCACCACCCAGCTGCCTCTTCCAGGAAGGACTTGTTGCCCAGCTGTGGGAAGCGCCGTCAGCAGAGAGCCTTCAGCTGTTAACTCCTTCAGAGCTTCAGCTGCAGAGAGCCCCATCATTCCCTCCACTCCAAACACACAGGTCTCCTTGCTCTTTCCCAATCAGACAGGTAAAAGACCTTTCTCAGAGCCTTTGCACCTGCTGTTCTCTCTGCTTAACCACTCTTCCCTTAGATACCCTCTGTATAAGTCTCCTTGGGCTGCCATGAAAAACACTACAAACTTGGTGGCTTAAAACGAAAGAAATTGATTCTCTCATAGTTCTAGAAGACAGAAGTCCGAAATCCAGGTGTCACAGGGCCATGCTTCCTCTGAAACCTCTATGAGAGAATCCTTCCTTGCCTCTTCTAGCTGCTGGTGGGTCCGGGCATTTCTTGGCTTGTGGCTGCATCACTCTAATCTCTGCCCCCACCTTCACATGGCCTTCTCCTCTGTGTCTGTCTTCTCATCTCTCTGTTGTAAGGACACGTGCTATTGGATGTAGGGCCCACCCAGATAATTCAGGGTGATCTCATCTCAAGATCTTTAACTTATTCACCTCTGCAAAGACTCTTTCCAAATAAAGTCACATGCAGAGGTTCCAGGGATTAGAAAATGAACATAACCTTTTGGGGGGCCACCATTCACCCACTACACCGTCTTAGCTCACTCCTTCACTTCCTTCAAACCTTACCTCAGAAGATGCCATCTCAATGTGCGACCTTCCCCCACTATCCTACTTAAAATGGAAACGGCCTTATCCCACCCCCTTCCCTGCTTGTTATCTTCATCGCACTCATCACCATCCGACGTGCTGTATGTTTTACTTATTTATTCTTTATCATTACAAGAAGTCTGCCTCCCCATTGGAATCAGCAGGTGGTTTTTCTACGGTGTTGCCCGCTGTATCCCCATCCCCTAGAACAGTGCCTGGTGCAGTCTTGATGTTGGATGAGTCATTTCCCCCATTTTATGAATGCTTAAGCTGGCATAGAGAGGTTAAGAACCTTGCCCAAGTGTGGCATTCAAAGCAAAGTTTCTTACACCAAAACCCATGCTCCTAATGTGGTAAAAAGCCATCTGGACCAGGACAATTCCCTGGGGTGACAATGGCCTCTAGGGACATCTACTGTCTCAGGGTTGAGGAAACATTGAATTGACTTCTTGCCCTTAGATTATCTGGAACACACGAGACACTTCCCTCATTTAAAGGTCTTCTTCTGCTCTCAATTTCTCTCAATAGCATTCCTTGTTAAAGAAGTTTTCCCTTTAACCAGCCTAAATCTTTCATGCTGCAGTGGAGGTTCATTTCTTCTCTCCTGAGTGTGGAGAGAGAGCAGCTGCTCTCCAGGGCCCTTGCATTTGGAGATTATTATCAACTTGCCCTGTGGGCATTGCTGGTCCAGACAAAACATGCCAGACAAGTTCCTTTAGCTTTTTCCAGAAATCTCATTTTATTGTTTCCCTCCCTCTCCCTTCTCCCCTTCCCTGCAATGGGTTTCTGATAAAACGCAGGATGAGATTTTTGGCTTGTAGCATGCTCTGCCCTTAGGTGATGTTCTATAAATAATGAATGGAACAGAATAACATTTTTTAAAATGCATGTTTTGGCACAAATTCAATTAGTGGTGTTGGCACTTTCTAACCTAGCAAATAAATGCATTTTCCCTGGCAACCAATGCTGGGCTCCAGCTATTAATGCTTATTTTCTGGGAGTCATATTTGCAAACTGTACTTTCATAAACAAGAGAGAGTGCTCAGAGGGAAAGGGAAGAGGCAGGTAATAGTCCCACCCAATTCACAGCCAGAGAGACTGAGGTGCGAAGGGGCTGTGCCCCTCCAGGATGGGCAGGCAGCCTGGGCTCCCCATACTGGGTCACACTGATTCATGGAGCTCCAGAGGCCAAAGGCATTTGCTCATTCCATCGTGCAAGCTGCTCTGGAAATCAAGCCCAGATAAAATCCAAGCTGATGTTTGGATGGACATTATTCTGTGCTCTGTCAGCCAGATTCTCAGCCTATGAAGCTTTGTGGCAATATATGTGGAGCCTCATCTCAGGCTAGTTGATGGGAATTTCTATAATAAGGGAAGCTGAAGCCAAATTCTCAACCAATATAACTCTGTGAATTCCCATAGTATTACGTAAGTTGAGAATCTGGCCTATGTATACATGCGTGTATATAACTCAGATTATTTTATGAGGTCAATCATAAAGATGACCATAAAAGTAGAGATGACCATAAAAGTCTCTTCAGTACATTACTATTTTTTGGAGGAGTCATGGTCTTAGACTGGGATTCCATAGTGGAATAAATGGGAAATTATATGTACGTCTGTGTGTATCTGTATATGTGTGTATGTATAATATATAATATATATATGTGTGTGTGTATATATTACACACACATATACATACACATATGCTGGATTCTGGATAAGGAAACTCCATGTTATTCAAATCCACTGGGTGCAGTTGTGATTTTGTTTTATTTTATTTTGTTTCTGTCTTTCCAGGAAGTTTTGTTTTCCTCCATTTTTTGTTTGATTGAAGTATGGTGACCCCATTTTTGGACAGTTCTAATCAACCCTGGACAGATGAGCTCTGTAAATTGTTCAGAAAGCGCTTGAGAATTCCGTTCAGGAAGTTCCAAACGCTAGAGCAATTTAGAGTTGGCTGTCGGTGCCTCCCCCAGTGCAGGTGGCTTTTATCTTTATTATGGATTGTTCAATGAAACATTTTGGTCATTTGAGTTTATTTTCAATGTAACATTTAAACCTGTAAAGAATAAATCCCATATGTGCAAGAGGGAATAACAGCAAAAAAGGAGACATGGAAACTTTCACCTTCTCCCTGCAGCCATTGGTTCAGGGCCAGCCTGGGTCTGCACTGGCAGAACATATCAGCCTTTCAGTGATTGCCATTTCTTGCGCTGTGTAAAAAAGGTTGGTGGTCTTGGTTGGGTGGGTCTGTGTGGGTAACTGCCTACCTCACTGGCCTGAGACCAAAAGTTGACACTGACTCCGTGGCACAAAAGCTAAAGAGTGGTTAGACTCAGTGAAGAGTGTCTCCCATGCCCCTGGGTCGAGGCTGATGTGAGGCATTCTTAGTCTTTGATGACTCTTCACTGCCTCCTCTCATCTGACTGTATAGGCTGGTTTTCTTCTGCGGGATGTGGGTGGTGTCACTCCTCTATAATTTCAAACTTCTCTCTCATTTCAAAGGCATCCAATTCTGCCAATTACTAGCAAATCCTACATTCTCCAGGCCTCAACTTGGGCTCTGATCTGAAAGAGGGAGTCCAAGTCTTAAGGAGGCCACAGGCTGACAAGGAAGGAGAAGGCCAAGGACATGCCTGGCTCATGACATCCTGGAGCTGAGCAGCAATGAGGTGCAGTGAGCTATGGCTTGGAGGACAGGGAGGGGACCCAGCAGAGAGGGGATAGCCAGGGATTAAGACCTTGAAAGATGAGTACGACTTTGTCAGGAAGTGGTAGTGAGGGTGAGGGAGAATGTTCCAGCCTGAGGAAACCCGAGGTGCAAAAGCACAAAATAGTCAAATACGCATATGGTTTCGGGAACCCCTTCAGTACCTCCCTTAGATATTATGCTAAAGGGCAAACATGGCAACATGCCTACAAAGCCCTTCACTTGGCTGGCCTCTCCGCCTCTGAGATTCTTCTTTCATTGTTCCCTTTCCTTTACCTTCTCTCCAAACACTCTTAAGTCCATGGGCCAAACCTTCTCATATTCCTGCATATTTGCATTTGCTACCTTAGTCACCTTTTTCCTGCTCCTTTTTCTGGCTAACTCTCTCATCCTTTAGAACACCTGCTAAGTTTTTGCAGGATCCCCTCCCTGACTCTTTCTCTCCTTCCCAGAGGCCACACTTGATGTCCCTCATGATATACTCATGGCCCTTTGTACACAGCTCCACATTACTGTCATTGCTGAGCCCCTGGCGGCAGAGACTGGGCCTCTCAGCTCTGTGTCCAAAGCACCTAACATGCTACCTAGTGTTGGGAAGGAAAAACTTTTCCCCTACCCTCTTATGTTCAGCCTGCAAACTAAACTGGCAAAAGACAGATTAGCAAGAGAACCCCCCCCCCCCAGATTTAATTAAATGCCTATGCTCAGGAGTTCACAAAGAAGTGTGATTCAAGGAGGTGGTTAGAATTTTTATATACCACCTTAGTAGGAAATGGGAAGGGGCACAGGGGCACTTCTGGGAGAACAAATGACTTTTAGGAATAACAAATGGATATCTAAGAGAGTAGATGGGTGATATGAATGTTTTATGACAATGTCTGTTTAAGAGATTTCTCATCCAGATGATGACTTCTCCTCTTCAGTGATAAGAGTCAGTCTTTCGTGGTTGTGAAACTCCTGGGAGGGGATTTATGACAGTTAAATTGTTTTGGGAGGCTTTGCTTTTAGGAAGATAAGAGGAAATTTAGCAAAAGTCTCTTCCTGCAGCTGTTAACTCTCAAATGTCTTCAGCTCAAACTAATTCTTATGCCACTGTGGCATATTCTGAACCCCTTCACTAGTACATGGTAGATGCTGCAAAAACATTTGGTGAACAAACAAAGTATTCCAAACTTGCTCCTTTTCCAGTGTTCTCTCTCTTATTAAAAAGCACCATCATTGGCTAGTTGCCCAAGCCATAAACCTAGGAGTGAGCTTTGATTTCTCTCTTGTGCCACATCCAATCCATTAGCCGTTCTTGTCAGCTCTACTTCCAGGACATATCATGAGTTTATCCACTCCTTCATCTCCACTACTGTCCTTTCCCCTCAAAAGCCATCTCGTTTTCCTGGACAAATGCAGGAGCCTCTTAATGTGTCTCTCCTGACTTCCACACTTGTCCCTGCATAATCAACTGCCCACACAGGAGCCAGAGTGACCTTTCTAAAGGGCAAATCTGCACATGTCTGTCTTAGCCCCAGATTCCCCCAGAAAAGAGAGTCTGAGGTAAAGCTCACGTGGTACTATGATATTAGTGTATGAAATCCCAGGAAGCTGGAGTGGGGGGACAAAGGAAGTGAGGTAGGAAAGGATGACAAGCCAATGGAAGGTGTATTACTGAGCTGGCCACTCTTTGGTATGAAGTGAAATCGATTGCTTGAGCTTATGGGCTGGTTTCTAAGAAGTCATATAAAGATTGCATCTCAAGACAGTCTGTCCAAGGGGAGGAAGGAGCAGGAATCTACCGACTCCTGTCTCCTGTGGGTCAAAGACATCAATTCCCCATGAGACATCAACTCTCTTCGTTTACAGGTTGCATGTGTACAGGCTCTATACATGCCTCCTTGTCAATGGGGAAAGTCCTGAGAGGAGGTGAAAGGCACATGGAGGAGGCATGAGGTGAGATGATGTTGCATTGTGACTACATGAAGTTAATCACAGAGCTCATACAAACAAAGCTGATCTCCAATGTAGCCAGGGCAGACAAACTAGCCAAGGGCCCAGTCAACAGGTGAGGCTGAGAAGATTTTAAGTGATGTTTGAGAGGTGTTGGATATAATGCCACTCTCCTTCCTTAAACCCTCCAGTGGCTTCCTATTTATTTCATCTAACACGTCTAGGCTACAAGACTCCTGCTTATTCCCCAACTCATCTCCTCCTATCCCCTCTTCAGACATCTCCTTCAGCCACACTGAGCTTCTTGCTGTTTCTTGAATATATAAACCTTGTTTTTGCCCTAGGGGCTTCGTGTTTACTGGTCTCGCTCCCTGAAAAACCCTCCTCTCAGATTCACACAGCTGCTGTCTACTTGTTGTGGAGAAGGCACTCCAAAAGTCCCCTCCTTAGAGAGCTCTTCCCTGATGACCTATCCTCTCCCAGCCACTCTCCAACAGATCACCTGGTTTTATTTTCCACATAGCACTTATCTTCATCTGTACCTACTCCAGTCATTCCTTTGCTTGCATATTGTCTTTCTCCCATGACTAGAATGTAAACACCATGCAGGCTTAGAACTGGCTGGTAGAAGGTTCTGAATGCCGGGCTCAGGAGGAAAATGGACCCATTCTTATCTCAGCTGAGGACTGGGCCTCCTGAGGCTTCCAGGTGATGATTGACAAATCAGATATAGTCATTGGAGACAAAAAGAGAAAGCTAGAAGAGATCCACTCCCCAGTCCACGATGGCACCTTTATTTCCTTAATAATGTTAATTTCTGATTTTCGTTCCCTCTCCTCCCCATTTAGAATCCTTTGGCAGTCTCCCATTGCCTCCAGGATAAATTCACCAACACTCAGGATTTTGTAGAAGATTCTCCTTGATCTGAGCTCTGGCAACCTAGTCTCTGAGCTCTTCATCTCCCTGCTTTCTTCCCTACTTGTTCTTTCACAGGAATGCTGAAGATGGATAAGCAGGTTGTACACAGCACCATTCCAGAGGGATGTGACATTCCCTCGAGCTCAGAGTGCACAACCTGACCCAGGCAGCTCTGCCCTGCCCTGCCCTTGTTAGCAGCTCTCCGAAACACCCTGCTTGCTCTTGTCTCCAGGGCCCTCGTCCTTCCTATTCACTCTGCCTGAAAGGCAGAGTTCATAATGTCTGCCTACCTAAAACCAGTCACCTCCTCCAGGAAGCCTTCCCCCCTCCTCTGTGCCCACATAGCATCCTGTGGCATTCTGATCTCAATGCTCATCCCACTGTGCTGTAACTGGATCAGTTGGTCTTTGTCCTCCTCTAGTGTGGTAGATTGTATAAAAAATGGCCACAACATGTGGTATATCCATAAAATGGAATATTATTCAGCCTTAACAGGGAAGGAAATGTGGACACATGCTACAACATGGGTGAACCTTGAGGTCATTATGCTAAGTGAAATAGGCCAGACACAAAAAGGAAAATGCTGTATGATTCCACTTATATGAGGTCCCTAGAGTAGTCAAATTCACAGAGACAGAAAGTAGAATGGTGGTTTGCCAGGGGCTGAGGGAAGGAAGAATGAAGAGTTAGTGTTTAACTGGTACAGAATTCCAGTTTTGCAAGATGGAAAGAGTCCTGGAGATTGGTTGCACAACAACATGAATGTAACTAATGCCACTGAACTGAACACTTAAAAATGGTTACGATGGTAAATGTTATGCTATGTGTATTTTACCACGATCAAAAAGTTTTTAAATGGCTATAAGAATATGTTGTATGCACATATGTTCTTGTCAATCCACCATCAAGTGATGGAGTCTGTTTCTACTCCCCTTGAATCTGGGAAGGTCAATGTGGCTGCCTTGATAAATAGAATGTGGGAGAAGTGCTGCTACGTGGCTTTCTGAAAGAACACAGCTTCTGCCTGACTTTCTTGGGAAATGGGCCTTGGGATTCTGGATCCATCATACAAGAAGTACGGCTACCCAGAGGCCATGATACTAGAGAGGCTGCATGGAGAGATCATATAGAGATAGAGAGAGATGTCTGAGGAGGAACAGCTGTCCCAACCCCCAGCTATTTGAGTCTTCCTGGCATCAACTGCCAGATGTGTGAGTGAGTGAGCCTTAGATGGTTCTAGGCCCCAGCCTTCCAGTTTCTCCAGCTAATGAGTAGAGTAGATATGAGTTGTCTCCTTTAAGCCCCACCCATGTTAGAGATTTGTGAGCAAAATAAATGTTTTCTGGATGACCAATTTGTCCTGGCTTGCCTGAGTCTTTCCTGGCTTTTGCGCTGAAAATCCTGCATCCCAGAATTCCCTTCAGTCCTGGGCAAACCAGGATGGTTGGTGTTACGGGCTGAGTTGTATCCCCCCAAATTCGTATGTTGAAGATCTAAGCCCCAGAACCTCAGAATGTGACTGTATTTGGAAATAGGACCTTTAAAGAGGTGATTAAGGTACAATAAAGTCATTAGGGCGGGCCCTAATCCAATGTGACTGGTGTCCTTATAAGAAGAGGAGATTGGGATATACACAGCACACAGACTGAGGAGTGACTGTGTGAGGCCACAGTGGGAAGGCAGCCATTTGCAAGCCAAGGAGAGGGGTTCAGAAGAAACCAATACTGCTGACATCTTGATCTCAGACTTTTAGTCTCCAGAATTGTGAGAAAATAAACTTCTGTTGTTTAAGCCACCTGGTCTGTGGTATTTGTTATGGCAGCCCTAGCAAACTGATATAGTTGGCCACTGTTACAGACTAAATGTTTGAGTCCCCCTCCCCAGTTCATATGTTGAAGCCCTAACCCCTAATGTGATGGTATTTGGACCTGGGGCCTTTGGGAGGTGATTAGTTTTAGATGAGATCATGAGGGTGGAGCCCTTATGGTGGGATTGGTGTCCTAATAAGAAGAGGAAGAGGGAGAGAGATTTCTCTCTCCAGGCACACACAGAGGAAAAGTCATGTGAAGACACAGGGAGAAGATGGCCATCTGAAAGCCAGGAAGAGGGTTCTCACCAGGAACCAAATCTGCCCGCACTTTGATCTTGGACTTCCAGCTTGTAAAACTGTGAGAAATAAATGTCTGTTTAAGACATAGAGTCTGCAGTATTTGTTATAGCAGCCCGAGCTAACTAAGACAGTCAGCTTGGTTGTTCTCATTTTGAAACCCTAAGTTTTGGAGTGGTTTCTTATGTAGCAGCCAATAACCAGGCCAACTTGATGATGGACTCCTTGAAGTCAGAGGTCATATCTTTCATTTTTATATTCCTAGCACTTCGCTTCATACATAAATATTCTTTTTTTTTTCAAATGCAGAATGACTGGCTGAACAACTGACTACACTGGGGTGGGAGGCAATCACTTTCCCAAATGGGCTGCACCTTAGGTGAATTATATAACTGGGTTTGAGAATGTCTGAGTACATAAAGCTATGTGGCAGAATGATTGCCTTTAGCAGGTTAACCCCATCCTTTTCCTCCTGGCAAGCACAGACAGTATGATTGCTTCTACCTTTGCAATTGCTCAGTGGCCCAAATGTGGTTACCAATCAGACCTTTTGCTTATTTCATCTCCCACCTGGCAGGGGCTATCGGAATATATAAAAATCATCCTGGCTTACATCTGCTTCCCCAATCATCACTGGCTGGGATTTCAGACCATTATCTGTCTGCAATGATGTCTCTCTTCTCTCAATAGTGTCCAGATTTATTGAATTTGAAAGGCTTGGATTCTTCTTGCTAAGGATGAACCTCCCGGGTTTACAACTCCTCACCCAGGTCTCGATCTGAAGTCACCAACAGCTGCTCAGCATATACTATTTAGGCTGCAGGTGTACTCTGCTAGTAGAATAAATACCCTGTTCACATGTGCGTGACATCTAGAATATTACCCAGATGTTGGGACAAATACAGTGGTATCATCTGTGGGAAAAACATATTAGCTGCTGGGATGGGCAGCGGCCCGTGACAGAGATGATGTGCAGCCTAGAGTGAGACATGCTGGGGTGATGAATGTCGAAAGGCCACACCAGTGGGTCCCACTCTCAAGCTGCAGCCTGAGTCTGTCATTGCTGCAAGATTGTTGATTTAGGGATAAACAATCTATATTTCAAAAAAAAATCCCACAGCTTTCTGCCCAGTTTGGAGCTGGACTCTGTTTGCAGTCTCAGGAGGTTGATAGTAAAGTTCTTCTGGTCCCAGCAGAAAGGCCGTGAGACACCATGTCCCCTCACTTCTGTGCTGTCTGCTTATAGCCTGTGAATGACTACCTGAGCAGAGGGTGACAGGGGCGTGGAGGGGACAGTGACAAGGACAAGAGGGGCCTTCTGGGACTTGCCCACCTCCTAACTCAGCAGTGTTATGTCAAGGCCCCCTAATCTCCCAGCTTGGGAGTGAGGAGGCAGCGGCAGAGAAAGAGAAGATAATTTTTAAATTTTAAATAGTTTATTGAAGTATAATAGACAAACAGAAAAGTACATGAATTATAAATGTACAGCTTGATAAATTTTCTTAAACTGAACACACTCACATAAACAGTACCCAGACCAAGCCAGAAAGTGTGACCTGCAGCACTCCAGAAGCCCTCTCATGCTCCCCACTCACTATTGCCATCTCCAAGGGTGACTTTTACCTGACATCTAACAGATCAATAATTTGCCCTGTTCTGGGGACCTTATATAAATTCAACCATCAATATATACCCTCTTTTTGGTCTCACTTCTATTGCTCGACATTATATCTGTGAAATTCAGTAAAATGTTGTGTGAAGTTATAGACCATTCTCATGGATGTATAGTATTCCTTTGTGTGAATACATCACAATTTATTTATCCATCCTGCTGTTGATGGGCATTTGGGTAGTTCCTAGTTTTGACTATTGCAGAGAGTGCTGCTATGAACATTCTAGTACTTATCTTTTGGTAACATAAGTACACATTTCTGTTGGATGTAGAGCTAGGAGTAGACTTGCCGGATCGGAGGGAAGGGGGCAGTAGGTTGTGGCTGTTCTAATTGATTCAGGAGAAGTTTGGTTGAAAGAAGTGGGAACATGGATGTTCATTATTTTGGGCTTTTGTCATCCCATGCTTAGTCCAAGGAAATTCCAAGAGGAGAAGAGGAGAAAGTGTGGCCTTTCCCCCTTTACTTTACCTCTCAGTGCTTTCTCCTGCACACACACCCAAGCATGCACACATGGCCTTTGCTCTCACAAAATGAGCTGCAAAGATAAGTCTTCTTCTTGACATCTTTCAAGGGACTGACATAGGCCCTTTGCCCCCAAGTATGTCCTCCATTGGCCTGATGTCGATTTCTGAACTTCCTTGGTAAGACATGCTAATTGAATGACAAATAATTGTGGAAAAAATAACGTTCTAACTTGAAAGACCAAAGCAGGCTAGTTTGAGGTCAGGATCTGAGAACATGGGCTGGACACCAACACTGAGTCAGTTAAGCCAGGTGGTTGCAGGCTGGGGTAATTACCAGGTCAACACAGCACTGGACATCCAATTTGAGTGGGGGTCCCTGTCAGAGTCAAGATTTGTAGACAAATCTGAGATTAACCCTGGTACACATTGGAATCCCTTGGGACATGTCTAAAACACCTGAAGTGCAGGTCATACCCAGACCAATCAAATCAGACACTCTGGAGGTGAGTCCTGGGCATCAGCCTCCCGGGGGCTCTAGTGTGCAGCCAAGAGGTGATTTTGCTCCACAGGGTGAATTTCAACCCCCAGGGAATATTTGGCAATGTCTAGAGACATTTTTTGGTTGTCACAACTGAGGGCGGGTGCTACTGGCATCTGGTGGCTCGAGGCTAGTGATGCTGCTAAACATCCTACAGCACAGGACAGTCCCCCCACAACAAAGAATGATCCAGCCCCAAGTGGCAATCGTGCCTAAGTTGAGCAACCCTGCTCTAGACAAGTTCTCACAGAGAGTGGGACCCTGCATGACCTCTTTAAAAGTTTTAGGCTTTGTCCTGGCAGGCTCCCTTGAGCAAGATAATTGGACAATAAATTGTAGTTTTGGGCAAAGCAATTTCCCCTCTCTCTTGCCTTCTGGAAAGTGAAGATGACATCTCCTTTTCCTCTTCATCTCTCAAAAGAAGTAACCTGCATGAAAGGAGCTGGGAAAAATGAGATGGAAAAATTCACTTCCCTACCTGTGGCAATATCCAGCCTGTGTCAGAGCCTTGGAATAGAAACTGGGTGACATGCCATTGTCCTCAGCCCTAAGTTTGGGCCAGGCCCCACAACATGGAGAATTAAACATGATCCCCTTGAATCAAAATCTCCTTTTATATGAAAGTGGGTAAGTTTAAGATTTTTTCCTCACTGTACTGTAGGACTCATTTATGGCCTGCTGGTTGGGCTTTCATGTGATTATATCCTAGATGGAGAGAAAGTGAAGAAAGTCTTCACATAGCCTCATGAAATGCCTTGAAAATGATCTGGACTATCTTGGACAGCTTGACACCTCTGCCCCAAAATTTTGTAGCTTACACTCTCTGAATCACTCACCCACTGGAGATGCTGGCTTACAATAACATTTAAATGTGTCACATATTTATACTTTACACCCCAAGGAGCATGCTCCGTAAGAGTACGAATTCTGCCTTTTGGTTTTTGGATAACATTCCCCCCTCCCATATATCAGTTATACCCATGTCTAGCAGAGTGCTGTGCACGTTTTAGGAGCTCAGGAAATGATTGTGGAAGGAAAGAGAAAGAAATGGAGGAAGGGAGGAGGAAAGGAAAGACAGGAGGGAGGGAGGGAGTGAAGGAAGGAAGGAAGCAAGGAAAGAAGGAAGGAAGGAAAGAAGGAAGGAAGGAAAGAAGGAAGGAAGGAAGGAAAGGAAGGAAGGACAGGAAGGAAGGAGGGAGATGATGTGGGTGCTGAAATTTCTAAATCACTTAACTATAGTGATGTTATGACGTTCTACAAGGTGTCTGAACATCCAGAAAACGCAGGATAGGTTTACCAAGCAGTATGTTAGCTACATTTTCAAATGTTTCTAGACTTTCTGGACACTCTGGAATATATTCATTTATAAATTTATAAATATGTATTTATAAATATACTTTTCTGTTTTCAGACATTTTAGGCATTCTATAATATAGTTATTGTCATATATTTAATATATTATATATAACTTTTTTCAGATTAACTATTGGGCCCATTGCTTTAAATTTACTGGTATTTCACCTTAAGAGACTTCTGGCGTTTGAAGAAAAATGTAGGGAGCATATTTGAAATAGAAACTAACATATTGTTTAAATATACCTTTGTCCTGTAGGTTCTTGATTTTTGGAATACTCTGTGTTAAAGAATTAGAAAAAATGCATCCATTTATTTGGGTAATCAGTGGTGCCTTCAAGGTTCGGGGGGAGCTTGTTTTAAGGAGACCATCTGCTGGAACAGAGCTTCCATGGACCCCTGCATTGGAGCTACCTGGGGAGGCTTATTAAAACAGCATGTTTCTGGGCCCTACTCCAGACTTGCTAAAGCAGAGCCTTAGAATCTCCATTTTAAGCAAGCTTCCCTGGTGATTCTTGTGCACCCCAGAGTCACTGTGTTAAAAGCAACAGATTTTATAAGTCCCCAGTGCCACCACATGACATGTGCAGATGCATAGTGAGCAGCAAACTCAGTAAGTCCCCTTGTAACTAAGGCCAACAAATAAAAACAGCCAAGTGGAGAGAAATGCCATGGGCACTGGCAACAGCCAGCTCAGAGTCAGGAGCATCCTTTTGGGGCTGCTTTTATGAGAAGCGGGAATTTGCAGTTTGCTTCCTGGAGGAATTGCCTCGTAATAATAATAATATTAATAACAACAACAATAATAATAAAACAGTTAGCAGCCATTGAGTGTTTACTAAATGTTAAATGGTGTACTAAGCACATTACATGTACATCTATCTGATCCTCCCCATGACTCTAAAATGTAGGTACAATTATTATTTCCATTTTACAGATGAGGAAACTGAGGCACAGGAAAGCAATTAGCTTATCCAAGATCACACAGCCAGAAAGAAGCAGAGCTGTGACCTCACATTCAGGCAGGCCAACCTCAAAGCCCATAGGTGTGACCACTGAGCCTTGCACCAGACAATATTTGTTCTTCCGAGCCGAATGAAAGGCAAAATTTGCACTTATAAAGACAGTAATTTCTCCCTCCCACCCACCCAAGAAGAAGGGGAAGAGAAAGAGCGAGACAGAGAGAGAAGGCCAAAAGAAGACTGTCACGTACTTGACAGCTGGAGTTATAGTTAACAAAAATGGCTATGGAAGTTTCTAAGCTCATGGTGGTAAATATTTAAACATGAGAATTGCTGCAAGGTAAACCTCCTCTTTCTCCCCAGACCATCAGTAATAAAATCTGCTACACACACATGACTTTTGCATGAGTGGGTTGATTTTTGGATGTGTGTGAATACACCAGGAAGAATGGGGATGACCTATGTTGCACACACTGGGGAATCTGGAACAGGACAAATTCAGGAGATGGAAGAGCTTGTGACCAGCCATGACTGGGACTAACATTAACCACCCCATCCCTTTATCCCTAATCCCTCCTCAAGTACCCAGAGAGACTGGCAGAGGTTTGGGGTCCTCTGGACACATTGGATGCAGTTTGAACCAATGTTCTTTGAAACTCAAGGGCAAGGTTACCTTAGCTGACATCGTTGTTACACACACACAATTTCCTTTAAATTCATGATAAATCTGCAAGTTAGTCATTATTGTCATTTTACAGAAGAGGAAACTTAGTTGAAAATGGAGGTGAAAAAACTTACCTCAGGTGCCCCAGTTTTCAGTGGCTGAGCTGAGATTCGAAGCCAGGCCTCAGTGGGTCCAAAGCTCATGCTTCCCCTGCTATACCGGGTTCCACAGAAAGAAATGATGTGCCAAGTTCAAATCGTTCAACCCTTTGCTGAAGGCACTGCCCTTCCCAACTGCTGGCTTTGATATGGCTTTGATATGATAGTCTAGTGTGGAGTAGCTTTCGGTCTAAGGGTAGGTATTTATCTCTGTCTACAGTATTTCCTGATTGCTTGAGGCTGTTTCTTTTCTCTTCCTCCTCCTCCTCCTCTTTCTTTTTCTTCAATTCCAAAACCTATTCTGTTCCCTTCCATAAGCAAGCAAGCATGAGATATAGACAGCCTCATTTATTTTAACTATAAAGGAAGAGCCCTGAGAAGTTAATCAGACTGCCAGGAATCTGGAATTTGCTGATGAATGGACATTTGGCTCAGCATAGTAAATTCTCGGCTAATTGAAAGCAGATAACAAGAGTAATGCACCTACCTTGAAAAACATCACATTCCTAATAAATAATTGGAAATGGCAATCTTTTGACATATGAACTGAGGGGATAAAGTCTTAAATAAATTCCGGACTAATTCTTGTCACATATATTATATTGTATTTAGCAGTTGTGCTATATGAGAAGATTAAAAGCTATAAATCTCTTTGTAACACCATCTATGGCAGTGTTTTAAACCCAGAATATATATGAATGGGATTCTTAGAATGCCTCATAGAGCACTGATTTCCATGGATTTAATGTTGTGTGTGCGTGTGTGTGTGTATGTTGAGGGGCGTTGTTATTTCCCTCTCTCTTTATCTCAGCCCAGAGTCAGAGGAAACATATTTGAAAAGATCCAGGAGTCATTCCATTCGCCTGACTGCTACCACACAGTGCATCTTCTAGGAGGTTCTTGGTAACCCTAGTGTGATCCGTGGACCAAAAAAACATGGGCATCACCTGGGAAGTTGTTAGAAATGCAGAATTCCAGGCTTCATCCCAGACGTACTGAATCAGAATCTGCCTTTTAACAGAATCCTCAGGCAATTCACGTACCCATTAACCTCTGAGAAACGTTGCTCTAGTGTTCAACCCAGGACAATTCTAGATAACTTGGGCAGTAGCAGAGCCAACTGCATTCATCCAGGATTGATTTCACTCCAGGCTCTGCGATAAGCCTAAGGCTCAGGCTATGTACTCACATAGACCTTTATTTTCCTCCTGCCTAGTCCTGGGAGCTGGACTCTGCCTCCTGCCCAGGCCCCGCCTTGACACTGAGTTCCAGAAGCCAGGTTCTTGTCCTGCCTCCTCACTCCTACTTGCTAGTTCAGTCTCTCTCTGAGGCCCCAAACTGGGGCCCATTTCCTCTGGACTGAGAATTTCTCCCTAGCCGGGCCCCTCTTCAGCCTCCTGGGGCCTGTAGCCAGGCCCAGGGCTATCTCAGGCCCATGCACCTATGGGTCCTTTTCTGCTGCCAGCTTCCTTGGATGGTACCCACCTGCCTGCTTGGTGAGGCCAGGGTGCTGTGGTGGTGGGGAACCCACACGCAGGCTACGGTAGGAGGGAGCAGAAAATCTCTAACATCTGCCCTGCTCTGGAGTCCTCTTGGATCTCTGGATGGTGCAGACTTATGAAGATATCTGAAGTCAGTTACTTTTAAGAAAGGTGTTTTGGCCATCATTTCTTGAATACCTACTGTATGTTTAAGTACTCCACCAGAAGATTCTTAAATTATCTCAATCATTCTTCACAACAGCCAAATGAGATAGGCATTTTTATTGAGATATATTGTACAGTAAAATGCATAGACCTTAAGTGCACAGTTGAATTTTGATACATATATACACCTGTGTAACCCACACCACAGTCAAGATACAAACCATTTTTATCACCACAGAGAGTCACCTTGTGCCCCTTTTCAGTCACTTCTCCCCACCCCAGATGCTGCTACTATTCTATCTCCATAGATTCTTTTTGCCTGTTCCAAAAGTTTATATAAACGGAATCATAATGGTGTGATACTCTTTTGTGTCTGGCTTTTTTCGCTCTACACGAGGTCAGTGAGAGGCATCCATGTTGTTGTGTGTATCAGCAGCTCCTGGTGAGATAGTTTAATCCCCATGTTACCTGTGAGTAAACGGAAGATTCGAGAGATTAGCTAACTTGCCCTGGTATATAAGAAGGGCCAGGGCTGTTATTAGAACCCAGCTCAGTCCGATTTAAGAGCCATCTCAAATTCCCCTTCAGGTTGCATCATGCCAAATATTTTAGATTGTATTTTCCTAAATGAATTTCACTCCATTGGTCTCTGCATTTGGAGATATTCTTTAATTCTCACTGATGGCTGCCCTGTCCCGGCTTTTGTTAATGATTTTCTGTTTTCACCTGGTTAGGTTTGTGGTGTCCAGCGTTGAATGGGATCTTTAGAGGGGATTTCTTCTAGGCCTTCTTGGAAGGAAGTGTTCTCAGGTGACCACCTGGGTAGAGCCTGGGAGAGAGCAAAGGTAGAGCACCCCTCCTGGAGTCGCTCAGAGGTGAAACTGCCCTCATGAGGTGAGATTAGGGGATGTGATGGTTAATTTTATATGTCAACTTGACTGGATCATGGGGTTCCCAGATATTTGGCTAAACATTATTTCTCAGTGTGTCTGTGAGGGTGTTTCCAAAAGAGATTAGCATTTGAATCAATAGACTGAGTAAAGCAGATGGCCCTTCCCAATGTGAGTGGGCATCATCCAATCTGTTAAGGGTCTGAAAAGAACAAAAAGCTGGAGGAAGGGAGAATTTGCCCTTTCTGCCTCACTGAGCTGAGATGTTAGTCTTCTCCTTGCCCTCAAACTGGGACTCCTACCATCAATCCTGGTTCTCAGGCCTTCAGACCTGGACTGGAACCTATGCCATCAGTTCTTGTGGGTCTCTATGGCTTGACAACTGTGGATCTTGGGACTTCTGACTTATTAATCTCATCAGCTAATTTCATATAGTAAGTCTCTCTATCTATACCTATATCTATAGCTATAGATATACCTTCTATTTCCTATTGGTTCTGTTTCTCTGAAGAGCTATGACTACTATAGGGGATATTTGAACATCCTATTAGTTCTGCCCCAACCATTTTGCCAACATTTCCTGAGAAGAGAGGGCTTTTATCTGCCAGAAGAGAACCAAAATTCCCACCTTGTCTCCCTCACAGAGCTTGCAGGCTGATCAAATGGGAAAAGAATGCAAAAATGATTTATAAACTGTAAAGTGCTTTATAAAACTAAGCTGTTGTTTCAGTTCTTCGCTCTTGGGTTCTGGGTTTCTTCAAAGTGAAACTTAAGCCAAAAGGGTAAGTTAGAGCCAATCCCCCATCTGCAAAGAACAATTTGATTACAATACTGGAGCTATATGATTTTTTTTTCGCTCTTCCTTTTATGAATAGAAATATCTACATTTTATTGCTTTTAACTCCTGCAGGACTTCACCCCTGAGACATCCTAGCCAATTAGTTTGTTTCAGTGTTTCTTTGAACATTTAAAATGGAGAGGATAGAAACGAGAACATGTTAAAATTATTAAAGAATTAGTTGTACAAAAAATTGCTTTCTCACACCATTCCGGAGAAAGAAGAGAATAAAACAATCTGGAGTTTGGGTTGAGTAGAAGAAAACTTTCCTGATAATTATTTAATTAGAATGAATTTATATTAGGAACATGCTTGGCAGATTTTTTTCAATTTACAATAGTTGAACATCTCCAATAAGATTAAACCTATAATTTCCTTAGACACCATTATTAAATTATTCCTATTTTTCTTTTTGGGTATTGTCAAACTCCTAGTTTCTTTCCCTTTTCCTCACAGATTTTATAGTTAGCCTGTTCCATCATCTCTACAGCTTTTCATGTAGACTTCCTGAATTTTTAAATAGTAGAAATTAGAGGGGGATACTGTACAGCGAAAGGATTCTTTTAGACCCTGTATCCAATATTCCTACTTATATGGTCTTTCTTGACGCTTGATTAAATGACAGAGCTACTTAGCTAATATGTTTAGGTGTTAAGTCTGCAGGTGTTTTACTCATATGTGGCCATGGCTGTATTGAATTTTATTGTATCGTATCCTAGAAATTACCTTTGCTGATGTCCTGCCTCTTCCTTTCGCACTGTTCCCCAAGTTTTACTAGGGGCTTTCAATTCTGTAGTCCCCAGCTTCCAGGGCAGCTTCTTCCCTGGAATTCCCCATGCCAAGATGGTGTTATGTGTAAACATGTTGAACAGACTTCTTTTTCTGTCCCCCAGGCCACTGTTGGAAAGGCTAAAATGTAATTGATCCAAGACTGACCTTCAGGACCATCGTTCAAGTGTGAGGTTTCATACTACCTTCTCACTGGTGGTAGAGTATAGCTGTCAACAGTACTGCATTTATTGGCTGAGTTTTGGGCAAGCTATGTGGTCGCTCTTGATGGGCAATTTAGATGAGGATGCTCTATAAATGTCATGCCCTTGTGCTGTTTCCAAAATGTTATGAGGCAGAGTAGTATAAAGGCTTGGACGGACAGACCTAGGGTTTAAAAGCAGCTTCTGTCACTTACTAGCTAAGGGATCTTGGGCAAGTCGTTTAGCTTCTCTGAGCTTCAATTTCCTCATCAATATAATAGAGATAATAGCAACTTCACAAAGTTGTCAGGATTAATGGAATTTGTAAGTTCTTGGCATGTTCAAGAGACTGCTATTTGGTGACCACTCCATTCATAATGAGTCTCTGGGTATGAACTTTAAGCTTATATCCTTCCCAAAAGCTGTGTGGTTTGGACCACATAGATTTTTCCAGTTTGCTAATGAATCTCTTGTTCCAAACAAAATCAAAGGCTCTTTAAAGTCCAGAGCAATTATACATATTGTCTAGCAGTGATTTAAGATGGGAAGTTCTATTGAGTTAATTCTTGCAGAGCTTTGAAGATTACTTTCCTGTTTCCATTTTCTTAGAATTTAACAGTTTATCTTGCTCCAATTTTATTCGAATATTTTCTGAAAAGCAGAAATAACATGTGTAGTTCTGTAATTTCTGGGGCCACTTCTCTTCAGTTTTTGTTATGTAAGATTTGCACACGCACTTTTATTATTCCCACACACCTTTTTCAGTCCAGATCTCCTTCCCAGTGGTAGACCGGTCACTTTCCTACGTATCCTGGAGTAAGGCAACAGGTCCAGCCCATTCACATGTAACCAGAACATTATACAATGTACTTGCCCATAAACAACACCACAACACATTGCTATCGTCCTTTCCATTTCAGGTATGATCTGTCCTTGTTTCCAGTTTAGTGGTCACTCATTCATGAGTAGTTTGACCGACTACAGGTCATTAGTAAAGATGTTACGTAAGGACTTCTCTGACAGCAAAGCCCACACCCCCTCAGTTGGAAAGCCCTGGAATGGTGAAAAAGGACACTTTATATTATCACAACAAACTATATCCTTTCAGTGAGTTATAGAAATGGTGGGTCCAGGGAGCGTGGAACATGTCACACATTTGGTGCTTAATGATGAGTTTGTTTCAGAGCTTAAGGTAATGTTTGTATACAACAAGCTAAATGTGGTTTGAACACGGACTTGGAGGTTGTTCCAATGGAAGCAAGCAGATTGAAAAGTCACAAACAAAGGGATGTTGCGATAATGTAAAATGTCCTGCTTAAGTTCACACTTCTGTGGCTTCCCAATTTATGAAAGACACATCTAACAAAGCTGCATGGGGTCACTTTCAGATGAATCCTTACTTAACTATCTTTATTAATGACTTAGAGTATCAGTTTGCAACCTCTAGGATATCGATCGATCTAGGCATTGGTCATCAATGGCTGGTAACATCACAAAAGACAAGCGTATGTTATGTACTTCTTGATGGAAGAACACCCTGCCACCTTTGAAGTAGTTTTGTCAAAATGAGCAAACCTTGGGGCTGGCCCCGTGGCCGAGTGGTTAAGTTCGCGCGCTCCGCTGCAGGCAGCCCAGTGTTTCGTTGGTTCAAATCCTGGGCGCAGATATGGCACTGCTCATCAAACCACGCTGAGGCAGTGTCCCACATGCCACAACTAGAAGGACCCACAATGAAGAATATACAACTATGTACCGGGGGGCTTTGGGGAGTAAAAGGAAAAAAATAAAATCTTTAAAAAATAAATAAATAAAATATTTAAAAAAATGAGCAAACCTTGGGGCCGGCTCCGTGGCCAAGTGGTTAAGTTTGTGTGCTCCGCTGCGGCAGCCCAGGGTTCGGATCCTGGTCGCGGACATGACACCGCTCATCAGGCCACGTTGAGGCAGCATCCCACATCCCACAACTGGAAGGACCTACAACTAGGATATACAACTATGTACCGGGGCGGGGGGGGGGGGGGGGAGGAGGGTTGGGCAGATAAAGCAGAAAAAAAAGGTTGGCAACCGTTGTTAGCTCAGGTGCCAATCTTTAAAAAAAAAAAAAAAGAAGATTGGCAACAGTTGTTAGCCCAGGTGCCAATCTTTTAAAAAAAAGAGCAAACCTGAATCTGATCAAATCGCTGGATCTTGCTACCAATTTACAGGAAACACAAAGACAGAAAACGTATTAAGTGACACCATGAAGATGCAATCAGCAAAACCCAGACTGTGGGGAGTCTATAGAGCAAACAATACAGTGTCTTCACAAATCGAAAGGCAAAAAAAGAGATAGAGGGGGCACCTGCAGAATTAAAGAGATTTGAGAGAGAAATTATTCAATCTCAATTAAGTGTTGACTTTATTTAGATACTAGTTCAAACAAACAAATGGTTAAAAAAGACATGAGATAAATGGAAATTTGAGCACTGACTAGGTATTTGATGATCTTATGGTATTAATAATTTTTTAAGGTATGATAGTATTGTGTTCATGTTTTTTAAAGAGTCCTTATTATTCGGAGATGCATGTTGAAATGTTTACAGATAAAATGATCTTATGTCTGTGATTTGCTGCAAAATAATACGGGAGAAGAAGAAGTGAGTTGGAGTATAGATGAAAAGAGATGAAAGACGATTGGTAACTGTCGAAGCTGAGTAATAGGGGCTCATTATACTAGTCTCTTTACTTTTATATCAATTTAAAGTTTTCCAGAATTAAAAAAAGGTAAGCCAAGGCATTGTGAGATACTAAACCTCAAGAGAGAAAGCAAAATCAATAAAGAGATGTATGATGTGAGTATGAAGTACTGTGATACGCACTGTGTTTAAATTAATATTCAGTATATGCTTAGACAAAGAGGTGCATTAATTCCCTAGAAACTAGAGTTTCAACAAGACTTGAAGGATCCTGCTCAAGGTCTGAAATTGGTACTTGGCAGAATCTGGCTGTGAACTCAAGTCTTCATGGCTTAAGATTTGTACTTTTAACTCCCAAGCTATATGTCTACTGTGTTCAGGTGTAGGAGAGGCAAAGAAGAACAACAAAAAACCCAAACCTTATTTATCGGTTGGTATCTTTGGGCCAGGCACTTTACACACATACTATCTCATTTGAATCCTAACTTTAAACCTTGAGGTAGGCATTATTATCTCTAGTGTACAGATGGTGAAACAGGCTGAGAAAAACAAAATAACTCTCTCAGAATCACAGAGCCAGTAAGTAAAGGATCCAGGATAGTCACCTAGTTCAGTCTGTTGTCAGAACATCCTGGAGCCACGCTCAGGAGAGTGGAAAGAAACATGTGTAAATAATAATTAGTGTGATCATGTGGTAATTAATGTTTGCATGGATGTGCTGCTTTTAAAGGGTGAGGGAGGACCCTCCCTTCATTTCTTCAACAAGCTAGGGAATCTCCAAACTGTTAACGTAGTCCTTGGAACAAAGGCTTTTAGTGCTCCACACTGCTTTGCTTGTGGCGGACAGTTTCCACACACATTGACAGAGTCCCGCCCCAAGGGTCAGCCACTTCTAGCTGCTTTTAGGAGCTTAGTCCACACAGGGCAATCTGGGAGACCTTATTTTTTAGAGCAGTTTTAGTTTCACAGCAAAATTGAGTAGAAAGTTCCGAGAGTTCCCATATACCCCCTGCTGCCACACACCTATTGCTTCCCCCATCAACAATATCCTGCACAAGAGTGGTACATTCGTTACAATCAATGAATCTACATCAACACATCATCACCCAAAAGCCATCGTTTACGTTAGGGTTCACTCTTGATGTTGTAGATTCTATGGGTTTGGACAAATGTAAAATGACATGTAGCCACCATTGCAGTATCGCATATACTAGTTTCACTGCACCCACACTTTCACTTCACCCACAAAATCCTCTGTGCTCCCCTTATTCATTCTTTCCTCTCCCCTAACCCTCCAACCACTTATCTTTTTACTGTCTCCATAGTTTTGCCTTTTCCAGAACGTCATATAGTTGGAATCATACAGTATGTAGCCCTTTCAGATTGGCTTCTTTCAATTAGTTATATGCATTTAAGGTTCCTCCACATCTTTTCATGGCTTGATAGCTCATTTCTTTTTAGCTCTGAATAATATTCTATTGTCTGGATGTCCCACAATTTATTTATCCATTCACCTATTGAAGAATATTTTGATTGCTTACAAATTTTGGCAATTATAAGTCAGGCTGCTATAAACACCTGTGTGCAGGTTTTTGTGTGGACATAAGTTTCCAACATTTTGGGGTGAATAGCAAAAAGAGAACAATTCCTGGATAATATGGTAAGAGTATGTTTAGTTTTGTAAGAAACAGCCCACTTGTCTTCCAAAGTTGTACCATTTTGCATTCCCACCCACAATGAAGGAAAGTTCCTGTTGCTCCACATCCTCACCAGCATTTGGTGTTGTGGCATTGTCAGTGTTTTGGATTTTCGCCATTCTGATAGATGTGTAATGGTTATCTCAGTGTTGTTTTAATTTACAATTTGCTAATGGCATATGATGTTGAGCATCTTTTTGTATGCTTATTTGCCGTCTGTGCATCTTCTTTGATGAGGTTTCTGTTCAGATAGTTAGCCTATTTTTTAATCAAGTTGTTTGTTTTCTTATTGCTGAGTTTTAAGTGTTCTTTGTGTATTTTGGATAACAGTCTTTTATCAGATTTTGCAAATATTTTCCCCCAGTCTGTGGCTTGTCTTCTCATTCTCTTGACAGAGAACAGAAAGTTTTACTTTTAATAAAATCCAGCTTATCAATTATTTGTTTTATGGATTGTACCTTTGGTGTTGTACCTAAAAAGTCATTGCCAAAACCAGGGTCATCTAGATTTTCTCCTATGTTATCTTCTAGGAGTTTCATAATGTAGCATTTTGCCTTAAAGTCTACGATCCATTTTGAGTTAGTTTTCATAAAGAGTGTAAGGTCTGTATCTAGATTCATTCTTTTTGCTTGTGAATGTCCAGTTGTTCCAGCACCATTTGTTGAAAAGACTACCTTTTCTTCATTGTGTTGCCTATGTTCCTTTGTCAAAGATCAGTTGACTACATTTGTGTGAGTCTGTTTCTGGGCTCTTTATTCTGTTCTATTGCTCTATTTGTCTATTTCACCAGTACCGCACAGTCTTGGTTACTGTAGCTTTATAGTAAGTCTTGGAATAGGGTAGTATCAGTCCTCCAACTTTGTTCATCTCCTTCAATATTATCTTGAGCAGTCTGAGTCTTTTGCCTCTCCATATAAACTTTAAAATCATTTTGTCAATATCTGCAAAATAACTTGCTGAGATTTTGATTGGGATTGTGTTAAATCTATAGATTAAGTTGAGAAGAACTTACATCTTGAAAATATTATCTTTTTATCCATGAACATGGAATATCTATTTACTTAGTTCACTGATTTCTTTCATCAGAGTTTTGTAGTTTTCCTCGTTTGGAACTTATACATATTTTGTTAGATTTATACCTAATTATTTCTTTTGAGGGTGCTAATTTAAGTGGTGTTGTGTTTTTAATTTCAAATTCCACTTGTTCATTGCTGGTATTTAGGAAAATCATTGATTTTTGTATATTAGTCTTGTCTCCTGCAGCCTTGCTCAAATCACTTATTAGTTCCAGGAGTTTTTTTAATTGATTCTTTCAGATTTTCTACATAATGATCATGTCATCTATGAACAAAGACAGTTTTATTTCTTCCATCCCAATCTGTATACCTTTTACTTCCTTTTATTTTCTGATTGCGTTAGCCAGGACTTCCAGTATGATGTCAGGAAAGAGTGATGAGAAGTGACATCTTTGCCTTATTTCTGATCTTAGTGGGAAAGCTTCCAGATTCTCACCATTTAGTATGATGTTAGCTGTTAGATTTTTGTAGATGTTCTTTAGTTGAGGAAGTTCCCCTCTGTTCCTAGTTTCCTGAGAGTTTAAAATTATGAATGGGTGTTGGATTTTGTCAAATGCCTTTTCTGCATCTATTGATATATTCATATGATTTTTCTTCTTTAGCCTGTTGATATGGTGGATTACATTAATTGCTTTTTGAATGTTGATCCAGGCCTGCATATTTGGAATAAATCCCACTTGGTAACAAATAATTTTTTATTATTATTAACTAGAGAAACAGAAATTCTTTTTGATCTTACTAAAACTACTTTATAAGTGAGAGCAATATTATTGAATATGCTTTGTACTTTTTGAAAATGTCAGTTTAACACTTTGTGAAAATGTGATTTGAAAGTCTGGTTCTAAGTTTCATTTATTTTGATGGCACCTGGTTTTAATGACTTGACATGGCTGGAAAAGACACTGACAAAGATATAGATTCAAAAGGAAGAAGTGGATCATGGTCTGCATTGACTAACAACAATCTTTTTTTCAAGCCATATGTCAATTATGCAAAGATTTTTGTTGAATATTGCCTGGTAAATTTCTATCTTTAATGTGAAATTGTTCTAATAAAACAAGTAGAGGATGCAGCATTTGGAAGATATCTTCATTTCAACATGACTGAAAATTTCATTTTGGCGTTTTTTATAAGTGTGCAGATATAAAAGTTTTTATGTCTCACCCATACACATTATTTTCTGCAACAAATATAACACAAAGAAGGAAACTTCGAAATATCTATGCTCTCTCCATAGCATAGATTTCTTTCAAAAAAAGGTTCATTTCTCACTCATTTAAAAAATATCATTTTTTTTAATCTCAAAGGGATAGATTGTGTGCTTTTACAAAAAGTTTCTGCTAAATAACAAAAATTAGGATCACTTGTCATCCTAGAAAAGGTCAGCAAATTTTGAACTCTTATTTAAAGTAAAAGAAAAATGCAGAATTATCTTTGTTTCACTTAAAATTTTTTCCCGCAAGATCTTCCCAGTCTGGTGCAAGCGATTTTCATGATTGTTGTCCATCCTATTAGGAAGTTTTATATAGATTCTTGTATTTAAGGTAGTATAATCCATAAATCCACCTAGCCGAGCGTCCAAACTTCAATCCCTCACAGTGCGCAGGTGGCAAGTTTACAGTTGAAACCTTGATCATTCTATTGTATTTTTTAAAAATTTTCTTTTAATTGAAATAAAATTCATAAAATTTACCATTTTAATCATTTTAAAGTGTATAATTCAGTGGTTTTCAGCATATTTGCAATGTTGTACAACCATCACCACTACCTAATTCCAGAGAGTTTCCATCATCCCAAAAAGAAACTTTGTACCATTAGACAATCACTCCCCAGTCTATCCTCTCCCCAGCCCTGGAGACCACCAATCTGCCTTCTGTCCCCATTGTGTCTTGAAGCTACTCTCTTTTCCCTCAGAATACGGTGCCTACTGTGTGTCTCATGTAACCTCTGAGAGGATGCCAATTCAACCAGCATACTAAATATCATCAAAGCCTATTTAATTTCTTACTTTTTAAATTTAAAAATATTATAGAAATTCTAATGATATTTGTCTCTGAAGACTCCAACAAAACTTCATCGAGCACAGTTCCTAGAGTGCTGTAGATGTTCAGTAAATCATTGTTGGAGGAACAAAGCAATTTCCTCTCCCATTTGAAATCTCTCTCTTTCTCCTCCAACCTTCTCTCTCTCTCCCCTTCTCTCTGTCTTTGTCTCTCTCCATCTCTCTCTGTCTCACAGACACATAGATACACGTACGCATACACAGACACTTTTACATATAAAGCAAATTGAAGCCAATCATAATTTGTTACTTAAATTTCAGGTAGACAGAAAATTGAATTAGTCACCTTCCCCTCCAGGTCTAGAATTCTGTGAGGACATCTAATTGGTAGGGTAAACAACAACCATCCCTCTTTGCCTAGAACTGCGGGGTTTCCCAGGACACTATGGAAAGTCTGGGGCAAACCAAGACAGGTTATTCCCTTTGCCCCCTGGGTATCTATATCTTTGCTGTCTGCTGTCGTGTATCCCCTTTCCTCAGAGCCTCTTCCCTGGAGTGTGGGCCCGAAGCTCCAACTACCAGGCCTGCTGCATTCCCCTATCCGCAGACACTGCTCCTGGGGCTGAGTCGTCTTTGTGGGAACCAGGGGCAGTTATCATGAAAAGGGTTTGGGCATTTATGCGTTCCCTGGCCAAATATCCTCAAAATCTCATATTTATTTCTTAAAAACGCCAATTGTAACTTTGATCTAGTTTCCACGTCAATGTTGTTGCTTTCTTTTTTAATTTACAAATGGTTGGCAGTATCAGCTTTGTGTCCACGTGGAAATTGAGTCCTCACAGCAGTTTCTAGGCTCCTCATAGGGCCTTTGAGAGTTTAGGGGGTGGGGAAGCAGATGCAATAAACAGGGTGTCTTCTCCACCTGTCATGCAGGCCTCTTCAGATCCAGGGCACCCCAGAGCCCAGACCCCTGCCAGAGCCAGCCATGACATTGGGGGTGTCTTCAGGATCACCTCAGAATTCTTCTGGCTTATGGGGGTGGGATCACAATGTTAGAATTATTTGATAAACATAGTGCAGCATTTCTTTTTTGGCAACTCATATTTATTAGTTATTTGTACCCAAAGATGTTTAGAGAAAAATCTCAAAAAGTGGCTTTATATAAATTCCACTTTTTATATAATCTTGGTAGATAGATTTAAAAAGTAAAGTGTATACATGGTTAGAGAATTTGAACAGTACAGAAATGGACAAAATTAAAGGTACACATTTCTCTCCCTGCATCTTCTGTATCTCTCCCCAAAGGCAACTACTGTTAATACATTTTTTGTCTCTCATTACTCACCCCCCAAATTATTTAGACATATACCAGGAAATCAATCAGTCAGTTTATCTATCTATCTATCCAAATTTCTACCTTTATTTACACAAAACTAATCATTCCATACACACTCTTCTGCACCTTGATTCTTAGAGATATTTCCATATTAGCACAGACAGACATGACCATACTTTCTTGGTATTTGCAAAGTGACAACAGGGAGTATAGTGTAATGGTTAGGAACAAGACTCTGAAGCTAAAAATAGGGAGAGAGAGAGGGAAAAAAAAAGGGAGGGAGGAAAGGTGGGGAAGAGAGAGAGGGAGAGAGTGAGCGAGCAAGTGAAAGGAGGAGGGAGTTTGGAGCATAGAAGGTACATGTAGGAGTATAGAGTATACATGTATTCTGGAAGGTTCTACTCCAGAAAAATTTTATTCAGGTGAATATTTCTACCTCATAGGAAGTGAGGATTTCTGCCTCATAAGAGTAGGCTTTGTGCTCAGACAGGTCTGACTGTCGGGCCTGATATCCCCACTGTGGCCAAAATAAGTAAGGAGAGAAAGATCTGGGGAGAGTAGCCGGCATGACTCAGTAAATACCCTCAGCACTGTAGAACTATTGCAATTCTTAATTTTACTTCAGTTCAATTTAATTTCTGCTATGATCCCATCACTCTGGATTGATAGAAAATCCAAACATTGAGAAGTTCCCGCTACTTCTAGAGTGGTACAAAGGTCCTGTGGTTTTACAAGTGACAAGACCCCATCCCCCACATAGACACACACACTCCTTTAAGACTTTCAGTTAACTGTCCTGCTTGTTACTGTTTAGAAGCACTTCCTCCAAACCTGAATGTTCCCCCCGCTCCCTAGGTGCGCTTGGAGCACAGCACTCTGCCCTAGAATGGGAGCCCCTGTGGCCAGTGGAAGCTGCCCTAGGGTCATCCCACAGTCCTTCTCCGCTGAGGTTTGTTTGGCCCTCTCCCCAGAGTTCAGATCTCTATTCTCAGAAGCATCAAAATGTGGCCCCTGCTGGGTTTGCCTGGCTCTCTCTCCTCCAGGGTCACTACCTTAAGGCACCCCCTCTCTTTTTCTATGGCCCCAGTGGCACTCCACGTAATCAACTTCAGCTCTTCCACTGCCAGCTTTCTCTGAAGTGAGGAAACCCAGAGTCTGGTTATCAGCTGGCAACAGGAAAAGGAAAGGGAAAAAATACATGAGGAGAGGGAAGACATAAATTAATACCTCAAAAATTATCTTGTCACATTAAGATGGAACTAGAACAGTTTTCCTGGGAGACCTGTCCCTAATCAGGGATGTTGTAGTAAGTATACTATTTTTATTTTTTAGGCATGAAAATCAGTCCATCACTCTTAGAGTCTCTGATTTCACCACTGAGCAATCATGATGTCCACTATGCAGGAGCCAGTGTGCATTTCTGACAGAACTGCCAATATGAGATAGGACAGCTTTGAGGGTGAGTATGACACTGGGGTTGGGAGTGTATAATGCTCAGGCTTGGTCAGAAAAGGAAGTGAAGCCTCACATACGTTGGCCCAGGTTTGATTCTGGGAATCCATGTAGAGAGGCATACATCCTATCATTCATACAAGATGACAGGGAGAAGACAGTTCTAGAGTAATTTCCACCAAACCTCCTCTCCCTTCATACCATGAGGCAGCCAGGGACCTCTTGTGTAGTCCAAGTCAGAAGAGAGATTCAGTTTACTCTGAAGAGGGCTTATACTGCCCTGTGGTCTGGAGTGAACTCTTTCATGGGTTTTTCTGGAACAATCTAGAACCCAGCACTTTCAGACTATCCCTGGATCCTCTCTTCTAAAAGCCCATTGAGGGCAGGCCTGGGTCTTGGCCGACATTGTATTCCCTCATGCTTTGTGCAGCACTTGCCACATAACAGGTGTGTAAACGATCTTAGCTGAATGAACAAAGAAATGAAGAAAATAATGAATGAGCACACACGAGTGAAACAGAGAGCAAAAGTCTATTAAAAACCACAACAATCAAGATCATCTCCATGGGGATGCTATCCATCACCAACAGCCTTCCCTCACCAGGAGCAGGAGGAAATTCAATCCAGAGCTGGTATTCAGACTGGGCAGCGCTGCAGCTCCCCTGACTGTGGAAGGAAGAAACCGGCGTCTTCAGAGCAAGAAGAGTGTTACCCAGCCTAGTGGAGTCTCGGCTCTAAATTTCCGCCTCTTCCACATGCTGACAATCTTGGCTGATTTATTCCCCTTTGGTTTTATGATGTGAGGCTTCTCACATTGCTAACACATTACTCATTTTAGCTATATAGACAGCAAGGTCAAACAAGTGACCTATTGGAGCTCAGAAGTGACTGACGGCCGTGTAGACCTGGCTTCACTCAGAGGGGTCACCTGCTATCTCACTCTCTTGGGTAAATTTACAACTTTGAAAATTCTAATTTCCATCTCACTCCTCCCCATCCCCTGACGCCCCACCACGTCCAACCCTGGGGGCTGGGTAAATTATATTGCCTACTAATTGAGCACGCTGCTCCTGCTGCTCAGTAATGAGTCAGAGGGATTTGGCTATGTCTGCTCTTCTGGCTTACCCCTCTCATAAACATTCAGAGTGACAAACTTTTTCTTTGGCCTGGGGTCATAAAGAGGGAAAAAAAAGCTCTTAACTTTTTTTTTCCAACTTAAGACTTCAGTGAAATATTTTCCACCATCCTCAGTAAGACATAATACTTCATGTCATGAATAAGTTAATGAGAAAAATATGGATGCCCCCCAGTCTCTCGGGGATCTGCTGGGCATTTTACCCCTCTGAGGACCAGTTACTGTTGAAGTCTTTCCGGCTTACTGAGAAGTCTCTGGTTTGTGTCTTCTCCCAAGGTACTGGGGATTAGTTTGTCTCTCTCAGTGGTCTGCTATTGCGTTTACTTTAAACTTGGACACCCCTCCCTGCTGAACCATCCTTAGAATTCCCTGAGGAGCTGTCGATTGGGTGAATGGCCCACAGCAAGCATAGCCAAGGGCCAACTACCAAGTACTTCAATATGGCCCTTTTCATATTTTATTTCATCTCGGGGTCAAAAATGTGCTTACCTAAAGAAGAGCGTCCAGACTTTTAGCTAGGCATTCAGCTGGTTCCCTACCATCTGGCCACAACCTGCCTTGGCAACCTTACTTTCCAGAACCCCTTTCCAGCTCTAAGGAAACAATACAGCCACCATTGCCTGAACTCTCTTCCTGTCTAAAATGCTCTTCCCCTCAACCAATCTAAAGGCTTTCCCTTTAGAGAGGGTTGATGGGGGCAACAAAGTAATAACTTAGTGCTTTTTCACGCTGATATTCTTGAAATATTTACTTAACGTTTTTAGTGTGTGTGATGGAGGGAAAAGCTAGGTTTTTTTATTAATAAAAATAATGTAAAGAAACAGCTTCACTTTCTAATTCCCTTCCAAGGGCTGAACAGAGTCAGTGTTCTGAAAAAAGTCAACAAAACCTTTCTGTCCTTTAAATAGTTTCTGTTCTCTCTTTCATTTTCTTTTATAATTTCCAAAGTCACACAACTTTTTTGGAAGCATATTATGAGGTTTAAAATACAGCTTATTAAGTCTGTTACTCTTTCCTGGTAGACAGTCTCCGCCAAATATTATTCAGGTTCAGAAGTTCATTTGATTGTAACTAGTCTTAGGTGTGTAGCAAGACCTGTGGAGGTTGTACTTGCCTGTTTGTGTCACAAAACAGTTAATGAAAATAGGTCAGCAAGGAATATATATATATACATATCACATATATATTATATATATGTATATATTTCATATATATACATATTAAGACCTGTCTTCTTAGGTGGGAGCAGAATCAATTTTACATTTTAACAATTTAGTGAGAATTTGCATGAGCAAACCTGAGTTAAAGGGCACTGTGTTTATAATTCACCCTAGGATTCTTTCAGGCTCCTCATGGGGCCTTTGTAAGTGAGAATCTTTGGTGGGACTTTTGCTCTGCTAGATGCACATTGTTCCAGATCTGCATACTTCCTCTGCGAAGAATTCCTCACCACTTTCATCTTTATTATCTCCCTCACCTTTATGTTCCTACGCAAGATTCCAGTATGTTCCACAACTAGAACTTTGCTACTCAAAGTGTGGGCCACAGACTGGCAACATTAGCATTACCTAGGAGCTCGTTAGAAATGCAGGATCTCAGATCCCACCCCAGAACTCCTGAATCAAAGGTGATATGTCTACACTTTGACAGGTTTAAGAAGCTCTGGACTAGAACACACTGTATAGTCTCGTATTCTTTCTGGTTGCTTCCTATGTGTGACTTGTGGATTCTAAGGAGCAGTCGCCGTATTTTGTAGTTTTTTTCTCTCTCCCACATCACTTAGCTGGGCACAGAAAAGGCGTTAGGGGCACTTTTGTTGCAAGATTGGTCCATTTCTTAGTTGAATTCAACCCTGGAATAAGAGAGGAAATAGTCCTTTCATCATTCTCACTCCAGCTCAACCTTTAGAAGTTTGAGTTTGACTGTTTTTCCAGAAAGTAAAAGTGCTATTTCTCCTTCAAGGCCTATGTTTTCTGTGATTCTGTAATTGAGCTCCGAAGGCTGTTTTTAATTTGACCTCAAGTGCAGCTCATGAAGACAACTTTGACAATACTAGTTCCCCTTTGGGCAAAAAATACTCCCATTGGAAATTCAGAAAGTGTCCTATTGGGTAAAATGCTTCTTAATTTACTGTAAAAAGTGTATTTAGAAAAGCAAATAATCTATGACGGAACATAGAATTGTCCACTATTATGAAATCCAATGAATAATAAAAAGTAAACTGAGCCTTCCAAATATTTTTTATAATACAGCCAACAACTCTCAGCTTCCTTGGTGGATGTGTTTGCAGCACGTATCAAGTATAATCATGCAAGGGGCCTAATCTGCTATCTCCTTTCAGCAACCTGAGCTTTCAAGGCAGCATTTCAGTTCTAGTTGCATGAGGGCCTCATGGCCTCCTCCTGGGATACTGGGATTAAGGATCAAGATAAAAAGGGAAGAAAGCTGTATAAGTCTCTCTTTAGATCATGAGTGGGGAATTAGGGATTGTTACTGGGAACTCATTCTAGAGAGGGACAGAGCCGAAACATATGTGGATGTCAGATATTTGTTGGTCATCACTCCAATACTGTCTGGACCTGTCCACCAAAAACTTGCTTCCAGCTTCTTGATAGATGAGAGTTTGATGGTGGAGAGATAAGTGTGGCTTGTGAAGACGTAAAAAGAATTGTGGTTAAACCACACAGGCTGGCTGAAAGCTATGATTATTTGAGAGGAAAATACTTCCCTTATTAAGAGTGAAACAAAACAGAGACCTGCCCCTAAGAGTGGTCCTGAACATGGGTGAGAAGGTGAATTGTAGCTTTGGAGTAAGGATGAAAGCAACCAGTGAGGAAGTCTATGAGCCATTCTGGAAGAGGGGGCTGTCTGGGGCATGGGTCCCTAATGATGCTGGGTGGGCCCATCACTGACTTCCAAAGCCCCAATTGCTCCAAGTCTTGATTACCCAGGGACTGATGAGAGATAATAAAAGAGGAGTAATGAACATCCATTCATTTATGAGAACAAATATGCATTCATTAATTAAAACAAACCTTCATTCATGAGGTACCTACTGTGTGTCAGGCATTGTGTTAGGTGTTGGGGATAGGGAAAGGAATAAGACACAATTTTTCCCTTTGAAAAGCTCCCAGTCTTGTGGGGAGCCCAGGAAACAGATATCTAGAAGCTAGTATAGGTGCTGATGTGGAGGCATATCCAAGAGATTATGGATTGGGATTTAATATCTAGAAGTCGGGTTTAACATCTTGGAGGCATCATCAGAGAAGGCTTTCTGATTATTGGTCCTGATTCTTCATCCCTCCCTCTAGCCATGACTTTTGCCATGTGACTTTGTGGTTCCTCCCTCAGAGTGTATTTCCCCACACTTTGTCCTTAGACTTGGCCATGTGACATGCTTCACCAACGGGACATTTGCAAATATGACTGAAGCAGGCATTCAAAATGTGCCTGTATGGTTGATCTTGAACTCTTGTACTTCAGACACCAACATGAGAAGAATATACCTTGACTAGCCACTGGTCCCAGTAAGAAGATGAGACATACTTGGAGCTCCCTTGAACCAGCTGGATCTGTAGCTTGAAGTGGAACTTAGCTTTTCAGCTGACTACCAGTCCAGCAGAAAGGGTAAAGAAAGGAAGAAGAGTTAGACATGTGCAATTATTAAACACTCACTCTGTGTAAGGCACTGTCTTGCAGCCCTATACCTGAGAACAATGAGGAGAATAAGACACTAGATCATAGTGTGTCTGATTAATAAGAGCACTAGCTATAGCTACCATTATTGAGTGCTTCCTGTGAGCCAGGCCCTGTGCTGAATATTTAACATATTCTCATCTAGCCTTCACAACAACCCTTCAGTAAGTACTATTATCATCCTCATTTTACAGATGAGGGATCTGAAGCTCAGAGAATTTTGTAACTTGACCAAGGTCACAAAGAACGTAAGTGGCAGAGCAGGGATTTGAACCTGACTCTCTAACTTGAAAGAATCAACTCTTAACTGCTTAGCTGCAGAGAAGTGAGGAAGAAGGCCCAAGTCAGGACTGTGCTCAGGCCTGAATATTGGTCCCTTCCAGTCTTATCCCCACCCCTCTATGGGCTGGGCCCCACTAAGTCCTGGAATCAATGGAAGCTTGGCTTGATGAGTGAGCCTCCTCACCAATAGTTTGAAGGACTGGACATAGCCTCTTGTCCTGTTAGTAGACATGCCAGGAGGAAGAATTATGTGCTAGGCCGTATGCTAAGCACTGTACATGCATTAATTAAACTAATGGCGTCCTACCTGTTAACAACTACTTTTTGAGATGGGTACAACTAGTATTATACCCATCAGTGTTCTAGCTTTGCCAGCTGGGGACCCCAATCATCTTGTTCATTCCACACATTATTATTGAGCCCCGAATGTGCACCTGGCCCTGCTCCCAGCACAGGTGACTGTGTAAATGAAACAGATGGGACCTCTGTTCTCATGGAGCTTACAGTCTAGAGTTGTCTCTGCTAGCCCCCTCTCATAAGCCGGGTCCTATCTTTCAGGCTTGTTCATGTCCACTCAAACAGACGCCGGTAACACTGCTGCTTGGGAGCCTCATCACCTCCCTGCCCCACATTTGGCCAGACCTGAGTTTGCTGTGCTCATTTAGATTTAGAGATTTGCTCTGACATACCCTCCCTGTAGAGAGAGGCACCTTTGCTGGCCCCAGAAGGTGCCCCCCACCATTCCTACTCCAGCTCTTTTTGGTTTGTGCCTTCTTCGGGACTAGGAGTTCCCAGCATGCCTTTGGTTTGGGCCCTCTGTGCCGATGGCAGAAGCACAGACCCCTTTGCTTACTTCCTTTGAAAGCAGTGTTCCTGGATGGGCCACTCTGGTAACTGGCCGCTTTGCACCTGTGTGGGAAGAGGAGCCATTTCCCCGACTTTGGGTTAATCCACACTAGCTGTATGAATCGAAGCAAAGTCGATTTCTGCTCCCAAGTCCCCAGCAAAGGAAATCACTAGCCTCCAGCAAAATGCCATTCAGAGTGCCAGAAATACGTACATGGAAGTAATCTCAGAGGAATCATAATTCACTTGATGTACTCTCTAGACCAAATTCCCTTAAAGTGGCTGAATTGCGAGGCCTCTGTAATGGTGTTCCTCTTGGAAATGGCAGCCCGCCTCTGATTCACAAGACTTCCCAGGACATTTACTCAAGCGTGGACTCTCTCAGAGTTCTTATGAAGCAGGGCTCCCAGTCACAGTAACAGAAAAATGTGGCCTGAGCCACAGACTGCTGAATCTAGCTGTTTTCATGAGGAATAATTTAATATTCAAATAAGCAGTAACTAAAGAGCAACTCTGCCTCCTGCTCCTCACCCTTCCCTCCCTGACCCATGTTGCTGCTAGAGGCAGGCCATGAATCCTGCAATTGTGACGCCGAGGGACCGGCTTGATTGCCAGCACAGTTAAGCCAGGCAGCAGAGAAGAAAGTACAATACAGCTCGCTGGGTCATAATACCTCATAAATCAAATAGATTTTTCCCATAATCAAATGGTTGTGCCACATTTTGGTTTCCAGTTAGATTTATGAGCGTGTTCTCCACATGAGATACATACCACGATGGACTAATTGGCACAGAAAACAAAGAAATGCAGAGCACTTAGGAACCAAAATATAAGGAGCCTATTGACCCCAGTCAGGCTCTTTTCCCTGACAAGTTAGTTATTTTGATTCCCATTTGGGGACAGCTCAGGTCACTAATAGCTTCTCAGTGTCCTAATGAAATCAAGGGAGGGAGAAGGCACCCCAGTTGTTGGAGCTATCTTTCGTGTGAGTTTCTTCTTGGAAAGTGATTTTGGCTGGCTCCATAAAAGTTAGCCTGGCTCTCATTGGATGGCCTGAACCAATAAGGAGAACAGAGTTACTGAGAAGAGAAAATGACCTTTAAGCATGAGCTGAGAAGCTCTGGCATGGAGACCCTGTGGGCTAGTCTGCTTTCTTCCTTACTCCAGGCAGAGTCCCAGTCCTGCTTTACACTGTGCTGGATGCAGCACCTGAGAGAACACCCTCAGCCTACCTGCCAAGCTGAGTCAGGACTAATTCTTGTCCTATTTAGAGTTCCAAGGATTTGGTTAAGCCAAAGAGATGTAAAAATACTTTCTTTGGGAGGAGAAAAAGTATGAAAGTAATTTGGAGAAAACAGATGCTCTTCTCTTTAAACTTGGTGAGCATAAATCAGATGCAACCACCACAAAGTTGGGGGACTTCTTTAAAACAAGAAGGAAAAGGAAGAGGCTTAGCTACAATTAGTGAGATATCCACATTTGTTCAAGCTTTTATACTCTGGGATGTCTCATCCGGTATGTTGCACTGAATGCATTTTGTTTTGTTCTTTTGGCTTTGATAAAAAGTAAATAATACATATGGAAAGCCTGGTTTATCCCAAAAGCTGGGAAGCAATTAATAATGCATTGTGGGATTGTGACCAATTCTGGACTTATGACAAAGCCACCGTCATTCACATGGCTGTACATTTTGCTAACAGCTTTTGCAGAGCGAGGCATTCTAGTTTAACCAATGTACTGCTCTAGATTTACGAGTCTATAGTCAGTCAGGTAACAGCCAGTGCAAAATTTTCACAAAGAGTAGGATTTGAAGCCCTTTGGATAGTCTTCTAGGATGTGATTTGCAACACACGATAGAATACGACCTAACAAAATAAAGGTGACTCAGGGGCAAGGTGTTTAAACCTTGGGACAAAGTATGCACTCCTTCCCTCCCTTCTTTCTGTATCTTCCAACCATGGCATTTTTATTAACTTAAAATGAGGTTAAAATAAACCTCAGACAGCCTTGAGTAGATTAAAACCACAAAAAAGTCTGTAGCTTGAAGGAATGTGCCGAGGGAGAAGGGACAATACCACCCACCTGGACTTGGCTGAGTCATGGGGAGATGGCACAATTGCCTATGTCTCCAACTATTTTTAGTGCCACCTCCTTCTGCTCCCCTCTCACACCCCCTGAGTCACTCTAGCATGAGGGGCCCCAGGCCATTGTCCTCAGTGCCCTAAGACTGGCTCTGTTCTCATGGTTAGAGAAACTTTTACTAAAATCTCTTAAAGTATAGAAAGTTCTCCCATTGGAATCTATCTTTCATGGGTGATTTATGTACCAGAAATATATTCATGCAGCCCCAGTACACTTATCGAAAGTAATCACTTAAGACATTCTCTTGTTGTTTGCATGTGTAGGGAATATACAACAGGAAAAATCTGGAAGAGCCCATCTGTTTTCCTCAATCTCTAACTTCTGCATGGCTGCTGGAAGGACAAGGTCTAACCGGTTTGTAACTTTTACAGAGCCCACATGACCCCAACTGAGTTGAATATTTTCCAGAGACATACAATAGAAAGAACGATATGTTCATTTGGAAGATTAACAACTCTGTTTATGCAGTGTTTCTGTGAGAAAGGAGTGTGTTTTCTCCTCTGCATCATTGTAAATTATACACAATAACCATCACGTCACAGAAAATAAGCAAATGTTAATGTAGTTGAGTGCATATTTTTTCCCTTTGTTGTTACGTAATCTAGAAAATGCAAAACACTCGAATATAGGGATGTTGTAGACAAGTCAAAGGAATTTTACAGAATCCCTTAGGGAGTTGTGTATACCTTCTCAAACAACAGGATGAAGAGTCTTTTATTAGAACCAGGATCTGTGCTCACTGGGCCCTGGAGCTGTTTGGCTGCCTTGCTGATCCATATCACCCATGTTTACTTTTACTAGACTGGAGCGCTTCAGTAAGCCAAGATGCGCCTGTAACTTTTCATCGGTTGGTAGTATCCTTGAACCCTCAGACATTCATTTTAACTGAGGAAGCAGGATTTAAGGAGCATCCTTTTGCCAAACTAAAGTTGGCTTGCTTTCTTATTTGCTTATAATAGTCTCAAGAGAGTTACTTCTTCATTACTCCTCCCACTAGAAAATAATTTTCCTTGAGTTGTTTTCATTGTCCAAGGTCAGAATCTCTTGTCCTTAGTAGAGTAAGCCCAGAGTCAAATGTTGCTTGTTCTCTTCAGCTGGATCTGGCTAACCAGTCAGTCCCTCAGAGGGCAACTTCTGAAAACTGTGGCCCTCTCTGGATCCACCAGTGCTCCTTAGAACAAGTGAAAGTTGGGGATTCAGATAGGGGATCACAGACTCTTGGCTTTCCTTCTTGGCTCAGCCACCCCATCCCTGAGTCATCCTGGGCAAGTCATGTAAACGTTCTGCTCCTCATTTCCTCCACTATCATAAAATGATAACCATCATAGTTACTTGGGAGAGAAGTCTTTGGTGATCCTGGGATGAAAGGAACCATTGTAAGTGCAAAACCATATAAAGGCCAAGGGATTATTACCAAGACTTCAGTGAATAGTCTTGGTCAAAATATTCCCAAGAAAAGAGAACATGGATTGACCTATACTGTTATGGGAACTGTAACATCTTTTTCCCAATTCAAGAAATAAAATTGTCTTTGAGGTTGATCAGAATAGTTTCTTCTGCCTGGGTGTCCTGCTTTTGATGGAGAATGAGGGGAGAGGGAAAGATTGTTGCAAACCACCAAGATCGTCATTTTCATCTTCATGAGAGGAAGTTCCTAAAATGTAACCAGAGGATGCATGGGTCTAAATGGAAAGTCATCCTGGGCAAATCCTGTAAAACATACCTGGAAAACAGCATAGTTCCTTAAAAAATTAGAAATAGAATTACCATATGATCCAGCAATCCCCTTTCTTCATATATATCCAAAAGAATGGAAAGCAGGGTCTTGAAGAGATATTTATATACCCACATTTATAGCAGCGTTATTCATAGCATTATTCACAGTAGCCAAAAGGTGGAAGCAACTCAAGTGTCCATCGACAGATGAATGGATAAACAAAATGTGGTGCATGTATATATACAATGGAATATTATTCGGCCATAGAAGGGAATGAAATTCTGACACATCCTACTTCATGGGTAAACCTTGAGGACATTATACTAAGTGAAATAAGCCAGACACAAATGGACAAATACTGCATAATTCCGCTTATGTGAGATACCTACTCAGACTACAGGAAGTAGAGTGGTGATTTCCAGGGGCTGGGGAGAAGGAGGAGTGGGAGTTGTTGTTTAATGGGTCCAGAGTTTCCGTTTGGGAAGACAAAAAGAGTTCTGGAGATGGATGGCAGTGATGGTTGTACAACAATGTGAATGCACTTAATATTAATGAACTGTACACTTGAAAATGGTTAAGGGGCTGGCCCTGTGGCCGAGTGGCTAAGTTTGCATGCTCCGCTTTGCAGCCCAGGGTTTCCCCTGTTTGGATCCTGGGTGCGGACCTAGCACTGCTCATGAAGCCATGTTGAGATGGCATCCCACATAGCAGAGCCAGAAGGACCTACAACTAGAGTGTACAACTATGTACTTGGTGGCTTTGGGGAGAAGAAGAAAAAACAAAAAGATTGACAACAGATGTTAGCTTAGGACCAATCTTTAAAAAAAATGGTTAAGATAATAAATTTTGTTACGTGTATTTCACTATGACTTTAAAAGTGTTTTAATTTTAAAAATTAAAAAAAGAAAAAGAAAACAATTAATGGAAAGTCGTGGTACTTGGGAGCTTTCAGATCTCTGCAGGCTGTGGTGCAAATGAAGTGTGTGTCCAGTACGGTCCAAGGCATTGTTCTTTCTCTGGCCTTAGAGCAATGTCCTGAGAGTTAAGGACAGTTCTTACTGAGTCCAGGGAATTTATATATGGGTCGTAGAAGGTATTTTTGAGAAGACAGGCAATCCAGCTTCATCTCTGAAATTCCCGAACATTCTTAGGTATGATCCTAAAATAATCCAGAGCTATCCTGTCCGAATGGAAAGAGAAAAGGCAAGTGCTCACTCTAAGGGCTGAAGGAACCCACAGTTGACTCTGCTAACTTGCTTGCCAACTGTGTGATGCTTTCAGGCCCTGCTGGAAGCCTCAAGAATGCTAGAAAGGGCAAAATATTTGTTATAACTTTATAAGGAGAAGGTACCCAAACAGATGGCTTCCTTCTCAGATGGTTGCTAGACTGAGCTCCTGAGTCTCGTTCTGAGAGGCTGAGATGAAAGTTACAGTATTATGGAATTCCTTGAAGATTCTCACAGAAAGCAGAAAGTGGTATTTTATCACTCTCTTTCTGGACAATTTCCTTTCTTCCCCCTGACCTGCATCAACTGTGGGGATGGCTGGAGGGCCCTCAGTATCCCCCACCCAAAGACATAAAGACATTCTACTAACTTCCCTTAATTAAAAAGAAAATCAAACCAAAGCATTCCCCAATAGGCTAAACTCTATGAGGCACCCTGGCAGGTGGTAGGGGTGAAGATGAGCAGTTCTGATTTCTTCCATTACCACGTTTCTAAGCCCTGGGGACAGGTGATTCTCTAATAGTGTGACTTAAACGTCAAACGAAACCTTACCCATCGTTTCTCTAAGCATGGTCAGGACAGACTGGAACTTTCGTAGAAGTTTTATACAATTGTAAGGAAAAACAAAAGGAAATAAACACAGATAGGGGTACAAAGTTCACAAAATAGTTTTTTGACCCTGGTTTGGGCAATGTGTTTCCCTGGTTTTTAGCCCATATTCCCTTTCATGTGCTGTGTTCGGATTTGTGTAACTGAAGCCTGAAATTGGCAAGCTCTTGACTGACCCCTTTTATATCTCTGCTTCTGTTATCATGTGACTGGTGCCATCATGAAGCCTGCCACCCAGGGCCTTGGGTAGCCTATAAGGCATCATCATGTGAATTTGACAAAGTTGCCTTCTCTGGGCAGATGCAGCTCTTCAGCTTCTTGTCTTGTGGAGCAGAGGGTGGCCCGAATTTCAGCCTCTACTGCCTTCCTCAACCAGGCACTCTTGTGCAGTGAACAACCTGCCCAACTGTGTTTAGTTGCCTTGCCCATGACCTAGGACTTTTCAAGATAACTTGACTGCACATACCAAGTTTCTTCTGCCTATCTAGGACCTTAGCTTTCACATCTGGTTCTGGTCTAAAGAAATGCTTCTTCTCTAGGTAACTACCATTAGGAATGACACCCCAGGATTCCACTTCTTATAAAGACTTTCTTGCCAGACTACCAATATGTCTTAATTTAACATCATGACTATACCTTTATATAGTAACTATGTAATTGTAGTCATAAAGGGGTTATTCCTGCACTAAGAGGAGTTGTTTTTTAAACAAGTTTAAAGGTCACTGGATAAGAAATAGTTGAACTCAGTTTGGACTTCTAAGGGGCAGTTCCCCTTCCAACAACCTAGCTCTCGAGTTAAACAGCATGCATGATGAGCCAGTGTGGAGTCCTCATGTTGATTGCCATCCAGTTCTACAAAAGCTCCAAAATATGTTTTTCTGAGCACAGCAGATAAGCTTTGTGTCTAGGATCAACATGCTGATATTCAGCAAAACACACATCCTGCTGGGTCCTGCTGTACTCACTCTCTGCACATTTTGAACAGACTATCTTACAAAAGCAAAGGATTGTTTCCTTGTAGAAAAGCACAAGCCCCTTGAAAGGGCGGTGCCCTGAGTGTGTATTTGTTGGTGTGCATGTAGTGCTTGGGGTAACCTCTCCTTGCCCAGGCCTCCCTGGGGGTAAAAAGACACCAAGTGACAAAAGAAGCCCATAATTTGAAGTACTTGTAATCCACAGCACTGGCAAAGAGTTCTAAATTCACCAACAGTTGTGCTCTACAATATTCTCCTATAGAGGCAATGTTATTGGGGTACTCAGGTTTCCAGGTTAGTCTGCATCCCCCACCATCCCAAGAAAAACAGCACTAATAATAATGTACACTTCAGTTGGAATCATGTTAGAATATTTTTAGCAGAAAGTTTTTAGTTGGAATGCTATTAGCACAAATAATGTACATTTAGTTGGAAACCAAGCTTTTGCAAAATGAGTTATAAGGAAAAAATTTTTAAAGGCATATTTTGTTTTTAATGATTTAAACTGCTGGGCTCTGGGATAAAAGCATGCTTGGAAGCATTTGAAAAGGTAAAGGGTGATCGAGGGTTTGTTTAAAGGGCTCCAGAGGTTAATCATGGTGGTGTTCTATTTTGCTTTATTTCACTTTCTGTCTCCCTCATGTCAATGTATAACTGATGTGAAGGGAATATTTGGAGCTCACAAATGGGAGAGGGAGAAAAAGTAGGAGAGGGATGGGGGAATAAACAGAGCATGTGAAGGAACAGAAAGAGACAAGGCAAAGAGGAGCAAAGAGGCAGTGCAGGACCACCCAGAGTGGGGTGAACTAAGATGTACATAATCTAAAAGGCAAGAAAGGAGATGGCGGCCAAGTGCCATTGGCCCTGGTGCCTGTCACTGCAGTTACTAAGTGGAGCAGTCACAGGGCAGACAGGCAAAGGAAAAGGGAACAAATCACATGACGCTCTTGAGTTAGATGTTTATGGCTTGGGGGAAGACTTTTCTTTTCTAGTTAAATCAACTGACAGAAAATTCGAGAACAACAATTTATCAGTACTAGTTAACATTTATTAGGTTCTTATTACGAGACAAACATTCAGCTAAGTGCTGAACAAGTTGTTTCCTCCTTTCTTGCACCCACTCTATGAGCTGCATGCTGTGATTCTCCTCATTTTGCACAGGAGGAAATTAAAGCACAGAAAAGATAACAGAGCTGGTCCCAAAGTTATAGAGCTTGTAAGTGAAGGAACTGAGTTCAAACCAGGGAGCCCAAAGCCACATTATACAGCCTTCATGGAAATGCTAGTTGGCTAGATAAATGATTTGTAATCAAAGTGATAAAATTAATTAACACATTTCAAATTGGGAGAGTGTTTTTGTGACTCCATCAACTGCTTAGCTGTATTTCTCAGAGGAAGCAGCTCAAGGATGGTAATTCAGGGTTCATGCCTCACCCTTTCTCTCCCTCCCTCCCTGCTTCCATCAATAAACAAGCATTTGCAAAGTCCCCTACTCAGTGCCAGGCACTGTTTTTACTCTCCAGGGATATAATGGTGAAGGGAATCAGGTCCTCCTCTCAAGGAGCTCCCAGAGCAGTAAACAGACTCTTAAAACAGAATCTTATCTGGGTAAGAATCCCAGAGTCGTAGGAGGGAAACTTCAGCTAGCTTTGAGGTTGGAGCCAAGGAAGACATCTACACTGACCTGAAGGATAAGTAGGGATGAGATGGACAGGGAAAAGTCTTTGAGATAGAGGAGCCAGTGTAAGCTAAAACCCAGAGGATTGATCTGTCATTTTTCTTCTGAAACAGAAACTAGTCAGTTTCATATCACTCAGTGACGCATCCTATTCACGTGAAGCACTTGGGGTTGGAGGGGGGAAGGGTTATATACTCTTGTGTCCTGGAGCTTCACATTTCTATCCAACTCTGCATTGAGTAAGGTCAGATTGGTAACTTGAAATTGACTATGAAATTGACTATTTATACCATGGAAATTGACAGCTGCTACAGATCAGGGTTTTTTAATTTCCTGGAGATCTGGCTGTTAAACATTTATCAGCACACCAAGGGATGCTGGTTCCAGAGACCATCCTACTGTAAATACATGTCTGTGATACAGCTTTAATTCTGCTGCTCACCTACAACAGACATATTTTTCCTGATCTTCTGCATTACCCACAAGCAGCTGCTCTTGAGCTGAAAGCAGAATGGAGATGAGCAATAGGATGCCACTGCCATGGTTTCATCACCCTGGTCTCCTTAGACTGTGAATCTTGTCACATTCACACATGCTAGCATCCTGTGAGTTTTCACACATTCGCAGCTTTTAAAGTCAAACATATGTTAAAAAATAAACTGACACTGTTTTCCTCAGACATTAATGCTCATTAACACGCACCTAGACCCCCACAGCTTCATTTTCACACTTGTAATTTGCTTTACATGAATAACTTTCCTTATATCTACTTGAAGTGATCCAGAAGAAACTAACGTTTTACTTTAAGAAGCAGATTCCTGGTGGACAGATATCAGCAACCTGCTCAGAATATTATCAGAGATGAATAATACATTCAAAATACACCTCGCCACACTGACCCAGTTTGTATGACAAAGGTCATGGGCTATGATTTTATAGGACATAAGGAATAGACCAGAGGTCAACTAGGTTGAGTGTATGATACTTTGTCATTTTCAGTCATTTGACCTCCCCTTTTTCCCTCTCTCTTTATTGATCTGGCACAGATTTATATACCCAGAATAGACTGGGCAAATTCCCTTGTGCCCTGTGGATGATGTCTGTCTGTGTCCCTGGAAAGAAAGGCAGGAAAGATAGATCAACTCATACTGACAGGTGAGTGGAGGAGGTTAGAATGGCATTGGCTCCAGCTGAGAGGTAAAGGAGAAAATTACATCCAACTCACTGCAGGCTTGGAGTATATTTATTTTTTACATTCAATGCGAATTAGCATCCTCAAATTTATCCATATGCTTTTCCAGCAGGAAGAGGAGCTTTTTGTCCTGGAATTCATACCAAATGTTCTGGAGAATTGCATAAATATCTAAACCATTTTCTTTCTGCAGAATTAGACGTTAATGTCTTGATGCACAGGCACTAACACCACTTCTCAAAACTAATTGAAATGAAGCAGAGCTGTCTCCTTCTAAAACCCCATCAACCAATGAGAAGGTGCAACAGAGAGAAATGACTGGATTACCCAACTAACTTACTTGGACAAGACTCCTTCCCCTAAATCTGTTTTCACTCCTAATTAATTTTTTTGTCTGTATGAACAAACCACTATTAAAACCAATACGGAGTTGCTGTTAATATCAGTAAACAAAATAGAATTTTTTAATAAGGAAAATATTTAAAAGTTTACATAAATCAACTTTCTAAAAATGCTAATTACTTGATCCCCCCCCCCCCGACTTTTTTCCCATTTCCAATTTAGAAGACAGTATAAAGTAGTTGAAAAAGCATGAGTTAACTTGAGCTCAAACTCCAGCCCCACTGCTTTCTGGTCACGAGACGTTGAGCATTTCTCTTGATGCTTCAGTTTCCCTCTTTGCAAGATTGAGGCAATGATATCTATTACCTAGAATTGCTACGAGGATTTAGGAAGATAATGTATGTACAGTACCTGGTCTATGGCAACATCTCTATACATTTAATGTTTCATTCCCTGTGTCCAGTTTGGGAGTTCTAATTTGTAGCATGAAAATAAAGGGAAAAATGTATGATTCAAAACTTTATAGAAGTGATTGTGAAATGAGGGTAGTAGTGGGAGTAGGGTCATCAAACCAAATATTCAAGCCCATATTCTTTTGCAATGATGCACATGGGGAGGATGTGGCCGTGTTTCTAGAGAGATTTTTTTTTTTTTTTGGTGAACTCTCTATGCAAAATATTTTGTATTTTTTCAATGACTTCTTTCTTTCTTCTTTCCTTTTTCCTTTCTCTTTCTTTCCTTTCTTCCTGTCCCAACGTTTAACAGCACCCTTTCAAATTCTCTATCCTGCAACTCTGTGTGTTACATTTCAAAGACATAGCAAAAACCGACCTCCAGGAATTGAAATTATCTTTTTCCCATTAACCACCCATGGCTGGACCTGATTAAATCATTGATCTCGACTGAGCTTTATAATATACACCCTCCTATTCTAGATTGGCTTGTGACTTGCAGAAGAGATTTTAGGTGATTTTCTATGTATTTATAGAATCTTATTTCCCCATGAAAGAGATTTTTAAATAAAACCATAAACAGTTTCATAATTGGAAAAATAGTCAGTACAAAGCAGTTTTCCAAAATCCACTCCACAACCCTCAGGGATCCAGTGCCATCACGTCAACTTTCTCCAAATTAAATTTAAAATGACTTAAGAGCCAGATTGGCAGGGGGCCCAGCATTCTCCATTTGTGTCAGTCATCTCCCGCACCCCACAAGGTGCTTAGAGCCCGTTCTCTTGGACACCTGAAAGCTACTCCTGGTGTTGGTTAGCCTGCTGTTGCCATCCCTCCTTGACTATCCAAAGCCCCCTGAAGGCCCTTGTCCACTCCATCTGCCTGCTGTTGCTGGCTCCATTACAGTGAAATCTTGCTGGCCCCAGGCCACTATGGTCCATCAGAAGAACACAATCTCCCAACTAGATGGGGTTCAGGCATTCACCCCTGATAGAACTACAAATACCACTCCTCTTCCCAGTCCTGGGGACTCCATCTCAGGGACAAGGACATATCCTCTTTACCGCTTGAAATACAAAGTGATCACTTTGCTTCTTCTACCTCACTATGCAACTTTGCTTTTGCCTGGAATAGTACCAACTCAGCACGGGGGCTCTTGGCTTTATGTAGGTGAGAAGATATTAGCAGTAATGCATGTCTCTAATTAATAAGAAATTTAAAATTTTTAAAAAATAAATGCATTTTGCTTGTTAGTTAATGTCTTTATCAGTCAGGGCCCTGCAGGAAACAGATGGCACACTCTAGGAGTGATTGAAGAGAAAACGACTATTTATAGAATTATGGATAGAGTTAAGGGAACCAACAAGGTTGGTGATGCCCCCCAGGGACTAACAAAAATAGGAAGCCATTACCACCCTAGAGTTACAGGGGCAAGAGAGGGGCTCTGTTCCCAGACCCCAGAGAGAGCTACGGTTGTGGGAGAGGGGCTACCTGACCAACGCTGTGGAATTTATCAAGGAAACTGACCTGGCAGGGAGGTGGGGTAGGGGTGGGATATATTTCCTGACCTCTTTCCTCCTGACTTCCTGTCAGTGCCTCACATTGGCTCAACCCAACCAGAAGCCAGCGGTCCAGTGAGCCCAGCTGATGCAGCACCGTAAAGGCCAGCCTCAGGGCACAGAGAAGGATGGAAAGGGGAGAAATATGGATCTGGAAGAGCAAACCGAGGAAATCACCAGAGGAACATCTTTTAATGCAATAGAAAATACAAAATGGATGAAAAGATTGAGTATTAAGGGAAATAAAGGATGGGCGCCAGTCAGCAGAAAAGGTAAGGGAGGAAGGGATGAATTGATTCGTGAGAGACAAGAGACTCTCTTTTTCTGCCTGCTTCCCCAGGGTGGAATCTTAGCAGTTGCAGCTAAATAAGTCCTCTTTTCATTATACTCATGTAAAGAAGAGCCCCTTCGCCTAAAGACCTCACCTTCCAATCCACAATTAGAAATGCAGAGTTCGATTACTGGTTGAAACACCTTCAGACCTCCTGCAACCAGGCACTCAAGCCTCAAATATAAAGACTAGTGTCTTGCACATTTCCCGTCATGCCACTGGGGAAGGGAGGGAGGAGTGTTTCAGTTATCACCTACCACATAACAAATCACTTTAAAACTTTGTGTAAAGCAACAGTGATTTATTATTTCTCATAGTTCTCTGGGTTGACAGGGCTCACCTGGGGCGATCTTATGTTCCATGTCGTATAACTAAGGTCACTCATGTAGCTACATTCAGCTGGGAGCTTGGTTGGGGTAGGAACGTCCAAGTTGGCCTGTCATCCTCCAGGGTTTCTCTGTGTGTGGCCTCTCAACATCCTCTCAGTCATCTGACCTGGGCTTCTTTATAGCAGGGCAATGATCTTCCAAGGGGTGTTCTAGGAAGACAAGTCTCAACGTGCAAGCATTCATCAAGCCTCCACTTGCATCATGCTTGCTAATGTTCCATTGGCCGAGGAAGGTCACACAGCACATGACCAAACTCAAGGCATCATGGGAAAGGACTACAGGAGGGCACAAATACGGGGAGGTATAGTCAATTCATCAGGGGACACTAATGTAAGTCTATCACAAAAAGTGAGAGAATCTGATCCCTGAGGAGCAGGAGGGGGCATCACCAAGGTGAAATGGTGCAGAAAAGCATCGAGAAATCAAATCTTGCTAGGCTCATCCTGTTACCTTAGTTTTATGAAGGTAAACACATAACATGCTCAGAAGTTTGCTGCTGTGAGCATGGGCAGCGCTGTTTCCACGCTTTATGAGGGTTTGTTTAATGTGGAGTAATAATGCACTTCTTTATCCAGGAGAGTCATTATTGGAGCTCTCAGGTAGCAGCCTGCTCTTTAGGTTTGGGGAAAGGGAAAGAGGTGTCTTGGGAAGGAAGGAGGAGTGCCGGAGGGAACAGGAGGATGGAGATCGAGGTCATTTTGCACAGGCTGAGGACTCAGCATACAACCAGAGTCCAGCATCTCACCTCCAGCTCTGGATCTAGGAAAATGGAGCTTAATGGAAATCACAGTTTTGTTAAGTTTGACAAAATCCGAGACATTTATTTAACAAGTAGGAAGCGTTCTGTTCATAAATAGTTTGTAATCCTGAACATTTTGAGTTTGGAGGAGATCCCCAGAAAGTATTCCTCCCTCATTTGTGATGTAATGTCACTCTGCTCCTTTCCTCCCAGCCAGGTTAAGGGTAGTGGCTGTGGGTGTTCTCAGATTTCCCTCAGTCCTGAAGGGGTCCCAAGGGTGTGGGTCTAGCGAGTCAGTCTCACGTTGACTCACTAACTATAAACCTGAAGGGGGTCTTAGATGCACACATGGACAATCCCCATGTGTACTGATGTAAAATTGTCCTGTCTGTTCACGGGGTAGGGGGTGCACTCTGGAGCTCACTTAGGGGACTCTGTGTCTCTCCCTAGTGTCTCTTTCTGTTCCAACATGTCCCAATATGACCTTATGCTTTCTATTTGCCCTGGAGTATCAGATGCAGAGTAAAATGTGTAAACACATAAACCATAGCTATGAAGGATGCAGATTGAAAGTTTTCAGATGAATACCAGATTTTAAATATCCAAATGAAGGTTAAATCAAAATAATCCATTTCAGACACTGCCTTTTGGACCAATTTATGAGCCACGCGTGGAAATCGGTCTTTTTATTTTATATTTACAAAAGCAAAGACTCAAAACGGCATTACCAACCTTGATCACTAAACTTATTTATCTGAATAACTCTTAACTCTTCCTATTATTTGAATCTACCTGCAAAGAAAAAAAGCTAAGCCATAACTTCGGGCTGGGGTGAAGTTGGGGGACTGCAAAGAATGTCCCACAGGCACTAAAGGCAGTTCAGAAAAAGAATTTTAAAAATTGATTTGAAAAATAGTTTGAAGAAGGATATCACTGTTGGAATAGTTAGAGCCTTATACGTTGCCTAGTTCAATAGGGATAACATACATTTATGTTTCAAGTACCGGTATGTTTGTCTAAATACTTTTTTTCTTTACCTTAAGCCACATTTCTTTTTGAAGATTGGCACCTGAACTAACAGCTGTTGCAAATCCTTTTTTTTTTTCTTCTTTTCCCCAAAGCCCTTCAGTACATAGTTGTACATTCTAGTTGTAAACCTGAAGTCACATTTTGTTAAAAAGCTAAAAGATCTGTGTCAGGCAGCCTCTAAAAGTCCCACAATGCTCTCTGGCTGCTAGTATTCACATCCTTGAGTGGGACTAGGACCTAATAAATAGAATACAGCAAAGGCGATGGGAGGCTATTTCTGAGATTAGATTACAAAAAGACTGATTTCCTTCTTGCTTGTGATCTCTTATACATTCTTTCTCCTTCTCCTGAAACCTTTGCTCTGGGGGAAGTAAGCTGCCATATTTTAAGCTACCCTCTGGAGAGGCCCATTTGACAAGGAACTAAGGAAGGCCTCTAGCTAACAGCCAATGAGAGTCCCAGTCCAATAACCTGTGAGGACCTGAATTCTACAACAGCAATGTGAGTGAGCTTGGAAGCAAACCTTCCCCAGTCATGCCTTCGGATGAAAGCTCAGTCCTGCCAATGCCATGACTGCAGCCTTGTGAGAGACCCTAAGACAGAGGATCCAGCTAAACCATGCCCAGATTTCTGACACACGGAAACTGTGAGATAATAAATGTTGTTTATAATAAATAATAAATGTAAATGATAGTAAATGTAAATGTTGTTTTAAGACACCAATTTGGGGGTAATTTGCTACATACTAGTTAATAGTTAATACAGGATAACTAGTATGGCATCATCAAGGAAAGAAACATTTCTTTCTGCCATTCTCTGCCTGTAAAGAACATTATTCCAGAGGCCGGCTCCATGGCAGAGTGGTTAAGTTTGCGCGCTCCACTGCGGCGGCCCAGGGTTTGGATCCTGGGTGCGGACATGGCACCACTCATCAGGCCACGTTGAGGTGGCGTCCCACATCCCACAACTGGAAGGACCTGCAACTAGGATATACAACTGTGTACAGGGGGGGTTTGGGGAGATAAAGCAGAAAAAAAAGAACATTATTCCAATAAATTTATATAAAATTTAACATGAGATTTTTACATATTTAAAGATTCTAAAATGTGAATGAACAAATCTCTTAAGGGGACTAAATAATCAGCAGGAACAACTCTCCCAGGAAGTTCTGGTAAGCTGAGTATGGTGGTCACCCACAGCAATGCTCATTGTTAGTATCATAGAATGTTGAAATTCATCTTTGGGGCAAAGACCAATTTTGATTCAATACCTCCCTTTTTAGATCTCCACTTCCTCTTGAAAGGGAAAATTATTTTTCCCTAACTTCATCTTAAAACATTTTAAAAAATCAATTTTCATCAACAGAATATACTGGAATGGCTTCCAGAGAGGATATTAATGAAAGCAATCACATAAACAGAATCATATCTTCTCTGAACAAGTCTTATTTCATGCTTGAGCTCATTCCACATCCTTTGGCGACAGCCTCTTTTCCAGGAGTAGCTCTAAGCCTGCGTCATTATTGAGAGATGACCATGTTGGCCCATAGCCAGTAGCTTGTTTGTAGGATCCTTTCTCTCCCTCTCCGGCCAGCAAGTTCATCCGACTGAAGCTGTCTGGTCCGACAGTGCGGCAGCTGGATGAAGTCATGGCTGTGATTCAGCCTGGAAACAGCCCATGATGGTTTCTCACAGGTTTGGTGAATGACTGTCCATGAAAGGGAGGTCTCACCATCTGAAAGGAATTGTATTTCTTGGGGTGAGGCTTAGAGGATACGTACAAGTTGAATTTCTTTCCCACCCTTTCTTTCACTAATGGCTCGTTAAATAAACTGAGTTTTTAATGACAGAGTGATTTCCCTGCAGGTCTGAGAGTTTGTCAAAAATGTCCAATTTATAAACCCAAACCAAGGAAGTTTACATTATGGGTATATGTCTTGGCAGATTACATGTAGAAAAAAAATTACAGACATGAGGCCCCCTTGTACAGTCTGCAGCTAGAGTTCAGATTGTGCCAACATTTCCATTACGACCCATAATTCTAAAGATCAAATGTGAATAAGGAAGAGAATACCCCACAGGGATCTAGCCATTTCTGAGAAGGGTAGCTTGGTAATTTTCCTGTCTCAGACTTGGATGCACATCTTCACACAAGTAAGAATAAAGATCAGATTTCAAGAGCACGCAATCCATTTTGAGTGAGCGATGAAACTCCTGATTTCTGTTGATGTAATTCTGGTGATTTGCATTTCTGGCAGTCAACAACACTGCCAGGCCTTCTGGGCCAGCCACTGTGGGAAACTTCCACAGTTTTCTATTGAATTTCTTATATGAGAACTTTTTTTTTTTTGAGAGGAGCTAAGAAATCTCTTTTACTGGGCAACCTAAAGACACTGGTAGAATCATTTGGAGCTGCATCAGGGTGAATAAAATGTCTCTGGGACCTGAAGACAGCTCTCTGTTGTCTGAATTTAAATGAACGTGGGCCCTCAACAAATGCTCATCTGATTTAGACCACTGATGTCAACCCAGCTTTGTCTTGGGGTGGCCGGCCAATAGCAGGGTGCCTTGTCTCAGACAACCAGCAGCCCCTTCTCTAAGAACTGGAACTCTGCTTGGCTGGTAAAGTTCACTGATGATGTGTGGGTTTATTGCTGTACATGAGGACAAGAGGGGAACGTGCCAATCAGAGCTGGAGGATTTAGAGATGATAGGATGTACCTAGGGGCCAGTGGGGTAGCAGATTGTATTTGTGTTCCTAATTCTTAATTCCCTTCTTGTAATGGAATTACACATTCACATCCTTTGCTATGTGAGATTGCAGTGCCTCTCAGGAGAGAAAGATTATCCCTGATCTATTGACTTTGGTCTTGGCCATGTGACTTGCTTTGGCCAATGGAATGTAGGTAGAAGTGAAAGGGTGTCAGTTCCCAGCAGACATCTTAAATGGTGTTGTGCATTTCCACTCACTCCTTTTTTTGATGTGCTTCTGTCATCATCCATAAGAAGAACATGCCCCGGGGCGCTGCTGGCCCCAGAATAAAAAGAAATGTGGAGCAAACCTGAACGCAAGTGGAAGCTTGGAGCTGAACCCAGTTGAATTACAGCTAATCTTCAGCTCCCTGAGCTAGAAATAAATGTCAATTGTTCTAAGTCATCAAGTTTTGGAGTCATCTGTTACACAGAACTATTTCAGCAGAATCCTGATTAACATACCTGGACTCTTCATCTTCCCACGTTCAAATAGTAGGATTTAATTGTATCTGAAGAGGCCATTAGTTATCATCTATCCCTATCCCCTCATGATAGCACCAAAGCCATGTCAGTGAGATGACAAGCTTCTGGCAGTGAGGTAACAAACTCCTGAGGTACAGGTGTTAGGTAGCAGAGTCAGGCCCTGATCCCAAATCTGTATTTCTCATATCTGATAAAATAAGTTCTTAATTTTACTTAGGTAACACGTTTCCAACCAAGCAATCACGTGTTTTATCCATATAATATAAACATTGGGTATACATTGTAGTAAAAAATAACCAAGGCAATCTATAGACAGATCAAGCCAGGAGGCACCATGATTGTGTACTAGTTTCGGAAACTCCTCCCACGAAGTTTTCTCATCAGCCCAGACATAATATATATATTTTCAAACATGAAGCAGGTGTCTAGTTCCTTAATTCCAATGCTGGATGGGTGAGACAGGAAGAAAAACATTCTATGAGAGACTGACTGTTGATGTGGCCTATTCCATAGCCACCACTTACAGAGCCTCAGTTACAAAAATAACTGTTAGCTCTTCATTTCTGTTTCATTGCAGATCTAGATAGTAAGAAAAACTATTATCTTACCATTTCCCTAAAGATCTTCTACAGTAGGCAGATTTGGATGGAATAAACCTGATCCTACCTGGTGGTAGCAAGATCTTTTGCAATTCTTTATTTCAGTGTCATTAAGAAAACGTCTGATACTATTCAGCTAATTTGATTTCTCTTCATTTTCATAAATACATGGGGAAAATTTCTAAGAGTGTTTAACTGCCATCTGTCTACCATAAACTTATCATCCTATAACTTTTCATTGCATGGCTTTTTTCTACAGAGTTTAAAAGATTTAAGGAAAGTAGTTCCAAAGGACACTCTCTTCTTCATTTTAAAGCTGGCTTAAGCTGACCTTCAGAGGGAGCTTGGCCAATGAAGAGCCTTACAAGGTCAGGATATAGTTCCCTGGAAGGGGACATGAGTTGGGAGATTAAGTCCCTTTCTCTTGGCTCCATGTCCCACAGCTTCTCTCCACCTGCCTGTGAGTGGGGCAGTACACAAGTGTACCATGATAGCGGTAAGTTATAAATTACACAGATCTGACTAGCTCTCCCTGCCACTCCCCACCAGCACCCCCCCACTCAGACCTCAGTTCCCATACTCCACACTGATTTTGTGAGTGGTTGGCATTTCCATTTTATTGTATGCACTGCCTTGTAGCTGTCCTTCAGAGACTCTGACAAATCCAGACATTCTAGTCTATGGGTATCAGTCAGAATTCTAATGCGATAGAGTTGGCACTCTCAAAAAAGGAAAGTTTGAGGAGGGTTTATTTATAACGTTGGTATCGCGGAACACAAAGGATAGTACAGTAACCCGTAACTAGTAGCAACCAGATTGTTACCACTTCCAGGCCTGAAGGGTTGACGGAAGGAGACAGTTACTGGAATCAGGAAGGGGTGAGTGAGTCTTAGAGTGTCAGAGAGTTGGCCATCTGGAAAAGGTGGTTGAAGGATACAGCCAGACTGACACAATGTTTGAGGGAGGGAACTAGGGGCATAAATACCCTGACCTCACCCTCCTTTCTTTCTAATCTTCTGCAGATGCTCTCCATTGGCCAAACACAACTGAAAACCAGAGGGCACAGGGGCTCTGTTCATGATATCTAGACTCGCAGGGTCCTGGCAGAGAGCAGGGAAGAGAAGGGTGGAGGGTGGAGATGAAGGGACACAGGGAAGATATCTGATTAGTGGATTCACTGATGCATGCTGACTCTCCGCAGGTCCTTGGAGACATTTGAGTGCATAAAATGCTTTTAAACCAGTCAAGTATAACTCGTACCTGGTAGTAAGACTTTTCGTTCTTCAATTATTGATGCTAGTATAAATCACATGGCTAATTCTACAGCTCTTGCAAATATATTTGTTTGCAAATCTCTCCCATTTTCCCCCAGATATTTTACAGTTGGGGTTGGGTAAAGATTACGTGGTTTAGGGTGTGCAACATGACCGTCCCTGCCAGGACCATCATGTAGTCCCCTAACTGACAGACATCCCAGGGTACCATGTCAGTCTCTTAGATGGACTAAGATTTTCACTGAAACTTCTAGAGATGCGTGTTTTGTGTTGCTGAGCCTTATAATAACCATGCAAAATTTGTATAAGACATTCTTGAATTTTAGATTTTGCTTTTGTACCTAGAAGTCAATACTCCTTCTAGATAACAGCACAGAAACACATTCAGATGTCCCATCTATCGCTTTCAATGAAGGTTTAATAAATGCAGAGGGAAAAGCCCTGAAGGGCCCTTAAAAAATATCAAGGAAACAAGAGCTCACAGTCTTTTCTGGGACAAAGTCAAGTTGAGTAGACATCGAACTATTCCCTTCACCTCCTGACCTACAGTAATACAGCAATATCTGTGAACGACTCCTAGAAAATACAACACTTAATGGGCAAACACTGCTGAGTTCATCATCTACTGTGACAAACATGCTGCCACAAGGGGAGTGTCCCTTGTCTTCCTGCTGCAAAGGTTCAGGATTGCTAGATGTTGACATCAGCAGACAGAATCAAATATCATATTCCAAATTGGAGTTGGGGTAGGATTAAATGGAATGAAGATAAAAATGTGCCAGTGTCAGAGTCTGCACACACAAATGGTCGGTCCTAAGGCACTCTTGGTAGGTGTGAGGTCCATAGAAGATGTCAGGCGTCATTTGGAAATGATTATTACTGAGTGTTGTGGGGCATTCAGATTCAGAATTTTGATGACAAGTAGGAAAGATGTTCATTGTCATGTGTCCTTTAAGCATGCCTTGAGTACCTTTGTCCCCAGCACTGTCTATTTAGCAATGAGAGAGGCCCAAGAAGTAGGCTCCATGCGTGCTCTAAGGAGACAAGAGAGAGGTTGGTGGTAAGGAAATGTATTTACAAAACAGACTGAGGACGGGAATACAAGTGAGACATGTAGTCATTCCTGCCTTAGAAATGCATTCTACGCAGGTGAACCAAGCCAAGAAAAGGTATTGGAGTCAGTGGATGTTGATGAACACGATGTACACGGATGGCGAGTGGTGGGAGGAAAACATGTGTGTATTAGTGTATACAATACAGTACTATTGTACAGTACAATACAGCACTACTGTCTACAAGTGTCTTTATATGCATTGTGTAAAAAATAGGAACTAATAAAGGGGCCTGAGAGCTGCCCCCTTTCCCATTCTTCCTCACTATTTCCTATAGTTCTTTCAAAGAGGCAGTGCTAGTCCCACACTCCTCATGCAAAAGGAAATTGAGCATAACAGGAAGATTAAAGGCTTGTTTGTTTTTTTTTTAAAGGTTCCGGATGGCCATATTCTTTCCTTCGTGCAAGCCAAGGGAACATTTCTCAACACTTACCCCTATGCCAACCACAAGTCCTAAATCTGATTTTCTTCTGAATCCAATTTTTACAGAAGAGCATACCCGAATGTTACTCAGAGAGTACCATCAAGGTGCCTGCCGGAGGGTGGCTGTTTCACAGACCTCCAGCTTCTCATGTCCTTTGAGACCTCATGAGTGGGCCTTGAAGCAAGTATGAGAACAGTTTTTTAGCTTTATAAATAGATGCAAATAATAATATTATATAATATGGAAGCTGGAAATGGATGGCTAATGTATACATGTATTGTTTTAATAGAGATATTTTAAATAAAAATTAGCACTTAAGGGAAAAATATTTCTGTCTTTTGTACATAACTTTGATGAGTTCCGGCTCTTTCCTTTAACCTGAGTGAGTCAGTTCAGGGGTCTGACACTTTGGGATATAAAATGGTCTTCGGCAAATAAACAGTCCAGGACAGTATAACCGGACCTGTCTGCAGACTCTCTTACTACCCATGGGAATCTTTCTATGTTTAATAGTCACTCTCCACTGACAGAACTCTCAAGATCACAGAGCATCTTTACTGGCAATGAGGGAAGAAAGGTCCCCAGTTTCCCAGACGACTGTTACCCAGAGAATTGAGGGGAGGAAAATGGTGGGTATGTAGATGATTTGTATTACTACAGTCCACTCTCAGTTGTGAATGGAGATTTTCAGATGGGGAATGAAAGGCAAGAAATGCAGACTAAGCTAGTCTGCTTAACAACACCTTGTGTACTACAAAATATTTTCCCTAGAAATTTGATGGCTCTTACTGATTTAGGCTTTCTTAAAATATTGAAATACAGTTTCTAAAGTTAAGACAACAAATGAGTGCCTTGAGCTGATCCAGAAATGGCATGTGGATAAGGTTAGAGGTAGGTATGCATTTGTAAACATACAATCAGATAGGAAGCAGATAACGAGTTTCCCTCATTCAGAGGACCGCATTCTTGGGGGGAACCCGTATGTATCTCAGAGAAACAGCTGTGACAATGAAGACTGAGTTGGGCAGAAACGCTTTCGGTGAGGAGTCAGTGCCCAGCAATTTACCAGTCTGAAGCTAGAGCTAGAGATCATAATATTCCAACACCTGCCTTGGCTGGGTCCTTGTTCACAACAGTCATGGGCAATACGGCGACTGAGTGTTACAGAAGTGAGATTTCAAACATGGATGTTCTTCTGAACTTTAGCTTTTAAAAAGGTTGGTCCTGCCCCCTGTTTATTCCGGAGAAAGGAGTCCCCAAGAATTATTTGATAGGATTCAGCAAAGCAACCAGACGTTTTGGTAGGGAGGGGAAAAATGAATGCATTTGTCCTAAAAATCACATAATCATAATATTCAGATAGTTTATAGGCTATTTCAGCATTTCCGTTCCTACTGTGTATTGTTTTGAAGTGAATATTTAGTCCAGGTATTTCACAGCCTGACTATGTGGGCCGCTTTGAGGCCTTTCCCTCACAGACCTGAAGCTCTTGGCAGAGGGTCTTGGGAACACCCGCTTCTGGGGTTCATCAGGAGATGGGCTTTAGGTACCGCTCACAGGCAGGTTCTATGGTAATAGCCCTCAGACTTCAATCTCTTACAACTCTGTGTTCATTACGGGCCTTCGGAAAAGTAAAGGGAGCTTGAGCCACAGTTTATCAGGAGGTGGTCTTCTGATCAGCAAATCCCCTGCCACATCTCCGGAAGTTGGGTCATGAGCTTTACAGAACCAGCCTCCACCCACCCATTCATTTGGGAATTTTGGAATTATATGTAACTAAGTAATATGCTTTTCTTGGATAAGGAATCAACTAATTGCTTATTTTCCTTGGTGCTTTGCAAATCTGACTAATGTTGACTCAGGTAGATATTATAAAGTTATTTATGCTGTGGGTGATAATTACTTGCAAACACACTTGGAATTAGAGTGAAGCTTCAACAAGTTTATACAATTCAATTATCCAGCTCTGGGTAATGATCTCTCCCTCTCCTTTTAAAAAATGTTATTAATTGTTCTTAGTTTACTGTTAATGAAGATGGTTTCTTGAGTCTTCTCCAGCTCATTACACAGGTCATCAGTGGGGAAGGCAGAGGCAAGGGTAATTTATATTTCTTTTTGAAATACAAATCTGTGATGGCTTGAATCTTCCCTTCACAATAATTTATATGTAGAATATATTGAATGGCACCAGGTTTCGCTAGTAGTAATTAAGGATAATAGTCATTATCTCACCAAGCTCAATAACCACTCACTGCTTGCTTTATATACTTTTATTGAAATTTAAAAGTCCTGCAATTCTTTATTAAAAAAACTAAAATTTCTAGGAGAAAATTGTCTACATGTTGTGAATGAATTTATTATTAATTAATTGCCAGTACATCTTTGCTACTATTGAACATGCCACACACTACTTTTAGAAATGATACATACTTTAATCATATCTTTTAAAATGTTAGTCCTAAGCAATTGACTTTTCTTTGGGTAACAGCAGATTATTTTTCCCCACCCAAGATTTTGGCTTGTATCTCAAAATATTTTAAAACTGAGCTTTACCACCAGTCACAGTTTCCACAGGAAACTACCTCTGTGGTGAAATAACTTACAACACACATTTTTTGCACAGCACTACCCATCAATATTGATTTTCATTTAACTTTTTTTTTCCCTAACAGAGAATTTGAAATAGCATTTCCTTGGGAAAATTACTCGGGAATGTGTATGAACAATCAAATTAGTGGTATTTTTAAGTTTTATGAAACCTAAGTGCACATGCACTAGACAGAAACCTTTAGGCATTTGAGATTAATGCTGTGCCAGATTCGATCACTGTAAAATAAAAAGAAAAATGTAGCTGGAATAAGAAGTATGGTGTATATGTATGTGTGTGTGTGTGTGTGGGGGGGTGGTTTATAGGGAAACAATTTTGGTGGGAAGGAAAGAAACCCCACAGCTGTTAGCGCTCTTCTTGACCTTGGCAAACTGTATATTCCCCAAATACGGCCAAAACAGTATCTCCCATCTCACGTGCTCTTCCACAATGTGGCTTTGATACTCCTCCAATCACAAGGTGGGGACTATGTCCCTGCCCCATGAAACTGGGCGTGCTATTGGAACTATTTCAACCAATAAAGTATGGCAGAAGTGACATTATGTGGCTTCTGAGGTTAGGTCATAAAAGACAATTCAGCTGCTGCCTTGCTCACTGCAACACTAATGCTCACAGTCCTAAGCCTCCATAGAAGCCGACTGACTACCCGGGAGTCCCCATGCTTTAAAGAAGCTCAAATTAGCTCACGTGGAGGGACCATGTGGAGAGGCCCTGAGATTTCAGAGAGAGAGAGAGAGATGCCCAGCCAAGTCCTGGCTGCTCCAGCCCCGGTCGTTCTAGCTCAAGTCAGTCTGACTGCAATTGCACCAGAAATTTCACGCCAGAACCACCCAGCAGAGCCCTTCCTGAATTCTTGACTTGCAGAAACTAGAAAAGATTATAAAAAGATTGTTGTTTTAAGCCAGAGTTTTGGGGAGTGATTTGTTTTGGAGCAATAGTGACTGGCACGCAGGCACACTGGCTCAGGATGAGGCATCTGAATGGAGTGGGGAGGGAGAGGGACGGCGAGGGGGATGAGGGAGGTTCATAGCTCTGTCTCCCTCCCTATTTTCACTATGTTTCCTCAGGGCTCTTCTGCCTCCACATCTGGTTACCAGAGAGTCTGTCCTTTTATTCCTGCATTCTGGCTTTCTTCAGTGAGAAAGTCCCTGCCCTATGCTGGCTGGGAGCCTCTTCTCCTACAGGCATAAGACCAAAGTGACAATATCTCTGTAAGCCTCCTTGAGACCTCAAGTGGCAAAGTAGCTCAGAGAACCAGTTGAAAGAACATGCTTCATCAAGCAGCTGGGGCACCTCCACAAGACTTGCTTGAGAAAGGAGCAGTCCTTTCCCTCAGGGGCTCATAGTCCTTGTAAGACAAGTAGACACATAAATCAATAGTTGCCTTGAGGGAAAGTGCTAGATGGAGGTATGTACAAAGTACTGCGGGAACACAGAGGAGTCAGGCACAAGATAGCTGTCTGTATTGTGTCCTGGCCTAGGCAGGTTGCCACAATTCTCTATCTCCTCCTCCTCCACCTCCTCCTCCCAGACCACTAATTAAATTGCTTCTTCCCAAATATGGAGAGATTCTTTAGAGTTTCCAGTAAATTTCAGAATTCTAATATGGAAGCTATATCTAATTCTCAGACAACAAGGGGAGCAAAGGATGATCAAAATATATTTAGTGCAACAAATATTCAGGTGTTCCTCAGCTGAGATCAACTCATTTCTGAAATATTTTTTTTATCTCCTCCTTCCTCATAGGCAATAATAAATGGTTGTTGAACTGATTTAAACTCAGGTGTAACTAGCACATTTACAGAGTTATACAATCCCTTATCCATAAAAGACAAGCATATGGTTATGAAAATAAGATTAGAGCTCTCATACTTAGGTTATATAAGAAGGAAAAGCAGCATATGTGGTTGGGGACACTATATAGAGAGATTAATGATGGTAAGGAGAAAATGTTTTGAAAACTAAAATATATTCCAAATTTTTCAGCAAAGAAAGCTAAGTACAAATCAGCCCTCTTCACGCTAAACTTTGTTTGCACTGGGTAAAGTGCAACTTCCTGTTTTGAAGAAAAAGTTTTAGTAGGTTCACAAGGTCTCTTGGGGACTCACTCATCTCCTACCAGCGTAACATTTGAACAATTTTAAATGTAAATTAGGGAAAATATGGATTGGATTTCATTTGAAACACACTTAAATGAGAAAGAAAAAAATAGATTTGAAAATTATTGCAACCATTTGAGAACTCCAGACCCTGGTCAATTTCCATTATCCTACATGAGCAGGAGGCCTGCCAGGCCCTGCAGCTGAGCCTTCATTCCTCTGTCAGGACAATGGGCATCAGCTTGGCTTCTTAGCCTCACTGCAAACAAATACTCAGTTATGGCTCATCTCCCTTAATTCAGACTCTTTCGGGAGACAGTCTCTCTGAATTAGTGAAAGAGTACAAAACCAGAATACTTGGAAAGAAAGACTGTTCTATTTCTTTGGAGTGTAATTAAGAACACTCACACATCTAACCAACAACTGTTTTCTTGTGAAGTGTCCTCACACTTGAGAGTGTATCAGAATCCCCTGGAGGGCTTGTTAAAACACAGACAGCTGGGACCCATCCCTAGCGTTTCAGATTCAGTAGGGCTGAGGCCAGGCCTGAGAATTAGCGTTTCTAACAAGTTACCAGGTGACACTGATGCTGCAGGTCTGAGGACCACACTGAGAACCACTGGCCCAGTGGGCAGACACAGTCTTGGGCCTCCTTTGAGGGGAAGTATAGCTGCATACTTTTCATTCATATATTCACTCATCGGTTCAACAAATTGAACACATTGCTCCCTCTATGCCCACATAATGGGTTAGATACAATTGCTTTACAACGAATGCGCCAAGGTTTCTTAAAATAATTATTTTACTTAAGCAAGATGAAAATGCTTTCACCTATTCTTGTTTACACTATAGTATTTTCCTTAGCGCATTCTTTCTTCAGAAAAAGTGCAGAGGCAAACGTCAGCCTGACCTAGATTAAATCATTGTGCATTAATGGACTCCAATAAAACCTTGCTGCATTTAGTGCAGGAATCTGGTACATTTCAATTTAATTCTGATGTGGGAGCACTTTGCTAGTGCTGAATTCTACTACTTAAATAATCCCTCATCAATTCTTATTTATACTCTCTTAGATGTTTCGTATTAAAATGTGACCAAGGGTTAGTTATTCACGAGGTGAGCTTCAAACTAACAAAAGGCAACGTTGGAATCCCTACTCTGATAAAGGTAGACTGCTGTGCACACTGACTCTCACTAAATACTGACTGCACAGAACGACATGAAATTATAAGGAGGGAAAGATTTCTAATTTAGTCTCATCTCCCTTCCTGGTGTAGAAGTCTTCTCAGATCTGTACATCTCCGATCAGTTTGCTGCTCTGGAAAGGGGATCTCACATCCATCTTTATATCCAGTGCCATTGTTTTATATCCACATTTTTTCATGTGTTCAATCCGTAAGCACAAGCCTGTAGAACAGATGGCTGCCACTCTCTTCATGAAAAAGAAATCCCGTGTTTAATAAAGATGCTTTAAGAAGATCTCAGCAATCAGGGCTCATGTTAAAGGGAAAACATGGACAGGCAGCAGGAGGTAGTGAAAGGAGCATGGGATATGGAGTCAAAAAGCCTGTTTGAATTGTACCTCTGCAACTAACTTTCTTTACGGACCTTCTCTGACTTTTCACTTCTTTATCTTTAAAAGTAAAAATAAGAAAAGTTCTTGTGCAGTTTGGAAAAAAATTTAAGCTAAAATTACAGCAAATTATGAAAATGCTACTACAAATAGTAATTACAGAGTTAAGTTTCATTACATGTGTTGGCCTTTGTCAATGAAGATGATGCTTCTACTATTTTTGATTGATGTTTTTTGGACTGTACTTAGTTATCCACAGTATTCAGATAGGTCCTCTTGGTTTGGCTTCCAATGGCTACTACTTGACCACGAAACAGGGTCAATCTCACTTGACCTAATCCCAAAAAGAAATCCTTCACTCTAACCTCCTTAATGCCACGCTTTATGGCATACATTATCCCAGGTAACAGCCAAATGGACCTCAGAGATGGCAGCATTTGTGTCTGTTGGCACGATTTAGACTAAAAGGAAACCAACGTCATCTGTTGACTGGGTCCTCAATCTATATGTATTAGTTTGCCAGGGCTGCCATAACAAAGTAGCACAGACCGAGTGGCTTAAACAGCAGAAATTTATTTTCCCACAGTTCTGGAGGCTGGAAGTCTGAGATCAAGATATTGGCAGGGTGGTTTCTTCTGAAGCCTCTCTCATTGGCTTGCAGACAGCAACCTTATCCTTGTGTCCTCACATTGTCTTCCCTCTGTACGTCTCTGTGTCCAAATCTCCTCTTTTTATAAGAACTCCAGCCATATTGGATTAGGACCCACCCTGATGATCCCATTTTAACTTAATTACTTCTTTAAAGACCCTATCTCCAAATACTGTCGCATTCTGAGGTAGTAGGGGCATCCGAATTTGAGGGTTATACAACTCAGCCCATAACACCATGCATAAGCCCATTCCTTCTGGTTTATCTTAATAGGATGCAGATGGCAATATCCTTATGTGAATCCTTTTTTCTCTTAAATAAAGGTAGTGTTTTGAGCTTGTTCTAGAAGTGGTTTTGACCCCCAGAGGGCTCTTGTATTTACATAATGAAACACAATTAGAATGACATGTTCAAAATTAAATATAAAGTGATTATGAAAGTTGAATACCTGATGTCTGAGCATCCTCAGTGAATCAATCCATAATCATCTATTAACCTGATGATGATGATGATGATAGCTGCATTTATTGAGTGGCAACAATGTGTTGCTCACTGTACCAGGTGCTTCACATATATGATCCAACTTAATATTCTCAACTCCCCTGTTACATTCAGTGTTTTTATTATGTCAATATTACAAATGAAGACTCTAAGACCTGGAGATATTAAATAACAAGACACAGCTAGCCAAACGCTAAGTGAAAATATGAATCACTAGCATCATCATTAGCACTAGTTACATCTTCTAGCCCTTGGAAGACAGGTCTTAATTAGCTTTGAGAGGTCTGTGGACTTCCTGAAATACTATGCAAAATACGGGAGTATATGTACAAGTGCAGAAACAAAAAATTCAAATTTGCTGTCTTGTTAAGAAGTTCAGCTCTGCTCCATAGTCTAAGAAATGTTGATTTATATATATGACAAAGAGTCAAGGTAGCTCTAATCTACCCTCTACCCTTTTTGCTTTCATTGATTGACTCATAGACCCCATAGTCCCTCCTCCAAAAGTTTCTCTACTGGATGCATGACTTCTATTATCCCTTTAGTTTTATTAATTGTTTTATCCTGAGTTTACCCAAATGAGTTTTCTTTCTGTATTATTCAGGACTCTTGCTTGTAAGTGACAGAAACACAACCTACACCAGCTTAAGACCCAGGAAGGGTGGAGCTGGCCCCAGGGACACCAAAAACCAGGGACTTGAACTCTGTCAGGGCCTTCATTCATCTTCTCTCCATGTGTCTTCTTCACTGTCTTCTACTACAGATGGACATTTTCTGTCTGGTAGTAGCCTAGCCATAACTGTTTCAAGTTTATGTCCTCATATTCTTAGGGCCAGAAAGGAAAGAGAGCTCTTTCCTTTCAGCTTTATTTAGAAAAATCCAAGGGAAAGACTGATTAGCCTGGCTGGGAGCATGTGCCTATCTCTTGAGTAATCACTGTGTCCAGGGGAAAGTGGTGCCATGGATGTCCAGGCCTCACTGACATGCTCTTGTCTTGACTAGTTGGGTGGGATATCATGGAGGGTGGCCCCAAAAGAATCACATGATTGAGGTCAGGGAGGTGCAGACCCCTAAGGAAGAGTCATGCTATTAGTAGGAAAAGAAAAGGGAGAGATGGGCCCACAAATACATCTAAGATCCACCACAGTATTGGTTTTAACCAACAGGGGCAATTCTTTCTCTTTCGTGACTCAGAAAAGAGAGTGCAGCAAGAGCTAGGTTGCCTGCAAGAACCTGGACCTAGAATTAAGTTCCAAGTTGACCTGGCTCCTGAATTTGCAAAATTGTTGATTGTCATGTCCAGCCCAATTGAGCGGTATTCATGAACTTTAGTGTTTTACTTATTTCAGCACCCCCAAGTACAGTTGTTAATTATATAGAACATTCCTGTTCTATGATCTCTATAAACATACAAATATCCATTATTTATTGACACAAGTGACTGGCATGGATGGGCTTATTTTGTTATTGGGCACATTCCTTAGTCGCTGAGCATCAGATTGTTACACATGCCTACCTCTCCAATTGAATTGGTTGTGGGAACTTTGCAATGAGACCTTGAACATAAACACACGTTGGGAGAAAAGGTAGAGGGAAGAGGGAAGGCCCTGATGTGGAAAGCTCTGGCTACCCTTGTCTTCCAGATCTAACATTTTCTCCATTCCTTCTCCCCTCTCCGCATCTATTTCAGATCTTGGAATCTCCTCCTGGGAAGCCTTCCTGGACCTTCTGGGCTTGTATTCGGTTCTCTCCACTATACTTCTGGGAGTAATAGTTGGAGAGGAGCTGCCAGACGTTTTAGTTTTAGCTTTGATTCTTGCCATATGCTTTGCCATTTGCCTTTGGCCAAGCCAGTTATTACTCCAATTTCCATAAATATAAAATTAGGTGAATAATAAGCCAACTTTTCTCCAAGATTTACTGCAAGTATACATGAAACAGTATTTCTAACTTTATATGGTGCTATGCTGTATGCATAAGGGGGTCAAAAATGCTAACAGGAAATGCATGTAGTGGTAGAATAAGATATAAGAACAACCATCGAAAAGTTACTATATGTCAGCATTGTACTTTATATGCATTATCTCAGTTGAGCCTGATAGGGACTGTAAATGATAGACATTATTATTTCCTTTCTACAGATGAGTTAACTGATTCCCCATCATCACCCAGCTACTAAGTTGCACAGTCTGGATTTGAACTCAGACCTCCCTGACGCCAAAGCCTTGGCACATAGCAAACTGTTAAGACTTCTAAATAAATTCAAGAACAGTACAGCCCTGTTATAGAGCTCTTCACTCTCCTACGTATTTTCTTAATACTTGGGATCTATTTGACTGGGCCTTCTCCCCTGTGAATTTTGTGCTATTTGGAAGATCTTTCTCAGTCCAACTCCGGAAGCATTTTATGTGGCTCTTTTCCTTGTTTCTCTCAGTAGCATTAAAACCAGAGTCTATTGTTGTATTACTTAGTATCCCATCTTTTCTGTTGGAAGTCTCCCAAACACATTCTTGGATGTGTGAGGAAAATAATTAGGTCCAGACAGACTACAAAACAGCTTGGCTTTTAAAAAATTGCAGAGCATTATCTGGGATTAGAGGTTGGACACATAGACACGATTGGCCATCCTCAGCGTGGTAAATGATTTCTTGGGAAATGACTGAGGGCCTCCTGCCCTGTTGTGCCTTCCCCTACCCCATCCTAGCTGGCCCACTCCACTTTTCGTGACTGAGAATTAAGTCTCTCCTTGTTCCCAAGGTTCAGAGCTGGTGATCACCCAGCCTTCCTGGACCCAGCCCTGGATCGCCAAAGAAAAGGACCAGAAACATCACATTTTTCTTTAAGGCTATTGATGCTACATTTTTCAAGGGCAGCTTTCATCAGTTATGAAAGATGAAAGTAGTGAACAGTCGAGGTAATCTAAACTGTGATCTAAATAGTGGCTATGTATTTCATTAACAAGATGATCGTTGCCTAAGTCAAAAGGTTTGAATAATTCTCTTCATCTCATTTTCATGGTGTTTAAGTTTGGCTTCCAAGGACTTCAGACCAAACACACACAGGGTGGCATATCATACAGCAAAATGAGGTACAGGTTGTATATGCCAGAAGTCTAAGAAAAAAAAATCAAATGAAAACAAGTGTGTTGAGCCAAATAATAAGAAATAAACAGAAATGAAGTAAAGTCACAAACCACGCCAGAAAAGAAACAGAAACCCCATAAGAAAACACACTTAAGGAAATCAACAAAATGCGTAGCCAAAGGAACATCAGGAAGGTTGTTCCCAGATGGCCATCTCTGTTGGGCAGTCTCCCTTCGGGAATGGAAACTCTTTAGCAGGCAGCCAGACTCCACGCTTTGGGCCCAGAGCAGGGCATTGCCTGCGGAAGAGCCTGGGCCTTGTTAACCTTCGGCAGCTTTTAGCGAGCAGAGGGGAAAGGATTCTTTCCTCAAAGCCCAGCGCTTCCTGGGGAGGCCTCATTGCTAAGCCTGCAAAGTTCAGGTTTGGGGAAATGGGGTGTGAAGTGGAGCAATAAGAGGCCTCCCCATTTCCCAGAGAAACCAAGATGCTTAGGAGACAAAACAGCATGTGGTAAAGACTGTGGACTTTGTTGTTCCACAGCACTGGTCTGAGTCCTACCTCCCTGTTCCTTCTGTGACCTGGAGTGATCATTACAGCTCTTTGTATCTCAATTTTCTCATCTGTGAAAATGGGAATGATAATACCACTTATCTAACAAGGTTATGGTGGAAATAAGTGAGATAATGTAGGTAACCAGCTATGTTAGTGATTAGGTGGGGGAGCAGGAAAGGGACAAGAGATTAACCAGAGGATAGTGGAAGTCCTATAAGGCAATGAAGCAATGCTGGCTTGCCCAGAGATCTCTGCCCTGTCAACATTTTAGTCACAGTATTCTTAATTGAAGTTTCTTATGAAGTCTAAGTTTCTCTGAGGAGTAAGTCCTCTGGGACCCTCCCAAGAACCAATTTGCCCTTCCCGGATGTCCTCAGAGTTGTCTGGAACAAATTCCCCACACAAATATGTAGATCAGGTGTGGTGTGGGTTTCTCTGTGACTGAACCCAAAGATCCCGGCATCTCTGGAATTTCCTGGGTACCAGGAGTTGGGTCCAGGGAGCCAGCCACCCAGCATGGCTGGCTACAAAACAGCCACATGCACCAGAGAATGGAAAATAACCACCACTCCTGTGGGGTTTCCCTGAGCTTATCTGAACCTTCACGGTCTCTAGTGGCTGAATCAACATGCAGTATGGGGATATAGGAAAAATAAAGATAAAGTAACGAAAATAAATATTCACTCTGCCTTAATCTTAGCCAATTCCCAAAGGGGCTATTCACATATCTGTTTGTCTCGATTGTCTAGTAGGAGAGGGGACACGGTTCCCTCAAACTGGATGACTCCATCACTGATGGAATATCAGAGGTTTTTTCCATCATATTTTCCCTTTTCTTCCCTTTGTAGGAACGTGGATGCTATCTTAGTCAAGTTTAGATTATTTTCTGTCAAGTAGAAAATTAGTGAAGTGAATAGACAGTTTGGAGTCCAGTTTTTAAAGTCCCACATTGCATATCTACCTTTTGTTTTAGAGGTTGTTGGATGATCAAAAATTATTTCATGCTGCACACAGTATGGGTTACATGGACATTTATCTTCCAACTGTAGCCTTCTTAGCAGCCCTTCATGGTAAAATTGTTAGGTAGGTGAGTTTTTTCTTTGACACTCCTATACCTTCTTTTTAGGCATTCTCCATTTCCTGTCCAAGGCTTTCCTCCTCCTCATGGCCCCAAACATACGCTCCATACTCTCACACCCCAGCTCAGCTAGACTTTCTTTCCTTCGCCTCTCTTTGTACTCAACAAAAATGTATGAGTCTTGAGTCCCAGTCCCTCAATGCCAGGACACATCTTGTTTGGCAAGGTGACAACTAACTAACTAATCTGATCAATGAATTCTATGGGCAATGTTAATGTGTATAATCACTCTTGGGGAATATATTTCCATTTTAACAGGAACTTTCTGCGATCTTGATGTCTTAAGTTAACCCAAAAAAGAGTGGAGATATTTGTCTACTCATTTGGGACGCTGATTATTGCCTTCATAATGCTGATTGTCTGCAACCATCAAACATCTTGAGATGTCCTGAAAAAAGCATCTGTTACATCCCTGGATTGGGATAGTGTGTTTGGACAACATCAATGATAGCTTGGTTGTGCTACAGAAAATAATCCAGAAGCTCTTGTCTTTTCAGGCTTGAACTGTTTTATTTAGACTGTCAGATACCTGTGAGGTTGCTGCCATAAGGGTGGCCTTGAGGATATTACCAGATTCACCACCGGATTTGAGAAATTCAGCCATATCTCTGTCACCAACTAGCTTTGTGGTCCTGGGAGAGTCCCTTCACCTCTCTGAGCCTTGGTTTCTTCCCTTTATAATTAGGAGGGTTGGATTAGGTGCTCTGTAATGTCCTTACAAGCTTGAAAGTTCTCTAATTGTAAAATCCATTGGTGAAGGCTGCTAGGGTGTTGACTGTGTGTGTTGAATGCTGACGTATTTTCAGCGAGGTTACTTCAGGGCATTGCGGTAATATCTCACTGGGAACATTGTTTTTTGTCTGAAGATTGATATCTTGCCACAGAGGGTTCTTTTGCATTGCTCCAAGTACTGCGTTAGAAACCCATAAACAGTGTCTTAATAGTTTTATCTTTCCAAGAACAATTGGATGGCAGTGAGTATTTCTTCTACACATCTTCAGTGTACTTATTTTAGCTTTACTTGATTCCAATCCAAAATTTTTTGGTTAGAGTATTTGTCTTGATTCTTATTTTAGCCAGCGATTTTCTCTGTCCAGTTCAGAAGGCCGCACTATTGGACAACTGCATGGGATACACTTATACTTTTTCAAACTTGGTACTTCTATGATACCTCTCCTACCCCTCAAGCTCCCGAGGTAGTCTCCTGACAATTCCAAACATGTTATCTCCAAACATGAATCATGCACCTATAAGAGTGATTTAAAATGTTTTCTCTAGCAATTCCACTTCTGGGTACGTATCCAAAAGAATTGAAAGCAGGGTCTTGAAGAGTATTGTACATCCATGTTCATAGCAGCTTTATTCACAATAGCCAAGAGATGGAAGCAACCTAATGTTCATCTACGAATGAATGGATAAACAAAATGTAATATATCCATACAGTGCAATATTATTCAGCCTTTAAAAGGAAGGAAATTCTGGGGGCTGGCCCCGTGGCCAAGCGGTTACGTTCGCGCGCTCCGCTGCAGGCGGCCCAGTGTTTCGTTAGTTTGAATCCTGGGCACGGACATGGCACTGCTCATCAGACCACGCTGAGGCAGCATCCCACATGCCACAACTAGAAGAACCCACAACGAAGAATACACAACTATGTACCGGGGGGCTTTGGGGAGAAAAAGGAAAAAATAAAATCTTTTAAAAAAAAAAAAAAAAGGAAGGAAATTCTGACACATGCTATGCCATGGGTAAACTTTGAAGACATTATACTAAGAGAAATAAACTAGTCACAAATAGAAAAATATTGTATAATTCTACTTATTTATATAAGGTATCTAGAGTAGTCAGACTCATAGAAGTAGAAAGTAGAATGGTGGGTGCCAAGGGCTCAGAAGAGGGGGAAATGGGGAATTGTTTAATGGGTACAGAGTTTCAGTTTTGAAAGATGAAAAAGTTCTGGAGACTGATTGCACAACAATGTGAATATAGTTAACACTATTGGACTATATACTTAAAAATGGTTAAGATGGTAATTTTTGTGTTTTGCGTGTTTTACCACAACTAAAAATAAAATAAAATTCTAAAAAAATAATTGTTTTCTGCCACTACCTCAAGTTCAACAATTCTGCTACAAGGGCTTACTCGTTTGTTGTCTAGGCAAGCTGCTGGGAGCTGTCTGGTCACCTTGTTCTCTGTAGCCTGTTTACAATAAGCCTCCCAGGTAATATATTCTGAATGTCAAGTTGAGCTCATAATTTTGATGTTAAGTCTCAGCCGTACAGATCTTGTATTTTTCCCTCTTTATCTCAAGGGATTGCAACTTCGGGAATAAGGCATATCCCAGAAGTGCTCGATATTCTCTTGAAACTTCAGGCATCATCTTAGGAGCTAAGCAAGTAACTCTTCTATTGGAAACATGGACACAGCAATCACCCAAACAGCCCTTCAAAGACTTAAAGGATGGTACATTGTCTGTCTGTCTCGTTCACTTTTTTCACACTTATCTGATGTTCAACAAATGTTGATGTGTGAAAAGAAATGCCCCCAGGGCTGGCTTCAAGGGTGTGCAATCTGTGTAGTTGTACAGGGGCCCACACTCAGAAAGGTCCTGCACTTTGGTTTAATGCCCTGCTGTTACTTTCTTGACCTTCTTAATAATTTTGCCTTTGAACTTGTGTTTTGTTAGTGAAATCTGATGGAACAATGGAGCGTGAGCATGAGTAAAGAAGAAACTAGTGATATGGGTGTTCACTGTTCTTTCTGCCCCATTAGCATGTAGGGTTTGTGATACCCCATGAGCACAGAATTCCAGTGGACCCATGATATGAGTTCAGTGAGATGCAAAGTATATTTCATCTACACCTGAGTAAGTGGAGTAGCTGACGGCTCTGTGAGGTGATGCTTTCCATTTGAACCAGAATTTGCTTCGATTGCACAATGAGGACAATGATGTTCGAGGAAACATGAAGGCATGAAGGAACAAGGAAACTTATCATGTTCTTTCCTACTTGTGTTACTTCCCTGTACTAGCCAACCACTCATACAGCAAATGATGAGATATAAGGGGAGAGAAAGATAGGGCAACCCATAGTTTCTTTTCCTTGCAGTCCTTTCTTACTCATCAGTAAGCCAAAGATTGAGAGTGTTAACAGAATGTGTTCATATAAAAAAGTGAAATAAAAATAGTTAAGTTAGTTTTGTGCAATATTTCCACTCTTCTAGTGAGAAAAAAGTACACGTGTATATATGAGCTAGGAAATCTAAATTGTGTAATTTCAGTAATTCCACATATGGGTTAAATGCTCTTATATATGCATTTATAACTGGTATAATGCAGTATAAGATGAAGGGTAAATTCATGCTAATAATTTAAAATTTTAATTTTTATTTATTTAGAACAACGTTAAATGGCAAATGATAAACATCATAACAAGGTTGGAGAGAAACTGCGGAAGAGAGGAACAAGCTTTATATATTAGTACCTTTAATGGCACCTTTTCCTCTGCTTTTTGAACAAGGGGCCCTGTGCTTTCATTTTTCACTGGGCCCCACAAATTATGTAGCTGGCTCTGATGTCCCCTACAGCATTTGGCTAGCATGCATTTCATGGAAGTGGGGAGAATTGTCAAAGGGCCTCTGTGTTCAAGGGGTCTGGAAATTAAATTCATGTCTCTGCTTCCAAGGACTAAAAAACCACGAGACATAGTCCTTTCAAGTTTGTTCTTTGTTTTTGCTCCTCACCCATACTGGACGTGTGGTCAGGCCAGAGGGATTTGAATGAGCCGCTCACATCCTCAAAGGTTTACATGACAATCACTTTAGCTTCTATAATGTTAACCAAAGGCACCTGTGCTAATAGTCGCATGTGAAATTAAGTCAGGAACAGATGGAGTTCTAAGGCCAACTGTTGCCAGTCATGGAAAACCTGCCCTCCTTAAATAGCCTCTGGTGTAAGTGTCTGCCCACACTCTGCCCACTTTTCAGGTTTAAATACAAGGTGACATTTGGTATGCATTTCCTGTAATAAAGAAACATGTGATGATTATTCCCACGATGTTATTTTTAAGACTATTGTTAACTGTGGTCTGTCTTTGGTTTCTCAGTTAAGGAAAAAGCAACTTGACTCAAAGCATCACTTGATTCAAGTTGGGCAACCACAGCAGAGCAAATCCCCTGAAGGAAAATGAGTGGGGACACATTCGCCTCCCACTTTGCAGACACTGAAGTATCGAATGAGTTGGTGACCCCTGGGAGAGATCAAATCTTACAATGCGTGTACAACATTGGGAAGGCAACTAACACAGGAGGCTATCTGTTTTTATAACAGTCATAAATAAATGTATAGTTATTGGAATATACCATCTCGAGGGTAGGCACCCATAGCCTTGGTTTTTCCTGGTTTTTGGTTTCTACTTTTAGTATTCAAAATAAGTTGAAAATCAGTCATGTTGAAAGATAATAGCTTTTCCTCTTTCAATATGAAATACAATACAGATTGAAACCATTAATTAAAAGAACAAGACAATGTGTGCATTTAAATTCGGAAGGGGGTTTGTAATAGAAAAGAAGTCTAGTCATATAGCCAGAACATGGTTGAGTCCGATTCATGCTTGGGTCTTCTGTCTCGTGCCCAGTGCTCATCTCAAGAGATAAGCAGTGGGAACGGATCCAGTAGAGGTTAATGCTCCCCGAGGAATGCTAAGAAATGCCTGGCAGCCTCATTCCCAGGTGAGCAGTAAGGCATTAGTAGGGAGGTGTTGCCTAAAAGGGTGAAGGAAAACCTGGGCTCACTACAATTTCCAGGAAGGCTTTGGATCTAGACAATGACTGAAATCCATTGACTTAGTCCTGGAGTGGACATTCCCAGATAAGTGTGTTTGAAATTAAGTGCAATTTATTTCAGAAGGTACCTGGCCAAGGTTAAAAGTGAGGCAGGGTCTTTTAAAATCTATATTGTATCTATAAAATCTATAAAATCCAGCCAATGTTCGTAATTAGTGTTAGGTTGAACCATATGAAAACATTGATGGAGATTTCATATGGTTCAACTTAATACTTAACTATTTCTACTTGTTATTTCCATAAAAAGATACTTTATGCCAAAAAAAATGTATTTGGATTGTACTCTATTCTCGCTCCCCCTGTGTTAATTGTGTTTGGGGTAAGATGAGCCATTTGTCTTATACAGTCTTATCCTAAGTCTCACGTGGTTCTGCACCGCCCTTTTGGGTCATTCTGGTGTGTAGCGATCAGTTGCAGGATATGTTGTACATAATTAATTGTTAATAATAGTTAAAGTTCTGGTATTTCTGGATTTTTAACTTATTTAAAATAAACCAGTGCAGAATCAAGGTTATGCCTGTAAGAGTGATGCTCTCAACTTATTGAGGGCTTCTTGGGTGGAGGAGAAAGGGCTACCCTGGGAGTGATGCCCATGTAACCCTCATATGATAAGGGTTATGGCAGAAAAATCTTGAAAACAAGTAGCATGGTGCTTGCTGCAGTGCTACAGTGGAAGAGATGATAGTGGCTTGGATTAAGGATGTAGCGATGGGAATGAAACAAAAAGTCTTAGATTGAGGTCTCCAGAAGTAGACCCTAAGATAAGGATTTGTGTGCAAGTGGATTTTTCAGGAAATGCTCCCAGAAGAAGCTGGTAATGAAGTGGAGGAAGTAGGACAGTGAAGGAGAAGAAGGCAAATGGGGTGGGTTTGGAGGCAAAGTCCGATGGAGAACAGCCTCCGCCTGATCCTGTGGGGAGTCCTGGAGGGTAAGTTACACCTCAGACTCATCTCAACCCAGACCAAGGGAGCTGAGGTTTCATACTCCCATACCTGTTAGTCATTGGCAAGGGCTGGTCAGGCTTGGGGCGGTGGGAAAGGGAGGGAAAGTCCTAGGCACTTCCAGCTGTCATATTTGGGCAAAGCCCTTCAGTAGCTGGAGGACAGTCCTGTGAAGAAGAGTCACAAATTCAGGCCATTCTTGGCAAAAGCACACCACAGCCAGGAGATGGGCATGTGGGAATAATAAAAAGGGATTGAGGGGATCAGAGCAGATCACCAACAGTGTCTGCTACATATCTGAATTCAGAAACACAGCACAAAGAAAGGGGAAAGAGCACAGCTGGGGGAGTGTTCTACATGCCCAGGATGCTACAGAACTGGTGACCATGTCAATCATGTCCTCACAGAAAAACAAGTATCTTCAATATATCCGCTTTGCTCCATTCCCATTGCTACCTCCTTAATCTAAGCCACTATTGGTTCTTACCTGTATCACTGCAACCAGCATCATACCTAGCTGCTAGACATTTATTCCTGCTCCCTTATGTTCATTCTCTACACAGTAGTCACGGTGATTTAAGAAAATATAGTGGTGATGTCTGGGGGTGAAAATGAGCTGAGTTGGAGATGCTTTAATCACCTCATAATCTCCACTAACCCCTCATTCTTGGACTTTTTCTCAGTTTTTTGCAAAGGGATATGCAGCTTTACACCACCTCCCATCTCCCCCTCCTCCCCCAAAATACCCTTGTAAGCACCTTACAACTTTCAAGCTCCTTTCATTTAGAAATTCTGGAACCACCAAAGTTAAAATGTAAATCTGGCCATGTTGCTCCCCTTCTTAGAACCCTTCAAGGCCCCTCATCACACTTGGCATAGAATCAAGACTCCTTCCCATGACCCATGAGCCCCACTTCGTCTGGTTCCTGTCTCCCCGAGTGGTGTTTCTTCCCTTCCACTAATGTGCCAAACTCCCTCCCACCTAACAACCTCTGCCTTTGCTATTTCCTCTGCCCCAGACTCTCATCCCCCTTTTCCAATTTGGTTCACCTCAAATGTAGCTCTCCATAGTCGTCTGACAACCACCTCTGACCAGTCCCTTTCTAACATGTTACACTCTTTGATCTGCTTCACAGACCTTACTGCTATCTTGTCCATAGATTTATTGGTTTATTGTCTATCCTCTCTGCTAGAGGACATGCTCTAGGAGGCCTTGTCTGCACAGGCCACCACTGTATACTTTTATAACAGTGCCTGTCACAGCTAGAAGTGCTCATTAAATACCCGCTAAATCTGAAGTCAGCCTATCAAAGAAGCAATTTATTTATATGCCTGGACAAAGACCTAACAAGCTTTGAAATCATTTTTGCCACAAGGTTTTGGATGCAAGTAGATGAAGAAAGATGAGTCCTTCTCAGAAGTCTCCTGAAAAAGGTGGCTGGACATGATTGGATTGTCCATCTTCCATACACTCTACTGGTCTGAGCCCACCTGGAGAATGGCGTTTATTTCCAATGGCCACACTTTGTAATAGAAAGGGAGCCCACGGTCAGGAGGCTGAGTGCAGTTAGCCAACAGGCTGCAGCTGCTGCACCTTTGGAACCCACTGCTGCATTCATACTCTGGGATCACTGAGCACAGCGGCCATACTAGAGCCAGGCCATTTCAGGCTAACATAGGACTTCTCTTATGGGCAATTTTTACTCTAGTGCTCCCCATCTGCTGAGACTTTCTCAGAGCTGCATGGCAGTCTAAAGCTTCTTCTACCCAATCTTCCTTCCTTCCCTCTCTCCCTTCATAGGTGTAAAACCTGCATCTTGGCCTAAGCCTCTCCCCAACCTACTTTGGTTCCCTTTCCCATTTATCCTTCACAAAAATTCCCCTCAATAAATCTCTTGCACATCTAATCCTACCTTAGCATCTGCTTCCTGGAGGACTCAAACTGACATAGAAAGCCTAAATCTTACATAAAGAACATATTGATCCTGAGTTTGGAATCATCTACAGAGTTGAAAATATCCATTTGCTTTCTTTTTCTGGGTCAGTGAAAGTACACTAAAGTTAACATCCTTGAGAACTATGGATCCTGGAAGCCATTTTTTCTCTTATTTGGGATCTCAATACAGTAGAATTGCTCTCAATTACTTCAATGGGGATCAATGGTTGTTGGGCTAACAGAAAAAACTGATTCAACCTGGGATCATAAAAATGATTCATACCTTTCTTAAGCTTTTTGTTTTAACTCAAAACATGTAACTTTGCATTAATTCCCTAATCCTTCGCTGAAGGACCAAGGCTTTTTCCTGAGTACTGCTCTGCTTGCACAAACCACACTCTTCTGTAATTTCCAGTTGTTTCTTTAAAGTGAAGCAGAAGCTAAAAGATACTTGCCATGCAATCAGAGTGCAGAACTCTTTTGATATTTTCCTTAACCTTCTACAGTTATTAAAAAACCTCCAACTTGCCTTAATTAAGAATCTGCAAAGAGGGGCCAGCCTGGTGGCACAGTGGTTAGGTTCGCACATTCTGCTTCTCGGTGGCCTGGGTTTCGCCAGTTCGGATCCCGGGTGCTGACATGGCACCGCTTGGCACGCCATGCTGTGGTAGGTGTCCCACATATAAAGTGGAGGAAGGTGGGCACGATGTTGCCTCAGGGCCAGGCTTCCTTGGCAAAAAGAGGAGGACTGGCAGTAGTTATCTCAGGGCTAATCTTCCTCAAAAAGTAAAAAAAAAGAATCTGCAAAGAATCCAACTTTGCAACTTTCTTTTCATGCTCATATTTAATCAATTTTTGATGTTTTTAGCCAAATTACGGAAATATAACATCATGGCATGAGCAAAATGGGCACGGACCATCACCAAATCTTGGTATGGATCAACTCCATGGTTGGGACCAAGAGTGTGAGAGAGTGGTGGGCTCAAGGCTGGAGGAAGCAGTGAGTGTATTTTACAGATGAAACAGAGAGCATTGGTTAATCTGAAGAGTCTACTAAGGAGTGGTTGATCAAGAGGACTTTTACTATATGATGCTTGATATAAAATGCTTTAAATTATTAATGATATTATTTCTCCAGCTCCTTTGGCTCTCTGAGCTGCCTCCATCATGGACAGCAATATTTGATGCTGACTCTCTGGCAATGGAACATTCTTTTACACTAGTTAGTCTTATCCATTTTTGGCTCATGGATTCTGTTGAAAATCTGACGAGTTATAGATCTTCTTACCAGAAAGATGTACACACACACACGTGCAAAACTATAGGTGGGGTTTTTACCCCTGAATCTCATTTGAAGATTCTTTATTCATAAACCCCATATGCTACAGATTGAATGTTTGTGCCCACTTTCCCCCTGAATTCATATGCCTTATCCCCAATGTGATGGTACTTTGAGGTGAGACCCTTGGGAGGTGATTAGGTCATGAGGGCAGAGCCTTCATCAATGGGATTTGCCCTTATCAAAGAGACCCCAGAGAGTTCTCTTGCCCCTTCTGCCATGTGAGGACACAGTGAGAAGGTGTTGTCTATGAGGAAGTGGGCCCTCAACAGACACTGAATCTGCCAGTGCCATGATCTTGGACTCCCTGGCTTCCAGAACTGTGAGAAACAAATGCTCGTTGTTTATAAGCTACCAAGTTTATGGTATTTTTGTTATAGCGGCCCAAGCAGACTAAGACACCATATTATTAAAACGTACAGAGTAAAATGTAAATAGACAGTACACTGGCCTGTCATTTTCTAACTGGGAAAATAAAGTAAAGCATGGACTATATTTGCTTGATAAGATTGATTCATCATAAATGCCACTGTCTGGTTCTAGGAAAAGACACACCCACATGCACACTCACATTTGTTTAGTTCCCTCAGAGGGTGGCAACAGTCATGCCGGTGTGATTCATCTTTCAGGAAGGAAGAGGGAAGTGCAGTGTAAAGCCACAACCCAGGCCACAGAGAGGACTTGGTCCTGGAGCACAGCAGAGGTCGGGGCCATCCGAGGGCAGAGCAATTGCTGTCAGTTGAGTAAGACTGTGTCACTGAACCCCAGATGGGCACAACCTAATGGAGCCTTGGAGATCATCCAGGCCAACTCATTTCATAACTCAGTTCCATCAGATGCAAATTATTACAGAGTTACAAACAAGAGACCATTCTCTCAAATCTACTATCAACTCTAGGAGGAGCAACAATGGCTTTCCTGGCCTTGATTACCACACAGGTGGTTGGCGCCAAGTGTCTTCCTCCTTGTCCGGAAGATGATAAAACTTGAATGCATCATGGTTGGTGCCTACAAGTCAGTGATAAAAGCTGGGTGGGAATCCAGCCCTTCTTCCCCTCTTCCAATGTCCTTCTACCAAATCCCTCTGCTCCAGGGCTTGAGGATGCTTTTGCAGTTTAGCTAATTCAATTAAAATGATTTGAATATGGAAACATTTCAAGGACATTCTCATTCTTTTCCCACTCTCCTCACTGGTTCCTCTGTTCAGGAACAGCTTTGAGGCCTCATGCATAACTTCCAAAATCACAAATGACATTAATTCTTCCATTTCACATTGAAAAATCAATCTGAGTGAGGTTGAATTCCATTTCTTAAGAGCTGCTACTAACTGTACAGAGTGCCAAAAACCCAAAGTCGAGTGATTAAAACCTGCGATCAAGTACATGACAGCTTAAAAGTGTTGGTTAGGATTGCCTCCTCACTTTGCTATCTTTTTTTTAGGGCATTGAAGAGCGACTCATTCATTTATAGACTAGCTTAAAATGAACAAGTGCTTATATACAAAGTAAGGTGATAATTGGCAGGAAGCTTGTTTATTGAGTACCAATCCTTGAGCTGAATAATGACCTGATTTAGAAGTAGGGGTGGAGGGAAGCCCAAGGGGAGAGGGAAAGGAGACTTTTATTTGTGGTTTTGGCCACAACGGTGGGGGAATAAATAAGGGAGATGTGGTAGACAGAATAATACCCTTTCCAAAGATATCCTAATTCTTAGAAACTGTGAATATGTTAGGTTACATGGCAAAGGGGAATTAAAGTAGCAGATGGAATTAAGGTAGTTAATCTGCTGATCTTAAAATAGGGAGATTATCCTGGATTATCTGGTCAGCCCAGTGTAATCACAAAGGCCCTTAAAAGCAGAAGAGGGAAGCAGAAGGCGAGTGTCAGAGGGAGATGAGACTATGGAAGAGGTCAGAGTGATGTGATGAGAGAAGGACTTGACCTATTGCTGCTGGCTTTGAAGATGGAGGAAGGGGCCATAAACCAAGGAATGCAGACAGTCTCTAGAATCTGAAAAAGGCAAGGGAATATATTCTCTCCCTAGAAGCTCTAGAATGAATGCAGGCCTGGTCACATCTTGATTTTAGCCCAGTGAGACCCAACTCAAACATCTAACCTACAGAACTATAAGATAATAAGTTTGTGTTGTTCTAAGCCACTAAGTTTGGGGTAATTTGTTATAATAGCAAATAGAAAGGTAATGCAAGAGTGATAGAAACAAGGATGAAGGAGATGTTCTTGCTTTAGATACGTTTCAGGAAGGCTGTTGCCAGCAAGAGAACGGAGGAAGATACATCAAGAGTTGAGGACACACAGGAGAAGTGGCTGTGAGACTAGCAAGATGGAAGAAGAGACTCAGGAAGAGCTTGGGATAGGGAGCAAAACCTGGAGATTCAAGGACCCTAATCAGGAGTGACATCAAATGACCAGAGGACAGCTAGACTGAGATATAGAAACCAGCAGATGTAATGATTCTTATGTGCTGCTAATTCACTCCTTTCTCTCACTTTGGTCAAGAATCAAAACATAGAATAGAAATACCTCTGACCTTAATACTCTCTTTCCAAAGAGTTTCACAAGACAGAAACAATATAATTTGACAAGCATAAAAAACACGATCAACATTAACAGAGGAGTACCAGTTTCTCATCGTGGAAGAGATGGCTAGTTGTGCTCCAAATTTGTTTTCTTCTCTTCTCATCCTAATAGAAATTTTAGGCTGACATAGGGCTACCCAGCCTCACTTGCTTAAAGGCATGGCCATGTGACTCAGTTCTAGCCAATGGCATGTGAACTGGAGTGATGTGTGGACACTTTTAAAGGGAAGAGATATACCTGTCACTTTCCCTCCTGTCCACTGACTGGAACAAGAATGTGGCGACAAGCTGTCTTGAGCCCTGCAATGAGGGCAATACCCTGGGAATGGGGAGGCAACAAGACACAAGGAGCTTGGGCCCCTGATGGCTTCTCAGAGAGAGCTCCCTACATACTTAGATTTTATATGAGAAAGAAATAAAATTATCTCTTGTTGAATCTACCATTACTGTGAGTCTCAGTTTCCACGCTCTAAACAATACAGAATTATTTCCCCAGACAAGTTGGGTTGAGTCTTTTTCAAGTTAAAATAATTGTGATTGTCTCTGCTTTGCCCAGCGTTACTTCGGGTTTTAATAGGCTCTGACTTGACAATAGAGTTTTTGTCATCATTAGTTTTCTATAACTGTTGTAACAAATTACCACAAACAATGGCTTAAAGCAACAGACATTTATTACCTTACGATTACGTAGGTTAGAAGCATGACATAGGTCTCACTGGACTAAAATCAAGATGCTGGCAGAGATGTAGTTCTCTTAGGAGGCTCTAAAGGAGAAGTCGTCTCCTGGCCTTTCCAGCATGTAGAGGCCATCCGCTTTCTTTGGCTTGTGGGCCCCCTCCTCCATCTTCGAAGCTAGCAATGTCAGGCTAAATCCTTCTCAGGTTGCCATCTCTCTTCTGCCTCCCCCTCTGCTTCTAAGGATCCTTGTGATTAAATTGGACTAACCTGGATAATCCAGCATCATCTCTGCATCTCAAGGTCAGCTGATTAGCAACCTTAATTCCATTTGTAACTTTAATTCCTCTTGCCATGTGACCTAGCTCAAGATACTTACAGTTTCTGGGGATTAGGTCATGGACATCTTTGGGAGACCATTATTCTGCCTACCTCAGTCACTTTTGTTTTCTTTTTTCTTCTGTGCATTGTCCATGCTCCAAAAATTCTGTGTACGTATCTGTATGTGTAAATCTATATGTGTATATCTGTTTGCTACCTGTGTTTGGTGACAGGGCCTAGGAGCAATGACACCCTAGTAGCTACTGAGCACAGCTTGCACTTAGATTTGGTTTCTATCTACAAGAAAGAAATCTGGACTCCTTGGAGAAATGGATGATTCCAGGTTTGGGGCAAAGAAAGGACAAGATGAGTCTGGAACATCTCATTATGCCACAAAGAATGAAGTGCTCAAAGAACTGCAGAGACATGTCAAGAGGACACAAGAGCCACCTTGAAAGGGCTACCACTGGCTAATCTGAGACAATTTGAATTTAAGTAAACAATGATAATAGCAGATTAAAACCCACTAAATAAAATAAGAATCCATGTGTCTAGGAAAAACTCCCTGTTTTCTTTTATTCTCACACTGAATATTTCTGACACCAGATGTGTGGGGTTTTTCCCATGGTGACCAATTCTTTGACATCACCTGGATATCCTAAAATTCAGTTCAATTCTGACCCTAACCAGTGTTAGGAGAAACCCCACAGGTTAAGGGCTCAGTTCCACAAGACTGTCCCCGACTTCAGATGCCAATTGCAAGTAGTAAGTCCCCAGGTGACTCACAACTTCTGTCCAACTTAATTGCAAGTTGGAGCTTACCATGACCTCCTCCTTGGGTTTAATAATTGGCTGGAGTGGCTCACAGAATCTGGGAAAACTTTTTACTTACTACTGCCAATTTATTACAAAAGATATTTTGAAGGATGAACAGAACAACCAGATGAAGGGATACATAGGGTGAGGTCTGGAAGGGTCCCAAGTGCAGGAGCTTCTGTCCCCGTGGAATTGAGGTACACCACCTTCCCAGCACGTGGATGTGTTCACCAATGTGGAAGCTTTCTAAAGTCTTTACTTTTGGAATTTTTATAGAAGCTTCATCACGTAGACATGATGGATCACTAACTCAATCTCCAGCCATCTCCTCTTCATGGGGGATGGAGGGTTGGGCTAAGAGTTCCAAGCTCCTAATCATGGCTTGGTCTTTCTAGTGACCAGCCTCCATCCTGAAACTATTTAGGAGCCCACCAAGAGCCACCTTATTGAACAAAAGACACTCCTATCATTTAGAAAGTTATAAGAGTTTTAGGAGTTCTGTGTTGGGAACCAGGGGTAGAGACCAACATGTATACTTTTTATTATTTCACACCCTGGTAACATAAATATATAAAGGAATACAGGAGAAGAGAAGGCTTTTTCTTACAAGAGAAAATTCCTAAATAGAAGGAATGACAGAAATAGAAAAATAACCATTTAACATCATCCTAATGATAACTGAGTTAGGCAAGAATTATCAATGGATGACTAGAACCAGTCAGAGATGTCTCATCCCAGCTGATCACAGTGGGACACCCATTTTTCTCTATACGTAAACAAAGTAGCATGTGTCACCCATTATTTTTCTTTAAAAATAGCATCCAGAATCAATGGTTCTTTCCAGCCTTGTGCAAGTGCTTGTGAGAACATGGTTAACACTCTCTGTGGATTATCAAGAAGTTTTTTTACTCAAGCCCTTAGTGGCTAGTCAAGAGCTTAGTATTCCCAAGTCCCGTGACATAAGAAGTGCTCAGGGAATTGGTGTTATGCTTACAAGTCAGTGGTGTCGGATTATGCCTATTCCCACTTGTATTTCAAAGGAAATATTATTTCTTGAATTTTCTCTTTGTATCCTAAATCTATATTTTCTCTTTGTATCCCAAATGGAGGCATGAATTCAGACTCTCAGCATCTGTCTCCCTCATGTTTCTTCTTGTAATGTTATTATTAGCCCTTAATCTTTCCTGGTGTGAAGTCTAAGAACAGAAGAGGCCAGAAAGTTAAGAGTATGACTTTGTCAAAGAATTTATATAAAGTAATCCAATAAAAGATTTCCAGCACTTGAAAGAAATTCTTTGAAAGGAACAATCATTTCTCGAATTAGCAAATATTTTGTGCTGTTTACAATGCTCCCTCTTTTGTAATTTTGGGCATTTGAGGAGGATGTGCAAAGCTTATTGGAAAGAACGTTCTAATTGTGATTGTGATAACTGTTGCAACAGTGGCCCTGAATAAACCATGCCTCCCTGTATTATTGCTCTGTATAGCTCCTTTCTCATTGACCCTGGGCTTCATCATATGACTTGCTTTGGCCAATGGGACATTGCCAAGCTCTACACAAGCAGAGGTTTGATGAATCCATGCACATCGAGGATTTTCTGCTTGGAAAGCTCACTGTAAGAGCCAGCTGACCACCATGTAGGAAGTCTGACTATCCTGACATCACTCTGCCGTCAGGAAGCTGAAACTAGCCATGGGGAGCAGCCAAGGTACTCAGGCTGTGTTAGAATAATGGTCCCCTGAAAATGTTCACATCCTAATCCTTAGAACCTGGGAATATGCTATGCTACATGTAATGTTAAATGCTACACTACACATTAATTCTATGCAGTGTTCCACTGTTTGATAAGAACTAAATACATATATATATGTAACCAGCTACAAAATATGAATTGAATAATATTGGTGATTTCACGCATGAGTTAAATTCTCTTATATGTTCATTAAGAACAGGTATTGCACCATATAAAGATAAAGGGTAAAAATTCATATTAATAATTTAAAATTTTAATTTTTAATGACAGATCTTTTGATTGCAAGTAACAGAAAGTTACGTGAGCTATCTTAGGTTAAAAGTAAAAATGTTTAGGGAGGATTTATTATAATAATACACAGCTGTCTCAGAAACCAGGAAGTGAAGGACATAAAGGCAGAATCCAGGAGGGCCGTGAACCAGGACCTGAAAAGCTATCAGAAGTGCAGCAGAGCTTCCCTACCCCTCCAGTGCCACATGCTCTCTCAAATCTGCTTTATTCTCTTTATCTGCTTTCTCTGTCTCTCTGTCTCTGTCTCTGTCTTTCTCTCTGTCTCTTTCTTTCTCCAGCATGACTTTCTCTGCTTTTTCAGGCCTTCATGGTCAAACAGGATATTCCCAGCCCAACCTTTCCTTTGTCTGGAATCTTAGCTCCCAGTACACTGAGAAGTACCTCTGAGCCTCAATTCTAAATTCCTTGGTCCAGGTGGGTCAATTATGCAGCCCTAGTTCAATCAGCAGTGGCCAGGAGGGCAGGGTCAGCTAGTGTAAATGTGGCCAACAGGGCCTGGGTGGATGTGTGGAGGGGGTTGTGCATGTGTGTGGGTGTGTGCACATGCATGAGCATTGTGGCATTTTGAGACAGGCAGACCCACTAGAGATGTTCCTATAACCCAACTTGTCTAGGCAATAGTGATCTATTTGGTTCTGGCACTGTGACTTCGAGGAAAGTCAGAAGAGCAGGACAGGTGGTCCCGGAGGCCAAAGCTAGGAACTGAGAGTATAGAGTGAGATGCTCATCCACGGAAAGGCTGAGTCAGAGCATGGGCTCCCGGGATGCTGCTTCCTGGAACTCTCACACCCCACCCACTCACACTCAGATCGGGGAAGTCCAGACCAGTGGGACATTTGGGGCATGGGCATTCAGGAAGCTGAATGTGTGGTGTGGGTGGTAAAGAAACAGACAGCCTGTCTGTGTTTAATCTGTCTCTAGACAACACGCTCTTTTATGTTTCTCCACCTTTCCTAACACATGTCTCCATTTGAGGAATCGAAACTCCCGACACCCTCTTAACTGTGATTACATCTTCAAAGGGAATTAATTATCATGACTAAAGTCAAATCTGTAATTATAATATTGGTAATTCATTTTCAAATAAACATCCCTCCAGGAGATTCTCATACATCTCTCTGGGAGAAGGGAGTGCTCCTTCCTCGACCCCACATCAGTTGTATCCCACCTCTGGTTGAGAATAACTGATTCAATTATAAAATAGTGAATTCCATTCAGCAGATATTCTTGTTGGTAACTTATTGGTAACTGTTATTCAATCAACACTTTTGGAACCTAAGAAATGGGCTTAGAGTGAAGATTCATAAAGAAGCATTTACTTGCAATGAAGAAATTGCCTTGCACTATTTAATTTTATTAAATCGCCATTGTATTGGACATTTTTATATCTGCTGCTAAAAAGTCAGCTACTTTAACTGTGCCCACATACTGTGTCATACTTTCTGAAGTATATATAAAATGAAATTTGTCTAAATGAATAAAATCTCAAACTCTATGGTTAACTGATCTATACAAGGCTGGGGTAAAGTTTTCCCAGTGTGGCACTCCTGCCTACAGACCAACCGGTATTCCAGAGCAGTATTGTATCTTTATTATGCTAACATCTCATCATTCATTTTGAATTGGGTTTATTAAGGCCACCTATTGTTGTCTTGAGTATTATCAGAAGACCTCAGTAGAAATCATGTTATTTCTGCTTGAAGGATAATTTGTTTTCAACAAATATCGATACAACATTGTTGATGAAAAACACTTTTCCTAGGACAATTAAAACAAGAATGGGTTGGGGTGTTCTTTTCTTGGAAAGTTCTAGAGTAGTGCTGCCCAAAATGTGTTCTGTGCCATGTTCTCAGATATGCTGCAGAGAGTGGGGGATGAGGGTCCTTGTGAAAAGAAACATCAAGAGCTTTACTGCAGGACCACTCAGAGCCTTTAATACACTAATGCAGAGTAGCTATATGTAAGAACAGAGCGTGTGTGCCTGCTTCAGAACAAATTGGATCACAGAGGTCCTTTTTTTTTTTTTTGTGGAAGACTAGCCCTGAGCTAACTACTGCCAATCCTCCCCTTTTTGCTGAGGAAGACTGGCCCTGAGCTAACATCTGTGCCCGTCTTCCTCTACTTTATATGTGGGACGCCGACCATAACATGGCTTTTGCCAAGTGGTGCCATGTCTGCACCCAGGATCCAAACCAGCGAACTCCAGGCTGCCGCAAAGCAGAACGTGCGAACTTAACCCCTACGCCACTGGGCCGGCCCCTGAAGTCCTTTGTTGAGGACCATGTTGGGAGACTGTAATTCCATGCAATGTGTTTTTGAAGAAGCTCGTCTATTGCATGGTGGCTTTTTCAAAAACTGAGGTAAAATTCACATAAAATAAACCGTTTAAAACTGAACAATTTTCAGTTGAACTGAAATTTCAACTGAATGTACATTCACATTGTTGTGCAGTCACCACTTCTATCTAGTTCCAAAACATTTTCATCACCCCAAAAGAAAATCCCATACCCGTTAAGCAACCTTTCCCTATTCCCACCCCCCTAAGTGTCCGGTAACCACCAATTTGCTGTTTCTACAGATTTAGCATGGTGTTTTTTTTTAAATACACTGCTTTTTAGAGCAGTTTTAGGTTGACAGCAAAACTGAGCAGAAGGTACAGAGAGTTCCCATATACCCCTGTCCCCACTCACACAGCCTCCCCCACTATCAACATCCTGCACCAGAGTGGTCCATTTGTTACAATCATATGTTGGCTTTTTAATGTGACATTTATAATGGTTCTTTAAAGCCTAGTTTTCATAACTCAGATAGTTTACTTAAGCAGCTATCCATGGCAAATTTCTACAGAATTGTTTTATATTTCTACTTTTAATGCTGTTGTCCTCTATTCCCCAAATAATGTCTCCATGAGCTTTTTCCCTACTCACCTGTGTCAGAACGTTCTGCTTCATGACTGTGATCATGAACTGAGAAGATATTTCTTTACAGGTGCCCAGATAACTCTTTGGAGTTGGGTCCCCTCATCTCTCCAAGGTTGGCATTATGGCTTTCATGAAAGTCGAAGACATTACTAAGCATATGTTACCTCTCTTCACCTCCCTGAAGCAAGAAGTCTGTTTCTTGAGCAGAATAATGAATGGGTTGTAAGAAGGGAGAGCATCTAGTTTTTAAGTATGATCCTCTTAAGTTTTTTGTGAAGTGCAAAACTTCAGGCCATTGTTTTAATCTTAAAATAGCCTCTAATTTAAAATTGCAAATTAATTAATTGATCATTTAGTCAGTCAATGATTATTTATCAGGCATCTCCAGATCTTCTAGATGCTTTGGAGAAAAGCCAAAAATGTAAAAAGAAAAAAAAGAGATACCTGCCTTAGTTTGGGAGATGATGCAGAGTGGTGGGTAAAGCTCCTTAGGCTTAAACCCAAGTACTCGAAACATGAAAGTTGTATTGATTCTTTGTAGTTTTCCAAAACTCTTTTCTGTATCTGGTTATGTTATCTCTAGGTTCCATCCTTCTTGGTAAAGGAAGTTTAACTGTAGTTAGTTAGTCAGCTGAGGGTTTCCTTGGGCATTTCAAAGCTTTCCCTCTCTGCCCTTGTCTCTGGGGTGGTAGCCATGTTCCAGCAGGTTCAGTATGAGGCAAGCTTTGGGGAAAGAGCTTCAGCAGAGGATCCAGTGTGGGCCTACTCCCACTGGTTGCTGCACGTCATTGGCGTTTGTGCTTTCTGGAGCTTGCCCAGATATTTCCAACTGGTCTCTGGTCAATGGTCTCTGCTGGTCACTTGTATCATCCTTATCCAGACTGGGAATACTCAAGTCCCACCATTGTTTTCTCAGCTACCTCTATGCTTGGGAAGACCTAGGACAGCTCCTTGTGCCGTGCTGGAGTGCATGGGGACTCCCCATGACTCCCTTAGGTCTTTATGCCTGGACACTCCCAACCTTCAAGAGCCACTGTCACTCATCTGTTCTAATTCCACAGAGGAGGGCATGGGGATCTTACTTGCTGTAGTTTACTCCAACTGAAAAGGGAGCACAGTTTCCCATCCTCGTTGCCCACTCCCTGCAAAAGCCCCTCCTCTGCTCTCACTCTCTTTGCCTTTGCCCAGCCCAGGTCATTGTGATCTCCTCCTCAGGCCAATCCTACTCTCCATCTCTTTTGTTTAGCACAGACTTTGTGCCCTGAGTCTCCTTGGCTTTTAAAACCAAAAAAGACTATACTCTTGGAAATCAAATCCTTTGCTCTCAAACTATTGTCTCTGCCACAAGTTTCAAAAGCCTATTTTTAAATTCGAAACCAAAACTGAGTACATTTTTGCCCGTTTACTCTGCTCTAATTCTTTCTCCCCTGAGTTGATGATGCCTCCAACTGGAAGGGAAGATGGGCAATGTACACAAGGAAGGACAAGGGGGAGGACTCTCAGGTCGTATCTCAAATTGTTAGCTTCTCTCTCTCTCTGTCTCTCAGAAGAGTTTAATTGTTTCTCTCTCTATATAACTAAATATATAACTATATATATTATATATAATATATATAACTTTATATATATATATATATATATATACACACACACACACATCACTATAACTAAAATATAAGGTTACATTACAAGAGATGTCACAGCCATATTTGGTTATTGACCAAAATGGTATAATTACTATGCAGTCAGTGGCAGGTCAAATCAATATGGGATGGTCTCAGGAGTTTTCAAAGAGGCCTTGATTGGTTTGTAATATGTAAATCAGTGGAAAGAAACATATAGTGAATTCCACGTTGACCCACAGAAATGGGAATATACAAGGTGTGGCCGTGGAGGACATGTTCATAGTTGTAGAATTGCTGCAGTGATATGGTGTGACAGAAGCTGGAGGAAGAGAGAATTTCAAGAAGGAAATGGTCAATTGTATTAAAAGCTATGGGGAAGCAAAAACAAATACCTGTTAAGAAAAGGCTATTGTGTTAGCTGAAAAGTTTCCCTGTGTTGGTGTTGGGAGGGCATCCAGTAACATCCCTGATATTTCAAAGTTATTGACTTCTCAACAGAGCCTAACATATATTACAATGGAGATTGTAGGAGTGGACAAAGAAAAGTAAGACATGTTGGAGTCATGTTGGAAAATGGTCATTGACCCAGAAAACTGCCAGAGAACACTTCCACCTCCAGTGAGTACTGGTCCCTGCGGCTCTGTACCCATAACCACATCCTTGGGGGTGGGGGCTACTTGATTTTTAATAAGCATGCAAATGAAAAGTGAGGAGTAATAATATTAGCACGCTATTGCAACTGGCAAAGCAGTATGTTCAAAATCAACCTTCCTTTAATCTACACTTATAACTGGCAGCTCTATCAGCTGTGCTCAACCATTATTTATTTATTAGTATTCCACATGAACTCTTAAAGCCATATGTCTACAGTAGAAATGCACGAAAGGATTAGCAGAATCAAGCTGCAGTATTAAATTTTAAATTGCATAGCATATTGGCAATATTCTTAGATCTCTTTTTTTATTTTTAAAGAATTCCTTTCTGTTCATCTTATTTGAAAAGAAAAATAACTTTCACTAGATTGTTTAAAAAATGAGCTTTGGTTTAACTAGAGTGAATGTCTTGAAGCCATCTTAGTCTCATCTTTGTACTGTATATAAGGTGAATACAGAAATCTCAAAATCATGAGTTCAAAAAATCTGTAGCTTAAAAGGGACAATCTGTTTGAATTTACTTACTGAACAATCAGTTTGATATGTGATGGAACCTCACATCAATCGATAACATTAATTTTGATGTAACTACATGGTGGGCATTTGCTGCTAACCAAATAAGCATTTTTGGAAATTTGGGATAAGAATAAAATCTTGCTTCGAGTCAGAGGACACTGTTAAAGCCAAGTGAAGTGTCTGCCTGCCCAGGAGCTGGATAACAGCTCCAAGGAGTGATTGGGAGTTAGACCTCATAGCCAAACGAGGTGGTGAGTCCTCAATGACAAAAAGAGGGGGAGTGTGTAATTGGATGAGTGAACTCGGATGATTGATGCATGACTGTGGGGGAATGAAGAGAATGAAAATTATTTAGAGAAGCTCCAAGGTGCGAACCTCCATCCACGCCCGACCACGGGGTCACAGTCTTTCTGCTTACTTTCCTCATGCTAAACTCTGACGTGGTGGCCACACTCCTTCATGTGTTTCACCAGGATCAGGCGGTGACCTAGAAGTTTGAGAGGCACAAGGAAGTTTTAGGAAGAGTAAAAGAGTTTGAAAAGTACAGAGAATGAGTATCATGAAGCACACCCTTACAAAAGTTAAGAATGAATTCTGAAGGGAGGTTTTTCTATTCTCATCGCCAGACTTTCTGGATTCATGTATCTGTGATTGAAAAAGCCTTTATAATGGAGGACTCGATCAAAAAATCAAGTTAGTAATGAGTGACAGAACCCGCATTGGGAACTGAGGACTTATTACTCTTCACCACATCTGCTTGAACACAAATGACAGGAATCTGAGTGGGTTCTGATGTCTGTCGCCAGGTGCCTCCTCATAGGACCCTTTTGACTCTTGGGTCCTATGCCTCAATCCAAGCCTCACTTGACTCTTGGATTCTGGAACCAGCTGAATTCTTCTCTGCCTTGGACCTGCCTGTGTGCTGCCCCTCTACTTGGGATGCTTTCCCCTCTTCTCCAGCCACTTCCTTCTCATCCTTCAGGCTACAGCTTAAACTGTGCTTCCCCAGGGCGGTCTTTCCTGAGTACTCAATCTGGCCGGTCCACAGTTTGTAATTATTTCTTGTTTGTTTGGTTGTTTGTTCCTTATCTTCTTGATGGCAGGTGTATTCATTTGCTAGGGCTTCCATAACAAAATACCACAGACTGGATGATGTAAGCAACAGAAATTTATTGTCTCACAGTCCTGGAGACTGGAAGTCCAAGATCAAGGTTTTGGCAGAGTTGGTTCCTTCTCAGGGCTATGAGGGAAGGATCTGTTGCGGGCCTCTCTCCTTGGCTTGTAGGGCCTTCTTCCTGTGTTTTCACATCATCTCCCTTCTATGGTTGTCTGTGTCCAAATTTCCCCTTTTTATAAGAACATCAGTCACATTGGATTAGGGCCCACACTAATGATCTCGTTTTAAATTGATTATCTCTGTAAAGACCCTATCTCCAAATGCAGTCACATTCTGAGGTGCTGGGAGTTAGGAGTTCAACTCACGACTTTGGAGAAGGAGCACAATTCAGCCCATAAGAGCAGGAATTGTACAATTTTCTCATCATCCACCTGGTCAGCACCTACAACAGTATCTGGCACATAATAGATCCTCAACTAATTTTAGTTGAGTGAATGAATGACCTACTTTTCCCACTTGTTTAAGGGATGAATTCTCTTGCAGGTCCAGTATGACTCTCCTCTGCTGGGCTCTGTGGTTCTTGCATCCTGGGGAATTCTCTTATTGCTTCAGGGCTCTTAGTGAGTGTACTTATTACTTTAAGCAGATCCTGCGTCTTTCCTGGAAAGACTTAAGCTGACTTATTGGAATCCCAGAAAATAAGATGACGAGGTTCTTAAGTAGAATAATTACATGACACATAGATTCATACCCTTGCTTACAGAGGTGGACGTAGGTTGTCTCCAAGCTTCCCAGTTTACATCATTCATAGGGCCCATTAGATAAGAACAGGTCAACTGCTCAGGACAGGAACAACTGTCCTTGGTTGTCGGTGTCAAGAATGGACAAGAATTTCTCCTGGGTGTTCCCTGAAGAGGCACTGTGTGTCATGACAAACACATGCTGATAACATGTTTTCCATAAGACACACCAACAGGTACACAAGACTGCTTGTTTTTCTTTTTAGACATTTTATAAGTCAGTTTTAATGTACTTCTAATTTCTGACAATAAAAGAGTGAATTTTCATTGAAGAAAATATGAAACTTACAAGTAAGCAGGAAAAAGATGTAATAAATAATCTAAAAATCCCAGCATCTAGAAAAAAACATTGTTAACATTCTGGTGTGTGTTTTTCCCGTCTTATATAATGCATGAATATAATTTTTAACAAAAGATTCAAACTGCATATTATTTTTCAATCTGCTTTTAATTAAACTGTATATCATGTGTATTTTCCCAAGCCATTAAATATTCTTTAAAAAATACTTTTAATAGTTTCTATGTGTTTCATTAGATAAAGGCACTTATTTATTGAACTAATTATTGCCAGATAGATAGTTGGTTTCCAAGATTTGCTGCTATAAGAAATGATCCCATGGACATACTTACAGATAAATCATTGCAAAAATTTATAATTATTTCCTTAGAACAATTCCAAGAAGATGAATGTTCAAAATTTGAAAACTTTTTTTTAATAAATGATCACTTTTCTGTATGGAACGCTATAAAATTTATACTCTGGCCTGCTGTGTTTGAGGGTACCAGGTGCTTGCACACTTACCAAAACTTGGTGTATCATATTTTATTTAATTCTTGTCAGCTTGATACACAAAACGCAATATATACCTCACTATTTTAATTTGCACTTTATTATTAAGGAAGCTAAATTTTTCTTAAAAATAAAATGATTATCTCTGCAATTTTGTAAATTACCTTTCATGGCCTTTGCCAATTTTAATTATTTTTTTATTTGTGAAAGCTCTTTATTGTATGTACTTATTATTTTTTACTTCATATGTAGTAACGATGTTTTCTTAATTTTGTTTGTGTTATTCCAATAGAAAAGCACGGTATGCTTAAGAAAACATGCATTGTTTTCTCTTCTATGTATAAGAGTGTTAACATTTTTATACACTCAAACAGATGAGTATTTTTTTATGATGTTACTTTCATTGTCATACTTAGAAAAGCCTACTGCACCCCAAGAAGACATAAATGTGTATCTATATTCTCTTCTGGAATGTTCGTATTTTTTTCTTTTTTTTTTTCTGGTTGGTTTCACTGAGAGTTTAGTTATTTTCAGGAGTACTAATCAGTAGCCTACTGAATACAATGCGCATTATTGAGTAAGTCATAAGCAAGTTTCCCATATGTTCCTTTTTAATACTGTGGCATTTTAACTAATGAGCAGTAGCATAAAATTAAATTATTATTGTAACAGCAATGTGTTGTTATTTCCCTTGATGAGACATTTTTAGACTTCAAATTTTTTTTTCTGGCCTTCAGTCTTTTTTTTGACATTATTTTTTCTTATTAAATAAATTTTATTTTTTATTGTGGTAACATTGGTTTATAACATTATATAAATTTCAGGTGTACATCATTATATTTTGATTTCTGTGTAGGTTACATAAAGTTCACCACCAAAAGACTAATTACCATCCATCACCACACACATGTGCCTAGTCACCCCTTTCGCCCTCCTCCCTCCCCTTTCCCCTCTGGTAACCACCAATCCAATCTCAGTCTCTATGTGTTTGTTTGTTGTTATTTTTATCTTCTATTTATGAGTGAGATCATATGGTATTTGACTTTCTCCCTCTGACTTATTTCACTTAGCATAATACTCTCAAGTTCCATCCATGTTGTCATAAATAGCCAGATTTCATCGTTTTTTATGGCTGAGTAACATTCCATGGTGTGTATATACCACATCTTCTCTATCCATTTGTCCCTTGATGGGCACCTAGGTTGCTTCCAAGTCTTGGCTATTGTGAATAATGCTGCAATGAACATAGGTGTGCGTGTATCTTTACGCAGTCATGTTTTCGTGTACTTGGAATAAATACCCAGCAGTGGAATAGATAGATCGTATGGTAGATCTGTTCTTAATTTTTTGAGGAATCTCCATACTGTTTTCCATAGTGGCTGTACCAGTTTCCACTCCCACAGGCAGTGTATGGGAATCCCCCCTTCTCCACATCTTCACTAACATTTGTTATTTCCTGTCTTGTTAATTATAGCCATTCTGACAGGCATTAGGTGATAACTCATAGTTTCGATTTGCATTTCCCTGATAGTTAGTGATGTTGAACTTTGCTTCACGTGCCTGTTGGCCATCTGTATATCTTCTTTGGAGAAATATCTGCTCAGATCTTTTGCCTGTTTTTTAATTGGGTGGTTAGTTTTTTTGTTGTTGAGATGTATGAGTTATTTACATATTTTGGATATTAATCCTTTATCAGATATATGGTTTTCAAATATGTTCTCCCAGTTGTTAGGTTGTCTTTTGTTTTGTTGATGGTTTCCCTTGCTGTGCAGAAGCTTTTTAATGTGATGTAGTCCCCTTTGTTTATTTTTTTATTGTTTCCCTTGCCCGGTCAGACATGGTACTTGAAAATTTGCTCCTAAGACTGATATCGAACAGTGTACTGCCTAGATTTTCTTCTAGAAGTTTCATTGTTTCAGGTCTTACCTTCAAGTCTTTAATCCATTTAGAGTTAATTTTTGTGTATGGTGTACGATAATGGTCTACTTTCATTCCTTTGCTTGTGGCTGTCCAGTTTTTCCAACGTCATTTATTGAAGAGACTTTCCTTTCTCCATTGTATGTTCTTGGCTCCCTTGTTGAAAATTAGCTGTCCATAGCTATGTGAGTTTATTTCTGGGCTCTCGATTCTGTTTCATTGATCTTTGTGTCTGTTTTTGTGCCAGTACCATGCTGTTTAGTTTACTATAGCTTTGTAGTATATTTTTGAATCAGGGAGTGTGATGCCTCCAGTTTTGTTCTTTTTTCTCAGGATTCCGTTGACTATTCTTGGTCTTTTGTTGTTCCATATAAATTTTAAGATTCTTTGTTCTATTTCTGTGAAAACTATTGTTGGAACTTTGATAGGGATTGCATTGAATCTCTAGATTGCTTTAGGAAGTATGGGCATTTTAACTATGTTAAATCTTCCAATCCAAGAGCACAGAATATCTTTCCATTTCTTTGTGTCTTCTTCAATTCCTTTCAACAATGTTTTATAGTTTTCTGTGTACAGATCTTTTACCTGTTTGGTTAAGCTTATTCCTAGTTTTTTTTATTGCAATTGTAAATGGGATTATATTCTTAATTTTTATTTCTGCTACCTCATTGTTGTGTCTATCAAAACCCAAGAGATTTTTGTATGTTGATTTTGTATCCTGTAACTTTACCACATTCATTTATTACTTCAAAAAGTTTTTTGGTGGATTCTTTAAGGTTTTCTATATATAGAATCATGTCATCTGTGAATAATGACAGTTTCACTTCCTCCTTTCCAATTTGGATCCCTTTTATTTCTTTTTCTTGCCTAATTGCTCTGGCTGGGACTTCTAATACTATGTTAAATAAGAGTGGGGAAAGTGGGCATCCTTGTCTGGTTCCTGTTCTTAGAGGGATACCTTTCAGTTTTCCTCCATTGAGTATGATATTAGCTGTGGGTTTGTCATATGTGGCCTTTATTATGTTGAGGTACTTTCCTTCTATTTTCATTTTATTCCAAGTTTTTATCAAAAATGGATGCTGCATCTTGTCAAATGTGTTCTCTGTATCTATTAAGATGCTCATGTGATTTTTATTCTTCATTTTGTTAATGTGGTCCATCAGGTTGATTGATTTGTGGATGTTGAACCATCCCTGCATCCCTGGAATAAATCCCACTTGATCATGGCATATGATCTTTTTAAATGTATTGTTGTATTCAATTTGCTAGTATTTTGTTGAGGATTTTTGTATTGATGTTCATCAGTGATTTCGGCTTGTAATTTTCTTTTTTTGTGTTGTCCTTGTTTGGTTTTGGTAACAGGATAATGTTGGCTTCGTAGAGTGAGTTAGGAAGCTTCCTGTCCTCTTCAAGTTTTTGGAAGAGTTTGAGAAGGCTAGGTATTAAGTCTTCTTTGAATGTTTGGTAGAATTCACCAGGGAAGCCGTCTGGTACTGGAGGTTTTTGATTAGTGTTTTGATCATCTTACTGGCGATCGGTCTATTCAAATTCTCTGTTTCTTCTTGATTCAGTTTTGGAAGGTTGTATGATTCTAAGAATTTATCCATTTCTTCTGGATTATCCACTTTTTAGCTTATAGCTTTTTGTAGTATTCTCTCATAATCTTTTGGTTTTCTGAGGTGTCTGTTGTAATTTCTCCTCTTTCATTTCTGATTGTATTTGAGCCATCTCTCTTTTTTTCTTGGAGAGTCTAGATAAAGGTTTGCCAATTTTGTTTATCTTTTCAAGGAACCAGCTATTAGTTTCATTGACTTTTTTCTATTGTTTTATTAGTCTATATTTCATTTATTTTTGCTCTGATTTTTATTATTTCCTTTCTTCTACTGGTTTTGGGCTTTGTTTGTTCTTCTTTTTCCAGTTCCTTTAGGTGTACTGTTAGATTGTTTATTTGAGATTTTTCTTGTTTGTTGAGGTAGGCCTGTATTGTTATGAACTTCCCTCTTAGAACCACTTTTGCTGTATCCTATAAATTTTGGCATGTTGTATTTTCATTTTTCTCCAGGTATTTTTTGATTTATCCTTTCATTTCTTCATTGACCCAATTGTTGTTCAGTAGCACTTTGTTTAATCTCCACAAGTTTGTGGCTTTTCTGATTTTCTTCCTGTAGTTGATTTCTGGTTTCATATCTTTGTGGTCAGAAAAGATGCTTGGTATTATTTCAATCTTCTTAAATTTATTCAGACTTGTTTTGTGGCCTAATAGGTAATCTATCCTGGAGAATGTTCCATGTGCATTTGAAAAGATTGTGTATTCTGTGCTTTTTGGATGAAATGTTCTGCATGTATCCACTAAGTCCATCTGGTCTAATGGATCATTTAAGGCCAATGTTTCCTTATTGATCTTCTGTTTGGATGATCTATCCATTGTTGTAAGTGGAGTGTTAAAGTCCCCTATTATTATTGTGTTACTGTCTATTTCTCTTTTTAGTCTGTTAATAATTGCCTTATATATTCAGGTGTTCCTATGTTGGGTGCCTAGATATTTACAAGTGTTATATCCTCTTGCTGGATTGTTCCCTTTATCATTTGTCTCTTGTTACAGTATTTGTTTTAAAGTCTATTTTGTCTGATAAATCTGGGGTGTTGCTACCACAGATTTCTTTTCATTGCCATTTGTATGGAGTATCTTTTCCATCCCTTCACTTTCAGTTTGTGAGTGTCCTTAGGTCTTAAGTGTGTCTCATGGATGCAGCATATATATATGGGTTGTGTTTTTTAATCCAATCAGCCACTCTATGCCTTTTGATTGGAGTGTTTAGTCCATTGACATTTAAAGTAGCTATTGATAAGAATATACTTATTGACATTTCGTTACTTTTTTTCTGGGTGTTTTAGTAATTCTTCTCTGTCCCTTTCTTCTTGCTCTCTTCCCTTGTGGTTTGATGACTTTCTTTAGTATTATGTTTGGGTTCCTTTCTCTTAATTTTTTGTGTATTTACTATAAGTTTCTGGTTTGTGATTACCATGAGGTTCATATATAATACCCTAAGTATATAGCAATTTATATTAAGTTGATGGTTTCTTTAGTTTGACCTCTTGCTAAAAGCTCTACTCTTTTACTCCCCTCCTCCCACATTTTATGATTTTGATATCATATCTAACCTCTTTTTTTGTGCATGTGTATCTGTTAGTTTCTTACTAAAGAAATAGATAATTTTAGTACTTTTGTCATTTAACCTTCATATTAGCTTCGTAGGTGATTGATCTCCTACCTTTACTATATATTTGCCTTTACCAGTGATTTTATTGCTTTTAAAAAATAATTTTCTTATTCCTATTAGTGGTCTTCTCTTTTCCACTTAAATAAGTCACTTTACTATTTCTTGTAAGGCTGGTTTCTTGGTGATAAACTCCTTTAGTTTTTGCTTGTCTGGGAAACTATCTCTCCTTCCATTCTGAATGATAACCTTGCTAAATAACATATTCTTGGCCATAGATTTTTCCTTTCAGCACTTTAAATATATTGTGCCACTCTCTTCTAGCCTGTATGGTTTCTGCTGAGAAGTCAGCTGATAGCCTTATGGGATTTCCTTTGTATGTAACTTATTGCCTCTCTCTTATGACTTTTAGAATTCTTTCTTTATCTTTAATTCTTGACACTTTAATTACAATGTGTCTTGGTGTGGGCCTCTTTGGGGTTATCTTGTTTGGTGCTGTCAGTGCTTCCTGTACCTGAATGTCTTTTCCTTCTTTAGGTTAGGAAAGTTTTCAGGTATTATTTCTTCAAATAGATTCTCTGCCCCTTTGTCTTTCTTTTCTCCTTCTGGGACACCTATAATACAGATGTTGGTGTGCTTGACATTGTCCCAGAGATCCCTTAGACTGTCCTCATCCTTTTGAATTGTTTTTTCTTTTGTCTGTTCAGCTTCAGTGATTTCCTCTAGTTTTTCATCCAGCTCACTGATCCATTCTTCTGTATCATCTACTCTGCTTTTGAGTCCCTCTAGTGAATTTTTCATTTCCAGTATTGCATTCTTCACTTCTTATTGGTTCTTTTTTATATTTTCCAATCTCTTGTTGAAGTTCTCACTGAGTTCATCCATTCTTCTCCCAAGATCAGTGAGCATCCTTATGACTCTTAGTTTGTACCCTTTGTCAGGTAGATTGTTTATCTCTGTTTTGTTTAGTTCTTTTTCTGGGGTTTTGTCCTGTTCCCTTACTTGGAGCACATTCCTTTTTCTCCTAATTTTACCTCTTTCTCTGTGCTTATATTTATGTATTAGATAGGTCAGCTACATCTCCTGATCTTGGAGAGGTGGCCTTATGTAAGAGATGCATTATGAGACCAAGCACTGTTCTTCCCTCTCATCACCAGTTCCAAATGTTCCAGGAGTTTCCCCTGTGTGGGCTACATGTGTCCTTTTGTTGTGGCAGGGTTGCTCTTGCTGCAGGTTCCTGGGGAGGCTAGGCTGTCCCCCTGGCTGGCTGATTGTAATGCTCAGCTGCATGTGGCTGCTATGGACGCTTCAGTCACTTCATTGGGCGTGGGGAGTGCTAGGACAGTTGGCTGCAAGGTTTAATAGCACATTCTTGTTGCAGTTTTTCTGTTAAGTGAGAAGGCCCCCAGCATGGCTAGTTCCTAGGCTCAAGGGCTTACAATTGATGTAGGCCTCAGGCCTGCAAGGCTGTTGTTAGCTCTCTCAGGATTGCAGCAGGATTGGTCCAGCCCCAAGCCTGGGAATACCCGATTGTTTCAGGCTTTGGAAGTTGGGGCTGATCCCTTATGTGGCTGTTTGAGAAGCACAAGTCTGCTGAAGCTGATAAGTCCCACTGCCCACAGGGCCACACACCTCATCAACACAGTCCTGCCCCATGCATGCACCCTGCCCTACTGAGGTGGACCCAGTCACCCCACTTTAGTGGCCCCACACACTCCACCAAAGCAGGCCCACTCCTCATGCACACCCTACAGCACAGAGGAGGACCCACTTGCTGGTTGCAGAGTTTCCAGAGACCCCCCCCCACCTACTCGGACCCACAAGTTCCCCGAGGGCTTGCTATTGGGTGGAGCCAGTCCCTAGGATGGGTTGCCTGCCCTGGCTGAGCTTAATGAAATCAGTGCTCTAGTACGTGGGGCAGACCCTGGGCTAACAGGCCAATGGAAGAACTCCAATGGCATCTGCCAACGCCTGTGTCAGCACTCTTGTACTAGCTCACAATAATGGCTGCTGTCAATGTCTCAGTCCCTGGGGAGGTCTCACTTCTCACCGAGATGGGTTCAGAGCCTATCAAGTGAGTCTCTTCAACAAAGGACTGCACACTTTTCTTTTCAGTGATTTTAGGTTGCTTTCCAAAATGGGTGAATTTGTGTGTAGGCCCTTTAAGAGTAGGCTTTTTTCCCCTTATGTGCAATAGTTTTTCTGTGGGTATTCCCCATTGTAGTTAATAGCCAGCAAAGCCAGATATTATGACCCTTGTCTCAGCTGTGCTGAGTCCAAAAGCTGCTTATTGTGGTAATGCTCCCCTGCGCAGATCCCCCACTCCTCCAGGGAAGGGTTTGTACCTTAGGATTGCCCCTGGCTGGCCATGAAGCACTGTGGCTCGAAGATGGTTTTTTCTCCCCAGAAAGGAATTTCTGCCTCTTCTGCCTCAGTCAACACAGTCCCTTGTTGTGGGGGTTCTTTTTATCCAGTGTTCAGTTTTCTCTCAGCAGGTAATTCTTCCAAGAGTAGTTGTAAGTTTGTTGTGTCTGTGGGAGGACGTGAGTTCAGACTCCACCTATGCCACCATGTTGATACCGTCTCCTCCATGATTTTTTCTTAAAAATTTACATTTTCAGCCCAGCTAAAGTCTATTCTGGGATATAATGAAGTTAACTTAATTTTCCCACAAATATTTAGTCAAATTATATAATAAATGTGATTTTAAATGACACGGCTATCACATGCTAAGTTCTTTCTTTTTCTTTTTTTGAGGAAGATTAGCCCTGAGCTAACATCTGCTGCCAATCCTCCTCTTCTTGCTGAGGAAGACTGGCCCTGAGCTAACATCCATGCCCATCTTCCTATACTTTATATGTGGGATGCCTGCCACAGCATAGCTTGCCAAGCGGTGCCATGTCCACTTCAGGGATCCGAACCGGCAAACCCCAGACCACCGAAGCAGAACGTGTGCACTTAACCGCTGCAGCACTGGGCCAGCCCTGACATGCTAAGTTCTTATACATTCCTACATCTGTTCTGGACTTCCTATTTTTATTACCTGGAATTGTTTGTCTAGTCCTGCACCCCTAACACGTTGTTCAAATTATTGTGGCTTTATAATAAATTTCAACATTTGGTTTTAAGTCCCTTCTCATTTTTCTTTTAAAAATTTTCTTGGTTATTCTTACATGTTTATTCTTCTGGGTAAACTTTCAAAGCATTTTGTCTAGTTGCAAGAATGTTCAGTTGGTATTATATTAGGTTAGAAATGTATCACATTTATAAAGCAAACTGGGAAGAATTAACACTTTAAAAATTACGGATTTTCCTATCCAGAAATAAGTTGTATTTCTCCATTTTAAACTATTTTTTAAGTGTTTTTTGGTTTTCTTTAAGCAGTTTGCACGTTTCTTGTTGAGATCATTTGTAAACATGTTATATTTTTGGTTCATTTTGTGCATAAAATAATATTTATTTTTTAATATATGAAAATTATTGATACTTGTCTGTTTATGTTGTTATCCATCACTTCTTAGGAGTTATAACATTTTCATGGATGGTTTTCTTAAGTTTCAAGGTAGGTAAAAAAATCAAAAATACTTTTGTTCCCTTTCCAATATTTATACCTCGTATTTCTTTTCTTGTTTTACTATATTGTTTGGAACTTACAAGAAATGAAAAATAATAGCAATGATTTTAATCATCCTTATCTTATTCCCGACTTCAGCTGAAAAGCCTGTCAGAATGATATAAATTGTTGCTTCACAAAATATGCCATTTATCAAGTTAAGAAAGTTTTCTTCCAGTCCCAATTTACTACACATATTTATAATGAATGGATGTTTGATTTTATCATCTATTATTTAATTTGGGGACATCTATTGAAATTCTGGCTTTTTCCCTTGATGTGATATGTTATGTTAGTAGATTTTTGAGTATTAAATACGTTTGCCTGCCTGGTATAAACTCTTTTGCAGTATTGTATTGTATTCTTTTATTTTCATGCTGGATTCAGTTTGTCAATGCAATCTTTAGGATTTTTGTTTCCATATATTAGCTAGACTATTTAATAAGCTTTCTCTGTGAATGTTTAATCTTTATCAGGATTTGATATTGTGGTTTTGCTCATTTCATAAAATGAATTGGAAGCTTTCCATCATTTTCTCTACTTTGGAATTATTTAAATAACATTGGAATATTATAAAAATGAAAATAACTCAATACTTTATTTTTGACAAGGTTTGTAATCTCTTCCACGGTTTCTGGTCTATTCCAATGTCATACTTCTTGAACCAGTTCCTAGGACTCTTTCTCAGGAAAGTGCTTCTGGAAGGTTAGGGTGCACACAGATCCCTTAGGGATCTTATTGACGTGTAGATTCTGATTCGTGAGAACTACACCATGTAGTCCAAGTATCCCACTCCTTAATGAGTCACCTTAATTCACAGAAAGATAATAGAATATCTAAGTGGATGAATTATCTCTTAGGTCTTGTTCTCCAGAAGCGGATCTTAATTTGAGGACTCATGCACATGTGATTTATTTAAAAAGTGTTCCCAGGAGAAACTGTCACAGGAGTAGTGGGAAGAAGATAGAGGAGGGGAAGAAGTTGGGCCAGGGTATGAGTTTAGGTGATGTCCCAGCCTCAGCCTGATTCCGCAGGGAACTCTGGAGGAGAAATTACAACTCAGAGTTTGTCCTGACTTGGGGCAGAGGAACTGGGCTTTGTTCTCCCGCACCCATCAATCATTGGCTAAGGGCTTTGGGGTCCAAGGTTGAGATGGGGGAGTGATGTAAACTCCCAGGTAATTCCTGTCCTGGTGCTTGTGGGCAAAGTGGCTCCAGTGGCCCGAGGTCAGTCTTTGCAAAAAGAGTTGCAGAAGATGCATGAGGGGTACACACTGGTGAAAGGGATCCCAGGGGATCTGGGCAGGGCTAAAAGAGTGCTGGCTACTGGGTGGATTCTGTATCCCTCAAGTAACCCTCCCTAGACATTGTTTATTTCAGACAAACCTTAAGTTAAAAATAGGGCAACCGAAAGTTCAAGATTACACTCTATGATGCGTTCTGACAGTCAGTCCTTTTATGTTGGAACACTTTTGCAGACAATTGATTGCCTGGGAGTAAGGGGTAGACATCATTTTGTGAAAAGTGAGAAACCATCTGACAAGGGTGTGTGCCTGAATGGAGAGCCATATTACTTTGCTTTAAGGTGAGACATGGGAAAACTATGGGCAAAGCCAAGATTCTCCTGGAAAATTGTTTTTCATTTATTACAGTGCATAAACTCATGGGAAATAAAAGCCTGAAGCTCTACTCCATATAAAATAACAAAAATATCTTTAGCTTGGAATTTTTCAAGGCTTCAAAACATTAAAAATATCCCAGTAAATGACCCAAATTGTTTCCAACAATACAAGAAAACGAAATAAAATAATGTCTAAGGAAATTTACTCTGTATGCTAGTTTGTAATTTGAGGTCTACTAAAACATCTTTAATTTTAGAAAAGCTTATCAGCTGCACCTCTTTTGTGCAATTATTAGCTAGAGTGTCAGTAATCTGTTCAAATCATAATATTTGCATATAAGACAATATCTGTTATTCTCATCTCTATAGTAGGAAGGCATACATTCATCTTGTTCAAAAGTGGTATTGGATCTTTAACAAACAAATTACCTATTTGCACTGTGTCAGATTGTATTTTTCAAAGATGGATGATATAGATCTATCTATCTATCTATAAAACATACATAATTCTTCATGCCCTTCTTACAATATGACATTGACACTTCTCCATTCAGAGGTGGCTTCTGTGTTCCTTCCTTTGAACCTGGGTGAACTTTTGTAACTGCCTTGATCCGCGGTCTATGGCAGAAGTGCTGCTGTGTGACTTCTGAGGCCCAGTCACAATAGGCAATACTGCTCCTTTTCTCGCTACATTCACCCTTAAGACCTAGCTAACATGTTGTGCGGATGTCCAAGCTATGCAGAGAGGCTGCATGTGGGTGTTCCAGCTGACAGTCCCAACTAGGCCCCTAGCCAACAACCAGCATCAAACTCAGGCATGTAAGTGAATGAGCCTTCAGAGGATTCCAGCTCCCCTTTGAGCTGCCCCAGCTGAGGCCCTAGACGTTGTTCAGGGTGTGGAGGCAAGCTGTTTCCATGGTGCTGTCTGAACTCCTGACCCAATGAATCTATGAGAGATAATGAATGATTAGTGCCATTTTGAACTACTAAGTTTTGGGTTAATTTGTTAACTGAGACATATATCAGTAATCCATCTTTCTCCACTGATTTAAGACATCATTGTCATATACTAAACTTCCAAATAGACATGGGTCTATTTATGAACCCATATTTCATTGATCTGTTTAGTAGAATTTACCTAGGAAAGTGTCCTTTTGTGTCAGTATATATTTATATAGTATGGCAAAACACAAACTCCCAAATCTCTGTAGTTTAATACAACAAAGACTTATTTCACATTCACATGAATTCCATTGTGGGTCAGGCAACTCTTCAGGCCAGTTGTCTTCCATGCAGAGATTCAGTGACACTGGCTGCTTCTGTGTTGTAATGCCACTATCTTAATATATGGCCTCCAGGTCACCAAAGCATGGGAAGAGAGAACTCAAGAGTTTGTGCCCAGGATCATAAATGGTTTGACCCAGAAGTGACACCTTTTCTGCCTATTGGCCAGAATTAGTCACATATCATCTGATCAACAACAAGGGGGATGAGAAATGGGGAAGAGTACATGGACACTGGTTGAGCAGCAGATGTTTTTGCCACACCCTTCATTATTCATTGTTCATTTTCCTAGAAATTTCGTGGCTATTCTCATATATATTGTACCTGATTAATTTCAGAATCCAATATATTAAATTTTAATTGTTTTTATACAAAAATACTTCTTTTTTTTTTGGAGGGAGGAAATAAGCTAAAACAAAGAGGGACCAGAATGGTTCCCTATTTCATGTTGTTGGATGTTTTTATTTGTTGTTCCATTCTTACCAACCAAGACTCTTTCAGTCCCTAATTAAGTATTACTAATCATGATTTAATCTCTAGTTCATTTAGCTGAGGCCATAACCAATTCCTGGCTCCAGATCGAAAAGTTGAGGAAAGGTCAATGGCATTTTCAAATTTCCTTGATGATTTCTCCTCAGAGTAAGAAAGGATGTAAGAGTGGCCGGTAGTGGAATAACCATGTCTGAAGCATCATTACTCTGTAATTGAAACATTGGTCTGAGAAACCTAGACTTGAAATGGAAAATACACATATCACGTGAGGGAATGTCAAATAATTTAATAATTCTATAGTTTTGGAGGAGGAGAGAGTAAAATATAGCCCTATTAATGATAAGATAAAACGTTGTATTTGAAAGAAAAACAAACCCTGCTCAAAAAGCTTTGAAATAATTATATAATTTTAATTGAAATCTCTGAAAGAGTAAGCAAATTATGGAGTTTTGTCAGTTTTCTGTTGAGCTGGCAGGTAATTCCCCTTAGCAGAGTGAGGAGAAAGCTGTGCTGTTACTATTTGTATGTTCCTCATGTTCTGAATCTGTGTAGAAATATTCACCCATTGCGTTGGAACATGACACTTCAGGTCTATCTCAGGCCTGCCTTATGCAATAAATCACAGGTATTAGTTTGAGATTACATTGTGCTTGAATGTTTCTTTTCTTGGTGTGGGCAACCAAGAGTCTGCCTGGAGAAGTGGGTATTAGGCCTGTTCCAGGAGTTTAAATATTGACATAACCCAAGCAGGGTTCAGTTTGCAGTCTTTTTCTCTTTCACATTTCCTCCTAAGTTGATCCAGTCCCATGACTTTAAAAGGCACATACATGCTGATGACTCCAAAATTTATATCCATCATCCAGATCTCTCCCCTAAATTCCAGGTAGTGTCCACCTCTCTATTTGGGTGTCTATTAGGCATTTCCAAATCAGAACTCTTGATTCCATCTCCACCCCCTCTACACGTTCCTTCAACCTTCCTTATTTCTGTCAATGACAGCATGATTAAATCCATTGTTCAGGACAAAAACCTATACATACTCCTTGATTCCTCTTTTTCCCTTCAAATCATAAAGTCAATCCACCAGCAAGTTCATTGAGAAATCTACATTCAGAGTATTTCCAGAATCCAACCACGTTTCACTACTCCACTACTACCAACTTAGTCCAAGTTTCTACTAAGAGGTAAGTGTTAATTTGTCCATGAATTAGCCCCTGTAGAGAAGGAATTTGCCTCCTGAAAATCTCCATAGAAACTGGCCAAGGCTAGTACTTCAGGCAATCAATCCTGGTCAGCCATGAGGCTTGGACCTCAGCCCTCCAAGCATGCCTGGATAAGGGCTGGTACTTCTCCAATCATGAGCACTGATGTGGCAAATCCTGCTGTTAGCTTTCTTTTTTGAAGAAGAAGAAGAAGATTAGCCCTGAGGTAACATCTGCTGTCAATCCCCCTCTTTCTGCTGAGGCAGACCAGCCCTGAGCTAACATCTGTGCCCATCTTCCTCTACTTTATATGTGAAATGCCTGCCACAGCATGGCTTGACGAGAGGTGCATAGGTCCTCATCTGGGATCTGAACCAGCGAACCCCGGACTGATGAAGCAGAATGTGCAAACTTAACCGCTGCGCCACCAGACTGGCCCCCTGGTGTTAGCTTTCTTTGTCATACAGCTGCAACAGGTAGCGTGGATCCTCATCTTACTCCCGTAATGCTAGAAGAGATGCTGGCACGATAGGGATGGAACAAGGTTCTGCTATGTCGTCTTCTTATATCCTGATCCCTGATCACCTCAGAGGAGAGATTGGCAGGATAAAGATGGGACATGATTCTAGTGTATCATATTGCTATTACATTCTAGCTCCTCATTATATCAGGGAAGAGTCTGGTTCTTCCCTAACCATTCAGCTTAAAAGCCCCACATCCCAAAAGTCACATCCCTTTTCCACATCTGGCATCTGGGGTGAAGCCATCCCAGAGTGTGAGGGGCAAGGGGGATCACATATCTGCCCTGATCTTGTCTCCCGGTGAATGATCTTCCTGCAGGTCTCGTCCACGTGCCAGCAGAACACTTGTCCTGGTCATACGATAGGTGTTCTGTTATGTTCGAATCCGAACTCTTGTTTATGCCTCCCCCATCCACTGTACTCATTTTCTAATCTTCCCTATTTCAATTAAATGAGAACAGCAATCGATCACCAGTTGCTCATACCAAAAATCTAAGTATCATCACCAATTTCTCTTCTTTATCCAAACCATAAATTCAATCCATCAGCAAGTTCTGCAAGAGCTCTACTTTCAAAAATATAGTCAGAATTCAACCATGTTTCACTACATTGGCCTCCTAACCAGACTGCCTATTTCCACAAAAGACTCAAGGTTGCCTTTTATAAACATGAATCAAGTCTTGTCACCCTCTAGTTCAAAAGTCCCTAGTGGCTTCCCATCACATTTAGAATATAGTCTAAATGCCTCATCGTGGCTTATCAAGGCTCTACATGACTTGACCTTTGTCTTTTCTTCCACTCCTGCTGTTGTTTACTCTGCTCCAGCCACCGTGGCCTCCTTTCTTCATTGTGAACATGCCAAGTTTGCTCCCATCCTAAGGCTGTTCCCTCTGCCTGGAATGGTCTTCTCCTAGCCCTTGCATGACTCTTACTTCTCTCGTATCTCTGTTCAAATACCACTTCCTCCTGGGTGCATTTCCTGATCACCCAGCCTAAAATAATATTCCCCCTCACTCTGTATCCCCTTATCCCTTTTGATTTTCATCATGGCACTTATCATTACCTGAAAGCATATTGTATACTCGTTTACAAGCTTGTTGTCTGTCTCTAATGGAATTTCAGCTTCATGAGAGCTAGGACCTTGTCTGTCTTGTTTGCTACTCTATCTGCAAGGCCTAAGACAGGGCTTGGCACTGCTCAAAAATTATTTGTTGAATAAATGAATGAGTGGGACTGAAAAAAGTTCTGAAAATCATTTTTCAGATATCTGGGAAAATCAGAGGATACTGCTGAAAATATAATTATTCATCAATTCGGTAAGGAAGGTGGGGTTTTCTGCACTTAATACAGATTGAATAAGTAAATGGATAAAATGAAGCTGCTTGTATTCATCACGTAGAACAACCATGGAATACCTCTAAGCCTGTTATTTTTCTTTGACTCAAACCACCAAATATGTTTTTTAAAATTAAGTTTTAATTGAAAAAGTCATAAATTTGGGGCAGACAAACTGTTCAATATGTGAAAAAGTTCTTTTGGGAAAAATAAAGAAGTGTCAAATATGATGAGTGGTATCATTTTTGTGTGTGTGGGAGGAAGATCAAGAAATATAATCTTTCTCTGAATATCCAATCACTGACTATTCATCCTTTCAAAAGCATACGTTAATTATAAGCTGTCAGTACAAACTCCTACAACAATTATTTCTGTGTGAAATTGACCTAAAGTAGGATTCAAACTGACCTAACGTGAATTTGTTGAGCTACTAGTGAATGTAGTTTGTACCTGATGGCTGAGACACGCAAAGTTAATTAAAAATAGATTTCTAAATGAATGCCACATTTTATGCTAAAGGAAGTGAATATTTCTTAATACTGTGAAATTTAAGAATTTGAGAAAAGAAGACTTGACAGTAGAGTTTATTATTTTATAGCAAGAACATAAGAAATTGAAGTTCAAATATGACTGAAACAGTTCTGTTTCATTCTATGGGGAAAGTTGTTACTTCCTAGCCTGCCAGTAGTTTTATAGCATCATAATATGGAAGTCAAAGACTTGGGGCCTGTTTATAGCTGGGGCTGAGTTCACCGTTTCCTTAGGTGTTCTCCAACAGGGCCTTGTCAAACAATAACACGGAGCAATAATCTTTGAAATCTAAAGCAATGTCAGTTCAATGTCTCAAATAACCTTCACGATGAACCTCTTAAATTGGTTTTCTTTACCCATAAAACAGATGAAGTAACTGAGATTGTAAGATGTTAACAACTTTCCCAAAATTGCAGAGCCAGTAAGATTTTCCAGGCTGGGGCAACTGTGGTGTAATCGTTAAGAATGCAAAAAAATGGAGCAGCATTAGAGGAGAAGATAATCAGTTGGACTTAGTATCCCAGTGAGTGGTGTCAATGGGATATTCAAATGGTGATTGCTCGGGAATAAGTGGAAATTCTTGTTTTGAAGTTCAGAAAGTAGGCTAAGAACAGAAATTGACCTCAAGGTAACATTTGAACCATGAACTAGATAAATCACTCAGGTGGGTATTAGTGGAGAAGAGAATTGAGGCCATGAAGGAAAAGGATGCCAGGGTGGGAGTGGATCCTATAACATGATGAAGACTAAGGGAAGAAAGAATTTTAAGGAAGAGTTGCTCATTTGTGTCAGATACTACTGAGGGGTCCTGTGGAGTGAGGAACAAGACCTTTGAAATAAAATGGACCTTTGGAGTCTTTACTGCTAGCATGGAGCCCCTCAGCAGTTTGACAGAGTAGTAAGTGATGTAACTAAGCAACTAGCCCTATTTCTTACCTAAATAAGGAAGAGCTAATTTTAGAACAATAATGAAGCGCATAACACATTTTGTTAGAGTTTGTTTTTCTTCTTAAATATAAGTCCTTTTTTTCTCAAATGTTCTCCAGACTGCTTTGAATGCTTGCATTTTTAATTTTGTGTATAAAATGATTTTTCATTATCTTTATGGAGTAACTCACTGACAGAAGAATGTATTTAAAAAGAAAAGGGCTAGATAAAAATCTTTAGTTTTTTGTTACGCTAATAAAGTTATTCTTAAAGTGATTTTTATAAAGTTCAAAAGGTGCTTAAATTTAGAGCTGAGAGTCTTTTTTCTTTTGTCATCTTTTTATAAACCAAAGATTGTACTGATTTATGCCTTTGATGAGATGTACAGCATGTTGCAAGACAACGATGTCCTCTCAATGCTTTGAAGATGATCATAAAATGGCGGAAACGATGCCAAAAAAGATTATTCACTAAAATTAGCACATATCTAGTGGTTCATTAGTTTGAATTTACACTATGAAATTATTTAGAATTGGTTGACTGGGTATTTTTATAATGGCTAAAGATGTTCTTAACTCTAATTGAGCTTTAGAATTGCCTGGGGAGTTGGGGTTCGTTTTTTCCCCTGAGGCTGTCTCCTTAATTGGGTAATATTTTTGGGAGAAGGGGATGTGCCATGTTGTTGTGTTTCTAAAAAATAGACGATTTTTTAGAGTAGTTTTAACTTCACAGCAAAATTGAGCAGAAAGTACAGAGAGTTCCTATATTTCGCCTGTCCCCACACATGCACAAGCCTGCCCCCCGTGATATCAACTACCAGAGTGGTACATTTGTTACAATTGATGTACCTACATTGACATTATTATCACCTAAAGTCTATAGTTTACATCAGGATGGACTCTTGGTATTGTACATTCTATGAGTTTGGACAAATGTAAAATGATATGTGTCCATCATTATAATACATACAGACTATTTTCACTGCCTTAAAAATCCTCTATGCTCCATGTATTCATCCCTTTTCTATTCCAACCCCTGGCAACCACTGATCTTTTTACCGTCTCCATAATTTTGCCTTTTCCAGAATGTCATACAGTTGGAATCAAATCGTATGTCGACTTTACAGATTGTCTTCTTACACTTGGTAATGTGCATTTTAAAAAAAATTTCAGCTTTATTGTGGTATTATTGACATATAGAATTGTAAAGTATATGCATTTAAGGTTCCTCCATGTCTTTTTATGGCTTGATAGCTCATTTCTTCTTAGCATTGAATAATATTCCATTGTCTGGATGTACCACAGTTTACTTATTCATTCACCTACTGAAGGACATCTTGGTTGTGTCCAACTTCTGATGATTATGACTAAAGTTGCTGTAAACATCCGTGATCAGGTTTTTTTGTGGACATAAGTTTTCAACTCCTTTGGGTAAATAGCAAGGAGCATGATGGTTGGATTGTATGGCTAGATTATGTTTAGCTTTGTAAGAAACTGCCAAATTGTCTTCCAGAGTGGCATACTATTTTGCATTCTTACCCACAATGAATGACAGTTCCTGTTGTTCCACATCCTCACCAGTATTTCGTGTTGTCAGTGTTCTGGATTGTGGTTCTTCTAATAGATGTGCAGTGGTATCTCATTGTTGTTTTAATGTGTATTTATTTCCCTGATGTCGTATGATGTGGAGCATCTTTTTATATGCTTATTTGCCATTTGTATATCTTCTTTGTTGAAGTGGCTGTTCAGGTCTTTTGCCCATTTTTAAATCAGGTTGTTCATTTTCTTACTGTTGAGTTTAAGACTTCTTCATATATTTTGAATAACAGTTTTTTGCAGATGTCTTCTCCTAGTCTGTGGCTTTTCTTTTCATTCTCTTGACGTTGTCTTTCATGGAGAAGAAGTTCTAATTTAAGGAAGTCCAGCTTATCAATTAATTATTTAGTGGATTGTGCCTTTGGTATTGTACAGGAAACCTTTATTTTTTACTTATTTATTTTTATTTCTTGTCTTCTCATTCTTTTTTCCAGCTTTATTGAGACATAATTGACATATACCATTGTATAAGTTTAAGGTGTACAATGTGTTGATTTGAAATATTTACATATTACAAACTGATGACCACCATAGCATTCGCTAACATCTCCATCATGTCACATAATTACCATTTCTTTTTGGTGGTAAGAACGTTTAAAATGTACTCTTTTTGCAACTTTCAAGTATTATTAACTATAATCACCAGGCTGTACATTAGACCCCCAGAACTCATCCATCTTATAATTGGAAGCTTGTACCCTTTGACCAGCATCTCTCCATTTCCCCCATACCCCAATCCCTGGTAACCACTACTCTACTTTCTAAGAGTTTGGCTATTTAGATTCCACATATAAGTGATATCATATGGTATTTGTCTTTCTCTGTGTGACTTATTTCACTTAGCATAATGCCCTCAAATTTCATCCATGTTGTCCCAAATGGCAGGATTTTCTTCTTTCTCATGGCTGAATAATATTCTATTCCATATATATTCCATGTATATATATATATATATATATATATATATTACATCTTCTTTATCAATTCATCTGTTGATGTGCACTTAGATTGTTTCTATATCTTGACTATTGTGAATAATGCTGCAATGACCATGGGAGTGCACATGTCTTCTTGAGATCCTGTTTCCATTTTCTTTGGATAGATATCCAAGAGTGGGATTGCCGGATCATATGGTAGTCCTATTTTTAATTTTTTGAGGAACCAAGGGGAGATTTAAAAAATACCAAATGCCCACTCTCCACCCCTAAAGAATCTGCTTTAATTAGACTGTGCAAGGCCTGGGTATCAGCATTTTTTTTTATTAATGTTATGATAGATTACAACCTTGTGAGATTTCAGTTGTACATTTTTGTTAGTCATGTTGTGGGTACACCACTTCCCCCTCTGTGCCCTCCCCCCACCCCCCCCCCGGGTATCAGCATTTTAAAAACTCTTTCTTCAGTTCTAAATTTGAGATGCACAAGTCTAAAGCCGTAGTTCAATTTCTCTGGTTTTAGGCAATATCTTTCTATGATTAAAAAGCAAAACCAAAAGTGTTATTTGTTTTTCTAGTGAAAACTCACTATCCTGGTTCTCCTCCTATCTCTCTGACCTCTTCTTTTCAATCTCACTCAATGTAGGTGAGCTGCAGGGCTCCATCCCTGTTCCTCATCTTTAGCAAGATTCTCTCCCCTGGTGATCTCAATAAGCCACATGGCTTTAAATATCCTCCATAGGTTGACAACCTCCAAATGTATAGCTCCAGATCTGAAATTGCCCTCAAAATTCAGACTTGTGTATCATACCATCTTCTACATTTCAACTTGGACGTCTTATAAGAATGTCAAACTGAACCTGTTCCAAACTGAACTTAATGATTCCAGCCCCACCCCTCATCAAACCTGTGCTTCCCTCAGTCCACCATGGGGCAGGAATCATCCTGGAGTCTTCTTTTTGTCACCTCTCACATCCAATTCAGGAGAAAGTCTTGTATATTCTACCCCCAAAATACCTCCGAAATCTGTCGACTTTACTCCACCTGCACTACTTCAACCTTAGTGCAAGCCACCACTTTCTCTTGCCTGGGAGACTTCAGTGACCTCTCTCCTTTGACTCTTTGTCCCTTCGCACTTCCTCATCTATCCATGATCCATCACTACACATGAGCCAGAGTGAGCTTCTAAAAATGTAAATTATTGCTTTAAACTTACCCATGAATTCCCATCCAATTGCAAACAAAACTATATTAGTTTCCTAGGGCTACTGTATCAAAGTACCAAAAACTGGGTGGTTGAAAACAACAGAAATGTATTGCCTCACAGTTCTGGAGGCCTGAAGTCTGAAATCCAGGTTTCAGCAGGGCCATGTTTTCTTTGATGGCTTTAGGGGTGAATCCTTCCTTGTCTCTTCTGGCTTCTGTTGTTCGTCAGCAATCCTTGGCCTTCCTTGGTCCAGTCACATGACTCCTTTCCCTGTGTGTCTTCATATTATCTTCCCTCTGTCTGTCTCTGCGTCTAAAATTCTCCTGTTTGTAAGGACAACAGTCTTATTGGATTAGGGCTCACCCTAATGACATCATTTTAATTTGATTATTTCTGTAAAGACATGATTTCTAAATAAGGTTTCATTCTGAGGTACTGGAGGTTAGGATTGCAACATATCTTTTTTGGAGGGGACACAATTCAACCAATAACAAAAACCCAAACTCCCTACACTGGCCAATAAAGCTTTATGTGGTATATATGGCAACTGCTTTCATCTCTGATCACACCTTCTGCCACTTGCTCCTCTCATTCTGTTCCAGCCACCTTGGCATTTCTGCTTACCAGGTTTGCTCTTAGCCTATTAACTCATCTTCTTGCTCCACTACTTCAGATACTCTCTCGTTACTGTTTCATTTTCCTGATAGCATTTGTCCCTCTCAGAAGTCACCTGGGTATATATTGTCTCTCTTGCTGTGGCACATACTACTGGTTATCTACCCAACTAATCTTCGTCCTCTTTTATCACTAAGAATCTGACTATGTCTAGTCTGCCGTGCACCCAGCCTCAGGGCATGGATCATGACTGGGCCAGGCCAGTCATAGCAATTGTGTTTCCTTTTGCAGAGATTACTGTTGGGGTGGGAATGTGGCCAAGTTCTGGTCACTGGGATGCAAGGGGAAACCCTTGGGCTTTCTGGAAAGATTTTCCTCCTGATTGAAGAAGCAGACAAAGAACAAGTACTTTTCTCCTTCCTTCTTGACTTCTGAATTTAGATGTGATTTCTAAAGTTCCACCAGCTATCTTCTATCCATGAATTGACCTGCCAGAGAAGAAAAGAAGCCAACAATGCTGAGCTTGATGGAAGCGGAAGGAGCTTGAGTTTTGATAATGCCACGGCCACTGTACCAACCCTAGAACTATCTACTTCCTGATTGAGCGCCATAAATGTCCTTATGTTTTAAGCCATTGATACTCAAGTTTTTTGTGATTTGCCTTGAAAGCATCCTTACTGACATACTTCTCCACCATCACCATGGAAACTTTGTCTGTTTTATCCAATGCTGGAGCCCTTGAATGAGAATAACATCTGACAGGTAGGAGACACTTAAAGAATATTCGTTAATTGAATGTATGAATAAATGAAAGTACCTATTTGAACCCCAGCACGCTACTTATCTTTGCTTCTCTGCCTCAGTTGTCTTCTTCCACTTACATAATCTCTCCTTTGTCTCAGACTGCCTTACCACCCTATTCTCTCCTTATCTGGCCCCAGCTCCTAGCCTGACTCCTCTGTTCACCATATCCTCCTGGCTCACATAGCTTAGGTTTAGGCTCAGCCAAATGTCTGATTATGTGTTGCCCCACAAACTCACCCTTGTCCTCTGGTTCCCATTCTGTGCCTTTAAAGCTCAGACCCAATGGAATTCTCCTGGATGAACGACCTCCAATCTCGTTGTATCTTTTGCTTTTCTTGTGGCCCTGATCATGTTCTAGCTTGCAGTGTCTCCATAAGAGAACATTTATTTCTTCTCTACAGTATCATAAACACCTTAAGAACCGGATTCATGTCCTACTTTTATTTGTGCCCCTCCCAAATAGCAGATCATTACTATAAGAGAGTTGCTCAGTGAATTTCTGTTGAATAGGGGCAGCATGGAATAGTGGCTAAACCATGGTACTTTGGAGTCAGGAAACCAGAGCTCATATCTGCCATTTGCTTGCTGTGTCAAGCACAAGGAAGTCACCTAACCTTGCAGAGCCTCAGTTTCTCCATTTATAAAATAGAGAATAATAGTATTTACCTCATAGGATTGTTGTGTATCTCTCTAAAAGAGACAATACATATAGAATATTTGGCACAGATTCCCATAGAGAGTAAGCACCCATTAAATAGTTGCTATTATTATTAATAGGTATTTTTAGATGAATATTATCATATTTATGAGGATGATAAAGGTTAGTATTCTCAAGATAATTATAAACCATGCCTATCAAACTACATTGGTATGTTGGGATTTTGCATACACACACACACACACACACACACACACACACACATCTGTATCCATGATGTCAAATATTACTGCTTTTCAGTGGGCATCTTGATAAGTACCAATACATAAGAACTATGGATCTTGCTATATACCCACATAGGAATTTTCCACTTTTGAAATGTTATAGCAGAGACTATAGCTGACTGACATTGAATCTAAAAACATTTGTTTGTTTTGGAAAGTAGCTAGGAGGAAGTAGAGGCTACATTTCCATTTGTATGTTAATGATGTTAGTTCCCCTATATTTGGAAAATGTAGTGTTCAGGTCAGGTTGCCAACCTTAAAAACTGTCTCTAGCTAATTAAAGCAGAAAGGAATTTATTGGAGAGATCTTAGTGGGCGTGGTGATTGGGGGCAGTTCACAGAGTCACCAGGAAACCTGGAGATTCAGGCTCATTAAATGATGATGAACACAAATGTAGCCAAAAAGACCAGACTGCTAAGGATGCTTTCTTGGACCCTGTGTTCCCAGGACACCCACCGTCACGTGGCTGGGCTCTGTTGCCCCCAACATTGGCTGCTATAACCTCCAGGCTCTCGATTCCAAAGTGACCTCTGAATGTCTGCATGCCTTGGCCACTCCTCCTGCATGGCATATCTGGTGAGCCAGGCTTGATTGCACCTTGCTCTCCAGCAGCCCTGAGGAGGGCAGAGGAAACACCTGCTCCTTTCAGGTTCTGCAGGGAGGAGGCAGGTCCCGCCTCCCACCTGCCTTGGGATTACCCAGCCCTCCAGGGGTGTTTAGATGCTGGGTGACTCCTGTAAATATCCACTAGAGCTACCAAGAGAGAGGCAACCTGAAAAAAGTACCAGAAATGAAAGGAGTGGCGCCTTGAAGGATTTCCCGTCAAGCTGACAGACATCTCTTTCTCCAAACTTTTTCCATCCTGAGTGCATATGAAATAATAGCAGGAGTATTTTCATCCTTTTTGCATGGATAGAAATTTAAAGGGAGCCCTTCTTTCTCAGCAATGGTAACGATGGCCAGTAACCACATGTGACACAGTAACCTTTCTAAAAAGCATGGTGCTGTGATGAAAAGAGTTACTGTTGCCAGATACCTATTGGTAGGCTCAGAAACAAGTCCCCTGGAGCCCAACGGGCGGAGGCAAAGCCTCCCTTTTGAAAGGGGCAGCAGATGGTATTCTTCGCCACCCCTGACAGAATAACGGCTGGAGGAAGCAGTGGGGCTCCATCTGGGAGACAGCCTGTCTTCTGTGGCCAAGCAGTCAATATGTTTGCAATCTTTACACTTTCTGTGGTGCTCTTGCAGAAGGGCAGATTGTAGAAGGCTGGAAAATTCCAACCAGGAAGAACCACACCATTTCATGTTACTTCAGAGCAGATAGAGTGACTCTGAGAACCCAAAGGAAAAGATAGCAGGGTGGAGTGGTGAACATATGTTGAGAAAGCCACACATCATTTATTAGGAGAAATGAAACGGTGGATGGACATCAAGCTCTGATACTTGAATATGTTGGTGGCCAAAAAGTTTATTCTCCCTCCCAATCTGATCCACAAAATTGAGCCAGAAAATGTGTTCACGGCTATTTCCATGGCTCTTACTCAGCTACAAGTCATTTCCCCTTTCAGATTATTTCCATTTTTCAGGCCCAATTTCCATTTACTTTTTGATCTTCTGCTTTTAAGACATTTAGCCAATATCATCGGCCAAGTGCCAGGTTTTCTTTCAAGGCTTTGAACTTGTCATTTATCCTTTATCCTTGCAAGTGGATTCTGTTTGTGACTGGCTAGCCCCAGGTAGACAGGATTTTCCTAGTGGAGTAAAAGAAAAGAGGCTTCTTATTAAAGAGTGGAGATAAAACTGAACATTTTAACACACCTCCTGTAAACATCAGTGACTGTTTGGACTAAAGGTTCTGTGGAAAAGTAATAATGTGATTACCAATTTATTAATAAATAATAAATGATGTGATACAGCTGAACATGACAGTTTCAGCATCACCGATTATATTGGGCTCCCAAGAGAAATTCCTTCTTAAGTTTTATGATGTATTTACTCTTCCGTGAAATATTGTTTTTTCATATTTTCAGTTTAATTCTTCATCAGTGTTAATAAAAATCCTCATGCTGGGGCTGGGTCTATCTGACATAAAAAAATGTTATAAATGGTTCAATGGTTCTTTGTGTTTTCCCCCCAAATTGCTGATGGTTTTCTGTCTTAATTTTAAGCTTTTAAGGGCAAGAATTATGAAATATTTCCCTTTATATTCCCACAGCTCCTAACAGTATTATCCAGCTAGCAAGCACTCAGACCACACACATAGTTACCTTTGCCATTTTTCTACTAGCTGTGGTGCATTGGGTTGGCCTTACCTGTTAGTTTCTCACTCACATATCTCAAGGAGTCAAGGACTACACTGTCTTGGTGTTTCTAAATCACATCTAAAGTTTTATTCTAAATTATGCAGACAAAGGCGCATATTAAAGTGCCATTCTGGATTTAATCATGGATATGCTGCTAAAAATCATTTAATGGATGAACAACTCAGAAAAGAAGAGCTCTCACCACCCACACACATCGTGATAAACCTGGGCAGCGTTTTGCACTTGCTTCAACAGCCTCGCCTGACAAGTAGCTCTGATTCCCATCTTTCTCCTCTCTTACTTAGAATTTCAACTTCATCCCGGTCAGCTGGTGAATCGTTAAACAGAATGCCACACCGTCTTTGTATTTCTGAAACTAAGTGTCTTTACTGCGGACTGCACATCTTTATGGCAGCCACATGCGTGCCAAAGAATTAGATCCAGAATATTCATTTAGCCCCTTATTATTTCCGTAATACCAAAAACCGGGGCGGGGTGGGGGTGGGGGGGGGACTTCCTTGCCCTTGTTCTTCTATGTTGTTCCCATCGTAAGATGCTCCGTGGAAGGGAGCCCAGCGGAGGGCAGCGGCTGTGAGTCCCCGATAACTAACAAGCGCCTCACATTTCCGTGGCATTCCCATTTGCTAGTGCGCTGCTGCGGCCGCACGCCTGATTGATATATGACTGCAATGGCACTTTTCCATTTGACATTCTCTCTCTCTCTCTCTCCCTCTCTCTCTCCCTCTCTCTCTCTCTCCCTGTGTCGCTTAAACAACAGTCCTAACTTTTGTGTGTTGCAAATATAAAAGGCAAGCCATGTGACAGAGGGACAGAAGAACAAAAGCATTTGGAAGTAACAGGACCTCTTTCTAGCTCTCAGAAAAGTCTGAGAAGAAAGGAGCCCTGCGTTTCCCCCAAGGTAAGCAGGAAAACCAGCGCTGACGGCTTGCCTAGGAAATGACTTCTTTCCAAACCGAGCATTTCATCCTCCTTTCAGACAAAGAGACTACCTTTAAATACCACTTAAATTTGCATTAATTTAATTTGCATTAATCTGTAGCATGCTAGCATTGTGTTTTTTAAATGAACGGGTCTTTGAAGTCTGTGACAGAGCAGGGGAGCCTCACAGGGAGGCTGGAAAATCTCTTTTGGTTTGACTTAAAGAGATTTTATTTTCAAACTCTCTGCGTAGTTAGATGTAACTTTGTAATGGTTCTTATATTTGACCCTGTAAAAGGAGACTGAGAAGCAGCAACTTGCCGACATGGATTCCTGGAGCCCCAGTATCTTCCCCACCACCCTCATCCCTCTTACAATGGGGGCACTATTAACGCGGGCAAGCCTGCGAGTTTAAAAGCGCACTGTTTACTTTTATTACTACTTATGTATGCTGCTGATCTCCTGCCAGGGCTCTGCCGGAGTGCCTAGAATGACTTCAAACAATAGGCAACATTTATTTCTAGCTTTCTGTGTCACGCTTTGCAGGAATCCTGTTCCTTTGCACTCTTCTCCCAACGTGCAAGGACTTTGCTTCCATAGACGCAGTCAGGAGCAGTGGGGAGAGAGGAGGATGGGTTTACTATATGATTTTGATTGGGCAAAAAGTCCAAGGAAATGCATGCTGTTTGCCTTGGCCTTATTGCAAAGGGTTATTTTTAGTAGTCAGCTTGTCCCTGCAGCACCACCGATGCTACACTGTCCGAGCAGTGACCGGGAAAGGATGCTCCCACCAGCACAGGGACCAGGACCTGTAGGAATGACTCCTACAAACACCTGAGCAATATTTGGAGGGTTCTTCTTTCAAGCTCCTGAATACAAATTCTCTCTTTAAATGAACAATTGGGCTGTAGGAGGCCTGGGCATAACTCTTTCTTGGGGGACGGGAAGTTTGACTGTGTACAGAATGTTAATGACTCAGAACGCCCTGTAACTGAGGCTCATTGTAATCGAGGAGCCCAGATAAACCTGCATGAAAAAGGGAGTCTCCCGTCTCTGCTGAAATTCAGGTGCGGGAAAGGAAGCTATTTGGCAAGATGGGAGCCCCACTTCATTCTTTGTAACTATCATTTATAACAGATATGGATGCTGCGAAACATCTCTCTTTTCGTTTCTAATATTAGCGTATTTTAATTACAAGGAACTGGCATTGGCAAATTGCTCCAATAGATAACATTAAATACCAGGTGCATCTGAAAACATAGAGATGCCTAAAATGCAGTGTTGGCTGAGGGTGTCAACCAAATACAGCATGGACTGCAGAATCCTTCTCAATTGTGCCTATAAAGCAAAGGCAGATATCTGCCCATTTTCTTCTCACTAGTCTGGCTTCCGAAAGTAAACTGTCAGAGTTCTATTTGCCAGTTTTCATTGTGGAGTGGGGACGTGGTTTATGGGGAACTTTTTCGATTTTCTTTAATAACTAGCCTAATAAGCATTGTTAAATGAAAATCTGGCTTTTGAATGAGTTAATTTACAACTTTGTGATATTACAACAGTTGGAGAAAGCCTGTAATGATACTATGGATTCTATTCCTACACAATTTTACTGTGATTTTTGTTTAAAACTACTGCTGTTAAGGCATTTGGCTGAATCAAAATGATTTTCTTAAACTATTATTCAGATCATTATATAAGACTGTCTGAACACAGAATGCGATGTTTTGCATCATTTGCTTTAAAATCCATTTGGTTCAGGTGAAGGGAGAACTGGCTAAGGCCTTCCTGATGCCTGTGTACCAAGCAGCTGGCACCCACAGATGGAAACAAGCCTGTGGAGTTTTCAATCTTAATTCGAGTTCCAGTGACACTATCAAGGGGAAAATAAATCATTTTTCAATACATTTAACAATTTCCAACTCATTCATTTTCCTGGGCCCTTGAAAAATGGGATAAGTTTCTCAGAATTGTAGCCACTGATGGTGGCCGGCAATTTCTACTGTATTTTAAGAACTCTCAGTTCAAGTATTATTATTCTTATTGGTTAATTATTCATTCCATCATTATTTTAATCAATTGTGCTAGTCCTGAGGGATGTAAAGGTGAATGAGACATTGTCCCATACCCTAATTGTCAGTCTGTACACTGTAGATTTTGGAACCGAAATGGACTTTGCCAATGGAGAAGCTGGGCAATGACTTCCATGTTATAACGAATCCTTTAAAATATCTGCTGGTACCCAGATTTACTTGAAATGATTGTCACTTATCAATGGGTTTTCTCTCCACTTATGATTAAGAGGTTCTCCTTAGGCCTTTACCGCCAGATCCTGGCTACACATCACTTGCACAGCTAACAAAGACCGGATATTTCCCGCCTGGGTAGAAGAAGCCTGGAAAAAGGGCAGTTTGTCCTTTCTCTGCTCCCTTGAGCACCCTTTGGAAAGGACCACGTGCTGTCTCTATCAGGGATAGCAGTGAGTCACCTACTCAGCAGCTGACATCAGGGCCACTTGATGAATCATTGAATTAGAAACATGCACAAAGGAAGATGCAGTCACTGTCTCCCACCACTTACTTGTCCCACCCCCAGGATCAAACCAGTGACCTCTGGATCTGGCCTAAATTCAAGAAGCCCCTGGGAAGAAGTTGCCGGATGCTGTTCCCCAAACCCAGGTCTCCATGAGAGCCACACACAATGTTGCTTTCAAGTAATGCAGGCTTGTGTTTTCTGATGTGGGTAGGTTACTGGGAAAAAACCCTGAAGATAGCATCACCAGGGTCCTTGATTTGGTCCTTATCAGCAGATAATCCCCTGTGGTTGGATTAAAATGCCTCTGACTCCCTGGGGTGCCTGACTCACCCTAGCCAGCCCTCAGCTTCTTGGCCGGTGGCCTTCAACTCCATCCTCACCTCTTCCCATGACAATCAGTTACTGTTACTTTGTCCAAGCCCCCTGGCTGGGCCAGTGGGAGCAGAAGGGATGGGGAGGCAGGTGGACGGGCTGAGAAGTGCTAAAGCAGAGGAGGGAAGCCGGGCCATGTGAATGTGGGTGAGCTCCAGGGCCCCGATTGCTGTGGCCTGCCCTGGCTGTGATCAGCTGTCATTTCCTCTTCGTGTATGACACTGTGGAACATATTAAAATTTCTCTGGGATGGTATGTTTGGAATTCCTCTGATGCCCCACCTCACCAACTTACCCGGACAATAAAAGCAAGGTTGTAAGCCTTTGAACAGCTGGCAGGCTATATATTTCCCCTCTTTCTTTCGCATAATCTAATTCAGAAAAGAATCCAGCTAGACTGGCAGTGCCATGTCTGGGTACTTGTTTCCTGCAAGTCCTTCCTCCACCACCTCCTCCCGCCCTCCCTGGAATCTTCCTGGGTGGCATGTGGCTTTTCTTTTCTTTTGCTCTCCACCACTCCCACCCCGCCCCCTTTTCCCTTCGCCTGAGCTCCTTCCATTGTGAGCTTGCTCTTTGCTCTGCCTGTTTTCCAGACAGCCTGGGTTCTGTTCCATCCGGGGACAACAGCCCATGAGGTCTCCCCATCTCCATAGTATTCCCAGGATGTCATTCTTGGCAGCAGCTCTGCCGGGCTGATAGGATTGGGGGGCTTTTTGGAGCCCTGAGCCTGAAGCCACTCGCAGAGAGAAGCAGCCACATGGCTCGGCTGCCCTTTAGGCTGCTGAGAGCAGGACTGGAGTGACCCGGGTTGGCAGGGACAAGCATACCATCACAGTGACCCGCACATCTCCAGCAAAGGGCTGGGGGTGGGAGTGCTATGGGAACGCCCGGATGCACTTCGGCCTACATTAAGAGAAATGTGGTTATTCTCTGTTTCAGGGGGAGAGACAAGTGACTTGAAACAAAGCTTCCTGGATCCTTGGGCCATGCCCTGCCCCCTTTTTCTTCCCACATCCTTTCCTTCCCAAGGAGAAAGAAGGAGAGACAGGACTTTTAATTTCGCTAGCATGGCTTGAATGTCTTTATGAAACCGGTTTGGTGAAAGGGAGAGGGGAGAAATGGATCTTGCATTGAGCTGACTAAAAATGCATGGGGCTGGGGAGATGGGGAGGGATTTTTCTTTCTTTCTCTTAACAGCAGAACAACAGATTGGTTTATGAGTTGCAAATGGAAGGAACTGGACTTCTCAATTAGAAGTTCCCATTTAAGAACCTCATGTAACCCCCTCTGTGCAGCATCCTTAAAAGATGCTGCTAATGTCCTTGGGACCAAAAGGTATTAAAGAGCAGTTTACAATGCATCTTCCTATTCCTTTTCTTTTCCTGGGGGCTTTGGTAGTCTTTTCCGAATTAGCGAAAGTTCATTAAAAGACCCAAAAGGAAAAATTTAACACAGCTGAATTAAAATGAGTCTTTTTCCTGTTAGCTTGACAAGAAGAAAAAAAAGAAAGAAAAGAAAGAGAAAAAAGAACCAACTCCCCTCCTCTGCCACTTCTTGGGTTTTAATATGAATTATTCCATACAAGTCTCTAGACTAGAGGATCTATTTAAAGACGCCTGGCAGCATGAAGAGAGAGGGTAAAAATACAACCACTCTTTTGTCCATCAAAGGTTTTCTTTGGGAGGACATTAAGAGCATTCCTATTTTCCTGTCTGCCCCTGCCAGTGGCAACATTCCAGCTGGTAGTACCCACTCCTCACCAGTCAGATCAGCAACCGTGAACTTCTATGTTTGATCCTAGGAGAAAACAAAGGGTGGGGCATTCTTCCGAAACCCCCATGTGTGTGCAGCGGGGTGGGAGACGCTGGTACTGAAATGAAGGCTAGCTTGGCTGTGCAGGTTGCATGCTGCAAATTCACACACCCACACATTTGAGTTTTTGAGGAAGATTGTGCCGATGGCATTATTTCTGATGCCAGCTGCATCCGAAATCAGAAATTCACATCTGCAAAGCGTTTTTCTTGTGTGTCTGACAATAGTTTGCTTGGTGCCATTTGTGCTTACTGTCCTCTTCATCAGAGGCTCTCAGAACTGATGGGTGAAGGTATACTGCTAAGAGTCACACCCCCTAAACCCATTTTCAATAGTCAGAATGTAACACTCTGGATGGGGTTCACAGTCTGGAATAACTGCTTTCTTGTTAGAAAGAGTGCTGACTCAGAAAATTCAAAGAATGGGTAACTTCAGTTGGCAATATATCCCCAGTGCTTATAATCAGGAATTCCTCCAATGGGGGTCCATTTCACCCTCATGTCAAAATCTGCACAGGACCATTGACTAGTAGCTTTAAACTCGGTTGTATAAGATTCGCAGTAGATATATTTTTCTTTTTGTTTTTCTACAAAAGCTAAAAATTTTCGGACAATTTTCTCTCTTCCAAGGCCTGGCTCAATCCCAACTTTTTCTTTTAAGCTGTGATCCAACCAATTGCAATAGCCTTTAAAAATGAAAGGGCAACAGGTTAATACATTCAAGAAGTTGATGAGCTGTCAGAGAATGCACAGGGGTGACCTTTCTGCAGTGCCACAAACCAACAGTCGCCCTAAACATGGAGTCCCCTTCCATCTTCTATCGATAAGGAACAAAAATAGGGAGAGAGCAGGTCATGGGAGAAGTAACAAAAGAGAAGGGGAAAAGATTATTATTATTTTTTTTTTTTGAGGAAGATTAACCCAGAGCTAACATTTGCTGCCAATCCTCCTCTTTTTGCTGAGGAAGACTGGCCCTGAACTAACATCCGTGCCCATCTTCCTCTACTTTATATGTGGGACGCTTGCCACAGAATGGCTTGATAAGCGGTGCGTACGTCTGCACCCAGCATCGGAACTGGCAAACCGCGGGCCACCGAAGTTGAATGTGTGAACTTAACTGCTGCGCCACTGGGCCAGCCTTGGGGAAGGATTATTTTTGATGCTCAAACTCTGCCACTGCAGATTTTCAAATAGCACAATTTCAGAAAAGAGAACTTCCCTTAATTTCACTTACTCCCTCCCATAAAGAGGGGTTTGAACTCTGAAATTGCCTTCTTTACTTGACGTTAGGAAAGGAGGTCAACTTTTTAAGTGAAAAAAATATCCCCCATTCTCAACTCTAAGCCAAATGTAGGCACACACATAACTAAAATGGACGTGAAGAATCAAAGAAACCCAATCCTTAATCAAAGTTTAATTTTTCTTTAAAACACGAGGCAACATTTTAGAACTTGATACATTTCTGTGATTTTCCCCCAAATTACGGGAAATTATTTCTTTTCAGAATTTTTTCTTTTGTGGTTTCAAATCCAAGGGCAGAAGAATGGAATTGTTATAGGAAGACTGGCAATCAAAAGACGTAGCTGTAGTGTGGGTGGTTTAAGCCAAGCAAGATACAAGCAGAAAACCAACAGCCTGATAAGTTCAGAGTTATTAGCAATATAGGGAAACATTTTTGTGTGATTTTATTTTAACTTTGACATAGGCCTGCGTCCACAAGCGTTCCAGATTGCAACTGGGCTGAATTTAGTATTCAAATCCCACCATTGGGCAGAAAAGGCAAATTGAATGGGGAATGGAAAGACTGAGTTGCTCCTATTGTTTATGCCCCATTTCTAACTAAGGGCTCTACAGCTGTTAGGTGAGATCACTACCCACCATTCCAAAATGCTGTTGTAGATGACGAGATTCAAATGCAGCTTTGGAAACACTTTGCTGGACACTTTGAAGAAAAGCCAACATACTCATTTGGCTCCAGGGTAAAGGGGAGCCTGTACCCTGAGATAACATTGGTCACCTCTCTTCTCCTAAGACCATACCACAGCCAGCAGTGCAGTGGCAGGACCAGTGTCAAATTACATTAGCACCAGGGTCCCCAGAACACCTGACCACCTTTTCTTTGCCATAGGGAGAGTAGACATTCATGTGTTTTTGGAAGGAATGTGTCCCCTCGGTTGGGTTGGATATCTCAGAACTCTCGTGCTTTCTTTCCAAAGGGTCTTATACAAGGTGAGTGGTAGAGCGTGTCTCATTCTTCATGTGAGTGGGAGTGGGTGAAATGAAAGGAACCATCCGTTTCTGAAATTGCGCCATTTGAAATCATTGAAAGGGCAGTGGCAGATTTGGAATATCAAAAATAATCTTTCCTCCTTCTCTTCTGTCACTTTTTCTGTGGTTTCCTCTCTCCCTGTTTTTGTTCCCTGTTGGTGAAAAAGGATAGAAGGAGACTCCATGTTTAGGGCTATTGTTGATTTGTGGCACCGAAGAAAGGCCACCCCTAAGCATTTTCTGACAGCTCATCACTGTATCAGTCACAGCTTTTAGTGGGCTGGCTAGATTTACAGAAATCATCCAAATTCTCGGAGGAAAAGACTTCAACTGTATCGTGTTTCCTGATACATGGGTAATGAGACCTGGTCATTTCCAATTTATCCAAGATTTGTATTCTAAAAATCAGTTAGTTATGTCAACCTTTAAGAACTCAGAATGAGTCTTTCCATAGAAGTTATAGAAGCCTATGGAAACCCAGGACAAGATCCAAGAGCCACACCCAGCGGGCAACTCTTTTAGACCCAAGTCCCAGCCCAAGGCTTCAGGAATGTACCTCCCCTAACACAGAGGTTCTATACTTTATGAGGCAGAGTGCCTTGTTCTTGACCACTAGGACCTTATTCATTCTACATCTGCAGAGAAGACAACTCTTCTCACTAATCTTCTTCTATCCTGAACCAGAGCATCACAAATGGCCTCACTAGGGCATGAGGATCTGTGACTCAAGCTCAATTTAGAAATAAGGGTCATTCATGGGAAAAGTGCAGGAGGGTTGATAACCTATATCATCAGCCTATATCATCATCATCAAATGAAAGAAGTCTAATTCCAGCATGACTGATCACTATTAGCTTTTCTCCTTTCCCCATTTGGTGGAGACTGGAAAGAAACACTACAAGTTTTAGGACAGCTTTAAGAGAAATAAGAACTGGTTAAATATCCTCGCTAACTGCTTCCTGTTATTAACAACACATTATTAATTTATAAATCTTATTTAGTACATTGTAAGCACAGAATCAATTGTTTATTAAGGGGTATTTTTATTTCAGGCCACCAATGTGGCCTCATCAAGGGGAAAATTCTTACAGCTCAGCCTTCAGTTTTGGCTCAGACACCACGTTAGAACTTGTTTAGGCTTTTTTGCAATCATTAACTTCTTGAGTGAGGAAAGAACTCTTTCTGTAATATTGCCTTGGGGAATATGCAGCCCCAAAGCAGGTGCTGGCCTCTGAGAAGCTTGGGTAAAGTTAGAGAATGTTAGAAATGGAGAGAACCATAGAAGCATCTAGACCAATCTGTTCATTTTGTAAATGAGAAATCTGAGTCCAAGAGAAGGCAAGTGAGTTGCTCAAGATAGAACAACCAATGATGGGAAGGTAGGGCTCAGAGCTTGAGGTGCCCCAGATCAGCCTTCCTTCCATCAGAGCAGACAACAGTAGAATGGTCTTTAGGTTTTGGCATGTAGAGGAATAGTTAACCAATATTTCTGACAAATGAGTGCAAAACACTGGGACATGGGACACTAACAACATAGGCTAGAAATGGGTTTGGGAGGAAGAGATGAATGCTGTATGTGGGAGTTTGGATAACAATGAAAACTTCCTCTAGATTTCCTGCAAACCAGGATTTTAAGTTTCAGCCAGTCTCAAAGTCCAGTCCTCACATGCCAGTCTCTCCCTAGACAGTAAAACTATTCAATCCAAGGACACACACACAGGTGGGGCCACTTGACAGTCAGCTCATCCCCAGAAATTACTTCTATTCCCAGTCCTTGTTTTTGGACCCCTATTTACCCCAAGATTATGATTTACTGCTTCGTTCACGGGCTATATTTCTTCTTCCTTTTTGCTTCTCTCATCTCTTTTCTTCCTCCATCATCGCCACTGCTGAGTTTGGCCATGCTTGGCTAGTAATGCAGGTTGGGAGAACGCAGAGTCTCAGCCCAGTTTGGAGGCTGTTGTTTAATCACAAGGACGTTGTCTTCTCTCTCCTAAGGTGGCACTAGGGGGGCAGACATTGCCTCACACACTCCCCCACCTCTGGCTGTAGAATAAACACCATGAGGTGACAGTGGCCGAGCCACTCCCTTACCGCTGACCTTGTGGCTGCCCATCTTTGGAGATACCTGGGGCTGGCAGGCTGGAGGCCTGGCAGTGTTTGCAGTCAGAACCACTGCCTCTGGGTCAGCCCAGGCTTGGCTTCTTGGCTGCTACTGATGTGCTGCCAGATAGGAATAATATCAAACACCATTCATTGAGCTCACGGCATGCTTTATAAAATCCAACGTGCTGTTTACAGTTTATAAATTAAGTGCCTTGGGAAGAGGCATCTGACTTATTCTCCAAGGCATCTAGTTGACTAGATCCAATTGGAATTCTTTGAGTTCCTGGGAAGGGGCTACTTAGCACTTCACACTATCTGATTAGACCTAGAATTTCCTGCTTTTCTAATCCCAGTATGAAGTGTTATCTAGTGGCAAGCTTTCTTCTGCATTTAAGTCTTTGATTTTTTTTTTATCTTGGCAATTCCTTTGAGAGAGGCTCTGTGCTCTGCCATCTTTACCTTAATCATGCCTGATATGATTGTTTTAAATTATAGTAAACATCAAATAATTCTGTTACACTGACGCCATTCCAAAGTCATTATATTTTATCTGCTTAACTTGATCTTCCTAGAAATGATGAAATGCATGTTGGATATGAGTTAGATGTTAAGGGAGTTTATTAATGTGTCCAAAAAATTTCCCAGGAAAACAGCAGGCCAAGACTCTTTGCTTGTGGATGCAGTGAGCTGAAAGAGGGAAGTAGAATAAGACATTTTTTCCCCCTGACTCTTAACTCTTATCTTCTAGAGCAAAAGGAGACACATAGTAGGTGCTCAGAGACTATGTGTTAAGTAAATATTTGTAGAAAGAAGGCACGGGAGGCAATACCTGCATATATTAGTACTGAAAACAGCCCGGGGGGAAATCCGGATACTGAAGCAACACTCTCCCTTGCCTGGTAAGCAGGCCAAGAATAAGGCCATTCTTGGCATATGCCACTTGTCTTAGTCTGTTGCTGGAATAACTTGTGTGAAACCAGCACTTTACCCTCTGCCAGGCAGAAGGTCAGCCCAAGAGTGAGCTGATCTGTGGACACAACACCATCTCTCACCCAGGAGGCTGGGCCCACTGTAAGCTCTGCTATATTATTTCGCTGAGGATGACAGGTGGGGAAATCTGGGCACCAGTTGTTCTTTTCCACTGGTATCGTTTGGAGGGTAGCTCCAAAGTCGGGCACGCCGGCCTACGTGCCTCTCCTGCCAGCAGAGGCTCCACATTGGAGCTATTAGAACGTGGGCTCTGTACATCGGCCAAGTCCGTGTCTCAGACACTGTACCCGGAGCACGGAGCAGCCACAGGGCTACTAAGTTCAGCAGCAGAGTTGCTCTCTCATTCAATCCATCATTGGCTGGGCGGAGGTTATAAGTCCTGATAGGCAGCATTTGATTTTATGCTACATGGCTTTAAAAAATTAAAACAAATTGGAATTTTAATTTTGAGACAAATGACAGAAGCTCCTACAATACAGACATAGAACTTTTAGGCTGCCATAAAGTGAAGATCTCAAGTGATATAAATTTCCTTTATTCCTGATTTTCCTTTTTGTGAGCGCTTCCCTTGGCACTCTGCACATTCTCACCTATGCACACCCCAACCTACACAATGTTAAGACAACTCGACTCAACATCACTCTTTTCTTGAGCATTATGTTTATTTCTTCTTCAACACAACAGTATTGGTTCATTCAGTTCAAACACTTAAGGCAAAAATCCCAATGTTATGCAGCAAGAAACTTACCTTTCTGTTTTGAGGGTTCTGTGAGTTCTGCAGCATATTTACATTGTTTCTTGCATTCTTATTTAGGAATTTAAAACTGAACAAAAAGTATCATGCCTTGTGAGTGTGTTGAAAGGAAAACTCTGTTTCTTACTAGTGGTGAAGCAACAGTTCCTCTGTTATTCTTTTATACTTTGTCTTTAATCCTACTTCTGGGTTCAGTTTATTATCTTTAAAGAGAAAAATCAGATAAAGTTACATTTTGTGTGACATTACCTACCTATCAGTATAAACTTCATAATATTTGCTTGCAAAAGTGTTGTATTCACCTTTTGGGAAAAAGAAAAAAAAAATTTAACTGTGCTTGCAATTCAAGATGTTGCTACTAGGTGGCAGTAGTGCACAAGAACGAAATAGTCCACCTGGAAGAATATTTGACTAAGAAAGGAGACTAGCGTGTCTTCATATGTTTATAAGAAATAAAAATATAATACTACTAAAATACTCAAATTGGCACAAACATTAAACATCCATTAACTTGATTACTATTTTTAAACCAAGCTTTTAAAAGAGAAAGTATTTTTAACAGAAATTTTGAGTAGGTAATACATTCACAAATTTAAAAATCTACAAATTAAAAAAGGTACACACTGAAAAGTTTTTCTCCCATTCCCATGTTACAATTCCTACAGGTAACTAATTGTATTTGTTTCTTGGTTATCCTTCCAGAGCTTCTCTATCTAAATACAAATATATATATTCTTATCAACCCCTGTTTTAACACAAATCAGTACATAGAGTTTCTGCATCCTTCTTTATATGGTTGCATAGTATTCCATTGTATAAATATTGTATAATATATTTAACCAGTCCTCTACTGTTGAATATTTTCTGCTGTTTCTAATTTTATGCTATGACAACTAATGTTGTAGCGAATAACCATATGCTTGTGTGAATTCACATGTAGGATAATTCTCAGAAGTGGAGTTGCTAGATCTAAATTATACACATTTGCAATTTTAATAGGTATCACCAAATTGACCTCTATAAGATTTGTACCAATTTATACTGTACTGTCTCCAAAATGGCCCTGTTTTCCCCCAGCCTTGCCAACAGGGTGCATGATCAGATTTTGAAATTTGTAAATCTGATCAGTTGAACAAAGTATCTCGAAGTACTTCCATTTTTATTCCTCTTAAATGAGTGAGGGTACTCATCTTCTGTGGCTAAGTGTCCTTTATTTTTCCTTTTCTGTGGAGAAAATGCAAACGCCAACAAATACAACCACACATACACATATGCAGGGTTTGTTATGGATGTTGTTGCTTGTTTTTTACAATCATGCTATACATGTTTTTCTTTCATTTGCTTTGCTCATTTAACCATATCTCCTGGCCATGGCTCTGAGGAGAAGTTGCTGGCAGTGAGGAGGGAATGTCTGTTTTTCCCTTCATCCCTTTGCCATTAACTCCTGGGAGAAATATCTGTAGACTGGAGTGGTGAAAGGAGAAATCTAATAAATTCTCTTTCTGAGACTAATTAAGGCTTCAAAGAAACAGATAACCACTTGGGATAATTTAGTCATATCAAAACTCAAGAAATGGTCAGTAATATTGCAGCCTCTGAACATGGAACCCAAGAAAGCTCCAGCTTTTTGAGCCGAAGTCTTGGTGAGTTTCAGTGAAATGTGCGTAGGAAATCCTATAATATGCAGCTGAAAAGAAAATTTAAAAATGTCTTCTGTATTCTTTGCTCATTTGGAGTGTTAGGCTCAGGTTTGATCAATTTTAGTGAGATGTTGCCATTAGCATGCACATAAAGGAAAGTGGTATAAAGTTGTATGAAAATATGGTCTCCTCAACTTTAGAATTCTCTTCTGCATATGGAGATGGCGGTAACTGAACCCATTAGTATCAAGTGCTGGCATTTTAGAGCAAGAGGGTCATGCACATGCCATCTCTTCCAGTTCCCCTGCTCTACAGATGAGGAAACGGGGGCTGGAACCGTTTAAATGACCTGTGCAAGGTCCTTCAGCTAAGTAATTATAGCGCTAGAGTCCAGGTGGGTCCCCTCATTACTAGTCCCTGCCCTTCCTGCAATTTATAGGACCTCCCTGAAACATACACGCTGAGGTTTTGCCATTGCAACGGGTTCTCTGCTCTGAAACAGCCCTATGTCACACACTCTCTTTTGCTTGGGATCCCCTGCTCCACACTCACAGGACAGCTAATTGAGGCTAAGTGGGTCTGGGGACAGTCTATTACAGCAAAACTAATTGACTCATATGGAATCGAACTTCCAATCTTGGTCTTACCAATACTTTGCCCTGCTTATTCAGGCTGTCCATGAGTAGGAAGTTAAAAAAGATGTTCTACTATGAACAAAATAATCAAACTTTTATCTAAAATACCTCTGAAAGCTTTTCTGAAGCTATAATTATCATGTTCTTTTCGTTTTGGATGTAATGTCAGGTCCCTCCAGTTTTCCTAAATATTTGAAAATATTTTTGATACTCTCTGTCTTCTGGTGTGATAAAAAGCATCAGTGTTGGCCATACCTGTGTGTGTGCGGGGGCGGTTAGTGAGGTGATTTAGGGAGCTCTCTGGACCCCAGTCCTTTGTCTAAGAGTTATGTGATTAAAAGAGCAAAGCAAATTTCAGGAAAATTGGTATAGCGTGATCCCATTTTAATGGTAAGTCTCTGCTCCAACAACCACTTACTTTTTCAAATTATACCATGTGTTCAGGCTACAAAGGCTCTGCAGAAATGTGTGACTCTGTTGGTAAATACACATCTGTTGCCTTAACCACACTGGAGGCCAGTTAGCATAATGTGTATGTCAGATGCAGTTTGTCATTGATGCTGGGTGGCACGCGGCTTAAAACAAAAACAGGATGAGCCCAGAGAGCAGTAGTGGAAAACTAGGTGGGTGGGTGGGTATGGACTTGGAAATGGAAAATGTACTTCCTGTGGGGTATGACCTGTGTTCAGTAGTGCTGACCTGCCTCCTCTCTAGCCCTGTAAGCTGATGTTAACACCAAAGCTGACTGAGAAACTGAATAGGCCCTCCCACTCCCGCCAGCTAGGGATAAGGATGAGACCACCCAATTCAGTTATGCTGTGGCTAGAACCACATGTTTAATCTTTACCGTGGGTTCAAACTATTCTTGCTCCTAGAAACATGGACTCCAGCAATTAAAGTCAACATGTGCTTCCATTAAACCATTGTGTTTACCTCCAAATGGTTATAAATATGCAGCATAAGCTATGGGGGGCGGGGTGGAATGGATGACAGCTTATGCTAATGACACTCTAGAAACCAATATTGTCCACTCAAAATGACATGGAAAAATTCTACTCTATACCTCATGGGTTCTATTAGTGCTTCTGGGTAAATGTTTCTGGGGGAAATAATTTCTGTTTTCATTCCAGCTGTGCAGCAGATACTGTGATGATGGATTGCAAGTGCAAAGAGTAAAACGAAACTCAGGCATACAAAGGACAATGACAACCAGAAAGCTTCAGCAAGATCCTGCCCTTTCCTTGAAAGGAACTGGATCCTAGGAGGTGAAGGCATTTCCAATTTTTAGTCCTCTGCCTCCCTCTGCTGTTCCTCTTGAGAAGCTTTTCCTTACAACAATGAGAAATCATGTACTAGCTGCATCCTTTTCTATGCTCTCCCTGCTGGTGCTAATGGGAGATACAGACAGCAAAACGGACAGCTCATTCATGATGGACTCGGATCCTCGACGCTGCATGAGGCACCACTACGTGGATTCTATCAGTCACCCATTGTACAAGTGTAGCTCAAAGGTAAGACCAAGATCTCTGTGAGGGTAGCATTACCTCCAGAAACAGGAGAGAGGCCATATTCCTTTGTCAAGGGATGGAGAACTACGATCACAGCCCAAACCCGAGCTATATGGCTGACCCACAGGGCTTGTAGGAGAATCATGCTTTTAAGGTTTCCCACCATGCTTTGCACTTTTGTCAGCAAAGCTGCCTAATTGACCATGTGCACACCCAGCAGCTTCTCAGTTTTCAGGCTGCTCAAAATCAATAGGAAAGGCTAGAAGGTTCTCATAATAAAATTGTTGCTAAACACAAGGCAGGTGTGTTTCATCACTGGCTGTGAAATTTATAAGCAGTAGAGTCCTTTTTCAAGAAACAAAAATGGAGTCTACAAGTTATTGTAACTCATCCTACCTTCCCCAGCAATAAAGAGGAAGGGAATGCAGAAATGTGATTGGGTGATGAAACATACTTCTTGGGTGGCTCTTCGAAAAGTTTCCCGGAGAAATAGTTGGTCACTGGCCTTGTGATCCAAGCCTTTCTCCACTTGCCATGTTTATGTTAAAATGGTTTCAAAAGATAAACAGCAATTTGATAATTTATTATTTTTACATTGATTATCCAAATCATTCTTATCTGGAGTCGATTGTATGTTTTGTGCACAGGCAACCTATGCAATTGATGCTTCAGTGTTGAGACAAGGTGTATGAGGAAATACTATGTTTCGAGGGCCACCAAGACTGGCCAGCCACATGGATCACCCAGAAGGGAGGCACATAGTAGGGAAGAATGGACTCAGAATGAGAGTTCTCATGACTGTCACCGCCCCCAAACAGTCACACAAGTGAAATTTGCCCAAATTTGGTAAATAAGAATTTGTTTAGCCCAACCTCAGAGATTTTCACTTTTAGTCCTAAAACTAAAACCACTCAAATATTCTCATATTTTTAAAATTACCAGTATAGTTAGGAAGCTTTTGTAATATCAACCACTAGAATTAAGACCATATAAGTTAATCTCTCTATCCTCCTTTTAAAAAAATTATGACTTCTGTCTGCCTATAAAAATTTCCATAACTTCTCTGATTATGGCTCAATGATGATGGCTTGTTTTAGTTTGAGGGGGATCAGAATTTGAAATAAATCACTTTAAACGTTATATTAATAAGATCTATGACTGTGGGAAAAAATAGAGACTTTCCACTTAAGAAAAACCTTCTGGCTCTTATTTGTACTTGTAGAACTAAAAAAAAGGAGTAAATAGATAAATTTTGCAAGACTGCAATCCCGTCTTAGGAAAAAAACCTAACAAATTGAGAAAAAAGATGGGATGTGTTTTTACAACTGTGATTGTTTAGAAATTGTAGGTCTGAGTGAGGTTGACTGGAGCAATTATTAGCTTCTCCTCCCCTCCCACTACAGATAGCACTAGTATTTAGTGTTTCTCATTCCATAGATGATTTCTCCCTCTGTTAAATTTTCTTCCATAATCATGGTTCTTTAAAATAAGAATTAGAATTATTTCAAAGAAAGTGTCAATGTGATGATAGGAAGGAACAGAGAAATAGAAGCATCTGTAAAAACTAAAAAACAATCTGGAAAGATTTGGTGAAATGATGGAGGAGCGCCTTAGCAATTATCACGTTAGTTAAGGGAAGGTCAAAGAAGAGATGTCATTAACTCGAACCCAACAAGCTCACAGTGCTTGGGTGTGAGTCCTAGAAATGGACTTTAGTCTACCTTTGTTTACCTCTGTTCCTTCCAGAATGCCATGGTAAATAGCTCCAAATTGTGATAATAGGAGAAATGTTTGTAATTTCATGGGAACAATCTGTTTTCAAACATCCCAAACTATCCCAAATATAGCAATAGTTTTATGTAAATGGTGCTTGTAATTGTAAACCTTTCTTCCTTGGCCATAAAATATGCCTGGCAGAATCTCAACTACCCAGACCTTTTCTGGATTAGATTTTCTCTGTGTACCCAGGAACAAAAAACGTTTTTCATTTTGAAATATTCTATAATTCTCGACTCTCACAGACTCAGGCTGGTCTTGTCTCTAATGGGTCTCATTTAACGAAATTGTTCATCTTCATTAGCCTGTGTCTAGAAAACAGGCAACGGGGGTTTTTACAAAGAAGAGTCTAAGGTAGATTTTTCCTCTTTGCAAAAATTTTCCCTCAACGTGATGTTCAATGGCCGTTATTTACTAGACACACGTCCACTGTTTGCCTGTCAATTGTTAATGCTTCCTGACTTACATTTCTCCAGTGTCTCGCCTGGGGAAGATAGATGAAGGGGAGAATGTGACCCAGGCTCAGGGAAGGGAGGGTGTAGGCTTGAACAGCTAATATATGTCGTGCACCTTATAATATATGGTCTAATCTTTGCCAACAAACCTGTGAAGGAAGGCATTATCATTTCCGTTTTACCACTAAGGAAAACTGAAACCTAAAAGAAGTATTAAGTAGATTGCTCGACGTTATTTAGCCCGGGAATAGCGATGTCTGCCTCGGAGCATTCATCTTTCAACTCCTTGGGTCTTCGTATTGGTGGGACACAAGTTAAATGTAGGAGTCACTATTTAGAAGTCCAGGCTCATCTTCTGATCTGCTGGAAATAACGATTTATACTCAGCAATCTTCCTAGAAAATAGAAATAGTGAAAGCTTTTCTGGGAGCCTTCGATGAGACCGTCTGTTCCCCTTGCCCATGAACTTGCAGCTGGTCAGCCCCAGGGCCTGTTGTCCATCTTCTAGCAATTCAGGAAAGGGCAGAGATGGATTGAGGCAGAAAAGACTGGCCGCAGTGATCCACCAAGGAGATCAGTGTGGCCACAGATTAGGATGCGCCTGGTAGCTTTCAGTGGTGACAACACCTAGAATTGAATACAAAAGATCCTGGGAATGGCAGGTTCATTGACAATCTTCCCTGCAATTTTGAATCAGTGAAGGCTGTAGAGCAAACAAGCAAAAGGTCAGTGATTAGTGAAAACGAGTCTGCCTGGAGAATCTTTAAGAGAACTGAGGCATCCCAGACTTTGAAGTGAGAGACCTGTTTTCAAATTTCAGCTCCATAGCTTGCCAAATGGGTGACTTTGGGGGAAGTCAAGTAATTCTTTAATGCTTCAATTTCTTCCAATGTAAAATGGAGCTAATGCTGTCTACCTGAAGGTGTGGGTTTGGGTACTGGTGATAATATTTGTAAAGCATTCAGCACAGTGTCCAGCATATAATAGACGTTAATAAATGATACTATGAGTTTGATGATGAAATTATAAACTGGACAGGTGTTTAGACTCATTTTTCTATTTTAGTCACTACTGAGCCCTCAATAACTGTTGGGATCTCCTACAGCCTTAAAGGATTAGGAAAGTGAACCTCAGTGCAGTTCTTGCTAAACACAGAAACCTGGCAGAGGTGGGGGGAGCGTGCAGAAGAGCAAAGTAAATGTAAGCCACTGTGCTGGGTGCTAAGAGGGGGGATAAAAGAGAAACAGATCCTGCAATCTGAACTTTCTTCCCAGGTGAGTGGAGGAAGGAGGGTTTGGAGGGAGGAAAGTTCTGGATTCAGGCCAGGGAGGGGTTTTCAGGAACCCAGGTTGGGAAAGCAAGCCAGTGGGGCAGGCCTGTGAAGTCCGAGTTGGGTGAGGAGTGGGAAATGGTGGCTCCAGGCCAGAGGCATGGAACCAGGGCATGTGGTTGTCTGAACTCTGAAGGGCCACAGGAGCGGCAGCAAAGAAGGAGGAGGAGGGTTCAGGGGACAGAGCCTGGGAAAATTCCCAGAGGAGAAGGGACCTGGCATGCCAAGGGCTGAGCCTTGGGGTTGAGAGGGAGCAGTTAGGATGCCCAAGCCATCTCCTAATGCTGCCCACGAAGCTCATAGTGTGGTAGGATAAATGAGGGGAGTCAGGAATATCAAGTTCATAACACAATTAACTACTGGAGAGATACGACTTGATTTTTAAAGGAATAAACTTATGCTTCATGCCTGCTATGTGCAGGCACTGTGGTAGGTACTGGAGGCACAAAAGTAGGAAAAGAAAGACAAAGTTTTGTCCCTCATAATGCTTACCAGTAAATGGGGGAGAGAGGGAAGGGAAGTGTTCTGTGTATAAAGATCTCTTGGTGTCAGTTTGAGTTGTGACCAGACTAAAGGGACCAGGTGCCAGTTGGAGTTTGTTGAGTCCCCATGCTCCCTGTCAAAGCTCCCCCCACCCCCACCCTGCTTCGTTCCCCTGCTTGCAGTTTTGTTGATGCTCTCAGCCCAGCACAGGCCCTTTGGAGGTTGACCTGAGTCCCTAGAGACAAGCTGAACAGTCATTTATTGAGGGTGTTGGCAAGGGAAGGAATGGGAGAGGCATGGGTGAATCTTGTTCCCGAGGAGAAAGGGGGTGCTTCAAGGGGTGCCATGGAATAAGAAGTGCACCGTGTTTACTGCTGAGAAAAAGGCAAAATCTGTTTCTCACTCATTTGGGGTAAAATAGCCAAAACCCTGTTCTATGGTGGCACAGGTCGGTCTTCATTCTGATGTTAATAGAGACATCTAGTCAGTCATAGCCTGAGCTAGGAATTCATGGGGGCTCCCCATGACAGGAGAGAAAAGTGGCTTTGGCGAATGGTGAGAGTCTTTCAACAAAGGGTGATGAAAACCATCTGTGTTTGGACTTTTTCTCACTCAGAAGATAGTTGTGTATTGCAGCAGAAGATATAACTGTCTAAGAAGTATGGTAGGTCACTAGAGAGAGCAGGGACCTGAGGTCTCTGGGTGCAATCCTTGGTCTGGACCCAGGAATCACAGCTGGCTACAGCCCTCACAATGTAGCCTGAATGCACCCTTGACCAACTTGAGCATCTTATGAAACGTGAGGGCTTGACAAGCTGCCTGTCATGGCCTAACTGTACTGCGCAGTGGTTAGGAGAGAATGCTCAGGAATCAGGCTGCCTTGGTTCAGAATGCTGGCCCTCCATGATACAGCTATGTGACTTCAGGCTGGTAACGCACGATCTGCCTTTTAATTTCTTAATTTGTAAAATGAGGAGAGTTTACCTTTTGAAATGGTTAAGAATTAAGTTTCATGTGAAGAGCTTGGCACAGTGCCTGGAGCCTAGTAAACGTTTGATGCAAGTTATATATCATCATCATTACTGTTCTTTTATTATTACCCAAGGACCTTTCGTTACTCTTAGCCTCAGCACAGGGAAGCCAGATTAGAACATGAAGAAGCCTGTCCTTGAGCAAACACTCTGAACCTGGCAGCTCTGTTCTTATTGGACAGAACTGGCTTTCACTGGAGCTGGGTGACTCCAAGGCTGGGAGGTTATAAGGGGCTGTTGGAGAAGTTTCCCAGCTTCCTGGCATCAGGCCACTTGTTTGGGGAACATCAGATAGCAAAAGTTAAACTAGACCCAAAGCAGATAACATGTATCTGTCACCCACCTGAGCTGTGAGAAGTCAACAGAAGGTCATATGAGCAATAACCAACTGTTCAACCCAGTCTTCTAACAGTGAAGCTCCATGTGAGTTCTTTGTCAAAAGAAGTTCATTTCCTTATTTGATAATGAATCAAATGTGGATGTGGATGCTCTCTATTAAGAGCAGTTAAGTGCAGTGTAAAATGCAGAGGAGTCTTCCCACGTCAGTAAAACACAGCTACATCACCCAGGCATGAGGAATGTTCATCGACCACAACTGGGGGCCAATGTGTTTTGACAGGTGAACTGATGTTTGAAGGTGTCAAAGGTTTATTGAACTGAAGGATGAATTGGTTAAGGAGTTAGAGAGTGTGCAGTACCATCCAATAAATTGCTTGGAATTCTTGGGAGTCCCCAGATCGTTGGGGGATGAAGCTGGGTGAGGGTCTCGACAGTGGAGGAGTTCTTATTTAGCACTGCCATGGTTCTCAGCAGATTCAGCTCTGCGTAAGCTTGGAGGTGATGATGATGTGTCCAGGAAGCCCATAGGAAAAAGGTCAGACTTGTGTGTCTCTGGTTATAATATGGATAGGGCTCCCAGAGGCAGGTCAAAGTAGATTAGAGAAGGGTGTGAGTTGGCTCATGCCTCAGGAAACCATCTTGATATCAAGAGGAGGGATATTATGGTGGTTTAGGCCAGGGATTTGGTTTTAAACAGACCTGAATTTGATTCCAGCTCTGCCTTTTACCAGATACGTGAGTTTGGGAAAGTTACTTCAGTGCTGTAAAGCCTCAGTCTACTCATCTGTAATAATAGTACAGATAATAATAGTACCTTTCACATGGGATTGTTATGACAATTAAATGTTGTAAGCAATCAACAAATGTTAGCTGCCATTATTATTATTAGCTAAATGATCACTGCCTAGTGATTCCCCTCGAGCAGAGCCTCTCAAACTTTAACGGGTTCAGAGCCCTGCTCCTCAAAGTGTGGTCATTAGCCCAGCAGTACTGACATCAACTAGAATCTTATGAGAAAGGTAGAATCCTTGGCTTCACCCCAGAATTACTCAATCAGAATCTGCATGTTAACAAGATCCCCAGCTGATTCGCATGCACGCTACAGTTTGAGAAGCTCTGGTCTGGAAGAGATCAGAAGCGATCATTGAATCTGAAACACAGGTGAGGCATGACAGAGACTAAAACGTGAAATATCAAGAATGAACCTGGAAAGCGGATGTTTATCCCTTCTGTTCCTTAATGATACACATTTATGGATTTTATCTTCCAAACCCCTGCTTTACCCCTCCAACACTGTACACAAAACAGAGCTAGATATTGATATAGTTTCTAGCTTTGAGATGGGATCTATATACTGGGAATCTCCCGGAGAGGGAATTTGCATATGTGTGTTGAGAATCAATAATTGTTTCATAGTCTCTTTGAGGAGAGGGCATTGAATTTGGCAACGGAGAATAGTTGGGATTTCATCAAGCAGAGCTGGGAGGAAAGGGCATTCCCGAGAGGGAAAAGACGTGAGTGAAAACAAGAGACAGGGAAATTCAGGGCAGTTCCACTGACTCCTGAGTAATTACGGTTGATTGGAATAGGGAGCGGGTGATGAGAATGAGAAGAGTTGTAAGTTTGGAAAGATGTGAAATTCAGGTCATGGAGGCCCTTTACTCCTCAGGATTTTGGATTTTATTCTGAGGGCTAGGAGTAGCCACTGAAGGTATTTATTATACATGTCTGTCCGTTCTCCCTGCCCAGAAGATTCAGCTCCTGAGGAAGATGGGCCCATTGGAGATGGTCCCAGGTTCTTCAGTGCTGGAGTCCTTGTCCTTCAGAATGAGCTGAAGGTGGAGCTTGAGGCCTTGAAAATTTTTAGTGAAATCACTAACAGGTTAGTTCTTCTACACATGGTCCTACATCGCTCACAGGTCATTTTATAGATAGTGTAAAATATATAATTATAATTACAAAATATACATAATTGCCTGGTCATTCAAGGTCTACATTTGGTTCACTTGTATGTGTATCATTTGAGTATGATGCACCACCTTATCTTTGTCCTTCTGAATTAAGTCTGCCGGCACAGGTTTGCTGTATCCACCCAGGCTGAAACTGGATCTCTAAACACTGCATTTTGGGAGGGAACTCTTTGAATAACTGCTTAGTCTGTCTAATAGATGATCTGCACTAGAGATGAGCAAATTTAACGCTACTCCAAGCCAGGTGCCACAGAGCCCTTCCTATGTACTGGCGGATGTGGGACAAGGGACTGGGGAAGACCTTGGACTCTCTGTCACAAGGGGGATGGGTGTCGACACCAGGGACTGGCTCATGGACTCCTGACCCATGGCATAATCTCTCAAAATCTATTTTACATCTTGTTTGTTTTGCCTGTCAATGTGAAGAACAGGCAGGATAGAAACAAAGCTTTAATAAAATCAAAACAGGCTACAGCTGCTATTTTCTCTCTGCCTCTGTGATCTTTCAGAAAATAAATTAGTTGGTCTAGTCCAACTTATTATTCACCAAGCCTTGTTAGCTGTTGCCTAGTATCTCATTCTCTTGTTGGTTGCTAAGGGATTGTTGGATTCATCCCAGAAATTTCTCAGATAATGATGTCAATAATCTATAATTACCCTTCCCTTCCTTTTGGGAAGATGGGCAGGCCATTTCCTTCTTTTAATCCTTAGGTACTTAATTCTGTCCTATAGGATGATGTCAGAGATAATAGCTGGTGAGTTTTTAATAATAACTGCTAATTCCTAAAATGTCATGAGGTAAATGTCAAACAGTTTCATACATATATATGTATTTATATCTTTTAATCTTTTATATTTAAATGGTTCTGCTTTTTATGTTACCGTTGTTGGTTCTGAAATTATAGGGCAAGTTTTTCTCTATTACTTAATATGAAATTCACCAAGCAGGGCCCTCCCACATAAACGTGGACCAATAATCTCGGATTGCCCCCACTCTCTGTGCCCCAATATATAAAAGGTTATATAGCTGAATGAATCAAGCTGCCCCACCCTACGCCATCCATGACTGCCGCTCCCAGGATAGCAGGATTTATGTATGGGACACATAAATGAGCCTCTGGTGTATCCTCTTAAACTATATACAAATTATTGAGTGTGTGCCCATTGTTCCAAGGATAGCTTTGGTAGTTTGCACTGGATTCTTAAAGGAGTCTGTTTACAAAACCCGGATTCAAAGCCACTATAAAGAACACACAGCCTCTGTTCCTCCAGCCCAAGCTTTATTATCATCTTAACCTACCTTTGGAAATGGAGATGGTCAGAGTGAGTGCTTCCTAATGTTTGCCCTAAATGACTCTGAAGATGCGATTGTGCAAATCTCAGACCCTTCAGTGCATAAGCCCAGAAGTGTGATTCCAGGGCCCCAAACATACCTTGTTTCCGCTCATTCTCTTATCTCAAGTTGTAGTGCCCAGAATATTTCTTCCTAAGTATCACTCAGGTTACCGTCTTTTTCTTCTTCAGAAACCATATTCCTTTTCTTTAGCAACTTTCTGCACATAACGAATTCCTTCTTCCTGTAGTCATTCTTTATTTACTCCCTAATTTCAATTTCGAATGGCTTTCTGCATTTTGAGACTGGTAGAATTGGCATTGGGCCAATGGTAGACTACCACCTATCAGGAGAAATTTCTTTTGTTCTTTGGTTTTCATTTGCACGTTGTGGTGGTGGGCTTCTTCCAGTGCTTCTAAACCCTCAGCGCACATCAGAATCACCTAAGGAGCTTTGAAAACCACAAAAGCCTGGGCTCTACCCCAAAACATTTTAATTCAATTGGTCTGAGATGGGGTCTGAGTGTTGACATCTTAAGAACAAGTTTGCCAGGTGATTCCAATGTGCAACCAGAGTTGAGAGCCACTGGTCTAATCCAGCAGGAATTGGCAAGGAGTGGTAGGGCCTTTTAAAGGATGCTGTGGGATCTTGGCTGAGGTTTTGGCTTCCCTGCAGGTAACCACTTCTCTTCTCTCCCCAGATGGTGCTCCTGGCCAGGTGCGAGGGGCACTGCAGCCAGGCGTCACGCTCCGAGCCCTTGGTGTCCTTCAGCACTGTCCTCAAGCAGCCCTTTCGCTCCTCCTGTCACTGCTGCCGGCCCCAGACCTCCAAGCTGAAGGCGCTGCGGCTGCGCTGCTCAGGGGGCATGCGACTCACGGCCACCTACCGGTACATCCTCTCCTGTCACTGCGAGGAGTGCACCTCCTGAAGCCTGCTGTTGCGTGGATTCTAGATGGGACAACCTCCCCCGTCGCCGAGGCAGTTCAACCAGCCAGGGGAGGACTGGCAAGAAAAGAGTTAAGGCAAAAAAAGATGCATCAATTCCCATGGGATTCTGCATATTCTAGTAATAAAGACTCTACAGGCTTGTTGACGGAGAAATACTCTGGGAATTTGTTTTCCATTCCCGTCTCCTTTCCTTGGTACAATTTCTTTTGGTTCCTTTTCAGATTCAGGCATTTTCCCCCTTGGCACTGAATGCTGTTCACTTCCAACAATACAGCATTAGTGGGAAAATGGGCCCCCATGCAAGAGTGGGTCAGGCTGTCACTGTTTGGTGCAGATTAGGGAAGCATTCACTTTGGAAAACAGGAAAGCCCAACTCTTTCCCAGACATCATCTTTTTTTTTTTTTTTAATCTTGTCATTTGGTCTAAGGTTGCCATTGCTGCTAAAGGCCACCAATTTCAAATTCCAAGCACCAACTATATGGATATGTTTAGCCAGGTTCACTCACAGCCAGCTAACCTACATTAAAATAACTAACAAACGGATTCTCTTATGTGATGCTGGAACTTCTGATAGCCGTAATTATTATTCAGAAATGTCTTTTGAGAAGTAAAGGTGGCATAAAGAATTTGTCACCTGAAGGCTCTCTCAGATAAATTATGGTAAAATTCTGTAAGGCAGTAGACTTTTAAAGACCTGCACAAATACGGATCCTGCACTGACGTTGAAAAAGGCATATACATACTAGTGGCATGGAGAATGCACTCTACTCATGCATGCAAATTAGACAACCAAGTATGACTCTATTTGTGGGTGTGCTATAGCTTTAGCCATGTCGCAGGCATCATTCTCTAACATTCATTCGTCCATGTGAAGCTTGCTGCCAAAATGGTGGCCTGGCTCATCTTCTGAACATTTGGTTCAAATGTATTTTGGTCCTTGAGGCTCAAAATTTGAGTTATTCCCATGTTTTGAAATAAAAAGAGAGTATCTTCAAAATTTTGACTAAGTATTATTTTTTCCTACTCAATATCCTAGCATGATGCATCTCCTGTGGTGTGTGTGTGTGTGTGTGTGGAAGGGGTCCAGAAATCGAGGGAAATAATGTTCTGGAATTCATGGGGGGCATTTTTGAAATCAATGTATTAGGGTGGTGGGGGCTTATGAAATTCTGCTTTTAGCCCCAGAATTTAGATTATTGAATGAACACAAAATCTGATGCATTCTGGCTTTCTTAGGTGCTATGGAATGAAATACAGAAGTCACCTCCTTTGCAATCTCTCCACTTTTCTCAGAAGAGAATAAGTATCCATGAATTGGGTCTGAAGAACCAGAAGAAGGACAAATAGTTCACAAACAATGGTTTCTGTGCCATTGACTGTCCAGTGCTCCAGGTCCTATGATACTCCTGAGCATTATGAGGATACTCATGGTGCTAGCATAGTACTATGTCCACTTTAGGCATCTCAATACTAACCCAGACTGGCCCAGTTTCCAGGGCAACCTTGACACCATGCTGTGTTGGTTCACCAGAGATGATGGCACACCCCACTGTTAGTACAGCCAACCTGTGAATTACTTTTCCTGTAGAGATGATAGTTTTGTACAGTATTTGGCATAGCTTTCACACATTTTTTAGAAAGCCAGCAGGGTTAAATTTTTATTTGTGGCTTTCGAACAGAATGAAACTAATGTTATGAAACCTTGACCTTGATCTTAACCTTCATGGTGGCAGAGCCAGCCAGTCCGCTAAACTGGAGGTTCTCGCCATTCTGAAGGCATACGTGAAATAGTAATTTGGACTATTACATGAAGAGAAATTTTGTCATTAAAAAATTAAATTTAATACCTAAGTTAAATGGTTATAATTCTTAACTGATAATAAAAGTATTAACTGCTGGTCACATTTATAGCTATTCTTTCACGTCACTAATCAAAAAGTGGAAATAGTACTTCTAGCCTTAAAATATCTCTTCTTGGCTTTGAAAACTCAATTTGATTTGAGAGTCATATGGCCCAAACACCAGACTTTATTTCCTTACTACCGATTTGGGCCTGGAGGGGGACAGTTACATGACTCATATTTTCCAAATTCTCTGGAAGCCATAGAAAATATTCCCTTCAAATCCCGTGACATGGTCTAATGTCAAAGCTTCCCCCATGAGCAGAATATGCTTGGAACATTAAGAATCATGGAACAGTGGCCTTGGGAGGGCCACTAAAAACCATCCATCCTCCTCTCTTCCTAAATAAATGAGCAAATGGAGGCCTGCAGAAACCCAGGAACTTGCCCAAAGTCACACACTTAGTCTTGCATTTGGAACTAGAAGCCAGGCTTCCTGCTCTCCACAGCCATGGGTGCTTCTCTTCCCCCCACCAGTGAAAGGAGCCTCACTCTTTTCAGCATCTTGGATGCTGAATATGGTGAATGGGCTGGAAAAGAGTGCAGCAAGACAGCGTAAAGTTTAATGGGGCATACCAGGGCTGAGAAAGAGGGAAAAGAGTTATATTTTCCCCAAAGACCTAAAAATAGCCCTGGGAACTGAGAGAATTTAGACATTATTGGATATTATGTTACTATGGAATTTGTATAATATCTTTAAAAATTAAGCATTTTTAGCCTTATGCTAATGTTTGCCCTTAAGGATTGAGAAAGAACCAAATGAAAACATTGACCAGTTAAAAACATTACTCCTAGAATGTCTAAGGAATGTTCACCCGTTTTCCCCACTTGCCATGCATGAATAAAGGGAAATTAAAATATGTTATTTTAGTAGGCTTACATCTTAAAAATCTATGTGATAATCCACAATGGTGAAAGGTAAGCCTCTTGTAAACTGATCTTACCCTCATCATTTATAAGGATTTTAATAATAATGAGTTAATACTGCAGTGGAAGATAGGTTTACAGACAGAATTGATTTTCTTAAGATTTCAGTTTCCCAGACCAATCTCTTAAGTCTTATTCATGTAACCTCCTGAACTTTCCCCAGAAGCTTAGAATGAAGGACAAATCAACTCTTCTTGGTCCTGAGGAAAGAACAGTTGGTTTTCCTCTAAACTCAAGTTTTTGCTAATCCAGTCAACATGTTGTTTTGTATTAGGTAGAATGGGCTGCATACACATTATGACTGGGGAACTGTTTGAGTAAGTTGATTTCTTCCTTTGACCTTGGAGGTATTAAGGCACAGATTTGCTTTTGATCTCTTCTTCAGGCCACGTTGAAATATACACACTTGAGCAAGAGAGCTGCCCAAGATGAAACATCAAATGCGTGGGGCCAGGGTGTTAGGAAAGCTTTGATTTGAAAGGGATGCCATATGCTACTGATGCTGCTGTCCTCATGACCTCAGGGTGCAGCCACATCGTGGTGGACAGACATGCCCATTCCCTTCAGGAGCTAAAACAGTGGAGAGGCTTGGATCTGGGAAGAGAGATTCTGCCCATAGCTGTGTCATTACATCCCAGGGGGAAGCGCTTTGCTTAGTAATGCCTATTTCAATGCACAAACCGGTACCTAGCAACTACTTGCTGAAGGACAATATTTCGTGAGAAAACAACATCACATGCCAACAAACCAACGTTTTCCTATAAGTCTTCACTATATTAATGAAATGTTTTGGTCTACTCTACCATAAATCTATGAGAGTATAGACAATTTCTTTAATTTGATTATGAATGTAATTCCAAATTTCTCATTGATTAAAGTCATTTTGTGCCCTCAAATATTAATGCCATCTTCTCATGTGGTAGACAGAGCATTTAAAATTTGGTGACTACGGTGAACATGGACCCGCACCAAGGGAGGATTTGTTGCCTCTGCTGTCAATCCTTTCATGGACTGCCTCAGCTACAGAGTCACCTTGCTCAAGGGCATGCTCTTCCAGGGTGGCTCATATCCAGTGGCTGACGGAGGTGCGGTAATAACAGCCTGGCTATCTTGGCCTGATAAAAGACAACTCTAGTGGACAATCCTCTCTCCAGAGCTGTCCACCAGGTTGGCTGAGGCATGCCAGCTCTACTTCTCTTTCTGCCCAAGCTTGCTTCCCCCCTTGCCTTCCCCACGTGCTGATCCCTAATAAATACCCTGCCACACAAGCTCCGTCTCAGTGTCTGATTCTTGGGAACCACAAAAGCCTGCAACAACGCCTTTTACATATTTTATTGGCCTGTAAAAGGAAACAAGTCTATCTAAGTCATCTACTCTTATTATGTGGCCCATAATATTTAGGGTTCAAATCAATGTTTCTGCTTCCTTTAAATGCATAGTTTAAACATATGTACCAGCACCTACTATGTGTCAGCTAGAATGCTAAATGCTGGAGATATTGAATTGAAAAAGTCATAGCCTGGCTTTTAATATGTGCACAGTTTAGAGAGGGTGAGAGATGACTATAATAAGTGTACTGATGACATATGTAGATAATCCACAAAGCAGATGATCTTGTGTGCTTAGTTTTAAAGCGGCTATTTTAAAGTAAAGGGATATGACTTTTAATGATAACATTAGCATTTGTAAAGCACTTGCACAGATAGTATCTCATTTGGTTTTCAAAATACCCTTATGAGGTAAGTTAATTATTACAAAAATCTCATGGATAAGAAACCAGAGGTTGTCTTCTGACCTCAAAGTCTGTGCTTTCTTTGCTGTTCCCAAACACTTTCTTTTTTTTTTTTCTAAAGCTTGTGGACAGAAGGAAAGGACCACCAAACCATTTTGTGTTGGTATCTGTCAGTTCTCATTAGCAAACTGTGATCCCAGAATGTGAGGAGCTTGTTGACACAAAGCCCACAGGACCTTGATCCAATAGAACTTTAGAGAATATACTATTCTAATATAAACTTCTGGAGAAAATAAATACATTCCAAATTTTATATGAAACCAAAGCTGTGCTTATGAATTCAAAACCTTATCACATTTGGCTGTAATCTTTTGAATAGCTTCTATGCCCTAGTGTTATACGTACATGTTAACTTAAATGCTTTCTTTTAAAATTGTTAAGAGTTGGCCATGACTCCCTAGGAGCAGTTTGTTTTGTACGGCATGTTGTTGTCATGTCATTGCTGCCGTCATCATTGTCATCTCATCATCATCATTGGTAACCTTGATTAATAGCATATAATGAAGCAAACATTGTGCTTAGGATTTTCTCTGCTTTATCTCACTTAATCCTCTCAACAGACCTTGAGGTTAATATTACCTCCTCTTTACAGATAGTTTGAATAAGTGCTTATGGTTTCTAATCATTCAGACTCTTTTTTTGGTATCCCGGTATCTTCATTATCTTCAAAAAGATCACCAAAACTAGTATTGCTATCATCATCACAAAATGTATATCAAATATCTGTACTTGCATATGTGCTATGGAAATAAATTTAAAGAGGTAAGCTCTCTCCTTGTAAGAGCTGACATTCTAAACCCTGCTTTTGGTTTTAAACAACTAATCTCATGACAATGTGTTCTCTTCAGCTTTGTTCTACACCAGCAGTGTGTTTTTTCCGTAATCCTAACATCCAATTATTGCCTCTTTCTCATTAGGACAGTGTCCTCTTTCTCTTATTTGATTCCACAGCTTCGTTTTCTGTTCATGATTTTTCAGGTAGCTGTTGTTGGAAGAAGCCTTGAGAAACCATATTACTAACAGAATCATTGGTCTGAAAAGAGACATGGAAAACATGTCGTCCAACTCTCGTTTTATAGAAGTTTTTTATCCTACGTCTCCCAACTTTTCAACCCCTGCTCACGCCATTGGCCAATGCTACGTTCTTGATTCTTCTTGCGTGACAGTTTCCCATGAACGATGCAAAAGGATTCTTTACTAGTGTTGTTGAAACCAACATTCTAAGATTTTCTTTGACTGCCCACTTTGCCTACTAATTCATAGTGCTCAGCCCATGTATCCTTATATGTTGAGAGCATGAACTCTGGGGCCAGACTCCCTGAGCTCACATCCCTGCTCTGCTGTTTATTAGCCATGTGAGTTTCAGGTAAGTTATTTGGCCTTTCTGTGCCTTGGATTCCACATCTGTAACACAGGATGAGTCTATGTATAGACCTCATGGTACTATTATGAGGATTAAATGAGTTAATCCATGATGTATAGAAACCTAGAACCATGCCTGGCACTGAGTAGTACTCATGAATATTAGCTCTATTTGTATTATGCATTCAGAGTTCGAACAAATCGTAACTTCTCAAACATAGCTTTGGCTAAGGTGAACGTTATTCTCATCCATATTTTTTCCCAGCAAAAATTATGCATTCTTAAGATTTCTTGCTACATTACTGTACAATAAAAGTTTCCACTTTTAAGGTTATAGTACTAAATTGGTAAAAATAAATCACAGATGGTTGTTAATTTACAGCTTAACTTTTAGCTTGTGTATTTTGGCTTAAAATTACATTCATGCTAGTGGCAGAAGACAGCTATTGATCATTTTATTTGCCCTCCTATATGCCTGAATAAAGCTTAGATGGAGACAATTAAAGCAATGAAATGTGCAAGTTTCTCAACACTTTTTCTGGGAAATTAATTGACTGTAAAACAATGTACAGCCTTCTCTTCCTCCCATCACCCAATTATTCTCAGAAACACTATCTTCTCTCCTCCTGTGCATACGTCCTGCTCCTTTAACAATTCCTCTTACAGGTGTGAGTTAACCAGCCTATTCTGAAGTAGGTTCTGGGTTGTGGCCTGCTGAAAGAACCTTATAAAGGCACACTTTTGGTTAAATTTAAATTTAAGAACATCAGAGAGTCAGGGACTATATGGTCCACTCCAGGGAAGGGAAGATTATAGTAAATAGTACAAGATAACACATATAAATAATTTATTCCTTACATTAATTTCTGCTTTTCTAGAACAGTACAAGTATTGATTAGCACAATTTATACATTTTTCCAAAATAGCACAATTATTACTTAGCTCAGTTTAATACATCTGAATCATTTATCTCTTACATTAATTCCTATTTTTCCAAAACAGCAGTCATTTATCCAGAGCCAGAAACCTTTGTAGCAAGTCTTGGATTTGAACAAAGGGTAGAATATCAAATTAAAATGGAAAAACTACAATTCTATATTACGTAAGTCCATGCTGCCTAATAGAAATGTAATGTGAGCCACATAAATCATTTTAAACTTCATAGTAGCCATATTAAAAAAAGAAAAAGAGACAGGTAAAATTAATTTTAGCAACATATTTTACTTAATCCAATATATCCTGAATATTATCATTTCAACGTGTAATCAATAAGAAAAGTTATTAATGAGATATTTTACATCCTTTTTGTCATACCAAATCTTAGAAATATGGGGTTTATTTTACACTCACAATGCATATCAATTTGAACTGTATATTATTTTTGAGATTTCATGGGTGTCCTGAAATCCCTGAGCAAAAAGGGCATATATGGTGGACAAGTCTAAGAACAAGAGCAAAGAGCTTGAGCCTGCAAATTATGGATAAGCCTGCTTAGAACCTGCAAGCAAGAGTTACTTAGATATTTCAGAGACTCTTGTCAATGTGACTTTGCCCAATAATTCGCTAGGAGTCAGGAAACCCCAGTGCACTCCTGGCTTCACCACTAACCGGCTGTGTGATCCAGTGTGTCACTTATGCTTTCTACTACTCAGTCTTTTAGACCACATTATGAAGATCTCTTCCCATATCCTGGATATTCTTTCTATACACACACACACAGACACTCACACCCCTGCTCTAACACTTACCTATTCTTATGGTAAAGGAGCTTTTTAAAAATCTATTTCTTCTGTCTTTTCACCACTAAGAAATCTAATATTTTTACTTATTGGGTTTCTCCATTTTTCCTTTTCTTCTTTTCAAGAGATGTGCATGGGTGATGGTTTATATAAGTGACTAAAAATGGAAGTAAGCTCATTAAAATATTGCTTTCACCAGTCTCGGAACATAGTGAATTGCTGAATTTATCGTTCATTTTGAGAATTCAAAAAAAATTTAAATATGGTGGTATCTTTTATGAAAAATGTTACATTTTTCTTTTTTTTTCCTCCAAGCTCCCTCTTCCTCTCTTCTCCTCTAACAAAGGCATCGAGCAGCAGATGGTTGGCAAGGGATAGGGGTGGTTCAGTGGTGGGTGGGTGGGTCAGTCATTGCTTTGCTTTGGTGCATTGAGTTCCTGGATATATGCCAGGGATATTTGAAGGAAAAAGAGAGTGGTACAAGCTTTTAGGCAGAGTGTTCATTCATAATTAAGTTGCTTAGTTGCAGGGCCATCAAAGGAAAACTTCAAATACTCTGACAGCAAAGCCACCTGTGCTAAAAGCAGAAGCAGGATCATGCAGGGGAAAGGCAGGGCTGATGGCAGATACTCAGGAAGCACTGAGCAGAGAGGATATTTTGAAAGACAAAAGCAGGAGCCTGGGCTGTGTGTCAGAGGAACCAGGCAAGCATTTGTTAGATCTGAGACTCAGAATCTATCACCTTGGCCTGGGCTGATGGCACAAGAATCTTAAGCCTTTCTTTGTGCACTGTGTTGCCTCAAACAGGAGAGTGTGATTTTAGAACAATAAGCCAAAGACATCACTCATGGAATATTTACTCTGCATTGAGTATGATGCTAGACACAATGAGTACAATATCTAATTTAATCCTCTCAACAACTTTGTTGTTAGCTGCACTTTACAGACAAGGAAACCAAAGCTCAGCGAGGTTGAATGATCTGCCCTGAGTCTCACTACCAGTAAGGGGCAGAGGCAAACTGACCACAGGTCTCTGTCTGCTAAGCTTAAGATTCTTTTTCTTTTTGCTTCGTCCACCCTCCGTCCCTGCATCCACCTTGGTTTGACCCTCAGACAAGACACATTCCCACCAGACGACTGCATCAAACGGTCAGGATCAAAGGTCAATCTGTTCTTAAAACCTCTTACCACTTGAGTCTTTTTAAGACCAGCCCCTCTTTCTAAAATGTCTTTGGGAGCCTCTAGGGAGTCTGGAGACTCCAGATAACCACAGGGGCCTTATGACTTCCTAAGGAAACTTTAAGTCAGACTTTCCTTGGCCTTGAATCCAAAGGATTTAGGTAAAGCTCAGTTAGGCTTAAGACTCCATAAAAGAAACCTGCCTGAGTCATTTTATTTTGCTCCCTGTGATGATATGAAATAGACATATGGGACCAGGCTGTCTACATCACCTTGTCAGAACCCAGGGACACACTGACGGTAGAACAGGAGAGGCCCCTAGAGATAATCTAGTCAAATGGCCTTGTTCTATGCATGAGAGGCCCGGAGAAGTTAAGGTGACAAATGTAGCAAACAGCAAAGCAGAACTGGAGTCCTCATCTCTCCCGCCAAGGCTAATGGCTATTGGATGACAGCCCCATCCTTCCCCTCCCTCCCAAACTCCTTTCTCCCTGCACTGATGGCCAAGTTGAGACTAGGCCTGGCAGAGTGAATTTCCTGAGCTAAGGCATGACAGGTAGCTACACGAGAAAACAAGCCAACACAGCTTCTGATACACATGGCTTACTCTTTCAAACAGGCAAGCGCTACAGATGACATGCACCTCTCCAGGAATATAATGGTCACAGACACATAGCATGCCATAGTGGCCTACTGCTTCCTTCCAGGTAGGCAAAAGTTTTCACGGTGTCAGGCCCCCAAAGAATAATATCATAGTAAAGAGTATTTTGAGGAACATTCACATTGAGAAGACATTTGGTATGTAGCCTTTAGATGGTGCTAATGTTCTACTAGAACTCAGAGTCTGCAAGAACTGTTTATGCTCAGAATCAAGGAGGTGGAAGAGACCTCAAGAAGCTAGCTATATTTCATGCCTCTTGTGCCAGGCCCTGGGAACACACTCACAAACATGTTTGGATAAAAATACATTTCCTGGGCTTGCGTTGCCACAGCAAGGTTTTGGTAGTGCTAAATGTACCAGACTACTCTAGGCAGGTCTCATGCACTCCATGCATGCCATTAGTCAATACTTTAAATGTGAATACACATCCTCAGAATTCAGATTCATCTTATGTCTTTGTGCTTTGACTAGAGTTTATGGTGATCTTGGTTCATAATGTCCGATTGTGTTGCCAGATTGTGTGATGGAGCCATTCATTTTGTGAGACAGTTTTCTTCAGGAAAGCCTCATTCATTCACTTAAGAAAGAACTGGTGAAACCTAGCACCATTCATTTTTTTGTGGCTCTGAAAAGAAGGGTGGGGATAGACACATCACACCATAGCAACCTTTCTACAGCAAGCTTTTATGTCTCATTTCTTCTCTTTTCCACACATTGTAAGTTCCTGAGGCTCCAATTGTCTCATAGTCCTGCCAAAAGAGACAATGCTTTGCTATCTAGTTTTTCTTTGCCAATGCAGCGGGTGACAGGCTGTGTCACAGTTGCATTGTGAAGCCTTGGACATTGTTGAAGTTTTTTACACAGGGAAGAAAATAGCTCCTTGTCCATTCACATGGACAGCTCTGCACATGTGGGAGCTCACAGAGACTCCCAAAGTAGAATGTCACCCTTAGTATATATACGTGGTCCTTGTGAGTATGTGTGTTTGTGTGTACGCATGTGTATGTGTGTTTGCATGTGTGTGTTTGTATGTGCCCTGAGTAGAGGAGAAAGAAGGACTGGGGAGCAGGGAGGGGTGAAGGTCAGGAGGGAGGCAATGATCCCATCCAGATCATCTGGCGCGAAAAATTTGGGGAGAGTCATGATACCATCATTCCAATGTCTGAAATTCTATTATAGTGGGAAAAAATCAATTTGTCCAGAAAGATCTAGGAACAAGCAGCATTAGGTCCAAAAGGATGGAAATCTTTGGGAGATAGATTTCAATTTCAGCAACAACTTTTGTTTTTAGTTTTTTAAAATTAAAAAAAGAATTCTAACTTACATAAGAGTTGCAAGAAAAGTGCAAAGAATGCCCACATACTGTTTATCTAGATCCCTCAATTGTTAATATTTTGCCACATTTGTTTTTTCTCTCTCTCATATATGTATTTATATTTTTTTGAATTATTTGAGAGTAATGGCATTATAATATCCCTATATTCCTAAATATTTTATCATGCATTTTAAGAATAAGGACATTCTCTTACATAACCAGAGTAAAATTATACACTCCGTGCTCAAATTTCAACAATTGTCCCAATAATGTCCTTTATAACAATATGTTTTTCCTCTGATCTAGGATCCACTAGGATATGTTACTGGTGATGAACTTTTTAAAATTTAGGATTTTCAGAAACAAAATGGGCTGTATCAAATATGAAATTTCAAATATTGACTTTAGCAAGTATATCATATGGCGCTTACCAGCTTGGGGTGTGTGGCAGAATAAATGACCTATTTAAATAAATAACCCTGAATAACCCAAAACCTTTATGGTTGAGGCTTTTAGGGTCCCGTGTACGAAATTTGCCTGTCCCAAAGTTATGAAAATATCCTCTTATGTCTTCTTCTGGAAGCTTTATAATTCTAGGTTTTACATTTAGGTTTATACTACATCCCAAATAAATATTTTTGTGAATGGAGTGAAGTAGGGGTCAAGGTTCTCTTTTTTTTTTCTATACCGTTGTTCCAGTTCCATTTCTTTAGAGCATTCAGGCCCTGCTAATCATCACGTATGTTTCATAGATGAAGAGATTTGGCCAAAAGTTTGCACGAGATGTAGAGCTGGGCAGAGGGCATTGCACTGGGAGGGTGTGATCATATGAGGAGCAGGGGGATAGCATTCCTTTACCTTGAATGTCAATGGTTGGGGATTAGTCCTGGGCGTCTGAGGTGTCACTTGTGGTCTTCGTGCTGAATTTCAGAAGACAGCAACTTGCTTATTGCTTCAGAAAACATCTATCAGTGGGCTGGCCAAATGGTAAGTTACCATTAGAGGGAAGTTGTTCCTGCCCAACCACCCCTGAGGGTCCAGTAGTGCCCCAAAGCAATAAATACATAGATGGGGATTCTCACATGGATTTTACTTGCAAAGCACAGAACACTGTACGAGTTCATTTCAGAAGAAGAGATATTAAAACTGAGACTGGAAGGACGGGCAGGAGAGAATCAGGTGGAGAGAGGGTTAAGACGGCACCAGCACGTGTAGGGGGTGGGGAGTTGGCAGCCAGAAAGAGACTGGGTGTGGGAAGTAAGGCAGAATGTGGAGGAGCATGGAGATGACATGGAAAGGCAGGCAGGGGCTGACTTGCCTCTCCAGGTCCTTTGTCTTGTGCTAGGTATTTTATTTTATTTTATTTTATTTTTTTATTTAGTGAGAAAGATTGGCTCTGAGCTAATAGCCATTGCCAATCTCCCTCTTTTTGCTTGAGGAAGATTGTCGCTGAGCTAACATCAGTGCCAATCTTCCTCTATTTTGTACATGGGATGCCACCACCGCATGGCTTGATGAGCTGTGCATATGTGCACGCCCAGGATCCAAACCTGTGAACTCCAGGTGGCTGAAGCGGAACACGTGAACTTCACCACTACACTACCAGGCCAGACCCTTGTGCCAGATATTTTAGACTTAATTTTAGGGGAATTGTGAAGCCTTTGAAAAGTTTTCAGCGTTAGTGACTTTTCTGTTTGAAGAACTTTTGTACACAGAAAAATATTCTTATAGTTTCTTGTGTCTTACTATTCAATTTATGAAAATAATAAATATAAAAACGTATTTTTCAAGCTTTTAGGCTCAACTTATAAGTTATATTTATAATAGTTATAATCTTAGTGATTTTTGTATAACAAAAAGAGCAATCACTTTAATTGGTTATTTGATTAAGGTGCACTTATTTCATAGATTTGACAGATCAAATTCTTCTAAATATTTAACATCAGTTCCACCTTTAATTAATTGAATTACCTTAGATATTTCAAACTACATTTACAAATTTAATGTATTTGATTCTCTCACATTTACAAAGGCAGACCCACAAACCTAACATGAAAAACCTTCCTAAAATTTAGTATATCAAATTCTCTTAAGCATTTCAGAGATCTTAAGAAAAGAGAAGCCTGCTTGGAGCAGCACATGCCTTCAACACTTGTCCAAACACAGTGTACCCAAAGTGTTCTTGTTTTTAATACCTTCCTTTTGTTATCTGGTCAAGCAAGGGGAGGACATGTACTTGTTCAGTTTAGCTGAGGTTTCTCAGTCAGAAATTCTGGGCTGTGAAAGTCTGACCAGAAGTCTCGCAGGCCCTATGTTTTACAATGTACCTGGGAATTGTTTTACTCAGATATGGTAAGACATGCAGATGTGGAAAAGACCATCATGAAAGAAGAAGTTTTTAATCACAGATCCTTAAAATCAGGAGGCATTCTGTACCATGCAGAGCCACATGGGGAAGCACCAGAGTCAGTCAGGAGGCAGAAGGAGTGAGAGAAAAACGTGGGCAAGAGCTTTTATTGGGGTTTTTGTGGAAAGGAATGGGTGAGGCAAGGTAGGCTAACAGAGCAGACTTAGGACTGAATAGCTTGAATAATTTTGGCAAGCTCTGGGCTATAAGTTGTTGTTGTTGTCTGGTACCTGGCCCTGGCGTGATTTAGGGCAGAGGGATAGTGTCCTGGACTGCAGGAGCCTGATAAAAGGAGGTGGGGATGGACTCAGGAGTGGTTAGGTTGCAGCAAGTTGTTTGCTATTCCTAGGAATTAGCTAACCTTAGGAGGGACAGCCCCTACCTGAATCTTCAAGGCCTCAAATGCCAAAGCATCATAAAATACAAAAAATAAAAAAAAAATGAGCATCCTACCCAAAATGAAGCAGGTAACTGTTGGAAAGGACTTTTTTTTTGTGGTCAGCTTTTGTCTACCATGTCACCTGTCATCTGGAACTTAACTGTAGCCAATCACACAAATTTTAGGTTCTAACAAAATAATATAAACAAATATTTCTGATCTGAGATCATTCATCTACTGTATCAGCTGGGGCCCTTTGTGGACCCTCTGATTGTAATTCTCTTTTGCATAACCACTGGTAATGCCTTACATTAGGGCCTATTACATTATATATGGAGGAATTTTGAACCCTGTACTCTGGCCTCAATTGTGTCTTCTATCTCTTTTCTCTTTCTAATTCTCATATACCTCATCAGTTGCTCTAATTTTAGTGCTTTATTCACTTATTCACACAACAACTAATTATTGAGGGCCCACTATGTGCCTGGCACTGTTCTAAGTGCTGGGGATACACCAGAGACCAAAACAGACAAAAATTTCTGCCCTTGTGGGGCCTTAATTCTAACAGAGAGGTAGACAACAAACAACGCACGTAAGTTACTTGCATAATATATCAGAAGGTGGTAAGTGCTATGGAAAAAAGAAAAAGTAGGACAGGGTAAGAGGGATTGGGAATGCTGGAGAGGGGTGTGAGACAAGTTTGAAATAGGGTGAAGGGCGTAGGCCTCACAGAGAAGGGAGCATCTGAGCATAAGTTTCACATTTACTAATGGAGTAACATCATTATAGCTGAATGCCAAGGCTGTGCTTCCATTGTCTACATCTCCCATCCTTTAAAGGTTAGATGAGGGCATACTAGGAGGAGGAGTAGAAAGAGAAGGGACATGTGACTTGCAGATGAGGTGAGATGCTTGGATGTTGAAGGTGGTGCTAGGGTGAGCATATGTGAGCTGCCCTGCACATTCTGCAGGGGGTGGAGTGCTAGGCCCTTAGAAGCTCTGTGCTGGGCTAGGCAAGACGGAGGCCACACAGACACAGGAATAGCAATCTTCAGCCCAGAAACGGTGCTGGAAGCCATGAGAATGAACAAACTTAAAAGGGGACCCTAGGAACACCCACATTTAGGGGGCAGGTAGAAAAGGGGGAACCAATGGAGACTTCTGAGTGGTTTCCACCAGAGATGCTGAGGCTGGTCCAGGAAAGAAGGAGCTGAGGAAGTGGAGGTTGGAGAAGATCCAGGGGGTGGTCAACTGTGCATCCCCCACCCAAGGATTGTGTGAGGATTTGGGGTCCGATGGCATTATGGGGGAGTCTTTGGTGACCTTGGCCAGAGACATTTCATCAAAGTGCAGAGGAGAGAGGCCAGACTACCAGGGGAGGTGGACTATAGTGACTGAAGGCTGCAGAAATGGAGCCAGCAAGACAAATCTACATACTGTGCTTTTTCCAGATTCCTGGGTAGGGAAGAAGAGTCCTGAGTGGTGAGCTCCTGTGGCCTGCTCTGTCTTGTCCAGGACCTGCAGGCTCACATCTATTGTTCTCCACCACCCTCAACTTCCTTTTAAACAGCATTTGTTGTCTTACACTAGCTTGCATAGTCAAGGAAATTCTTCTGACCCTTCAGTGTCATCACCGCAAAGAGGCAGGAACATGACAGGAGCGCTGTTGTCCTGTGATATGTTTGCATGCTTGCATGATTACTTTCCAGTACCCAAATCTTGCCTCTGGCATCTTTAAACTGTATTTTCATATTTTTATTTATCTAATTCCCTTCTACCTTTCTCCTTTTGGCCATTTCTGTTAAGACATTTTGATCATTTTTAAAGTAAATTGCTCTCAATAACTACAGGGGTTTACAGTTGTACTATTTTATCTGGAAACATTTCTGAGAAAAATCCAACGATGGCAATATGAATTTCCTTTTTCCCAAGGACACCTTTTATTCAACCAGTTTATTTCACTCAGACTTTTTGTCTTCTTTTTCTGTCGGGTTCTGCTTCTGGAATGTTGCATTGAGAATTAGAATACCAAGACGTTAAATACTTGCCATCTGTTTCCAGTGTATATTTTAATAGGATAACAATAATCATCTAGAAATACAGGAGTTTTGATTTCAGTGTGTGGAGTCTGATTGCACCCTACCCCCACGTCACACTGAGCAATCAATGATTATGAACGTGAGCTTGTTAATGTCTAGTATGTGGATGTTGCATTGAATGTGGTCTAAGCAATCAAAGGACTGTAGTCTCTCTCTCCCATGAGCAATATAAAGTAGCGTGTGTAGATTGTTCTCTGGTTTATGCATGTTATCACAGACATTTTCTCACTTGATTTCTATGATAACCTTGTGGCATTGGAAGGTGGGTTTTATTATTATCATTATTTATCAATATCATTTTACTGAAAGGAATTCTTGGAAGATAGTGGTTCTGGCAGCATCATAGCTTTTGAATCTTCTCAGAAAAAATATAGAGCAACTAGGATAGTAACACTAGAACATCTACAACAAAACCATGTGGCGAGGTGTCCCTACGAAGTCCAAAAGATAAGCAAATCTGGGACAAAACACCAACAGCGACAAGACCCGTATAGAATCAGCCATTGTACAGGGGAAGTGAAGGAAAGAAATGGGAACTTCTGTGAGCCCAGGAAATAGATCCAAAAATTGTCCAATGATTTCTCCAAAGGAATGTATTTCCTCTTAGCTTGGAAAGCTCATGGGGTCAATCTGAGAACAGCCAAAATTAGGAGGGGTATTTCCAGGTTACAATCTAGGGACCATGTTAAGGTAGGACTTTGCTGGAGTCGTATGGGCCCTAGGAACTCTCAGAGCTAACAATTGAAGCACCCTTCCCAGACAAGGGCCACACTGAGGAGAAACAGGTGCCCTAGAGGCAAAGGAAAGAGAAGGCCTAAATAAAAGAGGAGGAGAGTTAGGAGAGACAGCAGAGCTCAGGAAGGAATTCAAGAACACCTTCCTGGAGTAAAATGAAAAAAAACTTGAAAAGTTGTCTAGGACAATCCACTAGAACAGCCAGCTTCAAGACATATTCTAATAAAACTATTGGATTTTAAAGTAAAATAAAAAACATCCTTTAGGTATTCAGGCCAGAAGACCATGTCACTGATAAGAGAGATAAATCAGATTGATATTAGACAATTTATGAACAAAGACAACGGAGTTAGCATATTTATGACACTAAAGGAAAAAAAATGTGAGCCATGGTTTTTATAAGCAGTTAGGCTAACCTTTAAATATAGAGGCTATAGGCAAACTGCTGTGAATCTACAAGAACTTGGGGAATATTATTCCCATGAACACTTTCTGAAAAATCTACTAGACAACAAGCTTCAGAGAATCAATAAATGATCTAAGACTAAAATCATTGTAAGGTAGAAAGTAGTTATAATGGTTATCTCTGACAATGTAAATGTGGTATTCAAAAAATTGAATGAGAAAGGAGAGAGTACATAAAAAGCAGAATACATTTGCTGACTGCTTTATATGTATAAATTGGGATCAAAAGGATATTACTTTAAAATTATATACTAGGGGAGACAAGAGGGGAGAAAGTGTTTATGAGCTAATTTCGATATTGCTCATTGTAGACAGTATAAACAAAGAAGGGACTAAGGGCTTCTACAAGGGCATTACTATATAGGTAACTAATAGTATTAGTTTCCTATTGCTGCTGTAACAAATTATCACAAACTTAGTGGCTTAAACAATACATATTTGTTATCTCACAGTTCTGGAGGTCAGAAATCCTAAATGGATCTCACTAGGCTAAAAGCCAGTGTTGACAGGGCTGCATTTCTTTTGGAGGCACTAGAAGAGAAAGCATTTTCCTGCCTTTCCAGCTTCTGGAGACCACCACATTCCTTAGCTTGCAGCCTCCTTCCTCCATCTTCAAAGCTCACAAATGTGAGTTGAGTGCTTTTCACATCATGTCACTTTGACCTTTCTTCCATCATCGTATGTCCTCCTCTTGCTCTGACTCTCTTGTCTCTCTTCCACTTTTAAGAACACTTGTGATTACACTGAGTCCACCCAGACAATCCAGAATGATCTCCTTATCTTAAAGTCAGCTAATTAGTAACCCTAATTCCACCTGCGACCTTAATTCCCTTTTGCCATGGAACATAATATATTCACAGGTTCTAGGAATTAGGACATTGACACCTTTGGGGGAGCCATTACTCTGCCTATTACAGTAACTATATACTAAGTTTTAAGAAAAACACAAAACTTCCCAAATTTCAAAATGTATCCTCTACCCTAAAAGAAAGAGAGCAAATAAAATAGAAGATTGAGAAGAAAACTGAGGCTCAGAAGTAAATAAGCTAACACTTGGTAGACCCAGGGCTCAAACCTAGAATATCTGATTCCAAATCTGCTTCTCTGTTTATTGCTTCATGTGATATAGTCCAAAGGCTCATCTCTTAAGAAGTAGAATTATGACTGTCAGTTTGGTCCTTGCTAATAAGGAGTGTCTAAAGATGGAGAGATAGAGGATTATGATCAAGATCACTGTTCCTAAAGAAGGCCAAAAACTAACTGAGGAAGGTAGAGGAGGTCAAGAGGCATAATTACTATCTTCAAATATGTAATAGGATTTTCATGGGGGGTGAATTAGGTCATTTTTCTTTATTTTCTTAGAAGACAAAAATACAGTAGTGGATTTAAGTTAAAACTGCAGGAACTTTAGATCTTCATTAGAAAGAAATTCTTTTCTTTCAAGAAAAGAAAACACTGGAAGAGGCCTGAAGTGGAGAAGATAGGGACTCTCTGCTGGAAAAGCTTGAGAAAGGAACAGAATAGCAATTTAAGAGAGCTTGAGTCCTTTCTCTAGCCTTGAAGTGAGGGCCAGGCAAGATGGATGATTTCCTAGGACCTCTCTTAATTCTAGTAAGAGATGACAACATTCTGAGCACAGGATAGAGAGTGCATCATCTGTCACGGTCCAAACTCTAACTGCTGTTGTTTCTGACAGTCCCCCGGTAATTTGGAAAACTCAATAGACCGATGTGCAAAGGAAAGCTTGAGTCTCAAACATTTGGAAAGTTAAGGCTGCTTGCTCTGGGGATGAGAAAACATGATGGAAGAAACACCTGCAGCACTTCTCCAGTCTCGGAGGAAGCACTTGGAGATGTCAAAGCATGTTTCAGGTTTCAATCGTGATTCTGTCATTTACTAGCTGAGTAATCTTAAGCAATTTGCTGAACTTCTCAGAGTCTCAGTTTTCTGATCTGTAAAATGGGCATAACAATACGTATGCCAAAGTGTTTTTAGGAAGACTAAATGAGGGAAGGTAAGCCAGGTTCTTAAAGGTGGGCCTGCATCATGGCAGACACTAGGTTAACGATATTCTGCTTCCTCCAAGCAAATCGTGAAACAGGCTGCATTTGATTTGAGATATTTTCATGCTGCTATTAACAGGCCTGAACAATGCCCCCCTAGGATCTAGCTTCTTAAAAATGTGTCCTCTGTGCCTACACTTTCTCTGCCCCCAGCACATTCACATTTGCATCAAAAATTTGCAACAGATTTTGGGTGAATAAGGCATGCTCCTACTCTCAATGACAAGGAGAAAACAGAACAGACACAAAGAGACCATCATAGAACAACGTGAAAGCACCATGAGAGATGTGAGAGCAGCCAGCAGACCTCATGGTGCCCTTAGGGTCATAAGGTGCTTGGCAAGGTGGCAGGTAGTAAATCTGAGCTATAAGTTGGGCTTTCTGCTGGCCTGGTTGCACTTTGATTGGGCGCTCCTGGGAACAGGTGCCTCCCTATTGTTAACTCCAAAGAAGTGGCTATAATGGTGGAAGATAGGCTATCGGTAGAGATCGATGCTTTTGGACCAATTGGGTCCCTTTTCATTCTCAGGTTACCCTACTTGTTCATTTACTATACATAAGATAGATAGGGTGGCAGTCTTGATACTGGCTCAACACAAGGTTGACATAAGGGAAGCCATATTGTAGAAAAGAAACTATATCGTAACTTTGAATGACCTCTGGCTAACTAACCCAGCTGTATCTGCACCCTTCAGGAGATCTACCTGCTCTGTAGATTTTATGACCCCTGCTTGTGCACATACCTCCCAGCTGCAATGAGATGATAACTTTGTTCTTTTGAGTTCTTTAGGAATGTGATGACCTCCAAACAGAGAGTCTATGCTAATAGCCGTATCCATCAATGACAACAGAAAGATCTGGTGTGGCGACTCCCAGTCTGTAACACCAGAGGGTCAACGTTCCTAACCCCTCCCCTATAACCACTGGCCTATACAACTGCTTCAAGATTCTGTGCCCCCTTAAGATGGTTCTTTCGGACATATAGTCACCCATCATCCCCCTTGCTAGCAAGCTGTAGTAAAATGCCCTTTCTCTGCCACCACTTTGCCTCTTGACGATTGGCTTTTGTCTCGCGGCAAACAGATTGTGCCCTTTGTGTGGTAACAGTCTCACCAGGACCATCTGACCTCATCCAAGAAGGGAGAACCATTCTAAGAGATTTTGTACATTCCTGCTCTGCCTGCAGAAGGGGGACCCAGGATCAACGCAGGAAGCCTGACTATGCCTGGCTACTATGAACTCTAGCTGTGTCTTGGCTCCTCAGTATATATTGCTGAAGATCATTTAGTTAAGTGAATTATGATTGGCCGGGAGCTAAGGGATCACAAATGGCCACAAATTCTTCCCTTTCCACCAAGAAGTGTAATCTATTTCTACACCCCTCGAATTTGGGTTGGCCTTCTGCTTTGCTTTGGCTAATAGGGTGTTAGCAAACAGGATGCAAACAGAAGCTTGAAAAGTACTCATCACTTCAGCTGATGCCATTCTAGACCAGGCAGCCCACAGCTGACAAGCATCTGACACTAGGCCAGGGATTGGCAACTACCGTTTGCTGGACAGCTGCCTGTTTTTATAAATAAAGTTTTATTGGAAAATAGCCATGCTCACTCATTTACTACTATCTATGGCTTTGTAGTGCTCTATTGGGAGAGTAGAGTAGTTGTGACAGAGACTGTATGGCCCACAAAACCTAAAATCTTTAGTATCTGTCCCTTTGCAGAAAAAATTTGCTGACCTTTGCCCTAGACACATGAGGAAGCCCAGTCAAAACCAGAAGAAGAACCTTCCTAGCCAGTCCCAGCCCATATTGCCATAGAATTATAAACTAAACAATGGTTGTTTTAAGGAACTGGATTTTGAAGTAGTTTGCTGTGCAGCAAAAGCTAACTGGTACAGTCACGCAAAAGTTTCTTAGAGAAGTTTGTGAAGCATGTGTAGCTAAAGGAAGCGTCAGAAGTCAGATGAAGGTAGCAAGATAGCCAGCACATTTTGCCTTTAGTCTTTGACCATGTTTTGAAAAAGGAAATTGATTTATTTTCATAATATCCCTGCACACATTTATGAACTGCAAACAGAGCAATTTGTCACAAGAGTTGTACGTACAGTTCCACATCCATCAATCTATCAACATCTATCAATCCATCTCTGTCGTGTGCTGGTAGTGATTGTGGACAGATTAAATAACTGCATGGCACAGCCATAAAAGATAGCAGAGAATTGGCAAATAAAGACCCTTGAATATTAAGTTTTGACAAAATTTTTGTAAAAATCAGTGAGACTCTGCTCTCCTTGATAATTACGAATATTGACTTATTGTTGTTAAGTTGTATCATTTTCCCATCAGAATGCACTTAACCCAAAATTAAATAAAGGCTGTTTGGTGGATATTTTAGTCTGTCAAGAAAACATCCTCTATGTGGTAAGAAAAAGGAAGATTTTCTTTTTTAACTCCCAAAGAGTGGATGCATTATTTCTGTTTCAGCAATTAGAATGATACTTCCCCTGCCCTATAATTCTAGGCCCACAAACTCTTCAAAATAGAATGCCTTTTGGACAGTAGACCACTTCATCATGTCTGTACGCAAATTACTTATTCTTAATCATTCTTTGTGTCTGTTTTGAAAAAGTTATGAGGAACACATGAGATTAGAAGGCCCAAAATAACTAAATATTTTTGGTTGGTTGATTGGTTTCTTAAACCAACATTTATCAAGACTTACGTGATACAAAGGGTACAAACTCCCAGTTGTAAGATGAATAAGTTCTGGGGATCTAATGTACAGCATGAAGACTATAATTAACAGTAATGTGTTATATACTCGAAAGTTGTTAAGAGAGTAGATTTTAAATGTTTATCACCACACACACAAAAAAACAGAGATATGTGAGGGGATGGAGGTGTTAACTAAGCCTATTGTGGTAGTCATTTTGCAATATATATGTGTATTAAAGGATCACCTTTAAGGTTGTCCACCTTAAACTTACATATGTTATATGTCAGTAATATCTTAATAAAGCTGGAAAAAATACTTCCTTTTCTCGCTTAAAGTATCACCTACATGTACCTCAGTGTTATCACTCTAAAACACAGATTCAATACTCTTACCCCTTTAAAAGAAACCCTTACAGGTAGCTTATTGCCCAGGTCTTCACCTTTTTGATTGTGTACTCCATCAATAAATTTTGAACGTGCAAACAAAAGACATGTGAGAAAATAAGAAATTGTGATTGCCTCCATTGTGTGAAGGAACTAAAGCCAAAAGTTACATAAAGCCATCCTATGCATTGCCATTAAAGCTAAGTTTGATGCACACAATTTCCTGGCACCCAGACCTCACTCAAACTATGTGTTCACCCTCTCATGAAAATTCTCAAAGTTAAAATGGCAAAGACGTTATCTTATTATTATCATATACTATTATTATGCCCTAGATTTCTAGGGACACTTTTCTCATGACAATATATGATTCACGTGATCATCACAACCTTTCACGCTTTAATTAAACTGCATATTAAATTTATGTTTCTTCATCTGCCAGTTACCAACTTGTTCAGATACTGATAAATTATTAGCAAGTGTTTTGCTGTTCTAATGAACTCAGGGTATTTGAAACCACTAGATGATATTTCACATAAGGTTTTTTCAGCCTCAATTTTAATTTAAATGATCTCAAAGAAAAAGCCAGAAATATAACATCTTAGTCTTAAGAGACTTATCCCAGAAGCCTTTTTCCTGTTTGAAAAGAGACAAAAAGACCCATTCATAATTATAAATTTTCCATCAGGGCTTATATAATCAGTCCCTGGAGAATTACCAAGAGATATATGAAGAAATTATTTGATGACAAAGCAGGAAGTCCAATTTAAAAGTAATAAAACCATCTACAACCCTCCACAAAAGCACTTTGCTTCTGCAGACCCCTGATGTTTCTTGGAAAAATATTGATAAATAGGGAATAATAGGTATAGACGTTTTTTTACAGCATCTTGGACATCATGTAGATAGGTAGATTAAAAACATAACTCTATTTGTAAAATATTTTCAAGCTGAAACAAGTATCTACCTGAATACGCAACTACCAGTCTTTTCTTTCTCAGGTCACCGTTATCTTTGTGAAAGAGAACAAACTATAAAGCAAGAAACAAGTTAGACTGTACATCAACACCTTAAAAACCAAATGTATCATGATCTGATCCAGAGGCATAGATCTTCTCTTTGAGGTAAATAATAAGTGGACAGGCATCCAGTTATTGGTGAAACAGAACCATCTGATAGTAGCCTCCTTTCACAACAGGCATATGCTTATTTGCAGGTTAAAGCTGTTCGGATGTACAAAGGTGGCACAGGCTTCTTTGTACTAGATGTGACAAGTGATTTCAGATCAAAAGAAATATCTTGCTATATTTCGGTTGATATGATTTATCATGTAAAAGTGTGATCAGGATTTTTGGCAATTTCATATTCATTGAACTATGACAGCCCTGTTCTTCCACTTAAAAAATCAGCATAAAATGTGTAGTTATGTAATTAAATACAATGATTAGGAAGATGAGGGTGATAGAAAGACTTGAAGAGAAGGAAGAGCATTTAGGCCAGCTGAAATAGCATTGAAATCTCTGCGAACAAAAGGAAATTTTTGTAAACCCAAGAAAAGCTTCACTCACAAGAGTGATATTTTCCCCTATTTTCTCTGTCAGTTTTTAGATGACTTCGTTCTCTATTCTATTCTACTTTTTCAGAGTTTAATCCCTTTGTTGATTCATCTTTACACTTCTTTACTTTCTCCCATGCCTTCGCTCTTAAAAAATTTCTCCGTGAGTGGGACACAAGAGGCCAGGAGCAGTTCTAATCAAAAAGAAGAATCAGTGCAAATAAATGGCTAATTGCTCTTATAAAAAGGAGCTAAATGCCGTGTGTATTAATTTGCTAGGGCTGCCATAACAAAACACCACAGGCTCAGTGGCTTAAACAACAGAAATTTACTGTCTCACAATTCTGGAGGCTGGAAGTCCAAGATCAAGGTGTCGGCAGGGTTGGTTTCTTCTGAGGCCTCTCTCCTTGGCTTGAAGATGACCACCCTTTTGCTGTGTCCTCACATGGTCATCCCTCTATGTTGTCTGTGTCCTAACCTTCTCTTCTTATAAGAACACCAGTCGTATTAGATTAGGACCTACCCTAATGATCCCATTTAATTTAATTATTTCTTTAAAGACCTTATCTCCAAACACTGTTGTATTCTGAGGTATTATAAATTAGGACTTCAACACATGTATTTGTGGGGGACACAGTTCAGCCCATAACACCATGCTACTGTAAGTCAGTGTCCCTCTGTGGAACAAGGTGAAGCGAAGCCCTTATACATGTAGTATTCCTTCTTTAGCAGCAGCACCACCATCATTGTCATCATCTCCTCCTCCTCCTCTTTCTCTCCCACTTCCTTGTCATGAAAAATAGCATCAGGAAAGGTTAGACTGGAAACCAAGAGGCCTGATCTGGCTTCTGGTCCTGCCTCTGACACTATACCTTGGGGAGATTCCTGCAGCTCCTTGGGTCTTGGTTTCCCTCTCTATGAAGTGGCTGATTAAGGGTTGATGGAAAGAAAGATATTCAAGATTTTGTCTATGCATGAAATTTCATTATTCCTTTATTATATTTATGGCCTTACCCATAGGCAAAGTAAGGAAGATTGGAGGTTATTCTGGGATGATTCCTGTTGTTCCAAAATCACTCCATAGCTCACTTGTTATACTATTAAACTGTGCTCTTAGAAGTTCCTTCTTGCTAAGTGAGATAACCTAGACACAGAAAAGCAAATTCTGAACAACTTATATGTGGAATCTAAAATAGTCAAACAAGTAGAAGCAGAGAATAGAATGGTGGTTGTCAGGGGCTGGGTGGAGGGGGAAATGGGGAAGGGCTGGTCAGAGGGGACAAAGTTTCAATTACATGAAATAAATAAATTCTGTAGATCTATACTGCATTATATACTTAAAAATTTGCTGAGAGGGTAGATCTTATGTTAAGTGCTCTTATCACAAAAGGGAAAAAAAAACAAAGGAGGTGGGAAAAAATGTTTGGAGGTGATGGATAGGTTTATGGCATTAATAGTGATGATAGTTTCACATGTGTGTGCTTATCACCAAACACATTGAGGTGTATACATTAAATATCTACAGCTCTTTGTATGTTAATAACACCTCAATAAAGTGGTTAGAAAAAGTGCACACTTCAACTGAAGATTTTGCCTCCTAAGAATCTTGTTAAAAGTATTAGTTTTGGGAGGAGCAAGTATGTAAATAATAATGTGCACAATACATCTCAGGATTGGTTTGCTATTTTTCTGAAGAGTGTAACTGATTGCATAATTTCGATATGCATCCCTTCCATGTCTATTTAGCCTTTGTTCTAGGAAATATTATTACTACTACTACTGGCTATAATTTATTGAATATCTACTATGTGATTTTTGTGTGTGTCTACTATTTCTAACACTTAGCAATTCTAGGAATTAGGTTTTATTATCTCCATTTTGCAGGTAAAAATTCTGAGACTCAGTAAAGTTTATTAGCCTTTCCAGATGTAAACAGCTAATAAATTTAAATCCTGGTGTACATGATAGCATTTCTTCTATCTAACGCTGCATTACTTCAGAATGATTCTAAGTTCTTCCTCTTAGGGATCTTGCACAGTAGTAACGAGCTACAAGAACTGAAATGAAGGGGGACATGACAAGGACCATGAGGGGGGAACTCTACTTCCTCAGAAGTAGATTACTGCCCAAACATTTTATCATTAGTGAGGTTTTATCATCAGCTCCAGAAGATGATGAAAACATTGATAACACTAACAATAACGATGATTTCTCGACCAGGAAGTTTGGAGATCATCATACTTATCTGTAAGACTACCTAGGGGACACCAAGCTTGAGATCTATTTTAAAACAGACCTTATAAGAAATTTCATGTCTATCTTTTTTTTTCTAACATCCGTCATGACACAGGTACAAATTTTTTTTTTTGTGATGAGAACTTTAAAGATTTGCTCTCTTAGCAGCTTTCAAATATTCACTACAGTGTTACCAACTATACATTACATCCCCAGGACTTATTTATTTTATAACTGAAAGTAATGTACCTTTTGACCGCCTTCACCCATTTCATCACCCCCCTACATCCCCTCCCCTGGCAACCACCAGTCTAGTCTCTGTATCTATGAGCTTGTTTTTTTAAAAATTTAGATTCCACATATAAGTGAGATCATGTGGTGTTTGCCTTTTTCCATCTGACTTATTTCACTTAGCATAATGCCTCCAGTTCCATCCGTGCTGTTGCAAATGACAAGATTCCCTTCTTTTTAATGACTGAATAATATTCCCTTGTATATATATACCACATTTTCTTTATTCATCCTCCAATGGACACTTAAGTTGTTTCCATATCTTGGCTATTGTAAATAATCCTGCAGTAAATATGGGGGTGCATACATCTTTTTGAGCTAGTGTTTTCATTTTCTTTGGAAAAATATCCAGAAGTAGAATTGCTAGGTCATATAGTAGTTCTATTTTTAATTTTTTAGGAACCTCTATACTGTTTCAAATCTATTTTGATTGGCATTTTTGAAGTGTTAATTTTTTTTCTTATAAAAATAATATATGTTAATTGTTGAAAATTTGGAAAATACAGAGAAGTATGAGGAAGAAAATACAGTAGTGTATATTCCTATTTCCAAGGATAATAATCAACAATGCATTTGTGAATATCATCCTAGTCATTAGTTCCCTGAAATTTTAACATTGTTGAGTACTTACCATATATATGATTTTGTTCCTGTTTTTTACACTTATCTATTTCGTCTCTATATTCTTTGTAAACACTATTAATGATGGTCTATCATTTTATTATATAGATATATAATTTATATAATCAATATTAGATGGTGTCCAATTTCTTATAATTTGAACCTTTGCATGTACAAAAAATCTTTGCATTTAGAATTATTATTGCTTAAAATAGGTTCCCAGAAGTGGACCTACAGAATCAAAAGAGAGGAGCACTTTTAAGACTGCTGATAAATATTACCAAATTGCTTTCACAAAGAGAATTCTTATTTTTATTTCCACTGGCAATATAGACAAGCACTTATTTCATTCCCCGTCTCTTGCCAACTTTGGGTTTTATCTTTTCTTTTTTTTTGCTGTGGAAGATTTGCCCTGAGCTGACATCTGTTGCCAGTCTTCCTCTATTTTGTATGTGAGTCGCCGTCACAGTATAGCCACTGATAGATGAGTGGTGTAGGACCGAACCTGGGAACCAAACCCAGGCTGCTGAAGCAGAGTACACCAAACTTAATCACTAGACTACCAGGGCTGTCCTGGGTTTTATATTTTCTTAATCTTTTTTAATTTGATAAGTAAAAATAGATTTTCATTGTTGCTTTTAGTTTGCAGTTATTTGATTACTACCATGTTAAGCAGTTTATCACAAGTTTACTTAGTAATTAAATTTACAATTTTGAGGAGTCCACTCATAACATGGACTCACTTGTATTTTGGGGTCTATCCCACCATTGTCTTTTGGAAGCAGATAACTTGTCATCTGGTTTCATAGGTTCACAGATGGAGAGGGCATTGGATAGGGTAATCACACAGATATTGAATGAGACAAAATCAGACCTATACTAAAGGCTACTCAGGTCTCATCTAACAAAACTTAAAACAAACCCTCAAAATAATCAAACCGTTTCCAAGTAACTTCAATAATGTCCTAGAACAAAGCTCAAAACTTTTTTTAGAAACACAAAAGTATCCAACCACCAACAAGGTAAAATTCATGAAGTCTAACAACCAATCAAAAATGATCAGGCATGCAAAGATTTGGGGAATTATGAGGCAAAATGAGGAGAAAAATCACGTAATCAAAACAAATCCACAAATGACAGAGAAGACAGAATAAGTAGACAAGGATATCACAACTATTGTAGTTATATTCCATATCTTGTAGAGGGTAGAAGACGATTAAGCATATTAAGTAGAGATACGGAAGAAATAGGAAAAACTCAAATGGAATGTTAGAGATAAAAGCAGCAATATGTGAGATGGAAAGTACTCGGGACAGGATTTACCACATGTTGAACTTTGTAGGAGAAAAGACTGGTAAACTTGAAGATAGAGCAATAGTAATTACCCAAAATGAAATAAAGAGTAAAGGGGCACATATGTATAGTGATGGATAAGAACTAGACTATTGGTGGTGAGCACAATGTACGCTATACAGAAACTGATAGATAATAAAGTACACCTGAAATACAAAATGTTGTAAGCCATCATGACCTTAATAAAATAATTTTTTGAAAAAAGAAATGAGTCAGAAAAAACACTAAAAAGATATATAAAGAGAGCATCAGTAAGATGTGGGACAATGTCAAGTGACATAATATATGTAATTGGGATCTCTAAAAGAAAGGAGAGAAATGGGACAGAAAAAAAAATTAGAATGTGTGAAAAAAGGGTCCAATTTTGATGAAAACTATAAACCCACAAATTCAAGAAGCTCAATGACCTCCAAGAATAAGAAACATGAAGAAAACGACAGGATTCACAACATGATCAAATTGCTTAAAACCAGTGACTTTCTCATTTCTCTTATTGATCAACTGCTCTTTTTTATTACTCGAGTAGTAAATAGTAATTATATGAAAGTCTGAAAATTCAAATAAGGAAAAAGAATGAATTGTAGCTTTCATTAGCTATGACAGGTATACAAGAAAGGCAATGATTTTGTACATTTTTTATTGAGCCCCTGCAATAAATTCAGTTATTAATTATAACAATTTTCCAAGTAATTTCATTGGAATTTTTAGGGAAATATTATGTAGTCTCCCAGTAATGGTAATTTCAACTTTTTTCATTAAAATGTTACCTCTCTCTTTTTATTTTATAGGTATCCTATTATGGAAGCTATATTGACTAGAATTTAAAGCAAATATAATCAACTCTCTTTTTCCAAACTAAAAAATTTAGACTTATGTTCTTTCTCTGCTCTTGGGTGAACATCATAAAGGGGACTTCTTATCTTGTATCCATTGTCTTTTTAAAAATTTTGTCTATTTTTTCCCTGATTTCTTCCTCTCTTTTTTTTTTTTTTTTTTTTTTTTGCTGAGAAAGATTTGCCCTAAGCTAACATCTGCTGCCAATCTTCCTCCTTTTGTAAGTGAGCTGCCACCACAGCATGGCCACTGACAGATGAGTGGTGTAGGTCTGTGCCAGGGAACCAAACCCAGGCCGTGGAAGCAGAGTGTGCCAAAGTTAACCACTAGGTCACTGGGCCTGGCCCCCTCTCTCTTCTTACTTTCTATTTGCCACCTCTTTATCTTTGTATTCATTTCCTGTTGCTGCTATAAGAAATTACCACAAACCTAATGGCTTAAAGCAACACAAATTTATTCTCCTACAATTCTGGAGGTCAGAAGTCCAAAATCATCAAAATCAGGTATGGATGCGAGTTGGGGTATGGTCCATCCTGAGGCAAAATCCCTCTCCATCTGTGAACCTATGAAACCAGATGACAAGTTATCTGCTTCCAAAAGACAATGGTGGGATAGACATAGGCTAAACATTCCCATTCCAAAAGGGAGAAACTGAAAGGACAAAAGGGGTCCTGGGTCTTAAGGAAGCCCAAAACTCAACAGGAAAAGCTCCGTTAGATTTCAAGGCCTGAGAACAATTCTCTATGGCTCCATGCTCTGTCCTCTCCACCTACTAGAATGGCTCTGGCCCCTTAGCTTTAGGTGGCAGCCCTACCTTTTTGTCCCCAGGTGACAGCCCTACCTGGTTGGCCCTGAGTGGTGGCCCTGCCTTCTGGAACTGAGGAAGTCCCATTGGTCCAGGCCTCTGCCTCTGTGGCTCTGCCCTTAGAGTCATTCTCCCTTCATTTCATCCCATCTCTGTCCTTTTCATTCCAGGCTGGCAGAGGTTTGCTGATATAAATTGTGTAGTCTGTCTCCTAGACAAGAGGGTCCGCCACAGATCTTTCCTGGTTAACTTCATCTGTAGTCCTGGGTTCTGCTTAGATGGTTGATTGGATCCAAGAGTCACACATCTAATCTCTTTAGCAAATGGTCGTCCAGCCACGCTCCTGGCCTTGTTTTCAGAGCATGCTATCTAGATAGGCTGAGAAATTTCCAAATTATCAAGTGCTAATTCCTCTTTGCTTAACAGTTCGTTCTTCAGTTTCTCTCTTTCCTCTCACATTTTGCTACAAGCAGCAGGGGGAAATCAGACTGCACCCTTCACACTTTGCTTGGAAGTTTCCTTAGCTAAATATCCAAGTTCATTGCTTACAAGTTCTACCCTCCACCCAACAGAACACATTTCAGCTAAGTTTTCTGCCACTTTGTAACAAGGATCACCTTTCCTCCAGTGCCCGATAACATGTTCCATATTTGCATCTGACACCTCACCAGAAGCATCTTTAACATTGTTATTTCTCGTAACATTGTGTTTATGATAACAAATATATTCTCTAAAGAGATAGAAGCTTTCTTTACTGCTGTCCTCTCTTCTTGCTGAGTCCTCACCAGAATTCTCTGCAACCTCCCTGTTTCCACCAACAGTCTCTTCAAGGCAATGGTAAAAACCCTAAGCTAACATCATAATTAATAAAGGATATTAAATGTTTTACCCTTAAGATTGGGATTAAGATAAGAATAGACATTCTTATCTTAATTCTTGCCACTTCAATTCACCATTTAATTTGAGGTCTTAGCTAGAGTTTTAAGGAAAGAAATGAGAAAAATATGTAAAAATATGAAATGAAGAATTAAAGCTGTTTTTATTTGGAGATGACATGATTGCATAGTTGTATATATAGCAAATCTTAAGGATTCTACAAAAAATTAATACAATTAATAAATGAATTTAGCAAGCCATAAGATATAAGGTCAATATACAAACATCAATTGTATTTTAATATAGAAACATATATATGCTTGCAACAAACTTTGTAAAACAAAATTTAAAAACATCATTTGTGATAGTGTCAAACACATAATATACATAGAAATAAATTTAACAAAAACATGGAGGACATCTATACTATAAAGTATAAAACATTGCTGACAGAAATTAAAGTAGATCTAAATAAATGGAGAGTAATATCATGTTCACTGATGAAAAAAATGGAATATTGTTAAGAGATCAATTTCTTCCAAATTGATTTATCGATTTAATGTAATCTTAATCATAACACTAACAGTCTTTTTTGGTTTTGGCCAAAATTGACAAGCTGATTCTAAAATTTACATAGAAGTAGAAAGGACCTAGAATAGCCAAGACAATTTTTTAAAAAACAGGAGAAAGTTGGAGAACTTACACTATTTCATTATAAGACTTAGTATAAAGCTTATACAGTGTAGTATTAACGTAAGGATAGATAAATAGATCAATGGAATATAATAGAGTTCAGAAATAGACCCATACCTATACAATCAATTGATTTTCAATAAAAGCACAAAGTTTGTTTAATGAGAAAAGTATTTTTAATAAATTATGCTTAAATAACCAGATATTTGTATGGAATAAAAAGAACCACATCTTATCCTCAAATCCTTCACAAAAATTAATTTGAGATTTTCATAGACTTAAACATAAAAGCTGAAAGCTATACAGCTTCTAAAAGAAAACACATGAGCATATCTTCACAACCATAGGCAAAGGAAAGATTTCTTAGCAAGGACACAAAAAGTGTTAACCATAAAAGATAAAATTAATAAATTGTATTTTATCAAAATTTGAAACTTCTGCTAATAAAAAGACACCATTAATGGAATGACTGGGAGGATATATTCATAATACATAGATCTGATAAAGACTTATATTCAGAATATATTTTGTAAAACTCCTACAAATCAAACGGGCCAAAGATCTTAACAGACACTTCACCAAAGAAGATATACAGATGGCAAATAAGCATATGAAAAGGGGTTCCACATCATATGTCATCAGGGAAACACAAATCAAAAGAGCAATGAGATAATCTTATACACCTATTAGAATGGCCAAAATCTGGAGCACCAACACTGCCAAATGCTGGCGAGGATGTGGACAAACAGGAACTCTCATACATTGCTGAGGAGAATGCAAAATGGTACAGCCACTTTGAAAGGCAGTGGCATCATAAAATTAGACATACTCTTACCATACCATCCAGTAGTCACACTTCTAGGTATTTATCCAAAGGAGTCGAACACTTGTGTCCACACAAAAATCTGCAAACGAATGTTTATAGAAGCTTTATTCATAATTGCCAAAATTTTTGTAAGCAACCAAAGTGAATGGATAAATAAACTGTGGTACATCCAGACAGTGAATTCAGCACTAAAAAGAAATGAGCTATCAAGCTATGAAAAGGTATAGAGGAACCTTAAATGCATATTGCTGTGGGGGATCAGAATTGACCACCCCAAAATGTGTCTCTTTGGCTTAATTATTATTTGTTTAGGTCAAATCGGATCATTTTTAGTACATCTCATTTTTAAATTTTTTTAAGGTATGAGTTTTTGGTGAGGAAGATTGGCCCTGAGCTAATATCTGTTGCCAATATTCCTCTTTTTTTTCCTCCCCAAAGCCCCAGTATATAGTTGTGTATCCTAGTTGTGAGTCCTTCTAGTTCCTCTATGTGTGATGCCTCCACAGCATGGCTTGATGAGCATTGTGTAGGTCCGTGCCCAGGATGCGAACCGGCAAACCCCGGGCTGCTGAAGTGGAGGACACGAACTTGACCACTACACGACTGGGCTGGCCCCAAAGCCTTGATTATTTTTAAGAACAAAAGACCCTGAAAGAAACTTTGACCTTCCCCCTAACTACCTAAAAGAATTTAAAATGGAAGGGCCTGTTCTAGGAAAGAGCTAATACCATAAGATAACTGTAATGTAACATAACGTAAAATGTGTCCCTCAGGTCACACTGTCTATAGTTAGCCCATTTGCATTTCCATCTCCATGTAAACTGCCTTCTCCCCCATGAAGTCCCAAACCACTACCCCCAACATCTTCCTTTTTCTTTAGCTGAAAACGATATTTAACGTGGTGGCTTTGGCCATTCTGCAAGTTATGCGGTTTTCCTGGGTTTCTCCCATGTATACATGTTATTAAACTTTGTTTGACTTTCTCCTGTTATTCTGTCTCATGCCAATTTAATTCTTAGACCAGCCAGAAGGGCCTAGAGGATAGAGGAGTTGTCTTCCTCCCCTACATTACTAAGTGAAAGAATCAATCTGAAAAGGGTACATGCTGTATGATTCCAACTCTATGACATTCAGGAAAAGGCAAAACTGTAGAGACAGTAGAAAGATCAGTGGTTGCTGGAGTATGGAGTGGGAAATGAATAGACTGAACATAAAGATTTTTAGAGCACTGAAAATACTCTATATGATATTATAATGATGAATATATGTCATTACACATTTGTCTAATCCCATCGAATATACATCAAGAGTGAACCCTTAGATAAAGTATGGACTTTGGGTGATAATGATGTGTCAATGCTAGTTCATCCCTGGTAACAAATGTGCCATTCTGGTGAGTCATGTTGATAAAGGGGTAGTTTATGTATGTGTGGGTGCAGGGTTTATATAGGAGATCATTGTACTTTCAATTTTGTTGTGAACTTAAAAACTGCTCTAAAAAAATAAAATCTCTAAAAAAAACTCCTACAAATCAACAATAAAAATAAAACCCAATAGAAAAAATAGTGAGCAAATGACTTGAACAGACACCTAAAAAAGGAAGATATGTATAACCAAAAGTACATTAAGGTGCTAAATTTCATTTGTCATCAAGGAAATTAAAACTAAACCACAATGAGATATAAATTATACCTGAGTTTTAAAAATTACAAAGCAACAAAGAAAGATGTTATGCAAGATCTACAGAAAAAAAATCCACAATGAAATACTACTTCATCCTTAACGGAAAGGTTAAAATTTAAAACATTGACACTATCAAATGTTGGTGAGAATGTAGACCAACTAAAATTCTCATAAAATGTTAGTGGGAGTGTAAAATGATACAAACAGTTTGGAAAGGAGTTTAACAGTTTTTTATAAGGTTAAACATATGCCTACTCTATGACGCAGCAATTCCACTCTTACATGTTTCCCCCCCAAATTAAAATGCATGTCAACCAAATGACCTGGAGAGAAAAGTTTAAAGGAGCTTTGCAGGTGCAAAAAATTCAAAAGTCCATCAACAGGAGAATGGATAAATAAATTGTGGAATATTGTATATTACACAATGGATTAAAAAATTAAAAGGAATAAAACAATATGGACAAATCTCAAAAACATTATGTTGAGTAAAAGAAGCCAGATACAAAGAATGTTGCTTCCATCTATTTGAAATTCTAGGACAAACAAAACAAATATGTGTGTATAGAAGAAATAACTGCTGCTGGAAGGTGGGGGCAGGAGGGAATTTTCTGGTGAGATAGAAATACTTTATTCTTGAATTAGTGTGGTGATTACACCAGTGAATATATTTGTCAGAACTCAAGTCATCAGTTAAGATCTGTGAATGTTATAGTATGCAAATTATGCTACTACTTAAAACAAAAAGGTATTGGAAAAAATAAAGCCAATATAATAAAATCAAAATGATACTGATATAGGAATAGACAAATAGATCATTGGAACACAATTTAAAAAATTAAAAATAGGTACCAGTATGTGGTTATAGAGAGATAGCCTTATGGTTATGGAACTGTTCTGCGTGTTGATTGTGGTGGTAGTTACATGAATCTACACATGTATGGGACTATACACATGCACACACACAAATACATGGTGAAATCTGAATAAGCTCTGTGGATTGTGCTAATGTCACTTCATTTTGATATTGTACTATGTTTATGCAAGATGTCATCATTGGGGGAAACATGAGGCCTCACTACATTTTTTGCAACTTCCTGTGAATCTATAACTATTTTAATACAGAAAGTTTCTAAAAATCTTGTAAGAAAATGTAGGATTCTTCATGGATAATATGACAGGGCCGTCCAATGGAAACATAATGTGAGCCACATATTTAATTATAAATTCTCTGGTATCCACACTAAAAAAGTAAAAAGATGGGCCAGCCCCATGGTCGAGTGGTTAGATTCATGTGTTCCACTTTGGCAGCCCAGGGTTTGCTGGTTCAGATCCTGGGTGCAGACCTACACACCACTCATGAAGCCAAGTTGTGTCAGCGTCCCACAGAGGAATTAGAAGGACTTACAACTAGGATTACTACTAGGTATTGGGACTTTGGGGAGAAAGAAAAGAGGAATATTGGCAACTGATGTTAGCTCAGTGCCAATTTTCCTCCCCCCCTCAAAAAAAGTAGTACAAGGAAAAACTAATAAATATGTTTAAAACAAAGTAAAAAGAAACAGGAAAAATTTGTAGTATATTTGATTTAATCCTATATATCCCAAATATTATCATTTCAACATATAATCAATATCAAAGAAATTAATGAGAAATTTTACACTTTTTTTGTATGAGTCCTCAAAATCTAGTGTGTATTTTCCACTTACAGCACATCTCAGTTTGGCCTAACCACATTCAAGTGCTCCATAGTCGCACGTGGCTAGTGGCTACCATATTGGACAGTGCAGATCTAAGGCATCAAGAAACATTCTTGGTATCAAGAGAAAGTCTTCTCAGAAACCACAGAGCACAATATAGATATTTTGACTATATCTTGGGGCAAATATTACAATAAATAAAAGTCAAAAAGATAAATAACAACTATTGCTGGCAAGAATTCAAGAGAAAAGATTCTGTAATGCCTTGTTCAAGGTATAAAAGACTAAAGTCATTTTGAAAAGCAATCTAGCAGTGTCTCAAATTAAAAAATGCATATGCCCTTTGACAGAGTGCCTCAGTCTTGGAAATCTCCACCTTAGAAGTAAGCATATAAGTATATACCAGTATATAATGATATTTGTATAAGAATGCTTATTGCTGGATGGTTCATAGGGGTAAAACACTAGAAACAAATGATATCAAAAGGAGAGTGGTTGACTACATTGTGTCGATCAACCACAGACTATTATTCAACCATTAAAAAGAAGGAATCACTTGATTTGCAGGAATTTTTATAGGAATGCTAAGGAAAAAGAAGATGCAAAAATGAGTGTGTAATATGATCCACTTTTATTAAATAAACTGTGACAAACACCCAAATGTGTGTATGTGTATATATGATTACATAAGCTTGGTAAGAAATGTGGAAGGATATATACTAAGTAGTCAACATGGCATGTGTGTGTGCACTAGCACATGTGTGTGTGTGTGTGTTGGAAAGGCGATTGTGGGTGAGAGTGGAGTAAGGAGGTGGATGGAGGAGCAAAGCAAAAATGGAAAAGGGAACAAAAAGTTTGCATTATTAAACTATATATATATGGAAACATATATGAATTCACTTAAAATTAAAAATATATACTTTTAAAAGAATCTTATAAATAACGAAGTTTTGTATGCTATGCTTCACATCCATACTTAAAACACCTTTGGAATTTAAAGTTGACTCTTACAGATGTCTTTTGTTTTGAGAGACTTGAACCAAACAAAGGAAGCATTGTTTTCCTCTAGGAAGGATTTCAGGATCATGTAATTCATAACTTCTGATCTTACTGCCAAGAAAATATCAGAACCTCAATCTATGAAATCCGTCCTTTGTTTTATGTCCACATACATACCCCGCCCCGACCCCCCTCCCCCATCGCGTTGTCTCAGGCACAGACATCTGGCCAACTTATTTAGAAAATGTTTGTTGTTGTTATGATCAGAATTAGATAGTCTATGGTTGTTACTGAAGCAACTGGAAGATAACATAATGAAATTTGTCCCAGATAAAATTCTTCATTGCTTTGGATGGCTTGGATCTGAGTAATTACCTTGAAAAATCAAATAAACAAGCCCTGTTTCCCCACTAGAACTTAAATAACACCTGCTTTTTCTCAGGACAGTTGGATCAAGCCCTGTCATATGCTATTTACTATAAAGAGGTCCTAGATATGAAGCACTTTGGGCACCAACATAATTCAGAATGACTTAAAGGGCACTCGCCTAATGAAAGGTAGTGTCTTGAGTCAACAGACTGGCTCAACAGCATAGGAAAAATACAGGAAGTATTTAAGTCTGAAGCACACAGGACAGTGTACTAGCTGTTGCTCCTTACCCCTAAAAATCAAGTGAACAAACAAATCCAGAAGGCTCCTTTAGAGGAAGTGATATTCTCCGGGATGTTTAAAGAAATGGAAAGACTATTTGCCATTGTTTTTGTATGGAAATGAGAGGAGAATGTGGCCAAGAAAGATAAAAATATAATTCAGGAACAATTATTTTAATCTAACAACCCTGGAAACCTGTTGCTGTTTGAAACTAACACATAATATTTGAATCTCAGCAACTAGTAATTTTATAGAAAGTTAATCTCAAGCTTACTTTTTTATGTTTCTCCATCCTGACTTATGATTGTATTGCAGTGGATACCTTGTCTGAAGAATCTAAATATCTAAGTCTTTGCAACTCAAAATATTAGTTTTGTGAACTTATTTGTCTCTAAGATAAAACTTCAATGTGTCTGGATCGTGTGCATAAGTGAACTATGGAACTACATACACTTACTTCCTTGTGGGACATTTAGGTTTGTCTTTATGCCCGCCGAGTGTACTTAGGGTCGGCAAGAAGATACATGCAATTAACCCCAAAGAGTACTTTTCACTGGAAATGTGCAGTTAAAAGCGAACTCTTGAGTGATTTGAACCATCACGCAGAATATCCTCGAATTCTGGGCATTCCAAGTAACTTATATTCCTTTTGTTTGTAATTCTGTAGAATATTGTTTGTTTCTTTTAGACTATCCTAAATAGTGGGTATTAAGTAAATTTTGGTTGGATGAACCAATTGGTATTAAAATTCCCCCTTTGAGGCAGCTAATAACGTGACTATGTCTGCTTTGGTCCAGACCCCTCCACTTCTTTCCTAAACGACGGACATCCATGGTCTCTTGACAGTCTAGAGTCCCTGAAATCCCATTAGGCTGTTGCCAGCATGATCAGTCTGAAATAAAATTCTTTTTCCAGCTGAACATTATTCACTGGCTCCCCATAATTTTTAGGATACATTTCAAAATCTTTATCCTTGATATGCAAGGTACAACATGATCATGCTCCTATCTGTCTCTCCGCCTTACCCTCTATCACACCCTTCAGATTCCCCACCTTTTGGGAACATTGAGACGTCCTGGATATCATGCTGCATCCATCGAGCTATTATACCCTTATCTCATGATGCTCAGTCTTCCCAAAACACTCTTTATTCAGCTTGTAAACTCCTACTTCTTCAAGATGAACTTTTGTTTCTAAGATCCTCCAGAAAATCCTCCTAGTTAGGACTTAATTTTCAAGTAACAGATACCACTTAGAGCTAGGTTAAGGGTGAGAGGGCGTAGTTTTTTTTATAAGGGTCCAGAAAGGGACTAAAAACAGGACTAAGAAGCCATTAAAACCTCTAGGCGTCCAGGCATCTTCTCACTTCTCATTGTGTATCTATACTACTTTTTTACCAATTACTCTTTCTGGGTTTTTTAGTCACCATGGGGCATGAAATATAGTCTCTAAGTTCCAGTTTCTCAGCTGTATAATGGGCTAATAATAGTAGTTAACTCAAAGAAATGTTAAAGGAAATGATGCTTGTAAAGGGCTTAGCTCATTCCTTGGCACACAATAAATATTAGCTGTTATCAGACAAACGGATCATTAGAATACTAAGGTCCTGGACACATTCTAATAAATTCCAAAGACATTATAAGAATTCAGTGCTGAATTTAGCAATCCACAAAAGTAAGATGAGCAACGCATTTTACCAGACACTTCGGGAACAAAATATAAAACTAAACGAATCCATGTTAAAGTTGGAATAATGGTCCCATTTCCCAAAAGGGAATGAAGGTGGGTTCTGGGAACCAGGGAAAAATGTGCTTAATGGGATTACTAAACAGATATCAGAGGGGTGATTTGCAACACAACATGGAAGTTGTGGCCACTGTGTTTGTTCACCAACAAACAATACAAATCTTGTTTCCTTTGTGGATAGCATTAATGAAATTAGTAGGTAAGGGATTTCAGAGGCCTAGTGAATCTTAAATCCAGCAAGGCGTTTGACAAAGCATTCTATTCCATCTTTGTGGACAAAATTATTGGATTAGTAGCTATTTGAACAGTTTTACCCAAAGGATGACCAATTGATATCAACCACGTGTGTCCAGCAGTGAGCTCAAGGGCTCTGTACTTAGCTTAGCTTTGCTCACTTAATCCCCACAGCAACCCTGTAAGGAAGAAAGTATTTTTACAATGAAGAATGGAAGCACAGCAAGGGTAAGAAACTTGTACAAAGCCTCGCAGCTAGTATGTCAGAAAACCTTCCTGGAGAAATCCAGCTCTATCAGACAACACTTTGCACCCTTGGGCAAATTACTCAACCACCACGAAACCCAATTTCCTCCCTGGTGAAATGGGGACAATAATGCTTACCTACAGGGTTGTTATGGTGATGAGGTTGCTTTTATTCATTCATTTAATAAATATCAAGCATTATGCAAGATGCTGAGGATACACTATGGAGGGTGGGTGGGTGTGGAGACAGACAACACAAGGAGGAGGAAGGTAGACATATAACAACAAGTAAGCAAACAAATATCACTTTCAAATTGTATAAGTAAAATGGAGCGAAAGTACAGGTGCTGTGAGAAAGAAAAGCAGATGCAGAATGACTTAAATGATAAAAGTATGGGTACCGTGGTTTGGTCAACAAGTTGCCATAGAGAGATTTTAAGCTAAATCTTTAAGAATAGGGAAGATTTGGATGGAGAAGAGAGGTAGGCATCTTAGGCAAGAGGGAAAGCTTCAAACAAATGTATCAGAAGGAAAGGTTCTTATGCAAGATTATAAAGAGAATGATTTTAATATTTATTCTGTTCCCCAATAGTACAGTTTATGAGTACACATTCGTGCTTACCCTCTTTAAGTTAAAGTATAGGCATCATGTACCTTTAAAGATTATTAAGTAAACTTATAAGGAAACGTCTCTAAGAAAATAAGCTTGTGTTATTACAGGGCAATTAGAGACTTTGTACATTAAAAATAAGGACAATACATACTAAAGAGTTGAGAGGGAGATTAAGTAAAACAGATATCGGAAATTCAGTGAGAACTGGCCAGGAAGGAACTCTAGACCTAAATTTCTTGAAATTTAATACACTTTGCCCTGGGTAAGATTTATGGCCTACATGCTTGTGGTATTGGGTTCTGAAACCCAAAATACATAAAAGGCAGAGCGTGAGGATACCGAAGAGAATGAGGTTAAGCCCAATCTTTGGCAAAGGAAGCCCTTTAAGGTGTAGGGCAAATGAGGTATTAATGCCTGCTTACAGGGCAGAGGGCTTGGAATCTCAGAGAACTTGCTATTGATACTAGTAGAATTATGTCATGATTTGAAGTGAATGACATTATCATGAATCAGTAATTAAAAGCCATTTTCTCCCTCTCATTTTTTTTTAATCTTTAGAGGAAATGTAATTATAAAATATATAGAGATGTATGAAATCCACATGTAGAAGTGGTTCTTCCTTTATTCTCAAGCTGGGCAGGTCCACATCACAATGCCATGTCCATTCTAAGCTGTCTAGTGTAGGAAGGATCTAAACACTCAGGTAATAGTTCAAAGGAGAGTCACTTTACCCAGGAGAACAAACTTCATAAAAACACTGTTTTTATTTTTGTTCTAGAATGAGATGATGTAGAGATCAACTGAATAGTGCTTTAAATATACAAAGCACAGGTTGATGAAATTGAGACTTGTTTTTCCTTTTCATTGAAAGAAGAACCAAAACGAAGATTTTAACAGAATGAAGAACTTAGATAAGATGGAGGGAAAGAAGGATTTCTTTTGATAATAAAGATGTTCTAATAAACACTTGAACAGATTACTCAATGACCTTGGAAATCTTCCATTAGTCTTCTGTAGACAATTACAACACTGCTGGGCTTAGAATCAGAAGACCGTTAACCCTTAGTCACTAATGAGTTTGGGCAAGTTACTTAGCCTCTCTGGGTCCTAATTTCTTTATCTGCGAAATGACAATTTTGGACTAACAAAGGACACTTTTGATTCTTAGCTAGATTCTCATCTTGCTGGAATGACTCCTATCTCAAGTCAAGGAAAAGGGCTAGATTTCCTTGCTAGGCTATTTAATGGCTTGCAATAATGCTTTTCTCTTAAAGCACTAATTCCTTCACAATTTCTTATCATCCCAGCAGCAATCCAAGATAGGAAAGTACAAAATATCCTTTTTTCTAAAGTTTCACATCAAACATATATTTACATTGAAAGGTCAAACTTCTAGGTTGTTAGAACTTTGATGCTTTGTGAAGAGTACTATATGATTTCTTGGAGCTCTTTACAACTGCCCTTTACATTAATTCACCCAGTACCAGGGATAAGGTGTGGGTTCAGCTATCAGAGTTTTACATTTCTTTTCTTTTACCTCCTGAGAAACAGAGAGAGGAATGACAAATTTTTAAGCCTCTTTGGCTGGTATGCTTGGGGTGTTTATTTGCAAGGCTATAGATATACTCCTACAGATATTAATTTAGGTCCACCAACATTTATTGAATAGGCTTCAAGCTGAGAAAACTTAGAGACTAATGGAGGACAGCATTGTCTCCAAAGATAATTTGACAAGAATGTGCTATGATAGAGACACACACATGGTTACAGAGGTACCCAGAAGAAGGCATTCAGGCCAACCCAGGGGTGCAGGGAAGGCTTCCTGGAGGACAGGACATTTGAAGTATATCCCAAAGAATGAGTGAAAAAGTATTCCAGTTAGGGTGGCCCGATATAATACTGAATATCCAGTTAAATTTGAATTTCAGATAAACAACAAATTTGTAGTATAATTTTTGGCAAAGATATGTCCTAAATATGGCATGAGACACACACTAAAAAAATTATTTGTTGTTTATCTGAAATTCAAATTTAACTGGGCACCCTGTATTTTTATTTTCTAAATCTGGCAACTCTAATTCCAGCTTCAACAATATCTACTCTTCTACACCCCTGATGTACTGCATTATTTATCTCTTCCCAAGGAGGGTACACCACAGCTTCATCCCTCCCTTCTACAGCTGCTTCCCAGAATGGCCATCCCTGGCTAGTGCACCCCATCCCCATTAAAGTTACTCTCTGCTGTGTGCCAACACCATCCCCTAACATTAATCTCTATATAAAGACTTATCGCATTGTATTGCAATTATTTATTTAATTTCTGTCTTCTCCATTAGGATATAAGCATCTGGAGGACCATGTCTTATCCACCTTGGTATGTTCAGAGTGCCAGCAGATGGGATCTCCATGAACCTTTTTTTGCCTAAATGATCATATACATGCAAATATGAGTGAATGGTCCGTGTAGTGTTTATTTCCACACTAATCAGAGGACAAAAATGAATGACACTATGAACAGGACCTTTTATATGTGTTTTTTCTATTTTCTTCCACAAGTTGAGTGTATCAGATGTTTATTGTGTAATGGACATTTACCCGCTTTTGACCACCCAGGATCTAAGCTCCCTTCTTGCATTGGGGGAATCTGCCATTGAACTCACACAAAGACATGGTGGGAGACAGATACTAGCAGCTGTGGCGTGGTCATGTGACCCAAGCCCGGTCAAGATGGACTGAATTCAGAATATATTCAGGACTTTGAAATCAGAATGAGTGATCAGGGCAATTTAGGCTTCATTCTGGAAGTGCTAGTGATAGCCAACAGTGCCCAGTTGGTGGCACCCTAAATTTCCTTCTGCACGATTGTGATAGTCCTAAGTGCTGTTTGTAAAATATTTCCAGTTCTTTCTCTCTTCTGAGTACATGGCACAATTTCATTTCCTGGCTGCCTTGTGGTTGAGTGAAGCCATATGACCTGTAACCGCCGATGAATTGTGCTGGAAGTGGTGAATGTTACTTCAGAGCTAAGAATTTAATTGATTGAGTAAGACCCTCCAGAGTTATCTTTTTCTTCTGGCATGGCCACTGGCAAGGTTTGAGATGGTGGCTGCTTTATCAGCCTGGGGCCCCAAGTGACTATATTGAGCAGAGGCTCACTGCCAACCCAACATGGACATGCAGATCGAGCAAGAAAGAAGCCTTTGTTGATTTAAGCTGCTTAAACATAACCCAGCCAATCCTGAAACTTTGGTTCCTGTTTATTAGCCTAGTTCTTTAGTCTTCCCAGTGATTCTGGAGCCAACCTATAGCCTTCCAACAAGTTATTTCTTTTTTAAGATAGACAGAATTGATATCAGTTGTTTACTACTGAGACTATCAAGTGGCCCACTAGGGATACACTGACAACTGTGATAGAAGCTGGTCATTGCAATGTCCTAGCTTTAATTTGTAAGAAGAGAGCAATTTGGGCCTAAGATCTGTTTTAAAGTTATTATGGACAAGAAGCAGAATGTTCAGGAGGAAAGAACATTGTTAGAAATCCTAACATTCTACGACTTGGTAGCTATGCTACCTCTGGAATGTAGTTGCCACTTTTACCACTTGAAACCTATTCCTCCAGGGTTGATGAGAGAGTCAAATGAGAAATGTCATGTGAAAATGTGTAACTTTAGCAGAGCTGTACAAATGTGGCTGCTCATATCCGACCGAGGCTGGGACTAGGCCAGGCTAGGTCATGGAGAATTTAAGGAGTCCCATTGCAGTAACACTTGAGACTGAATTACTAAGTAATTATGCAAAGAGCAGGGCACTGCAGCTGCTGTGTAAATGTGAGAGGAGATTAGGGACCTTGGGAAGAGAGTAACTCTAAGACATCAGCTATAATTTCAACTGGGCTTGGGTGCATGGCATGATAGAAGAATACCTGCCTGCCCACCCAAGTTGTCACTGCGATGAAGCCAGAATTGCTACAGGCTAATGGGAAGAGCATCACGTCCAACTGAAGTTTCACCAGAAAGCTTGTTTCCTTTGTTTTTTTAAAGATTGGCGCCTGAGTTAACATCTGTTGCCAATCTTCTTTTTTTTCCTTCTCCCCAAAGCCCCCCAGTACATGGTTGTATACTCTAGTTGTAGGTCCTTCTGGTTGTGCTATATAGGACGCCACCTCAGCATGGCCTGATGAGTGGTGCCGTGTCCGCACTCAGGATCCGAACTGGCAAAACCCTGGGCCACCAAAGCGGAGCGCGCGAACTTAACCACTCAGTCACGGGGGCGGCCCCCCAAAGCTTGTTTCTTCTGTTGAGGCAACTGCTTCTGGATTCTTCTTCTACTTGACAAAAGCATTGTATTAGACCCTTCAGGTGCATTGCCTCACATCCTCCAAGAACATCTTTTGCCCTAGCCATTGAAGTGGCAACCAGGTTTGCACAGGTATAAGCTCATAGCACCTCATTTCAACTGCATCTTGTACTTCTCACTTTCTGCCTCAGGGTTCCTCTGACACCACTGTATGGGACACCTTCAGAAACCCTCTTGGCACTCATATATGCATAAACTAGAAGTGTGAGAAATTTAGCAGCCCACAGGTCACCCTTGACCAATGGGGGATATGAGTCAGTGGATAAGTGCTCCTCACTTCTGTACCACTGGCAGACAATTGTAAGGTGCATTCTACATAGCTCCACAGAAGGTCCCAGTGAGATGGAACCCCAGGTGTCCATGACGTGTCCCTCTTTCCTTCTATCCCTTTTCCCAGTGCACATTATCATTTTCTGGAATGACTCCTCTAAATAAATGATCTGCATGAACACCCTTGTCCCAGACTCTTCTTTTCATGGCAACCCAGGCCAAGGAAAGCATCATATTTATGCAAAGCTGAGACAAAACATCAAAGCTCTCCAGGCTCATCTATCCTAATCTCTCCCCTTCTTGTTCCCAGAATTCCTCTCTAAAACTCCCGTATTCCAAACTTGCCTTCTCTTTTGCTTTTTGGGTGTCTTTCTCTCTCTCGTTCATGGACACTCACACACACACACTGCAGCTGCTGGCACTCTTTCATTAAGATCCACCATTTTTGTCTTGCAAATGCAGAATATCCAGACTTGGCCATTTCACAGACTGATATAGTTTCCCTAATAATAATAGTAATAATAAATTGGTTGACGGGGATAAAGTTATCAAATTTTAGTTGTGCCAAATAAAGATATTCTAGAGACTATCTACTTTGGTTATCATTTTATAAAAGGACATGTTAACACCGAAAAAGCAGGAAGGCTATAATCTCAGACTAGGTAATGGCCCCCAAATTAGCATAATCTTAGCTTTCTGAATATTTCACCTCAGTGTCCTTTGTTTTCCCCTTCTGATGAGGGTTGATAATACTTGGTGAGCACAGGCATCACTTGTTCCCTCTAGGGTCCCATGGCATTCTGCTGCTCCCTTCTCACACTCTTTGGCCCCTGCATCCCCCTCCTACCCACCACCTCCCAACGCTGTCACTCTGTCCCAGCACTATGTGCAAAATGGTTTGCACTTGTCTTGTCCAGTTCTTTCTTTCAACTAGATATAACATTTCTGAGATTCCAAAGCCAAGAAAATAAGTTGAAAACAAAACCAGAACAACAACAAAAGTATTTTGTGCTTAATTGCTGTACTTCTTTTTTTTTAAAGATGAGAATTCAGAGAAATGATAGAAACCTATGCTCTTGGCATCAGAAGACCAGAGGTGAAGTAACAGCTCTGTCATTAAGCAGTTGTGTGATGTCAGATAAGTCCCCATCCCTGGTAGTCATAGTGTCCTTACATGTGTGTTCTTACCAAGGGGGTGACTTGGGTTTCCAGTCATCTTGTAAATAGTCAAAGGGTAGGGCTACGACCTTTAGAATTCAGACTCTGCCACCCTTGCCTTTCTGAAACTGAGGGCCTGTGCCCAGGCCTTGCCCTGGGGCGTGGCCACTCTGTTAGGAATTTTCACCAACTCTGCAATTCGTGTGTGTGTGGTTGTTATTTTTCCTGACAGAGATTGGCTAAACATTCACTTTATTTTAAAATTATTCACAGCTTAGCATTTCTGTGTTGGTTTTGTACACTCTTATTCTATTAAGCCTATTTTAAATTATTTTTCTATGAGTTAGTACCCTACTTTCTTTTCTATTCCTTGACTCTCTAAGATATATGCTTTTTAACTCTTCCCTTTGATTATCTCTTCATTTTATATGACTTTTTATTTTTTAAATCACCTTTATGTATTTTCATTCTTTTACTTTTTACTTTCAATGCACTAATACACTCTTATTTCAGCTCATTATATTTTTACCACTTTGTTTAATTTTATTTAATAGTTTAAAATGATAAACACCCTTTTTAATTACATCTTTAACTGTTACCTTTACCCATCATTTCTACCATTCGACTGTAACCTGTTGTTATAGCTTTTCAGGAAGAAACCTCTTTTTTTTCACCTTCAGATCCCAAGCCCAGGTATGTTCCTTTTCTTTTATCTTTCAGGCAGGTGGCTTGCGTCCAATGTGCACTTTCATGACTCGTTCTTTTCAGTGTTTGGGCTTCATTCAGGGGTCTCAGTTCCAACGTCTCAAGGAACCGAGTCCAAAGCACTGCCTTCTGCCCCATGCTGCCTTTAAATGCCAGTTCCCTTCGTTAGAAAATCATGAAAGGCCCCAGGATAGCTGTGGTTTCAGATGATCACTTGTATTTCCATCTGCCTCCTAAGTTTCGGTCCCTCAGGATTTCTATCACCTGCCAGTTAACTTGGCTATACATTTAGAAAGATGTTTGTTATGACTTTATACATTTTTTATTGAGAGGACATTTGTATAACATGAAGTTAACCATTTTGAAGTGTACACTTGAGTGGCATTTAGTACATTCACAGGGTTGTGCGATCACTACCTCTATCTACTTCCAAAACACTTTCATAACCCGAAAGGGAAACCCTGCACCCACTGAGCAGCTAATCTCCCATTTCCCGCCCCCCTTAGCCTCTGGAAACCTCCACTTTCTGTTTTTATGGATTTACCTATTCTGGATATTTCGTACAAATGGTGTCAAAAATATGTGATCTTTTGTGTCTGGCTTCTTTTATTTAGCATAATGTGATGTTTGTTACGTTTTATCTAGAGTCTTTTGCTGTTTTGTACTGGGAGAAATTTCAGGATATCTAGTACATATATCATATTGCTGGAAACAGAAGTCCTATATCTGATTATTACTTAATGTTACCATGAGTAGGAAATTAAAGGACTTTATTGAAAATCCCTTTTGACTGGTATTTATCTGTCAGAGCTCCAAAACTTTCACTCAGCGCTTTACATCTTTTTAAAACAAGCCAGGGTAAGAGAACTTCTTCTATTATTTGGTCAATAATTCCCTAAAACAATGAGCTTTCAAAATATAAGTTCCTTTTATCCATATTTTGAATCCTATACTAAATTTCACTTAATAAGTAATCAGAAATTTTTTTAAATTCACTATAGGAAAAAATGCTTTCTTGAATTAGGAAAAATAGAGTGATTATTGTATGGAAAAATACATTGTGAATACATCTCCTTGCTTATCTCTCCCATAGGAATCAATTCTTAATGAACTTCCAAATAGAAGTAGAAGTACCAATCACTTCTCAAAACGATGAAATAATGTCTCTAGGATAGGAGAGCCAGAGGCAATCAATATGGGACCTACCTATTTTGGTAGGATGATTTTGCAGGTGCAAATTTCCTGAGGGATTTTGAACTGATAGAACACAGTGTTTATCTACTGAGGAGAGTTGCCTCTTGGGAGGGACTGCAGATTTTCAAGGGTTTTTCTCCTTTTCCTTTACCATGGGCAATTTTTCTTCTGCTGCTCCAAACTGTGGATGTAGAAACATTTATTAAAAGTAATCATCCCTGTAATTAGTCAGTAACTATTTGCCTTTCATTGTCAGGTGCGCTTATTTCAATGAGCAAACCTGGAGTTGACTGAGGACCAATGAAGTCAGAACCTTTGAAGTCATTGTATGTGATCTTAATGGATCTAGTTCATCATTTGCCTTTTCATCATCCAGTATTCACATCTGGCGGCACTTTTATTCATCTTAGAGGCAAGCTTCTCAAATGTATAGGTTTTATTTGCTCAAATTGTTCCTTATTTGTCTCAGTGGGATAGGAAAATAATTATATTAGAGACTTCTTAGACATCTAATTCAACTAGGATAGAGTGCTTTCATCTAGAGCAATGGTTCTCAACAGGGGGTGATTTTTACCTCCAGGGGAAGTTTGGCAATGTCTGCAGACATTTTTATTTGTCACAAACAAATGGGGGGGGGGGCAGTGGTGGTGCTACTGGTATACAGTAGGGAGAAGCCTAGTGTATTAGGGTTCTCCAGAGAAACAGAACCATTAGGATTATGAGGAATTGGCTCACATGACAAGGGAGGCTGAGAAGTTCCACAATCTGCCATCAGGAAACTGGAGACCCAGGAAAGCCAGTGGTATAATTCAGTCCAAATCTGAAATCCTGAGAACCAGGGGAGCCAATGGTTTAAATTCCAGTCTGAGGGGGGCCGGAGAAGATGAGATGAGGTGTCTCAAGTCAAGCAGGCAGGCACGAAGCGAGAGAGGCCAATTCCTCCTCCCTCCAGCATTTGTTCTATTTAGGCCTTCAGCAGACTGGATGATGCCACCTACATTGGGGAAGGGAATCTGCTTTAGTAAGTGCACCAATTCCTGTGCTAATCCCCTCCAGAAACACTCTCACAGACACACTCAGAAATAATGTTTAATTTGGGCACTCTGTGGCCAGTCAAGTTGGCACATAAAATTGACTATCATACCAGGAGTGCTGCTAAGCATCCTACAGTGCACAGGACAGTCCCCATAACAGAGAATTTTCCTGTCCAAATGTCAACTGTGAAGAAGTTGAGAAACCCTGATCCAGCCTGAAGCGATTCTAGAATTTAAATTTTGTTCCTTCTTGGGCTCAGATGATTTTAAAAGATTTTTTGAAATGCATTTTAAGTCTTCCAGGACAGAGAATATGCTCTTGATGTCAACACTTCCATATCAAAATGCTAAAAGTCTAAGATTTAATCTCTTAATTTTCATTTTTCCAACTCAAGAAACTTAGCGCCTATATTCTAGTTCACTGTTTCTCAAAATACAGTCCTTAGACCATTAATGGATGACAAGGGTTCCCCTGGAGAGCTGTAAACCATTCAAAAAGTGTAAATCTTTATGTCACATCAGTGTTTCTAGGAAGATCACGTGCAAGTCTGTAGACTTTTATTTAGTTTTGTTTCACTAGTTCTTTTTCTGTTGGAAAGTGCAATGAGTAAAGTCAGCAGCTGTGGAATCTTTTGCTCCACATAAGCCATTCTCAGTCAAAAAAAGTTTGAGAACCGCTGCTGTTGAAACTCTTTTTTTGTAATAGCTCCTCTTGCCCAGCCTCCTGCCAAGGTGGATATGTCCATTCCTTCTCTCTGCTACTCTTTATCTACAGATCTCGGTCTTCCTTCAAGACCCATTTTAAGTGCCCTCACATTGACGGATGTATTCATTGATTTGTTCATTCCTCACACACATTGAGAATCTGGGTAACACCACTACCACTATGCTAAGGGCAGGGGACATAGGAAAAACTCCCAAAGACAGAGTTCCTTGAGTAGCTCATTGTTGGAGGAATTCTGACCTCTTTTAACACTTCCCCTTTCCGGTACTCCACAATTTAATACTTGATCATATCTTGCTACTTATTACTCTCAAATTGACTTCTTTGTGTTGATTTCTCCTCCTGAACCACAACAAAATATCTTTTCAGGCTAAGATTGCCAGATAAAGTATGGGACATCCAGTTAAATTTGAATTTCAGGTAAACAAGGAATAATCATTTAGTATGAGTGTGTTGAAAATGTTGCATGAGCCACAATTAAATTAAAAAGATTATTCATTGAAATTCAAATGTAACTGGGCATCTTGTATTTTTATTTGCTAAATCTGGCAATGCTGTTTAGGGCAAGGTTTTCTAATATTTTCCCTACATCTCCAAGGACACGTGAGATAAGCCTGGATATGCAGTCAGTACTCAAATGAGCACTCACATAAGCAGTTGTCTCATTCCTTTGAGGCAGACAGAAAGTTAAAATATTCTTTCTCCAAGGGTAGTGACAGTGAGTAATTTGTTCTGGTTCATACCCACATCATAGTTAAATCGTAAGCTGAAGTAGGAGTAGGCTTCCAGGAAATGGTGGAGTTTAAGATGTAACTTCTAAAATATCAAATTAGGAGAAGAGAGAATTCAGGCCCAAAAGATTTTTTTTTGGTGGAGGACAGGGTGGGTGAGAGTTTCTCTTTTAGTGCTGTGCTTTCCAAGCCTGGTTTCACATAGGGCATTGGTATACTGATAACGCAGGGAATCTCGTTTCAGTCTCAGTTATTTGGATAGTTAATACTAGAAATTTAACCCCAAAGAGTATTTTTTTTTCATCTAGCACTTTGCTGTCAATGAACGTTATGCTATTTCTACAGTGGACATTTGACTGAAAATTCCTGGGGCTACTCCTGAGATCTCAGCACTGATGAAATGACTTACCTTGAATGCCCAGAAAGTATAAACAGCCATTGCCAAATAGCATCCATTCTGAGCCCAGCAGGTCAGTTTCTATTTGCAACACCAACTACAATTATTGATTTTTGGAGCCCAGAAATGCCTTGCTATCTGAAATTTGTTGGTAAATGTCACACATATAGCAAGTATTATGCAAACAGGAACCACAGTCACACAAAATGCCATGACAACTTCACAACACTTGAATTTTTTCATACTTTTCATAGCCAGGAGTCTCACACTCTAACCCTGGCTGTATAAATGGGTGCTGTTGTTTGCAAGAGGAAGGGGTGTCAGAGACGAGATTTACTTCTTGTTCCTATTTAGAGCCTTCTGGTTGTTCCACTGCCTCACTGTTAGGGCCTACCTGCCACTGAACTTGTTCCCTGTCCCCAAGACTTTAGTAGGCTGCTATAGAGAAGTGACAGCAGAGACATAGACCAGATAGCTCCAATGCTCTTTTCCAGCTCTGTGCCTCATATCATCAGTCCCCTTCAGACTGAAAGGTATTGACTTCTCATTTGTCTTGAGAAGATGGAAAGGTTTATTTGTATTTGTCCAAAGTAATTCCAAGTGGAAAACAAAGAAATCAAATAATTTACTAAAGCAAGGAGATGGGAAAACGTTATTTTCTTTAGAATACAACAAATCCTCTAGTACCCAACATAGTTGGACAATATTTTTCAGATTAACATAAATTTATCAATGTTTTCAATTTTCAAATCATTTGAACATAAAATAGGCTTAATAAAATTATAGTCAACAGATTTTTAAAGATTTTTATCTGCAAACTTTCAGAAATGCACACAAGTAGAAAGAATAGTATAATGCACTCCTCACGCACCTATGACCCAGCTTCAACATCTATCACTGTTGTGCCATTCTTGTTTTATTTACAGTCACCACTATCTTTTCCTAGAGTATTTTAAAGCAAATCTCAAACATTATGTTCTTTCACCTTCAAATACATCTTCAACTGATAAAGATATTTTTATATAACCACCATGCCTTTATTATATGTAACAAAATTAGAAATAGTTTCTTAATATTATCTCGTAGCCAGCCCATAGTCAAATTTCTCCATTTGTCCCCAAAATACACTTGGTTTACTCTAATAAGGATTCAAGCAAGTCTACACATTGCATTTGGTTGGGTTTCTTAGTTTCTTTTATAGTGAGCATAATTCCATCTTTTTTGGGACAATTTAGAAAGCATCCTACGATTTCGGAGACTCTTGGGATCTTTAGTATAACAATAATTATACTTTACATGTCCAGATGTCCGTGAATAAGTGGTTATAATATCAGAACATCAGATTGTGGGTTTAGGACTTTAGAATAGAGAACTTCTTCCAAATGCCACGCAAAGAACCAAAGTGAGACTATAGCCTTTGTCATACAGCTTCTTTCAGAAAATGTGTAAAGGACTTAGTTGAACTTTGTTGGCTTTGATATGCAAACGATGTAGCTAAAATTTTCCAACTTAAAACAAATACTTCCAAAATACTACGTCAAGACTAGCTATTAGAAAAATCAAAGTAAAATTTGAAGACATTTCCATTGCAGGATTTTTATGGGTGTAAGGTATTTCAAGGAAGGGCTAATGAGTCATTTGATTTACTGAGAAAGAAAACACAACCTTTCCAGAAGGATGAGAGGCTTCACCAAAGTGGCTGAGTAGCTAGGCCCAGAGCTTTCAGTGTAGTTTTCAGCAGTTTGTCAGTTGTCAAACAGCTTTATTTGAAACCAAAACTTTTGGACAATCCAAAGTGCTGCCTGCCTTTCTTGAGCCTTGTTTTCTTGTAGTCTTTTTAAATCAGCATCATGCTTCTTACATTATCACTTTCTTTTTTTTATTCCTGCTCCATCTCAAAGAAACTCTCCACAGAATTGTTACTAACTACAAAAGGAAAAAGCAACTTTATAGTAGAAGTCTGGAAGATACCACTTTAACCAAGGTATCAAAATGATCACCGCTAGTAATGGGAGCAATTGAAATTGTGCCTGATAGGATTCAATCAGGAGAACACAGACATGCTTCTGTGATATTTCTGCCAAAGATGCATAATATAAATCTAATCACAGGAAACATCAGATAAACCCAAGTTAAGGAACATTCTGCAGAATTCTTTGACTAGGGACTTCTAAAGCGTCAAGGTCATGAAAGTCAAGGCAAGACTGAGAACTGTTTCAAATTAAAGGAGACTAAAGAGTACAACTAAATGCAGCATATGATTCAGGACTGGGACCTTTTGCTGGAAAGAACATAATTGGGGCAATTGGCAAAACTTGAATGTCGTCTGAGGATTAGATGGTAGTTATGAGTCAATGTTAGTTTGCTCATTTTGAGGGTTGCATCGTGGTTATGTAGGAGAAGGATTTTGTTCATAGGAAATACAAACTAAAGCATTTTGGAGATGGTCATGGGACATCATTTCAACAACTTATTCTCAAATGCTTCAGGGGAATAAATGGTTTTTTGTATTGTACTTGCAACTTTTCTGTAAGTTTGAGACTGTTTAAAGTAACATAGCTATGGAGGAAAAACAGCCTCCTTCTTTTCCTCACTGACTTGAGATGTGCCTTTTATCATATGATAAATTTCCATATGCAGTTGAATCAGTTTATGCAATACCACCCCATTGTTGTGTCTGCTCATGAATTAATACCACTCTGTTTTAGTCATAGAAGCTTTATAATATGTTTTCATACCCAGTAAGTCCAGCCTTCTTCTTCTCTTTATTTTTCTCTTCTTTTTCAGGATTTTTCTAGCTATTCTAAGGTAAAATTGTCTCTATTTGCATATCCTTTGTGTGAAACTCAAATCAATGGAAAAACTATTGGAAATGACAAGAGATTTTAATAAAGTAACAGATTATAAAATAAATACTCAAAAATGAAAGTACTCCATTAAAAAAGTATCATATTCAAAGATATAATGAGACAAAAGACCTCATTCAGAATAGAAAATAAATAAGTAAAAGAAAATAACTGGCATAAAATTAACAAGATACATCCAAAACCTATATGAGGAAAATTACAAAGTAGTTTGGAAATACACAAGATTATACTTGAACAAGAGGAAAAACATTCCATGTTCTTGAATAAAAAGAGTCAACATCATAAAAATATTGGTTCTTCCCAAGTTAATTTTATAAATTTAACACAATCCCAATAAAATTATCTGTTAACGCCTTTTGAGGATTGCCTCAGCTGCTGATAGCCATGTCACCTACGCCAGGCAGCCCATATCCAATGAGGGATTGAGGCAGGAGTACAAAGGCCTGGCCCCTTCTTCAAGGGGGAACAACTCTGCAAGGCCCTTTCAGTCCGAGAGCTCCCTGCACAGTTGGCTGAGGCTTCCAGTGGGACTGCATCACAGCTCAGCTTCTTCACTTCCTGCTTCTTTCCTCTCCCTTCCTCAGGCATGGATCCCGAAAGCACTCCCTAATAAATCTCCTGCTTACTAACCTCGGATAAAGCACAGTCGTCCCTTAGTATCCACAGAATATTTGTTCCAGGACTCCCTGTAGATACCAAAATGTAAGGATGCACACGTCCCTTATGTAAAATGGCATAGTATTTGCATGTAACCTAAGCGCATCCTCCTGTATGCTTTAAATTGTCTCTAGATTAATTATGATACCCAATACAATGTAAATGCTATGTCAATAGTTGTTATACTGTATTGTTTAGGGAATAATGACAAGAAAAAAAGTCTGTACATGTTCAGTACAGATGCAACAATAGTGGGCCTTTCCATCCACTGTTGGTTGAACCTGTGGATGCAGCATGCAGATATGGGAGAGTTGACTGTAATTAAACAAGGAGGTCATTAGACTGAATTGGCTCTCATGCCTTGGTAGCCTATGTAAGCAAACTGAAACCTAAGCCGGAGTCAATGCATTCATACTCAAGAAGACAAAATTTGAGGACAACTAATCACAAACAGCCGACTAGACTTTCCCAACTGCTTCAGCTACAGCCAATCAAATAATTTCCTCGCTTTGTTTCCGCATCTGCTCTATAAAAGCTTTGCCCCTAGATCCTGTTGTGGAGGACTCCTACCCACTTCCTGTTTGGTGCTGCCCCATTCAAATGATGTTTGCTCAAATAAACTCCTGAAAAATTGTAATGTGCCTCAGTGTATCATTTAACACCTGTATCTCAGAGTCTGCTTCCCATGTAATCCGGACTGGGACACAGTCTCTTGGATTTTGCTTGATGTGTGAGCACAGACTCTTCAATCCTGAGGGATTAGACACGGTACCCTGGGCTTCATGCCCTTTAGGCACAAGGCAGCTTTCTACCCCTGGAGAAAATTACCTCAATCTAGTTCTGATACTGCTACGTTCCCGAGAACAGTAACTTCCTGTAGTGCCTCTAGTTTGCCCCCTCTTGTAGAATATTTTCTTCCCTTGTAGATGTGGGTACCTGGCTTAAAAAACATGATGATGCTATATATCTTCTAAACAGGCTCTGCACCACTAGCCATACTCAGCTGCTGGTCCACTATCTTGACTGTACCACCACAGACAAATGGATCTCAATGGGAGCTTATAAACACTCTAATCATATAATATGTTATATATATTTAATACATATTATTATATATAATTATTATAATTATAATATATAATTAGTTAATTAATATATAGTAATATATATTTGTATTATTATATACAATATTATTATATTTTATATTTCAGAAGTATGTTCAAATTTTCTCCTTTTATAATACGTTTCAGGTATTTGTAGTATATGCCCATTTTTGACTTCACTTAGTTTTACAGTTGTTGATAGTTTGAACTCCTAATAGTCACAACATCCATAGTGAAGAATAATTTTTGTTCTTAAACACTTTCATTTCAATCATTTCATATAAACTGGATTTCTATTACTTAGAAGAGTTCCAGTCAACTCAAGCTCCAGCTATTAGCATAATTTTGTAATGTGTAACCTTCCCGCCCAAGAGTAAGTCTTGTTGCAGTAGCCATCTGTAAGGGGAGCTGTTCTCATCTGATTGCCATAGTCACCAGACTTTTGGTTGCAATTGTCATCTGGAGTCTATGTCACACAAAGGTCTATTTATAAGAAAACATGGAGTGATTATTTAACTCAGGACTACATAAAGATAACCAAAGGACTAATTCTGCATCAGTGACCTCACACTATGAAATTAGAATAATATAAATAAAAATAATTAGTTAAAATAACTATTCAACAACCAATAATTAGTATGCAGTGGGGTTCTAATATTAATTTCTAATTTCTTCTTCCCAAAAGAATTGGTGAAAACCCTTAACCTGGTGTTCTTGGGAAATGTCTGTTCTAATCTTTTCTTCTTCCTGAGGTGAATATTTCACTGTTTGCTCTTCCTCTGTGTGTCCCATACAGTACTTGTCATGTCATCTGTTTGGTATGTCACCCTTTGTTTAGGAACCCTTATTATGATTTGTAGAAGTGTTCCTAGTCTGGACATCAGTCATCACAAAAAAATCACTTTGGGTACAGTTTGTTTAGCATTTATGCTGCAAATAAGGTTTGTTTTTCTTCAACATGCTCTGCAACGTGTCTAGGTATGACCTCTATCTTTCTGAAGCTTTGTAGCTTGGTGTCTCTGCCTGACTCCACATGATCTGGGGCCCACCTCTCTGTGTTGTGCCCCTTTGTCCCTGTCTAGCCTGTGCTATGACCATTAGGTCATAGGGGAAAGAGCCATACTCTGGTCCTTTAGGAAGGAAGAGTCGTTTCTCTTCCATCTCAACCTTGTCTCTATAAGCCAGCTCAGCGCATCCACATAGCTGTCAGCCTGTTAAGGTGAGTCATGAACACCTACCTGTCATCTGGCTCATTCCCTGCCAACTCTACTTTGATTCACTTACTGACTGGTCCCCTGGTCCTGGGCAGATCTTTCCTTTGGTATCTTAAACCAGCCTATGGACTTTTGAATTGGATCTCGAGTCTCCAGCCCAATGTCCCGGGAAGGGCTTTGACTTGGATTGAAGCTGGGTGCCCCCAACTCTTGGGCTGCTTGATTCCCCTCTAAGCAAGTCCTTGAAGCTAAAAGCAAGGTCGTGGCCCATTGTAAGGTCCCCTACTGCTTTCTCATTGTCCCCAAGGAGGTGATTTGGACACTCACAGATTAGAATCCAAGCTGATGATGGATACTTCACTGGGCAGAACCAGAGACCTTATAACACTTCCAACTGAACATTCTTAAATATCTGTCCTGGCTGATGATTGACCCTTTCATCATTTGATCCCTCAATGTACTTTTAAAAAAAGAATAAGAGAGAAGTTGGGAAAAAGAAACTAGTAGCCTCTGAAGAATCTAATTTTAAACAAAATTTCCATCCCCTGTCAAGCTTCCAGCATTAAAAAAAAAAGTGAAATGTACAACTTAGATCATATCTAGTGACCTCTGTTCCACACAGCCTCTCTCTTTATTGAAACCTCCTGTGGCATTATAAGAGACTCACTGAAATATCCGTTAATGAAAAGCCGGACAGCAAGAAAGAAGTAATAAGGAAATTTTATCTCTTTGACAGTCTTCTAATAAAAAAATGAAAGGAAAGTAAGTTCATTTTAATTAATGAAAGAGACATGGATTTCATCAAGTTGGAAAGGCAAATAAACACTGTTGGAGGCAAACAGCATTCCTCTGTGCTTCTTGGTTACAGGTACTGAGCGTTTCTTCATTGGAACATGAATTAGATTTATTGTACTTGTCTGTTTTCGTATTCGGTGATCCTAGGATTAGCATCATTTCTTATTTATAAGGGTATATTTCCAATGATGAGCACAGTGCTTGTCACAGAGGTGGTACTCAATAAATCCTTCCTGAATGGATGAATAAAAGACAATGCATGATCCTTTCTGCAGGAATTTATTCTCTTCTTGGGAAGAGAAGACACAAACACGCACAAAAATAAATGATCCTATCATCTTATTCATTGTTAATTTTTCACTCTTATTATCTTATTATTCACTATTAGTTTTGCGGTATTTGTAATAAGTCCTAAAGGTGGTCAATGATGTTCTTTGTATGCTGGACGGTGTCTAGTTCTTCCAATGCTCTAGTCTCAGGCTTGCCTCCCAACTCTGCCAGGTGTGCTTGTTTTCTTCAATAGTTGATTAACCCCTCTTCATCCTTCAAGTCCCAGCAGAAAAGTCATTTCCTCCTGGGAGTCCTCCATGATTTCCTGGGTTAGGTTATCTGGTCCTGCTGCATGTTCTAGAGAAACATTCAGAATTACACTTGTGATCACTCTTCCTGGAAGTCTTTCCTGATCGAGTGTGAGCCCCAAGAGGGCAGGGGCAGCTTCTGTCTTGTTCATCTCTTCCCCAGGGCTCAGCATAGCAGATGTTCCATAAATCCTTGTATAATGATCAGATACCTTCTCGTTAGGATCACCTTGACAAAGGTGAGGGGCTCTGGAGCATGGAGCTGGTTCTGGAACTGATGAGGAATAGACTGCTGAAGCAGAGAAGAATGTATTCAAGGTGTGTGGTTGGTAGCCCAGCAACACTGGCATCACTTGGAGCTTGTTGAAAATGCAGCTTCTCAGACCCCACCCCAGACCTGGGTGATTCATATGCATGTTCAAGTTTGAGAAGCACTGCTTCTAGAGGCTTCACCTGGCCACATGATGCTGAGGGGGAAGGCGGACCTTGGGAGTTACTCCACCTAGGAGAGTGAGTACCCTGAACAGGCCTAGAAACTGCCTGGACATGGAGACAGGGGTGGTCTCAGAGACCCTCTAAAGGCTCCTGTTTCCCCTACAGTCAAGGTCTGAGTTCTAATTCAACGCATTTTGACCTCATGGAGCACAAGGTAATTGATTACCTTTGTCTGGGGAAAATGCTGTTTACCAGTGAGTTTTCTCTACAGACACTGTGGAAGTGTGGTTCCTCTCCTGGCCTCGTTGCCAGTTGGACATCGAGAAGCGATAGTCAGCCTGCATTGGACTCAAAGCTTTAGATGCCCTGACCCCTGGCTAACTTTGCATTGCTAGAGCTAAGCAGAAAAGATCCCACACAGATCCCACAAGTATCCTTTCTACCCATCCCACCCCACCTCACTTGCAGGCTAGGTGAGTCACTTGCAGGCTAGGTGAGGGGAAAGAAAGTCCACAGCCGAGGAGTCCAAAGCTTCAGGGCCCTGTGGGTGGAGGTAGATGGGCAGAGCTTGGCAAAGAGGATGCCAGCATAGGCTGTCTGCAGGGCAAGCCAGAGGGGGCATGGGATCTAGGTTCAGGCACAGGGGCTGTTTTATACCAAAAGCAGGAGAGAAAGATGTTTTTAGAATCCAAATCAGAGCTGGACAAAGAATTTCTCTGCCACCAGGGACTTCTCAGTCACAGACATGCCCAAACCCTCTTCTAGTCGGAGGGCAGCAGGAGCTCAGGATCCTTTGATAGCAGGTAGATACATACAGGTGGGATGAGATGGAGGTTTGCTTCAGGCTCTCATCAATTCATTAGACCTGGAGTCAGGTCCCCACTGGGCCCACAGCTCCCCTAACCAGAAAAGAAGCATTTCACACAATTATTTCCTGAAAAGCCACCCTGCATTGCTTCTTTCCACTTTTAGTTCTCAGAGGTGGCTTTCCCAGTGCTCTGAAGAATATACCTCTGTTTTACTTGGAGCCACCTCAGCTTAAACACCTCTGATCTTGTTGAATCACCCCTATGTTTGGCAAAGCCAAGGTCCCCAGACCCACATCCCAGGGCATAAGTAACTCCTTTTGCTGCTTCAAGGAGGCTCTGAATTGCGCCCTGCCCATCCAAGGTCACCCTGCCCATCCCTGCCACCACCAGTTTCCCAGGTTCCTGCCTCAGCAGCTCCCACCACTGACACACAGGGTTGTACAAGGAGCAGTTGGCTCATTTGGTCACTTGCAAAATGAGGCAATTTATGATCGTCTTTAAGTGCTGCATTGACAATACTAGGGAAGAGCCTGCCTGAGTGAATTGTGGGCACAAGAGCAGCAGGAGTGGGGAAAGAAGTGGGTATTTGGAAAGAGGATGAGAGGGGCTGGAAATCCCACTCAGGTATACGCCAAGATAACGGCAATACTGTGTGGTGGATCAACGTGGGTCTCAGAATCTTCATGGCTTTTTTAAAAAAATTATTATTTCTGGCTTTTTATCTTGCCTTCACCCTCACTAAGGACTTTACCTCGCTTTCCTCATCTGTAAAATGGGTTGTTGTAAGGTTTAACTGGAATCATGCATATAAAGCCCTTAGTGGGGTGCCTGGTACCTAGAAAGCACTCAATTAATGTTTGCTGTTATCTGTATTGCTCCACTTCAGGGAGTAATTGGGGTGTGGAGGAAGACACCCAATCAGACATGCTCCCAGCCTCCAAGCTAAACACCTCTCTAGGAGGGCTGATGGGAAAATACTGTGCAGAAGGCCAAGGGGTGGTGGCCCTGGGGAGAGACTCTTGGAGGCCCAGGTGACCTCTGCACCCAGGCGCCCGCCCTCCCCAGCTGTGGGCGGTGGAGCTGCCGGCGGGGGCGGTGGCCGAGCGTCCACTAGGCCCACGCGTCGGCGGTCGGGCGGGCGGGGCTCCCCGCCCAAGCGTCCTGGGCAGGCGATAAAGCAGCTCCGCGGAGGCGCTAGTGCGCGGGGCAGCGCGGCGGGCGGGGGCCGAGACCCAGAGATCGGAGCAGCAGGCACGGGGCGGCGCGGAGCAAGGCGAGCGCCATGAGCAGCAAATGCGACGTGGTCGTGGTGGGGGGCGGCATCTCAGGTCAGTTGCGGCTGCTCGCCCTCCTTCCTCCGCTGGCTCTTGGTCAGGCGGCCGCCCCGGGAGGCGCGCGGGGGAGGCCGTGGGGCGGGGGCTGCCCCCTGTAGCCGCGGATTGTCCGTGCAAAGGCGAGGATCTAGCGGATCCCGAGAGCCGCGCACAGAACCTTCCCTGGGGGAAAGATTTGGTGCGCACCTGGACAGAAACTGGGGGCTGGAAATCTGTTGAAGGTCTGGTGCCAGACTTTGAACTTTTTCCCCCGGAAGGCTGCCAAGCTAGGGGAAAGGGGGTGGGCAGGCAAGAGACTCCTGCTGTGCGTTGGCGCAAAGGTCAGTTATTTGCCCCAAGCAAAGTCAGTCATTTGCTCCAACCTGACCTGGATACTCCGCATCCTCGCTTGGAGCTGGCATGCATCACAACGTTCTGTTGTCCTGGCACCAGGAAAACGACCTTGAACAGCTCCCGGTTCAGAAAGAAGGGGTCGGACCCCGGGGCCACCTGTGCCTGATTCTCTGTGGTACCGTGATTGTCATGGGTCTACTGAGGCTGAAGGGCCTTCTTGGAAAATGCCTTTTCTCCTCCCGCCCTCTTCCCCACACCCCTGCTCCCTCCCTGCACCAGCGTAGGGTAGTGGCCAAGCTGACCAGAGGGCTAGGGTGGAGAAACTTGGCTCTCTGGCCTAGTCCCTATTTGGCAGGGATAGGACAGAGACTACCCTCTCATACACAGGGGGAGCTGTGCGCGTGGCAGAGGGCCCCAAAGACAGAAGTCAGAAGGAGGGATGGGGTCAGTGGGAATAAGCAATACTCCCAGAACAGCCTGTTTAACAGACTCCTGGGGATGCTTTGATCAAACTCTCAGAGCCTCCTGGTGCTTGAGGAGTAGTTAGGACACCTCCAAAACCCATGGATATGTTGGCTAAGACTTGCCCTAACCAGATCTCAGGAGCAGGGGTCAGCCTTGCTCCCTGTGAGGCAGGCAGGGCAGAAATGCTCTGACTCTTCTGTGCCTGGTGAGGAAACTGAGGCATTGGATGTTGAGGGCTGACCCTGGGCCTGTGCTGCTCCTTCCACTCCAGCCCTTCTCACCTTTGGGTCAGATCCCAGGCTACCACTTCTATCCACCTGGCCCTCCTGAGCTCACTCACACCAGGCTCTGTGCCCGGTGCTGCAGCTACATAGATGCATAAGCACAACAGCATGCTGAGGTGGGCCAAGGCTGTATAGATTCCGTTTTCTTTCACTGTTTTTGACATCTTCTCTCTTAAAGGAGCTTGGGCTTAAAAGCATATCCATCTAAGTGCTTCTTGATGCTGCCTTGCACAGACAGGCCACCATCTTACAGAAGCTGAAGTTTCTTCCTTCCAGGCCCCCTGAAGTATGTCCAATGGGTTCAGATTCTTCTATTTTTCCCCCTTATTTTGCCCTTTCTGATTCATACTCCAAACCTTCAGACTCACTCAAATTGTTCATGTTAGACTCATACAGGAGGGGTAGATAAGGGTTTAGCTGTTTTTACAAGCAGCGGTGAACCACTACATTACCCCCTAAACTCTCAAAACATGGGACTGATGAGTCCATCTGCCTTTTCTCAAGAACGTTACATGGAATAGGCATTGTTCTAAAGACCAAGAAAGCAGGGTTCTAAGGCCTGACTCAGTCGCTTTATCTGCTACATGAGGATAACATCAATTAGACATAGCTAGATTACAAGATCATTGTGAAAGGCAAGTGAAACAATGTGTGTGAAAATAGCTTCACAAGATCTGATGGTTTACTCAAGAGTTTTACTCATTTATTCAAACAGTGGGCATTAGGGAAGGCTGTGGTAGGGGATGCAAAAATGGATCACATTGTTCTTGCCCTGGAAAGTTTGTCAATCCAGGAAGGGAGATGGGATACTCAAACAAGGACAATACAAGGTAGAAAGCGTACGTGCCACAAGAGGCGTCCATTTCTTAATTCATTATTCATTCATTCAATGAGCATTTACTTCCTTTCCCACATCTCATCCCAAAGGGAATAAAAGATGAATTATACAGGGCTGTTGCCCCTGGGGCACTCACAAGCTGATGTGGGAGGCAGAGTAATGAACATTTAATACTAATGAACTGTGATAGATGCTTTAGTAGTGCATGGACAATGTTCTAGAGAACGTGATCGGAGAGAATGTCGATCGCTGCCTGAGAAAATCTGAGTAGACTTCACAGAGGAGGTGACATTTGAAGTAAATCTTAAAGGATAAAAATGAATTCACAAGACTAAATGAAGAATATATTAAGCTAAGGAACAGCTTATATAAAATCACAAATATGAAAAAACACAGTAGTGTGATTAGGAAAACTTAAGAACTTCAGTGTGGAGAGTTGGGGGTCTGGTGGGAGACCAAGTTACAAAGGCCAGCTAAGATGAATTGTGGGGAGCCTTGTATGTCATCCTCAAAAGGTTTATTTCCTCTGTGGTCAATGAATGGCCACTGAGGATTTTTCATTCACAAAGCGGCATGTGTCAAGTGACAGGAATATGGTGATGGTGTTAGCAAAAGAGGGATGTGAAGAAGAGGAAGAGCAGGTGTGGGGGAAAGATGGGACGTCTAGAGTTGGAGGTGCTGGGAGGATATCCATGCAGAGAAGACTAGCAGTTGGAAATGCAGGGAAGAAGTCGAGCCTACAGATGGAGCGACAGAGAAGTTTTAGTTGAAGCCGCTGAAGTAAATGAACCAAGAGTGTAGAGAGGAGAGGACGTCTGAGATAGAACTAGAAGAGAGGGTACTTACCTCCTGCATAAGGAGGGGGATATTTCAGTCATTCTCCGTAGTGATGAGAGAGATGAGGAAACTGAGAAACTGAAAAACACTTAGTGAAGCTCAGATCTTAGCTTAGATGTCATTTCTCTGAGCAGCCTTCCCGAGTCCCCCCAAATTGGATTAGATGCTTAACTCTCCTCTGCCACTTTGTCCTTTGCCATTCATTTTTAATTGTTCACTTATTGGTGTAATTGTTTATTCAGTATCTTTCTCCTCCACTAAGCTGTAAGCCTCTAGAGCCTGAGGAAGTGTCTCTTTTCCTCCCCAGAGAACCCCCAACCGCAGCTCCAGAGCTCGGCCTGGCCCAGTTAGCACCCGATAAATGTATTGGATTAATGAACTTTAACTTTACACCAACAAAGTAGCAATCAATTGAACCTGAAATTCACATCCTTATACTACCAACTCTTTTGCATTTCATGCCTAATCACAGTGACAATGGGACAAGTAGCAAAATCAGAAGTTTAGAATTAGTAGGTCACTGACACAAGGATTTACATTTAAACGTGTCTGAATTTGACTCTGATTTTTAAACTTTGTTAATTATTAACCTTGGGACATTCTGGTAATTCTCTGATAGTTTTCAAAGCTGTCAGCAAATTTTAATCACTCTCTTTGGGATAAACAGAGATGTATTGGGTGTATAGCTGGTTAATATATAACTTTCTTTTTTGATGTTTGAAAAATTCCAAGGCAATCGTCTCTCTCTGGAGACTTGGCAGAGTAATGGCATTTCCCACATGGAGCTGGACAGCATCACATTGCTTCTCGGTTTTAGTGTTTGGGTTGATGGAACCATGGAAATTATCTTTTTCAGTTCTGGAGTGGCTCTTGCTCAATCTTCAAAATAAAAGCTAAAAAAGGGAGACTCCAAGCAGAAAGGAGAACGTTTTTGCTAAGCTTGAGAGAGGAATTTGGCCCTCTGAGGGTGGCAGGCCCTGGGCTGAGATCCTGGAAGAGTGGGAACCAGCTTTCCAAATTGTAACCAACACCTGGCAGGTGATCTATGTGGCTGGGAGAGTGAGCTGCAGGCCAGCAGGACTGGCCTGGGCAGGGGGTGTCAGAGATGACCCATGAGGGATCATGAGTTGAGGGACGCAGTAGGCAGATGTGGCCTGTGTATTAACAGCAAAGCTTCCTCCTCTGATGAAGAAAGATGGAGAACTTCCCTGGGCTCCTATAACCCACCTGAATGTTCTAAACAACAATTGTATACAAGTTCTTGGGAATTTGTACTTCCCAGTTAAGAAGAGGATATAGAGACAGTATGGCAAAGTTGAAACAACATATACTTTAGCATCAAACAGACTTGTTCTGTATCCCATTTCCTACACTTACCTATTGTGCCACCTTAAAAGTTCCATCACCTCTCTGTTCTTCAGCTGCCTGATCTTTAAAATGAGACTCCTTATGTGTTTATGGCAGAGGGGCGTTTTACTAGAATTAGAAAGAATGCACATGAAGGACTATACACAGTGGTCATTATGGCTTCAGCTTGTGCCTTTTGGAAAATGTATTCTTATTTAGCTTCCAGGATTTTTCAGTGTATGGGAGCAGAAGCAGGCATTTCCATGTAATCACTTCTTCCTCTTCACCAACCAATTATTTTTCTTGCTGTGTAGCTTTTATAAGGTGGCGATGGGATGCAAGGTATATGCACAGGCGTTGGTAGGCACCTGCCTGGCTCCAGCTTCATCCTGCCCCACCCCATCCCTTTGTTCTCTCCCTCGAGGGCCCTGAGGAGCTCAGGTTCACCCCAGGCTCCGGGACCCGCTGTGTTCCTCATCAGGAGAAATTTCAGAAGCTCTAGATCTGTATTTCGGTACCACCCCCAGCCTGGCTGTTATTCCGATTCTGACCTGGTCTCCATTTCAGCCACCTGATTCCTGTCTTAATTACAATAAATAACAAATGTATTAATAATAAATGATAATATTATTTATTTAAGGATATGAATTATTTAATAATAATAAATAATGAAAAGACCTAGCACATTGAGTGCTGTCTACATGCTGGGCAAGGTGTTAGGAGCTTGACTTTTCACAGCAATTCTGTGAGGGTTTAGAATAGCAAAGTCCAGTTCTTTCTGCTTGATTCTAATACCTGGGGCACACGGGTGGGAGGGGCCTGCTTGGTGGGCCATGTGGGCAGAGCCAGGTGCCACAAGAGCCACAATTTCTACGTCCTTGTATATCCTCAGAAGTCACCAGGGCACGTTTAAGGCTTGGCTTGGCCATTATCAAGGCAACAATTTGCTTCTCCTCTGGCTGGGTGTTGAGGTCCTCTCTGTCATACAGGGGCAGTGGTAGAGCATAGAGGTTAAGATCATGGTATCTACCCTGGTTCCACCACTAACTAGCTGTGCCACCTTAAGCAAAATTGGTAACCTTTCTGTGCTTTAGTTTTCTTATCTGGAAAATAGGGATAATAATGGTATCTACTTCAAAAAGTGGTTGACAGGATTAAAAGGGAAAATGCATGTAAAGTGCTTGGAATGAGGCTTAGCATCTGGCAAGCACACAGTAGACATTGGTTATTAGTGTTAATCAGGCTGACAGAATGGTCACTAACCACTAGTGGGTCTGAAGTGCCAGGGTGCCAGCTACTCCACTGCCAAACTTTGGGTTGAGGAAGTGGCTGGTGGCTGTGTATGTACATGCACTAACACACACACACACACACACAGAATATGATCCTGTTTTGGGGATGCTGCTTCCCAGCACTACTTTCTTGGCTTGTATATGATTTACTAACTCAGATTATATAACAGAGCCAGCAGCTAAATTTAAAGAAAAAGCTTAAACTCTATTTTTTAAAATTATTTTTTCCTGGGGAAGGTTCACCCTGAGCTAACATCTGTTGCCAATCTTCCTGTTCTTGCTTGAGGAAGATTCACCCTGAGCTAAGATCTGTGCCAGTCTTCCTCTATTTTGTATGTGGGTCACTGCCTCAGCATGGCCACTGATGAGTGGTATAGGTCCGTGCCCAGGAACCAAACCCAGACTGCCAAAGGGGAGCACGCCAAACTTGACCACTAGGCCATGGAGCTGGCCCCTAATTATTTTTAATATATATTTAAGAGATAAGTATGTCAGAAATTCTAAACAAGGTAGAACACACTTCTGTATGAAGACTTCTAATTCATTTGGTGCCCGGCAGATGTTAATATTAGGATCACCTCACTGTTACTCAATTTAGCATTCATTTCCCTGTTTAATTTCTTCTGCCCCCAGTGAAAATATCATTACAGGAGCAGCTAGTTCCAGTCTCTTAACCTTTGACCATTATCAAAGCAGCCATTTCCTTTGTAACAATAGCTTAGAATTTGTTTGATGTCATTTGTTCACACTCACATGGCTGCAAAGACACATACAATGAGAGGATTTTAGTAAAGTGGTTACCTTATGCAATTGATATGTATGTCATCAAAGTTTGTTCTCAAATACTGCAGCTTATAACTGAAAAGCAACTGTTTTAATGATTCCTGCATTTTTTTTCTTTTTTAAAACACTGAACTGGAGCTTTTTTTTTTTTAAAGATTTTATTTTTTTTCCTTTTTCTCCCCAAAGCCCCCCGGTACATAGTTGTATATTCTTCGTTGTGGGTCCTTCTAGTTGTGGCATGTGGGATGCTGCCTCAGCGTGGTTTGATGAGCAGTGCCATGTCCATGCCCAGGATTCGAACCAACGAAACACTGGGCCGCCTGCAGCGGAGCGCGTGAACTTAACCACTCAGCCACGGGGCCAGCCCCTGATTCCTGCATTTTTGACAATAAATACGTGGGTGGCGTCTGGGTCAAATTTATCCTATAGACTTGAAGACATAATTTAGGTTCTAATTTACTTCATTAACATTTTGGACCTCAGGAGCGTTTCCATGTTCCATTGACATATCGAAGTCCATATAATGTTTCAGTGTCAAGCGTTATTTCTCCAGATATCAATAATGACAACTAGTATGTTATCATCAAATTCTAATATGTTAGTACTGTTTTTATTCATGTCAAGATTCAAACTATATACACAGATACACTTGACTGATGTACATTGAATTAGAGCTTCTACAGTTTAAGTAACATTTAAGATTAGTGAATATTAAATTATTACGTGTGACATGGCCATAGTATAATGGCAGATATCAGTCAGCACCTGGGACAAATGAAGTGTGTACAGTTGCATGTGACCCTGTGTAAGACCTACCACAAACTTCAGTTTCATTTTTGGATTTGATGGCCGTTATGCTTATAGTCTTAGCAGAGCTCCATGGGCATGTCTGTTACTACATCTCATTTACCATGTTTAATTTAAATTACCTGTTTAAGCATCTGTGGACCCTCCCCTGACCATAGACTGCTCAAAATCAGGGACTTTGTATGATTTATCTCCCTATTTCTGGTGTTTACCAACGAACCCAGCCTACTCTAGCCACCAGGAATTGAATTCAATTGATAGAATCCCTTGATAAGGATCGTGGATCTTCTCAGGCTTTGGACCCAGTGAAGGTAAGCTCCATAAGAAGAAACCTATTGGAAGAATGGAGCTAACCTTTCACTCCCTGGAGGAAGTGGGATAACGCAGAAGTTAAATGCAAGGACTCTGGGGGCCTAGGGCTTGGGGTGAAATCCTACCCATGTCTCTAACTGTGTAGCTTGGGCTAGTTACCTGCTTCCTCAGCTTCCATATCTTCAATTACAGCGTGGAGTGATGGGCCTGGGGCTAACTCCTGGAATGCTCACTAAATGTTAATGTTGCTGTTTTTGCAAGTCAATGGGTAGTCCTTAAAGGAGGGGATCCTGGAAACGTACAAGATCGAATACTCTTCAAGCCCCCAAAATGAACCAAATTGAGAGCTCATGTTCAGAATGAGTGTTTTTAACCCCATAACAGAATACTTTGTAGATTTGCTCAGGTTAAATGTGCAGCATTACCATTATGCAAGGGCCCCAAGTTTGTTAGGCTTACCTTTTTAGTAATGTCTCTGCATAAAAGTCATCATTTCCCTTAATAATGGTATAAAATTCTTACCTAACTTTGAACATCCAAATCACATAAACTTCTTCTGAGCTAAAAACTGTTTGCTTTAAGAGAATCATCGAGGAGTAAAGATGGAAGCGTCTTTAGAGTATTACCTAAATAGTGTGAGAACACCTGGTTTTCTGTCCAAGGAAAAGAGAGCAAGAGAGGCCAATGGGCTGGCTCCAGACCTCACAGCCACTTCTTTTATTTATTTATTTATTCATTTTTACTTATTTATTAAAAAGATTTTTTTCCAGTTATTTTACTGAGGTCATAATGGTTTATAACATTGTGTAATTTCAGGTGTACATTATTAGTTATCAGTTTCTCTGTAGACTGCATTGTGCTCACCACCAATAGTCTAATTTTTATTGTCACCAACATATATGTGCCCCTTTACACCTTTTGCCCACCCCCAATCCTCTTCCCCTCTAGTAGTGACTAAACTCTTCTCTTTATCCATGTGTTTGTTTATCTTCCACATATGAGTGAAATCATGCAGTGTTTGTTTTTCTCTGTCTGGCTTATTTCGCTTAACATAATAGCCTCAAAGTCCATTCATGTTGCAAATGGGATGATTTTGTCTTTTTTATGGCTGAGTAGTATTCCATCACATATATGTATACACCACATCTTCTTTATCCAGTCATCAGTTGATGGGCACTTGGGTTGCTTCCACATCTTGGCTATTGTGAATGATGCTGCAGTGAACATAGAGGTGCATTAGTCTCTTTGAATTGTTGATTCCAAGTTCTTTGGATAGATACCTAGTAGTGGGATAGCTGGATCGTATGGTATTTCTACTTTTAGTTTTTTGAGGAGTCTCCATACTGTTTTCCACAGTGGCTGCACCAGTTTGCATTCCCACCAGCAGTGTGTGAGGGTTTCCTTTTCTCCACATCCTCTCCAACATTTGATGTTTTTGTCTTGGTAATTACAGCCATTCTAACAGGTGTAAGGTGATATCTCATTGTGGTTTTGATTTGCGTTTCCCTAATAATTAGTGATGTTAAACATCTTTTCATGTGCCTGTTGGCCATCTGTATATCATCTTTGGAAAAATGTCTGTTCATATCCTCTGCTCATTTTTTGATCGAGTTGTTTGTTTTTTTTTTTGTTGTTGAGTTGTATGAGTTCTTTATATATTTTGGAAATTAACCCCTTGTTGGATCTATGGTTTGCAAATATTTTCTTCTAGTTGGTGGGTTGTCTTTTCGTTTTGCTCATGGTTTCCATGCCTTGCAAAAGCTGTTTAGTCTGATGTAGTCCCATTTGTTTATTTTTTCTTTTGTTTCTCATGTCTGAGTAGATATGGTTTTTGAAAAGATGCTGCTAAGACTGACGTCAAAGAGTATACTGCCTGTATTTTCTTCTGGGATTTTTATGGTTTCAGGTCTTACATTCAAGTCTTGAATCCATTTTGAGTTAATTTTTGTGTATGGTGTAAGATAATGGTCTACTTTCATACTTTTGCATGTAGCTGTCCAGTTTTTCCAACACCATTTATTGAAGAGACAGTCCTTTGTCCATTATATGTTCTTGGCTTCTTGGTCAAAGATTAGCTGTCCATAGATGTGTGGTATTTCTTGGCTTTCAGTTCTGGTTCACTGATCTGTGTGTCTGTTTTTGTGCCAGTATCATGCTGTTTTGATTACTATAGCTTTGTATTATGTTTTGAAGACAAGGATTGTCTTCGGCTTTGTTCTTTTTTCTCAGGATTGCTTTAGTTATTCGGGCCTTTTATTGTTCCATATAAATTTTAGGATTCTTTGTTCTATTTCTGTGAAGAATGTCATTGGGATTCTGATTGGGATTGCATTGAATCTGTAGATTGCTTTAGGTAATATGGGCATTTTAACTATGTTTATTCTTCCAATCCATATGCATGGAATATCTTTGCATTTCTTTATGTCATCTTTGATTTCTTTCAATTATGTCTTATAGTTTTCATTGTATAGGTCTTTCACCTCCTTGGTTAAGTTTGTTCCTAGATATTTTATTCTTTTTGTTGTGATTGTAAATGGGATTGTATTCTTGCGTTCTCTTTCTGCTAGTTCATTATTAGTGTGTAGAAATTTAACTGATTTTTATAAGTTGATTTTGTACCCTACAACTTTGCTGTAATTGTTGATTATTTCTAGTAGTTTTCTGGTGGGTTCTTTAGAGTTTTCTGTCTATAGGATCATGTCATCCACAAACAGTGAGAGTTTTACTTCTTCCTTTCCAGTTTGGATACCTTTTATTTCTTTTTCTTGCCTAATTGCTGTGGCCAAAACTTCCAGTACTATGTTGAATAGGAGTGGTGAGAGTGAGCACTCTTGTCTTGTTCCTGTTCTCAGAGGAATGGCTTTCAGTTTTTCTCCATTAAGTATGATGTTGGCTTGTCATATATGTCCTTTATTATGTTGAGGTACTTTCCTTCTATACCCATTTAATAAGAGTTTTTATCATAAATGCATGTTAGATCTTGTCAAATCCTTTATCTGTATCTATCGAGATGATCATGTGATTTTTATTCCTCATTTTGTTATTGTGGTGTATCACATTGATTGATTTGTGGATGTTGAACCATCCCTGCATCCCTGATGTAAATCACACTTGATCATGGTGTATGATCCTTTTAATGTGTTGCTGTATTTGATTTGCCAATATTTTGCTGCGAATTTTTGCATCTATGTTCATCAGTGATATTGGCATGTAATTTTCCTTTTTAATGTCGTCTTTGTCTGGTTTTGGGATCAAGGTGATGTTGGCCTTGTAAAATGTGTTAAGAAGTGTTGCGTCTTCTTCAATTTTTGGGAACAGTTTGAGAAGGATAGGTATTAAATCTTCTTTTAATGTTTGGTAGAATTCTCCAGAGAAGCCATCTGGTCCTGGACTTTTGTGTTTGGGAGGTTTTTGATTACTGTTTCAATCTCTTTACTTGTGATTTGTCTATTCAGATGCTCTGTTTCTTCTTGATTCAGTTTTGGGTGGTTGTATGTATCTAAGAATTTACCCCTTTCTTCTAGGTTATCCAATTTGTTGGCATATTGTTTTTCATAGTATTCTCTTATAATCCTTTGTATTTCTCTGGTGTCTGTTATAGTTTCTCCTCTTTCATTTCTAATTCTATTTGAGTCTTCTCTCTTTCTTTTCTTAGTGAGTCTGGCTAAAGGTTTGTCAATTTTGTTTATCTTCTGAAAGAGCCAGCTCTCAGTTCATTGATCATTTCTACTGTGTTTTTGGTCCCTATTTCACTTAATTCTGCTCTAATTTTTGTTATTTTCCTTCTGCTGATTTTCAGCTTTGTTTGTTCTTCTTTTTTTCATTCTGTTAGGTGTAGTTTCAGATTCCTTATTTGAGATTTCATGTTTGTTGAGGTGGGCCTGTATTGCTATCAATTTCCCTCTTAGAACCACTTTTGCTGCATCCCATAAGAGTTGGTATGATGTATTTTCATTTTCATTTGTCTCCAGGTATTTTATGATTTCTCCTTTGATTTCTTTATTGATCCAACAGTTGTTGAATTGTATGTTGTTTAATCTCCACATGTTTGTGACTTTCCTGGCTTTTTTCTTGTAGTTGAGTTCTATTTTCAGAGAATTGTGGTTGAAAAAGGTGCTTGATATGCTTCTTAAATTTATTGAGGCTTGCCTTGTTTCCCAGCATGTGGTCTCTCTTTGAGAATGTTCCATGTGCACTTGAGAAGGATGTGTATTCTGCTGTTTTTGGCTTGAATGTTTTATATACATGTTTTATGTCCATCTGGTCTAGTTTTTCATTTAAGTCCACTATTTCCTTGTTGACTTTCTGTCTGGATGATCTATCCATTGATGTAAGTGGGGTGTTGAAATCCCCTCCTATTATTATTGTGTTGCTGTTAGTTTCTCCCTTTAGGGCTGTTAATAGTTGCTTTATATACTTTAGTGCTCCTGTGTTAGGTGCATATATATTCATAAGTATTATGTCCTCTTGGTGGAATGTCCCTTTTATCATTATATAGTATCCCTCTTTGTCTCTCACTGCCTTTTTGATCTTGAAGTCTGCTTTGTCTGATATAAGTATGGCAACACCTGCTTTCTTTTGCATTCCATTACCTTGGAATATCATCTTCCATCCCTTAACTCTGAGCCTGTGTTTGTCTTTAGAGCTGAAATGTGTTCCCTGGAGACAGCATATTGTTGGGTCTTGCTTTTTAATCCATCCAGCCACTCTGTGTCTTTTGATTGGAGAATTCAATCCATTTTCATTTAGATTGATTATTGATATATCAGGGCTTAATGCTGCCATTTTATCTCATGTTTCCTGGTTGTTCTATATTTCCTTTGTTTCTCTTCTCTTGTATTTCTGACTGCCGTTTCAGTCTGGTGGTTTTCTGTGATGGTTTTCTCAATTTTCTCTTTATAATTTGTGTCTCTGTTCTGATTTTTTTGTTTAGTGGTTACCATGAGGTTTATATAAAAGTTCTCATAGATGAGCTAGTTCATTTTCTGATAGCCTCTTTTCTCCAATAGCCTAGGCAAGTTCCATCCCTTTCCTCTTCCCTGTCTAAATTATTGTTGTCACTAATTATTCTGTTTTGCATTGTGAGTTTGTGATTAAAATGAGGGGTTTATAGTTATTTTCAGTGCTTTCTTTCCCTTTATCTTTTATGTTGTAATGAAGTATTTGCTAACCTGTTCTTATAGAAAGCTGAAATTTTCTGAATTTGTCTATCTGTTTATCTCCTTGCTCTAGGCTTTGTAAACCTTTCCCTTTTTGTTTCAGGTATGAGGGCATCCTTGATCATTTCTTGTAAGAGAGGTCTAAGTGGTGATGAACTCCCTCAACTTTTGTTTATCTGGGAAAGTTTTTATTTCTCTATTGTATCTGAAGGATAGCTTTGCCAGGTAGAGTATTCTTGGCTGGAAGATTTGTCTTTCAGTATTTTGAATATATAATTCCAAACTCTCCTAGCCTATAAGGTTTCTTCTGAGATGCCCACTGAAAGCCTGATAGAGGTTCTTTTGTAGATTATTCTCTCGGGGCCAGCCTGGTGGCACAGTGGTTAAGTTTGCATGTTCTACTTTGGCAGCCTGGGGTTCACAGATTTGGATCCTGGGTGTGGACGTATGCACTACTTGTCAAGCCATGCTGTGGTAGGCTTTCCACGTATAAAATAGAGGAAGATGGGAATGGATATTAGCTCAGGGCCAGTATTCCTCAGCAAAAAGGAGGAGGATTGGCAGCAGATGTTAGCTTAGGGCTAATCTTCCTCAAAAAAAAAAAAAAAAGAAAAGAAAAAATTAGATTATTCTCTTCTACATTGTTGCCCTTAATATTTTTTCTTTGTCATTGACTTCTACCAGTTTTACTATTATATGCCTTGGAGGAAGTCTTTTCATTGATGTAAGTAGGAGTTCTCTTGGTTTCATTGTAAGTCCTGTTTCTTTCCCAGGTTTGGAAGTTCTCAGCTATTATTTCTTTCAAGAAGCTCTCTGCTCCTTTTTCCCTCTCTTCTCCCTCTGGAATACCTAAAATCCTTATGTTGCATTTCTTAATTGAGTTGGATATTTCTCAGTGAATTTCTTCTTAGTTGTCTCTCTTCCTCTACCTAAGGCATTTTTATTTTTCTGACCTCTAAATTACTAATCCTGTCCTCCATCATGTCAGCTATGTTTTTTAAGGTTTTTAGGTTTTTGAAAAATCTCATTCGTTGTGTTCTTCTTCTCCGGAATTTCTGTTTGGTTCTTTTTAGAGTTTCAATGTCATTTGTGAAGAATTCCTTCTGCTCATTAATTTTATTCCTAAGTTCATTGAACTGTCTTTCTGAGTTTTCTTGTAACTCATTGAGTTTCTTTATGAAAACTATTTTGAATTTTCTGTCACTTAGGTTGTAAATTTCTGTGACTTCAGGATTGGTTTCTGGAGACTTGTCATTTTGCTTCTGCTCTGCAGTGTTAATGTAGTTCTTTATAATCTTTGATGAAGTGATCCTTTGCCAGTGCATAGTGGTAGTATCAGGTCGCAAATTCCACCTGTCACCATTGGGGGGGGCAGGAGCTGTGTTTTCTGCACCTGCCATGTCTGCTGGAAGTTGTGCCCATAGGGCTTATCTGCATTTGCCTGCTGGCTGCAGCCACTTTGCAGGTCACACACAAGTACTGGTGCTCTGGTGTGGATCTGCTGCCTTGGCCAGGGACCAGCCAAGCTGGTGAGCTAGGTGTGGGGGAGGGGTGCTTTCTTTTGCACACGGGTGGGCCTGCTCTGAGCTCATGGGTGGTTCACCTGGGCTGCTTCACCTGGTGGGGGTGCCCACACAGTGGCTGAACCTTGCAGTTCAGTGTGGATTGTTCCTGTGGGCCAGATTGCAACTCCAAAAGCAAAAGCATTCACATACAGGCCTGCCTGCTCCTGCACCTCCTCTTACAGTTGCATGCTGGCTGCTGCATGAGGCCCCTGACCTAGATCAGTGCCACTGGGGAGGTGGAGGGGATCTGCTCACCTCCTTCCACTGCTTCCTAGGGATCCAGTACCCCCACCTTCAGATGTATGGTTGTGTGGATCTCTCAGATATCCTAATGTGCTTTATAAGGAATCCTCTGTTGATTAATGAATGTCCATTTGGCTGTAACTTAGTGGGGAGAGACTAAGGGAACAGCTCACTCTGCAATGATACTGATGTCACTCACAGCCACTTCTTTTGAATAAAATTACTGCCCTGGGGGATGAACTTTCAGCTTTAGGAGGAAGTACAATTGCAACAAGAACTTGACCAAATGGTGCCGAGTGGAAGGTAAACATCACTAATACTTCAAATGCATTTTTCCTACTTCCATGATCACAAAATTGGATCCATCCTCAGCCTTGTCAGTTAACTCAGTAACAAAGGTACTATAGAAAACCAAGTCCCAGTAAGTAATGTTCTAAAGTCAGCAGATGTTTATTTATTGAACAGAGGTACAAAAAAAGAGTAAGACCAATTTCTTACCCTCAGGAAACTTAAAATGCAGCTGGAGACACAAGAGCAGCACATACAAGCAATAAGGAATGCTTAAAAATATATAATTGACTTCTGTGCTGTGGGACCCAAGGGCTAAATTAGATAGAAGAAGTCACTGAAGACCTGAGGGGTTTGGAGAAGGTCTCATTAATGGAGTGGAATTGGAACAGGTCCTGAAGAACAGTCAAGGTTTGGATGGGTAGAGAAGAAGAGAGAGGCTTTAAAGATGAGCAGAATAATATAAATCACAGGGCCTTAGGCTCCAGTTAAAAGTTGATATTTCTATTTACTGGAAAGTAAAAAGCACAGCAAAGCTAGAATAAGAGGATGAGGAGATATGGGTAATAAAATTAGTAGAAAGAGGGCAGGATCAAACAATGGGACAATGAAAAGCAAAATGAGTAGTTAGGTTTTTCAGTGTTTGGAAATAGGGAGCCATTGAATCTATGCTGTAAAGATAAGGTGGGAAATTGTGTGCTGATAGGTGAAGAGGGCAGCCCTAGAGCCAGGGAAGCCAAGAGTTGGGTAGAAATTTAGGAACAGGTTGAGAGGTGATCAGCTAATTATAATGAATTGCATTATCCCAGGCAGGTTGCAAGAGAAAGGAAGAGAGGGGAGGTGAGAATGGGAAGGAGGTCTTCAAAAGCACAGTTTCCTTTCTTCTGTTTTGCTGAGAGCCTACTCAGAAATGAAGTATCACAAAAAAAATAATTAGTATTTTCCCTCAGAAGTTTTATAATTGGAATTGAAGGACTGCACTGTATGTGAATTTTTCTTTTTTTTTAAAATAAAATCAAAGAGATTTTCTTCCCAAGGGCTGCGACCCAGCTTACTAAATGACAAACACACATCTTGGGCAATTTTAAACACAAAGTGAATAGTTCATCCTATTTGTTATATAAAAGTTGTCATTGAAACCTGTCGTTATGTGAGAAAGGGGGCACAATCAAAAAGCACCTTCTGGTAGGTCTGACCTTTCAAATGTTAGTCATGTTACCATAGTCTCCATTTAATGGCATCTTAAATGTCATATCCTGGTTAATTTCCACTTCATGTTGGAAGTTTAAGCTCTTGGTCTTATGTTAGTCATCTCTTACCTAGACCATTTTTCTCTCTGGCCTCATCATCATCATCATCATCATCAACACTTTCAGAATTGCGCACTGGTAAAGGTGTCCTCCTTAGTTTTATTTGCTTTACTTCTAGCCTAAATTATCCTCCGTTTTGGTTTACCTCCCAAACATTTCCAATGATTCTTTTATATTGAATTTGGAATCCTGACCTCATATTTTGGAGATGGAGCTACTTTTTATCCTGTGATCCAAATTGTGTTTCTATCTTAAATTGTGTCTTTATAATTATATGTATTTAATTACATCCCATTACTTTTGATTATTTTCCTGTTTTCTATAATAAAGCAACAAGCTATTTGGAAGAGCTTTTGTTATCCAACAGGGCCTCTTTTTCAGATAACTTAGGATAAAGTGAATAATTAATAATTATTAATTAATAACTAAAATAACCAAAATTCCCTCAAAAAATTTTAAGAAGAAAGGCCACTGATATAAATGAAAGGAGAAATCACATTCCCTCTTGGTGATTTACAGTTTAAGGAATTTCTTTAGAGTGGTGGGAACATGTTTTAATAATGTGAATTGTGGAAATAATACATATTTATTGTGAAAATCTGTAAATTACAGAAAAGAAGAAAAAGAAAATGAAAATCATCCATTATTGAACCCCACAAAAAACTAACCACTATTACTTTTGCCACTTATATTTTCCTTTTAGAAACCAGCTATTGTATTTACCATACTCATTGGTAGCCCTTTTAAAATAAATAATAACATATTATGAATATTTCATTATCTTAAATGCTGTTCTTCCATACGATCTTGATAACTTTATATTATTTCGTTTGATTGTATTCAGTTTATATAACCAGTTTTCTATTGCTGAACATTTGTATTATTTTCAAATTTCTGCCATTTTAAACACAGCCATCATGAATATCGTTATACCTAAACCATTGTGCATAATTCTGATTATTTCTTTGGGAAATTCCTAGGAATAAATGTTGGGAATCCTTTGAAAGCATTTAATAATTATTGCAAAATTATCACCCCAAGAAAGTTTTACCAGTTTACTTTAGGGTGGAATTTTAATAATGGGCTTCTCTGTTACTTAATAGGAAACCAACATATTTTTCCTCCTCTGGCACAATACAGAGAAAACTGGTTCTTCACCAGTTCTTAGTTGTAATTTAATGAAGTTGTAGATACTAAAAATTACAAATATCTTCAGTTTTGTAAAATTTCTGTTGTGGCAGATAAATTTTGCTCTTTACAACATGCAGGCAAACTGGTTTTTGCAATTAATGCTCTATGCCTACCGATATTTTTACTAGGAACATATATTTTTGATACTACTTTAAAATTTTTGAGTACCGTTTATCCTGTGCTTCTAGAAATTTGGTATCATTAATTAGATAATTCTGTTGTGCTTCAGTGCAGAAGAGGGAAGAAAATAGCCCTGTAGCAAACCATTTTCTATGAATTATTGTTATGCATCTAGATAAGACATGATTATAGCCTTTGTCCACAGTCTATTCTAACAGCTGATCAAACAGCTGTTTCATGTTTTACATTTTAATTTCCTCTCTAGTTTGCATTCAAATCCCAGGATAGATTTTAGTTTATTTAGGAGTCCTGTAAGATACACTTGACTGTTTCAAAATAGCCCTTTTATGCTATGCCAGTTAGTCAAAATCAAACAGCCCTCGTTAAACACTGATGGTAAGCACACATAAATGCATGCGCTCAGATGAATTATCCTTGCTTCATCAATTGTGTTTTCCAACAACAAGTGTGTTGTTTCTGCAGGGGAGAAAAAGAAGACAAGTTTGCTCATTCGTTGATTCATTCATTCAATAAACCCTTATCAAGTGCCCTAGTTACCAAGCATAGGGCTAGGTGTGGGGATATGCAGATGGGTAATACATGTTTCCAACTTTGAGTGGTACACCAAGCAGGGGGAAGCACATACAGCTACATAGAGATGAATGTTCTGAGGGGTATTGGGTGCTGAGAAAGATAAGTTCATCTGGTTCAGATGACACAGAGGAGAGGAGGATGGCAGCTTCACCTCAGGGCCTCATAGTAACTGAAGGAAGATTTAGTGATAGGATTTATTGGAACAAGAATTAGCAGTTCAAATATTCTTCCTTAAAATATAGCTTTAAGTGGTTGATACTTAAATCTATGCTCTAATATACACAGGGCATTGAAATTTCAGTTTTGCTCTTCTTACTGTTGGCCCTAAAATGGCAGTGTAGTGGATGCTCTAGGGGGCTGCTCAAGCCTCCATCAGGACAGTTATTCCCCCACTTGCTGAGAGTGTTGGCTGCTGTTGGTTCACAGCTGAGTCCTTCTCTGGAAATTGCCCTTGACTGAGGGGAGCTGACTCATCCAAGGGCATGCCCCTTCCCTGGGGGCATCCTGGAACAGACGTAGGAGATAGAGGCCTGGTCCTCTTGCCTAAATTCAGGACAACTCTGAAGGGCCATCTCAGCTCTGGAGCTCCCTGTAGGATGGACTGAGGCCTCTGTTGTGACTGCATTCTCAGTTCAACTCCTTCCTCTACCCAGTATTGCTTCCCTTACTTCTTTACACATGTTGAACCCTGATAAAGCATCTACATGCCAGTCTGTCTCAGAGGCTGTTCGCCATGAACACTAATCTAGACAGAGTAATTGGATAGCATTTTTGTTCTGCACATCTCAAGATGTTCTAATCGTGAAGCTTCAGTCAGTTGGAGGTGGAGGCCATTAAAGGACTTGGCCTTTTCCAGGATGCAAGAAGCCAGCAGTGTCCAGGGAGAATACTGAGCTTCATCAGCTCTGGATTACCTGTCTTAGGTGCCCTCAGAGTACCTGGAAGAGGGGTGGAGGGTGGAGACTGACAACTACACTGGCCCAAACAAGCTCTGGGGAATCCAGTTCTTCCTTTGCTATTCTACAGGCTAATTTAGAGCTGAGATTCTTAGCCTGTGGTCTGGAATCGCTACAAATATGAATTTCATTCTTTATTGGAGAAATTTGTGGCAGTGCAACCAAGGGATAAATTATGAAACAGACAACCCTAATCTGTGAAGATTGGATATAGGAGGTCAGGGGCCATCCATCTATCCCAGGGTACCATTTTGGATCCAGTCAGATGCTGGGTTCTTGGCAAAATAGCACTGTTGGTGTGCACCTCTATTCTTCCCCTAATCCTACTACTATTATAGGCAGCTTCCTGTAGGATTTCTCACAGGGAATTGATTATAGTGAAAGTGATTGTGAAAATTGACAATAGAATCCAAAATGGGCAAGGGAGAAAGTAAGACTGTGAGGGAGCTGGTTGGTAGTGTTCGAGTGGGGAGCTTAATAGATTGAGAGTCTTTGGTTAAAGAGCATTTGTATTAGAAGGATTTGAGCAAGTGAACTAGAAAGATAGAAGATCATGATTGTGAGGGGGGTGCTTTTGTTTGTGCTTGTTGTAAATGCCCATTGATGGCATCAAAAGGAGTTGCACAATTTTTAATTGGCACATCCAGAGATATGATCCTCTGCGTGATTCAACAAATGATTTAAGAGCCAGAAAAATGTCCTTTTTTTCTGGAAGGACCTTCTACAGGATTGAGAAGGGAATCCTGTGCTTTGGGTCCTGAAGATTTTAAGTAGAGGTCTCTGTTTAAATTTCATGCACGTCACTGGGAGGGATAACCCCTCGACTTCTGACTTGTGTGACTGATGTACAGCAGAATCGGGAGGGAACCCATAGCAAGGTACTTTCCCTACCAGCTCATTGTCTTGAAGATGATTAGAAAAGCATAGAAAAAGGCAGGGACTATATATAATTCAGCATTATGTATTGTCTATTGGGGACAGCACTGTGTCTCATTCCATGGCAAAAGAGAAAGAGAGACAGAGAGAGAGAGAAATCCTGTCCTTCCCAGGCCCACCAAACCAAACCTTATAGAGCTGGACTCTGAGTCTTATGACATTCACACTTTGAGGATTCTGTTCTCTGATTGTACTGATGAAAAAGATAAAGCACATTACTTATGGAAATGTCTGTAAAAGGAAACTGTGGGCTACTTTTTAATCCTGTGATTCAGCCTCTTATATTTACTATCTACCCAAAATCTTGACTAGCAATGTGCCAATCTATCTTTATCTGTCTGCTGCTAGTCGTTCATTTAGAAAACATTGAGTGCCTTCTATGTGCTAGGTGCTAGGCATGAACCGTCAGAAAACAGTTCCAGCTTAACACATGCACACACACACACACAAGAAATGACTTTAAATTATGTTTCCTGTGCCTGTTTTGTTGGCTCATGCACAAAAATGGCCTTTTTTAAATGAGAGAAGCCTCTGTGTACCTTTAAAGAGTTCACTTTTGGACCAAGTCAGAATGGATGCTAAGATAACTTTGGTTTTGGTTTCCAGGTGTTGTGTCTTCTGCTAGCTTTTTCAGTCTTACTCATAGGTGGTGGGATATTTCTGGCCTTATGAGGGGCAAGTAGAATATCATACATGCCTTTTATGTCATCAGAAGTCGGGCTGCGTGCAGGAGCAGTCAGAGTCTGAAAGGAAATCACATGGTCCAAGCTGATAAAAGTCAAAACATCCAGAATACTCTGCCTGTGGTCTGCTTTTGTCCCCTTGTTCCTTTCTCTCTGATTTCATCGAGAATGTGTCCAAGGGGAAAGTGAGTTTTCTGTAGATAAATCAGTTTGCCAATCCACAATATTGAGCTTCTAGTGGACAGGTCTGAGAAATGGGGAAAAGCACAAAGGTTGACATGACTATAAGGTAGGGAAGGCAAAAATATTTTGTGTGCAGAAGAAGAATCGTTTGGGGCTTATGCTTGCTTTATTTCTGGGTTTTAGTTTATGAACAGAAAGCTATGAGAAGCTGATGAAAATGAGAAAACATATTTTTCTCCTACTGTGTTGTTTTTAAAGATATATTTCAGTGAACAGATATCTTTTAAATCTGGCTTCCTTCTCTATAGACAAATTCCTTTGAAAGGAGTTTGTAAGTTTAAAAATTGCTTGAGAATATATAAAACCAATCTTTAAAATTAAAAACTTTAGTTTTGTTTCCAGTGCACATTTATATGTGTGTGTTAAGATGTTTGAATACTTTTTCTTAGAAAAAAGGATTTTACAAAAAAAGTATTAGCACTTAGAATTTATACCAGTCTTCAAATCATGCATTCTATATATAAATCCTTGGCATCATTTTTTAATATTTCTCAAATACGGTGGACGAAGACGTCAATGACAATGAAAAATGATGTCTGTGAGTAATTTGTAAAGTGAGAACTTATTCAATCTTGCTGCTAAAATAATTGCAGCTATGTGTGAAGAACAGACCAAATGCATAAGCAAAATATAGTACCAATAATATCTGCCTGATGCTTCTAAAGGACCTTGGATGCATATAATTCTTGTACACATAAGAAAGGCAACTATTCAAAATATTATTAAGCAATGAAGAATTAAAGGGAAAAGTTTAAAAGAACGTAAAAAAAAAAAGCAATATTCGGGTTGTTTTCCTCAACATCCTTTCTATAAGGTGGTATGTGTGGTATATTGATTTGTATAATTTTACATTAAGTGGAAGATCAGAAAGAGATGAAGAGTGGAAACACAGGTTGAGAGCTTATGTGTATCTCACTTTGTTATTTGTATAGTTGAATATTGTTTCTGCCTCTTTGGCATCTGAACCTTGTGGTACAGTGCAGTATAAGGGTGTTTGGACCCTATAAACTGTTATTTAACTATTACTGTTTTCCAGAATAGTTCCCACAATCTAAGAAAAGATTTTCCAGCTTCTTGTGCTATGTATTAATGGGGCATTTTAAAACATCACTTCTCGTCGTTCCCACCATCCCACAGTTTTCAGCTTCCCTTCTACCTCTCTGGCTGTTCCTTCAGCCTCCTTTGCCTGCTCCTACTCGCTTCACCTCTAGTGTTTCCTGTTTTGGGAAACAGAATCACCTTCAGACCAGTTTTCAAGCCAAGACCCTTGACGTTTTTCACAGACATTGGAGGGGTCCCAGCATCTCGGTTGGCATCCATTCTCACACATGGGAGAACCTGTGGCTTCTGACTGCTCAAGTCTTTTCCTGATGGCTTTCTCTGGCCACTGAAGCCCTCTTGGCTCCCACCCAGGACAGGCCAGCAGTGAGGTGGCGTTAATGCCCCCCAGGAGCAGCCGTCTGCCTGGGACTGACATGGTAAATAACCCAGCTTCCTCACCTCTTAGTTCCACACAGTCTCCCAGAGGCCCCCAGTGGAATCAAGCCCCAGTTGCCCACAGTGGCACCCTGTTTGATGCTGCACTTCTTATTGTCTGTCTTTCCTTCCTTGTCTCATCTCCCCAGAGCCCAGCAGGCTTCTTGAGATCACCTCCCAAATAAACTAATGGCACCCAACTCCTTGTTTCAGAATCTGCTTTTGGATACTAGATACTAGATGCTTTCTTCTTTTCTCCTTTTATTCCTGAAGCCCTGTTAGTTCTAGTTTCAAAATATAGCACAGACCTGTCCACTTCACTGTCTCCATGCCCCTCCTGATCTGGGTTCTTCACTGGACCTCTGTAGTTCCCAGAGTCTTCTCATTTACATCCCGTCATTTGGTCCAGCCCTTCGCCAGTCTATTCATTTTTTTTTTTGTTTTTTTATTGTGATACAACATGTATAACATAAATTGTACCATTTGAACCATTTTTAAGTGTACAATTCAGCAGCATTAAGTGCATCGACACTGTTGTGCAACCATCGCCACCATCCATCTCCAGAATTTTGTCATCATGCTAAATGGAAACTCTGTACCCATCAAACACTAAGTCTCCATTCCTTGCTCTTCTCAGCCCCTGGCAAAGTACGTTCTACTTTCTGCCTCAAGGAATTTGACTACTCTGGGAACTTCATGTGAGTGGAATCATACAATGTTTGTCCTTTTGTGTCTGACTTATTTCACTTAGCATAATGTCTTCAAGGTTCATCCGTCCAGTCCCTTCTTACACTAAAGGAAGAATAATTGTTTTTCATGGGAAAAATTCAAATTTGATATTTTCAATCTACAAAATATATTTATTGTCAGAAGTGAAGCAAACAAAGTTGTTCAAAGACGAAGCTAATTATCTGTCAGCCTTCACCCCATCCCAGCCCTCCTGAGGTGACCCATGTTAACAGCCTGGCATATGTCCTTCCAGACTTTTCTCCTGGTAGGGCAATCTTTCTAAAATATAAATGTCATGAGGTTACCCCTCTGCTTAAAATCCTTCAGTAGCCTCCCATTAACTCCGGGATTAAGTCCAAAATGATGATTGTGACCCAGACACACTGCAGACCTGACCCCTGCTGACCTTGGATGCCTCATCTCCTACCACTCTCTTCCATTCACTCTGCAGCTACACTGGCCCACTGTCAAGTCTTCGAATAATCTTCCTCAGTCTCTGGCCTTGGTACTGGCTCTTCTCCACGTGCAATCTCTTCCTGGCTCTCCTCCCTCCCACCTACCACTTTGCTAACTCTTGATCATCTTTCAGAATTTATTTTAAAACTCAATTTTTTGAGGTCTCCTTATCTGACGGCCTCGTGCAGACTATACTGCATCCCCCAGGTCCATCTTTCTGGGGCACCTGGTTGTACACCTTTTCTGCCCTCCCCACTGTAAGCTCCAAGAGGGCAGGCACTCTGTCTGTCTTTACCACCTAAGACAGTGCCCGCACCTAGCAGGTTCACAGTCAACATTGATTGGCTTATTGAATCTTTCTTTGAGAACAAAAGTTAGAACTTTGGGTTTGAAATTGCATTTGGGCCCTTCTGTGTTGTGCCTCTTTTCTGAGTTACTTTAATGTAATTATTATGATGGGTTAATAACTATTAAACTACCCAGTTGGCTGGAAAATTATATTTTTAATGAAGGGAGTGTCCTCATTTTCCCTGAGTCTTCTTGTCCCATTTTCAACATCTGTGCCCTCAGCACTTATCTGATGGCAGCTATGGCTCTAATCAGCCATACTACAGGCTGCAGGCCCTTATCTGCATTTCCCAAATGCCCAGAGCTCTGTAAATTGAAACTATTTCCTGGAACTTTCAGCAAAACCTGACCAGAACTGATGAGTCTGGTTTGCTCGTGGTCATTTGTTTTATTGCAGACATAATAAGGCAGGTGATTTCAGGGTGGTTGGGCCAGCTGTCACTAGGACTGTTACATAACATATGCAATGCACTTTCATCTCTCTAAAATCTGAAAAACTTGATGTTCTGAAATGCATTTTGTCCCAAGGGTTTCAAATCAAGGAAGACTTTAAAATATAAACTAGGAGGATGGCATACATTGGAAAATGTAATACCTAAAATGAGACGGTCACACATTGTTATGTTCTTAAGGTTTTTCATTGTTAGTTGGTGGTTTTTTGCTAATGCACATAGCTCATTGTTCTCAGAAAAAACCTGACAATTCTCACCAAAATTTCAGCAAAAATTTGTTATGTGCGAGTCCCTACAAAGTCTCCTGATTTTAGGCTTTCCGTGGTTTCTTTGGCAGTCCTTCCATGTCATCTGCTTTTCTGTCCCTTTGAGTAGGGCCATCATGCAAACTGAACCCCAGAGGACAAGGAGGGTTCCCTACTCACCAACACTTGGCTGACTCTGGAGGAGGGCATATGGGTGGGGCATGGACAACACCTGCTACAACATCTTTCATTAAAAACTTAAAATAACTTTAAAAAGTAGCGATAATAATGATAAACCTTATTGAATTCTAAAATGTCATCTTCTTAAGATTTTTTAATAGCAGCTTTATTGATATATATAATTCACATACCATACAATTCACTCATTTAAAGTGTACAATTTAGGGGGGGTCAGCCCTGTGGCCAAGTGGTTAAGTTCATGCACTCCGCTTTGGCAGCCCAGGGTTTCACTGGTTCAGATCCTGGGTGCAGATCTAGCACCGCTCATCAGGCCATGCTGAGGCGGTGTCCCACATAGCAGAGCCAGAAGGACCTACAACAAGAATATACAACTATATCCTGGGGGGCTTTGGAGAGAAGAAGAAAGAGGACGAGGTGGGGGGGGTGGAGGAGGAAGAAGAAGAAGAAGAAGGAAGAAGAAGACAGAAGAAGAAGAAAGAAGGAGGAGAAAGGAGAAAGGAGACGATTGGCAACAGATGTTAGCTCAGGTGCCACTCTTTAAAAAAACATAAAATAAAGTGTACAATTTAATGGTTTTTAAAGTATTCATAGGATTGTGTAACCAGAAACCCAATCTAACTTTTGCACATTTTCGTCCTCCCAAAAGGAAACCTTGTACTCATTAGCAGTCATTCTCCATTTCCAACCCCACCACCCCCAGCCCCTGGCAACCACTAATCTGCTTTCTGTCTCTGGATATTTGCCTGTTCTGGACATTTCATATAAATGGAATCGTACCATATATGACCTTTTGTATCTGGCTTCTTTCACTCAGCATAATGTTTCCAAGGTTCATCCATGTTGTAGCATGTGTCAGTACTCCATTCATATTTGTGGCAGAATACTATTCTATTGTATGGATATACCACATTTTGTTTATCTGTTCATTAGTTGATGGACATTTGGGTTGTTTCTACTTTTTGACTATTGTGAATAGTGCTACTGTGAACATTCATGTACAAGTTTTTGTGTATACACGTATTTTCATTTCTCTTGAGCAATACCTGGGAGTGGTATTCCTGGGTCATTTGGTAACTCTGTGCTTAACCTTTTGAGAATCATCTTGTTAAGATTTTAAAATGTGATCTTCAGTGATTTTCTGGGTACCACATGGTGTGTGTGCACCTAGAAAGCTGTTATTTTGTGTTGCCTTCTGGAAAGAGGAGAAGTTGACAGTATTAGTCAAGAAGACTGGAAGGAGATGGGAGAGGCCTTGAACTATAGTAAAGGCACGTGGGTAGGGGGTGCCTGACCAGCTGAGCTGTCTGCTTCTCCCATAGGCTTTTTCCAGATGGTTGGGGCTGGAAGAGATCCTTTGGGCAAAATGCCCCAACATTCACGTGAAAACCCTGACCAAAGAAAATACTTACATGTGTATTTTAAGTATATGCTTATATATAAAATGTATATGTTTACATGAATATATTTACGTGTATATTTAGGTATTATATTTAACATGGAATAAGTATTTTCCTTAGTCACAGTTTTCCTATGAATGTTGGGGCATTTTAGTTGGCCCATGAGCCTGTAGTTACAGATCATAATGCCAAACTTAGTCCCTTAATTGGTGAACAATGATTACATTGTATTCATCAGTTTAGAAAGCACAATGTAAACACTTATTAAGTTCCAAAATTTACAGGATAGTCTAATAAAGATGTAGTGGTGATGTTCAAAGAAAAAGCAATTAAGGGAAACAGCTCCCAAGCCTTGAAAAAATAATGTACATCCTTCTCTCCTTTCCCCAATCTGATCATTAGGATGTAATTGAAGTAAATTTCATGAGATATCAAGTAGTGGAGTTTATTTTTATTTTATTTGATATACAGTTGACCTTTGAGAAAGCACTTCTATCAATTTACATGCATACAATTTTTTTTGAAATAGGGAGGGTTACTGGCAATATAAAGGAAGATAGACTGTGATTTGTAGAGAAGTTTTGCAATTATGTGACTAAGTGCTTAATTTTAGGTCTCTGAAACGTATAAATTTATAACAAAAAGTCAGTCATTTATACAGCAAATGCTGAAAATAGTCTAGTAAATGAAACTACTCACATGGTGTCACATAGTCTCACATGACTAAATAAGTTTCTTTTGTTTTCCTAATTCTGGATGAAATATTTTTATACGTTCATTTTTAAGTCCTACCATCCAAAGATGACAACTCTTAACATTTGAGTGTATTATCTTCTAGCCTTTTTTCATGCATTTGTTTGTTTTCTATGTGTGTGTGTGTGTGTCTGTGTGCGTGTGCACAGCATACATTTATATTTATAGTCATCTTATAGACACAATTTTATATCTTTTCACCTGATATTAAAACATAAGCATTTCCCACATTACTACAGTCATTACGAACATAATCTAATTAATAACAAATAGGTGTATCATAGCTTACTTAATTAATACCAGATTATTGGACATTATGTATTATGTGTGTGTTGTTATTATAAATGACATTGCACTAAAGATCTTTAGGAATAATAATTTTTTCCACATTTGGTATTGTTTCTTAGAATTGAATCATAAAGTAATAATTTTCGATTTAAAGATATGGACAGTTTAAAGTTTTTGACAGATGCTGCCAAATTGCTTTTCTCACGTTTTACCAGTTACTATTCCAGCTGGCTTTGTTTCATCACATTGTTGGCAACATTTAATATCATCCTTTTTTTCTGATCTTTCTCAAATTGAGAGTGAGAATGGTTGTTTTTCATTTTTAATTACTGGCAAAATTGAACATTTCTGTCGTGTCTATTGTTCAATTATATTTTCTGGGAGGGCTCTTTTTATTTCATTTTTTTCTTGACTTGTGGTTAGAATATGGGATGGGAGCCATTCTTCTATTTGAATAAATCAGTGTTTTTATTTATGTTTCTGAACTGATAGGTAACTAATACTTGAGACATTTTAGCCAAGATGTTTAAATGCTCTGTCTTCGAGAACCATTATGCCCTTACAATGCATGTAATCTTCTGTGAGCCTCTCAACCACTTTCAGTGTACAGGTTTCACACCCAGGTGTATGGCCAGTAGCCACAGGATGATTCTGATACTGCAATTAAAATGGCCTGATCCTATAAGTAGACTTCCTTGAACATGTTTTCTTTGTGATATTAGTCTATATAAAGTTCCTATTATGATTATACTACTTTTACAAACCTCCAGGGGAACTCAGTGGTTTCAACACTTACCTCTACTAAGACGATTCCCAAATCTCCATATATTTTCAGCCAAGTCAACAAATGGGAAAATAAATGAATAATTATTGGCTTTGTATTTGAGTCAGTTAAGAGAGACAAAAGGAATTGTGAAAGTATGGGCTGCAGATGGGCATAGTAAGACACAGAGCTAAGAAAGTACACAAAGACCTCTGCAAAGATACCCATAGAATAAAGAAGTCTCAGGAATAAAGATTCGTGGAATCAAACAGAAATCCAGAAGGACAGAGGGGCACAGAAGAACATAACATCACAGCATAATTTTCTGGATTTAGAATTTTGCTACAAAAGGCTTTTGAATGTATTTTTGCAAGCGTAGCTGTAAATTGTGACATTGGCATTTTCAGTTCCATTTGCTCCTTTGTCTAGGAGGAATTTGTCAAGGATTGCAGCATCCCCAGGTCTGGGTTGAACCTCCTTTTAACAAGATGGAATTGGCTTCTTCCATTAGAGGTGGTTTCACCTTTCAACTTGTTGTTACAGTGTTGGACTGTGCCCAAAGCTTGGGAGTACAAAGAATTTGTTTCAGTACTTAAAAATAGACACACATGCACATGCATGCACACATGCAATTTTCAGTTAGAGCATAATATTAAAACATAGTTAATATATAAGAAATTTCTGTAAGTAACTGGTACAACATAGACCAGGTATCTTTCTGTTCCACAATCTAATGGTGCAGAATTTAAATGCTCCAGAGGAATTAATAATTAAGAAAACTGTTAAAATACCTCTTTAATATATCAGATGCTCAAGTGACCTTTGGCAGAGGAAGCAGTTAAATTTTCTGACCAGTGCCCTGATGGTGTTATTGATTAAAGGGAACTCTATAGACTTTAGATGTGATGCAGACAGGTTGTGAAGCTGACATTGTACTGTCAATATTTGGAGACCTGTTTGAATCCTTGTCCAGGTGGAAGACTCCATTTCTGTATTGGCAATTATTTTCCCTTGTAAAAATTTTGTATTAAATTTGTAATTAAAAAGATATTTGAAAGAGAAAATTTGGAGTTGAAAATTTTAAAGGGCACTGGTGGTCAAATGGTCATGTTGACATTAAAATAAATTTTGTGATACATCAGATTTTGAGTAGAAATGCATTCTGATGAATCCACCAGAGTAAGTTCTTTGCAAAATGAGCCCCTCTTCATCTTTTGCAGCTGAACTAATTGACTTGTCTGAGTTCTTTCATGCCAGGAACAAATATTTATTGAGGATGTCTACATGCCAGATATTCTCCCAGGTATTGGGGATAAATCAGGAAACAAAACAAGTAAGATCCTTGCCCTTGTAGAGCTTATAATCTAGTGAGGAGGGTCACACAATAAATAACCAATGAATCAACCAAATAAATACCTACCTACCTATATATGTACATGCAAAGTACTGCCAGTGGTAAGTAATCCATGAAAAATAAAATAGATTAGGTGATGGAACAGAGCCAAGAAATGCTCTTCCTTAGAAATTAGGTATAAGCTGAGATCTGAGATGTTGAACATGTAAATATTAGGGGGAAGAGTATTACAGGAGTTGGGAAGAGCTGGTGCAAAGCCTCTATGGTGGGAACAACTTTGACATGTTCAAGGGACAGAAATAAAATCGATATGGCTGGAGTGGAATGAGCAAGGGGTAGTAAGGCAAGATATGTAGGCAAGAGTGAAGTCATGTGGGGCCCTATAAGTTAAGTAATGGGGTAGGATTGCCTCTTTGCAATGTAAGCCATAGGAAGATTTGAAACAGGGAAGTGTCATGAATTTGATTTTGTTTTAAAAGATATTCTATGCTGTGTAAATCGAAAACTTAGAGAAGCAAGAGTGGAAGCAGCTTCAAGGCTATTGCAACAGTCCAAAGGAAAGATGATACTATCTTAGACCAAGGTGGTAGCACTAGGGGTGTGAAAAAATGGTTGTATACAGGTAGAGTTGACTTACTGATGTATTGATTGGAGGGTGGAGTGGTCAGGGAAGAAAAGAATCAAGGATGATTCGTGGATTTTGCCCTGAACAACTGAGTGAATTGTGGTACCATTACTGAGATGGAAAAGACTGAAGAAGAGCTGGCTTGGGGGAGGGAACACAAGAGCTCTGTTTGGGATGTGTTAAGTTTGAGATGATTATTAGCTGAAGGCATAATTAAGTAGGCAATTTATATATCAAGCTTGAAGCTTCAAGGCTTTGGGATTGGGTGAGATCACCTCAGAATGATTTTTAAAAAAAGAGGTCTAAGAACTAAATCCCGGGGCTCTCTGACCTTTAGAGGTTGGGAAGAGGTGAAGGATACAGCAAAGGAATCTGAGAAAGAGCAATGAGTTAAGAGAGAAAGAAAGCCAAGGAAGTGTGTGGCCCAGAAACAAAGTGGAGGCAGTGGGTCAAGAAGGAGGACAAGACCAAAAGCCACTAAGAGTACAAGTAACTTAAGGATAAAGACTTGACCGTTGAATTTGGCAATATGAGGATCACTGGTGTCCTTGACAGGAGCAGTCTTGGTGGAATGGTAGGGATGAAAGCCTGACTGGAGTGAGGGAGGGAAACAGGGACAATACATGTAGATAACTCTTTGAAGAAGTGCTGTGAAGGGATGCAGAGGGACAGGGTTGTAGCTAAAAGGCGATGTTGGACCACAGTTAGCTTTTTCGACGATGCGAGATACCAGAGAAGGTTTGTGTGCTGATGACAGTGATCCAGGAGAAAGGGAGAAATTGATGATGCAACAGAGAAAGTATATGATTGAAGGATCAAAGCCCTGGGGAAATAAGATCAAAAGAGTGGGAGGTTGGCTTCACTAAAGAAGCCACTTCATTTAAATCATAGAGGGTAAAGCACACATACAGGCACAAATGAAGGTACATAGGCAGATTTATTATGGAAAAAATGAATGAGTTTTTTTCATTTTCTCAATAAAAAATGAAGCAGAGTCATCAGCTGATGAGGGGTGGAGGGTGGTGTATTGATTGGAGGGAGTCATGTAGGAAGTTTAAGAAGAAAAGGTATGAAATAGCCTTTTTTTTTTTTTTTTTTTTTGCTGAGGAAGATTTGCCCTGAGCTAACATCTGTTGCCAATCTTCCTCTTTTTGCTGAGGAAGATTTTCCCTGAGCTAACATCTGTTGCCAATCATACTCTTTTTTGGTATGTGAGCCACTGCAACAGCATGGCCACTGACAGACAAGTGGTGTAGGTCCATGCCCAGGAACAAAACCTGGGCCGCTGAAGTGGAGTGCACCAAACTTCCCCACTAGGCCACTGGGGCTCGCCCTGAAATAGCTATTTTTGACAGTGGGAAATTACACACTAATAATTAAAAATATTATTATTAAAAATATTATTCATTTAATTGCATGAAGGTATGTGTCAAATGTAATGGTCTTAATTTTAGAAAAGAGATATTAAAGTGTTCTTTCTGATGATGATTAATCAAAACATACTGCTTAGATTGCTCCAAGTCCATGATAAAAATGTTGTCAACAGAAAAAAAAATGCTTTTCCTCTTCTCTGCTATGGTCGGTGGGCATTCATCCAATCCATGATACAATTTATCCATTTGTTTTATTATAGGTTAAAAAGAAGGTAGTTTAAGACCTAGTGGTTTTTTTGTGATGCACAGTTTGAATAAATATTAAAACCAATATTTTAAGATGTTGTCTATAGATAAATCATCTATACTGAATCAAAGGATGATGAGAGATGCTGTAAAAAGCCTTAGGTTGTCAGTAAGGAGGTGAAGGAGAATTGGAAGCATGATTAATTCCCATGCCCAGCCTGCCTATCACCAGATAGCAACAACAGGCCAATATGTGCAAGTAATTTTGTGCACAGAATCTTTACATCACCTCTGCTTGCAAGGTATCATCCCTGTTTTACTGGATTTAGGAGGAGTTCAGAAGTTACTTGCCCAAGATTCCGCAGTGCCTGAGACAAAGTAGTATTGGAACCTGTTTCTTCCAATTTCAAAGCCAAATGCTCCCTAAGATGTTGGACTCATTCCTTCATTGAACTGATATTTCTTGGGTATTTACCATGCAACAGGCAATGTGCTGAGTACCTTATATATTTTGCCTCAATTTCTTTTCATATCTACTAGATGAGGTAGGGAATAAATATTTTCACTCTTTTATTGATCAGGAGATTGAGGTTTAAAGAAGGGCATAAATTTGATGACCTAAGCAATGGCAGACTCAGAGATGTCTAATTTTTCAGAAACATTAAAATTTCCTTTTTGAAGTAATACAAAGTCAATTTAACATAAGGAATTAATTAAGACAATTGGATTGGCAAGGGTTAGGGACTCAGCATGAAATCTAGATATTCTGGCTAAAAGTGCCTGAATTTGTTTTTGATTTGGAGTGACTGAGCAGATGTCCCAAAGTGAATGGGGAAGCTTGATCCCAGCTACAGATACCCCTGAAATACTTTGCCCAGACAGCAATATGTATTTTGTTTTTCTGTAAATCTTTGCACTAGTGTTAACTTATTTGTGGCAGTTCCTCATCTGATACTAACCCTGACAACTGAGCCCAGGGCCTCTCACTGAGATTTAGAGCGATCTCTTTTTTTTTTTTGAAAGTATAATTTTCCCTAAAAAGAATTGAACCTAATAAACATATAAGTAATTTCATCTGAGTTCCATTTGAGGCCTCGTCTTGGCAAACATTGCCAGCTTGTTTTGGCTTTCTGTTAAGTCTTTTATCAAACCACAAGCTGGGTTTTGGCCAGACACGGAGAGGTTTCAACCTATCTCCAATCTGTTGGTATGAAATAACAGGAAAAGCCTCTCTCCAAAAATAATTTGAGTGAAAAGTTTAAAATTGTGGAGCTCCCAAAAGATTCTTGTGAAGTTAGACGCAAACTCTGCCTCAGCCTACCTTCTCCTGGCCCACCGTGGTCTCCTCATTTTTATTGTAGGAGGTCTAATAAGGAGCAAAGTGTTCATTGCTATAGAAACCTTGACTTGGGGGCTCCTAACACACCCTGGGGGTTGGAGAGGGCAAGTTGTCTAGAGCCTGAGCCGTATTTTGGGGGACAAGGTGGTATTAGGTAAAATCTTCTTGGCAGATCTGAAGGCACTAAATAACGTGGGGTTATGGAAAGACCCACGGAAGGAGAGGTTTCAATATTGCTGGAGTGTAGGGTGCAGGGTGGGGTGCATAAGGATAAGAAGCTAGAGAAGTTGGCAGGGGTCAGGTCATGCTGAATCTTGTAAGGCTTTAAGGATCAGATGGGACGAGGGACCAGGAAGACTCCAAGACAAAGCCCAGGTTTTAGACTTAAACTCCTGGGAAAATGGCTGGGCCCAAACTATAAGCCAGAAAAAAAATCTGGGAAAACGAATTCAGCATTTATTGGTTTCAGCTTTGGCAATTATCCCTACGTTGTAAATATGCTGAAAACTAGGGATTTCATTAGTGGTTTGAGGAAGAGCCCCACTTTAGAACAGGGAAAGCCGCCATCTTTGAAGCCATGCAGGAAACTGACGAATCAGTGAGGCCCCAGGAAAATGATGCCCTCTGCTGAAGCCACATCCCTCTTAATAAGATGAGGCCCAGACAGTAGCTTAGAGTAGAGGTTCTAAACTGGTAGCCCACAGGTCAAGTCTCACAATTTGGGGATGACTCTCCAGTGTTTCGAAACTTGATTTAAGTGCTTTTGTTCAAGGCACTCATTCTTCAGTTCTCCACAGCCCTTGCCCCTGGCTGTTGTTTTACATCTGCGTGCTTCACACTTTACCTACTCTGCCCTACTCCCCAGTGCTTTTGGATTTTTAATCCCTGGCTTGGAATGAAAAGTGAAGGCAAGATCTTGCCAGAACCTCAATATCCATAACTGAGAGACAAGCCCAGGCAATGTAACTTCCAGGGGCTAGCACTCAGGAGGTTTGAGGTGGAAGTAGTTTAGCAGAACAGCTAGAAATGTGGAAGAAAATTCTTTGCAACCAGATTAGCAGGTGCTTTTTCTTTCTCAGGAAGACAGAAGCCAGAGTGAGACATACCGCACTTTTGAGGAAGTGCTTCTGTGCCGTCGGCGTTGCCCTGAGTTCTGATTTTATGTTGGAATGGTCACAGAATGGAAAGTCTGTTTCAGGGTGCTAGATGGAACTTTCTAGGAAGTGTTGTTGATGGTGGGATGCTGGTGGTGGGAAAAGGCCCTGGATCCATTGGTTTTTATTTTAAAAGAAAAAAACACATAATTAAAATTTCACTAAAACAGAATAAGAGAAAATGAAGCAAAAGTAGATATGAGCATGATGTAAAAGCTGCTGTAATTGAATTTTTAAAACACTAGGATTTCAACATTGTTTTTTATCAAAATTAAAATAATTGAACACTTCTTAAAGTATTCTGTAGAGTTTTTTTTTTCTTTTTTGAGGGCAAATTCCTGAACCCTGGGTGGAATTATTCACTCTCCCTTGTGATGCAAAATACATTTTGTCTCCTCAGATCTAGGCTGCTGCCAGATAGGCTGACCTTAGGCATGAGGAGGGTAAAGCAGGAGGGTCAGCTCCAAGGCTAATGTATGAAAGCACCTTCTAAGAAAACACACCTTCACCCTTAGCCCCTCCTGCCAGCACTCCCCAGCTCCCACTCCTCACAGGACACTGACCTTGGTGGTGTTTGCCAGGAGAGCCATACATCTTCCTTTTCTTTGTTGCCCTTTGTTTACCTGTTTAGAATTCTGGATACAAGGCCTGGTCTAGTTGAGTCCATTAAAAAACAAAAATAATCCTGCATGAGGATTCTAATTGTTGGTGTTATGATTTCACAAGAATCCTTGTTTTCTTTCTCCACCTAGTTACTTATCATAGTAGCTTCATGTTGTCTCCCTATTGTAGCAGAAGGGTGGCACCCAGTTCCCAGTGACAGTTGTGGAAGCAGTGGCAGCTTGTCCATTGCTGCCTCTATCTCACTCCCACCCCCGGGTAATGCTCCTGGTCATGTGTGTTGTGCACAGCTTCACTCACACACTAGTGTGCTCAACACTGAGCACACATCTGTGCATGCCTACATGGGTCTAGGTCTACACACTCTTCAGGTGGGACTTATAGTCTTAACATGCGTCTTTCAACCAAACAAACAGAATCTGCTTGGCCTGTGATTACTGGGGCCAATATTTTAATGTTAGAACTGGTTCTTCCATCTCTTTCAACTTTTGTTTGAAAGTCGTTAAAACCTTATAGGACAGATTTTCCCACACACACATTTCTGAATAGCCAATTCTCAGTCAAGTTCATGCTCTTGACTTGCCACCATGTTTCCATCCCACCTGGTCTAGGTGCCCATGACCTGGAGTGTTTGAGCGGGCAGGATGAAACCTCTCATATCGGGGTGTGTTGCAATATTTCTTTGGCATTGAGAAAAGCAATGAGACTCTGAAGCCAGGGTTTTTCTCTGTGAGTTAGTTTCATAAATGGCATTGATAATCATTTAATTTTCAAGTAGAATTTAATGAGATTTAACATGAGACATTCTAAAAATACTATGGAATTTATATGAAGCATAGAAATTGCATAATCTTGGCAATAACTAATTTCTTAATGTACATCTCAAAAGGTTTTATTCCTCGCCCAAGTTCAAGATCATTCACACACCCTCATTATTATTTACTGCTCTGTGTTGAATGCTGACAGGTCTTCTCTTTGTTATGCTGTGTACAACTCCAAGGCCGGAACTCAAATCCTTAAGCTTTGTCACCATGAGTCTTACCCAACTGCTCATGTAATGCCTATTTGGGCTGGTGCCCCATTCCCAAGGTCCTGAAATAGTACCACTGGCGAACTTCCCTCCCTCTCTGCCCTCTCACCCTCCTCCCCCCACCAACGCCCCAGCACTCCTGAGACCATAAGAAATGCCTGCCTAGCCTGGCCAACTAGGACTTCCATCACCATGTTATCCCAAAGTAAGTTCAATTAACAGTCAAGTTATCTTAATATGGAAAATAAAATTTCCTGGGTGTATTAGTTTACTGGGGCCACTGTAACAAAGTATCACAAACTTGAGTGGCTTAAAATAGCAGAAATGTATTGCCTGGAAGCCAGGACTCCAAGATCGAGGTGTTAGCAGGGTAAGTTCCTTCTGAGGGCTGTGAGGGAGAATCTGTTCCATGCCTCTCTCCTAGCTTCTGGTAGTTTGTTGCTGTCTTTGGCGTTCCTTGGCCAAATGTCACCTCTATCTCCACCTTCATCTTTACATGGTGTTCTCCCTATGTGAGTGTCTCCAAATTTCCTTTTTTTATAAGGACACCAGTCACGCTGGATTAAGGCCCACCCTAGTGATCTCATTTTAACTTGATTGCCTTTGTAACGACCTTATCTCCAAATAAGGTCACATTCTGAGGTTCTGGGTATTTTGGGGAGGGCACAATTCAACCCATAACACTGTGCTACCCAGAAGTACTCATTTGATTGTCTTCTGGCTAATTTACAGCAGCCCATCGAGAGGCAGCCCACTTTCCCCTTTCCCTGAGACTCCAGCTGTGGCATTGCCCCCAGGCCTTCCAGATCCTGGAACTTCTCTTCTATCTCTGGTCTGCTTTCTCCTGGGCAATCTTGCTGCACTGCATGTCAAAGATGAAGAAAGAGGGAATCTTTTAGTTCCTTTCTTGGTAGGATGCTGTCTTTTTCCTTCTCATTTTCCCATTTTCCACTTTTCTATAACTCGGCTGAACCAAGTACTTCCAGCCTCCCCAGGAAGCTCTCTTTCCAAATACATTATAGTCACCCTCTTCCCAACCCCTTCGTGCCTCTCCTGTTAGGCTTTGTTCTCTTCTTAGAAGCAAGTCCTGCTTGGACATCAACTGCTTGAGAAAGCGCAGCAATGGTGTGGTTGAGAATGTTTGATTTGTTGGGGGGAAGAGAGGAGGATTTTTTTTGAGAGATGAGTCCTGTAACAAACCCACCACCAGTTGTAGCCACACTGACCAAATAGACTGTTTGCTTTAGGTAGTGCTTCCCAAAATATGTAAGAAGACATTTCTGCCCTCAAGAAAATCACTTCCATCTCCTGTCCCCCAATAAATTATAGAGACTAAGAAATTATGTAAATAGTATATCTAGTGTCTCCTGATGGAGGTATGCAATATGTTAATTAAAAGGCCTGACAAGTCCAGCTGAATAGAAGCTGGTTTAACCTTTTGTGTGTGTGTGTGTTTATATTTATTTTCTTTTACGGCATCTTGGTAGCATATTACTAACAACTATTACTATTATTACTAATAACCATGGCTGATGCAGAAAAGGTCAGCAAGTGTTTGAACATTTGTACTTGAACAATGTTTCCCTCATTTTTAAGTTAGGCAAACCTTAAATATTTTGCAATTAAAAATATATATAATCTAAGAAAATCCACATATTTCAGATTTCAAGGGATCATCTTCATAATTTTGATTTTGTAGCCATTTTTTAAAAAATTCAGATGTAATTGACATTAACATTGTATTAGTTTCAGGTGTACAACATAATGATTCAATATTTGTATGTATTGTGAAATGATCACCACAAGTCTAGTTAATATCCATCACCACACATAGTTACAAAAAATTTTTTTCTTGTGATGAGAACTTTTAAGATCTATTCTTTTAGCAACTTTCAAATATGCAATATAGTGTTATTAACTATAGTCACCATGCTGTACATTACATCTCTGTGACTTATTTATTTTATAACTGGAAATTTGTACCTTTTGATCACCCAGTTTAGCTTTTTTCCCAGAATTAACTTATTATGAAAATTTTCAAAGAATTGTACAGTCAAGACTCATATACCTACCAACTAGATTCTACAATTAACATTTTTGCTATATTTGCTTTATTCCATGTATCTATCCCTCTCTCCATCTCTAAATCTCTTTTATTTTTTAATGCATTTCAAAGTAAGTTAGAGAAATCAGGAGCTTTTGACCCTGATTACCTCAGCACAGCTATCCTTAACCAGCTTTGTTTAAATCAGCATTTTCTTGTCCTACATTAGCACAAAAATCTTGTTTTTATTATCACCTGTTGATGTCACCCAAATTTCATGCTCCATCGGACAGACTTTGGGGTAGATGCTTTGGGTTATGAAGACACCACCTGTGTAATGAAATCTCAGCTTATTTGAAATCATTGTCCTGTCTCATTTAGATTAATCACAGAATGGCAGGGGCCTACTTTAATCACCCCATTTTACAGATAGGAAAGTGAGGCTCCGAAAGGCGAGGACTCTTGCCCAAGATCATACACCCAGGAAGTAGCCTATTAGGTATAGAGCTTTTTCTACAGAATGGCAATGTTCTGCCTTGTCCTTGAACCACGTGATGTTTTCCTTCCACTCTTGTGCTTGCTCAGCACTGACTGCCTTGGTCTTTGGCTCACAAAGGTCTTTCAGGGGCAGACAAAGTAAAGCTCCTGGGCCAGGCTCTGCACTAGACTCCTAGGAGATGGAGGGAGGCCCAGGCTTTGGCATTGCCAAATGACTACTTTGTAACTTTATTTCTTCCAGTTATTTGTTGCATCTCACTCAGATTTCTTTTCCTTTACAATGCCCACATTTTGTCCTCTCCTTCTAGAATTCCTAATTTATCATCTCATTTTTGGTGAAAGGAGATGTTTAAATGGAGAAGTATTCAAGGTATTCTACAGCAGGCCTCTGACCCTCTTCAGGCCGTTGTAACACCCAGCTCTTTCAGAGACTAGGATCTAAGGAGTGGGTAAGCCAAAGGGGAATGGTATCTCTCCAATTTTATATTCTACTTTAAAGATGTCCTTGATTCTGAAATCATGTTGATAATCCATAGGAGGGCTATGATCACAGCAATAAAATATTTCGTCCTCAAATCACAGTCAAGGAAACTCTCATGGTATCGTATGATTATCTTCTTTACTTAAAAAACAGTATTCTTAAAAAAGTATGTGTTTGTTTCTTTATGCATATTCCGTAAAGTTCCTAAAAGGACTCAAGGCAGGGGAATTAAAAGTTTAGTTTTATCTAACAGTTTTTAAAGTGAAGACTATAACACACAAACTTGAGAAGGACAAAGCTTTAATTTCTGGGCTTGCATCCTTTTTTCATGGGAGACCATGCTGAGGTAAAGTGAAAATCAATTTTGTCTACCACGATTACAATGCACAAGAGATATTCCACTCTTTGCAAACAACAAAGGGTAAAGACAAAAGCTTGGATATGAAATAAGACTCATTATGATTGCTGACATTTTAGGAAAATGCAATAATTTACATAGAAAGCATGATGAAGAAACAATTTTTATGATTCAGACATATTCTGAAAGGCCTTGGAAGGCAATCTCATTCTAGTGTCTCACAGCGGCTGCATCTGGAGAAAGGTTTCCATGGCAACTCATGAAAGCTTGATTTTTTTTATCCTTTTCAAGAGCATAAATCATCCCATGGCCTGAGGGTTTGGTAAAGGTCTCCTTTATTTTAGAAGCTATTGCCATTTGTTTTTGTGTTGTATATTTTGACTGTCTTAGAGAAAACAAAGAAACGCCTTCCAAGAAGGCTTGGAGTCTGTCCTTTTCATATTTAGGAGCAAGATGTGAATAACATAATTTTAGACTTTGCTTCTCAATGATCAAAATGATGGTACATGTTGGTATGTTTGGTTTATGTTGTGTGTTGTTTCAATTTTCCAAAAAGTTGTGATTGGTGCATTCTCAGGAAAGAGTCAGTCTATACTACATATGGAAAGGGAACCGTTTGGCCAAAGCACCTCTTAATGAGTAGTTCAGTGGAGCTCTCCTACAGGGTACTACATTGCTTTAAATGCTTCTAGATCTTCCTGTAATGATATGGTCTCAGGACTTTGAGCACCAACAGGATCCAGGTGGTTTATATCAATATATTCTTTCCAAGAAAGTTAATAAAGAAATATTATAGGGCCAGCCCTGGTTGCCTAGTGGTTAAGTTCAGTATGCTCCACTTTGGTGGCCCAGGTTCAGTTCCTCGGTGTGGACATACACCATTTGTTGGTGGCCATGCTGTGGTGGTGGCTCACATACAAAATAGAGGAAGACTGGCACAGATGTTAGCTCAGGGTGAATTTTCCTCAGCAAAAAAGAGGAATATTAGCAACAGATGTTAGCTCAGGGCAAATCTTCCTTGGCAAAAGAAAAAAAGAGAAATATTCTAGTTTTAAAACTCAGCATGCTTTGAGAATTTTTTTTTAACAGCGTAGGCCTTTGTATATTATAGGAAGTAATGTGACTCATGAAAAACACATAGGACACTGAAACAGAACTGGGTTTTAGCCCTAGTTGTGCCATTGCTAGCTGTATTCAGAGCAAGCTTCTGAATCTCTCTGAGCCTCCATTTCCTAATATGAAAAATAGGAATAACAATGCCAGCCTCACAGGGTTATTGTTAAGGACTGAATATGTGTGAATATTGGAAACTGCAGTGTGGTACAAATGTAAGGTGGTTATTATTGTTGGTTGGCTGTTTTTCTTTCCAGCTCCTTCCCTTTGAAAAAGTCAAGAATATCCTTTACCATTTCCAGCGTGACCAGAGGAAATCAGTTTCAGTGTGTGTAAATATTTTAGTTTTTTATACTATATTAAATATGCTATATTTATATAAACACTATTGCTGTCATTTACTTATTTATTGACTAAGTAATTAAATGTCATCTTGGTTGATGGGTATTAAATGAATCCATTCAACAAACTTGTAAGTGCCAACTGTGTACTAGCATTGCAGAGACGATAGGTAATTAAATTCTTATCACTCAGGAAATAAGTTTTCTGAGTTTCAAGGCCACAGCATAAGCTGTTCAGGCAATGCCCTGCACAAGGCTGTTGCAGTGAAAGAAGGGACGCAACCCAGACCACACTCTGCCAGTCAAGCCATTTGCAACCATGTGGGCTACATTTGCCTGAAGGAAGGATGCCTTTTTGAGATTTACCTTCCAGGAGTGTGTGCTTTCTTGTAATTTACACAAGTGCATGGAATGTGCTAGCAGCGGCCTTGACGCTTATATCATCCATGATGTTCAATGGAAGGCTTTCAGTGTTTCACCGTTGAGTGTGAGGAAGGCTGCTGGATGTGCTTGTCATCTGGAGTCAGATTGCCTGGATTCAAATACTGGCTCTGCCACTTACTAACTTTGCCACCTTGAGCACATTACTAGGCCCCTCTGTGCTTCACTTTCTGCATCTGCCCACTTCATAGAGTTGTTGGGAGGATAAACGAATTCCTATATGTAAAATATTCAGAATAGAAGCTGGCGTGCAGTTAGTGCTCAAAATGTTAGCTGTTTTTAGTGATATCTTTACCTGCCTCTTTACTCTGTGTTGAAAAGTTCAACAACTAACATCTGAATTCTACCTACAAATACCATTTTCCTTTAATGAATTTAATTTCACATTGGAGATGTATTTCTTCTTACTTCAGACCTTTTTTGGTGTGTATTTGTGTTAAATGACTGAAAGGCATTTTCTTTAGAGACATCAAAGAATTCTAGTTCTTTGATGGGAAGGTCACTTGGTTGTTTCTAGAATTTTCTCATAAAACCATTGCTTTGTCAGAATTGACAGAGGTGATGAGGGCTGTTTGGATATTTTTGGCTTTTATTCTTCCTAGGGGAGTGCTTGTATCATTTGCCAGGGTTATAAGGTTAGAGATACTTTGAGGTACAGTGAGTTTTTTTTGGTCAATTTTGGTTAACACGATACTTTTTTTTGGTAACTTTAAACTGAGAAAAAGTCCTTATGTATTATTGAAATACTGATATTATATAATGTTTTCAAAGCAATTAACTTTGCATTTTCAAACTGAAAAAGTTTTGTTAAATATCAGATTTTGATATGAAGAACATGCGACAGATTGACAAAGCAAAGGATGAGGCAGATGGTGATTTTGATTTTTCTCCTCCCTCCAAATCCTAACTCCTCCACTGCTCCCTAGAGACCTTGAAGAAGCCCCTTTATTACCTACACTGTGTACTTTCCAGTCTCCTACAGCGTCTAGCTCTCAGGCCATTTTTCACGGCATGAAACTGGAAGCACAGAATGTGAATAATGCTGCACGTCACTAATTTCTAGGTACAGTCATGCACTGCATAATGGCGTTTTGGTCAATGATGGACTGCATATATAACAGTGGTCCCATAAGATTAGTACCATGTAGCCCAGGTGTGCAGTAGGCTGTACCATCTAGGTTTGCATAAGTACACTCTATGATCTTTGCACAATGACAGAATTGCCTAATGACACATTTCTCAGAACCTCTTCCTGTTGTTAAGTGCTGCATGCCTGCATTTAAAATAATTTGGGTGTCTAATCCAAACTGAGGTATGCGAATCATCAAAATACTCATCACTTTGATGAAAACTTTTCCAAGTAATCTTCCTGGGAAGAGAGATGTAATATTTTTATAATCTCATAGCATTAGGCATTAATCTACCATTGTTCGGGTGTGACATGCTTTGATTATTCATCCAAGAGAGACTCCCTGAGCCAAAATATTATGGACCCTGCACCATTTGGAGACAACAAATGAGATGATCTTATCAGGGGCCTGTCAGGGGCGCATAGGGGCTGCTTCTGAAAGTGCCAAATGATAATTCGTTCATGAAATATTAGTTGATATTGCTTGTTAAACTCAAGTTTAATTAGCTTTTTAAAAGTACAAAGTGATTATAAGCCTGCTCCTAAATTGGTTGCAAAAGTTCAGTATTCATTTTAGAGAAAAACTTGGTATTTTAAGATTCTTATATTTAGATGGAGATCAGAATGTTTGAAGACACTGCATCAATCAGTGTATAGAGTTACTGTGTTTTTAAGTTTTCCTTTTTGGTCCAAGGGTGGTGACTAAGAGTTCAGATTTGGGGCTGAACTCTGACCCTGCCATTTACTAATTATGTAATCTACCAGTCAGTGAATGTTTCTAAGCCTCCATTTTTTCTTTGTAAAATGAGGATAATAATATCTCTCAGCAGTGTGGTGAAGATCAGATGAACTTTGTATGTAAAGCCCTTTAACAGAGCAAAGCAAGCTCAATGCTTTATGATGGTGGCTGTTATTGTTGTGGATATTTTCTTTGTTTTTTTTTAACTTACTGCATTGTGTCAGGAAGTAATTGCGTAAGTATTTAAACAGTGCCAATGACATTGTCTAGTGTTTTAGAACAAATATATTTCTGCTACTTTATGATTTGGGGCTTTTTTCCCACAATAGTATTGCATTTTAAAATTCCCACACTTCCCAGAAAATGCACCATCTCTCATCTTTTTGTTCTATGGCAAAATGTGTTAAAAGTTCCAAACAACTGATGTAGAAATGACCTCTTGGGAAACAAGCCTGTTGTAAGCTGGGGCAGCTCCGTATAGTTGTTTCCTTATTCTTTAATCGGTCCAACCATTAGTCCTTTCATCAGTTATCACTGAGGAAGCCCTAGAGAGATTAACCTGCTTGATCACCTCCTGACCAGACTCCAACTCCTCAGTTTCTTAGGTACCCTAACATTCCCTCCTAAATTCCAGTGACTTTCCTCAGCCACCGATATTTGGGCTAGTTATTTTTCAAATCAGCTTTTGTCAGTTGACGTCCAACGAGCATTTTGAAAAGGCCCTGTGAACATTAGTGAGACAAATTGTGAGGTATTTCCAACAATATACTCTCATATTGCTCTATTTAAAGATATTTTTGTAATTTTTCATTTATGACTTTTTAAAGCACATGAGCATAGAGAACTCTATTTAATGGTTTGATAAGACCCCAGCTTGTTTTAATAACTGTTTATGTTTAGCATCAGATACTATTGGGTAACTGCACTTGCTAAAAGACAGTACCTTTTGTGGAATATAAAATGTAGTGTATATGAGTGATGTTGTATTTGTTCTGAAGCCTTTTGTTTAAGCCTCAGCATGCTCAGCAGGTCTGTCTGAATCCCCTGATAACAGCTGTTACTATGGCTGCATCTTATTTCGTATTTCATTTGTTGAACTGATGCTTGATAAGAGAAATGGCATTGAATTGTCTGCAATTTTGAATCTCAATAGAAATGTTTTTTCTTTTTTCCTTCTGGAGGTAAAATTAGGAAACTAGAGTTAAAAATTCAAGCCCTGTATTCGTAAATCAGGGTTGTGCAACGCTCGTGCACATTGAGTAAGGGGTTGTGGACTTTGGGACTCTTACCCCAGCACCAAATGAAAGCTCTGGCCCTGCCCCCAAGGACAGGGATCGATCGGAAGATGGATTAACTTAAATAATGAAATCAGCCTCTTTGAAACATGGGTTTTTTTCTTTTATGTTAACTGATAGTGAATGAAGCCTCGCCTTTTCATTATGGTTTTATGATGGGCTAATATTTTATGTTCCATGGATCCTTATCAAACCACAAAATACAAGTGTGTTTTAAAAACACGTTGATCCAAATATAGTGAAAAATATCTTTTGAAATGTGATTTCTCCCTGAAACAAAAACTGTGATCTTTGAAGAGAATGATTCTGAGGCCCTGTGGAAAGCAGTAAGCGTAGGGGTTATGAATATCAACACTGGAGCAAAACTGCCTGGCTTTGCCTGCTGGCTCCTTAGGTGACCATGGACACCTCTTTGTGCTTCAGTTTCATCAGCCATAAATGGGAATACCAATGGTACCTTTTCTCATTGGGTTGCTGTGAGAACTCATTGAGTTAATGTAATAAAACACTTAGAATAGTGTCTCAAATGTGGTGAGCACTATATGAATATTAGCTATTTTTGTAGAAATCTTTTTGTTTCACACTAGTGGGATCTTAAACTCCCAAAACTATTATTTTTGAAAGACAAGATAGAAGCTGTTTTATTTATCTGTAAGGCACAGTGTCTTGGCATTTCCTTGATTTTGTTTGGTTTCATAAAGCAAATGAGTAAGGTAATTCAAACCGAGCAAACTTGGTTCATGTGGTAAGAGCTTCAGGGTTCTGTTGTCTGAGAAAACTCTTACTAAACTGTAAGAATGGTTTTAAAGATGAAGGATTTTAAGACGTCTGAGGTCAAAAACTCCATCCAGGATGTACTTATACCAATAACTACATACATGAACTCTATACTAAGATTTATACACTGTCAAAACTCATTGAAGTGATTTGGCACAGTTTTTGTATGTGAATTTACCTTAATAAAGCCATTGTTTTTTTTTAAAGCTAAATTCATGGTCGTGAGAATGTAGTAGGCATTCCTTAAGTATTTTTGACTACATTAATAATTAAATGAATGAATGAATGGAGTCATTTAATTCTTCAGCAATGGATCACATGGGGAATTATGACTCATAAAGAGGTCAAATTTTATGTCCTTGGTTTTGAATCAACTTCTAAAAGCCCAATTTTAACGGTAAATCCTAGGTCCTCTCATGTGCTTTGAAGGCCCGCTCTCCCCACAATTCACTGGTTTTTCAGATTTACCTTAACGTGAAGTCAGTGGCTACACTTGGTTCTGTGTCTGCTGGGGCTGATACATTTCTCTTAAGTGTGGCCTTGTGTTTTCATCTCTGTTCTCAGATGTGTAATCATGCAGTTTAGTCCTTAAAGATAGACATTTTGATATGATGACCAAAGATTTTTTTAAGATTTGAGACATTTACCAAAAATGAAGTCTCTTTTGTTCTTTCTACAAATAGCAGTTGGTTTCCCAGACTTGGAATCTGGGCCTCTATTGAGAAACCCTAGCCACTTGTAAGTTGAACATACCAGTAGCATGTATGTGAGCCAACATGGACTTTTCTTATTGGCTGTTAGCATGAGGAGCTTATCTGGAGTCCCTGTAAAGAGTTTGATTATGATTTCTTATTGTATTTTCTCCCAGGTATGGCAGCAGCCAAACTTCTGCATGACTCAGGTCTGAATGTGATTGTTCTGGAAGCCCGGGACCGTGTGGGAGGCAGGACTTACACCGTTAGGGTAAGCCATTAAAGATGGCGTGGAGAAACGTGGGGCTGAAGCTGGTTTTTTTTTCTTTCTCAAAGTCTTGAATTTCATTTGACTCTAAGACAGTGACGATTACTCTGAAACATTCTCCACAGCCTCTCTCTCAGTTTGTTTCCTTTTCAACTCTTTTCTGTCCGTTTTCTCTTCTGATCTCATGACGCTTGGCACTTTCCCAGTAAATTATTGCACCAATAAATAGGTGGTTGGAATTACATCGGTGAATAAAACAAAGATCCCTGCCCTTGTGAAACTTTTCTTTTTTTGGTCGGGGTCGGGGGGCGGCTAGACAATAAAGAAACAAGGAAACAAAAATAGAAAAGGAGGGCTTCCTCTGGTGTCCCTGACTGATAGGTACCTGGTTATGCTTGCACACATTCAGACATAGGGAGCTTTTCCACTCACTTCTTGTTCAAAGGTTGGTCTTTTGTCGTTGGATGTGAAGCTGATTCGAAACCGTAGAGAAAACTTGCTAGTGAGCATAAGAGCAATTTCAAATGTTCGAATTATGACCAAATATTCCCTAATGTTATCTTTCAAACATCTGGATTAGCAAACCACGTAAGAAGTGATCAATTCCTTTTTTACTTTTCCTCATTAGCACTAGGTGCCTCAAAATTAGCCTGAACTACTATGAGAAATTCACCAACAATTCATAGCATATAAACTCAAGGCACTAAATACCATGTTGTGGCATATTGTGAATGATGGAGTTCAGAAGTCTCTTGCCTATTCAAAGTTCAATCAGTTTTGCTTTAAATGAAGGAGTGATTTAATAAGTCAAGTGAATGAAGTAGAGTTGAGAACAGAATCCTATTTTCCATGGATGCTTCTCCACATGTGTCTACCACCTGTGAAATGCCAATTTGCTTTATTTCAGAACTATCTTTTTTTATCTTAGGAATAACATTTTCACAACTATTTATTTTTATTTTTTCCATGGGAAAACAGAACCAAAACGTTAAATATGTGGACCTTGGAGGATCCTATGTTGGGCCAACCCAGAATCGTATTTTAAGATTAGCCAAGGAGCTAGGATTAGAGACCTACAAAGTGAATGAAGTAGAGCGTCTGATCCACCACGTAAAGGTAAGCCTGAGCCAGCCTTTGAAGGATTTCAAAGCTACTCTATGGGTATTTCCGTATATGAATTCCAGATCCTTCTCCCAGAGAATCTTTTGCATCCTTGAATGATGCATATGTATTTTATAACTGTATTTCAACCACTCTGAGAATTTTTTCACTGTTATCAAAGGGGAATTAGGTACGAATTCTAAACTTATTTGGGAAAGTTATTGACAAGTAGTATTGTCCATTTGGTAAAAAGTTTAGCAAAACCAATAGAGAAAAAATATATGTGATTGATTTACTAAACACCTGTATTTAAATACCTGGGGCTTTTTCGTGTGATATGAAAACCTGTGTGCAGTTTTACAAATGCTGCCCTAGACTTCACATTATAAAAAGTATTTGCAATATGTCTAATGTAGTACTTTGAAATCTTATCATTGTGTCCTATATATCAGCTAAAGTTACTCTTCTTTGGAGATTTACATAAAAGTAGCTCAAGTCACAAATTCTGTTTTTCTGTAAGGAACCTCCATTGATGTCCCCAAGATATCTGTGAGTTTACTGGGTCTCGCATTCCCATGATCATTTGTGGCTTATGGTTCCTGCTTCCACGACGCCTATGCTCATTCACATCTCATGGCCTGTGACTCCTTTCTTCCCTTTCCTCAATGCCAACCTGGGCTCAGACTCACGTCTTTGGCTTGATTTTCCTCAGACTACCCCGAGCATTTGTGTGCAGCCGACTTGACTGAAGTTTTGAGCAATGACTGGGGGGAGTTAACTGTAGAAACACAAACAACTTAGAATTTAATATTGGACATTCTAATTTTAATAAGCCCTTAGACCAGTGTGCCCCTGGGGATTTCTCACTGGCCGTGTTTCTCTGTGGATTCTAGTCTCCCACCATGTTGCTGGTCTTCAGAGGTCTTCCTCTCCCATCTCCCTGATCCTTGTTTTCTCAGCATCATCATCTTGGTCCAAAAAGTCACTGCTATTCTCTGACAAGCAGAGAGTCACCTACTCTTGGCCCCATCCTGAAGTCCCACAGGTGAACTAGCAGAGGTTTTGAATTTCAGTCTTTCTTCTCTCTTCTTCACGTGGCTCCACAGGTGGAAGTGAGCAGTGTAGAGACATATACCTCACTGGTAGAAATCATCCCCTTAGAAGACAGAAGAAGCTAGCATCGGTCAGTTTTCATTTACATAACAATGTTGACACCCTTATATTATTTGTAAGTGATAATATCAAGAAGGATAATAACAGACCTTGCATTATAAATCATTTAGTAAAACAAGAAATAAACATCTACTAATTTGGTATAATGAGGGTAAAAGATTTCTTAATTTGTACATAAATGTTTTTGATTGACCTTCAGATTTTGTTTTATAAGCCTTTTCACCATATGTGTCTAGCAGAAAAAGAAATACCTCCATTAGAAACGAAAATATAGCCTGGTGGTAGCGATTTGTTGAACATCAATCGGCAACGCTTAGTAAACATCCTTTGCTGGGTTCCTTGCTTTTAAATGTAAGTCACATTGACTGATCTCTTCTATCTTCCTTATCATAACATGTAAGACTCTCAGAGACTGACTTCCCAGATCACTGAGATCTCTTTTAAGTTTCTCCAGACATAGGAGATAACTAGAGATTATATTAATTCTTCTGTCTTTGTATGTGCAGTTTCTTGGCAGTCAGGAGCTTTGCCCAGGAGGCTTTGTTTTTCTGGTAATCTTCTGACTGACGTTGACTTCCTTGTTTGAAAGAGACTGCTTACGGTCATCAATTACAGAAACGATGTTGCACGTAAAAATTTTTTAGTGGTGGCCAAAAGTGTTGTTTTCTTAGACTATTTCAAATAATCTATGTGCAGCTAAGAAAATACAAGTAATTAATCAGTATCTTTGACTTGATATAGGGTAAATACATATGCTGACAGTACTCTTCATCAAATTTAAATTAAATGCTGTTGCTTTTTAGTTATTACAAAAATAAAGCATGTTTGTTGTAAAAATATAATTAGAACGTGTGGGTAAAGGAAAACAATTAAAAAACCCCTCCATAATCCTATCTACGGAAAATCACTCTAAAATATTCTCTGGTTCATAGATTTTCATATTCCTGTATTGCTATTTTCTGACCTCTGCTGGAGGAAATGAGAAATATCAGTGCACTTAAAAATACCATATACATATGCATATGTGTATATGCTTGATATGCTAACATACTCTCTAATTAATCCTCACTACTGAGACTATTGAAACACTAATGAGGCAATGAAACAGCGGATTTTTCAGCCTTGATAGAGGTGCTAATTTGACTTCCTCATGGTCATGTCCAGTGAGGAACTACATGATAATAAATAATGATAAAGACTTTATAGCTAAGAAGTCCTCCCAAAATTAAATATTTGTTCTCCACCATCACCACCCCCATGGCTTTGCTCATGTGTGATTTTTCTTATTTTTAAACTGTAAAAAGCATCTCAGATGGCTACATCCATTTCTGGAATTATTGACAAGAACTCTGACGTTCTATCTCTTATTACATGGAGAGAATGTAGTTCAGAAGTTTGTCTTCTCTGCCATGGTAGGCAGTACTTTGAGCATTTGGGCATTACTCTCTATCATCCATTTTAGTAACTACTGTTCCCAAGTGCAAACTATGGTTCATGCAAATAGATAGTGTATTTGTGCCTTGTTTCTTCAGCGGACCTGCATGTATTTCTGAACCCGAATCTGAGAGTATCCAGTATGCTACTTACCGTGTTATCAGATCCTGCTCTTCAAATCAGCCTATTTAAAGAATCAGCTTTTTAAATTTCTTACATGGTCGCTAATGGAAGACAGAGTTTTGTGTGCAGCCTTAATAACATTAGGCTCAGGAACTTGGATATGCTGATTGGAGTTGAAATGGATGAAATAAAGCTACTCAAAAAAAGGGGCAGGATACAGCAGCTCATGATGGGCTAGCTACCCAAAGGGAGGGTGTCTTTCTCAAGAAAGGATGACTCCCAGTATCACCAGTTCCCTGGTAGTGTAGACGAAATAGTCTGCTGATAAATGGGGTGTGATCATGCCGGTCCTGTAACGGGCATCTGTAAAGTCCCTGGTGTGCTGTGATGTGCGGGCTCCTTCACTATCTGCCTCCGACCTGTTGGGAATGTTTATATCTACTGAGGGGCACTCATTTTTAGTGCTACTGTGGATCTGTCTTATGTTGCTAAGATGTGGTTTTCCAAAGCCTTGTTTGTGAATAAAAGATGTGATACAAACCTATATCGGGATTTAATTATCAGTGGGAAAAGTGATCGCTTAAGCTCAAATCTGTATACTTTAGAAGGTGTTTTTCTCACTTCTAAAATCAGTGATGCAACCGTTAGCGCTTAACAATTACTGTTAAGCATCTCCTGAAGTTTTTAATCTGTGTCACAAGTAGTCATGCTAATTTCTGCTAGTATAGTTAGAAGGCAGCTATTTAGAAGCCTTGGAAATGATTTGTAAAAATTGTTCCCTTTTAGGGACTATTTCATAATCAAAAACAAAAAGACAAAAATAAAAACTTCTTAAGGAACCTTGCAATATTTTGACTTACACCTCTTCCTCTTTCGTCTTGTGTGTGTGTGTGTGTGTTGGTGTGTGCACATGTATATACTTGTTTATTTTTTGTTCTTTTGGATTCTTACTTTGAAGAAGCTGGAGAATATTCTTTTTTTTGAGGAAGATCAGCCCTGAGCTAACATCTGCTGCCAATCCTCCTCTTTTTTGCTGAGGAAGACTGGCCCTGAGCTAACATTGTGCCCATCTTCCTCTACTTTATATGTGGGGCGCCTACCACAGCATGACTTGCCAAGCGGTGCCATGTTTGTACCTGGGATCCTAACCAGTGAACCCTGGGCCACCAAAGCAGAACATGCGAACTTAACCACTGTGCCACGGGGCTGGCCCCTGGAGAATATTCTAAAGTTTGGTACACTTTAGGCTATGGGCAAATAAAGTTCCTCTGTCTCAGAAGCTTTTGTAAGTCTCAAATTTGAAACTAAAATCTAGTCAAAATATGCATGAAACTGCTTTAGACTTGAAGTCTGAACTGTTAAGAGTTTGGTAAATGTAAAGATGTAGAGTGACTTAAAATTAAGAGCCCAACTTCACACTGATAGTCATTTCCAAACTTCGCACTGATAGTCATTTTTAAACTTCAGCTATCTGGGGAAGCTGGGAAAAAAAGATGCTCTGGTCTTAGTCCGCTTCCCAGTGAGCAGGAGCCAGCTCATTGTCAAAGTACCTTTTGTGTTGTATGTTATCAGCCTCAATGCTTGAAGAGGCATGTGAATGAGGAGATATCTCTCAAATATATTGTCTGCTTGTTGCTGCTACAAGTACTATGGCTCAAATGACCTCATGGAGGGGGCAGCATTTGGCACAGCCCCTCAGTTTGTTGAGAACTCTGAAATCCAGTTGACAATATAGTATACAAAAAGCACATAAAGGCACGGAGTAGACACTGTAGATCTCTATTGACAAGACCAGTTTGGTGAATTTCTCGGAAAAGATCTCAGATGCTAAACTGTCTCTCGGTATTGGGGAATAGCAACAGAATTAGAGCTGAAATACTAGAAATAAAATATTCAAATTATAATTGCATTTGGCAAACGGAAACTGTCCTGTGGTGTAGAACCTCAGTGTGTCCCAGAAATCTGCAAATTAGAAGTGTCTAGGCTTCTCCAGGTTCTTAACATCCCCTTCTCCAGGCTCCTATCTCCAATCCTGTTAATCCAGAGAAGCCTGGATCAAAGTCCATGGTGCACGTGCCTCTCTCATGATGACAGAAGTCTTCAGGAACGGGTTAGACAAACTCTTGTATTTCACCCATGAACAGCTGCCCATTTCACATGAACCTCACACATGCCACTCAGAGCTCACTGGCTCCGTGAGTCTGCCCTAGCTGAGATGGGCTTCACAAACCTTCTGCCCCCAGCCACACTCCATTTCATTTCTTATTTGTTGGAAACAAATATGTCTTATTGTCGTGGGAGATTTTTTCAAAGAAAAAAATAGAGAGAATAGTAATTTCCTCTTCAGCAAGTGAAACCCATTTGACTAGTGATCGTTCTAAAGCTTATGTTAAGTTGTTCTGGAAACCGAAGTACTCATTTGTGTTCTTTAGAGAATATAGTCAGATTTTTGGCATGTAATAATTTGGTGAAAATTATACCTTCAATGGCTAGATTTGGAGCAGTATTTTTGGATATGAGATGAATTTATTCCAGTAAAATCAGTAAATATATTCTCTATGTACATATATACACACACACACATACGTACACACATACATCTGGATAAACTTAACAGTGATTGGAGTTGTGGCTAACAGAGTTAGTTATTATGCTGGACGTAGAGGGTAGAAAATTTATAGAATTCGATTACAATGGTAAAATTTACTAAAGGAAACAGGCCTGTAGCTTAAAACATGTCATCATGGGGTATGACCAAGTAGTCCAAAGGAGATGCAATGACAGGGGTCCAGCTCTCCAAAGGATGGTGACTAGTAAGGACGACCATGTAACTGGTCAAAGAGCATCAGCAACATGCAGTACCAAGGGGTTGGCAGGAAATACAAGACGGCCTAAAGTGTGTTAGCCTCCCTTGCCACCCCTCAGCGTCAGCAGCCTGTGGAGAGCCTTAGACATGGATTCTGAGTCTGTTCATCACGGAGCCCATGCCATTCTCTTGGTCTCTGCTGCAACCAGCAAATAATAACAATGGTAACATTACTCTTGTATGAACATCTAGAACCTACGAACTGCTTTCACACATGATGTCTTATTTGAGCCTCACAAATGTGAGTCCCAAATAACTAGTTATTTATAGTTCATAATATGTTTATAGTTATAATAACTAGTTATTTGGTTGTGAACTAGAAGTTTCATCCCCATTTAACAGATAGGAACATAAAGGCTAAAGAGATTAATTGTATATGACAAGAAGTGATGGGATCAGAGCACGAACTGATGTCTTTGGATGCCAAGACTAGATCATAAAAAGCCCACTGTCCCCTGGATGAGAGGCTTTGCATCATTTCCTTCTGAGCCCCAGCACCCGACTTGCCTGCCTTCCTTCCTGCCAAACTTACACTCTCATACCTTGGAAAAATCCAGTTCAAGATCCTCCTTCCTTTAAAGTTTTCTGCAACTGACTACAGTTATTCCATTGGCTACTTCCCAAGCCCTGTCCCCGCCTCGCTTTCCTGATTACACTTTGGAAAAACCTGTTTGGAAGTAGGATGAATAGCGTTCTATTATTAGTATTTCAAGATTATCCACACACACTTATATACATATACAGGATATTTTGTTTATATTTAAGATTCTTGGATTCCTATTTTTATACTTTTGCATAAAAGAAGTTTTTAGGTCTGCTTTTTCACTTACACATATTTTCACAAATATTTTCCAATGTCGTTAAAAGTTCTTTACAGATACCATTTTAAAGGGGTACATAATATTCTGTCATAAGAACACTCTGAAATATAGTGGATATTTTTCCAATCAGTTACTATTAATTAACCATCTACCCTCTGTTCAAATCATCCAAAACTTATTGAGCATTTAATATGTGTTACTACTATGTAAGGCACTGGGCTAAATAATTGAATTTGAGACAATTTGGGGTACAGTTGGTATGGGATTTGTGAGATCAAAGATTCTCCTCTCAATATAAAAGGAAATGAACAAACAAATCAGAAAAATGACTAAATAAAGTAAATTTAAAGAAAGGAAAGGATTCTCATACCACAATTAAACCAGGAAAAGACAGCAGCTTTACATCGTAAAATTTGAAAATGGATGGCAGAAAAATTTAAGATTTCTAATCCTTGCTCCTCAATCCCAGAGCTATACCATTACTGAAAGCAAATGTATTACAAGTAAAAGCCAATAATCAGGAACAGGTCAACAGTTTCTCTTGGAGCAGCAAGGTACTTGGTCTGCCTTTCATATTATCCAGGCAACAGTTTTGCCAATACTTTGCCACTTTCTCTACCTTTCAATCCTGTGACATCTCTTTTCTGGCCACCTGCATCCTATCCACTAAGCCAAAGGCACATGATTTAAAACTTTGTCATAGCAGCACTCCACTTCAAGGCATCATCAAATAATGGCTCAAAATAAAGAACTCAGGAATGGATACCTTCTGGTGGAATTGGTGTTAATCATTAAATACATTCAAATAAAGATTTAAATAAAAAGAATTGGAAGAATTACAGTTGTAGAACAGAATGTACTACAGACTGAATTTTCAAAACACCTTTATATGGTAAAAAATTATATAATCTATAAAATCAGAATGTGGAGAAGGCGAGAAGGGAAGAAGTATAAGAAAGAAGTGCTACTGAAGTCTTTCTTCGTAATGTGGAATCAATCTATACCAAAATTAAACTTGTAGCTAATAAAAAAAACAGAGACTCAAATCTCTAAATGATTTTTATGATCTTTTTTGTCCCTTTTTCTTTCTTGTTTTTATTATTGTGGTAGCATTGGTTTATAGCATTATATAAATTTCAGGTTTACATCGTGACATTTCAGTTTCTGTGTAGATTACATCATGTTCACCACCAAAAGACTAATTACCATCCATCACCACACACATGTGCCTAGTCACCCCTTTCGCCCTCCTCCCTCCCCCTTCCCCTCTGGTAACCACCAATCCAATCTCTGTCTCTGTGTAATTGCTTTTTGTTGATTTTATCTTCTATTTATTTATCTGCTATTTTATCTTCTATTTATTTTATCTTCTATTTATTATTGTTGTTAATATTATCTTCTATCTTCTATTTTATCTTCTATTTATTTGACTTTCTCCCTCTGACTTATTTCGCTTAGCATAATACCTCAAGGTTCATCCATGTTGTCGCATGTGGCAAGATTTCATCTTTTTTTGTGTGTGGTTGAGTAGTATTACATTGTATATATATAGACCATCTTCTTTATCCATTTATCCCTTGATGGACACCTAGGTTGCTTCCAAGTCTTGGCTATTGTGAATAATGCTGCAGTGAACATAGGACTGCATATATCTTTACGCAATTTGTCTTTTCATGTTCTTTGGGTAAATACCCAGCAGTAGAATAGCTGGATCGTATGGCAGTTCTATTCTTAATTTTTTGAGGATACTCCATACTGTTTTCCATAGTGGCTGCACCAGTTTGCACTCCCATCAGCAATGTATGAGAGAGTTCCCTTCTCTCCACATCCTCTCCAACACTTGTTATTGCTTGTCTTCTTAATTATAGCCATTCTGACAGGCATGAGGTGATATCTCCTTGTAGTTTGATTTGCATTTCTCTAATAATTAGTGATGTTGAACATTTTTTCATGTGCCTGTTGGCCATTCTTTTTTGTTTGTTTGTTTGTTTGTTTGTTTTTTTGGAGGAAGATTAGCCCTCAGCTAACTACTGCCAGTCCTCCTCTTTTTGCTGAGGAAGCCTGGCTCTGAGCTAACATCCGTGCCCATCTTCCTCTAGTTTATACGTGGGACGCCTACCACAGCATGGCTGCCAAGCAGTGCCATGTCCACGCCCGGGATCCGAACCAGCGAACCCCCGGGCCGCCGAGAAGCGGAACGTGCAAACTTAACCGCTGCGCCACCGGGCCGGCCCCTACCTGTTGGCCATTCTTCTTTGGAGAAATGTCTCCATTAATATTTTGGATCTTAACCCCTTAGCAGATGTATGGTTTGCAAATATCTTCTGCCAATTGTTAGGTTGTCTTTTCTTTTTGTTAATGGTTTCCTTTGCTTTGCAGAAGCTTTTTAGTATGATGTTGTCCCATTTGTTTATTTTTTCTATTGTTTCCCTTGCCTGGTCAGACATGGTACTTGAAAATATGCTGCTAAGACTGATGTCAGAGTGTATTGCCTATGTTTTCTTTTAGAAGTTTTATGGTTTCAGGTCTTACATTCAAGTCTTTAATGATTTTGAGTTAATTTTTGTGGATGGTGTGAGATAATGGTCTACTTTCATTCTTTTGCATGTGGCGTCCAGTTTTCCAACACCATTTATTGAAGAGACTTTCCTTTCTCCATTGTATGTTTTTGGCTCCCTTGTCAAAAATTAGCTATCCATAGATTTGTGTATGATCTTTTGGCTTTATGCTTCAGGGCTCTTTCAGGAACTATCTCTTGGGGTTATGCAACACTTATGTGAAGTTCAGCACTTCCTTCAATTCATTTCAGTTTGTATTTCTTCCATTAGATTCAAGTACATTTATGTCATTAAAATAGCAAATATAGTATGATTCAATTTTCAGATATTTGTATTTCTTTCTTTGCCCCTTTCTCTCTCCTTCCTTTCTTCTTTTCTTTCTTTTTTGTTTCCTTCCTCCGTCTCTCAATCATCCATTTGTTCATTTGTACATCCGTACAACCATCCATCCATCCATTCATCTATCCATCTTTCTATCTTGTAGATGCTTATAAAGAGATGTGGAATGTCAAGCACCAAATGTTATAGTTATTTTTTTTGAACCTGGATGGTATGATTTGAGGTAATTTGATGCCTTCATCTTTGTATTTTTTAGTATAGCTTGAACTTTTTATAAAGAGCTCCTCTCATTTTTATTTTTAAAAAGGTAATTAGACACAGACTCTACTTTTGAGAGCCCGTGGTCTATGAGAAGAGATGAGGCCCAGTGTTTCCAGCAGATCTCTGTGATTCTCACCTGCCTAGGCAGCAGTCTCCCAGGTTACATATCTATTAACAATAACCAAACTGCTTCCAGCCAGGCTTAGTGCCTGAGCTTGGATCCTTTGAGTTTAGACAGGCTAGATCCCGAAGCAGCTGCTCAAATGCAGAACCTCAAAGGCTCTTATCCTGGTCTTACTGGGCTGCAAAATTTTCCCAATGTCTCACACACACACACACGCACACGCGCACACACATGCTTCATCGTTGACCTTTTGTGTTTTGTGTGACCTTGGCCATGTGATTTATGTTTTTGTGTCCTGATTTCTCCATCTGCAAAAGATGGATATTTGTACCTGTCCTGTTTAGTGCTTTGAGCTTTTAAAGAGAAAAGATGATAACAGAAGACACTGATTGTCATTATTCTCACCAACAAGACTTCTATGAGATGCTGAAGAAACTAAGAATGTTTTGATAGGAAGGCCAGAGTCTGTTTACTTTCTTTTTGAAAACAAACATTTCTGATCGGCCCTGGGGATTCTTAGGACCAAGTAAGAATTTAAATGGTGAGACACCACATGGGATAAAGCTTTACAAATTCTTTTCAAAAGAGAACCAGGCCAATAAAGTCCTCCTGAAATGTTTTCATAGATTCCTTATACACTGAACTATGACTTGTCTCACTTTTCAATTCAGTCTTCTCTTCTTTATTCGCTTCTCGTATGGTTAATAGGCTAGGACATCATTTGGCTGTAACCAAACTCACATGCCAAGACAAGCAGAGTAAATAGATAATAGAAGAGAGAAATTAAACTCTCCTTTTCTGATTGTGTTAGCTTCTAAGTTTTCTTCAGCTCTACTCTGATGTCTTTAGATCCTGGCATATGGGACAGCGGTTATTATTTGGCCCAGCTGAGACCCTTCTCTCTGGGTTACTACGTGGCAGTGCTGGCATTTTTGTGGAGCTGTCATGAGACAGTGGGCATGTCAGAGTTTAGTAATCTCTAAATAACCTAAGTTCAGAGAATCGAAATACATTCATTTTCCCCCTTTTTGACATATTCATGAAATCTGGGAATACGCATTAAAATAGCTTAAAACAGCACTGTCCAATAGAAATATAACATGTGACACATATGCCATTTTAAATTTTCCAGGAGCCATATTGAAAAGTGAAAAGAACAAGGTGAAATTAATTTTAATGATATATTTTATTTAATCCAGTATGTCCAAAATATTATCATCTGAACATGTAGTCAATATAAAACATGACAAATAAGATATTTTACAGTTTTCTTTTATACTAAGCGTTTGAAATCTTGTGTGTATTTTGTACTTACAGCACATCTCAGTTTGGATTAGCCATGTGCTAAGTGGCGACTGTATTGGGCAGCACAAGCCTAAGAGGTTAGCAGATTCCATGTATTTTTGCAAATATTTTGAATCCATCTTCAATTTTTTAAACACTTGTGTAAAAAATATGGTTAGATCCCATAACAGAAACCCTACATTATGATGCAGATTAACTTCACTTCTTCTGGCAACTTCAAATATATGGCATCACAAAGAACTTGGAAGTAAACAAAAAGTGAAATTCCTTATATGCCTGTTGCTTTCTAAGGGTAAACGAGCTTTGAATCACTTTTAGAAACCTCTCCTAGGTGCTCAGGGAGATGCCATGTCCCTGAGATTTTCATGCATGAGGCAATGAGCAAGTTGGGGTCAAGGTGGTCTGAGAGGCTGCTGGAGGGAATGCTCTGAACACTTCCTCAAACCTTGAAGGACATTGCTAAATAAATTTAAGGGAATAACTTTATGGAGAGCATAAATATTTTTTGTGTAGCATTGTTATTTTAATAAAGTTGGTAAATTGTCCCTGACTATGACTACTCGGGAGAAACCACAATACTAGCCCAAAGTGCTATAAATGATTATTGTCTTAGAATATAGTTAAGATTCCCACAAGTAATGAGTTGTAAGAAAGAGAAGCCTATAGTTCAGAGGAAGAAGTTTATTTGCTCATTTCATCTTTCAGCACACATGCTCTGTACAAAACTCTGAGCAAAAGGGCTGCAGAGTGACCTGGAGCCTTTTACTGCTGACATTTACTGTTTCCCCTTTTTTAGGTTGGCAAATGTTAAGGGCAGCTGCTACAGACAGTGTCTAGTCACATGCAAACCAAGAAAAAGAAATCAAAATTCATAATCACCTATAGTTTAGGCTCTCACGTTGAACCAAACACACATGTTCATTGTGGCTCCTGAAGATTCAGTTCAAAATCGAATTTCATAAAAACAGCAATAGCTAACACTTTCTGAGATTTCAATATGTGCAAAGCACCATTCTAAGTATTTGATATGCAGTATTTCACTTAATACTCAGAAAAGGCTGATAGTTATTATTATCCCTCATTTACAAATGAGGGTATTGAAACGCAAAGCATCTGGGTGATTTGCCCAAGTTGCCCCAGTTGGTAAGTGAGGGAGTGGGGACTCCAACCCTGATCCATCTCACTCCAGAGTTTGTGTACTTGGCTTCTCAGTTGAGGTGCAGACCTACACGGAAATCATACTTAAGAGTGGATGAAGTCTCAAGAAAGACAAGGAAAAGGGTTATGGTGCTGAGGACTGAACTGTGGGACAGGCCCTCAACCCTCCTCTTCTTTCTGCTCAGGTTCTTGCTCCCTAATACTACCTTTTTCTGCCTTATGCCCCATCACTGATTTTTTTTATCCCCATTTGACCTCCTGAGACCCACCTGATCTCCTAGTGGCATCAGGAGCCACTGGTGGCATTAGGAGCCCATGGAGGCCACAGACATGAACTGTCCATCTGGTTAAATCAAAGGCTATTGAGAAACATTGAACTGTCTCATTTCATTCTTAATCCAGGAATTTTAAAAAGTATTAAAGCTGCTCATTTTGGCAAGACTGCTAGAACTCTGTGTCATACAAGATAAACATAAACATGTGTAGACAGCCATACACGTGTCTCTGGTACATGTCATTTTTCCATTGCAAAGTGTAAACATAGTAAGGTTAGAAGAAGCATTGCTTTATGTTCAATTTCATGCTTAGGCAAAAAACAGAAGATAAAACTCTAAATTTAAGAGTGATTTACATAAAGTAGATGTTTGGCAGTTGAAGAGTGTCATTATGATACCTAATGACATTGATCCCTTGGATTAGAAAGGATGAGAGTCCATCTAAAAACAACAGGTTGTTTTTAAGCTGCTACCGCTCTTTCTAAGGCCAGGATAGTTGTACTGCTGCTATTTTAGGGGCATCATATTTCTCCCTTATTGGTTCCAGGCATTTCTCCCAGATCACTGTTGACATCTTCTCTGTGTATCCAGGCTGGAGCTAAGATTTCTTGACTGTAGAATCCTGGGAGAAAAAAAGGAATGAAAAATAACTTAGAAGAATGAATAAGATCAAATCTTTATCGTGGCCTGTAAGTACCTGTATGATATGCCCCTGCCAACCTCCTGACCCAGCTCACTCTAGTTCAGCCAATCTGGATGCTAGTATGCTAAGTATATACGTACCCCAGGGCTTTCGCACATTGAGGCAGATTAAGGATGGCCACATAGTCTTTAAAACTCCTCCCATGGAGAGGGAAAGGTGCGTTCTATGCCCCCTCCCTTTGAATCTGGGAGGACTCTGTCATTGCTTTGACCAGTGGAATATGATGGAAGTGAAACTGTTCCAGATTCGGGGCTCAGGCCTTAAGAAACTGGCAGGTTCCACTTCTCTCTTGGAACACTCACTCTTGGAACCTTGAGTTACACCATGTAAGAAGTCCAGATACACTGAGACCACCATGCTCGAGAGGCCACATACAGACATTCTGGTCAGCTGTCCCAGCTGAATCCAGCCTTCCAGCCATCCCTACCAAGGTACTAAAGTTGGGCGTAAAGCTGTCTTGGACGTCCAGCACAGTGGAGGCTTCCAATGACTCCAGCCCCGGCTGTTATCTTATGCAGCCACACTAAGTGACCTCAAGCAAGAACTGCCCAGCTGAGCCCAGTCGACCCACAGAACTGTGAGAGGTAATTTTAGATTAATATTTTACGTCATTAAGTTATGGGGTTATTTCTTTATGCAGCAATAGATAACCAAAACACACTTGCTTTTCTCCCCACTTGGAATGCTCTTTCTTGGGTTCAACTCAAATATCTCCTCCTCAAAGAGACCTTCCCAGATAACCCTATCTTGAGAAGTAACCTCTCCTGCCACCACCTGGCATCCTCTATCCCTAATTTATCCCTTCCCTGCTTCACTGTGTTTTTCATAGCACTTACAAATGTCTAACATCCTATCATACATGTATATGTTTTTCATCTGCCTTCTCCTGGTAGGATGTAAGCTTTATGAGGGAAGACATTTTTTTCTATCTTGTCTACTGCTGTATCTCCTGCACTTGGATCAGGACCTAGCACATAGTAGGCTTTCAGTAAGTGTTTCTTGCATGAATCACTGAAAGAATGGGTCTTTGTCCCTGTCTGAGCCTGTCCTTTTAGAGCACAATTGGGCAGACCTTGATTTGGTATTGCTCTTAGGGGCAAAACTGAAATATTTTAGTGACAAGTAATCTAGTTCTGTAAGAAAGTAAGTGCCTCCCTTGTATGATGTCAAGAAACCAGGAGGGCCCCCCATCTCAACACATACACCACCAGCTGCCACCAAAATTGCACAGTTGAAGAAAACTACTTTCTTTGTTCACAGTTAAGTTACAAATAAACTTATAAATGCAGAGACAAGCAAAATATACAAAAATTCCTGCTTTCATGGAGCTTACGTGCTAGGAGGGAGGACAGGTAATAAACAAACAATAAAATATATAGAAAAACAATTTATATACCTAAAATAGAATTATAATTAGCGATGTTTGATTTTATATTGCTTTTCACTTACAGTTATAGGCATAATCAAGAAATATAGTAAAGTGCAAAATAAAAAATGGTTTAAAATATGGATTTTCTTAAAATGAAGTTAATTCACATATGCTAAAAATTCATATATTGCTTTGTCTGAAGCTTTTATAAATATTAATTTTTAATTTAACACTCTCAACTCTAATGAGTACATGAGATGATTTTCAAATATATTTTAGACTTAAAATTTAGTTAACCACCAAGTTGCTAAATTATGCAAAAAGCTTTGGCTTTGAAAATCTGTTACTTTTCCCATGTCAAGATTTAATAATTTCTGCAAAGGGTTTGAACTTTTTAACTAGATCTACTAAATCTCTCATTTACATTAAAAGAAATGTATAACACATCTGCTCAGCCACGTTTGGTGAGAAGTATATCTATATTATCAGAAGATCACGAGTGCTGTGGAGAATGGGGGGCATTGGGAGTGTGTATGAGAGAATGGGATCCAATTTCAAATAGAGTAGTCAGGGAGAAAGTGACATTTCAATGAAAAGCTAACTCTCATCTGTAGGGTTTGCATGGTGTAAATATTTCACTATGGTCCATGTCAACCTACCAACTTATCATTGCTGAACAAAGAGTTGGGACAAGAGGAGCATAATCAGTTCCCATGAGCCAGTATGCGTGGGCCCCAGTACAACACTGGAAGGTCAGAGAGGTAATATCCAACACTAGCTGGCAGAGGCCCTATAGGCAATTATAAGAGTGTTGGCTTTTACTCTCGGTGATATGGGGAGCCATTGGAAGGTTTTAGGTAGAGTAGCAACATGATCTGACTTTTGCTTTTAAAGTTATGTTCTACAGAAGTTTGCTCATGAGTAAATAGATACTCTGTGCATGTGTGTGTGTGTGTGCGTGCATGAACGCATGAATGTGTGTATATTTCTATTTCATAGATGTCGTTTCACCCCAGCCACCACTCTGCTCTTTCTATTGGGCAGATACAAAAGAAGAATATACATCTTTTCCTGTTAAGGGCTGATTCTCTTTTGTCATTCAGGCATTTAACCAAGAACCCACTGAAATAAAAATGCCATATATTATCATGACTTTTAAGAATATGTGGCTTGTTCAACTCTAGAGCTTCTCATAAACGTGAAATTCAGCACATGTTGTGAAGCCTTAATTTGTCATCAGAATTAGTTCTGTTACTTCATGTCATTTATTAGTGATGAAAGTATTCTTAGGACTGCTTTGTTCTCCAGCTCGGAAGCTCATAGCAGTCTATACAAACTGATATATGTACATTTGGGAAACATAAGGGTTGTCAGCAGACATTCAGTAATTTTGAAGAGGAGCATTTTGAAACTACGCTTAGACTACCCTGCATTTCTCATTATCACGGTCATCGTATAAACCTACTTTAGGTCAGCATAAGTTAGCTTGCACTCAGTGGCCTGCTTTGGAATTTAAAGCAACCTTTCCTGACAATATCCTGAACAGAATTTTAAAATTGAAGTTATGCATAAAAATGGTATTGGAAGTACTTTAGAAACCTTCTAAGTTAATAGATTAATTTCTAGGGAGTCTAAATAATACAGATCAAAGAAAGAGAGAATACTTGTACAGTGATAGAAGTCCTGAGCATAAACACATAGACCTGAAGATGGAAAAGGTGAGATAGTTGAAAATAATGTCAAGAAGGAGAAAGAAGTAAATACTTATAAATTTCGCAGAATCCATGCAGTATTATACAATACATCTTAAAGAACGTCTCTCCTAGCTATGAAACAAATCGTCTTTGTCCCAGTAGTCTTTTGCTAATATCTTCCAGCAGCTCCATGATATGTTAGCATTATCATATCAAAGTTCCTCTCAGTCTTGAAAAATATATGTTATCAGGTGTATTTTGGGGGAAGGCCAGAAGATAAAAAGACCCATCCATCTGCAATAATACAGAGATTGGGATCATAGGCTTAGAATCCAGAGGGCCTGGATTTGAATTTCTGACCCACTACTTACTGACTGTGTGATTGGAGGTAAGTTTCTTAAACTCTCTGTGCCTCTGTTTCTTAATCTAAAAAATGAAAATAATAATAACACCTTCCTCGCAGGGTTATTGAGAGAGGTAAATGAATTAAATTTGTAAAATCCTTGAAAGAGCCCCTGGTACACAGCAAATAATCAGAAAGTGTTAGCCATGATAATAATGATGATGATGATGATGATGATGATGATGGTGGTGGTGGTGGTGGTAGTGATGATGGTAATTATGATTCTTGCCGTTCACAATTCTTATTTCTCTTACCCACTGTCTTCTTTCTCATGACTTATTTTTTGCAATGGTGGTGTTTTTTTTAAGAATATGAGTGTCAATCAAAAGTACCCTTTAAATGAATCTCTTTGAAAACTCTTTCCTCCTGAAAATAATTGTTCCAAATAAGCAGTTGCCTCTGGGGTATCCCTTTCATTTCAGTCCAGTTGGTAAAGTCTGAATTCTCTTAAAGTCTCTCCAGCGTGTCTCCCATATGAAATTCACAAGTTACCTCTTTGCCAGACTTGCCTCTTCCTTTATCTGAATCTCACTCCATATGAGTCCTGCCATATCGTTTCTCTGCTAGACCCCAGAATGTTCTTCTAATTGGGATCTGCCCAGCACCTTTGTCACTGCCTGTACAAGTGACTCTCTCTTAAATCAACACAATTTCACCACGAGGGGTTAAAGTTCATAGCAGCAAAGCTCCTTTTGGGGCGAAGGAAACCTTTCTATTTATGCATAAAGCTTCCTTTGATTTATTTTAAAGAGGAGTTCTTATTTCAAAGTATTGAATTTCTTTGGGGGGAATCTTCTGACTCATCTAAGTGAATTATCATTTTGGTTTGTACCTTTAGAGAAAGTAAACATTTCCCCCGAACAATTTATGAAGTGAAAAGTTGGTATATGTACAGGCATTAATGCGAGGCTGACGGTGGAACTGAGTTGTTCAACGGAGAGTAGAATATATGTTGTGTTGGATACATTCAAGGATATGAATTTCCGTCTTGCAAGGACATCTCTGTAGAGAAAGGCAGACGAACTCTGGAGTCACAGACCTCTGTTAAAGTCCTGGGCTTTCAGTAAATTCATTGTGGATCTTGGGCATATAATTCACTGCTTCTTAGAAACCTCAATTCCTCGTCTGTAAAGTGGAACTGTTAGTTTCCACCTGCCAGTGTTGTCATGAAAATTAAATATGATAATATATAAAATGACTTTATAAATATCAGCTACTTTCACTTTTGTTTTTTGTGATATGTGGTAGAAAAACCCTTTAAGAGGGAATTTTTTTGATAATTTGCTTTTTAGATACAATTTTTCCAGACTTAAATCATCACGTCTTCAGATTTCAAAATAGTAGTCTGAGAATCCAACGATGATAATAATTGACATCTGAGGAAACATCCATTTTGAGAAAAATCATTTATTTTAGAAGTTCTAATCTCTCTCTCTCTCTTTCCTTCTCCCTCTCTCTCTCCTTTTATATTGTACCATGTCTGTACGCAGGTTACAAAGAGCTTTTTCATCTTCTCATTACTCTATATAGTTTAGGGACATCAAAGGCATTCGGATAATATCTTTGAAAGACTGCGACACACCTGTCGTCCGGCACCTGTGACCCCAGGGAGCTGCAGCTGGGCTGGGAGAGTGTGCAGTTGTTGGGGATTAGCTGAGCTGCTCTCTGAGGCTGGAGGTCAGGGTCCAGTCCTGAAGGTTCAGAGAGGCCTTCATAGAGAAGGTGACTGGATGAGCACCTTCCCTTACAAGGAGGTGCGGGGTGAGCAGTTGGAGACTGACTTTTCTGCTGGCAAATCCCAGCATGCCGAGTGATGCTGTAAGGGAAGAAAGCTTTGCTCCTGCTGCTGCAAAGTTATCTGTGGGCTCACACAGTGGAATTCCCCTAGAGAGCCCCAAGAGCTCCCCTCCATAGGAGCCTCAAGATGTGTTTGTAAAGGGGCTTTGTGGCATTTATTGAAATAATAACAATAACATCCTTCTAAGCACTTTACATACATTATTTCATTTAATCCTCGCCTCAGCTCTGGAGGTGGGTATTATTACTCACATTTTATAGTTGATGAAAGCATCAGAGACATAAAGTGTCTTACCTAAGAGCATAGAATTTGTCTGTTTATTGAACCAATTAAATAACAGTTGGCAATACCTTTTGTGGAAAGAAAAGTGTAGGGACAGTAGTGATAACATTAGTCAGTATCGGGACCAGCCCTGTGGCCAAGTGGTTAAGTTCATGCGCTCCACTTCAGTGGCCCAGGGTTTCACTGGTTTGGATCCTGGGTGCGGACCTAACACCGCTTGTCAGGCCAAGCTGAGGCAGTGTCCCACATAGCAGAACCAGAAGGACCTACAACTAGAATATACAATTATGTACTATGAGGCTTTGGGGAGAAAGAGTAGAAGGAAAAAAAGAAGAGATTGGCAATAGATCTTAGCTCAGGACCAATATTTAAAAAAAAAACTATTAGTATTTACACATTTACTATATGCAAGGCATTCTGTTAAGATATGTCTATGCATCATCTCACTGATTGCTGACAATGACATCATGACATTGGTTCTATTTGCATCCACATTAGACAGATAGTTGAAGTCATTTGCCTGAGTTCACATGGTTACCTAGTGGTGTGTGGAACATCTCAAACAGTGCTCTCACCTTTAATCGCTTGTATGTTGGGGCAAAAATGGATCGTTTTCAAGTGATTTTTGGTGTTTGAATATTCTAAAATAAGGGTTTGCAATGATTATGGCTAAGCCAACTGTCTCTTTTTGCTAAGGTTATTGTGTTTGGTTTTATTTCTTTACTGCCCTACAATTCAATCACTAGAAATCACTTTACTTCTCGCTATGATTTATGTTTTAACTCACAACACTTCTGACATCAAATGTGTGAGTTTTTTTCCACACTAGCCAATTCTTTAACTCTCTGGACACCAACAGGGTGTCCTACAATTCAATTCAATTCTGACTCTAACTACCCGGAGTTAGCGTAATCCCCACAATTTAAGGGCTCAGTCCCACAAAACTGCCTCCACTTCAGAGGCCAGTCGCAAGTCTCAGGCCTCCCATACTCCTGCCTGACCGTGGTTCCCATGACGCCTTCCTCAGGTACGATAATTTGCTGGAGTGGCTCACAGAACTCAGAGAAAATAGTTTACTTACTACCACTAGTTTGTTACAAGGGATACAGAAAACAGCCAGATAAAGAGGTACACTGGGAGAGGTCCAGAAGGGTCCTGAGCACAGGAGCTTCTGTCCCTGTGGAGTTTGGGGTGCACCACCCTCCCAGTACATGGATGCATTCTTGTTCACCAACATTGAAGCTCTCTGAACTCCCTTGTTTAGGGGTTTTTGTGGAGGGTTCATTATGTAGGTGTGATGATTAAATCATTGGCCATTGGTGATTAAATCAAGCTCCAGCCCCTCTCCCCTCCTCAGAGGTCCAGGAGTACATCTGAAAGTTCAAACTTCTAATCACATGGTTGGTTCTCTGGCAACCAGCCCCCATCCTGAGGCTACCTAGGGGCCCACCAAGAGTCACCTCCTTAGCATAAACTCAGGTATGGTTGAAAGGGGCTTGTGATGAATAACAGAAGATACTCCTCTCAGCCATATTACTCAGGAAATTCCAAAGGTCTTAGAAGCTCTTTGGTCAGCAACTGGGGACAAAGACCAAATATATATTATCATACTTCTGTAGTAAAATTTTCCAAACCATAACTCATCTATATAAGCATGCAATTTTACAACTCTTTAATAATGGCTATTTTAACAAGCACTTTATATTTTCATCTATGAAAAACCACATTAGATTTATTAATTAAACTAGAATATTGAGCTGGGAAAACTACCTTCTGTGTAAATTATTTATGGAAGATTTTATGAAGTCTTTTAGTGAGACTAAAAGTGATTTTTTTCTCTAATTTAAGATTACATGTAAGCTAATGTAGCTAGCAGAGCATGTTAAAAATGCATGGAAGAGAATATTTCAATATTTAGACTCATTTAAGATTCGTTGGAATTGGGAAATAGTATGGATTTTAACTCCAAAGTCCTTTCCCAAATAACTGAAAACATATAAGAGAAGGGTCTTTTTTTTAAGGTCCTTGAAGACATTTTTAAGATGGCAGATTCACTCTTTCTCCTGGCACACGACTTTATATGAACGTTAATAGGATTTTAAAATTATGACCTATGATGTAAAAATAGCTTTGCCTTGTAGGCCTTAGATTTGATTACAAACCTTCTCTCAACTTTCCCCTTTCTGTGTATTAACCTGTCTGAGGATGTTTGTAGCAGCTATTGCTGTATTTTCCATTTCCTTTCCAAGTCTTTGGTGAGAATCATGGAGAAGAAGATTGAGACCTCCCCACTAATATTCCCCAAAGAAAACACCCTTATTGTCAAATGAAGTCCCTTTGTGCTGGTTCTACAAGTTTTTCCTGAGGTTTGGGCCACCCCAGAGCCCTGGGATTGAGATTCTTTAGACATTGTGACAGTCTGCCGTGCCCGTTCCAGTGAATGGCTATTGTGGTGGAGTCCCCCAGGAAGCAGATTCTGAGAGGAAGATTAGCATGCAGGGGAGTTATTAGGGGGAGCTCTGGGGATCAACAGCTGTGGATAGGAGGAGAAAGACACAGGAGCCGACAGAGAGAGAAGTCAACCTGCGATGTAGTTTCAGTGGAAACCTCAGCCAACCCTACTAGGAATTCTGAAAGGAATTCTGAACCCTTCAGAGCTGTCCTGAGTAGGGCAGAAGGACAGACCATTTTACTCTCACATCAGTCAGTAATCGGAAATGGGCCGCCCAGAGAAGGTGGCATTACCTTGGGCAAAGTGGTTTTTCTGCAGCGGGGGCCATCTCTAAAGGGAACAAAGAACCAAGGGCTGCCTGCCAGGAACACTCCTAGCTGCTGAAGAAATAAGTCCCTTGTTTCTGAATGGAGATCTGGGCAAACTTATCTCAGTGTCCAGCACACTGACCGCTTGGGTAGTCGACTCTTCTCTTTAGTAATACTACACAAAGCTTTACTTACTGGGGCTTTTGTAGATCTTTCCAACTGGCTAATAGAATGACTCTGGACAGAGAAGCCTAGGGGTGTCTGGAGTGAGACAGAAGCAGTCATGAATCCTGCTGACCACACTTTCCATAGCTCCCTTTACCAAAGACTTGGGGTTTCATCAAGGGGCTTTGCAATACACAGCCGTGTAGCCGAGTGACACCCTGAAGCCAGCCATGTGCCATGTTATAATTATGGTGCTGTAATTCTCTGTTTCCATGGACCTACCTCTCTAACTAGACTTCAGAGTTCCTTGAACCTGGGACTGTGTCTTATTTCATTTCTGTATCTTTAGAGTGTTACATGGTGCCTTTCTCATACCTTGTGGTTAATACATTTTTACTGAATAAAGAAGAAATAGTCCAAGTGTTAGTGGCACTTAAAAATATGATGCCTAGAGATTTTCCCTGGGCCTATCCAAGCCTATCAATAAGACAATTTTGATTCACTTCAAATGTTAGTTCTAATTTGATAGTTCGTCTGATGCTTTGCCTCTCTGCCTAGGGCTTTTAAAGTCAGAATTACGTTTAAGCAGATAGAGTGGAATGGTGATGAGATGAGCCATGTTGGTGCCTATTGTCACCTGTGCACCCGTGACCATCCAGATCTTGGATCTCCTGCTGCATTAGAGGTGACATGAGCTGGGGAACTAGCTTGACTTTAAGCACACCTGAATTTGCACACCCCTCATTAGCTGTGTAATCCTGGGAAAGTTGTTTATCCTAAGACTCACTCTCCTCATCTGTATTATGGATTAATACACAAATGTTCATGCAGCATTATTCTAATAGCCAAAAAGTGAAAACAACTCAAATGTCCATCAGTGGATGAGTGGATAAACAAAATGAGGTCTATCCATACAAGCCAGCCTTGGTGGTCTAGTGGTTAAGGTTTGGCACTCTCACCACCATAGCCTGGGTTCGTTTCCCCATCAGGGAACCACACCACCCATCTGTCGGTTGTCATACTGTGGTGGCTGCATGTTGCTGCGATGCAGAAAGTGATGCCACCAATATTTCAGATATCAGCAGGGTCACCACCCATGGTGGACAGGTTTCAGTGGAGCTTCCAGGCCAGGGCAGATTAGAAAGAATCTGGCTACCCACTTCCAAAATAATTGGCCGTGAAAACTCTATGAATAGCAGTGGAGCATTGTCTGATAGAGCACAGGAAAGTGAGAGGATGGCGCAAAAAGACTGGGCAGGGTTCCGCTCTGCTGTACACAGGGTCACTAGGAGTCAGAATTGACTCGATGGCACTAACAACAACTATGCATACAATAGAATATTATTCAGCCTTAAAAAGGAATGAAACTCTGATACATGCTACAACATGGATGAACCTAGAAAATATGCTAAGTGAAATAATAAGACACAAAATCCACTTATCTGAGGTACCCGGAATAGGCAAATTCACAGAGACAAAAAGTAGAATAGAGGTTACCAGGGGCTAGTGGAAGGGGGAAATGAAGAGTTAGTGTTTAATGAGTACGAAGTTTCTATTTGGGATGATGAAAAAGTTCTGAAAATGAATGGTAGTGATGGTTGCACAACATTGTGAATGTACTTGATGGCACTGAATTGTATGCTTAAAGATGGTTAAAATGGTAATTTTATGTTTTGTATATTTTACCAACATCAAAAAGGATTAATTTTATGGTATGTGAATTATATCATGATAAAGCTGTTATTTAAAAATTGGGTTAATAACAGTACCTATCCCACAAAATATTTGTGAAGATTAAGAATGATATATGAGAAGTACCATGCACATGGTAAGTACTTACTCAAAGGTAGTTGTTGCTAGGTGTGGCCTAGAAATTAAGCAATTGCCTTATGCAAAGGACCCCATAATTCTAAAAGGCACTGATGCTTAAGGACTGGGATGTGCAGCTCTTTCTCTGGTCTTAAGATGGGTGCAGGAATCTCCTCTAATAATAATCCATATGTACACTTGAGTGAGAGCTATCCTTTCCCAGAGCATTTATGTTTCTCCTCTGGCCCTTGCTCCACGCTAACAGAAGAGGACCACCTGTTTTACTCTGCTCCCTTCCTTCTCACTAGCCTGAGCCTCCCTGTGGTCAATGGTAAGTATTGTCAAGCCTGAATTGGTGGTGTTTCAGTTAATCACCGTGGGACAGTGACTTGACTTCACAAATGAAGAACTCATCATGAACACCTTCCAATTATGTGATTAAGGCATAGCTACCCTCTTGGCATCATTACTATGTGTTATGAATCTCCTCTGGCCTCTAAACATGGTTTCAGAAGAACACAGCACCAGATTTTTATTTATGGGTAGTTGTAGATTGTTTGTTCTCATTGCTATATGGTATTCCATTGTGGGAATATAACTCAATTTATTTATCCTTACTACTCTTAATGGACACTTAACATTCTTGTGTATATGTTTGGAGGACATTTTCTTAGGCATCTACATAGAAGTGAGTCATAAGCTATGTGCATATGCAGCTTTAATAGATACTGCCAAACAGTTTTCCAAAGTGGTTGTACCACATTACACAACCATTAGCAGAATATGAGAGTTCTGGCTGCTCCTTAATCTCAGCAAAACTTGGTATTATCATCAAACTTTCTCAACTTCAAATTCCTGGACTCTTGGGGAAGGGCCCAAGATAAGCTTCAGGTACACTCCCTGGTTTTATATACAGAATTGTCTGTGTGTGTCTACTTTACTGGAGAGATTCCATGGCTTTCAACAGATTTCCAGAGGGGCCCTTGTCCCAGAGAAGAGCAAGAACCACTGCTTCAAGTTTTTAGCTCTCTTATAATCCCTAACATTGTGATGGTACAGCCTTTTATTTGAGCCAAGATTCCTCTTAAAAAGCTAAAGCTGCTGGGTAGCTGTCTCCTTTTTGAAAAGTGCATTCATTATTCAAGGCCAGGGAATTCTGGAATTTTGCTGGTGATGGTGCATGTTGGGTAATATGTTGGAGATGTTCAAAATTACATGCCCTAAATACAGGGATTATATTTATCAGGAAATTTTAGATGTTTGTGCTATTTGATCAAATAAACACTTATGTGTCTACAAATTGAAAGGGTGAAAAAATTGGCACCGGAAAACATTTTAGCTTTGGGTGTTATTCTGCTTTGGAAACAATTTCTCGGCATCAATGGTGAATCCTGATGGTTTCAATGGGGTATGGCTGGAAATGGCTGATATAAGCAGCAGAACTATAGGGACACAAAACCCTGCATCCTTCTCAACACACGCTTATTTGGAGTAAATGTCTAGGCTAAATCTGGAGACTCTCCCATGTGGAACTCAGGCCCGTCTCCATTGAGAGATGTATTTACAATAGATTATGAAGGTAAAGAGGACAAAGACATCGATTAGGCCTTTTGTGGAAAGAGCTGCAGTTTTCACCTTCCTAGTTTTTAACACTTACTTTAACTTTTTCAGAAGAAATTAGTTTTGATTGTGTTTAGAAAGCATTCAGTCAGACATCTGCCTTGGACCCTGAAGAATTCTTCTTCTTATTTTAATACTATTTGTCTTAGTCTGTTTGGGTGGCTATAACAGAAGATCATAGACTGGGTGGCTTATAAAGAACAGAAATTTATTTCTCACAGTTCTGGAGGCTGGGAAGTCCAAGATCAAGGTGCTGACGGATTTGGTGTCTGGTGAGGGCCCACTTCCTAGTTCATAGATGATCATCTTCTTGCTGTGTCTTCACATGGTGGAGGGACCAGGGAGCTCTCTGGGGTCTCTTTTATAAGGCATTAATCCCATTCATGAGGGTGAAGCCTAACCACCTCCAAAAGGCCCCACCTCTGAATACCATCACACTGGGGGTTAGGTTTCAACACATGAATTTTGAGGGGACGCAAACATTCAGTCTGTAGCACTATTCGTCCGTCTAGCCATCCATCTAACCATCCAATGCTTGTCAAACACCAGTTGAATATATAACACTCTGAAGCATTGTGAGAGGGTGCAGATGGTTACTTCCTTTCCTGAAGTTACTGGAGAGAGAAGAGAGCCATGTGGGATACCTGGAGAATAATATCAAGATACCATGGGCAAGTACAGGCTAATATGGTAGGGACTCAAAATGGAGTGAATTTTATGTTAGAGCACTGATTAGGGTTGAGGTGAATTTTGGAAGGCTTCTTGAAGAAAGTGAGTCTTGAGCTGGGCATTAAATGTAGTTTAAGCTTCGCACTGATGGAGATCAGAAGACAAAGAGCCTTTGAGGGAAGATGTGATGATAATACAGTGGTGGGGGTGGCCTGCTAAGATCAGGGAAACTGCAGAGGCCATCTCCTCGGCAGCCACCTTCTTCTGGCATCTATGAACCTGGATTTGTTCCAGTGAGCAAAGGGACATCCCTGTAGAAGAGGTAGGATGAAGCTGGTTTCCTTCCTGTTCCTTGTCCAATCCATTCATCCTCCCGTCTCAGGATGCTTGCTGAGGCCTGCCTGAAGGCTCTTCCTCCCACATAGTCACATGGTTCCCTCTCACTCCTCTCTCTCTCTTTTTTTTTTGGTGAGGAAGATTGGCCCTGAGCTAACATCTGTTGCCAATCTTTTTTTTCCTTCCCAAAGCCCCAGTACATAGTTGTATATCCTAGTTGTAAGTCATTCTAGTTCTTCTATGTGGGATGCTGCCACAGCATGGCTTGATGAGTGGTGCATAGGTCCACATCCAGGATCTGAACTGGTGAACCCCAGGCCACTGAAGCAGAGTGCGTGAACTTAACCACTTGGCTGTGGGGCCAGCCCCTTTCTCCTCTTTCATTTTTTCACTCAAATGTCACCTTCTCAGTGATACCTTCCCTGACCAGCTTATTTAAAAGCACAATCAAACCCAAACCTCCGACACTTCCTCTTTCTCTCTGCGAGTCTCTTTTTCTCCATAGCACTCATCACCTTTAATGTACTTCATGATTTCCTATTGATTTTGTGTAGTATCTGTTTTGTTAGTTTCTTTTGTTTAAATCTATTAGAATGTAAGTCCCCAGAGAACAGAGACTTTTGTCTGTTGTTGCTCACTACTGTGCCCCCAGAGTCCGGAGCAGTGACAAGCACATAGGAGGAAATATTTGTCAGATGGATGAGTGAATGAACTTACGTGGCAGCTCAAGAAATATTTGTTGAAGGAATGAGTGAATGAACTTTCATGGCAGCCATTTGAGGATAGGCTGGACCGGTCCTTGCCTGGGAACAGCAAGGACAGCCACAGAAAACATCTGGCTGGTCACTGAACCTGTCATTAGCTTCTACCTGGTTTGTAAGAATCTCAGGTGGTTACTGGATCTCAATGCCTTCCAGAGACCTTCTGTAAACCAACTGAGCATTGGCTCATAGAGCAGAGACCTAAGGAAGAGCTTGAGCTCTGAGTACACAAACTTGAGATTAAATTCTGTTCCCACTGCATTCAAGCTGTGTCACCTTGAACAACTTATACAACCTCTCTGTGCTTCAGAACTCATCTGTAAAATGAGGCATACAATTAGCAGTTTACTCCCTGGGCTGTTGTGAGAATTAAATTAAATAATTTAATTAAAACTGTTAGCCCAGTGTCTGACAAATTGTGTTCAATAATTTTAATTATAACTAAGAGGCTGGGAATCTTCATGATCAAGAGCATTAGCCTTTGGATGTCTGAATTTAAATCCTGCTGCTACTTATTAGTTGTGAGGCTTGGAGCACATGATAATTACTTCATCTCTTTATGCCTCAGTTTCTCCATCTGAAAGGACAATATTGTGCCTATCCCATAGGGTCATTGTGAAGATTAATGTATCAATACATGTAAAGTGCACAGAAAAAGGCCTGAACACAGTAAACACTCGGTGGTAGTTGTTGCTATTGTTTGTTATTATTATTCCTGCTGGGCTTTGCCTAATTTCTCAGCCACTACCACCCCCATCTGCCCCATGTCTCCCTACATGGACAGTTCCAGGCCTTTCATGTACTAGTGTGCTGTTGGCTGGTTCTAGAAACATTGCCATGGTCTGCCCCTCCCTCCAGTTTCACCCATGTGATGATGCAATCAGAAGACAGTGTTGAAGCCAGCTCCGGGTGCTTAGAAATGTGAACACATCAACAGGGAAAGAAAGCCATCTGCCTAAGTAGAGCTTGCAGCACTTCCTTCCCTTCTTTCCCACGGGGAAGATTAAAGTTCTTTCCTTCCAAACTGGAAATGTTGATCAAAAGAACAGCTTGGCCCTCCAGATTTGTTTATGGCCCAAGCATGGTCCTTGCCGATAGCTGTAAAAATGATTGTGCTCTAGTGAGCTGGGTGGCGCACTCCAGCTCCCCATGGTGAGGAAGTCAAGATTCCCGTGAATAGCAGAGGAGACACTCTGGGAGGAAAAGGTCACTCCTGAGGAGCTGGATCTAAGAAGGACGAGGCGACTTGTTCCTACTGGCAGAGTCTGGGGTCAGCAATGGGAATAAGGTGGCAAAGGGGCTTCCCAGATGGGACAGAAATCGGAGTGTGGGATCTTTGCCTCCAGAGAACAAGGGTCAGGAGAAGAGCAGGACATCTGGAGCATTGAAGTTGACGTTAGTGATGTGTTGTTGCCAAGCCAGCCTGTTTCTGAGAGCCGCTCACCCACTCTTTAGGTGAGGAATCCAGAAGGCAGATTTCAGATGTTTTTACTGAGCCCACCGAGGCTCACAGGCTACAAAATAAGGCCACGTGATGATCAAGTTGGTTGCCAGTTTTCAGCAAGCCTGCTTTAAAATGTCAAACATAAATCTTCATGCCAGGAATTCTGACTCTGGGAATTTATCCAAAGAAGATTAATCAAAAATGAGAACATAGATTTATGGGTAAGAAGTGGTTGTATAAATGACAGGGCATTCATCAAAATTACAGAACTGTCAGCAACATCCATTTCGTGAGTACATCCTTTTTGCTATGTATAATCTCAGTTAATTCCTTCAACACCCCTGTGAGATGGGTACTATTATTCCATATCTAAAGACAAGGGAACACAAATGTTGAGCAACTTGCCTGTAGTCACACAACTATCAAGTTTCAGAATCTGTTTGAATCAGTCCTATTGGCTTCTTAAAAGCCAACCTGTATCCCTTCTCCTGTGGTTCTATTCCAGCCCTTCTCAAACTTTTACGTTCTTAAAAATTATTGAGAACCTCAAGCAGCTTTTGCTCAAGTGACTCTATCTATATTTACCATATTAGGAATGGAAACTGAGAATTTTTACAATATCTATTAATTCACCTAAAATAACAATAATAACTCTATCACAAGTTAACATTTTTATGAAAAAAATAGTTTCTAAAACCAAAAAAAAAAAGAATGAGGGGCATTGATTTACACTTTTGCACCTCTCTCTCACATCTAGCTTGCTAGAAGACAGCTGGATTCTCATGTCTGCATTGGCATTCAATCCTTTGCAATCTGTTGTCTGGGTTGAAGTATGTGAAGGAAATCTTTCCTCGTGTGTGGTTGGAAAAGGGAGACCCTCAACAGACTCCCTGAATGTGTTCTAGGGACCCTGAGGGGTCCTTGGACCACAGTTTGAGAACTGCTGGTCTCTGCATATTATGAAATATTATGTAATAAGCAAGAAAAGTATGTTTAACGAGTCAATGAATGACGTGGGAAATGTTTAGGATACAACATTGACTGAAAACTAGCAGGACAAGAGTTGTATGTACAACAGGACCTCAACTGTAAAATGTATAAAATAATGAAAAGATGAAAGAAACATGCTGAAATGTTGATAGCCATGATAGATTTCAGCTTGGTGGGACTTTGAATGCTTACTGTTTCTTTATAGTTTTCTTTGTCATCTAAAATTTGTATGTGGATAAAACATACACACACATATGTATATGTGTATACGTGTGATGTGTCACACATCATCTATATATAAAACATTTACATCACAGGAGCTTCGCCTTCTCCCCACTAGTGGGGAGGTATGCCTTTCAGCCCTATCTTACCTCTCCACACTTGCTCACCCTCCCTGAAATGACCCCTAAAGAGCTTGGGGCTGCTTTGGACTCCTCTGTACCATCTGTTTGCCTGTAGGTTCCCTCCACTGTTTCTTCCAGAGAGCCCATAGGATAATATACCTTGCTCCCAGATCCCAGAATCCCTACAGTGGTGTCCCTTCCTCATGGCACTTGCTACAGATGCTTACTTAATTTGTATCACAGGAATTTTGATATTAGTCACCAGTATATATTTATTGACTAATGGATGGTTCTAGATGATTTTCAAGATATTCCTCATCCTCCTCCTCTCTGTCTCCCTCTCACACACACACACACTTGTGACCTTCACAGCTTCTGTAAATAAAATTGAATTTCCAGTAGTTTCCACTTATGGGCTGTGAGATCCCAAACTACTCATTTAAACTTATCTGAACTTTCTTTTCTTTACCTATAAAAGGAAGAAATAACTTGCTGGGTCTACCTCACAGAGCTGTGTCGTGAGGATAAATCAAAAATGCTGTCTGTAATTAGACTTTGTAACTCGAGAGCTCCTTTAGCTGGGGGCTTACTCCGATGTCTTCTCATGATCTCTTCAGAAAGACAGCCTACCTGGACGATGTTCTCAAGTGAAATAGTCACTGCAGTGGCCAAATCTGAGGCAGAAAACTCTTGCAGTGCCTTTGGTCATATAAAATAAATTTAGACATTTCCTCCCTCCCCTACCTATTCCCTGAAGCTTGAAGATTTGAGATTTTTATGGGTCTAATAATAGCTCGTTCCTGGGTTTATCAGAATCTTTCCCTAATCTTGTAGAAGAATAATGGCTTTTGTAAATTTAGCTAAGCTGTTACCTACATGGAGGTAACACACTGAGGGCTATTAGTAAATGAGTACATAAAAGGGTAAAGTGTTTTCTTCTTCATCATCATGGTGCCCTTTACATAGTGTTTGGTTTCCGTTTACTCACACAAAGCTCTTTTTGGTGGTCACTTCTCGCTCTGGTTTTGGTTTTGGAGACACCTCCTTTCGAAGAGCATTCCTGAATCAGGAGGGCTTTAGCAGCTGCTCTCTGACACTATTGCATTGCTGAGATGATTGCTGCTTGTACGGTCCCCACTGTGTTTGGGACCCCATTGAATGAGAATCCCTATCCTTCAGCTGGGGTGACATTTCAACTGGGCTACTGAGCTGCGATCTGTCAAACGGAGTCTTGGAAGGAGGACCCCCCTCCACACCCATCACATCCTTTCCATATGACACATACTGAGCAAAGACCGCAAAAACCTTATCTTTGGGAAACAAGGGAGGGGTGGTGGAGAGGTGCCCATCTCAAATGTGTCCGCGAGGGGAAGGTTAACTTGGAAGGAGGTAGACATTACTGTTGTTGGGTGGGGCTCCCTATGCAGGTCATGGTTTGCCAGGTAACGCTGTCTTCACTCAAAAGCTGTTCTTCACCTTTTCCCAGGCCAAACTGCATGAGTCAGACTGGAGTTCTCAGTTTCTGAGGCAATTGTCTTTATGTTGCCAGGAGCTGCCGTGGCTATTGGTGCAGACCCTGGCAGTGATAGGGCAGAGACCAATTAACCAAATCTGCTGGGCTCCATACTCTTCTTCAAGTTATCTGCTGGTGATTTCTGGAAGAGCCAAAGTGTTTGTGAAAACAAACCCTGAATAACTAAATTGTTTGTTGAGTTTTTAACTAATTTCTTCTCTTCCATCTCAGTCTTAAGGGTTTTTTCAAAGGAAAATGTGCTGTTCTTCCCATTTAAGGGGTGGCTATTCAACCTGATTGTAGTTTTATCTCTTTCTGATCCCCTTTCCCTGTGGGCACAATGCCACATTGAGGAGTCCAGGGACATGTCTACATATGCCAGTCTTGGATACACTCTGCTGTTGGTAGGTAGCCTGACTTGGTTCTTCACTATTATAGTTCCATCCTTCATCCTCTTTGTATAAGTGCATCTGGGTGTGTGATGGGAAGGGGAGCAGGGGTTGGCACTACTCTGCTGGTGGGGATCTGCAGAGGCAGGAGTCGGTCTGGGCTCAATGAGAGACTTAAAAACAAGGAAGTTAATAATAGCATAGGAAACCTACCATAGACTGAATGTTTATGTCTCCCCAAAATTCATGTGTTGAAATCCTAACCCTCAGTGTGATGGTATTACGAGGTGGGGCTTTGGGGAGGTGATTATGTCATAACAGCAGAGCCCTAATGAATGAGATCAGTGCCCTTATAAAGGAGACTCCAGAGAGCTTCCTTGTCTCTTCTTCCATGTGAGGACACAGCAAGAAGATGGAGACTCCAGAGAGCTTCCTTGTCTCTTCTTCCATGTGAGGACACAGCAAGAAGATGGCCGTCTGTGAACCAGGAAGCAGACACTCACCAGACACCAAATCTGTTGGCCCCTTGATCTTGGACTTCCCAGCTTCCAGAACTGTGCGAAATAAATGTCTGTTGTTTATAAGCCACCTAGTGTATGGTATTTTGTAATAGCAGCCCAAATGGACTAAGATAAAACCTAAGTACAAAAGATCATTTTAGAAATCAGGACATTGTGTGTCAAATAAATAACAAGTTCAAGGTCAAACAACTGAGATGATAGCAAACAATTATTGTGAACTTTCTATGTGCCAGCAATCTATGCCAACAGGTCCTAGGCGTGCAAAGATTATAATCACAACAGTAGCAGCTGAAGTAACAATAACAACAACATTTACTGAGAACTTACAACATGGCAGCCACTGTTCAAATTGACTTACATAGATCAACTCACTTCATCTTCCCAGTGCATCTATTTGGTAGGTATTGTCATTCCATCTTACGCATGAGTAAACTAAGGCACAGAGGAGTTAAGCAACTTAACACAGCTAGTGAGAGGCAGAGCCATGACTTGACCCAGATAGGCAGGCTCTAGAGCCCATGCTCTTGCATCTTAGAGCCCAAGAGGTAACACAGAATGGTAAATGCATGGAACTGGTGCAGTGGAGTTAGTGGCAGGTGGAAGTTGAATGGAGAGCTTTAGAACACTGAGAAGGCCACCCAACCAAGCTGTTTATGGTAATCTGGGCATACTTCCTGGAGGAAGATGATGAGGCCAAGAGATATTGAGTTACAAAGACCCAGGGAGATTAAGAAACTCACTTTCTCTGTGTTAGTCAGCTTGGGAGAGGCAGAGATGGAATCAGGATACACATGTCTTTTGTGGAGAATAATCCCATGGATTAATCCACAGGTTTCTACGGAGTACTATGTGCTGAACTCTGATAGAGGCATAAGTAGGGGTTTTAAAAATCAGCATGCAAATTGTATCTTGTGGCATGTAAATTATATCTCAATAAAGGTTTTTTTTTTTTTTTCTAAAAAAAAGCTAGAATACTCCTAGCAGCCGGAAGTTGCTTCTAAATACCATTCTTTTGATAAAAGGAGTGAAGACTCCCTGGAGAAATGGCAGATCCTGTGGCTAGGGGAGTGACAATAGAAGATGAGCCTGGTTTCTAGTGCCAGAAATGAAGAAAGCGCTCAAGAAACAAAAGGATGGGAGCATGCCCAAAGGACACAGAAGCCAACCTGAAGGAGCTCCCAATGGCCACAGGTGGAACAATTTAAGCAGCAAAATAAATAATTAGTATTGGATTATGACACAAAGTATAAAGTATATATATATGACTCTATGCTGATATAGATAAACAACTGAATAAGTAACAGGGGGGGGAAAAGGCAAATCTTCCTTAGAGAAGAAGTTAAAAGTTTTATGTAGATACTCTCCTTCCAGGAAGTAGAGTTTAATTCCTCCCATCTACTCTTGAAGGTGGACTGAATTTAGTGGCTCTCTTCCAAAGAACAGAGCATGGAAAGAGAAAGATAGTAACTTTCCAGTGTAGAAAGCTGGCAGATACCACCTTAACCAAGAGATCAAGGTTAACATCACCAACGATAAGTTATGTGGCTATCACATGCCCTCTGAGGTGATGTGATGAAAACGGCACTTCACCTCTGTTGTATTCCTCCCCAAAACTCACAACCCCCATCTAAAAAAAAAAATCCAGACAGATCCAAATTGAGAGACATTCTACAAAATACCTGACCAATATTGTTCAAAACTGTCACGGTCATGAAAAACAAGGAAAGACTGAGCAACTGTCACAGATCAGAGGAGACCAAGGAGACTTGATGACTAGATGTAATGTGGTATCCTGCATGGGATCCTGGAACAGAAAAAGTACATTAGTCGACATAATGCCCGAAGTTTTGTAGATAGTGATGTACCAGTCTCCTGGTTTTGATAAATGTACCACGATAATGTATGATGCTGACATTAGGGAAAATTAGTTGAGAGGTATATGGACATTTTCTGTACTATATCTGCAAACTTATCTGTCAATCTATTATTCTAAAATCAAAACTGTATTTAAAGCATAAAAGTCCATAAGCACTGGTCAGGACATGGAACAAGTAGGACTCTCATACATTGCTGGTGATAATGTGAAGTGGTACAACCTCTTTGGGAAAATGTTTAACTTAAAAAGTTAAACATACACCCACCATACAGCTCTGCTATTTCACTCCTAGTCATTTACCCAAGAGAAAGAAAAATATCTGTACACAAAAAGACTTGCCCAGGAGCATTCATAGCAGCTTTATTCACAGTAGATCGAAAATGGAAATAGTCATCAACAGGGGAATGGATAAAAAAACCATGGTACATCCATATGATGGACTACTACTCAGCAATAAAAAGGAATGAACTCTAACAGGGACGAACCTCAAGAACATCATGCTGAGAAAAATAAGCCAGATAAAAGTGCACATACTGTATGATTCCATTTTTTAAAAAAATTCTAGAACAGGCAAAACCAATCTATAGTGACAGAAAACTGATCAGTGGTTGTCTGGGGCTAGAAAGGGGGCAGGGCCAACAGGCACATGAAAAGGTACTCAACATCACTAATCATCAGGGAATTGCAAATCAAAACCACAATGAGATGTCACCTCACACCTGTTAGAATGGCTATGATCAGAAAGACAAGAAATAACAAGTGTTAACAAGGATGAGGAAAAAAGGGAACCCTTCTGCACTGTTGGGGGAATGTAAATTGGTGTAGCCATCGTAGAAAATAGTATGGAGGTTCCTCAAAAAATTAAAAATAGAACTATGATATGATCCCACCTCTGGGTATACATCCAAAAGAAATGAAAACACTAATTTGAAAAGATATCTGCACCCTCATGTTCATTGCAGCATTATTTACAATAACCAAGACATGGAAACAACCTAAGTGTCTATCAATGGATGAATGGATAAAGAAGATGTGGTATATATATATACAATGGAATATTATTCAGCCATGAGAAAGGAAATTCTGCCATTTGCGACAACATGGATGGACCTTCAGGGCATTATTCTAAGTGAAATAAATCAGAGAAAGACAAATACCGTATGATCTCACTTATATGTGGAACCTAAAAACAAACAAAGCAAACTCCAAAATGTACAAACTTCCAGTTATAAGATAAGGAGTACTGGGGATGTAATGTACAACATGATCATTATAGATAACACTGCTGTATGGTATATTTGAAAGTTGCTAAGAGAGTAAATCTAAAGGTTCTCATCACATGGAAAAAACCATTAAAACTCTTTTTTGTATCATATGAGATCATGGATGTTAACTAAATTTATTGTGGTAATCATTTTACAATATATATCAGTCAAGTCATTATGCTATATACCTTAAACTTATACAATGCTCTGGGTCAATTATATCTCCATAAAACTGAAAAAAAAAATAAGAGATGTAAAAACAACCTGGAAGTAACACTTGTGTGAGCACAAATTAAAGTTACTATTTCATTTTGTATAACCACCAAAAAAAAAGAAAGTAGGGGCAGGGATTGACTGAGAAAGGGGCAAGAGAGAATTTTCTAGGGTGATGGGAATGTTTTATATCTTGGTTGTGGTGGTGGTTACATGGGTGCATACATGTGCCAAAATTCCCTGAATCATACATTTAAGAATGGTTACATTATATGTAAATTACACCTTAATAAAGTTAACTAAGAAGTGTGATGGTTAATTTTATGTGTCAACTTGGCTAGGCTACAATACCCAGATATTTGGTGGAAGGCTATTCTAGATGTTTCTGTGAAGGTATTTTTTAGATGAGATTAACACTTAAATCAATAGAGTTTGAGTAAAACAGGTTACCTACATAGTGTGGGTGGACCTCATCCAATCAGCTGAAGGCTTTAATAGAAAAAGACAGGTCTCCCAAGGAAGAGGGAATTCTGTCAGCAGACCACCTCCTTTGAACTTGCACTGCAACTTTTCTCTGGCTCTTCAGCCTGCCAGTCTACCCTGCAGATTTTGGACTCACCAAGCCTCCATGATTGTGTGACCCAATTCCTTAAAATAAATCTCCCTCACCGACCACCGCTCCATGTACGTATATGTATGTATAGAGAGAGTGAGAGTGGGAGAGACACCCAAAGTGGTTTTTGTGCATGTCCCTTAACTGCCGTCAACTAGTCAAGCCTCCCAGAGATGACTTAGAGGCTGCTTATTATTAATCCTTGGAGAGGTGTGTTCCCTTTATCTCTGTGTCAAGGTGTCCCTGCCCTACCAGGAGAACCAGGTAGTATAAACATGTCCTGAGGAGAGGTATGAAGTTGTCTCTTCTTTCTGCTTTGACCTTATTGATCTCTGGGAACTCCTGTGTTGACCTAGCACATCGGATTTCTTGGGCGAGCTTTCTGGGCCCAGTTTTGTGGCTTTTTCTACAGATGGTTGCATTCTTACAATTGGTGTTTCATCCCCTTCTAACTTGTATAATGTTTATAGTCGTAATTTTCTGACCCTTCAGGCACACAGGGTCTCCTGACTCTGAGATATTTGCAAGTACCTTGACAAATGAGATTACTTTAGGTAACCCCACTTCTGTACTGGTGTTTAAATTTTACATGGTAAGGGCCCCAATTTCAGACAGAAACCTTTTTATTGTGTTTGTTGTGGCAGCCAACTTATTTAAGTAACAGAGACTGATGTTGGAAATCTCTATACTAAAAAGTTAAGTAGGGTTCTGAGGACACAAGGAACTAAAATACTTGAGTATATATCACGTATTGATAACTAACGTGATTTTGCTTGCAGACATTTACCTACTTGGCAGATTTGACTACTTTTACATTGTAAATGTTTCCTTTTAAAAATATTTTGTGTCTCACAGGCCAAATCATACCCCTTCAGGGGCCCATTCCCACCTGCGTGGAATCCAATTGCCTACCTAGATCATAACAACCTTTGGAGGACAATGGATGACATGGGACGAGAGGTAAAGCTTCCTAAAGCTTCTTTCACTACATTTGTGTTTTTCATAATAAGTTTAGTCCTTCAAAGAAAGAGGGGGCAACTTATCACCAATGCCTAGTACATTGTCTAACACATAGTAACTCTCAGTAAAGATTTGTGAAATGAGTGAAGAAACTTGTTTCTAACCTTTAAAAGAATGAGATGTTCACCAGACTGCTATTTGTATACCACTGATGAAGGGGAGAAGATCATACATCACTCGGCCTTCCTGGGATGATGTTTCTAATTTAGAAAATCCTCAGGACATAGCAAAATAAGAGTTCTGGGTGTTTGAGTCGCTGCCATGCTTAAACCTGCAGCCCACGAGTAAACACGCAGAGAGCTTGACCTGAAACTCCAATTTAGATGTGATTTGGTGCAGATGTCTGAATGTTCTCTCAATTAGAAACTTAATAATCAATATTTGGAAACAGCCCAAATACAACATAGCCTCCATTTATTGTGCAGGAAGTGTCATCATAAATGTGGATTGAGTGTTATAGATCTATAATAGGAAAGCTACACAGACAACATTGGCTGTGCAGTAAAAGTCACTATTGGGGGAATTTGGAAAACTTGCATTTTCCTTCTTTAAGTTACAGTGTCTAATACTGTTGAAATAGTTATTTAAAATGGAAAATTAGATTTGTTTTTCCCCTCTGAATCCTCATCTGAATGTAGATTCCCAGTGATGCCCCATGGAAAGCACCCCTTGCAGAGGAGTGGGACTACATGACGATGAAGGAGCTGCTGGACAAGATCTGCTGGACTGAGTAAGACTCACCATTAGGCACAGACATTTATTGTGATCGTCTTTCAGGTTTGCTTGGCAATGCCATTCAATAGGTATGGGGCTAGTAGCTGCTTTGTGTCTAAAACCATGCCATTTGGCCAGGTGGAATGTTGAAAACTATTGGAACTGGGTCCTGCTTTAAAAATGTCTGTGCATTAAACCCACTTCTTTGGAATAGTTTTGCATCACAGAGGTGGTATTACCCCAAAAAGTCCTCAAAACAGACCAGAATGTGCTGCCTCCTTTACTTAGAGTAGTTTAAAGACCACCAGCCTAGAGATCTCGTTTATAGGGTTGTCGATATAGGAATACTTTTGTACTCTTACTGGTGGTCAAGTGTAGAGATGGTGAGTTAGCAAATGCATTTGAGACATCTTATGGGATGGGTACAACTCTTCAAGAATTTGAAGAGGAACTTCTAGAGAAGTTGTCTGGATAATTCACAACTGTAGAGGAAACATGTATGACTGGACTGACTGCTCCTCTTTAATGAAAAAAACACGTAGCATTCAAAGCAAGTATTCATGAATCAAGCGTTAAATTCTGGCTGACAGAGCTGGGAACTATGTATAAATTGTGGAGGCTATATAGACAGACAACATGGAGAGGCCACACTGCTCTTGGACAGCAGGGAAAAAGGAAAGGATTGCAAAGGTTCTAGTCCAAGCACATGGTGAATTTGTGGTAAATAAAGTAAGAGAAAGGGAAGCCAAGTTCAAGGAAACTGTCCTCTCATGCAAAACAGCATTAGTTGGAAATACGTTTGGCTCTGGGGTTGATGTCTTCATTCTTTCATTCTCTAGGTATTGGGGAGGGAAGCTGGAGCACTGACAACTAAAAGTAAAAATGAGTTTTTAGGGATATCTGAATCTAAGATATGGAAATAATCAAAAGACATAAAATTTACTTCTTTTTTTTGGTGACGAAGATTGGCCCTGAGCGACCATCTGTTGCCAATCTTCCTTTTTTTGCTTGAGGAAGATTACCCCTGAGCTAACGTCTGTGCCAATCTTCCTCTATTTTGTATGTGGGACGCCACCACAGCATGGCTTGATAAGCAGTGTGTAGGTCTGTGCCTGGGATCCGAACCTGCAAACCCCAGGCTGCCGAAGCAAAATGTGGGAACTTAATCACTATGCCACTGTGCCAACCCCAAAATTTACTTACTTCTTGATATTTAAATTCAACTTAGAATTTAGCTTAAAGAAGGAGAAAGAAAAGAAGAGAGGGAGAAAGGCATACAGAGAGGGAGAGAGGGAGAAAGATTCTTATTTTTAAAAGCATTATTTTTAAAAGAAAAATCGAAATGTCCAATAATAGAAGATTGGTTAAATTAATTATGGGACATCTGAAGAATGGAATACTCTATAGTCTTTTAAAATCATGTTGTAGAAGAATATTTAATGGCTTGAAAAATATCATAATATTAAACACATAGAAAAGCATGTTCGATGAGCATACTCATAGAGTATGCATAGTGTGATATGTGATCTCATTTCTAAAAAGGAAACTGTATATGCACCGCAAAAGAAATAGACATCCAACAAAATGTTTTTTAACACTTAATATTACAATGCAAACATATCATTAAAAATGCTTCATCAAACACCATATTTCATGGTGGGAGAATGTTCCATGGGAAGTGAATACCATAATTTATTTATCTGTTAGCATCCTGTTGGACATTTGGGTTACTTCCAGTTTTTCATAATTATTACATAATACTTTGTGATAAACATTTTTGTGTTTCTCCTATGTCTTTAACCTTTGAAAGCAACCAATTATGGAATAGTAAAATCCTGTTATTACCATGAAATCAATGCCTATTATATCCTTTTAAACACCTATCTATTGCTATTTACCACTTTTTTTGAGAATGTAGTTTGCAATGTAACTTATTTTGATTGTAATAAAATCTCAGTGTTTACTTTTAAATTTGTTACATTAAATTTTCAAAATACAGTGAGTATTTAATCATCTGGATTTGTTTTATAATTTCTGTTATGAAAAACTTTTAATAAATTCAGTTAGGTCTTTTCTCCCCAGAGAGCTTTGAAGCTCCTTGAAGATGGGACTAATTATATTCCTTTGGGATCATAGAGATCTGACTTTTTATATCATAGTCCTTGGCTTAGTCTCCCCTTAGTGAATATTCTAGATTATTGGCTGACAAAATAAAGCATTCTGAGATATTAGGAATATATGAATACAAGGTAATGGTCTAACTTTTCCCAAGCAAGATATACATGATATCATTTCCTAGCTTTAAAAGAAGTAAACCCCAGAATATCCAACCTGTTCAAACTAAGCACAATCATGCATTCAAAGACTAATGCTGATCATTCTTTTAGTTCTTCTCATTTATAAAGTGCTTTTCAGAAGCACAAATTAAATTTACAACATGGTCACAGCTATGTAAATACACTTTTTAAAACCTATAATTAGAAGAAAATGCACTAAAATGAGACTAGCGATTATCTTTTGGGGGACAGAAATATGGAAGATGCTCATTCTCTTACCTTTTTATTTTATGAATTTTTCCAAATTTTATAGAGCTTTTATATATTTTTCATGTAGAAAAATATAATAGCATTTATCTTTTAAAAATCAACAGGGGAAAGAACACGAAAATATTATTGCACTAGCTTCCTTGACCTTCCATCCCTCAGATATTGTTCTTCTCATTTCTTTTCTCACTAAAGCTCCCAGAGTAAATCAAATAAAGGATTACAAATGGCCTGGCCCTCCACAGAGAATTACTTTTAGATCTCCCTCCATTTCAAACCAGGATTATTTTTTCTCCACCAAATTGGCAACAATAATAACTAGAATTGCAGCAATATTTTTATGTTTCATTTTGGCTGTCTAGCTGGGCCAATGTTAAGTTTTAGTTACTTATTACTCCGTTTTACCTTATGCTGCCCTAATTCACCTATAAAATAAGGAACAAAAGAAACAGGACATCAGGAAATAGCAAAGGATGTTTTCACTTTGAAGTAATATTTTAAACCATTGTCTGGATATTTGCTTTAGATAGCTACTGCAAACTGCCTCTGCGAAGAAAGCACGAGTCAGCAATTTCCATCCCTTTGGTTATCAAGAGGAATCTTATAAAACGAAATCACTTCAACATATATATTACACTATTTGCAGGCTAAATGACGGGGACTGTCACAAAAGTGCTGTCAGGTTGTTATGGCTGCAAACATTGTTAGTAACTGAAATGTGTGTTAGATGTGATTCTACAAACTTTCAGAGTCAAGGTACACAAGAGTAGAGAGGTGCCCTTTGGTGAGTATTTGCACTTTCAAGATCGTCAGTTAATTATAAAGCATTTTGAGGTATTAAAAGCATGAGGTTAGAATCAGGTATGATCTGGTTTGAAGTTGTACCATTTACTGAGCTGTATACTACATATTACTAACCTCTCTAAGATCCAGTTTCTGGGCTTGTGAGCTGGGGAAAAACAATAACTATTTTATAGAGTTCTTATGACAATCCAATAAGACAATAGATTTAAAAACCATGAAGTGTGAAAGACTTCAATAAATGGAAGAGAGTATTATTTATTCCACCCATTGTCAGAACTACCAGGTGACAAATTCTGTCTCAGATATAACAAGATTAATAACATGCAAACTTTATGTCAAAGTGAAAAGGGGGATTTGTCCTTGTTAAAGATATCCCAGAGTACACATTATTACTGGTGAATTTTAGGGTGTGTTAGATTTAATTGAGTCGTTGGAATTGCATGAGATCATTCACTTTCTGGTGTGCCTCCAGATAGGAAATAACTTCTCACGATTTGCTTGCCAACCCCAAGCAAAAGTTAAGCTATCTGTGTTCTGTTAATTGCTTTCCCCCTCATCCATCCTTTGAGCTTGTCTTCTATTTGGTAGTAAAATAAGTGAATAGATAACTATGACTGTGTGGTACAGCAACTAGCATATCCTTTGTGGACTGTGGATAATTTAAAAATAATATTTAATTGATATTTCTCATCAACCATTCATTCAGTCAGTCATCCAACAAGTAATTATTAAGTGCTTACTATGTGCCAGTCACTATTTTATTAAAAGGGGACACTATAGTGAACAAGAAAGTCAAGATCCCTGTTCTCGTTGGTTGATATTCTAGTGTGCAATAGAGACAGCAATAAAAAATAATAATAATCAAGATAATATAAGAAAGTGAAAAGACTTATAAAGATATTATACTGTGGTAAAATGACAAGAATGTCAGGGTGCTGGGAATGTGGAAACTGGTGCACACTTTCATAGATGTTTAAGAGTTCACCTTTCTGAGGAGACATTAGAATAAGTAGAGAGGGCACAGGATGAGATAGAAAAGGTAGGCATGGGCTAGATCACTCAGGGCTTTGGAGGCCATGGTAAAAGATCTGGATCTTATTCTGGTTTTGATAGGATGCCACTGGAAGGTTTTAAGCAGGGGAAGGACGTGACTTGATTTACACTAGAGAAAGAGCACCATGGAGGGGAGGTGTGGTGAATAGATACTAGGTGAGGATGAGTAGAGGCAGAGAGGCTGATCTGGAGGAAATAATTGCAATGCTCCAGGCAAGAGATGATGCTAAATTGGTTGTGATGAAGGTGGAGTGATGTGGTGAGAGACAACAGGAGTTCCTGGTGGGTTGGATGGGGAGAGAGTGATGGAAAGAGAGAAATTAAGGCTGATTTCTAGAGTGTTGGCCTTGGCAGTTGGGTGAACGGTGATGCCTTTTACTGAGATGGAGATCACTGGAAGAGTAGCAGGTGTGTGGGGAGAAATCATGACAGCACAGAATATGGAATACAAGCTGATTCTGAGTAAGGTATTCTGGTTATGGGGACAATAAACCTCATATTCCCCAAATCTCTGATGTCATGCTTTATAATATTGGATTCTACTGACAGTTTTCTGTGACCTGCCAAATTGTGCTAAACTTAGCCAGGTAAATTTATTGCTTGAATAATTTCCAGAGAACGAAGAAGATGCTCTCCTGCATTTGCCAATTTTACTCTTGTTTCTTTCTGAGCAGATCTGCGAAGCAGCTTGCTACTCTCTTTGTGAATCTGTGTGTCACTGCAGAGACCCATGAGGTCTCTGCTCTCTGGTTCCTGTGGTATGTGAAGCAGTGTGGGGGCACAACCAGGATCATCTCGACAACCAATGGAGGGCAGGTACCCATCTATCCCCCGACCATTTCAACAGAAAGCCACCACTGCCTAAATGAAAGATTGGCATCATCTTTCAAGCATGAACAGATGAAGCAGGAGGCAGGCTTGTGGCTTTTAGAGCTTTACCATGGCAGCTCAAGGTGGCTCGTGTAAGTGACAGTCTCTTGTTAGGTACCCAGTGTGAGAACTCAGCAGCCAATGTAATTTTAAGATTAGGCTTGTCTCTTTTTATGTACTTTTTGCAGTATTCCACTTGGATATACATCCAATTATTATTTGGTAAGATCGTAGGAGACCATCTGACAAACATAACTTGAGCACTTCTTGGAAAGCTCAACAAGGAAAGTCAGAAATGCTTTTTCAATTTAAAACATACACACTACATAGAATAAATTTATTCATTCATTCATTGCCTATTTCCTGAGCATTGTATAAGGCATTGTGCTAGGCACAGTAGGAAGTGGATTAGAGTTCTTACATCATCTGCTTGGTAGTCATTTTCCTTTTCTTCCCTTCCTCTTCCTCCCTGCTTCTCCTCCTCATTCTCCTCCTTCTTCCCCTCCTCCTCCCTTTCTTCCTCTTCTTCTTCTCCTTTTCCTTCTTCTTCCTAGGCCTATTTGAAATAGTGTTTTAAAAAATTAACTGAACTGAAAATTAAGGAGGAGGCAGTCAGATTGACTGTGTGCACAACCATGCAGAACATTTGGAAGTTTTAGCAGGGCTCAGGACAGGTGGGTGCAATGAGGTGAAATGACCTCGGTGGCCACGGAAGCAGCAGGCACCTGACCCAGGATGAGGTGGGCAGCCTGCAACAGGGGGTAGGCTGACTTGGGGGTGGGTGGGCCAGGGAGGTTCTGAGCCTGAGTGACAAGGAAGAGGAAAACAGGCTCCAATATGCTCAGGCAAGCAGTGGCCCAGCGGTAGGTAGGGCTCCATCAGACCCAGCAACCCAACAAAACGATGCAGATAGGGCATGGAGCAGGGGTAGTGGCCACGCAGGTGGGACAAGGGGGTAAGGCTGAGGATGTCCAGCTGAGGTTGGAGCCTGGGAATCCGTAAGAGCATAGCTTGGAAGGGGACTGTTAGAAAACCTGCAATTTTGTCAAAAGCCAGCAATCACTAGTTAGAAAACGATGAAAGACACTATTCACAACAGCAAAATGAGATTTTATACATCTCATGTAAAGATATGCAAAGAAAACTTGCAACTTAATGGTTTATTCCCATTCTTATATTTCATGCCCACCTCTTGAGTCCTTTTTTCTTTCTAGGAGAGGAAATTTCTAGGTGGTTCTGGTCAAGTGAGCGAGCGGATAATGGACCTCCTCGGGGACCGGGTGAAGCTGGAGAGGCCTGTGACCCACATTGACCAGACAGGAGAACATGTCCTTGTGGAGACCCTGAACCATGAAGTGTATGAGGTGACCAAGAGCCTTAAACTAAGGGGCCCATGCCTGCCTTTTCTATCTCATCCTGTGCCCTCTCTACTTATTCTAATGTCTCCTCAGAAAGGTGAACTCTTAAATAACCAAAGCTTAAGTAAAGCCAAGAAGGTGCCAGACTTCACAATCTCTTTGTCAAAATGGAAAAGCTACCTCTATCTGAAAGAATGGAAAAGAGAACAAGAATATTTGGGGTTGGGGAGGATTTATAAAGATACACATTATCAACCCTCTGTATTGGGCTCCTACATAATTAGAAAACCAAAGAAAATATTGATTTGATAAATATCAAGTGCCTCCTATGATTTGGGAGTGTAGCAGTGAACGAGACAGATAAAATTATCTGCCCTCATGTGGCTTACATTCTAGTGAAGGAGAAAGGCCACGATCAAATATAGAGTTGAAATATAAAGTATGCTAGATAGTGATAAGTGCTGTGGAAAAAATCAAGCAGGGAAGGGAGAGAGGGTGTGTCAGAAGGTGGGGTGGGAGGATTGGTCATGCAATTTTAAATAAGGTCGTCAGGGAAAGCCTCACTTGAAAAGGTAATATTTAAGCACAGAACCAAAAGAGATGAGGGATTGAGCCATGTGGCTCTCTTGGGTAAGAGTGTTACAGGTAGACGGAACAGCCAGTGCAAAGGCCCTGAGGTAGGAGCAAGCCTGGCATGATGAAGCAACAGCAAGGTGGACAAAATGGCAGAAGTAAGAGGGGTGAGGGGAAGAGTAACAGGAGATGAGATCAGAGATGTAACAAGGGTCCGTTTCATGTATAGCCTTGGAGATGACTGTGAGGAATTTGGCTTTGACTCTAAGTGTGATGGGAAGGCATTGGAGGTTTTGAACTAGGGAACAATAAGGGCTTATTTTGGTTTTAACAAGATCCTTCCAGCTTCTCTGTTAAGAAGAGACTAAAGGCTGGGACAAGGATAAAATGAGGGAGAAACATTAGGAAAAAAAGCAAAAACAACCCACCAACAATGTTTAACCATGTTGTTTTTCTTCCAGGCTAAGTATGTGATTAGCGCTGTTCCTCCTATTCTGGGCATGAAGATTCATTTCAAACCCCCTCTCCCAATGATGAGAAACCAGCTGATCACTCGTGTGCCTTTGGGTTCGGTAATCAAGTGCATGGTTTATTATAAAGAGCCCTTCTGGAGGAAAAAAGGTGAGTACTTTCCTTAAATGAAGACCTTGGGGAGAAGGTCCAAGAACCTGGGTGCAAAGACGCACATTTGCATGTAACTATTTTTATTAGAATGCTGGACATAAAACATTAGACCAAGTTCTAAGTACAGTTCTGTCAAATAAAATATATTGGCGCAAACTCATGGAAACAACTTCCCTTGGAATATGATCAACTCTTTTTATAATTCAATATAAAGTTTAATCTTCCCACAAAAATAGATTATTAACATTTTCTAATACAGTTTTTTAAAGTATGAGTTTATAGAACCGTTCACAAAGTGGGGATTCTGAAAATTTCCAATTTCTCCTTCATGTCGAGATTCTACTATTCTGAGTTAAATTCACTTATTCATTCCTATATATTCAACAAGTGTGCTACTGTACTGGGTAGAACATTGTGGGGATGCCCACTGAAGTGCTAGATTCTGCAATGCTGGAAATCTAGAGTTGCTGTGCCCAGTACGGCAGCTACTAGCCACGTGTGGGTATTGAACACTTGAAATGTAGCTGGTGAGACTGCCAAACCAAAATTTTCAGTTTTATTTCATTTTAATTGCTTGAAATTCAAATGTAAAAAATCACCTGCGGCTCACAGCTACTGTATTGGCCAGCACCATGCTGGAGTCTTATCACATTTACTCTCATCACATCCACTTTTCTTCCAAGAGGAGGCTACTTGAGTCGGTAGCTGGGACTGAGGGCAAAGGGAAGGATGGACTGAATGAGGAACTAAACCACAGGAAGAAGCTTGCGCTGGAGGCAAAGAGGGAGTTTCACGGTGTTACCTTCGGGGCGTTCTTCCTCTGCCTACCCTTTCTCAGCCATATCGCAGCCTCCTGATTCTCCACCTTTGCAGGAAATCCTATTTAGGACTATTATTGGATTGGTGCATCAGTTGAACAAGTAATCTATCTTTTGCAAAGGACGGTGCAGTGACGTATGGTGAAGAGCCTGCTGGGGCCAAGATGCTTCCTCTCATGACCCAGGTCACTCATTTTAGATAGCTGGCTTGTGGCAAGTAGATAGGGTTTAGGACCATGGAGTAAGGATTTTTCTCTTAAGGATTTTGAATGCCTTTATTTGTGGAGAGAATCTGTAACTTTCCATTCATGTCTGCAAACCTTTGTCTTAGGCCTGCTATGTCCTAGGCAAGTTCATGGTAGGTACTAGTATCAAAAAGAAAACCCAAGTTCTCTACCCTCAAGAAGAGGCTTGGCCTGACTAGGCCTTTGTTGGTAATGAGACTTGACTAACAGTTTAACAAATGATTGTAGACATGACAGCCTCACCAAAGCATGTTCAGTTTCTTTTGAGTTACTGTAGTAATGTGTTTCTTCAACTGACCACTGTTGAGCGCCGGTTGTATGACAGGTGCCATGATGGGCAATGGGAATTCAAAGGCATGTTTCCTTGCCCAGAAAATCCAGACTCGGGAGGAAGACAGTCATGTAAACTGATAATTGCATGACAACGTGTTGAGTTCAATGTTGGCATTACCTAGGCGATTATAGAAACACAGAGGAGGGCTCCAAAACTCACACCCAATATGATTCCTGTTAAATTGTTAAGTGATTGAATAACAATTTTTTTTTTATAATTTAGTGTTTCGATTACCTAGTTTATCTTTTTTTTTTTCCTGGGAAAAATTCGCCCTGAGCTAACATCTGTTGCCAATCTTCCTCTCTCTCTCTTTTTTTTTTTGACTCCCCAAAGCCCCACTACATAGTTGTATATTCTAGTTGTAAGTCCTTCTGGTTTTTCATGTGAGCCGCTGCCTCAGCATGGCTACTGACAGACGAGTGGTGTGGTTCCGCAACCAGGAACTGAACCTGGGCTGCAGAAGTGGAGCACACCAAACTTTAACCACTAGGCCATCAGGGCTGGCTCTCAGTAACACTTTTCTGAAGGATTCTATGAGGGAATGAAAGCTGAGGAAGTCCACTCTCACAACAGGGTCTTTGCGTCAGACTATCAATGCCACTGCTGAAGACACTGCAATTAACAAGTAACACAAAAGCTCAGGGAATATGAGCTAATGAGACAAAAGGGAGTGAACGTCACAGCTCCAAGCAGCCTACCACAATGACTAGCACATATGGGCACTCAGCAATCAATTGCTCAAGATTTTTGTTTGTTTCTTTGCTTTGTTTTGTTTTATAAGTGTGCTATGGTTTGCGTTATTAAAGAGAAGGGGACATTTTGCATTTTGATACAGGCCAGTTCTTGACTACTTGTACATTGATTATCCTGGGACGTGCTTCCCAGTCCCTTGGTGTGTAACATCTTTGTGGATTTGCAATGAGGAGACCTCTCTTCTCTGCTGACCTTCCACCAAGTCGTCCTGAGTCCAGCTGCCCTGACCATCAGTGCCCCACCCTCCTGGCATCCCTGCGGGAGCCATCACAACCACCTCAACACTTGCTCCCCTCCCCACTAATGTGGAGAGAGCACACTGTTACCAACACCTTGAATCCTTTCAGTCTTCCTTGCTTTTGCTCATCTTTACCATTTACACTTTCCCTTAAATCTAATTTGTATCAATTTATGTTTAAAATGACAGAAGCAATACCTGCTTTAAAAAATTACAGAAGTAAACTTGCTCACTATAAAACTTTCAAAAAATAAAAGTATATGAAAAATATTTCCCTCATATTGCTCCTCCCTTTAGGGAACCACTGTTGAAAATTTAAGTTCTTTTATCCTTAGAGATTTATTGTATGCAGAGGTAATACCTTAAATATATGTGTACATATATATTGCCATATATATACACTTTAAATATATATTAAAGAATATGTATAGCATTTATATGCAAATGTAATTTTAAATAAACATTATATATTTTCCCCAAACCATTATTTTTTAAAAACGTGATACATATTATGCTGAAATTTGCTTTTTCCTGTTAATAGTATGCCATAGGCATTTCTCCACATCATTGCATTTAAATCTATCTCATTTCAACAACTGAATAAACAGTATTTCACTGTAAGGCTCTATCCCAATGTGCCAAATAGGTCTGCAGGTGGTAGGCGTTTTGATTGTTTCTGAGTTTTTGCTATTACACACCATGCTGCAATAAACAGCTTCCTTCATATAGCTCTGCAGATTTGTGACAGAGCATTTCTTTTTGATAAGTTTGTAAAAGTGGAATTTTGAAGTCAATTGACTTGGGTAGACCAAGCTAATAATATTTGTAACTTTTTGCCAATCAGTAGGGGAAAATATCCCATTTATCTATAATTTGTAAGTTTTATCATTAATAAGGCTTAGGGGTTATATTAAATCATTTTGTAAATTACCTATTCTTTGCTCTTTAATTTTTTTTCTTTATATGTTGTAAATATTTTCTTGTGGTGTGTCAGTTTTTTAAAATTTGCTTCTGATGGTTTCACCCTACTAAAGTCTCATATATACATGGGGCTTTTCTGGACTAACAGTTCTATTCCAATGATCTTTGTCATTGAGCTTCAGATATTTTTTGTAGACCTATACATTAAAAAAATGTAAACATCAACTACCACTGTATATATTTATTCCTAAATTATGTATATGGACTTCTGAAAAATGTATTGTTATAATTATAAAATATATAAAAGTAGACTTTTTGAAAAGCTGAATTAAAAAACAAGAATTTTTAGTATCCTACTCTACTACCTAGATGTGTAATCTAGGTGGGCACACCCCACTTTGGAGAGCAGGTTTATATTATCTAGTCCTGTGACCACACTGTAGTATTTTAATCACTGTGGTTTTATAGTATGTTTGATATCTGGTCGGACATTCTCCCTTCGTTATCTTTCTGGTAATTTTGTCCTTGGTAAACTTCAGTTATTCTTCTAGATGAACGTGATCCTTTTCTCAGGACTCCACCCTCCACACCCCCACACTCAAAAGAATTCCTTCTTGTTTGTTGTTAGTTGGCTTCTGCTTTTGTCTTTGCTTCTCCTGTTAAAGGGCTTTGTTAAATGTTTAGATGTCCTTGAATGCCCCTTCCTTTTTAAGAGTGAGGGCAGAGAAAGCAAACTGGAAGTCCTGTGTGCATGAGTGCGGCTCCTGAGCTTTCTGCCTACAAAGAATAGAAATGCCACTGATGCCTCATGGTTTGTCCGGGCATGAACATGACTCCTCTCTCTGCCCCTTGTTCCTTCACTTTCGCCCAGTGCGCCTGCGTAGTGCAGAGGGCAGCTTTGTTGTGGGAAGGAAGTGTCCAAGGAGCCCACCCAGAAGCAGGGTCTCCACCCCGGCCAGCTGGCGTCTTCCGCTAACCCTCCATTCGGTCCAGCTGACCCCTACGTGATCAGTGTGCACTTGCTCTTTTCTCGTATCACACCCTGTCCTGTTTTTCTCCTCTCTTTCTTGTCTTCTTATAACAGGTGATTCCTTAGCTATTTCTCTTGTATTCTTAAATCTTCTTGAGTCTTGGACAGACCTTAAACATCTCTTCTTTCCGTATTTCAGTTTTTCTCAATGTTTTTCCTGCCCCGGCACACCTGAGGAACATGCAAATACCCCTCAATTCAGTGGCTGACTGTCACATTGAGTCTCATGGATGGGCAGTGGGGAGGGATGAGAAAGAGAGAGAGAGAAACAGGTGCAGGTAAAAAGGCCTACAGGTGTGTCTGCTCACACACAGGTTGGGGTGGTGCATACCCTCAAAGTTCTGTCTCTGTTCTTTCTCCTTCATTTTGAAACCCTCTTATTATATTTTCTATGCAACATTTGTTCCGGAGTCTTCCACCATAATTTTGTTCAAACAACCTCAATTTGCAAGTAAATGGTGGAGAGGGAAGAGTGGTACACTGTAGTAGGATATTATTATAACATTTCAAATTCTGCCCTGACATTTTCACCATTGCTCTGTCATAGTCTTTTGTTGAAATTGCATATATTTTGTTCAGGAGGGAAATGAGAGAAGTGCTTTTGTCCAGAATGAGCTGAAATTGTTTCCCAAGTTGTTCTGGAGGTCATGTTTGAAATGACGGTTTGGGACTCTGTGGATTTTAGCTATCCATGTCCTTTCTACTCTGTCTCCAGTTAACATAGACTAAGTGGCTCCTCGTAAAATGCGAACATTCAGTTCCTTTTATTTTACAGTAATATACTAGTCTATTACTGTACTATGTACTAATAATCTACTAATCTTTTACACATCTTTGGTTTTATCTGATTTCTTATGAAAGAGAAAATAGGGGACACAAGTATTAATGGCAGGAAAAACAAGATTGCGTTAATTGGTGGCCAGGATTAATTCATAATATCATATTCTTTATCCTTTGCAGAGAAGGCCTTCAGTTTGATTTTTTCACAAAATGTTGACTACTGAGCCTTCCTTTTGACATCATTTTGGTTTGCCTTCGTATCTTACATTCCGTCCTTGGGCTTCTTAAGTTGAAAAATTTGTGCTTCATTCTAACTGCTATTGGTAGTTTGATAGGGCGATGAATATCTTCTTTCATTTTGCTGTTCTCCAAGATTACTGTGGAACCATGATTATTGAAGGAGAGGAAGCTCCAATTGCCTACACATTGGATGATACCAAACCTGATGGCAGCTATGCTGCCATAATGGGGTAAGGCATGGTTGTTGTGGTGTGGATGCTATTCAGTGTTGACAAGATTACATACTATTAACAAATGTGCCCCAAACTTTGTTAAATAACTTTTTATCCAAAGGAATTATTCTCCAAATCTACCAGTAGAAAAGTTCTTTTTCCCTTTTTTAAAAATAATGTCTTCCAATGAATAAATATTTAGAAAGGAAGTAGAATACCAATAACGTTTTAAAATTTGTTATATTAATTTACTGCTTTATATTTAGTGCTGGGAGTAGATATATTTTGGTAAGCTATCTTTTGCGAAAGCATGATATCAAGAGCTCAGTTAGAGTGTTTTACTAAGAAGGCTTCTTGTGGACAGTGTGTGGGCATCACTGGTATTTTCATGGGATGCTGAGATTTTCTGAGTCCCACTCGGGAGAAGCCAAGGCCCTCCCAGTCCTCAGGTTGGCAAGGAAGACCAGTACAGATAGGGGATGTCTTGGGGGCCAGAACCTGGCCCAGAGGGGTGATTACGTGGAGCAGCAGAAATTGAAATTGGCCCTAGGATATGCGTAAGTTTATTTCAGAGAGAGCCAAGGGTCCTAACATGGAGATCACTTAAGTTCAAGGCAATTATAGGGCTAGAAATGGAGGCGGATTCTAGAAGGCTGGGCACTAGGGAGACACCATCATGTGATAGAATGAAAGAGCAAGGGCTGGATGAAATTGGAAAGGCTCAGACATGGCCTTAGATGAGCATTTGAGACCCAGGGCTCCTTCCTATTTCTCACTACCCATGTCGAGGGAGATGGGTCAGTCATAGTATTACCTTAGGGAGAAACTATGGCCAGTCATCTGTTTTTTGTCCCTTGAATCCCTAAAGCTAGAAGGTGCCTTTCAGTGTCAGAAATGTAATATATAAATAGTAAAACATTGAACATAAAATAAGCTAGTGTATAATTTGTTTCTTCTAGCTGACTTTTAGCTTCTACACTAGCCATATGTATAGCTAAAGAAATGAGGTCAAGATGAAAGCAGCCATTAATTTTCTGCCCTTTTCCTTGTTTCTATGTTTTAGATTTATCCTTTCCCACAAAGCCAGAAAACTGGCCCGTCTTACCAAAGAAGAAAGGTAAGAAAAAGCGTGCCTCTCCTTTCTTCCCTCCCTTTCTTCCTCTGCCCCGTTTTCCTTCCTCCCTACTCCTCCTCCCCCCCTTCCTTTCCTTTCCTTCCTTTCTGCCTTGTGCCTGCCTTTCAATTTTACTTAACTTGTTAACTTAAAGACTGTCTAATAATATGTGTATCCCCCAATGCTATGTGTGTGTTATGTTAATTATAAGGTCTTGTATAAAGGCACAGAGCTGATAACTTAAGTTAACGAGTATTCAGATTAATATTTATTGAGTTTATTGTATGTAAGATACCATGCAAGGAGCTATGGAAAACACAAAAATGGATATAGCCCAGGAGCTGACAATTTCCTTGGGGAGGAGATAACCAGGTAGACAAACGAGTGCATTTCAGGGCAGTCTGTAGTGCATCCTGCATGAATGATGCATAACAATTACAGATTACAGGTACAGAGGGACTAGCTTCTCTGGAGGTGGCAATTTCTTCCAGCAATTAGAATTCACCACTGCCAGTTATTTATTCTGACGCCACCACTGATAACATACTTACCCACTAAGAGCCCCTGAATTACATTATGGCTCATTCCTTCCTCTCCATTAGCATATTCCTTTGTGACTATTACCACCCTTGTGCTTGGCCAGTGCTATGGAGGTCTGATGGGGCCACTCACCTAAAAATGTCCCCACTAGAATATTAAGATCCATGAAGGTAGGAGGTTTTGTCTGGTTGGTTCACTGCTGGATTTGGAACGGTGCCTGGAACAAATCTTTTCCCAATTTGTCTTTCAATCATGTTTACGGCTTATTTGTTTCATACCATAATAAAATTTTAACTTTTTATGAAGTTAAATTTATCAATCTTTTAAATCATGGCTTCTGAATGATCCAGCATTCATAGAAAAGTCTTTCCTATTCCAAGATTATTTTTAAAATTTCCCATTATCTCATTACATTTATAGTTTCATTTATTATATGAAAATCTTTGATCTTTATGAACTATATTTTGGTGTAATAAGTCCTGTAGGAGTCCAACTTTATTTCTTTTATGGGTAGCCATTTGTCTCAGTGCCATTTTATTGAATAATTTGTCTTTTCCTCATGGGTTTAAAATGCCCACCTTTATAATTCTAAATTCCCGTATGTATTTGGTTCTATTTGTGAATTTAGTTTTATTGCTTTGCTCTGTCTGACCATTCCTCTGCACCAAATTATTCCATTTATGTAAAAACAAATTAGAAAGAAACAAAGAAAGAACAATGAGAGAGAGGAGGGAAGGAGGGGGGAGGGAGGAAGGAAAAAATGAAGGAAGGAAAGCAGGAAGGAAGAGAGAGAAGGAGGGAGAGGAAATTAGGCATTTTTAGTTACGTTTGTTCTTAGAAAGAGCTCCTGAATTTTAAATAATAATACTTTTGAAAGTCATTGGCCTAACTCTAAATCATCTTTAAGATCCCCTTTAGCATTATTATTCTGTAAAAATCAGACTCGAAGTAACTACAATTGCATACCTTAATTGACTAATTATGACCTTTGGCTTACGTCCTCTTCCCGCATGAGGCTAAATTTCTTAAGAGCTACCATTTATTGAGCATTTATTATGTACCAGTTATTGGGCTGGGAACTTTATATGCTTTATATCAGTGATTCTCAAACTTAAGAATCATCTGGAAGCTTTGTGAAAACACAGTTGCTGCCACTGTGTTCCTGAGTCAGCCGGTCTGGAGTGAGGCCTGAGAATTTGCATTTCTAACAAGTTCCTGGGTGATGCTGCTGCTGCTGGTCCAGGGACCACACTGTTTTACATTATTGATGAAAAAATAATGTGAGTTTGTTGATGAAACTAAAGCTCTGAGAGCTTAAGTAACCTGCTCAAGACCTCATAGTCTGGAAGAGGCAGCAGCAGAATTCAGATCTCTTCCTGCGCTGCCTTCTTTCCACTCTGCCCTTTGCCTAGTAGTGGCGTCGAGGGAGAAAGGGGAGTGAGCATGGGTGTGTCTGGTTCCTCCTGGAATCTCTAGTGCTTAGCAGACTGACTGACACTTAAGAGGTACACAGTGTTTTCTTGAATGAATGAATAAATTGTCATGTGCCCCCAGTGATGCATTTTAATTTTTGAAAAATTAAAATGAAATGTCACGTGGAAGCAATAGCTCACAATCTTTTTGAACGAGGGGATAGTGCCTCTTTCACTTCCTTCCTGCCTTCATTTTCACTTTTGTCTTTTCCCCCCCTCCTTTCATAGGTTGAAGAAACTTTGTGAGCTGTATGCCAAAGTTCTGGGCTCCCAAGAAGCTTTGCAGGTAAGGCTGCCTCCCAATCCTTTCCTAAGGGAGAAAAAGATCTTGCTTTGTCCTCAAGGGGCCCTTCAGGGATAGGCCCACGCAAATAGGGCTTGAGAGCTCCTGTTTTCCCTCATATATTCTCAGAGTGGTCTGCATAGGGCTGGTCAACGTATAAATTGTCCCAGAGAGTATGGGCCCTGGGTGTATTGGTGACCGCTCAGGGACCCTGCAACATTGTTGTATTTCAGGCGGTGCTATGCTTGTCCCTGAGTTCTGAGCTCTTCCTAGAGCACAGCATTGGACTACTCTGCTCCCAGCTCTGTCAGTGGGTAAAAGAGGGGAGCTTCTGCTACCCTCAGTGAGCTCCTAGATCCTAGCAGCCATGATGGGGATGAAAAGAGCTTTCTCCTTCTCTGTTGATCTTGTAAAGAGACCAGAGTCTCATCTGTGTACATAAACTAGCATAGAAGCACTCCCTAACACTCACCCAACCCTGCACTGTCTCGCAGGTAAAAATAGGGTGGCCTGCCTCCCTCCTGCACATCCTTTTTGCCTTGTTTTATCGTTGAACATTAGGGGTGTAGGGAAGACACGTGGGTTGACTCAAGGTGAACCCTGTCAGCTGAGTTTCCTAGGCACCTTTGGAAGTAGCCTAAGGAAACTGTGATCTTCAAGTGAAACCAGTAGCACCCCTCAGTTGGTCAGAGGAGGGATGGGGTGGGGTAGGCAGTGTGGTAGGGGCATCTGGTGACAGTCAGAGGGCCCAATGTGCTTATAACCAGTAGCCATGACCGCCTCCCTCATCAATGTTTAAAGCAATGGATTGGTGTTCTCTTTACATTCACCAGCCTGCTGGGTTTTAAATGTTTTGACATGGATTAAATCACCTTTTGAAAGAGATGATTAAATCCTGTTTTCCGTGAAGCATTTGAAGACAGTGGAGACCGATATACAAATGAGCAGTTAAAGCGTGAGAAAAATCTAACGAGGGGGCTAAGAATGTTTAACTTGTTAAGCCTCTTGCATCCAAATCTCTGCGGTGCATGCCATGCCCTAGTTGAGCAGCTGCTTAGCTTAGTATTATTACTCTAACGCTTAATCTTGCTCAGCTTCGCAGTGGCTTGCTTCCTCCTAGTCAAGTTGCTATGGCTTTTGAATTTGTCATTTTCGTTCATTCTTTTAAAGCAAGATTTTTTTTCCTGCACTTGGAATAGGTGAAACACGTGCTCTTGAGGATTTTTCAAGTTCTTTCTCAGCAAATGAACAAGATGATGAATTGATTGGTTTGGAGAGAAACGGTCCTAATGAGAAATGTGTTTTGATTCATTTTTTGCTCTCCTATACCACTGAGCAAGTTTAATTCTGAGTGTAGCCTCTAGGCTCAAGGGTAGTTAGTGTGAGTGAAGTAGCAGAACCAGAAATGTATGCACACTAAAAGAGTCATTTTACATCTGTTAAAAATTACTGGTTTGGGGCCGGCCCCATGGCTGAGTGGTTAAGTTTGCTCACTCCGCTTCGGCGGCCCAGGGTTCGAATCCTGGGCACGGACATGGCACTGCTCATTAGGCCACATTGAGGCAGCGTCCCACATGCCACAACTAGAAGGACCCACAACTAAAAATATACAACTATGTACAGGGAGGATTTGGGGAGAAAAAAAAAGCAGGAAAAAAATTACTGGCTTTTCTGTTTAAAAATGCTGTTCAGGAGATTTTACCCTGGTAGATACTCAAGCTTTTTTGAAATTACGTTCTGAGACACTCTCAGTCAGCAGTGTCTTGTAATTGGAGATTCCTTCAACAACCTGGGAGATAGTTATCTGGGAACCCCAGTTAGAGAGGAAAGCAATTGTTCTCAAATTTCCAAAACAGTTGGTCATTTTTAATTTGGGAAAGTGTCTTTTTCTAAGAAGAATGTGGATGATGATTGCTAATGCTACAATTGAGTTGCTCCTGTCCTTGTTTGCTCTTGGCGTTGAAAGGGGCACTTGCTCTACTCTTGCTTTGGTGTCTGTTGTGTGGAAGGAAACAAGTTCTTGGAGCAAGGAAAGGTGAAAGATGAAGTCCAATCTTTCTTCTGGCTGGAAACAGCCAGAGAAGAGTGCTCACGAGGTGGTTGTCACCCTCAGATGCAGAAGGAAGAGGGCTGGGCATGAGGCAGGGAACAACCCTAGAGGCCTGGAGCCACTTATGCCTCTCGGGCATGGCCTTGTGCTTTGTAAATAAGATAGGGTACAAATGACTATCTAAAGTCCCATGTGTGACTGTGAATTTTTTAAATAAGACAGTTTTTCAAAATCTATTTTTGAACTAACGTTTTTCTCTTTAAACTTGCCACGTTGATTTTATCTTTTCAAAATAATGCTTAATGATAATGTTTATGTTTAGTTATTTTAATAAAGAGCTTGAGCTTTGCAAGATCTCAGCTAATTTTTGCCTGTTCATGGCAAAAACATATTTTCAGGCCAATGGTTTTTGCATGTACCACCATCGACAGAAGTGCCTATATCCTGCAAAAATATTAGTTCGTCTAACTTCCCTTAACAAACCTCACTTCTACGAGAAACATGAATCTGGTCATCCTTTTTCCTTGATAGACATGTTTTTCTGCTTTTTCCTGCTCCACTCACTCGGTAAACATAAATCCTTTTTTAAACTTGCCTTGAAACCGTTAGCACTGCAAACTTCTCAATAGGTAAGACTAATTTAAAAATGGAACTAGACAATTGCAATTTATGATCAGCACTTGAGACATGAATGAACCAAGTGAGAAAACTTTCTCAAGTCAGAACTTCTTAAAAGTTTATCACCAGGGACATTTACCTGCCCAAGGACATATCTCTAAAAACATCAGGATAATAAGGCTCTACTTCAGGCATATATTGGTTCTCCAATATAAAGCGGACAAGACTGTGATTTATTCTAGACTAGATAGCTTCCTGTGAGTCTTCTTTGAGTTTTTTTTGTTCTGTCTTGCAGCCGGTGCACTATGAAGAGAAGAACTGGTGTGAGGAGCAGTACTCAGGGGGCTGCTACACAACCTACTTCCCCCCAGGGATCATGACTCAGTATGGAAGGTAGAGTAAACATATACTAAGCTCTAAGTGAAATTCCCTGAGCCTGAATCCAAACTTTAAATAGGTTCATGTAGCTCTTATCCTGTTTCTTGCAAATGCTAAAAAAAAAAATCCCCAATTTCCTTTGTATCTTGTGAATCTCATGAATGAAGTCATCTTAATTCTGCATCATGGTGGTGCCTTTCACTCTCAATTCCTCTGAAGGAGCAATCCCAATCACTATAACCAAAGAAGGTTGCAGCATAGGAATTGGAATTTAGACGGTCAGCAGGTTCACTTATATTGTCAGAAGTATCTTAATACTGAGTTTAGAGCTCAGTAAAACTTCCTCAAATGGAACTGTGTAAGCTCCAACATGGCTACAGCATTATAAAAGCAAAATGAGTTCTAGACTCGGAATGAAGGGACTTGCATTCCAGTCCTGATTCTACCAATAACCAACTTTGGTATCATAGACAGGTCACTTGTCCTCTCTGAACCTCACTTTCCTTAGCAGGTAAATAAAAAGGACAAGATGGCATACAAAGACAGCAAGCAGCATGTTAATGAGAGCATGAGTTATTTTCTAACATCTTTATTGAGATATAATTCACTTACCATACAATTCACCCATTCAACACACACAATTCATTGACTTTTAACATTCACAGTGCTGTGCATCCAAGGATGACTCATTGGTGTTTAGTTAATTGTATTTGTTGACAGCAACAAGGTATGAATGATTGCTGTAACAGTAATTATTATGACCATTATAGTAATACTAAACCAAGCAATAATTTGATGCCAGGAGCTCAATCGGAACCAAATGGGAAATGTAGAGTAGTGAGTAAAAGCCGTTGAGAGTGTGCAATAAAAAGAGGGTTTGAGTAAATGTAAATGGCTAATCAATCTGTCCATGAAAGCTGGTCAGAGAAGGATTAAAACCCACTTGTGAGAAGATACATAATGACTTGGGTTAGCACTTTCTTTATCTTCCTGACAATGGCAAAATATCATCTACGAGAACATTCTGGGGCCAGAGGGCACCACCTGATTAGCTCCTGGGTCATTAAGTTAAGTTTTAGATATAGTGAGTACAGGATGTGCCAGTATTAATTGTTTCATTCCCCATTTATTGGTTAAGTGCCAACCATTTGCCGAGCAGTCTGCTGAAAACGTCCTTATGGAGAAAAGCCCTCCCTGCTGTGAAAGAGCTAACAGTGTTGGGGGCTGGGATTGGGCTGGGGAGAGGAAGGAATATCAAAGATTGACTCTAACGTACTGTGGTAAGCACTCTAGTAGAGGGGCGTAGAAATACCATGGGGGCCCAGGGAGGGACGGGCTAGCCTTACCTAGAGAAATCTAAGGATTGTAGAAGGCAGAGAAAGGCTATAGGGGAATGCACTCTAGGCAGGTGGAACTGTAGGAGCAAATGCTTGGAATCCTACCAGGTCATGAAATGTCTGGGGAAAAGTTCTGCATGGCTGGGCTCTGGGTGATATTGAGAATGGAATGGAGAATCAGAAAGATAGATAGAATCCTTTGCCACATATAATACATTCAGGAATACAAAACTTAACCTTTCAACAGAGAAAAGCCAATCAGAGCATTACTTTTGTTTTTGGTTTTGTGATGTGATTAGATTTCTGACCACGGAGTGGCAAGTTTCACGCTCAATCCCATAAGGAGTGTCAGGAAAATGCCTTTTGGGCAATGGGGTAGGGGGAGCAAAAAGGACACTCACCTGCACTGGTCTGACCCTGACCACTTGAGAGAAGCAAGATAAATCTCATTGTATCAGGCATGGGTGGTGACAAGTGATGTCCTTTTTCATCTTTATTCCTTCCCAAGGACATGAGTCAGGCTTCATATCACTAGCTTCCATTTGTAGGGTAGAAACTAAGGCACAGCATATCTTAGTGACATAACTCCCAGCCTGAGTAAGGACTACCGGCCCACAGGGCTTCCCTTGACCCTTCAGGTCCATGACCTTTGGGATACTACAAGGAGTTTTACTTCATGGCTCTGGAAATACACAGTAAATGTTCTGCTTCTAGATGGAAGACAGAGGATACCATTGACAGTACAACTTTAGTAAAAAAAATAAACACACATTTCTTAAGGAATTTTACTTCTGGATAGACTGAAAAACTGATTATAGCGATTAAGCAGTAAAACACATAAGCAAGTATTTTACTGCACCAAGCTAAGAGAAACACCCATTTTGTGAATATATACTAAATATTCACTCACCTGCAAAAGAAGGGGCAGGGATTTTTCTTCTCCAGCTGTTGGACTTTTTTCCCCCCAGGGAAAGATTTCCACATGACAGGTGGAGGAAAAATATCTTTGTCTATTTGAAATTAATTCTTGGTTTTTACATTTTTACATTCCACTTGTTAGTGTGATTGGTTCTCTAACTTTATTCTCTTTTCTAATATTTAAATCTAGGATTTGGCCAGGCCTCCCAGAGGTTTCCAATTTGGGGTTAGTTCCCTCTGTTTGAAAAAAGTGACCATGTGGAGAAAGCAACTTTGTTTAATGAACATGGAGAAAGCAAATTTACCTTCTCTTGCGGAACCCTTCTTGAGTACCCTTAGGTTCTCCGGCCCATGCCGGCTATGGATCATTCCAGATTATTCCATGTATTATTATCAGTATTCTATAATATCTTCTCTTTTATTTTCTATTGCTTTTTTTCTTGATGGCTACAATAAGGCCTGGTGAAGGAAAACCTATCAATTCAAGTCAGCTGTTTGGTTTTCTGATCAAAGGCCTGGTGGTGCGCAGTATTTACAAAGATAGAGCATGAGTGTCAGCTATGGACATCCACATCCCTTACCTGATATAATGCCAACCTGGGATAGGATGAATAATATGTTGACGCTGCTTCCCTTATGGTATTTTTGTCAGGGTAATGACAAACTGCCCCTCTTAGAAGCCAAGTGCTATGACACTTCTGTCCCTTTGTGTAGCATATGAGTCCTTTTTGTTAAGTAGTGATGATGATACACTAGGCAAAGCATAAAGGATAAAAGCAGAGACCTTGACATCTGGCAGACCTAGTTCAAACCTAGCTCTGCTATTTTCTAGCAATGTGGCTTTTGGCAAGTCACCATACATTTCTCCAAGCCTCGTGTGTAAAATGCGGTAATGATAATGGTAGCTATGTCATAGAGTTCTTTAAAAAGATTAAAGATATAATTCAATAGAGGGAAGAAGTATAACCGAGTGGTTAAGGCTGTGGGTTCTGGACTCAGATGGCCTATGTTCAAATACCAGCTCAGCCACTTACTAGCTGTCACCTAGAGCAGATTACTTTGTCTTTGTTGCTGGTTAGATTCCCGAAGAAGCAGACTCTGAAACAAAGATTAGCATATAGGATATGTATCAGGGAGAACCCTTGGTATCAACACTTGTATAAATGAGAGGAAGGAAGCAGGAGTGGGCAGAGGGAGAGGTTGAGCTGTGATGCAGTTCCAATGAAGGCCTCAGCTGACCCCACAGGGAGCTCTGGAGCTAAGATGCCCCTTAAGAGTTGTTCCAAGTTGGATTGAGGGGGTCAGGTCTTTATAGCCCTGTGATAATCAGTCATTGGATGCAACTGCTGCTGGAAGGAAGCATGACTTTGAGTGAGGCAATTTTCTTCAGTGGAGACAATCTCCAAAGAGGACTGATATCAGAAGGCCATCTTTGGCAGCACTCCCAGCAGCTGGGAATAAGTCCTTCATTCTTGAAGGGGGTCTGGGCAGTGCACCACAATGTCCACCACAGTCTCTGTATCTCCATATTCTCATCTGCAAAATGGGGGTAATAATAGTACTGACCTTATAGGGTTGTGAAGATTAATACACTTAGAAGAGTGCTTGGCACCCAACAAATACTAACTTTTATGATGTAATATAGTAAAACTCTTAACATGGGTAAAGGTAAGTGCTCAGCGAATGGTAGTTTTGGAGCCATAGTCCGACTCACAGATTTGTTGCGTGTTAATGACGGAAAAGGTCTTAGAAATCATTGGACCATACCATTTAAGAGATGGGGAAGCCAGAGCTCAGTGAGAGGAAGTGATTTGCCAGATTCATTGGTGGAATACCAGGTAGGGAACTGGGGGCACGTGTTGCCTTGCTCAGAGCTGGTGACTACATGACTGGGCTCATACAATCCCTCACTTCATATAGGGAAAGCAAATACACACTCCATTGATGTCAGTCCATTTATCTGTTAGCTCTTGGTGCAGGAGTGGACTTTGGCTTTTACTTCATTTTGTCTGTGACAAGGATCATGCAAGAGCTAGAGGAAGCTATGAACGTTATTCCATTGTTGACAATGTACTCCTGATGTTTAGAATCTGAGAAGAAGCTGACCAGCCTTGGTCTTCATGGGAAGGCTCTTCTCTGGCTCTCTGAGACTGACCACTTTTACCTCTTTGCTTTTGTTTCAAGGGTTCTACGCCAGCCAGTGGGCAGGATTTATTTCGCAGGCACCGAGACTGCCACACACTGGAGTGGCTACATGGAGGGGGCTGTGGAAGCCGGGGAGAGAGCAGCCCGAGAGGTAGGGCCTGGGGTCACAGGCTGTGGGGAAGGAGGCAACTCATGGGCCTGACAAGCAGGTCAAAGATGTCTGAGATCCTGGAGACCAACTCTCCAGCAACCTCCATCTGAAGACATATGAAACACCATTTTAACAGTAGTCTCAGGTGAAGTGAACACCTTAACCTAGAAGTAACAATGAAAATATCTATCATGTCACCCAAGGTAAAAAGAGCCCATGGGGCAAAAGATCACTCCAGCTATCCTTGAGAGAGAACCTAGGTCTAATATTATAGAACCAAGCAATTTATATTGGGGCTCAGAATTCATTTATATATTTCCCAACAATTCCTCTGATCTCATCTCTATCAGGGCGTGTTCACAACTACTAAATTTTATGGGGAGCCCAATGGTTGGAGCTTCTTACACCATAAATGAAAGACCTTTTGGAGCCTTTTAAAGGTTAAGTGGACTATGTTGGCTTTAACCCTGGGGTTTTTGATGAATATCCCAAGAGACATTCAGTTGGTCCTTTATTTAAAGAGCAGTTTAGGAGAAAGATGGTGTCACTTTCGTTATTTGCCAAGGTACTCTTTTTTTCAGATCCTGCATGCCCTGGGGAAGATCCCAGAGGATGAAATCTGGCAGTCAGAACCAGAGTCTGTGGTAGGTTATATTTTATTTCGTGAATTTAAATCTCTTTCCTCTAAAAACAATTATTTGCGAAAGAACACACTTGTATATGTTCACATACCTTTCTCTAAGTGATTCAATCCATGAATATTTAAACAGATACCCTGGATTAGGGTAGAGGTGAGAGATTTAGAAGAACTTTAATAAATTTGTAGCTTCCACATCCATTGCAGATTATTAGGAAAAAATATGATTTTTGTTTTGGTCAGAGAGTTCTAGGCATTAAGAACTCAATAAATGCACGATGAATAAATCTCTAGCCTGCTGATTCTCAGCAGGGGGTAGGAAATGAGAGGAAGATATGTCAGCACCCCCTGTCCCGGGGCAAAGAGTTGGAATGAAATGGAGCAGATTTAGATTAAAAATGCATTTTCAATATATGCGCTATCATTTTATGATAAAACCCCAGGAAGTTTTCCTGACTGGAAGGAAGGACACATAGAGGATAGAGTGAAATGCATTGTAGAGGACAGGGGTCAAAAAGGTCAAAGTTATTTCTCTATCAAGTGTGAAGTCAAAAAGAATAGCCCTGCCAGTCCAAGTCATTCTCTTAGTGCTTCCGTCAGAGGTGGGAGGAGGGCTGAGTGGACCGTAGATTCATTCAACTTGACAAGTATTTATTGCGCACCTACTCTGTGTCAGCCACAGTGATAAGGGTACGGCAGTGCTTTCACAGAGCTCAACATGTGGTAGGGGAACAGATGATAACCAAAAAGGACAAGTGCAATGAAGAAGACACGCTGAGAATGTAAAAAGAGGGTCCCATCTTAGCTTGGGAGCGCAGGAGAGGCTCCCTGAGGAAGTGAGATAAAAACTGAGACTTGAAGGATGAGTCAGAATAAGTTAAGTGTAAAAGGGCCACTAGGAATTGGGGATAAGTGTTCTGAGCAGAGAGAACATTATGTTTAATGGCCTAGTGGTTGGCAAGAGTGGGTCATGTTCAGAGAACTGGAGGAAATACAGACTTTCTGGAGCAAAGTGCACAAGCCCTGTACTGACACCAGATGTTCTCTGAACCCAGGATGTCCCTGCGCAGCCTATTACCACGACCTTCTTGGAGAGACATTTGCCCTCTGTGCCAGGCTTGCTGAGGCTGATTGGATTGACCACCATCTTTTCCGCAGCTGCTCTTGGCTTCCTAGCCCACAAAAGGGGGCTACTTGTGCGGGCCTAAAGAGAGGGCACCTGTAGCTGCATCCTCTTCTTACTCTACTGGGTATGTGGGTTTGGGGAAGGGGTTGCGATAAAGTTCCATGAAGACATAAAGACTGATGAGTGAGGAGGGGAGCTTGAAGCTATGTCAGACTTCAAACCACAGGAAACACAGTATCTCTTTGTCCATTTTTGGCCCTTGCTTATTCTCCCTTACTTGGTTTAGCACTCTGTCTCACCCATTTCCAAGCTTACTGCCCCCAGAATCTTTACAGTAGTTAAGCAGGCTTGTTTAAGGTTCTTGCTGTCCCACGACACACCTTGCCCATGCACAAAAAACTAGTTTTTCCCATCTCTGTGGCTTTGTGCTTGTCCTTCTTACCTGTGACATCTTCATCTTCCAAGTTCTCTGTATTTGTCCTTAGAATCCTGTATTGTTACAGCTGGAAGACCTTAGAGACTGTCTAGTCCTCATCTTCTGTTTTAAAGTTGAGCAAACTGAAGCCGAGAGACGTGGAACTTGTGTCCAAGGTCCACAACAAGCTACTGATATTTTGGGGACTAGCATATAGGTCTATTGCTTTTCCCACCTCCCAGAATGCATCTCCCAGTCACTCTCCTCCACTCCCTGCTGTAGTTGCTGATGGTGTCCCTTTCTGTGGGTTTAATCTGTACTAAGTTGTTTTGCACTACTCAGATGCTACTCATCTTATTCAGTCTTATTGTCTTGTGCAATGTGTCTTCAGCTGATTTTCATCTTTTTGAGGAGAGGAATCTTGTATTTTCTTCCTTTTGTATCCTCCATTATGTCTGGCTACAAAGATCAGTACACATTTGGGCAATTAAAAATAAAGTTGATTGACCAGATGTCTGTTGTCTTTTCTTTTTGGGTAATGACTTTCAAAGCTTTGACAGATCAAATCAAGATCTAGTATTAGGCATATAATTGTGACTTTAAAGCATTCAGTCAAAATTTCCTTGAAGCCCAGATGATGCATGCATTTTGATTGCACCGTCCATCATGGGTAGCATGCGTGTGAGCACTTGGTAAATGATTTATAATGATTTGATAAGGATGCTAAAAGACAGAGCTCCTTGCTTTCACCTCCCCAAAAAACTGTCAAAATAATTGACATATTAATAAGCAAGATGCTTTAGCTATTAAGATAATTATAATATTTCAGTTGACCTTTCACATTCCTTATCAGTACAAAAAACTTTTTACTGGGTACACTCATTAATTTAAAACTACAGTTTCACAGTCCATTAAATCCTATTTGAACTCCTTTTTAAATGATATCATCATTTCAAACTACTCATACCTCTCAACTCCCAAGGTCAGTTTTTATCAGGATATAGTTTAAATCTATAAATGACCATTTTCACACAGTTCTTTGGAAAACAAAGCTTATTATTCTTAGCATAAGTGAAATTTAAGAAATGCCCCGGGATTAATCAATAATAGTATAGAGTTCTGATTTTACAGGTGCATTTACATTCATAAATTTATAGGAACTTTAGAGAATAAATGAGGAAATTAAAGAACCCACTAAGACTGTCTTTGTATTTTGTTTTTTCAATCTGCCTAAAAATGTAATCTACTTTACATAGGGGTATCTTCTTGAGCATGCTCCCTCCAAAAAAATGTCCCCCCCAAAGTCATCACGTTACTACATACCTCCAACACATCCATCAAGAAAGAGTCAAATAGGGAAATGTAAATCAGAACCAAAATGAGATATCACCTCACACCTGTTAGAATGACTATCATCAAAAAGACAAGATAACAAGTGCTGAGGAGAATGTGGAGAAAAGGGAACCCTCAGGCACTGTTGGTGGGGTTGTAAGTTGGTTCAGCCAGTATAACAAACAGGATGGAGATTTCTCAAAAAATTAAAAATGGAACTACCCTATGATCCAGCAATTCCACTTCTGGGTATATATCCAAAGGAAATGAAAACACTGTCAAAGAGATATCTGCATCCTCCGTGTTCATTACTTACATTATTGTAAGCATTACTTACAATAGTCAAGACATGGAAGCAACTTAAGCATCCATCAATGGATGAATGAATAAAGAAGTTGTGGTATATATATAAGTACACAATGGAAAATTATTTAATAAATATTAATATTATTTAAAAGGAGGAAGTCTTGCAGTTTGCAACAACATGGATGGACCTTGAGGTCATTATGCTAAGTGAAATAGAGAAAGACAAATACTGCATGGTATCACTTATATGTGGAACCTAAAAAAAACCCCAAAAAACCAAACTCATAGAAAAAGAGATAAGATTTGTGGTTACCAGAGGTTGAGGGGTTGGGGGAAGGGGAACGAACATGGTCAAAAGGTACAAACTTCCAGTTATAAGATAAATAAGTACTAGGGATGTAACATACGACATGATGATTATAGGTAACACTTTGTTGTTAGTGCCCTCAGGTTGACTTTGTCGTTAGTGCCCTCAAGTCGATTCCAAGTTCTAGCAACCTGAACTCTGACTGTTCTTTTTGCGCCATCCTCTCACCTTCCTGTGCTCTATCAGACAATGCTCTGCTGCTATTCATAGAGTTTTCATGGCTGATCTTTTCAGAAGTGGGTGGCCGGGTCCTTCTTCCCAGTCTGTCTTAGTCTGGAAGCTCTGCTGAAACCTGTCCACCATGGGTGACCCTGCTGGTATCTGAAGTACTGGCGACATAGCTTTCAGCATCACAACAACATGCAGCCGCCACAGTATGACAACGGACAGACGGGTGGTGTGGTTCCCTGACTGGGAAGTGACCCCAGGCCACGGCAGTGACGGCACTGAATCTTAACCCCGTGACCACCAGGGCTGGCCTGTAACATTGCTGTATGGTATATATGAAAGTTGTTAAGAGTAGATCTTAAGAGTTCTCATCACAAGGAAAAAAATATTTTTGTCTTTTTCTTTTTTGTATATGAGGTGATGGATGTTAACTAAACTTATTGCGGCAACCATTTCATGATATATGTAAGTCGAGTCATTATCCTGTACACCTTAAACTTTTACAGTGCTGTGTGTCAATTATATCTCAATAAAACTGGAAAAAAAAGACATTGAATGAAAAAAAATGGAAGAGTCAAATAAGGAATTACCTTCTCCAGAAATCTCCTGCTCCTGTACCCTTCATCCTCCAGCTGGGTGAGGTGGCCCTCTTCTTTGTTCTCCCAATGCCAGCACTCACCACATGACATCGCAATTATGCCATCTTGTTAAATTACGTGGTTTACCTGAGGTGCTAAGTTCCATTACATATCACTTACCAAGGTAAATCCTGAGGTAGAGAAAAATGGGAAACTTTAAAGGCAAGACCTAAAAACCAGTTTCTTCTCTATTGAAACTCCTCACCAGTTTTGAGGGTATAAGAAGAGTGGGGAGGGGTTTTTGAAGGGGGAGATTTGTGAAGAGATCTCTTCAGAACTGCCACGCTCTGAGTCTAAGTCACCCTAAAGGGGAGGGACAGCATGCTACCTTCGCATCCCAAGTCTAATGAGAGGGGTTTCTGGGAGACCCCTTTGAGAGCTTGACACACTCCTGAGGAATCTAATGCCTTGGACCCTGCTCAAGATGCTTTTGACCAGAGAGTGAGGGAATGCCACAGAGATTGCCAGAAAACAGAAGCAGAATGGGAGTCAAATTGACTAACCAAAAGAAATTTACTGCCTGTGTTGGGGTAGTCAGAGTCAGAAAGGGCTAGCTTGAGAGTCTCTGAAAAAACCCCACAAGTGTCCCCACAAGAGTCAATTCTCATGACAGCCAGGCCCAGAGCGTATAAAACTATCTTACAAGAGGACCCATCAAGTAGGAATGTTCTGAAAGCTCCTTTCTCTCCTCTCTTTCCATGCCCAACCCTGAAGTCCCGGAATCCACAATAGACAAGCTAAGCAAAGAGTAGAGGAGGAGAGGAAAAGTTAACCACTGGCTTCTGTGAGATGGCACAACAGCCCCTGAAGCTGGTCCTATTTGGACGAGGGGAGAAAGTCAAACTCTAAGTCACGTTCAGAGATTTGAAGTTCCACAATATTGGACATTCAAATTATTGAATTGAAACTGTGGTTTGTGACTTAAAGAAAACTTAAGATTGCGTTTAACTTAGGAGTGATTGATAGAGTCATAGAGCTGCCAGGGTTTTCAAATGCAAGAAGAGGAGAAACTTCCCTCACTGAACAGTGGAAAATAAATAAAACTGTGATTTCTTTACATCGCATTCAATGCACTGGTGTTATTATCATCTGTTCTTCAGAGCAGAGACTGTTTTCCATTCATCTTTTCATCTTCTATATCTCCTATGGTGCCATCATAGTGTCTCAAAAGATAAATGAATGGATTCCTGTCATTTTCATTATCATTCTGGATTTCACAATCCTGTTATAACAATCCTGTTATACCTGTTTACTCTTTGTAATGAGTGCTTCTGTGCCCTCTTTTGCAGAGAGCTAATTTTCATTTTTCATCATACTCATTTTGAAAGTGTCAGTTGTCTTCTTGACTATATTTTAGTTGAGGTAGCACTAATACCTGTTTGGTCCTGTTTCCTTCTTGAGTAGATTCATGAGTCTAAATCAGTGATTCTCAACTGAGGGTGCATACCAGAATTACTGGGGTACTTTGGAAAGACTCATGTGCCTAAGCTTTACATGGAGAGTTTAATTTAGCAGGTCAGGCAGAGAGAAAGTGTTTTCATGGAGCTTCCCTGTGATGGTCTTAGCCAAGGGCTAAGAATCACTAGTTCAAAGGTAGAGTAGCGCTTGGAGATCCTGGAGTTGAGTCCTTCTCATAGGACTGCTGCTCTGCCTCCATTTTCTTTCAGGTATTCAGCTATATCGGAGTGAAAAGAAGATGCTCATAAAATACTTGGAATAAAAGGAAATGGTTTTGCTCTCTGAAGATTACTCATTAATTCAACGAATTAAAGAGTAAGACATGTTTCCTGGATCATAGGAACCCCTTGTACAAAGAAAGACTATCTTAATTGGAAAGCATGGTTGTCTTAGACTAGATGCCCCCCTAAAAGCAGAGCCTCAAACGAGGGTTTTATGCAGATAATTCAATTTGGGAAGTGATCTCAGGGAGCAGAAGTAGGACTAGGAGGAGGGAAACGGGGAAGGAGGGAAAGACAATCCAAGGGTGCGTTATTGAATTGGTCACTGCTGTGGGCTACTGGGGACAAGTCCTGCCAGGGACCTTCTGAGGATCCGCGCAGAATGTGGCTCAGAATAGATCACCCGAGGGAACCAAAGAAGGAGGCGTTTGTCTCCCATTGATCAGAGTTTTCCCTGGAGTGTTAATTTCCTTACTCTTCCAGGTTTGCCTGTGTATCAGAATGGCTGCTGAGGAAGATGTCAGTAACTTGCACATCTGGTTGCTGGTTGCTATAGCAAATGGAGTGCAAAGACAGGTTGAGAGGATATGGTGGTGCCCAAGAGGTGCCCTATATCTAGGGGCCAATATACAACTTAAAAGAGAAGTTAAGAGAAGCACAATATGGCATTTTTGTGTGTATTTCCAAGGAAGAGATTCTGAATCTTGGGGAAAAAAATCTGTTTATGTGACCCTCTTGTGGATATTTTAGTTATAAGAGTACATCCCAATTTGAGATCTTCAAGGCTGCACAACTAGGGTAAATCCCATCTATTTGGAAGGTCTTATGCAATAAGGGTGTCTGTGAAACACTAAGTGCTTCCCATGTCTGTGATCTCCTTTTAAAAAAGTGGTCAAAAATGGATCCTTGCAGATAGGTCACCTGCTTTTGTGATCTTATTACCCTGGCCACAACCAATTGGACCAGGGGTAATTCCTGAGTCAAAGACAGAACTCGAGGAGTGGCCAATGGCCCATGAGTTGGCCTGGCCCAAAGCCTTTCTGTGGCAGTGATGAAGAGAAGGTGGACAAAGAGGAAGCAGGCTAAGTCACAGGAGTGATGCCTGATCCTGAGGGGGTGACAGTAGAGTGACTGCTGTGTCACTTGACCTACTGAGGCATCTCAATAGCAATGATCAATGTTCCCAGACATCATGAGACTTGACTGAACCACAGTGGGTTGATCTCCCCTACTTCTTCGTTTCCCCTAGTTTTTCTATTGAAATTGAGGGTACTTAACTAACAGAGGTGTATTTCCTCTGCCAACATTCACCTCCCTCCTATCTGCTTCCTTTCAAACTTCAACTCTGCATGTTCTCAATTGCCCAGTCCTCTGTCACTACACGCTCTTTAGGATCCTGTCTCCTGGACAATCTGTTAAGATCCCTTTACTTCTAAGCTTTGGCTCCAAACTAAGAAGGACAAGTCCTCATTTCAACAATATATTAAACCTTGTAACCAAATAGAGTAGTCTAGAATGCTCTGGACTCTAAGGGACTGTGTAGACAAGTTGGTGTAATGTGGTGGTGGGTTTTGTTGTTGGTTTTTTGTTGTTTCCTGTTAGTTTGCTTTTTAAATGCTGAGGAAGACTCATCTGAGTTGAAAATTCTCCTGGAGAATGATCTTCATGACATGTCAGCCTGTGGACACTAGAAGCCAAGCTCCTGTATTGGAAATAACTGATCTAATCAGACCCTGCACTTACTTTAGGCTGCTACTTTCTGATGTGATTGCTCTTGTCATTTCTGCTGAGACTATGCAGTGAGTCACTGACAGGTCATATACCACTCCAGCAAAATGACATTTCAGCCTCTGGCTTCCATCCATGATCACTTTGACCCCTTCTTTCACCTTTCTTTTCTTCTCTAATTCTCAACCATTTCTTCCTTAAGCATTCTGGTTCAGTTTCTTCTCCTTGAAAATCCATTTCCCTGCAAGGCAAAATGCTGAGTGGCACTGAGCTTATGCACTCGAGTTTGACATAACTAACTGTCTTACCTCTAGGCCATTTCATTGTATTATATTTTCTTTTCCCTAACCTGCTGTCAAAACCTTTTCAAGAGCAGAATCTTCCCTGGGTTATAGAAAATCAAGGAGAAAGTCCTGGAGTTACGTGAGGGCAGTGGGAAAGAGACTAACAGCTGTTTCAGAAGAAAGTGAGAGGTGGCATGGGCCATAAACCCCACATCCCCATGACCCATTCCTCGTCTCTGGCTTCATGTTGTTCTCTATATGCTCTTCTCCTCTTCTGCTCGACTCTAGTGCTGCCAAATGCTCGGACCCTTAGTCCACTGGTCAAGGCTGGGTTTGGATAAATAGACTGTAACTCCTTATGGAGCCCGATGCTCAGTAGGGATGTTGGCCCTTTGGGCTATGGAATGCTATGTTTTGGAAGCACTTCAAGGACATGATTATCTTCAAAATAACATTTCCTAAAAGCTGCTTGAAATGTTAAAATTGGGAAATAAATTCTGTGTCCTTGAGTAAATAAGAACCTCCCTACCAACCCCCTGTGTCCTTGAGACCCCTTTGTTTTAGGTGCCCAATGCCACAGGCACTACTTAAGTAAAGGGTAATCTAGGCGATAAAACCTGCCCTAGAAAGGAGCAGTATAGGAATAAGGTTCACAGAGTCTGGGCTCTAGGTATTACAGGCCATGCCCATTGGCAATGGCCATCTCTTTTTGAGCCACAAGTTGGGGAAGAATGTTGGGTATTAGACTTACTAAATATCCGTCCTTACACCTCCTTCCTGATAGAATACCGATTTTGTTCAGCTATTCACCCACCGCTATGCTTCAGGGTAGGTAAGCTGGCCACATCCTCAGTGCCAAGAGGTGGGCACTGGTTAGTCTAAGCTGATCATGGTGAGCCTATTTCCTTTGTCAACGATTGACTTAAACCTTGGTGTGTTATGCAATTCTGGCTAATGGCACAAAAGAAGTCTTCTTGCGGGGTGGGCTGAAGCTGCTGGGAAAGGATCTCTCACTCTTAAGAACAGACTCATGAAATAGAAAGTCCCATCTCATCCTTCTTCTGGACATTACAAGTGTTTAGATGTGACACTTGTAATTGCTATAGCCATCTAACTTTCAGGCCAAGGATAAGGCCCATACACAGAACAGGTCAAGGCCAAAAAGTCACGAAGAAACCAACTTGCAACCCTGATGCACCCTGCTTACAGCCTGTCCTGTCTTGGGATAACTGGTCATATGAGAAATAAATTCAACAAGTTTGAATACAGGTTTTTGGTACTTATAGTCCAAAGCATCCTGAAAGATCCACCTGACGAGAAAATTTAAGACCTTCACATAAGACTGTCTTTGGATAATAATCATGCTTATTATTAATTATATTATTATAATAGCTACCTTTCATTAAACATGTATATTTACAAGACACTGTACGTCATCTCATTTTATCCTGAAATCACCCCCATCATCTCCATTTGACAAACGAGTAGTCTAAGTCTCAGAGATGCTATGAGGCAAACGTCTCATAATCAGTAAGAGGTGGACCTGGGCTTCAAACCCACTTGGGAGTTGTTCTAAACCTGTGAGTGTTCTCTTCACTGTCTATTCTCCCTGTGCCAGCCTTATAAGATCACTTATCCAGAATACCTAGGACCTGACCTTTCTGAATTACTGGTATTTCCAAAGCTTAGACATCTTCTTTGCAAAAGAGCTTTCTTTATTGCTCTCTTACCACTCAATCTAACCTCAATATCTCCTCGACGTGTTTTTGTGCCTATTGCATTATATGGGTTAAAGAATGATAGCCATTCAACAATAACTCAACAAATATATATTGAATACTTTCTCTATTCCAGGTATTTTTTAAGGTGCTGGGAATATAGTTGTGAACACAACTGAGGAAGTCTTTTTCCTCATGGAGCTTAAATTCTAATGGGTAGACAGTAAATAAATAAATATATAGATAGATAAATAAATGCTGTAATATATACTGTTAGTGGAGAGAAGTGTTATGAAGAAAATGTAAGCAAGGCAAGGGGATAGAGAGTGATGTGGTGGGGGGGATGGCTAAAGTAGATTGGATGGTCAGGTTAGGCCTCTTTGAGAAAGTGACTTTTAAACAGAGATCTAAATGAAGTAAGGCATGAAGCATGATGTTATTTGGGGGAAGATCATTCCAGGCAGGAGAAAGAGCAAGTGCAAGGCTCAGAGGTGAGAGTATGATTGGCGTATTAAAGGAATAGCAAAGGGCCAGTGTAGCAGGAGCAACAGTAACAGAAAACTAGTGGTAGGAAACGAGGTTGGAGAGTTAGACAGGGGCTAGCTCATGTAGAAAGTCTTAAGCCATAGTAAAGGGTTTTGCTTTTTTTTTCTAAGTGTGAAGACAATCCGCTGGAGAGTTTCTAACAGGGGAGCAGACCTGGCGAATGTTTACAAGAATCACTCTGTAGTGGACACTCTGGTGCACAGACCAGATCCCTCCTTCGGGACTGATGCTCTCATTCTCCCAGCTGCTGGAAGTTGGGAAGTTGACAGTTCATGGCTGTGTTCCTTTTGGTGAGCCGAGCACAGCCTCCTGGCCCAAATACATGCCCCTTACTAGAGTTAGCCCACATCCAGTGACTGGGCAAGGAGAGAGTGAAAAGGCCTGTCCCAGCTCCAGAGGTCCCATGGGATCAACTGACACCTCTATTGCAATTACATCAGAGTTCAGCTTCGCCCTCTGCCCAGTGTGTTTCCCTCACTCCTTCACAGGTGTTGAGCCCAAGGCACCCTTCAATAAACTTCTTGCATGTAAATCTCCATCTCTGAATCAGCTTCCCGGGGAATTCAGCCTGTGACACACTTTGCAATGTGGAGAGCAGGCTATTATGCAGTAAGAGTGGAAGCAGGAGACTAGTTAGGAGATCAAGGCAGTTGTCCAAGCCAGAGACTCTGGTTGCTTGGTCTAGTGTAATAGACTGGAGATATCTATTAGATATCCACGTGCATCCAAGTGGAGATGTCAGGTAGACTGTTGACCATATCTGTTAGAATTTAGGGGAGAGGTTGGGACTGGTGATATAATTTGAGGAGCTATGGGATTGAGTATAGATAGAGAAATGTGTGAGGATGAACCCTGAGACATCCAAACATTACATTGAAATGTTCAATATATATTTGCTCAAAAAATTACAAACAGATGTGATCCCTAAAAGAGCCATATCTAAGAACAATCACAATTTATGTACACAGAAAGACTACTGTGATTTCACTGTGATCATCCATTATAAGCTACATTATTACAGCTTTTCAATGATGATAATAACCTGATTTTAAGAAGTAATTATTTTTAAAAATCTCCTTGAAATATTTGTTATATATTTCTTAGTGTTCAGACACCTGGTCGAACAATCTGCTGCTGTCTTTATGTATTTGCTTATTGTATGCTACTTCCCAAAGGATTTCAGGCAACATACAGCAGTGCATGTAAATATAAAGTTAATAAAACAGAACGGAAAATCAAGACGTGCCAAAAGGAGACGGTAGGTAAGCAGTAAGTGGATGAGAAGAAGGTAGACGAGCAGCTGGACACGGAGAAGGCCACCTGTTCTCTAAGGGGGGAATCTGAGGGACTCCAGCAAGGACACATTGACCCAGCCTGAAATGTTCCTATTTCATTTTGTCACGTTATCTGGAATATTACATCAGAAAGCCTCTTGGATTGGGGTCTGTTAAAATGCACATTCAGCCCACCAAGTGGATTCCTGGCACATCTCACCCTAGTGTGAATAAGCTTCATCAGATTGTGGTCCACCCAGAAACAAAATCTATTCTGAAGATGAATTTCTGGGCAACATCAGCACAAAGCGACTGAAGGATGTTGGGAGACCCAGTGATTCCTCCTTCCGCATCGCCTTCTGGGCTCTCCTTTCTGCTCACCTCCTCAACGTCAGCTTTTCCTCATATCTCTCCTTGGCCTCTTCCTGGTGCACTTTCAGTGGGTGAACTCCTTTCCCAAGATCCTGCTGATGGAGAGAAGAGGGTCCCAAATGTGTCCAGTGCTTCCCAGGGGCCAGCAGCAGGATGTTAAAAGATACTTTTCATGGCTTGACCTCAGAGAGATGGGTTCCCTATTTGAAAGAGCTCTATGAAAAACCAGATGGGTGAGAGAGCTAGAATAAAGACAGGTGAGTGGGGAAGGCTGCAGTAAGTTCTATTGGTCTGTTGCCCATCCAGCAGACTCTGGCTTGAGAACCTTCCCTTGGGACTTACACCTGCGGGCAGTACTATTTCCTCGGCCTTGGCATCCTCCCCTGTTGTCAGCCTAGAGAATTTCTTCAGTTTGTCTTCAGTCACTCAGCTCTAGAATTGTCTTCTTCAGGAAGCCAAGGAGAGGACAGTCAGCTGGGTCCAGCGAGGCTCTTCCCCCACCCCAACCCATCGAGGCCTGCGGTGCCAATCACACAGTACTCCTGGCTTGGTAGGGTGACCCGGATAGGTGAGCAGGGCAGAGCAGCAGGATCCCAAGGGGGTTTGGCAAGTGATTCAGTTGAGGTTCAGTGGAGACTAGTCCAGGGGAATTCAGGGGCGCAGCTCTCCCCAGGGGAATGAAAAGACATATTCAGACGGGGGGTGGGTTAGGAGATTGGCAGCACCTGGCTTCCAGCTATATCCCTGCCTCTTAGGGAGATTCAGTGAGAACAGGGTAGTTAAGGTCCCCAGTGCAGACCACTGGACTAGGACTGGGTCCCAGACCCCATCCTCTCACAAAGATGAGTTTGCCTGAGGGGACAGGACTGAGGCTCCATGCCCAGTAGCCATTGGCAGTCCCCCAGGAATTCCATGGGGGGCCTAGCCTCTTCTCTTTATGTGTGGGGCCCTCCTGCCTCAGCTTGAAAGTGTGCCCTACCCCAGATTCAGATTTCCTGTTATCCTCTGCCAACCTCCTGAGACACCCTGGAAACCCAGACTGGGGATGGCTGGACCCTTGCGTCCATGAAGGATGTTATCTGCTGAATGCTTGAAAGCACCCACCTGATGCTAAACAACCCTTCTATTATCCCAATATCGTCTTCTCTCTTTACCTAACCAGAAAGTTCTACCATGGACAGAATCCTGTGTGTGGCTGGGAGTTGGGGTACAGGGGATACAGGATAAGGTTGATCCAACTTTGAGAAGCCAGGGGCACCCTTCTTGGGTGTACCCAGTGTCAGTCCTAGCCTTTGAAGTGAGCTAGGGTGAGACTGGATTTGTTCCTTTCTGTGCTTGTTAATTTTAATTTGTTAATTTTGTATTTCAGCCAGATACCCAACTTCCCCTTGAGACTGGGCATGTCATAAATGATCGAGTGAAATAAATAATGAATAAATGCTTCTCTCTTAGATTCCAATTTAAATCCAAGGAGCCCTGGTGAGATCTGAGGACTGGTCCTGTCAATTATTTCTTCCAGACTGACCTCCAGTTACTAATTGGCTCATTTAAATTCCTTCTTTTGAGGGCATGTTACAATAGAACTAAAATAATTAAAGAGCAGCAAACTTGAATTTGTGGTTGGATATGTTTGAAGCTATGTCATTACCATAATGATACTGGGCACCACATGAAATTGTGGTCCAGGGAAATGACAGTGGGTTTTAATTTGTCTCCCGCAAGTGATGTTTCATAGTAAAATCTGAATATTAATAGTGATCCTTGACCCTTGCTTGCTTATATCTTTATGTGTACCAAAAATACTGGCTTAAAGCAGTCCTTTCCAACGTTTTCCACATCATATCACACTGAAGAGAAAATTATTGCATTTGTATGGCATATTGGTTAAATGGATAAGGTCACTCCATGCCTGGAATTGAGCAGCTTGGGGGCTCCAGCACCCAAGACCCTGTCCTTCTGCCCAGAGGGCTGATGGCCTCCAGATCTCTGCACATATATAACCCATTTGTGGTGGGCCTATCATTTGGGGAGACCTTAAACATCATCTCAACACATATGTAATTTCAAATCTTCATGGAGGAAATTAAAGATTGTGATGGAGAATTAATTGTGGGAAAGGGGTTGTCAGGAAAGGCCTCTCAGAAAGTAAGATATTATCAGTGACCTGGAAGATTTAGTCAAGTGAAGAATGGAGAAAAGAACCTTCCAGGGCGAGGGAACTGAGACAGAGAAAGACTGGATATGTCTGAGGATTTACAAGTGCAATTTGATGGCTGGAAGGTTGTGAGGGAGAGGGGAGTGGCTCCTGGCACGAATAGGGAAGCAGGCAGGGGATAGAGCACGCAAGGCCTTGTGAGCTGCCATGCATCTTATCCAAAGTGCAACGAGCAGCTTCTGAAGGGGCTTGAGCCCAGACTGACAGGATCAGATTCGCATTTTCTGAAAGATCACTCAGGCTACTCAGGTGGTATGGGAAAGGACCAACCAGAGCATTTTGGCAGGAGATGACTAACTAGAGAGATGATAGTGGAGGAGAGAAGTAATTCAAGGTGCATTTTAGGAGTCATAGTAGACCCCAAACGGATCTTGAAAATCCTTTTCCTTTTTTAAGGCTAACCTTTATTGTTACTAACAGCTTTGCCTGTATTATTCTACTGAATGCTCAGAGCAACTGAAGAGCTCCAATTAACACATGAGAAAGGTATGATCAATACCAATATTCAAACCCAGGCCGAGCTGGCTCCAGAAACCTGGGCTCTTAACGTTTATGCTCTCCTGCAAAGGATCTGTTTCTAAAGAAAATTCTTAGGGCTAAGAAATCAAAATGCACATGTAGCAATAGTAAGGATTCTCAGTTCTGTGTTAAATCTAAGAACTGAAACCAATCAACATACTTTCCTGTCCCTGAGCTAAGCAATATGGGAACAAGTCAAAATAACTTGGCTGTTTGTTCCAGGAAATACTTGCTCCTGGAATACGAAACTTTGAACTGACCAAAATAGATTATTTATCAGGACTAACAGCTTGCTGATCAAGACCTGCTCCAAGACCCCCACTTCACTGTGCCCACCACCAATCCTGAGCTAGTATGTCATAGATTCTGCCCATCCCAACCAGTTTTCTGTCTTGCAAGACGAGCCTTAAAAATTAGCCATCCCAAGATGAAAACCCTGTAAACCTATAAACTCTATCTTAATTTCTCTCCTTTGAGACACTAAGACTCTGTCAATGTGATTTTCTCCTTACTGCAGCAAGTCTAATAAACTTAGCTTTGCTTGATTGATGTGTTTTCTGGTGGTCTTTCGGGAGGTCAATAGTTGACAGGTGCCTGGTAAGGATAGTTTTACTTTGAGACTCTGCCACCTAAAGGGAGGCCTGAGAAGGTTCTTTTTTTTTTTTTAAGATTTTATTTTTCCTTTTTCTCCCCAAAGCCCCCCGGTACATAGTTGTATATTTTAGTTGTGGGTCCTTCTAGTTGTGGCATGTCAGATGCCGCTTCAGCATGACCCGATGAGCGGTGCCATGTCCGCGCCCAGGATCCGAACTGGTGAAACCCTGGGCCGCCGATGCGGAGCATGCAAACTTAACCACTTAGCCACGGGGCCGGCCCCGAGAAGGTTCTTATAAGAGCACAGTATTCGGTCATGCGAAGAGTCTCAAAGAATTTGGATTAGAGAATAAAAATTCATTTGGATTAGACAATAGAAATTTCTGTTCTCTCGTTTATTGAAGGTACAAAATTGAAGTCTAGTTTTGTGCTTATGTAAGACAAATACATTTGCTTCTCACAGATCACAATCTTTTCTCACAGATTCCAATTTTTTTGTATCTAGAAGACAAGACTGGGAAATGGTTCAGGTGTGTGTGTGTGGTGGGGCAGGGGGTGGGGGGCATTGGTGGGAGCAGGAGAGAGACCATATGGTTTTAAATCATTAAAAGTTCTGTTTGCTGCTCTGAACTCAGGTGCCTGGAATAGCAGGAATTTGAGGACAGGCCAATGCTGCCATTTAATTCTTCTTTTTTTTTTTTGAGGAAGATTAGCCCTGAGCTAACTACTGCCAGTCCTCCTCTTTTTCGCTGAGGAAGACTGGCCCTGAGCTAACATCCCTGCCCATCTTCCTCTACTTTATATGTTGGACGCCTACCACAGCATGGCGTGCCAAGCCATGCCATGTCCGCACCCGGGATCCGAACCAGTGAACCCCAGGCCGCCAAAGCAGAATGTGTGCACTTAACTGCTGCGCCACTGGGCTGGCCCCCGGCATTTAATTCTTGGTTTTCAAGAACATCAAGGCTCATGTGGTAGGCCCTGACAAAGATGTTCGTGTCCTAACTCCAGAACCTATGAATATATTACCTTACATGGTAAAGGGACTTTGCAGATATGATTAAGTTAAGGATCATAAAATAGGGAAATTATTTTGAATTATCCAGGTAGGCCAAATATTAACACAAGCACCCTCATAAGCGGGAGGCAGGAGGCAATGTGCCCACGGTAGCAAGAGATTGGAATGATGTGGCCATAAGCCAAGCGTAGTGGCAACCTCTAGATGCTGGAAGAGACAAAGAATGGAATCCCCCCTGGAGACTCCAGGAGGAAGCATGTCTGTTGACACCTTGATTTTAGCCCTGTATGACTCATTTCAAACTTTCAAACTTCAGAACTGTAAGATAATAAGTTTGCGTTGTTTTAAGTCACTAAGTTTGTAGTAATTTGTTACAGGAGCAATAGGAAACTAGTACAGCCCAGAAAATTAAAATGGCTGATATGGCAAAGGTGGTTGGCTGCTGGTGAGAGAAGCTGATCTACCTTCACTTCCTTTAGCCTGTCTGAATTGGCCCCACCTCCTCCCAGTGAACTTGCCTTCAGGATGCACGCTCTGGCCTGCCCTGCACAGTCTACATACAGGGCCCATCTAACACTGGCAGCCTCGTTGGCCACATGTAGGGGCCCCACATCTGCATCTCCCATGTTCACTGGTTGATGCTGATACAATGGCCCATGGTAGCCAGCTGAAGACACGTCCTGGGCAAGCTCCTTTACTCATTTTCTTAATATAAATCTAATTCACTGCCAGACCTATTTAGTGTATTTCCAGTCTGGGGTGTGCAGTTTACCAGCTTAAATGTGGGTCTTTTCAGGGCAGAGTTGCCGAAGTCCTTTCTGTTTAGTTCCTTTGAGATCCCATAAACTGAACCTACAGGACTCTTAGGCATCATTCAAGATGCCAGGCGCTTATTAGCCATATATTTTCTGAATTCACATAGCCCAGAATAATATAGGCCGTTTAGAGGACCTCTAAGATGGTCTCAGTACAATATAGTGTCTAAACGAAACACAGTTTTGACTCCCAAAGCTTAAAGAATAGTGTGGATATTTATTGCACCACATGACTCCTAGCCAAACTTCCTAATAACGCTCCTTACTTCTATGTCCCTAGGTTAACAAGGAAGGTTTTGAAAACTCCTTCTCTCCAGCTGCACTCCATAGCCCCAAGTTGACTTTCTGAAACTTTCTCTTTTCTCCCCAGCCTCCCTCTCCTGCATTTTCCAAATTAATTCCCTGCCCTATCTAAGGTAAAAGCAATTCCACCTCTCTCAGCTCCTACCAATTTTCCTCACCCATTACCCAGATGGAAACAACAGAAGCTGAGGAACCAAGCAGTTCTAATAAAAAAATCTTCCCGGAAGATAAGGGCAGAGGAAAGGCTGTGGATATTAGATATTAATATTTTTTATCTATTTCAAAACTGGAAAGTAAGAAAGCACAGGTAAATGTGTTTGGAGGAAATTCTGAGTGGAGGTGCCACATCTTAGTTTCCCCAAGGACTAAACTGTCTTGAAATACTTTAGGCTTTCCATTGGAAGGAAACTGCAGTGTTTGGCCAGAAGATGGCACTCTTTTAAAACAAATTTAGGCAGCCCATTAGCACAGGGCGCTGGGAGACAATGAGTCCTAGTTGATAAAGATCTCTTGGAGTGCAGAGAAGGGCTGGGTAAAGGAACAGTAAAAGACTGAAGGTGAACAATGGTCAATGGAGCAAATGGGACTTAACATTCAGCATTTATTGATGATGCTTGGGATTTTCTTTACCAGTTAGCCACGCCATCTGCTAGAGACTGATGTTTGTGTCCTCCTGAAATTCTTATGTTGAAATTCCAACCCCAAAGTTAATGGTGGTAAGAAGTGAGGACTTTGGGAGGTGTATAGGTCATGAGAGTAGAGCCCTCATGAAATGGGATTAGTGCTCTTATTTAAAAAAAGCCCGAGAAAGCTCTCTTGTCCTTTCCAGCATGTGAGGACACAGTGAGAGGGCATCATCTATGAACTAGAAAGTAGGCTCTCACCAGGCACCGAATCTGCTGGTGCCTTGATCTTGGACTCTCCAGCCTCCAGAACTGTGAGAAGTAAATTTCTGCTGTTTATAAGCCACCCAGTCTATGGCATTTTGTTAAAACAGCCCCAACAGACTAAGACACCATCTCGTTATTTTTCACTTCCTTTCTCTGCCTTATGCAATGTCCTTACTGACTTGCCACACAGTGATGCTTATGGCGGCTTTAGCACAGATCCTAGAAACTTCCCCTTAAATCTCACGTCCTCACAGAACACTTCCCCTGCATTCATAGTATTCTATGCTTTTCTGTCATAGCGCTGACCAGAGCCACAATGAATGCGTTACTTGATGTCTGTGTGTTCCACGAGTTGGGCTCTGTCTTGTCCACTGCTGAATCCCAGCACATTGTAGATGCTCAGTAAGAATGTGTGGAATGATTGTAAGCAATTCAAGGTGGTAACTGCTCACAAAATTTAAAAAGTGCTTTCTTGCAGCTGGCCCAATGGTGTAGTGGTTAAGTTCTTGTGCTCTGCTTTGGTGGGCCAGGGTTTGTGGGTTCAGATCTTGGGTGCAGACCTACACACCACACATCAAGCCAAGCTGTGGTGGCATCTCCCATACAAAATAGAGGAAGAGTGGCACAGATGTCAGCTCAGCAACAATCTTCCTCAAGCAAAAAGAGGAAGATGGGCACAGATGTTAGCTCAGAGCCAATCTTCCTCATCAAAAAAATAAATAAAAAAAATTAAAAAGTGCTTTCTGTATTCTTCCATTCTAAAAGATCGATGGATAATAGCTAATACTTACTGAGTGCTTGCTATGCTGGGCCCTTACCTGCATTCTCTCACTTTTCTCATCAATTCTATAAGGCAGGTATTCTGAGTCAGAGTAAGTGACACAAGGTTTGGGGTGCCCTATTCACTTTGGGGGTATCAACCCATCAATTTCTCATCATGTTGCTCTGTGGACTTTTAAGCATCCCTCTATTTCCTTTTTTTTTGTTGCTCCCACCCTACTCCCCAGCATACACCTACGCCACTATGCTCCATCACTATTTCAGCTATGGATCTCGATGGTTCTTGGAAAATATCTGAGGCCCATTAATAGGAAAACCTGGTTCCCACTGAGATGTGAGTGTAAAGGAGTAGAAATAAATAACAGTCTTGTATGGGTCATATGTGCATTAGGGGGGATCTTGCCTGAGTGGCCCATGATCCATCTTGAAGGAACTCCAAGTTCCTTCAAGACAAATTTTTCACACGAGGGCCCAAAGCTACCTTCAGAAACCTGGCTCCAGGCTAAGACTAGTTTACATCAGCTGTCACTTTGAGACCTGCCTTCAAACTCTGAAGAGAATGGCCTTGGTCAAGGAAGGGAGCCAAGCCCTGAGCTCTGATAGAAGAAAGGGAATTGTTAGTTACCCAATACCTTCCTCTGTTTCCATCCTGTTCCTTTAATGTCAGCCGGCTTCTTTGGGCTAAGGGACACACCTTGCACTTTGACCACCACCTCGGTATAAAGTGGACAGTATAGTTTTATAGTTTAAAAAAATTAATCCATTCAATGTTGATGTCCCGTTTACTAGAATTATATCACAGTCAGCAGAGATTAAATGCTGACAGAAGAGCTGCGATTTCTATCTCATCACGAGGATGCAGTTTTTCCAATAAAGTTCAGCACTGCTCTTGTCAATCATGACACTGAAGTAGCTGGAGATAAGCATTGCCTTGGGATGGGCTGGGGAAAGGGCTATTTCTTGAGGGAGATTTCTGGTCTAAGAGGCTTTTTTTCTGTCTTTTTCCCCTTCCAAACCAGACTCTCTTACCTGCTTTAGGTAGTTTTATAAAATGGTGCTGGTCTTGGTGCTCATTTCTCAGAAAATCAAAGACATCCAAAAAGAATTTGTCATTTAAGTGATGTAAAATGAAACCTTGCACTTATTTATCAGAGGCTTCAGAACAACTTGGACATGTGAGCAAAACTTCAAATGCGTTTTCATTGATTAGCAATCTTTTAAAGGAATTTGAACATAAATGCCCTTCAGAGGGGCAAATACTCCTCAGGTCAGCCACAGTCCTCAGTACTCTCTAATGTCTCATGCCTGATGCTGTTGATTTTTAGCTGCCCAACTCTTGAAAACATTGGATTTTCGGCTCCTACTTACAAATGCACATTTTTACCCCTTGATCTTCCTGTTAGTAACCTGTTGAGGGGGCTCCTTCATTGAGACAGAGGTCGAATCATTTCCAGCGTTTCTTCCAACTCTGATTATTTTCTTCTACATAAATAGTGCAGAAATAGAACCGTGTAAAAGCAGTTCCCTTACCTAACAGGGATAGATTCACAGAGATAGCTTCATTCTACCTATCAAACCAAAGTTCAAGTCCACAAGGTCTTTTACATGACAAAGGGCAATTCTATATATTTTCAGGGGGAGTAAAGTAGATACTGTGGGTACCCCTCCCTGGATCCTCCAGCTGCTGAGAACACAGGCTAATCTCAGTTCACTGCACTTCCTCACTAGAAATTGTCCTTGGACCGGCCTCACTCAAGGCAACACCCCCTTCCAGGGGGCAGCTAACGAAGGGATAGAGGCCAGACTCCCTTGTCTCAATGGGGAACGATTCTGAAGGGCCTTCCCAGCTCCCGCTTAGGATCTGCTGAGGCCTCAGTTGCAACTGCTTTGTAGGTCAACTCCTGCCCAATCCTCCCTTCCTCACTCCCATAGTTGTATTTCCTGAGAGCTGTCCCTAATAAACTTTCTTCCCGACTCTGCATCTCAGTCTGTTTCTAGGGAACCCAACCTAAGACAAGGAGTGAACCAAGATACAGAAAGGCTGAGTGACTTGCCCCTGCCTTACAGATATGCAACAAATTCATAAATCATATAATGTTGCCATGAAAAGAATCCTTAGAAGCCATCAAGTGCAACCTACCCTTTTCCAGATGGGAGAGGCTGAGGCAGAGAACCAAAGTGATTTCCTTAAGGTATCATAAGCTGATTAAGTGAGAAAGCTTCAATCAGACTCCACATTGACTGACTGTGGCCCAGAATATTGTGGCCCAATATTCTAGCATTTAATCAGCTTCCAGGAAACCTTGATAAAACGTGAAAGTCAAATTAAACTATGAGAATTTGGAGTCAATACAAAGTGTTTTTTAAGCCCAGCATCCATGGACCACACCTCATTGTGAACTCCTGCTATAAGAGGCCATTTAACCCTGGGACCACTGACTACATAGAGGAGCGAGGTCTGAATCAGGGGTGGTAGTGCACTTTATTAACAAACTAAACAGTACCATACAGGCGAAATCGTACTTCAATGGCAACACATACATAGGTGTACTCCCACATGTAGCACTGAGGGCACTGTTCAGACAGAACATTAGGCAGCAAGTTCACAGTCAAACTAAATGTAGTTCACAACCCTTCAATATTTTTTCTTCAGTGTAGTATAAGTCCTTATTTAATAGTTGTGACAAAAAGGGTTAACTTTTAAAATCTACTTCTCAGGTGAGGCCAACTCAGCCTTCAGAATTGTGAACCAGACGCCTTAACAGGTCCAGGCTCTATGAACTGCTTACACCGACTGTAGCTTCTCTGGGTTGAAGAAAAGACCTATGGTAACTTTGTGTTGCACAGTCTCATATACGGTGGGAGTTCTCAGTTCCGATTTCATGTCTGAAATGGCATTCATCTTGATGCTCAATTTCTAGTTTAACAGGGCTGATCTAATTAGGATAAATTAATTTTTCTCAAAAGTTTGAGCAGAGGGTAAATCACATACTCAGGAGTCCTTCCACGTTCAATACTTAGATATGTTTACAACTTGATTACTGTTAAAAATGTTGCCAGCTAAAAAGTTTAAATCAGCATTTCCCACAAGGTGAACCAAGTTAATCAGTAAGTGAACAGAAACAAGTGAAATAGATCAGGGATGTGATTCTCAAGGCAGTTTGATATAATATGCGACAACTCCTTATGTACTGGAGCATAGCCAAGACATGACTAAAACTCCTAAGTTAGCTAAAATGCTTTTTAAAGGCAGAGTGGCAGAAAAATCCTGCTCTTTGCTCTTAAGATAGGCAAAACTAGTCCTTGCACCAGGGTCCAGTGACTTAATTTTGGATTGATGATAAGGTTAATTATGGCATAAACTTGGGTTGGTCTGGCAATCTTTAATTCCCATTCAATAAAAAATAGATAGGAAATTAAGAGGTATTGGGAGATAATGGAGATAACAAGGATATAAAATACTGAATATGGGAGAAGACAGAAGAAGCACGAGACTCACCAGCTATAAAACAATCACGTGACATTTAGCAGAGGGGCAAACCGAATGGTATCGCTCTATTATAAAAGTATAAAATAATTGAGATACATAGATTGACCTCCTTAATAAAAAAAGATGAACTGGCATCTAGCATATTTGATAATGCGCAGAAGTAGGTCCATCAAAATTTTTATTTGAAAATTTGGGCACATAAAAGCAGCAGCTTCGGCTACCCAGAAACTTCATTTAAAGTAAAATGCCTCGTTAATCAATGATACAGAATAAGGTATTACTGGGTATCCGCCACCTGTGTACCCGAGTCCATGGAATCTTCTCAACTACTTTATTTGATCACATCTGTGTTCAGTTTTTCGAGATATTTATATTTAAAAAAAGGAGTATTTTATGGCTGAAACCTTTCGACGGGGATTTAAAAAGTCTGATAGCTTTTTAAAGGGGAAAGACAAGAGGTGAGCACTGTTCTGGGCCCACATTTCTCCTAAGATAGAGAACTTAGTCATCATATATAAAATCACTTGATTTTATGGTTTATAAAACTTACTAACTGAAGCAAGGGAGGTTATAATATAGAGCTGTAATTCCCTTTCTGTATTTGATACTCGCAGCAAATAACAATCAGAAATTTATCACATGTATTTCAGTTCATATTAGAGAAATTGGCATGCTAACATTTACTCAAAGGTAACCATGTTGAAGACAAGTTAACAGATATGCCTAATTCTACTATGGTTGTAGGAAAAAAAGAAAAAATGTATGCCACTAGGGGCCTTCAGAAGGCAAGGATCTACCTGAAAAAAGGAAAACACTGCTTTCTTGAAATCGGCAGAGAATGTTATCATTGACAATGAGCGAAGAAATGGTTAGCCACCTTCCAGGAGAAAGAGCAGATGCCTTTTGCAATTGGTCTCATGCAGAGCTGGTCAGGGAGGCCTCTTGGGGAACAGTCTTGCCACTATTTTACTCTGCTCACCTGGGGAGCTGCACAAAAGTCACAGCAAGTCAATTTTAACATTATACGTTGGTAAACACTGCCCTCTTTAAGAAGAAAAACAGGAAAATACAAACAAGCTAGCATTAAGACTAGATGTCCAGAAACTTCACAGGAATTAGAAGTAGTCAGCAGAGTCCTGAGGCAGCAGCCCATAAGATGTTCCTTATACTGGTTTGAGGGCCTTACATCCTCCGGCCTCCACTGCTTTCATTTACTATTTATTCTTTCATCCAAAGTGTGAGCTGCTCACGCCAAGAAGCTGTGAGACTCTGGGCTCTGGACCTATACTTCCTCATTTCCTAAGGACTGAAAAGGACAGTCACAGGCTGGGCCTTAATCTACTCAACCTCGCAGAGAGAAAGTTAAATGCTTCATTTCTGCAATCATCCGGCATTTTGCGTTAAAGGGGAGAAAAACAGGACACAGAAATTGTTTCAGAATGAACATTTCAACTTTAACTTCTTGAAATTAAGAAAACGATCACAAGGTTTTATTCCACCAATCAACACAAGTTAGTCTACACAGACAAATAACAAGATGGAGCTTGATCTGACTGAAATTAATGAGGTGATTCTTTGGATTGTTTTCACTTTAACATTGACTAAGACTAAACTGAAAGATTAAATTCAGTGCACTTAAAGGTGATCCAATGACAAGGTCTTTAATTTGGCAACGTTTTGCTTTTGATGGTGCTGGGAAAGAGCAAGCAGAAAGCATTAGGCTGAATCTTTAGGATCGTGTCAGCAGCTTGAATTTGTATACCACGATCCACAGGGCGGTGATTGATGTGGAAAATCCAATGATCTTCAGGAGGCCTCCCACGGAAGGCAGGTTCCTCTCCCAGAAGGAATGGGTGATTTCCACAGCTGGAACATCCTAGGTGAATGAACACAGATCATTAGCAGAAAACTCTTGCACTGACAAGGAGGGGCAAAACCTATCTGTAAAATCAGTGCACGGATGTGCCCTGGAAAGTGGCATCTACAATTACATCAGAGGCTAGAAGATGAGAGATAGGAGTTTTACATGTAGTTACTGGTCTATGGAAATGGAGCTGCCAAACTGACCTTTGACTCAGGTTCTTGAAGCCATATGTCTTTCTCTGCCACCTTCCCCAAAGCATTCAAGATCTGAAAAAAAATGGCCATGGTATTATGAAATAAAGTTCTGTAGTTTCGACAGACTCAAGGCCCTGCTGGCCACAGATGAGCCCCATGAGTAGAGTGAGGGGCAGAGAAGTGGACGTACAGATTTATCAGTGTCAAGATCTAGAAAGGCCAGGTACCAAACACACTGCTGGACTGAGGAGGGAGAGTGACTCCCCTTCCTCCCTTACCTCTCTAGCTGCCCTCTCTCCCGCCTCTACTGCTCCCTCCATGTAACCGCTCCAGCGTGTGGCAGTCTCCGTGCCAGCAAAGTAAATCCTGCCCACTGGCTGACGAATCACCCTTTAAGGGAACAGAGAGGTCAAATAGTTACCTGGAAAGGCGCTGAGGGTAAATGAGCCGATCACTGCCCTCATTTACCCCACAGACAAGGAAACTCAAACTGTTTTAAAAACTCCCATGTGACTCAGCCAAAGGTGAAAGGCTCCTCCCCATTTTCTGCACCTGCACCCAAGGATCTGAACTTTCAAGCCAGAGAGAATCAGGCTGTCAGATCATCAGTCACTAAAGATGATGTTGACTTTTTCCTCACCAGCCAGAACTGGAATATGAGAACATGCATTAAATCCACAATCAGATTTCTTTGCTCTGTGGTTCCTGTTTGTGGTCTGTTTTGCTACCTACAGTCTTTCCAAGGGGGGCATTCCTCATGAGATCACATCTGACTGCAGACCCCAGCCATGCAGGTACTCCCAGGGTGTCAGCAGGAACCGTGGCGGCAAGTGGGGAGACAGGGAGATTAACTACCTTCTAGCAAAGGAGAGACCCAAGGGCTTATATGTCTGTCTCCTTAAAAGACAACCTCTGCAGAGTTTGCTTCCATGAATTTATCTGGAGACTGGCTGAGGGCAGGGAAATGGGCCTTCTCTTACAAACAGGTCTTGGTGAAGAGAACCACAGAAGGGCTAAGCTGACTGGGCAACTGTCCTCTCCTACCTTGTTGACTTTGACTCCTACCACATCCGCAGCCATTTTCATGAACTCTCCTAAGCTGCACACCTCCACCCCAAAGGCCTTTACCTTAATCCACTGTCATGGCTTTTTCCAATTCAGGAATCTTTGGCTTCATCTATTCCTAATCCTAGTCCCATCCTGTAGACTTCTACTTTAAATCCAGGTCCACTCCAGTTCATTAATCCTGTTATCACTAACAAAGCCTATTCATTCACAACTAGAGATTTGACAGAAATAGACAACAAAAATCACCCTTTGGAAAAGGAACTGTAAAAAGCACCCAAGATCAAAAAAGTTTTTCCGATAAATCATTTAATCTTTCATCAGATAATGACTTTCATTGAGATACTGCATAAGTCTAAAATAATTGATTCTTGTGCAACCTAAAATTTAACTAAAATCATTACTTAATTAACGGTTCAATTAAGAATAAACAAGGCTGGCCCAGTGGTGTAGTGGTTAAGTTCGCACACTCCACTTTGGCGGCCCGGGGTTTGCCGGTTCGGATCCTGGTTGTAGACCTACACACTGCTCATCAAGCCATGCTGTGGTGGCATCCCACATAGAAGAACTAGAAAGACTTACAACTAGGATATACAACTATGTACTGGGGCCTTATGGAGAAAAAAAAGAGGAAGATTGGCAACAGATGTTAGCTCAGGGCCAATCTTTGTCACCAAAAACAAAAGAGAATAAACAAACAAAAAAATTCATGTAAGGAAAGGATTAACAAATCCTTCTTCCTTCTCTGTGGACAAACACAACCTTGAGTTAACTTTCTAGCTCTGTTCCTTCGGAAATCTGATGAAGAATAATGCCATCTACGTTACCAGGTAACAGTGCTTATGGTAAAAATGTCTCCCTTGACCCCTACATTGGAAAATTGCATCTGGGCTGGGAAAATTGTCATGAATTGTAAATGCCTGGTAGGAGTTTATCATTTTGGGCTTCCCTGAGTGTGGTGCCTTTTGTAACTGGGCATGTGCCTTACAGGGACCCTGGACACTAAGCCTAAGAGGCTGTTTCGAGAGACAATGACCACTATGGGGCATGAGGTTTCTAAGCCAAGGTGAATTCTCCCAGCCTGAGTGGATATCACCTCCTCACACCTTAGCTGTATACAGCAAGGATGCTTCCCTGTGAAGAGGAATGTCTGATGCTGTTCTGGATGGCAAGACGTGTTTAGCCCATGTCCTTCTGTGTAGACTGGTGCCATGGAGCCTAGGTTAGTCATATGAAGCTAAATTCTAGTTGAGCTCAAGAAGGCCCCTTGGAGGACACTGCAGCTTGCAGAATTCTCACATGTTGCTGACATCTGAAATGCTCACCAGTGTTCTGTGATTGTTCTAGGTACTGATAGCTGTTGATCTATGTACTAACATACTTATTTTCCTATGGATATCCAGAAATACATAAACCGACTATCTGGGGCATTAGAAATAAGAATGCTGATGATTATTTCTACAATTTCCATTGAACTTTGCTTATCTTTTTTTTTTGGCTGAGGAAGATTTGCCCTGAGCTAACACCTGCTGCCAACCTTCCTCTTTTAGGATGTGAGCCACCACCACAGCATGGCCACTGGCAGACAAGTGGTATGCCCACAAGTGGTCCATGCTCAGGAACCAAACCCAGGCCACCAAAGTGGAGCACACTGAGCTCAACTACTAGGCCACCAGGCTGACCTGCTTATCTTTTTTTTTGTTTTGAGGAAGATTAGCCCTGAGCTGACATCTGCTGCCAATCCTCCTCTTTTGGCTGAGGAAGACTGACCCTGAGCTAACATCCATGCCCATATTCCTCTACTTTGTATGTGAGATACCTACTACAGCATGGCTTGTCAAATAGCGCCGTGTCTGCACCCGGGATCTGAACCGGTGAACCCCGGGCTGCCAAAGCAGAATGTGCAAACTTAACTGCTGCACCACCGGACTAGCCCCTGACCTGCTTATCTTTTTAAGTTTGGTGTATGTCTTGTATTAATTGGTATAGTGTCTGGGTAGTACCTTCCATACTGAGTCATGATCCCTGGGGGGAAGTAGGCAGTATAGCAGCCCCCTGAGTACTGCTCCTCACACCAGTTCTTCTCTTCATAGTGCACCGGCTGCAGATCAGTGGGGAGAAAATGTGAAAGGGAAGACAAAGCTGAAATGCTAGCGGTCAATAATAAAGGCTCTTCTGTGTTTTACTTTAACAAAAAATTTACATTAAAAAAAGGCAGCCCTGTATTTCTAACTCATTTAAGGAGAAATATGACAGTATCAAGTAATGGCCTTTTGTGAGGTACCAAGTGACAAACTACGTATACTTTGACTTTCTCAACCTTTTCTCTAGGAGAGACATGAAATATTCCAATAACTGGAAGAGGGGCCTCTCCACGCAGATTCTGAAGTCTTTAGACCTAAGTATACAGGAAACCCCACTGACAAGCAGGTTCTGGAAAGTTCTGCTTAAATCTCTGAATTCTCTGTATTTTCTTTACTTCGCCCATCTTTCCTTTCCTTCTCCCATCTGCTAAGGCATTACTGCTGAAAAAAGAGTGGAGGGGAGGAGGTAGAAGATAAGCATAGTGCCTACGAAAGGCTTTCTTCACAACCAAAAAGTGTAAGTTGGAAAAGTGAATGATGGGAATCCTGCTAAACAGGGGACAATTAAGATGAAAAGTGTTTCTCAAGGGACAAGAGAGAACCTTCTCTGATTTCCCTAACACGTCCTACAAGTTTTTTATTTGAACAGTTCAGAGGTAATAGCCTGAATGAGCCCCCAACTATCTGGTAGGTTCTTCAAAAATTTCATTCTCATAATCGCTTTCAGTGGCAGATTGAAAGCACGAAAATTCCTAAAGGAGCCATGAATTGAGTCTACAGATGGAAAAATAAATCAGTATGACTTTGACCTGGGCGGAGAGTCCAGATTCAGTCCATCTTGTCAAGTGTACACTACTGTGCCTTCACCAACAAATGATGACATAGCTGGGATTTTATTTCACAGCAGTCAGTTGACATTGACAGAAGGCAGGATCTCTGTTCTGGGAACTGATCTCACCCCTCCGGACAATACCTCCAGCTCCAGGCTCTGATTACAATTGGCTGCCAGTTACCCAGTGAACATTTAAACAGCCCAAGGAACCGCTGCATCAGAAACTGCATGCACCTGACAGCAACTGTTAATAGCCTTTTGTGATTGGTGAAGTTAATCTTCTAGTAAGCATATCCCTTTGTACTCTCTTCATAAGACTGTCAGGAAAGCAGAATCTGCTTTGCTTTACCACTCAGAGCAAACGGGGCAGAACCTACTAGGGATTAAAGCTGGAGGTTTCTTACTTGTAAAGCTTCTTGGGATCCCAGTACCTTGGCGTAGAGCTCACAGATTTTCTTCTTCCTATAAAAAAGAACAAAAAATGTTAAGGAAGTAATAAGTGATGAGAATAGAATAAAGAGAGCAAGTTCCAGGGCTCTTGCCAATAAGTCAGATTAAGGAAAGATTAGAATTAATGGCCTTCCGTAACTATACAAAACGAACAGTTCCGTGAATCTCTGCTCTCAGATTAACTCTGTGCTTCAATACAGTCATTTGACTTGAAGATTCGACAGAATTTTCCTTTTTAAAAATATTTTTGCCTCTTTCACTACCCTACACCATATCTATTCAAGTTTAAAATGGGGAAAATGAGATTAAATTAAATTCAGTTTTAGGAATTAATTTTAAGTCACTTTTCTGGAATATGTAGAATTCTAGAATAATCCTTTTATAAGTTTATAGTACATATAACAGTGTCTTTTAACTATCGTATATCTATGTTTTAAAGATCTACAAACATATAAAGCTAATTTAATCTTTCAAGCAAAACATAAAATATGCTATACCTGGAGAGGCTTAGAGTCACTCCAGCCTAGTAATCTGTCACTTGTCAGAATGGTCTGCGGACAGAGTACTTCAAAGGGCATCTGGGGAGTGGGCATGATGCACTATGTGGTATTACCTCAAACGCAGTCTTTGGTTACCCTCATAATTCATTATGTAAATGACTAGCATAGAACATGGCATGCATTATATCTTAAAAATCAGTAGTTTAATTTAACTAAGCACTTTTTGAAACAGACACATTTTAAACTTACAACCACTCTTGGTGATATTAAAAAGTTCCAATTTACTAAAATCACCCATTTTAGAAACGAACAGTTCTATTTCAGGGTTTGTTTGAATACGTTCACACTGATCCAGTTATATACTTTTGGTATTTGCCTACTTTAGTTTTTATATAGTTTAAACATTGAAAGTGCTCCAAATTATTTGTTACAGGCTAACAAGCAACTGGAAAGATATTTGCTAAAAAATGTGGCAAAGGGTTTAATTCAAATCTGTAAGACGAGCATTAAAAGCTGAAGGGACAAATGGCCAAAAATGTGTGTGTGGGGAAGGTTACACTTACCAGTAATAAAAGAAACAGACATTTTAAAAGATGACAATTTTATGTTGCCAATTACATTAGAAAATATTTTTCAAACATGTCTCCAATTTCTCTGAATCACGTGGGACAAAATATAACCTTGTAAATTTATCCAAATGCTCACATTTATACCATTTATATAACCCCAGAACTTCCATCTTGTGAATATACAGTGTTAAGTCAGGAGGAGGAGGTCGAATTATAAACATTGCTTACTGCCACCATTTTACCATGGCAGGTTTTAAGGGAGAAACAAATGCCACTCTTGAGGTGATGTCACTCAATATTAGGTGGCTATTTAAGTTCTAGTACAGACAGGAAAAGTTTGGTTTCCTCCAAGGAGCTGTTCATACTACAGATCAATAATCATAAAGGAGAGGCAGAACTGGAAGAAGTCTCAGGACTACTGTCCACCTGTCTGTCTCTTTCTGTCTAATCCAAGCCGCTCATTACAAAGATGAGGAGGCTGAGGCTCAGTGTGCTGAAAAGACCTGTTTAACATCACTCAGCTGATGAACGGCAGGGCTGAGGCTCTACTCTCCTGAGCACTGCACCTGTAGTAAGTGCTCAATAAAAATTTATGTAATCCAAACCCATCCTCAGCCTAGTATGGTACCCTCTTTCCTACTCTATGATGAGATGACTGATTCTCACCTACTTCATAAGAGTGTTACAAAGAATAACTCTCACATTTTGAGTCAATTAGAAAACAAAAGTTTTGATAATCATTATTCTGAAAAGCTTAATGATGCTTAAGTTATTTTTGGAACATGTAATAAAATCTTTAGTAAAACAGAGTGAAACCTAAAATCCAGTCAACCTACATTGTAGTTAATTTTTCATTCATGAATGATAAAGTAGTTATACTAGAAATATAACTCATTATTTACTGTATTCCATACTATGAGATGAGTCAAGGATGAGTTCATACAAATATATCAGGAAATTATCTTCCCCATCCCTTTCCACCCATTAAAATTACAAATTTTAGGAAAAGTTATATAAAACAAGGATATTGGAGCAATGCACTGATTGGTTAGTTGGGCTCTGAAAATAACAGAACATATTTTAAATGATGGCCAAAAGAGGTCATCTTGTAGGTGAATTTACCCACTGGTTTCTAAATCTGGCTGCTCATCAAAATCACTGGAAAAGCTTGTTAAAAAATACAAATACTCAGGCCCCACCCCTAACTTACCAAATCATAATCTAATGGCCTCAGAAAAATATATTTTCCAAACATATTTTGGGAGATTTTGATGCAGTCAGTTCTGGGTACCAGTGCTCCGGTCAAGGGCATATTCAGAGTTCTAAGGGTTTTGCCTTATAAAAACTTTTGAGAAGTTCAGCCACCATGTGGAATCATAACCAAATGTCTACATCCAGGCTGGTATTTATTTTACTATTAATAAGGAGGGAAAGCAGGAAATCCAAAAGAAAATGTCAAGCTTAGTGTGGCGTAATGAAAAAAAGTACACATTAGATGCTATTTCTGACTTTGTCACAAGCTAGCTATGGAGCCTTGGACATATCATTCTCTGTCACTGGAGCCCAAATTCCTCTTCTATTGAGTAGGTGGACATTAAAATAGTTCCCTTCCTGACATCGAATCTCACGGTAGCTCAAATAAACAAATTTGCATGCAAGTGTGGGAACTTCTGCAGCCTTTTCCTGACTTCCAAAGTCATCAAAGTAACTCTCAAAGGAAGGGCTGTTAGTGGATTTGCTGCTTAATTTATAAATTAAATGCAGAGAGAAGTACACATTTGCATGTGTGTTGGTCCTCTTCAAAAGCTAACAAAGGATTTAGGACTACCCTAAAGAAGGGAAGCCCAGAAATTCCCAGAGGCAGCCCCCCACCAGCCAAATGACTGTTTCCAGGTAAGAGTTCCAAGTAAGACTTTATTTGAACAAAGGATTCCAAGGCAAAGTAAAACACATACAAAGTACAAAGAGAGAAAGGGAGAAAGAAAAAAAAAAGCCACTGTCCTAAAATAACTGTTTTATACTAGGAAGCTCTAGGGAGAAGGGAACATCAGAGCCATGTCCTAGATAATGAAAGAGGAATACTTTATGTGCACAAGTTGCAACTGGTTGAAACACATATATATGGATTTGCTTTTCAGAAAAGTACAAGTCAGAGAACCTTAGAAAAGGAATAACTGTCTTGCAAGGTGAACAGGACTTGGCCTCTAAGGCTTTTTTCAAAGCTAATGTTTTCTGATTTTCTCTATCCATCTTACAGGGAAATCCTACCACTCAATCACAGTAAAATGAACACAAACATGTAAAACTCAATTGATACATACATATGGGCAAGGACCGAGTGGAGGGGGGTGTAGCCAAATACAAAGAGGTTGATTTGTTGGGATTTTGAGAATATTAGTGAATTATTTGTGGTTTTCCATAATGCTATTATACTGTGGTTAGTACAGTAAGCACAATATAAAGCTAACCTTTTCTGTTTCAGACGCAAATTCTTACCTCATTTCTTTATGCAGCTTAGCAAGTCGATCAGCCTTTCTGGCAAGGATGAAGCTGGAGAGAGAGGTTACATTTGAACGATGAGGTGTTAGTAGTTTATCTCAAGAGTTGCTGCTTCTTTGTGAAGTGTTCTTGCCTCCACCTACTTGGCATTAATGAACGCTCCAACATCCTCCCATTATTTCCCTCTACTAGAGCAAATGCCCTGCTGTCTTCCATCTGCCTCTGTGTCCAAAACCCTTGCTAGGTTGTAGGCTCCTACATGACAGGTCACCTCCTACTCAATATTCTACCCCCAAAGTTTAGCACAGTTCTTGGCATATAGTAGGAAATCAAATATTAGATGAATCAATGTTGGATTAAATGATTATCCTGGTAATGACTGTTGCCTTCTGCCAAATACTTGAAAAATTGGAATAACAAATATAAATAAATGCCTGTAGTGGATGCCATGGTGGGCCACCCAGATCCCTCTTCAGGATCAAGCACTCATTGCCCTCAGCTCATAGCTGAACCCTTCCCCAGCAATCGCACTCTGCAGCAGAGAAATGCCTGGCTCAAGGTCCCTCTTCTCCCCAGGATGACTGGCTCTGGGGTACCTAGGCCCACCCCCTTGCCTCAGTGCAGGACATCTCTGAAGGGTAATCCTGCTCAGAGTTCCCCATGGGATGGCTAAGGCCTCTGTTGGGACAACTTTGGAGCCCAATATATCCCTCTGCCCGATCCTGATTCCTTCCCTTCCCAGAGCACTTCTCAATGAAACTCCTGCACCCAAATCTCCATCTCTGAGTTGGCTTCCTGGAAAACTGGCCTAGCACAGTCCCCAAATTCAGTAGCTCAGTAAAACTCAGTTATAATCTGTCTATTTCCCTTTAATCAAATAGACTCTATTTGGGGGCCGGACCCACGGCCAAATGGTTAAACTTCCACACACTCCCCTTCAATGGCCTGGGTTCGTGGGTTCAGATCCCGGGTGTGGTCCTACTCCACTCATTGGCCATGCTGTGGAGGCCTCTCACATACAAAATAGAGGAAGACTGGCACAGATGTTAGCTCAGGGCTAATCTTCCTCAAGCAAAAAAAGGGGAAGATTGGCAATGGATATTAGCTCAGGGCGAATCTTCCTCACAACAAAAGGATTCTACTTATTATAATACTATCACTAATTGCATGTATATTTCAAAGAATTGAATTGTGACAAGAAGACCTCAGTTGTACTATTATTAGAAATCTTTCAAAAAGCCAAATGAGCTAAAGGACAATGAAATTATGTCTCCACTTAAAAAACGTTTTAAAATTATATTTGTTTTGTCCTAGACCAAAAAGACAAGTAGATCAGGACTGAAGATGCAAGAGCTGAACACAGATATTTCATGTTCTCACTCACCCTCAGATTAAACTGTTCCTAATTTGATTGGCAATTCTTACAGAGCTGTTATTCAAGATCATTCTGGGAAGCAAAGATGCAAAATGTATTTGTGTTAATCCAGAGAATAGTATTTCAGAGGAAGCTGTAGACTATTTAAGAAATTTGAATTACTGAACTTTATGGGATATAGTCATGATTTTGTTTGATTTCATACCTTATGTTATGGCTTGCTAGTAATGATTTTAGTTAAATTTTGGGTTTATGCAAGAACTGATGATTTTAGACTTACGCAGTATTTCAATGAAAATCACCAATATCTGATGAAAGATCAAATGATTTATCTGAAAATCTTTTTAGGTCTTGAGTGCTTTCTACAGGTCCTTTCCTAAAGGGCAGTTAGTGTTGGCTATTTCTATCAAATCTCAAGTCAGGAATTAAATAACCTCTTTGATCTAATTCTAACTATGGACAACTACTCTTTAACGTTCTTTGGTGTTTTAGTGAGGAAATTAAACACACTGGCTTTGGGTTGAGGACCTTTCACAGTTCTAAAGTACAAGCCCTTTCTAGTTTCCAAAAGGCAGTAGTTATCAACAAATACAGTGCTGGGCAATTACCACTCTCATCCTCAAGGCTCTCCTTGGCCAGAGCAGAGAGCAGTGTCGAGGCAATAAAGCTTCAAGGCGAGAACAAGGTGGAGGCAACCGTCCAGATAAAACAGAGTAGAATATCACTTTTTAGGAGCTGCCTAAGTAACTCCATTACCATCTGGAAGGCTTCTGTCATACATGTCCTTGTAAATAAAGCTGAAGAAAGCCCAGAAGGGCAGATGCCACAGTTTCTAACTCCCAGGGCAAGAAGTTGAATGTTCTTCCATCTACAATTGGATTGGTCTTGACTGACAGTCTCCTGAAATCTCTACCTCAACCTCCTGCTTTCCTTTGGCATATAGAAGGTGATAGCAAACTGCCCCAATAATCTATATCCTTTCTTGCCCACTGAGGTTAGAGCTGAAGGGGATGGTCATTATGTTGTGAGTACCTGCCCTTCTCGGGGGGCTGGTACGATTTCTTATATTTTACAGCCAGAGAAGGGGTTATAAGATGTCTTATTGACAGTCCAGTAGCACAGATTGCTCTCCAGGTCCCTTGGATCATGGGTCTGCTCCTTTTGGTTTTGTAATTTCCCTTTAATGATGTAATGTACATGAGCTCAACTCTCCCAGGGGTGAAGAGGAAACCTGCTGGTCTCTAAAAGTCACTTGACTACTCTAGAAGCTGTGCTCTTTTGTCATGATGTGGTAGAATAAATAGCCCTTTTGGTTGTATAGTTTTGAGGAGGACTGAAAGGCGTGGCAACTGGGAGGCTGCAGCACTCCTTAGCAATCCCTTTGTGGGAGCCCCTACTTCCTTCTCTGGGCCCCTAGTCCCAAAGGGCAGAGCAGCTGTGTGGCAGGATGTGAGGAGAGGGGAAGAGGTCTCCTATTCCAGACACAGAACCTCACCCTGGACCATCCCTGGTAAAGGATAGCCATGGAATGACCTACTAGGAAAAGTGCTATCCACTCAAGGCCTGACTCTACTTTGAGCTGCACTTCCTAATTGGTCATCCATCTTATATCCGAGGGTAACAATGAACATATTAACATCTGTTATGAGGCAATGTTTGGAATGGAGAAGAGTATAAAGCCAAGAAACCCTAACTTTGGAAGGTTTTACAGGATAAAACAGTCAGTTCTCATTCCAGAATGGTTGTAGACATTCTGTCTCTAGGCAGGCTTGTCTACTATACTGCCTGTCTAGCTGCTTCTTTCACTCTGTCCTCAATATGTAAGTTTTATGGAGAAAAGAGATGTATGGGCACAAGTTCAAAATGGTGTCAATTTGAGTAAAGTTTCCCAGCGTTCTGGTACCACAAACAAAACATTACTCTAATATTTTAATATAGAGGAACATGATATATTTCTGTAGGGTTCATTGCTTGAGCTTGACTCCAAAACAATATGCTCTGCCAGCATCCACACCAATACACCCATACAATTTGGAAAATGCAGAACACCCAGCTCTAACTTACCCCATGATGGCAGGCAGCGACCCATCTGGCTTGCTGTCATCCAGGGTTATTGAAATTGGAGCTTCCTCATCTTCAATGATCATAGAGCCACAGTAATCTTAACCAGGAGAAGATCAATAAGAAAGACTGACCTCATCAGAGATTTAGGGGGAATATATATATATATATATATATATATATATATATATATAAAGTATTTTGCTAAGAAGAAGGCAAATCTTAATCTATTGGTCTTTATCCCAACCCTAGAACTATTTTCTATTAAATACGCACACTGACTATACAAGGATGTCTGTTCACCTAGACACATGGAAAATGACCCATCTCAATGACCTTTACATAAGAGTCATGTATGACCAGTGCATGGCTAAAATTGTAAGATGGCCTTGGAGTCCATGCAGAAAGAGAGGGATGTGTTAGAGGGAATCACCCCTATAAACCCATGGAAGAAGTGGCAGGAAGGAATTCTTTGAGTATGAGCAGAAGGCTTATCAACAATAGCCACCATATCTGCCCAGACCCTGCCTCATTTAATCCTTACAACACCCTGACAGTAGGCCTCATTGTTATCATTAACACAGAGACTGATGCTGAGAGAGGTGAAGAGTCACACCTGAGGCCACACAGCTAGGAAGTGAGTGAAGCCCAGGAATGTGTGACTTCAAAGCAGAGCTATTTCCATGGTGCCCCTTTGTCTCACTCTGCTCATGAAGAGTAAGTGGTAGGACATAGGCCAGGAGCCAGGGCAATGGCGGCCCTGTAACTGGGGGGATCTCTTCTTCCCCTCTCACTGCTAGCAAGTGCTCTTGGGGTCATTTTGTGTCACCAGGGGCTATGAGGAGATGTAGAGACTAAAATTCCTGATCTTCTCTCTTCCAGCTTGAAAATACATCTCTTTTTCTGTTCAATGTCTAGTATGTTCCAAGAACAGTGTGGTCCCTTCATTTAGTACAATTTAAACATGAATAAATGCAGCATACCCTTCTTCTTCCAAAAGGCCTCCTTGTAATACATCATGCACTTAATGATAGCCCCCATTGGAAGACGCTGAATCAACTGATTTCTCTCTGATGGAAGCTCTGGTTTGAAGTGGATCTTGGCAGTCAAAGCCGGAGGGATGGCGCTAATTACGTATTTGCACTAAAACACACAGACACAAAATACCACCTCTAACGTGAGTCGCAGTCTTTGTAGAGGGCATGAAATATCATATTTATCATTTTGAATGACACTGAGCAGTAACAACATACAAAATGAGGCCACTGCAAGGCAACAAAACAGAACAAGGCAGGTCAGCCAAGGCTGATAATTTGGAAGACTGAGTTGGAAACATGCCAGCATTAATTATACCACTGCTTCGATTATATTGACTAAACTGAATTACCTCAAAATGTTCATGATTCAACGTCTCTACGATGATGTTGTCACCTGACTGGTCAACATAGGTGACAGGATGCTCTAGCTTCACTCTGTCCCCAAGCAGTTCCATTATCCGTTCACTCACTTGACCAGATCCACCTACAAACTTCCGTTCCTACAAGAGAAGGCAGGCAGGAAAGGAAACGTTATAAAAGCTCAAGGAAGGAAAATCATATTTGCCAGTGATTAGAAAAACTCCAGAAAGTCACAGGCCCTACATCCACCCTCTGCACACTTAACTGTTGGAACTCATTAAGGACAGAGGCAAAGTCTACCAAGACACCTCAGTCATCACACTCTGCACAGCTTCTGGCAATGGAAAGCCAGTACTAGTTTATAAAATTGCAGAATCAGAAGAAATGTTCCCCCATACCAGGGACGCTTTAAGCGAATGCAAATATCAGCAAGTCTGGGGGCTTCAAATGCCTAAGAGTGCAGTGCATGGAGGGAGCCCTGGGAAAGGGAGGGTGCTGTGCTTCTCCCAGAGGATGCAGTTTCTTTTTTAAAAATTAACTATTGTTTTTCCTGGTTTTATTGAGATGGGGATGCAGTTTCTAATTCCCTCTGATTTCTCAAAGTCCCAGTCAAGGGTTGTCTAGGCAGATTAAGATGTTCTCTAAGAGGACAGGCTAAGGGTGGTCTTAGGGATCATCTGGTCATCACCAAATGATGTTCTAAGAATCTAAATCTCAGAGGTTGAGTAACTTTTTGCAAAAATGTCTGCAAGTGTCACTGTGGGGGCAGAAGTGTAAGGCTAAGAAGTCACTTGCCTATTCCTCCAGACAGTGTTAAATAATTCCCTTGAGGAGCCCTGTAAGACCATGAGTGCTCTGCTCCACTGTGGTCTGCCACACTCACCCATGGAAATGCTTCCAGCTTAATCTATGAAGGTTAAATCCTTAATACGATGCACTTTGTAAGAACCAGGGGAATATTTTTAGCCTGTTGTAGATGATTCTTTGAATGGTTAGAAATACATGTAGGTAGACTGAGGCACAGCCTAACACTTGACAATTAGGTACCTCAAACACGCTCCTCCAAAAACCCTGCATAGGCTATTGGTCTAGTGACACCACCAAAGTTTTTTATAAAAATATTCCCGTAGTAGTTCACACCTGAATTCATGATCTGTCCTTCCTCAAGAAACTGGGACCATTTAATTTATAATTTGACCTCTGTTTTCCAAGAGTTACTTTGAATTTTAGTATAGTGGAAAGACCATGAACTATTTCCATCTTGTTCTCTGTCCACTCCTTCATGTCTAGTATTTGCTGAACTAAATTATTAAAGGATAAATCTAGGTTCTTTAGAAAGATATTGTGATAATGGTTTGAGATTCATAACCTGAACTGTGCTTTCCAAAAGGTCATGTAGAGTTTGGTTAGAAGTATCTTGGCTTCTCTGAATGAGGGCTATAAATATAAAGTATGAGTCAGGATACCTCAGAAAGTAAAAAATATAAGTTAAAAGGAGTAATGTGGGATTTTTAGGTGTAAAGACACTTAAAAAATGCAACTGTCCTGCATTTGCTAAAGCTACCGGTCAAATGGGTAGTAACTCTTGGGGCCACAAGAACAATTTAGGGACTTCCGGAGATCTCCTAAGGAGAGGAATAATTCACTTAGTGGAGAAAGACTCTACATTGTCCACTGTGGAGCAGGGCATAAGTTGGAAGTAAACTGCTCTGAATTAAATCTCATCCTGCCAAGGGATAACATTCCTAGAAAAGAGATACCCATCTCTTTTTGAATAAGGGAGAGCCTTTACACAAAGAACCTCAGAGTCTTGAAAATCATAGAATTAGGATTCTGACCTCAAAACTGGTTTGCTGTATGTCCAGCCAATGAGCCAAATGAGTTCATTCATCAGTAATGAAAGTGGTATGGAATCAGGGCAAATGCTAGTGGGCAGTAAAAATTTAAAATAAAAAATGTAGAATTTACTATTGAAAGAGTGGCTATGAATCACTTGTGTGAATTAGAGGAAAGAGCAGTCACTTCCATTCTATAACAATGAACATAAAAGAATAACTTTCAGGCACAAAATGGGACAAAAAAGCCTCATGTCTGGAACAGAGATGACTTTAAGCACATTAATTTCAGAAGTACTAGAATTTTTTGAAAATTAGTTGATTTTACTAATTTAGCTCCTCTTACATAAGTAGCCTAATTTTATCTACCTCCACAAGGAAGGAACTAAATTCCCAAGACTTAATTAATCAAAATGAAACATTCTTTAGCTGTGAACTTATTTTCAGGAATGAGAAGAGGAAATGAGAAATTTTGTTTTCAGAAAAGTTTTTTGAAATCATTTCAAAAGTTCATGTCTCAAATTCACTCATGTTTCAAAATACAAAAGCAATTATTAAGACACCACACTGGGTGAGGGCAAAAATCACAAATGAAGTTATAGTATGAGAATGAACACTCCATACCTGACCCCCGTTAGTAATCGAGAATATCCGAGTGGTGCCTCCGCACTGCTTCACATACCACAAGAACCACAGGGCAGACACCTGGTGGGGTTCTGATGTCACATTGATATTCACAAAGAGAGATGCAAACTGTCTAGCAGTCCTGGTCACAGAACAAGAGCGGAAGTCAGGAGTAAATACATACATCCATCACAGGATATCATGTATTTTGTTTTTGCTTTTTTTTGCTGAGGAAGATTCGCCCCGAGCTAACATCTGTTGCCAATCTTCCTCTTTTTGCCAGAGGAAGATTTGCCCTGGGCTAACATCTGTCCCAATCTTCCTCTTTTTTGTACGTGGATCACCACCACAGCATGGCTGCCAATGAGTGGTGTAGGTCCGCGTCCAAGAACTGAACCCGGGCTACCAAAGTGGAGCATGCTGAAGTTTTCTGGGCCCAATTTCTGAAGGAATGCAAATTTTAACTCCTGGGAACAGTAAACTTTTCCCTTGCTTTTAGGAAATTACAGCTTAGCTCCAAATATGCTATTTCCAGTGCAGTCTAAAGGGTCAATATGCTTGTCCAGGATCATTAAGCATATTTATTCTCATTTATTTGAACAACCATCCCCTACTCTCCACCTCCACTGAACCCACCCTGGTCCAGTTTACCACTGTCCCTCACCAGGGTTACAAAAGTGGTGGCTCCTCCTGGTCATCCCTACCCGGTTATCCTACATCCCCTCTTGATCCTTCTCCACATTATAGCCAATGAAGTTTTCTAACAGTCCAAAACTCAAAAAACACTCTGTTTATAAGACTTCAATGGCCTTTATGGCCAAAGGCAAAAGTCTTAAATATGGTCAATATACTTTGCACCATCTGCCTCTCAACCAGTTCTCCAAACCCCCATTACATCACTTTCTAACAGCATCTTTATGGTCCAGGCATCCTGTCCATTCATTGCTAAAACATGTCAATTTCCTCATCTCAGGGCCTTCATAAAAGCTATGAGCTGTTCTGTCTCCCTGGAAAATAATATCCCCCACACCATCCAACCTTCATATCTCCCAACATTCATTGTGGCTCATTCCTAGAAGATACCATTTTTCACAGCATTCATCCTTCTGGTCTGCCTCTATGACTGTGGGTCATTCCTGGAAGATACTACCTCCCTATCCACCATCCATCCTTTCTGTTTGTCCCTACTAATTGTGAGTCATTCCTGAAAGACACTGTCCTTTCACACCACCACATCACCTTTCCTTCATGTCACCCTCATCACCTAAGTCACTGTGGTTCTTACCTGAAGATCCCCCACGGGGATACTCCCCTCCTGTCTTCCCCTACCCACTGTGGTTCATTCCTGGAAGATACCATCCTCCTACACAATGCATGCTTCCTGTCTCCCCCATCCACTGTGGTACATTCCTGGATCATACCATCCCCTCACACCATCCACTCTTCATGTCTCCCCCTATCCACTATGGCTTTTTCCTGGATGACACCATGCCACCACATCATCCAACCTTCCCATCTCCCCCACAGTCACTGTAGCTCATCCTGAAGGATACCATCCCCTGTACTACCTATTCTTCTTGTTAACCACCCCCCCAAGTCATTGTGGTTTGTTCATGGAAGATATCATCCCCCCCCATATATCCTTCCTGTCTCCCCCTACCCACTGTGGCTCCTTCCTGGAAGATACCATCACACCACACCACCCATCTTTCCTGTCTCTCCCCATGCACTGTGGTTCATTCTTGGAAGATACCATACTACGAACCATCCATCTTTATTGTATCCCCCCATGCACTGTGTTTCATTCCTGGATGATACCATTCCCTCACAGCATTCACTCTTTCCGTCTCCCTCCATCCACTGTGGCTCATTCCTGGAAGATACCATGTTCCACATTATCCACCCTTCCTGTCTATTTCCCACAATCACTATAGCCCATCCTGGAAGATACCATCCCCTCATACCATCCATCCTTCCTGTCCTCCCTCATCTCTATGGCTCATTCCTGGGATATACTATCCTCCACACCATCCACCCTTCCTGTCTCCCCCCACCCACTATGGTGCATTCTAGGAAGACACCATCCCCCTCCCCACCGTTCGCCCCTTCCTGTCTCCCCCATCCTCTGTGGCTCATTTTTAGTTGATGCACTAACTCATTGGTTTATGTTTAAAGATTGCTTCATCAAGGAATCTCTTATACCCTCAGGTCAGGATTCCTGTTATAGTCACTTTCCTAGCATTATGTAATTATGTGTATAATGTCAGTCTCTCCTGCTAGAAGGATTTAAGCTTCATAAGAGTTCATGCCATGTCTAACAAGTTCACCACCATTACTCAGTGCTTGGTACAGTGCCTTCATATTGCAACCCCAAAATGCTGACTGAATGATCTGTAAGTCATTCAGCTAATAACACAGATTCTCATTGAAAACATTATATACAGTTTATATTTTTTATTAATATAGACTAGCTTCTTTTCAGTTTCATATTTTTCTGTATCTATATAGAATTACTTTAATATTTTTTCAAACTGTTCCTGTACCTGACCTTTATATAATCTGAAAATACAATTCCTTGTTTTATTGCAAATTACACAACTCTTTCATTCAAGTTCTAATTTATTCATCTACTTTTCTTCTTATGTTTTAGATTCATTTTATGGTCAAACTTACTCTGAAGTGTCTAAAGTGCCCTCAAAGTTGCTACTAACCTAAAGGTCATTAGGTTTCCTCTTAACTTTTTTCCCTATAATTAAGAAAACACTGCAGTTTAAGATTGGATAGAAAGGATCAGAAGGGAAGATAAAAAGCAAATTTTAAATAGTCAAGATTACTTTGTCCAGCAGATTTTATCGATGAGATCTTTCATGGTCATCTTGTCCCATTCCTCAGCATGTGGGGCCTCCCACGGTGCATCAGCTGGAATCTGCAGAGAAAGAAGGGTCCACATTCAGGTGTGATGGTTACTGCCCACTGCCCTGCCAAGAGGCCCTCAGGAGAACCTCTGAAAACCAATCTCTCTGTCTATGTTGGAATGTGTGATTGGCATACAATTCTATGTATAGACGGTGGGGTTGGGATGGATAGCTCTTTGGATTCTATGCCCTAATACTGTTGCCAAAATAATAATGATAATAATAATTACATGTAAATGTATGTATAAATTAATATGTAATTATGATGATCATTATTATTATTGAAAGCTAACACCCATATTAAGTCCTCAACTTAAGTTTGAGAGAGTGATGTTACAGAGCCTGAGACTAAGTAATAAAACTTTGGGGGAACAAATCCTTCTCTCCTTTACTATCTAAAATGGCATCACATATAGATAAGACAACTATAAGTAGGATACCTGGAAAAATATGTTGCATAAATTCTCAGTGGCATAGAGTTGAACACACACAGGCATTAGTATCAGAGAGATGTTGGTTTGAATCCTGGTTCCCTTGTTGTGTGGTCTTGGGGAAATTACATAACCCATAACTCCTTGGCACTCATTTTCCTCATTTGTAAAGTGGAAATACTACCAACTTGGCAGAGTTGTTGGGTGCATTGGAAATGATATGTATCAATGTCCTGAGCAATGTTCTCTGTACTGTGGAAGGATATTAAACAGCTCCTATTGTTATTCCAGTAACAGGTCATATGCAAGCTGACAACACACTTTACCTCCTTTCCCATGTTATCCATTGTCCGCCACAGATTGTTGTAATCCAGATACGCAATGGGATTCCATACTGGAGGAAAGGCTCCCCGAAATGGATAACTTTTCCCCTATAACAAAAGCAAAGGATAATACCTTAAATTAGGATGGCCTTCTAAAAATCCAAAAAACCAATCAACCTAAGAGCTATTTTCAAAGCAACAGGATCCTCTACTGTGTCAAAAGCAAAAGTAAATATATTTTACCTGTTCAGGCCCTAAATTTCAATTAGATTAGCAAAATTTCCCTGGTGTTGTGTTAGTCGATTTTAATTTACAGGAAATTATTATTTGAACTTATTTCTCCTTATAGAGAATGAAGGAATAAACAAACAAACAAATAAATAAATAAAAGTAGCTCGTCCTAGTATCTAATGCTGATGCCACAATATTCTCAACTCCTGAATTTCTATCTAATCTCTTTGGAAGGATGGTCCCACTCAGATGAGAGCAGGATGATGACATGGAGGACTGTCCTTGGACCACATAGCGGACTGGAATAACAAAGCAGAATATCTCAGACTGTGTTTGAAGGTTCACACAGGCTAAATTAAGACTCGATAGACTACAGACCATGCCTGAAGTCAGGAATCAAGGCATTAGAACTGTGGAATAATGGGCATTTGCCATTTTTGGTTGTCCAGCATCCATTCCCCTTTCCTGGTAGTACCCTGGTTTTTTTCTTGGGAAACTGCCTCTCCTCTCCTGTGGATAGATGTGTAGGGAGGATGGTCCTGGGTACCATCTCCCATGACAGTAGGCGATGGTCTAGATCCTTTCTTCCCAACTTCTGGCTCCTGGTGCAGCCAGGCTGTGAGCCTGTGATCTGAGCTTGGCAAATCACCCACTCTCAGAGGACTCTGACCCTGTAATGGGTCACTCAAGAACAGAAAAAAATTGACTCTGGGTTCTCCTTCCTTATAGCAGCATGTTGAGCAGATGCTTCCTGCTGTAAAGACCATGGCTGTAGTTCCTGTCCCTAACCTGTCAGAGTTCCCCTGGTCTCTGCCCATTCTTGAGTGTGGCCCTCCAGTCTCCTATTGATTCTGTCGGTCCTCTGATATCCTTTCAGTAAATTCCCTCTTGTTAGCTCCAGTTGGTTTCTATTGCCTGTACCAAGACCTCTAACACAAAGACAGCTAATAGCCACCATTTACCTCATTTCAATTATGTGACAGGCACTATGCTGTGTAAATGCAGGGCAGCAGGGAGAATGAAGGAAAAGAGACCAGGTCTAAGTAGTTCCTATGGCCTTATTTCCTAATTTATCTTCTTTTCCTTTAAAAATAAAACATCCTATAAATCTTCATAAGGTCAAAATATTGTTTACTAATACAATTTTGTATGAGCTTTTAATTTTTTATCAAATAAAAATATATTCAATATTTGTAGAAAGCTTACTGTACGTACTGCACAATATTAAGAGATGTCGTGGATTTAAAGAAAGGGCTAAAACAGAACTCCTGTCCACCAAGGCAGGGACACAAGACATAACAGCATTTGCATTAATGTGAGTGCACACACACACGTACACACACACACACACACTCCAACTAAGTAAGACTATGTGGCAGCAATTAAGTGACAAAGAAGTAATTTTCCCTTCCATAGCAGCAAATTCAAATGACCTTGGCAAATTATGGGATCTGATTTCTTATCTGAAAATGCTATGCTGTAATGCTGCAATACAACTTTCCGGGACTCCAAATCCTTTATCATCATCACCACCACCACTATCACCACCATTATTACTAACATTTATTGAGCTCTTTCTCTATGTCTAGCACTGGCTTAAGCTCTTCATATGCATTATCTTATGTAATACTCATCCCAACCCTGTGGATGCAAGCACTATTGCTATCTCTATTTTACAAATGAGGAAACTAAAGCCCAGGGCCATTAGCTAGAAAATAGTAGAAGGGAAATTTCCTGCTCCCAAAGCCTTTGTTCATAAACATTAAGCTTTCCAGCCTCCTATAGAGTTGATGGAATGTTGAGATAGGTTTGTTCTAGAGACATCTTAAACTTCCCAACTAAGAGAAAGAAAACATTAAAATGTGAATCTTATACATCTTCCACACATGTCTTTTATGTTTCTAAGGAGTAAAAATGGAGACTAAGAAGCTCTGGGGTATAAGATGACTGCTGAGGAAACAGGGGCAACTTTGGAAAATGCTGAAGTGTATTCTGAGACAAATAGGCAGAGATATTTTACCCAAAACACAAAAATAGTTAGAGAGAAGAGAGAGACTATGGTTAAGTAATAGCTCATGGGCAGCCTTCAGAACAACTGGTTCTTGTTATAATTCTTCTCTTAATCGAAATCAGGAAAAATCTACATTTTCCTCTATAAAATGTGTTTATACTCAAGGAATAGTCTCACACAAACTGATCTTTGCTCTGAAAAAAATTATTAAAAAAACTTAAACATGCTGAATTGTCTAAGGACATCAAGAAAAATATTCTAAATATAATTCAACAAACTATGTCCCACATTCCTAACGTTCTTTGCAGGATGATGCCAACCAAAGTATGATCTCGTACATGGTCCTAAGAGACTCCCTGATCTGAGCCTTGATAAACAAACAGAGATGGAAGGAGAAGTGAAGAGTTCAGGGAGAGAGAAGACCCTAGCCTGGCAATCTTTTTAGGAATGGAAGCCATGGAATATTCTAAAAGAAGATCATAGAGGCCCACCATGACAGTAATTTTTATCCTGTTGACAGAGGCACCAAGTTGATAAAGGAATTTCATTAATTAGTTTCGCTCTTAGCAGTTTCTGGCTTCTCTGCTCTTATTCCACAGAACACCTAAAGAAATGAATATACCTGTATGTGGAAACAGGCACTTCCGTGTCACCTATTCCTTTCTCACAAGCCTCTGGAAGGCTTATTTCCTCCATGGCCCGCTTCTAAACTAGACAACTCGAGACTGCCTTTTGCATGGATGAATCCCTAAAGCTGTGCAGTGGGAAGGCCTGGAGGTGTCTCTTGGCTGAGTGAGAACTCCCTTCGATCCAGACCTTCTCAGTCTCTTAAATGGGATTTTATAGTTTTCTCACAAAGGTGTCGGTAGTTTCTCAATCCTAAACCACTTCTCAACAAGAAATGCCTTTACGACCTAAGAGTGGGAGGCAGAATCTCTGGGAATACTTCCAAATGGCTACTGCACTTTAAAAATAAAAGGAACAAAAATCTTGAGTAAAGGTCAAGTTCACTTTGTGCCTATACTCTGAAACCTTCCTATCCTTCCAAAGTGGCCTTTAATCTCTAAAGGAAAGCGTCTTTGACACAGCAGAAATTGTTGATGTCAAGTAGAACACAATGTCCCTGGAACTTTGCCCCAAATACTTAAGTCCCTTTGTGAAATCACATTCTCAACCTACCAACATTCATAATAATGGGAGACTATTGCCAGGAGATGACAGTTTATGGCTCCCACATCGTTCTTTATTGTTGGTCCTATAAGATAAGCCAAGTTTATAGTAAGCAAGTATCATTTGCTGATTGGCATGTTGGTGAGTTTTACCTCTCTGTACTTTTACATTTTAGTTAAACAAAAAGAACCGAGTGCTATTAAAGAGTATCACAGGCCACTGAGGAAAGCTGCCAAAGAGTTTCCTTTAATCATCTTGAAAATAAACAGATATGTTCTGGATTGGTTTAGAAAGACGTTTGTCCAACCCATGTGAATTCCTTGGCACCCTTCTAGTCCCACTGTTTTCTGACAAGCTGGTAAGAGAAATCTTTTGGTGGTTCCTTTCTATAGTCTACAATAATGCTTTAAATAAAGAAATCATCTAAAAAGTGATCCATTAAATAGAATGTCAGTATTGTGTTGTATTAGTAGCTTAAAAAGTTACTTTCTTCCTCTTTCCAAATGGAGGTATCCAAGTTCTCCTCAAACATATACAGTTCTACTCTACCTAGAAAAAGCCTTCACACTTGACATGGAAACATCTATCCCATCGTATTGTGCTGGGTCTCTCAAGTCTCCCTTCACCTAATTCCCGTTCTTCATGGGAGATCCTCCCTTCTCCCATCTACTGACCACCCCCAAAGTCTGACCCTCACACAAACATCTTCATATTCGGGGCCATTTTGACAGGTTCATCCACACACTTTTCCCTCAGAGTTCTCTGTCACTAGTTTTCTAATCTTGTTCTTTCCAAACCCCTGCCTGTATAACCAGTCTGTTAGTCACTGCCCACATATCAGTATAGATCCAAACCTCCGGCTGTGGTGGATATTGTTGATTCCCTACTCCACATCCTATCTCTGAGTTCTGGCAGAGGACTGGAGCCGTGGTAGAAAATTCCTAGACCTTTGCTACCTGTGCACTCTAAGTGACTAAAACTTAGTCTTTCTCCTTTTCTGCCTGAGGACTTTCTTCTGGGCCACCAGGAGTTTGTTCAGCCTGAGGGCAGGATAGCATACAAGTAGTAGGAATTTGACATCCACAAGGGCAACTCCAGCTAGTGAGGGACATGGATAAATTATCTCAGCTTCCTTGTTCTTGGTGGGGCAATTGTGTGGCAAATTCCACACAGTTCCTCAGGGGAACCTAGGGGAAATTGAGCCTCAGTTGCCCACAGCTCTAACAACTCATTTATACAACCTTTATGGGCACGTATCCCTTTCCCTGGAGGTAGTTATTTGGGAAGTGACTCCAGGTCTACTTTGGGGGCACAATCAATGTTCTCAAGCCTGTTATGGGGACAAAACAAACTAAGACAACAATCAATCTTTCCTTATGCACGGGACAGACAGCCAGATGTGCTGCCTGACTTCTCCCTTTGGGAGGATATCCCTTCATCATTGTCTTTAGGGCCCACCCTTGAGTGGTACTGAAATGCAGTAGCCATCCACTTCCAGTTGACAACTGCAGAAGGTACAGATCCTTCTGTAAACCAGGCTTGTGTTTTTAGCCTCTCCCATCAGCTACTTGTAGGATACTATGCATGAGGTTGTATGTATGGTTGAGGGAAAGGAACCAAAGCAATAGAAGCAGGTATCTTGGGAGCCTAAACTACCCCTTGCTCGTGCAGTCTACTTGTACCAGCTGGACCTTCTCAGGCCTGGGCTAATCAATTTTATAATGATATGTATGTCTAGTTCTGTAGTTCAGTGGAGCAGATATTACCTCCGTTCATGATGCACAGTTTGAATCTATGATCACTTGGTATCCCATGGTCAGTTATTCAGTCCCTACCAGGACCTAGCTACAAGTCAGGAACCGCTTTGCAAATGAAGAGTAGCTGTCAGCAGAAAAGGGTATTCATGGCCTCACTCAAATCCTAAGTGGTTTTTGCTCCAATATTCCTACTGAAGGCTACCAAAAGCTGCAGACACTATCTCTGCCTGCCATGATATTTCCAATATCATTGGTTCTGCTGGGTCTTAAGGCATTGGAGCCTGGACCTGCTGTAGAGTCCCTCCTTACTTTAAGCCTCATTCAAAAGTCATAGCTTTATGAGTTAATGGGCAAATGCATTAGAGCAGCATGCCTTGGTGTGGTCATTTTGCTTCTAAAATCCAGAGATCAACCATGCCATGTGACTCTGGCAGCTGGCCTTGTACTTTGGGCCAGGTCGTGCACTTCTCCATCTAACTTATGTTGAGATCTAATTCTCATGGGTCTGAAGATTGTGAGGAATGGTACAAGTAGATGCTGAGGGTGAATCTGTCTCAGCTTGAGAGGCAATTGCGCCTGGTACAGACAATGAAAGGCTTGTATGCGAGGAAAGGCTGGTTTTCTCATCTAGAGAGGGGATTTCGGGGATCAAAGTTCTCAGCTTTGTTTGTATCTACCCAAGTATCCTAAATCCCAGTCTCAAGTTCCCATTCCTTCCCTACCAGTGTCCCTGATTTAGCAGTGTCCCTAGCAGGGTGGGGCATTTAATTGGTGTTCCAACTCTGCAAACTTTACGCTCAGGCCTTGGACTTGGATTCTCAGTCATTTCTATGCCTTGACTCATTCAAGCTTCCTTGGAGACACTCTGATTTTCCAAGCCTGTTCTCAATCGGACATTCACAATTTTCAGTTTCTCCTTTTCTCTGTTTATGCTCCTTAGGACCATCAGTAGGTGTCAACTGATTCTATAATCTTTATGGTCACTATTCTTGCCACAGCAACCAAATGCCAAAGCTCCTTGATTACCCAATGCTTTGTTCCCCCTCTATCCTTCATCCTACACCACCAACAATAATTTAAGATATTATACAGCAACCACATACCATGGCTTGCCCATGCCCCATTTCCTCCTGGAGAAGAAGTTGTCCATGTATTCCTGTTAGGATGTGCTTCTAGGCCTGGAGCTTGTAGGCACCAGCGAATACTGATTTGGGAGAGACATGGTCCCAAAGATCCCACCTGGCTGCCTAGGTTGGAAACCACTTCTGCTTCCTCTGATAAACTAGAGCATTTTATTTGTTGCCCATGGCACCTTGCTATTTTCTACACTGTATTAAACTGATTTATGTACATGTCTTACTTTCCCGACTAGTCTCAACACACCTGAGAAGAAGGACCATGCCTCACTTGTGTTTATATCTCCTACATTGCCTTGTAAATACCAAGGTCCCAAGAAATGCTCATTAAATGAAGGAATAAAAGGGGAATGGAATTCTTGCTTTTAGTCTATCTACTATCACATCTAGCTCCCCTAGGCCTCAGAAAGGGTCCAGTCTCTTTCTATGTAAATGACTCCCTCTTTTTCCACCTCAGATAAAACTTTCTAATGAATGCCAATTTAGCACTGATTTTTAATTATCAATTACACATATGTATACCTTTTCTAAAATAGCAATAATCAATATCACCATCAAATTTACTAGAACTCCCTATGTGTAAAGTGTTGAAGAGAAGAGAAAAATATGGAAGACTCAGACCCTTAGGGAACCTAAATCTCTAAAACACATCCTATGTTAGCATTTCTCACTTTGATCTTTATGGATGCGATATGAAAACGAGTTCCACGGTCATAAATCTTGGAAATCCTGACTTATAGTTAAACAGCTTTATTTTTTCTTAACTGCCAGCCCTCATAGGACTTCTAATTTGCTAATGGACATCGTGGCTCTTAAAGATAGGGATAGAATATGGAGCACTTCCAAAATTTATCTGACCAACAAACTCTGTCTTTTGCAAAGCACTTTTGGGATTAATGTTGCTTTGAAAATATGCCCTTAGGCATGTCTTCTTATTCTGGCTGCCACTGGCACGGGCCTGAGTAAACATGGGAAAACGTGGGCTAGAAAGAAGAGGTGTGATAAGTAGAAGATTTATTTTCCAAATGCTACAAATGGGAATATATTCTCATTTATACCTCTCCTGGACAAGAGGGTACATCATTCCACAACGCCGAGTTGAATAGGAGAAATAAAATGAAATCACTTATACGTCTAGCTCAAACTGCAAATGTTCTGTGCCGAGTCTTGGACCTGGGCCCCTGCCACTTAAAACCGGGCAGTACAAAGCGAAAGTACATCAGAGCAGGTCAGGAGGGTCAAGGGCAAACAGAGCTTCTTGCCAGAGAAGCCTTGTGTATCCCAGTGACTAGGCAGATGCAGCCCTGCCCCTCCGCTGGATGGTAATGGATGGAGATACCTCAGTAATGGCTCCTGCGATCATGCCATCATGATGAGGGACATGATCAGGGCTTACAGTAGGAGGGAGGTGCACCAGGAGCCATCAGATTCTTAGCACGATCTTCCCAACATCTGAAGATCAGAAAAGTATTTAAAAATAATTTACAGACCGGGAAAAGTCAAAGATACTCAGGATTTCTTTGGTAGGTGCCCAAATAATTATGTAGATTAGCGACTGCACCCACATCTGTGCCCCAGGGACTATTTTTATCACCCACGGCTGGTCAGCAAGTGTGAGCCAACAGTAATTTCTTTGCATTGTCTCTGAAGCCTGATGTTTTTTCAGAGACATTTATCTGCTGGCTATGGCTGTAGAAACTAGGCCACAAAATTAAATCTCAGCCTGAGGTTCATTGTGTATCATTTGAGTCTGACAAATTACATGAGATCTATGGAAATGAAAAGAAAAGGACTAGTAGAGCTCAGTAATTTTTCTCTTTGTTTGAAAAGCCTGACATGAAAAGGACTCAGTTCCACAGCTTTCAGGATCAAAGTGTTCATTACGTGTAACTATAATTCACACTCAAATTTTCTGTGATTCCACTTAGAATTTTCTCCTTCTAGTTGCGTTAAACCCAAACACAAAGCAAAAATTAAAATGAAGTGCTATGAAAACAGTACTAGACTGTTCAAATATAAGGTATCAGCATTATTGTCATTATTTGTCTCTGTTCAGTTTCAAGTTCTGTGTTTGCTAAGGTTAGTTATCAAGTAGGCTTTCTGTCTGTCTATCTGTCTGTGTGTTTCTCTCTCTCTCATTCACTTCTGCAGGACCTTGAACCAAATACTTGCATTCTTACAACTTTCTCCTGTCTCTCAAGTAAGGATAACTGTCACTTACTAAAACTCTGAGGTCCACTAGGTTTTCAAAAGGTATTCATTGAGTTTGACACAGAAGTGAAAAAGCTTGGAGTTCACACCTGAGACAGAGGGCTATACAGCAGCATCGATCCTGTTAAGTGGCAGGACAGGGCAATGACAGAAAAGACTTTCTGGCTGGGTCTGCATGTACTCATAGGACACTGGAGCTTCCCTTTTTCAGGAAGTGCCCAGAATGGACCAGGTACAGGATTCATAGGACATTAGAGAGTTTTTAAAGTTTCAACTGTTAGAAGGCTACTCTGCAAAAGTCTGAAAATTCAGGACCAATGATTAAGCCTTTTGGTTGGGGTAGTGGGTGCATGCTCTGAGGTGGTCGGGGCTGCAGAAGGGGAAAATAGGCAGGAAGTAGAAAGCAAGAAAGGAGGAGGATGAAGGAGATTTTAGCCTCAAACTGGCTCCTACTTTCTAACCTGAAAGGTCAGAACCTCTAGGAATTGGGTTATCACGGCGATTAGAGCAATTTCTCTTGAGGAAGCTGCTTATGTAATGTTTCATTCTATTCACAAGGTTCTTTTTTGCCATTAACCAAAATGCCAAGGCCCTACTTGAGGAGATGATTGCAAAGTTCCACTGCCTTCATGAGAAAAATCTTTTGTGTCTGAACTAACCTCCTTTCTATGCTGCCAGTGAAGACCAGTCCAAGGTGGGAGGGCCATTCTAGATTACTTCTCAACGAATGGTTAGAAATCAATTTCTGTAGTAAATTACTCCCTATTAAAAATGAATGAAAGGAAGAGGAAAAGAGTTCTGGGGAGGGATAATGGTAACACAACAATGTGAATGTACTTAATGTCACTAAATTGTACACCTAAATATGGTTGCAATGGTAAATATTATATTATGTTTATATTTTACAATTTAAAAAAAATTTAAAAAACAGAAAGAAAAAATTTAGTAATTAACCTGACTTTGCTATTTATTGGGCTGTCACTTCAACTGAGTAGAAACTTCATTCTCTAGAAACTAAATCTGAGATTTATCCCTGAAAGTTTATAGAAAGAAAGGAGTCTTTGAGAGAAAAAGGCTAATGCTTATCTAGCTTTCTAAACAGTACAAGGCTTTAAGAGTAATTTCTGTCATTAGGCTTTCCTGTGACCCACAAGAAGTAAATGAAGTCTTTTAAAAATGGAGGAGAAAAAAGAATGGAAGTTACTAAAAATTATTTCTTACAAGCTATGTCCATATATCTTTATACTGAATACTTGACAAATTAAAAATATGTAAACATTTTTAGTCTCTCTGTTTTTAAAAACTTACATATAATTGTAATTTAGAGAAGAAAACAAATAATCTCTCTTGCATTACCTCATTTCTACAATCAAAACAGAATTTCTTATCAGGAGCACAGGCCCATTACCACTTGCCTGTCCTCACCTAATTGTCTTTTTTTCATCTTCCACCCTGACTTATACAAATTACTTTACATTTTCTTTATTTTTCTTTTTAAAACCAGGCAGGATATAATGGCATAAAATAAAATACTCTTACCTAGATCATACTTTGACTAATAAGCTTACATAAATCATTTAACAAAAAGAATATATAGCTAACAATTCCAACCATGCCCTAGACCTCTAGACTTAGTATTTTAACACAATAACAGAATCCATCTGTAGTCTTCAGCCTGCAGAGCCTAACTGGGCTGGCCTGGGGGTTGCTCAGGAGTCAGATACTCACTGAAGGCCAAAGGGGCTACAGATCTATGGCTCAAAGTACAAGAGAAGAGAAGAAGCCACCCTGGTGAATGTAACGAGATGTGGTTCCCAGGAAGACCCACTCCCCCTAGTCCCTGGGTCCAGAGGAGCTCCTACTGCCAAAGTGGCAGTCTTAGGACTCCAGAGCCTGTTGGCGTAAGGTGATTTTTGTCTTTTCTTAGAGCAGTTTATTAAAGGGGTTCATAAGATGACTTCCTGCCCATGGAATAAGGAACAATGTGATGTAACCCACAGAATCCTGGGCTCAGGGGCTGGAAAGCCTCACTTTGGCTCCTAAACTCTCTGAGCCTCAGCTTTTTCATCTGTAAGATGTGGGGAAATAATTCTTATTACCTCATTGGGTCACTGGGAAGCTCAAACGAGGTAACACATGTATAGACACATTACAGATGGAAGGCAATGCCAATGCATGGAGTCAGGAGGATGAATCTAGGTGATTAAAAGAAAGGAAGCAAAGACACCACAAGCAACATCCCTACAAGAGCTTAACACCTTTAGCTTCTTGAGTTTCCTACTGAGAGGGGGTGAAAGTGAAAGTATAACTTTCTTTGAAGACAAAAGAGAAGACTTCTGTGAGTTGGTATGGAAAGGGGTTAAAAGCAGCTTAAAAATATATGTCCCTAATCCACACCAAACACCCTATTATATGCAAGGGGCCAAAGACACAGTTATACTTGGCAAGAATTAAGACAAACTGACAAAAAGTACATCCTCTGCTTTCAACATGGCCTACTGGCTAAAACAAAGTTCACCTCTTAGCAACGACAAAAAAATTTACTTAGTATTCCAGAACACGCACAGTCTGAAAAGCCTTTGATTTCAGTTGTTGGCATAGAAACCTGGAGTAAATGGCTGTGGGAAGAACAGAACCAATTCTAGGAAAAATTGCTTGCTGAGCTGTTACTATCAGGAAAGTCTATGTCGTTTTAAATAAATCTTATCACACCATTCTCTAAAAACAAATGTGTGGTATACATTTATAGTTTCTATTTTTATTGAGAGGACATGAAAAGCAGGGAGAAAGCGAGAATGAGTGAATATGGCAATTTCTCCTTCAAAGCAGCTCCTGCAAGATGCCTTGCTCCATCTCTGGCAGTGTTCTCCCTCTCCACGCCCTACCTGCATTATTATGATCTGGAAGAACCCATGGAAAGCAAAAAAAAAAAAAGGGAATCAAGCATTTTTTCCTCCCTCTCCAAAAACTGGCACGGCAAAATTTAACAAAAAAGTCTCCATAACTCAACGATACTCATTCATAAAACAATCATAATGGTGGTGTATCTTATTTACTAATGCAAGTAATTAATCCATTAATCCAAGAGGCATTCAAGTCCACCTGCTTTCCTTACACCATCCAAAGCAGAAGAATTGATAAAGAGAACATTTTAAGCATATCTAGCTGATGCCACTTCAAATCTACCTTTTTGGTTAAAGACAATATGATTAAGTTATATTAATTTCACAAATCAGTTACAATCTCCCAAATAAAGCTATCAAATTCACAATATTCATAAAACACATTCACTGTAGAAACCAGTCAAGAACCTATTATACAAGAATCGGGATCTACTAAACCAGAATTAGAGTAGGGTTCTATTCACAAGATCCATGAAGGATACAGGCAGAAATGTTAGTGAATAGTATTTATTTATTGTTATTGTTTACTTGTCTCCTCCCTATAGATGGCAAGCTCCATGTGAGTAAAAACTTTGATCATATGCCCACAGCGCTATTTTCAGCCTAGAAAAAGATCTGGTACAGAGTAGATTGCCCAGTAACTATTTATTAAACTGATGGAATGAATTTAGCATAATGATGTAAAACATCTATGAATGAAGTAGATAGATATAGTCTCTTGGGGAAGGGACAGGGTGGATAACACCAGTAAATGTCTATTCTCACGGTTCAGCTCAGAGACCCAGGCTTGGAACACCACATTATCACGTCAAAACTTGCGCTGTAGACACAATCTAGCAGAGGTCAAGAATAGTTCTTTGGTGAATACTAAAAACCATCCTAGAGTAGGTTGAAACTGGATGCCCTACAGTCTGCTAACAGAAGAAACAAATTGGAGCATTCTTTAAGGCTGCAACTTGGGAAAATTTAAGAGCTGAATCAATCTTGACCATAAAGAATATGGCTTGGTTTAACTAGATAGCAGCAATCTTCTAGTGATTCACTCACTTTAGTGATATTTACCAAAAAGAATGAACTGTATTAGAATTACAGAAGCTGGGGTTGTCATGAGAGCTGATGCAGAGAGTATCACAAAGACAATTTGCATTATTAACCCAATATACTATTGTGCTGCAGAAAAGTCCATTTTTTTTTCCCTAGAAATGGCCAGAATAGTGAGTTGAGATATTTTTAAATAAGTGGAATTATTTTTTGCTATACAGTTTATTAACAATCTTACTTGGAATAGTTAACTGAATATCTTCCTGCTCTTCCCTCATCTGGTCTCCTTACTTTACAGTTTCCTGGTCATTATAAAAACATCTACTACACTATTTCTCATTGCAGAAAGGAGACGATTTACTAGAAACAATAGCAGAAAGGCACTCATTCAGAGAAATTAACCTCTAATTGACCTGCTACATTTTTACCATAACATTGCTGTCTACTTTGGTGAAAATATGTGTTTTTTTGGCAGGTTAAAGTATGTGAGAGGATGGTTTAATGGTATTTCTATTCTCCACCATTTCATTAGATGAGATTATGTCTTAAATGAAAAGGACAGTGTGTAGCATGTTAAATACGTGCTTACTGGTAAGTCAGTTCTAAAATTCATGAAGAGCATGTAGTCAGGGGGAAGGCAGACCATTACTAGGTTTATAACCCTGTCAAATCACTTTACCTCTCTGAAGCTAAGTTTTCTCCTCTGTAAAATGGGGATAATCATGCCTGCCTAATAAGGTAGATAGAAGGATTTAAGGAATTTATGCATAAAACGCACTTAGTTGTTTATCATGAGTCTCCAGGGAAAAGAAAAATCTCCCAGCTCCTGAGTGTTAGGAAGAAAGAAATTATAAGCATGAGTGTGCTCAGATTCCAGGATAATCATCAGACTCCTTTTCTTCCCAGCTGGACTGGCGAGTGAATTTACATGACTGTTTAATTAGCAGTTGAGTGCAAAGGATTTGGTTTCTCTCCCTACATTAAATATGCCAATACACGTAAAACTGCTCAATAAATGTGAGCTGTTATTATTCTTACCGTTTTTATTACAGGGAAACATACTATGCAGAAAAGAGAAAGTGGGGAAGCAAAGGATTTTTTCCCTTTTTGATCATGGCCTATTGAAGCCAGCATTCATAAACACTTTGTATAATTTTTTATGTTTTCTACATTCCTCCCTTGACATCTGGACCCAATTTTTCTAAAGGCTTCTGGTTTGTTTTCTCATGTGCCACTGCCAGACTTTCCCAAGCATCCCAAACCATCTCAAACCAGCTCTCCGAGTTTCCCAAGATTCCTGATCTCCTTCATTGGGCATCAATGTGCACACATCACAAGTATCCTTAACTCCCAGCTCTGAAAGGCCTTGAAGACACTAGACCTACATGACTGCCTGGGGTGGAATGGGGGGTAGATGTGGTTACCGGTGTGGGAATCCTGGCATTAGAATGAGTAAATGACCCCTGCCCTCGTGACACTAGTTCCAGGAAGTGGGCTGCAATGTCAGATTGGATACTTGATTTCTCAAGGCACGTTTCCAGACTCCAGCTGCTCCATGTTTGGATTCAGTAAGAAAGAATAATGCTGGCAACAGCTGCTGTTTCTTGACTGGATATCAGCAGTCAGAGTTTAAACAGTCTCTTGTTTAAATAGTGGGAAACTGCACAACCGAGCGAGACTTCCCAAGAGTCAAGGCCAGGTACAAAGGAAATTATCAAAGTGTGCAAAGAAATGTCAGGCAAGAATGAGGATGAATAACCTGTTCAAAGTCTTAAGAAGTGGCCTCAAACTATTAGGTTCCTAGGGACCTTAGAATTGCCTCATAGGTGCCTCAGGGGCTGCCTGGGGCTGTGTGTGTGTGTATGTGTGTGTCCCAGGCACCCCCACCCGCAGAGGGAGGGAAGGAAGGAAGCTGAGAGCTTCTTACTCCTACTCCAGTTGGACTGGGGTGGGGCGTGCAGCCTTCAAGGGTCACAGTGGGTGATGTGGGGGAGGGCCAAGCTGAGGCATGACCCCTTGCAGTGATTCCAGGAGGCCACAGGGATTTTTTAAATGAAAACAAAAAAAGAAAAGAAAGGCAGAATACTACTTTAAACCTGACAGCCAATTTTTATGATTGCTTGAAGAAAAAACAAAACAAAACGAAATGTTTTCCCAAATAATGCTCCCCCATTGGTCACTTGAGCCAGGCTTACCTTGACATACTGAACAAGACGCTCATTTACGTTCACTTTGTAGGTCTCTAAACCCAGCTCCTTAGATAACCGTAAGATCCTGTTCTGGGTTGGTCCTACATAAGCCCCGCCAACATCTACGTAATTCACATGTTTGTTCTGTGGAAAGAGAAAAAGTAACCAGAAGATTTTAGTTAAAACATGAAAAAAAGAGTTTCTGTCTTATAAAAAAACATTTATTTTTTACAACCTAAATGTGCCTTTTATCTCTCTTATAAAATGCAACTGAAAATAGCATTCCTTTCTTCTCCACTCATTAACCCTGTATGACACTCATCATTAAGCAACCCCATTTGTATAGTCACTGCTGAGGCCAATTCAGCAATAACATGCATAAGGAATAAAGAACACTGTGGGACATCCTGCTGATCTAAATCCTTTTCAAAGCATTTAGGTTATTATCTATCCTTTTCCTTGAGGTTGTGCTGCAGGAGCCACACAGAGATTGATTAGGCCTAACTCTCTGATTTCCAACAGAAGAAATTTTAAATCAGCCCACACTGATGAGCTCTTGATCCTATTTTAAAACATCTGCAGGGGGCCAGCCCGGTGGCGTAGTGGTTAAGTTCGCGCACTCCGCTTTGGCAGCCGGGGGTTCGCAGGTTCAGATCCCAGGCGTGTACCTGGCACCACTCATCAGGCCATGCTGTGGCTGCATCCCACATAAAGTAGAGGAAGATTGGCACAGATGTTGGCTCAGCAACAATCTTCCTTAAGCAAAAACAGTAATATTGGCAACAGATGTTAGCTCAGGGCCAGTCTTCCTCACACACACACACAAAAAATTTGCTGGACAGAATGCATCACAGGAAGACACGATCTGCCCCCTAGTGACCTGCCTAACCTCATCTCCAATTCTCTTTTCCTTAATCACTCTCTTTTAGCCAAATTGATCTCCTATTTCTTGAATACACCAGGCACATTTCTGCCTTAGAATCTTTGCATTGGCTCTTCCTTCTGCCAGGAATGCTCTTGTCCCAAATATGCTTTTGAGCAGAGAAGTGCCACGATCTGACTCAGGTTTGAAAGGCTTATTCTGGCTGCTGCACGAAGACTAGATTATGGGCAGCAAGGGCAAAGGCAGGGAAATCAGTTAGGAGGCTACTGAATAATCTGTCCTAGAGATGGTGGTGGCTCCCACCAAGCGGCAGTCATGAAAGTGGTGGGAAGTGGTGAATTCTGGATATATTTTGAAGGCAAAGCCAGCAGAAGTTCCTGACAGAATGAATGCGGGGCCTGATAGTGTTGAGCATGACTCCGAGTTTTTTGGAGTTGCCATCCTCTGATATGGGGAAGGCTTCTGGAATAGTGGTCTTGATGAAGAAGATCAGAAGTTCAGTTTGAATGTGTTAAATTTGAGATATCTGTTCAACATCCAGGAGATGTACACATTTCTAGCTTCCATATCAAGGCAGCACAGTATACTTTATTCAGCATTTTACTTATTTCGATGGGGAGAGTTAATCAGGCTTTCCATTCTGCCAGAATACCAGAAATGAAGTGTCCCTTTGACTTCTTTAACCTGTTCCTCATATAACCCTTACATTCCCTTTTACTACCTATTGGTGCTGTCCTCCAGACATTCTCTAGTCTCCAACATCCTTTTTAAGACATGAAAACAAAACTGGAGTCAGCACTCCAATAAATTTCGAGGTTTTAACAAAGACAGCAAGAGGACTCTTGTGAGTTCCCAAACATGATGTCTTTAGAACACTGACACTATCTGTAAGGCAAAAGTCCTAAGTGAGGTAGTAAAAAGTGTGAGGCACTTTACAGAATGTTTCTTTACAAAGTCAAAAGATTCTAAAGGAGGTGCCTCAGGTTCAGCAAGATACTAGAACTGTAATACCATATTCTGCTATGTTGCACTTCAGTCTTTAGGGTCTTGATTTCCATTTCATTACTCAGCCTTTGAAAAGGTCACAAACATGCAACTATATTAGGAAACAAATACACCATCCCTGCGGTAGCCCTGCAGGCATATCAACTGCATTAACTTGATCCTGAAGAATTACGGAGGAATCGCAGTAGGAAAAACTGGGAAGTTCTGAACTAATAGAAGATCTATCTGAACAGCTGCCAAGTGACAATAGCAAAGTTGACATTTCAGTACTGAAAGATCCAGAATAACTTTTATGACATTTCCATTCCAAATTATCCTAATTGACCGAGCTATGAGAAACAATTCGAACAATATTCAGTTCCGTTTTTTTATTAAATACCATCATCTGTCCCTGTTTCTTAAGAAAGCCTTTTTTTCTCCTTCTATTCATTTGAAATCTTATAAATGTTAAGTCCTAGTTTCTAAGCATTTCAAAGCTCTTTTCTCGCCTACCTAAGGGAAGTTATAATATCATGTTCAATACACAGTAGTTCCTGTATGGTGCTGACATATATAAATAATGCAGCATGGAAAAGCAGCCTGGGGAAATAACATAGATGGGGACAAGCATGCTAAATTCTCATTTCCCTTATAGAAAGAAATTTGCTCCTAACTGAAAATCTGCAACATGACTGATGGTCCTATTTAATAACCAAAAGGTTTTAGAGATAAGAAAAGTAGGGCTAAGGGACAACTTAATAACTATCTCAAAAACGAAGGAATATTTTTCAGAAAATGACAGGAGAATCATATCTAATAAGTCATACAGTCAGAATATGCAATCCTTCTTTTGCACTCCAACACACTGCCTTCGATTAGAATTTGAAGGTGGAAGGGAGCTTCTTTGAGTGTATTTAGATTGTATCTCATTGCCCAGATGAGAAATCTCAGATGTAAAGTGCTAACAGAACTTACCCAAGATAAGACAGTGAATCAGGCCAGTACAGGGGCCAGAATCCCAGTCTGCTCACTCCTAGATCTATTGCCTCCCAGTGGACTACATTTGAGGAAGTACTCAGAAATTCTCCAAATGCAATTAATCTGGATTTACATTAATTTAAAGCAAGCAAGCAAACACACATCATAGAGCAGCACTTCTACAGTATCCCCTGGGGATCTTGTCAAGATGCAGCTTCAGGTTCAGCAGGTCTGGGACAGGGCCTGAGATTCTGCATTTCTATCAAGGGTGATTTCTATCCTGGGTGATTCCACGGCTGCTGGTCCACAGGACACTTTGCGTAGCGAGGCTGTAGAACACTTTTAGAGCTGAGCAAAGTGAAAATAGGCCTATGAGACATCCCTGCACATCTAAAAAGGTAGAAAGCGAATGACAGAAGGGGAGCATGGCATGGTGTGACTGAAAGAGCTGGTACAATGTCCTGGTTCAGATGCTGTTGGTTGGCTATTCCACATCCATTCATATTCCCTTTCCCATGCCTGCTTCTATTATGCAGCCTGGAAATGGTAAACACTTGCTTCCCCAGGCTCCCTGGCAGCTAAGGGTTGCTATGTGCCCCAACTCTGGCCAATGAGACTAAAGCAAATGTCTGCTGGGGTCTTCTGGTAAAAGAAAAGCATTGCTGCAGATAAGACAGGCCACTTCTTCATGTTCTTTCCTGCCTTGAAAAGGAGGACTTGCTGCTTGAGCTGCAGCAGTGATTTGGTTACCACTAGGCAATAAGCCAACAAGCAAAGAATGGCTGAGCAGAGAGACAGAAAGAAGGCAAAGCCTTGAAAACAAAGCTGAACCCTCGCACCAGCCTGGACCACCTACCACTAGACTTCTTCCTATGTAAAATAATTGAATGTTTGTATTGCTTAAGCCATTGTTATTATCACCGCAAAAGCCATTCTATTCTGAGTCTGATACATCTTCTAATTAGATAGATGCTTTCTCTCCTTCCAGTCACTTCAACAGTCTGGTTTTGTCCTTGCTGCCAATCCCCAGCCTTTAACACTCTATTTGTGTGCTCACCTTCTAATCAAACACAAGGGCCTCTTTTCAGCCTTCATCCTGTGTCAAGTGCCCTTGGCATTTGACCCTGTTGATCATCCCTTCCACTTTCCTCCACTGATTTGCACGGCACTGCTCTAGTCTGGTCCTCCTCTTCTGCCTCTACTGCCTCTCTCTGGCTCCTCTGCCTCTGCCCCCTCTTAAATCTGCATGCTCCCCAAACTTCCATCTTTGGTCCTATTTCCTCCCCACCCTACGTACTCTTCCTTTGTACTTGCATCAGCTCCACACATTCAACCACCTGCAACCATTTCCTTGAATAGTAGTAAACAATAAGTGTGCATTTTTCCAGAATGGTGATGTAAGCTCAAGTATAAAACGGCAGTGACATAGCAAGAAGCTTCCTTCTCATGTCTAGTCGACCCGACCTGAGCAAAGAGTGTCTCTAGCAGCAGCACATCTCTTAGGGAACAAGGACCAAGGAAAAAGTTGTACAAAAATACGCTACATTTACTTCTGCTTACTGTAGCCACACTTCTTTTAAGTTGTGTATCCTTGGATAAATAAACAAGGAACCTATACTGTGTGTGTGCTGTGGGTGTATGGTCATCTCCAGTCCAGCCAAACCGTAACCCCACCTGAGACACTGCATACTCTATTTAGGTCTCTTGTATGGAAATTATGACACTGTACTGAAATTATTTGTTCACGTTCGTTTTCTTCACTAGAATATAAGCTACTGAAGGACAGAGGCTGTCACTCTTCGATGAGTTCTTGTTGAAAAGAAGGGACACTTAATTGATGGAGTAGTTTAGGGCTACGGAGGACAAATGTCTTAACTGCATGAACTCTTGAGATCTGCTCTAGCCCTGTGACTTCCAGTGAGCCCCTTCTGGTTTGTGTGAGATATTATATGTAGGTATTAAAATCACTTACCCTCACAGTGTATGTTCTTCCTCCAACTCTGTCCCGGGCTTCCAAAACCAAAACATTAGTTTCATGTTCGGCTAAGAGTTTGGCAGCAGACAATCCTAAAAGGAAAAAAAGGAAAACAAAATCGAGGAACATACTAACATCTAAACAAGAAACATGCAAGATTTAAGCAAGTTACACACAAAATGAATGCAGGGCATCATACACAATCCATTGATTTTACTGTCTTTCTAAGAAATTCTGACCACACTGTGATTAATTGAGCCACCAATTTTATAATCTATTATATATTACATTATCTATCATAATAAAGTTGGTTGACAAAATGTAACTTTTAAAATATCTATTTTGGTTTTTAGTGATAATCAAATCATATTTAAGAGAATTTGTTGAACCCCTAAATCAACCCTTATTGTGCTCCTCTTCCAGAAATCCTGATTGTATAAACAGAAGAGTATGTTTTCCTGGAGACTTCCCCTGGGTACACCAGCCCTCAGTATATCTGTGCTTTTCTCAACTTGAAAATCCCCATAATCCCCTCTTATAATTTATATCTGGATTACATGCTTGATAGATCTTGTTTGCCCCCACTAGATTCAAAGGTAGGAACCACACTTCATACTTTATTCATTGGCTCAAAGCTGAGAACAAGTTTTCACCTGTAAATCAAAACTTTCATAAAAGATAGATTTAAAACCCAGTGTAGTAATACCAGAAAAGAGAGAAAGTGTCGTGGATTAACATTACATCAAGTGTGCATGCTATCCACATGATTTATCGCCGATGTTAATCTTGATAACCTAGTTGAGGCAGTGTTTGTCCGGTTTCTCCACTGTAAAGCTACTCTTTTTCCCCCTTTCCACTCTGTACTCTTCGGGAGGAAGTCTATGCCAGCCTACACTTAAGGAGTAGGGATTTATGTCCCACTTCCTTGAAGGTGGAGTAGCGACATAAATTATTTGGAATTCTCCTGCACAGGAGATTTGTCCCCTCTGTCCCCCACTTCTTTATTTATTCAATCATTTATTTATATCAGTATGGACTCAAAGATAGTTGTTTGATACTTTGGATTATAATCCAATACTATGTTATTGATTTTGTTGCTTTCAGTTGGCTCCTGTGTCCCTTTGACACACTCCCATCATTTCGTGTGTGTGTGTGTGTTTAAACACTTCCTCACTTTCTGGTATTACAAGATGTCTTCTCTTCCCAGCCTTAGAATCAGTCATTTCTCCAATGAGCCCTGGTTTCTTTTCCTTTTCTTTTTTTTTCTGGTGAGCAAGATTATCCCTGAGCTAACATCTGTGCCAATCTTCCTCTATTTTGTATGTGGGATGCTGCCACAGCATGGCTTGACGACCGTGTGTAGGTCCACGCCTGGGATCCGAACCCGTGAACTCTGGGCTGCTGAAGTGGAGCATGCGAACTTAACTACTATACCGTTGGGCCAAGCCATAGCCTTGGTTCCTTTCATTGCAGACAGGTATTAGAAACTAAGATCTGGGCTCTAGGTGTGCCTGTTGCTACCGGGGTGTTACTACTTCTAAGACCTTTCAGCTCACAAAGTAAGAAAATATATGTGTGTACACACTTATTTGATTTTTTTTTGCTGAGGAAGATTCACCCTAAGCTAACATACACTGCCAATCTTCCTCTTTGTTGTATGAGAGCCACTGGCACAGCATGGCCACTGACAGACAAGTGGTGTAAGTCCACGCCAAGGAACTGAACCTGGGCCACGGAAGCAGAGCACACTGAACTTAACCACTAGGCCACCGGGCTGGCCCCCCACACTTATTTTTAAATTTACATTCTTTTTGTACTTCAAATGCTACCTTATACCTAGTTATCTTTATACTCCTATTACAAAAAATATGAAGCAGACTACAGAATTAAACATACTTCAAGAAGAAAAAAATTAGAATATTAGAGTGAAAGAAAAATAAGAAGGACACTAGGGATAAGATTAGTAAAATGATACAAATGATACCTAAATATGTATACAAATGGTTGAGGAGAGGAACTATCCTAAGTGATTTTAAAACCCAATAATTTGATAGTTCATTTCTAATGATATATATCCTAAAGACAAAAAAGAACTGGAAACATTTTGTTCAGTAATCATTTCATTGGTCCTAGTATTAGTTTTGTTATTTTGAGGCTATTATGTATGTAGTGTGGGATAAAGCAAATGAGTAACCAGGCTGGTGTCACTGAGAAGCAGAATTTGGGGCAAGGGGATAAGAAAATTCAGATGTAAGAACAATGAGATTAAATAAAAACCCTGTAGTGCTAAATATGAATTAGAATTATCAGTATAATTTCTGGATATATTCTGTCTTTAAAAAAAATACATATTTCTCAGTCCTGTCCAATGAAAAGGGCTAAAAATAAAAACCTAACTTGTAGCAATGAACACTCTCGACATCCAGATTGTGGTTTCCAAACAATCAATTCCCACTAAAAATGAACCATGGCTCATGACCTAGTCCAGATCTGGGGCAGGAAATGTACAAGATGGGTCTGAACCAGCAAGTCATACCAGAAAGCAAGGAGGCTATCAGAGACTACTAGGACTGTGACAAAAGGGCTCAGGAACCTACCTATATAAACTCCCACAGGCCAAAGATAGAACAACTTGGTTATCAAAAATAACAAGTGAATGGCTTAAATCCATGATTTCATAATAAATACTAAACAAACAAATAAAAACTCTCATTGCTCACCTTTGGAGAATGCTAAGGAACCACCCTATCATTTTGAAAAAGGATAAAAGAAAGAAAAGAATCTGGCAATCATCCTACCTTTCCTATTTGCATTGAACCTCAAAGCAACCAAATGGCTAACAAAGGAAGGTTTTACCGTATAAAAGTATGCTAGCTAATAAGTGAAGACAGGAATAATTAGAATATGAGCATTTTGCAACCCCTAATGAATTAATGGATCTAGTGTAATAATTGTCAACAGCTGCTAACATCACACACACAAAAAAGAGATAACCAAACATTATTTGCCTCCTGATGGAAGCATGCACCACCACCTACAAAGAGTTGAAGGGAGGAAGAGTGGGAGGGAGGGGAGGAAGGGAAGGGGCAAACAAACTAAATTCTAATGTGATCAAGCCTCTAGATCTGATACTCAGATACTTAGAGGAACGTGTTAAATACCACCACTGGGATGCAATCAACAAAATCCAGATAGGAAATTATGCAAGACTGCCCTGGTTCATTTTTTTTTAACAACTTGCCTGTCCCTGCTCCCTCTCCCCTTTACCTTTCACAGGTTTTTCCTACAGTAAATCTCTTACACAGCTAGTTCTCTCTTGATGTCTGCGCTCAGAGGACCCAGACTGACACAGTATTTTGTTCATATACAGAATGGCATGGAATATACATAGCCAGAATCAAGGATGAGTTTAGGTCTATAAGATCTAAAATGCAAGGAAGCTAAATCATAATATCCAGAACTGCTATCTGCCAATGTTTGTACATACTTTTGACCCTGTCAAGTCCAGTGTACCCTTACATGGCTGACATCCATCAAAGATTTAGGTGTGCAACAAATCTTCGGAATCTGCTCAAAAAGAAAGGCATTCCATGGCAATTTAAATAAATTCAAGCCAATATCTGCAAATCTTGGTGCTATGGGTTTTGTGGGACAGAGCCACAGGCTTCTTATGCTGACCATCACAAAAAAAGGAGGAAGGCAGATGAAAAATGCTTATGCATTAAATCTTTGTTCTTACGTCTGACTATTTCTTTAGAATTAAGTCCTACAAGAGAGATTACTTAGTCAAAAGATGTGAACATTTTTTTTTAAAGATTTTATTTTTTCCTTTTTCTCCCCAAAGCCCCCCGGTACATAGTTGTATATTCTTCGTTGTGGGTCCTTCCAGTTGTGGCACGTGGGACGTTGCCTCAGCATGGCCTGATGAGCAGTGACATGTCCGCGCCCAGGACTCGAACCAACGAAACACTGGGCCACCTGCAGCAGAGCGCGCAAACTCAACCACTCGGCCACGGGGCCAGCCCCAAGATATGAACATTTTTTAGGTTCAAAGCACCACTCTATATTTAAAAGCAAAGAAACTCAGGGGCTGGCCCCGTGGCCGAGTGGTTAAGTTCGCGCGCTCCGCTGCTGGCGGCCCAGTGTTTCGTTAGTTCAAATCCTGGGCGCGGACATGGCACTGCTCGTCAGACCACGCTGAAGCAGCGTCCCACATGCCACAACTAGAAGAACCCACAACGAAGAATACACAACTATGTACCGGGGGGCGTTGGGGAGAAAAAGGAAAAAATAAAATCTTAAAAAAAAAAATAAATAAAAATAAAAGCAAAGAAACTCAGATGCAGAAAATTTTAATTTCTTCCCAGTGCCCCTTAATCAATCTATTTATAATCCAATTAGATAAATACACCCAAGGGTTTATTAGAATTACTTGAGTGGCTCCTCTTCGAAGGAAGGAGCAACTTGTCCTCTGCATGCCGCCTAAGGAGAAGCAGAGGTGGCTTTGAACTTCCGCAGCAGTGGGACCTACAGTGGTCCTGCCCCCCGAGGCAGCCTCACAGTTGGTTAGCATTGTGCGTCCTACAGGTCAACTTCACGTGCCTTTCCTGTTGCCTCTCACAGCCATCCTTTTGAATAGATTTCATTATCCCCATATTCCAGATGAGAAAAATCAAGTGCCTGATATGACCTCAACAGAGTCTCCTGAAAAGCGAAGGAATTTTACTTCTCACATCCTCACTTGGAGCCCTGATAAAATAGAATCTAGCGTGTAACTCTAAACAAGTTTGGTGAGTGGAGTTCAGGGCCAATAATAAATAAACACCACTCAGGAGGCTAACGGGGGAGAGGACAGCAGAGCTGGCTGAGCCAGACAAGGACCACACCAGTGACAAACGCAGTTTGGCATTTATGGACATAAACAAAATTAAGAAGCTGACAAAAATGATTGTTTCTGCATTACAGGAAAATGATTGGCTCTATGTTAGCAAGGAAAGTTTAAACTCTTAGTTTAAGAAGTAAGGAAAACATTTAAAGCATTAAAGGATTTCAGAAAAATGGTTTTAAAAAGGTTTTAGAATTTGAAGAGAGAAGATTTAAATTATTTAGAAAAATATTTCTTCTAAGATGCTGAATAAATGGGGTTCTAATGTTTCAGTTTGAGTGCTAATTGTGAAGAAGACTCTGATAAGGATCTTCTATGATAATTTAAAGGTTAGAAAATACAAGATATGGAAATAAAAGCAAGATGCCATTAGAAAAGGTTATTTTTGAAAAATAACTAATTTTCAATAAATAACTCAGGAAGTCATAAATAAAGCACATTCGCAATCCAGAAACACTTTTCTAATATATCAACTGTAATTGTCTGTTGATTCAAATGGAAAAAACTAAGATAATGTCTGCTTCAAGATATAAGTCTTGGATTATACCCCTTAACTCTTTTTGTGTATTACTATACATTCTACCCTCCCTTCATCACTACAAAATTCAATAATCAGAGAAAAAAAAATCTCATCCCAATTGTCAACTTCACAGAATGGTTTAAGGGCTTTTGCCATAATCTTTGAAAATATTTATTTAACCTTCTTTTTTGTAAATGGGATAAAATTGTTAGAAAAGTTCTTTAAGTCTAAAGGCCAGTCACCAAATACAACGTAGCTACTAAAAAAAGACTTCCTAATTAAATATTTACTTATATTTGTTATCAAAAGAGATTTAAAATCTCACATTAAACCTATTTCATCTTGCTCCAAAGAAATATAGATAAACCAAAGCTAAGAGCATTGTGCATTACAGCTCCTCCTTTCATTCATTTTCCATCATTTAATGGCCATATGGAATCTAGAGTGATAGAAGAAGCCTGCTCCTCACCCACCCCTCCTGGACCCCTGCCCGTCTCCAAGATAAGGAAAGGGTTTGACATGTAGCACGCTGGTAAATGGTTAACAACCATCTCTGGGCTGGGGGGAAGGGGAGGACACCTGATGTGGAGCATTTGAATTTCCATGGTATATATACACTCCCATGACGGCTGATTTCAAACTACCAGTGTGATTTCAAGCTGCCAATGTGATAGCACTGACTGTGGAATTGGGAAGAGCATTTGCGATCACGATCAGTCCTTTGGAGCTAGCAGAAGCTGGCTCCAACACACACTGTTAGAGCTATAGACTCTTGGCCTCAGATCAGAGAGCGGAAGGGTAAACAAGTCAGGGAGAGGGAGAGCATCTATTAAATCGGCAAGTATATGAGATTCATTGGGTTGTAGGGGATGAAGGACCACCTTGGAAAGGTGTCCCAGATTCTCAAGTGTCCTAGTGTCTTAAGTCTGTGATTCTCCCATGGCTGCGTTTGAGGGAAGAGGTCTAAGTGGGCACTGGCAAAATCTACCATCCCCTGCACCTGCACCAGGAGCTCTTCCTCTCCCAAATCACGGCAAACCGAGCTCATTAGGAAGAAAAGAGGCCTGCACTCCAGAATGCCCTGTGGTTTTCTATGAGAGTCGAGCCCGAAGAAGCTACATTCAAAAAGAGTTTGTCAAGGCCTTATTGTGAAAATAAGCATCTGATCACTTTCAAAATGCAAAAACCTGAAAACAGGAAAATAGCAGATAATCGCACAAGCAAATCTTAAATCACTTTGCAATTAAGTATTTTAAATAGGGATGATGAGTTTACAACAATACAATTCCTCTTCTGATTTCTCTCTCAGTAATCATTTGGATTTTACAGAAATGAAAATAAAGTAGGTTAACAGATTTATCAGAGAGGCTAAAAAAAAAAAGTCTGCCAAAAGCACACCTCGTTTGAGAGTTCAGGCAATTGCTAATCCTGGTTATTAGATCAGGAGAGCCTGGGCGAGATGATGTATACAGCCAGCACCAGTGTTGCCATAGCAACTGCAAACCGGGCTCCAGCTTCTTAAAGTCACTGCCCATGGAAACTCTGTTCCCACAGATTCTGCAGTGCTACCAAAGTCCTGACATGGCTACATCCTCATAGAAATGGTATAGAAAGTGATTAAACCTACATAGCGTACCTGGAGAAGGAATTAATATCTGCAACGAAGCCATGGAGGAAATGGTCCTCTGCTTCCTGAGATATAAATCTCTTGCCGTGAAACTTAGCTTCACACTTACCCCTGCCTTCTCCACCTCGCCAAGGGCCCTTTCCTTTACCTTACTTCTTCAAGCACGTTCACATTACTCTATTTTAGGGAAAAAAGGAAATCGCCCATTTGACCCGTGCTACCCTTTCCAGTTCAATTTCTGATTTTCTTTCAACAACAAATGATCCAGTGTCTCTACTTCCCTACTAGAGAAAATCTTGAAATGTAGTGTATTCCTCATGAAAAATGTCCAGGGACCCCACTTTCAACATAGACAAGTGATATAATCATCTGTCACACTCTGTCCCTGTTACCCCTGCTTTATTTTTCTTCTTAGCACACTTCACCACCTGGCGCTATATATACTGTATATGTATACTATAGTATATTTATATAGTATTATATAGTTTATATCCCCTTCACTAGAATTAAGCCCCCAAGAAAGTAGCGTCATTTAGGCATCTCAAGCTCAATATGTCTAGCACAGGACACTTGATATTTCCCCATAACTCATTCTTCCCCTAACGCTTTTCAACTCAGTAAAAGGCATCACCATTTAGCTAGTTCTCAGGTCAAAACCCTTGGAGCCATTCTTGACTCCTCTCTTTTCATCCTATACCTTATCCATTCAAGTGACAAGTCCTGTTGGTTGCAGTCTCAAAATACATTCTGAATCTGACTGATTCTCAGCACTGCAACCACAGTCACTCTTGTCCAAGCCATTGTGGCCTTTTGCTCTTGTCCAGGGTACCATGACCTCTTGCCCAGAGATCTACCTTTTAACTAGTGTGTTATGACCTTCTTCAGAACAGAAATGGGTTATACATTTTTGCATCCTTAGAATATAGCCTGCCATGTTGCAGGTGTTCAAATGCTTGTTGCAATAAACAGAAGAACCACATACTAGGAAAACAAAACCAAGGCAACAGAAAAGTTTCTAATGCTACTTAGATTATATTTATCCCAAGCAACTAAGAAATATTGACAAGGATAGGGTACCAAGTCACTTTAACCTTTATGCCTAAGTAAGTCAGCAGATTCTAAATACTACTAGTACATTTTCTGGTCTTTGAATCAGCATTGAGCTTTTTAGCAAAAGAGAACAGAGAATATCAATACGCACACAAACTTGTTCCTGACACATACAGTCATTTCTTTCTTTCCATCTACCTACCTATCCATCCCTATATCCATCTGCATTTTGTGCTTCCTTTCAGAGAAATAATTCTCTGCTATTGAAAAAGCCAAATCTTCTAATCCATTTGATGAGCTAAAAAGACAGTACTGTCTCAAATGATAAATAGAGGAAAGCTAACAATTAACTTCAATTTGTCCTGAATTCGACAGACTGTGTTGTCTAGACAGTCCTAATTTATTTGATTATTGTTCAGCATTCATCTTCACTTTAGATAAATGGATCTCACACAAGTTAGGGAATGCAATTACCCCTTAATTCATTATTCACCCCATTCTTTCCTTGAAAGTTAAAATACACCAGGGGCGCTCCATCCTGCTGTCCTCAGATTCTGCACACTAGGATGTGCTGTAGTTTAAAGAAATACTTTGCAAAATGTTTTATGGAACACTAGTCCTAGAGATGCTCCAGGGAAAAGTATCAACGTATCAGTGTGGAAGTTGGGACATATGCTGTTTCTCCTCCTGCAAAATGTGTGGCGCATACTGGCATATTAAAGGCCCTGATAAGTCCTGCAGCGAAGAGACCTGCTTAACTCTGCATTTCTCCACTCTCTGTATTTTTGGAAAAACTATACCTCAAAACACACTTTGGGAAAGCTGGTTTCATCTCTTATAAAATTGTTCAAATATTTACAGTAATAAACTCCCCTGGGCAGGGTCCCAGGAGAATAATGCCTAGAACACAAGCTGAGTGTTGAAACAAAGCTTTAGTTTAGCTATGGCTTATGCTCTGCTGGATTTCCTAGCTTTTTGTCTTTCTTCCCAGAAAGAGACATTTTCCTTCAACTTTGACGTTCATCACCACCTGGGGAATGTGTATAGTATATATCATATAGTAACTTTTTTAAGTTAACTTTCTATTTTCAGTGAAGTGATCTCTGGCCAACAGAATTCTTACCTAACGGCACGTTTGGACTCTTGGACTGAATACTCCAAGGACAATAAAAAGGGTAGTCAAACATTAACTCATACTGAAGTTTTAGAAACAATGCTCCCAAAGTAGGGAAACGGCAAAAGCCATAAATTTTGCTTAAAGCACATAGTGGGCTCAATCAACAAATATTTATTGAATGAATGAAGAAATAAATGAATGAATGAATAAATACATGTAGACATGCAAGAAAAACGTCTTTAACTTAAGCCACAGCAAACTCATTTCATCTGGAAACGGTCACCTTAAAGGTCATCTTTGTTACATTTCAGAATTTATCCAAAACACACTTCTGTGAAGCATGATTTCCTTCACGAAATCCTTTCCTTGTCTGTCATTTCCTGCTCTCTTCTTTGAGCCCTGGCCAAACCCCCGAGTCAACCTCAAACACCAAGAGCACTTCTTGTTCATCGCTGTTATCTCATGACATAGAGGAGTCCTCCGCCTCAGACGGTCACTGGAGAGACAAATGGACTGACCGATGGACTAGAGAACTGAAATCTTCCATTTGGGCCAAATTTTGTCAAATGCCTTCCATGACCAATGATTTTTATAAGCTATTACAAATGCATATTCAATCAGAAACGTATATTTAATATCAATGGCTTCACTTCAATACTTAAAATCTGTAAATACCAATCTTGGAAAACTATTTTTAAAAAAATCACATCATCGGGGCTGGCCCCGTGGCCGAGTGGTTAAGTTCGCGCGCTCTGCTGCAGGCGGCCCAGTGTTTCGTTGGTTCGAGTCCTGGGCGCGGACATGGCACTGCTCATCGGACCACGCTGGGGCGGCGTCTCACGTGCCACAACTAGAAGGACCCACAACGAAGAATATACAACTATGTACCGGGGGGCTTTGGGGAGAAAAAGGAAAAAATAAAATCTTTAAAAAAAAAAAAAAAATCACATCAACCACCACAGCCTTTCATTTTCACCAGTGTTGTCTCCCCAAATGCTTTCTTCTCAAAACATATCAGGTTCACGGTCTTAATGTAGGAAATGCAGGTGCCTTATCTTTCAGCCTGGATGTCTTGACAGTTTTTATCATTGTCTATTTACATATTCATTACTAGTAACTGTCTAATGACCTAATGAATCCTTTGAATTCTTATTTTTGACCACTTCTGTGAAGTCCCAGTATCAGCCAAAAACATTTATGTTACAGGGACAGTGACACTGAAGAGGTTTCCATAACATCGGATGTTGGCCTGGTGCAGGGAAAAAAAAAGTCTATGCATAAAAATATGCATTTTTTTGGTGAAAGGATCCAATAACTTTCATCAGATATTCAAAGGAACATTCGATCCAAAAGGTTAAGAACCGCTGATCTAAACCATTCAAACAATGGCCAACATATTATCCTAAACACACCAGGAATGGATTTTTCAAAAAGGAAATAGATTCTTCATATAAAAGTCATTTGACCTAATAGGGTGCCCCATATTTTTAAATTTAAATGTCCATGAAGCAGTCATACGCCATGTAATATATTCTAAAATATAAATTACTGTGAAGAAACAGTCACTAGGTTTTAGAGAATCAAGCCTCAGAGGAAAGCAGTAATAAAGTTTACTGCAGTTCTATGAATGAGCCTACAAAACAAGCTCACTGAGCCGGGCTCTAGAGGGAGCACTGCCCTGGCGGTCAGTATTTTAGGGGTCCAACGTCAAGTTAAACAGCTAAGAATTTTGCGGCGTTTGGTAATTCACTCAACCCCTCTGAGCCTTCTTTTCTGCCCCTTCGAGCTCTTACAAGCTGTAATTCTTGAACATGGTTAATATGCAACTAACTCTCAAAGCCTATCATCTGGTTTTTATGTTCTGATTGACACTCTTACCTAATCAATCGATAGAATATTGCTATAAAGTGGGGTTTTACTTACTTTGGCCTAGCAACAACTAGAAAAGGGCTTGAAGCTAAGGCTCAGAAGAGCCACGGAGAAGGTTTGAATAAGTACCTGTAAGAGAGACCCAGACCCTGATTTAAGTTAGTGTAGGATGTCAATAAGAGAGATGACACAAACCATTTCCAGAATACACATGGAAGAAAAAAAGTGTTGGGGAGGGGTCTGAAAGAAAAAGCTGAAGAGAGAGACCTTTAGGAAGCAGACTAATTACTAAAAAAGGTACTGGAAGATATATAACATATAACTTAATTGAACCTCTGATTTTACAGATGACAAAACTGTGGTTCAAAGATTTTTAAGCTGCCCTAATTCATAATGCTAGATGATAACATAATAAGGAATAGGTCATCCAAATGAAAATACAAACTGCTGGTAAAACTATAAAATATTTTTCAAAACAAAAGGATAAAACAGTCCTAGCAATCAACTTGTCTCAAATGCTCCAATGTTTAACAATGTAACTAAACTTTTTTGATTCATTTTGTGCAGTTCTAAACACTCAAACTTAAAACGAAAAATAACAATCTATCCCTCTCATACATGCAAGCATAGTCTTCAAATGAGCCCTGATTGGATGACTACACTCTTGCACATCCTTGTATGTGATAGAAAACTACACCATAACCTCAGTCGTTTTGGGCACACCTGAATCCAAATACTGGCAAGATTTGTCATATGTAAAAAAAGGATATGTCATGCCTGCACAAAGATTGTATGACCCAATATTCACCAATAACAGGCTTCCACATTTCTTTTTGCCAATTATTGGTCTCTGTGATCCAATTATACTACAGTTATACTATACTTATATAATTATACTATACTTAGATCTATTGTTAAATATATTTTTCACATTGGCTGAGAATTATGTATAGATTTAAATCAATTAGTATTGGTCAATTGCTAAAACTGCCCATTAAATGTCAGATAAACCTTCATTCAACTGTGAAGATATTAAAAAATCAGAACCCAAATAAATGTAATTCTTGTATTCTTTGTTCAGCATAAAAACATTTTATAGGGGCTGGCCTGGTGGCGCAGTAGTTAAGTTCGTTGTGTGCTCTGCTCTGGTGGCCTGGGGTTCACCGGTTCAGATCTCAGGTGCAGACCCGTGCACTGCTTTATCAAGCCAAGCTGTGGTGGCATCCTACATAAAAAATAGAGCAAGACTGGCATGGGTATTAGCTCAGGGACAATCTTCCTCAAGCAAAAAGAGGAGGATTGGTGGCAGATGTTAGCTCAGGGCTAGTCTTCCTCAAAAAAAAAAATTATAAAGTAAAAGTACCCTAGTTTATTTTAGAGAAAAAAAAACACAAAATAGGGACAAAGGAGTGTCCTACAAGGCAGAAAATTAATGCTCAGCCTGCACTGAAGCTCAGAGTATCTAAATAATTAAGTCGTCAAAATAAGTGGCATTTTTTTTAATGTAAGCTTTTCTTAATCACTACAAAACCACACAGTACATGCTACCAAATTCTGGATTAAAATGCTCCATGCAGAAATGATTCTTCAGGGTGACATATTTCAGCAAAAAGGGAAATTGTGGTATGTTGTGGATTCAATTGTCAGAATTGAGAACATTAGTCAATCTTCTTGCAAAATGGCTTTTCTGTCTCAGATGATGAGAAACATTCAGTCCCTGATGATTTTATGCCAAGTTCTGGGTGGCTAGTGTTCTCAATTCTTTTAGTTGAGCTCAGCTTGTAGAAAAAAATACATAAGAGTTCTATTGCTTAGACACTATATGGAAATATCTCTTTTTACATGACACTTGGAATTTAATTTTTAAAAAAACATGGAAAAACTCTCTAGTCACTGAGGACTATCCAGCATTATGACTAAAGTGTTTTCACTGTGCACTTGCTAACTGTTGGGCAGATGTGGCACATTGGGGTTATCTCGATAGCTACCAGGATCACATCCCCAGAGGCACAGTAGGCAACTATTTTCCTTCCCTGGAACTCTTGCCATGGGCTTCAATTAAACACTGCTCCTGTATGGCTCACAGCCTCACGCCTCCGTATCTGTGCTCCTTCATTTTTCCATCCTCTTACCTGTACCTGTTAAAAATCCTACCTATCTCTCAGGGTCCCAGCACTTTGTTCATATTCATAACATTAGTATTTCTCTCACTGCATGAATGTCAATTATTTTCTCACTTGATTACTTCTTGCAAGAGGATTGGGTGCCCTATGGGCAGGGACACTACTTACTCAGCTTTATATACCTCTTTCCCTTGATCTAGCCGCTACTCAGCATATGGCAGAGGCTCTCAAAATGCTTGAACGAGTCCAGGCACCAGAGCCACCTCTGCTCCTAATGAGTTGCTTTGAGGGGCAGAGCATTCCTTTTCCCTAGAAGTGATTCTCTGGCTGTAGCTTTGAACACAAAGGGGATGCTGCCAAGAGGATTAAAATCTTAGGTGATTGGACTAGACTGTCTTTTAAAAATCCCTTTGGCCCAAAGACTCTGAAGCATGCATTGTCTTTTGGAGGTGGGCTTTTTTCCTCTTTTCCTTTTTTTCTCTCCCTAAAGACAGCCAATTTAGAAATTCTCAGTTAAGGCAGATTTTAAAATCTTACACCACTGGGTTTCTGTCATTTGTCATATCTGTGTCATCTCACGAATAAGAACTAGTATCTAAAGTCAGCGACTGAACTGCTACACTTAAAATAAAATCAAGAAATAAAGACAGAAAATGTGTGAATTGCTAGCTATAGATTATAAGCTCTACAAGAAGAGAGAAAAGTTAAGGGGAGTCAGAGTGATCAAGGAAAAAAATGTTTAATCAGGTATTGAAGAATGGATAGGATGTGAATGGTCAGAGAGAAGCATTTCCATATAAAGAAAAACAAAAACAGGGAAGGAATGGAGGGACAAAATAAACATGGCGGAGCACTGAGGACAAGAGAGCAGTGTGACTGAAGCTCAGGTCCATGTTGGGATTAGTGGAAAATGCCACCAAAGTAGGACCAGATAATTGGGGGTGTGGAGGGGAGCTTGAAAGGCTGGTGATAGAACCACTGAAGGTCCTAAGCAGAAGAGCAAGGTGATGAAAGAAGTGTCTTTTTAAAAAAATCCTATCTTCATGTCTGGGAGAACACTGCAGGATGGACATGAAGGGAGAGCCCAAAAGAAACGGTGGACACCGGGAAGATGGTCATCACCTCGTGAGCTGAAGGGGTCAAGGGTCTGTCCTGGGGACAGGAGAGTCACCAGAAATAGGGAAAAGGAATAGCTCAAAAGAGGAGTTAGAAAGATCTGTTGACTGAGTGTAGAAAATAAAAGAAAAGAATGTGTCAAAAATGATGGAAAGGATGGTGGTGCCAAGAACAGAGTCAAGGAAGTGAGGAAGAGAAACTGGGTTGGAGGGCAAGGAGGCTTATTGGACATGCTGAATACAAAGTAAGAACAAGACATTCAAGTGTGAAATACCCAGGAGCAGAAAAGCTATGGGACAGTAGTTCAGAAAAAGATAAGGATTCAAACCAGAAACTTAAGAGCTCCCTATAGATAAGGGAAACTTGAAGGCCTAGAATGAGAAAGAAGAGAGTACATAAGAGCCCAAAAGTGATGAACAGCTGAACCTCGAGGCCATTTCAAGACTAGAAGTTCACAAGAATATGGGCACAATGAAAGGGATAGAAAAGAAGCCATTAGTATGCGCTAAAAATTCAGGATCCAATAGTGTCACAGAAAACATGAAAGGAGTTTCAAAAAGGACTTGGTGATAGATGGCGGAAGATGGATAGAGGCCAGAGCACGTGAAAGATACTACTTATAAATGAGCAAGTGTTTTCCCCTCTAACTACTAACATAGTATATAAAATTATTTAATCAGTGAGTGGGCAGAAAAAGTGATTTTGTGGCTGTAAGAATGCTGTGTTTTGTGTTTTGTAATGACAAAGGGAGATATTTTAAGATGCTGCTATTCTTTGGGCAAAGATACTTATAAAAAACGAAAGATAATTCTGTTAATATGGATCGATTTTGAGGACTGTCATTTAGAATTTGTACTCTTGTGGGAGCTATTTTGTTATATAATAGGAATAACACTGCATATACATATATATATAGAGAGAGAGATCTCTCTCTCTCTCTATATATATATATGCCATATATTATAAGTGTGTGGGTAACATATTAAAATGTGCAAGTCCTGGGGCTGGCCCCGTGGCCAAGTGGTTAAAGTTCCATGCACGCCACTTCAGCAGCCTGGGTTCGCAGGTTTGGATCCCAGGTGCAGACCTACTCTACTCATCAGCCATGCTGTGGAGGCATCCCACATACAAAGTAGAGGAAGACTGGCACAGATGTTAGCTCAGGGCTAATCTTCCTCAAGCAAAAAAAGAGGAGGATTGGCAATGGATGTTAGCTCACGGCAAATCTTCCTCACACACACACACAAAATAAATAATAAAATAAAATAAAATGTGCAAGTCCTGAGAAAAGTTATAAGACATATCCAAAAGCATTTAAAACTGATATAAGGACTATTAAGTAACTCATGGGATACTGTTAACCACACACAAAGATGATATGTTTCTGAGTTCTTAACAACCCTTGGGAAGTAGTGCCTCTCACCAGCTCATGAAACACCCAGTCTGTGTGCAGGCTTTACCCTGAGCCACATTTGCATCTACTTTTATTTTAGTTGTAAACCATCTGGGAAGGCACCACAGCCAGAAAGCAATGTTTCTGGTCAGTTTTGATGTTAAAATCCCTCAAATCTGACTGATAGAGATGGTATTAGGGGAAGCCCAGTGCCTTTTCCACTGTCATTGATGGTCTGGAAGCTGGCTTCTGGAATAGGAGTGTGAACTACTGTGCAAGAGATGCACTCTACTTCTTCCAAATGGAAATGAACAAATTAATAATTAATAGTGACCATGGACAGATCCAGGTTCTGAGGGGTCTGAACCTTATATAATTCGGGTGCCCTCCTGTAGGAAAAAGAATGCAAAATTAGGAATACAAGATTCAGTATGAAACTGGTTAATTATTTGGAGTGAGAACCAGAGGGGACCAGCAGTGGCAAGGCCATAAAGCATAAGGGTCATCAGCTACATGGTAAATCCACCTCTGCTCATGACCAACTACTGAGGGAGAGTGTGGAAAGGGAGAAAGGGCAGATAATCCAGAAGAGGAAAAATAAAAGATAAAAATGCTCCTTAAGGAATATGGAGCACAGAACAAGAAAAAGACAAGAATAAAATCCAAAAAGAGTCCTGAATTGTGAAATATGGATGGCATAGAGATGGCAGAAGAGACAGAACTCCTAATCAATTTACACAACACATTATCATCATATTTATTTTCCAGTGACTAACAATCATATTGCTTCTAGAAGGCTTGCACAGAAGGACTAGGTTTTTGGAAACACCAGTCCACTTCATTGCAAGCACTCAACAAGTGTTTTTGTGGAATGAATAAATAAGTGAATGAATGAAGGGAAATACTTGTTTTTCTTACTCTGCTTTCCTCTGATGCTCCGACATACATGCACGTTTTTGCTGGCACTGGCTGGAGTTGTCAAAGAAACAGCTCATGTCAATCTCTTCCCTGGTGATTAAGACTTTATCCTCAAGGGGCTAAGTCAAAAGCTATCTCCACTCAAAATTAATTTGTAAGCATGTTCAGAGTCTCCTTAAAAGTATCATACATAAAAATGGCTAGTATGGGGCCACCTTACTTACTCCCTCCCACATTCTTTCCCCCTCTTTCTAAATCAGATCCTGCAGGTATATTTCAGAAATTATTAACACCCTCCTGGGCGGTAGACAGATTATTGTGGGATTCTAGCCAGGACTGAAACACATTTCCTAAATTTGAAACATTTTATCAATTATGACAACAATAAGTGACTTTAATATATCAATCATGATGAGGTTTCCAGGAAGATACTGAAAAGCCTCATGCACCGCTCAACTGGTCAGCTACAAACCCAAGCCAGGACTAGGGGAACCCAGGCTGGCCAGCTGGCTCATCACAGGACAAGATTCAGGAGATGGGAGCTCTTATGAAAGGACACAACAGGGCATTCCCCGCTCTGCTGTCAGCCCTTGCTTCACAAAGGGATTCCCTTAGGGGCAAAAAATGCCCTACACCTTCCTGCAAGTTCTAAAAAAAACCAGGGGGAGTAGGTTAAAACTAAGAGCCCACCTCGCTCGCTTTTTTCTTTCTTTTTTTTTTTTTAAAAAAAAAAAAACCTTTTCCTAAACGATTCTTCTTCACTTACTAAATTTTCTAAGGAAAAGTGCTTAGAGAACAGCAGGACTGAAATAAACTGAAATAACACTATTACTACCGTAATACTACAGAAATCGGTATACCGATGTTCTGTTTAGGGCAAAGGACATGAAATCAGTGAGGCAAAGCAGTCACCTCAGGAATTAGAAGACAAGAGTCTTAAATGGGAGAAAATCCTGTCAGCCACTTCTCGGCTAGGGGATTGGACCTCGGAGAGTTACTGAAACTCTCCCGACCTCAGTTTCTTAGTTTTGTAAAATAGGGGCGAATATAATACCCACCTCACAGGATTGCTGAGGATTGAGAAAATCCACGTAAAGTCCTAAATATGACTGCACAGCAACAGCTAATTAAATGTCAGTATTTAATAGTGGCAGTAGTAAAATTATTGTTCCTGCCTCCTCTCCGTTCACACCACCAGTAAAACTGGCCCAACCCCCACTCCCACCTTGCAGGATCCAGCCGGCCACTCTTGTACTCTGGCACCCACAAGAGAGACCCCCTAAACGCCACGGCGCTACTGCAAGTCCCCCACCCCAGAGCCAGCCAGGTCCCCTTAGGTTACCACAGCGGTCCACACTAACCTGAGATGCCGCCTCCTATCACGACTACGTCGAACATGTGGCCTGCCATACTCGCCTTCTCCTGACTCGCCATGATCGGGCTGAGACTCTCCCCAGGCGTGGGTATAGGAGTGGGGCCCGCCAATGGCGGGGCGGGCCCTTCTAGCGACTCTCGGGGGGAGAACGGGGGCGGAGCCAATTCTTCCACCGATACCCAGGAGGAGCGGGTCAGTGAGGGCGGAGCAGACTCTTGTAATGACACCCGCGGGGAGTTATTGGGTGTAGGAGGTCCTAGTACCGAATCCAGGGAGGAGCTGAGCGCTAACAACGGGGTGGACTCTAGTACCGACGGTTGGGAGGAGCCCGAGAACGGGAAAGATCCTTGTACCGAACTCCAGGGGGAGCTTGGCACTGAGGGCGGGCCGGACTCTAGTACCGATGATTCGGAGGAGCCCAAGAATGGGAAAGATCCTTGTACCGAACTCCAGGGGGAGCTTAGCCCTGAGGGTGGGAGGGACCCTAGCACTGACACTCGGGAGGAGCCAAAGAATGGGAAAGATGCTTGTTCTAAACTCCAGGGAGAGCGTGGCATTGCGGGCGGGACGGATCCTCGTACCGATGCTGGGGCGCCCGAGAATGGGAAAGCTCCTTCTACAGATACCTCGGTGGAGCGGGGTATTGAGAACTGGATAGACTCCTGTAATGAGACTCGGGGCGAGTTATTGGGTGTAGGAGGTCCTGGGGGTGTAGAGAGTCCTGATAGCTGGGGGGAGCTGGGCAATGAGGGTGGGGCGGATTCAAGTACTAACAATCTGGGGGAGCCTGAGGGCGGGACAGATCCTCGTACTGATACCCGGGGGTTGCGGGCGTCCGGGTTAGAGGCTGGGGCGGCCCCCTCGGGGGTGCTCGTGCGGGCGGCAGACATGAGGATCCAGTCGCTCAGGCCGTGGGCTCCAGAGCCGTAGAGACCAATCTGGGAGTCCGTGTGAGTCCTCGGGCTAGGACCGGGGCCGGTTTGGGAGGGCGTGCTGGAGCTCCCGGAGTATGCCGCATCTGATGTGGGCGCGATCGACAGGTTGCTGGAAAACAGACGGGAGATGGTCCGCCACTCAGAATGGACGCTCCACCGGGACGTGGAGGACGAGGCGGAGCCCAAGGGGGAGGCCGGGTCCTGGATCTGGGCAGCGGTGCCCCTGGCACCGGGCGCGCGCTGTGCCTCGCGCCCTTTCCTGCCGTTGCCGCCGCGGCCGCGGGAGGCATCCGGACTTTGTGCGCTCATCTGTCTGACTCGCGCCGGGGGCCGGACGCTCCGCTCGCCTCCGCCCCTCCCCTACGGGCGCTCGCCTCGGCCCCACTGTCCGTAACCGCACTCCAGAGGCCCACCCCGGGGGCCTGGCCCGCTCCGGGGCGGGGAGATGAGGAGCGGAGGCGGCCTGGCTCCGCCTCCGCCGCCCTCCCAAAGCGCGCTCCAGGGGAGCTCTCCCGCCGGGACTGGCCGGGCTATGCCACTGAGGGGAAGGGGGGCGGTTCCCAGGCGGGAGTGTGGGCGTGGCTGCAGGGGGGTTTCAACCTGGTGCTTTATTCCAACGCTTTAACTAAAAGGGGACTGGGCTGGGGTGGGCTAAGGGAAGCGGGTTCATGAAAGAAGGGGGCCTGGATGGCAGGGTTGCAGGGTCGCCGCCCCACTTGGTCTGGCCTCTTTGTGACGTCACGGGGGGACCGGGTGAGGTCTGCGCAGCCGCGCAGGGGGCGGGGTGAAGTGGAAACTTATTTGGGGGAGGTTTGGCAATTAGTGGTTTTCTGTGGAGTTTTTCAAGCTGAGGTGCTTAGCCAAAATTGAAGCAAGTGGGCGAGAAAATTAAGAACTCAGCCATTACAGATTAAGTGGGACCTGCAGTTTAAAAGCGAAGGTCAAGGGATGGTTAAGGTGCAGAAACAAATTAAACAAGAAAACATGTTTCCCCGTCCTACTGAAAAGGATATTTAATGCATAGATTTTTGCTGTGCAACCAGCCTCTTGTCTTGCTAGTTTTATTCTTTCCTTAAATTTCCACTTATCCTCCTAGAGCTGAATTTATCATCACTAGAACCCTCAAAAATAGATGTAATTATGACATGAATTTAGAGTAAATGATGAGAACTCTGGAAGTTAACTAGTGTCCATTCCCACCTATAATCATTTCTCCTGCCCCCCCCATTCTGTATCAAACAATATCTTGTTGAAGAAACTCTAAGGAAATAGAAATTTAGTCTTTTATCCAGTTTTAATAGCTTTTACTTTCTAGAAAAGGAGTTGAGACTTAGGACTAAATTGGTATCATTTTTGTCTTGTTAGATTTGAAGCAAAGAAAGAGGAAATAATAAATATAAAGAGTTCAGCCCTTTCTAATATGATTCTGTCCAACTTTCTCCTTGTTTCTGTTGCTTTCATTTCTTTCATTCAAATATTTGATTTCATACTATGTGGTAGGCACAGGGCAAGGTACTGGGGATGCACAGGTGACACAAGACAGTTGGAGACCTTCATCAAAATACCGTCTGCTAGAGCAGCTGGTAGAGGAGATAGACAGCCATACGCTTGATGTGTCAATCCAAATTCTGATAAATGTTATGTTGGAAAGGTCCATAGTGATAAAGTGTTAGGGTGTCCTGACCACTCTGGAGGTTAACTTTGGGAGGGGGAGTGTACAAATGTCCCATACAGAGGGAATGATGTGGGCAAAGGCTCTGTGGTAGAAAAAAACAATGGTTCATTGAAGTAGCTGAAAGCCAGCCAGTGTACCTATAGCAGGGGAGAAGCACAGGAGACAAAGTTGCTGAGGTTGGCTGGGCCAAAGTCAGATCCTTGATCTGTATTCTAAAGCAATGGAAGCCAGTGCAAGATTTTAAGCAAGGGGCAATATGACTAGATTGCATTTTGAAAAGGTCTGTCTGCCTGCCATGTGAATAATGGGTTGAAGAGGACAAGAGTAGATACATACAGGGAGACCAAAGTTTGGAATTCTTCAAAGAAAGAGGTGACGTTGTCTGACTAAGGTGAGTGGCAGCAGTGGAGCTGGAGAGAGGTGGACAGATTGGAGACTTTTACATGTAAAATTGACAGGACTTGTTATGGCTGGGATTTGGAAGACCATGAGTGTGTTTTTGGACATGTTGAGTTTCAACATGAAGTTTGTAGAGTAAGCAATTGAACATGAAGTCTGAGACTCAAAGGCAGGAGTTTGGCTGGAGATAAAAATGTGGGAGTCTTATTAAATAAATAATAGATGAAATAGATGGGTGGAAATATGAGTATTTTCTCTGTTCATTTTACTTGTTTGTATTGTATGTTTTGTGTGCCTTTTGTAATAAAGGTTATTTTAAAATAAATAAATAAAGGAATTGTTGTGACATATCCTACAAGTATTATTTCCTCCCTTGTGTGACCTTGGGCAAATTATTTAAGTTCTCTGTGTCTGTCTCCCCAATCTCATAAGTTGTTGTATCAGCCAGGGTTCCAGTAGGAAACAGCAAACTCTAATCGGATCATTTGAAGGCAGTATCATAAAGGAAGTGTTTTAAAAGGTGTGGGCAAGATGGTGAGAAACCACAAGCAATCGTGCACGACTCTCAGGCTGGTGACAGCAAGAAGGCGTCACTATAAAGGGATAAGGGGAGAGAGCAGTAATCAGATCCTGGCCACAGGGGTGTTTGGAAAGGGCTGCCTGACACAAGCTGTGGCCTTTAGTTCAGGGAGACAGTCAGCCCACAGGAAACCCACAGAGAGGGAGCCAGGACAAATAGACCAGATCTCTCTCCCTCCTTCCAGTTGCCTGCTGTTCCTCTCTTTTGACGTAACCCAACCTGGAAGGGCCAAGGAAAGATATCCAGTACCATTGTAGTGAGGATTCAATGAGCAAATGAATAGAAAATACCTAGATAGTTACTCAATACATACTCACACTTTAATTTCTAAAAATGACATTATATTCATGTCATGTACTGTAATTTACTGAACCATTATCTTCTAACATTAAGCATTTAGTACTTTCCAATTTTTTAAATATAATACGTAAAATGGAGATGAATCTTTTAATGCATAAAATATAGCACATATTTCTTAGAATTTCCTTGAGATCAAATTCTAAAAATAGCATTATAGGGTAAGAGAGTAGGAGCATTTGTAAAGCTCTTTGATTGAAATTACTTACCCAAGAGATCATACAAATTGATACCTCATCAGCAATGTCTAAGAAGGGCTGTCTTGTTCCTGCTTCCACTCCAACGTCAAGCAAGTTTTTAACCTTTCTTAATTTGAAAGGTGAAAAATCAGCATGGCATTGCTATTCTAATCAGCGTTTCTTCAATTACTGATGAAATGCTTTTTTCACATATTCATTAGCCATTTCAATTTCTTCTGTTGTGGATGATCAACTCATACCCTTCTGTAGTTGATTTCTGTAAGAGCTTTGTATAATAAGATATTAACCCCTTGTTTGGTATTTTCACTGCAGGTAGTTTATTCAAAAAAAAAAAATTTAAATGTATGTGCTTGTATCTATTCTTTAGTGATTTCTTCCATTGCCTTTAAAGACCTGAAGGATAAAAATCTTTCTTTTGTTTTTTGATGGTTTGATATTTTAAATTTTAATTATTTAATCCTAATCTACTGGTATGTATTTTGTTATGTGCTGTAGGGTAAGAATCTAAGTAGACCCCCCCCCCCCCCCACACACACACACAGAAATAGTTAACCAATCATAACAAGACTGTCTGTTGAAAACTTCTACCCTTCTCCACTGATTTGTTTTACCTCATAGAACATAAATACTGAGATCTGGTTTTGGACTGTCTCTTCTGTTATATTGACCTGCTTATTCTTACCACATTGCCATCATTGCCACATTGATTTACTTGTTGTTGCTTTATAGTAGATTTTTTTTTTTTGAGGAAGATTAGCTCTGAGCTAACTACTGCCAATCCTCCTCTTTTTGCTGAGGAAGACTGGCCCTGAGCTAACATCCATGCCCATGTTCCTCCACTGTATATGTGGGACGCCTACCAAAGCATGGCTTTTTGCCAAGCGGTGCCATGTCCGCAACTGGGATCCGATCCGGCGAACCCCAGGCCCCCGAGAAGGCGAACGTACACACTTAACTGCTGCGCCACCGGGCCGGCCCCCCTTTAAGGTAGATTTTACTAGATGGAAGGATTAGTCCTTTCCCAATGTTCTTCTTTACAAATTATTTATGATATTCTTATGTATTATTACCATTAATATATTCTTATATATTTAAATGAATTTTAGAATCATTTCATCAATAAAAACTCTCTTGGTTAATTTAATTTGGATAGTGATTATTCCGAGGAAATTTATATTTGGCAGTCTTATTTAACATCTTTTTTAAAGATGTCTTTATTTCCAGAATACTTACAAGAAATTGTTTTATTTATCCCTGAAATTAAGCAATTTTGTGAAGGTAATATGAGTCTGTGTATGTGCACATGTGTGTGTGTGCGTGTATGTGTGTGTGGTATCATACATCCTTGCAATCTGTGAATTTTTAATTTCTGCAGTTCTAATTCTAGTCTTTACTGCTTCTACTGCAGATTTTTACTATGTCATTTCAGTGTAGGGTTTTTTACATTTTAAATTCTTATTTCATCCAACTCACTTTTCATTTATGCAATGTGTATAATGTGTATCTCAGTGTATTTTCTTCTTATGACTCCCTAATTTTGTTTCACAGAAACCTAGTTTTATGCATTTTCTTGGGACAGCATCAGCTGTTTTTGAAAATGCTCTTCTCTGTCTGCAGACACGTATTGCACTCTCATATACTGCTAGCTCAAGTGCAAAATGGTACAACCCCCAGGGAGAGGCATTTGGTAATATCTAACAAAGACGCTTATGCGTTCACACTTTGACCCAGCAGTCCTATTTCTAGGAATTTACCCTAATAATAAACCTCCACAAAGAAGAAAAACATATGAAAAGGTTGTTTGTTGTAGAATTATTTTGAATGGCAAAATATTCAAAACAATTTACATGCCCATCCACAAGAAACTGGTTGCATAAACCTTGATATGTCTACACAATGAAACAATATGCAGCCATTAAAAAAAGAATGAAGATAGTCTCTATGAACTGATATGAGTGAACTTAAGAATATATTGTCAAGTGATAAAATAAAAGTATGAGAGAATATATATAATATACCTTTATATATATATGTGTGTGTGTGTATTTGTGCCTTTGCATAAGAAAAATATTTACTTATATTTACAAAAAGAAACATAGAAAGGAAAAATCCTAAGTGGGGAAATGTGTGAGAATAAAATGGAGGGGGTAGGGATGGGAGTGAGATTTCTCTGAGTATTCTTTTTAAAATAGTGCAACTCTGGGGCTGGCCCCGTGGCCAAGTGGTTAAGTTTGCACGCTCCGCTGCAGGTGGCCCAGTGTTTTGTTGGTTCGAATCCTGGGCACGGACATGGCACTGCTCATCAAACCACGCTGAGGAAGCATCCCACATGCCACAACTAGAAGGACCCACAACGAAGAATATACAACTATGTACCGGGGTGCTTTGGAGAAAAAGGAAAAAATAAAATCTTAAAAAAAAAAAAAAACAAACTAGTACAACTCCTGTTAGAGATCTTCATGGGTTCAACTAAACTTTCAGACTCACAAAGCTACTATGGGCCATATTTGACATCAGTCTGCTGGGAGGGATACACATTTCCAGCAAGGCAGAATCCAGTGTGTATCTTCAATGGGAGTCCTTGCAGCAGCGGATCATAGAGCAGACCAAATAATAGAACTTTAGCTATTCTCTTTAGTCCTCCAAGTGGAAGTTCAGGTGCAAAGGAACAAGTTTCACATCAGACAAGTGTGGAACCTTGCCTGGAGTAGCAGCCTTATGCCCTGTAGGAGCCAATAGCTTTTGTAATAGTTCCACAGGCATAGTTTCCAGGGCCCCTCAAATGGGACATATCCAATTGTAACAGTCACCACACCCAGTGAAGCCCAAAATTATGACATTTGCATCAAGTATTTATAGTTCATTTATAGTTTCTACCAGTCCAGATGCTATTTGCCAATGAGAGGGCACTTTTTGCCATAAATAACGTTGCCTAATAAAATCGGAGCAATTTGTGCATCAAAAGAATTATAATAGTAATTAATAAAACATTACAAAAATGCATTAATCCGCTGTGTTATACAAAAGTAAATACATTAATAAAATAGAGAGAGAACGGAGTTTAAAAAAAAGAAAGTTCTTCTCTACAGAAAGCTGTCAGGTAGTAAATATAGAAAAATTATTTTTAAAAAAACACCATTTCGAACTTGTACTAATTGAGCCAAGCAAGGATCTTAGCAATGCTAAAAACCTTGAGTGAAAGATTATTAGGAAACAGTTTATTCACCTGGTCTCCAAGAATTACTCCACAGATTATTTTATTAATTATAAAGGAAAAATCATTCCTTAGCAGTTAAGAGATCTGGTGGTCCTCACCTTAACCAAATGACAGAACTGAAGGTCACCAATCATCAATAACCTAATGTAAAAGTTCCTTTGATGCGATGCAGTAAGAAGTGCACAACCTCATTTATGCAGTATTCTTACCAAAAATGTCTAACTTGAATCCAATGATGAGGGGAAAATCAGACCAATCTGAATACAGGACATTTTACAAAACAACTGGCCTGGATCCTTAAAAAAAAGTCAATGTTGTAAAAAGAGCTAAAAGGCAAGAGAATGAAGAGACATAATGACCAAACACTGTGTGAGAAACCTGATTGGATTCTGGAATTGGAAAAGAAAAAATCTATACACATTTTGACAATTGAGAAAATTTCAATATGGATTTTATAGTTGATGATATTATTATGATTACTGTTGATCATCCTAGATGTGATGATGGTACTGTGGTTTTGTGAGAAAAAGCTCTTACTCTTAGGAGATGCAGACTGAAGTACTTTGAGGTGAATGTCATGAGTGCTTCCACTTATTTTCAAATAATTCAGAAAAAAACCCAGACAAACAATGAAAATGTGATAATATACACAACAATTGGGGAATCTAGGTGAAGGGTATATTAGTGTCAATCAAAATAGTCTCTTAACTATAAAATTTTCAATATTAAGTGTTTTGGAGAAAACGGTTCAGAGGAAAGATTATTTTGAGCCAAAAATTCTTTCCCAAGGTAAGTTATTAATCAATTATGAAGGCAAAGAAATTCATCATACAAGCAGAAAAAAAAGCTTACCTTTCTTTCTGAAAGGGAACTTGTTAGAATGCACTCCAGAAAAATAAGGCTGAAAACTAAGAAAGAGGGCTATTTCATGGGAAGGAACTAAGTAAAAATCCAGTGAAATAGTGACCACCGGTTGGCAGTCTGGAATGCAAACAGACCAAAGTAGAGTTCAGCAGGATATAACAAGAATACAGTGGATTCCAAAGGAGATATAGAATGAATAAATTGGAAGACATTAGGAGTATGGTAAAGAAAGCTTATTATTATCTTCTCAATTAAAGAGAGACAGAGGCGAACAAAAATGTGGCATTACTGAGCAATTTGTTGCATTTAGGAAAAGCAAATCCATGTGACCTTGACACTAAGCAAATTCTCCTTTTCTTGGCACAAGGATCATGACCTTGGAACCAGAGAGAAGAAAACACCATATAATTGTGCCACACTACTCAGCTCTACAATTTACAGTATTCTCATAACTTTTATTATGTAAATATTTTGTTGATTTTTCTACTTTTAGAATACTGAGTTATGGTTACAGAAAGTAATATAAATCTTATCAATTTGGCAGTATAAAAATAAAGGAACAGCTGACAACTGATGGGGAGGAACGAGTAGAGGAAAATGTAGAAGTGTCATAATACTTTTCACATCAAAAGATACCGTAGAAAATTGGTAGAAACTGAAATAAGATTTTACGTATACAACTAAAAAATATAAAGCAGGAACTAAATTAATGAGCTGACGACCAAAAATGGGAATGAGGAGAGGATGTGGGAGTGGTGTAACTGAATTAAATCCTTGACCTAAAATAAAGGGAAGTCAATAGACAGTGTCTAAAGTAGACAAATGAAGAAATAGTACTACGAGCTGGGATTGTGGGGAAAAAAGCACCTCCATATGTTGCTATGGAAGTGTAAATTGCAGTAGTCTATTTGAGGGTAACATGTATTAAAAACCTTAAAAATATGGATACTATTTCACTTGGTAATTCTACTTGAGGGAATTGTTCTAAAGAAATAATTATAAGAGATTTAGGTATAAGCATGTTCATTGTTAAACAAGTAATATATTGAGAAGAACCCAAATACAGTGGACTTGTTAAACACATTATGGTTTACCCATAAACTGTACATATGACTGTAACCATTAAAAATGATGATGCATATTTCATTCAGGAGTAATCATGGTTATCTTCCTCCATTGATTCATTTAAGAAATATTTATCAAGCACCTTTTATGTCCTAGGCACTGTTCTAGATGACATGGATACATCAGAGGGGCGAGTAATAAAGTCTCTGCCCTCAAAGAGCTTGGATTCTAATAGAAGGAGAGCAGAGGAAACAATAAATAAATATATAAGTAGCTGCATAGGGTGTCAGGTGGTAAAAGTGCCCTGAAGAAAAATCAATCACAGCAAGGGGAAGGAGAGTAATAGGGTAGGGTTTAATACTTTGTATAAGGTGGTCAGGGAAGACCTCTTCCATATGGTGACATTTGAATAGAGATGTCAAGGAACTGAGGGGCAGAGCCAAAAGGATATCTGGGGAAGAGAATTCCAGGAAAAAGAACAGCAAGTACAAATACCTAAAGCTAGAATTATGCTTGACTTGGTTGAGGAACAGCAAGGAGATCCACACTGTTGGAGTGGAGTGAGCAATGAGGGGAGTAGTGGGAGATGAGTGCAGTGCGAGAGTGGGCAGATCTTATAGGACCTTGTAGACTATGCTGAAGACTTTGGATTATTTTTTTCTGAGAAATGGGAAGCCATTCAAAGTTTTGAGCAGAAGAGTAAAATGTTCTGACTCCTATTTTGGAGCGATAATCCTAGCTACTTTGTAATTGATAGACTATTGGGGCCCTTGCCCTAGAATCTGGGTGATCTTGGGACTGCATCAACCAATAGAGTTTGGTGGAGATGATGTATGTGACTTCTGAGGCTAGGTCATAAAAGATGATGAAATTTTCACCTGATTCTCTTGGGATGAGTGCTCTGATGGAAGTTGGTGACCATGTAAGAAATTTGACTCAGATCCCCATGCTGAAGAGGCAATGTATTAGGCACCCCAGTCTACAGCCCAAGAGCTCACAGCTAGCAGCCACCATCAACTGTCAGGTCCATGAGTGAGTCATCTTGGACAGTCAGCCGAGCCGAACTTTCAGATGACTACAGCCCCAGCTGACACCTGGCTGCAACAGCATGAGAGACTAAGCAAGAACTGCCCAGCCAAGTCCTTCTTGAAGTCCTGACCCACAAAATCGTGAGCAAAATAAAGTAGTTGTTGTTTTATACTACTATATTACTATATTTGGGGATAATGTATTATGCTTGAATAGTAACTGGAATGCCAGGTGAGAGATGACAGTGGCTTGAACCTGGGTGGTAGAAGTGGAGGTGGCCAGATGTAACCAGATTCTGGAAATATTTGGAAAGTAGAGCCAACAGAATTGGGTGTGGGGTGTGATAGAAAGAGAAGAGTCAAAAATAACTCCTTGCAGCTGGTCCCGCTGACTAGAGTGAGGCCAATGGGGAAATTTCCTCAGGTGCAAAGTTTAAGGGGCACCAAACACTAAATAGTCAGGAAAATAATATTTTCATGCAGTATTTAAAAAAATTAAAATTAATGCAAAAACTCATGATGAAGCAAATATCAAAATTTCAAATAAAGACAGGATCAGTAATTTCGATTTTTCCTTTTGCCTTCAGGCTCCAATTTGGCTAGGCATAGATTAGGCTCCTGGGTGTTCCCAAGATACTCCCTCATTGATTTTACTCATGTCAGCAGGTAGAAGATGCATATGGGCCACTCGGTTCAGTTTCCCTGTATGTCATCATTGCTTAGGAGCTTCCCTTAGCTCCTCAGGTCACTGGGGTCCGTGGGACATTCTTTTTAGATTTCCCTGCTGACACCCCCCACCGGTTATCTAGAGCACTTGCATGTGAGTCATAGGAACTATTTGAGAGCTGACTGCCTGCAAACTCACTCCTCACTTACTCCTCAAAATATTAAATGTCTGTGTCATTTCTGTAGAGGCACTTACCTGCCTAAAATATTAATACGAGATCGACAGATGCCAAATCAGCCTCATAAACTTGCACTTGCCCACTCTCCTCCAGCCAGTACCCATCCCTCCCAACAGAAGCACAGCCCCTACAGTCACAAGGTCCATGACTTCTCTGAAAGTAAGAGGGTGCACCCACCTCCCTCAGAGTTACTATAGCTAGCCACTCATTGAAGAAGGGCTCCACCAGGAGAAAGAAGGCACACAGAAATTAGGATAATTTGAGGAAGGTTTGGTAATTGGAATATTTACCAAGGTGTGGGCAGAGTGTAGGGAGCCTACAAAGGATAGTGAGGTACTCTTGAGGAAATAATAGCAGAGCTGTTACCACCCCAAGGCAGGGCCAGAAGAAAGGAATCCAGAAGAACGAAGTCATATGGAAAAGACTACCTTGAGAGGAGATGTGAGCACTGGTTGAGGGATACAAATAGGCCCAGGAGACCTTACAGGGAAGGAGCCATGGATTAAGTACCCCAAACTTACTCCCTTTGCCCTGTTATTCCCCCATTGAGCTCCCCATTGGATGCACTCAACAAGAAGCCAAAGCACATGGGGGCCTGTTACAGACCACAGAAGACAGCCTCCCATGGAAGAATGCAATGTGGAGAAGAGCAGAAAGTAGATCTAGAGGGGCAACTGGGAAAACATCCAGCACGGCTAACCTTCAATTAAAGCAAGACTATGAGCCAGATACCTTGCTTTTCACAAGAAAACATCATCTTTGCCATTTTCAGGCCTAGTGTCCAGAATTCATGGATCTTTTAAATAAATATATTTTAACTTGCAAGTAAATGCAGTCTCTGATGTTTCCCATTCATCCTCTATAACAATCTTAGCTGGCAAAAACGAAACCTTTAGATGTGACAGGTAGTGTCTGCTAGAACTGAAGGGGACAGTAAAATCTATATTAATCTTCATTTCCTGAATTCTCCAGATTACTGGAGTGTTTGAGGTATCTCTTGATGTGTTCTTTCAGAAATGACAATTTAAGGGTGCAGCAAAAGGTGCTCTCACACCTACCTCTTGGGAGAGTGGATTGGTATAAATATCAGAAAAACCATTTGGCGATGTATGTCAAAAGCCTTAATAATGTTCTTTCCTACCAACTACTATTTCTATTTCTGGGAATCTTTCATAAAAATACAAACACAGACAAAAGATTTATGTTCAATCACTTTTATAATACCCCCTTCCATAAAAGAGCCCCTACAACTAAGAACAACTAAACATGCGACAATAAAGAAATGGATAGGAATATGTCACAAATATGCCATTAGAGATCATGCAGTCTTCAAAAATTATGTTTACAAGAATTTTTTTCATGGCATGAGAAAATTATTATAAGATTGAGTGAACAAATGCATAATAAAAACGTAAATGGCTTGTGGTCTCAATTGTAAAGCAAAATGTATAGGATGGAGAATCACTGAAATATTAAGCTAAAAATTTGTGTTTATTTGGAAATATTTACAGACTCACAGGAAGTTGCAAAAACAGTACAGAGAGGTCCAGTGTACCCTTCACCTAGCTTCCCCCAGTGGCAACATCTTATATAACCATAGTACATTATCAAAACCAGGAAATGTACTCACAAAGGCTGGTACATGCTTACCAGCATCACTGACGTTACTTCTGAAGGATGTCCATAGAAGCCCTCAGCAATTATACTTGATTTAAATATGTATCATTATTGAAATGCTAAAACTTCAACTTTTAAAATATTGTTATTTGGGAAAATCCGAATAAGAGCTGTAGTTTAGTTAATTGCATTGCCATTGTCAATTACCTGGTTTAGCCCTCCACTCTCCTCTCCACTCCACCTGCCCCCTCCACACACACACACATTCTGCGCGCCAGCAAGAGCAGCACAATGTTTCATAATTTTTTCCTATGCTCCTTCCTGGACTTCATTTTCCCTCTATATGGATTTTGCCTTGATGTTCTCTATTCATTCTTCTAGACCAAATCATTATCTCCTAATGAAGCTGCCACATGTTGGGTTCTCTGGGAAGCAGACACTGAGATGGAGCTGGGAATGCAAAAGGTTTATTGGGAGAAGCACCCATGAAAGAAGGGTGGAAGAAAGATTGGGCAAGAGGCTGCAGGCAGCAATGCAGATCTAACAGTCTCTGCCTGCCAGCAGGAGCTCTGAGCAAAGGGTGCCCAATAGAGGAGCTTCACCTTAGGTGGAAATGGCCACTCCCAGATGCCAGCACCTTGCTCAGTCATTCACTGGGAGTTGCCCTGAGAAGACTGCTTTGCTTAGTCATTGGCTTGTGTTTCCCCAAGAATATTGTGAAGTTGGCTATAAAGCTGAGGTAGATCCTGAAGAAAATCACAGCTAGAGGCTGTCAGCTAACCACACCCTTACACTTCTGGGTAGAGAGTCCTTTCTTGAAGTGGGAAATGAGGGCACATCCCCATGCCTGCCACAGCACTCAGGGCCAGCTTCATGAGCATGTGACCTGTGCAGTCCCACAAGGCCCCATGTTCAGAAGGGCCTGCCTTTGTTTTAATGCCCCCCGTCACTGTCTTGAAATTCTTAATTTTATCTTTAAACTTGTGTTTTGTAAATTAAGCCCAATGAGACAATGGGGCATGCCTGTGAGCTGAGAGGATAAGCACAAAATGCATGTACTCTGTTCCTTGTCCCTATATTTGCATATAACATTAGTGATGCCCTTTTTGAACAAGGGGCTTTCGATTTTCATTTTGCACTGGACCACGTGAATTATGAAGCTGGCCCAGACAGCAGCCCTCCTTGATCAGGCTCCAATCCTGAATGAATGCCCATCCCCTGATCCTACTGCGGGTATTACATCTTCTACTGCATGTAGTATAAATATATTAAAATTGCCTGTTCCTATATCTGTTGCCACATTATGGGATACTGACTGTGTTTGGTATACTCCACTCTTTAAAAGCAAAAATGCCAAGACTTCATGCACTATTTCTGTTCTTTTATCTGTCTTTCGCCCTCTAATCTTCTACCCATCTTCTAGTTCATTATAAATTGTTAAAAAACAAAATTCAACTGGTAAATTTTAAAGATATTACTGACTTTATTCAACAATTCATGAATTGGGCAGCATTCAATCTAGTAGATAGAAAGGAGCTCCAAGGAGCTACACAAAATGAAAGACTTTTATAGGCAAAAGGGAGCAGGAAAAAGAAAGTTATACTAAGCAAAAATGCAGGTTGGTTATTGCAAGATCACTTTCCTTCACGGGATGGTAGGGGTCTATCAGGCAGATTACCTAACTAATGCTGATCAGGCGATTCCTGATTGATTTAAGATTCCATTTCTAGGAGAGCTGAAACTGTAATTAAGTCTCAGTGTAGTGACATGGGGCTTAGCATAAATGACTCCACTTTGGGTCTGCTGCCTTTTTTTTAACAAAAAGAAAAAAAGATCACTGTGATTATCTTTCTAGAAGAGACAGTTAGTTATCCCCCAATATCTATTTTCCCTTTCTTCCTTAGAACTAGAACCCACAGATTTTGCTGCTCGGAATAAAGACTGTAATTTCCAAGCCTCCCTTGCAGCTAAGTGTGACTAAGTTCTGGCAAATAAATATAATTGGAAACATCACGTGAAACTCCTAGGAAGTTTGTTTAAAGGGAACGATTGTCCCCTCTTCTTTCCTTCCTGCTATCTGGAATATAGACGTGAAGGCTAGAATTCACGTTGCCATCTGGGACTATGAGATAGAAAGAGGCTGGCAGAATAATAAGATGGAGGGAGTCTGTACAGTTCCAGATTTTTTTTACACGATAGATACACTTCTTTTTGTTTAAGCCACTATTTCAGTGGGGGGAAGGTTCAGTCACAAGCAACTGCACTTAATCCTTCTGATATAGTCCTTTAACTGAACGTGGAACAGTAAATGTGTGTCTGCTGTTGCCCTGTTCAAGAAGGATACTCCCCACTGTTCTTGTTCAGTCCCACCTTACCAGGGCCTGAGATTCTCCTTTCAGGCCTCCCATTCCAACCTTTTGGTCCAGGGTAGGGTGGGGAAGAGGTCTTGCAAATGTCCAATAATGTTGAAAGGTGGGTTGTTCACAGGTTTTGAGTTGGCAGGTGTAGGGGAAGGGGGATCCCTTTTACTCAGCACCCTGGTTATTGTGACAGAAAATTCATTTCTCCCATTCTTGTGTCCTTCCATTTGAGTCTCTACTTTGCCATCTCTTTCTACTTTGCTTAGGCTTTGTCTCATTTAATCTCTTGGAGAGGAAAAGCTAGCATACACATATTTGAGACTCTTCATTTGGCACAAAAGTTAGAAGTTTCTTTGAATATTTCTTATGTACCTTTATTTCATCTTCAGTGGAGACTGGAATAGTGAAATTGGCCTTCAGTGTACCAGTGAGAGTGAAGAGGAGGCAGGGAAAAAGATAGAACACAACCAGGATAATACTTTGGAATATAGCCCCATTGTGGGAGGGAACCACACTAATTATCATGGTGATAACCAGTGATGGCATCACTGAGATTTGATATATGTGGAGCGAATTAAATTCACAGAAGTGTCTCCCAGTTACAAGAAAAAATATTAATGTTTGTGGTTGAGTTCCTTAATAAGTGACAGGTGACAAGTTCAGAGCGAGGCACTGGGTATAGAGCAGTGAGGTGGGCACTACATCACCCCAGCTGCTCAATGGCTGAAGTCTCTCTACTCAGACCACAAGAGCTACTGGCTCCTTTAAAGAGGTTCTTGTGTGTAGTGACAGAGAATCAGGGAAGGGTGAGGCTCTCCAAACACATCAACAGCAGTTCTTTCCCAGACTTCTGATCAGCAATGATATTGAATCAAGCCCTTTGGATAATTTTTTTAATGCTGGCTCTGGCTGTCTGCATCAATAGTTCCTACAGGAGCCGTGTCTGACATTTATAAATGTGTTTACTCTTCTTTTCACCTAAATAGACAAGAGCAGGAGAACCCTCTGAATCATGTGGCTCTAGGCAATTTGAAGTCTAGGTTGTTCTTTAAATCATCCCTTTAACTTTCAGTATTTCAAGACAAAATTTGAACAACAAGAATGATTTTAACAAACCACTCAGGCAGTGCTCTCCTTTGAGCAGATAAACAATTAAGCTCAAATCAGCCTCACTTAAAAGATGCAGCTCCAGGCATTCCCACTGACTGGGACCAGGAAGGCAAAGTAAAATGGTAAGGCAAACAAGCAATTATCTAGACAATTTGATCAATATGGAACTGGAACGCCATGCTTCCTTAAAAGCATCATCGTAAGAAAGGCTTGAATTATAAACCACATAACTGCCTTCAATTTCCTCAACTTGTTTTTGTACAAACACTCTTCAAAAGGGCTGAGGGCATGTGCTGGTTATTCTCCGTTTATCCCCCCTCCACGTTGATTTTCCACCCTTCTCTGCCCTGCTCTGACCCCCACGGAATACATGGCCTGGTCACCCCTGCCTTTTAGCTTCTGGTCGGATTGGGCCATGGAGGTGGGGGTTGGCAAGAGCCTGAAGGATAGGAGAGAAAGGTCAGGGTGTTTATTCCATCACCATCACTATCTCTCCTCCACTCCCTCCACTTAGATAAGGTCGTGGCCATCCATGTTTACCTCCCTCTAACTCCTGTCCTGCCATCTTCCACAGCTCCAGCTCTCAGCTGGGATCCCTTAACACCATTTCTTCCCCTTGCCCTGTCAAGCCAAGTAATGGCTTCCCACAATTGCTAGTCCCTACGTGCTTCAGCATCCCTTGTTGATTCCCTTAACCCAGCCCATACCTTTGTAAATAACCTCTTCTTAAAAAGTCTATTCAAAAATCCCAGCTGAGTTTGTCATGTGTTTGTTATTGGGACCTTGAATAATGATCAACTACATCAATATGGCCTACTGATAAGCAAGACTTTGGAGTTATATTTACTTTCTGTGTTTTATTTTTGAATGAGTACCTTAAAAATATTTCAGAAATGAGGTTGTAATCACAGTGTATATGCACGGTGAATATACCGTTCTAAATTTGCTGAGCTGGAGAAGAATGTTTAAAAGAGAAGGTGTGACCTGTTATATAACAGATAAAGTCTGTTATCACTCACCACAATCCTTTGCGTGATGGTGAAAGTTCTTTAGAACAGTTTGGATTGACAAGTAGGAGCATGACTCAGCCTCATTATTTTTAATTGCTTCATGTTCCAAATAAAATTGGAGCTAACAGCTCTTGCTATAAGTGCAGAGCACCTGGAATTCTTCCAGTTTATGTCTGTGATATATTAAGATAAATTAAAAAAAAAATTCCCCAGAGGAAACTAAACTCTGAAACCATGATTATTACAATAAAATTTTTTTTACAAAGATGAGAGTGACATAGGGACATCGGAGACAGGCCAAGCAGAGAGCGTTATGGATAACAAGACATGAACGGATATTACACAAATAGCAGAGTTGCCAGGCACTGCAGTCTCCTGACCACTTCTCTATGATTTGAAGAGGGAAGGGGTCTGGAAAGGCTTGGCTGTTGTCACTGCACATGTAGTTTGGTATATAATGGGGATTTTCTCAGGACACACTACAGACCCAGTGTGGAGGTGTAGAATAAGATCACAGAATTTTAGACCAAGGGTTCTTTTATTTAAATTTTATTATTATTTTTTAAAGATTTTATTTTTTTCCTTTTTCTCCCCAAAGCCCCCTGGTACATAGTTGTATATTCTTCGTTGTGAGTCCTTCTAGTTGTGGCATTTGGGATGCTGCCTCAGCTTGGTTTGATGAGCAGTGCCATGTCCACACCCAGGATTCGAATGAACGAAACACTGGGCCGCCTGCAGCAGAGCATGCAAACTTAACCACTTGGCCACGGGACCAGCCCCTAGACCAGGGGTTCTTAATCTGGGGTCAACTAATAGAATTGAGGAGGATGTGTGATCTTAGAAGGGAAAAAACCTGACATCTTCATTTTCACTAATCTCTAACTGAAATTAGCATTTCTTTCAATTATGAATGTAGGTAACAAACTATAGTAGTGTTAGCAGTACCTGTAACTTTGTCACCAACAAGAATCACAGGCACTGTCACATCCTGTGGTAGTTCTTGCAGCTATGTTGAAAATCCTTTATATTCATCACAATACTTTAAAATTAATCACATAGCCCACTGCTAGATTTTGCTATTTAATGCACTAATAAAGAATCACACATATTATTGTATTATGAAATTTTTAATACTTTGATAACTGTATTTCAATGTAATTGGTTTCCTTCATAATCTTAGATCTTTTACTTTATCAGTTCAAAAACATTATTGTCCAGACTGCTGAAGGGTCTGTGGCACAAAAATCTTTAAGATCATCTGCCTTAGACAACCAGCTCTGACTTGAAAATCATTGCAAGTTTTCTAGTCTCTAATAGTTTTTAGGTCCCAATGACCACTTCAGTCACTAACCTTTGAATGATCAGAATAGATGTTCAGCTTCTGTTGAGTCTAAGAGGGAGTAACTTCCATGGATAATGCTCCCAGGAACACTGTCCTCTGGGGACACAGGAATCCACTCTCTATAACTTTTCCTGTTCCTACTAAAGGGTTGCAGAATATACCACACCAAAATACGCCACTTCGGCATAAAGACTATTTTGAGCTGGAGGCAAAGGAGAGTCAACAGATGCAAAATGAAGCCTTCTGGAACTTTCCTTATCTAAAAGCAGAAACTTCTGAGAAATGAAGACTGCCATAAATCTCCTCTCCCAGGCAAGTTTTATGGCCACGAAGAAGATGGAAAGTCAGCACGAAAATAGACCTGCACAAATACCGCTTATCTTTCATTAGTTTCCGTCATATATTTACCTTCCCACGGTTTGCCGCCCTTGGAAGCCTGAAACTTTTTTCCTTTGTTTTGTCACATCTCTACAAATTTATTGTCCTTTTGTTAAGATACTATACAAGCCCAAGTTCTAATGACCCCTTTGAGTCACTCATCACTGAATGCCACTGTGTGTATGCATGATGCCTATGTTAATAAATTTCTGCTTGTTTTTTTCTTGTTAATCTGCCTTTTGTCAGTCTAATTACAGGACCCCAGCTAGAGAACCCAAGATGTGTAGAGGAAAAAGACTCTTTTCCTCTTTTATACCATTTTGGAAACCTCACTTACCCAAAATTGAGGAGCAGAGGACGAAATTGCCAAGTTTAAAAGGTCAAAGTCATGGTTTGCTTATAAAAATTTGCTGTCCCAGTAAAAACAACAAAGAGCCCTTTCAACACATAGATTAAAATTTTTTCTGCCCTCTTATTTTGGAGTTACATGGAGTCACCACTGCAGGCAAGTTTCCAGTTGTTTCCACAAGACTGCTTCCACCTTAAACATTTATTAGCAACTTGGGTTGTGTACTCATCTTTATTTACATTGTCCAGCTTCCCAACTGGATTGCACACTTCTATATGACAGGGGCTGTGTGTGTCTTATACCAGGAAATATGTTTACATAGGTTGGTACATGCTCATCAGCATCACTGAAGTTATTTCTGAATGATAGCCCACATGAGTCCTTAGCAATCATCCTTGATTTATGTACATATCACTATTAAAATGCTAATATTCTAGTTTAAAAATATTGTTATTTGGTAAAATCTGAGCAAGATCTGTAGTCTAGTTAACTGCATTGCCAATATCAATTTCCTGGTTTGGTCCTCCACTCTCCTATCCACCTGCCCCACTACACACACATTCTACGCACCAGCAAGGGCAGCACAATGTTTCATAATGTTACCCTTTTATTTGTGCTGCATCCTAGGCTTCATTTTCCCACTACATAAATTTCTGCCTGGATGATCTCTGTTTATTCTTCTAGACAAAATCAGTCATTATCTCCTTATGAAGCTGTATCTATCAGTAAATATTGTGGGGTCCTGGTTGTTTCAAGGGTCTACTTTTCTAGGCAATCCAGTTTCCTTTCTTTCCCCCTACCTCCAAATAATCATACTTAGGATCTTTATTTTCTCCTCTCATCTCTTTTTGCATTCTTTGTCTTTCTCCTCATCTTCTTGCTTGTTTCGCACTTGTGTTACTTCCAATACTTCCATGTCAGAACTTTTAGACGTGAGCCTATTCTTTCTGTTTACAGGAAGGTCATTAAAAACAAGACCCAAAGCTCATTTTCATCATGTCATCTCAAAGCCATTTGCCAAGAGGATCCAGAGAAGATTTTGGGTGAAACAGCAGTTCCAAAACAGCCTCGGAGGGAAGGTATATTTAATAGGATTAATCCCTTGCTTCAAGGAGGATGGCAGATCCAATATTCTTAACTCGCTTAGGATATCTGCTTCTGTGGCTGGCACATCAAATCAGGGATGGCAGACTCCCGGGTCTCTGGCCTTTCTTTGCTCTCTCTCTCTCTTTCTTTCTTTCTCTCTACTTTGCTCTTACCCAAGTGAAATGTAAAATCTTTCAATTGGGTTTAAGTTTTAAATACTGATGGTTGCTTGGGGAAATTAGCCACGGGTGGAGTTTTATTAAAAGAAGAAATTCTGCAGGATGATATAAGCCCTCACACGCACTTCGTAGCCACCTTTTCTTGCCTACATAATGGGCTACAATTTGTCAGGTGAGTGCCTGCTGTTTACTCTAGGGGTCTTTTAATTTTCTCTATCTCTCTCTCCTGGACGGAGGAACTTTAGATTGTATTTGAACTGGATTTCGTTTATTTAATATTCTACTTTGCTCTCCTCAAATGTCTGAGAGAGAGATTGTGTTGTTGTTGATATTTTAATAGAATCTCTCTCTCTCTCCCAGGGTATTATTACCTAGCTGACGACCTAGTGAATAGAAAATCGCTTAGTGACTGTTCTTTCTACGGGATTCTTCAGCTCTACTGCTAGTCCTTACGTAGCTCCCCAAGCAAGTCTTTAAAAAACAGGATGTGTAAATTTTATATCCTTTTTTAAAGAAACTGTGTCATTGCATCTTATGTTTTTTACAACCTTTATTCTATTGAATATTATTCCTTCTATCTTATTTATATTTATTTATTTTTAAGGGCTTTATTGAGGTATAATTGACATACAACAAACTGCACATATCTAAAGAGTAGAATTTGATATGTTTTAACATATATGTACATACCTGAAACCATCACCACACTTAAGAAAATGAACATATCCATCAGCCCCCAAAGCTTCCTTGAACTACTTTGTCATCCTTCCCTCCTGCCCCTCCTTACACCTAACTCCCAGGCAGTCACTGATCTGCTTTCTTAATCTAGTTTGCATTTTCTAGAATGTTGTATACACAGACTTAAAATATATTCTTTTTTACCTGGCTTCTTTTGCTCAGCATATTGTTTTGAAATTTATCCATGTTATTGTCTGTATAAACAGTTCATTCTTTTTTTATGGCTGATATTGGGTATTTGTGGATAATGGACAATTGTAGATATACCACAATTTGTTTATCCACTCACCTCCTGATGGACATTTGGGTTGATTCCAGTTTTGGGTGATTACAAATAGAGCTGCTATGAACATTCATGTACAAGTCCTTGTATGGACTTATGCTTTCATTTCTCTTGGATAATACCTACAAGTGGAATGGCTGAATCACACAGTAGCAATATATTTAACCTTTTAAGAAACTGCCAAACTATTTTCCAAGTGGTGGTACTATGTTATATCCTTATCAGCAACGTATGAGAGTTCCAGGTCCTCCATATCTTTGCTATATCCTGTTGAATATTAAGAGTGTCACCTTGGCAAAATGGACTTGCTATGATTGCACCTAAAGAGAAACGCTTTTTTTTTGCTATAAGAGTACACATAAATCAGTGTTTGAAACAAATAATATTGTTCTAAAAAATGTTACCTGCACTTAAAAATTAAGGTTCCTGTTAACTTCTTATAGAAAATCGTATCCCACTGAGAAAAAATAAGGCAATAAAATTCAAGTATAAAAAATAAGAAAACCATTGACTTCATGTTTCAATAGCTAAGGTATTTTAACACACATTATGAATAATTTTTGCAAATTTATATGACAGGAGGACAGATGATACATTTCTGACCATACTTTTTGGTTTGAAATGTAAAAATAAACGACATTCAAAGTATTTGGTGATAAACACATTTCTTGGTAATATGTAAGTGATTTTCCAAGTACTACTCCAGTAAAAGAATAGACTTTTATGTGTATCAAACTCAACCAGGGCAATGAGGATAAGGAATGAAGTTACAGACCAAACTATCTGATGAACATTTCTTCCCTCAAGAATTATTGTTCAAAAATGCAGAGAAATGCAAGAGAACTATTTCCGTGTTTCTAGGACCTCACTGTGGATTTTACCCTGGAGCATTTGTACAAAACATAAAGCCATTACCTTCGCTTCCGGCTGCACACTTCTCAAATAACATGGAGACTAACTGGTTAATGATGAAGAGCAGCTCCTCCTGCCAGAGCTAACACCAGCAGGGTGCAGTCTCCCTGCCAGAAAAGCCTCGGGCTTTGTTGTTGATGGCTTTATGAGTCAAGTCTCCCTGAGGCAAAATCTCCCTGGTATTTCAGTAAATAAAGTCTTTTGACTGCATTTGCTAGAGCAAATAGAGTTAGGGCAATGATCCGGGGCTTTGCACTGTTTAAAAGCCCTAAAATTCTCGGAAGCCATTCCACACTGGGACAATGTTTTCACCTGCTGCTGTATTGTGTTCCAATCAAAGTTTCATTGAACCATTCTGCCTGATTCCTAGAGAAAACTGATGTGAATGAGTAATGTCCAACATGATAGGGTCATCGTAAAATTAATTAAAACTGATATACAGACAATATCTTTTCAGTATCTTAAATTGATGACAGGAAAAATATTTTAAATGCAGGACATAATTGTTTAACAGCCATATCAAGTGGAAGAGAAATTTTCTATTCAACAGCAGAGAGGACATACAGAATGTATCTTTTTTCTTTCACCTAACATTAAGTTATGAACATTTTCCAAATTTTTACAAACCTTTTGTAATCATTTTTTATGATTACGTAACAGCCCATCAAATACATGTATTGGCTTATTTAATAAGTCTTGTATTTATTTCTTATCGTGTTTTTGCAAATTGAATTAATACTGTGATGAAAAAATATGCAGACCAAAGCTTTTCCCATATTTGGAACTGTTTTTTAGGATAGATTCCAAGAATTGGGATTACTTTAACACAGAATACTAATTGCTTAGTTTTAATATCAAATGTTAAAGTACTTCCCAAAAAGATTGTGCCAATTTGCACACCACTGGCAGTACGTAAGAATGTGTTTCATTGAAACCTCACCAGGGTTAGGCATTTTATAATTTTTTAATGTACACTAATTTAATAGCGAAAATAGTGCTTTAATTGTATTTTATATTACTAAAGATTGTTCTTAATATTTGCTTACTTTTGAGTTATCTACTCATATCATTAAACATTTATATCTTTTGAAGCATCTATGCTTTTATTTATTGATGTATATGAGTTTCTTAGACATTAAAAATATCAACCCTTGGTACTACACCTAAAACAATATTCTGCTGCATTCATATTTTAGCTATTTGCTCCCATGGCCTTTCTGTTTCCCAAACTTATGATACCTTCTATATCTTCTAAGAGATTGTCTGAGGCCAGTTTTCCTATTCCCAAAAGGTTGATTCTGAGCCATAGTTTTGTGTACAGCTTAGTGTGTAGGAAATGTATTCAGGATCTCTCTCTGGATCAACACTTGTGGGGGATTGAAGGAAGCAGGACTGGGTGGAGGCGAACTGTGCTGCAGACACAGCAAAGTCCTCAGTGGATCTCCCAGGGAGCTCTGAAGCCGGGATGGTCCTTCAGAGTTGTTGTCCCACCCTGAGATAAGGGGACCAGGCTTTCCGCTCTAACCTTGACCAGTCACTGGATGAAGTCTATCCCTGGAAAGGCAGTATGACCTTGAGGCAGTTGGCTCTTATTGGCTTTTGGCAACGCCCCAACAGGGACTCAGCTGAGATCCATCAGCCACCAACATTCCTGGCAGGTGGGATAATGAATGTCTCAGTCCTCAACGTGAAATCTGGGATGATGGATCACAGTATCTGCCACAGGGTGGAAAACACTGGCAAGACTTGCAATTCTTTGGGAGTGAATGACTTCTCCTCTGCCATATCTGGTCCTCCATAGGCCTGGGAGGTTGAGTGTGGCTTTGTTAAACCTAATCTGGTCTCAGGTCTTCTCTCAATTCTGAGTCTTATCTAGTGCTTTACCTTAGAACTTTGGATCAAGTTCAGGCTCTTCCTAGGACTTAGAATTGCCATTTCTGAGGCTCCCATGGGGGATCTGTGGCTATTATCAGATTATCTGAATTACACATACTCACCTTATTGGCCCAAGAGGAGGCCTGCACCAAGCTCTCCAGATCTGATAGGATTCTGGGAAAACTGACCTTCCCAGGACTGTTATATACCAAAGTGGGCCTCACCTTTTCCTTTTTCTCTAACATCCCACATCCTCACTCAATATAGACCAGATAGTCCTTGATCAGTCCAAAATCAATCAGTCTTGAACTTGGATGTCAAAGGAGTAGTTACCTAGGCATTGGTTTAAATGCGTCTATCAGCTTTGAGGTGAAATTTCTAGGTCCCAACAGAAAATAGTAATTTTGCACGGTCAATTTTGTTTATATTTATAATTATCTACAACCAGGGAACAGATGTACAGAGTCTCTTAGCAATGAAAGATGGTTCTACTTAGAGCCTAGCTATACCTATGGTAAGATATAGTGAATACCTGTTGAAGAACCACAGTTTCATTGCTCAAAAGAATGCTGAGTGTCACTCAAGGGAGGTGAGGAGGAGTCATGGCAGATGTTAAGGGGAATCTTGAAGATGGGAGCCACTCACAGAGCATCTTCTTAGCAGGCCCTTCTCCCTAAAATGACCCAACCCCATTGGCTCTGCCTCTTTTCTCCTAGATTGCCATGTACTCATACAAAGAGTAGTAAGAAGCATACTGTGCTGCTCCTGGTGTCAGAGGAACTTGACTCTAGGCTTTCTCTATATGCAATGATAAAGAAATCACGTAACTTCCCTGAGTCTCAGAGTTCTCTTTTGTAAAATGGGGGCAATAGTCCTGGCCTGGTTCTTGTGGTTGTTCTAATGGCGTTAATGTGTTAACACCTTATTTCTTGGGCATAGTTGAAGTACAAGGTGTTCTGCTTAAGCCAATTTTTCAGATAATAGACCCATCTGGGTGGTATAATGTTAACTATTTTTAGTGGAAATCTTTTAAAAACTACATCACATACTTGAAGTCTTTGAAAATAGTTCACAATAGACATAACCTAATCTTTTTGATGACTTAGGCCACCATTATGAGCATTAGTTATTATACTTTGATATCATATGGTCTATAAAACTATGTTTATCCTCAACTTTAACTTTTTATTGAAATATGCATCTAGAAAGGTGCACAAACTGAACACAACTGGGTAATTAGCACTCAAAGAAACAGAACATTACTAGCACCCTAGAAGCCTGCCTCCTGCTCCCTTCTAGTCACTAGCTGCACCCCTCTAAGACAAACCATCATCCTGACTTCTAGCATCATAGATTAGTTTTGCCTTAAATGCTATCTCATTGTCATTATTTTTACTTAACAAGGAGAATTTATCATCTCTTATGTTTTCTCACAACTTTTATCCTATGTGTAATTCAGTACACTTTCATTCTTCCTTGTTTATTGGTTAGTTGTTTTCAATCAATTCATTTATTCAAGCTACATTTTTGAATGCCTACTATATGCCAGGCACTGTTCTAGGAATTGGAGACAAGACACACATAGTCCCTGCCCTCATGGAATTTACATTCTAGAGGGGAAGATAGACAATGAAAGTAAACATGTCAAATTACTACAGATTGTCCTAAGTGTTATGATGGGAATCATTAAAGTGCTATGATAGCGAGTAAAGTAAAACACTTTTGATGGAATTGCCAAGGAAGGTCTTTTTCAGGAGTGACAGTGAAGTTGAATAAGAGCCAATCATGCAGAAAGCCAGGGGAAGCAACAAGTTCAGAGATTGATATTGAGTTTAGCATTGATAAAGAGTTTAGCATATTCTCGGAACTAAGATGGAGCCCATGTGGAGGAGGTGTTTTGAACAAGGGAAGTGTGGTAAGGATGAATTTGCAAAGGCAGGCAGGAGAACATTCATGTAGGATTTTTCACGGCATGGTGAAGGTTTTGGATTTTATTTTCTGAGCATTTGGAAGCCATTGGAAGGTTTTACATAGGGAAGTATAATGATCTGATGTATGTTCTAGCTGCTGTGTGGAGAATGGATGGAAAGGCATGAGTGGATATGGGAAGGAGACAAGTTAGGAGTTGGTAAAGACTAGATAACAGGTCCAAAATGGAGTCACTTATGCTAAGTGCCACGTCACCACACTGAGACTTAGTTACAGTTTTGGCTTTCCTGGAAATGGAATCTTAAACCAGTCAATCAGGAATCGCCTGATCAGCATGACTTGGGTAATCTGCCTAATAAACGCCTATAAAAAAGGAAACTTTGCAATAACAGATCTGCTTTTTTGCTTAGTACCACTTCCGGATTCCTGCTTCCTTCTGCCTATGAAATCTCTTGCCTCAGATAGCTCCTCAGAACTCCTTTCTATCTGCTAGGTTGGATGCTGCCCAATTCATGAATTGTTGAATAAAGCTAATAAGATCTTTAAAATTTCCTCACTTGGAGTTTTATTTTTTAACAGAGGCTACTGTAGTAGTCAGGTGAAAAGTGCTAATGGCTTGGATCAAGGTTGAGGCAGTGGAGATGGAAATAGCAAATTCTAGACCTGTTTTGGAAGGAGAATTGACAGGGCTTCCCAGTGAGTTGGACATGGTAAGTGTGTGTGTGCTGGGGGTACGGAGGTGGCAGAGGACAAGTGATGGATAGGAAGAATTTCTCCTAGAAATTTCTCCTGGGTTTCTCCTAGGAGCAACTAGATGAATAGTGGAATGGTGGGACTACAGTTAACTGAGAGTGGGAAGCTTGGGGGGTTTTTTTCACCTATTTTTTAAATTAAGACAATGTTTTTCTCATTGAAGTGTCCTCATCAAATCTATTACAGTGCTAGGTGAATGTTAAGTAAATGAATTAAATATCCTTTAAGATCAACTGTTCTTTTTATTACCATCAATGTACTTGCCCCTAATAAATCCACACCTTCTAATTTCTTGTTTTTAATCTTATGCAGCCTGGGAAACCAGATAACAAAATCCTCTCAACTCCCTGCAATTAAATCTACAAACCTTTATCAGTATCCTTACCAGTCTTTTCCTCATTCCTTCCATTCGCAGTAGAACCGGTGGTCTGGATCCTATCTCCTTTAAAATTCATATCACTTCTGGTTACTTTCATTCCCTCTCTCTCTCCATCTCCACCTTTCCCTCTCTTATTTTTAACCCCTTCATTTCTAGACTCTTTTTCCCATCAAAATGTCAACATGTTCCTCTCTCCCATTAAAAAGACAAAGAAAAAAAGTCTCTCTTTGTCCCATCCTGCCTCACCTATTGCTTATTCAACTCATTCTCGTTTTCTTGCACTCTCAGATCCCTTTCACAGCCAAACTTCTGGAACGAGTTGCCTATACTTGATATTTCTCCTAATTCAGCTCCCACTCTTTTGCAATCTGTATTATCTCTCTACCACTCTGCTCAAAATGGTTTTGCCAAGTTTATTAACAAGCTTTTTGCTAATCTAATTAACATTTCTCAGTTGTCATTTTATTTGGCTTTTGACAGCACTCTGTGTTCCCTCTCTCTGTGAAGTACTCTTTTCCCTTTGCTTCTGGAGCATTACATTCTTTTGGATTTCTATTTACTTTTCTGTCAGCTCTCTCTCTGACTGTTTTTCTCCTACCTGTCTCTGGATGTTTCTGTCTTTCATGATGTTGCCCTAGGCATCCTCTCTTCCACTCTGTGTCCTCTGACTGGGTGAGCTCATTTACTCCTCTGGCTTCCTTTACCAGCCACAGGGTGAAGACTCCCAATCCAGGTCTCTCTTGTGAGCCCCGGATAAGATTCATCTGACTGCCACCAAAATATCATAACTTGTGTGTAGGCTCCATAAGCTCACTCAACACATCTAGAATAAAATTTATCATTTTCCTTGCCATAGCTGCTACCCCTCCTTTATTATCTTAATGAACAACATCATCTTCTACTTGGCTGAAAAATCATTTCCTATGGGAAATCTACTATAACAGTTTAAGTAGTACTTAGGTTTAGTAGTTTAGGTCTCCCTGCTGTGTGTTCCCTTAATTCTCCTCCAGCAATGGAATTTACACTATTTTAGTACAGTCATTTGTTTAATTACAGTTGGCCCTCTGTACCCATGGATTCCACATCCATGGATTCAACTAACTGCAGATCACAAGGCCTATGATGGTTACGTCTGTTCTGAACATGTACAGACTTTTTTTCTTGTCATTATTCCCTAAACAATGCACTTGAACAACTATTTACATAGCGCTTACATTGTGTTAGGTGTTATAAGCAATCTAGAAAAGATTCAAAGTATATGGGAGGATTGCATAGATTATATGCAAACACTATGCCATTTCATATAAGAGACTTAAGCATCAGCGGATTTCGGTATCTGCAGGAGTCCTGGAACCAATCCCCCTCGGACACAGCGGGCCAGCTGTATCTATATCCCCCTACACAGTGTAAGATTCATGAGGGCGGGAACTGTTTCTATTTTGTCATAATCCCAATAACTAACATAAGGAGCTGACACATAGTAGGAGCTCAATATTTGTTTAATGAATGAATGAAGTATGTTAGAGTTGTAAATAAACACAGAGTGATAGTTTGGGGCTCTCTTGTATGAATAAAATACATGGAATTTAGTGCCTAAACTTTCTTTTAGGTGACTGAAGAGAAGGTAGGGAAAAGGCATAGACTTTTCCTATGCATTGTCAGACATTAGTCTTCTTTAGCATTCTTCCTTTCATACTCTTTAGGGGAAAGAAAGTTCCAGAGCTGAAGTCAAGTAACTGATTTCCTGATTTAAACCATCACTGCTTCCCAAAATAGTTAAGCATTAAATGAATAACTTAAATTTCAGGGAAAAAATACGATGTTCTTTTAATAAGTAATTCTGCTAATTGTTCTAGCCATTTTCAAAACCTAGTACCATAATCAAAAGTAAATTTGGCAGTCCTCCTGTGTTTAGAGAGTTTTAAATTATTAGAGTCAATTTTAATTATATTTTCCTGTAATTGTTCACATGCATTTTTATTTGCTGATTTGCTTCTGGCTTTTAGTGTGAAATAATAGAAAAAATATATTTATATATTAGTCTCTGCCCCTGGTTCCTGGCAATGAGCTCCTAAAAGCTTTGTAAGTTCCTAAGTGATAAGAGCACCAGGAGTGGTTTTTGTTCTAATGACGTAATGCTTGGTGGGCTCCTGGATGGGAGCCAGTCACCAGAAAGGCCAAGCTATGATTAGAAGCTTAGAACTTTCAGCCCCATCCCCTCTCCTCCATGAAGGGAACAGGGGCTGAAAATTGAGTTAATGATGGATCATGCCTAAGTGATGAAGCCTCCATAAAAATCCCAAAGGCGTGAGGTTTGGGGAGCTTCCAGATTGCTGAATACGTGGAGGTACTGGGAGAACCACACACACGGAGAGGGCATGGACGCTCCATGCACCTTCTCACATATCTTGCCCTATGTACCTGTTCGATCTGGACATTCATCTGTATCCTTTATCTTATCCTTTTATAATAAACTGGGGAACAGTAAGTAAGTATTTCTGAGTTCTGTGAGTCATTCTAGCAAATCATCCAACCCAAGGAGGGGATCATGGGAACCCTGACTTATAGCTGGTTGGTCAGAAGTATAGGTGATAACCTGGGACTTGTGATTGCCATCTGAAGCAGGGGTGGGCAGTCTTATGGGACTGAGTCCACAACCTGTGGGATCTGATGCTATCTCCAAGTAGATAGTGTCAGAATTGAGTTGAATTGAGTTATAGGACAGCCAGCTACTGTCAAACAGAATTGCTTAGTGAGGGAAAACTCCCCACACATTGTTGACCAGAAGTGTCAGAAGTGAAGTGTCCTGTGTGAGTGATAAGGAAGAGACACACAGGACAAGTGAGTTTTTTCTACTCACTTGGCAAGTCATAGAGTTGAAATGAGAAAATAAATACTAAAAAAACAATATTAAGTCAACATTGCATAATATTGATGGAATATAACGTGAGAAGCTTTGTAATCTAAGTCTGCTAATTCCTTTAGAGCTCAGCATTGTAGATTTCATTTCATCCTCTTCATCTTCTATATTTTTAAAATCCTTAAACATGTGTGAAAGATTCATTGTAATATGAAATCTCCATTTAAAAACTACAAAAGCAGGTCTATGTGACACACACTTTTTCACACAGAAATCCTTGAACCGTTATCTAAAAACCATAGCTGTATAACGCTTTCATGGAATGTATTTCCTGAATATAGGACAATTGTTAATCACGTGATGGGTGCACACACTGCACAAATGTATGGAAAAGGAAAATAAGACCAACATACATATTTGACATTATAAATATGTCACAACTTGTCATATTGACATATCTCCCTAAAAACATACAGCCAAAAAAAGGAGTAATCTCAGAATTAAGACTAATCCTGAAACTGTAGGACCTTGGCCTTTCTCAGTGATTTGTAACTTACAGTAAGGCAGTCCTGCATCATACACACGTATATAACACATCCTTAATAATTACACACCTCACTCAGGGTTAGATATCTTGGTATATCAGGATGTGAGTCATTAACTTCCAAAGGTTTCCCAGGGAAGCCAAAATGCTGACAAATGTTGATATAAATAATCCATAATCAATCTATAAGTCAAAATTGGAGTGAGTTTGTTATGAGCCAGGTCTGAGGACTATAGCCTGGGACACAAAAGAAAGGCACCAAAGAAGTGAGGTATACAGAGTGGTTATATACTCTCTTGGAAAAAAGAACATACATCACATATGATAGGAATGTCCTTTTACAATAGTCACTTTACTGATTACAATAGTCAGATTGCTTAGCTGGCACAGCAGGTCAGTGGTCACAAGGTGAGCACAGCAGGTTGGTAATTAATCCTTAGTTTCTAGGAAGAGATGCTCATCCTTAAAGAAATACTGATATGGAGGGAAGATACATCCCTATCTTTAAGAGCATCCTTCTTGTCTTTGGGACCTTGTAAATGTTTAAAGCAGACATACAATGCATGCCAGGCCCTTTTGGAAAAACAAGGTCAGGTCAAGTTAGTTTTAAACCAAATGGCTTCCTCATATACTCCAATATATCCTATTACTTTCATTTATTTATCACAAACAAATGCATCTTTAGTTTTCTTTAGATTTCAGGATTCTCAGCTTTGCCATATTCTAGTGCTAGTCCCAGGCCCGTAGAAATCTTTCTCTTCTGAAAATGTCTTGTTCACTGCCAAGTTTACTCCATGATACTTTGGGGCAGGGAGAGAGAGTAGAACAAAGTTTACACTGTTTATTATACCCCCAAACTATAATGCTTTCCACCTAACCTGCACATGATTGCATTAGGATAGTCTGTAATAAGTGATTATGCTTTACCTAAAACTTCTGAATAGATATCAATTGATTTTAGATTAATGATCACCTACCTTTATTATATTATTTATCTAATGCTGTATAACAAATCACCCCAAAAATTAGAAGCTTAAAGCAAAAAACATTTATTATCTCCCAGTTTCTCTGGGTCAGGAATCTGGGTACAGCTTAGCTGGGTCCTCTGGCTCAGGATCTCTCATGAGGCTGCAATCAAGGCATGGGCTGAGGCCACACTTATCTCAAGGCTCAAGTGGAGAAGGACCAGCTTCCCAGCTCACTCATGTGGTTGTTGCAGGATTCAGTTCCTTGTGGGCTATTGGACTGGGGGCCTCAGTCCCTCCCTGGTCGTTGGCTGGAGGCCATTCTCAGTTTCCTGTCAGGTGGGCCTGTCCATATGGCAGCTCACAGCATGGCAGCTGGCTTCATCAGAGCGAGCAAGGAAGAAGAGCCAGAGAGAAAGTGTGAGCAAGGCAGAAGTCACAATCTTGTTGCTCTAATTTCTGGGAGATTCCTCATTCATATTTTCGCTATCTTATTTTTGAGTTCTAATAACTTCTTTTGGGTGCTGTTTTCTGAATGTTCCTTCTGTTATAGTATCCTAGTCTTTGTTTTACAGATGCAATATTTTCTCTTAACTCCCTGAGGACATTAATAATTAAAATATTTGTATCCATTATCATTCAACTAGAGAGGCAGAACCACAAAGATATGCATGTGTGTGTGTGTGTGTGTGTAAATCTTTGCATCAGATGCTAGAATGTGAAGTCCAGGCCAGGCAGTCAGGAAGCGAAGATGACTGTAAAGTGGGGAAGAGAAAACCCAGGCTGGAATATCCCAAGTGCAGACTAAAATTCATGTTGGTTTTTGTTTCCCTTGACCTTAGTGGTGTGGGTGTACTGTTTCGTCATGGAGTTAAACACACACATCTGCCTGAGGAATTGGAGAAGCTTCAGGAGGATCCAGGGAAGGGTAGAACAGTTGCGGGTCCAGCCACTGTCTCAAACCAATGAGTGAGTCAGCAGACCAGCAACAACGTGTGTGAGCTACAAAATGGCTGCTGCTTCCCTTCTGTGCTCCAAATTTCCCAAGAATCTTTCTTGTGGCTGACCCTAATTGTAAACACACAAGAAAGGGAATTCTGAAAAATGTAGTTCGGCCTAGCCAAGTTGACACATTATAAAGCCTCCACAATTACCAAACCACTCTTATAGATTGCTAGCTAATAAATAATACCGCAGCATTTACAAATGCGTCTCATAGAGTTTTACTCATCCAACATTTATTGAATCCCTAGGTATAGTCCCTGCTTTCAAGGAGTTCACAGTCCCATGGGGAAAACAGACAAATCAATGGAGAGCAAGAGTTCCAGAGCTCTACATTCTCTGGTTACAATCATTTGTTCCTCAGTCTCCACATCGCCATTGGCAGGAATGAATGGAGATCAGAGTTCTTCATGTTCCTGGCAAAACCTCCATCTCCAACTCCTTTTCCCCCATCACAGCCTTTACTATCACTATCCGCCTTGAGAGCATCAGGAAAAATCTCACAGTGACGTGAAGTCCATCACTTCTCTTTTATTCCCAAAGACCCTAATTCCCAATTAGTGACAATTCCCATCTCAACTCCCATTTGTCTTCCTCGCTCTGTTTATCTCTATAGCACTTATATCCTTTTGACACATTATTTGTTTTACTGAATTGTTTATTTGTCTGTCTTTACCCATCAGAATGTAAACTTTAAATGAGCAGGGAAATTTTTGTATGATCACTGTTATATCTCCAGGGGAAACTACCTCACACATAGTATATTCAATAAATATTTGTAGAGTGAAAGTAAATCATCTCTACTCAAGGAGGCAACCTGTGGTACCTGTCCATCATGGTTTTATTGAACTGAGAAAGAGATAGAATGAACAATAGATCTTCAGACACCATATTAATCTCTGAGTTTAAATGGCATGAATGTTCTGGAAATATTCTGTTTATTCATATTTTTAAAAGAAATAATTCACAGAAACAACCTCAAGGGGCTATCATCTTCCGTTCTGAGGGAGGATATAGAAGAATGCTTATCTTTCTCGTTGGTGTTTTGATAGACCACTAGTCCTCTATCGATTCTGGTTTTCTTAAAATTGTGAAGATTATTCCTAAAATGTTATTTGATCCCGGATTTATTACCGTAGTTTTTCAGTTGTACTCATCATTTTTATACACCAACAGTTTCAGGGTTTATAGATAAGCTAAGGCAATAGTCCCTGGGCACCAATTCGTCTCAAAAATATAACTTAATGTCCTCTTCCCAAAGGCAGTTGTTCAGTGTTGCCAGTATGTGGTTCCAAGTCTGGGATTATTTAACTCAGATAAAAGTAAGAGCAACTGAGAAGTGTGTTTTAAAGTTCACCAGGCTTTTCTGCTGAATCAGACAGCTAGCTGTTCCTCATTGTGTCAGAGGCGATGCTATATGCTCACCAAATCCCATTCCATTTTCCCCTACCTGGATACATAGCAAGGTTACAATCCCAAAATTCCATTGCATTGAGGTGGCAGCCAGGTGACTGGATTCTGGATAACGAGTGGCATGTGGAAGTGGGTGTAGGACATGTTTTCTGAATGGTCTAGTTACAAGACGGTGGAGCTTCTATGCCTTGGGTGACTGAGTCTGTAGCACAGACTCCCATTGACTGTATTGATTGTATAATGTGAGTAGGAAATAATCTTTTGTTGTGTTAAGCTACGGAAACTTTAGGGTTTATTTGTTACTACGTCCTGACTAATCCACCTACCATTGATAGGAACCTGTGATCAAACTGGAAAATTCAGAATTTAGGTTAGAATTATAAACGAGGCAAATATTTCAGAAAAAGCTACTTTAGGGCCGGCCTGGTTGCGCATTGGTTAATTGCGCACATTCCACTTTGGCGGCCCCGGGTTTGCGGGTTTGGATCCCGGGTGCGGACATGGCACTGCTTGGCAAGCCATGCTGTGGTAGGCATCCCACATACAAAGCACAGGAAGATGGGTATGGATGTGAGCTCAGGGCCAGTCTTCCTCAGCAAAAGGAGGAGGATTGGCAGCAAATGTTAGCTCAGGGCTAACCTTCCTCAAAAAAAAAAAAGAAAGAAAGAAAAAGAAAAAGCCACTTTACTCCACAATGTGGGAAGTTTGTAAGTAATTCAGAAGTTTGCTGGGGTCCCTCTCTTCTTTCTTAAGAGGTATCATTTGCTAAACTATACATGTAACTAAAAGGTTTGGTCTTATTTTCTGCATATGTCCTCTCCAGAACATTTCTCTTAGAGTCTCAGTTCTTCCTGCTGCCTCTGGCTTAACTGTGGGAAGCTTCCCAGGGCCAGAAGTCACTGCTGTGTTCTCTCTCAGAGATACGGGGGATAGGGTACAACAGAACCCTTTCCTCTGGCCACCCTGTCTCTAAGGAGTGAAGTATGTTTAGAAGAGAGGGACAGAGAGGGGAGATAAGAAATTGAAGCTCTAGCTATAGTTGACTTTCCTTTCTGCTTCCTGAGAGAGGCATCCAGAGACATAGGACTTCCCTTGGAGAAGGCCACCCCTCCCCAGCTTCCCCTAACTCGCAATTGGCTTTTCTACCCTCAAATTTGGCCTCTGCTTCCCCAAAACCCTTTCTTTTAAATCTCTTGGTCTGAATGCTCCCTTCTTCCTGTCAGGTAAACCACATCGTGTCCCACAGGGAAAGATCTATCTGGCTCTGTGTTCAACAGAATCCTTCTTCAAGGAAAGATTTGCTACCCAGCTAGGAGGAGTGCAGTCAGCAGGCAGCCTCCAGCTGTCAGTGACTTCAGGGTCTGGCTCATCTAGACAGTAGCCTTGTTGGAGGTCATGCCCTACCAAGGCAGCCCATATCCAACGACCGAAGGATGTAGTGGTATAAAGGCTCTGCTATTTTGGCCCGATGGGAAACAACTCTGATGGACAGTCCTGTCTTGAGAGATCCCCACTGGATTGAACTAGGCTGTCTTGGGTCTGCACTGCAGTTCAGCTTCTCCCTCTGCTTCCCCTTCCTTTCAAACATGTTGATCTCTAACAGCATCTTGCACCCTAAACTCTGTCTTTGCTTCCAGAGAACTCAATTTGCAAGAGGCTCTCTAGGTCCTGTCTGGTTCCTGAAGTCATCACTAAGTCTCCTGCATTTTTCTGGGTAGGCCTTGATGTTTGTCACTGGTTGTTCGGCAGGTAGTAGTGGGGGTAGGGTGTATGTATGGGTAGAGATCTGCCATTGTCCAAGAGAGCTGTCAGCCATGCAGCTCCATCACTCAGTGATCTAATCACCTCTTTTAAATGCTATCATTTATTGTTTTTAGAGATAATACAATCCAAATACCTATTGAGAAAAAATATTCCCCCAATTAGCAAAGAGCTGTTTCTGCTTTCAGAGATAGTGCAAAATGTGGGGTTTTTTTGGTATTACAGGTTTCCCCAGCTACCCGAAAGTTTGCTTTATGCCACTTGACTTTTAGAAAGAGCTACATTAGTACCTGTTTTTGCTAACTGAAAGAAATCCAAAGATTTTTGGTTTTACGAAAAAAGCTGAGATGAGAACATAGCATTCAGCATTTGTTTTGCAGAGAGCCATTATACAGGCTAAGCAGTCAAGCACACTGTCGTATTTCAAGCCAGCCACATCAGCTACGTCAGCCACAGCAGCTGAAAAACCACGACCTTAGAACTTGAGGCAGGCAGACATAGAAGAAGATATGGATGTTAGTGGCCTGCGGGCCCTGATGGAGTCAGATGATGATGAGACGTTGGTAGACGCCCCTCTTCCTCTCTCTCCTACACCCTAGTCTCTGTACCTCCCACCACCCCACCCTCCATGACTCGGTCTGACACCCCATCATCACCACCAGCACCTCTCAGCCTTCTAGGGTGCTTGCCGTCTTCCCGATTCTGCTAAGGGAAACTACACTGTACAGATCTTATTTCTACTTTATACGGGCTGTGTATTTATCACATCATTCCTGCTTTTACTATGTATTAGTGTTATTTTAGGTTTATGTGTTATTTGGTGTGATTTGGTAGGTTAGTTTTTGGGTCTGGGAATGCTCAAAAGTTTTCCCCATATAAATTAATGGTAATTGCTTCTTCGCCTTACACCATTTTAGCTTACAAAAGGTTTCACAGGAAAGCTCTACTTTCGGATAGTGGGGGAAACTTGTATTTGAGAATAATACAACTGCTATCATTCATATTTCTGCTATAATTCAATAATTCAACTCTGCTATAGAAAAGAAAATTTAATGGGATAGATGAAAGTCACAAGAGTTAAGTATAAATAGCAAGCTAGCTAGAAGCTCATAAGATATAGGCAAAAGTCAGAGGACGTGTTAAGTACAGATAATGAGTAAGCATGTCATTTATGAGACATGCAGAATATATAAGAGGTTTTTAATGTAGGTAGTAAGTTGGTAACCTAAAAGATAGACAGAATAAATGGAATAATAATGAAACAGACAAGAGTGTTCTTATGGATAGAAACTGATGGAAAGACCAAGACCAAATCATGATCATGCTACCTCTGATTGACAGTTATATCAACCCTAAATTGGCCACCCATTGGTGACATCCTATAGGGTACAATTTTGGCTTCACACGTGCTCTTCCCAAGAAAAACAAGTGAATCTCATAGCTGTTCAGCAGGCTTATTGACAAGTTACGTCTGTGTTCAGATCTCTGCATCTCTGCAACAGAGCAAGTGTATGCCATTGGTCCCAAGAATCTTCCATTTGCAGACTGAGAGCCCGTAACATATCGTTTTCCAACCACATCATCAGTAGGGGGAAGCTGATGTGGCAGAGAGGGAGAGAGAGACAGAGAGACAGAGAGATTCAGAGCTAGTGACAGAGAAAAGGAGAACATTCTAAGGATTCAGGTGTGTTGTCCTTCCATCCTGCTTGTACTCTCTCCTAAGTGTATTAAACTATCCCATCTTTTCCCTCTTGTTTCTCACTGTGCTTTAGATTGATTTAATAAACTCTGTGTTTATTATTTACATCAAAATTTGGTCTGTGAACCTTTCTGTTTTGTAACCTCTGGGATTCTGGGATAGCTTGTCTGATAGCAATGATGGCCACCATCACATCAAAATGATTTCCCACATGATACAATAGGTCATCATTATTTTTTTTTCTTACTAAGCAACTCATCACTCTTAACTGACAATCACAAGAGTGCTCCACTAATATTTAATAGGAACTGTCTCTGTTTCATGGGGAAGCACGCTAGTCTTTTACTTCAATGGTTATGGTGATTTTTTTTAGTGGTCTTTTGTTTTGTTTTCTTTTTTTTAAGGATTGGCACCTGAGCTACCATCTGTTGCCAATCTTCTTTTTTTTTCTTCTTCTCCACAAAGCCCCCCAGTACATAGCTGTATATTCTAGTTGTAGGTCCTTCTGGTTGTGCTATGTGGGATGTCACCTCAGCATGGCTTGATGAGTGGTGCCATATCTGTTCCCAGGATCCAAGCCGGCAAAACACTGTGCCGTGAAGCAGAGGGCACGAATTTAACTACTTGGCCACAGGGCCGGCCCCAGTTATGGTGATTTGAAAATAATTTCAAAAATTCTTTGATGCTCCTTTCAAGATGTGGAGCTTAATTTCCTTCTCTTTGAGTGTGATCTAGACTGACAGACTCACTTCTAATGAATATCATATGGTGGAAGTGATGCTATATAACTTCCAAGACTAAGTCATAATGGCACTGTGGCTTCCTCCTTGCTTCTCTCTGTCTTGGATCATTTCCTCTCAGGGAAACCAGCTGTCACATTGTGAGGACACTCAAGCAGCCCTGTGGTATGACCCATCAAGTGAGGAACTCAGATGTCTGGCCAACAGCCACTTGAGTGAGCTTGGAGTTGGATCCTCCAGCCCCAGGCTCTTCTTCTCTTTGAGTGTAGGATGACTTCAGCCCTGGCCACTGTCTTGATTATGACCTCATGGCAGACCTTGAGTCAGAACCACCCACTAAGCCACTCAGAGTTTTGACCCACAGAAACTGGTAGATAAATATTTGCTATTTTAGGCCACCAAGTTTTGGGGTAAGTTGTTAGTCCGCCATAGGTAACTAATACAGTGATCCACCATGATGGGTAGTTGATGGTGAGGGGTTCTTACACATGAATATTTATGGGAAAGGTGTCCTTCACATCCTTCCAAAAGTCTAACTTTATCTTGAGACACATAGAGAAGAAGGAAACCAGCAATTTGTAGATAATAATCAACAATTCTCAGCATTGTGAAAAGAATTACAGGAAACTATGCATTTACAATTGTTTAATTTTCACAGGGCTGTGCCACCTTCAGGATATGAAACAAACCTTGGAATCATTTGCTTTGCCCTTTCTGTCTTTGAATGATGAATGATATCTCCAAGGGAGTCCATACCTCATCAGAGGCAAAAACCTCATACCGATTTAATGCTTGATCATTGTTCCTCCAATTTGTATTTACCCCAAATTGTATTTCACATATTAAAACCCAAATCCATCCCTCCTTTCCTATGGAAGAAGTATGTTTACTTAATTTGATATTAGGCTTAAGTCAAGCTTCAGGGAACCTCAAAGATTGAATACTTGCAGCAAAACTGATTCACAGTCCTGCAGCAGCCTTACCTCACAACACAGTCAGGTATATGCCCTGCTTCTTACTGTGGCCTATCTTGTGCTAATGCCAAAGTCATACCTTTTCCTGGTGGACTTGATAAAAGGTCCAAAACATTGGGAGGAAGAAATATTTTGGCTTTCAGCAACTCTTTCACAATCCTACCTTTCCATCGAGGATTAGCTGAAAATTTTGAGGGATGATTGTTTGCCTTAATTTTTCCTGCCAAGGCACCCAGGCAATTTGATTGTTCTAGAAATTTGTTTATACATTTTATAGTACTTATAAAACCTTGTGGCATAAACATATGTTTTGGTGCTAATGTTCGAATACCCTCACTTGTTTGTAAATCCCTTGTGGGCTGTGTGGAGTGAAGAAGAAAGCATAGATAGATAGGCTTTAGAACAAGACAGATGTGGGCTTAAATTCTGGCTCTACTGCCTACTAGCATCATGACTCAGGTGCAGTACGTAATGTCCCTGAGCTTCGGTTTCCTCATCACTAAAATGAATGCAATCTTTTTAGTCTCACAGTGGCCTTGTAAGGGCTCAGTGAAATAAGACATGCTAACAATCTGTCACATGGTGGGCATTCTTTCCTTTTCCATCTTCATTCATCTCTGTAAACCATCACACATGCCTCCTACCCACACAAACTCTGTAGCATTTCATGGTGTCTACTGTAGTGTTTCTCAGTGAACATTTATTGAATTTACTATTATTCTATTGATAATATCAATAACACTTTGGAGTTCTATAAACTCTAGCAGGATCAGAAATATCTTGTATTAACTAATCAAATTACTGTGCGTGTGTATGCGTGTGTGTGTATGACTATACTACCTGATACATTCTTACTAACACAAAACAAATTGGTCCAGACAGAGAATCTGGAGAAGATAATTATTTCCTTTAGAAACTGCTACTTGCCTTCCCTCTTTCCCAGTCATCCAACTTAACTTTTAGAAATACATTTAGTTTTGTCAGAATATTCATGAGTTCTTTATCATTGCCATCTGAATACTATTTTTATGTAAACCAGAAATAGTGGTTTCAATGAACTTATAGGTAAATCTGACCTATTATCTATTCCTTAAAAATATTGTTGTGACTGTGCATCTCATGTTTTCCTCTTTAAACCAGTGCGTCTCAAAGTTGTACATCAGAACCCTGCAGGGCTTGTTGTAAAAGCAGATGCCTGGGCCCTATGTCCTCCCATTCTGATTCAGTAGGGCCCAGGCATCTGTATTTTAAGCAAAGAAATAAGCCTACGAGATATTCTAATGCGCATCAAAGTTTGAAACCCAAAGACACAAACCTGTATTTTTGAGTTGAGATTATGATCTCCTAAAAAAAGCAAATCCAATCTTTAAACTTTTACTTTGTAATGATACCTCTATTGACTCTATTATTCAAGTCAAAATTGGGAGTTATTTTAGTCTTCCTCCCTCAGCCCATACATCTAATCCACAGGGGAGTCTAGTACTTTCTTTCTGCAAGGTATCTCCTGAATCTGCCCTCCTTTGTCATTCACCCTGGGCACTAGCCTAGTCCAGGTATGGAGCACTTCAGCAGCCTCAAACTGGCTTTCCTGTTCCACTCTTGATCTGCTTTAGCGCTTCATTCCCAGTAGCAGCAAAAGTAATCTTCTTAAAGTCTAACACAAATCATGTCACTCCTAGCTTAAAGCTCTTCCTTGGCTTCTCTCCGTACCTGGAACAAAAACCAATCTGCATCCCGTGACCTATAAAGCCCTGAATCACTTGTCCCTGCTCATCTCTCTAATCCAGTCATGGATCACTTCTTCCTTCTTGGTGTGCTGCAGCCCCACTCGTCTTCACTTGTTCCGACGTGCCCAGCTTTCCCACCCCAGGGATTTACATAAGCATCTACAGAGCTCTTCCTTGCCAATATTTCTTGGAGCTGATTCCTTCTTTTTTTAGGTCTCAGCTCAAATGTCATCTTCCCAGGGAAGCCTCTCCTGACAGCCCATTAAGGTAGATTTCCCTTTCTTTCCACCTTATTCTCTGTTTCAGCTCCTTATTTGTTTCCTGTGTAGCATCTATGACAACTTATACTTATTTTATTGATGTCTACGTTTAATCAATTTTTATCTCTCTTCCCTACAAACATGTATACTCCGTGAAGGTGGGGAGCTTGTCTCATTGCTCATTTTCCTAGTACTCCTTGCATCTTGTGGGGAATGATACAAAACATTAGCTTGCCCCCATTTTTTTCCTATTCAATATATCTTCATATTATCTTCCTACCATTTATATCTGATGGATAAAGAATGATATAAAGTTTTTTAAGATTGACAACAAACAGTTGATTGATTTAGTCTGAGATATTTACCTTTTGGGTAAAAAGCTTTCACTGAGTCACCTGGAAAGCTTAGTAATGGAGCTTGCAGATAAATAAAGCTCAACCAAGAGACTTTAAAGCTCCTTTAAATATTAACAAAAGCTACAGAATGTATTAATGAAGGGGAGCAGAGAGTGTTAGCTTTAGTACGTCCCATACTTGAGGCAGGAACTCTGTAACAAAGAGAGGGTAAATAATCTACTGTCTTAAGGAAGTGATTAGCTAAAAGTCAGCTAGCACAAAATACTCCCACTTAGTAAAATACCCACTAAAGTCTTTTATAGGGATCCTCTCATTAGATTATTATTTTGAACCTTCAGCAGGAGTGCTTCAATACAAGGGTATTAAGAATATTGCTAAGCACCACTAGGTCTGCCTAAGCAGAAACTCCAGCCATCAAAATAGACTGCTAATGTGTGTCAATGGAGAACTTTGCCTACAAATTAAACTGGCAGCATTCTTCCAACATGCCAATGCAGTGGCAGATGAGCTTTCTTGAAAGGAGCATTTGCAAGAGGAGAGAACGTGCCAACAGTCTGTCCAGTAGTAACGGATTCTCCGATAGTCACATTCCTCCTGAGCCCTCTAGATGGACTCCAGAATCCAGTTGATGCTGCAGGGCGGTGGGGGTGAGACAGATAGTGACGAGTCCCTCAGAGCTCTATGTTCTCTCCCATCATGGACAGAGCACTGCTCCTAGAAATACTCCTCCTCATCATCACAGAAGCCATTTTCCAGAGTAGAAGTGCAGTCTGGGTTGGATACTGCCTTATACTCCTGAATTGACTGTAGAGGCTGTAGAGTTAAGGACAGATCTGGTTGTTGGAGGCCAACCATTGCCTTGTGGAGCACAGTGCTGGCAAACTGTAGGCTTTTTCAGTTAATAAATTTATTTTGAAATAATTTTACATTTAGAGAAGAGTTGGGAAGATAATACAGAGAGCTCCTTTATACTCTTTACCTAGCTACCCCTAATGTTAACATCTTACACAACCAGCTACATTTAACAAAACTAAGAAATCAACATTGGTATCATACTATGAACTAAACTACAGACTTCTTTAAGATTTCATCGGTTTTTCCCACAGTAGGCTACTGGTGGCTATGATTTTCCAATAGGAATACCTCTGAGCCACAAGTTGAAAGGAAGCACCTGTTTGATAATGTCAAAAATGAGCCTCAGGTGTCAGTATTCAACCATCAGGTCAGGAAGCCAGTTTATATAAAGAGAGTAGCCAAGCATCATTTAAGATGTCTGGATGTCGTCAAGGTAGATACTTCTTCCCTCTTAATTGCTTCGGTCTTTTGTTTAGGCACTGTAGCTCTTTCTCTAGTTAACTTTCTTCTACTTGCTGTTTTCTTCTCCTGTCGGCCCCTGGTCTTTGGGAATTAGTGGTCCTGTTGAGTAGCAAAGAGGTTTGTTAACCATGAATTAGAGCAGAGGGCCAATTTTACTTTATCCTAGATTAAGATGAAATGTGAGTTTCGAAGTGTAGCCAATGTGTAGGTATTGTAGCAAATAACTGGAAGTAAGTACTAGTAGAATGATTTAACAGTGACAACACTTAATCCAGACACTTTTGATTTTTTCCTATTGTAAACTATCTTATTATTAAATGAAACTAAGTTTCTACATCTAAATCTGGGGTCTGCCATTCAGTTCTAAACTAGAAAGCTCTGCTTGATACTTAACTACTTGGGACAGATCAGAAACCAGACATTATCATTTGATTTGCAGTAACTTGTTTTTTAGAGACTATCACTGCATAGGAAAACCATAGATCAGGGATTTGAGACACTCTTCCCATTCTTGTTCATCTCTCTTTTTGATGAACCCTCACATGTCAATTCTCTTCTGAATACAATTAACTTTCAGCATTAGAGATGTGAGTTTAATCAAGAGGATCTCTCAGAAAACACTCCAACAACTTCTAAAAGTGATTTATTACTATGTGTGGATTATCTCCGTCACTGTAAGAACTTATCTAGAAATTGTCATTACCTGGCTTTCTTTTTGGTATTAAGACTTACCTCAAGTGGATCAGGGTCTTGGCCCATCAGCAATGATAACTTTACACTGTGCAGCACTCCACAACTCACAAAGCTTTTCCACTTTTGTTCTCATGTCCTTAGGCATCTCGGTGTGATCTGTACTTCATGACTCAAGCAACTGAAGCTTTGGATGTGTAGTTGCCCAAGGACACAGAGTTATTCAGTGACCAAGTTGGGAGAAGATTCTAGGTTTCTTTATTTTTCCTAGCCAAGCAAGTTCTTGGTTTTAACTCTAAATAAGCCTAAGATACTGCAGTACTGTCCTCTATGCTCCAGGAGTCTTTGTGTGCTTGCTCATTACCAACAGTAGAAATGGCCTCAAATTTCAATAACGTTCAAATATCAGTGAGTTTCAAATGTAATTTGTCTTTGGCTCAGAAATCAGTTGGCCAAAACTAATCTAATGACATGAGGCTTTCTTTGTTTAATCAAATTTTAAGACAGGAAATAATAAAGGACTTTCTCAGCTTGTCAGCAGGGGCTATCTCTTTTTGTTACTCTAGCTGTTTCCAGTGGAAGTTTTTGCTGCTGTAGAACAACTAGAAAATCTAATTTTGTTCTAGTTTAACTGAGCTTGACTTTTCTAGACTCTTGCTCAATCAGTTGCCTTGATCACTCTCCCCTAGTCTAACTTTTGTTCATGTATGAGTTTGCCTTTCTAATATGGCTAGGACTCAAGAGAAAGCTTTTTATCTTGGGTTTCCTCATTTGCAAAGCATTAATGGCCTCAGTTTTTCCTGCTTTTAGTACTATTAGAACTTTTAAGATCTAATTAGCATTAGATAAAGATGTAATTTCATGAAAACACTTGGCAGACAAATTATGGGCAGTGAACAGGCTCTGCTTGTATGTGATACAGTAAATACTAGCTTCGATGGAGAAGGTAAAAATCTGCTTTGCATTCATCAAGTTGAGATAACAGATATAGATAAAGCCATTACAAATTATCAGGAAACATTTCTCTCCAGGTCGTCACAGCTGTAAAGTATCATAAGAACCTCCATTTTTTAAAAAGCAAAACATGGAAATGTCTCTAGTTTACTTTATGATGCTAACATTAATATGAAAACCTGACAATGATAATATAAAAAGAAGGAAATAAAGAAAGGAGGGAGGAAGGGAGAAATAAAGATATAGAACAAAATCCCTTAACTGAAAATTGGCTCTAGCAATATATCAAGAGAAAGATATAGTATGACTAAGGGATCAGTTGGTTTAAGGTCAGGAAATCTATCAACCTAATCCATCAAAGCAATAAATTAAAGGGAAAAGATATATGATTATAACAATATGGGCTGAAAAGACATTTGATCAAATACAGCCAGAACCTCCTCCTTTGAGTGACTACTTCTTTCTTACTCACTGAAGAACCTTGTTCTCTAAAGTCATGGATTATCAGAAACATAACTGTTTGAAATTAGATGTGTAAGATGAAGCCCCCTGACTTTTGCCCAGAGTATCTGAGTCTCTGTGACAGAGAGAAGCAGCCTAGGTTTCCAATCCAGGTGTAGATAAGGGGTTTCAGGTCACAACATTTCACATCTATCTTAACTTTATCATCCCCAAGGACACAGGAACTTGGGGCTACTTTGCAGTAGAGACCTGATGTTGATATCTTTACACACTGCCCTGCTTTGCTTTGAGCTAATCATTTACCTAAACTCCACCTTCTCCCCAAATCCTACAATAACTACGTTCACCTTTGTTGAGAGATGCCCCATGACTCCTCTGTTGTTCATTCATACTTATTGCAATGGGTCAACAAACCTGAATCTGTCAAACTACAGGTTTGTCCTGGTGGTTTGAGGCTGATTGAACTCAGATGGATGGCCAATGGGTTGGGTGGTTTTCTAGGAAAAAATTGTTCACTCAAAGAGCACTGGCGCAAGATTCTTTCTGAAGGAAAGAGAACCGAGCCTGCTGGATGTTGACTGTTTTGGGTTGTTTTGTAAGTTGTCTGTGGCCAAGATTTTGACCAAAATGTAGCTTACAAGGGCCTCACTGTCATTTGCACGCAGTTCCTCCCCTGGTGTGCACCCTGCCCCCCATTGCTCATGCATAACCAACTCAATATACCAGTTGAGAATAAAGAAGGAATCAAATATCCTCATGCTGGCTTCGAGATACAGGTTTCTCTTGGAAAATGGCATTCTTCAACAAACTGCTCAGTCTTTGCTACAACTAAGTGAGAATCGTCAGTAATCAAATGAATTAATTTTTGGAGGAACAACTTCACTTGTGACATAGAGCACTTATGAAAAGCAGTATGGCCTGATTTTAGACCAAACAGTCTTTCCTTGGCCACACACCATTAGTGCCACATGCCTGTGAACGTTAAAAAGCTAAAGTTCACGGCTGGCAATCCCTTTGGTTTTCTATTTCTTTTCTGCCTTATTTTTAATCTTAAGTCTGAAAGTCAGAGAAACACACTAGAATATTTAACTGCTTTTCTCTTTCTTCATTAAGTCTCTCTAAAATACTGATTCAGACTTTACTTTGTACCCACAAGTGACTTCTTCTATCTCTTAAACTCCTACGTGCTATTCTAAAATACCTAAACAACCAGCTGTGGAGAAAAGTTGAGCCAAAAGTCATTGAGTTAAGTCACATCCTTTAAGGTATTAGGAGCTTGACTTGGCCTGCAAGGACATTGACTTTGCCCCAAACTTGCTGTGTTACCTTGTGTATGTCTCTTTCTTCCTCAGTTGTCAGCTTGTGAAAGGATAAACTGTTTCATTCTGCGTGTGTAAGCTCTGTTGGACCCCGAATTTCTCAGAATTTCCTATTTGGTTTCCCAGGGTCCCTGGGTCTCTGAATCAGTCGTTGCTTAGCAAAGGTTTGCCCAGCTGCATGACTACTCCCTACCATGTGAGGGCGCTGTGTGGCAACAGTTCCCTTTGAATCTCTCTGGCATCACATACGACTACTCTTCCAGACACCAATGAGTAAGGTTAACCTATTAGTAGTTTTATCTCAGGACAGGGACTCAGCTCAGCTGTGGCCATGTTGTGGTAGTCCTTGGGGCCTAAAACCAGTAGGGGAACCCTAGGAATAGAAGAGACCTATTGGGCAGGATAATAGTGAGGGTGTGAGAAGGCTGATTGTATATGGAGCTGAGGGGGGCTGGCAGGCCTGAGTGGCTCCAAAAGAGAGCCAGATGCTGTTGGAAGCAGAGGGAGGCCTGTGCTAGTAAGCAGCGGTGCTTCATGTTGTGTCAAACTTGGATGTAAGAAACCTTAAAGGCAAGTGACCAGTTAAAAAGTCAGGTTGCCAAATAAGATGGAGGATAATCCACGCTCTTCACAAGGGTAACTAGGCCCCAAAGGCAGGAAGTCCTGGGCAACAGAGCCCATTGACGTGAGGAGGCTAAATGACTGGTGGCAGCTGGGGACTTCTAGGTAGTATGATATTGAGGAGGAGTCATGTCCCCCAGGTACTGTCCATCTGATGAGCTTTCAGTGGTAGATGCCAGAGGGATAGAAGCTGTAGTTGGTGTGAAACTGTTTTGAGGGTGAACAATTGCTTACTTAAGTAGAGTAGGTGCAACATTCTTGTTATTTGTGAGAAAGAAAATGGCATGGGTATTCCTCAAACCCCACTAATGTACTTTAGATGCCTGGGAGTGACGGGGGAGGAGATGTGGGTGCAGACTTAAAGAACCTTGAGCTTATCTTCAAAGTGTACCTTGGACTGGAAAGAAAGTGGATTAGTCCACAAGTTGTAAAGTTTTGCTGAGTAAGGTGGTGGTGGCTGGGGTAAATGTGATATCTGCGTTAAGTCTGAAATAGCCATTTCTTTGAAGATGTCTGCAAGGGTAGTGCCATAACAGCCAAGAGAAAATTCATACAAAATCCAGAGACGTTTAGAGCCTGGAACAGTGCAAGATCTTCAAGTTCCCACACCTTGTTCTAAGCCAAATTCAGGTGTCACAAAGAGTTTCTCAAAGGTTACCTATTATGCAACGTATAATCACCAGGGATCTCTATATTCCAGGTGTGTCAGAAGTAAGAGGTGAATACAAGCCTCTTGGAGCTATTAACTCTACTTGAAGCAGGATTCCAAGGAGACAACACCGAGGTAAATTGCCCTAATTCCATCCATAGATTTTGTCCTTGCTGTGGGTGGGCGCCCATTTACTGTCTAAGCCAGATTGTTTTCTCTAACTTTAGTAACAGCTGAAAGCCCTTCCTGAAGGCTGGCAAGGCTGGGAGTATCCCAGAGGTACAGTTTAATGAGGACCTGTGACCTTGAGATGTGAAGGATCAAGAGCAATTAAAGGATAGGCAACACTCTGATCTTGGTGATGTGGCAGAGGTTGAACTCTCCATTAGCCAAGCCATGGAAGAACCCCTTCTGCAAGCTAGTGTCAACCAACTCAGTCTGTCTGGCTTCCAAAAGAGTCTCCTTCTGCTATGGTCTAGCTCCTGGGAATCAGGCCAGTTGTGCAGGTATATAAAACATAGAAGCAACTCCCTTGTCTCTGTGTTTGAAAGATTTGTAGAGATGGAGCACTTAGAGTGTGAATATGGGAAGCAGGGTGCTGTGGGACACATACGTAGAGATAGGTCTTGTGACACAGCTGAGAAAATAATGGCTGGACCTTGTGGTAACGCTGATGAGGTTAATAGCTTCAAGAACCCTAAAGCCAAAGGCTCAGTAAAGTCAGTAAAGTAAAATAGAAATCTGTTTCACAGGGGTGGTCTTGTGAGATATTGCCCCACCTCTAGCGGGAGCTATCCATCAACAGGTGGCTTACGTTTTCTGCTGGCCTGTTGGACCAAGGCTTGGTCCACAAATCTGCTAATTCTCTTTAATAGACCATCATGTTGGACTGGAGACAGATTTTCTCAGCCACACTGTTCAGAAGGATGAAATGAACATGGGGATGGGAGATATAATGTAGGGTCCTGCTGGTCACTGTCTACTACTGGGCCAGAGTGCTTCCTAGCAGAGGAGACAAAATCTTTCTGAGCCTGGGGCACCACACTGTAGCAGCCCACCTGTAGGGCGTGCCCCTCTGTGGGTGGTAGTGTGAACATGGCTGGCTTCAGGGACTCATCTCCTGTTCAGTGGAGGTAAACAGGAAATGTGTATGGGGAGGTGAATGTAGCTGACCTCCAGCCATTCTCAAATCTACTTATTTAGAGTCTGAGCAGCCCATCGGGCTGAGTTGCTGCCTCCTTCACCTCCATGCACTTCTTCCTGGGCTAATAATTGGGCCAATGCCATTGCTCATGTATGTATGTGCATGGAGGATGTCTTCTAATGAAAAAGCCCATAGTCTCTCTATGGATTATCAAATTTCATGACTAGAGCTGTGGGTCAGCCCCATGTTCCCCCTCCTTGTTAAGCTGGGACCTGAAGAATGTTGCTGTTCTGTTCCCTATGAATTTTGAGTTCTGTGTTTCCATATTCAGTTATAACTGAACAGAACAGCTGAACAAGTAGGTGGGCTTGATGGGAAATAGTCCGGGATGGTAGCAATGTGAGCACTGCAGCATCAGAGCAGTTACTACTTGAGATTATGGGGCTGGCATTTCTGACCTGGTGGCTTCTCTGTAGTCCTAGTCTTTTCAGAGACAGCTGAGTTGCAAAGCTATATTGGCTTCATAGGGGCCCTAGAATATGAGGATTGGTTTAATCTGATCCAACTGACCAAGAAATGGTTCCTGTAATGGGAGAAGAAACTCTGGCTCCTAAAGCTGTAGCCTTTTCTAAACTCCAATTCACTTACCTACCAGAGGAAGCTTGTAGGGTTGGAGCTATCTTGGAGGGAGGTGGGAAGGATTTTGTACATCACACTCAGATCCTGAACCTAGGAAATGACCTGGTCAGTATAATTGGCTTGGGCATGTACCAGGCCTTGGGTTTCATAGAACATTGGTTGGCTACCTCTTGAATTGTGCGACTGATTGACACGTCTCCTGTGTCCATCTCCAGAACGAATCTGTTTGTTTTCAAACTGGGATCATCTGATTTTGTTCCCTATTTGGCCAGGTCTCCCAGAGGTCTGTTAGACTTATTGTTGGAGTCTCTCATATATGAAAGACCTCCTGGTGCATTGATCACGTTACCTATGTAATCATTTGCCTGACGAGGCCAGGGAAGATAGCCTCTGCTTTATAGACTTCCAGCCCTTTAAAATCATGTTCCATTATAAGATCCTTGGGAGCCTCAAGGGTACCCTTTAAACTTGAGGTTACTGTTGGCAGGATCTGCTGCTAGGACACAAAGCAGGCAAGGCTCGCATTAAGAAGGAGATGCTCATTTTTGTAGGGGAAGCACCAGCTAAATGCCTGCTTTTGTCTGATTCTGAGAAGAGGGGATATAGCAGGGAAAGGGGGCAAGTAAGAAAGTGAAGAGGAAGATGTCTCACGCTGAGTAAGGGAGGTAACTGAATATATTTAAGAAACAGAACAAGCAAATGTTCAAAACAGAAATCAAATAAACATACATATAAGCAACCTAAGCTACCAGAAAGAATAGCCAGGAGTGGCTATCACTGAGTCAGGTAACCAGCAGACATGGTTTTATCCCCAGGATCTAGAATGAGTACTGCTTCCCAAGAAATTTACACTCTACCACAGTGAGATGACTCATATATGTCAGAATGTTTAGAACCAAGTGCCATAAAGACAAAACAGACTCACTGTGGTTTGGGGTAACTACAGCAGAGGTGGCTGTTTCAGTTAAGCTTATGAGGGAGGCCTCTCTAGTGGAGACACCTGAATGAGGAAGAAGCAGCAGAATGAATATCTGGGGGAATGGAGTTTCTTTTTACCAGAACTATAAGTGCATAAGGACAGAAATGTGACCCATGTGGCTGAAGAGTTTTGAATGAGGAAGAAAGTGAAAGGAAATAAGGCAGACAGGGGCTGGATTATGTAGAGCCCAGTAGGCCATGGTAAGGAGTTGGGATTTTTTTTAAAGTGTATTGTGAAGCCATTGGGAGGTTGTAAGCAGGGATATGATATTTGACATATGTGGTAGAAAGGTCACCCTGACTTGCGCAGGGGTGAGAATGGAGCAGGACCAGTTAGGAGGCTTTGGCTGTAGTCTATCGGATTGTGATGGCTCAGGTGAAAGCAATGGAAGATAGTGAGAAGTAGATCTAATTTTGAAAACTTTGCAACTTGAACTTCCATGACTATTGGTGAATTGACTATTGGATGAAAGGTGAATCAAGGGTAACACAATTTTTTGGCCCAAACAACTGTGTGGATGGTGACGTTTGCTGAGATGACTAAGACTGGGCGTGTGTAGGGGCATTGCATGGGGACCCTGAAGAATTCTATTGTGAATGTCTTGAGTCTGATATTCCTAGAATGAAAAATGGCAGACTACAAACTCGTTGAGGTCAAGAATCTCAATTGATCTTTGTATCTCCAGTGTCTAGAACTTGACCCACAGCAGGTACTAAAATGGTTGAAATGGATAGAAATACTGTTTTTAAAAAACATCAAATTAGAACTAGGGAATTTAGCAGAGATCTCTTCATCCCCTCAGTAGGAAGCCCTCTTCTCTCCATCCTTTGTTTCCCGATTATCTAGGTTTTTTGTATATAAGCTTTCATTCTCTACTGGTTCTTCTTGTCTCTGAGACCATGGAATAGGGATATTGTTGATCAAATCATGGAGCCTTCTTTTCAGTGTATTGAATGTATCCTGTGTGTGGGAGTCCGGGTTCTGGAGCTTCCCTAAAGAACCTGCCTGAAACTCCCAGCTACCCTAGGCACAGAGCAAATGACTCCAGGGTTGTCATACTTTGCTCTATAAGGTTTCTTACTGGGTAGGAATATTCAGTTAGATAGCTTAGCTTTCAGGAGCTGTGGCTTATATTTCTATTATCTGACTTAGTTGGAAAAACTTATTTTCTTTACATCCATAAGATAGCAGTGAAGATTTGCAAACTAGCCATCAACTCTGCTAGCCGCAGTGATAATGCTAAAGAAAGCTGAGAGTTTTCAGCTGGAAATGTGAGTGTTGAAGACTCATAATTTTAACTGCTCTGCTCATGTCCACAAATGACCACTATGTATTGATTTGGGGATTACAAATAAATTTTAGCAAGTAGGAAAATTCACAGGTACAGAAATCTGTCAATAATGAGGATCGATTGTGTATCATACAATGAATATTACTCAGCCATAAAAGGGGTAAGCCTCAAAAACATTAAGGTAAGTGAAAGGAGTCAGTCACAAGAGGCCACATACTGTATTTTTCCCCAATTTTAAATATTGACAATTAATTCAGAAAAGAATTGAAATACGGTGCAAGTCAAGCAAAGAATGTTTCTAGCACTTTATATAAAATATCCAAAACAGGCAAATCCAGAGACAGAAGGTAGATTAGAGGCTGAGAAAGGGGAGGATGCAGAATGATTGTTCATGGGTATAGGATTTCTTTGGGGGATGATGAAAATATTCTGATATACAGTGGTGATGGTTGCACAATCTTGTGTATACACTAAGATCCATTAAACTGTGCACTTAAAAAAAAAAGAAAGCTGAGAGTTTTTTTCTGAAAAACCAAATGTCGCTCTGCAGACATTGCTATTTTGGGCTAGTATAAGAATCTGCTTTACAAGTTTGCTCGTAATAATTACAAACAAGCTATCTCTGAAATATCTATTTGCTTGCATCCTTAAGGGTTAAAGACTTTTCATATAGAAAAGCCAAAAGCTTCATCTTTCCTCTTGCTCCCAATTAAATTGGCAATATTGGCTATTCCAGCATGCAGTGTTAGACTGAGGTAGGAAAAAGCCAGAGGCTCATTGTCAGTAGCTGTGTTTCATTATAGCATTTAAAAACCTACCACAGTGATCCCTCCTGCCCTTTGGAAGGTGTGTTCCTCTCTGCAGCTGCAGCAGGGGCTCTGTGGTTTTTTCTGTGGACCACTTTGAGGTCTGAAATGTGTATAAAGGTTTAAAATAAAACAATGAGATTTCAAAGAAAAGAATTTAAAAGGTATCAATTTTAAAACAAACCTGCAATTTAAAAATATGTACCTTTAATGCATTAAATAACAAGATAATACATTTTAAGCACAAGCAAGTTAAAGTTTAAAGACATCAGTGTAAAGACTCCTTAGCTTGAATCAGAATATTAAATTGGGGTAATCTTTGGACAAGACAACATGCATGTCATATGAGACATCTAATCAGTTCTGATTTTGTTTAATAGATACAAGGGTTGAAAAATCTCAATTTCACAAATATATTGTTTCAAAAGGAATTAAAACTTTCCTAATTCACATTGCAAGGCAAAAACACTTGAACTCTCCAAGGTTTTTTGAGTTAAATTCCAATTGTATTAAAGCATTCACATTAAGATCAATAGGCTATTTTACAATTCAACAATATTGAAATAACCCAATTAAAAAATGGGCAAAGGATTTGAATAGACACCTCTCCCAAGAAGATATATAAATGGCTAATAAGCACATTAGTCCATTAGAGAAATGCAAATCGAAACAACAATGAAATACCACTTCATACCCACTAGGATAGCTAAAATAAAAAAAAAGGCAGACAATAATAAGTGTTAGCAAGGATGTAGAGAATTAGACCCTCATACCTTGCTGCTGGGAATGTAAAATGGTTCCACGGCTGTGGAAAAAAGTTTGTCAGTTCCTGAAAAAGGTTAAATATAGAATTACCACATGACTTAGCAGTTTCACTCCTAGGTATATATCCAACAGAATTTAAAATATATGTCCACACAAAAGCCTGTAGATAAGTTTTCATAACAGCATTATTCATAATAGCCAAAAAGTGGAAACAACCCAAGTGTTCATCAACTGATGAATGGATAAACTAAATTTGGCATATCTATACAATGGAATATTATCCAGCAATAAAAAGTATGAACCTTGAAAACATTATGCTAAGTTAAAGAAGCAGTCACAAAAGGCCACACACTGTATGATTCCATTTATATGAAATGTCTGGAATAAACAAAGCCATAAAAACAGAAAATAGATTAGTGGTAGCCAGGGACTAAGGAAAAGGGAATAAGGAATGACTGCTAATGAGTATGGGATTTCTTTTTGGGGTGACGAAATGTTCAGAAATTAGATAGTGGTGATGGTTGCATAATCTCGTGACTACAGTAAAAAGCCACTGAATTATGGGTTAATTTTTTCATGTGTGAATTATGTCTCAAAGCCATTATTTAAAAAAATCAAAAGGTTGTCTATGGCTAGATCAAAATCTGTGATACAGTTTTATATTTAGAAAAAGATTATGAAGCCATGGTTCACTTTTACCATCAAGAAAAGATCTTTTGAAAGAGTTCTGCAATGTTTCCAGATTTTCACAGCTATTTTTCATCAATGAAATGGGCAACATTTTGAATTACTTCATCTTGGTAAAGAACTTCTTCTAGCACTGCAGTTATGTGGCTTTCTGTGCCTTCCTAGAAAAATAGTTTTCATATGTGATTGGTTTTCTTGCCCTCAATTTTTTTTTTGAAGATGATTAGCCCTGAGCTAACATTTGCCGCCAATCCTCCTCTTTTTGCTGAGGAAGATTGGCCTTGAGCTAACATCCATGCCCATCTTCCTCTATTTTTCATATGTGGGACACCTGCCACAGCATGGCTTGATAAGTGGTGTGTAGGTCCACACCTGGAATCCAAGCCAGTGAACCCTGGGCTGCCAAAGTGGAATGTGCAAACTTAACTGCTGCACCACCAGGCTGGCCCCCTCAAATTTTTTTAAATGTGGGGTGTTTTCACAGAATAGTATATGAATACCCCTTGTAAAATAGCTGTATGGCTCTTGTGCATGTCTTTACTTCCTAACCATATACAAAAAGAATATAAGGAGAAAAACACGTTACCACATTCACACTGCTTGACTTGTATCATTGCACAATCTGTTAGTAGTAACTGTTAAAATGTATTATTTAAAGTTACTACAACTGTCAGACGTGTTTGAACTTGCCTGGTCCACCCCTGTAGTGCACGTATTGTGTGTTATAAAAGTCATGCTGCTTTATGAAGAGTTAAGTGTTCTCATCTGACTGTGCTAGTTTTGCAAAAACGTAACAAGAATGGCTCACCACCTTTCATGTGTAGATTGAAAAATAATTGTAGATAGGGAGTACTGGAAAACAACATGGCTGTCTTGGTCATCCATGAAACAACTTTCTACTTCATTCTTTAGTAGTTGAATGTCTGCCTGACCCAGAGATGGGCAACTGCCTTGTACTAATATCTGTATACACAAAGATAGTGATCACATGAGATCTGGTGGCTAGCCTAATTGCTACCATAATTCTGAGGTAGTGATAAACACAAAGCCAGCCCTGGTGGTCTAGTGGTTAATATTACACACTCTCATCACTGTGGAGTTGGAATTGATTCGAGGGCACTGCCAAGAAGATAAATTACAATTTGAGATCTGCAACAAGTTAATGTGAATCAAAAATAGCTGATTCTGCTAATGGTGCTGTGGTTTAACTATATTAGCTGAAGAATGTAATAATTTAAGTTAGAAGTTAGGAAAAATAAAAATGAATGATTTCCCAATCAAACCAAAAAATTCCATGGATATTATGATATTTTGGACCCCTAACTTAAGAACCCTACTGTAAAAGATAGCTTTATTATTTTGGCCTGCAGCACATGGGTTGGGGTGATCCCTACTGTGGCAGCATATTTCATAAGGCTAGTTAGTCAAATAAGTTATTCTGTCAGGCCTGGAATCTGATTTCAAGTTTTCAAAGGATCTTACGGGAAGTTGCAAAAATAGTACAGAGAGTCCTACGTACCCCTCGCTCACCTTCCCCTAGTGGTAACATCCTACATAAGTCTAATACAATGTCAAAACCAGGACACTGACATTGGTACAATTCTTTTTCACTTTTAAATTAAGATATTTGACTGTCTTGATCTGAGGAAATGAATTACTTAAGTTGATGAACATCCACTGTTTACCCCCAAGTGCATTTTGGTAATTCTCACTCTGGAGTACTTGGGATTTGATAGTATGGGTCAAGCCTCTATCATGTGAGGAGGAATAGTATCCAGTTTGGGATGCTATAGCGTTATACCACTTCTCAGGAACCAGCCTGTGTCCACTTGCTGTAGCCTTGGACTTGCCCAATCTTTTGGACAGAACTTCATCTTCTCTAAGTGGCTTTCAGCTTTTCCCTGCAAGTAGCTGTGCTCCAAATAGAGCTCCACGTGACCTTGAGAAAACCTGCCTCATGCTCCCAAGATGTAGTATGAAAACTTGCCATTTAAATTCCTAGCTTTTCTGACTTAAGTTCTGGTTCCTATGGCAGCCTAAGTTGCTATATTGTTGAGCATGAATAGCCCAGTGAGACTTCTTAATATCTAAGAATATACTAGGTAAGACCTGGTAGCCTATCAAGTCATTTGGTTTGATTAGGGCATACGTAGACCTCAACTGCCATTATGAATACCCTATGCTTCATGCAGCACCATCAAATATTTGTTTTGTATTGTCACAGGTCTTGGTAAATACTTCACATGCCAACACTTAAAAGTCAATATAATAAAGTCTGTCTCAGCTACTAGATATAATAACTCTTAAGAGGCAGGGGACTGTCTTAGTCATCTCTCTCCCTAGCACATGAAAGCTACTTTAGGTCCACGGAATGGGGAAATATATATTAACAGAAAACCAGTTTGGTATTTTGTGCATCTCTAATATATTCCTCCTCAACTGCTTAAAGTATCTTCTGTGGCTGTTTGAGCACATTTTCCAGATACTCCCTGGAACCCAGGCTGTGACCAAGTCTGTGTTGTTCCATCCCCTTAGTGTAGATATGACTTTTAACCAAACTGGAGAAATTCAAGTGTGGGCTTGAAAGATGTTGGAGGGGCGGCCACAGTCACAATATTTGAAAATAGTCATGTATTTGTGCTATGATTGTTAACTGGACCACCTGAACCCACCTACGAATAGTCCGTCAAATGACCCCTAGACGATGACATTAGCCTTTGTCTGTGGGGGATTGTCTACTGAGTCTTCCTAGTATAACTGAGTATACTGAGTATACCAAATATTCCTGCTTCCTCTCCCATAGCTCTCTTGGTGTCCAATTTGTGAACCAGCAGCCACCTTGCAAGGTTGCTTTTAGGTGTTCTGAGATTATGCTTTGAACCAGGGATTTCCATGTCTGTTTTTGTGACTTCTTTGAGATTACTGGAGGCCAAACCCCTCTTGCTGTTTTTGTTGCTGCCTTTGATATTATTGGTTGTGCTGGTGGAGAGGCGTAGACTGCCAACACTGGCTCCTTGTTTCACTTTTGTGAGATCATAGAATACTGTGGCAATGCTATGATTGGGATGCCATGTCTGGAACACCAGTGAATGTGACACTAGGTAAGCCAGCATTCTCATAATGAAGAATGATGAACCTATTAGCTTTGTTCCACAAGTAAACATCTTATATCATCGTTCTTTACATGAACTTTGTTCCTGTCAATACAACATGATAAAGGACATTACTGATAGGATGAACGTATCAGAACAGTAGTTATTCTTTTTCTTAATGCTTATAATTTTGAGTTAAGGACAATAAAAGTTACTACTCCTTTTTAGTGAAGTTTGGTATGAGTGCAAGAATTCAGTAACAAGGTCATGGCAAAAGCATTTTAACCTACTATATTTTTAAATTCAAATAGTTCTATGTCTCAAGGTAGTGATAGTCTAGCTCATAATAGGATGGTAACCTAGTTTGTCTACTGGTATTTTGAATGTATTGGATACACAATAATGCTATAGAAATAAGTAGTCACCAAAAACAAGGCTTACCATATACTCAAGTAAAATATGTCTAGGCTGTAGGTGACTCTAAAGTCTTAGAAGAATTAAAATACAAATTACGAGTTGGAAAGAAGACTCTATAGACCTGATGTGAAAAACTTGGTACCAGACTAAGGCTTTGAGTCCATGCACCTCTCTTTTCTGACTCTAATTTGTTCCTGAAAACATACTGGCAGCAAAATGCAGGATCTATTGCTTTAGGTGGTAAAAATGTGTCATCATTCCATTCCCAAACCCTAATCCATTCTCCCAAATTCCAGTAAAAAGCAAAACAAATTCCTCAGTACCTATAAGAATTCAAAGGGATTTTTGCATAATAACATATTAAATGGCTATTTCTAGTTACTTCACAATTAATGAGTTCATTAGCTGGGTATATTTGTTTTCAGGGTTCAACAAGTATGAATTTTTCCCCTCTACATAGCAACAAACATATAGGAGGAAGATGTGCAGGACCTGAGCATTATTTCCCAGATTTCTTGCCATACCCCTGCAGGCTGTATTCCCTTGGCCTCTGTGAAGGCTGGCTTCTGGCTGGGTTTGGCCAATGGGAGACATTGGTGAGAGATCAAAGATTGGTGGGTAGGGAGAAGGAAGAAGTTAGGATAGGCGCTTCTTTGGCAGTGGCTCCTTCTCTTCCTGAGACCTAATTCCTTCTGTAGTTCCAGCTTCTGCCAGTGGACCCTGGCCTCTAGCCTCTGGCCTCTGAGAATTCTCCTTCTTTCTCTTGACTCTGTAGGCTAAGGGTTTTCATTGATCCCTGGTTTTGCCCATCACTAGGTTGCTTCACCACTCTGTTTGCTTTTCACTTCCTCTCTCATTTGTGTGAACAACTATTGTTAAATTCCATCCATTGTAAATACTTGAAGTGGCTTCTTCTCTTTTCCTATTTAGACTCTAGCTGATGCACTGAGTTACTTGGTTGGTGCAGATGAGGAAGTGTGAGCCTGTGAAGGAATGAGTGAGATAGTGAATGCCTGTAGTTCAATTACGTCCAAATCAAAGGAATTAATGAACAGTTTCTTCTTTGCTTGGCACTCAGGCACTGCAACTAGATGGTTGTAAATCATCATTGAAACCACTAATAAAGCAACTGAAATTGGACAACTGGTTGTATTTCCTTTGCTTGCAATGACACTGCTCCTGACAATAGGATTGCATTTATAATTGCATTTTGGAATGTGTTGATTCTGCTTACATCATGATTACATGGACTATTAAGAATAAATCTTAAATGTTTGGCATCAAGTATCTATGCCTCTTCCTTTAATTAATGGAATCATGTTAAACATTTTCTTCGAATGCTTTTGCACTTATCAGATGATGTGGGTTGAACTCTGTTCCCCAGAAAGGTATGTTGAAATCCCAAACTCTGGTACCTGTGAATGTGAATTTATTTGGAAATAGGGTCTTTGAAGATGCAATCAAGTTAAGATGAGGTCATACTGGGTTAGAGTAGGCCTTCACCCCATATAACTGGTGCTCTTATAAGAAGAGGAAAACACACACACACAAGAATGTCATGTGGTGACAGAGGTGGAGATTAACATGATGAGTCTACAAGCCACAGAACACCAAGTATTTCAGGCAGCACTGGAAGTTAAGAGGAAAGCCATGGAATAGGTTCTTCCCTAGAGCCTTCAGAGAGAGAGTGTGGCCCTGCCAACACCTTGATTTCAGATTTCTGGCCTCCAGAACAGTGAGAGAACAGATTTGTTGTTTAAAGCCACCCTGTTTGTGGTACTTTGTTGTGGCAGCCATAGGAAACCAATACAGATGGCTTCATTTAATGTAGGAAAAATAATGACATAGTGGAGAACATGCTCAAACAGCATGGTCAAGAGTCCTAATCCTATCGGGAGGACAGTTGAGATACCATTGGAACACACTCCCTACCATGCAAACTTGCACCCAACTTAAATGTTTTCACTAACATGCATATTAAATATTAAAGATTTTCAATTTGAACAATAAATTCAAGGTAAAAACTTCTTAGTTATAATGAGTACTTAGATATTGAGTTTAGAGTGAGTTATGCTCATGATAGGGTAAAAGAAGAACAAACTCTTGTATCAGCTACAGTCCCGCAAGAGAAACAGGACCAGTAGGACTGACTATCTATCTAATATCAAGATATTTATTTCAAGGAATCAGCTCATGTGATTGTGGGGGCTGGCAAGTCTGCAATTTGTAGGTCAGGCCAGCAGGCTGGAGACCCTTGTAACACTACAGTCTGCAGGCGGAATTTCTTCCTCCTCAGGGAAACCTTAGTTTTGTTCTTATGGCCTTTCAACTGTTTGAATTGGCTCCACCCAGATGATCTAGGATCGTCTCCTTTACTTAAAGTCATCTGATTATAGTCATTAATTAGATCTATCAAATACCTTCACAGTAACACCTAGATTGAAGTTTAATTGAATAATTGTGTACCGTAGCCTAGCCAAGTTGATACATAAAACTAACCGTCACAGCTAATAAGCATTGTGCATGTTTGTAATATCCCCTCCCCTCCCCCACCAATCCTCAGACAACCACTAATCTTTCTGTCACTATATATTAGTTTGCCTTTTCAACAATTTTGTATTAGTAGAATTATATAGTATGTACTCTTGAGTGAGGGGATTTGGCTTCTTTCACTCAGCATAATTATTTTGAGATACACATTGTAATGTGTTGATCCATATGTTGTGTGTATCAATAGTTCATCCCTTTTTATTGCTGAGTAGTATTTCACTGTATGGATATGCCACAACTTATGTATTCACCCAATGATGGAGATTTGGATTGTTTCTAGTTTTTAGCTATTACAAATAAAGATGTTATGAACAGCTTTGCATTCATGTACATCTCCTTGTATGGACATATGCTTTCATCTCTTTAGGGTACATACCTAGGAGTAGAGTGACTGGATCATAGAGTATGTATATGTTTAACTTTTTAGGAAACTGCCAAACTGTGTTTTACTTTGGATAGTTTCTATTGCTGTATCTTCAAGTTTGCTAATTTTTTCTTCTGTAATATCTAATCTGTTGTTAATCCCATTCATTGTATATTTCATCTCAGACATTGTAGTTTTCATCTCTATATCTTTTGATTTAGGTCCTTTTAATACATTCCATGTCTATAATTTTTGAACATATGGCATTGAATTATAATAACTATTTTAATGTCCTTTTTACTACTTCTAACATTTATGTCATTCTGGGCCTATTGAGGTTCATTATTTTCCTCTTTTTGAATCATGTTTTCCTGAATTCCTGCATGCCAGGTAATAATTAATTGGATGCCTGACATTGTGAATTTTACTGCATTAGGTGCTGAATATTTTTGTATTGCTATAAATCTTCTTGATGTTTGTTCTAAGATGTAGTTATGTTACTTAGAAACAGTTTAATGTTTTCAGGTCTTGCCTTTATGATTTGTTAGAAAGTTCTGGAACACTGCTCAGTCTTGGGCTAATAATTCTCCACTACTGAGACAAGATCTTCCTGCGTATTCTTCCCAATGCCCCATAAATTGTTACTTTTTCCAGTCTGGCTGGTGGAATCAGGTCCTGTTTGAGCCCTGTTTCCTCTAATACTTTCAGATGGTACTGAATATTCAAGGATGACCCTCTTCAAGTCTCTGTAGTTTTCTGTCTATGAAGCTATCTCCTCTGTGATGCTCTGTCTACAAACCCCAGCTTCCATGGTCTCCCTGGACTCTCAGCTCTGTCTTCTCAACTTTGAGTCTGATGAGCTCCAACTCAGTTCCCCCTACCTGCACCATGGCCTGAAAACTCTCTCAAGGCAGTAAGATGGGGCACTTATAGGGCTTACCTTGGTACTAGTTTCTCAGGGATCACTGCCCTTCATTGCCTGATATCCAGTGTCTTAAAAACCATAGTTTCATGTATTTTGTTAGTGTTTGTGGGGTTTTTTTTTTGGAGACTGGAGAGTAAATACAGTCCTTGACTCCATTTTGGCCAGAAGTGGAATCTGGACCAAAGCTTTTGAATACTCAAAATAATCTTTCACATCATCAAGAGGGTCCTTGATGGTTCTTCATGGCATGGGCATCAATCATAGCCCGTTCTCATCCTGACCTTCCAGTTAATGAATACTGCTCTAGATATTCTCCCCCTTCCTTTCTCAATTAATCAGATTAATAAACAGCATATTTGGTTGAACTATATGAAAATGTAACCAACAGATGATAAGAGAGGTTATTTCCCCAGACGCCAAACTGATGGTGTCTTTTCCAACATCAATTCTCCGATTCTCCAGCATCAACTGGTGTCCAACAATTCAATTCAATTCTTAGACTAACTCCTCGAGTTAGAGTCAGACCCCACAGATTAAGGGTTCAGTCCAAGAGTGACCCCACTTCAGACATCAGCTACAAATGGAGTGCCCAAGCTACCCACATTTCTGCCTAGCTGACTACAAATTCAGAGGTTCCCACCACCCTGCTTAGGTTCAATAATTTGCCAGATCTACTCTCAAAACTCAGGAAAGTGCTTTACTTTCTATTACCAGTTTATAAAACTTAAGAACAGCTGAACAAAACTGATGCATAAGGCAAAATATGGGGAGAGGGGCATGGAGCTTCCATGTCCTCTCTGGTCATGCCACCCTCCAAGCACTTCAGTGTGTTCACCAAACTAAAAGCTCTTGGAACGTCATTGTTTAGGGGTTCTTATGGAGGTTTCATTATGTAGCTATGATTGATTAAATCATCGGTGTTGGTGATTGAACTCAACCTCCAGCCCCTCTACCTTCCCTCAAGATGAGGGGGTGGGGCTGAAAGTTCCAATCCTCTAGTCACGTGGCTGGTTCCCTTGGCAACCAATCCCCCATCCTGAAGCTGTCTAGGGCCCACCAATAGTCATCTCATTAGCATAAACTCAGGTATGGTGGAAAGGGGCTCATTATGAATAACAAAAGCCACTCCTGTCACTCATGAGGAGCTCTGTGCCAGAAACCAGAGGCAAAGGCCAAACATTTATTTCTCCTTGTACCACAGATGGAGAAAGGCATTTAAGACAGAATGTAAACTCACAGTTAAAAAGTAAACTGAGTAAGGGCAGAGATGCAGTACTTTGTTCCATGCTGTATCTCTAGCACTTAGAATGGTACTTGTTGAATGTTAGACTATGAATAAGTCAGACACAAGAGCTCAGATCACTATCTACTGATGTTGACATTTTACTGCTTTGAGTGAAATGTAGAAAACTAACCTCCGTTTTGTTCTTTACTTTCCCCCTTTATAATTGTTTTAAATATATTGAGAACCCCAACAGATAATATGATAACTTTTGTTTCAACCATCAAACATAACAAACTCAACAGGAGGAGGATAGTCATTTATATTTACCCATATTTTTACCCTTTCCATCATTCATTCTTCATGATTTTCTAGGTTTTATTCTTTTACCATTTTCTTACTTTGAAAAACTTTCTTTAGCCATTCTTTTAGAATGGGTATCTGGTGACAAATACTTTTAATTGAGAATATTATTTCACTTTCATTCTTAGAGAATATTTTCACTGTATATATAGAATTCTGTGTGAGTACATTTTTTTCTTTCTTTAGAAAAATGTTGTTCCCATGTCTTCTGGCCTCCGTTGTTTCCAAAGAGAAATCCTCAGTCATTCAAATCATTATTGTACTATTGGTAACGTGTTATTTCTCTCTAGCTGTTTTCAGCATTTTTTTTCTTTAGTATTCAGATCACTACCTCACCTCTACCAAGTGGAGGTAGAAGTCCATGCTCCCCACTCAGTCTCTGCTGATAGGAAGAGAAGGAGATTCACATTTTTTTCCACTGGTGTTTGAGTGTAGTAGGACAAGTATGTAACAATGTTTCTGTTTTATTAGTCTACCCATTATTTTCCTTTTGGCTGGAGACAGTAAGCTTTCCCTGAGGCCTTTTTGGCTTTTTCTGTTCCAAGATTGTGGACTTCCCCTGAGCCCAAACCAGTGTATATAGGAGACAAAAACAAAACCTAGGGAACTCCCCTCCATGTCGTCCCCCAAGTCTTGAGATCCCTAGATAGTCTGCCTTCTTCTCTTCATCATTCAGCATCTCTTAATGTTTGTTTATGTATTATTTCCAGGGTTTTTGTCTGTACTTAGTGTGAGGGATAAGGTTATTACATCTCTTCCACCTTTTCCAGAATTAGGAGTCTACTTTTATTTTTTAAAGATTGTCACCTGAGCTAACATCTGTTGCCAATCTTCTTTTTCTTTTCTTCTTCTTTTCACCAAATCCCCCCCTCCTCAGTAGATAGTTGTATATTCCAGTTGTGAGTTCCTCTGGTTGTGCTATGTGGGATGCTGCCTCAGCATGGCCTGTTGAGCAGTGCCATATCCACGCCCAGGATCCAAACTGGTGAAACCCCAGGCCTCTGAAGCAGAGCGCGTGAACTTAACCACTTGACCATGAGGCCGGCCCCTACCTTTTGTTTTAACCATGCTTTTGTCAACATCTTGATGCCTAATCTTTGTCAAAGTATATATATTTTAAAATGTTAAAAATATCACTTATATAAATGTAGCAAGTTCATGTCAAATATTTAACTCATTATTAAGGGAACCAGTAAGTTGATAAAGCTGGTTCAAAGGATAATTCAAGAGATTAAATATTTGGAGGCCCTGAAAGAATGCTGGAATAAGATTGCTGAGTTAGATACAGAACTGGTCAATGGCCTATAGGGCAACAAAACATCCTTGGGATTATTTTTCTACTGGAAAGTAAAATCACTTGCATCTCTATAGAACAAAAGTCTACATGTTAGCATGTAACTATGTGGTCTTGACCCAAAATAATAGTAAATGGAAGTGAACGGTACATTTTCCTAGATAATTAAATAATCTTGTAAATGGATCTCTTAGAAAATACTCCAATATGATATTGAAAAGGAAATGCCTCCATTCTTTTGTATTATTTCCAAGTTTTGCATAATTTTTCTCAACATCTTTAGACATGTCCTATTCCTTCTGGATGTATCCTCAGAAATGGAATTGCTAGAATGTATCTTCACTTTCACTTGGTTCTTATGCTCTTGGTGACAGTTCCCCTGTAAGCCCAGAAATGTCAGTAGAGGTAGGGGGAGTAGGATAAAAGCACAGCTGACAATCTATTCCTCTTCTTCAATGGGCAAGGTTTGCCATTAAATCATCTTTGTTTTAATTGTTAACAATGCTGAATTAAAGTAATGGCTGTGTTTTCAGTCTGTTGTTAATAAGACTTTTTGCTTAATTTGTGATTCTCAAGTCTAACAATAGGGTTTGACTTCATTTACTAAAGTAGAATATTCTAAAATATAGACCTTCTTCACATCTGCTTCTCTGCCTTGGGCAGCTAAACATTTTGCCTTCTGCCTATGTAGGCTTGGCCTTAGAAAATCCTCTCAGCCTTTATGCATCTCACTGACTGACAGAGTCCAAGCTGCAGTCTACCTACATCTCCAGTTGACCTGGACCTAGGCCTTTCACACCACACTTTCCTGTTCTGGGGCCTTTCCCCCTGGTTTTTCTTCCTTTCTGTCTTTTTCTTTCTCCTTATCCTAAGGACAACAATATGAAAAGCTTTGCTGGTGTGATAGTTTGCTTGACTAAACGCTTTTAAAACTTTCTCAGAAATTAAGGGCTACCTTTCCAAGTCCTTCTTTAAACTAAAGAAGTGATTCACAGTCAGAGATTCTGGTACAGTAACTGGGAAGATAAGGAATAGACAGGAGAACAGGTATGTGGGGGTCCCACAAACATGAGTGCCTGTATGCTTTAGAAGTGTAATGTGATTTCTGATGTTTCCAGTCCTATGTTCTTGTACGCTCAGCCTGGAAGTAAATTTATTCTAATAATTGAGTCATCTTCCTACTACATGATGAAAAATTCTGAATTTAAGGTAAGCGTAATTATCGCATGGATGAGAAACTTACTTATTACCTGTTCTGATTCATGTGGGATCAATGCTACTTCTGGAAGATCTGAGAAACTGCCTCTGGGTTCTTTAAAATGTTCAGACTTCAATAACAGAATTTATCCCTCTGATTTTGAACAGCAAATACAGTGCTGGGACAAATTGTCACTTTGAGTACTAACAATTTTAAACTTGTTTTTATTCCTACTCAGATGACTGGAGTAATGAAATTACTTGCTATACAGTGAACTTGCAAGTAGCTTGCTTAGATAACAGCAAAGCATTAGTTACAATATTGACAATGTGCCAGGAAAATCCATCTTTTTCTGGTTATGGAAGTGGTGTTATCTTTTAATAATAATGTATTATTATATGCAAGTTCTGACTTTTCATATCTAGTGTTGAATAGGAACATACTCTGTGGTAATTCATTACTCATTTACCATCATTTTAATAGAAGGCCTAATGTTTTGAGTTTCTCCTGTAGTTAAAAGATGTCTCATGAGCTCTTGCTAATCTTGGCTCTGGCATTACCTCTTTGGACAGAATTTCCTTGCTTAATATGTTGATTCAGGTCTTCAGAGAAGAGGAAACCAGGAAGGGATTAAATGTGCAAGAGATTTATTTGGGGAAGTGCATATGAGGCATAAGGGGAGAAGGAGCAGGGGTAGATGAGAAGAGCCTTCAGAGCACAATGCAAGTCTGATGCCTGCAGAAGAAGATAAATAAGCAGGATTGGACAGGCAAAGCCTCAGACTACAGTAAACTCTAAGAAAGATGTGTTTAAGCTAACGGGGAGTTTCTGAGCAAAAGGTGCCCCTCAGGAGTTTCTCCTTGAAATGCAAGAAATGGCCAAGCTCTAGTACTGCTACTGTGCTTAGTGGGGAACAGCCCAAGAAAAGCACGGCCTGACATGAATTCTCTGGAGGATCCAGCTGGAAACTTTCAGTCAACTCTATTACCCACCACAAGCTCTCTTAAAGGGAGATCTGAGCAGCATAACTCCATGGCCACCTCAGATAGCAATTCTTCTAAAAGCTGATAGTAACTTTAGAAGATGTACAAAGTTTGTTCCCTTCAAATCAGCTAGATGAGTGTCTACCTTTGAAATAATCAATAATTTTATTGACATTGACTCTTTCATGGAAGTGATTAGTAATTATGACAGTATAGCTTTTGCCATTAAGATCTCAGCATCTCTTACAATGAGAGAAATGAACTGTTCTTTTTTTTTATTGAGAATTAAAGCTCTGGACCATAAATAGAGATAGTGGAGCATAACTCTATCACTAACCAATAGGCACTTCATGAGGACTAGTGATGTTTTTGTCTTGGGAATTTTTATTCCACTGAGATAATAATAAGTTTCAACCCTTTAAAATCAGGTAATGTCTAAGCAAATTTGATACTATTAGGTAGAAAAGAATAACAGTGGGGTGTAGACTGTTTGCGTACATGAATTATGACTCTAAGTCCCAGTTCTGGTCAAAGAAAAGAGGCCTGTATTCAGTAAAGGACACCACGAGTTACCAGAATCAATATCTTAATTTTGAATATATTTTAACTTACGTATATTTTATCCTGGTCAGATAAGTGGGCACAGCAGAGCCAACAAGTGCACTAGTCATTTGTTGGACCCACGCATTAGGATTTGTCATCTGTCGACTCCTAAAAAGTACACCAGAAAAACCTGTGGATTGAACAAAGAGAAGTTTACTGGATATACTGCAGTAAAGGAGAGTACCATATTAACAGTCTTAGTGGTATTTCCAAATGGGAAACCAGGGTAGAGTATGTATATAATTTTAAAGCCTAGGCTGGATTTTTTTAAAAGCTTTATTAAGCTAGTATTTACATACCATATAAGTCACTCATTTAAAGTATACAATTCAATGGTTTTTGGTATATTGCATTATTTTTAAGTTGTAGTAATATATATAAAAAACAAAATTTTCAATTTTAACAATTTTTAGCTGTACAATTCAGTGACATTAATTACATTCACAATGTTATGCAACAGTCATTACTCTATTTCCAAAACATTTTCATCACCCCAAACAGAAACTCTTTAACTATTAAGCAGTGACTCCTCATTCTCCTCTTTTCCCAGTCCCTGGTAACCTCTAATCTACTTTCTGCCTCTATGAGTTTACCTATTCTAGATATTTCAAGTAAGTATAATTATACAATATTTGTCCTTTATATTTGGCTTATTTCACTTAGCATAATATGTTCAAGGTTCATCCATGTTGTAATACGCGTGAGAACTTCATTCGTTTTTATGGCAGAATAGTATTCCATTGTATGAATATGCCACTTTTGTTTACCCATTCATCTGTTGATGGACACTTGGGTTGTTTTCTCCTTTTGACTGTTGTGAACAATGCTGCAGTGAACATTGGTATATAAGTATCTGGTCAAGCCCCTGCTTTTAATTCCTTTGAGTATATACCTAGGAGTAGAATTGCTGGATAATTCAATGTTTGGGATTTTGAGGAGCCACCAAAATGTTTTCCACAGAAGCTGCACCATTTTACATTCCCACCAGCAATGTATGAGGGTTCCAGTTTTTCCACATCCTCACCAAAACTTATTTTCAATTTTTAAAAAAGTTATAGCAGTCCTAGTGGGATGTGAAGTGGTATCTCATATTCATTTAGATTTACATTTCATTAAGGACTAATAATGTTGAGTGTCTTCATTTGCTTATTGGCCATTTGTATGTCTTCTTTAGAGAAGTATCTGTTTAAGTCCTTTGCCCAGTTTTGAATTGGGTTGTTTATCTTTTTGTTGTTGAATTGTAGGAGTTCTTTATATATTCTAGCTATTAAATCCTTATCAGATATATGATTTCCAAATACTTTCTCTCATTCTTGAGGTTGTCATTTCACTTTCTTGATAAAGTCCTTGGCACAAAAGATTTTAATTTTGATGAGGTCCAATTTATCTATTATTTTTCTTTTTTAGCTTGTGCTTTTGGTGTCACATGCAAGAATCCATTGCCAAATCCAAGGTCATGAAGATTTACCCCTGTGTTTTTCTTTAAGAGTTTTATGGTTTTAGCACTTATATTTAGTTCTTGATCCATTTTAAGTTAACTTTTGTTTATACAGTAGTATCTGCAGCTTTGCTTTCTGTGGTTTCAGTTATCCACAGTCAACTGTAGTCCAAAAATATTAAACAGGAAATTCCAGAAATAAACAATTGATAAGTTTTAAGTTATGCATCATTCTGAGTAGCATGATGAAATCTCATGCTTGGGACCTGAATCACCCCTTTGTCTAGCATAGCCACGCTGTATGAGCTACCCACCTGTTAGTCACTTAGTAGCTGACTCAGTTATCAGATCCACTGTCATGGTATCACAATGCTTGTGTTCAAGTAAACTCTTATTTCACTCAATAATGGCCCCAAAGCACCATTAATCTCCTACTGTGCCTAATTTATAAATTAAACTTTATCATATGGGTATGTATGTATAGTATAAAACATAGAATATATAGAATTTGGTACTCTCCACGGTTTCAGGCATCCACTGGGGGTCTTGGAAGGTCTCCCTCGTGGATAAGGGGGGACTACTGTAATGTGATGTAGGTGTCCAACTTCATTCTTTTGCACGTTGCAACTGGAGGAATCCAGTTGCCCCCACACCATCTATTGAAAAGACTATTCTTTCCCCATTGATGGACTTGGCAACTTTGTCAAAACACCATTTGGCCTTAGATATCTGAGTTTATTTCTGAGCGCTCAATTGTATTCCATTGGTCTATATGTCTATTCTTATGCTAGTAACACACTGTTTTGATTACTGCAGCTTTGTAGTATGTTTTGAAATCAGGAAGTTTGAATCTTCCAACTTTGTTCTTTTTCAAGAACGTTTTGTCTATTCAGGGCTGCTTGCTATTCTATATGAATTTGAGGATTGATATTTCCATTTCTGCAAAAAAGTCTGATAGAATTTTGATAGGGATTCTGTTGAATCTGTAGATCACTTGGGATAGTATTGACATCTTGAAAATATGAAGTGTCCCATTCATCAGCATGGGATGCCTTTCCATTTATTTGTCTTCTTTAATTTCTTTCAGCAATGTTTTGTAATTTTCAGTGTACAAGTCTTTCACCTCTTTGGTTAAATTTATTCCAAGGTATTTTATTCTTTTATATGCTATTATAAATTGAATTGTTTTCTTAATTTTCTTTTCCGATTGTTCATTGCTGGTATATAGAAACACAATTGACTTGTGTGTTGGTCTCCTACCCTGCAACTTTGCAGAATTCATTTATTAGCTCTAGTAGCTTTCTTGTGGATTCATTGTGATTTTCTAAATATATGGGATCATGTCATCTGTAAATAAATATAGGTTATTTTTTCCTTTCCAATTTGGATGCTTTCAATTTTTTTTCTAGTCTAATTTCTCTGGCTGGAACTTCCAGGAAAATATTGAATAGCAGTGAGGAAAGCAGGCATCCTTGTCTCATTCTGATCTCAGAAGGACAGCTTTCAGTGTTTCACCCTTGAATTAGCTGTGAGGTTTTCATAAATTCCCTGTATCATGTTGAGGAAGTTTCCTTCTTTTCCTAGTTTTCTGAGAGTTTCTATAATTAAAGGGTGTTAAATTTTGTCAAATGCCTTTTCTGCGTCAATTGAGATGATCATGTGGTTTTTTCCCCTTCATTCTGTTAATGTTATGCATTACATTTGCCTATTTTCTTATGTTGGACTACCCGTGCATTCCTGGGATAAATCCCACTGTGTCGTAGTGTATAATCTTTTCAACATGCTGTTGGATTAGGATTTTTTTTAGGAGTTTTTGCATCTATATTCATAAGGAATATTGGTCTATAGTTTTCTTGTGTTGTCTTTATCTGACTTTAGTATCAAGTTAATGCTGATCTCATAGAAAGAGTTAGGAAGTGTTCCTCCCCCCTCTATGTTTTAGCAGGGTTTGAGAAAGATTGGTGTTAACCTTCTTTGTATGTTTGGTAGAATTTCCCAGTGAAGTCATCTGGTCTTGAACTAAAGAAAAAAGCTGTATTAATGATTCGATTTTTTTACTTGTTATAGGTCTGTTGATATTTTCTATTTCTTCTTGAGTCAGTTTAGGTAATTTATGCTTTTCTAGGAATTTGTCAGCATACAATTCCATATAGATTATCTAATTTGTTGACATATAATTGTTCATAATGTTCTTTTATAATCCCTTTTATTTCTGTATGGTCAGTAGTAATGTCCTCACTTTCATTTCAGATTTTACTTACTTGCATCTTTTCTCTTTTATTCTTTGTCAGTCTAGCTAAAGATTTGTCGATTTTGTTGATCTTTTCATAGAACCACTTTTTCATTTCATTGATTCTCTCTATTGTCTTCCGAATCTATATTTTATTTCCACAGTAATCTTTCTTTTTTTCTTCCTTCTGTTAACTTTCAGTGCAGTTTACTCATTTTCTAGTTATTCAAGCTGTAAATTTAGGTTATTGATTTGAAATCTTTTTTTGTAGAATGTGTACTTCATTTATTTTTTAGGGTTTTTTTGAATTAAGGTGTAATTGACATATAACATTATTTTAGTTTCAGGTGTATGACATATGATTTGATATTTGTGTATATTGCGACATGATCACCACAATAAGTCTAGTTAACATCCATCACCATACATAGATACAAAATTTGTTTTTCTTGTGATGAGAACTTTTAAGATTTACTCTCTTTCAAATATGCAATATGGTATTATTAGCTATAGTGTCCTTCTTTGTCTCTTGTGACAGCTTTTGATTTAAAGTCTCTTTTGTAATATTAGTATAGCCACCCTAGGCCTTTTTCGGTTACTATTTGCATGCCATATCATTTTCCATCCTTTTACCTTTAGTCTATTTGTGTCTTTGGATCTAGAATGAGTCTCTCATTGACAGCATATAGTTGGATCATGTTTTTAAATCCATTCTGCCAATCTCTGCCTTTAGGTTGGAGAGTTTAATCCATGTACACTTAGAATAATTCCCGATAAAGAAGGACTTACTTATGCCCTTTTGCCATTTGTTTTCTGTATGTCTTATACCTTTTTTTGTCTCTCATTTTCTCTATTACTGCCTTCTTTTAGGTTTAGTTGATTTTTTTATAGTGAACCGTTTTGATTCTCTTCTCATTTCCTTCTGTATATATTTTTTAGATATTTTCTTTGTGGTTACCATGGGAATGACATTTAATATCCTAGATTTATAAAAATCTAGTTCAAATGATAGCCACTTAACTTCAATAGCTTGCAACAACACCGCTCCTTTACAGCTTCATCCCCCCCTTATATTGTTGTTGCCACAGATCACATCTTTATACATTGTGTTCCCCAAAACATAAATTTATAATTATTTTCTATGCATCTGTCTTTTAAATGCTATAGGAAAAAAAAGTGGAGTTATAAACCCAAAATACAATAATACTGGCTTTTATATTTGCCTGTGTATTTACCTTTACCAGAGGTCTTTATTTATTCATATGGCTTTGAATTACTGTCTAGTGTCCTTTCATTTCAACCTGAAGTACTCTCTTTAGCATTTTTTAGTGCTTTTTTTTGGCTGAGGAAGATTTTCTCTAAGCTAACACCTGTTGCTAATCTTCCTCTTCTTTTGCTCGAAGAAGACTAGCCATGAGCTGACATCTGTGTCAATCTTCCTCCACTTATGTGTTGGTTGCCACCACAGCATAGCTGACAAGTGGTGTAGGTCCATGCCTGGGATCCAGGCCCACAAACCCAGGCCACCAAAGTGGAGGGTGCCAAACTTAACCACTATGCCATGAGGCTGGCCCCTCTCTTTAGCAGTTTTTTGTAGGGAAGGTCTGAGATAACAAAGTCTTTTGGTTTTTGTTTATCTGGGACTGTTAATTTCTCCTTCATTTTTGAAAGGCAGTTTTATCTACTATAGAATTCTTGGTTGACAGATTTGCCCCCCAGCACTTTAAATATGTCATCCCACTGTCTTCTGGTCTCCATGGGTTTCTGATGAGAAATTGGCTGTTACTTCAGCTTCCTGAAGGAGATCATCAAGAATTTCTACTCTTGAGGTATTTTGGTCTGAAGATGTAGGTGTAAAGTTACCATTTTTCCATCCTTTTGGAAATCACCTAGACATAGCCAGAAAACTGAGAAAAATATGTTCTATCTTAGTGGATTCCTGCTTTCACTAAAAATCCAAACCGCAAAATAGGTGGAATGAGTACCCAAAGTGATAATAAAATTTGAAAACATATGGAAAGAAATGGAGAGAGAATTCTTATGGCTGCAGTTCTCAAGAAAGGCTGGCAAAATTTACTTCTTAAGGTGAGAAACACACCTGAGATACAAAACCTAAATTTCTTCATTGCAATAGTAGGAATGGGGAAGCACAGCCTGGCTGCAAAAGATTCCCTGGTTCTTAGGTGGAAAGTTGGTGAACCTGAACAAGAATGCACACAGGCAAGCCATATTTTGTCCCTGTGGTTGTTGGGAGAAGAGGTAGCCATACAGGTATTTACTGTGCAAATCTATATCCAGTGGATGAAATTTTCCTTGCCTGGAAGGGCCTAACTCATCCACCACAAATCTCCTGCAAATGATTTTGACTGATGGAAGAGAGCTTTCCTGGACTAAACATGGGTAATCAAAAAGGAAATAGCAGGCCAACTGTGGTGGTCTGGTGGTTAAGTTTGGCATGTTCCACTTTGGAAGCCTGGGTTTGGTTCCCAGGCGTGGACCTACACCACTCCTCTGTCAGTGGCCATGCTGTGGTGGTGGCTCATATACAAAAAAAAAAGAGGAAGATTGGTAGTAAATGTTAGCTCAGGGCAAATCTTCCTGAGCAAAAAAAAAAGAGGAAATTGTACGTGACCTATTTAGAGATGAAAAAAGAAATAAAGGAATGGGAATAACTAATGGCAGAGTAATCCTCACAAGAAAAAATATTGCCACAGAGAAAATAAAAACTTTGAAATATTTTACCCTAAATGGGAAAACTTACTAAAGCAATTGTTTTTATAGAAGAATAACACAAAACAGGTGTGGAAGAGCTCGTGGAAAATATCTTGACACAGGAAAGATATTTTCTGAGCTCTGTCAGCTCACATTTTAAGTGGAAGAATAAAACCATGGAGATTAAGAGGGAATTTGGAAGAAGGGAGGTGTTACTAAAATCACAGCAAGCAGTAAGAATGAAATGAAAAAGTCTAGTATGCTTATGTTTGTGTTGGAGCTCCCTTGACTATCTTTGTTTCATTCATCTTTTTATCCACTTTAAATTCTTTTTATTCTTTTATTTTTTCTGGGCCATCACTTCAGTACTTTAAAGGTTTCCAAGCAAATATTACTCTCTAGTTTTGTGTTCTGTTTCTCTTTCTCTTATGAATGACAGTCTTTTGCCTAGCTGCCCAAAAATTCATTTTGTTTTTGGGCACAAAATGGTCATCACTAAAATCTAGTAATTTACTAGGATCATCTTTCTCCTCCTAGGCCTTGGTGTGGTCTTCTAATTTAAAAGCTTCCTAGAAACAAAACTGCCTTCATTCTTCAGCATTCATTACCTCTTAAAGAGTGGTTGCTGCTTATAAAATTGTGTGGTCACTCTTTATTCCCTTGAGTACTTTGCTTGCCCTTATTTGAACAAAAGTTTGGAGAAATGCTTACAAATATTTTTGAAAGAACATTCTAGATCTCATGGAATGAGCCCTTTTCTTAGAAAAACATGAAATTCAATCAGATAAAATTACTGAAAAAAAAAACTATGGTAAAAACTCATGAAAATACACAAATATATGACTGACGAAAATACATGTGGGCATTCACATTTTGTTTTATAACTAATAAAAATGGAATGAAAAGGGAAGAGGTGGTGGGAATGTCTACATTGTATAATTTCTACATTGGTAGAGTTTATAACTGTGCTGAGTTCCTTATCTTTTTTATCTGGGAGGTTACAGTATTTGATATGCTATTGCTTATGTATATTTAATTTTATACTGTTAAAACTAAAAAGGACAAGATAATCAATAAAAATCTGATTGTTGGAGGAAAAGGAGGGGAGGAAGAAGGAACAGAAAATATACTAATTTGAGAGCCATTTGTATTTTAAAATACAAATTTAAATTAAAACCGTTAATGTTACTTGGTAAGTGTTCACAAAACCTAAAAGGAAAAAAATAGATTTACGCTTAAACCTCTTGGATTGGAAGTGTTTGCCTCTGAGGATTAATAATTTTTATGGAATTCCTACCTCTCATTTTAGTTTGGCTCTTTAAAGAAGCAGGGATAAAGAAGATGGGAGAAGAGACAACTGTGGAAAAATATCAACACATCTTTGGAAACTAGGAAACAAATGTTACCAGCTCCTTTACCTCCTTTCTAATAGTAAGTGCTGGCAGAGGGAATGCCATGAAAAGTATTCTGATTCAAGTGCTGACAAGGAAATTCGCAGTGTAAAATACTGTACCTCAGAAGGTGAGCTGAGGAGTGATGCTGAAAATAAGCTGTTTAAAAAATCTGTACAATGAACTGTTAAGCCCCCAGCGTGCCTTCCCTCTCTTGTGAGTACAGACCACCTCTCCCAGAATTGCACTGGAAACTAGAGGCTTATTCTAAGGACACATTGTACCAGAGAAGCTCTTAATTCCAGGACATCAGGCACAGCAGGACTTGAGGGAGGCTGCCATATTGAAAAGATTGATGAAAGTCTTCCTAACGGAATGGGGAGACTCACAACCTTTTCTCATGCTCACTCCTGATGATACTGGCTATTGAACTTTGCCCTTCCATCCCACACTGGAGATTGAGACTATTCAATTTCTCCAAAGACAAGATTTCTAGAGACACCCTATTGACATGACAGTTGGTGGGACTCCAACAAGCTTGCAGGACCTTACCCGACCAATGTCCAGTGGAACTGTAGAAAGAAAACAGAAGACTCCAGGGGAGATGACTCCAAAAAGACAAAAGATTAGATTTTGACTATACAGAAAAGAGTATTCATAGGAGGTTTACAGTTCAATTGTAGAACCTAAAGAACTAGTGATAGGGAAATGGGAAACTAAGAAAATGAAAAACAAGGCAAAAAAGACATTTGTGGGTGAGTTTCCCCAGCTGGCAAGTCCCACGTCTGAGGCAGCTAGAGTTTTCAGGGCTTCTGTGGGGTGGTTTCCACCCCAACCCCATAGGTGACTCCCATGTTGGAGCCTTTGGACAACACTGCCCCCTGCTGGAAAACTGGATGTTCTGAGCAATACAGCCACTGCCTCCATCCTTACCACCTCTACCAGATTAGAGCGTTTCTCAGGTGCCTAATGCCCAGCCTTTCCCTGGGGCACTGTCCCTTTCAGCACTTAGTGTTCTTGTTTCACAGCCTTCCTGGGATTTTTAATTTTCATCTGGAGTGTTATAACACTTCCACTGCTGAGGGAAAATTTCAAGAGACTGTCTCCAGTACTATGATATTGAAAACCCATATTTTTTTTTGAAAATAAGATATAAATTTCAATGATTTTAATCTCTTGCCCGGTAGAAAACAGATGGAAAAAAAGAAATAAATGAGTATTTTACTATTTTGTGATACCTGTGATCATGGTTTCAGAAGTCAAGACAAGTATGACAAATAGATATCTGAATATGTAAAATATCCTGAGGTTGATTGTCCTTTCAGTGTTTGTGAAAAGATTGTCCTGTTCCATTGGAAAATTATGCATGCTTCTGCTTGAAGAAGATCAGGTTAGAACATTGCAAAATGAAGGGAAGAAAGAAGAGAAAACCACACATAACTCAAGTCAATCTTGAAAGGCAGAAAAAGGAGAAGAAAGGAGCAGTATTGGTGCCACAGGAGGGCATGAAGAGGGAGATGTCTAGACAATTGCAAATGGCAAAGATGAAAAGTTGTGGAAAAACGATTGCAAATGGAAAAATGATTGTGTGGGAAGTAAAGCAAAGGGTGGGTCAGGCAATTGCTAGCGTGCTTCAAAAATTGAAGGTCAGCTTGAGGTAACTGCTCAAAAAGATGTGCTAAATGGCTTCAGATCCCCTCAGTGTTTTGGTACTCAGATTCTGATTCTGTTAACAAGGAAAATCCAGAAAGTACTGATGCTTCTAAGGAAGTGACACCAACCCTATGCTCAGTAATGAGCAGTTATGGCAGACTTTCAGATTTGGAGAGCCAGAGAAACTGGTGTCTCCACTTAGGTGCTTTGGACTATTGTTAAGAACGTCCACATCAGTCTTGATGGGACACCGAATGTAAGCAATCTCTTAGAAGGCTAAGAAGAAATGTTGAAAATGATGAATGCTGAGCAAAAAAAAAAAAAAAAGGCCTTGCTGCCCTTTCATTGCTGCCCTTCCTTCTCTTGCTTCTTGTTGACAGAGAGCACACCATCAATATCTCCTGACAATGTGTGTAGTTTTGGACATTCAGCATAAGAAAAATGTTACTTTGCAGTCTATGTGATAACATCATCAAAGATTACTTTTTAGGGCTTCATTCTGTGAAAAACTGAGAATGTATAGAAGTCTTGTTTCAAAACATAAAGCTGAAGTGTATAATGGTGGTGTCTTTTAGTTTAAAAAGGTTTTCTTCCACTTGTTGTTATGTACTGTCTAGTTGGCTTTGACTCCTGGCGACCCTGTGAATGAGTGCTGTCCACAGTGTCCTCTCCTCAACAGCCCTGCTCAGCTCCTTAGACTCGTGCCTATGGCTTCCTTTATGGAGTCAGTCCATCTCATACTTGGTCTTCCTCTTTTCCTGCGGCCTTCTACTTTTCCCAGCATTATTGTCTTTTCCAAAGAATCCTGCCTTCTCATGATGTGCCCAAAGTAGGACAGCCTCAGTTTTATCACTTTTGTCTCCAGCGATAGTCCAGGCTTAACTTGCTCAAGGACCCACTTGTTCGTCCTTCTGGCAGTCCAGGGTATCCACAGAGCTCTCCTCCAACACCATATTTCAAATGAATCCATTTTTTGCCTGTCAGCCTTCTCAGTGTCCAGCTTTTGCACCCGTACATAGTAATTGGGAATACGAGGGTGCAGATAATCTTGGCCTTGGTCTCTAATGACACTTCCTCACGCTTGATGATCTTTCCTAATTCTTTCATTGCTGTCCTACTGAGGCTTAGTCTTCTCTTGATTTCTTGCCTGCAGTCTCCATTTAAACTGATGACTGAACCAAGGTAAACAAAATTTCAATGTCTTCATTGTGTACCTTACAGTTGTGTAGTTCTTCCGTAGTCATGATTTTGTCTTCCGGATGTTCAAATGCAATCCTGCTCTGGCACTTTCTTCTTTCACTTTTGTCAGAAGTTGTTTCAAGTCATTTGCTGCTTTCTGCCAGTAAGATGGTGTCATCTGCATATCTTAGATTGTTGATATTTCTTTCACTAAGGACTCATAACTAAATTGTAAGTCTTATAAGACATGTTGGATTTCCAAACTATTTCCTTTGAACCTATGCAAATATTCAACTGCAAAAAAGGAAAAATAAGGCAGATGAATTCCAGGAATGGGGTAGAAGAGTGCCAAAAATAAATAATAATCATATTTATCACTTAGCTTTGCATTGAATCATAGTAATGATAGTAAGGAAAATAGTAAATACTGGTTTAACTATTAATTGATATGATATTAGAGGGGCTGGAGACTGGTATTACATAAGAGTGTTAAATCCTCATCTTCCATAATAACTTAACTTATAAAACATTAAACTTTAGAAATATGAGGAAAAATCTGTTTATTTTCATTGTAAGTCTTGTAGCCTATGTTAAGCTTTGATCATGTAACACGACATGAAACAGAATTTTAGAATTCAAATAGTACTGCATGACACTATTGTATGTCATCTCAATTTTTTAAAAAATGCACCTAAGAAAAGTACCAGAGGGAATCTGACACGAATACCTTTGAGTTGAGGGACTGTGGGTGATTTTAATTTTCTTTTAGTGCTTATTTTTTTGTGTGTTTTCCAAGTTTATCAAACATTTACTCCTATGTTTCCAAACAAAACCAATTAGTTTTCCTTCTTCCAGGGTGGGGCAGGGCCGGGTGCAGCATTCTCTCCAGTCCAGAGCCTGCTTATTCCTTTTCATATAGGATTAACCTGGACTCAGTTTCCCTGTTTTCCTGAGTTTGGTCTATGTTCGCTTTTTCCTAGGGGTCTTTATGTTACCTCAAAAGCTTTAATTGGCTGCTGAATGGGTTTTGAATGGACAGAAATGAGATTCTTCTCTCACTTAGGTGTGATTCCTAAAGGCAAGATGTGATGGGTATTGGCTTTCTTCAGTGAGTTTTATCTTTTTTCCTTCAATTTGATGTTTTTTGTTAGATTTTTTCCTATGTTTGGTCTAAGAAGCATCTATCTTCCCTGGGCTCATGTTGTTTAACTATTTATGGATTAATTACACCATCCCACAGAGATTGGACCTAAACTCTAGACCTCTAACAATCATTTTCAGAGGAGACATAAGCCCATTTGTCTACTGGACAGCCCCAGTAGCTTCCTACCTTAGGTAGCCTAGCAAGGAGCTGGCTCAGTAGAAAATGCTGCAAAATCCCTAGCTGATTCTGGCAAGGTGTGCAAACTCCCCTGTGTGCCTGATATTTGAAAGTGGGCTGTTCCTCTTGCCAGAAAGGTCTTTACCTGACTATGTGAGCTCAAAGACTTTTCAATTGCCTCTTACAAGACTGGTTGGGTACTCCTTGTCTCTTGCCAAATTCCTCATAAAAATGTGGAATGTCAGAGAAGGGGTCCCTCTCCTGGGGCACATACTATGATGCATTCAATCAGATCCAGCCCAAAAAAACACATTTGTTTGAGGTAGGTTTAGACACAGTCTCCCAAACTCTTATCATCCCAAAGGCAGCAAGCAGGGCTACATCCTGGAAGCGCAACTTCATCCAAAATGGAAGCTGGATCTGGTATTAACGGGACCAGGCCTTCAACTGATTGGATGAGGCCCATCCACATTAGGGAAAGCAATTTGCTTTACTCAAAGTTTCCAATTTAAATATTAATTTTACTTGAAAATACCTTCACAGAAACATCCAGAATAATGTTTGACCAAATATCTGGGCAGTGTGACCCAGTCAAGTTGACACATAAAATTAACCATCGCAATATCTCTTTGCTTACTGCTTTCCATGTGCTTCTCGAGTGGTGATTCCTCTAAACTATCCCCAGTTGACTCTCAGAACTATATCTCAAGTCTCACTCCAGTTCTCTATGGCAAACTCATCCTTTCCACTGATACTTCAAATTCACCATGGCCTAGACATCCAACTTTATTTCCCTTTGCCTGCCCTCCCCACCCCCAAGCCTCTTCTTGTATCCAGGATCACAGTTAATGGTATCCCCATCCAACTAGTCATGCAAGCCAGTAATCTGAGAGAACCTTCAATTCTTTTCTCACCTCCTCTGCTTACTCCCAACCAACAAAGGAAAATGTTCCTTTTACATCAGCCCTTGCATAGGGGATATCAAAACTGAATGTTGTGTCACCACAACTTGCTATAAGCAGCTGAAGCTGACAAAAGACTATGCTTTTTGAGTGACCATGGTAAGCCAGAAACTCATTGAAACTAACTGATGATGCTTTCCTGATCGTGAATGCTAGGACTTGAGTGAACCAACCTTGTCAGACCCATGGATTCATTCTGTTTTATCCAAAGTGCTCGTTTTTAATCCTCAATTAGCGTAACCACTATGAAATTCCCTGTCTGGCACTTAAATATCCCCATATTATTTTGCTCAGTGAACAGATCAGTTCATTTTTTCACTGGCATGTATTCTTTTGCATGGGAAGTTAATAGACTCAACTTCATAATTTCTTAGCCTCTGATGGTTTTCATTTTATTCGTTGACACCCCTAATATTTTAATATCCAGTTCTATTGATTTTTTTTACCTCTTAGTATTTATCAAACACATCCCAAATATCATTAACCTGGTTCAAATTCTCATCTCTTGCCTGGATTGTGATAAATTCTCCCTAATTGGTTTCCATATTGCCAAGTTTCTGCCCTAACCACTCTCCCAACTTCCTATGTTGGGTGGAAACTATATTCAAAACTCTAAAACACTAAACTAATGAATGCCCTTCAAGAACTGCCTTTTTCTCTCAGACATACTCTCTGACATTGGGCACCAGTCTCAAGACACTGGGTGCCAGATCAAGAGAGCCTCATGTGTCATATTAACTACCATTCAGCTTCGACTGAACTGCCATCTCTTGCCTTACAACTTATTTCTGGTGGTACTGAATTATTCATGGTCTCCATGAAAACGTGAACAGCCTCCTACTATTCCTCATTCTTCTTTACCTGAGCTCAGTCTTAGTGGATGGCTATGATTTAGCCAGGTGTTTTATCAGGCAGGGTCTCAATAGGAAACAGATGGCACACAAATTAGTATCATTTAGGGAGAGTTTATTTACAAAGTGTTTAATTAAAATATAGGCAGAGTGAAGAGGACTTCAAGAGATAGTGCAGGAAGACAAGACTAAAAGCTACTGTTATTACCGCTAGATCAACAGAGATGAGGGGAAGGAGCCATTACTGAAAAATAAAATGAGAGAGGTTCCTGTAGGGCAGGCCCTGTGAGAGGGACAGCAACATTCCGCAAAAGGGTGAGACCAAGGCAACTTCTCAGGGTGAGAGTCATGGGAATAAAGCCTGATGGCATTCACCTTTACCCTTCTAATCTCCCCACTGCATTCATTGACTCCCGTGTCCTCTGGCTTCCAGTCTACACAGATCAGCTTCTTGGGACAGAGAGCCATAAGGAAAAAGATAGAAAGTGAATCTGGAGGGCAAAGGAAACACTCAGCATAGGTGTCATTCCAAACACCTTGGGCATTGGTCTGCTTCTCGAGTTTCCTCATGTAAGCACATCTGGTTTACATCCCCCACTGGACTGAATGTCTCAGGGGGAGAGATTGCTTTACCTAGCTTTGGATCCACCAAGCCTAGAAGCTAGGAGTTTTCAATGAGTTTAACTGACTAGGTTCACCTTTATCTTTTCCTATTCATCTCCTCACTTTGGAAGAGTCCTTTCTTAAATGATTGAATCTTGATGACCTTGTTCTTATTATGTCTCTCTTGTCCCAAGGCATGGTGTTACTATACAGTGATGGAACACTAAGCTCGGTCCTGAATTGAGGTGGGGACCTAGCAATCAAAGCCAACTTATGACTCATCTTTTCTCTATGGCATCTGGCAGAAGGACTTTACCGCTAGATGGACTTTTGCTGCCATCTTCTGGTATCCTGTCATCACAACCAAGACTCATCAGGAAATTGTAGTCACGCCTCTGCTGCTGAGAGTGAGGTCCAGGAGGAGTGGAAGGGTAGACCTTGTTCAAAACCAACCAAGCCCCAATGACCCTAGTCCCTTGTTGGTGAAAGGGCAGGAAAAGTTAGCGTTTCAAGAGGCAGTAAAATACATTTGTTCTAGTCTCTAATTACTAAACCTCAAATCATGATTTTATCCTATTACTATAGCTTTAATGAAAGGCTGAAATGCTAGCTACAGCCATCTCCTCACCTCTCCATTGATTCCTGCATTACGGCTGCAGGCATGGATGCAGCATACTTCTCTGACACCCTCGAGTGGATGCCCAAAGGGCAGAAATTGACTTATGGATTTTTTTTTTAATTTTTCTTATTATGATGAGCTATACATAACATAAAATTTATCATCTTAACCATTTTTTCAAGTGTATAATTCAGTGGCATTAAGTACATTCACATTGTTTTACAACCATCAACACCAGCCTTCTCCAGATCTTTTGCGTCTTCCCAAACAGAAACTCCGTACCCGTTAAACACCAATTCCCCATTCTCTTCTCCCTCCAGTCCCTGGCAACCACCATTCTACCTTCTATCTCTATGAATTTGATTACTCTAGGTGCCTCATATAAGTGGAATCATACAATATTTGTCATTTTGAGACTGGGTTATTTCACTTAGCATAATGCCCTCGAGTTTCATCCATATGGTAGCATGTGTCAGGATTTCATTCCTTTTTGTGGCTGAATAATATTCCATTGTACGCATATCAATACACAGAAAGATACAGAAGAATATAATAAACACCAATTTATATAAAAATGCCAGGGAAAATAAGCAATATTAAGAAGTGAAGCATTGCAGATATAGTTAAACTCCCTTTATCCACCCCCCATCCCGTTCTCTTTCCTTTTTTCCCAAAGGCAACCACTGTGCTGAAGTTCGTGGGTTTTCTTCCATTGTACATTTTTATATTTTATTACACATTTGCTTTTCCAAAAATAAGGTAGAGTATTGTGCTTTTATATTCACATACTTAGTATACTGTATGTGTCATTCTGAGGTTTGCTTCTTTCACTCCATTGTTTTCAAGATTCATCATGTTGATACATGTAGCTCTTGTTCATCCAGTTTTACTGCTGTATGCCATTTAAGCACATGCATATTACAAACTAGCCATCCTCTTATTGCTAAACATGTAGGATATTTCCACTTTTTAATTTTGCTGTTACAAATAATGCTGCCATGAACATCCTTGTAACACATTTCCTTGAGCACAGACATTTCCTTAGGTCTAGAATACATACCCTGAGTTAGAATTAGAATTGCTGCATTGCAGACCATGGACATCTTCACTTTTACTAAGAATTTCTAAATTGCTATTAGTATAGCAATATAGCACTTCAAATTTGGACAGTGTTTGAGAGTTCCTATTTTTCCACACTTTTGCCACCAATTGGTACCAGACTTTTTAATATTTGACAATCCGTTGGGTATAAAAGGGTATCTCGCTGTTTTCAGTTCCTTGATTTCTAGGGAAAATAAGCCTCTTTTCATATGGAGTTTCATTAGTCATTTGGAGTTTCTTTTCAATAAAAAGCCTAGGGACTGGTTTATATTTTCAAACTTGAAGGGTTCTAAAACAAAGCAGACTGCTGAAAGCTTGTGATGGGTGTTGACATATTCCCTTCCTGAAGCACTAAATAAGAACACTTCAGTTCCATGTTTCATGGCTTGCTGCCACCAGATGCCAGCACTGTACCACAGTCTTCAGGTCCTGCTTTGCCTGGTATTTGTTTTCCATAAGATTCAAGATGGTGGGTCTTAATCACTTTAGGTAATACAACTATGGATATCTGGGTATTTGTGTAAACAACTTGTAAAAATTAAAATATCCTTAAGCAAATGCTATTACTCTTTAGAACAAAATTTCAATGCAAGTTAAGCTCTGAGTCTAAATATCTAAGTAAATATTAGATTTCTGATTTCTACTGTGCCAATCTTAAAATTAGATGATAACAAAATATTGAAAGCAAGCATCTTTTGGGTGATTATGTGCCAGGAACTGTGCACATAACTTTCATACGTTGCCGTGTAATTCTTACTGCAGTTGTGTGAGGTAGCCATCCTTACTTCATCTATCAGATAGGGATAACTGAGAGGCAGAGGGATTAAGTAAATTGCTCACTAGCACACAGCTAGTTAAATGTCATAGCCATGGTGTTTCAACACAGGTAGACTGGTTCCAAAGTTTGTATTCCCCATTATTATGCTACTCTGGTTCTCAACATATGCAGTTCTGAAATCAACCCATGTCCAGATCCCCCAAGCAGTCTGTGCTTAGGGATAAGAATAAACTTCAGCTAACAAGGGGGAATCCTTTCTAAAACCGTCTCCTGGTGGTGGAGACACATCTGCTTATTTCTGAGGTCAGCTGTATCTTCCAGTAACCAGCCTATTTTTTTTTTCATTCTTCCTTTCAAAATCAGTTTCTAAAATAATAACCCAAATTTTCTTTCACTCCTCTTCTTTCAAACTTTCTCTGAATTTTACAGTGTTCAGGAAGAGAAGACTTGTTTGCTAATGTTGCATGTGTCAGTATAGTTTCCAGCAACTCTGTCCCCCTAACCCCCGAAAGACTCTAAGTCTTCATTTCTATTCCCTCACTGGAGCTGGGTGTTACGACCAAGAAAGGGGGTTCTTCTACTCGTTGCAAGATAAGCCAACAGTAGAGAGGCAAGGTGGTCGGAGAGAAACGGCATTTATTAAGTGATAAACTAGCAAATAGGAAGATTGGGGGGACTAATATCCAAAAGAACCATCTCACAGAACAAAGACTACAGGTTAGTTATATAGGGGCTGGTCTGCAGGTGGGCCAGACATCTGGTCTTTGGGTGGAGGCAGATATCTGATCTTAGTCCCTGATAATCTTTTGTTTTACTGGATATGCATCAGAGACAGACCAATGCCCTAAACTCTGATTTAGTTTAACGATAATAAGAACAAAATCTTTAATATGTATAGTAAGGATTATTGTTTATGTGAGTAGCACCAACAATTCCCCACCGTCACTTGTAACTCAGTATAATCATATGCTGGTAACGGGAACAGGGTCATCGTTATCTGTCTGGCTACTTCCCGCTGAATGGCCTTGGCATAGGGGGACCATCGAATGAAAGAGAGTCACTCATGTTTTGCCACCGTGTCTCTGGAGAGGGATTTGTAGAGTCACTGATACAAACGGTTTAGAGATTAGTTTAGAAACAAATTTGATCCCCAGTTTAATTATCAGGAATAGCCAGAGTCACCAAACCAGATCTTTCAGTTGTCATTGCTGATGGCTATCAACATAGACTCTCTGCCTAGGGGTCATCACATTCCTAAGGAACTCAAAAGAACAAAGTTATCAACTTATTGCAGCTGGGAAGGGCCATAAAATCTATACAGCATGTTTATCTCCTGGAGGGTGCATATCCAGCTGAGTTAGTTAATCAGAGGTCATTCAAAGTTACAACATAGTTTCTTTTATACAATATGGCTTCCCTTACGTCAACCTTGTGTTAAGCTGGTATCACGGGTGCTCAGTTTATAATCTTCTTTGCTAATTTTCATTAGTGATTGGGCTTCTTTTAGAAACTGTGTTGCTGTGTAGGGGAGAAAAAATAATTTTCCCTCTACCCTTCTGGATTCTTGGCTGAAATCTCTGTAATAAAAGACAGAATAACAAGAGAAAAACAAACAGAAGTTTATTGACATATATACATGGAAGATACCCAAAGAAAAATGAGTAACTCCTTGAAGTGGCTTACAATTCAGGCTTAAATACCATCTTCAACTAAAGACAAAAGAAAAGAAAGGTGTGTGTGGGAGGCCAGTTATGGAAGGTAACCAGGAAAAGGATGGTAAATAAGAGTAAGCTTTCTTATGCAGATTTAAGACATTGCCTTCTCCATTGATAAGATTCTCTTGTGATTTAGAGCCATCCTTCTCTTCCTGGCACAGAGAGGGAAACACCTTTAAAATGGAAATTTCCTCTATAAATGTAAATGTCCCTTACAAAAGGGTAACTTTTACTCTGTTTTCGGAGCTTCTCCTGTGTCTGCTATTTCTCAAGATAATCCTTATACCAAAGAGGCGTATTTTGGGGTGCCGTATTCTGCTACCCTTCAGCTGTATCTGTGACAGTTTGGTAATACTACTTCTCACAGTGGAACTAAAATTTGGCATAAAAGAGACCTCTTGGGCATTGCTGCAAATGTTCTTGGCTCTACTTCTTGTTCTAGCTACTGCCACGACCAGGCTTTAGCCACTTTGTACAGGGGCCACCAGATAGCCCCTGGCCCTGAGTCCTCCTTGCTTTCTGCCCTGACGTTCTTCTGACTCTGATTCATATTGTACAAGGGAATTAATACCATAGGACCTCTCTTGATCAAAGGAGGACAGGAACTAATGGGAAAATGCTTCCCTCTTTTCTTCCCTAGATGGATAATTCTCAGGCACATTTCATAAGGCTCCTCAGAATGTCCTGAAGATCAGTCATCACTCACTTGTAGTAGTGGCCAACTTGATAACACATCCTTGTATTGCATTTTCTTCCTTCTATCACCCCACCTCTGGTCCCTCACTCCCACTTCAAATAAATTGCTGTTAGAACCCATAACCAAATACCACTAGGAGTATATCTGTAATAACAATTTAAGAACATAGGTCTATTTAGCTTGTTGCAGCAAGGGAGAATGCACTCAAGGAACATCTCAGTAAGAGGGAATAGAGACGGGCTTCTTACAGGATGTGGGGTTATGCTGGATGATCCTAAGGAGGATTTATCAAAGTGGGGATCACTTTGGATTTGGATGTCATCAGGAAACAGGGCAATTCAGTTATTGCTTATTTTTTATAGTTTGTATTTAGGAAGTAGGAGGATTAAAGTGGGGCTAGAGTTGTTGTTGATAAGGAGCATCAGTCATTCATGTTAGTCAGAAAGGGACGTGTTTAGTTATGGTGTGCACGCATGTGTGCTTGTGGTTTCAGAGTGGCGGCCTTGTCCTTGTCATGTTCCAAACAAGGTCACAGAGTCCTTGTCTGGACAGTGTTTATGTTCTGTGAGCGTTGTTTACATTCAGTTAGGAACATCATGGCTTAGCCGTTAACAGGGTGGTTTTCATTTTCTCTTGACCCACTCCCAAACTTGAGCCCGGGTACCCTCCAAAGCAGAGCCTGAGAAAAAAACAGGCATTAAAGTGGGACTAGTTACCTCTCTAATCAAGCAATTCTGCCTTCTCTCTCATGCCTGGTCTGCCTTTGCACATGTTTCTTCTGAGAATGTCCTTTTGTCGTGCCTGGTGAAAGGCTGCCTACTCTTCAACATTTAGCTTAGACATCCTTTCCTCCAGGCTGCCGTACTGGATTCCACTAGGCAGAGCAAGGGTAAGAAGATTCAGCTCTGTGCCCAGAAAATGCCATGCCTACCCCTCTGCTAGCACTTATCACATTGTTTTGTAATTTGGCCTTCGTAACAAGGCATGAGAGACAAAGCTGTTTGAGATCAGAGCATATGTCTACATCATCTTTCCATCACAATTAAATTGAAAAATCATGTAAACAAAGTCTCATCAAAATAGGCATTTAATACTTACTAGGGACTAGATATGGTTCTAAGACCTTGACTACAAATAAGACTGTTTGGTTAGGAATCCGGTAAATAATGAAAACATCAAATTGAAATCTGAAAGCCTGACAGTCAAGACCATCCACTATTTGAGCACAAGCTACATTTCTTAGACGAATTCTTCCGCACTTTTCTTATAGGATCATTCTATGTCATTTAAGCTAATCAACCTACTGTCCCTTCAGCGTATTTCCCACCTTCCCATCTTAGTACCTGTGCTCACAATATACCCCTCATCTAGAAAGAAGGCATTGGCCTGTCACTCTGCCTCTTACCTTTTCTAGTGATAACAGATTAGTGCCATGCAGATAACAGATGTGAAAGGATGTAGTCTAAATGCTAAGGAGAAAGAGAGGCATCTGACCCTGGATCTCAAGTGGTAGAACACTCGCCCCTCACTCTTCACCCCATTGTCTAGCCACCGCTTTTCACTAAACATGAGACAAGGTGATCTCTTCATGTATAGTGACAGTTTCTCTGTGAACTTCATGCTTCTGCTCAGTGGGAGCCAGGGGTCACCATGTTTCTTCTTCAGGGAGGGCCTAGAACTGTGTTAAGCAATAACTCCTCAGAACGAACGATTGTCTCAACTATCCTTCTCAAGAACAATGCCCCGGACTTAAATGCTTGGGATGATTTTGAGTATCAATATGGCCTACCACTCAGCCAGTCCTCTGGTCCAGCACCCTATGACCAGTGCCTGAGTCCTGGGGTGAGAAGGCTGCAGGTGAAAATGGGCAGAATGTTCACATCGAAATACCTGGGACTCAGGACTTAAAACAATGCGGCTTTATTTCCAGAGTAACAACTAAAATGAAAAGATGAAGGGAGAGGAATTATCCCCATTTCTGAGAAAATATAGCCCAGGTATGGTGGGGCAGAGGCTTTGTATAACCAGGTGAGGAACCCCATTAAGTTCTCTCAAGGGATGGCAATGACAGGGCCCTCACCTATGATGGCAGGTTGTTATAAACTGAAGGGCATTGCCTCTCAAGGGCATGAGTGGGCTGATATCTCAGCTACGGAGAAGCTCAGCAGGAGGAGAGAGAAATGGCTGATGCCATGGAGTAGCAAAGAGAAATATACTTGCGAGCTCAGGTGAGGTGTCCCTGGAGACTCACAAAAATAGTGCCTCCCTCCTCTCCTCTACCTCCACTCAAGCCTGAAGATCCTGCTTTAGCAGGCGTGCGGAAAAGATTCAGAGAAATATTACTGATGATTGTGACTTGTACAATTCTATGTTCAAATTGGATCCCCAGGAATCAAGATAGGTCATTTAAAAACAAATTAGAGAAATTTGCCCTCAGGGATTCTTGTTGGGGTATGAAAACGTAGCTTTATATATTAACATTTTCTGAATTACATTAAATGCGGGGGGAAAATAATGTCCTAAAGAACCACGGCCTGAGCTTCTCTTGTCTTCCCAAATTCATAAAGCAGGGAGGTCAGCCTTTCTCTCTGGGCTTTCTTTTTTGTAACAAGCCCAAGAATAGTGATTTAGTTAGTATTAAGGGTCCATTCTGATTGTTATACCTTGAGGAGGAGAAAAACAAAGAACCTACTTGGAACTCTAAGAGGTATCACTTGTCTTGCCATGTGATTCAGTTCTGTCTCTCTCAAGGAAGCTTTGGTGACTGAGTTGCTGTTTTTGATCTGGTAGTAGTTTCTCCTGTTACCCACAATTATAGACTATCCCAGACTTGCCAGGGTCTCCAAGTTACAGTTTTTTATCTACAAAGCTTTATTATTTAGCATCTCTACTCACAGACACTTCCCTGGGTCAAATTCCACAAGCAGGAAGAGGTTTGGGGCAGAATATTCAGTTGGACTTTTCACAAACCCATAACCATATTCCTTTTCACAAATGGAAATCCTGGTGTAGAAACCACCATCGTGGTCCTATCTCTTCTTATTTACAGGAATTTTTTTTTTTGAGGAAGATTAGCTCTGAGCTAACGTCTGCTGCGAATCCTCCTCTTTTTTTCTTTTTTTTTTTTTTTTGCCAAGGAAGATTGGCCTTGAGCTAACATCCATGCCCATCTTCCTCTATTTTATGTGTAGGGTGCCTGCCACAGCATGGCTTGATAAGTGGTATGTAGGTCCATGCCCAGGATCCCAACTGGTGAACCCGGGGCCGCCGAAGCGGAGTATGCGAACTTAACTCCTGTGTCACTGGGCCAGCCCCTAGAGGAAAGTTTTATCATCAAGGCGTGGCTATCTTTTCTATTATGAGGTCATAGCCAGAAACACCTCCAACTACCAAAATGGGTTTTGATAACTTTGAGTCTCAGGAAATAGTTTATAGTCTCAACCTCTTCCCTTACAGAAGGTCCCTGGCAAAATTTCCCATGACTTTCTCAGAAAACATACAGTTTTACAATTAATGGAAATGGGCAGGCATTGAGAGGTGGCTGGGTGATGCTGCCCCAACTATCAAAAGAGCTAGAGCTTCAAATTTTCTTTCCCAGTGAGTTCCTATTTCTCTTCCTTCTATGCAGTCAAAAGGGAACATTTAATTTATTCCCTACGAAACAAGAAGGGTCTGCTCCAAGGTGATTTAATGTCTCCATTGCTATACATAGAAAGGATTCTTAGAGAAGTGATTACTTATAAGTTATCAGGAGAAACCCCAAACATTTTGGCCTTATTGAGTACCCCACAAATTGTTCCTTTATTGTTTATGTAGAATGTAAAGGAGACTTTGGAGAGTTTACCAGTTTGTTCACTGTTCTGGTTGTTGGTGTTGCTCATTCCAGGCTCTCCACTTTCCAGACACATGGTAGGATTGAACTTCCTGCCCCTTTGTAGTTAGGTGGGACCATGTGACCCATTTTGGCCTATGAATTGTGAGCTCTTATGAATGTGAAACCCACTAGAGCTATCCTTTTACCATAGCTACTGGCAATGCTCTAAATGGTGGCTGCTGTCTTAGCTTTGGTCCTGAACTTGAAGACAAAATAGAATAGAACTGCAGCCAACCCATGAAGAAAATGTAATTGATGGAGAAAGGAACCTTTGCAGTTTCTGTCACAGTCTCAGTAGACTAGGTTATCGTGGAAACCTTGGAGGTGTTTTGCTTGGATCTCCCTTCAATAAAGAATTTGCTGATCATCTGTGAGGGGAGGAGTGTGGCTAGCTGACAGCCGCCAGCTGCAGCACCTTTGGGATCCATTGCAACATTTGAGCCAAGGCAATGCTCTTCTTGGGTAGCCCTCAGACAACGGCTGAGCATGGTTGGGCTATATTAGGGCCTGGCTGTTTCTACCCAATGTGGGACTCTGCTAAAGGACTATTTTTACTTCATTACTCTCCACTGTGTTTGTCAGGCATCATACCTGCATTGCATTCTGAGGCTCTGCCTGCTGGATTCTCCTTCCTTCCTTCTTTCCTTTCACAGGAGTCTGATTGGCATCAGGATCTGAAGTCTTTCTAATCCTGCCTTCTCCCCGTTTGTCCTTCACAGGCATTACTCCCCAACACACATCTTATACTCTGAACTCATTCTCAATGTCTGCCTACCAGTGGACCTGAACTGATACCATTGTGCTATGGCAATGCCATCTATTTTGTGTACACAGTGAGTAGGGCACATGTACTGTAGCATAGAGGATGCTAAGGAAAGGAAACTATGAGAAATGAGCAGGGAAGAAATAATATCCTTCAGGAGTAACTGACAGTTACACTTGAACTAACAGTGCCTGAAACTAGCAGAGCCATTTAGAAAGACTAAAATCGTTGATTAGGTAGTCGCCCTGTCCCTGAATGTGTTTTCTCCTTTATTTGAAGGGCACTGCTCCAGTTTTTCTTTTCAAGGTCAAACCCAACCTCTGTCCCTTTAATTATCAATGCATTTTCTGTCTGTGATCTGTAATGTGTGGATGTCTACCTCTTTCCTCTAACCCAAAGTAAGAAGGAAAATAATTTTTATAGTTAAAACAGGAAATTAACTCATGAGGATAAAGGAGAAAAGCTCCTGCTGTGCAAGTTTCCTATTTAAAAAAACATACTATGGACATATAATGTTCCTTAATAATGAGAAGAATCATTTGTTTCCTCCACTCCTGAGTGGTTCTTATTTAGCTGGGAATGAGAGCACAAAACAGGTCAAAAGGACATAATCTGCAGCTCCTGCACATGGTGATAAAAATAATACGCTTCGGGTTTTTATAATCATCTTAGGTAGCTACTGACTCATTAAGCATGATATGCCCTACAGGTTGTCCTTACTGACACTGAACCAGAAGTTATGGCCCCATGCTTAAGTGTTCCACAATTACTTTCCTCAGGATGTTAATTATCAACTTGGATTTCTCTCCTGGATGACTCAGTGGGCTATAATAGCCCTGATGGTAAATACCTATGGCAGGGCTGCAAAGCAATCATCTCCATAAAGAGGGACTGGATCACTAAGACAGAAATGGTCCCATAAATACTAGTGCCTGACAGGTCTCGAGGAGGTACTCCCTCCAGCTAAGAGAAGCCATTTGGCGTATTCAGCACAATCTGCTTTACTGAACTAGAATTACATTGCTCCACCTTAGTGACTTATCTGCAGGGAAATATGTCTTGGAACGAACAATTTTCCCTTGAATTCTACTTCTCTTGCTCATTTGCTCACTATTTAGTGTTCCAGTTGGTTTTTTGAGGAAGCAGAAGCTGAGATGGAGTTAAAAGTGCAAGTAGTTTGTTGGGGGATAAATGCCCATGGAAGGTAGGAGAGAGGAAGCAGGATTGAACAGGCAAAGCCTCCAGCCTGTGATGCTGTGCTGATTCCTGAGGAAAGGGACCGAAAGCAGAACTGGGCAGAAGAGCTTGTCATATATGATGCACATATGGCAAAGTCTTGGCCAACCCAGTGGGGAGCCCAAGAGCAGAGGTTGCTCATTAGAGAAGTCCCACATTGGATTGAAATAACCAGGCTCTAGTGCCCCTGCCATGCTCAGTCAGCAGCTGAAGCTTCCCGGGAAGCATAGTCTTGGCTCAAAAGAGGGAAAGTGTCAGCTAACCGCAGTTCTCACAGATGAATGACAAGTACTTTCTCGAAGGGAGATCTGAGTGGTACACCTCCATGGTTGCTACAGGTAGTGTCATCTTTTTGTGAGTGCAAGATGGATTCATTTTAGGCTTACCCTCAGGGAATACGTAAATACAAAAATAATGACAGGGTGGCAAATGTGAACTCACAGATTCTTAATGGTCAAGGATTGAGATAAATGACTCTTGGAGATCATCTGTGGCTCTACCACCAATAGTTGGGTAACATTTGGCAAGATGTATCCTAAATTCTTTGAGTCTTGGTTTCCTGATATATGAAATGGGAATATCAACATTGAAAGATAATTGTGAGGGTTAAATTTCAGTTTTAAAAATTCTTATTATAAAGCACCTATTATTTTTTAGTGCATCCTCTTTCTCTTTTTTAGGTGAAAGCTGACCTTTAAATTAAGCTCAATTAGGCTGATTAAGACCAGTTTGGGAGCTGGAGGTTCAGGAAGAGAAATACCTGATTATTTCAGGATTATTAAAATAAGATGTTTTAATCGGTATTCACATGTTGGGTTTCTTTCACTTGCAACCAAATATTAGATAAGGCAAAAAAGGAATTTATTGGCTGATGTAAGCAATCTGTAAGAAGGCCAGAGATAAAAATGGATTCAGAAGTAATTGGAACCAGGGGTTGAAACACCACAGGACCCTCACTCTTCGCTTTCCTTCTCTGCTTCTTTGTTTCAGCTTTATTCCCTTAGGCTATCATTTTCCCCAAGGAAAAAACTCAAAACTCATATTTCTCTGTTGGTGAAGCTGGGAAGATGGATTTATGTGAATCATGGAACTGCTAGCAAATTGTATTTCCTTAATTCTAATTCAGAACATCTTGTTAAGGGCAATCCCCATCCAAATCAGATAGACTCAGGGAAGGTGGATCAGTTCATCGGAGAATGGTTTATCCAAAGCCACTCGCTTCAGGGTCAGCACCTCCGAACTAGAGATCTCCACTGTACCAGATTGAAGATGAAGCAGGTATAGCTTCTGTGTCATCAATCCACTCTTTCTTTTCCATTCTAACCTTTAGCTATGAGCTGTAGAGTTTGTGGTGGTGAGAGGTACACTTGGCCCAGAAGGTATTATGTGATTAAGAACAGTCATTTTGTCTTAAAAGAAAAGAAAATGAAATTAAATGAAATAATTACCTCAATAAGATTGGTTAACATCCATCATCTCATACAGATACAAAAACGAGAAAAAGATGTCTTTTTCCTTGTGATGAGAACTTTTAAGATTTACTCTCTTAGCAGTTTTCAAATATACCATACGGCAGTGTTAGTTATAGCCATCATGTTGTACATTACCTCCCCAGTACTTATTTATCTTATAACTGGAAGTTTTTACCTCTTGACCACCTTCATTCAATTTCCCTACCCCCACCCTCTGCCTCTGGTAACCACAAATCTGATCCTTTTCCTATGAGTTTGATTTTCTTTTTAAGATTCCACATATAAGTGAAAACATACAGTGTTTGTCTTTCTCTGTTTGACTTATTTCGCTTAGCATAATGCCCTCAAGGTCCATCCATGTTGTCAAAAATGGCAGGATTTCCTTTTCTTTGTGGCTGAATAGTATTCCATTGTATATGTATACACCACAACTTTATTCATTCATCTGTTGATGGGCACTTAGGTTGTTACTATGTTTTGGCTATTGTAAATAGTGCTGCAATGAACATAGGGGTGCAGATACATATCTCTTTGACAGAGTGATTATGTTTTCTTTGGACATATACCAGAAGTAGAATTGCTGGGTCATATGGTATTTCTGTTTTTAATTTTTTGAGGAACTTTCGTACTGTTTTCCATACTGGCTGCACCAATTTATAATCTCACCAACAGTGCACAAAGGTTCCTTTTTTCCACATCCCTGTCAGCATTCATCTTTTGTCTTTTTGATAATAGCCATTCTACAGGTATGAGGTGATATCTTATTGTGGTTTGATTTGTATTTCCCTAATGATTAGTGATGTTGAGTACCTTTTCATGTTCCTGTTGTCCATTTGTGTATCTTCTTTGAAAAAATGTCTATTCAGGCCCTTTGCCCACTTTTTAAATGGATTAGTTATTCTTTTGCTATTGGTTGTACAAATTCTTTATATATTTTGGATATTAACCTCTTATCAGATATAATTTGCAAATATTTTCTCCCACTCAGTAGGTTGTCTTTTCATTTTGTTGGTGGTTTCTTTTGCTATGAAGAAGCTTTAGTTTGATGTAGTCCCACTTGTTTATTTTTTATTTTGTTGCTTGTGCTTTAGGCGTCATATCCAAAAAAGTCATTGCCAAGACCCATGTCAAGGAGATTTTTCCTGTGTTTTCTTCTAGAAGTTTTATGATTTCAGGTTTTAAATGTTTATTGTTTCTAAGCCACTGTTTCTGTGGGTCAGGAAATTAGCTTAACTGAGTGATTCTGGCTCAGGGTTTTTCATGAAGTTATGCTCAAGATGTCAGCCAGGCTGTAGTCAGCTAAAGGTTTGACTGGAGCTGAAAGATCTGCTTCCAAGATAGCATACTTCATAGCTGTTGTCAGGAGGCCTCAGTTTCTTGCTGATCATTGGCAAGAGGCCTCATGTCTTTGGCACATGGGCCACTCCTTAGGGCTACTTGAGTATCCTCAAGACATAGCAACTGACTTCTTCAGAGTGAGTGATCCTAGAGAGAGCAAGGAGGAAGCCACTATGCCTTCTATGACTAGTCTTGGCAGTCACACACCATAATCTATTTCTGCCATAGTCTGTTTTTGTTAGAAGCAAATCATTAATTCCAACCGACACTCAAGGAGAGGTTTATCAGTCTCCACCTTTTGAAAGGAGGTGTGTCAAAGAATTTGTGGACTTATTTTAGAACCTCTACAGTTGAGTATGAGAGGGTATGGGCTGGGCACTAACAGCATCTGCTGATGGTGGGTCTCTATCCTATTTTCTACCTGTCACCAATCTGGGTTCTTACAGTTCCTGGCAGAAGGCACTAAGGATTAATTAATCTGCCAATGGCTTTTTAACGCTCACTTCATTCCTTCCCAAACACATATATATTCTCTTCCTGACACTCCTCTTCTTTACCTCCTGTTTCCCTCAAAAGGTCAACAGTTATTTTTTATCACTAGACTAATGGATCTCATACAAATTATTTCTCCATGTCAGAGTCTCTGTATTGTACTACTCCAGAGGCACCATCACCTTATAATTTAAAGACTATGAGGCTGACTACGTTGGCGGCACACTACCGCCCTCCATAACTCTTTACCTAAGAGCTCTAAGTTTGTGGATGTGGTCTGCCTAAGGATTTGTCCTTTAACTCAAAGGACGTTGACAACTGGAGCCTCAGACTTTTTGCCTGAATATAAAATTCCTTGTTTTGCCTGATATCACTACTTCTCTATTTTACCTTTATTACCTCTTCCTCATAAGTCTCCATACCCCTTTTTTCTTCCTCTTAAATGTTGTATACTGTTTGACATTTTCTAGAAAGAGAGAAGTTTTAGAAAAGAGCATGAAACACACTATATGGCTATCTTAGTCTCTGCCTTGGGGGAACCCAAACTGAGACAAGGACTTGAGTGCAGGTGGTTTCTTTGGGAGATGATTTCATGAAGCAAGAGTGGCAAAGAGGGGAAGCGAGACAGAGAAGGTGGAAAACCCAATATAAAAGGACATAATTGAGGTCATTGCTATGGGGAACAGGGTCTTGATTTTACCTGGGCTTTTAAGAAGTATAAAGAAACTGATGGGAATTCAGAGATTTATCTATCTATTCATCACTCCCTATCCCCTATTGTTTGAGAATTGCCCCTGGGGATGTTACTTTTCCACACTTTTGTGTCATGGTTATGTACAGGCAGAGCAAACTAATAATATATTGGAGAAAGTCCTAGAGCAAAATGCTGAAAGAGGTGTGGCTTCAGGTCGCATCAAGGCAGAAGTGGATCTTTGCACACTGACTGTCCACTATAGCTTTGGTTGAAATCAGAAGTGGGCCCAGGGGATATAACTAGGGTACCACGGGCATCTGCTACAGAGGCCAAATAGTGGATATTGAGATACCCCTTGGGCTAAATACAAATACCCTGATGGCAGATAATTGCCAGGGGCTGAAGTTGCTTTGGTAGGTGGGGCTTGGAATTTACCTGGCAACCAAAGGTCTTGATTCAGAAAGAAAATCATGACTTTACTGAGATAGGAATATGAGTAGATGGACAGGAATAACTAGAAGGCAGACTTTAGCAAGGCACAGGTCAACAAAGAAACAAGTATAGAAATGCAAGTAATTCTTTGTTAGAAGAGTTGGTGTATAAAGATGGTTTCCCTGGAAGCCAGGTGCCAGTCAGATCTGTAGTGGAATGGCTAGCAGAGTTTGGTACCTGGGGGAGGGAAATGGGGCAGATACTGGGGCAGTGGGCAGATGCACAAAAGTGATGTGGTTCTTAAGGAGTCCTGTTCGATTGGGATGGCTGAAAACAAGAGTACAAAGTGACACTTCAGTGTCTGAAGTGTAAGTTCTAGAGGTATCAGTATAATAGGTGGAAAAGAGTATGGTGGTGATAGTAGAGGGTTAAAATAGGATGAAGTCCTCTAAGTTGGCTGTGGTCACACATCTGAGTGTCATCCTTGAGAAGCGTGATTCTACATGAAGCTAACCCACAGCTAATCTAGGACCTGATAATTCTATTTCTTCAATGGTTCCTTACTATCCATTTCTTCTCTTCCCCACTGCCATTTTCTAGTTTGGGTCTCCATATACTACTGCAACCATGTTCTAACCAGTTCCCTGCCCAAGTCTTGCCTCTTCCAATCACTTCTCCATAAAGCTGACAATATAATAGTTTTAGTAAGTGCATTTATCATGTTCTTCCCTGCTTAAGGTAATTCCTGATTAGTATTTAATAATCAGCTTAGCCACCCCCTATTCCAGGAAGCCCTCCTAACCCCTGGGCTGAGTAAGCATCCCTTCCGTTTCTATAGCAATTGGTTCTACCTGTACTATTATCCAAAATATTCTGTAATTACATGTTTGGATCTGGGAACCATGTCGTCTTTGACTTTCTGTCTCTAGTGCTCATCATATTCCCTGCAATAAAGAAAGATTCAGATTTTAAAATAAGATGAAGAATCTACTTGTCTCCCAAAGATGTTGCAAGACAGCTTTCCCCACTTTTTGTAGGTTTTTTACCTTCTATTTTATGATAAAGAAATGGGCCTCCCAAGGAGAGTGACCCATGCCTCACTGGCAAGATTCACAGGAACCGTCCTATGGTCCTGTTGGTAGAGCCTTGGGAGGCAACTTTCTAGGTGATGGTACTTGGGGGACACAGCGTGGTTCTGTCTTCCCCCAAACACCCATCTGCTATCTCCAGCATGACTCTTCTAAAATACCAGCTTTAGACTATTTAATACAATATTCTTAGGAGTACCCTTTAAAATATTCATAAAATTTCTGTTCTCTTACGTATAAGAGGGTAAGCAGCTAATATCTACTACCACATCAAGCTACTACACCTCACCTTGCAAAGAACAAGGCTCTAAAGGGAGGGGATAGAGAACAATGCCTTTGTCTGAGGGAGGAGGGGTAGGGGAAGGATAGAGACCAGAGGTTCTCAAAGTATGATCCCTGGACCAGCAACATAAACATTTAGAGTAAGTCAGAAATGCAAATTCTCAGGCCCAACCTCAGACCTACTGATTCAGAAACCCTGTAGCTGGGGCTCAGCTGTCCGCATTTTAGCAAGTCCTCCAGTTGATTCTGATGCATTCTAAAGCTTGGGAACCACTGATAAAGACACACACACAAAAGCTAAACCAGAATGCCAACTTTGATCACTTTTTTTTTCTCTTACTGCTGAGTTAGATTTAATCTCACAGGTCAGGACAGTGGTCCAAGTGTCCACTGTTGATTAATCAATTAGGAATGTCTGCCTGGGCTGTGAGATGGGGAAGGGGATGGAGTTGCACGTGTCGGTTATAAGGGCATACCCAGATAGTCACGATGGATCTCAGACAGAACAAAGGCCTCAGACAAATAAATACTTGAGATGCCAGCATACCATTTTTGTCTTAACCAGGACTACTCAAAATTTCACCTGCACTTGAATCCCCTGGGGATTTGATTATATGCAGATTCTGATTCACTTGGCCTGGGATGGGGCCCAAATCCTGCATTTCTAACCAGCTCCCAGATAATGCTGATGCTGCTGGTCCTCAGACCTCCATTTTAGTACCAAGCCCCTAAACTTCATTTATGAACCTTATTTTTGTGACTCCCTGCCAAAGTATTATATTTAGCAAAAATAAAATATTACACCATTTTACAAAGAAAAATATTGAATGAAATGATACCTGCTAAAGCACTCCGAAGGGCAATTAACTAGAGTCTGAGTGCACTTTTTCTGCAGTGCTCAGTAACTGCTCCTGCGCCCCTGCTTCTGTCAGACCTGCACTGCAGCACTGCGAGAAACTCCTGCAACCTTCCCACCTTTATTTCTGTTTGTTCTATCACATTGTTTTCTACCTTTGGTTCAATATGGTGGGAGCCAAAATGGTAAACAGCACTTGATGACTGATGTCTTTCCCTTCTCTCCTCTCTCCTTTAAATAAAATCTACCTGCTGTCAGTTACTGAGTGCTTCTAGGCAGGCTTAGAAATGTCACTAAAATGAAGTCAGCAATACTTTGGAAACTCTTCTACTGGGATTCCCTTGTATGATAGCAACAATAATAAATTGAAAGCCTCATCATCTTCTCTCCTTCAACCTTCCTTTCCCTCTACATGTTTCTTCTTTCCCTAGTGTTGCTTAAGTCATTCTATTTGGTCTTTTCCTAAAACATGCTCAGTCACCGTGGAGTACAGCTAGCTGCAGCAGTGGCAACCAAAATCCTCTCTGCATTAAGAAACAATGAGCAAAAAAAGACACCTTTATGTTATTGCTTTTCTTCCTCTAAAATTCCAGCTTATAAGGTATATGATAGAAAACATTTCTTTTTCTCTCTTCTTTCTTTTTTCTCTTCCTCCCGCTACTCCCTCTTCCTTCTCCCCCACAACTTTTGTCCTCCTCTTACCCCCTCCCACCCCACTCCCTTTTCCCCTCCTTTTCCCCTCTCCTCTTCTCTCTTTGTCACTCTCTCTTTCCCTTTCCCCATCCCTGTTCCTGGAATGTGGAGGTATTATAAAAATCTGTCTCCCAACGAGGTTGATGTGAATCCAAAGACTGTCATTGTGGAGTCCACTGAGCCCGAGCTCAGTGAAGCCTGAAAGGGTGATTTCAGGCTCCCCATTTAGTAACCACTCTTCAAATGAATGCCTCAATTGTTTGTTTTAAATTAATGAATTGTTATTAACCAACAACCTGAAATCCAATACCTGCTGCTGGAACATAGGTTTCCATTAATGTGGAACAAACGCGACATGTTTAAGGTAGCAGTGTGTTTACTGCTTTTCATTTGAAAGGATTAGGTAATGAGGTGGGACATGCAGCATCTGCCACTTCTATTTACAGCTCGCATCCTATGATGTGAGGCCAAGTGGCTCCGTCCAAGTCAGGGGTGCAGACATTAGCCTCACGCTCACCACCTAGAATGCCTTATGGATATGATGAAAGTATAGGCTGTAGATTCCTTGACAAACAAATATCCTGACCCTCTGGGGGCTGCACGGATATGTGCATGATATCATCACAGCCCATCCAAACACTTCTACCAGGTCCAGGGCTCTGAAGCCATTTGGTTATATTTTAGCAATACAATGGGGAAGAAAGAAACAAGAGAGTTGTCATAACCACTCAGGGCCTTGCTGGCAGGAACCCTCCCTGAAGTTCTCTCTCCTCCTCACACCCTCATGGCTGCACTTTCTCCTCCCAAGCTTTCTAGAAGCACTGCCTAGCACTTTCCCAGTTGCCTGAGGCTTCAGTGCTGCCTTCTGTTGACCAGCAGAAACCACATTTTGTAATCACAGGCTGACTGGAAGCAACACATGGGCAGGGAAGCTGACCAATGTACAAGGCTTCGGTCCTTATCCTCCATTCTCTTTTTCATGACATTTCTGAGTCCTTTTGGAAATCTACATACCTTGCCTCATTTTATACACAGTGGCCTGGCCTTAAATGCATATTTAACTTACATGAATTTTCCAGTATGTGTGTGGCAAAGAGATGGAGAAGGGATTTAAACAGTTTGAGAGATTCTCCCCATCCTTCACTCAATGGGCTTGTGCCCCAGACTGAGACTTCCTAAGGGGAAAGCAGATTCTAGGCTTCCATCTCATGTTCCTTGCAACTTGTCTTGCCTCACTGAATATGATTCTAGTATTTAAAGACTCAGGATGTATTTTGAATACAATGTGACCCCTGTGTGCGACTAGGCTGTATAGGAGAATTCTGTTTTTCTAAACTGGAGTTGTAGTAGAGTAATTAAGAAAGAGGATAGGGACTGGAATGAGACTGCCTGGTTCCAACTCCTGGCACTAGCTACTAGATGTTTTGCCCTCAATCTCTCTGTGCCTCAATTTCCTATCTGTACAGTGGGATTAGTGTTGTAGGGAGGAAAAAGTTTTCTTCTCCCTTCTTAGGTTCAGTAACTGGGGCCTGTGAATTAAACTGACAAAAGACAGATTAACAGGAGAAAATGTTTATTATGCATGCACAGGAGCTTCAGAGAAAAGTAAAAACTCAAGCCTAGAAGTGACTAGGCTTGAGAGTTTATATGCCATTTTAACAAAGGGCAATATAGTGGAGAAGTGAGTAGACAAAGGAAAAGGGGTTTGGGCTTCTAGGGGCCACAAATTGTGAGAAGGTAAATCTATGGGGCAACTAATGGAAGATAAGGGTTTTTTCGTAAGGCTTGTTATGCAGACTCAAGTTGGTGCCAGCTCTCCGGTGATTAAAAGTCCTTCTCCTCTTCCTGGTATGGGAGAGGGAAGGGGGACACCTTCACCAAGTGAAACTCATGCTCTGCTTTTAGGCAGAAAGGGGTAGGGCAGAGAGTTCCTTTTATGTCTGCAGTTTCTTAATTGCTTTGAGCTCAAAATAATCCTTGTGCTACAGTGGCATATTTTGGGGTGGCATATTCTGATCCCCTTCAATATAAAGAGTAAAGAGTAAGAAACTCAGAGTTGTTATGAGGATCACTTATAGCAAGCATTTTATAAATGTTCTCTTTCCTTCGCAGTGAGATAAGGGTAAAGGCTTTAAACCACATAGCTGGGGAAGTACATATATGCTCTTTGGGGACCAGTGGGGACTGGGAGTGCCTTCCCCAACCAACTCCCCACAGAAGCCAAGGTGGGCAGTCAAAAGCCGTGAGTAGCAAGTCCCGGCCTTGCTGAAGACCTTTTCTTTACCATAGGGCTCAGGGTGGGCTAGTGGTGAGAGGGCTTGGCTGGTGGGTAGGCAGTGTTGTATTGAGCTGGGCAGAGGAGGAATGACGGTTTACTAAGTCATTTCTGATGGCCGCTCCTCCTACCCTCACGGCAGATATTCCATCATAATCTGCCTATGTTGTAAAGACTTCCACCCACAACTGCCTCATAAGCTACTCAAGCTAAGGGCAGCGTCAGCCATAGGCAAAGCTGGTTTTCTTCACAGTCCTCTATTTTGCTCTCCAATCAATGTTTTCTCCACCCAAACCCAAGTATATGTTTCATGTGCCATTTATCAGTATTTTCATGGTAACCCCGAGCCTCCCAGGAATCCTTCTCTCTAAGCTGAATCCATCTAGAGTTCCTTCTCTAGGGGCTCAGCTCTAAATCCAGCTAATATGGTAAACTAAGGCCCGCTGTGGTGTTAATGAAGGTTAATGAGCTAGCCTCACTCAGGCCCAGCTTGAGGTGATGTAGTTAACCACCTACTAAATTATTTGATGGCATAATTTCCTCCTTCTCTCCCTCACCGTTTCCACTGGCCTGCTGTAATTCTGAAAATGTCCAGCATGAATCATTTATTTGGTTTAATAAGCTAGTGTGTGGCCTGAAAGTTAAGTTCTTAAGTAGGGATGTGCTAGAACAACAAGGAGATCTTAACAAGAGCCCCTTATTCAGACAAAGGCTAAGCAGTGTGGTTTCCAGGGGCATGATGACTCAGGGTGGGAAGACGAGAATCCAGAAAGTGTCCCCTTTGTACTTAAGTAACTGATTTTATTTTCCTTTGAAGCTCATTCCTCTCAAAGCTACCTAATCATATCAGATCTGGAACATTTGCCAAGCACCTTACCTCAGGGCATATTTTCATGGGAAATATTTGGAATAACTAAGAGTGTAACTTGTCAGCTGGACTGCTAAAATTGAAGTCTGTTTTCTACTCTTGTATATTGGAAGATCTTCCTTAAACCCTTTTGGTGTACTCGGCCTCAGACTTGCTCTTTTTTTCTGGACCTGCTGTCCACCTAGATGTGTCTTAAACGCAAGTTGGCGTTTTCATGATTCTGAATGCTTATTCTGTAAAGCAAAGAAAATTCTTGGATTGCTTTCACAAATTCCAGGTTTGGGTCCAGATGCCTCAGGAGGAAGCAAATTGTCTTCTCAATGAGGTCATCCTCTTACTGGGAGCTTTGTTATGTGGAAATAAATGAAGACTACCCACGTGAGAACAAAAGCTATCTATTTAGAGCTCGCTATAGCAGGGGAGTCAACCACCATCACTTGTGCTTTGGCAGAGACTCAGAGGCAGGCAGGGGAGTGGGAAAGCTTTATAGGGGAAAATGGGGAAGGCTTCAGGTGTGCTCTCATTGGAGGCTAATGGCATGAGGAAGCTGGAGGAGGGTAACTAGAAGTGGGGCATCCTATGTGATTGGTTAGGGGAACATGTTTGGCTTTCTATGGTTGGTCCTAAGTTAGAAGTGGAGATGGAAATTAGGGAAACTGTCAGTTATTAGTCAAGTCCTGGCCATTTGGGGCCAATTGTTACAGGAGTTATTGTTTGGCTTCCCAGATTATTGCTGGAGATAGCAATCTGACTTCCTACAAGGTCTGAGTTATAGATAGCAGGCTGGCTTTCTGGGCTGGTTACTGTAGATAATGAGTTGTTTTCTGGGCTGGTTGCTGCAGGTTATGGATGAGAGTTCTATTTTTATATATGGTCTGGCCGTTGTCTGTTCAGTCTCTCAGTTGAGAGCTGCAACACCTCATATTTCTTTGTATGAACGAAGTTATCTGATAATTTTCCACTGGATTTTTTGTACACCCCCGCACATACTTTGGGAAATAGTTCCTTTAGGAATCCCTGTGGTTGCTGCTGTGCTGTGTTGCCAAGGTCCCTCTTCAGGATGGAAGAACTTACTCCACTAGATGCTTTCAGGCGTCAGAACTCTCCTCTCTGGGAATTGCCCTCTCCTGAAGGAGCTGCTTTGCCTAAGGTTATGCCTTTTCCCCTGGGCAATGGATAGCCAATGACTGGTCAATGCAGGGGGCATAATGGTCTGGCTACCTCCACCCAACTTGTGACAACTCTGAAGGACCGTTCCAGCTTCAGGGCTCCCGTTATATGAGATGGCATCATAGCTCAACTTCTCCCTCTGCCCAATTCTGCTTTCTTTTCTTCCCTGAGTTTTAATCCTCAGGGGACTTCACAATAAACTTCTATTTGCTAATCTCCATCTCAACCTACCTCCTGGGGAATATTACCTGTAACAATCCCTCTTTAAATTATCCTAATTTGAGTGTACCATCTGTTTCCTGCTGAGACCATGACTGACACAGGATATTACATTTATTATTTATTCCGTTAAATGCAAGTTCATGATTCACAGCAGAACTTGTTGTTATTGTTTGCTTTTTACCTAGACCAGGGGATATAGATTTGTTCTGATTGCATGAATTGGAGTGTATTTAACTTGCTTTTTCTTTTTTTAATTACTTTTTCTGGTTTGTCACATTTACATACATACATACACACACACACACACACACACACACACACACACACACACTGACTTCTTTTATAATGCCCAATGTATATATCTAGGATTTGGAACTTAATGGAAGTGAGGTACTACACAGAGAAGGGAGAGATGCAGCATATCTTGGTTTGGACTTGCACAGGACTATCAGAGGCAGCTGGGTGTCCTGATAGGGTATGGAATTGACAAAACAGCTCATTTGTTGCTATGCTACAAACCTTTTGTACTGTGCCTTACATAACTATTCTAGAAGAACATAGAGCAAGAATCTGTACAGTTCTGTTTATGGTGATTTTCACAAACATTGGACTCTCCCGCATCTTGAGCCAAGTTCAGCACCTGCAAGACAACATCATCACAGGGAAAAAAGCAGGGTCAGTACCCAGGTGGCAAGGAAAAATATGTTCCCAGCCAGCTTCTTTGTGCTCTGGAAAGTTATTTTTCTGCAGAGTTTGTTTGAAAGGTATAATTATAGCACAAAGCTTTAAAGCACAGTCTCTGAAACCAGACTGCCTAGGATCAAATCTTCTTTTTGCCATTTACCTTCTCTGTGGCCTTGGGCAAGTACTTAACCTCTCTGTGCCTCAGTTTCCTCATTTGTCAAATGAAGAAGATGATGGCAATATCTGATAAAGTATTTGTACCAATTGAATGAGTTTATCTTTACGAAGAACTTAGAGTTGTGCCTGGCATGTAGTAGCATCATATCACTATTATGATGCCAGCTTCATTGTTTTCATGTGGAACTTTAAAATTTTTATGTAGTTAGATCTGTCAGTATTTTCCTGTTTATTTTTTTAAGGAAAGAAATCATAGAAGAAGGAATAAAAAAGACTTTCCAACCCTAACAACATGATAGCCTTCGTCTATATTTTCCTCCAGCACATTTCTTCCAAATAATTAAAAATGTGTTATGTCAAAAAATAAAGTCTAAAGACAAGAAATATATACTTCATTTCCTCCCAGTCTATCAGACAAAGTTTTAATATTCATAACCTATAAAGAGTACTATAAATCAATAAAAATGACAGAACTCAATAGACATATGGGCAAAGTATATATATATAGGCAATTTACAGAAGAAATATGAATAACCCAATAAACATAGGAAAAGATGAGTAACCTCACTAGTAATGCAAAAATGCAAATTAAAAGAAAAATAAGATCCCTTGCCATCTATTATTTTGGCAAAACCTAAAGAAAAGATTTCTGCACTTCTTCCTCCCCCCACCCTTTGCTCTACCAACTATTTCTAGCATTTTGGCAGTTATTCATTTATATCCATGCTAGTGCTTGCTATTAAGTTGAAATGTTTTTTGATTATGAATGAATATTTTTCTATCAACACCTAATATTTCAATATCTGTAACCTACCCCCCTCCTTTAATCTACTTTCATTTTCTGTCTTCACTCTCCCAACTTTTTGCTGAATTAATTAGTGTATTGGAAGATGAAGCAGGGCGATTCTCTCAGATAATTTCTTCAACTATGTCCATTCTGATTTTCAACCCTATTTTTATTGCCATAAATCATGTTTTCAAATTCTAAGAACTGATCTCATCTTTTTCATAGCAATCTGTTTTGCTTTTCTGGGTTAGTTTTTCTCTTGAATTTCATGAGCTGTGGCTGCCATTTGGGACTTTGGATTTTATGATACTCCCTTATATTCCAGATAAACCCTCCTTTTTCTTCAAACCATTTGAGTAGGTTTCTATTACTGGCAATCAAAATAATGCCTCACTAGGACAGGAGTTTTATTGAAAATTGGAAGTGGGAGAGATCACATCTAGTTAGTTGAACCAACAAAGGCTTTATGTGGTGGTTTGTAACATTTGCTTTTTCAGATGGATAAGATTTAAACTACCATCATGGGGAGAGTGTTCCTGGTTGAAGGAAGAGCAGTAACACAATCAGGCCAATACAAAGTTTTCAGAGAACAAGAAGCATTACAATTTTGCTGGATCACAGGATAGCTATGATGGGGGATGGGTTGGTGGGAAAGCCAGGGGCATCATATGGAGGGCCTTGAATGCCAGGGAGAAGACTTTGAAACTAGTCTGACATTAAGGAGATGCTAAAAGGGTTCGAATGAAAGCATGGCATAATCAAAGATGTTGTTCAGACAGATTAATCTGGCTACAGTGTTCAGAATGGGTTGGGGTGGTACTGGTAGCAGAAGGACAAGTGGGAGAGACTATTGAATTAGTTCAAGCAACGTATAATGAAGGTCTGAACATGTGGACATGGAAATACTTCACACTCTTTACAGGATTTGGGATCTAGATTAGAAAGTAGCCTTTGCAAAGGAATAGTTGTATTTTTATGTTCTAAGAATAAAGCAATAACAGATTGTAGTGACAAAATGCAGAGCAGCCAAAAATGTAACTCTTGCTGTATTAAAACAAATTCACTCTTTACCCCTTTTAAACATTCATTGAACAGTTTCTTATAATATTTCAACAAATGACATTGACAACATGTTTGAAATTAGAATTGCGTCATTTGATGAGTTCTTCAAAGACCTAATCTTTAGAAATGTGTTTCTTAAAATGAATTCCTAATTTTTCCTCTAGAGTCCTCAGCTAAACAGTTCTCTCTTTTACTTTTAGCATGTTTCAGAGTAATTGTATTGATCTTGATCCTTGAATAGTTTCCGGGAAAATCTGCAGTCTGAAGCTTTTCTTAACTTTAGGGATCCAAGGGAACTGAGGCATAGAGAACTTAAATGTAGCCATCCTCCTGCTGCCCGCCCCCCAGCCCCCCCATAAGGCGAGTAAGCTCAAGAATGCTGAAGTCAGACTAGGATAAAAGAATTTAATTTGCTTGGTAATGACACACCTAACTGAATTTGTTTTTCCTCCTGGGACTACATATCAGTACTGCAAGAGCTGGAGGTGAGGATGGGGAAATTACATCGATTTTCAGAGTACAGGGGACTCCATGGTGTGCCGCCCAGATCCATCTTCTCATCCTTCCAGGACTTAAGTAAGCACTGATTCTCTTGGCTTCTGGGAGTGCTATCCGCCCTCTCTGGGAATTGCTCTTGATTTGGGTCAGGGTCACACCTTTTTCTGGGGAGCAGCCTGCATCCAGTGGATGGTCTATTTGGGGGTATAAATGCTCAGCCCATCAACCTAACTTAGGACAACTCTGAAAGGCCATCCCAGCTTCAGAGCTCCTCATGGAATTCGCTGAGGCATTTTGCATGAATTTCCTATTACTGGCTATAAGAAATTACCATAAACTTTGAGGCTTAAAACAACACAAATTTGTTCTCTTACAGTTCTGGAGGTTGGAAGTCTGAAATTGATCTCACTAGACTAAAATTACGGTGTCGGCAGGAGTGCATTACTTCTGGAGGCTCTTAGGGAGAATTCATTCCCTTGCCTCTTCCAGCTTCTAGAGGCCGCCTGTATTCCTTAGCTCATGACCTCTTCTTCTATCTTCAAAGCCAGCAGCGTAGCATCTTGTCTCTGACCTCTGCTTCCATCTTCACTTCTCCCTCTGACTCTGACACTCTTGCCTCCTTCTTTTCCTTTTAAGGACACTTATGGTTACATTGGGCCCATCTGGATAATCCAGGCTAATCTCCCCATCTCAAGATCCTTAGCTTAATCACACCCACAAAGTCCCTTTTGCCATCTAAATAACATTCACAGGTTATAGGGATTAGGACATGGATATCTTTGGGGAAGGGTCATTGTTCTGCCTACGAGACCTTTGTTGTGGCTGCATCACAAGTGGACTTCTCCTTCTGCCCAATCCTGCTGCCCTCAATTCTCCACAGCTGTTGATCCTAAGAGTCCTTCCCACTAAACTTCCTGCACACAAATATCCATCTCACAGTCTGCTCTTCAGTTGGACCCAACCTGTTACACAGAGCAATTAGGAGGTTAGGAGAAGAATCTGGGCATGGAACTATACCTTTGTAGTGGAATTAAACTGTAAGTACTCCTGAGAGCCAGGGCTGACCAGAGGCTAACTCAGAATTCCTTTGGATGGCACCTTGTCTTTAACCCCTGAAGTAACATTCCTTAGCTCTCTAGGACTTAGATCTTATTTTAAAAGCAAGGGGCTCAGTTTCTCCTTGGATACCTCATATAGGAGATTCTCCCATATAATGCCCAGCAAAAATGCTGGGTCTTCAAAGAGGGAACTAGAGAGGAGGGGTGTCACAAGGTTGGTTTCCTGAGAAGCAGATTTGAAGAGGAAGGTAAGTCTGCAGAAGCTTTCTTAGGAAATACCCTTGATGTCAACACTTGTGGAGGAAGGGAAGGAATCAGAATTTGGCAGAGGGAGAAGTTGGGCTGCAATGTAGTCTCAATAAGCAATTCAGACAATCCCATGCAGGGAGCTCTGGAGCTGAGATGGTCCTTCAGAGGTATCCAAGTTGGGGCAAGGGGTTTGAGTCTTTATACTCCTCCCTTGGCTAATCATTGGAAGTGAGCTGCCCTCAGAAAGGGGAGGAAAAATTGCCAAACTGTTTTACAAAGTGGTTGTATGATTTTACACTCCTATGAGCTACATACAGGAGTTCTAGTTGCTCTACATCCTTGTCAGCACTTGGTATTGTCAGTTATTATTATGTTTAAAAAATTTTTTAGCCATTCTAGAGGGTGTGTTTTTCATCGTGGTTTTAATTTTACATTTCCCCAGTGACTAACGATGTTGAACATCTTTTTATGTACTTATTTGCCATCCACATCTCTTCTTTGGTGAAGTGTTTGTTCAAATCTTTTGCCCATTTTTAAAATTGAGTTATCTTCTTATTGTTGAATTTTGAGTACAAGTTTTTTATCAGATATGTGTTTGCAAATATTTTCTTAAGACTGTCACTTCTCTTCAAGTGATGTTTTTAAGAATAAGTAGGAGAAATCTCAGCTCAGTGCCCAGGTTTTGAGAGTGGGAGAAGAAAGGAGGGGGACCAAGGTGGGGAAAGCTGGAGTGGCATAACTGTACATCCAAGGAGTACAATCAGCAAGACTGGCCAGTTTTATAAGACACATTTGTCTGCTTCTATTACTTGGGCTACAGCACATGGTACTGATGTAGAATTGCCAAAAATAAATACAGCAAATTATAACAAGCTTGATTAGGAAACTTCGAGTTCCCTCCTACTGGGGAGATTCCTGCCAGTGGAAATAGCACTCATGTAATGCTAATTATACAAAACAGTTGCTTGCTCTGTATGTAGGGAGGTAAATGATAAGATGGTACTCAATAAATAAAATCAACTTTAAAGACAGAAGCTGCTGCTCCAGACATGCCTAGGTGTAGACCAAGTCTTAGTTTGGGGAAAAGCCTGAAAGCTATTCATCCTAAAAGGAGGAAGAATTCATTTGTGTTGCCTTGAAAGCAGAACCTAAGACAAAGCCTTTGGCGCAGGAAGTTTATTTGGGATGTGATCTCAGAAAGCAAGAGTGAAGACATGGAGAGAGTGAGACTGGAAAGGAGAATAAACTGATTTAAAATGTAGTGGATGATGTCATTGCTGTTACCTAGTTTCCTACTGACTCTGTTTGCCCAAAGCACAGCTTCTGTGTGTTTTGTTATTAATGATTCATACCTGCAGCTTTCTTTATAGAAGTGTCCTTGAACTATTAGAGTTGTCTTATCTGGAGACATGCCTGGAAGTTTGTGTCCACCTAGCCCTCCATGCCCAAGGGAGGCCCATAGCCAGAGGCTGACTGATACAAGATTGTGAAAGCCCAGTTCCCTTGCCTTGAGATGGGACAAACTGTGGTGTGATTTACATTCCAGAATTCCCCAATGCTTGGATTCACCTGAAATCTCACTCCTGATTTGTTTCTTCCCCAGTCCTGCTCTGCTTCCCTCACTCCCTGGCTACTTCCTCCTGGGAGCACTTACTTCCTTAACAGGTCACTCATACATGAATCTTCATCTCAGAGTCTGCTTCTGGGGGCAGGACCAAAACCTAAGGATGCATTATTGAGGTTGTCTCTGAAAGCAACAGGATCATTATTCTGCCAGGACTTCACAAGAAGCTTACAGAAAAAAAATGAAGATGGCATGCCTTCTTTCATCCAGTCAACAATTCATAACAAGGCTTCATACTTTGTCTTTCTAAGAGTATAAATATTGAAGTATTGAAAATAAAAATTGCAGTATTCTGGGAAACATGAATCTTTTACAAAGCTCATTTCCTCTGCATTTTACATTCTCAATGATGAGATAGAGAATGAGACATTTCATTCACCAATGTCTTTGTGTCTGTTTTCAGCTCCAAGGTTTTGGTGAAAACAGTAAAATTTGTGTGATAAGATAAAAGCAGTATATAAAAACTTAACAATATTTCAATTTCCCAACCCTTTCTGTGTATATGATATTACACAAGGTGCCTCTCAGTGAAAGAGTAACAGGAATAATAAATTTCCATTTTACAAATTTTAGCAAAGCCTTTTTTACATACTTTTTAGAAAATGAGAAAGTGAATGACTAAATTGACTAGATAACAAATCCACTTGCAAATCATATGCTTTCCAATTCCTTCTTTGTGAGTGATTTGAAGAAGGACCCAATTGAGTTATCAACTGATACATCATTAAAAACGCTTTCTGATAACATAACAACTATTTGACTTTTAGTGTGTAACTTGTAATGGAATGATTTTGCTATAATAAAACTATTTCTATTCATTTACTTATCTAGGTGAACAATGTTTCTTAATTCTTACCTCTATAGACATAATACAAATTTACTGTAACCTTTTGAGAACACCAGGTATATTATTTTTAGTTCATCTCATGAAAGGCTCATTCTGTGCACAAGTCTGGTACATGCTCTGGAGATTGCAGTGAAGAGCGCCCCTGCACTATACGTTTTTTTGGTTGTTTTGTTTTTCTTTTTCTTACTGTTAGACAAGAAGGTACAACTTGGATTGTATTTCTACTACCTCTGGGCTGCAGCGAGACTTGGGACCTGTTCACTAATTGCAAAAAGAAGTGGCAGAGAGTCCTTTTATGACATTCTTTCTCCACACAAAACAGCATTAGCTCCATCACTTTGAACTGATTTGGCAAGATGCTTTTAATAGAAGGCCACAGTGTTTGCTATATAGTTAGGGAGCTCTAAGGCACCAATGGAAATTTAGTAATATGTATATTTCCTTGATGGGTTTTGAGTATCTGACACTCTTAGCATCTTCAGTTATACATTTTCTAGGAAAGCAGTCTTTAAATGACATACTACCCATAATAATCAGCCCTGCATTAATAGATTTTATTTATTCAAATTTGGAGTTGGGATTTTCCAAGACTAACTGAACTTTATTTATCCTTTATATTTCATAAAAATGAGAGCTCATCAATATAACCATTATATTCATTGTACTTGTTAATATCTTAACACTATTAAAGCCAGAAAAAAAACAGTGAGATGTGCTTTGCTGTTATAGTAAATTTTAATTTTGAGATCTTGCAATCATTGCAAAGAAAATGTGAGAGTTAAGTTGATGGTGAACTAGACTGTTTGATGTTAAGTGGCCCTGAGAGAATGAAGAAGAGAGAAGGGGAAAAAATAATCATGCCACATTTGACTCTGGAAAATAAACAGCTTCATCATACATCAGTGCCTAAAATATATATGAGTGAACATTGGAATTGCAAATGAATTGGGGGAAGAAAAAACTCTGTCTGCTTTTACATGATTTTGATTTGCACTGGGCTAGGGGATTTTTTTCCTGCCATAAACTAACAATGAATTCCCACCATCAAGTAGAGGCATGGACGAGAATTACCCTATTTCATGTTGTGATAATGAAATGGATGCTTTGTTGAAGATCTGTCTCCTTTTAAATCATATACGTGGAATCTAATGAACTTGATTAATTAGAAAAAGGAATAGCATTCACGGCAGAAAAATATCTTAGCACAAATATATGCTTAATTCCTAAAGAATGATGCCTCGTGTATAAATATGTTCAGGCTCCAAAGTCCTTGGGTTTTACCTTCAGATAAGGAGCCAGATCCTGCCTGACTAAATGATCAAGTCTTGGGATGCTGACCTATATGCTTTGATTTTAAGTGCCCCTGAGATAATGAACGATGATCAGTAACTCCCTACTTCATGCTGCCTCCCAAGTTCTGATTCTTGCTTTTTTAACAGAAACTAAGTGGAGAGTTGTGCTTTCATTATTACTACTATGTTTTGAGATTTTTCTATCTAACCTTATTTTGAATGCAAGCATGATGCATCTCCTCCTTTGTCCATACAGGAGACTACAATGGGAGTCAGAGGGAGGCAAATCTGGGTCTAGAACCCAGCTCTTCTAAATGTGTGGTCTCAGGCAAGTCACTCTAGGCTTTGGGGCTTGGATTTGGAGCTTTATCACCATTTACAAGGGATTTAATGATTTGATTCACCCCTAATGTGACTGCTCTGTAAGTCTTAGGAGAGAGTTCCTGGCTTCTTTTTTTCCAATGGCACATTTACAAGGACTTAGGGAAGTGAGGTATGTAAGCCCATAATTAAACCCTCTTTACATGGATGAATAAAGCAGCCCAAGGTCAATGTGAGAAACCTGGCATGTGTCCCTATGCTCTGGTCACTCAACTTTAGCTGCTTCATGGCGGGATGAACCCATGTGCTATAGAATTCAGCATTGTATCTAGTGTGCGTTTCTTGTTTTTATTGAGGTCACATTGGCTTATAACATTATATAAATTTCAGATGAACATCATTATATTTTAACTTCTGTATAGACTGCATCATGTTCACCACCAAAAGTCTAGTTGCCATCTGTCACTGTACATATATGCCCCTTTACCCCTTTTGCCCTCCCTCTACCCCCTTCCCCTCTGGTAACCACTAATCCAATCTCTGTTTCTATGTGTTTGTTTGTTTATCTTCCACATATGAGTGAAAGCATATGGTATTTGTCTTTCTCCATAAGACTTATTTCACTTAGCATAATGTCTCCAGGGTCCATCCATATTGTTGCAAATGGCAAGATTTCATAGTTTTTTGTTTTGCCTGAGTAGTATAACACTGTATATATATACTAAATCTTTATCCATTCATCCATTGATGGGCGCTTAAGTTGTTTCCAGGTCTTGGCTATTGTGAATAATGCTGTAATGAACCTAGGGGTGCATGTATCTTTTTGAATTAGTGTTTTCGTGTTCTCTAGATAAAAACCCAGAAGTGAAATAGCTGGATCATATGATAGTTCTATTTTTAATTTTTTGTGAAATCTCCCTACTGTTTCCCATAGTGGCCACTCCAGTTTGCATTCCCACCAGCATGTATGAGAGTTTCCTTTTCTCCACATCCTCTCCAATACTTATTATTCCTTGTCTATTTAATAATAGCCATTCTAATGGGCCTTGCGGTTTTGATTTGCATTTCCCTAATAATTAGTGATGTGGAACATCTTTTTGTGTGCCTCTTGGCCATCTGTATATCTTCTTTGGAAAAATGTCTGTTCAGATCCTCTGCCCACTTTCTAATTGGGTTGTTTGTTTTTTCTGTTGTTGCATTGTATGAGTTCTTTATATATTTTGGATATTAACCCCCTATCAAATGTCTGATTTGCAAATATCTTCTCCTAATTGGTATGTTGTCTTTTTGTTTTAGTGGTGGTTTTCTTTGCTGTGCCGAAGCTTTTTAGTATGATAAGGTCCCATTTGTTTGTTTTTTCTTTTGTTTCCCTTGCCTGAAGAGATATATTCAAAAAGATATTGCTAAGACCAATGTCAAAGAGTGTACTGTTTATGTTTTCTTCTAGTTTTATGGTTTCAAGTGTTACATTCAAGTTTTTAATACGTTTTGAGTTAATTTTTGTGTATTGTGTAAGATAGTAGCCTACTTTCATTCTTTTGCATGTGGCTGTCCAGTTATCCCTGCAACATTTATTGAAGAGACTTTTCTTTCTCCATTGTATGTTCTTGGCTCCTTTGTCGAAGATTACCTGTGGTTTTATTTCTGGGCTGTCAAATCTGTTCCATTGATCTGTGTGTCTGTTTTTGTGCCAGTACCATGCTGTTTTGATTACTATAGCTTGGTAGCATACTTTGAAATCAGGGAGTGTGATGCCTCCAGCTTTGTTCTTTTTTCTGAGGATTGCTTTGGCTATTCAGGGTCTTTTGTTGTTCCATATAAATTTTAGTATTCTTTGTTTTATTTCCATGAAAAATGTCATTGGGACTTTGAGAGATATTGCATTGAATCTGTAGATTGCTTTAGGTAATATGAACATTTTAACTATGTTTATTCTTCTAATCCATGTCTATGGAATATCTTTCTGTTTCTTTGTGTCTTCAATTTCTTTCAACAATGTTTTATAGTTTTCAGTGTACGGAACTTTCACCTCTTTGATTAAATTTATTCCTAGGTATTTTATTCCTTTTGTTGTGATTATAAATGGGATTGTATTCTTGATTTCTGTTTCTGCTATTTCATTGTTAGTGTGTACAAACACAACAGATTTTTGTATGCTGATTTTGTACCCTGCAACTTTACTGTATTCATTTATTATTTATAATAGTTTTTTGGTGGATTCTTTAAGGTTTTCTATATATCAAATCATGTCATCCTCAAATAGTGACAGTTTTACTTCTTCCTTTCCAGTTTCTTTTCTTTTTTTTTTCCCAAGGAAGATTAGCCCTGAGCTAACTACTGCCAATCCTCCTTTTTTTGCTGAGGAAGACTGGCCCTGAGCTAACATCTGTGCCCATCTTCCTCTACTTTATACGTGGGACGCCTACCACAGCACGGCTTGCCAAGTGGTGCCATGTCCACACCCGGGATCCGAACTGGCAAACCCCGGGCTGCCAAGAAGCAGAACGCATGCACTTAACCGCTGTGCCACTGGGACGGCCCCTTCCTTTCCAGTTTGGGTCCCTTTTATTTTTATTTCTTTTTTTTGCCTCATTGCTCTGATGGGACTTCCAAAACTATGTTGAATAAGAGTGGCAAAAGTGGGTATCCTTGTCTTATTCTCAGAGGGATAGTTTTCAGTTTTTTCACTGTTGATGGTAACTGCAGGTTTGTCATACATGGCCTTTATTATGTTGTGGTACTTCCCTTCTATACCTATTCTAGTCTACTTTTCCACTTGAGTAAATCTGGATAACACTGAGAGATTAATGACAAGCTTAAGAAGAAATACCATGAAACAATTAAAGGACAACATGAGCTACATGTGTAAATGTGAGTATTACCTGGGCAGTGAGGAGAGATGAAATGAGACCCAACTTGCATTTGGAGTGAGAACCACCAAGTTGTGAATATAGACTTGGGAAGAGACACTGGGGCACTCTCTCAGGGTGGATGTGACTGTTCTCTTGCTTGAAAACCCTGTATTAACCTCATTGGAGGAAGTTACTTTGCAAGGGGATACCAAGCTTTATCAAAACCCACTGCCACCACTTTCCATTGCATCCAGACCCATAACTGCCATCCTGTCATAGCATACTCAGTGAGGGACAGGTGCTAAGACGGATTGAGGAGGAAATAGCTTAAACATTGGTAAAATGGCAAGGTTTTTGCTAAGTTGTATCAGCAATAATCCGGGAAATATATATGAGAATGAATTATAAAGGTACTAAACCAAGGAAGATGAAATATAACATTGGCTAAATATACCTATTCCTAATAAATTCTGCTTCATCCAGAAACTCAACAGCCTGGACAGTCTAGACAGATGGGACTTCATGTGTTACCTGAAACAACTGGGAGTGGTTGACTAAAACCTGAACACAACAGTGGCCTATAAGATTGAGATGCCAGAAGTAGCCTGAAGGAATTCGAAGATAGGAATTAGAGAGAGAGAAATGTTGGAGTGAATTTATTCTGTGTGTCCCTTCCCCTACCTCTCCCACTATATCCCCTGGCAAGATGAAAATGACATGCTTCATCTTTTTCGAGGCACTGAGAAATGCATTGGTGGGGGAGCTTTGAAAACTCTGTCATAGCTATCTTTCTCAGGTTAGCAGTGATATTGGGAGATGGTGCTATTGAACTGGGCTTCCTCATTTCATTGGGAATGATGAAATCCAGAATGGTAAAGGCCAAGGGGAGGCATTTAACTACTAAAGACAAAGTGGGTGTGATCAGTGTGATAGGCAGCAGAGCTAGAGTGGCAATCAGAAAGTTTTGTCATGTAGGGATCTTTGGGGATGGCTAATTGATCTCCATGTCCCTACGACTGAAAAAAGCTATCAGTTTATTGTCACAGTTCAGCTTCCTCACAACCAAACTCTGAGACAAGATTTGTATTGTGAACTTTTATTGAAGAGTGCTCTTGGGATTAACACCCATGGGGGAGTGAAGGAAGCAGGACTAGGCAAAGGAAGAAGTTGAACTGTGATGCAATCACAACAGAGGCTACAGCTAATCCTACAGTGAGCTTTGAAGGATATAGGCTGCCCTTAGAAAGGGTATGATATGGGGCTGACCCAGTGGCTCAGAGGTTAAGTGCGCATGTTCCGCTTCAGCAGCCTGGGGTTTGCCGGTTTGGATCCTGGGTGCGGACATGGCACCACTTGGCAAGCCTTGCTGTGGTAGGTGTCCCACATATAAAGTAGAGGAAGATGGGCACAGATGTTAGCTCAGGGCCGGTCTTCCTCAGCAAAAAGAGGAGGATTGGCAGCAGTTAGCTCAGGGCTAGTCTTCCTCAAAAAAAAAAAAAAAAAAACGGTATGATCTTGGGCAAAGCAGCTCCCTCTTCAGGCCCAAGGAAGCCCCAAAGAGGGACTTAGTTGAGAACTGTTAGCTGCCAACACTCTCAACAGCTAGAAGAATGAGTGCTACAGTGTTAAAAGGAGGAGATGGGCTTTTGAGAGGTCCCCAAAGTACTCACAATACCTATTGAAGTATTATAGGATCTACATAACTAGGGGGAAAAAATCTAGGTCTAATGAAGAGAGACCTGACTTGAATTATCACAGTGAGAATCATAGCCTCTCACCTGTCCCCAGACCTGAGCCAGGTCATAGAAACAAATCCCCTTGAATAAAGGGGATGTTGGGTCCCCTGGAAAGTGGATCCTTGTGACATTGCCTAAGCATATTCTGTAAATTTGCCTCTAAACCTTCCTCCAGGGGACTTGGAACCCTTTAACAGAGTGACCGTGAACTGGAAATGGGAACTAGCCACATCAGAGATTGCCAGATAGAGGCTCAGAGTTGATGCTAATCCTGGAGTTCCCAAATGTCTCTGTGGCCTACCAATCAGAATGGTGGCCAGCGATTAGGTGACTAATAGAGTTTTAGGCTGAGACTATGATTATTTCCAAAATTCTAGAATTATACTAGGATAGACATACTCAGCATTTGGCAGAATCCCCACATTGGCTCCTGTACTCATAGAGTCACAGCAATTACAGTAGGAATGGCCAAGTGAAAAACCCTGGAACTTCCTTCTTCTACCAGGATGATAAACCAAAAGCAGTATTACTTTCCTAGGGTAACTGCAAATATTGGTGCCACCATGAAAAATTTGAAAAATGGTGGGAAAGATGATTCCTATCACATTTGCACTTAGTTTGCCTGTTTGTTTTATGCAGAGAACATCTGAGTCTTGAAGAATGGTTGTGGATAATCACACAGTTAATTGGGTGTTGACTCATTTCAGCAATTGTTTCACATGTGATCTCTTCTCTAGACCAGTCAACACAGCACTTGGAAACTAACTGGGAAGTAGAAGCTTCTTCCTGTCCTCTAGGGAATACCACCTTCCCCTTTTTGCTCTTCAGTCTATCCAACATTTTTGTAGCTTAATTCCATGTGTGGAATCTCTCTTCTGCTTGAAACACCTAGAGTGGTGTTGCAGGTTGAATTCCCTGGGAAGCAGGGTAAAACAGAGATTAACATGCAGGGTATTTATTATGTGCAAGGAAAGGCTGAAGGCAGGATTAGGCAGGGGGAGGAGCTTGGCTTCAATGCAGTCTCAACCAAAGTCTTAGTCAACTCCATATGGGATGTCCTTGAGAGTTGTCCCAAGGTGTGGTGAGTGGACTAGGCCTTCAGATTCCTATGTTGAACGGTTATGGAATGGGTAGGGGGAAATGACCTTGGATAAGGGGAGTCTTTTTAGCTGAAGCAATCCCTACAGAGAGCTAAAAGCAGAGGACTATCCACCATCAACACTCCCAGAAGCTGGGGGAGAAGTTCTTCAGTCTTCATGTGGGATCTGAATTATGTACCTAACACAACACCCACTAGAAGTGGGAAGTGGAAGGAAGGAGGGTGTTAGGAAGGATAAGGCAGCACAGATGATGATGATGAAGTGATGCTCCATCCTACAGTCAGCTCCTCCTGAGTGACCAGAAGAGAGTTGACCAGTCTCCACACTGTCCAGTCCCATGGCATAAGGGGTATTTCCCCACACAATTGATCAGATCTTGGTGTTTCTCTGCTGTGCAAGCTCATATTACGCATAGCCAGAGAATATAAAGAGCAATATTTATGCCCACACTTGTTACAGATTTACTATAAGTTATGTAATTGCCTTAAGTGCTTTTTACGCTTCCCAAACTATTTCAGAGGAAAAACTTCTAAAATAACTCTTTTATAGCTACAATGGGCACCTTCTTTGCAATTGCACTTGTCAAAATAGCCTGTCCCACATCCTCTGTCCCTGACCCTGGCTCTACAGCATCTCAAGGGAAGAAATGAGAGCTAATGAGAGAGAGCAGGGAAATGGAGTTTAGAAAAACAGCTGAAGAGATGCCTTGAAGACTCCTTGAAAGCAAGCTTGACCATTTTGCACCCTTTCTTAAAAATGCATGGAGATGATCCAATTAGTTGGAGAGCTGAAGTTTTTTTCCTGCATTTGTAAGAATATGAACAGTAAGAAAACACTGGCTGGAGTCTTTGGAGCTGAATATCAAGCGAATCCCTAGGAAAGAAGGAGATAATGTTATGGATGACGGGGGGTAAGGGTATGAGGAATTTATCGGGAATGTTGGAATAGATTTCAATGATGCAGTGAGGGAAATTTATGAACAAGTGACTGGGATAAAGAAAAACTCAGAATGAAGAATGATATCAAATTTGCTGGTGCCTGAGCTGACAGGGGAGTGGAAGAAGAAAAATAGCATATGTGTAGAGTCTGTGTGAGACACACTGCCTCAGAACAGGAGTGCCAGATAAAGCTGGCTGCTCCTGTGACGTCATTCCATGAGCCCTAGGGAAGTCTCTCCTTGCTGCCCCCCAAGTTCTTTGAAATTCATGGTTAGAAATTACTGTATTATGTGTTATTTTCCCTGTAATTGTATTTTGAAGCTTATGACATTTAGCATGAACCTGGATTTGTAGCTGTATTCTGTCAACACTTTTTGATTATTTCGAAAGTGTGAATCCTCTTAGGAATGAAAATATGGCATTTCATGTGTAGTGGGAATAGCTACACGTAATATATGCTTTCCTTAGCTATTTGAGAGCATGGGGAATGCACCTTAGACGTGAGACATTAGGAAGAAGGGTGCCAAAAAGAGAGGAAAAGCCTACCAATAGTCCCAAAAGATCTGCACTTCCTGTTTTCCAATGCAGCTTCAGGCCAGAGGAGAATTGTGTGATGAAGTCAGCATCGTGAGTTCAAATCCCACTCTGAACTTACTTTTTATAGTTAAATGTTTTAATATTTATAATCATAAATCATAAGTTAAAAGTTATAATATTTATAACCATATAGCTATAAATCACAAGTTAGAAGATGTTTTAAGTAGAAAATCTCTCCTTTAATTCTACCACACTAATAGAGCACCTGCTTTCATTTCTCTGTGTTCCCTTCCAATATTTGTTTTTATATGTATTTTAAATGTGTTCACCACCTATGTTTTTAAAATGGAGTCAGAAAACTAAAGAAGCAAAGGACAGAAACATTGAAGGCATTAGATAAATTTGAGAACCATTCTAGGTCACATTTTGGAGGAATGGGTAGCTTGAGGTGCAAATAGAAGACATGGAAACCCTGCCTGCTATGTATGTCAAATAGTTCTTCAAAGCAGCTTGAGGCCACAAAAGAAAACCGAAAAAAAAAAAAAAAACCAAGATAAAGGGCTACAAAAATCCTATAACATCTGTGAAGGCAGAGGCCATGTTTTCTGTTTCTCTGTTATGATTTAGTGCTGGACACTTAGTATGTAGATAATTACATGCAAAATTAAACTGGACTCCAGCAGCCCAGTTCCTCAGGTCTAACCAAAGAACTATCCTGGTCTAAATAAAACTTTAAGGAAAGGAAGCTCCATGTTTTTCATGTTTTCCCTCTTCCATATCCTCTTTCTGTGATGTTTTGGCGACTATTCATTAATTCCTTCAACAAATATTTATTGAGTGTCTTCTATATGGCACTTGCCATAAAGATACAAACAAGATAAACTTGATCCTTGCCTCAGAGTCTAGCCAAAGATCAGTCCTGGCCAACTTAACTTTTCTAGTTGGCCTAGAGAACAGCCTCTGCCATGTGCAGAGGGCTAACCCCAGTCTTCTGATGTATTTCCTGGGAAATGGTATTGCTCATATGCTTGCCAACCCTCTTATGTTCTTTCAAAGAATCAGAGTTCCTTGGAATATAGAACCCCAAATTAAGGTTCTATTCATTTAAAATGCATCTGAATAAGATGATTAAACAATCAGACTAATTTCAGTATATATAAAAGCAAGCAATTCTGGGGGGATTCTTTCCCTATCTGCAACACCATACACTCACTACAAACATAAGAAAAAAAAATGTTACAGATGGCTCCATGCAAAGAACAAACACATCTTTTCCAGGTCTATAAGTCTGTGGTCTTCTTGAGAATAGCATATTATGGACAGATTGATCATGGACGCAGAAGGAAATGTTCGCAAAAATATAAGTCACTGGTTTGTCTTTGTTGTGGCCATTAGATACATCTGCCGAAGAATTTCTTAGATAAAATGTAATGCTCCTTCTCATATGAATATTCGCTTCCTTCATTCCTTAGATGATTTCAAATGAAAATCCATTTTCAATGAACTGTATTTTTTAGAGACCGAGGTACACATTAGAGGGATTATTTTAGAAAAGAGCTAATTTAAATTCTCGCTATAATATTCCCAACAGGGAACAGATGATGCTCTTGATTTAGGATAATTTAAGGAGGGATTAATAAAGGCACTATTTATAAAGATGTGGGTGGGATATAGGGGAACCATAAAAGATACCGTAGGAACCACAGACTTTAGTGCTGGCAATTGCAAAGATGTTACTACTGCCTGGCCTGAAGGGAGATGAGAAAGCACTTACTGGGACCCAGAAAGTGAGAGTCTTGTAGAGAAGGTTTCCTTTGGTTGAGGAACCCATCTAACTCAAGGCAATCTGGCAGAGAGGGAGATATGAAAGTAAATACCCTGACCTCACTTAATTTTCTCCCTGATCTTCTGCCAAGAGTCTTCATGAGCCAAACCCAACTGGAAACTAAAGGACAAGAAAGACACTGATATGGTTTATACAGATCAGGCTCTCAAAGCAGAGAGCAGGATGGAGAATGATAGAGAACAGATCTGGAGGGGCAAATGGAAGATATCCTGGTACACTTTCCATATTGTTTACAAACCCCTTAAACATGCTGTAATGCAAGGAGATTACAAAATCATCTTTTTGCTTGAGTCAAACCTCCAACTTTTTATGGAGATTTATATATGCCTCTGTTGAGCCCCTGATTTGTACCAGGATCTATTTGGTGTGAATAAGACAGACAAAAATTCCTACCTCCATTGAGCCTGCATTCTATTGGTGGCCATTTCTATTAGTCAGGAGTCATTTAGTTGCAAGAGAAAGTCACTTAAGTTAGAAATTAAAAAAAGATTGCTTGTAAGAAATCCCTCTCTTGCAAATCTGTCAGGCAATCATTCTCTGAGCTCTCTATGACACCTCTCTCTTTTCTCTCTCTGTCTCTTAATCTCTCTCCCCATAACTCCTGTCCACCGGGAAAAAAAGTGATTTCACTTCTCTACCTATCCCTCTGAATCTGTTCTTTTCTCCTCTGTATTAGGCAGGCTTCATTTTAACATTCTTGTTTTCTACTTTGCCGTATTTTAAATGTTCATGCACCTTGGTACACACCCTGTTTCCAAAAGTTTATATGAAAATATTCTCTCAAGTGTTGGTCATCCTCTTCTAGCCCACATTATCCTCATCCTAAAAATTGTTGTTCATATGACAGGTGCTCTCCTGTGCCATATATATTCAGCTATTTGTTCATTCTCTAAAAATTTATTAGAATATTTACTGAATACCTTATCATGCCAGAGGTCAAGAAAAAAATTCCTATGGCATGGTGATCACTTCATTCACTCAGGTTGGCATTGGGGTTGGGGTAGGCTAGGCATATGATGAACTATAGACTATTGGAAGAAGTCGCTAGCAGATTGAGCAAACCAAAGCCAGAGTTCAAAGTCGTATCTGTCTCAGCATGAAGCATGGTGCTCGAGATGGGAGCACATACCAACCAATCTGCAGAGTGGTTGAAAAATGGTAGAGGGGCCATTAAGCTGAAACAACAATGTAGGTTCTCCAACAGCAGGAACTCTGCATCTCGGAGATTGTTCAAAGTTTCTGCGCTCAGCAAACACCAAGTGTCTACTCTTATAGAGAGAGCTAGACCTGGTTCCTGCCCTTAAGTGGTTTTACTCATATACAAAGGTAGAATAGGCAGTTGTTGATGGTTTCAATGGCCCCCTTTTTAGTGTTCCCCACTCCATCTCTCCCACTTGCTCTGCATTTTCTTTAATATTTACATATACTAAACACTTTCATTTCAGTTTGAAATAGATGAATATGCTATCTTTTCCAAATATCATTTTCATTTTGATCTGATATTGTTTTGCATCCAATGTGTTGTCTTAGATTTTCAGAAGAGTGTTTGGGCAAAAGCATGCCTTTTTGGATTTATTCTCCCTGAGGCACTGGTACTACATTATTTGTTTCACTCTAGACCAGGTTTCTTAAACTTGAAGTGCATATAGAACTGCCTGCAGACCTTGTTAGAAGTGCAGAAGTGTAGAAGATGCCTTCACGCTATCCAATAGATCATGGGTATATTAGTTTCCTAGGACTGCCATAACAAAGAGTCACAAACTGGGTGGCTTAAACAGCAGGAATTTATTGTCTCACAGTTCTAAAGGCTGGAAGTCTGAGATCAAGGTGTCAGCAGGGCCACATTCCCTCTGAGGGTGCTAGGGAAGGATCTGTTTCAGACCTCTCTTAGCTTTTGGTACTTTCTTGGTTTGTGGCAGCATAACTATAATCTTCACATGGTGTTCTCCCTGTGTGATTTTCTGTGTCCAAATTTCTCCTTTTTATAAGGATACCCATCATATTGGATTATGGGCCCACCATACTCTAACTTAAGTAAGTTAAGAATTATTTAACTACTCTCATCTTCAATAACTCTATTTCCAAATAAGGTCACATTTTGAGGTACAGGGAGTTAGGACTTCAACATATGAATTTTGAGGGGGTCACAGTTCCACCCAATACAGTGAATAGATTACGAAGAACTGGCATTTTTACATACAGTGTTGGAAACCTCTTGAGCTGCTGCTTATAATTTTGGCCTCATCTTGGACTCCAGCAGCCAGATGCCAATCAAGTCGAAGCGGATTTTGATCTATTTCATACAGGTGCACCTGGACAGCACCTCACCCCCAGCCAGCACCTCATACTTCTTGCTTCTTGCCCCAAGTTTCTCTAACACAATAGCGTGGAATGCCTGCTGCAGCCCACTCAGCAGTGACATGTGAACAACTCAGAAATATAGGGGAATTAACACCCTATGGGCAACCCTTGACCAATGAGAGGTGAAGTCCAATGAATAAAAGCTTCCCTCTCTCATCCTCAGGTGAACAGGTCTGAGACCCATTCCATTACAGTCTTTAGAGATCTCTCCAAAATCAACCACCAGTCACCTGGAGCAGATGGCAACTTGGTAATACATTCTTGTATTGTTTTCTCCTCCTTCCCTTTTATTTCTTCAATTCCTTACTCTTGATCCCTGAGTTCACTTCCCAAATAAACTCCTCGTATTATAACCTTTGTCTCAGGCTCTCCTTGCGGGAGACCCTAAGATCCAAGCTTCCCAGGTGATCCTGATGTAAGTGATCTGTGAATCAATCTCTAAGAAATTCTCCCAAGCTCTGTGCAAAACAGAATGGGTTAAAATTATACTGTAATGTATTTGTTAAGCAGGACACAACCCACGCCACCCCCTTTCATTAATCCTAGAAATATGCAAGAGAGATTTTGAAGTCAGGGACTATATGAGTAGAAGTCCAAACCCACAGTAAGTCTCAGAATGAGGAGCAAACCACCTTCTGTGACAGAAACCAACAAATGCCCAGATACTATGGCTAGTACTGTCTGTCCTCAGAAGATATCTGGGTGATGGGTCAATGTGACTCAATTCTCAAAGCCTAATTAACTCCATGCACTGAGAAAATCTAGTATGGGGCCATGTAAAGATGTAGTTCGTATGCAGCCACCCTTCATAAAGCAGGGTCCTTTGAGGCTCCAGGGGTGGCCGAGAGATGGGAAGGCCAGCAGGCTAATAGCCTGCAGGGCACTAGGATGTGATAATTTCCCTGCTAGATCCTGTAAAAACAGGACTCATGTCGCTGAGAACCCTACACCAGTTTGAAAGATTCATTTGAATAAACCACCAATTTACAATGGGCTTTAACTTGTTGGAACAGATGTTCTAACCTGGACTTGCTGTTTCTGCTACTAGGCTGATGGGAGGGCCAGTTTTCTTTGAGACTGACTCGGCAATTTAAAAAGCCAGCATGGCCAGCACAGCAGAAAGGATGAGAACTCTGGGCTGTGAATATCAGGATTTAAAATCATGCCAGAGCTTGTCAGTCCTATGTGCATAGACACATTGGGAAAAAAAAATTCCCTGGGGAGAAGAGAAATAATAAACAGAGGAAGATAAATGCAAAAATTATATATACGTGTGTGTGTTTCTATGTGTATAAAATGATAGCATTATCTTAACCAAGGATGAAGTATTTAGTGTTTAGAAGATGGGTTTGTGCATGGGTGACTCAACATGGAAGAAGAGAATGAACACGAGAACATGCCAAGGGCAGACCAGCCAGGCTGTGCATAAGCAAAGACCGTAAATCTACTGGTAATGGAGCCAGTCACTGAATGAATTTAATACTACCCATGTTGCACTTACAAAGGTTTGGACTTGGGGAGATTTGGGCTTATATTACAGCTCCTCCATTTACCAGCTGAGTGCCAGCCAGTTACATAACTTCTCTAGTAATAATGCCTTGCAAGGTTGTGATTAAATGAGAGAATGTATAAAAGGCACCCAGCTTAATTCCTAGTACATAGTAGCCATTCAATAAATGGTGTATATTATAGCACATGTTATAACAAAACTACTTTAGTGCACTATAATTTAGTATACAGAGGTTACATCTTGGAATTTTATATAAGTAATCTATTTCCTGAGGTGCCTAAAGAACCTAGCTATACAGCAGTCACTGGGCATGGACCACAAGGACAAATTAGAGGGAAACCTTGTGTGTATATGAGATGACTAGATATATGCATTTGTATGTACATTTATAATGTAATATATATATGTACTTATTTTTTTATTTTTAAGAATCCATCTTTTAAATCTCTGTTCCTTTTCGTCCTGTTCTTTTTTCATGGTTGCAATATCCTCTCAGCTCTGTGAGGTGTTGATAGATTATTCAGGGTGGAGTAAGGTTAGACAAAGTACCTATTTCCTCTAATTGCTTTGTTTCTGCTAATCTGGTGATCCTTGGTTGTCCATTTACAAGAGGAACACCAAAAAGCTGACTGGAAGCTTTTAGTGTGAGTGGGATTTGTCAACTGTGAATGTTACTGTAGCGTTATCTGGCTGGGCCATTTCTTTGGGCAAACTTTGATTAGGTTTTCCTCTTGTGCTGGTGGTTTTCCTTAGAGAAGGTTTTTCCAGTAGATATCCTTGAGGGTAAAGGCATGGTGAGCAGTATTCTGAGAGCAGAGTAGGGAAGAGGTCTGGGGAGAGCTCAGTATACAGAGGCACTCAGTATAACAGTATTGATATACTCACTTAACCTATCTGTTTCCATCTGGGCTGAAAGGAGGACACCAGGCACAAAGACCCTACTTTTGCCCTTTCCAGAGAGTATATCTCCAATAATGTTCAAGGGTGAGTGGAAGAAGTTTCAAGGGGTAAAAGGGTGGATCTGGGGACCAAATTGCTGCCTAAGTAGATTTTAAACTCATCTTCTTTACTTTGACTCTGTCCTTTTCGCTTCTCTTCCCACTTTGAGAGGTACCTAACGGGATTTTGATGTGTGAATTGATGTACTTTGTGCTGTTTCCTCACCACTGGCTTAAGATTCAGTGTTCTTGTGTTTCCTAAAATCCCTTACCCTTGCTTGCCCATCAGCTTTCCAGTTTCCAAAATTTTGTTACTGTTGTATCCTCTCCTGTTTACTTGATCCTTGTGGTTTTATGCCTTTAAAAATATGTTATTGAGGGGCTGGCCCCATGGCCGAGTGGTTGAGTTCGTGCGCTCCGCTGCAGGCGGCCCAGTGTTTCGTTGGCTCGAATCCTGGGCGCGGACATGGCACCGCTCATCAAACCATGCTGAGGCGGCGTCCCACATACCACAACTAGAAGGACCCACAACGAAGAATATACAACTATGTACCAGGGGGGCTTTGGGGAGAAAAAGGAAAAAATAAAATCTTAAAAGAAAAAAAAAAATGACAGCCTCAGCTGGCCTTTTTTAAAAAAAATATGTTATTGAGATAAGTTTGTTCAATCTACTATCTTTACCTGTACATATATATTTTTACTATCATCCTGATTAAATCTATCTAGTATGGAAGTTTTGGTTTTTTCACCTTTACATAGACAATATACAGCAAAGCAAAGTTCCAAAAGATGAAGGCAGAGGAGGAATAGCTAGGCAAAAAAAGGAATGAGATGGGTTTTGTGTCTTGGACCATGTACTTGAACCTGGGCTTCAGTCCTGTCGTGTCTGTAGCCCCATATCTGCTTTGAACACTTACGAATGTTCCCTCTTGCAAGTTTCCAATGTGACTTGTTTAATGAAATATGAACTGTCTTCATCTGTTGTTTCCCCTCAAGAATGTGTCATACGGGGGCCAGCCTAGTGGTGCAGCAGTTAAGTTCGCATGTTATGCTTTGGCGGCCTGGGGTTCACCAGTTCGGATCCCGGGTGCGGACGTATGCACTGCTTGTCAAGCCATGCTGTGGCAGGCATCCCACATATAAAGTAGAGGAAAATGGGCACAGATGTTAGCTCAGGGCCAGTCTTCCTCAGCAAAAAGAGGAGGATTGGTGGCAGATGTTAGCTCAGGCCTAATCTTCCTCAAAAAAAAAAAAAAACCAGAATATGTCATACAGAACTGTTAAATTCATGTCCAGAACTGCTTCTTAAATTTGCTACTTCTCATAGTGTTAAACAGACAAATACAATGACCAGAAAGGAAAAGGCTTTGGTATGTGTGTGTATATATACGTATACATATATAAACTCTTTTTGGAGCCTGGTATAGACTGTGCTCTCGATTCTCATTCTGTTTACCAACATGAACTTCAGTGGTCATAAATAAGGTGAGCTCACACTGCCTGGCGATGAACTTGGCTATGCAAGCTAATTCTTATTCAGATACTTGTGTTCCAATTTCCCCAGAAAGCTCGGCAGATACAGATTGTAGCCCCTTCCAAAACCTGTGATCCAGACACTTCCTCTTTGGGATGTGCTACCTTGTTTCCCTTTCCCATAGTACATGGAAAACTCAGAGAAAGGTAGGACAAAAACATCCTTCTGATCTATTTCGGAGTTGCTGCTATATCTTTCCATTGCCACTGCCAGGCTCTCATGTTTCCTCCTGTTTCTTCACTTCTTACATCCAGAAAAGAAAAATGGAAAGATACTGCAGATGTTTCTGAAGCACCAAACTTATAAAGCTAGTTTGCCAATTCTCCTAATGTCTAATCCAAAAAACTTCACCACATAATTCCTGAATTGAAGAAGCTGTCATTAATAGCTCTGGCCCTTAGTTTCTCTCTCTACGACATAAGGAGATGAGAATCTATGCCCCTTGCAAACTTTAATAATTGTTCTCTATCTTCTTGTACACCCAGAATGTACCAACGACTATACATACATACAGATCCCGTTTTGAGAACCAAATGGAGAAGAAAGATGTCAGAGAAGTCCTCTGATTAGATTTTGCCACTGGGGAGGAGGGAAAATCCACTAATCAAGCAGAGAGAGAAGTGTTCTTTCTTTCTCCATAGGGCATTGGCTACTGCCTTTGGGAAAATAATTTAAGCTATTTTAAATCAAAATGGGGACGAGCAATCCTGTGACCTGACACATGGATTATTCTGAGAGTTATGGTAGGGCGCAGGTGATAGGAAGAGAGAGAACTAGAACAGGGAGCTGTTCTGGTTGACTGAATGGCTGGCCAAGGTCAGAGATTTGAGGTCAGGATGGGCAAGACTTACCCTACTAGGAATGGGCATGGATGGGAGTAAGACCGAAGGAAACTTTATCCTCTTTCCCCGGAGGAACCTTTAGAAAGGTTAAGGGAAAGCAGAGGCATTCACATTAGAACACTGGGCCCGCCAGGAGTTCCTAGTCTGGGAGTGCGGCAGACCAGAAGTGAAACCGCAGAATGATGTAGCAGCCAGAACTGAAGGCCAGGAAGCCAGGCTTCTAATTCAGATTCTGCAATTAACTAGCTGGGTGATTTGACCAGGTCTAGTTCAGATTTCTCATTTTTAAGATTAGCAACTTGGATTACCGCTCTTGAAGATCCTATAGTTTTAACATTTTTATAATTCCATGAAATTGAAAAGGAAAGATTCCTTTATGTTAGTGAAGAGGTAATTATTTTTGATAATAATTATGACAGTTACTACTATTAATTCGTTGCTGTATGCTAGGCATTGAGCTTAGCATTTTACATACATTACAACTTGTAAGTGAGGTAGTTTCTTATCTATAAAAAGCAGAGATAGTTAATATTTTAACAAAATTACATATCTAATAAGAGGCAAAGCCACAATGTGAACTTGGTCTGATAACCAATAGATTCAGCACTGCAGAATCAGAGATGACCTTAAATTTAAACAGAAGGTATTCAAGCCAATAATCCTTTTAATACAGGAGGAAAGAGAAGACTAGAATCCTTGTCTCAGTACTCATTACAGGTACAAACTTGAGGAAGTCACTCCCCTTCCCCAGTTTTCTGGCTCTCTAATTCTAGGCGCAGCTTTTTCCCAATGCCCTAGGCTGCCTTGCTCAAGAAAAATTGCCTCAAGCTGGTCTGCAGCTGTGTCTTTCAAGAAATAACTGCTTAGGGTACAAGAGAAGTAACCTGAGCCCCTTGGAGAAAGGCAGCCTTTCAGACACGCTGGGCTCAGCATGTCTGAAAGGTCCTTTGCTATGTATGCGACTTTCAGACCTGATTGGATGTGACTTTTTTTTTTTTAAACAATACACTGTTTTCCAGAACTTTATACTCTGGGCCTAAATCCATTCAAATTAGAGTATGCAGCACCTATTTGTAGTGAGCAAAATTTGCCAGGTTGTATCTAAGAAGACAACCTGTCTCGCCTTGTCAAAATTTACACAAAGTGTCAGCATTGCCAGGGGGCCAATGTTATGCCCGGCTTACATTTTTCCAGTGCGCATTACCCTGTCCCCAGTGAGCACTTATTAAAGGAGCCAAAGCTGGTGGCTTTCTTTTTGCCTTGGGTTATATCTCAACAAATGCCCTTTTTTCAAACTGACATCTCCTCCCCACTTTTATTTTAGAATAGGATGTTAAATGGTATTTTAATACTTGATTTAAAATAAATCCAAACACTGTAATACAAAATTATATATTATAATTGCTATCATGCAACAATGAACTTTCATAATGAAAAATAACTGGAAGGTAACATTTGAACATAAAAATAGTTTTGAATTATGGGTGGTTGTATCTGCTCCCAACATGCTTATTAATTGCTATATGGCCTTTTAATTAAATAAGCAAAGAGCTTTTAAATGGGTCCAACAGAAAAACAGACAGAGGATATGAGCAAACAATTCACAAAAAAGCAAAAAAAAGATCCATAAACATGAAAATTGCACAATTTTATTTATGCTAAAATGCACACTTTTGATGGTTACTTGTATATGTCAACTCAACTAGGCCACAGACTGCCCAGACATTTGGCCAAACACTATTCTGGGTATGTCTGTTAGGGTGGTGCTAGATGAGATCAACATTTGAATTGGTAGACAGTAAAGCAGATTGTCCTCCCCATTGTGGGTGGGCCTCATCCAATCATTCAAAGACCTGAATAGGACACAAAGGCCGAGTAGGAGGGAACTCCTCCTGCGTGACTACTTAAGCTGGAATATTGTCCTTGCCTGCCTTTGGACTTGAACTGAAACATTGGCTCTTCTTGAGTCTCCGGCCTGATGGCTTTTGGACTGGAACTTACCCCATCGGTTCTCTCAGCTCTCAGGCTTTGGGGCTCAGAATGGGACTACACCATTGGCTCTGCTGAGTCTCCAGCTTGCTGACTGCAGATCTTGGGATTTCTCAGTCTCCATAATTGTGTGACTCAATTTCTTATAATACATTTATCTTTCTTTTCTCGGGAGTACCATGATTTATACAACATTTCAACAATTTTATTATTGTTCTTATTTTATGCCAATTGTATTAGTTTGCTAGGGCTGCTATAATAAAGTACTACAAACTGAGTGAGTTAAACGACAGAAATTTATTGTCTCACGTTTCTGGAGGCTAGATGAATGAGATTAAGGTGTCAGCAGGGTTAGTTCCTTCTAAGTGCTATGAGAAATAATCTATTCCATGCCTCTTCCCTAGCTTTTGATGGTTTGCTCACAATCTTTGGCATTTCTTGGCTTGTAGAACCATCACCTCCATCCTGTCTCTGCCTTTATCTTCATGTGGTGTTTTCCTATGTGTATCTGTGTCCAAATTTCCCCTTTCTATAAGGACACCAGTCATATTGGATTGGGGGTCCACCCTACTCTAGCATGACCTCATCTTAACTAATTATATATGCAATGGCTATTTCCAAATAAGGTTACATTCTAAAGCACTGGGGGTTTGGACTTCAACATATGAATTTTTAGGTGACATGATTTGAACTACAACATTCCACCTTCTGGCCCCCACGAATTCATGTAACATGCAAAATACATTCATCTTCCCCAATGTCCCCAAAAGTCTTAACCCATGCCAGCATGAACTGTAAGTTCATCTAAAACATCACATAAATCAGGTACGGATGGGGTATGATTCATCCTGGGGCAAAATTCCTCTCCATCTGTGCACCTGTAAAACTGAACAAGTTTTCAGCTTCCAAAATACAAGGTGGGACAGACACAGGATATACAGTCCCAGTCTAAAAGGGAGAAATTGGAAGGAAAAAAGGTGTCACGGGTTCCAAGTAAGTCTGAAACCTAGAATGACAAATTCCATTAGATTTTAAGGTTTGAGAATAACCCTCTTTGGCTGATGCTCTGTCCTCAGGCCATGGGCAGCAATCCTAGCCCTGGAAGGTGTTCCTGCCCCCTGGGCCTATGCCCTCTGGGTTCGTGATATCAGTGGCAGTCCCACCAGCCTCTGAACCCACACCTCTGCCCTCAGAGTCATTCTTCCTCCATTTAATTTATATATTGGCATCCTAATCCCCAGTACTTTGGAATGTAACCTTGTTTGGATATAGGGTCATTGCAGGTATAATTAGTTAAGATGAGGTCATGCTGGAGTAGGATGGAGCCCTAATCCAATCTGATTGAGATCCTTATAGAAAGGGGAAGTTTGGTCACAGACACACACAGGGAGAATGCCATGTGAAGATGCATGCAGAGATGAGGACAGTGCTTCTATAAGCCAAGGAATGCCAAAGATTGCCAGTAAAACACCAGAAGCTAGGGGAGAGGCATGGAATAGATTATTCCTCATAGCACTCAGAAGGAACCAACCCTGCTGACATCTTGATGTCGGATATCTAACCTCCAGAACTGCGAGGCAATAAATTCCCGTTGTTTAAGCCACTCAGTTTGTGGTACTTTGTTACGGCAGCGCGAGCTGACTAATATACATATCATATTGGAAAAAGTTAAAAGATGGATAAAATCAAGTGTTAGCCCAGCTGTGGAGAAATAGAGAAAGTGGGAATAGGTCCCTCTTTGGAAGCATTTTGGGTATAAACAGCAACATAAAATGTCATGCATCCACCGACTCAGGGATACCTGCACAAGTGCGTGAGACTTTATCTAACAGGATTATAGTTACAGAGCTACGGATAAGTACAAAAATTTCAAACAATCAAAATTTATATCAAATGAATGGTTAAAAAGTATCGTATATTAATATTATGAAATTAATGCATCTAATTGAAAGAATGAGACAGGTCTAAGTGAATTTCTAGGAATATAGTTTTCAGCAACACTTCGGTGCCCTTTTCCAAATTCTCCATTTTTGGTGATGACACCAGCATTTTACCAACTATATCTTTTTACATTTTAAAAAGCTTTTTTGTGATATGATTGACATACAATAGAACATATTTAAAGTGTAAAATCTGATAAATTATTTTTGGTGAGAAAGATTGTCCCTGAGCTAACATCTGTGCCAATCTTCCTCCATTTTATATGTGGGATGCCACCACACCGTGGCTTGATGAGTGTTGTGTAGGTCCACATCTGGGATCCAACCTGCAAACCCTGGGCCACCAAAGCAGAGCATGAGAACCTAACCACTATGCTACCAGGCCAACCCCCAATCTGATAAATTTTGACACATGTATCTACCCCTGAAATCATCACCACAGTGAAGACAAGAAACATATTACCCCCAAAATTTCCTCAGTCCACTTTGTAACCCCTCACTCCTGCTCTTTCCCAATCTATCAGTGATTTTTTTTCTGTTGCTATAGATTAGTTAAAACTTTCTAGAAATTTCGATAAATGGAATGGTACAGTATGTACTCCTTTTTGTCTGGCTTCTCTCGCTCAGCATAATACTTTTGAGATCTCACCCATTTTGTGTGTTTTAATAGTTGGTTCCTTTTTATTGCTAGATAGTATTCCATTGTATACATATCCCACAATTTGTTTATCCATTCATCTGTTGATGAGCATTTGGGTTGTTTTGTTTAGTCTATTACAAATATAGCTGCTATGAACATAGCATACAAGTCTTCATTGAATTCATATGTTTTCATTTCTCTTGGTAAATACCTAGGAGTGGGATATTTGGATTATAATTTAGGGATAAGTTTAATTTTTTAAGAAACTGCAAAATGTTTTCCAAAGTGAATATGTCATTTTACATTCCCATTAAGACTTTATGAGAGTTTCATTTGCTCTACATCCTTGCTAACACTTGGTATTGTCAGTATTTCTAATTTTAGCCATTCTAATAGGTGTGTAATGGTATCTCACTGTGGCTTTAATTTGAATTTCTCTGATGACTAATGATGTTGAGCATCTTTTTATGTGCTTATTTGCCATCCACATTTATTCTATGGTGAAGTGTCAAATCTCTTCTCCATTTTTAATTGGCTTTTTTATTATTATTGTGACTTGAGAGTTCTTTATATATTCCAGACACAAATATTTTATCAAATATGCATTTGGTGAATATTTTCTCCTAGTCTGTGGCTTGCTTTTTCATTTTTTAAACAGTGTCTTTTGAAGATAAGTTCTTAATTTTTGTGAATCCCTGTTTATGCAATTGTTCTTTTATAAATTGTGTTTTGGTGTCAATACTTGAAAAATCTTTGCTTAATCCAAGTCTCAAAGATTTCCTCCTATATATTCTTCTAGAAGTTTTATAGTTTTAGTTCTTATACCTTTAGGTCTATGTCACATTATGATTCAATTATTATAATGGTACAAGTTGTGTGTGGTAGGTAAAATTCTAAGTTAACTCCCAAGAGCTCTGGTGTACACACATCTTTTCACAGTTATTCAATCAAACACTAATCTAGGTGCTACTGTGAAGGGATTTTATAGATGCAATTAGAGTGCCAAATCATTTGACCTTAAGTTGGGGAGATTATCCTGGCTGGGTCTGACCTAATCAAGTAAGTCCTTAAAAAAGCCTGGGCTTTTCCTGAAATAAAAGATTCAAAGAGCAAAAGGGGTTAGACACATGAGAGATTCTCCATTGTTGGCTTTGAAGATGAAAGGGGCCATGTGGCAAAGAAAGCTGCCACTTTCTAGTTGTTGACAGTGCCTCCTGGCTGACAGCCAGCAGGGAAACAGGGACCTCAGTCTTACAATTGCAAGGAGCTGAATTCTGCCACGACCACATGAACTTGGACGAGGATTCTGAGCTCCAGATGATAACACAACTTGGGTGATACATTGATATTAGCCTTCTGAGACCTGGAGCAGAGAATCCAGTCACAGTGTACCCAGACTTCTGACCTAAAGAACTATAAATTAATAAATGGGTGATATTTTAAGCCATTAAATTTGTAGTAATTTTTTATGTAGCAATAGAAAACTAATACAGTATAGCAAGGTTAATTTTTTTCCTGTCTGGATATCTGGTTATTTCAGCATCATTTGTTAAAAAGGCCGTCCTTTTTCTATTGAATTGACTTTGCACCTTTGTCAAAAATCAATGTACCGTATTTGTGTGGGTCTGTTTTTGTTCTGTTTTACTTATCTGTCTATATTTATGTCAATATCATATTCTCTTAAGTGTAGTTTTAGATTAAATCTTAAAATCAGATAGTGTATTCCCTCCCAAATTTGTTCTTCATTTTCCAAAGTTGTTACGGCTCTAGAGCTTTTACTTTTTCAAATACATTTTAGAATCAGCTTGTTATTTTCTAAACACACACATACACACACAAAACACCAAAGCTGCTGGGATTTAGATTGAGATTGTGCTGAATGTACAGATCAATTTGTGGAGAGTTGATATCTTAAGAGTATTAATTCTTCCAATCAATGAACATGGTACATCTCTTCATTTATTTAGGTCTTCTCCAATTTCTCTCAGCAATATTTTGTAGTTTTCAGTGTACAGGTATTGCATATATTTTGTCAAATTTATCCCCAAGTAGTTCATATATTTGATGTTATTGTAAATAGCAACATTTCTTTAATTTCAATTCCAATTGTTTACTTCATATTTGTCTGTGTTACACACACAGAACTGATTTTTGTATATTGACTTTTGTTGTGGGCTGAACGTTTGCATCTCCCCAAAATTTTTATGTTGAAGCCCTAACCCCCAACGTGATGGTATTTGGAGATGGGGCTTTGGGAAACTAATTAGGATTAGATTAGGTTATGAGGGTGGGGCCCTCATTTTGGGATTAGTGGCCTCAGAAGCAGAGGAAGAAGGAGGGATTACTCTCTCTCCTCCATGTGAGGACACAGAGAGCAGCCATCTGCACGTCACGAAAAGAGCTCTCACCAGAACCCAACCATGCCGGCACCCTGGTATCAAACAACCAGTCTCCAGAACTGTAAGAAAATAAATTTCTGTTTTTTAAGCCCCCTCAGTCTATGGTATTTTGTTATGACTACCCAAGCTGACTAATACAACCTTGTATCCTGCCAGTTTGTTAATCTCACTTATTCTAGTACCTTTTTTTAGAGATAATGTAGGATTATCTACAAGACAATCATATCATCTGCTAATAAAGGTAGTTTTAATTCTTCTTTTCCAATCTTCATGGCTTTTATTTCTTTTTTCTTGCTATATTGTACTGGCCAGAACATCCAGTCTAATGTTGAATAGAAGTGGTGAGAGTAGATACTCTTGCCTTTTTTATGATCTTAGGGGGAAAAATTCAATTTTTTACCATAACTATGATATTAGCTGTAGATTTTCTAAAGCTGCTCCTTACAAGTTTGAGACAGTTTCCTTCTATTTCTAGTCTATTGAGAGGTTTTTTTGGGGGGCATAGATGTTGGAAATTTCAAATTTTTTTTGCAACTATTGAGATTATCATATGGTTTTTCTTTTTTAATCTGTTAAGCCAGAATGTTAAAACAGTTTTCACTCTGGGAATAATTCCTACTGAGTCATTACATATTACGTTTTTATATATTGTTGAAGTAAATTTGTAAAATTTTGTTAAGAAGTTTTGTGTCTGTGTTCATGAGGGATATTGTTTTGTAATTTTATGTTTAAAAAATATCTTTGCCTGGTTTTGGTATCAAGATATTTCTTTTCTCATTAAAAAAGTTAGGAAGTATTATTTCCTGTTTAATTTTATGGAAGAGTTTTGTAGAATTAGTATTAATCTGTCTTTAAATGTTTAGTAGAATTTATGTCTGAAAGAATTTATCAGCAGATCTGCACTACAAGAAGTATCAAAGGAAGACCTTTAGGCAGAAGAAAGGGTTCTATACAAGGAACTAAAAGCACCAGAGATGGTAATAGGTGGTTAAATATAAATATTTCTTTTAGTTTTTTTATCTGTATATTTAATTTCTGATAACTCTTATTGCTATGATTTTGAGTTTATTAATGCTTGCTTCTCTAGTGTCTAATTTTCTAACTGTATCCAGTGTATTTTTCATCTTGGGCATGGTAGTTTTTACATCTAAAATTTTAATTTGGGTCTTTGTATAGTTTTCATGTCTTTATCTAACATGCTCAGTCTTTTTTCTGCCTTCTTAAACACATGAAATATAGTTAGAATATCTGTTTTAATGTTCTGTCTACTAATTCTGACATCTGTGTCACTGTGGGGCTTATTTCTAGAGTGACTTTCTCCTCATTATCAGTTACATTTTCCTGCTTCTTTGCACACCTGGTAATTCTTGACTGGATTCCAGGCATTGTGAATTTTATTTTGTTGGGTGCTGGATATTTTTATGTTTCTATAAATATTCATGAGCTTTGTTTTTGCATGTAGTTAGATTACTGGGAAATAGTTTAATGCTTTAAAGACTTCCTTTTAAGCTTTGTTAGGTGTGACCGGATCAGCCTTTAGTCTAGAACTAATTTCTTCCCCACTACTGAGGCTATACTTTTCTGAGTAATCTGAGTATTCAGTGCAATGTCCTGTGAATTAAAAGGCATTCCCACTCTGGTTGGTAGAAAGACAAAGTATTCAAGATGTGTTCTCCAAGTATTTTGGATGGTTCTGTCCTCAGCCTCAGGTTGTTTTCTTCTTACACAATTATGCTGATCAGCACTCAGTTGAAGGTTTAAGAAGATCCTCTACAGATCTGTGGAGCTCTGTCTTTCTCCAGCTGTCTCCTCTCTGTCACTCTGCCTTGTAAACTTTAGCCACCTTGGCCTCCTCCGACCCACAATTCCATCTTCTTAACTCAGTCAGACTCCTGGGTTCTGTCTGGGTTCCCCCTGCCTGTGTGGTGGCCTGGAAATTCTATCTTGACAGTAAGCTGGGGCAATCGTAGGGTTTACCTTCTCTGTCTCCTCTTGTATAGGAGTCATTGTACTCTGCCTGATATACGATGTCTGAAAACCCTTAGAGTATATATTTTGTTTGTTATCTTCATTGATTCAGACAGGAGGGCAAATATAGTCCTTATTACTCCACCTTAGCCAGAAGCAGGTGTCTTCTCCCAGCTATATCTAATTACCATTCCCTGCCTAAATTCCATAGTAGTTTTTTGACTCGTCTTCCTGCTTCTAATCTTTACCTCTAACAATTCTGCTTGTTTTGCAGATTAAACTTTCTAAAACACTTCCCTAAGAAATCAAGCCACCTCCTTTCTTGAAAATCTTTAATAATTGCATTATAGCCAAAATCCTTTTTCTGATGTTTAAGGCCTCCTGGTGGAATGAAAAGCATTCCATTCTTTTGTTTTTTCTTCTATTGAACAAAGAGAGGATAAAGAGAAGAAAATCACTTTGACATCTTTCCTCTTTCCCCTTGAGGAATCTGCCCCCTGGAATGGTAGCCTTTTTAGGCATAATCTAGGATCCTAAGTGAGGCTGAGGCCAGACAGTGGAGAAATACTTAGCTGATAATCAAAACCTGTGATAGTAGGAGTGTGTCTTATTTACTTGCATCCTTAGTGAGTAATATATCTGTATATATTTGATAAAGATACATTCTGTATAAACCACAGTACCTGGAACAAAACTGTTTACATAATAGTTCCATAAAAATACTTCTTGGCTTAGCAAGAGAGAAATAAATTGAAGACCTTAAAAATGTATAAAAGCATGAATCATATCTTTTCCCTCGTAAGCAATCAATTAGGCCTCATTATCACTGGTATTTTCTGTTGCAGATCAAGCGTGGCTGTCTCAGGCTGGGAAAGCTGTTGTTGACTTAACATTGTTTCTCCATCTCAAAGACTGAGATTTAATGTAAAATATTTGGGAAGAGGGATTGGAAGGAAAAACAAAACAATGCCTGGGGAGATGTTACTTGCTGTGTCCAATCTCGATTAAGAAAATAAGGAGGCAGTTTTCCTAGCATTTCAGTTGTCACTTTTATTTGTCAAGAAATGTTTTTGAATTTTCCCAGGCTGTGAAACAACCAGCGGCAGCAGCAGGGTTGGCTGAGGCATAAGCTGCTTGGCTGATTATCTCGGCACTGACCTGTAAGCAGCCCCCTCTGGGTGAAATGCAATTGAGTCTCCCTATTAACTCCAGTCCTGAGCAGCTCTTCAGCAGTCTTGATTATCAGGCTCAGAACACATTGAGTTAAGTAGGAAGGTGCATGGTGGGTAATAGTTTTGTGACGCAGATGACTATCAGCAAGCGACTAAGCTGAAAATGACTTCTCTGGGGCTGCTGAGGATGGGAAATCAGGGTGAAAGTTGCGGCTGAGCTGCAAGGTTTGGTTTTCTATCCTCTGAAATGGTCTTGCTCTGTGGGTTAAAGGCCACTGCTCTACTCATGAATATATACTATTTGTGGCTGCTGTAATTGATTAGCTACACTTTGCAGCTGGCTTGGCAAGCCTGAGAGCTACTATTCAAGGCCTGAGGAGGAATACAGAATAGCCTATCCATAGAAGATTTGAGTTACCATTGGTCATGTGGAAATTGAGACAGCAAATTTGACAGCAGTAGAATACTTTACACCTTAAATGGAGTAAATTTTGAACCACTGTCTTCCTTGCACTGTCTTCACGTTGGCTATATTGTTTGATATTTTACAGGGGAAAAAAACCCCAAACCCTCAACACCTAATCTTTCTTAGGTTTGCCTTTATCTTCATTTATGTATGTAAGCAGATGGTCTTATCTGTGTGATGGGAAGTGGATTCAACATCTGGTGTGCCATAGCCTCAGGCGAAGACCTAGGCTCTGGAGAAGACTCTATCTCTATGGTGTTGAATCCCAGCTTTATGTCTTACTAGCTGTGTGACCCTGGGTAAATTACTTCATCTCTCTGTGCTCCAGTATCTTCATCTGTAAAATGGGCATAATAAAATGACTGCCCTCATATGGTTGTTATAGTACTGAATAAGTTAAGAAATATAAAGCACTTCCATAGCATTTACCACATTCTAGAACTTAGTCTAAGTTTTAGTCATTAGTATTATTTGAAACAACAAAAGAATAGCAGTGTACCTGTCTACAATGTAAAGCTTAGAATTCAAGCTGATGCTACGTTTTCATCCTTGACCTCAAGCCTATTTCTGAAAGGCTTTCTTTTGTATTTGGTTATATACATATGCAATTTTTCTCTTAGGTTTATGATTGTGCTGTCTTCCTTAGCTGACGAGAAGCTCTTCAAGTGGAGATTTCATTTCACCTTTCACTTGCTCTGTAAACAAGGAGCAACTAGCACAAGCAATGTGTATTTGTAATTATTACATTAAGCAAGTACATATTTTTCACCAAATAAAAGCACTGGCTTTATGTGCAGCCTCTACACCTGTTGCTGCGAGTGCAGAGCTGCATGTATTAACTCCTTAAATATCTAACATTATTAAGATTACATGTCCGAAATGCTCAGAGGGATGAAGTTACTTAACAGGGTTGCAGCTCTGTTGCCCAGGTCTGTTTGATTTTAAAGTTTATCAGTTTGTTTCCCACACCACACTGCAATTCTCTCTGTTTTTGTCTCACGCTTGTCCTCATTTTATAGACTAATAATTGATTTTTTTTCCTCCTCCTTGACTTGTGTTGCTTTGATGGTAGTTTTCATCAACAGGTATAAACAGCAGAGTTAAATGAGACCAGTTCACTTTAGTCCAGAAAAGTAAGGCCTGAGACTCCCTCTGGTGCAAATGAAGGAAATCATGGTCAGCCTTGATCAAACATCTCTCCAAGTCACCTGAGGTGGCCACAACAAAGCTTTTTTTTATCCCAGGCTCAAATACTCTAATTAACTGAGAGTTAACTGACTGAAGTCCCCCTGGTGCTCAGAGGGCAGCCACAATGATGGGGGAGGGGAGAAATACAGGTTGAGCTTTTCACGATAGACAGAAAACCCCACAGGCTTCTCTAAGGATTCTGAATTATCACAAGGGGAGAAGGTCTGGAAATGACTGTTCATCAAAGCTGTGATTGAAGGAGAGACTGCTTCTCAGTCCTTTTCTAACTTCTCTTTTCATTTTCCAGAGTGGCAGCACAGCGTAGCAGTTCAGAACCACTGATGGATGCTGGAGCCACATGGCTGGCTTCAAATCACAGCTGGATATTGCTTACTGGATGTGTGATGTTGGGCAGCAACTTGACTCATTTAATCTTCACAACAGCCCTATGAAGTAGGTACTATCATTATCCCCATTTCACAGATGAGTAAACTGAGGCACAGAGAGTTTATACAACCTGACTAAGGTCATCCTAGCCAGCCCTGGTGGTCTAATGGTCAAGAGTTGGCAGGCCTGTGTTCATTTCCCATCAGGGAACCACACCCGTCATCTGTCAATTGTCATACTGTGGCGGCTTTGTGTTGCTGTGGTGCTGAAAGCTATGCCACCAGTATTTCAAATACCAGCAAGGTCACCTGTGGTGGACAGGTTTCAGCGGAGCTTCCAGACTAAGACAGACTAGGAAGAAGGACCTGGCCACCCACTTCTGAAAAAATTGGCCATGAAAACTCTATGGCTAGCAGCAGAACATTGTCTGATAGAGCGCGGGAAGGTGAGAGGATGGTGCAAAAAGATCAGGCAGGGGTCTGCTCTGCTATCCACAGGGTCACTAGGAGTTGGAATTAACTCAATGGCACTAGTAACAGAAAAGGTCATCCTGCTGGCATCTCCTCAAGCCTTGCGATTCTGGGTGTCAAAGCCAATTCTTTAGATTAGCACTTTGATGTATAAGAAGCCGTGATTAAAATGAAAACTTCAACTAAAATTATTTGTCCCTTTTCCAGCCATATCTTTCGGCCCTTTCCCTTATCTGTCATCAGTGTAATTGCTCTTCTCTTGACACATTTTCCTCCTCCCATCCCTCCCCAAGCTACATCCTCATTCATCTCACATCCTCACAAGTGGGAAGCATCTGTTCCCTAGCCAGTGATATGGATTTGGGGGAGGAAAGAAATGGAGAGTGGGGTGCACACTTGATGGAGGATACTGAGAAGTGCCAGGAACCATCCTCCATAGCTCTGTGACATCCCCTCGGCCCACCACCTTCAACTAAGTTCCTCCAAGTGCCTGCCATACCAGGGCTTCTCAAACTTTGATGTGCATAAGAATCACCTGGGGATATTGTAAAAATGAAGAGTCAGAATCAGTAAGTCTGGGGAGGAGCCTGCAATTTGTTTTTTTTTGTTTTTTGGGTTTTTTTTGGTGAGGAAGATTGTCGCTGAGCTAACATCTATGCCAATATTCCTCTATTTTGTATGTGGGACACCACCACAGCATGGCTTGATGAGTGGTGTGTAGGTCTGCACCTGGGATCTGAACCCATGAACTCTGGGTTGCTGAAGTGGAGCACACAAACTTAACCACTACACCACTGGGCCGGCCCCTGTGATTTGTATTTTTAGTAAACTCCTAGGTGATGCTAATCCTGATGCTCCACGGAGTACACTTTGAGTAGTAAAGTACTAGTCATCCTTTATATAAAAGAAAGAACAAATATTAGTAAATATGTGTGCATTCAGGGCATTTCAGGTCTATAAGGGGAGTTTGACCAGGCTCCTCCTAGAATATTCTGCTGATGAGAATCATGATTCATTATGAGGTCTAATGAGCCCTAAACTTCCCAGCAGTGGGTTCTACAGTTGTCCAGTTTGTGATAGCAGGGATGCCTGGGTGAATTGTAGCTGTACACAACTCGTGCTGACTGAGCTGCAGCTTTCCCCACTAGCCCGGTCCATGGGCCCAGACTGCTGCTATCCTGTTCCTGACTTTACCTTTATTTCCTTCTCAGAATTAAGTCCCTAGAATGCTAGCACCTTGACTGGAACCTGACAACCTTCCTAGTCTTGCCAGCCCTTTTTTAAACAGCATGTGACCCTGATCTTATGCCCTGAGACCCTGGGCTCCTCCACTAAGTTAGCCCTGAAATGCTCCTGCCTCCACTTGCCTGACTATAGCTATTGTCACTGACCTTTGATATTTGCTGAATCAAAATTTTCACTGGATGTTGCAAAATGGTGGTTTTCTAATTCTGACATTTTATTAGCTGGCTTTCATTTATGGAAAAGTTTCCCTTACTAGCTGGGAATGAACTACAAGTCCTCCAAAAACAGCCGTCTAAAAAAGTTATATTGTTTCATCACTACAGATTCATGTATTTAAATTTTTGCAGTTTTATAATCAGTTAAGAGTCACTATTCTTTTTATGCTCAAATTGTCCACAATTTTGCCAGTGTGAGCCCTTTCATGCTGGCTCCTGTATCCTTTTGACATGTCCCCATTACTCTTTAAGCCCTTCCTCGCTTTCCAGCACAAAATCATTCAGGCTCCCTTTTTATTTTCCCTGCCACAGATGTGGATTCAGCCCATTCTCCATGTAGGTTCCTTCTAGGGGGAAATGGTTCTTATACACTAAGATCTGAGTGCTAATTATCTTCAATACCACTGGGATGTCTATTGCTTCTAATACATTTCAGGGATAGAGCTAGCATATATTAATATGCACTGAATTGTTTAAATATATGTCCAATTCAAATTTAATACTACAGGTTTTTTTCTTGTTTGATTTTGTATTTGTTTTTCTTTTTCTAACACTTAAAATTTTGGTCCCTAAAAAGATTAACTATTTACTTCCTTGCTTATCCTACAATATACATACAATAGCAAAAATACCATTGTGCCCATTGTCTTAACTATTTAGCAGATCTGTCTGCACGTGCTTTGTAAACATCTAAGGATGTTCAGATATCTATATGCAAAATCACGTGAAATAACTTTTCTTTGTGTGATTATTACCAATTTAGTATGCAATTAGGTTTGTGTGTTCCCTTTGGTGCTCAGTTTTAAGTTTTGGTTACTTTTTCTTTTTGATACAAATTTATTTTTGTGTGTATAAAACATTTACATGGCTCAAAGTCAAAACTTTATTTAAAAAACAATACTCAGAGAAGATCCACTTCCATCCCTTTTATCAGTACTCCTTTCATCTTACCTCCATAAGCAACCATTTTTATTAGTTTGTGTTTTTCCCTTTTATCTTTTCACTAGTTTAGAAGATAGTTTGTCTATTTTTTCAGGGGATGACTTGTTATTTATGTATTAGTTTTATTGTTTTTCTCTTTCCTAATTTATTATTCTATTTTTGTGTGTGTGTGTGTGAGGAAGATTGGCGCTGAGCTAACATCTGTTGCCAATCTTCCTCTTTTTGCTTGAGGAAGATTGTCACTGAGCTGACATCTGTGACAGTCTTCCTCTATTTTATGTGGGATGACTCCACAGCATGGCTTTACAAACAGTGCTGGGTCCATGCCCGGGATCTGAACCTGTGAACCCCTGGCCGCTGAAGTGGAGTACGTGAACTTAACCACTATGTTACTAGCCCAGCTTCCGTTAATTCTACTTTTACATTTAGTATTTTCTTCTTTCTGCTTTATTGATTTTTTTCTTACTTTTTGCATTTGATGTTTAATTTATTTTCAGGCTTTTACTTTTATCAATTTTAGTGTTTAATGCTATGAATATTCCTATTATCAATGTTATGTGGGGTTATTTATTTTTTGAGGAAAGTCTGCATTTCCATTTTATTTCTCCCATTTAATAAAAAGTTTTAACATGTCCTCTATATTTCCCTGCCTGCTCTGCAGTTTTGTTGGCCATGTGACTGATTCTATCAAATGGACTGTGAGAAGCGGTATGTTTCACTTCCGGATGAAGGCAGTGAAACAGACAGTATACCCTGCCATGTTCTTTCTCTTCTGTCTGAGTGTCTAGAAGTGAAAAGTCTCCATCATGGTACAACCATGATTGAAGGAGTCTGGATCCTTGATGTACTGCTTTGAAAAAGTGTTGGCAAACCTTTTCTATAAAGGGACAGATAGTAAAATATTTTTGGTGTGTGTGCCATACTGTCTCTGTTGTAAAAACTCAACTCTATTATTGTAGCCATAGATAGGTAATACATAAATGAATGAGTGTGGCTGTGTTCCAATAAAGCTTTATTTATAAAAACAGAAGCTGGCCAGATTTGGCCTGTGCATTGTAGTTTGTTAACCCCTGGTTTAGAGGAAAACCCAGGATAACTGCCCAAACTGCATCAGATCATGTCTGAAATGAGAAATAAACTTTTATTGTATTAAGTCACTGAGTTTTGGGGTTGTTTGCTACAACAGGTAATGATATTTCCCTGGGAGGGAAATACAAGGAAGAATCTGAGACTCAGACTTAGTGATTTGTTCAAGAGCCATAGCTAGTCCTTGACAAACCCGACATTTTAAAGAAGGTTTGTACAACTTCAAAGCTCATTGTTTTCCCATGATATCACATTGCATCTCTATGTACTTCACTTTTTCTATTGAAGAAATTCTAGACAAGAGAAATTGAATGACAAGCCCCAAATCATACAGCTAGTTAGAACTGTAGCAAATTATTGTTCAAAAATATTTACTCCTTCCCTCTCACACCTATGTGAAGAATATATTTCCCTGAAACATTAACTTTGGGCTTGTCCCTGTGATTTGCTTTGGCCTCAGAGTGAAATGGGTGTATTTTGTTGCCCGTTATCATTTAGCTTTGCCATATGACATGCTTTAGCCAATGATATGATAGAAACTTGATGCAAGCAGAATCATGAAATGCACTTCTACAATTGAGCTCGTCTTCTTGCATCTCTGCCATTGCCCTGGCTGAATGCTGTCCCTTCAGCTGGGTTCCACAATATGAGAACACGTAGATCAGAATTGTGCCACTGCAGCAAGGGAACAACAACCCAGGCTGGAGCCTCAGATTGAAGCGGAGCTACCCAGTCGAGCACAGCCTCAGTCACAGATGTATAAGTGAAAATAAATGATTATAGTTTTAATCCACTAAGTTTTAAGGTAATTTTATTACAGAGAGAATTATTTTGACAACAGAAAACACATAAAGGCAGAGAACTCCCTTCCACCAAAAAATAATTTTCTGAATCCTTCCTAGTTATGTTTTCTATGGTGTAGTTTTTGATTGATAATTCCATATACCCTTGAATTTTAAAACATTTCAGTTATAAGTTCCTCACTCTTACATATACTATCCCTTTCTTCACTGTGATAATGAGTTATATTGATTTGATTTTCTATACATTTTACCAGCTAGCTACAATTCACCTTTCTATTACCTAGAAATAAACAAGCAGGGTTGAAAATAAACTACAACCCACATCCTCTCCCATTTAAAACTCAGGTGGCAGTTACAGGCACTGGTTTAATCCAAAAAAGCAACCAGTTGAAACCATCTATTAAAATGTCAGTCTACCCCCTAACTACATTCTTAAATGAGAAGAAAATAGCATCTGCCTCCCTTCTCCTCTTCTTTTCGCCTCTCTTCCATACCCCCCAAGACAGGCAAAGCTGTAAATCTAAAATATGATCTCCAGAATTGATAGCAAAGAAAACAGGTTTTGGTCAGTCTCGTTATTCCAGGGAATCAGTGTTTTCCTTAACTAGTGCTTTTTTTTCACTGGCAAAGGCATAGAGAGTCCTCAGACAGGCTGGAGATTTTTGAGACAAACATTGATTGTGCTGAAGCCCATAGCTAGGCTGATCTGTCTTTTCCAAGAAGATTATTACATAAGCAGCAATACTAGGCTCACAGACGTAAAAATGACATTTTAATACAGTCTTGCGTTCTCTGACCTTCCTGTAAAAGGGACTGAAAAATAAACAAATGGTAATTTCTACTTGAACTCCATCATGCAATTTAATTTTTGCTTATGCTATCCATTTTTTTCTTGTTTGAAGTGGTTCATTTAAAATAATATACTTGGCTTATTTTAAAAAGAGTCATTATGTATTTCTTCTCCTCCAAACCTCTTAGGTCACCTCGCCACTAATTGAGACCACGAGACAATTTGCCTCTTAATTGTTTCTTTGTTTCCGCTGTGATTCTCCATCGTTTCTTTTCTTGTTTGTAATTATCAGGTTGAGAGGGAACAGGCATTCTTTTGGTTTGTATTAAAGAGGTCAGGTGTAATAATATGATCTTTTAATGCTTTTGTTTGCCAAGTATCGATTTCTTGTTTGAAAGTGTTCTCATTCCCTCCTCTCTCGCCTCCTCTCTTCCCTACACAAACCCTCATTCTTCCTGAGGTATCAGAATTTGCCCCACCCCAAAAAATGATTTCTCATCTCAGATTTTTACTTTTTTGTTTTCTTTATGATGAGTGAGTATTTAAAGAGAGAATTAGATGCTGTTAAGCTGCCAATTCTTTGTTCCTGTGACATCAGGGAGAAGACATGTCAATGCCATAAGGATTCCAGTGTAAATGAATGTTACAAATGCCTCTTCATGGTAGTTTCAATCTTTTCAATGCTAATAACACCCCCAAGCTTCAGCAGTGGAGTGCTGTATAAAAGTTCATTCCCTAAAGGCTGCCTACGCTATGTAATTCTCAGCTTTCACTCTCACCCATAAGTGTTTTTCTGTCAGAAAACGTTCACTGAACAGCACACTCACCTGTAACTTGGTAATCAATCTATCTACAGATGGCTCTCATATTTGGCATGCAGTTGAGATGAACTAAGTAGAGTCGTACAATTCCTTCTCTTATTTGCCACACAAAAGGGGCACATTTCTATGACTTATCCCTGGGAACCAAAAACCTGTGTCTGCTTCCATGAATCTGTGGAAGCTAAAGGCAGCTGGGCCAAAAATCATTTCCACATCTCCCATGGAGCTGAAGTGTTGTACTATTTTCATTTTCATTTTTGTCACAGCCCAAGCCTTCAGTGCTATTACTCCTCTAAAATAAGTTGTTTCCACCTTCAAGGACACTACCTGTTTCAATCTTTTATTGAAAAGTTTTTATTTAAGCCTGGCCTAGTTATAACAACTCCTTTGACATCCACTACTCCCTTCTCCAAACCTCCTCTCCCCTCCAAATTAACTGCACAGTCATCTATCTGCAAAGGGCTGTAGTTAACAGCCAGTACACACAGATTTCCATGGTAAGAATGGGCTCCTCTTAGCACATAAGAAGAACAGCCTAATGGTCTTTGATGTTCTGCCTTGTTTATCTGGGCTATGATTCCCCATCATCAGATCTCCATGTTGCTGGTATAATGGGTTTTTGTTTAAACCCGGGCTAATTTAAGACACTCCTAGCCCCAGCCTCTACTGAGTTGCCAGCTCTTCTGTTCTTGTCTTGGGTTATTGTGTGAGGTTCAAGATGTGTTAACTGGACAGAGGCCCTATTGCATTGTTCCTTGTCTACATCTCTCACTGTAATCTGTACTGACAGGCAAAATAGATATAAACATGTTCTACCTTCTGAGTGCCACACATCACAAATCAGCAATGGGAATTAAGTTTTCAGCATCTTTGCTGTGCTACTTTCCGAAATGCTAACCACTTTGCATGGAAGAATTTCATTTTCAGCCCTGCGTGTTCCTTAGCTTCCTGGAATAAGCAGGGATAGGAAACTAACAGAGCACAGGATGGTGTTTGGTCGAGTTACAGTTGGATACTGTGAGGCACTGATGAAAGAATTAACTCCTGGTTTCAGCAATGGATGTTGAATATTTGCTGAGCCAAAGTCACAGTGTTAGGCAAAGAGTGTGACACCCAAGGCCTCTCTAAAGGACCAAGGAGATAAGGCATAGATTCAAAATCCTTCTGAAATTTATCTTCAGAGAAGGCAAAATCACTCAAATTGAATACAACTCATTTTGTCTCTATAGTTGTGAAAAGTGACCAAATATATCCTTCATTAAGAGTCACATGACAAAGATGCACATATTTACTTTTTCAGGCAGAAGAATGAATAATACAGTAGCCATTTCCTTTCACATTAAGGCCACAAATTTACATGATGTTTTGAGTCCTGAGTCAGGAAGGGATGGTAGAATTTAAAACTTAATGGTTAAAAGAGAACTGAACAAAGAAGATGTTACGTCTATTATAATGGTTGGCTAAGATGATTGAAAGGCATGCCAATGCAAAAGCAGATGAAAGGATAAGTGACTATCTCAGAGAATCATATGACTCGATGCTCCTATAGTTGACTATTTTCTCATCCAGCTAGATTTATCAGAGTTGCACAGGTAATTAACTATGTGAGCGTGATTGAGGCTTGTAGTAAACAAGGTTGATTCCCTATCCGCAATCTCATGGCCTAACCCAGATTTCAAGTGCAGCTATGTTGGACAGTTTCCATGTGTGTTGTCAACATCTTACCTCAAATGCTTGCTTTATTGCTCTAGCATTTTTTGCCTCAGAGCTTTCTACAAAGCCATAGAAGTTTATTCAGATGTCCTGGAGGGCAGCCCCATATTAAGTGGAAGTTAACACCCTCAGCTTCAGCCAGCAACAAGGGGACAATTCTAAGGCACTCAGAGGGTCCCCTGTTGCCCACAGCAGTTACCAGCACAATATCATAAACCTTTATTAGAGTTTTCTCCTTCTTTCTCTCACTCTCCTTGCTCTTTCACGGCTGCCCTGGCGTCAATTCCCAAATAAACGAGCATACTCAAATGTATATAAAACATTCTGTATGCATAGAAAAACATCTGGAGAGATACATGCCAAACTGTTAAAGCAGTTACCTAAGGGGATTGGAATTGATGGGTATGTGTGATAAGAATTGTAGCAGATGCTATTATCCTGCTCATATCGCCTTGGTACTTACTGTTTTTGTACATACCTGTAGTTTCTTACTGCAAGCACATGCCCTCTGTAGGAGGGCTTCCTCTGGACACAGGAGTGTGCTTGGTCTGCTTACAGAGTAAGCCAGAAGGTCTGAGGAGCTAGTACCCCTAGGGCAACCCTCAGCCGATGAGAAATGAGTTGTGGTAAATAAATACTTCAGCTTCTTCACCCTCAGGTGGAACAACTCTGAGGCATGCTCTATACCATGAACTGGCAAACATTTTCTGTAGGGCCAAATAGTAAATAATTTAGGCTTTGACAGTGATATTGTTTGCCATAATTATTTAACTCAGAGAAAACATGTAAACAAAAAGAGGACATGGCTCTAATCCATTAAAATTCTACTTGTAAAAAGAGCCAGTGGGCCAGGTTTGGCTCATGGGCTTTTACTTTGCCAACTTCTGTTTCATACGGTCTACTAGAGGTTCACAGGGAAATGGGCCCCATTTGCAGCCAGTGAGAACCTGTTCATTGACACATCCTTTATTGACTTTCCTTCCCTCCACTGTGTCGTTTCCTGTTCCTTCACTGTACTCCTTGACCTTCTAAACAAAACTACTCCTCTCCAAATCCTAATCTCAGGATCTACTTTTGGGTGAATCCAACCTAAGAAAGAAACTTCACTTTTTACTTCTATATAATGTTAATTTTACAAGAATATATTATTTTAAAATTGTTTTACAGAAAAGATTAATAAAGGGCACATGGGAGATGAGTCCTGGTTCCTTCCCCGAACCAACTGCTTTCAGAATAGTCTTAATAGAAGGAGGACAATTCTGCCACTTTGGGGAAGTAAGCTTATGATACTCTTGGAAAATCTTGGCCTTGACAATTGTCTATGTAATAAGTTTACCTTGATCTGTGCCAAAAGTGTTTCTGAAAACCTGATGGTGAATCAGAGTTTAATCACCTACTCTCATATTCTTTATTTACATAACTTCCATGTGTTATTTTGATTTTGGATGGACTCAGAATTGCTTAGGGCTATACTACTTTACCTTTGCTCTCTGTCCTTCACCTTCTTTGTGATCCATTAGTAAGAACTTAAGACTGACAGGAGCCCTATATTTGAAGGAATCATTAACAATGTTAATGACCACCCAAATTCAATTTTCTTGAATTTGAGCAGAAGCTTGATTTAACCTATTTCCTTGAACAATCAAAGTGCTACCTAGAGAATTGTAATGATAAAATCAGAATAGTGGTTGCCTTTGTGGTGGAAGAGGGGGCTAGTATTTGGGGTGAGGGACGTATGAAAGGCCTCTGGGATGCTGGCAATATTCTATTTAACTGGATGGTATTTACATGGGTGTTCACTTCGTGATACATTCTTGAGTTATACATATTTGTTTTGTGCAATTTTCTGTACATGTGCTATATTTCATAATGTAAAGGATTAAAAAAGCCATGGTGATCTTTTTGCCCATTCTTGTGCTCAGTACCCCATAAAGAAGGAAGACCAGGCTTGAAGGCAATTTGCCACTTAGGAAAAGTTTCTGGTTATTCTGCGATGTCTCTTTTTGGCAAACTGAGCATGATTGGGCTTACTAGAGCCTGGTCAGTTCTATCCAATATGAAGCTTCTCTAATGGACAATCTTTGCTCCAGAGCTCCCTGTTGGGTTGACCAAGATGTTGTCAGGTCTGACTCACCATCTAAGGTGCTCCCTGCCCAGTCTTACTTCCTCCACTTTTATCTTTCAGGGAGTTATTTCCCCAAATTCTTGTACTCCTAACTTAGTCTCAGCATCTGCTTCCTGGAGGACCCAAGTGGCATAGTCTCAGACTGAGAGCAGCATGGTCAGCAGTGATCTGGATTGCAGGCCTTCTTGGTCTTAAACACACTAATTAGCTTGTAAGTGCTAATTAGAAGGAATGCCTGTATTAAAAATGTTGCCCTGGCTTCTCTTGATAATCTCTCCTTTCACTTTGCTGGGCACCACCAAGTAAATCTACCTGTCTCACTGAGCACCCTGTTTTCTTACCAAAGAAGCTCAGAGAAAATTCCATGCATCCTCCTTACAATATGAATTGACATAAAGGCAAAGCCTCAGAAGTCCAGGCCCAGCCCTATTTCCTCAAAGATATCATGAGCTTTCAATAGGAAGGTGGAGGTCAAGATATTAAACCTCCTAAATGAATTGCCCATAAATTAATGCATAGTTCAATGAACTGCACGCTGTTAGATAGCAGGGGCTGGGTCGTACACACTCTTGTACTATCACACCCAACACAGTGCCTGAAACTGTCAAAGAAAAATTGCACTGGACAAGTTAAACAGGCAAGGAAGACTTTATTCAAAACTATTGCAAAAGGGGAGAGAGACTGAACTCAACTCTGAATATGGGCAGCTGTGAATTTATAGCCAACGGAAAGGGTGAGGGCGTCAGTGAATGGAAAATTACTAAAAGGAACTTGGTTAGACATCGAGGTTAGGGGAGTGGATTCCTGATAACTGGCTTGGCAAGATTCTTGCTGAACTGGGCTTTGCAGATCAAGGACAGCAGTCTGTAGGGGAGGAAAAATCTTTTCCTCTATCCTGTTAGGTTTAGTAACTGGGGTCCAGAAAATTAAACTGACAAAAGACAAATTATCAGGAGAAAACGTTTATTATATATGCATATGAAGGCCTTCGTAGAAAAGAAGTGAAGACTCAAAGAAGTGGTTAGGCCTGGGGCTTTATATACCATTTTAACAAACAGCAATACATTGTAGAGAAACAGACAAAGGAAAAGGGGTTTGGGCTTCCAGGGGTGCTGAGTTGCAGGAAGGAAAATATATTGGGCAAACTAATGGAAGATAAGGGTTATTTTCATAAGGTTTGTTATGCAGACTCAATGTCATATAGCCTCTGGGGTGATAAGAGTATCTCCAAGTGATTAAGAATGGCTCTCCTCTTACTGGTATGGAAGAGAGGAGGGGGGACACCTTCATAAAGGGAAATTTATACCTTGCCTTAAGGCAGAAAGGGGGAGGGTAGAGAGTTTTCTTGCATGTGCTATTTTTCTATTGCCTTCAGCACAAAATACAGTCACGTGTTGCTTAACATTGGGGTTACCTTCTGAGAAATGTATTGTTAGATAATTTCATTGTTGTGTGAACATCATAGAGTATATTTACACAAACCTAGATGGTATAGCCTACTATACATCTAGACTATATGGAACTAATCTTAGGGACCACCATTGTATATGTGGTCCGTTGTTGACCAAAACATTGTTATGTGGCACATGACGGTAATCCTCATGCCCAAGTGACGTATTTTGTGATAGTCTACTATAATCCCCTTCAAGGACAAGGATTTCAGGCCAAAGATAAAACCTGATCTAGAGAAGGGCTCAGAGGAGCCTGACCAAATTTTGATCAAGGAGAAAGTCCATGTTAGCACTTAGTAGGCCTTCCAATGTTTGGATTGTGTGATACTAATCAAGATACCATTTCACCCCAGCAATATAATTTTCCTTTAAGCCAGGGTGTCAAACATTCAAAACACATGTTTGATATTACCCAGAGAAAATTTATTCTTACCTACACACAATCAGAATAGTTTCTTGAAAGGAATGATTTATTTTAAACCATTATAATGGTATTATAATATATAATTATATATAATAGTATAATATATAATTATATTTAATATTTTACAGGTTTCTAAATTTGGATACTACATAAATGCTCCTCTCAAAAGATATCCAGTTATTTAATCAGTTTTCTGCTAAATGGTTGGGGGAATCTGAGAAAATATAGGCTTGCTCATGCCAACAATATGATATTGATACAGACTGTCTGCTAGGATATAAATGTCCCTCTGCAAGGACCTACATTTGTTCTTTGTACTCATTTAAGCAGGATTCTATCTGCAGAGAGTTTTCTTAAATTGAGACCCAACTAGATTGTGGAAAGTGCTAAGGATAAAATGTCTTCATCCAAATTCATAGAGACAAAAAGGTGCTTTAGGCTCATCATGCTGTGTTGTAGTCACAGACAGTGTGGTTCTATAATATGCTCTGTTCTGTCTGAATAGGTTCCGCTTATTGGAATGAGATTTACCTGATGCTTAGAGAACTGGAACTAGGGGAAATGGCTCCTTGGGGAGATGACTGCCACTTAATGAGTCTCATTGTCTGATAAATAAGAACCTGGCCAAGAAGAGGACTGGAGCTCACACATAGAGACTCTTGCAAGATTTCTCTACTCCACCAAGTTAACTACTCCTCCAGTTTCTGTCTCCTTTCATCCATCCAGGAAATAATGGCCTGGATTCTATTTCTAAAGCACAAAATCTTTTCTGCTCGGCAGCTCCAATCATTCTCCTTTGGCCGTAGGATAAACTCCAACCCTTTTAGTATTCTCACTAGGATAGCTTTCAGACTGGGGAATTTGTACTCCCAGGGATATATGAAGTCTTTCCAAGTGGGACACAGGCATGGATGGTTTAAGGGGATCGCTTTGTAACCCCCAAACTTCTATATTTACTCTTTTCTATATTTTCTGTCTGAAAATGCACTGGAGGTGAAGACCTTAAGCTGAATTCCCACACTCTCCTTTTATTTCACAATCTCCTTTATTCTATTTTACAAAAGAAAGGCACACTTCTCACTCAATCAGAATCCTGTTTTGGAGCTTTTCTATGAGTATTACCCTCCTGGGTAACAAACAGAGGGGACATTCCAAATGTTGGTGTCAAAGTCCTCCTTAAGGCAAAAATAACCTCTATCCTTCTCATTGAGATATGAATTTCTGGTAAGTAATTGCTTTTTAGGTGTGATAATTTTCAAATTTTTGTAATATAGTCCATTTTGATCAAATGTGTATTACTAATAAAATTTTCTTCTGGGTTGAAATCTAATTATAATTAACACTTAAGCCTTCAGGTCACGGGTAATTTTAAAAATTAAAGTTTCAATTTATATATACATTCTTATTGCAGGGAGATATGTTACGGTAATCAACAGGATTTTAAAGCAGAAAAATATATCTCAATAGGATTCAATTATGTAGGGGAAGTAATTTAGAAATATGAGTTCAAGGTGAATAAGGAATAATTTAATATTTCTGACAGTTAGGAGAAGAGCTTGTTCATGTATTTTTTAAATTGAAGATCGTAGTTCAAATTGCTTCGGTATTTATAGTCTTCTGAATATATTTAAAAGAATGATGTGACAGTTTTAATTTAAAATAACAATATTTACAATATGTTGGAAATTACATCTTTTGCAAATATTTAAACTTGTGATGAAAAAGTTTGTGTCAACTTAAAAGTACCTGAGGAGATACATATTACTTTTTTAATAAACTTTTTATTTTGAAATACTTTCAGATTTACAGAAAAGATGCAAAGATGGTACAGAAAGTTTCTGTTTGCCCTTCTCTTAGTTTTCTCAAACGTTAACATCTTACGTAACCATGATATATTTGTCAAAACTAAAAACTGAACATTAACAGAAATAATAACTAAACTCTATTCTTTATTCAGATTTCCTTAATATTTTTCTTTTTTCTTCTTCTTTTTAAAAATCTAATGTCTTTTTTTTCCATTCCAGAATCCCATCTAGGATGCCACATTACATTTAGTCATCATGTCTGCTTAATCTCCTCTGATCTGTGACAGTTCTTCAGCCTTTCTTTGCTTTTCATGACCTTGATAGTTTTGAAGAGTATTGGTCAGGCATTTTGTAGAATGTCCCTCAATTTGTTTTTTTCTGATGTTTTCCCATGATTAGATTGGGGTTACGAATTTTGGAGAAGACAAACACAGAAGTAAAGTGCCCTTCTGTATGTATCATATCAGAGGGTACAGGCTATTAACCTGACTTATTGGTGGTGATGTTAACCTTAATCATCTGGCCAAAGCAGTGCTTGCCAAGTTTTTCCACCATGAAGTCACTATGTTCCATTTCTATGTACATATCGGTTAGAAACAAGTCACCAAGTCCAGGATAGACTCAAGGGGAAGAGGATTATACTCCACCTGCTGGAGGGGAGAATATCTACATATGTTCTGTAAGGAATATTTGTCTCTTCTGCCTCATATATTTATTTATTCAATCATTTATTTATATAGTATGGACTCATATATATTGAGAGATTAAATAGGCAAATGCACAATGGCCAGACCATCTATTAAAAAGAAAACCCTGCAGCAAGATGCCCAGGAAACCAGCTTATTATCTAAAGTAACCAGCCCAGGGGCTGGCCCCGTGGCCGAGTGGTTAAGTTTGTGTGCTCTGCTGCAGGCAGCCCAGTGTTTCATTGGTTCGAGTCCTGGACGCGGACATGGCACCACTCATCAAGCCACGCGGAGGCAGCATCCCACGTGCCACAGCTAGAAGGACCCACAGCTGGGAATATACAACTATGTACTGGAAGGCTTTGAGGAGAAAAGGGAAAAAATAAAATCTTTGAAAAAAAATAAATAAAGTAACCAGCCCAGAAAGCTGGCCTGCTATCTATAAGTCAGATTTGTAGGAAGTCAGACTGTAAGCCAAACAATAACTCCTATAACAATTGGCCCCAAATGGCCAGGACTTGATTAATTACTGACAGCTTCTCTAATTTTTGTCCCCACTTCCAACTTAGGACCAACCAGAGAGAGCCAAACATCCTCCCCTAACCAATCACAGAAGATGACCTGCTTCTAGTTAGCCCACCTCTAGCTTTGCCATACCACCAGCCTCCAATCAGAGTAAACCTGAAGCCTTCGCTTTGTTCTACTAGAAAGCTTTCCTCCTTTCCTGTCTGCGTTTGAGTCTGCCAAAACACAACTGATCATGGCTTAGTCCCTTGCTATAGCAAGCTCCGAATAAATTGCCTTTGCTTGTTCTCATTTGGTTGGTCTTCATTTATTTCCACAATATTTATTTTATACTTGGGTTATAATCCAGTATTATTTTCTTGTTCTGGCTTTGGACCTTGGGAGCACTTTCAATTTGGCTCCTGTTTCCTTTTAACATGCCCCATCCTTTTGTTGGTTTGAGCACTTCCATTCTTTCTGGTAATACAAAATGCTCCAGGCTCGTCCTGTATATTTCCTGGCCCAGTCCTAGAATCAGCTATTTCTCCAAGGAGCCATAGGTTCTTTTATTGAAGAATGGTATTTAAAAAAACAAAGTCTGGGTAGACTGTGCCTCATTGCTACTAGGATATCATTACTTCTAGGCCCTCCCCCCGAAGAAAGAGCTAAGAAATATATGTATGTTTACACACTCAATGTTTACACACACATCTATAATTATTTCTGTCTCTATCTATTTGCATATATATTTAGCTAAACATGAATTCATACTGATGTCTCAAACTCTAATCCAACAACACAGGATTCGCTTTAGTCTTTCCCTAGCTTATTTTTAACTTTTTTCTCTGATGGTGAGCAACACTACACAGTTTATCATCTGTTTACTTATATATTCAATCAACATGTAAAGTTGTCAGATCTTTTTAATCCATACCCCTTGAGAAACAAATTTACTCACTAGAGTACACTGTTTATGTACAGTCTTTTTGTCTTTAGCCTTACATTTTCCAATCAAAACACCATTTTCCAAAGTTACTGAGATTGGTTTCTCTTCCTCATACTCTTCACTGTGGTTATGTAATAAATTTATTATACAATTAGAATAATTTGTTATTATCTGAATTCTACATGGAGATCCCTTTACATTCTGGTTGATTTTGTATTTGCATACTTTAAAATTCACTCTTTGTGATGTGCTTAGGGTTTTGACAAATGCACAGTCATGTATCCACTAGCCTAGTACCATACAGAATGGTTTCACCATACTAAAAATTTACCTGTGTCTCCTTTTTGTCAACCATTCCCACTTCTCTAAATACTGGCAATTATCGATCTGTTTTTCATTCCTATAGTTTCAACTTTCCCAGAGTGTCATATAAATGTAATCATATAATATTTATCCTTTGGAGTCTGGCTTCTTTCACTTAGCAAAATGTATTTATGACTTATCCATATGGTTGTGTGAATCAATAGTTCATTTCTTTTCATCACTGAGTAGTTTTCCATTGTATGATGTATTGCAGTTTGCTTATCCATTCACCCATTGAAGGACATTTATTTGCTCACAGTTTTTAGAGATTATGAAAAGCTGCTAAGACACTTGTATGTAGGTTTTTGTGTGAATATAAATTTTTAATTCACTTGGGGCAATACCTAGGAGTGCAATTTCTGGATTGTATTGTAAATCTATGTCTGACATTATAGGCAAGTGTTAAACTGTCTTCCAAAATGGCTGTACCATTTTCATTCCCACCAGCGATGAATAAGAGTGCATGTTGCTCTCCATCCTTACCAGCATTTTTCATTGTCAGTTTTTTGATTTTAGCCATTCTAATAAATAAGTAGTAATCTCGTTGTTTTAATGTTCATTTCCATAATAAGTGATATTGAATATCTTTTCATCTGCTTACTTGCCATTCTTATGTCTTCTTTGATGAAGTATCTGTTCAGATCTTTGTTTTTATTTAACTAGATTGTTTTCTTATTAAGTTTTGAGTTCCTTATATGTTCAGCATGTAAGTCCTTTATCAGACGTGATTTACAATATTTTCTCCCAGTCTGTAGCTTGCTTTATCTTCCAATTTTCTTAACAGTGTCTTTCAAAAAGCAAAAATTTTAATTTGTTAAAGTCTAATTTATTAATTTTTTATTTCGTGGATAATGCTTTTGGTGTTATATCTAAAAATTCATTGCAAAACCCAAGGTCACACAAATTGTCTCCTAATTTTCTTCTAGATACTTATTCATTGAGGTAACATTGGTTTATAACATATAAATCATTAAACTTAACCTTCTTCATGTTCATCATCAAAAGTCTAGTTGTCATCTGTTGCTATACAAATGTGTCCCTTTACTCCTTTCACCCTCCTCCTACCCCCTTCCCCTCTGGTAACCACCAAACTGTTCTCAATATCTATGTGTTTGCTTGTTGTTTTTGTTGTTTTATCTTCCACATATGAGTGAAATCATACAGTATTTGGCTTTTTCCATCTGACTTATTTCGCTTAGCATAATACCCTCAGGGTCCATTCACATTGCTGCAAATAGTAAGATTTCATCTTTTTATGGCCGAATAGTATTCCTGTATATATACATCTCCATCCCATCTTCTTTATCCATTCACCCATTGACGGACACTTAGCTTATTTCTAAGTCATAGCTATTGTGAATAATGCTGCAATGAATACAGGGGTGCATATATATTTTTGAATTAGTGTTTTCTTGTTCTTTGGATATATACCACAGAGTGGAATAGCCAGATCATATGGTAGTTCTATGTTTACTATTTTAAGGAATCTCAATAGTGTTTTCCTTAGTGGCTGCACCAATTTAAATTCCCACCAGCAGTGTATGAGGGTTCGCTTTTCTCTACATCTTCTCCAACACTTATTATTCCTTGTCTTTTTAATAATAGCCAGTCTGATGGGCATGAGGTGATATCTCATTGTGGTTTTGATTTGCATTTCCCTAATAATTAGTGATGCTGAACATCTTTTCATGTGCCTGTTGGCTATCTGTGTATTTTCTTTCTTTCTTTTCTTTTTTGTTTTTTAAACACAGATTTTTATTTATTTATTTATTTATTTTGAGGAAAACTAGCCCTGAGCTAACATCTGCCAATCCTCCTCTTTTTGCTGAGGGAGGCAGGCCCTGAGCTAACATCCGTGCCCATCTTCCTCTACATTTTTTTATATGTGGGATGCCTACCACAGCATGGCTTGCCTAGCGGTGCCATGTCCGCACCCAGGATCCCAACCTGCAAACCCTGGGCCGCCTAAGCGGCACGTGCGCACTTAACCGCTGTGCCACTGGGCCAGCCCCAGTATATTTTCTTTCGAAAAATGTCTGCTCAGATCCTCTGCCTGTTTTTTATTTTGGTTGTTTATTTTTTCGTTGTTGAGTTGTATGAGTTCTTTATATATTTTGGATATTAACCCCTATCAAATGTCTGATCTGCAAATATCTTCTCCAAATTGTTAGGTTGTCTTCATTTTGTAGATAGTTTCTTTTGCTATGCAGAAGCTTTTTAGTTTGACGTAGTCCCATTTGTTTATTTTGTTTCCCTTGCCTGAGGTGACATATTAAAAAAGATACTGCTGAGACCACTGTCAAAGAGCATACTGCCTATGTTTTCTTCTGGGGGTTTTATGGTTTCAGGTCTTACATTCAAGTCTTTAACCCATTTTTAGTTAATTATGGTTTATGGTGTAAGATAGTGGTCTACTTTCATTCTTTTGCATGTGGCTGTCCAGTTTCCCCAACACCATTTATTGAAGAGACTTTCCTTTCTCCATTGTATGTTCTTGGCTCCTTTGTCATAAATTAGCTGTCCATAAATGTATAGGTTTATTTCTGCGCTCTCAATTCTGTTTGATTAAACTGTGTGTCTGTTTTTCTGCCACTACCATGCTGTTTTGATTACTATAGCTTTGTAGTATACTTTGAAATCAAGGAGTGTGATGCCTCCAGCTATGTTCTTTTTTCTTAGGATTGCTTTGGCTATTCAGAGTCTTTTGTTGTTCCATATAAATTTTAGGATTCTTTGTTCTATTTCCATGAAAAATGTCATTGGGACTTTGATAGAGATTGCGTTGAATCTGTAGATTGCTCTAAGTAATATGAGCATTTTAACTATGTTAATGCTTCCAATCCATGAACATGGAATATCTTTCCGTTTCTTTGTGTCTTCAATTTCTTTCAACAATGTTTTATAGTTTTCAGTATACAGATCTTTCACTTCTTTGGTTAAATTTATTCCTAGGTACTTTATTCTTTTTGCTGCAGTTGTAAATGGCATTATATTCTTGATTTCTCTTTCTGCTATTTTGTTGTTAGTGTATAGAAATGCAACTGATTTTTGTATGTTGATTTTGTACCCTGCATCTTTACTGTATTCATTTATTATTTCTAAAAGTTTTTTGGTGGATTCTTTAGGGTTTTCTATATATAAAATCATGTCATCTGCAAATAGTGATAGTTTTACTTCTTCCTTTCCAATTTGGGTCCCTTTTATTCTCATTTCTTTTTCTTGCCTAATTATTGCTCTGGCTAGGGCTTTTAATACTATGTTGAGTAAGAGTGGTGAGAGTGGGCATACTTCTCTTTTTCCTGTTCTTAGAGGGATAGCTTCCAGTTTTTCACCATTGAGTATAATGTTAGCTGTGGGTTTGTTGTATATGGCCTTTAATATGTTGAGATACTTTCCTTCTATATTCCTTTTACTGAGAGTTTTCTTTTTTTAAAGATTTTATGTTTTTCCTTTTTCTCCCCAAAGCCCCCCAGTACATAGTTGTATATTCTTCATTGTGGGTCCTTCTAGTTTTGGCATGTGGGATGCTGCCTCAGCGTGGTTTGATGAGCAGTGCCACGTCCGCACCCAGGATTTGAACCGACGAAACACTGGGCCACCTGCAGTGGAGCATGTGAACTTAACCACTCGGCCATGGAGCCAGCCCATTTACTGAGAGTTTATATAATGTATGGATGTTGAATCTTGTCTCATTTTTCCTCTCCATCTATTGAGATGATCATGTGATTTTTATTCTTCATTTTGTTAATGTGGTGTATCATATTGATAGATTTGTGAATGTTGAACCATTCTTGCATCCCTGGGATAAATCTCACTTGCTCCTGGTGTATGATCCTTTTAGTCTACTGTTGTATTCATTTTGCTGACATTTTGTTGAGAATTTTTACATGTATGTTCATCAGCAGTATTGGCCTGTAATTTTCTTTTTTTGTGTTGTCCTTGTCTGGTTTTGGTATCAGGATAATATTGGCCTCATAGAATGAGTTCGGAAGCTTCCTCTCCTCTTCAATTTTTTGGAAGAGTTTGAGGATAGGTGTTAAATCTTTGAATGTTTGGTAGAATTTACCAGGGAAGCGGTCTGGTCCTGGACTTTTGTTTTTTGGGAGGTTTTTGATTAAAGTGCCAATCCCCTTACTAGTGATTTGTCTGTTCAGATTCTATATTTCTTCTTTTTTTTTTTTCAGATTTTATTTTTTTCCTTTTTCTCCCCAAAGCCCCCTGGTACATAGTTGTATATTCTTAGTTGTGGGTCCTTCTAGTTGTGGCATGTGGGATGCAGCCTCAGTGTGGTTTGATGAGCAGTGCCATGTCCGTGCCCAGGATTTGAACCGACGAAACACTGGGCCGCCTGCAGCAGAGTGCATGAACTTAACCACTCGACCATGGAGCCAGCCCCCTATATTTCTTCTTGATTCAGTTTTGGAAGGTTGAATGATTCTAAGAATTTATCCATTTCTTCTAGGTTATCCAATTTTTTGGCATATAGCTTTTCATAGTATTCTCTTATTATTGGTTGTATTTCTATGATATCCATTTTAATTATCTTCTCTCACTTTTTTTTTATTTGTTTGAGCCCTTCCCTCTTTTTTGGTGAGTCTAGTAAACATTTGCCAATTTTGTTTATCTTTTCAAAGAGCCAACTCTTACTTTCATTGATCTTTTCTGTTTTAGTCTCATTTATTTTTGCTATGATTTTTATTATTTCCTTCTTCTACTGATTGTGAGCTACATTTATTCTTCTTTTTCTAGTTCCTTTAGGTGTAGTTGGATTGTTTCAGATTTTTCTTGCGTCTTGAGGCAGGCCTATATTAGTGTAAACTTCCATCTTAGTACCATGTTTCCTGTATCCCATAGATTTTGGTATGTTGTATTTTCATTTTCACTTGTCTCCGTATGTTTTTTTTACTTCTACTCTGATTTATCATTGACCCAATAGTTGTTCAGTAGCATTTTGTTTAATCTCCAGATATTTATGACTTTTCTAATTTTCTTCTTGTAGTTGATTTCTATCTTCTGGATATTTTATAGATTTATATTTTACATTTAGTCCTGTGGCCCCTTTTGAATTAAATTTTGTATATAGTGTGAGTATGTGCTGAGGTTTATATTTTTGCATATGGACATGCAATTGTTCCAGTACCATCTGTTGAAAAATCTACACTTACAAAGGTGGAAAATCAGTGATGATTATTGGTTGCCAGTCAGGCATGTCCCATTCCACCATAGCTATGATCTTGAAGAACAAGAGCAAAGTGATGGAAGCTGTTAAATGATCTGCTTCATTGAAGGCAACGAGACTAACAGAAATTTTTGAAAGGCCTATATCAGGCATGGAGAAATTTCTAATGACCTGGATTGAAGACCAGACACAGAAGCATATCCCTCTCAGCACCATGATGATCATGGCCAAAGCAAAAAGTTTGTTTGCAATGTTAAAAGAAAAGACTGGACTTGACTATGATGTTGAATTTACTGCTAGCTCTGGTTGGTTTAAATGATTCAAGAATCATTATTTATTACATAATATGAAGGTGAGTGGTGTGTCTGTGAATGCTGATGTGAAGGCAGTTGAAGAATTTTTGAAAACTCTAGATAGGCAGATTGTGGAGGAAAATTACTTGCCAGAGCAAATATTCAATATGGATGAAGCTTCCCTATTCTGGAAGTAAATGCTGAAAGGAACTTCGTCCATAAAGAGACCAAGTCAATGCCAGGTTTCCAGGCTTTTAAGGACAGAATAACAGTCTTGCTTAGGTGCAATGTTGCAGGCTACAAATTGAAACCCTTTGTGATCTGGCACAGTGAGAAGCCCAGGGACTTCAAGCATATGAATAAGCACAAACTGCCAGTGTGCTATAGGAACAATAAGAAGTCATAGTTGACCCATCTCCTCTTCCAAGATGCCCTCCTGAATTTCTATGTCAGCAAAATGGAGAAGTACTTTTTGGAGAATAGCATGACTTTCAAGGTTTTGCTTATTGTTGATAATGCTCCCGGACATCCTAATTTTATTGGTGATCTTCATCTCAATATAAAAAAGTAGTGTTTCTCCCTTCAAACACCACCTTTTGATATAACCAATGGATCAAGGAGTTATAGAAGCTTTTAAGGCCTACCACCTGAGGAGCACCATTGTTCAGGCTATTGCTACAACTGAGGAAGACAATGAGAAGACACTGATGCAATTCTGGAAGAATTACAACATCTGTGACTGCATCCAGAACCTTGCTTGGGCTTGGGGTGATGTCACCAAGGAATGTATGAATGGCATCAGAAAGAAGACAGTCAAGAGGTTCGTCCATGACTTCAAAGAATTTGCCAAGGTTGAGGAGGTTGCAAAAATCAACAAGGCTGTGATTGAGATGGTGAACACCTTTAACCTGGGTGTGGATGAGGATGACATTGAGGAGCTCCTAGAGGTGGTTCCTATGGAATTGACTAATGAGAAGTTGTTGGAACTGGAACAGGAATGCATAGCTGAAGAAGAGGCAAGAGAAAAGGTAACTGCAAGAGAAGAAAAAGAACTCCTAAAATATTCACAGTGAAGCATTTAGCAGAAGCTTTTGCAGACCTCACTAAGCTCTGTAAAAAGTTTGAAAATATGGACCCCAACACTGAAAGATTTTCATTGATAGAGAGGAATATTCATCACGCATTATCTGCTTACAAGCAAATCTATGATGAAAATAAGAAACAAAACTAAGCAAACTACCATGTACATATTCCTGAAGAGAGTGACACTTGCTCAAGAAGAGCTTCAGGCAGGTCCTGCAGGACATATTGCAGGAGAAGGCATGGTTATAATAGGAGATGACAGCTCTATGCCCATTACTGCCCCTGAAGCCCTTCCAATGGGACAAGATGTAGATGTGGAAGAGAGTGCTATTGATGATCTTGACCCTGTGTAGGCCTAGGGTAACGTGTATGTTTGTGTCTTAGTTTTTTAACAAAAAACTTTAGAAAGTAAAAAACAAAAAATTTTAAAACTAGAAAAAAGTGTATATGATAAGGATACAAAGAAAGAAAATATTTTTGTACACCGTACGACGTATTTGTGTTTTAAAGTGAGTGTTGTTACAAAAGAGGCAAACATTTAAAAAATAAAAAGTTCATAAAGTAAAAATGTTACAGTAAGCTAAGATTAATATATTATTAAGAAAAGATATTTTTTAATAAATTTAGTGTAGCCTAAGGGTACAGTATTTATAAAGTCTACAGTAGTGTACATTAATGTCCTAGGCCTCCACATTCACTCACCACTCACTCTCTGACTCACCTAGATCAACTTCCAGTCCTGCAAGCTCCATTCATGGTAAGTGCCCTATACAGATGGACCACTTTTTATCTTTTATACTGTACTTTTACTGTACCTTTTCTATGTTTAGGTGAACAAATTCCACTGCATTACAATTGCCTACAGTATTCAGTACAGTAACATGCTCTACAGATTTGTAGCCTAGGAGCAACAGGCTATACCATATAGCCTAGGTGTGTAGTAGGCTATACCATCCAGGTTTGTGGAAGTACACTCTGTGATGTTCACACAATGACAAAATCACCTAATGATGCATTTCTCAGAATGTTTACTGGTCGTTAAGTCATGCATGTCTGCAGCTAGTGTTTAAGCAGAAAGCAGAATCAGTAGCATCTATCTATCTATCTATCTATCTATCTATCTATCTATGGAGATTTACTGCAAGGAATTGGCTTATGTGTTTGTGGGGGCTGGGCTGGAAGGGAAGATCACCAGTAGGATAAAACTCCACAGGGTATGAGCTAAAGCTGTTGTTCACAAGTAGAATTTCTTCCACCTCCTCCTCCTCCTCTTTCTCTTCCTCTTTTCTCCTCTCTCCTCTTCCCTCTCTCCCTCTCTCTCTCTCTCTCAACCCTCAGCATAGAGTTTAAGACCTTCCAACTGATTAAATCAGGCCCACCTAGATTATCTAGGATAATCTCTTAATTAAAATCAACTAATTATGAACTTTGTGTGTGCAAAATCCTTTCATGGCAACACCGAGATGGATTGAATGCCTGAGAACTATAGCAAGTTGACACATAAAAAAAACTATGACAATACCTAAGTACTTAATTTTTTAATGTTATTATAAATGTGTGGTTTTCATTCCAATTTTTAATTTCTGGTATTTAAAAATACAACTGACTTTTATATGTGGACTTTGTATCATGCAACCTTTCTAATTTAGTTATAGGAGGGTTTATTTTGTATTTTTTAGGGTTTTCTGCATTGACATTGTATTATCTCAGATGAGTTTTATTTCTTCCTTTCTTTTCTGGCTTTTTGCATTGGTGAGGAGTTCAGGTACAGTCAGAGGGAATGTCTTTGCCTTGTGTCTGATTTTAAGGGGATTTCATTTAGTCTCTCACTATAAAGTATGATGTTACACAATTTTTGTAGATATCCTTTATTAGATTAAGTTCCCTTAATTTCCAAGATTGCTGACAGTATTATCATGAATTGATGTATTTTAGCAAATGCTTTTTCTACATCTATTGATATAATCAGATGGCTTTTCTTATTTAGCTTGTTAATATGGTGAATTATGTTGATTGATTTTCAAATGTTGAACCAGCCTTGAATTCCTGAGATAAATAACACTTGCTGTGATATATCATCCATTTTAAATATTGCTAGGTTTGATTTGGTATTATTTTGATGAATATTTTTACATCTAAGTTCATGAGAGATATTTGTGTATAGTTTTCTTTTCTTATAATGTCTTTGTCTGGTTTGGATATTAGAATAATGCTGGTATAATTTTAGATATCATCTTAATTTAATAAAACTTTAGGTGTCAACTTAAAGTGTCCAAGGAAGTGCTTGCTACTGTAAAAAATTATTACGGCAGTCATGTGAAGAAAAATTTTTGAATATGATTGGTTTATAAGATCATCTCCAATATAACTTGGACTATCTTATTAACACCACCTCTAGCAGATACTGCCAGTGTCAATCTGTGCACCCTTTGGGTCTCTTTTATGATTTCTGGGCACTCTTCTTCCAGCTTTGGCATGTTTTTATGCCCAAAAAGTTGCACCCTCAATTCTGCTTCAAAGGACTGCTCTCAGGCTAGTAAAGCTGCTTGTCCTGCAGAAACAGATAGCAATACGTTTCTGGGAGTTTACACTGTCTTGGATGATCCTCAGGCAATGAATGGACTGATGTGTGCAGCAATATGAAGGTCTGGTTCTTTACCTTTGGGTCAGACAATTCTGAGGGATGATTTATCTTTCAGAATTCCCCTGTAGGACCAGGCTGAAGCTACCCTGTGTGGGAATTTGCCTGAAATCAAGCTTTTTCTTGCCTTCTTCACTTTCTCTGCCCTGATCCCCCCTCTGCCTTACTGGTTTCTCCTGAAATCACTTATTTAATCAGTTATTTGAGCATAAACCCTCATCATAGGGTTTACTTCTGGGTAATGCAACCTAGGACACACATCAATCCCATCTTCTACCTTGATATATGTATAGCATCCCATACCTTATGTTATTTCCTCATAACTCTATGCACTCTCATGCCAACGTAATTTTACATTGTGCTATCTCAACCTTGAATTCTCTTTCTTCTCCTCTTTAAATGGTGACAACAAAATTCAAGGCCATTTCAAACTTCCAATCTTTTTTAAAGCCGTCTTTGACATTTAGCCCCTCCTTTGGGTTCATACAGCACAGCATTTTTGTTTGTTCGCATGTCTATCTCTCTTGCTAGACTTGAAACTTCTTTTCAATGGCAGGAGACAAATTTTCTTCATTTTGGTTTTCCTAGTACTATATTTGTATGTAACAAGTACCTAATAAATATTTGTGATATAAATAAACAATATTATTCTAATAGAAAATATTATATATATATAAAATCATTTGCATGTTATTCCATTTTATTCTCAAATTATTTGGTGAACATGCAACCTGAAATCATGATCATTTTACATATGAGGAAAGAGGCTCAGAGAGGTAACATGATTCATCCAAGATCCTTCAGAAAGCAAGTAGTAAGATCCCAACTTAAAACAAGATTTTCAAACTTTACATGTAGTATCTTCTAAAGTCCCTTGTATCATTATATAACATCCATCTTTGTCTCTTATTATCTTTTTGGCTTGAAGTCTATTTTGTCTGATATAAGTATAGCTACACCTGCTTTCTTTTGGTTGCCGTTTGCTTTGTGTCATCTTCCATCCTTTCACTCTGAGCCCCTGTTCGTCTTTAGAGCTGAGATGGGTCTCCTGGAGGCAGGGTATTGTTGGATCTTGTTTTTCAATCCATCCAGCCACTCTGTGTCTTTTGATTGATGAATTCAGTCCATTTACATTTAGAGAGAATATTGTTATATGAGGAATTAATACTGCCATTTTATCTTTCATTCTCTGGTTGTTTTATATTTCCATCGTTTCTTTTTCCTTGTATTTCTGTCTGCCATTTCAGTTTGGTGGTTTTCTGTGATGTTTTTCTCAGTTTCCTCTTTATTTATGATTGTGACTCTGCTCTGGTTTTTTGTTTTGTGGTTACCATGGGGTTTATATAAAAGATCTCATGGAGGAGATAGTCCTCTTTTTTTGCTGATAGCATTTTATCTGCATCAGCCTATGCAGTTTGCGTCCTTTTCCTCTTCCTCCTCTATGTTTCTGTTGTCACAAATTATCCTTTTTTATGTTGTGCATTTGTTACTAAATTGAAGCAGTATTAGTTATTTTTGATGTTTTCTTTCCCTTTAGACTTTATATTATAATTAAGTGTTTACTTATCTATTCTGATATAGAGTTGCAATTTTCTGATTCTGTCTGTCTTTTTGGCACCATGCTCAAAGCTTTGGAAACCATTGCCTTTTTTTTTCAGGTAGGAGGGCTCCTTTCAACATTTCTTGTAAGGCAGGTCTGGTGGTGATGAATTCCCTCAGCTTTTGTTTGCCTGGGAAAGCCTTTTTTTCTCCTTTCTATCTGAAGGATAACTTTACTGGATAGAGTATTCTTGGTTGATAGTTTTTGTCTTTCAATATTTTGAATATATCATTCTGCTCTCTCCTAGCCTGTAGTTTCTGCTGAGAAATCTGCTGATAGCCTGATGGGAGTTCCTTTTAAGTTATTTTCTTCTCTTTGGCCACCCTTAATGTTCTTTTGTTGTCAATTACTTTTGACAGTTTTAATATTAGATGCCTTGGAGAAAATCTTTTTGCATTGAGATAATTAGACATTTTATTAGCTTCATGTACTTATATATCCAGTTCTTTCCCCAAGTTTGGGAAGTTCTCAGGTATTATTTCTATGAATAAGCTGTCTGTTCCTTTCTCCCTCTATTCTCCTTCTGGGACACCCATTATCCTTATGTCACTTTTCCTAATTGAGTCAAATATTTCTCATAGGATTTCATAATTTAAAAAAAAATTAGTTCTCTGTTCTCTTCCACCTCAATCATTTCTAGATTTTTTTCTTTGAGCTCGTTAATCCTCTCTTTGATATGGTCTGCTCTATTTTTAATGCTTTCTACTTTATTTTTCATCTCATTAATTGTAATCTCATCTCTAGAATTTCTGTTTGTTTTTTCAGAGTTTCAGTCTTTTTGGTGGAGTACTCCTTCTATTCATTAATTTTATTCTTGACATCATTGACCTATCTTTCTGAGTTTTCTTCTAACTAACTGAGTTTCTTCATGACAGCTATTTTGAATTCTCTGTCAGTTAGATTGTAATCTGTGACTTCAAGTTTGGTTTCTGGAGAGTTGTCATTTTCTTTCTGTTCTACCATGTTACTGTAGTTCTTCATGCTGCTTGATGAGTTAATCTTCTGCTGGTGCATTTGTTGTTGTAAATACCTTTCTTGTTTGGGTAATTTGGTTACTTTGATTTTGAGCTGCTTCCAGTTGTATTTGAAAGCCTGCACTTTTCACCCTCCACTGCCTCTCCCAGAGGTGTTGTCAGTGCTCTCCTTGTGCTGCTTGTACCTCCAAGGCTGCTTGTGCCTTGCTGCTTATGTTGACACTGCAGGCCTAGGTGTTGGCACTGGGGTCACCAGGCTGTGAGTACTTCTGCTGCTTTCTGAATCACCTGGGTCTTGTGTTTAACCAATGGCACTCCATAGGCTCTACATGGGCTTGGGTGCTGCTGCCCTGTACACCATCTGTGCTGCTGCTCCTGGGTTATCTAGGAATTCAGGCAGCAGTGCTGTCAGGGGCACTGGGTTCATGGGTGTCACTGTCACTTCTAGGATCCTGGAGTCTTTTATGGAACCCCCGCTGCTGGTAGAGCTGGTGTCAGTGGTGCTGCCACTGGGGGCTGGATCACTGGTTCTGATGTGGCTCCTGAAGCCTCAGGTCACAGCTTCCACCTGCCACTGCTGGGGGAGAAGCAGGAGCTAAGCCATAAGTGCCACGGCTGCTCCTGCAGCCTCTGGCTGCCTGCACACACCAGTGTGCTCCTTGAAACCTCAGGTCAGGGTACCACCACCACTGCCAGGAGCATCTGTCTTGTGGGTTTCTACCACCGGGTGGGAGGGGGAGGGGGTGCTCCCCTAGTTTCACTTCCTCCCAAAGGTCCAGTCCACCCATCTTCAGATGAGTAAATGCACGGATCCCTCAGGCATTCTGGTGTGCTGTGCATGGAGTCCTTTGTTGGTGAATGGATACCCCACTGGTTGTAACTTAGAAGGGAAAGACAAAGGGAACAACTCACCCTGCCATGATGCTGACATCACCCACTATCTAAACTTTTAATCTCAAACAGTTTAAGACACTCTGAGTTCTGGGTCCATGACCAGGAAGGGTCAAAAAACAAACAAAATTGCAGTCTACCTATCTGTATAACACTTTCAAGTGTTCAGCTTATAGAAATACATTTTCTTCCTCTCTCTTTTTTTTAAATTGACTTCACTTTTTTTAATATTTTATTTTATTTCTTTTAAGATTTTATTTTTCCTTTTTCTCCCCAAAGCCCCCCAGTACATAGTTGTATATTTTTAGTTGTGGGTCCTTCTAGTTGTGGCGTGTTGGATGCCACCTCGGCATGGCTTGTTGGTCAATGCCATGTTCGCGCCCAGAATCCCAGCTGGCAAAACCCTGGGCTGCTAAAGCTAGAGCACATGAACTTAACCACTCGGCCACAGGCCGCCCTCAGGGCCAGCCCCGACTTAACTTTTTAAAAGCAGTTTTAGGTTCATACCAAAATTAAGTGGAAGGTATAGATTCCTCTTATACCCGCTACTCCCACACATGCATAGCCTCCTCCGTTATCAACAACCCCCTTCAAAGTGGTATATTTGCTACAATTGATGAACCTACATTGACACATCATTATCACCCAGAGTCCATGGTTTACATTAGTGGTCACTCTTGGTGTTAAACATTCTATGTATTTGGACAAATGGATAATGACCTGTATTTATCATTTTAGTATCATACAGAATAGTTTTACTGCCCTATAAACACTCCATGCTCTGCCTACTCATCCCCCTTCCCCCTAACTCCCGGGAACCACTGATCTTTTCACTGTCTCCATAGTTTTTCTTTTCCAGAATGTCATATAGTTGGAATCATACACTGTCTAGTCCTTTCAGATTAATTTCTTTCACTTAGTAATATGCAGTTAAGTGATATTCATGTCTTTTCATGACTTGATAGTTCATTTTTTTTTTCAGCACTGAGTAATATTTCATTGTCTGGAGTACCACCGTTTATTTATCCATTCACCTACTGAAGGACATCTTGGTTGCTTCCAAGTTTTGGCAATTATGAATAAGCTGTTATAAACATCCATGTGCAAGTCTTTGTGTGGACATAAGTTTTCAACTCCTTTGGGTAAAATACCAAGGAGCACAATTGCTAGATTGTATGTTAAGACTATATTTAGTTGTAGCATAAGTGCCTGACAATTAGCTTTTTCAATTGTAATGTAAGTGCCTGACATTTTCCCTTCCCACTCTTATGTTTTAAATTCACCAATGAAGAGTGAACCTGTGAAACCCTAGGCACCCCACACTCGATAAAGGCAGAACCCAGATTTGTGCTCTCCCTCTTTCTCTATCCACTACCTCACTGTGTGGCCCAAGCCATGCTGTGTATCTTTCAGGACTTGTGAGTAATAAATCTTGTTTTTTCAAAGTTTACTGAGGGTTGCTGCTGAAGTGCGTCTTGCGATCAGAATAACCACAAGGGCCAATCCAGACACAAAATTGGCTCCAGTCAAAGAAATGTCTATGAGGGCTCACCACAAGCAGTATAGGCCCAGTGAGTGTTCCCAGGCATTTCTAGCTGATAGCATCACTGTCAATAGGCTGAGACTGACACAAAACATTAGTAACCGACAAATGGTCTTCCAAAATGACTGGACCATTTTGCATTCCCAATAGCAATGAAATTCTTGTTGTTCCACATCCTCCCTAGCACTTGGTGTTGTCAATGTTCCGGATTTTTGGCCATTCTAATAGGTGTGTGGTGCTATCATTATTATTTTAATTTACATTCCCTGATGATGTATGATGGGGAACATTTTTTCATATGCTTATTTGCCATCTGTATGTCTGTATTTAGTGAGGTGTCTGCTCAGGTCTTTCGCCAATTTTTTACTTGGGTTGTTTCCTTACTGTTCAATTTTAAGTGTTCTTTGTATATTTTAGATAATAGTCCTCTATCAGATATATATTTTGCAAATATTTTCTTCTTGTTTGTGGTTATTTTTTCATTCTCTTGACAGTGTCTTTTGCAGAGCAGAAAAAACATTTAATTTTTATGAAATCTACCTTATCAATTCTTTCTTTCATGGATCATGTCTTTGATGTATCTAAAAAGTCATTGCCAATCCCAAGGTCATCTAAATTTTCTCCTATGTTATCTTCTAGGAGTTTTATAGTTTTGTGTTTTACATTTAGGTCTCTGATCTATTTTGAGTTAATTTTTGTGAAGGGTGTAATGTCTGTGTCTGGATTCATTTTTTGCATGTGCTTGTTTAATTATTCCAGCACCATTTGTTGAAAAGACTATCTTTTCTCCATTATATTGCCTTTGTTCTTTGGTCAAAGTCAGTTGACTATATTTATTCAGGTCTATTTCTAGCCTCTAGTTCCTGTTCCATTGATCTATTTGTTTATTCTTTCCTCAATACCATACTGTCTTGATTACTGTAGCTCTACAGTAAGTCTTGAAGTCTGGGAGTGTCAGTTCTCCAAATTTGTTCTTCTTCTTCTATATTGTGTTGGCTATTCCGGATCTTTTGCTTTTCCATATAAACTTTAAAATCAGTTTGTCTATATCCACAAAAATAACTTGCTAGGATTTTGATTGGGTTTGCATTGAATCTATAGATCAAGTTGGGAAGAACTGACATCTTGACAATATTGAATCTTCCTACCCAAGAACATGGGATATGCATCCATTTATTTAGTTCTTTGATTTTTTTTATCAGTGTTGTGTGATTTTCCTCATAGATCTTGTATATATTTTGTTAGATTTATACCTAGGTATTTCATTTTGAGGGATGCTATTGTGTTTTTTAACTTCAAGTTCCACTTGTTCATTGTTGTTATATAGAAAAGCAATTGACTTTTGTATATTAACCTTGTATCCTGCAACCTTGCGATAATTGCTTATTAGTTTCAGGAGCTTTTTTGCCAATTCTTTCAGAATTTTTTACATAGACAATCATGTCATTTGCAAAGACAGTTTTATTTCCTTCTCCTCAACCTGTATACGTTTTATTTCTTTTTCTTTTCTTATTGCGTTAGCTAGGATTTCCCATATCATGTTGAACAGCAATGATGAGAGGGGACATCCTTGCTTTGTTCCTCATCTTAATGGGAAAGCTTTGAGTTTCTCACCATTAAGTATGATGTTAGCTGTAGGTTTTTTATAGGTATTCTTTATCGGTTGAAGAAGTTCTTCTCTATTCCTAGTTTACTGAGAGTTTTTATCAGAAATGGGAGTTGGATGTTGTCAAATGCTTTTTCTGTATCTGTTGATATAATCACATGATTTTTTTCCTTTAGCCTATTGATGTGATAGATTACATTAATTGATTTTTGAATGTTGAACCAGCCTTGTATGCCTGGGCTAAATCTCACCTGGTAGTGATATGTAATTCTTTTTATACATTGTTGGATGATTTGCTAATACTTTGTTGAGGATTTTTGCATCCATGTTCATGAGAGACATTGGTCTGTAGTTTTCCTGTGATGTATTTATCTAGTTTTGGTATTGGTGTAATGCTAGCTTTATAGAAGTGAGACATCCCACCCACCCTCCATGGGTATACATTGGAAGTCTTCCTTAGTAATTTGCTGCCTGTGGAAGAAATTCATTCAAAATTTCCTTAGGAGCATTTTAACTTACTCTGAGTTACTGGGACTTTGATGGTAAGATGGGTAAGTAGAAGGCAAATATAGTTTTCTGGTTTTGTTCACATAGTATGGTAGCCTGGAAGGTTCAGTTCACATATTTCACACAAACACACATACAAGCAGGCATTTCTCTTGTAGGCTTCCCTCATGGCAAACCCACCCTTTCCAAGGTCACAAAAGCCCCTTCCTGGTGTAAATGGCCCTCATTCTCACAGGGCTATCCTAAAAATAGAAGACAGTATCTCAGAGGAGATAAGGAGCGAAAAATCATTTCCGAACTAGAGCTCTGTTTTTGTGAGTGAAGGCATGTGACTCCAACTCCATAGCACTTTCCTCCTCTGTTCCTTTTCCTGCTAGAGCTACAGAACAATACCAGGCAGCAGCCAAACTAAGAATTTCACTGCTTCCTGAGGTCTAGCTAGTGGTTGACATACCCATCTTGTCCTTGCTTAGCAAGTGATTAGAAATGACCTAGAATCTGCCCAAACTAGACAATGATGTGGGCATGGTTATTTAAGAGATAAGGAGAGAGACTATTTTGAAAGACACTCACTAGTTTCACAGGCACTATAAAACCAAATGCCAAAAACTGTTGGCAATGCCTGATTGGGACATATAGACATCTCATTCCCTTCTCTGTCATCTATTATCCGTCACCTCTGATTCCCTTCTGTAGCTCTACTTTGAAGGTCAGATTCCTGACTCCAGTAGAATGTAAAATAGTGACAGAAAAATTAGTATTTGGGAGGCATGTATACTGGCTGAGTGGTACTTCCTTTGCCTGCCTAAACATTATCAGGTATCTTTCCTCTTTGAAAACCTACTATAGCTTCTAGTGTTCTAATGAGAGTAGGTGGAATTGTGACATTGGATTCCAGAAAATCTATAAAAGGAGAAAACATTGTGCATAGTGTAGACAGAAGAGATTTTAGAAAGAGAGTCTAATTTCTCACCACACCATCAGAAGTTAAGGGAAAGCCTGTGACTTTCATTAGAGACCCCTCGGGCCCACTTACATGATCTCATTGAATGTTTATTGCAATCTTTTGATGGGTAAGATTTGTTATCTGCATTACATATATCAGGGAAACTGAGTTTCAGGCACATTAAATTACTCACCCAGGTTTTGCAGCAGTATCAGTCCAAATGGGAACAAGAGCAGGGGCTATTGTATCAAGAGCCAATAATGGTTTCATAGAATCTTCTTCTGTTCCTCCCCTAGTTGGCAAACCTTGGTCAGTGATGCCCAGGCTACCTGGTCAAAATGGCTGCATGGGACAGTATGACTGAGAAGCAGGAATGGGGGTAAAACAGTGGCAGGAACCCCTGGTTTGTCATCCATAAAGTATACACTTTGCTGACCCTTGCCCTAGGAGAAAGCCACAAAAACAATTGAAGAAAAAGGTCTGAGGATCACAAGAAGTTAATCTGAATTATGGTCTAGGAGTGTGACTTGGTAACTTTGGATCCCTGAATGTTTTCAAAGATAAAGGGGAAAAATATATCTGACCCAAATACAACAAGATACATAGAAAAGTGCCCAGTGTAAATGACTAGAAAATTGAGTAGACTCTGTGAATGAACAAGGCAATATTTGAGACAACTGATACTTGGGGAGTATCAGGTTTCTTGATCAAAGTTACTTTGACAGAGCATCCATAAGGAGTGGGCATCTGACATCCCTTTGCCTTATGGCCATTGTCTACATACATGCAATTTGTGCACTGCACAATGGCGGCCCCTAAAATGATTAGTAGGGGCTGAATTCTCCACACCTGGCATGGAGAAAGGGCATCTTTTTCTACCGCATCCACCTAGAGGGGCACCTTTTACTAATTTGCGCTGAGACCTAGTTTCCATTTTCATTTGGTAATAGTACCACCTTACTTTTCCTTTGGAGACTGCTCTCCTCACCATCAGAGACGAGACTGGTGGGATTTTCCATTGTGCTGGCTCAACACTCCCCACCCTAGGGATACACTCATGGGCCAGGCTGAGCAAATTGGGTTCTTCTGGGATCTGCAACTTGGGAACAGTAACACAAGGATGGGAGATGTTCAAAGCTGAGTTATTATGAAGTTGGAACTGGGCATGAATTCTTGCTGCTGAGATCCTTAGAGCTCCCTGGCACCTGCGCTTCCTGAGGCTTGAAAATTTATCAATTCCTTTGACCATTTTAAGCAAAAGAAAAATCATTGTAGAAGGAAACTATAGCTTAAAGAAAGACTCCTGTTGTTTAACCAATACAAAGGAGATAGGAATCAGAGCTCTTTGAGGTTTTATCCATCAAAGGCAATAGTAATTCAACCATTCATTCAACAAATACTGGGTTTTTATTTTCAATTCTCAGTAGTCATTTTTTCCCCTTAAAGTTTGTGAATCAGTTTGCCTCTTAAAACCAATGTATACCTTTAATGGAGTGTTTCTTATTTTCTCAGATATGTCATTACATGTGTAATACATCATGTAATCAACAGTATCTGAGGGACCCAATCAGAAGGTCCAGTAGTTGGTGTCTTTTATACTGAAAATGAAGGTCTTCCTTGGGCTTTTTCATCAAGTACCCAAGGAGATCTGGTTTGATTAAGATCAGGTCTCAGCAAGAATCTATCCCAGGTTATTGGTACTTTTATATTTTAGCAATTTCCCTTTCTTTACCAAGTCTGTTTGTACTGTTCTGTCCATTATTCTGTTAGTCCATATATATAGTTAAATCTATTCAGGGTTTTTTGTTCTTAGTCTATAAAGATGAATTGCTAGGGGGCTGAATAAGCTTCCTTTCTACAGGCTCCAGAGTAATATTCCACTGGGTCTACATAGCAGGTGGGGCTGAAATGCTTGGGTTACAAACCCTGACTCAGCTATCCTCAGTTCTCAGTCAGAATTTGCGAAGGATGCCTTTGGCAGATTTCTACCTCTGGGTTAGATGCCATATCTGGCAGATAGTAAGCTTTGAGCAGTAAGCCTCAGGTTTGCTTTCTAGAGGGTTTGACCCTCACTTTGAATAATATCCAAAATGAAGATGCTTCATAGAGAATGTCTAAAAATTGTCAACTACCTTCTAAGTAAACTCCGTTTTTTTACTTGAAATTGGTTTGTTTTACTTTGCACTTTAAAAAGTTGTTCTTTCTATATGAGAGTGAAATTTTTAAATGAGAAATAAATTCATGGCTTTGGGTCTTACTAAGTTCTTAGCCCTGGGCATGCGTCTTTCTTTTCCAACCACTCACCTTCACATCCTGGTGAGGTAAGGCAGCCTCTGCCTTGACATCCTTGAGATCTACCCAGCAGTAATTCAAAATCCCCACACTCCCATATAGTGCACTATACAGCCACTGCATTAAAAGTTAGGAGAGTCAAAAAGTTGGAAATAGGGGTGGATGTGGGGATAGAATTCGTGTTTCCAAAATCATTTAAATACTCTGGACCTTCTATAAACACAGTGATATTATTTGCCCTGTCTGACCCTCAGGGTCATGGGGGGCATTAGAGAAGATGCTTTGGAAGCTTAAGTGCACTAAAAATGCTGGCTATTATTGGAGCTGGTGGCGCAGGCTGAAAGGAATTCCATGTCAGAATAAAAACAATTTCAAGCAGGCAGACACCACAAATTAGGCTTTCTCGTAGCCATCACTGAACCTGACAGCAAGCAGAATATAGAAGCAGGGCCTGCCGTGAAAATATTGAGCCAAATCAATTATTAATTGGCAGGTATGTATGAAATGTTTGATTTTGAATTACTGCTGGGTAGATCTCAAGGATGTCAAGGCAGAGGCTGCCTTACCTCACCAGGATGTGAAGGTGAGTGGTTGGAAAAGAAAGATGCATGCCCAGGGCTAAGAACTTAGTAAGATCCAAAGGAAATCAGGCAGAGATGCTAAACTACATTATAATGCATATTTAACCGTTCAGCAGTCACTGGGCTACAGGTTGAGTTTATAAAAATGAATGAGATGAAATATTTGCCTAGGAAGGACACGTTCATAATTTAGTGATTTAGCATCAGAGATGTAAATAATAAACTCTAATATATGAATTTTCTTATATAAAACCATATGTTTAAAACTGTGCCTTAAAAGTAATCGTTTATGAAAAAAGTAGACTTGAGGCATACCACTCAAAACTGATGGCAAGTGTTAACCAAAGAACTATTAAAAACAAGTATGTGAGACTAATCAAATACTGGCATGGAAAAATTTGCACTTATATTTGGATCCAGCATTACAGTCAATGTTTTGTACCCTGAAACATTGGAGGTTCTGTTTTCTCCTCTAAGATAAAGCCTAGAGAGCTGTTTCATCAAACACTATGTTTTTTCAAAGTTAAACACTTCATCCAGGATGTAGCCTTCTTCATCATTTTCTATCAACATAAAGGGGAATGTCTTCGCAGCTTCTGCACCTGCCCTTGCATCTGTCCCAGGGAGTTTCTACTTGTGGACCTTAGAGCACTTCCTGAAGCCACTAAATCACTTGCACTAAAGGAATTTTCTTCTATAGGATTTTCAGGGGTTTTTCTTAAGGTCTTCATGGATTACTAGGTCTTCCCCTTTAGTGTGAAAAAAATTTGTCCCCAATTGCCTCAAACCATTATATATTGGAAAAAGCATATATAAACCATGACTTCCATGAGGGACAGCTTCACGTTTTGTGGATTCTGAAGCTCATATACTTTGGAGGGCTTCCCTTCAGGAATATCGAATTTTACATGAGATTAAGTAAAAAGTAGTTTATTAGGGAAAGTGTGCGGACCTAAGTAACTCTGGAAGTGAGTGGAGTCTGTAAGACAAAAGGCAGAAGGAACGGTATATAAACATTGTACTCCACTTGATAAAATCGTTTCCCATTTCAGAAACAATTCTGAAATCACGATACTTGTATACTAGAATTCAACAATTATGTAAATGGATGGCAGATGTTGGGAGCCAAATTTCTCACCGTTGGAATGGGAGGTTACAGATAAGCAAGGGGAGCAGGCTAGGATGATCCATGTGGTAATGAGTGAGAGTTGGAGACATCAGTATGAACTCATATTTATCTTAATATAAATACAGATGGCTATATTATATATAATATATATATACGTGTGTACCCACATGTATTTCCTTACTTTGTCAGTGAGAGGATGTAGATGTAACAACATCCCAATATCAACAAGTACACTTAGAACAAAGATCTTGGTTTCTAAAATGATTCTCCAATAAAAAGAATCAAGACTTCTTAGAGAAATGATTGTAGAACTGTAGCAGGAAATGTGAAAGATGAGTCTGGAGCATCTTGTAGTGACAGAAAGTAAGAAAGTGTTCAAAAACAAACATACTTACACACAATTGTGGAGGTATATCAAAGGGACACAGGAACAACTGAAAGAACTCTCCATGGCCAAAACTGGAAGAGTTTGAGTAACAAAGTAAACAAAAACAGCATTGAATTATAGCCCAAAGTATAAAATAAATATCCCTGAGCCCATACTGGTATAAATACATATTTGGATAAATAAATAAATGGGGGAAAATAGACAAATCTATCCAGAAAACTCTAAATAATGTATGTAGGTATGCTGCCCTCAATGATAAAGATATAACTCCCCACTCTTTAAGTGTAGGCCATGGATACTGACTTCCTTCCAAAGAGTACAATATGAAAAGAGGGAAAATAGGGTAACTTTGTAGTAGAGAAACCTAACAAACATTACCTTGGCCAAGAGATCAAGATTAATATCAGTGGAAGTCACGTTGATAATATGGACCCTTGATATAATGTGATGAGAATTCTACTTTATTTCTGTGTTCTTCCTCCCCAAAACTCATAACCCTTGTCTAATCATCAGAAAAACATCAGACAAATCCCAACTGAGGGATATTCTATTTGACTAGTACTCCCCTAAACTGTCAAGGTCATCAAAAACAGAGTCTGAGAAACTGTGACAGTCAGGAGGAGCCTAAGGAAACATGCTGATTAAATGCAATGTGGTTAAATAACATTCTCAAAACGACAAAATTATAGAGATGGAGAAGAAAATAGTAGTTGCCAGGGGTTATGGCTGGTGAAGGAATGGAGGCTTGGCTTGAATATAAAAGGGTAGCTCCAGGGAGGTCTTTGTGGTGATGGAACAGTTCTGTATTTTGATTGCTGTCAAGGGTGTATGAATCTATGCATGTGATAAGATGACATAGAACTACACATGCCTTTATGTTATTACCCCTTTATTTTATTACCCAGAGAAGTTGGTACAGTTGGAAGCAGGAGTATGCCTGGAAGACATGGCTGCGCTGTATTATATGCTATACTAGGACCATCAGCAATAATTTGGTAAGATTGCAAACCACGTCAATATTGCCCACTCTTCATAATCTAAATATATCTCCAGCTCAGTTTCCCCTTGGCTTGCTACCAAAATGCCTGCAGCCATTCTAATGCCTCATGGACTGATGGGAAGTTGAGGTATAAAGACACATGAAGTTTAAGTAATTGCAGTTAAAATATCTCCTTGCCAGTTTTACTAACATGCCCATATAAACACACTGCTAAGGCACTCCCTAGGGCCTTGGAAGGGGCCCATGTAATTGAGGTCCCCATGTCGTAGCTTCACAGTAAATCTGCTTCTGATTTCCATGTTATGCTGGTATCATTCCCCTATTAATCAATCATGTATAAGTCAATTCACCAAAAAAGAGGTGGGGATTATAGCATGGCAAATAGTACTACTATATAGGATAAATGCTGTAGCATTGAAGGAAGAGCCAGATTTTGACCAGAGTGTTAAGAAGGATGTGAAATCCAGAAAGAGGAAGCTATAGTTCAAAACCCTCCCCAATACCAAGGCTCTGAGTTTGTGAGAAGCTCTAAGACCTGTTTCTACAGAACAAAGCTGTTGCCCCCATAATGGAGAGCCAAAGTAGAATGGGAATGCTCCAAGTCAAGGGAGTTCTTGTTAGCTCCATGGCTTTCAGAAAGAGATTTGTGAATCTACCATAAGAGGAAATATGAGGATGGAGCCCTTTGAGCCATGTGGCTTCCCTGCAAGTGAAGTGGGAACTTGCTCACAGACAAACACTTCTGAGGCTCTGGCTGCCTGCAGCCTGGAGTCCAGCCTGCCTGCAGTTGGGAAAAAGCCAATTCCATGTCGTTATGGAGGAAGTCATGGCAAGGAATTCTGCTCCATTTCACCTTCCCAGGAGGAGAGAGGGACCCTTATCTATCATGAAGCTTTCTCATTCAGTGTTGTTCTCCTGCTGGGAACTGCATGTAAAGAGTAGGAGTGGATAATAATTTAGTTCAATTAAATCAGAGGTTTTTAAATGTAGTGCTCATCAGAATCACCCGTGGTGCTTGTTTGAATGGAATCATCTGGACAACCTCAGGGATTCTAATGCACGGGGGTTCATGGATTTCATTTTGAGAAACATTGACCTCTATCTTTCAAGTAGGGTTGACCATGGGGACTATTTGATTTCTTTAATTTTTTTTTGTTAGAAGATTGGCCCTGAGCTAGCATCTATTGCCAATCTTCCTCTTATTTTTCTTTTCTCCCCAGAGCCCCAGTACATAGTTACATATCCTAGTTGTAGGTCATTCTAGTTCTTCTGTGTGCGATGCCACCACAGCATGGCTTGATGAGCAGTGCGTAGGTCTGCGCCCAGGATGAGAACATGCAAACCCCAGGCTGCTGAGGTGCAGTGCACGAACTTAACCACTCGGCCATGGCCAGCCCCTGATTTCTTTTCTAATAGTTGCCTTCTACCTAGATTGCTGAGGGGGGAGACTAATAAAAAGCAACTTATCATGCTACAATGAATGCTCTACAAATGCACAGATAATTTAATAGCCTGATCCCTTGGTACTTTCAGCCACCATTTCTGCAGTCACCTCTCAGTGAGTGCTCCATTGTCCCGAGATAAGATAGCAATTTCGCCCCAGAGGAGGCAGATCTACAGCATCTGGGACTGGCAAACTGCTCTACTCTTTCCTCAACTATTTACCCTCATGCACCTGAACCACAACTGCCAATTAGGAACAGATGCAAATAGCATATGCCCTGAGTGTACAAGCCTTCTGTTCTAAAAAGCACAGTAATCTCTGGTTTCTTAGTGCTTGAGCTAGCAGAAATGTTAATTTTGGATCATTTCTCCTAAAAGTATATGTGGTATCTCACAAGCTGTGTATGTTTTACAGACTCAGCATGAGGACACATGGAGCATTTCCACATATAGAAGGATTCTACTCCAACTGCACAAGGCAATCAATAGGGAAGCCAATTTCCTGGCTCAGAAAGAAAACTCTCCTGCCCTCTAATACTGCAGGTGACTGTGTGTGCCCTGTCACAGGGCCCTCACATAGACAAGTCTTGTTTTCACACAGTGTTGGGCTTTGGTTTGCCGTGCAGTGATGCAATATGCAGTATTTCAGAACAGACAGGGCAGAGGGAAGCTGGAATCACTACTTGTGCATTCTCTGTGGACTCTGAAACTCACATTCTCCCACTCTAGCTCCTATCCTGCCAGCTGAAAGACGGCCAAATGAGGATTAAGCTGTGTGTTATTGAGTACCTCTTGCATGCCAGGCCTATACTAGGTGCATTATCTAGTTTAACCTTCTTAACAACTCTGTAAAGTAGATAGTATTTTTGTTATCTGGGTTTCCCTAAAACACAGAACCTTGGGTAAGGATTAATGGTTAATGCTTTCTTTTGGAGAAGCATTCTCAGGGCAGTGGTGGAAATGAGAAACAAGCAGGAAAGGCCAGGAAACAAAGCAAAGTGATTTATGGCTGTACTGGCCAGTGTTTCATCACAAGCCCTGAAGAGCCACAGCTGATTGCTCAGCAGGCTCACTCAGTCAGATATGAGAGGCAGGCTGTGAGGAGGAACCATGTTTTGGAACATTCCATCAGAGGGAGAAAAGGAGAGGAAATTTATTTGCCTGAATCTTTTCATCTTCTGTTTCCCATTGGTTAAAGTTTGCTCTGGGGGGTGTTAACAGCCTCATACCTCCAGGTTGCTTCATCAAGCTCTTGTAGCAGCTGCTCCGGAAGGCAGATTCTACTCCTTGTGGTGTGGCATTTCAGTGGAGTACAGAAGTGGCCAAAAGAGCCAGAGACTCCAAACAGATGGCTTCTCAGCTTCAGGCAGTAGAACCATGCTAGCCTGCATAGGGCTGGTCAGTATGTCGGTGGAGTCCTCTGGGAAGCAGATGCTGAAATGAAATTAGGAGTGCATGAGATTTATTCAAGGGGTAAATGACTGTGAAAGATAAAGGGGAAGGGAGCAGGATCGGATAGAGAAAGGCTTCAGACCATAATGCAGGCCTGACACCTATGAAAGGGAAGTGGGAAAAATAGGATTAAGCATGGGGGGGCCTCAAACCTGATGCTGACTTGGAAAAGCCTGAGCCAACCCCCAAAATAGCCAGGGCCTAGCTGTCGTGCTCAGTCATTGGCTGGCAGCTGCCTGGGAAGAGGGTGGAATCAAAAGCTGGAAGCCTGGCAGTTAGAGAGCATCAGCTAACTGCTCTCCTTGTGACTGATTGGCAAGTTCTTCTTGAAAGGAGAATTGAGGAGTGCACGTCTATCACTGCCACAATTGGCCACAAAGGTGGTGGAAGTGAAGCCAGTAGCTAAGATCAAGAGACAAGTGAAGAGGAGAAAAGCTGAGGAAATACCAAAGATGTATTTGATAGAGGATTGCACCTATTTAACAGATAAGAGATTCGATAGATTATTGAAGTTATTGAAGGTCATAGTGCTAGTTAGTGTAGCTGTTAGGATTTGAACTCAGTTTTAGCTGAAGGTGCAAGCATGTGGTTCTTCTAGGGCAGCTCTGGTGTCATACAAGCTTGTGGCAGGCAAGGAGGCTAGTGAAGTTTCTGCTAGGGAAATCCTGTGATGTGATTTAGGTGTGTCTCTTGGTTTTTATTATTTCTCACTTTGTAGCATTCATACCAGCTTCCTTGGTCTTTCTAGAGATTCCATAAATTTCTTAAACCCTCATAATATATCTTTTTCCTACTTCAAACAGCTAGAGCCTGCTCTATAACTACAGTGAAGGGCCCTTGCCAATAGAATACTCTTAAGAGTCCATGGAGTAGAGTTTGTTAAATTAAGATGATGATACGCTTGGCAGGAAAATGACCCTAAGGCCAACTCATTATGTCTTATCCTTTCTGATTTCTGGTTCCCTACTATTGCAAACAGCCACAAATTTCCAGGCATCCAAAGTATCCAATACAGTTCTTTTTAAATCTCATGGCATTAAGAGTGAGCTGAGGAGTGTGAGAGGGGGCAACTGAGTCACCAGAGTGTCATGGCCCCAGTGTTGTGTTGCAGACTACTTATTTTGGCTCATGAGAGCCAATTTTTAATTTTTCTGGAATTTTGTAAATGTTGGTAGCTAGAAATAGGTTAGAATAGAGTATCTACACCATAAAAATTGTCAAAACCTATACAACAGTCCTTCCCTCCCACTCCATGGCTTGCTGGAGAGCCAATTGCTCAGTGTCAACTGACACTTGCCTCTATTGCTCTTGAAATACATTTCTTCTGTGGTACCCTGTGGGATCTTTGAAGTCCACTGTTCTATGGGGTCAGGTTTGATGTTTTTAGTGTGATATGAGAGGCATAGAAATGTGCCTCCTGCCCTCTCAATCCCCATCTCCAATGTTTCAAATGCTATGTAACAAACCACCCCAAACTAAGTGGTATTAATAAGATAAGATTTGTTATGTTCACAGATTCTGTGGGTCAAGGGTTCGTACAGGGCATATGGGGATAGTTTGTCTCTGCCACACCATATCTGGGGCCTGCACTGGAAAAATTTGAATGACAAAGGGTGAAGTGAATGGCTAGCGCTGGAATTACCTGGAAGATTTTTTGCTCACATGCCTGGCCCTTAGGCAGAGATGACTCAAAGGCCTAGCTCATTTGGGGGTATCAACTGGAGCAGTACACATGGCCTCTCCATTTGGCTGAGTTTATTACAACATGGTGTCTGGGTCCAAGAGGCAACATCCTAAGAGGAACGTCCAGAAATTGGGTGTTTAAAGAGAACCCAGTGGAAGCTGCATGGCTTTTCATGATCCAGGCTTAGAAGTTACATTGCATCATTTCAACCATGCTCTACTGGTTGAAGCATTCACAAGCCTACCCAGATTCAAGGGGATGGCCCCCACCTCTCAATGGGAGATGTGATAAAGAATTTGGAGTGGTATTTTTAAACCACTACCTCCAACCCTGACTAACACATATCTTGTCAAGCATTTTAAAATACTGTTTAAAACTCACTCCTTTGAGTCAAATGTTTTTATCAATCAAAAGACAACTTCTTTTGGAAATCAGTATTTTATCAGTATATCATAGATTCCCCGAGATGTTTTCAATGTGATAGCCAGACTAGAGCAGGTCACAATGGACTGGAGGTTGCAGAGTACATGCAGGATCTGGGTGCCTAGGAGAAAAAGGGGTTATGGGAGGTGTGTGGAGATTGAAAAGTTACTTCCCAAGTTTGTGTGTGGCTAGCCCTGCTTGTTGGCTTCATAGAGAAGAGTCCAGATTATGAAAAATTACCCATTCCTCAGAAGACCTCAGAGAAAGGAGAGACTCCCCACTGCCTTAACCACCAGTCTCTTGTTTGTCTGTCTCTTTGTCAATGGGGCAGGCTCTAAGCTAGGTCCTAGGATACACTGACAGTAAGAGAGGACACACTCCTTGCTCTCCAGGAACTTTTTCTCTAGTGGAAAAACCCAGACAAGTAAATGGGCATGTTTGATGTGATAAGCATGAGGATAAACCTAAGACCAGAATGCTCTGGGCCCACAGAGGAGGGGCAGCTAACTCAAACTGGGAAATTAGCAATGGCCATGACGATGAGATGAGGTAGCCCTGTAGGGTAATTAGGAGTTTCCCAAGTAAAGAGTTGTAGGGAAGGACACCTGGGCAGAGGAAGTGTGCTGCCCAGCCATAGGGAAGTGCATGGGGCTTTCTCATATTGCAAAACTGCTAGAGCCTGCAGTACACCAGGGCTGATGTGAGAGGAGTTTGAAGATTGAAAATTGAAGAAGAATTGAGTCATATAACTTAGGCTAAGCTGTTTAAACTCTATTCTGTAGGTTATGGCAAGACGTTTATGCATTGTATGATTGAATATAATACATCAGGGTTTGCATTTCACGAAGATTACTCTGACAAAAGTTTGGCAAATGGTTTGGAGTGGGAAAGATATGAAAGTAGAGACAATAGTTATGAGATAGTTTACTATAATAAACATTATGCATGATTATATTACTACAGTAATACAGGTAATGGTGGTAAGTATGTAGACAGGAGAATGGATTTGGGATATATCATAGAGGTGCAATCCTCTGATCTTAGTGAGTGATTAGATTTGGGAGTTTAAATAAAGGAAGGAATCTAAGATGACTGGAGATGCAGTGATGTTGCCTTTCACAGAAATAGGCAATACAGGTGATGGAGGATCAAAGATGGATGAGGTAGGGATAGTGAGAAATGAATGCAACTCTAGACATATTATACTCGAGTAGTCTGTGAGGCAATCAGATGAAATACATGGAGAGAGGTCTGGAGTAACAGATTTAAGAATCATCTGTATATAACCACGTGGTAAATGAATCCACAGAAATTGATGGATTTGCGTAGGATGGGTATAGAGTGAAAAGAGAAGAGGTTCAGGAACAGATCCCCAGAAGGCAATGATTTTCAGGGATGGACTAAGGAAGAATGGCTGCAAAAGAGACCAAGAGACTGAGCAGGCACAGCAAGTGGAGAGGAGAAAAATTAGGAAAGATTAGTCCCAGGAAATTTCCATTTGGAAAATTAAGGATTTGAGAGTGACCAAGGAAATGGTTCACTTCCACCTTGGAACAAAAGGAGGATCTGTGAAAAGGTCTTTGTGAGGAAGAAGCAGCCCTTGAGGAATCAGTAACTGAAGGGTAAACGTATACATTTGTATAACACTATGATTGTTAAATATACTATATTTTTAACTGTAGCACATTTTATAAAATTTATAGATTAGGTACATTATATGGTGCAATTTCCTTTTAGTTTCTTTTTTTCTGTTTTAAACCATGCACCATATGTCAGTCACCATAACAATGATAATAGTAATAATAGAGGAAATAGTCCATAATCCTTTATTTTAAAAATAAACTGTTTTCAAATTTTATTGTTTCCAAGATTCTTTGTCTATAAGTAATTTTTTTTCTTGGTGAGGAAGATTGGCCCCGAGCTAACATCTGTGGCTAATCTTCCTCCTTTTGCTTGAGAACGATTGCCACTGAGGTAGCATCCATGCCAATCTTCCTCTATTTTGTATGTGGGATGCTGCCACAGCATGGCTTGATGAGCAGTGTGTGTAGGTCTGAGTCCGGGACCTGAACCTGTGAACCCCAGGCCACTGAAGTGGAGCACGTGAACTTAACCACCACACCACGGGGCTGGCCCCAGTAATTTTTATAGTTATAATTTTAACATATATATGTTGTAAAAATTGCTTATTTACAAATGTTATAAGCATATTTCAACATGATGCGATGCATAGGCATTAGATCTGTTATTTTATTTATTTATTTATTTGAGGAAGATTAGCCCTGAGCTAGCTACTGCCAATCCTTCTCTTTTTGCTTAGGAAGACTGGCCCTGAGCTAACATCCGTGTCCACCTTCCTCTACTCTATATATGGGATGACTACCACAGCATGGCTTTTGCCAAGTGGTGCCATGTCTGCACACAGGATCAGAATGGGCAAACCCTGGGCCACCAAGAAGCAGAACGAGCAAACTTAACTGCTGCACCATCAGGCCGGCCTCTAGATCTGTTACTTTAAATGTCTACCTAATAGTCCATTATGTGGGAATACAATAATTTCCTGTCCATTCTTTTATTGCTTAATATTTAGATTGTTCCTAAATTTGCTAAATTGAATATTTAGATACATAGTGAATCTCCCCAGTCATTCCTAGAGTTAAAGAAATTCATTACAATTTTGAATAATTTTGAAATTTCAGTTTAACATTATAATACATTGATTCAAAACCTAGCTCAAGATTTAGTTCATTTATGTCTTTGATTTTAATGGCTGTCATAGTTGAAATTATCCATTACAAGGGCTGTGACATGAAATAGACACTTTGAGAGAGATTTGCTGTTAATAATAGTATACATATTCCATATTTCAAATAGTCTCATTGTTAATTCTGTGAGTCTGTTGTCAACTTTTGGTCAGATCTCATTAAATAATCATTTTTTAATCTCATTTTCTGTCTAATGAAGAATTCATATTAGGAGTAGAAGTTTTAGTCTTGCCTTTTTGTTTTTTGTTGGCTTGAGCTTATATTACTAGTGTTATCTTCAGTCATGCTTTCTCTCTGTCTCTGTCTCTCTATCTCTGTCTATCTGGCAGAAATCATTCCTGGCTCCTTAACCACATTTTTTTTTTCTATTGCAGGAACATTGGTTTATAACATTATATAAATTACAGGGGTACATCATTATATTTCGATTTCTGTGTAGATTACATCATGTTCACCACCCAAAGGCTAATTACAATCCACCACCGTATACATGCACTTAACCACTCCTTTCACCCTCCTCCTTTCCCCCTTCCCCTCTGGTAACCACTAATCCAATCTCTGTCTCTATGTGATTGTTTGCTGCTGTTTTTATCTTCTACTTATGAGTGAGATCATAAGGTATTTGACTTTTTCCCTCTGACTTATTTCAATTAGCGTAATACCCTCAAGCTATGTTGTCACAAATGGCCGGATTTCATTGTTTTGTATGGCTAAGTAGTATTCCATTGTGTATATATACCACATCTTCTTTATCCATTCATCCCTTGATGGGCACCTAGGTTGCTTCCAAGTCTTGGTTATTGTGAATAATGCAGCAATGGACATGCGGGTACATGTAGCTTTACATGTTCATGTTTTCATGTTCTTTGGATAAATACCCAGCAGTGGAATAACTGGACTGTATGGTAGTTCTATTCTTAACGTTTTGAGGAATTGCTATACTATTTTCCATAGTGGCTGTCCCAGTTTGCACTCCTACTAGCAGTGTATGGGAGTTCTCGTCTCTCCACATCCTCTGCAACACTTGTTATTTTGGGTCTTATTAATTATAGTCATTCTGACAGGAGTGAGATGATGTCTCACTATAGTTTTGATTTACATTTCCCTGATAGTCATGCTGCAAAATGTTTTCTTGTGCCTGTTGGCTATCTGTACATCTTCTTTGGAGAAATGTCTGCTCAGATCTTTTGCCTATTTTTTAATTGGGTTGTTACTTTTTTGTTGTTGTTGAGATATATGAGTTCTTTATATATTTTGGATATTAATCCCTTATTAGATACATAGTTTGCAAATATCTTCTCCCAATTGTTAGGTTGTCTTCTCATTTTGTTGATGGTTTCCTTTGCTGTATAGAAGCTTTTTAGTTTGATGTAGTCCCCATTTTTAATTTTTTTCTATTGTTTCCCTTGCCTGGTCAGACATGGTACTTGAAAATGTGCTGCTAAGACTGATATTGAAGAGTGTACCGCCTATGTTTTCTTCGAGAAGTTTCATGGTTTCAGATCTTTCATTCGAGTCTTTTCTTTACCCTTTGTTACCTCTCAGCTTTCATTTATTTTTTATTTTCATTTTTTAAATTTAATTAAATTTTTTATTGCAGTAACAATGGGTTATAACGTTTTATAACTTTCAGGTGTACATCATAATATATTTCGAATTCTGTGTAGATTACATCATGTTCACCACCCAAAGACTAATTACAATCCATCACCATACATGTGTACCTAATCGCCCCTTTCGTCCTCCTTCCCCCCTTCCCCTCTGGTAACCACCAATCCAATCTCTGTTGCTATGTGTTTGTTTGTCGTTTTTATCTTCTACTTATGAGTGAGATCATATGGTATTTGACTTTCTCCCTCTGACTAATTTCACTTAGCATAATACCCTCAAGGTCCATCCATTTTGTCACAAATGGCTGGGTTTCATCATTTCTTATGGCTGAGTAGTATTCCGTTGTGTATATATACCGCATCTTCTTTATCTATTCGTCCCTTGATGGGCACCTAGGTTGCTTCCAAGTCTTGGCTATTGTGAATAATTCTGTGATAAACATAGGGGTGCACGTATCTTTATGCATTTGTGTTTCCGAGTTCTTTGGATAGATACCCAGCAGTTGAATAGCTGGATCGTATGGTAGATCTATTGTTAATTTTCTGAGGAAACTCCATACTGTTTTCCATAGTGGCTGCACCAGTTTTCACTCCCACCAGCAGTATATGAAGGTTCCCTTCTCTCCACATCCTCTCCAACACTTGTTGTTTCCTATCTTGTCAATTATAACCATTCTGACCAGAGTGAGATGATATCTTATTGTACTTTTCATTTACATTTCCCTGTTGGTTAATGATGTTGAACATCCTTTCATGTGCCTGTTGGCCACCTGTATATTTTCTTTGGGAAAATCTCTGTTCAGATCTTTTGCCCATTTTTAAATTGAGTTGTTGGTTTTTTTGTTGTTGAGTTGTATGAGTTCTTTGTATATTTTTGATATTTACCCCTTATCTGATATATGCTTTGCAAATATCTTCTCCCAATTGTTAGGTTGTCTTTTTGTTTTGTTGATGGTTTCCTTTGCTGTGCAGAAGCTTTTCAGTTTGATGTAGTCCCATTTGTTTTTTTTTCCTATTGTTTCCCTTGACTGATCATACATGGTATTTGAAAAAATGCTGCTAAGACCTATGTCAAAGAGCGTACTGCCTGTGTTTTCTTCTAGAAGTTTCATGGTTTAAGGTCTTATATTCAAGTTTTTAATACATTTTGAGTTGACTTTTGTGCATGGTGTAAGATAGTAGCCTACTTTCATTCTTTTGCATGTGGCTGTCCAGTTTTCCCAACACCATTTATTGAAGAGACTCTCCTTTCTCCATTGTATGCTCTTGGCTCCCTTGTCAAAAATTAGCTGTCCATACATGTGTGGGTTATTTCCGGAGTCTTGATTCTGTTCCAGTGATCTGTGTGTCTGTTTTTGTGCCAGTACCGTAATGTTTTTGTTACTATGGCTTTGTAGCATATTTTGAAATCAGGGAATGCGATAACTCCAGCTTTGTTCTTTTTCCTCAGGATTGCTTTGGCTATTTGGAGTCTTTTGTTGTTCCATATGCATTTTAGGATTCTTTGTTCTGTTTCTGTGAAAAATGTTGTTGGAACTTTGATAGGGATTGCATTGAATCTAGATATTGCTTTAGGAAGTATGGACATTTTAACTATGTTAATTCTAATCCAAGAGCACCAAATATCTTTCCATTTCTTTGTGTCTTCTTCAATTTCTTTCAACAATGTTTTATAGTTTTCAGTGTACAGATCTTTCACCTCTTTGGTTAAGTTTATTCCCAGGTATTTTATTCTTTTTCTTGCAATTGTAAGTGGGATTGTATTCTTAATTTCTCTTTCTGCTACTTCGTTGTTAGTGTATAGAAACACAACTGATTTTTGTATGTTGATTTTGTATCCTGTGACTTGATGGTATTCATTTATTATTTCTCAAAGTTTTTTAGTGGATTCTCTAGGATTTTCTATATATAAAATCATATTGTCTGCAAATAGTGACAGTTTCACTTCTTCTTTTCCAAGTTGGATCCCTTTTATGTTTATTTCTTTTTCTTGCCTGATTGCTCTGGCTAGGACTTGAATAAGAGTGGTGAGAGTGGGCATAATTGTCTTATTCCTGTTCTTAGAGGGTTGGCTTTCAGTTTTTCACCATTGAGTATAATGGTAGCTGTGAGTTTGTTGTATATGGCCTTTAATATGTTGAGATACTTTCCTTCTATATTCCTTTTACTGAGAGTTTTTATCATATATGGATGTTGAATTTTGTCTCATTCTTCCTCTGCATCTCTCGAGATGATCATGTGATTTTTACTCTTCATTTTGTTAATCTGGTGTATCATGTTGATTGATTTGTGAATGTTGAGCCATCCTTGCATCCCTGGGATAAATCTCACTTGTTCATGGTGTATGATCATTTTAATGTATTGTTGTATTCATTTTGATATTTTGTTGAGAATTTTTACATTGATGTTCATCAATGTACATTGATATTGGCCTGTAATTTTCTTTTTTGTGTTGTGCTTGTCTGGTTTTGGTGTCAGAGTAATTTTGGCTTCACAGAATGAGTTCGGAAGCTTCCCCTCCTCTTCTATTATTTGGAAGAGTTTGAGAAGGATAGGTATTATGTCTTCTTTGAATATTTGATAGAATTTACCAGGGAAGCTGTCTGGTCCCAGACTTTTGTTTTTGGGAGGTTTTTGATTACTGGTGATTGATCTATTGAAATTCTTTGTTTCTTCTTGATTCAGTTTTGGAAGGTTGTATGATTCTAAGGATTTATCCATTTCTGCTAGATTATCCAATTTTTTGGCAAATAGCATATGTGTCGTTCTGTTGTGTCAGGGTTTCTCTTGTTGCAGGTGCCTGGGGAGGCTAGGCTGTCTCCCTGGCTGGCTGGTTGTAATGCTCAGCTGTGTGTGGTTGCTATGGACCCTTCAGTCACTTTTTGAGGCATGGGGAGGCCCAGCCAGTTTGCTGCAAAGTCTAATAGCACATTCCTCTTGCAGTTTTTCTGTTAAGTGAGTAGGCACCCATTGTGGCTTGTTGCTAGGCTCAGGGGCTTACAATTGCTGTAGACCTCAGTCCTGCAAAGCTCTTGTCAGCTCTCTCAGGATTGCAGCTGAGTGGGTCTGGCCTCAGGCATGGGAGCACCCAATTGTTTCAGGCTTTGGAAAGTGGGGCTGATCCCCTATGCGGCTGTTTGAGAAGCACAAGTCTGCTGCAGCTGATAAGCCCCATCACCCACAGGGCCACACACCATGTCAACACAGCCCTGCCCCGTATGTGTGCCTCAATGCATTGAAGAGGACCCATTTACCCCACTGCAGGGGCCCCACACACTCCACCAACACCCCACACACTCTACCCGCTCCTTGTACATGCCCTGCTCTGCAGAGTTGGACCCACTCACCCAGCTGCAGAGGTTCCAGGCACCCTGCCTATGTGGGTCCATAAGTTGCCCAGGGCTTACTGTTGGGTGGGGCCAGTCTCTAGGGTGGGCTGCCAGTCCTGGCTAAGCTGGATTAAATTGGTGCTCTAGTGGGTGGGGCAGACCCCTGCAATTGCAGACCAGGGGAAGAACTCCAATGACGTCTGCCAGTGTCTGTGTCAGTGTGCCTACATTAGGTCACAATGACGGCTGCTACTAATGTCTCAGTCCTAGGAGAGGTCTCACCTCTCACCAAGATGCCCCTAGAAACTATCAAATGAGTCTCTTTTCACCACAGGACTGTGCACCTTTCTTTGTGGTGATTTTAGGTTGCTTTCTGAAATGGATGAATTTCTGTGTGTGCTCTTTAAGAGTTGGCTTTTTTCCCCTTATGTCTGATAGCTTTTCTAGGGGTATTCTTTCTTGTAGTTAATAGCCAGCAAAGCTAGATATTATGACACTTGTCTCAGTTGTGATGAGTCCAAAAGCTGCTTATTGTGGTAAAGTTCCTCTGCTCAGATCCTGTACTCCTCCTGGGAAGGCTTTGTACATTAAGATTTCTCCCAGCCAGCTGTGAAGCACCACGGCTTGTGAAGGTGGCTTTTTTCTCTCCATAAAGGGATTTCTGCCTCTTCCACCTCAGTCAGCACTGTCCCTTGTTGTAAGGTTCTTTTTATTCAGGTTTCAGTTCTCTCTCATGGGTAATTGTTCCAAGAGTAGTTGTAAATTTGTTGTGTCCATGGGAGGAGGTGAGTTCAGAGTCCTCCTATGCTGCCTTCTTGGCACCGTCCTCTCCTTAACTACTTTATGAGAGTTTGCTTAGTTAAAACCAGATGACGTGACCCATTCGTCTTTTTAACTGTGTGGATGTAAACAGCAACCCATTGTAAAATGCTACATTATGCAACCCATTGTGAGAGGAACCGAATCCATGAATGGTTGATAACTCTAGACTTATAGACCAAATAAGGGTACCTCATATCAAATAGTGGTAGAGGTTTCTTTCTTCATTTTTTATTCACACATAGCTATAACTAGAAATTCTAGTATTTCTTCCTATCTCTTTTCCACTAAAGTCATATTCCTGTTCCAGGTTCCAATTCAGGATCCCATATTGGATTGTCTTGCATCTCCCTTGAGTGTGAACATCCCACATGGAGACCACTGATCCAAAAGAGATCCCTGGTCTTTATACTCTAAAAAGAGTCTACTGTTGTCTGCTGTTTAGCAATTTTCTGGGACTGGTAGGGTAGAAATATTTTTTCACATAATAAGCAGAACCTTTGAGTAATAAGAAAGCATTACTAAAATAGTTTTTCTTTTCTTCTGAGATTTTAAAAACAATAGCTTTTTAATCAATACTTTGTACAAATGTATGATATCGCTTATAATTCAGCATACAGTATTGCTAGTTAAGAACCACTGATATATAACCAAACTATTTATATAACTAAGAGCCAACGTTTTCAGGTCCAGGTCACCCTGTATACTTGGTGTGGTTACTAGACCTCATCTGAGAGGTAGACCATTTTTCTTTGCCTTCCAGTTTTTCTCTTGCTCATATTCATTGATTCATCCATTCATTCAACAAGATTTTAAAGAGTGCCTTCAATAATATCAAATAAAAGTTAATATTTATTGATTGGATATTTTGTTCCAGTCCCTGCTCTAAACACTTTAAATGTATTAACTCCTTTAACTCTCACAATAATCCTAATGGAGATTTTCAGAGGCTCCTTATACAGCCCCTGTTTGCCACAGACATTTTCAAATAACCTTGAGTATGCTGGCTAATAGGGAAGCTAGTACAACAACCTGGATCTACTGCAAAGTCTTTTTTGCTCTAGAATACTACACTCAAAACCAGCAGCCTTACAGGTTAGCTGGAAAATGGGTCTCAACAGCATGCCAAAATATGTCAGCTGTTGCTGAGGCAGAGAGCTTGAGTAACAATTTGCCCAAGATCATATAGCTAGAAAGAGGCTTCAATAAGCTAAGGACCATGCTAAGCCATGACAATCGAGAGAGAAAGATGCATCCTGCTCAGGAGCTCCAAGACATGTGGAATAGACAAAGAGATTATTGCTCTGTAGTGAGCTAAGTCTGTGATAGATGTAAATTCAAGGTGTCTTGGAAGCACATTGGAGATTGGCCTTTTTAGATTTTAGAGGCAGCAACTACCACATTTGGGCATGCACAGAGTTGAAGTATTTCCTCTAAGATATTTATTAATTACAAATAGTAATAGTAATCTTACTGTAAAATAATGCTGCAGACATATAACCAAGCAATCAAGGTGACCATCACCAGTAATAACACATACTGACGTCATGTATCCCCTGATAATATGTGCTACAAAGGGCACATCAGTTCTGTATATTCTTGCCCCAAAATGCATATCCTCAATAAAATCATGAGAAAACAGCACACAAAGCCGTATTGAGGGACATTCTACAAAGTGTACACTTCAGTAGTGTCTTCACTACTTCTTAGTATTCTTCAAAAGTGTCAAGGTCATGAAAGATAAGGAAAGACTGAGGAACTCCCTCAGATTGGAGTAAATGAAAGAGTCATGAAAACTAAATCCAATATGAGATCCTGAACTGAGTCCTGGAACAGGAATAGGACTTTAATGGAAAAGTTGGTAAAATTCAAATGAAATCTGTAGTTGTGTTAGTAGTGTAGTATCACTGTTAATTTCCTAGTTTTGGTAAGTGTACTATGGTTATATAAGATGTTAACATTAAAGGGAGCTGAATGAAGTCTATGTGGGAGCTCTCTGGACTATTTTTGCAACTTCTTTGTAAGTCTAATATTTTAAAATTTTTAAAAATTTATAGAAACCAACAGTGAGGAATGGTGGCCAAAGAATAGACTAGGTTCTGATCCCATCTCCAAGTAACCAGCCATGTGACTTGGGACAATTTCATGCTCTATGGATACAGTGAAAACAGTGGACTGGATTGTCAAGGTGCCTTCTAGAGCTAATGTTCCATGAGTTGATAATCCAATCATACATTCAAGCATCCATTCTTTCATCAAACATAGCATGGAGCTTGGATGAAACAAGCACTCTCTAAACATTGGGCATACAGAAATGAATAAGGCATTATTGTCACCTTAAGTTCATAGTTACAAGGTTAATACAGGTAAAGAAATATTTGCAGTGTACAGGATAAGTGATACAGTAGAGAAATATTTAAAAATCTGGTGGCCTGGAGTAGATGGATTTACCCTGTCTGCAGTTTGAAGGAAGGCTTTGAAGATGAGGTGATACTTGAACTAGGACTTCAAAGATCAATTAAGATTGTTATTTTCATAAGACTGGTTTATCCTTACTCTCTCCCCTTTCGTACCCCAATATCCTCAAAGCAATCCTGGATTGTTTAATAAAAATAGTCAAAGGCAAGGGACAGCATTTATAATTTTGGAAATTTCAAGAGGTAACATATGGCTGGAGCAAGAGGTAATTGATATGGGGTAAGTGTTGAAGGATGATGCTGGAGATCTGGTAGAGATCAGATCATAGATCCCCTCAAATGCCAGGCTGAGGTATATGGGCAATATTCTGGGGGCTCAGTGATTTACTAATATTTTTTTGAAATTTTTACTGAAGTACATCATACATAGTGAAAAATACACAGATCATAAGTATACAAATCAATGAATTTTGACAATGTAAAAACAGCTGTATAACCAGCATCTCGAAAGACCTGCTGCCTTGTGCCTTTTTCTGTCACTACCTTATCTCCCCAAGGGCAACTATAGTCCTGACTCCCAACAGCTATTTTTTTACCTGCTCTTGAAATTTATGTAAATGGAATCATATATTAAGTGTTCTTTTCTGTGACTTTCATTTGATGTTATATATTTGAGAGCCATCCTTATTGTTGCATACAGTTGTGTATAGTTCATTCATTCTCATTGCTGTACAATATTCATTGCATAAACTTAATGAAGTTTGTTTACCCGTTTTACCACTGATGGGCATTCCAGGTTTGGGCTATTTTGAACAGTGCTGCTATGAACATTCTTATACATGTTTTGGTGATCATATGCATAAATTGATATTGGCTATATTCTTAGCAGTGGAAATTCTGGGTCATAAGGTATGTATATCTTAAAGTTTGATACTGCAAAAGAGTTTTCCAAAGAGATTCTAACAATTCATACCCCCACCGCAGTGTATGAGAGTTTCAGTTGCTTTCAATTCTTGCCAAACCTCGATATAACCTATCGGCAGTTTTAATTTACACTTACCTGATAACTAATGACATTGAGCACATGTGTATTCATGCATTTATATATTATTGGCCATTTGGATATCCTTTTTTACAAACTTCCTCTTCAAGTGTTTTGCTTATTTTCCTATTAGGTTGTCTGTCTCTTAAACGTTTTCAGGCAAGCAGTAGTTTGATATGTCTTGCATCACATGAGGGCCTTCATTTTTTGTCATGCTTGGTTATAGTGTTATCTCATAAGGCACTCCAGATTTTAAAAGCATCTTGAGATTTATTGGGTTTGTATTGACTGCATTCCTATTATTTTTAAACATTTATATTAAATTTAAATTAATATCTATTATATTAATCTTTGTAATGGTGAAGAAGCGAGGAATGGGAGCCAAATTCTTGAGCACTGTTAAATATATTATCTCATTTAATATTCATAAAATCATGCATGATAGTTATTAGTATCCCCAATTTGCAGTTGTTAGAAGCTGAGGCATAGAGATATTAAGTAAACTTGACCAAGGTCACAGATAGAAAATTCAAGATCTCAGCCCTAAGCCATTTGATGAGTTTATTTTGTGGATGCCATTCCAAGGACTGAAATTTATCAGGAGGTGATAAATGACACAAACCACTTTGGTATGTCATATTTAGATAATATTTGCTGTAACAATGGGTCAATTCTTTCCTCTAGTCTAGGTCAGTGGTTTCTTAAAATATTTGGTTTATGAGCCTTTTAAGGCTCTAGTGTACATAATGTTAAAAAAATTTTACAGACAGAGGCTAGGTTTCCACCTACCTTGGTCATGAGGTCTTTATTGGAAAGAACGTCAGAACAAAAAGTAATAAGCCAGATTTCCAGTGTTAACTCTGACATGTAAAGAGACTCTAAGTAATTATTCCCATCCTTACAATAATAAAAATCCAAATAAACTGAAAAATCAATGATTGTCTTGAACCTATCAGAGAACTAAGATCACAGGACAAACTGCCACCCAGAAATATGGAAAGATAGTGAATCTAGAGAGTCACTGGCAAGATCTCTACCTGCAACAGGAGTTATTGGAGCCATAAGCTGGCATGAACACTTAAACAGTAATTTTGATGAATTACTAGAGGGAGTGTGGACTAGCACAATAGTGAGAACACTTCAGAACCACATTTCTTAGAGTACCCCCATATTTTCCTGGATTTTACCTCTAGGAGCCCCACCAAGAAGGATGTCCTCGTGGCTCTGGCAAGAGTAAGGGAAAGGAATTGTGAAATATGCCCAGAGAATTCTTGATAATAAAGGGCTCCTCTCCAGGGGAAAAGTCTACCAAAACTTTATCCCAACTGAGGAAAGGGCATTGCTCCTACTCTAGCCCCCTCTAGCTGTCCTGTTTCACCTAAGAAGGGTCAAAGAGCTAGGAAACAGTTGTGAAGGTCACAGCCCAAGGATATTGGCCCACTAAAATGCTGATATTTAAGCATAACATTATAAAATTCTTCCCATTCACCACAATTTACCACCACACTAACAGGGTTCCAGTATAATAACAAGATTACAGCTGAAAGAGCATCAAGATACAGACTTTCTCTAAGGGGACATTTTTAGGGAAGCCCAAGTGCAACAGGGGAGACAAAAACAAGGATATTAGAGGAATTTGTAGCCTCTGTCACCTACAGCTACAATAAACTCAAACATAGCCCAACACTGAGCCAGATATTCTTACACTACAGGCCTATTTATCTCAGTTCCTATTACCTGAGGCATCATGTTCAGCTTTCAACAAAAAATGCAAGGCATGCAAACAAGTAAGAAAAAAAACACAGTCTGAAGAGACAAAGCAATGGTCAAAAACAGACTTAAATATGACACAGGTGTTGGAATTATCAGAGAATTTAAATTAACTATGATTACTATGTTAAGGAATCTAATGGAAAAAGTAGACAACATGCGAGTATCTATGAGTAATGTAAGAAGAGAGATGGAAACTGTAAGAAAGAATCTAAAGGAAATGCCAGAAATAAAAGACATTGTAACAGAAATGGAGCATGCCTTTGATGGGCTCATTGGCAGATTGGCACAGCTGAGGAAATCATCAAGGAGCTTGCAGATATGTCAAGAGAAACTTCCAACACTGAAATGCCAAGAGAAAATGAATGAAACCGCCCCCCACCCCTAGAACAGAACATGTAAGAAATGCGGGGCAATTTGAAAAGATGTAATATATGTGTAATTATTATTATGGAAGGTGGAGAAAGAGAGAACAGAAGAAATAATGAAGTAATATCCAAGAACTTTTTAAAATTAATGACAGACACTGAGTCATAGATCCATGAAGCTCAGAGAATAATAAGAAAAATTACCCCAAAAATCCCCACACATATCATATCGTGTACATATCATATTCAAACTGCAGAGAACCAAAGACAAGAAGAAAATCTTGAATGAAGCCAGAAGGAAAAAATATGCCATACCTCTAAAGGAAAAAGGATCAATGTTACCATGAGCATCTCACAAAAAAACAATGCAGGTAAGAAGAGAGTGGAGTGAAATATATAAAATGTTATAAGAAAAAAACCCACCAACCTAGAGTTCTCTATCTAGTGAATTTATTCTTCAAAGTGAAAGAGAAATAAATACTTTTTTCAGACAAGCAAAACCTGGGGAATTCATTGCCAGCAGATTTGCCCTGCAAGAAATATCAAAATAAATTTTTCAAGGTGAGGGAAAATGATATAGTTTAGAAATTAGGATATGCATAAGAAAGGAAGAACACTGGAGAAGCAATAAATTATAAATATTCATTATATTATAATGAAAAATAAAATATTTCATTTTTTAATTTTTAAGTGATCTAAAAGATAACTATTTAAGGTAATAATGGTAGCAATACATTGGGTTATTATAGTATACGACAGTGATGTCACACAGGATGGGGGAGGAATAAGGAAACTGCACTACACATTATAGTGTTATTTGAAGGTGGACTTTGATTCATTTAAAATGAATCTTGCAAACCTTAGGACAACAATTAAAATATTGTTTAAATGGAATAATCTATATGCAAAGAGAGGAAAGAAAATAGAATCATATAAAATGCTCAATTAAAACCAGAGAAGGCAGAAAAAGAAGGGGAGAAAAAGAAACAAAGAACAAGAGCAACAAATGGGAAACAGTTACAAATATGGCAGATACTGATCCAACTATATCAATAACGATTTGAAATGGGATCAAAAGAAAGAGATCGTCAGAGTGGATACAAAAATAAGACCCAACGATATACTGTCTACAACAAAATCACTTTAAGTATAAAGAACAAGACATTAAAAGTAAAGGGATGGACAAAAATATATTATGCTAACACTAACCAAATGAAAGCTGGAGTAGCTATATTAATCTCAGACAAAGCAGATTCAGAACAAGGAAAATTATCTCCTTATAATTCCTTATCAGGAATTATATCCCTTATCAGGGATAAGGAGAGAAATTACATGATAAAGGGGTCAATTCTCCAAGAAGATATAATAATCCCTAATGTGTACGAACCTAAAAACAGAGTGCCAAAATATGTTAGACAAAAACTGATACTACTAAAAGGGATAATAGAAAACTCTACTATTAACACCCCAATTTCAGTAACTGATAGATCAAGGGGCAGAAAATCACTAAGGATATAGATTGGTAAGGATAATGCTGAACACAACAGAGATTGGATTGGTAGTTACCAGAGAGGAAGGGGGGAGGGAGGAGGGCAAAAGGGGTGATTAGGCACATGTGTGGTGATGGATTATAATTAGTCTTTGGGTGGTGAACTTGATGTAATCTACACAGAAGTCAAAATATATTACAATGTACACACACAAAAAAGTGAAATATATATGAAAAAAGAGAAAGACACTTTTTTTTTTAGATAACCTGTGAGGGGGTAAGGAATAAGGCCGAAGGACGAGGTATAAAAGTTCATCTTTTCAGAATATACATCGTTTTGTAGATTTGATTTCAAACCACGTAAATATTTCATATAATTATAAAACAATATCAACTCAAAATGGAAAAGAAAACCAATTCCTAAAATCCAAAAGCAAAATGAAACAAATGAACCCACCTGTGTAGGATTCGTCAGTTTAACCACACATGGTTTTAAAACATAATGATTCGACTATACACCCGCAGTGGGATATACCTGGAATTTTTAAAGACTTAAAAGACACTTTAAACTGTTTTCAGTAATCATATGTTTAGTAATAATTTTGGTATTGTTATTCTGAAACTATTTTATATATAACTAACAAATAATTATATTAATGTTTTTAGAAACCAAGATTTTCAGTGTAAGAGAAAAGTGATACCAATATAAAATTAGAGACATTAAATAAAAAAAAAGGATAATGCTGAGCAGCACCATTAATCAGCTGGATCTGTTTGGCATTTATAGCACACTCCATCCAACAAGAGCAGAATACGCATTCTTCTCAAGCTCACACGGGATTTTCTCCTAGATAGACCATATTCTGTTCCATAAAGCACACTTAATCAAATTTAAAATGGTAGAAATCATACAATATATGTCTTACACCACAGTGAAATTAAACTAGAAATCCATAACAGAATGATAGCTAGATAGTCCCCAAATATTTGGAAATTAACTACACACTTCTAAATAATACATGAGCTAAAGAAGTCTTAAGAAAAATTTAAAAATATTTTTAACTAAATGAAAATAAAGCTACAACTTATCAAAATGTATGAGATGTAGTGAAAACAGTGTTTAGAGGGAAATGGGTAGCATTAAATATACATATTATAAAAGAATTTCTAAATTCAGCAACATAACAATTCACCTTAAAAAACTAGAGAAAGAAGAGCAATTTAAGCCTAAAACAAGCAGAAGAAAAAAAAATAGAGTAGAAACCAATGAAAGTAAAAACAAGAAAACAGTAGAGAAAATCAACAAAATCAAAAGCTGCTACTTTGAAAAATCAATAAAATTGATAAACCTCTAGCCGGGCTAACCAAGAGAAAGAGAAAACACAAATTACCAATATCAGTGATGGAAGTGAGGTCATCACTACTGATCCCATGGATGTTAAAAGGATAGTAAAAGAATACTATGAACAACTCTAGGCCCACAAGTTTGATAATTTACATTAAATGGACCAATTCCTTGAAAGACAAAACTACCAAAATGCACACAAGAAATTGAATAGCCCTGTAACTATTAAAGAACTTGAATCAATAATTAATGACTTCTCAAAGGAAAAAAGAGCCAGGCTCAGATAGTTTCACTGGCAAATTCCTCCAAACATTTAAGGGAGAGATGATACCAATTCTCTGTAATATCTTCCAGAAAATAAAAGCAAAGGATACACTTCCAAAATCATTCTATGAGAACAGCATTACCCTAATACCAATACCAGATAAAGACATTACAAGAAAAGAAAACTACATAGCAATATCTCCTATGAACATAGATTTGAAAATCATAAAAAAATATTAGCAAATCAAACCCAAAAATGTATAAAAAGAATTATACACAACAACCAAGTAGGATTTATCCCAGGTATACAAGGCTGGCTCAACATTTGAAAATCAGTGAATGTAGTGCATTACATCAATGGGCTAAAGAAGAAAATCATATGATTATACCAATTAATGCAGATAAAGTATTTGACAAAATGTAACACTCATTCATGAAAAAAAAAAAAAAAACTCTCAGCAAACTAAGAATAAGGAAAACTCATTCAACTTGATAAAGAACACCCTACAGCTAACATCAGATTTAACAGTGAGAAAGTGGGCACTTTCCCTTTAAGATCAGAAGCAAAGTAGGAATGTCTTCTCTCACCAATTCTGTTCAACGTTATATTAGAAATCCTAGTTTGTGTGATAAAACAAAAAAATAAAGTAGAATAAAAGAAAGAGAGAGAAAAAAGGTATATAGATTTGGAAGGAAGAAATAAAACTCTTCGTTCACAAATGACTTGATTGTCTATGTAGAATGCCCTGCCTCCTCCCAAAAAAGTCCTAGAACTAATAAGAGACCATAGCAAGGTCACAGGACACAAGGTTAATATGTAAAACCTAATATCTAATATCTAAAATAACTAATATCTAAAATAATAAAATAACTAATATCTAAAAGTCAATTGCTTTCTTACACAGCAGCAAGGAACAATGGGAATTAGAAATTAAAATAATATCAATTACAATAGCACCCCAACAATTAAATACTTAGTTATAAATATGTATATCCATGCTGATTTAATAAATGATTGAATAAATAAATAAATGAGAGAGAATAGACAAATCTGTGCAAAAGAATTTCAAATAATTTATGTAGATTCTCTGCCCTCAAAAAGGTGGAGCATGACTCCCCACTCCTTAAGCGTGGGCTGTGGACGTCGACTCCCCTTCAGAGTGCAGTTTGGAAAGAGAGGAATAAAAGTTACGTTACTGTGGAGAAATCTGAGAAACACTACCTCAGCCATGTGATCAAGGTCGATATCAACAGTGATAAGTCATGTTGATAGTATGAACCTTTGATTTGATGTGATGAGAATGGCACTTTATATTTGTAGTCTTCTTCTCAAAATACTGCAACGCCAGTTCAATCATGAAAAACATCAAACAAATCCCAATTGAGAGACATTCTACAAAACACTGGGCCAGTGCTCCTCCAAACTGTGAAGGTTGTCAGAAACAAGGAAAGTCTGAAAAAATGTCACAGCCAAGAGAAGCCTAAGAAGATATGATGAGTCCATGTAATGTGGTACCCTGGATGGGATAAAACAAAAAAAGGATGCTAGGTAAAAAGTAAGAAAATCTGAATAAAGTATATACCTCAGTTAATAATGATGCGTCAATATTGGTTCATTAATTTTGACAAATGTATCATAGTAATGTAAGATATTAATAATAAGAGAAACTGGGTGCAGGGTATATGGTAACTGTACTATATTCACATTTTTTCCCTTTAAGTCTAAGCTGTTCTAGAAATAAAGTTTATTTAACAAACAAAAAAACAATGTCAGGTTTAGCATAGAGTTCCTTTTAATCAAAGAAGCATAATCAGAAGGGTTGCCAAAGCGTTGAACGATCTTTATCCATAGAGCATCAAAGATTTTTTTGTTGTTGCTGTTGGCAAAGAAATTTTGTCAGTATTGTCGTCATACTCAAAAAAGTGAAATTTTCACAAAGGCACACAAAAGAAAAAATTTTCTTTGCTGGTATCATCAGGAGCTTCCTGCACTGAAGGACGCCGGTGGTTTTAACGCAGCTGCATGCTGTTGGGATGCAGCGTAACTGCCAATTATTCCATGACCTACTTCTTAATATAACAATAAATGTCAGTAGTTCTGGAGTCAATAATGGTATTTGATGGAGACATTATTTCTGAATTCTCCCTCTACTTAAAATTATGTATCAGTTCAACCAGCCCTGGGGCACAGGGCTTCATCAAAATCTTCCTAAATTGAGTGTAGCATCTTTCTTCAAAAGGATACATCTTCAACCATTAACCAGCTCAATATCTTCTCTTGCATGTATTGCATATCTTCCCTTTGCCTCTCCCAATCTAGTCTTTATCCTTCTTTACCCGGCTTTGAACTCTATGGGCTCCATTAAAGGGCTCCTTTGTTCTCTGGCTTCCTATTGAGTTTAGACCAGAGGGAGCACTCACAGAATAAACAGGAAGGGGAAGAGATTGGAGTATTTATTCTCCAGATTCCCTTCCTGTAGGGTGGCTGAGTACTGGCTGCATCCTTCAGAAAGGTTTTAGTCCCTTCCACAGCCCTTTCCACAGTCCCACACAGCCCCTGTCTGTTTCTTGATCCTGTCAGGCATAGGAGTTGTAAAAGATCCATCAGATTTTAGCCTGGGGAGACTGTGCTAACCTTTGTGCTTTTCCTACCTGTGTACCTTTATAAATTGTTCCTTTACTATACCTCTCCTCAAATTAACCTGACTGTAGCATCTGTTTCCCTCTAGAACTCTGACTGATGATGCACCTCAAACTTAACATGTCTCCATTCACACCCCCAACCCCAGATCTGCTCCTCTGGCAGCAGTCTTTCCCATATTGGTAAATGACAACCCTGTTCTTCCAGTTGCTCCAGCCAAATAGCTTGGCTTGACTCTTATCTCTCAAACCTTACATAAAATCAGCAAATCTGGTTATATTTACCTTAAAAATATATCCAGAGTTTGAATGCGTTTTAACGTTTCCACTACTATCACCTCAGTGCAAGCCACTATCATCTGTTGTCTAGATTATTATGGGTTCCTCTTAACTGGTTTTTCTGCTTCCATCATTGCCCTATACAATCTAGTATTATCCTTTCAGAAGCCGAAGTGATCTTTTTAAAAAAACAAGTCAGATCATACCACTCCCTTGTTCAAACCTTCTAAAGGCTTCTTATTTCTTTTAGCGTAAAATCAAAGTCCTGGCCATGGCCTACAAGGCCCTGCAAGCTCTGTCCTTGGGTACCTTCCCGATCTCACCTCCTACCCTTCTACCTTTCATTCTCTCTGTTCCAGCCACAATTGCCTTCTTCCTCCAAGAGACCAAGCACACTCCTGTTGCCGGGAATGTTCACTTACTGTTCTCTCTCCTGGATCACTTTTCTTCCGAATATCCATATGGCTTACTTTCTCACTTTCTTTAGGTCTCTGCTCAGATGTGCCTTATTAGGCCACCCTTTCCTCAATCATCCTATATGAAAGAGCTTGACTGCCATCTCTCATCTCTATCCATCTCTCTTACCTCATTTATTTTTCTTCACAGCTTTTATCACCAGACATATATTTGTTTATTATCTTTCTTCCTAACCTGAATATAAGGCAGTAGTTCTCAGTGTCTGGAATAGTTCCTTGCACATAATAAGCATTCCAGAAATATTTATTGAATGAACGAATGTATATGGTAACTGACATGGTAGTGTACTTTAAGATAAAGCTTTTACATTGTGGTAAATCCAATTTTCAGTGAAGTTTTAATAGTTTTAGACTAACCCTTCTAATTAAAAATATCCACAGTGATGGATATTTTCATAAAGGAGAGAAACAATGTGCTTTGTAGTTTCTATGGCTTTCAGCATTCATTGCCAAGAACCTCTGTACCAGGGCTCTTTGTTCCATAATATTCAATAATGAAGGTCAAAACAAGAGATAATAAAGGTTGTCATATTTCCTTTAGAAAATTTCCAACTTTAGTTTGGCCCATTATATACAAATAGAGATGCAATAATTGTAATTACAAGGTATGTTTTCCTCAATTCCTGTCAAGTATTCTACTTGACATGTTATTATGAAGAGAGTGGAGATTATATATTACCTGACTAGGTGAGGTAGCATTTCTTGCATTCTACCCCTTTGGAGAGTTAGAAAGTTTCAACATTTAATTTGACATAGAATTAATGTCCTTGCCAAGAAAATCTTTGCACCTGATTCATGAACTTTCCATCTCCCACTACCTTTTCTCTCCAACCCATTCCATCCAAGTACCCTGATCTGTGTGTCTGCTCTGGATTTTCTAAACATTATCTTAGAGTCAGGCTGTAAGATTATCAGAGCTGGAGATGTGGGTTGCTTTATTTAGTGCCTAATAACCGTTCAGTCAAGGAATTGCTTTTACTGAATGGGCACTAAGCCATTGACTGAGCCAGAGGGAGTGAAACTCACTGTCATATCTTACCACAAAGCGTGGTCAGGAACTTCATCCACTGCTTCCTGCAGTATCCTCTCTATCAGGACCCACGGCGGAAACTGCTCCCAGATTTATCTATCACAAGCAAGTTGCCAAGGAGAAACAGCTTTTTCCATCTTATGGACTCTATGAGTCCTGTTCCTGATCGTGTTTACTTTTTGTTTAGCCACTGGAAAGCAAACAGCTAAATTGTTATAACTATATAGGACATTATGCTCTACAATTCCAATATTACTTCTGATTTTTTCCCCATCGTACCACCCCCCTCAAGTGTTCATTTGTATCCTTTGGTACAGCATGCCTGTTTGAAAGCAACCTTAAGTCCTTTGTGGAACAATCTGGGGTATAAATAAATAATTGTGGCACTGTTTTTTTATTGTCGTTGTTGTTCATTTTGTTTGTTTCCCACTGTGCTGCATCATTAATTGTGTATGAATCTGTACTGAGCTGGTGGAAGAAATCAGCACATGTCCTAAGTTGTATTTTAAAAACTGACAGTTTACAGAATAGTTTCAAAAATGTATAAGCTCAAAGACATTCCATGTGTCTTCAGAAAATTCCAAAGTTGTTGACATTGTCATGGCATTGGCCACATAATTATAATTATTTTTAAATTCATGTTTTGTTGTTGTTTTCCCCTTAGAGGCAAGTTGAATGTTAATGGAAGAAGGTGTAAAAATATTAATAATTGGTGAACCTAGGTGAAATATATACAGCTATTCATTGTACTAATATTTTGTAGATTTGAAAATTTTTATTCTAAATAGTAAAGTATAGGTAAATAAAAATGTCATGCTAGCAAAGAATCCTCTGGCCCTGCTCCAACTTGAAATATGTTAGGCTGAACAGAATTCAAAGAATCACCAACGTTATATGAATCTTGAGGCAATTCTTCTATTGTGCTAATGGCTGGACATCTGTGCTTCTCTCCTTGGAGATGAGCGATGATTTGTGCTAAACAAAATCAAAAGTGTCTTTGAACATTATTCCAAGTTAAATGCTGTTATCTTGTGCCATTGAGGTATGTGAGTGGATCAGAACTTCGTTAAATCTGTTGTATCTGATATTTACTTTGCAGATATTCTCTGGTAAATATTCTCTGGAAATGGTTTCCTCATTTTTTAATAGCTATGGTTCTTTGAGATTCACATATTTGGGCATGAATAGTGTGTGTATCACTTAAGTCCTTCCTGGATCTTTTCTGACTCCGTAAGTTTGCTAGATTCTTATACTAGTTCTCATCCAGGTGGAATAACTTTACGCCATCTGGCTGTGAGTCTGAGTTGCTCCGTATACTACGAAATATAACGAGTACTTCACTCTCTCTAATGACACAAGCTTATCCTCCATCACCTGCCTCACGACAGCCATCAAATAGAACTGGAGCCCTTAAGCTCAAGGGAGCTTTCCAGATACACATATACAGTAAAGGATTTTTTTTTTCCAGGAGGAGAGGGTAGGATCCTGTGGCTTATTATTTGTAAGATATTCAATTCAGTATTTAATGAGCACTTAATAGGTGCTCTGACCATGTCCTGGATGGGATAAAGAAATTATTTGTGTTTTGAAAGTTAGCCAAAGTTTTTTATAGACAAAGATGGGAGAAAGGTGTGCTAAATGGGAGAAAAACATTTTTCAAGACGTGGAAAGACAAAGGATATATTCAGGGAATAGCAACAATTTTAATTTGGCTGGAATGTTGGTTGGGGAACAGAGAATATTGAGAAATAAACCTTAAGTACTATGGAAAATAGCTGGTATTTACCTATTCACTATTTTATATTGACATAAAAATTTCTGAGCAGGAGAGTGATAGATTGATTTGGCAACAGTGAGTAGGATAAAGGCCGAGAGAGAAGAGTATAGGCAAGGAGATGGTTTAAAAAATGATTGTAATAGCTTATGCGCAAAGTCATGCAGGCTTGTACTAGTGTTTTAGAAGTGGCAAAGGGAGTGATGAGAGAGATGAAGAGGAAATTCAGAGGTAGGAGTAACAGAATTTAGCAAATGATTGTTAGGATTGGGGGTCAGGGGGCAAAGGAGGATGAGAAGTAAAAAGTTCCTGAGGTTTTGATCCCAGAAATACTGAAAAGATAGTGAATGCATTAAAAAATATATGAAATATAAGAAAATTTGCATTGAAAAATTTTAATGTGTTTAAAAAATATTTTAATAATATGCATGTGGTGAAATGCACTAATTTTAAGTGCCTGATGACTTTTATGAAATAAATGCACCTGTGTAACTAACAATTAGATCAACATATAAAATAAAATTTTACCAGCACCCTAGACACCTCCATAATGCTTTTTCAATTATTACTCTCCCTCAAAGTAACCACTATTCTGAATTATCTCACTGTAGAATAGTTGTACCTGTTTTGGAGTAATATACTGGTGTGCTGGTAAATATTTAACAATCCCCTCTCAGGAGTGGGGGAGAGAGGATCCATGATTTGTAACATTTGACAATTTCTGTGGTATGAGTACTCCCACTATGGCTGATTTTAAGCTACCAAGAAGATATCACTGAATGTGGCATTGAGAAAAAATGCACCCAATCAGCTGTAACAAGCTGATATAAACTGGCTCCATCACATACCTGCAGCAATATAATACTTTTGTGTTGTCATCTTTTGCTCAGTATTATGTTTGTAAGATTCATCTATGTTGTTCTGTATAGTAATGGTTCATTCTGTTTTATTTCTATATCACAATTTATTCATCCAATCTACAGTTGATGGATAATTGGGTCGTTTTCATTTTTTGTCTATTATGAATAATGCTGCTACGAAGCCTCTTGTATGGTACTTTAGGTATGCATATGTATGCATTTCTATTGAGTATATACTTAGGGGCTCAATTACTGGGTGTGCAAATGTTCAGCTTTAGTAGATACTGCCAAGCAGCTTTTCAAAGAGGTTTTACCAATTTATGCTCCCACTAGCACTACACGAGAGTTTCAGTTTCTCCATAACCTTGCCAAAACTTGATTCTGCCAGTCTATTAATTTAGCCATTCTAGGGATTATGCATTAGTGCCTAATCATGGTTTTAGTTTGCATTTCCCTCGTGCGCCAGGAGGTTGGGCATTGACGATTTGGATATCATCTCTTGTGAAGTGCCTTTGTATTCTTTTGTTCATTTATTTTTAATTGGGCTATCTGCATTTTCTAATTGATTTGTGAAGTTCTTTATATATTCTCAATCAGACTTCTTTGTTGACTAGATAAATCTCCTGTGGCTTGATTTTCCATCTTTCAGCGGTGTCTTTTGTTGAACAGAAGTTCTTAATTTTAATAAAATCCAATTTATTAATCTTTTATGGCTTGTGCTTTTTGGCATCCCATTAAAAAATGTTTTCCTACCTCAAAGGCATTGAAGATATTCTCATTTATTTTCTTCTGAATTTTTTTTTTTGCTATTCATATTTCAGTGTAAGATCTATATAGAATTAAATTTTCTCTATACTGTAATATTGGGGACCAGAGTTGTATACCATATGAATGCAAAATTGATTCGAACCATTCCCTCGTGTACTACAATGGCACAGTCATGTTGTCTGTGAATAATGACAATTTTATTTCTTCCTTTATAACCCTGCTACTTTTCTTTCTTTTTTTCAGTTTGCCTTATTTCACTAATGACAGTCTCTAGTACATGTTAGAATTGGTCTTAGTGGGTAACTTGCCTCATTTCCAACCTCAGGGGGAAAGCATTCAATAATTCGCCATTAATTATGATGTTTGCTGAATAGTTGTTTTTTGGTTTTTGTTTGTTTTTGTGTGATAACCCTATAACAGATTAAGAAAGTTCCTATCTGTTCCTTTGGATGTTAAATTTTATCAAATAATTTTTCTGTATCCATTGAGATAGCCATGTAGTTTGTTTTTCCTTTATTACCTGTTAATGCGATGAATTGCATTAATTGATTTTTGAAAGTTAAAACAACTGTGCATTCCAGAAATTAACTTATTTGTGACATTATATCATTTTAATATGTTGATGGATGTTATTTGAAAATATTTTGTTTAGGTTTTTTTTTAATCGTTTCATAACAGAGTTTTAACTATAATTAAACTTTTAAATAATGTACCTACAGGTTTTGGTAACAAGATTATCCTGACCTCACTTGGAGATGTCTCTTTTTTTGTCTAGTTTCTGGAAGAGGATTTTTCTCTTCTCTTGAAATTGCTATTATTTTTTTCTTAAATATTAAAGATAATTTAATGGACAAGCCATCCAGGCTATTGGAAGCTTTGAATTATGAATTCACTTTCTTTACAAGAAACAGGGCTACGTCTTTTTTAAAAATTGAGATGTAATTAACATACCATAAATCCTCCCTTTTAAATGATATAATTACATTGTTTCTAGTATATTCCCAAAGTCATGCAACCATCATCACTATCTAATTCTAGAATATTTTCATCACCAAAAAAAGAAACCCTGAACTCATTAGCAGTCACCCCTCATTCTTCCTTCCCCCTAGCACCTGGACAACTCTAATTTACTTTCTGTCTCTATGGATTTGCCTAGTCTGTACATTTTATATAAAGGGGATTACACAGCATATCTGACTTCTTTCACTTAGAATAATGTTTTCAAAGTTCATCTTTGTTTTAGCATATATTGGTACTTTATTCCTTTTTATGGCTGGATAATATTCTTGTATGGATATACCACATTTTGTTTATCCACTCATCTATTGATGGATACTTTTTGGCTATATGAATACAGTCATGCATTGCTTAATGATGGACTGAGAAATGTGTCTGTCATTAAGTGATTTTGTTGCTGTGCAAACATCACAGAGTGTACTTAGACAATCCTAGATGGTATAGTTTACTACACACCTAGGCTACATTGTATAGCCTATTGCTCCTAGGCTACAAACCTGTACAGCATATTACTGTATTGAATACTTGGAGAATTGTAACACAATGGTAAGTATTTGTGTATCTAAATGTATCTAAACATAGAAAAGCTACAGTAAAAATACAGTATAAAAGATAAATATAGTACAACTGTATAGTGCATTTACCATGAATGGAGCTTGGAGGACTGGAAGTTGATGTAGGTGAGTCACAGAGCGAGTGGTGAGTGAATGAGAAGGCCTAGGACATGAGTGTGCACTACTGCAGACTTTATAAACACTGTACACTTAGGCTACACTAAATTTATACAAAATATTTTTCTTTCTTCAATAATAAATTAACTAACTTACTGTAACTTTTTCACTTTATGACTCTAATTTTTAAAAAATTTTGACCCTTTTGTAATATCTCTTAGCTTAAAACACAAATACATGGTACAGCTCTACAAAAATATTTCTTTCTTTACACTCATTCTATAAGCTTTTTCTATTTTTAAAAATTTTTACTTTTTAAACTTTTTTGTTAAAAACTAAGACACAAACACGCACGTTAACCTAAGCCTACACAAGGTCAAGATCATCAATATCACTGTCTTCCACATCTTATCCGATTAGAAGGTGTTCAGGGGCAATAACATGTTATGGAGCTGTCATCTCTTATAATAACAATGTCCTCTTCTAGAATACCTCCTGAAGGACCTGCCTGAGGCTCTTCTTGGGGAGATGTCACTCTTTTCAGAAGTATGTCCATGGTGGTTTATTTGGTTTGTTTCCCCTTTTCATCATAGATTTGCTTGTAAGCAGATAATGCACAATGAACATTCTTCTCTATTAATGACAACCTTTGAGTGTTGGTGTCCATATTTTCAAACTTTTTGAGGGCTTGTTGAGGTCTGCAAAAGATTGTGTTAAACCCTTCACTGTGAATTTTCTTGGGGGTTCTTCTTCTATGTCTCCTGCAGTTTCCTTTCCTTTTCTCTTGCCTCTTCTTCAGCTATACATTTCTGATCTAGTTCCAACAACTCATCAGTCAATTCCTCAGGAACCACCTCTAGGAGCTCCTCAATGTCATCCTCATCCACACCAGGATAAAGGTGTTTACCATCTCAACCACAGCCTTGTTGATTTTTGCAACCTCCTTATCCTTGGAAAATCCTTTGAAGTCATGGATGAACCTCTTGTCTTCTTTCTGATGCCATTCACACACTCCTTGGTGACATCACCCAGGACCAAGCAAGGTTCTTGATGCAGTCATAGATGTTGTAGTCCTCCCAGAAGTGCATCAGTGTCTTCTCAGTTGCAGCAACAGCCTGGACAAAGGTCCTCCTCAGGAAGTAGGCTTTAGAAGCTGCTGAAACTCCTTGATCCATTGATCGGATCAAAGAGGTGGTGTTTCGAGGGAAACTTGGAAACACCACTTTGATACTGGGGTGAAGATCACCAATAAAAGGAGGATGTCTGGGAGCATTATCAACAATAAGCAAAACCTTGAAAGGTATGCTATTCTCCAAAAAGTACTTCTCCATTTTGCTGACATAGAAATTCAGGAGGGCATCTTGGAAGAGGAGATGGGTCAACTATGACTTCTTATTGTTCCTGTAGCACACTGGCAGTTTGTGCTTATTCATATGCTTGAAGGCCCTGGGCTTCTCACTGTGCCAGATCACAAAGGGTTTCAATTTGTAGCCTGCAACATTGCCCCCAAGCAAGACTTCTTTCTTGTTAAAAGCCTTGAAACCTGGCATTGACTTGGCCTCCTTGTGGATGAAGGTCTTTTCAGTCATCTTTTTACAGAATAGGGAAGCTTCATCAATATTGAATATTTGCTCTGGCAAGTAATTTTCCTCCACAATCAGCTTATCTAGAGTTTCCAAAAATTCTTCAGCTGCCTTCACGTCAGCATTCACAAACTCACCACTCACTTTCACATTATGTAATGAATAACAATTCTTGAATTGTTTAAACCACCCAGAGCTGGCAGTAGAATCCAACATCACAGTCAGGTCCAGCCTTTTCTTTCAACATCGCAAACAAACTTTTTGCTTTGGCCGTGCTTGTTATGGTGCTGAGAGGGATATGCTCCTGTGTCTGGTCTTCAATCCAGGTCATTAGAAGTTTCTCCATGTCTGATATAGGCCCTTCTCAAATTTTTGTTAGTCTCATTGCCCTCAATGAAGCAGATCCTTTAACAGCTTCCATCACTTTGTTCTTGTTCTTAAGGATCGTAGCTTTGGTGGAATGGGACATGCCTGAGTGGCGAGCAATAACCATCACTGATTTTCCACCTTCGTAATCCTTAATCACTTTCAATTTTGTTTACAGGTCAGTCACTCACTGTGACCTCTTATTGGCACATTAGCAGTGGATTTTGTATGCTTAGGGGCCATGATGAACAAAATCAAATGAGATCAAATCAAGCACATGATAAAATGATGCAATCAAGAGATATATGGGGCTGCTGCTGGCGTAGCATGGTATACTGTTTTACAGTAAATTTTTTTTGTAGGTAGAAAGAGTAGGCTCTAAAATAATGATAAAAAACACAATATAGTAAATACATAAACCAGTACCATGGTCGTTTATTATCAAGTATTATGTATAGTATATAATTGTATGTGCTGTACTTTTATAGGACTGGCAACACTGTAGGTTTGTTTACACCAGCATCACCACAAATGCGTGAGTAATGCATTGCACTATGACATTATGATGGCTACGACATCACTAGGCAATAGGAATTTTTCAGCTCAATTATAGTCTTATGGGACCACCATCGTATATGTAGTTCATCGTTGACTCAACTGTCATTATATGGCCCATGACTGTAATGCTTCTATGAATATTCATGTACAAGTTTTTGTATGGACATATGTTGTCAATTCCAAAGCAGCTACACCATTTTACATTCTCAGTAGCAATGTATGAGGGTTCCAATTTCTCCACATCCTTGTCAATACATATTATTATCTGTCATTTTGATCTGAGCCATCCTAGTATGTGTGAAGTGGTATTTCATTATCATTTTGATTTGCATTTTTGTAATGATTGATGATGTTGAACATCTTTTCATGTACTTATTGGCCATCTGTATATCTCCTTTGAAGAAATATCCATTCAAATCTTTTCCAGTTTTTAAATTGGATTCTTTATCTTTTTATTTTTTAGTTGTAAAAGTTCTTTATATAGTGTAGAGACAGGTCTTTACTAGATATATTATTGGAAAATATTTCTTCCATTCTCTTGGTTGTCTTTTCACTTTCTTGATAGAATCATTTAAAGCACAAAAATTATTTTAATCAAGTCCAATGTATTTATTTTTGTTGTTGTTGTTGCTTGTGCTTTTGGTGTCATATCTAAGAAGCTACTGCCTAATCTAAAATTGTGGAGATTTACACCTTTATTTTTTTTCAAAGAGTTTTATAGTTTGAGTTCTTACCATTAAACCTTTACATATTTTGAGTTTATTTTTCTATATGGTGTAAGGTAGGAGTCAAACTTCATTCTTTTACATGTGGATATCCAGTTGTACCAGCAGCATTTATGGAAAAGATTATTTTGCCCCACTGAATTGTCTTAACACCATTATCAAAGATCAATTGACCAGAACTGTGGGACTTTATTTCCAGACTCTTGATTCTATTCCATTGATCTATATGTCCATGCTTTTGACAGTACAGTATTGTCTTGACACTGTAACTTTGTAGTAAGTCTTAAAATCACAAAGTCTGACTCCTCCAACTTTGTTCTTCTTTTCAAGATTGTTTGGCTTTTTGGGGTCCCTTGTATTTCCATATACCTTTTAGGATAAACTTGTCAATTACTGCAAAAAATGCCATTGGGATTTTGATAGTATATTGAATAAGTAGATCAATTTTGGGAATATTGTCATCTTAACAAAATTGAGTCTCCTAATCCATGAATATGAGGTGTTTTCCCCATTATTTTAGGTCTTTTAAATTTCTTGCAATGATGCTTTATAGTTTTCAGTGTATAAGACTTATACTTCTTTTGTTAAATTTATTTCTAAATATTTAATTCTTTTTAATGCTATTGTACATGGAATTGTTTTCTTTATTTTTTGGATTGTTCATTGCTAGTGTGTACAAACAGAATTGATATTTATATTGGATATTATATTCTGTAACCTTGCTGAACTTGCTTATTAGCTCTAGTAGGGTTTTAGTTGTGAATTATTTAGGATTCTGTCTATATAAGATCATGTCATCTGTGAATAGAGATAGTTTAATTTCTTCCTTTCCAATCTGGGTGCTTTTTATTTCTTTTTCTTGGCTAGTTGTCCTGGCTGGAATCTCCAGTACAGTTTAGAATAGAAACAGTGAGAAGGCATATCCTTGACTTGTTCATGATCTTACGGGGAAAGCTGTCAACTTTTCACCATTAAGTAAGATGTTAGCTGTGGATTTTTTTGTAGATTCCCTATAGCTATATATGTCAATTAAGTTGAGCTTTTTAATTATACTGTTGAAAACTCCTATAACCTTACTGATTTTAGTTTACTGGCTCTATCCACTGAAAGAGTGTGTTGAAATCTCCAATAATTGCTTTTGTATTATTTATGATTCCTTATTGGTCTACCTGTGTTTGCTTTATATATTTTGGGGCTATATTTTTAGGCACATACAAATTTTGATTGTTATATCCTATTGAGTTAACTTTTCCAAATTTCAACTATTCCTCTTTATCGCTAGTAATATTTCAGTGTAAATTTTTCATCCTTTATCTTTAAAACTTTTGATACACTTATATTTTGGCATACCTCTTATAAGCAGCAAAGAGTTTTTGTGAGCATGTATATGTGCTTTTTAAACTTAGTCTGACAATCTTAGTCTTCAACTTCGAGTATTTGGTCTAACCTTATTTAGTTTAAGTAGTAATACATTTATATTTAAATATGCTATCTTTTATTTTCCTTCTCCTCACTTTGTTTCTTAATCTTGACATGTTTGTGTCCTTTTATTTGATTAATCAATTATTTTTCAGTATTCCATTTTCACTGATAATTATTCATTATTTTATTATTCTTTTAATTTTTACCCTAGATATTACAAATGCATCCTTGACTTATTTGACTCAACCTTAAGTTAGATCTTTTACCACTCTCTGAGCAATGCAAGGATCTTACAACATTTTAACTCCATTTACCTCCATTCTGCTTTTGGCCTATTGTTGTTAGGCATTTTAATTCTCTCTATATTGTAAACCACATAGACCAATAATATTATTGTTTTGAAGAGTTGATTTATGCACACATTTATCCTTTCTAGTGGTTCTTTATGCCTACTTGCATTACCAAGATTCCAACTCAGATAATTTTTCTTCTTTCTTCTTCTTTCTTCCTATAGGATTTCTTTAACGAATCCAATCAGGATCTCTTTGTTTACTTAAAAATGTATATATTTCCTCTTCATTTTGAAGGATATTTTCCCTAAATTCTAACTTGACAGTTCTTTTATTTTAGCATTTCAAATACATTATTCCACTATTATCTGTATCCATTGTATCTGGTGAGAATTTGACTGTCAGCCCTATAGTCATATTGTCGTTCCTTTGGAGGTAATATATCACTTTTCTCTGTATGCTTTTAAATGTTTTCTTTTTCTTTTTTGTCATAATTTTAATGATTTTATGCCTATATGTCACTACATGGTTTGGGTTCACGGAGCTTCTTGATAAGTTTGAGATTATAGACATGCGTCTCTTCAAATATTACTTCTACCCCATCTCTTTTTCCAGTCTTGCCAGAAATATAAATTATGCATATGATAGACATTTTCCCATGTCCTAGTGATCTTTTATATGCTTTTCTCATTTTTTAATATTTTCTGTCTGTATTTCAATGTGTATATTTTTCACCAGCCAACCTACTGTTCACTACTCCATTCTTCTCTTGTACTAATGTGCTGTTGATTATATTTAGTCAATATTTAATTTCATGTTATTGTACTTTCCATTCTAGAATTTCCATCTGATTCTTTTTCATAGATTACAGCCCTTTGGGGAGAAATTTCTATTTTTTGTCCATTTTCTTCAATGACTTAATCATATTTATACAGTTTTAAGGTCCATGTCTGAAAACTACAATTTTGGGGTCATCTATGGCTCTAATTGTCTTTATTTCTCTTCATTTTTGGTCATTTAATTCTGTTTCCTGCCATGACTTTTAATTTTTTATTGAATGTGAGGCATTGTGTATAAAAATTTGTAGTGGGTCAGGATATTATTTTCCTCCAGAGTAGTTTTAATCTTTTCCCAATAAAGATAGATTTAGGGCATTCACCTTCTTCTAATTGAAAATGCTCTTATTCTTAGGGTATAGTCATTCTGGAGCATCAACTGCAATTTTAGAATGTTCACCACAGCACATTTTCCATGGTGGGCCTTGACCTCTGGATTTCATCCTCTTAGCAGTTGCTTTCTTCTTGGTTTCCTAGAATTATGCTTCATATCCTTTTAAATTGCTTTAGAGGAAGATGGCATGCATGATGTCAGCTGCATCTCAATGTATTTCCCTTCCCTCTGGAATCGTGGTTCTTTGACTTCTGACTCTTCAATGCCTTTAAACAAATGTTTTTGTATTGCAATAGCTTTTATATTTGTTCTCACTGGGAGATTTAATCTGAGATCAGCTAGTCTTTTATGGCTAGGAACAGAAATACTCCCTTTATAAGTTTTATTTTAATTATGTTGTACTTTAGTTACTGGAGGGATATTCAGGAGGCCTTGTATGACAGTAGTCTTTAAATCTGATTTTAGGATTCAAGAACAAGCAGCAGCTAGCATTGTGGATTTCAGTGTCATCAACATGCTTAAGGCTTTTGAAATCTTGGAAAACCAAGTGAATGAGAAGTTTAGAAAGGCTATACAAAAAATAAAAATAAAACAGTAAAGGAGAAAAAATGATCACTAGGAAGATAACTGGAGATGAACAATTTCACAGAGAAAGATTCAAGAAGAAGGTAGCCAACTCAATCAATTCTATAGAGTAAGGAGAAGAAAGAGTCAAAAAGGATCATTAGATTTCATCTCTTTGGGTACAATTGTGACAACTGAGTGAGTAGTATTAGAAAGTTTTAGAAAGGAGATTCTTAGAGAATAAGAAGGCACTAATAAAGTAGAAGAATTGGATTTTTCTTTAAGGAATTTAGCAATGAAAGAAAAGAGAGAAATATCAGAAACTTAGCAGGGTAGCAAACCTCAGGAAATGTTTTTAGAGAAATTTTAAGTATATGTGAGCATAGGAGTAGAAAGACTTTAAGGATAAGGTAAAGGAGAGGTTAAAAATGCAAGTAAGAACAAAGGTATCTCTGATAAGGATATCTAAGATGTTGAATTGAGAGTACATGTGAATGGGAAAGCCTATAAAAGGAGGCTATGGGATACCTCATCTTCTGAGAGGAAAGGAAAGGAAAAAAACGACCCCATTTTACTTCACTTAAGGAAGAGTTGAGATTATATGCCGAGGGTGGAGATGAGAGTCAAGATTTGAAAAGAATGGGGTTCATGATGGAGTGACTATGAGGGCTGTTGGAATTATAGGGTTCAGGGGACAGTGAGGTGGAGGTGTTAAACATCCATCTGGATAATTTTCTTAGCTGATTTTCATGATAAATTCATCAGCAACAGAGACCTGGAAGCCTACAAACTAGAGATACAGATGGGAAGAAGATAATATGAAACAAGATGTGTTTCAACTGAGAAAGGATTATCAAGCAAGGATGGAAGAATATAGCATGGAACAGTTGTTTTTTTTTTTTTTTTTTTTTGATATCTCTTTGCTGTGAGACATGAGGTGGCTTATGAGGGAGATATTTGCTTGGAGGCTGTGATTTTTAGTTAAGTGATATTGTATAAAAATATAAGAATGCATTGGGATTTGAACCCAGGAAGCACAGGAAAAGGGTAGAGTGTCCTCCAAAAGGTGAATGGCTCTGAGGATGAACAGATGAAATCGATAAGAATAAAAGTAGAGGAAGAAGTACTATTGGTGGATCAAAGATGAGGAAATGGGAGGCTGCATCATAGGCCAGAGGAACATGTTAGGGACCAGCCAGTACTGAGGAGGCTGGAATTCAGTAATTAGGATTTTTCAGTGATCCACATGGTTATATTAACCTCCCAGTGAAAGCTTTTGTTTATTTCTACATGTTCTTTGAATCAAGTTGTTGGGTTCTTGGAGGTTTATTGCGTCTTGTAAGGTGTAGGCTACAGCAGTGAAACCTTTAATTTCAGGGAAATAACATTGGTAACCTTTAATTTCAATTTACTTTATTGCATCTTTGTAATATTTTTCACATGATACTATAGGAGAGAAAGAAATTTTTCCTCTATCCTCTTATGTTCAGTGAATAGGGCCCTACAAATTAAACTGACAAAATACAGATTAACAGGAGAAGAAAAGGTTTTTACATTTGTGTATTGAAGCTTTACAGAAATAGACTGAAAACCCAAAGAGATGGACAGACCCAGGGATTTATATACCATTTTAACACAGTGTGGAGAAGGGGGTTTGGGCTTCTGGGGTATGGGAGGGGATAGGTTGTGGGAAAGTGACTAAGAAACGGTCGACAAGTAAGGATTGTTTAGTAAGGTTTATTATACAGATTCAAGTCATCTCATGTGGTAAGGATTGTCTCCAAGGAAGTAAGGAGAGGAGGACAACTTTACAAGTGGAAATTTCCTGTAGAAATGTAAATTTCCGTTACAAAAGGAAAATTTATACTCTGTTTTTAGAGCTTTTCCTGAATTTGCTGTTCCTCAATTGCCTTCAGTTCAAAATAATTGTTATACCAAAGAGGCATATTTTGAGGTTGCATATTCTGGTCCTCTTCAATACAATTCAGCACCATTCTCTAGTTACATCCTCTAGTATATTCTCATAGTTGGTTTTGATTGCCGTCGACTAACAACTTCTGGGTTTAAATTCTTCAGGAATTTTAATTGCTCTAGAGTCTATCACTAGTTCAGAGTTAGCTCTTTTCAAGGTTCAGGAAATTATGAATTATATGGGAGAAATGTTTTCAAAGTCACACTTGACTGATATTTCTCATTTTGAATCCAGTCTTCTCTCTTAGGACTTTAGTTTCGTTCATCTTCCACCAAGCTGATTTATTTTTTATTTTTTATTTTTTCTTTAAGATTTTATTTTTTTCCTTTTTCTCCCTAAAGCCCCCCTGTACATAGTTGTGTATTCTTCGTTGTGGGTTCTTCTAGTTGTGGCATGTGGGACGCTGCCTCAGCGTGGTCTGATGAGCAGTGCCATGTCCGCGCCCAGGATTCGAACTAACGAAACACTGGGCTGCCTGCAGCGGAGCGCGCGAACTTAACCACTCAGCCACGGGGCCAGCCCCCACCAAGCTGATTTTTAGCTCCTGTATGTGTTTTATAGGGAACAATTTCCAAAGTATTTGTTTTATGTCTATACTTTTCATCCGTTGTATTCTTCTTCAAATAGATGTAAGAACTCTACCTCTTTTGCTGAACATGTGGTTCAGTGCCTGGCTCAATCTTGGACCCAATTTATTAGTTTAGTCCCCAGTTCCCTGTTCTGTTTCTCAGCTTTTTTGGTTCCTTTCTGTAGAGTGCAAATACCCCTCATGCTGAGACTCTTCTGATTTAGACTAAAACCCATAGCACACACATTTGGAAACCTATGGCTGCTTGGGGGGCCGTATGGCAACTTAAGAGAGTCCCTGTTACTGCTGCCAAGTCCCTGACTGTTATGAAAACACAACTCCATTGTTTCCAAAGCCCTAGGAGGGGGAGGACTAATTTTTCCTTCTTCTTCTGCAAAACAGCAGGAACTGTAAATAACAGTCCTCTAGATAACACGAGTAGGTAAACATTGCCAGGATTTGTTATCTAAAGTGCTAAAACTCCAACCTTATTTTGTTGTTTTTCTATTGCTTATAGGGGTTCAGGATTTCTGCGGCTCATAGGGGTAGCCAGCCAGAGGAGAAATTATATGGAGGAGAAAAATAGCATGTTTACTCCTAAGTAATTTGGAGTAAATCTGTTGAGTTTTATCGTATTTTGAATCTGGGAAAACATTTTATTCCAGATAGTTCTCCTACCCTGACAAAGGATTTTGAACATGGCTCTGTTTTATTATCATTCACTATAGGACAACCACTTTAAACTCTTATATAATTTAAAAGTTTTCTAGTGAGTTGACAGTTCTTGGACATATTAAACATTGAAAGCAAATCCTGAGTTTTCCTCTTTATTTTAGGTATCAAGAGTACTGTACCTAATGGTGTTTTTTTTGGAAAATAATTTTCTGAGATTGACAAGTGTGAAAAAAGCATGAGTTGTGTCACTTGGCATGATTATTATGAATTCATTGTATATTTGCTTACTATATCTGCAAGATACATATATATATTTTCTGACAAACCACACGCCCTGGGTATTTACACCACCCTGCATTTTCTTCCCTATAGAGGGCCTTGTAAATGAATAGGCTCTCAGAATCAGCGTTTTTTCCTTCTATGAACCTGCTGTATTCAAGGAGTCTGCTAGATGCTCAGGGTCATGTATAGGAACAAGATGTACTGCCTCCTTTCCCCAAATGAATGCTCCATTTACTGGAATCTGATTTATATTTAGTTGCGTAAGTACTATAATAGATGCATAAATAAGTGCTGAGAAGCAGTGATAATTAGTTTTGATTTTAGGAAAATCATAGAAAAGTTGACATATGAAATAGATTTCCACAGAGAAAAAGAATCTTTGAGTTGGGAGTGGGGATGGAATTTCAAGCAGAGGAAAAATCATGAACAAGGGTCTAGGAGCTATCTAAAGTGCTTAAATTGGGATCTGGTTTAATTTATTGTGGATATTTCAGGTTGTGTTACGTTGAATTGAATGTTAATACAAGTACTGTAAAATAGCACAGTAGTTGTATTTTATATCAGGGAGTTTGAGGGAGAGAAGACCTTAGTTCAAATGTCAGTTCTTAGCCATTATCCCATGAGATATGTCTCAAATGGTTAGCATAAAAGTGCTCACACATATGCGTGCGTGTAGACACATGCATACACACATACCAACTCTGCCTTTGTCCCTTTGCTTGCCCATCCTGTCCTCTGCCAAGGTAAGCCTGTTTTTGTAATCGGAGAAACTAATGGAGCAATTTCCTATTATGTTATTAGATGTAATAACACAGCTAATCACTTAAACATCTTTCATTTTGTGTATCACCTGCATTATGAGATTACAGGGATGTTAACCAAGTTTTCAATGATATAGAGGCTAACTGTAGACATTGCTGCTTGTCAGAGGTTCCTCATTAGCTGATTTTACCAGCCCTTCCCATTTCGATGGTGTGAGTTCAGAGAAACAACTTTACCACATGCTCAAGATCAGAAGAGACTTGTCATAGCCAGCCTTCAGAAGGGGCCACCAATGATCTCTATCTCCAGGTATTCACACCCTTGTGTAGTCTCCTTCTAACACTATATGAAATTTATTTGGTGAAACCAATGGAATACAACAGAACTGATGGTATGTCACTTCCAAGATTAGGTTATAAAGACTGGTTTCCATCTTGGGTTCTTTCTCTATCGCTCTTGTATCACTTACTCTCAAGGAAGCCAATGGCCATGTTGTTTGGACAGCAGTCATCCTATAGAGAGGCCCATGTGGCAAGGGACTGAGGTCTCCAGAAAATGGCCAGTGAGGAACTGAGTCCTGCCAAGAACCATGTAAGTGAGCTCAGAAGCAGATTCTCCAGCCTTGAGATGACAGCAACTCTGATTGGCGGCTTGACTGCAATGTCATGACAGACTCTGAGCTATAACTACAAGGTTAAACTGCTCTTGAATTCCTGACCCCAAGAAATTGTGAGACAATAAATGTTTATTGTTTTGAGGGGCTAAATTTTCATGTAATTTGTTATGCAGCAATAGATAACTAAGACAAGACCCTTCTGAGTGAGATCTTTCTCTTGTGCATAAACCACAGAGCATACTCAAAGTCCCTCCTTGAAATTGCTGAGGATGTGTCACCTCAGTAATGAGGCATGGCATCTGAGCACCATTTTGAGCCTGTGCTTCAGATGATGTAACTATATAATAGAAGGAGAAGAGAGAAACTTCAGATGCATGACCCATCGTGGCTGGGACCACACTTCTGCCTGGAACATATGGCATCTCTGTTCATGTATTTGATCCTTTCATTTAAAATCAATTAATCTCTTTTTTATCTAATAGGTAGTTCAGATCCTAACTTTTGCTTTCATGAAAACTATAAAAAGCAAAATGCAACCCTCATGATTGGGAGTGAGGAAAAAAATCATACATTAGGACAAAACTGATCCATTAGCAGCTGCACAGCAGTTATGAGAGGAGGGTTGGACTTGTGAGTGGAGACCCCTCTGTGGAGCACAAATGGACCCAGAAGGTTATTCAATCACTCTAAGTCTTGGTATCTTCTTTTATAAAATTAGATAAACAACACCTGACAGAGATTTTGTGATGATTAAGTGTGATTCTGCTTGTGAAAGTATTTGCACCTATTAAATATCATCTTTTTAAAGGTAAGCTCTTTTTTTTTGGAGGGGAAGATTGGCCCTGAGCTAACCTCTGTTGCCAATCTTCCTCTTTTTTTTTCTCCCCAAAGCCCCAGTACATAGTTGTATACCTTAGTTGTAAGTCTCCAGTTCTTCTCTGTGGGATGCTGCCACAGCATGGCTTGATGAGCAGTGTGTAGGTCCACGCCCAGGATCCGAACCAGTAAACCCTGGGCTGCCAAAGTGGAGCACATGAAGTTAATCACTACACCACCGGGCCAGCCCCTATTAAATATCATTTAAAAATATTCTCTAAAGTGCAGTGCATTGGCCTTAGGAGACATGTCCGTTCATAGAAGAGGATGTCTTGACCCAATGAGCAAATATTATCTGAGCACCTACTAGGTGCCAGGCACTGTGTTAGGATGGGGACCACAATAATGAACAAAAGAAACATAGTCTTTGCTCTCAAAGAATTTATAGTCAAGTGAGGGAAGTAGTAATCAATCAAATAATCTCACAAATGAAAACAAAATTCTAACTGTGACTACTGAGGTGGTAGAGGTACTATGAGAGCATATATAAAGGGAGATTTGACCTATTGAGGAAAATAAAAATGCTTCCCCAGGAAGTGATACTTGAGCTTAGATCTGAAGAAGAAGTAAGTGTTAAAGAAGGGTGGGAAATGCCTCTCAGTTTGAGGGAACAGCAGGTACAAAGACCCAATGGTAGGGGGAATGCATGCGTTGAGCAGGAGGAACCAAAAAACCAGTGAGGCTGGAGGGCAGAAGATGTAAACCTTTTTTCTAGTTCATGTGTCTGCTAAGGTCTGTAATTAACCCAGTGGAATATCTGCACCTCAAGTACCTGATAGTGGGGGTAATCTTGTTTTGTTCCTCCTTACATAACAAAAGCAGAGCTAAGAGAAATAATGCTTGGAGGTGGATCCTTGGAGGAATGCAAAAATTAAACATTCCCTCAGTGGTTTTTGAATGTCTTTTTTTATCTTGCTGGATGAGCAAGGCCTGAGGACTAGACTGCTGGGAATTAGATCCTCAAAGAGCCATTTCTTTTCCTCTGAGCCAAGGTGTGGAGCCATTAATAAGTATTGAAGATTTCTGTAAGAAATATCCTTGTGTGAATGATTAGTTGAGAAGAACACCCACAGTATGTGGCAGAGGACTAATATCCTTAATATGCAAATAAAGCTGAAAAGTCATTAAGGAAACGTGTGTGTGTGTGTGTGTGTGTGTGTGTGTGTGTGTGTATCCTAAAGAAAAAATAGGTCAAGTACATGAAGGAGTGATTTACAGAATATCAAATCCAAATGGCCAATAAGCACGGCAACAAAAGTTCAAATTCAATATCTGAAGAAAATGTAAGATGATATCATTAATTGCCTTTGAATTCATTAAGGTTTTCAACAATGTTAATATCCATTATTGATGAGTGTATAGGAAAATTAATATTTTCATACATTTTTTACAAACTGATTGAGGTATGGTGTCAGGAATCCACAAGACCACGTGGGAGTTTGATGATTTGCTAGGTGGACTCACAGGACTCAGCATATAGTCATAGTCATGGCTATGATTTATTACACTAAAAGGATACAAAGTAAAATCACCAAAGATAAAAAGTGCATGGGGTCAAGGCCAGGGGAGACCAGATGCAAGCCTCCAAGAGTCCTCTCCTTGTGGGGTCACACAGGACACTTAATTACTTTAACAACAAATTGTGATAACACATGTGAAATGTCTGTCAGAACAGCGATTAGAAACTCAGTGCCCAAGGTTTTTGTTGGGGTTGGCCACATAAGTACTCTGCCTAGCATGCACCCAAATTCCAGAGTCCTAGAAGGAGAGCAGGTGTTTAGTGTAAACTACATTGTTTGCACCGTTTAGGCACAGTGAACACACTTATCAGTTAGAAAATGATGGGAGCCCCATCCAAATACAAGAATGGAGTTATGATGTAGTCTGATGCGGGGTCTGTGAGCCGAGGAGTCGAAAGAAAGATTTCTTAGACTCTCAAGATCTGGCAGTAGTGCTCTTTTATTTAGAGAATAGTGTGGAATAGCATGGGGACAGGACCCATGGGCAGTCAGAGCTTCTGCTGCCACTTCTGCTGCCCCCGCTGGCATGGGGACAGGACCCATGGGCAGGCAGAGCTGGTGCGTGGGGACAAGACCCACGGGCAGTCAGAGCTCCTGCTGCTGCCCCGAGTTGAGGGTTAGGGCTAAATTTAAGGCATAGGTATATGATTCATCTCTTTACAAGACAAAGGAAAGAACATGAAAAAAAAGTTAAAATGGTATCAGTGCAGGTGGGGTCTGGTCATTGGGTGATCCCATGACTTTTAGACAAGAATCAAATCGGATTAAGTGAAGGTTAGAAAGGTTAGACGCCACCACCCTAAACCAGTTACATGAGATTGCCAGACAGCAACCAACTTAAGTTCTTGCCTTCCCCATTAAGACTTTCTAGGGACAAGGTCATCTCTCCTCTTCTTCCTGGTACAGAGAGGGAGGCACCTTTTACAGATAGAGATTTACCTTACAAATGTAAATGTGTCCCAACAAGGGCAAGTTCCATTCCCCAGAGCCTCCTTCCCTGTCCCAGTTTATCGAAAGCAATCAGCCCGAAACAATCCTGATGCCAAAGAGACATATCCTGGGGTGGCCACTTTCGGGTCCCTACAAGGTCACCCCCCCTTCCTTCACAAACGCAAATGTCTCTCAGAAGAGCAAGCAAAATTTTAGTCCTCGGAGCCTGCTTCTCATCTGCAGTTTTAAAAGTAATCAGCCTAAAATCCTCATCATAGTCCAGTTTGTCAATTCTTTCATTTATCCTTTTGGTGTCATAGCTAAGAAAACATTGCCTATCTCAACAACTCAAAGATTTTCTCCTAAGTTTTCTAAAGGTTTATTGTTTTACTTCTTACATTTATGCCTAGAACCAATTTTTGTGTATCCACATCATTTTTGTGTGTGGTGTGAGGTAAGTGTCCAAGTTCATCTCTTTGGATATGGATATCCCACTGTCCCAGGAACGTTTGTTTAAAAAGCTTTGTTGAAAATCAGTTGACTATAAATATATGGATTTATTCTTGGCTCTCAATTCTATTCCATGGATCTATGTGCCTATTTCTATGCCAGTATCACACAATCTTAATAACTGTAGCTTTATAGTAAGTTTTAAAATTAGAAAGGAAAAGTACCCAAATTTTCTTCCATTTTTTCAAAATTGTTTCAGATATTATAGATTTTTTGCTTTTCCATATAAATTTTAAGATCAATTTTTAAATATCTGCAAAAAAAATCCTGGTGAAATTTTCATAGGGATTTCATTGAATCTACATATGAATTTGGGTAAAATTGCTATCAATTGTATTGAGTCTTCTACTTTATGAAGATGGAATGTCTTTCCATTTATTTAGATATTTTCGATTTCCCTCACCAATGTTTTATAATTTTGTGTGCAATCTTGCACTTCTTTAGTTAAATTTATTCATAAGTATTTTATTCTTTTTGATGTGATTATAAAAGGAATTATATTCTTAATTTCATTTTCAGATTGTTCGTTGTATATAGAAATACAATTGGCTTTTTGTATATTGATCTTATAATCTGCGATCTCATATTAATTCTTTTTTTTTTAAAGATTGACGTCTGAGCTAACATCTGTTGCCAACCTTCTTTTTTTCTTCTTCTTCTTCTCCCCAAAGTCCCCCAGTACACAGTTGTATATTCTAGTTGTGAGTGCCTCTGGTTGTGCTATATGGGGCACCACCCCAGCATGACTTGATGATCAGTGCCATGTCCACACCCAGGATCTGAACTCGCGAAACCCTGGGCTGCTGAAGTGGAGCACTCGAGCTTAACCAGTCAGCCACAAGGCCAGTCCCCTAATATTAGTTCTAATAGCTTCTTTTTGTAGATTCCTTAGGATTTTCTACATGCAGGATCATGTCATCTGCAAATAAAGACAGTTTTACTTTTTCCTGTTTAATATGGATGCCTTTTTTTTTTTTTGGTGAGGAAGATTGGCCCTGAGCTAACATCCATTGCCAATCTTCCCCTGTTTGCTTGAGGAAGATTGTCCCTGAGCTAACATCATGCCCATATTTCCTCCATTTTGTATGTGGGACACTGCCACAGCATGGCTTGATGAGTGGTGTATATGTCCAAGCCCAGGATCCGAACCCACAGACCCCGGGCCACTGAAGTGGAACATGCGAACTGAACCACTACACCACCAGGCTGGCCCTTTTTTTCCCTTTCTTGATTGCATTTGCTAGAATCTCCAGTATATTGTCAAAAAAAGTGAGAATGGACAACCTTTCTTTGTCCTATATCTTAGGGGTGAGACCTTTATTCTTTTACCATTAAGCATGATATTTGCTGTAGACTTTTTGTAACTGCCCTTTATCAGGTTGAGGAACCTCCCTTCTATTCTTAGTTTGTTGAGAATTTTTATTATTTATTACTGTTGGATCTTGTCAAATACTTTCTATTGAAATGATCATGTGATTATTGTCCTTTAGCCTATTAGTGTATTATATATTGGTTGATTATTAGATGTTAAATCAACCTTGCATTCCTGGGACAAATCTTATGTGGTCATGCTGTATAACCCTTTCTGTATGTTGATGGACTTGGCTTGCTAATCTTTTGCTGAGAATGTTTGTCCCTATATTTAAAAGTGATATTGGTCAGGAGTCTTCTTGTGAAATCTTTGTCTGGTTTTGGTATCAGGGTGATGCTTGCCTCATAGAATAAGTTGGGACATATTCTTTCCTCCTCTATTTTTGGGAAGAATTCATGGGGTATTGGTGTTTTTGTCTTCAAATTTTTTGATAGAATTTGCCAGTAAAGCCAACACGACCTGGGCTTTGCTTTGTAGGAAGATATTTGACTATTAATTCAATTTCTTTACATATTATAAGTATTACAGGTATATTAACTTTTTCTATTTGTCCTTGATAATTTTCTTATCTCTATTTGTGGTCATTGCTTTCCCACTTAAATAAGTCCCTTCAGCATTTTTTGTAGAACTGGTTTCTTGGTGATAAACTCCTTTAATTTTTGCTTGTCTTGGAAGCTCTTTATCTCTCCTTCCATTCTGAATGATAACTTTGCTGGATAGAGTATTCTTGGCTGTAGGTTTTTTCCTTTCAGCACTTTAAATATATCATGCCATTCTCTTCTAGCCTGTAGATTTGGGCTGAGAAGTCCACTGATAGCCTTATGGGATTTCCTTTGTATGTCACTTGTTGCCTTTGTCTTGCCACTTTTGGGATTCTCTCTTTATCTTTAATTTTGGACATTTTAATTATAATGTGTCTTGGTGTGGGCCTATTTGGGCTTATCTTCTTTGGAGCTCTCTGTGCTTCCTGTACTTGGATGTCTGTTTCCTTCCTTAGGTTAGGAAAATTGTCATCCATTATTTCTTCAAATAGATTTTCTGCCCCTTTGTCTCTATCTTCCCCTTCTGGGACACCCATAATACAAATGTTAGAGCACTTGATATTGTCTGAGTTCTCTTAGATTGTTCTCATTCTTTTTAATTCTTTTTTCTTTTGTCTGTTCAGCTTGGGTGATTTTCTCTAGTCTTTCATCTAGCTCACTGATCCATTCTTCTGTGTCATCTACTCTGCTATTGAGTCCCTCTAGTGAATTTTTCATTTCCAGTATTGCATTCTTCATTTCTGATTGGTTCTTTTTTTGTATTTTCCAGTTCTTTGTTGATGATCTCACTGTGTTTGTCCAGTCCTCTCCCAATAACGGTGAGCATCCTTATGAGTTTTTGTTTGAACTCTTTGTCGGGTAGATTGCTTATTTCTGTTTAATTTAGCTCTTTTTCTGGGGTTTTGTCCTATTCCCTTGCTTGGAATCTATTCCTTTGTCTCCTCATTATGCCTCTTTCTCTCTGCTATATCTATGTATTAGATGAGTCAGCTATGTCTCCTGATCTTGGAGAAGTGATCTTATGTAAGCAATGCCTTTTGAGGCCCAGTAGTGTGCTTCCCTCTTGTCACCAGTCTAAATGATCCAGGAGTGACCCCTTGTGGGCTACTTGTGTCCTTCTGCTTTGGCAAGCTTGCTCTTACTTCAGGTACCCAGGGAGTCTAGTCTTTTCATCCCTGGCCAGCTGTTTGTAAATCTGATTTGGGGAGCCTCACCACCATTGGCTACAAGGTCTAATAGTACACTCCTACTGTAGTTTTCCTGTTAATTGGGTAGGTACCCAGTGTAGCTAGTTGCTAGGCTCAGGGGCTTACGGTTGCTGTAGGCCTCAGGCCTGCAAGGCTGTTGTCAGCTCTCTTAGGAGTGCAGCTGGCCCTAAGCATGGGAGCACCCAATTGTTTCAGGCTTTGGAAGGTGAGGCTGATCCTTTTTATGGCTATTTGTGAAGGACAGGTCTTCTGCCACTGATAAGCCTTACCCCCCACAGGACCACACACACCATCAGCACAGTCCTGGTCCTGCACACTTCCTGACCCCCTAGAGCATACCTTGACGCCCCACTCCAGAGGAACCCCCTCTCCACCAACGACCCCCACAGTTCACCTGGTCCTCACACAGGCCCTGCCCCACAGAGGTGGACACACTCGCCTTCCTGTAGACAATCAAGACACCCAGTCTATGCAGGCCGACAAGTAGCCTGAGGGCTTGCTATTGCGTGGGGCCGGTCCCTAGGGCAGGCTGCCTGTCCTACTTGAACTGGATTAAATCTGCACTGGAGTGGGTGTGACAGACCCAGGGCTAACAGGCCAGGGGAAGAACTTCAATGGTGTCTGCCAGTGTCTGTGTCAGTACACCTGTTTTAGGTGACAACAATGGCCACCACCAATGTCTCAATCTCCAGAGAGGTCTCACCTCTCACCAAGATGCACCCAGAGCCCACCAGGTGAGTCTCATTTCACCAAAGGACTGTTAGCCTTCTTTCTGGTGATTTTAGGTTGCTCTCTGAGATGGGTGAATTTGTGCATGGGCCCTTTAAGACCCAGGTTTTTTCAGCTTTCCTCAGATAGCTTTTCTGGGGGTGTCCCTGCTACAGTTAATAGCCAGCATAGCCAGATAGTAAGACCCTTGTCTCAGTTGTGCTGAGTCTGAAGGATGCTTATGGCGGTGATGGGTCCCCGCTCAGGACTTCACTCCTGCAGGAGGACTGCATACCTTAGGGTGGCTTCCGCCTGGCTGGCTGTGAAGCTCCACTGCTTGTAAAGGTGGCTTTTTTTTCCTCCAGAAGGAATTTCTGCCTCTTCTCCCTCAGTCAGTACTGTCCCTTGTTGTGGGGGTTCTTTTTATCCAGTTTTCTCTCCAGGGTAATTTTTCCAAAAATAGTTGTAACCTGATTGTGTTTGTGGGAGGAGGTGAGTTCAGAGTCTGCCTACGCTGCCATCTTGACGAGATCCCTCTATTTGTTCTTGAGTCAGGTTTATTAGTTTTTCTTTGAATTTTTCCTTTTTATCTAAGTTGTTTAATTTCTTGGCATAAAGTTGTTCATATTATTCCCTAATAATCCTTTCATCTGTAGAAAGGCCAATGATAATGTCCACTCTTTCATTGCTAATTTTGGCATTCTGTGTCATATTTTTCTTGGTTAATAGCTAATGGCTTGCCAAGTTAGTTGACTGGTTTCATTTATATCATTTTTCTGTTTTCTATTTCATTGATTTCCACTTTAATCTTTGTTTCAATTCCTCTGTTTGCTTTGGGTTTAGTTTGCTCTTCATTTTCAAGATCATTAATATGAAAGCTTAGATTATTGATTTAAGTTCTTGTTTCTTTTCTAATGTAGTCATTTAAAGCTTTAAATTTCCACCTAATCGTTGCTTATGGTAAATTTTCATATATCCTCTTTTAATTTTCTTTGAGTTCAAAATAAATTCTAGTTTCTTTGTAATTTCTTCTTTAATGCATAGTTTGTTTAGAAATGTATTATTTAATTTCCCAGTATTTGTGGAGTTCCCAAATTTCCTTCTGTTTTTGATTTCCAATTAAACTCTGTTGTGACTGGAAGATATATTTTGCATCATTTCAATCCTTTTAAATTTATTAAGACTAGTTTTATGGCCTACTATGTGGTTCTTGTGGAGAATGTTGCATGTGTGCTTGAAAATAATGTGCATCATGCTGTCTTTGGGTAGAATGTTCCATAGATGTTTGTTACATCAATTTGGTTGATAGTGTTGTTCAAATCTTCTGTTTTCCTGCTGATGTTCTAATTGTTTTCTTTTAATTATTGAGAATGCAGTATTGAAATCTCCAGCTATTATCATTGAATTGTCTATTTCTTCCTTCAATTCTGTCAGTTTTTTCATGTATTTCAGTTGTTTCATGTATTTTGGGGCTCTGTTGTTAGATGAATATATACTTATAATTATATCTTCCTGCTGAATTGATTCTTTTATTATAAAATATCCCTTTTGTCTCTAGTAACATATTTTGTCTTAAAGTCTACTTTGTCTAATTTTAACATCCAATTCTCTTTTGGTTATTATTTATATGAGATATCTCTTTCCATTCTTTTCTTTTCAACCTATTTGTCTCTTTAAATCTAAACTGTGTGTCTTATAAATAGCATATAGTTGGATCCCATTGTTTTTTCATCTGGCCTGATAACCTCTTACTTTTATATGGAATGTTTAATTTATTTACATTTAATGTAATTATTTATATGCTAGGATTTACATCTGCCATTTTTCTATTTGTTTTCCATAAGTCTTATGTCCTTTTGCTTCCTCTATTCCTCCATTATTGCTTTCTTTTCTGTTAAATTGATATTTTTTAGCATATCATTTAAATTCCTTTATTGATTTTCTTTTATATTTTTTGTTATTTTCATAGTTGTTGCCTTGGATATTACAAATAACATCTTGAAACAATCCAGTTTGGATTAATACCAACTTAATTTTAACAGTATGCAAAAACTTTGATCCTATATCGCTCCCTTCCCTCTTCTTTCTTTGTGCTATCATTGCTGTACAAATTACATCTTTATACATTATAAGCTCATAAACACAATTTTGTTGTGAATGTTTTATGAAGTTGTCTTTTAAACCAGTTAGGAGAAGAAATGCATTAAAATATGTTTACACATTTTTAAAAAATTGGCATTCATTTATCTTAGAAGTATTCCTTTTTCTTTATTGGATTCCAATTATTATCTAATTTTTTTTCTTCAGCCTGAAGGACTCCCTTTCATATTTCTTATAGGGCAGCCATGCTGGTGACAAATTATCTCTCTTTGCTTATCCAGAGATGTTTTAATTTATCCTTCATTTTTTTTTTTGCCACTTTTAGATTTTATTTTTTTCCCTTTTTCTCCCCAAACCCCTCCGGTACATAGTTGTATATTCTTTGTTGTGGGTCCTTCTAGTTGTGGCATGTGGGATGCTGCCTCAGCATGGTTTGAAGAGCAGTGCCATGTCGGCTCCCAGGATTCGAACTGACAAAACCCTGGGCCGCCTGCAGTGGAGCGCACGAACTTAACCACTCAGCCACGGGGCCAGCCCCTATCCTTCATTTTTGAAGGATAATTTTGCTGAATATGTAAGTCTTGTTTGATAGTCTCTTTTATTTCAACACTTTGAATATGTCATCCCACTGTGTTCTGGCCTCCATGACAAGAAATCAGCTGTTAATCTCATGGAGGATATCTTGTACATGAAGAGTTTTTCTCTTGCTGTTTTTAATATTTTCTTGCTGTCTTTGACTTTTGACAGTTTGACTATAATGTGTATAATTGTAGATTTTTTTGAGTTTATCCTACTTGAAATTTGTTGAGCTTATTAGATATGTAGATTAATTGTTTTCATCAAATTTTGGAATTTTTCAGCCATTATTTATTCAAATAATTTTTTTGATCCTTTTTTCTTTCTTTTCTTACTTCAGGGTCCCCATTATGTGTATGTTGGTAAGCTTTAGTAATGTCACACAGGTTTCTGAGACTCTGTTCATTTTTCTTCGTTCTGTTTTTCTTTCTATTCTTCAGGCTGAGTAATCTTAATTGACCTGTTTTCAGGTTTGTCTGCTGCTAGCTCAAATCTATTGGTGGGTCCTCATAGTGAACTTTTTCTTTTCAGTTATTATACTTTAAATCTCCAGAATTTTTATTTGGTTCTTTTTTCTTATTTCTCTCACATTATTTTAAATCTCTATTTGGTGAGACATGGTTGCTATACATTCATTCTTTAAACCTCTTTTCCTTTAGTTCTTTGAACATATTTAGAGTAGCTTATTTAAACTCTTTGTCTAAGTTAAAATCTGGGCCCCAATATACATTTTCTATTGCTTGCTTTTTTCCTGTGTGTAGCCTGTAATTTCCTGGTATTTTGCACATCTCATAATTTTTCTTTAAACTGGACATTTAGGCAATATATTGTGGCAACTTTGGAATTAGAACACTCCATCACTCTTTGAGTTTCTTGTTATTTCTGTGGTTAATTTTTCTGGTTTCTGCTTGTTTCCTTAGTGACTTTCCTGGACTAATTATATAGATTTCATATTCCCTGCTATGTGGTGACTGAATTCTCTTCCTACCTAAAATTTAAAAAGTAATTTTTTTAAGCCTGGCTTCTTATGAGTCACCTTTTGATCAATATATTTTAGTGGTCAGCCAACAATCAATCATAAGACTTTCTTAAATATCCTGAGACAAAACGTCTTCCATCCTTTGCCAGGTGGATCTCTGTATGAAGGCATGCCTTCAAACATTGGCTGGTTAAAAAGTCAGCCTTAGCTTTCACATTCTGATTGCACAGAGCCTCAATTTCAACCAGAAGCGAGTGACTTGGGCTCTCTCCTTTCTCAGTTCTTTCCTGGACATAAGCACAGCCTTGTACATGCATACAGCCTTCTAGGCCCCCAGAAATATCTTAAAGCTTTTCAAAGTCCTATAGTTGTCTATTTCCCCAGGGCTACTTTTAACATTTTTGGCCAGGCTCTTGTTTGTCCCAACTGAAATCACAGTCTTAGACAGCTGTGATGTTAATAATTCTAGCTGATTGCTATTGTTTTTAGTCATGCTCTGGGGATAGGGCTTGTTTCACATAGCTGAGTTCTGAGTCAAATCAAGTAGTAACAAAACTCTGGAATTGGACCTTTTACAGAAAGCTGTGAGTCTGGCCAAAATATTGACTGTGCTCTGGGGATGGGCTTTTAACAGAGCTCCAAAAGAGGTCACTTCTCTCTTTTGGCTGTAAGACTGGCAGCTTTTCATGGCTATCATGCCAATGAGCTAGGGAGAGGGACATAGGAGAAAACTCAAATTAAAATACCATAGACCTAGCTGTTCCTACCGAGATGCAGTAGTTTTTCCTAAATAAACTCTTTTCAGTTTGTTCTGTGCCTCTGGTTAATTTTTAGAGTTCATAAATCGTTAGATTGCTTTGTCAGTATTTTCTTTGCTTTTATGGGGGAGCAGATTGACCAAGGTCCTCACTCTGCCACTTTGGAAGTTGACTTGGTTTCTCATACATTTTTAAACAAGTAGAAATTGGTATTACTTTCCCAGAGGAAAGATTATGAATGTGAATATAAATGATAAAAAGAAGTTTGTCTTTTTACCTAGCTTATTCTTTTTTGAGCAGCTAATCATAAGGAAATAATCAGAATTCAGTGAAATGATTTTGTACAATTTTATTCATAATAGAGAAAAATATGTACATATATATCCAGCCATATAAATTTGATTAAATAATAAATGTAATTTTCAATGACTGCATAGTATTTCACATATAAATATACCATGAAAGAATATATAGCATGAGATAATATCCAAAGTATACGAATAAATGACCAATATATGAGCCCAATTTTGTTATATCATATATTGCAATTTATATTACAAATTATATAATATATAAATATTATAAAATACGTATTTTGTAACACATGTATATTAAGATATATTTTGTAACACACAAACGTATATATATGCATGTGTATATATATATTCGCACACAAGCATATGTATGGATATAGTGTATACTATAGTATTAAATGTGGTTACCTCTGCATGGTAGATAATTTTTCTTTTCTTTTTTGTTTTGTTTTACTTTTTTATTGGTCAGGAAGATTGGCTCTGAGCTAGCATCTGTTACCAATCTTCCTCTTTTCGCTTGAAGAAGATTGTCGCTGAGCTAACATCTATACCAATCTTCCTCTATTTTATATGGGATGCTGCCAAAGCATGGCTTGATAAGGGGTGCTATGTCCATGCCTGGGATCCGAACTGGTGAACCCCAGGCCACCAAAGCAGAGCGTGCAAACTTAACCAATATGCCACGTGGCCAACTCCTATTTTCTTCTGTGAGTTTTATGTATTTTAGACATTTTTTATAGTCATATTTTGCAACAAAATAATACATGTTTTAAGACTAATTTAATAAACTATTTGTAAGTTGTGGTTACATCTATTGGGATGATGTGGTTTATTATATAACTGTTCTACTTTTGAAGAACTGTAAAGGAGTATTATTTCTGACAAATTAACCTTTTTACTCTGTTTGACACTGGTAGTTATATAAAGGACCAAGATTCCTTTCTAACTTCACCTGCTAGAAAGCTTAGAGACAAATTTGTTGTTTACCCTTAACCATAACAACTGAATGGTATGAATATTTTGCCTTTTTCTTAGCTTCACTTTATATCCATTCTAATTTTCTTTTTTCACTTCTATTTTCAATTTATTGTGTTTTCTTACATGTCATATATCCTTCTAAAGCATCTTCAATCTCTTTTAAAATAATAGAAAAATTGGGGCATGAATATATCTGTATATACACACACAGATACGAATATACATATTTTAAAGATAAGTACAACATAACTCAGTTTTTGTGACATTTAAATATTTACCTATAAGACCATCCATTCTTTATGCAGTGCATCCATTCTTTTGTACAGCATATTACTTCTACAATTTCTTGGCAGTTTTAGCACACAAAGCTATTTATCCTATCATATTTCTCTATAGGTGCATTTTTTCCTATATTCCTATCTATCACAACTGCTATTTTAATCACTATTGTACACAATCCTGCTGTGGTTGGTATCTGGTCCACAAGGGAAGCATGATCTCCTGGGAAAAGCACTGGGGTTGACTCAGACTTTTAGGGTTTGTGACCAGGCTGTGACAATTACTGGCCATGTAGCCTCAGGTAAGTCATCTAAACAATCTGAACCATCTTATTTGTGAAATAGAATGATAATACCCTCTGTCATAACTAGCTAATGGAGTTTTTAGGATTGATTGAAATCAGGAATGCGGAAAGTTTGTGTTAGACCCATGTATCATTGTACATATGGTGGACAAAGATGTCTAGGCTAACAAAGTCTGAATTTGCCAAGCTGATCACCTTAGCTCAGGGCTGCATCGGCCCAAAGAGGGTGACTTTTTCTAATTTGTACAAGATCTCCATAGGGACTCATTGCATTTATAAAAGATTGTCTTCATAAATTGCAAAGATATTATCCAAATGCATTTCTCTATATCAACAATTTTGTATGCTAAGATCCTGAAAATGCTGATGGGGTTAACTACTTGTTTTTCTTCCTAGGGAGTCACCAATTGATTAACAGATAGCATATGTTCATAAGAACCAGTTTTTACTGGAACTTATGCTTATTTAGAGTAACAGTAATCATTAGCATTGGGAGTTTTGCAAAAAGCAATGCTGTAGCATTTGCATGAAAGCTAGTATATCTGGGAATGTTTTGCCCTGATTTTGTGCCTCCCTTGCCACAGTATTTATCACATTCTGTGAGATCAGCATTGAGAATCTGTATGTCAACATATGAGGGTCAACTTATAATTAGCCTGCTCTTGTGGATGCTGAGACGTGCTGTCCAAATTTCCTCTTCAGGTCTGAAGCACTTATTTCCCAGGTGTGTTGGTTGCTGGCAGTTCAGAGCTGAGTCTGTCCCCAGGAATTGCCCTTGGCTGAAATGGCTGCCTCTTCCAAGGTTACATCCCCTTCCCACGGGCAGCCAGCATTCAATAACTAGATGATGCAGGGTATGAGGCCAATCCCCTTGCCTCAGTTTGGGACATCTCTGGGGGCCACCCCAGGTTCAAAGCTTTCCATGAAGCCAACTGGTTTCTGTTGCAACTACATTATAGTTCAGTTTCTCTCATACTCCCTTACATGTGTTGTTTTCAAGAGCACTCCCCTAAAAACCATCTGCACATAAATCTTCATCTCTGAGTCAATTTCCCAGGGTGCCCAACCTCAATACCTACAAAACTTGTAGAAATCCTTGACATGAATCTTCAGATATGGGAGCTGGCTGCCTAGTCAATAGCCATTCTATCCTTCTTTCTCAAAAACTGAACTCCAATTTTATTTGGGCTATCAATGGGCCCAGCTTATGTTACAAAATATATTTCCCAGACTTCTTTATAGTCAGGGGTGCCATGTGACACAGCTCTGGCCAATGACATGTAAGTAGAATTCGCTGCTTTTTAAAAGGGCTAAGTGAGCTGATACACGTACTTGTGCCCTTTAGCTTCTCTCCTCTTCCTTCCTGAAAAGTATTTTCAGTGCTAGAATGGGACCTGAGGGACAAACAAACAAATCTGGATGTTCTTCAACTCTAACTTCCTTCAGCTCCTTAACTAATGTCAGCCAACACTTAACTTAGGACTTTCATAAATTGAAAGAAAGAAACCATATCTTTTTTAAGTCATTGTTGTTTGGATATTGTTATGGTCAGCCAAACTCAATCCCTGTCTATTACAGGTGCGGGCAAATATTTTTAGGCTCTGGATTCAGAGAAGACCTAAGTTGAAGTTTAGACTCCAAATTGTAGTTAGATGATCTGGCCTTGAGTCTTATTTCACTCACGCATTCAGCCTCAGCTCCCTTATTTGTAAACTGGGGAGAACTTTACCTATGATACCTCATCCTTAAGAGGATTAAATGAGACCACAGGTGTAAATATGTCTAGCACAGTGCCTGGCAGAACAGAAGTATTCTGTTAATATTGGTTCACTTCTTTTACACATATCCCACAGCCCCTTGCAGCTACCAAGTTTACTATTGTAGATTAGAGCATATCAGATGCCCTATGGACGTCCTAGGTCTGAGTAATTCTGATAGGGTCTTCTGGCTGTCTATCACCAATCACTTAGTATTGGGGTCAGTTCTTTACTGACCTGTCATCTTATGAAGCCATGCCACACAGTGTAAAACAGCAAAGGAAAATGTTGCAGTTTGGTTCCCTGGGAAGGAGACCATGAGATAGACTTTACGATGCAGGATGTTTATTCAGGAATGTCTTCAGATTCAACCCCTGTGGAAGGGAGGCGAGGGAAACAAGATTGAGCAGAGGGAGAAGTCCAGCTGTGATGTAGACCCAGCGACAGCCTCTATTGACCCTACAGATAGTGGTGGAGCAAGCCCAAATTGGGCTGAGATGGCCAGGCCTTTATACTACCATGTGGATCAGACATCGGGTGGGACCACCCAGGGAAGGGGCGTGACCTTGGCAAGGCTGCTCTCTGCAGCTGAAGCAGATCCTGAAAAGGCTGACAGCTGGAGGCTGTCTGTCCACAGCAGTTCCAACAGCTGGTGTAACACATCTTTCATTGAGAGGGATCTGGTTAGAGGCTCATCTCAGTGTCCACTATAGATGGGAAGAAGAAACACAGTAACAGGAAATCACAGTGCTGAAACAAGTATAAACTAACAAAATATTTTCTGATGCATCACAGGCAACAGCAGTCCTAGTTCCTGGCTAGAGGAATTTTTTATACTGTTCTTTGAAGGAAAATGACTAAAAATTAAGCTTGCTTTACACCACTTCTTTTCTCATCTTCAAAAACTCACAATCTTGGTCTTGCTTTCTTGAAACATAAGGACTGGATTGTACCCATGGCAGTGGAGACAAAAGATCTGAGATACTATATGTAAAAAGTCTCACTGTTTTGAACGAACTGTATTGTCAGTTAAGCCAAATTAATTATTGCTTTTATTGGTCTAAAATTAGTCCACACATAATTAATACATGTGGCACTTAATCACTGAAAAAGCAATTTACATACATTGCCTCACATAATCCACAAACTATGTTAGAAGCTGGAGTTGTAACCTTCGTTTTCCTCATTTCTTGTGGCTTTGTAAAATTCTTTACCAAATTCCTCAGTGGCTTAGAGCAAAAATAAAAGTAAACAAGCCAACAAAACAATGAAAAAGAGGCGGGGATTTATGTTTCACAATTTATGTAGCTGATTTCATGGTTTTCCCAACATTTTCAATGTTTCCTTTTCTGGGATATTGCTGAGGATGTAGAAGGAAGGTTAGGGAGAGGTCACAGTCCTTATCTTACTCTCTGGCTCTCCCGACAGAGAGGGAAGAGATAAATTTTCCAGGTGAGAATATTTAATCTCAGACACATTAAATAACTTTATCAAAGTCATTAAGTGCTGGAATATAGACTGGAACCTAGGTGTTTTTACTCTGACGCCAGTAGTTTTTCTATTGTGCTACCCACCTCATGGTTGTTCCTCCATATGTCCTGTCCTACTCTTTTCTTTCTTACTCGGAATCTCCTCTCACACATCATTGGGAACATCCCAACACAATCAATACCTTCTTCAGTAGATAATCCAGCAGATATATTCCAGACTTCTAAAATATAAAATGTTTATTCTCTTGAAATCAAACAACGCACATCTATCTGCTCATTATCATAGATGTTGGGTCGTGAATGTAGAGGCTAAAATGAGACAAATCTTCAACCATTAATTAAGCTTTGCTTGTTGAGATCAGGCTTTGGGTTGTTGCCAAAATTTCTCTCTTTCCGATTCTCTATCACCATCTCTTTCCTTCTCTATCTCTTTCTCACTGTTTTTTTTTTTTTTTTTTTGAGGACGATTAGCCCTGAGGTAACATCTGCCACCAATCCTCCTCTTTTGCTGAGGAAGACTGGCCCTGAGCTAACATTCATGCCCATCTTCCTCTACTTCACATGTGGGACATCTGCCACAATATGGCTTTCTGAGTAGTGCATAAGTCTGCACCTGGGATCCAAACCAGCGAACCCCGGGCTGCTCAAGCAGAACGTGTGAACTTAACTGCTGCACCACTGGGCTGGCCCCTCTCTCTCATTGTTTTTGACTCTCCATCCCTGTCTCTCTCTCTGCCTCTCTGTCATTCAGTCTATGTTTTTCATTTTCATCTCTTGGCCTATATTTCTTTTCTCCACTCCCCTCCTCCACCCTTCTCTGCTCCTCCTCCTCTCCTCTCTTCCCCCGTTTTCTCTCGCTCTCCTCCTTCCTCCCACTTCCCCCCTCCATCTCTCTCTGTCTTCTATCTCTATGTATGGTCTCTTTCTCTTTGTTTCTGCCTCAGCCTCTCTCTGTGTGTGTCCGGCTGTGTCTTTTGCATGTCTGTCTCTTGCTTTTTTTTCTCAGTAATACATAAAGGTTCACTAGGAACTATTTTGCTTCTTGAGAGATCTTAAGGTCTTCTAAATTAAGTCATTTTCTTAAAAGACTTTCTCACAATAACTATAAGCAGAAGACAACTGATTAAACAGGAGATGAATATTTAATGATAAATCCCTGAATACTTAGTTTTGTAGAGCCCATTATGTTTTTGGAGCCTTTAAAGCTCATTAGTTAATTCTTGCTGCAATTCTGTCAGATGGGCTTCTGCTTTAACCCTCCCCAGAGAAGACAGAAATATGATTGAAGCTTCCTAAACCTCCACTCTGCGCTGGGGTGGCCCTACCAAATTTATTTACCTCCATGCTTTAGAGCAGAGGTCAGCAAACTACAGCTCATGGGCCAGACCCGGCCTGCTGCTTGTTTCTGTATGAATTAAGAGCTAAGAATGGTGTTTACATTTTTAAAAGTTTAAAAAAAGGAGAACTATAATATGTGGCAGAGACCATATGTGACCTGCAAAGCCTAAAATATTTATTCTCTTTCCCTTTATGGAATAAGCTTGCTGACTCCTGCTTTAGAGAATTTTGCATGGGAGTAGACACACCTGTGATTTCTCCAGGACATTAGAAGCATGCTACAACTCTTCCCACACTCTCTGTGGTCACGTGCCAAAGAAGCAGAAGCTGAGGTGGGGATGCTTGTGCAAATGGTTTAGTGAGGGAGTATTCTCTGATGAAACCCATAATGGAGTAAGGCCATCAGGAAAGGGCAGGAGAAGAAGCCAGGCAAAGATGTGGGTTCAACTGAAGTCTAGGCTCAGCCTGATCTCACAGGGAGCTAGCTCTGTAATGTGAAGAATACCATGGAGTTGTCCCAGCTTGAGGCAAGGGCGCTGGGCTTTAACACCCCAATATCAGTCAGTAGTAATGGGTCAACTCCTAGAAAAGGAGTCTGTGTAACCCCCTAGGCCTCTTTGTACAAAGCAGCCCCTGTTAACCTAGCACAATTCTCTAGAGATGGGTGAATTATGAGCCATTAGCAGCTAGTGCTCCTAGCAGCTGGAGAATGGACACAACAGCCTGATGAAGGGGATCTTGGCAGGGAACCAACAGTAACTACTACACAAATGACAATGGGGTAGGGGGGCTACTCTAATCTTACACCCTCTGTTGGCAGATTGAAGCCTCTCCTGCACCCCAGAGAGGTCTTGGACTCTGAGTAGTTGCCTGGGATGGGCTCCAACATCCTATTCACAAATACAGCAGTCATGCCCAAGAGGAGAGGATCAGCCTTATGAACATGCAAGAAGCCCCATCTACATCCTAGATTAGAGGATGGAGAGTGATGGACTGTCTGAGCTGGACAGCCTTCAAAGGTCATCAGATCCAAAACCTTCGTTTTAAAGAGGAGGAGAGATTTAACAAGGTCGCACAGCTGGCAAGCAACTGAGTTAGCACTACATCCCTGTTTTTTTTTGTTTTGTTTTGTTTTTTAAAGATTGGCACCTGGGCTAACAACTGTTGCCAATCTTTTTTTTTTTCTGCTTTATTTCCCAAATCCCGCGCCGCCCCCCCCCCCCTCAGCGGTACATAGTTGTATATCTTAGTTGCAGGTCCTTCTAGTTGTGGGATGTGTGATGCCGCCTCAACGTGGCCTGATGAGCGGTGCCATGTCCGCGCCCAGGATCCAAACCCTGGGCCGCCGCAGCAGAGCACGCGAACGTAACCACTCGGCCACGGAGCCGGCCCATGCATCCCTGTTTTCTAACTTATAATACAGGATGTTTTTCACCATTCCACGATGTATTTCAGGACTGTGTACCTAACATCATAGCATGATTAGTGCTTCTATGTTTAAGGAAAGGTGAGAAAAATTATCAATTAATTTTCTCTGCCATCTAATCTATTAACCACTATCCCTACGACACGTGAAGTTATTGTCTAAGTTGCCAACTAGTATGCTTTTAATAAACATTTTGTTTTACTTTAGGTCAGATTTACAGAATTATTGTGAAGATAGTACAGAAAGTTCCTATATACTCCACATCATTTCCCCTATTATTAACATCTGGCATTAGTGTAGTTTTAATATATGTATTTCTATATGTAAACATCTGTATCTTTACTAAGCTAAAATTTGTTCATACTGATGTCTCCAGCTCTAATCCACAACCACAGGGATCATTCTAGCTTCCTTTCTTGTAAATTCCCACTCCAACAGTGAGATCTGGCTTCCACTGTCTGCCATCCATTTAATCAAATGTCCAATTCCAGTATGTATGTATATTGTTTTCAGAATTGTTAACCCATACCTCCATGGGAAACAATTTTATCAACTAGAGCACAATGGTTAAATACAGGTCTTTTTGCTTTTAGTCTTATGAACTCCACTTATCTACAAGGTAACTTAGATCGGCACCTCTTCACCCAGCCCCTTCATTGAGGCTATTTCAAACTTTTCTAGTATGTTTAGATTTTTTTGGTCATATTCTGCATTTCATCCTGGGATCTCCTGACTTCCTAAATACTTTTAAAAAAATTTGCACATATTAAGGCTTACTCGTTGTGCTGTAAAATTCTATGGGTTTTGACAAATGCTTAATGTCTTATTTTCACTATTATAGTATCATATATTCTGGAAAATGCAAAACAATACAGACAGTAAAAAGATAGTGGTTTCGGGGGACTTGGGGGAAGGGAAATGAAAGCTGAATAGGTGAAGCACAATGTTATTTTAGAATGAGCGAGGGAAGTGTTCTTTCTGTTTATATTTTCTGGAAGAGATTGTAAAAAATTATTTCCTCTATAAATATTTGGTACATTTCACCAGTGAAATCATCTGGGTCTGGTGCTTTCCTTTTTAGAAATTTATTAATTATTAATTCAATTTCATTAGTAGATATAAGGCTATTTGAGTTAACTATTTCTCCTTTTATGCATATTTGTGTCTTTCAAGAAATTGGTCCATTTCATCTAGTTATCAATCTTGTGGGCATAGAAATATTCTTAGCATTCCTTTATTATCCTTTTAATGTCCATGTGATTAGTAGTGATGAACCTTCTTTCATTTCTCGTTTTTTTCTTTTTTTAAGAAAGATTGGCCCTGAGCTAACATCTGTTGCCAATCTTCCTCTTTTTTTTTCTCCCCAAAGCCCCAGGACATAGTTGTATATCCTAGTTGTAAGTCATTTTAATTCTTCTATATGGGATGCTGCCACAGCATGGCTTGATGGGCAATGCATAGGTCTGCGCCCAGGATCTGAACTGCCAAACCCCAGGCCGCCAAAGTGGAGTGTGTGCACTGAACCAGTCGGCCACGGGGCTGGCCCCACTCTTTCATTTCCAATATTGGTAATTTGAGTCTTCTCTCTTCTTTTTCTTGGTTAACCTGTCTGTGGGTTTATCAGCTGCATTGATCTTTTGGTTTCACTGATTTTCTCAATTATTCTCTTGTTTTCACTTTTACAGATTTCTACTGTAATTTTTATTATTTTTTTCCTAACACTTGCTTTAGGCTAAATTGCTCTTATTTCTCTTGTTACCTAAGGTTTAAGCTTTCCTTATAGATTTTAGATCTTTCTTCTTTTCTAATATATGTATTTAATGCTATAAATTTCCCTCTAAGCTCTGCTTTCATTGCATCTCTCAAATTTTGATAAGTTCTATTTTCATTTAATTCAATTATTTTAATATTACATTCTTGAGACTTATTCTTTGATCCATCTGTTATTACTAATGTGTTGCTTATTCTCCAAATATTTTGGTATTTTCAGGTGTTTTCTGTTGCTGATTTCTCTTTTAAATCCCGTTATGATCTGAGAACACACTTTCTATCCTTTTAAATTTGTTAAGGTGTATCTTATCGTCCAGAATGTGATCTATCTTGGGGAATGTTTCACACAAGCTTGAGAAGAATGTATATTCTGCTGATGTTGGATGGAGTATTCCATTAATATCAATTAGATCAAGTTGATTGATACTGCTGTTCAAGTCAACTATATTCTAATTGATTTTCTACCTGCTTGACCTGTCAATTACTGACAGAGGTGTTGAAGTTCCCAAGTTTAGTACTGGATTTATCTATTTTTCTTTTCACTTTAATCAGTTTGGGCCTCATGTATTTTGGCACTCTGTTGTTAAGTTCATACTTGTTTAGGATTGTTAGGCATTTTAGAGAATTGATTCCTTTGTTGTTATGTAGTGCCTCTCTTTATCCCTGATAAATTTCCTTGCTCTGTGGTCTACCTTGTCTCAAATTAATACAGCTACTCCAGCTTTCTTTGATTAGGGTTAGCATAGTATATGTTTCTCTCTTTACTTTTAAACTATCAAAATCTTAATATTTAAAGTAGATTTCTTGTGCAGTTTGCCCTTCCAAGAAAAGTCATTGATTTTCGGTGTACCCAGGTTTTTCTTGTTCTAAGGACTGGAGTGATGACTTCTATGCTTTTTGTCTGTCAGAGCTGAACCCAGAAGTCTTACTAATCTTTTAAAAGTCATCTTTTTGCTCTCTTCTTTTTCTTCAGCCAGTATGAAAATCCTTCCCTATTTTTCTTGCAATCTCTTTCAGAGGGCTTCCTCAGCAGAGCTGTTTGACCTCTGTAAACACTGTTTTTTTGCTTTATATCACAGCCGTTTGAGTTTTAAGATTCACAAAGGGCTGTACAACCTCACCTTCTATCTGGAAGCCATGCTACTTCTCACACCTAGTCCCAACAATGAAGTCAGCTTCGCTCATGTCTTTGTAAAACACTCATGAGTACTTTCTTGTGGAGATTCCACTGTGTTTTCTTTCATTTTGGTTTCCTTTGGAAATCCCCGAGAATATCAGTTAGATTGTATGAATCCCAACTGAGAACTTAATTTAAATTCTTTCTTATGGGGTCCTGAAGCCCAGAAAAGGTAAGGATTAAGGAATGGGGTAAATGAGCATCTAATTTAAATGTTTCTAACAGTCAGGATTTGAAGGCCTGCACAGATCACAGTAGATGACAAGTAACAATAGATATTCACATAACCAGAAGTATGGTGGGAGACAGTCCAGAGCTGGGAAGGCCAGGGTTGGGCAACATGTCAAGAATACAGCTTTTAAAAAAATGTCTTTCTACTCTGTCAAACTTAATATGTTGGATTTATGCATCTCAGTCTCAAGATGGCTGCCTTGCTGCATCTATCTGTTTTATTAGGAAAGAAAAAGAAATATTCTCATAAGCTCTTTGTTTATATCAATTTATATCACATGGGCACTCCTAGTGGAAGAAGGACTGGGAAGTGAGTGTTTAACTTTTGTAGCCTCTCTAGGATGTGCGCTAGGGAGAAGGAATTGAGAATGAGTGTAAAGTAATGCATGATGGCAGCCTCTGTTGACTGGCTCATCCGAGTTTCAGGAAGAGTGAACTCTCTCATTTGATCTTTACCATCACTGTCTGACATAGAAAGGGATGGTGGACTATCTCATGTGGATTGAGGGGCAAGTATTCTGACTTTGATATCATTATTTTTCTTTCTTCTCATGTTGTAAGACCTATTTCACAATTCTATCCCTCCATGAAACTGGATCACTCCAGTCTCTTTTCATAAAGAAATTCTTATTTTCTTGATCACTCAGTTAGTATGCATGCGTCAGTTTAGGTCCTCTGATAAGCAGATGGTTAGACAGAGTTAAAGTGTAAGTGGTTTATTGGTGGATAACGCCTATGAGAGATAAAAAGGCATGAAGCAGAATTGGACAGGAAAAGCCTCAGACTATGAAGCAGATCTGACAAAGTTTTGACCAACCCCATAAGGGGCTCTTGAGAAAAGATCACCCATTAGTAGAGCCTTGCATTAGGCAAAATGGCCAGTCCCCAGTATTCCCACCATGATCATTCATTGGCTGGAGGATGACTGGGAAGACCATGAATTTGATTCAAATGCTTCAGTGAATTCTGAAGCCCCTACAGATAGAGGCTGTCAGCTAACTGCTCTTTTCACAGCTGAATGTCAAGTTCTTTCTTTAAGGGAGAGCTGGATGGTACACCTCCATGGCTGACACTGAATGATTTTTCAGTCATGTTAATTATCAAACTGTCCACAAGCTCTTATTGAGTCCCTACTATGTATCAACTGATCTGCTAGGCTCTTTGATGATTCAAGGAAGTGTAAGACACTTGCTGTGTTAGTTATCTTCTGTCTTCCCCTCTAGACTCACTCTTCACCCTTCTCCATCTTGCTCTGCACTCTTGAATCCTGAGTTATATGTAATGTACACAGGGCTCCAATGCCCTTTAGTTTCCAATTGGATCTGACCAATGGGGAACCCTGGCAACAGATTAAAGGGAGGGAGAAGAATGAAGAGGGAATTTCTTCCCCTGGCCTCCCCTTTTTGAGGTCACCTTGGGTTGACTGTTTCCCTTGCCCAAAAGTCACTGTTCTTAAGGTTCTTCTGTGCAATTTTCTTTCCTTTCAGATTCCAATAACCTCTCTTTCCCTTTATCTCTTCAGGCATAGGGGTAGAAATAGCTACAACTATCTATAACAGCGCAAATAGGTTCTTGCACTATTCCTTGCAGTTTCCCTACACCCTGTCCAAACCTTTGTTATCACACTCTTTGTAAAGCAAACCTCCTCAAATTATTTTAATTGGAGTGTGCCATCTGTTTTCAGTTGGGACCTTGACTCATGCACTTGCTTTTTTCTCTATATACACATATGCTATTTGTACCTAATTAGTTTAATATAAGCAACATGAGGTAGAAACTTACACTGGATTCTTAATAAACAAACATCTTTTATCCAACATAGTTTCTCTCGTGAATACTTCTTTCTCTATTTATCCATTCGGTTTAACAAAGATGTATTTAATACCTACTGTGTGCCATGTGCTATGTTAGATACTGTATGCAGAGATATTGGTCCAGCTCTCAAAGAGGAGGCTAGAATATAGGCACAAACTATAAAGTGTAGTCAAGCGACAATACAGCTGAGATTAAATATACCTGGTTAACTATGAGAACCTAGAGGAGAATGTCATCATTTTTAACCTATGAGGCCAGGAAAGGCTGTGCTGAAAAAGTGACACTTGAAATGAGTTTTGAGAGAAGTATCACTAGGTAATATGGGATTAAAAAAAGGTATGCTCAGAGGCATAGATTCCATGTGGCTAAAGAATGAAGTGAAGAGAGAAAGACAAACCTGAGAAAGCTTGCAGAAGCTAGCTCATAAAGGGTCCTACATTTCATGTTAAAGATCTTAGGTGTTATTCTACAGGAAATGGAGGCTACTCATAGGTTTTATTCAGAGGAGTGTGAATGGCCAGATGTACATTTTAGAAAGTTGGTCTGATGGTATCCAGGAAGGTGAATTAGAGAAAAGTGAGACACAAAGTGAGGTCGATTTAAGTAATTATTACAATAGCTCAGGTGAGAACAGAGGAGACTCTAAACTAAAATGGTAGGGAATAATAATAATAATATAGAGACAGGGATTGAATAAAAGATGTTGCTGATTGGGTCATCAGGAGAGCAGGAAGGTACTTCTTCAGGAAGGAACTGTAAATCCTGAATGCATTTGAATACCAGGAGCGGTACAAGCTGATTTTCAATTGTCTATAACAGTCCAGAAGAACATATGCTGCCCTAATGGAGACTGAACAACGATGTGTTAGTGTTTAGTATTGCTTTAAAATGGGAAGAATGACTATCTCTGCTTCAAATCTCCTGTATAGTTGTGTAGTAAAGACATCTTTTTTTAAAGACTATCCTTTGGGGGAAGAAACTTCATGGAAATGATATGTAAATAGGCTATTACTTTGTGACTTTGCTTATTTCCACTTTCCATCACACATGATTGCAAATTTTTCTCTACCAAGGAATAGCCTTTTCTTTTTTATTATTGGTAGCTTAGACTTTTTTTTCTTTATAAAAACAAAGAGTTATGTAGCCTGGGGAAAAGAAATGGAAAGCAATGGTACTTCCTGTGAAAAAGTACTGCATTTGAAAGTCTAGCATTTAAAATAATACTGTGTTGTACGTTCTGATATCCACTGGAAGAGATTCTTTTTTCCTGTTGATAACTTATTCATGCAGTTCCTGGTGATGTTAATGATAATCATTGTGTACTTTTCAAGAAGAGAATACAATTTGCCCTAAAAATAACTCTGGAAAACATCTCTGATTCAGTCCTTCAGAAATCCTACACTGAAAAAAATTCATTGTGTCCCTTATTTCTTGTTTTTGCTCTTTTTGTCATAGAAAATAAATATTGACAAGGGGTAAGTATTTTAACACAAGGAAAAAAGGTGAAACCTCACCTAGACAAAAGGACAAAGGATAGAATAGTCGATTTACAAAAAAAGATATATAAAAGGAAAATGAGTATATGAAAATATTCAACTTAAGAAAAGAAATGCAAATTAAACCAACAATGAAATTATGTTTCATCCATAAATTTGCAAATTGTAAAATATTAATACCCCCCTTTAACTAAAGTTGGATGAATTAAGTTGCCTCATTCAGGGCTAATATAAATCAGTATAAGTTGTCACAAGTTTACTGGAGGGCAATATGGAAATGTGTATTAAGATACTCAAAAATATTCATGGTCTTTGAGCCATGAATTTCACTTCTAAAAGTGAATCCTGGGAAATTAAGATGACTGTCCTCTAGGATTTAGCCAAGGTGTAATATTTGCACTGTTATTGACAACAAAACATTTATAGTATGTAGGTGTGGGGTGGAGAGACTAAATAACTTACAACAGAAATTCGTTTAAATCTATCCAAAATCTATTATGCTATATATGTGAAATCAAACCTGGTCCCCACAGGAAACAGAGATGGTACACTTGAAATAGTAGCAGCAAAGATGTCATAATTGAAAGCATAAGACAAAGGGGAAAGAATGTTGTGTAGAGTTGGTCACCTTAAAAGGATCAGTGAGTGACCTTTGGTTGAGGAAAATAACCAGTGCAAGGAAACCTTTCACGGATAGAACTCAGGAAGTGACTACTCTGTCTCACACCCCTCCCTTCCCTGCTATCTACTGCCAGGGCTCCCCACTCACCAAAGTAAACAGGACCCCATGGGTGTGGGCCATATAGGTCAGCTTTTAGTGGAGAAGAGAGTCTTCTGGTGGTGGCAGGTGGGGGAGCATGAATGAGAAAAGGTTAAAGAATAATGGAGAATGGATCTGGAGGTGGTGGGGAGTCAAAGAAAAGTCATCTCATACAGTCCATTCTTTTTGATTTGCAACATCCACTCTTGTATTTCATTAGGATGAAACCTTCATTTTCCCAACAGAGGAGTGCATGAAGTCCCATCAACTACTGTATCATAGCAAGATGATAAAAATCTCATCATATTTTCATCTAAAATATGAAACATTAGCTAACACCAGAGTTCATATAACACAGTGTGGGAAAAACGAGTTAGTTACACAAAGTATAGCTATGTTAGACCCCACTTCTATAGCTGGTTATGAGGGCTAAGTTGATTATTGTAGCTACTTTCTTCTATCACACATTATATGTACCCTTATCTTTTGCTGGCATGTCAGCTTGGTGGTAATCTTTACTGGCAGGTAGTCCAGACTTCAATCCTAAAGGATTTGAGTCTTTGATGCCTCATTTTTATTGCAATGATGCAGTCTTTCATGGATCAGGACTATTGAGTATGGTAAACTAAAATCTGCCCTAGGGAATGCCCTGGGTTTCAACATAGACTTTCTTGCCCCTATTGTGTAGCAGCAACCAAATTTCTCCCTGATAATCAGAATAAATCACTTACCCAGTACAGTAACCCCTTTCTATGGATGTTGATTCACTGGCATGAGAAGCCCAAAATGGCCAGACGGCAGTCTCAGCTTCCAGTATCGGGACCATACATACGTTCTTTGGTACAAGAATTTCTCTCTTGGCCACTAGGATATCAATACCCACTGAGCCCAAGTTTGTACTAACTAGAAGAAAAATACTTCCAGTGGGTTATTACATACAACAGTTAGAGGGCCACTCCTATTTACACCCATTGGTTTCTGGACTCACACATTATAAGCAGGAATTATCACATATTGACAGCTGCAAGGTGTTTTTTCCCTCCAGCTGGCACTGTAATAGAAGCTTTAGCAGTCCACTATACTCTACATAAAGCCACTGCTTCTGGGTTAAACGGCTCCTGGTAAGGCCAGTGAAATCCACAGATTAAAAGATGTAGCATTAGAAGACATTACTACAATTCAGACAGGTCATAAAAGGGGATTGAGTGAAAGTCTGCATAGTGAAGGTGAAACTCCAATCCTCTACCCCCATGCCACACCAGAACAAAGACAGCCAGCCTCAGGCTTGTCTGCTAAGTGATTGGAAGATTTATTTGCTGATGAGTCTGAATTTCCCTAGAGAGAAGATCCATAAATACTGACATTTTGGGGATTTTCAATGAAAAATAGTTTTGGTCATTTGATTATTTAATTGTAGGGTCCATTGGTGAAGAAGGCCCATGCATAGACAAAGAACTTCAGATCAACTTTTTGTTATCTCAACTTTAAATGTGAATGGGCCATCATAAATCACCAAAGGTTTGGAGAAAGACATCAACACAATAAAAGACAAAAAAAAAATTGAGAGAACGCAGAGAAGAACTTAACTTGTATCATCAGAGATTAAGAGTGAGTTTTTGGAAATTAAAAATATGAATAAAAATAAGAAATTTGATTAAAAAATTGGAATATTCACTCATGGAAATATCTAGACATTGGAACCAAAGGCAAAAAATTCACAATAAAGACAAAAGATTTTTTAAAAAATAGGAGGTACAACAGGGAAATAGGTGTTTCAGAAAATGATAATTTTCTTCCCAGAATGATTTTTTGTGTTCTCTAAGAAATAATGCAGGAACATTCCCCAGAATTGATGGACTTAAGTCTCCAAACTGTAAGAGCCCACAATAGGCTAACACGATGAATGAAAAAAAGGTCTATGACAATGTACTTTATTTGAAACCTCAGAACTCCAAAGATAAACAGAGAATCCTAAATAATTCCAGAGAAAACAATTAGATCACTTACAAAGTATGTGAAATAAGGATAACATTTGACTTCTGTGAAACATTGGAAGTTGGGAAAGAATGGAAACATATCTAAAACAGACCAATAAAAAACAAACTGTATAGACTTTTTTTTTCAGAAATATGAAAGTTAAGATAAAAAACAATAGCTAAAAGCCCTCTGGGGAATAGAGTAGAAAGGAGAGTGGGGGACTGCTGTTTATTTTGTTGCTGTTGTTAAAAGCCTAGTAGACCTATTTAACTTTTTAAACTATCTGAAGGTATAAATGAAAATTATTTTAAAAAATCAGACGTGAAGGCTGGACTGGATAATCTTTGAAATTATTGCCAGTTTACTCTTCAAAGTGTTCATTTGTTAGTTTTGCAATTGGCATAATATAGCATATTCCTTTGCATAAAGGCATGGAAACTATAGGAACGTTAATATTAGGTATAATTCTCTTCCAAAACAGCAAAATGGAATTAAAATAAAAATATTCTCCATTTCTTGATTACTGACTAAGGGCCACGCATTTTACATAATTGGTAACTGATTAGCACAATAATCCTACATGTTAGAACAGATTTAGAAACAGATTCAGCTACTTACTCGTGGTCACAATTAGCTAATGGCAGAGACAGGTTTTGAAACACATTAATTTGGCTGCAAAATACAGAATCCAAAATTCTGTCACATAGACTGCTACTCGGCCTTAAAATACAAACACACCCTGAGCTGTTTAGGCTTTGCATATAAGAGAGAATGAGGACAATGTATCTCTACTAGATACAGTTTCAGGCTCCACAATCTTCCACGTGACACTCAAAATATCCAAATGAAGAAAGGGAGAAAGAGTGCACACACTTACAAAATTAAAGCACATGCACACTCATAAACATCTTAGAGAAGTATTTAAATGTAGACAATGTCAAAACAAAGAATAAGTAAAATTATGAACTACCTTCAGCAGATGTAGAAAGATATTTAACATTATAAATGATCTCACTGCCCATTTGCTATAGGGTACTTGGTAAAACTTAGCAATTTGGGAAAATTAAGGTTAAGATTGGAATTTATTATAACTTTGTAACTTTTAACTTTGCTGCAATTTCAAATTTGAAGTTACAAACATAGTACAAAGAATACTTCTATGTCCTTTACTCATGTTTGCTAAATATTTACATTCTGAGCTATTCTCTCTATCTCCGACATTTTTCCTGAAACATTTGAGAGTAAGCTGCGGAAGTCATTCCCCTTTACCCTTAAATACTTCAGTATGTAAATGATTCAAATTTTTTCTTTTGGTATTAAAGATAAAGTCATTTTATCACATAGCCATAGTACACTGAACAAAATTAGGAAATTTACATTAATAATTTACTATTATTTAATCCACAGTTTGCATTAAAATTTGATCAAGTTTTTCAATAATATCCTTTATTGGGATATGTATTTTTTTATCCTAGTCCAGGATGCAATCCTGGATCCCCAATAGAATTTGATCTCTTTAGTCTTTAGTCTGGAATAGCTCCCAATCTTTCTTTTTTGTTTCATGAACTTAATGTTTTTGAAAAGAAAAACCAATTATTTTGTAGAATGCTCTTCAATCAGGATTTTTCCCTCATGATGTTTCCTCATGATTAAATTTACGTTATGCAATTTTGGCATAAGTACTACAGGAACCAAGTTGTGCCTTCTCAGTACATCAAATGAAGAGCCACATATCACATTTTTAATCATTTTTAGTGAAATTAACTTTTTTTTTTTTTAAGATTTTATTTTTTCCTTTTTCTCCCCAAAGCCCCCTGGTACATAGTTGTGTATTCTTCGTTGTGGGTTCTTCTAGTTGTGGCATGTGGGACGCCGCCCCAGCGTGGTCCGACGAGCAGTGTCATGTCCGCGCCCAGGATTCGAACTGACGAAACACTGGGCCGCCTGCAGCGGAGCGCGCGAACTTAACCACTCGGCCACGGGGCCAGCCCCAAGTGATATTAACTTTTATTACTTGGTTAGGGTGGTGTTTACCAGGTTTTTCACTGTAAAAATTTCCTTCTGTAATCGATAAGTAATTTGTGAGAAGGTACGTTGAGACTGTGTAAATATCCTCTTCCAAATTAAACTTTTACCCACTAGTTTTAGTGACTATTGATGATTCTAGACAGAATCAGTTATTACTATGGTGATTGTCAAATGGTGATTTTCTAACTCCGTTACTTTTTGACATTATTAATTGATATTACATTGTAATAAAGAACTTTCTCTTCTCCCCATTTATTATTTATATATGCCTGGATTTAGAAACTACTTTTTTGTTGCTGGGTTAAAAGGTGTTAGCATCATTATTTTTATGCTCAGATTTCCCCAGATTTGGCCAATGGGAACTCCTTTAAGTTTTGACATGCACTGAAATCAACCATTTTGTCAAGAGGCCCTTATTCTTTTAGTGGAGAATGGTATCTAGAAACCAAGATCTGAGTGATAAGTGTGCTCATTGCTACTGGGGTATCATAGCTTTGAAGCCTTTTCAGTGAACAGGGGTAGGATATATGTGTTTATATGTATGTGTACATACATATATAAACGTACACATACACATACCTTATACATATCTTGCTATACGCATGCATGTACATGCACACACAAACACACACAATTATGGGTAGATCATACCAACACTTCCAATTTCCATTTAACACCATGAGTTTTATTCAAGAGTTCCTATTCCCATCTTTGTATCTCCTCTCTCTACAATGAGAATCCTGGCTCTTATTATGCGCAATATTTTTACTCATTTATACAATTTAGAATACAGTTTTCTCACCATCTTCACTGATCTTCCTGCCTTCTCAGAGAAGGTAAATTAGGAAAACAAATGTTCTTCAATGTCTGTGACCTTTATTAGGCTCCTGAATTGGAGTCTGGCTCTTTGAGCTTCACAAGTCCCTTCTCTAAAGAACATGAAACAAGTTCCAGGGGCTTCTGAAACATAATTTCAGTGGATATACCTAAAGCTCTTTTGAAACGTGGAGACTTTTATTAAAAAAACACTGCCCTAAGGCAAAATCTAGGCATTAGGTTGAGAACTCACAGACTGTAACAGTGGAAACAGCCTTGTCTCCTCCCTTTCTTTGGGAGTATTAATCCTCAGGAAGGCCATTTTTAATGGGTACCTGATAATATAGCAAGAAACATCTAAAGCTTTAAGATAAATATAACTCATTGTTTTGGAGTCCCAATTTTATTTAATGGAGAATAATTAAAGACATTATTTAATATTAAAGCAAACAGGTTATGGAGTAGTTTGTAGCATTTCATTTAAAGAAAAAAAATGAGACTTCTATAAAACTTGGGACTTGTGGTTGTCTTCTTCAAGCTACACAAGCTGAAACCTTTGGGCTTCCCATTTCCTCTCCTATGACATTGGCTGACTCTTCAGTAGACAAATTAGAGATGCTCTGGTGGGCTGATAAAGCCTGAGTATAAGACCAAGTACACATTGGTTTAAGTCTTGTCTCATAGTCTTACTAGCTGTGTGAATTTAGACAAATTTCTTAACTACTCTGAGCCTTGGTTGTAAAATGTGGAAAATAATAACCATTTCTCAGGTTTGGTAAGGGATTAAAGATATAATAAATGTAATGTGCCCAGTGCCTAGCAAGTATTCAATACATGTTGGACTTTTTCTCTTCTTCTCTCCCCACTTTCCCTTCACCATTTCTCCCTCAAGGTGCTCCAGAAATGCAAATTCACCTGGATGCCTGCTGTGGTCTCCCAGAAGTCTCAGGTTGGAACAATTCAATTAAGCTTCCACCACCCTTTAAACTCATCCTCCAAAAGGACCTTCATTCAATTTATGTTTTAAAAGTAATTTTCAAAACCTTTTCATACAAATCTCATCTGTTCTTTATGATAAAAGATATATGTTACATTTGGAAGACATTATCCTCATTTGAAAGATAAGGAAATTGTGGCTTAAAGAAATCAGAGACTTTCTCAAGGTTTCACAGTAAATAGGGAGCTGGGACTAAGATTCCCGAAACAGAAGCCTGGGAACCCTTAGCTCTGCATAATCTCTGGCAGGTTTCCTCCTCATCTCCTTCTTTCTATATTTTCCTCCTTAACATTTCTAATGCATTCTACTCCTGGCTTACAATTTAATCCTTGCTTGGCCAAATCACTGAATTCCCACCATTGAGCCATGAAAATAGCTCTTTCCCCACACAGCTCAATTATCTTTTCTCCAAAACAGTTGTGGATAGAAGCATCCAATTCCTCCTAATAAAACCACAACTCCTTTCTACTGGTTTGTTCTCTTGCCTCAAGGCTCTGATAATACGATCACAGAATAATCCAACTTTTGAAGCTTTCCAAAAATCTGAGTTATTCTCTCATACCCTTGTTCACCTCGTAATGCTAAGAATATTTAAAACTCATAGATAATGTGAAAAATTATTATTAAACTCAAAAACATTTTTCTTCTCTTACATTTCTTAACTTTCTTAACCTAATTACAATAATTCTGCCTAAGTAAAGATTTATTAGAGTTGCACCTTCCTTTTCTTTTTCTTCATATCCTCTGGAGCTGATAATGAATAAGAAAATATCCCAAGGTTAGAAAGCAGGAAGATAAAATCAAGTGGTCTGGTCAATCTACTGACCAGTCAGTGAGTTCTTGCATAATTAGGAATTTTTGTACAATTCCACTTTGAGGAAATGCAATCACAGATTTCTTGGAGTGGAGGTTCGATTTGGAATCCCCTCATTAAATTGCATTTCTGAATCCCGCTGTTTTCATGACTCACCAGCATATCTGACATCCAGAAAATTTTAGGTGTGTTCTGAATTTAGGAAGGAAAAGAAAAGCACCAAAAAACATCCCCAACACCTGTAACCTCTTGACAGTCAAGTAGAAAAGAGCATCGATTCTAAAGCAGTTCTTAGGAAGTCCTCAGATATAAAAATGTCCATTTCTGCTTTGGAGGTATTAAAGATAAATCAGAGAGTGAATCTTATCATTTCATCTTTGCTCTTGCTTATTGTCACAACCTATGCATGATATCTAAATGTTGTAAAGCCATCAGATTATCTGAGGGATTGAGTTTAAAACTTTAGGGAACTGTCTATTCTTCAAAGGGAACTGGATGTTGGTTATCACCAGAAAATATGGAATACGGATCTAGCCTCTGAGATTACAATTTTACAAAATGTCCTAGTTATTGAGGTATTTAAAAAAGCATAATTTAGCTTATCTAGACCTTAAGAATGATAAGCAGGAAAAATAACAAAACTCTTGAAAAACATTTTAAAATAGGATGCGGCACCTGCATCCTATTTTATGTATAAGTTTGTGTATAAGTTTATAGTTTCTCACAGAAGAAATGACTAAAAATCAAATTATTCCGTTTAGTATAATTGTTGATGCCCAGGGAACTATTTTGGGAATGGCAGGGTTGGATGGGTTAAAAGTAAAATATTACTCTCAGCACAGCCTACAAACAGGTTTTCTTCTCATCATATAACCATCTCTTTTCTTCTCATCTCCTGTTTCTTTTCTAAACATGCTATCTGTTCCCATGACAGTCACTTTTAGTGGTTTAAATAAAGAAACTAATTAGATGCAATAGACTGCTGAGAGTTTCCTGCTTGTTTGTTTTGTTTTATTTTTCAGCCATTTATTTCACAAATAATCTCATTGTATCTATTACTTATGGTAAACACTATAGGGGCTAAAAAATTGAATATGGCACAGACCTGTCCTGCAGAGACTGACATTTGCCCACTGGTCATCTTTTAAAAGTTGTTTGCAGCAGTATAATTTTATTGTCAATAATGATATCAACATCACATTAGTCATTTTTAGTCTGAATCTTTTTCTTCTCTAACTGCATTAACAAGGCCTTTCCAGCATCACAACTTCCTTCCCCACAAATGATTGTTTGACCCTTAAAAAAAACACAAAACATATGTATTGAATTATTTCTTCCTATTTTTTAAAATTAGATTTATTTGTATATTTAAATAACATTTAACAGCTAAGTCATAAAATGAATAATCTGCCTGATTATTCTCTTCTGACTTCATTGATTCAAGAAATATTTCTGAGCACCTATTGCATGAGAGGTGCTGTTACATAGCACTTTATGATCTAAAGAGAAGACTCACATTCCTTTGAGCAGTGGAAGAGAATTATATAAACAGAAAACTTCCATCCAATATTCTATAACTATCTGTCATTGGATCCACTGGTTAAAAAACAAGATTGAATATCACGCTTTATTTTTTTTTAAAAAAGTTGGTAATGTATGGAGGGTATTCGAAAGATATATAAATAAGACACCACATTGCTGGTAGGAGTATAAATTGGTACAACCACTGTGGAATATTGTTTGGCTGTATCTAGTAAGTCTAAACATACATATATCCTATAAAGCAAGCAATTCAACTCCTACTTCTGTACCCAACAGAGACACACACATATGTTTACCAAAGACCCATTCCAGGATTCTCATAGCAGCACTATTAAGAGTAGCCAAACAACGGAAACTATTCATATGCCCATCAATAGTATAAAATGAATAAATCAATTGTGGTATATTTGCACAACTGAATTGAATTCTATGCAGTAATGAGAATGAAAACTTTACAACTTTATGCAACATCATGGGTGAATCTCACAAACATAATGTTGCATGAAAGAACCCAGATGCAAAATATATTCTGTATGATTATATTTATATAAAATCCTGAGACAGGCAAAATTAATTTTATTTTTAGAAGTCAACATAGTGGTTTCTCTTGGACGGGGAGTGACTGAAAGAGATCATGAGGGGGAAGCTTCTGGTGTGCTGGTAAGTTCTGTTTCTTGATCTTGGTGCTAATTACCTGGGCAGATTCAGTTTGGGAAATTCATTGAGCATCATGCTTATAATATGTATGCTTTTTCTATATGCAAATTGTACTTCAATAAAAAGTCTAAAAAGACACTAAAATAATCTTGAAAACCAGCAGGCTATGCTGAGATTTACATGATCACTTAATTTGCCCTACCTTTTATTATTATTATTATTGTTGTTTTTGTTTTTGTTTCTTGTTGTTTAGTTTCATCCTAGTATAAACTGGAAATGGTATTTTGTGCCACATTCATTTTGAGGTTATGAGGCCAATTAAATACTGTGGTTTAATTTGCACTGTGTGTTCTTACTTTCTTTCATCAGAATTTTCTATTTATTGTTCTAGAATGCCAACGTTTTGCATAAGCAATCTTATTATCAATCAGTGATGTGCAAAACTGTCAAATCAAAGCAGAATTAGTTGTGAGTCTGTAACTTTGACAAATGCCATTGCAGCCCAGTTCCCTGCTAATCACAGTTATGGATAGTGCATCAAGAAATAGTCTTTGAAAAATTAATTAAATCCTGTTATAGAGACTAAAATGAATGTAAAGGGCAGGGAGAAAAAACTAACAAAAAGGGAATGACAAACAACAGCTTATTGAATTGAAGAGATATCTTGCCATGTAGACAGAGAGACAATTAAATGCACGGGAGATACTAAATTGGGAGGTGTTGCCTTGACCAGCAAGGACTGAGAAGTCATTCTGTTGGACTTAGCAAGGTTAAAGTCAGGGCAGGAAATAAAATTACATCCAACCAGGGGAAAATAGAAGCTGCTATGCCCATGAAAAGTAATCTGAAACACAAATATTCTGTGGGAGAGAGAAGATGGAAAGGCAAGTATCCTGAGAGAGGCTGGGGAGAGCAAAAGCATAAAACATTAGGTACCAGGAGCTGATAGGACTGGAGAGAAAGGCCAGTGATTGTTCTCAGCTCTGATGGTCCATTTCTTATTCTTTCCCTCTAAGCCAACTTGGAGCTTCTTTCAAGGTCAATATAGTTTGGTAAGGCCAAAAAAATGTAGAAATAGGAAATGTCACGCAGAAATCACATGAAAATGGAGTCATGTCGGGGGAAGACAATTGTATCTCTGATGCTTGCACTGTTATTTAGGAAGAAGACCAAAGCTCTCTTTTTAAAAAAGTTACATGCATATGCACAGAATTGTGTGTGCATTCATGTATGTGTGTGTATGCTTGTTTGTGTGTGTGTGCATTTATATTCCTTGAGTTCCCTGTTCTACCATTATGTTTAGAGCACAATTGATTAATCCACTTCAAAGGTGGCTAAGGAGCCCGGAACTGTGGTTTGGTACTGCCCCACCTTGACCTCTAGCTCATCAAATATAAAAGCCAGGCTCTGGTACACTGAATTTAGCCCTCCTTTTTATGCTCTTTCAGTTACTACATTTACTGAAACTGTGGATAATATAAGCTGTTCCTGGACTCATGTTGTATAAACTATAAATAATTCATAGGATACATTACATGCTCTATTTTGTGTTAAAAACATTTCATCTGCTGATGGAAACTCTAGTACTAGCAAGATGTCAATAAAATGAAGGCACACAAATTTTAGAGAAAAGCACAAAGAATTACTATGACTCCAACAAATTAAAAAGTTACTAGAGAGGTGTTGACTTTGACAGTTTTAAAATATTTGCAACACAATGTAACAAATTATGAAAAATGAAGATGTAAATATTTTGAGGAGGAAAAATATTATCTTGAACCAGGCTAATTAGACTAAGGAAAGCAGAATAAAGACAAATGACTTCAAGAGAAGGGAGACTCAACCTAAAATGGAAGTACAGAATGAGGGTAATTTCAGGAATTAAAAGCAGTGATAGTCATGGAGGCAAAACCCATTTTCTTGCCTTCTCATAACCTCAGGGGCACCATTCCCATACAGTGTAATGTTGTAATTCATTGGGCACCATTTATATTGCATTCTGTAATAACTGCCTTCCCCTCCACACACATCCCCTTTTGCCTCAGTTGTGCAACACCGAGAAGTCCCTAACACATTATAGGGGAAGAGAATGAGGGTGTCAAAATTCTGTGGGACTCCTAAGCATGTCCTAGGAATCAGAAGAGAAGGAGAGCTTGGACCTAATCCTGAGGTCAATGGGGAGCCACCGGAGGCTTGATATTTGACATTTTACAAAGTTACCCTGACAGAAAAGTTGAGAATACCGTCTTGGACTACATAATGACATTTCTATCAATAATGGACTGTGTATATGATACTGGTCCCATAAGATTAGTACCATATAGCCTAGGTGTATAGTAGGCTATACCACCTAGGTTTGTGTAAGTATACTCTGTGATGTTCGCACAACTATGAAATCACCTAACAACACATTTATCAGCAGATATCCCCTTCCTTAAGTGAAACATGACTGTATACTAAAAGAGAATGACTCTTGGGAAGAATAATCTCTTCCAAAGCTATTATAACTGCTCTACTGAGAAAGGTTGAGAGCTGATCTAAAAGAATGATGGTGAGAATGGTAAAGGGGAGATGTTGGGGAAGTACCTAAGAAGTAGAATTTACAAATCTGTAACCAGTAGGATGTGAAGTAGGAAATGGATAGGTAGGAAATGCCAGGAAGACTTCCAGGTTGAATGGCTTTGTCAAGAAATAGAAGAAGAGTAGTTTTTTGGTTGTGGCTTGGAGAGAGGAATAACTAGTTTTGGAGAAGCTGAGTTTTAGGCATCTGGTGACTGTAGAGCCTTCAGGTGAAGTTTTCTAGTAAGGAAATATAAATATGGGCAAGGGAAAAAGAGAGAGGATTAGGTTGGAGATTGAGACTTAGGAGTATTGATGCTTAGTGCTAGTTGAGGCTGTGGACTTGGATAACACCTACCACTGGGAAAGAGTAGCTAGTATGGCTGAAGACAAAGGAAACATGAAATAGTTGGTGAAGAAAATAAGTCATAAATGTCAATCATGACCTCATGCCGACTTGCAAGAAGTAAGGATTATAGCATCTATCTGTCTTTCTTTCCTTATTGTATAAATTTAAATGTTTTAACTAAGTTCACTTTCATTTGCTCAACTTCTTTGTTATAGAGCATTTGTTGCTGGTTGATTTTGGAATTTAGTTTATAGTTGAAGAATAACAAAACATGCATATCACTAAAGATCTAGATGAGGAGTTGGAAGCAGAAACTGGAGTGAATGCATTTTTAGCTGGAAAAGAGAGGGATGCATTGTGTTAGGTGAGGAATTCTTTTCCTTTGGTAGTAAGAAGATGGAGATGGAAGGAAGGTAGGGGTAGGAAGGAAGGAAAAGCTTTATGGTGATGGAGATATTGGATACTAAAATGGGGACTATAGCGAGCCATTGTAATTTTCATAGCCCAGATTCTGAACTCCCTTCCTATTTAGGATGAATCCAAACAAGGTAGGTGATAGAATCCCAGCTCCCACTATCAAAACTAGAAAGGGAAAAGATTTCCCTTCCCTGTCTCCTGGAAGATGTGCTCTGGGTCCATTATGGAAGCATGGCCAATCAACTGCTCCCTCCTAAGACTTGGAATCTTCAAGGGTGACACTGGTACAGGTCATTTATAAGTTATATTGGAGAGCGTGGCAGAATAAGAGTCTATGTGGTATACATAGAGGTAAGTCATTTGGATTCCCTATTCAAGGAAGACTTGCTGCCCAGCTGTAGGGAGTGTGGGCAGCAGATGGACTCCAGCTGTCAGTAACTTAGGGTCGATTGCAGCTGCAGAGAACCACCTCAGCAAAGGTCATGCACTTTCCTGGGCAGTCTGCATCTGGTGACTGAACAGAGTGATTATACAAAGACAGTCATTTCAGCCCAATGCAGGACCATCTTATAGGTGTTACTTGCTCCAGAGCTTCCTGCCAGGTTGGCAGAGGCTTTGCCATCTCTGTATCACAATTCTTAGTCTACTCAATCTTGCTTTCTTTCCTTTATCTTGACAGTTTTTAACTCTTAATAAACATCTTTCACTCCGAACTCCATCTCAGTGAATGTATCTGGTGAACCCAACCTGTGACATTCCACCAGTGTGGTGACACAATCCTGTACCACTGGAACCAGCAGTGAAAATCTAAGTAGAACAATTCTACGACAGGATCTTGGTTTCCTGTGTGTTGACTGAGCCCAGTTCTCCAGCATTCTTATCAATTATGTAATCTCTTGGTACTCTTTCAATAAATTCATTTTCTTCTAAAGACAAAAAAAGAAATGCATTTTTATTATTTGTAATGAAGAACCTGGCTGGTGCAGTGTGTATTGAAATTTGAGTATTTCCAGTCACCCTGAAAGAGGATTTGTTTGTGCTATGCCAAAAAACTTTGCCATCGGAAAGATCTCTTCAGATGCATTATCTTAACTGGAAGGAAATGAGATAATGTTGGTTTGACATAATTTGAGAGGTGTCTGTTTGGGTTCCTTTAAACAAATTCTGAGGCAAGGACTTAGATACAGGCAGTTTATTTGGGAGTTGATCCCTGGAAGCACAAAATCACAGTGCATTATTGAGGGAATCATATTTGTGAGCAACTGGAGCTTCAGTCTCACTGGGGAGCCCTCTCAGAAACTTTGTGGGACATGCTTCAGACTTGATGCTCCCGGAGGATGGGCGCGCTAATGTGTTTATCCACCATTTTTCATCCTTCATTGGTAAATGTTTGCTTTGTTTTGTTTCTGCCTAAAGAAATAAGAATTCTGGCGAGGCACAATGATACCCATTTACAAAGGAAAAATCATGTATTTTGTCACGTGTTGGTATTTGCTGGAGGCATTGTGGGTTACTCATCAAAACAGTTACTCTAGGCGGGGCCTGGAATTGACAGCACAAGCTCAGATCTGGTGGCAAGCACGGTATTCAAGGGCAGTGGCAATCTCTGTTTTCAATACTTGGTTGGTTGTGTTGGGTATAAGGTGTTGGAGCCTGAGTGGATGGCTGTGGTAAGAATGAGTGGTTCAACAAGCGAGGAGAGCAGCGTGTCAAGGAGTCTTGGCAGTCCTTGTAAGGTCAGGCAGAGAGGCAAGTTGACCATTAAGAAATTGGGAGTGAGAAGTTTCTGTGTTAAGGTTTGAGATTCCCCTGCCTAGGAAAAGGATAACTGCAAGTATAAAGCATGGTCTCAAGCCCAAGAGATTGCTGGAACAAAACCAGTGAAGAAGCCCTATTCTCTAAACTGGGAGACAGATGGAAAATTACAGCTGGTGAACCAAGAGAACACTGCAGGAATCTGTGGTTATTGAATTTGCCTGATGGTGAACTCCATTTGATGCATGACTACAACAACTCAACCATTTCCAAACTCATGTTAGAATTGATTGATCTAAGCCTGCAGGTGGGTGTCTGTTGGTAGCGCATGGGGGTGGAGATGGGGGGGTTTGTCAAAACATAGAGGTTTAGCAGAGCCTCATATTTGTCAGCTAAATAGACTCCTGACATCTTTGAAGAACTGAATTTATTCAGTCATCATATTTCTCCAATCGAGTCACAGGCACATATATTTCTGTCAGTATAAATAATTAATGCATATAAACAAAATGCTCATACATTTGTCAATTTCTACTTAAATGATGTGCTAAACTTTCAAAATATTTATTATTTTCCTTTTATGAGTAAAATACTGTGCAGAATAAAACAAATGAAACATAGTTTCTGCCTTGCAGAAGCTTGCACTATTATTAAATGCATACAATTAGTAGGTTTTATGTGTCTCTAGGACCTGGCATACTGTCTAGCACATAACAGATACTTGATACATATAGACTATAGTAAGAGCTCATAGGGAAATCCAATATCTCCCTAATACAATTAAGTCCCTGTACTTCCAAGTTTAACAATGGAGAGAGTCTCCACCTGAAAAGGAAAAGATGAACTTTGCAGCACCAACATTTATCTCTGATATTCACCTTCCCATTGGGATCTCATTAATCATATTGCCTATGTGCTGACATAAGGCGGTGTTGCTCTCCCAAAAGTGAACTCATGGCCTTTCCCAAAATGCTGCAAATCACATTTGAGATTAAGAAGAAATATTTACTAGCCAGCACCTAGAACAATGCCTGACACATGGTAAACACTATGTAAGCACTTTTTGCATATTAACTCATTGGACCCCCACAAAAACCTGTGGGGTAGGTACTATGGTTAATAAGAAACTGAGGTACAGAGTAGTGAAGTGACTTGCGTAAGTTAGGAAGTACCAAGCCAGAATCCCAGCCCAGGCAGTGTGGACTCCAGAGTCTTTGTAAGTACTACTCTATCCTGATCTAAGACTTGATTCAGATCCATAGAGAACAAAGGGAAGTAATCCCTGGGAGAAACATCCAATGGACAAATTGCTTATACAGTGAGGCTTATTTATCTTAATCTTTATTTCCCCTACTTAGGCAAGTTACTTCACGTGTCAAGTGCCATCTTTCTCCTTCTGCTCTGTAGCGGAAGGCCTCTGAGGCTCAAAAGAGTCAGAAAAAGCAACAGGAGGCAATCCTGCTCTCTTTCTAAGGCCCCCCTTCTTCTAGGACCCACCCCTTCTTGACGTGACTGACACCAGTGATTTTCCTCATTCATAGGTGACTCTACTTGCCATGCTTCCATCTTAATACACCTGAAAACAATTGGTAAACTGTGAAGAACTATTAAAAAACAAAATGTTATTATCTGGTCTTAGCAGACGTAATGACATAGTTAAACTACGTTGCTCTAATATTCTATTTTAGGTGAAAATGGCAACCATGTCGGCAGGAATGTTTACAGAGTCTGTAACCAGTTATCCAGTCAGTTTGGTAGTTACACACAGAAGCATCTTGAAGAAAGGTGAATATAGGGAATAATTTAATGATGACACAGAAAAGATTGGACCTATTTTTGCCATTCAAAAAAGAATGAGTCATCTTTATATTTGGATCAGTTCATGCTGTACTACTGATGAAAACTATTTGAAGGTATAAAATGATGAGCACTTGGGCATTTCCTTTCTTCTTTGTCACAGATTCATGACATAAAAACTAGTTTGAAATCATCCCTTACCAATATTGAATTTAAGCTTTGTTTTTCCTCTTGGTATGGAAGACAGCACTTAATCTGTATAGTCTGGCTAACACCTTTCTAGAGGAAACGATTCAAAAATATCACTTCTTATTTTCTTTGGAATGTGTGTAAGATTTGCCATAGCTTAGGGTTTGTTGCGTAATAACTGTGCAGTAAATACTAAAAGGCTGGTAATGATATTTTAGTGATTTCATAGATTTTATCTAAAGGCGCATATTTACACGGAAAGAATAATTATTTTCTTTGATCTTTCTGTAGATTAGCAGTCAAATCTAGTCACTTTCAATATCTAATTACCAATAAGAACACATGAGAAGTAGTAAACTGAAGGATTTTTTGTTGTTGTTTCTTTGTTTTCTCCTGGAGCAGATATGTAGTCTTATTCTGTGCTGACTTATTTTTCAAAAAGTAAAAGATGCTTTTCTCAATGCAAATATAAAATATTCCTGTGCCAGATTTATAGAACTAGCAAGACTTTCATTTGCATTTTTCAACTCAGACATGACAAACATCCAAGCAATTTAGGACTGTTACTCATAAATCGTGTCCACTCTGGTGGACTAGTTGCTAAATTTTTGAAGCTGCTTCCCACTGGAGAATAAAAATGAATTTTAAAATCTCATTGCATTATACTGAACACAGTGCAAATGTTTATGAATATTCACTACAAAGTTAAAGGTTATTGGAGCCTTACGATTTGAATTAGTATGAAAATGTGGTTTCTTGCAGTCTTTGGGTACAAAAAAAGCTACCGTTTTAGTGTCTATGGAGATATCGTTGGGACATTTTCTCCACCAGATGGAGTAAATTCAGGATTCCATGGAAGTGACAAAAATTCAAAAGGTCTGAAAATACTGTCATATGGGGCATGAGTGAAGAAACTGGGGAGGTTTACCTGGGAAGCCTGAAGTCAAACATGATATTGTTCTTCAAATGTATGAAGGGCTAGTGTTGAAGACGAAGCATGCTTTCTCTGTGCACTATCGGAAAACAGAACCAGGACCAAGGGGGTAAAGAGGTCATATTTCAGCTCTCTCTAACTTGGTTAAACAGGAGCTGTCCACTAAGGAACTCTTCAGGTGTGCTCTCCATGTCAAGAAGGGTTCAGGTAGAAATGGGAAGGCTATCTATCTGTCTTATGAATGAAGTTGACAGAATCCCTACATAGGTGGGAGGTAGGGTAAGATCATTTCTAGAGTCTCTTTCCTATTTTGAGTTTTTTTGTCTTGTTTTGTTTTATTTTAGTCCTAACCAAATCATCATCATCATATTGAAGGACACAAAGGCTGGCTGAAATTGTTTTTATGATCCAATGTGGTAATGCTCCTTCACTGTTTTAAACAGAGTGGCTTGTTAATATCTGGGAATTATCTTTAGGATCTAATTTTTACAGACCATTTTAGTACATTGAGTCATTAGTTTTTTGTACTTCAGACTTCTATATAACAAAAGATGGTTGCAAAATTAATTATAAAAAATAACAATATTCTTGCCTACAAAAAATAAACAAAATATACAAGGAAAGATTCCACATACGACAACAAAACAACAATTGTATTACCCCAGAATAAGCCAAACAAAAAAATGTATAAGACTTGTATAAAGAAGATTTAGAAATTTTATAGAGGGACTTAAAGAAATATTTGTTCAAATGGAAAAGCATACATCATTCTTGACTGGAAAGAAAATTAATCTATAAATTCAATACAATCCTCATTGTAATGCCAATGTTATTTTGGGAAGACTGAGATAAAATAAAACTCTTAATAGTCTGGAAATGTAAACATGTGATACCAGTCAAGAAAATAGGATAAATAGCAATAACAAGAGGGGCTAAGATGCACCAAATGTCAAAACATAATATAAAGGCACTATAGTTAAAACTCTCAAAAGGAATAGACAAACAACAGAACAAAGAGCCTAGAAATAGACTAAATGAATATGAGTGTTAGTAGCTGATAAGGATGGTACTTCAATTCTGTGGGGAAATAGTATATTATTCAGTAAGTGGTGGTGGTGGTATATTTGGCCATCCACTTTAAAAAGCATAAAATTGGATCCTACCTCATGTCTTAGAGAAACATTAGTTCTGATCTATCACATTTTATATGCATAAAATTTTTAAAAATAAAAGCACTAGAAGATAATATAAATGATCTGGCAAATGCTTTTCTAAGCATGACTAAAAATAAAACCACACACACATACATACACAGAAGACAAAGTAAAAGACTGATAAATTTGACCACATAAAAATTAATACTTTGGTTTGGAAAATAAAGTCAAATAAAAATAAAGGCAACTAATTATCATTGAGTCTTTAAGACTATAAATTTTTCAGTGGCTTCACAGATTTATCTGTGTGGATATGCCGGAAATACACCACTCACCTATTGGTCGATTTTTAATCTGATATTATTTCAAGATTATTATCTTTCTGCATGAATCTTCACTAGCATTTCTGATTGTTTTGTTACAATAAATTCTTAGATGTGAAAAAAATAAAGGCAAATAGAAACTGAGGAGGAATTCTAGTATATACAGCAGTTAAAAGACCTACTTCGTTAACACATAAGAAATTCTAACAAGAAAAATATGAATAATTCTATTGAAAAATGAGCAAAGAATATAAAGAGGCATATGAGGGTAAAAAATATGAATGACCAATCAACATATGAAAAGATGTTTAATCTCACTTATAAATTTAAAAGAAGAAAACTTAACAACTTTTTCATTTATCAGGTAGCCAACACTGGATTTTTCTCAACCTTTTAAAGTGTTGGGAAATATTCATTCCTAGCATTTGCTGGTGGAATATAAATTGGTGTAACTTTTTGTAGGGCAATTTAACAATGTTTATCAATATTTTAAATGCATTTATCCTTTGATTCAACAATTCCAGCACCAGATTTACCTGACAGGAAATCTCTGAAATATCCTAAACACATCACTGCAGCATCAATTCTAAAAGGAAAAGTCTGAAAATAACCTTAACGACCTAACTTCCCTGAAATACTTGGCAGCAGTAAAAGAATTAGGTAAATGTGTGTGTGCTGATATGGAATGATCTCTTAGATAAATTTTCCATTCATGCCTGTTTTCCATTCTCCTGTTTCCAGAAGAGTTTGTTGAAGGCCAACTGTGAGCTACCAGTATTCTATTCTAGGCACTAAGGATACAGTGGTGATTGAGCTGGCCAAACCTCAGCCCTTAAGGCACTTATGAGAAAGATAAACACTAAATAGGAAGACAAATAAGATCATTTGAGATAGTATTAAGTTCTTTAAAAAGCTTAGCACAAAGTAATGGGATAGACAGTGATGGAGTAGGGCTTACAGGGATAAATTTCAATTTTCATTTTATAATAGTTTGTATTATTTGAATTACTTTTGCTATCCGTAGAAAACTTTCCTTTTAATTATGAAAAAAAGAGTAAAAGTATGTTTTGAATGACGATAGAAGAGGTGTTTTTTCCACCTGTAGTTGAGACAAAAATACTAAGTAAAATGTATCTAGGTTAAAACATCTAACTCTGGAAATAAATACGATGTTTTGACTTTTGTTTTCTGTTACTTTTGTAAAAAATTTACTATTAACTCTGGCAGTTTTCATGTACCTTGTGGGAATCAGAGGAAATTTAGTTAAGAAGATCCCTTAAGTGACTTAAATTATGAGAGCAGTTCCTAGCTCTCCTGGTAGTGTTTAAAAAGACTCCTTGAACCTTTATAGCATCCCTTTGACAAAAGAATCCCTTTCATCATTTAAAAATGCTGTACAATATAACAGAGAGAAAATTGCATAAAACCTAAATATATGGCTCAACAACTTGCTGTAAAACAAATACTGTGTAAACACTCCACAGGTCAAGAAATAGAAACTTTCCAGAAGTTTCCAGATCGTAATCCACTCTCCCACACACACACACAGCTAGACTAATATCCTCTCTCTTTTAGTGTTTCTTTATTCCTTTTCCTTATAGTTTTATCACCTATGTATTGTTTTACTTTTAAAAAAATAGATTTATCCTTTAGTATTGCCTATTTTTGAGTTTTATATTAGTAGAATTATACTGTATGCACTTTTTCTTTCTTGATTTTTATGCTCAACATTAAAATTTGTTGAATTCATCCATACTAGTGCATTTAGCCAATGGTGTACTGGAACTGGTACATACCAGCTCACGAGGGCTAGTTGTACGCATCTTTTCTCAACTCCATGTTCAAAGACATTACATTGCTAACATGAATTTGGCCAAGGTAAGAGCATTTACACCATGGAAACTGGCAAATGCAACAAATCAGAGCTTTTTTGTTTTTTTTCAGACAGCCAGTTGTTAAACCTTAACCAGCACATCAGTGCATTTAGCTGTAGTTAAACCATTTCAATTGCTGTGCTTTCTTTCATTATATAACTACACCACAGTTTATTTATCCATTCTTCTGTTGATGGACAATAAACTTGTTTCCAGTTTTCTGTAATCATAAGAAGTTCACCTATTAACTCTCTTGTACACGTGTCCTGATGCACATAAGCATACATATACGTAGGGCATACTCCCAGGAGTGGAATTGTTGGGCCACAATTCAGGCCTACCTCTCTGATCTCTAGTCCTCTCCTTGATCTCAGCTCATAAACTCCGTACTATCTTGTTTGTACTTTTTTGCTTCTGAGATGCTGTCTGTTGTCTGCTTGTTTGTTTGTTTGCTTGCTTATATTTTGTCCAATTTTTTGTTTTGTTTTGTTTTTAGTATTTTTCAGTAAGAAGGTTGGTCTAATTTATGAAAACTTCTATTATCAGAAGCTTTCCTCCCACTGTTCCTTCATAGCCCAGTAACATCCTGGAGCTATTCCTGCTTCTGTTGCCTCCTCAACTCGCCATTAGGCAAATAGCTCAAGCGCTGAGACACAGCTTTTATACAGACAACTTTTAATGGATATAAAGAATCTTCTGTTTTGTAAGGAAAATTATATCAGAAAAGAATAAATATCCAGCATCTTAGAACAGAGAAAGATCCCTGTACCCTACACATTTCATTGCCTTAGAGCACAATATTCTGTTCACAGGGAACATCAATTCTGAAAGCGGGTTCTGATTTACTCTACTGTGGCCATAAGAATGTTCTGGGAGCAAAACTTCAATGAATGTATGTGATTCCTTCCTCCTGTGTTTATTCAAGTTGTTTTTTGCTTGGGAGAGTTATGGAGGTTAGGGAACAAGGAGGAGCAGAGACAGGATGAAAAATGCCCCATTCCATCACTCTATCTTAAAGTACAGTCCATTCTCTTCCTAATAATCAGTGTGTTAAGGGCTACCCAAGGAATTTTCATCTTACTTCCTTGTACCCTAGACCTCTTCTGAACCCCTATATACAAATTTTAATACTCCTAAGTCTTGTTTTGTCTGAGTTCTTCTTTCTACATGATAAAAAAATCTAATTCCTATCAATATTATTTCCCTTCCAAAAACATTAATATTTTAGTGATATTTCCATTCTATATTTTAATTTCAATTATTACTCCCCATACAGAGAGAATTTGGGGGGATATTTGAGGACAAGTATTATATGTGAAAGACTAGCCTTATCTCATCATTTTGTATCATCTTCTAAAGATGCCACGACAGTGCTAAGGATGTAGAAAGCCCCAAGTGATATTTCTTTCACTGTAACAGACAAAACAAGATCATCTACAGAATCTTAACTTTTCCTGAGCCGATCATACAGTTGAAGGTCTCAAGGCAACAAGTGAACAAGTAGAGTGAATTCCAAAGGGTGACAGGCCCCATTAAGGAAAGAGATACATACAAACTGTTTTACCCTGGCAGGGCGTAAGAAGAAGAAGTGTCCTACATAAAAGCAAATGAGAAGAAAGCTAAAACTGCAACAAATTCCTGTAGACCAACTGTGGGATAGTGTGAGAGAGTGACAGTATTGACTATCTCAGAGCTCCATTCCCTCCTGATCTTCTTTCCCTGGGTCTCTGCCAGGTACTCACAAGAAAGATTGGTGGGAGGGCAGGAGACCTGAGAGCACAGGCATGAAGCATCACCCAATTCCTAGACCCTTCTCTCTTATGATGCAAAAACCTCAAGCCACTGGTGGCAGGGCATGAAATCCTCTTTTACCCAGGGTTCAGGCAAAGATCCATTGCATTGGGGGAGGGATAGAAGCAAAAGCCATTTGTTTTGGGGAAAGAGGTAGGAAACCCTCCTTTACCCAGTCACAAGTAAAAGTAAACTTCTGCTGTGGGAAGTGCAGGAAACCTGCCACAACCATACCGTAAGCCTTGCACCAAGCAACAAGGAACAGTAATCTAACACTTGAAGAAGAGATGGGAAAGCCTCTCACCACTTTTCCCAAGAAAAATACACTCCTGTTGAGGGAACAGTAAAATCGAAGGCCTTATACCCCTGGGAGAGGGGAAGGAAACCCTCTCCCACCCAAGATCCTCTACAGATACAAAGTTTGGTTGCCATAGGAAAGGACAGGAATGCTGAGAAATTCCCACTCCAATTTTCCAGGCATACAGAGCCTAAGACTGAGGCTGGATGAGGAGAATTGAGATATGCCCCCTCTGTTAGCTCCCATGATGAGCTTCATACCAAGTAACAAGTAATGGCAACCTATTTGGCTCTGGAGGAGGGGCAACACCATGTAGAGAGAACCCATGTGATAGAGGTGTGCAGGATCTGTTGAAAGCTGAGAGTGAAGCAGGCAAACATGGACAAAATGCCTTTGTACCCGAGACCCCACATTAAGCAAAAAGTAACAGCAGCCTGCCACTGGAGGAATTTGAGGTCTGTGTTGCATTGAAGATAACTATAATAAAATCTAAGTCCAGCTCAATTACTAACTATATTTATTTAAACTACTCCATGCTGACAGCCTGACAGAAGAAATGTATGCGCATTTCCAGGTATAAGTATCATTTACCTCAGTCTCTATACAATGTCCAGTGTTCATACAAGAATTAGGAAACATACATAAAAGAAAATAAAGGTGACCTATGGTCAGGAAATAAAGAAGTAAACAGAACCAGATCTAAAGATGATATCAATGTTGGAACTTACAGGAAATTTTAAATAACCTTGATTAATAAGTGAAAGTATCTACGGCAAAAGATGAACAACATGTATGAACAGATAGAGATTTTAATTGAAACAATTTAAAACAACATATCAAAGTATGTGGTTTATGGCTAAAGCTGTGTAAGTTTCCATCTTAAGAACTAGAAAAGGGAGAGCAAATTAAGCCCAAAGCAAGCAGAGGAAAGGAAACAATGACAAGAACAGAAATTAATAAAATAATAAAATGAGTGAAAACAAAATAGAAATTAATGAAAAAAATAGAGAAATGAATGAAACGAAAAGGTGGTTTTCTGAAAATGTCAATAAAATAGATAAAAATTTAGACATGTGTATCAAGCAAAAAAAGAATATACACATTACTAATGTCAGGGAAAAAAAGAGGGACCTCACTATAGATCCTATAGACATTAAGTGAATAATAAGACAATATTATTAATAACTTTTATAAGGTTGGCATTGCCCTGATACCAAACACAAAGTTATCGCAATAAAATCAAACTATAGATGAATGTCTTTCATAAACGTAGAACCAAAAATCCTTAACAAAGTATTACAAAATCAAATCAGCAATATTTTAAAAGGATAGTGCATCACGATCAACTGGGTCATTCTAGAAATGCAAATTTGTTAACATTTTAAAAATGAATATAATTCATCATATTAACAGTATAAAAAGAAAAAGAGCATACGCTAATCTTAATAAATGCAGAAAAAGCATTCGACAGAAATTCAACAATCATTCATGGTAAAAAATCTTTGCAAACTAAAAATATGTAGGAACTTCCCCCAACCTGGTGAAGAACCTCTGCAAAACTCAGCTAACATAATAATTAGTGGTGATTGACTGAAGAGTTTCACCCGATGATTAAGAGTGAGGCAAGAATGTCTGCTCTCCATTTATTCAACATTGTGCTGGAGAGTTTGGTGAGTATAATAATGTAGGAAAAAGAAAAGAAATGCACACAGCTTGGAAAAAAAGAAACAAAATGATTTTTATGCTTATATGACATGATCATCTTTAAATAAAATACCAAAGAATATACAAAACAATGCATTAGAATTAGCAAATGAGTTTAACAAGATCAAAGAAAACAAGGTCAATGTTCACAAATCAATTGTGTTTTCATATACTAAGAATGGACAATCACAAAATAACATTTTAAAATAAATCTATAATAACATCAAAAATAAATGCTTAGGAATAATTTTAACAAAATGTGTTCGAAATTCGTATTATGATATCTAGAAAACATTGTTGTGAGAAATTGAAGAGTTAAATAAGTAGAGAGTTATACTATGTTCATGGATTAGAAAAATCAATATAGATAATACAAGAATTCCCCATGATATTTCCTTGTATACTAGATGGATGTCTTGCTCATATGTTGGACACTAAACCCTATTTAAACCCTGGTAGCACTTATATCACATGGGATTGTATGGGCCTGATGACCCATTGGTCTCCTTCCCTAGACTCTTTGCTTCTTGAAGGTTGGTGGTTAGTAAATTATTGTTGAACAAATAAGTGGCTGTGACTTTTATATGCCCTAATATTTTCTTCTAACCTTTTTTCACAAGAAAGTAAAAGAAGATATCATCACTGTAAACATAAAAATAAATTTGATGTATTGTTCTCTGCAATAGCAAGTAAGATGAAGTGCGTGATCAATGGAAAATTAGGAGAATATAACCTGAAAAAAAATTTTTATTCAGGGAAGGCAAAATTACCTTTTTCTTTTTTTGTGTACTTCCATCAAAATTTATTTCTATTGATTATTTTTCTTTTATTTCTTGTTTAAATCACCAAGCTAGGAATGTTAGTTTTTGTTGATTATTTTCTTTCTGATATTAAAATCTTTATATGCCCCCATTAGAATATCTTATTCATTTAATTCTTAAAATACCGTATGAGAAAAGTATTTTACTTTTGTAGTTTTATGTTCATAGTGATTTTGCCCTTCTCTGATGTCTTGTGACACTAACCTGGAATATTCATTTACCTTAAACCACATGTCTCTTGTAATGTGCTTCCCAAATTAAATATTCATCTCTCCAATTAGATTATTCACTTCATCATTTCAGAAATTAAATACCTTTTCAGGTCCTGTAGGCAGTGTTTTTCAAATTGTGGGTTGTGTCCATTAGAGGATTACAAAATCATCTTAGTGGCTCATGACTAGCAATTTTAAAAACAATAGTGACTCCACTCTTATGCCTATGATACAGAATTTGAGAAGAAAGTAAAAAAAAAAAATCATCCTAAATCCTACACTCAAAAATTTTCAAAATTAGCGCTAAATAAAAGCCAGAAAGTCATCAAAACCTCAGTGTGTAAAGATGGATGGCCAAATAGGTGGGTAAACAGAAATAATTTTATAAAAAAGAGGTTATTCTACAAATTACTGTTTTTTTTTTTATTAATGTTATGATAGATTACAAGCTTGTGAGATTTCAGTTGTACATTTTTGTTAGTCATGTTGTGGGTACACCACTTCCCCCTTCGTACCCTCCCCCCACCCCCCCTTTTCCCTGGTAACCACCGATCAGATCTCCTTCTCAATATACTAATTTCCACCTATGAGTGGAGTCATATAGAGATCGTCTTTCTCTGACTGACTTATTTCGCTTAACATAATGCCCTCGAGGTCCATCCACGTTGTTGTGAATGGGCCAATTTCGTCTTTTTTTATGGCTGAGTAGTATTCCATTGTGTATATATACCACATCTTCTTTATCCAGTCATCAGTTTCTGGGCATGTAGGCTGGTTCCACGTCTTGGCTATTGCAAATAATGCTGCGATGAACATAGGGGTGCAACGGACTCTTGAGATATCTGTTATCAGGTTCTTAGGATAGATACCCAGTAATGGGATGGCTGGGTCATAGGGTATTTCTATTTTTAACTTTTTGAGAAATCTCCATACTGTTTTCCATAGTGGCTGTACCAGTTTGCATTCCCACCAACAGTGTATGAGGGTTCCTCTTTCTCCACAACCTCTCCAACATTTGTCGTTCTTGGTTTTGGATGTTTTTGCCAATCTAACGGGGGTAAGGTGATATCTTAGTGTAGTTTTGATTTGCATTTCCCTGATGATTAGCGATGATGAACATCTTTTCATGTGTCTATTGGCCATATTCATATCTTCTTTTGAGAAATGTCTGTTCATGTCCTCTGCCCATTTTTTGATCGGGTTGTTTGTTTTTTTGTTGTTAAGCAGTGTGAGTTCTTTGTATATTATGGAGATTAACCCTTTGTCGGATAAGTGGCTTGTAAATATTTTTTCCCAATTAGTGAGCTGTTTTTTTGTTTCAATCCTGTTTTCCCTTGCCTTGAAGAAGCTCTTTAGTCTGATGAAGTCCCATTTGTTTATTCTTTCTATTGTTTCCCTCAACTGAGGAGTTACAGTGTCCGAAAAGATTCTTTTGAAACTGATGTCAAAGAGTGTACTGCCTATATTCTCTTCCAAAAGACTTATTGTCTCAGGCCTAATCTTTAGGTCTTTGATCCATTTTGAGTTTATTTTGGTGTGTGGTGAAAAAGAATGGTCAATTTTCAATCTTTTGCATGTGGCTGTCCAGTTTTCCCAGCACCATTTGTTGAAGAGACTTTCTTTTCTCCATTGTAGGCCCTCTGCTCCTTTGTCGAAGATTAGCTGTCCATAGATGTGTGGTTTTATCTCTGGGCTTTCAATTCTGTTCCATTGATCTGTGGACCTGTTTTTGTACCAGTACCATGCTGTTTTGATCACTGTAGCTTTGTAGTATGTTTTGAAATCGGGGATTGTGATTCCGCCGGCTTTGTTATTCTTGCTCAGGATTGCTTTAGCAATTCGCGGTCTTTTGTTCCCCCATATGAATTTTAGGATTGTTTGTTCAATTTCTGTGAAGAATGTTCTTGGGATTCTGATTGGGATAGCATTGAATCTGTATATTGCTTTAGGTAGTGTGGACATTTTAACTATGTTTATTCTTCCAATCCATGTACAAGGAATGTTTTTCCATCTCTTTATGTCATCGCCTATTTCTTTCAAGAAAGTCTTGTAGTTTTCATTGTATAGATCCTTCACTTCCTTGGTTAAGTTTATCCCAAGGTATTTTATTCTTTTCGTTGCGATTGTGAATGGGATAGAGTTCTTGAGTTCTTTTTCTGTTAGTTTATTGTTAGTGTATAGAAATGCTACTGATTTATGCACGTTAATTTTATACCCTGCTACTTTGCTGTAGTTGTACAAATTACTGTTTTTAATGAAACTGTTCCACATGATTTTGCTTAAACTATCACCTGGTTTGTAAGTGGTGCTTAAACAGTAGGGAACCTTGACCTCTGTCACTGCTTTGGACCTCATCTGATTTAATATTGTAATCAAACCCCTTAAAAATATTACTTTTTCTTACTTTCCTATGGGTAATTGAATATTTTAAAAGGGTCTATAATGAAAAATTTCAAACATACACAAAAATTGGTAAAATAACGCGATAAATTCACATACTCCCTTCAACTAGATTAAACAGTTACCAAGATTTTGCCATGCTCACTTTAATGATTTTTTGTTTGTTTTTATCTTTCCTGAACTAGTTTAAAACAAATCCCAGATATAATTCCATTTTTACCTCTATGTACTAGTGTACACATCTCTAAAAATTATGGACGTTTTCTAAAATAACTACAATACCATTATCACATCTATCAAAATTAAAATAATTTTTTGGCGTCGTCTAATACACAGTCTATATCCAAATTTCTTTAACGGTCTCAAATTGTCCTTTTACAATTGGTTTATTTGAAACAGGATCTAAGCAATTTCCACACATTGCCATGGACTGCTATTTCCCTTAGGTTTCTTTTAATGTAAATGAGATCCCCACAGCCCCATTTTCCTTTTCCAGTTTTTCCTGCCCATTTTCTGGTTGCAGAAGTCAGGCCCATGTTCCTGTAGACTTGTCCATATTATTGATTTGGCAGTTTGCCCCTTGCAGTGTCACTTAACTTGTTCCTCTGTATTGCTTATATTTTTGGTAGGTGGGAGCTAGCACTAGAGGCTTGATTAGTTCAGCTTCAATGTTGTTGACTAAAACTTTTATAGGTGAGGCTGTGTGCTTGATACAGCATATCACCTTAGAAGATGAATGTTGGTTGTCTTACTGTTAGTGATGCTACGGTTGATCAGTGAGTTTAGTTGTCAACAGCCTCCTGTCTCCATTGTCAATTTCCCACTCCGATGTTCATCTAATGGTTTCATCCACTGATACTCATTCAAGAATTGTTTTATTAGGGATTGCAAAGTAGTTCTTTTCTAATTGGTTACTTTAAAAAATGGTTCATAGAGGAAAGGCGAGGTAAACGTTTATTTATTCATTTATTTGGCAATTTTGATACAGAGTTCATGCCCTTGTTTCTTTCATTTTTGTCCAATCATGGTATTTTTTCTCTCCATTTTATTTACTTTTGAATATGATTAGACATTCATAATGTTTAATAAATTCAGTATGTTTTATCAATTGTATTCCTTATTCAATTTGATGCTCAAATTGTCCCACCTTTGGCCAGTGAAATCCCTTCATGTTGCCTCTGATCTCTTTTTGTCTCTACCTTTTAGTCTTTGATAGCTTCTTTTTTGGCACAAAAGATATCTGTATGTATTTTGGCTCAAACTTGGAAATAGACTCTAAGGATCTCTCACATCTTTTGGTGAAAAATGATATTTAAAAACCACATCTAGGTATAGTTGTGTTCATTACTATTGAGTTGTCATTGCTTCTAGCTGTTTTCAGTAGAGCTAAGACATATGTATCTTAAAAAAAAAAAGAAATAATAATGACTTCATGTTAATAATTTCAATTGAAACTTAATATTATACTTTTAATTTAAATTACTTGATTTTATACTTAAATCTTTTTTTCTTACATTGAAAACCTTGGTTCCCAACAATATTCCCATACTTGCTTATTTGCATTCCTTATACTATTAAAAATAGACTAAAAATAATACTGATACTATTACTAACAGTTTTGCTAATGAATTAATTTTAAGATTTCTTTGTAGCTCTATTTTTCTTGAGAATAAATTCCACCAAGCATGTACAGTTAAAGGACCAGGTTCTAAAGTCAGTTCGAACAATTGTTTTACGTATGATTATGTCACCAATTTGATGCACATTTAGGCTAATTTATTTTAAATAATTTAAAATTTTTTAGATATTGCTTTTTTCTATTGCATTTAACTTTATATTTGAACATGTAAAACAATTACATGAATCCAAAGTCAAAACCATGTAATAAGGCATATTCAGAAAAGTGTTACTTTCTTGCTTTAAACACTAAATATTCTTTTATTTTATCAGTTTAGGATGGCACTCTTTCTCCACCATTGTATAAAACATGTTGAGCATAATTTCACATTTTCTTGATGACATAAGAGCTTTATTACACATCAATCATAATAGCATTCTATAATTTTGTGATGATCAGAGCTTCTTTACTGCATATTATAGGTCCTGAGAACTTGAATCCAAATATTTTAACCTGTTATTTTTATTACTTTTCTTGTGGAATTCCAAGCTGTCAGCTCTCATGCCTCTGTCAATTACCTTTTATAGAAGCTCCTTATCACCTCCTCTTTTGTAAACTTGGTGTTCAGATAACCAATCAAGTTAGCATTGTAAGTAAAGTAAGAGTAAATGTAAATTGAAGGAGAATTTAAGAACATTCGCTGAGCAAAATACATAAATTTTAGCCCTTAGACTTTTGGCATGTTATATCCTTTTTTCTTTTTCCTTACTGTTCTCAGCTTCATATTCTGGAGAGATTCCAGAATGCAGCTACATCAATTCTAGATAGATGAGGTGGTGTCAGTTCGTATTTAATGACAACACATAATGTAGTGATTAAGAAGAGGGTCTCTGAAGTCAGCAGAACTGGATTTGAATCCCATTGTGTCACTTACCAACTTTGTTACCTTGTTCATTGCTCATCTGTAAAATGGGGAGAATAACACTACTGTTTGTCGAAGTGTTACTTTTTTTACTTTACTATTCACCATGCATTTTCTTTCCACTACAGATAACCACTTTTATTAGTTTTTTGTTTACCTTTACAATTGTTTTTTTGGGATAGAGTTGGAAATATAAACATATGTATACTTATATTTTTATTTCCCTCATTTCTCACACAAAATGTAGCATACTAGTTCTACTCCAGAACTAATAATCAATCTGGAAAATCATTCCATATCACTGTAAAATGATCTTGCACATTCATTTTATGGCTATAAAGTATTCCAGTTATTAAATCAGCCCCCTAGTGATAGAAATGTGGATTATGTCTTCTCTTTTTCTATCACAAATAATGTTGTAAAGAATAACCATATGCATAAGTAATTTCAGGTATTTGATAGTGTATCTTTGGGATAGAAGTAACATTGCTGAGATGTAAGGTACATACAAATGTAATTTTTTTTAGATCTTGTCAAATTTACCTCCATAGGAGTTGTATTATTTTGCATCTAAGCCAGTAATGTATGATTATAATTGTTTCCCTATAGTTTTGCCAATGGAATGTGTTGTTAGACTTTTGGATTTTTGTCAACTAGCAGGTGAAAATACTACCTCACTATAATTTTAATTATCCATTCTTACATAATAAGTAAGCGAGAGCATATATTTCCATGTTTAAAATCCATTTTTTATTTCTTCTGTGAGCTTAAGGTCATATCCTTTGTCCATTTATTTTCATATTATTGAGCTCTTGTGCTCTATTTTTAGAATCTCTTTGTACATTAGATCTATTAGTCTTTTTTTCTGTGATAGAAGTTGAAAATATATTTTCCCAGTTTGTCTTTTGATTAATGTGTTTTGTGCCATGCAAAAAAATTTAATGTAGGATGTCAGCAACATGTGGAGTAAGCTGTTCCCTTTGTCTCTCCCACTTTGAACTACAACTAAATGGACATATATTGGTCAGTGTGGGATACACACACAGCATATCAGGACACCTGAGAGACCCACATAGCTATACATCTGAAGGTGGATGAACTATCCCCAGGGAGGCAGTGGAGATAGGTGAACACTCTCTGGTCCGTCAGCAGCCCTGTTCATGCATGCAATTGTTCCCCTGGCTGGAGTGCCCATAGCACCACTGTGGCCCCGAGGGTGGGAGCACATTTTGGCATGACTGTGGGAACAGGTGACAGCAGCCCTGAGCCCCTACATGATTGCTTTCTCATTGGGTGGGAGAGCCCACAGTGCTGCTGTGGTCCCCAGGAAGTGGCCCAGGCTCAGACATGGGAGGCCCTACCCATAAAGCACAGTGGCTGGTGTGACCTAGGAGGAAATGGTGGCAGATCTGCGCACCCAGGTGAACAAGGTACTGGCTGCCGTGAATGCCCATAGTACTGCAGTGGACCTGAAGGGGGGAACACATCTCAGTGGGACTGTGAGAGAAAGCAGCAGCAGTACTGAGACCCCACATGATTGCTTTCTCTTCTGATGGGAGAGCCCACAGTACTGCCAGTCCCAGTGAGTGGCTCTGGCTAGGACCCAATTGGGAGGCAACAGCTGGTGCAACCTAGAAAGAGACAACAGTGGATCTGCAGTCCCAGATGAGTGAACTCCCAGATGCTGCAAACACCCATAGTACCACTGCAGCCCCAAAGAGGGGAGTGCATTTTGGTGGGACTGTGGGAGCAGGCGGTGGCAGCCCTGAGTCCCTGTGTGATAGCTTTCTCATCTGGTGGGAGATCCCACAGTACTGCCGTGGTTACAGGTAGTAATTCTGGCTTGGACCCAGTGGGAAGGCCTTGCCCACCAAGCACAACAGCTGGTGTACACTAGGAGGAGATGGCAGATCTGTGGGCCTGGGTGAATGAGTTCCCAGCTGCTGTGAATGCCCATAGTACTGCTATGACCCTGAAGTGGGGAGCGTGTCTTGGCAGGACTGTGGGAGAAGGCAGTGGCAGCAGCCCTGAGCCCCGATGTGATCACTTTCCAATTTGGTGGGAGAGCCCACAGGGCCACTGCAATCCCAAGGAGTGGGCCAGGCTTGGACAAGCATAGATGACAGGTATTGTGGCAGGCCAAGAATACACAGCTCCTGCTCACCCCATGCAGTGGCAGCAGGTGGAATCTGTGACAAGATACTATCACTATGTGAAGGCATAAATCCACCACATCAAATATTATGAAGAAACATATTAATACTCCAGACCAGAAGGAAAAAGACAAACACCCAGAAATCAATCCTGAAGCCACAGAAATCTACACTCTAAATGATAGAGAATTCAAAATAGATATCAGAAAAAAACTCAATGAATTAAGAAATCAGGAACAAAATTAATGAACAGAGAGAATTCTTCACAAAAGATATCAAAACTAAAAAGAAAAAACAATCAGAAATGTGGGAGATGAAAAACACAATGAAAGAGATAGAGAAAAATCTAGAGTTCTTAAATAACAGAGGTGATATTATGGAGGACAGAGTTGGCAATTTGGAGGATGGGAATATAGAAATGCTTCAGATGGAGGAGGAGAGAGAACAAAGAACAAAATTTTCTTTTTAAAGAAATGAAGAAATTCTCCAAAAATATCAGACTCAATTAGGAAATGCAACATAAGGATAATAGGTACTTCAGAGGGAGAAGCGAGGGAAAAAGGAACAGAGAGCTTGTTCAGAGAAATAATAGCTGAGAACTTCCCAAACCTGGGGAAGAAGCTGGAATAACAAGTAAAAGAGGCTAATATAACTCCTAATTACATATGAAAAAGATATTCTCCACGGCATATATTAGTAAAACTGGCAAAAGCCAATGACAAAAAAAAAAAATATTAGGAGCAGCAAGGCAGAAGAAAATAACCTACAAAGGAACCTCTATCAGGTTTTCAGCAGATTTCTCAGGAGAAACCTTTCAGGCTAGGAGAGAGAGAAATGATATACTCAAAATTCTGAAAGACACAAACCTTTCCCAGATAAACAAAAGCTGAGGGAGTTCATTGACACAAGACCCCCTCTACTAGAAATGATCAAGAAGGCCCTCATACCTGAAAAAAAAGAAAGGGTTTACAAAGCCTTGAGCAAGGAGATAAATAGGTAGACAAAATCAGAAAATTGCAACTCTCTATTAGAACAGGTTAGCAAACAATTATAACATTAAAGATAAAGGGATGGAAAACATCAAGAATAAATAGAATCACGTCATTTAACCACAAACTTACAACACAAAACAGAATAAGTTATGACTACAATAACTTAGAAGGAGAAGAGGAAAGAGATGGAAATTGCTTAGACTAAGGGAATAAGAGGTATCAGAAAATGGACTATCTCATCTGTGAGATTTTTTATACAAGCCTCATGGTAACAACTAAACAAAAAATCAGAACAGAGACACAAATGATAAATAAAGAGAAAACCATCATAAAGAGACACCAAACTGAATTGGCAGTCCAAAACACACGGGACAAGAAACAAAGGAAATACAGAGAACCAAAACACAAGTGATAAAATGGCAGCATTAAGCCCTCATATACCAACAATCACTCTAAATATAAATGAATTGAATTTTCCAATTAAAAGACACAGAGTGACTAGATGGATTAAAAAACAACTAGTAATTGACATAATAGGAGATATTAACAGCAACACAATAATAGTAGTGGACCTTAACACCCCACTTTCATCAATGGATAGGTCAACCAGACAAAAAATCAACAAGGAAATAGTGGAACTAAGCAAAACACTAGACCAGATGGACTTAATAGCTATAAATAGGACACTCCATCGAAAATCAGCAGAATACACGTTCTTTTCAAGTGTACATGGAACATTCTCAAAGATAGACCATATGTTGGGAAACAAGGCAAACCGCAATAAATGTAAGAAGATTGAAATCATATCAAGCATCTTTTCCAACCATAATGCTATGAAAAGAGAAATCAACTACAAGAAAAAAGCTGGGAAAGTGACAAACATGTGGAGACTAAACAACATGCTACTGAACAACCAATGGATCACTGAAGAAATTAACAAAAAAATCTGGAGACAAATGAAAATGAAAATACACTGTGCGAACTCATATGGCATGCAGCAAAAGCGGTCCAGAGAGGGAAATTTATAGCAATTCAGGCCCACCTTAACAAATAAGAAAAATCTCAAATACACAACCTTAAACTACACCTAACAGGACTAGGAAAAGAAGAACAAACACAGCCCAAAGTCAGCAGAAGGAGGGAAATAATAAAATAAGAGCAGAAATAAATGAAATTGAAACCTAAAAAACAGTAGAAAGAGTCAATGAAACTAAGACCTGGTTCTTTGAGAAGATAAACAAAACTGACAAACTCTTAGCCAGACTCACTATGAAAAAAAGAGAGAATGTTCAAATAAATAAAATTAGAAATGAAAGGGGATAAATTATGATGGATACCACAGAAATACAAAGGACTATAAGAGAATGCTATAAAAAACTATATGCCAACAAAATGGACAATCTAGAAGAAGTGAATAAATTCTTAGACTCATACAACCTCCCAAAACTAAATGATTAAGAAATAGAGTATCTGAATAAACCAATCACAATAAAGAGATTGAAACAGTAATCAAAAACCACCCAAAAAATAAAAGTCCAGGACCAGAAGGCTTCTCTGGAGGATTCTAGCAAGCAATCAAAGAAGATTTAGTACCTATCCTTCTCAAATTATTCCAAAATTTGAAGAAGATGGAACACTTCCTAACACATTTTACAAGGCCAACATCACCCTGATCCCAAAGCCAGACAAGGAGAGCACAAAGAAGAAAAATTACAGGACAATATTGCTGATGAACATAGTTGCAAAAATGCTCAACAAAATACTGGGAAACAGAATACAATGGTACGTTAAAAGGATCATACACCATGATCAAGTGGGATTTATACCAGGGACACAGGGATGGTTCAACATCTGCAAATCAATCAGTGTGATATACCACATTAACAAAATCAGATACCTATTAGACTTTTTGACAGGAGACATTATACCAGAGGTCAGTGGAGTAACATATTTAAAATACTTAGTGAAAGATGATGTGAGCCAAGGATTTTATATCCAGCCAAACTAACTTTCAAGTGTGAATGTTACAGACTTGTTATGAGTATGCAAGAATTCCGGGAATATTGTTCTCATGAACACTTTCTGAGGAATCCACTAGAGAATGAACTTTAGAAATCCAAAATGGGGCCAGCCCCGTGGCGCAGTGGTTAAGTTCGCACATCCCGCTTCGGCAGCCCAGGCTTCACCGGTTTGGATCCTGGGTGCAGACATGGCACCACTTGGCAAACCATGCTGTGGCAGGTGTCCCACATATAAAATAGAGGAAGATGGGCACGGATGTTAGCTCAGGGCCAGGCTTCCCGAGCAAAAAGAGGAGGATTGGCAGCAGGTGTTAGCTCAGAGCTAATCTCCCTCAAAAAAGAAAAAAAGAAATCCAAAATGCCTGAAGAGGCATTAGCATAAGGACTGATTTTAAGCATTGAATATATAATTTCTTGTAGAGTTGAGTCTAAAAGATAGATACAGGAGGCAACATTATAGTACAAAATGTTTATATGTTAGAAAAATGGGCAAGAGGGAGAGTATATCAAAAGTAGAATGAGTTTGTGGATTGCCTTGTAGGTAATTTATTAGTTTCGTATTCCTGCTGGTAACAAATTACCACAAACTTCACATCTTAAACAACTCGAGTTTGCTATCTTACATTTCTGGAGGTCAGAAGTCCAAAATGGGATGGCAGGGTTGCATTCCTTCTGTAGGCTTTAGGGAAGAATCTACTTCCTTGCCTTTTCCAGCTTCTAGAGGCCACTTGCCTTTCTTGGCTTCTGGCCTTGCAGCGTCACTCCAATCTCTGCTTCTATGCTCACGTCTCTTTCTCTGACTCTGATCCTCTTTCCTCCCACTTACAAGGGCCCTTGTGATTACATTGGGTTCACCTGGATAATCCAGGATAATCACTCCATCTTGAGGTCCTTAATCACACATGCAAAGTCCCTTTTACCATCTAAAGTGACATATTTACAACTTTTGGGGATTAGGACATGGGCGTCTGTTGAGAGGGCGTTATTCTACCTACTACTATAGGTAGTAACTGGGATTAAAAACATAATACTTCATATAGGATCACAGTTAAGAAGAAGATAGGGGTAAGAAAAGGCAACAAACACATTTCAATATTGCTCATAGCAGGCAACCAATAGACAGTGTCAACAAAAATAAGAAAGGATGATATTAATATAAAAGTGACCATTAGTACAAAATTATAACCCTTTCTAAATATCAAATGATATAACAAAGAGAGAGAATAAAACATACTTCCTAGTAAAAGACTATATATACACCCAGACACTCAAAAAGATTATTTGTGTATATGTATGTGTATGTATATATATTTGTATATGGTCATGAGCCGCATAACGACGTTTCAGTCAATGGCAGACTGCATACGTGATTAATACTGTATAGCCTAGGTGTGTAGTAGGCTATACCATCTAGATTTGTGTAAGTACACTCTATGATGTTTGCACAATGACGACATCGCCTAATGATGCATTTTTCAGAATGTATCCCCAATGTTAAGTGACTCGTAACTGTACATGTAAATGTGAGGAAAAATAAAATAGATGACAGATTCATGCTAATAATAGGAGACATTTACATACATCTCAATCTAAGACAGAATAAATGGATAAAAATTTAGGAGGCTATAGAAAGCAATTAATAATGTATATCTCATAGCAAACTTTGAACCTATATAATAGAGAATATACTTTCTTCAAGTGTACATAAATCATTCATAAAAATTGACAATATCTTAGGCCACAAAGAAATTGTCAATAAAATTCAAGAATATAAATAATACAAACAGTATTCATTGATCACAGTGCAATAAACTAGAAATTAACAATTTAAAAAATATTTTTTTACCTGAAAGTCAAATGAGAAAAAAAACTATTAAACAACAGTTGAATCAAAGAAAAAATATAGACCAAAAATTTCAGAATTTTTTAAAACAACAATAATAAAAACATGATTTATCAGAATCTATGGATACAGCTATATAGCTAAGGCATTTATCACAGGAAAATTTATAGCTTTAAATACTTATACAAATAAAACCAATATACATGTTCCTCTAACTGCCTCAGCCAGAAATATGCTTGCCCAACCACAACTAAGGTAGATCCATCACCAGGACTGAGACTTGTCATTTAAAATTTTGATATTTTGTTCATCATAGATTTTTTGCATTAATTTTGATTTTTTAAAATATTATTTATCTTGATTAATGTGTTTTTGGTGCCTCCTTAAGTTTTGTGCCCAAGGTAAGTGCCTTACTTGTCTTACACTGGTGTCAGCCCTGCGTTGGGCCTCAGAGATCCTTACTTCCCTTGACAGCACCAATGGGCACGGGCATCACCTAGCACTCCAAACTGAGTGAGTCGCCTTCAACTGAAGCAGAGAAGCTGGCAGAACTTCTTCACTTACTGAGCTGGGGAGGGGATGCGGTCGGGTTTACGCCACAGTCAAGAGCACCATAGACTCCCACGGTTCTTACCTGAGTCCAGCAGTTTTTCAAGCATAAATTTCCCTCAGCTTATTATACATCTTTGGTCAATTTCCAGAGCACTGAAATAGCCGTTTTGTCAATTTTGTATACCTTTACAGTTGCTATTTAGGGAGACGATTTGCTTATGTCCTCACTTGGCCATAGCCAGAAGTCCAGCCTCAGGTCAGCATTTTTATTATTTTTATATCAACAATTAAAGGATTTTCAACAAGTAAAGGAAAGTAATCACCAGTAAAAACCAGTCAGATCTGCAGGCTATTTTCAATATTTTTATAGACCTGACTGAAATAGCACATTAATTTTAAAAATGATATCCAGAATAATTGAAAAGATGCCTCACCTTGCTTCAGTTGTAATCACATCATTTCAGGGTAGGGTCACAGTTACTTAACGCTGTTCAGAAGCTGTGTTTGGTAGTTATAGATGTTTATGATTAATTAAAAACAGAAAAGAAAATTATTAGTTAATAAATGCAATTTGTTTTCTAGACACTGTCTTTCAAAGCATGAGGTCCGTGGAAGAAGGAAATAATAAATAAGTGCTGTTTGGTGGTTGAAAGGTTGAATCAGGACTTTAAAGAAGATTTACAGCAGCTGTTTCTCTTAAGCCTAGAGAATCTTGAAAGATGGAAGCAAGGTAAACATACACTTCAAAGGCTTCCTAAGAATGGCCTTGGGATTAGGAACATGGATCTCTTTTGGTGAAAGAAATAAGTACATGGATAAAAAATATTCTCTGTGCTTCTTCCCCTTTGCTAATGGCAACAAAATCCACAACTCAAACTGTAAAATTTTAACATTTCATATGCATGTTGTTTAAAAATAAGGAATTATTGCTCAAAAATCTCGTCTCCAGTGATGTCTGATAACCCGAACCTAGAGAGTTCTAACATTAAAACTTCCCCTATGATTGTGGACATTTTTTCAAATGCAAATACCGCTGGCTGGGATCTCAAACTCAGCCACAAAAAGATCTTAGGGAACATGAATTAGATACTTAATTCTCTAAGCAAAAATGGGGAGCAAGCGAGAAGGTAGAAGGACAGGCACAGCAATGCCTGAGAGGTCCTTTAAAGAGGATTATTTCCTGCTACAAAATTTCCCCAGGTACAAGAGCTAAAAACCATGCTAACCTGTTCTGAGGAGAATAGGCCTTGTTAACTGGGGCTCCTTTTGTTTCTTTGAGGATCATGGAGGTCCATGTACCATATATCTGAAGAGTTAATACAAATCAAGCTAACAAACTGGTAAACCTAAAATACATTCACACACACTATCCTCCTATCTTGGCAGCTATACCTTCATAATAAGAAAATTTAAAAGTTTATGTATTTAAAAGCTTAACTACTAAACTTGGTTATTATTGTGCATATCTAGTTCTGTTGATGGATTAGTAATGTTAAAGTAAATAACAAAGTAAGGCAAATATAGTTTATTAATTATTACGTTTATTTCGTGAATTTTGTCTTGCCTTCATTTCAGCAAAATCCCTAATTATATTATTATAGTCAATATGAGAAAATTATTTACACTATTTATACCAATGATCTAAATCAAAATTATCTATTAAGATTAAAAGCCAAGTTCAAAATTATAATTGATAAATAACAAATTTTTAGTAAAAAATTTTTAAATAAAGCTGAAAATTTTTAAATTTTAAAAAATATAACGAAATAATATTTTTACAAAAATTAAAACTAATAACACCTTTGGCATTCAATGTTCATTTAGTTGTCAATGTAAAGAATTGGTATCACACTTTATATGTTATGTCTAGGCCTATATATAATCAAATTTAAGAGTAATATGAATAGTTTAGTCTTGCAAAATTTCCTTCAGATGTCACATTGCAAACACCAAGCTAATTATTTCCAAATTAGAATGAGAGCACAGAGACAAGCAAGAAAATGGACCCTCGGCACTACTGGGAATATTTCAATATGCAAAAATCTATTGTGTTCCTCATATCTGAGAAGGATTTGAAAAGTGAGCCTGTTCTCTTACTTTAGTACCTCTGCCATTCAAATTCACTTAGAACTCAAAGAAAGTGTCTTTCCAACGTTGCCAATGGCATAAATCACAAACCTTCACAGCACTGGCATGTGTTTGCCTTTAGTTTGAGGACTTCATTCCAGTGGGGCCAAAATGGCATCAGGCATAAAAGCAGATGCTTAGCACAGTGGGTTGCACTGTGTTAGCACTAGGAATCGGAGCATGAGTGTGAGGGGTGTCCATGTGTTGTTTCATACTTTATTTTTTTTTAAGGAAGATTAGCTCTGAGCTAACATCCACCACCAATCCTCCTCTTTTAGCTGAGGGAGCTTGGCCCTAAGCTAACATCCCTGCCCATCTTCTATTTTATATGTGGGATGCTGCCACAGCATGGCTTGACAAGCAGTGTGTAGGTCTGCACCTGGGATCTGAACCAGCAAACCCCAGGCCTCCTAAGCAGAGTGCGTGAACTTAACCGCTATTCCACTGAGCCAGCCCCCATTTATACATTTTTAGTGTGTATATTTGTGGTATTGAGGTCTTCGAAAGCATGTGCCCCAGGACAGGTTCCCCTCTTGCCCAGGTCTGAGAATAGTACTAGCAAAAATAAACATAAATGGGCTGGCCCCGTGGCCAAGTGGTTAAGTTCGCGCACTCTGCTGCAGGGGGCCCAGTGTTTCATTGGTTCGAATCCTGGGCGCGGACATGGCACTGCTCATCAAACCATGCTGAGGCAGCGTCCCACATGCCACAATTAGAAGGACCCACAACGAAGAATATACAACTATGTACCAGGGAGCTTTGGGGAGAAAAAGGAAAAAAATAAAATCTTTAAAAAAAATAAGCACTAAGTTTGGGAAATACCAAAGAGAGAAACCCCAAGAACAGACTGCAAAACAAAAATTTCTTTTAAAGATTTAAAGTTTGCTGGGGTGTGTGTGATGTAAACACCTTACTCACATCCTTTTAGAAATATCTGGGTAACTTCATGTTGCTTATTAATGATTTGTATATATTCTACAAATTGCTTTTTTTCTCAAGTCAATATTGTTTTTTAAATTTATCCAGGTTGATACATATGGATTAACCCAAGTTAATCATTCATTTTATTTTAAAGATTGGCACAAGAGCTAACAACTGTTGCCAATCCTCTTTCCCCTCCCCTTCTTCTTCTCCCCAAAGCCCCCCAGGACACAGTTGTATATTCTAGTTGTGAGTGCCTCTGGTTGTGCTATGTGCGGCGCCGCCTCAGTATGGCCTGATGAGCAGTGCCATGTCTGCTCCCAGGATCTGAACCGGCAAAACCCTGGGCCACCAAAGCGGAGCTCATGAACCTAACCACTCAGGCATGGGGCCAGCCCGTAATCACTCATTTTAATGATGTAATATTCTGTGGTGTGAATATACTACCATTTACCATTCATCTATTGATGGACAATCATATTGTTTCAAATTTTTCACTATGAAAAATGAATGCTGACAAATATTCATGTATCCCTTCTAGTGCAAATGTGTGAATTTCTCTAAGATATACCCCCAAAAGAATGTTCAAGTTAAAGAGGATGCATAACATCTACTTTCTAGGTATTGCCAAATTGTACCAATTTGCATTCTACCACCAGCATATGAGAGTCCTCATTTCTCAGCACTCTATCCAAAATAGATAATGTCAAACCAATGCTAAGTATAAAACTATGTTTTATTATTTCGATTAGTATTTCCCTGATTACTAGTGAGGCTGGTTATATTTTTCAGATGTTTGTTGACCTTTTGAGGTTTCCCTCCTACAAAATGCTTATTTAAATTCTTCATCCGTTTTAGAGATATCACATTTTTATGAAAATGAAGCTTTGATTAATTGCCCACATCTTCTGCTAATCCTTAGGATACTTTGTTTCTTTTTTCAATTTTTAATTTAAAATTTTGACAATATATTTACCTGATTTAAGATTATATAAAGAGTTACGCATGGGAAATCTCACTTCTAGCCAAGACCCATTAACCCCATTGCCATGCAAACTCTCCACTGATAATCATTTTTCGATTTACCATTTTGGTGTTCCTTTATTCTTCAATTTTATATTTTATATGTATTCTTTATTCTTATTAATGAAAAATAATGAAATTATTACTTTATTAAAGAATATAATAAAGAGACTACCCAGGTTAAGAAATGATCATTAGCACAGTTCTTTGCTCTTTGTCCCGCTCTTTCTTCTTCCTAGATTGATTGTATCTACCTCCCCATCCCCAGAGATAGCCACTATTATGACTTTTCTTTTCTTTTCTTTGTTAATTTTTTTGAGAAAGATTAGCCCCGAGCTAACATCTGCTGCCAATCTTCCTCTTTTTGCTGAGGAAGACTGGCCCTGAGCTAACATCCGTGCCCATCTTCCTCTACTTTATATGTGGGACACCTGCCACAGCATGGCTTGACAAGCAGTGTGTAGGTCCACACCCGGGATCCAAGCCAGCGAACCCTGAGCCGTGGAAGTGGAACGTGCAAACTTAATCACTGTGCCACGGGGCTGGCCCCACGACTTTGATTTTTTTTACAGTTTACCCCTATCTAAGTCTCTATTCTACCTTCACATTTCATTGACAGTTTGGTTGAGTATGGGATTCTAGGTTGGAAATCTTTTTCCTTCAGCATTTTGAGAATATCAGCTCATTTTCTTATAGATTTCAGCATTGCTAATGAAACACCTATTGTTAATACTAATCATTTTTCACGATTCTCTAAAGTTATCTGTGTTCTTCTCCCCTTCTGGAAGCTTGGAGAATCTTCTTTCCATCCCCAAGATTCTTAAATTTCATAATTATGAATCCATACCAAGGTATCTTTTCTCATACTACGGCAGACACATGGTGGGCCCTTTCAGTATGGAAATGTGTTTCCTTCAGTTCTGATGGACTTTGTTGAATTATTTCGTTGACAATTTCCTCCCCTTCATTTACTCGCTGCTATCTTTCCACAACTTTTATTGTTCAGCTATTGAAATTCTAGACTGTTAGCCCAATTTTTTTTTCTTCACTTCTAATTTCTATTTTTTTCCTTCTAATTTCTGGGAGATTACCTCAAGAGACTTGAATTCTAGACCCAATATTCCAATTATTATCTTGGTCTCTCTCTAAATCTCAGTTTCACTATGTTCAGGAGGAATAAGCTGAACCATAAAATGTTTAATTTGCCTTCCACCTCTAACTTACTATGATTTTCACATTGAATCATCACATAAGGCAGGCAGGTATCTCCATTCCTTATGTATACAAATGAATGAATTAAGTCTTAGAGAGCCTAAGATAAGAATTAGAATATATCCTTCTGACTCTTGGTCCAGTCTACCTACCATTAAGTGATGTCACATAACGTGATAATCATAATATTGTAGTCATGAACAAAAACTAGTTTGACTAAAATAATAGTTTGCTTTTAAACAAGTCTTTCTGTACTATATGCATATGCCAATAATCTCTGCCTATTCTAATTTTATCTTTATCCTTATCACTACCTATTCTAAATTAATCTTTCTATGATGACAATTCTTATTCAATAAAATAGTAGCAGCAGTAGGTATTATCAACTGCTAAAAAATGATAGATAATTAGATTTCACACTAACAAATTACACTGACACTTTTAACATTCAACTTTCTCCTGGAATAAAATACATTTTAAGCTTTAGAGGAATTACAGCTCTTTAGTTTTAATACTGTAGTCATGAATCTAAACTATATCTTTCTCTTAATTACATAATACAGCTCTTTGTTCAAATGCCTCTAATTATGATTATTTTCCGTTACTGAAATGCCTATCTTCATATCGTTTTCTTCTCTTTCTTTTTCTCTATATTTAAATGATGAAACATACCATGCATACAATATATAAAATATGTTTAAAGTTAAAATAATAATAATGTTAAAACTCCCACATACCCATCATCTACATTAAAATATAAAATATTATTATTACCTTAGAAGATCATCTATGGCCCTTCCTGACTTCATCCTTCTGCCCCACCCTCAGATAAATTCATACTTTTGACTGTATTAGTCGGCTCAGGTTGCCATAACAAAATACCAAATACTGGGTGACTTAAACAAGAGAAATTTATTCTCTAATAGTTCTGGAGGCTAGAAGTCCAAGATCAAGGTGACAGCAGGTTTGATTTCTTTGTAGACCTCTCTCCTTGGCTTTCAGTCACCTTCTTGCTGTGTGTTCACATGGTCATCTCTCTGTACACATACATGTCTGGTGTCTCTCTCTGTGTCCTACTTTCCTCTTCTTAAAAGGACACCAGTCAGATCAGATTAAGTTCCACCCTAATGACCCCCATTTTAACTTAATTGCCTCTTTAATGTCCCTATCTCTGAATATAGTCACATTCTGAGGTACTGAGGATTATGGCTTCACCATATGAATTTTGAAGGGACACAATTTAGCCCATAACACTGACTTTTGTGTCAATCATGCCTACTATGTTCTGAATGCTTGTGTCCCTCTGAAACTTATATGTCAAAACTTAATCGCTACGGTGGTGGTATTAGGAGGTGGAGCCTCTGGGAAGTGGATAAGTGCCCTTATAAAAGTGGCGCAAAAAAGCTTCTTTACACCTGTCCACCATGTGAGGACATGGTGAAAAGGTCTATAAACCAGGAGGCAAGCGTTCACCAGACATCAAACCTGCCAGTACCATGATTTGGACTTCCAGCCTCTAAATTGTTCTGTTTTGTTTCGCTGAGCAAGATTTTCCCTGAGGTAACATCTGTTGCCAATCTTCCTCTTTTTGCTTAAGGAAGATTCACTCTGAGCTAACATCTGTGCCAATCTTCCTCTATTTTGTATGTGGATCGCTGCCACAGCATGGCCACCAATGAGTGGTGTGGGTCCACTCCTGGGAACCTAACCCAGGCTGCCAAAGTGTAGCATGCTAAACTTAACCATTAGGCCATGGAGCTGGCCCATCCAGCCTCTAAATTGTGAGAAATAAATTTCTGTTGTTTACAAGCCACCCAGTCTTTGGTATTTTGTTATAGCAGCCCAAACAGATGGGCCACTTTGGGCTCCTCCTGCCTTTGAGTCAACAGGCGAAGATTGATCCTGACTACCAAAGGAAAATTAGACTACTATTCCACAATAGAGATAAGGAAGAGTGTGTCTTGAATACAGAAATCCTTTAGGGCATCTCTTAGTATTACCATGCCCTGTGATTAAGTCAGTGGAAAACTACAACATCCCAATCCAGGGAGAACTAATGGCCCAGACCCTTTAGGAATGAAGGTTTGGGTTACCCTACCAGGTAAAGAACCACAATCAGCTGAGTTGCATGATGAAGGCAAAGGCAATATGTAATGGGTAGTGGAAGAAGACAGTTACAAATACCAGCTATGACCATGTGATCAGTTACAGAAACAGGGCCTGCAATTGTCATGAGTCCCCATTTTGTTATGAATATGTTTGTGCTTATATATATGTATATTAAGCAAATAGTTTTGTTTTTTCTCTCTTATTCCCTTATCATACAACATAAGATGTATTGACTTTATATCAGTATTTAAGTATTATTAATTTTACATCATAGTATTCAAGTTATGGGATATCAGGAAAAGAGTAAACATCATTCAAGGACTTTACCTTCTCTTCTGAGGAAGGGATTAGCGCATTTTTGATTGTACACAGGATAGTTTTATCACATTAGGCAGAATTATAACATTGTTTTTATCTTTATTTGGAGATTAAGTATGGTTTAATGAGATGCATATAGATATTAAGTTGACAAGGGGTGGACTTGTGATAGTTAATTTTATGTGTCAACTTGGCTGGGCAAAGGGATGCCCAGATAGCTGATAAAACATATTTTCTAGGTGTGTCTGTGAGGGTGTTTCTGGAAGAGATTAGCATTTGAATTGATGAACTCAGCAAAGCAGATGTCTATCCTCAATGTATGGGCACCATCCAATCCATTGAGAGCCCGAAAAGAACAAAAAGATAGAGGAAGCCTAAATTTACTCTCTCTCTCTGCTTGAGCTGACACATCCATCTTCCTCTATCCTCAGACATTGACACTCCTGGTTCTCAGGCTTTTGGACTCTGATTAGGACTTAGACCATCAGGCCTTTGGACTGGGACTGGATGATGCCACCAGTTTTTCTTGTTCTCCAACTTGCAAATGGCAGATTGCGGGACTTCTCAGCCTCCATAACCTTGTGACCTAATTCCTATAATAAATCTCTTTACATATATAGCTTTATATATCCTATTGGTTCTGTTTCTCTGGAGAACCTTGACTAATGCAATACCCTTGTTTTACTTTATAGATATCTTTTTTACCACTTGTTTTAGTCAGTTCAGGGTGCTATAACAAAATATCATAGACTGGGTAACTTACAAATAACAGAAATTTATTTCTCACAGTTCTGGAGGCTGAAAGTCCAAGACCAGAGTTCCAACATGATTTGGTTCTGGTGAGAGCCTTCTGGCTTGTAGGCCGCTGATTTCTTGTTGAATCTTGACATGGTGGAGAGTAGAGCAGAGAAAGGAAACTCTCTTATGACTCTTGTAGAGACATTAATCCCATTCATGAGGGCTCCACCGTTATGACCTCATCTAATCCTAATTATCTCTCAAAGGTCCCACTTCCTAATACCATCATATTGAGCAGTAGGGTTTCAACATATGAATTTTGGGGGACACGAACATCCAGTCTATAGAACCACCTATGTGTATATACTTAAATATTACTTAGTTTTGCCAACTTTTGAACTTTATATCAATATAATCACCATTGTATTCCACTGGGACTTGATTCTAAATTCCTTTTAGGTACGTGGTTGATTTCCACTGCAGTATAGAATTTTATTGCATGACTATATCACTATTTATCCATTCTACTATTCATGACATTTTGTTGTTTCTAGTTTTTTGATATTGTGAACATTGCTGTTATGAACACTCTTGTATATGCTTTCTGGTGTGTATTTGCAAGAATTTCTCCAAGCTTTTATATAGTGGTAGAACTTCTGGGTCATAGGATTTGTGTAGAGTCAATTTTACTCAAAGTGCCTTTTATTTCTACGCCCATTTTAGTTTTTTCCATGCAATAACAGAGGCTTCCAGATGATTCCCAATAGACGTTCTCCCCTTCTTCCTTTGGTGGAATGCTGATTTTCAGCTGGACATATGACCACGAAGAATAGAGACTTTATTCTCATCTCCCTTGCTAAAATGAAAGCATAAATGTTGGTTGGACTTTTTGTAAGGCTGCAAGTTAGACAGTGGAGATCCAGCAACCATCTTGACATTTAAGGATGGAAACCATAAGCTAGGATATTGAAAAGCAGTCCAGAAAGCAGAAAGAAGGAATTCTGGCTTCCTGAGGACATTGTGAACTTCCATACCAGCTCTGGCTTTCCAAATTTCAGACTTCTTTAATGTGAGAGAATAAACCTTTGTGTGTTTAAGCCACTATTTTTCAGTCTGTGTAATTGCAGCAAAATATAGTTCCGAACAGAACACACTTTCAAATTTAATTTGATAGTCTGTTTCTGATATTCGAGCTTACAAAAAATATTTTGAATTTTCAGTTTGTTCTCTCTCAAGGTTGATCATTTCTTGATACATCTTAGAGGAAAATCTTTATTTCAAAATGTCCATTATTTCCCCCAACGAATAGGAGATCTTTGATAGGAACACTTGATAGTTCCTAAAAAACCGCAGCAGTGATTCTCCATCTAACAGGAAGCCTCTGCCTTTGACAAGTGTTTCCACGCAAAGAAGGATTACAGAGGATGATATAATTATTAGCTGAGAAGTTGTGATTAATCTTACTACACACTTTTCCTATCTACCTATATGTTCCTCCCAGTTCCACCCCCGACTCTCCTCAGAATTAATCACTATCATTAATGTTTTTTTCATCATTTTATGGCTCTGAAAATATTATTCTTAAGCAATATATTATTATATTTACTTGTTTTTGAGTCTATAAAATGGTAGCTCATTGTATTTTGTCTGCTGGGATCTGCTTTTCTCTCTCAAAATTAGATTTCCAAGATTCATCTATGATTTAATGAGTCACTAAAAGCAAGATTTAGGGTATAATTAGCTGTCATAATAGACAAACCCTCAAATCTCAATATTGCAACACAATGGAAGTTCATTTCTCTCCTGCATAAAGTCTAAAATGCATATGCTTTAATAGTGGATGGCTCTCATCTAAGTGGTGAATCAAGAACGCAGAATTCCTCTATCTTATCCTCTGTTGTCTTCAACATATGGCTTCCTAAGTTGCTGTACTTATCTTCCTCCAAGCTGCAGAGGGAGGAAAAGCATGGAAGATCCTTGTGGGACGTTTCTATGGGTCAGGTCTGGAAGTGGCAGACGTCTCTTCCTCTCATGTTCCATTTGTGAAAGCTCAGTCACATGGTGTAACAGCCACAGAGGTTGCTTCTCAGATCTCCCTCCAACACGGGAGCTGCTAGAAGGAGTGCAGTGAGTTGACAGCCTCCAGCTGCAATATCTTTAGGATCTATTGCAACATTCTAGCTGAGGCCAGACTTTTCCCAGGCAGTTCTTAGCCAATGAGTGAACAAAGCATTTGTGCAAGCGCCTGGACTTTTCTGCCCAGTGCAGAATTTATCTATGGGACGTCTTTGTGCTGGAACTTAACATTGGGCTGGTCAGAACTTTCTCAGAGCTGCATTGCAGTTTGAAGTTTTCTTTACCTCCTCATTCTTTTTTTCCCCTTTCCTTTCACATGGATCAGACCTGCATCATATTTTGAATGTTCTTCTTGTCTACTCTTGCTCCCTCTGCCCTGTGTTGTTCACAAGGCTCACCCTCAATAAAACTCTTGTACTCCTAATTCTATCTTTGTGCTGGGCTTCCCAGAGGATCCCAGCTGACATACATGATCACACATAAATACAAGGGAGGCTAGAAAAGGTAGTCTAGCTGTATGCCCAGGAAGAAGAGAAAATAGGTGAAGTGATCAGCTAATCAATACCTGCCATAATTTAGTTCGTTCATTTTTACTGATGTCTGGTAGTCCTTTTGTGAATATACCACAATTAACTTTATTCATTTTCCTGTCAATGGACAATTGGGTTGTTCTGTGTTTTGGGGGTTTTGTTTCTGTCTTATGATTATAAACATTGCTGCTATGAAGAATCTTGTACATATTCTGGAATGTAATTGTGAGAGTTTCTCTTAGTTATATGTACTTACAAGTGGGATTGCTAAACTATAAGATGTACACAGGTTCACATTGGTGAGATTATGCCCAATTATTTTCCAAAGAAATTATATCAATTTGTACTCATGCCAGCAATGTGTGAGTTCCCTTTGATCTACATCCTTTTCTTCACTTATTTTGTTACACTCTTAACTTTTGACATTTTTGTGAAACATAATATTGTAATTAAATAATAATTTGCCTCTATTCCACAGGTTCTAGTGTCTGGTACAGAAGCTTTATAAACATTTGTCCTAGTATAGCCAGCCCCTCTCTCTATTAGCTCATTTATACCACTCATCCTGCTGTGATCTGTCTGTGTTTGTTTTTCCTTCATTGCTACCATTCATCGTCTTTTGCTTCCACATCAAGGGTTCTTTGCTTTCTCTTTCTCTTTTAAGACTCTCTAATTATTTCCTTATTAAAAGCAAGATTTCATCTGACATTTTCTTTTGATTAAGATTAATCTCAGAACCCTCTTACTTAAAGGAAATTAAAACCACACTAAAGAAATAGAGGAAACTGAAGAAAGAGGAGCCACATAATGCACACAACCCAGCAAAATTCCATGGTTCTCCTGTTTCCACACCCAGCTAGCTGAGTACATACATACACAAATAATCACACACGTGTGTATATGATGCATATGTGTATATATGACTCTGTGAATAGATACATATACATGTATATGTATGCATGCATATGCTATATACACAATACTATAACATAGATAAATATATATATGCATTGTATATGTGTGTATTACATATAGGTACACTATATATATGTGTGAGATAGATAGATAGATAGGCAGATTTAAGTTCCCTAACACAACATTGGAATTGAGAGTACATTAGGTTAGTGTTACTGTGCAGTATTGACATTTGTGACTGATAAAAAAAGATGCTAAGTACCTCATATTCCAGCTTTAGAGACTGCCTTTCCACCACATGTTAGAGGCTGCTGCCTCCCTATATGGCTTGCTGAGATTTGCCATTGGACAGAATTACACACTCTCTTCCCCTATAAGTCCAAATAAGAAGACTTAAAGAAATGGAAAATCTCCTTGGGGCATCTTACTGTATGATCACAGTTATGTCCTCCTCTTCTCAATGGACCCAGGTCTTGGAGCCACTGAAAGGATTAAGGACTACAACATTATTGGGGACTATCACTGCAAGTCGCAGAATCCTGAACTTCAGCAGAATGTGGGGGAAGAGGCTGACAAATGCCTAGAACAGCAGCAGAAAAGACAGCCTTCATCAGGGTGGCATATGAGAGCTGCCTCCTTTCCAAAGAGTCCAAAGCCAACAAGCCAGAGGAGCAATTATAACTGAGCAAGGAAAGGAGAGTAGCCCCACCATGAACCATTGTGTAATAGCACTTTTGGCATTCCCCACTCTTTTCTTTATCCATTATTGCAAAGAAGATGGAGTGAAAGTGGTTAAAAGAGCAGACTTTGTGCTCCACCTCAACCATCAGGCCCTTAGAATTCCCTCCATGTAAGCTGCTAGAAACACAAGTTTAGTTTTTCCTCTGAGGAGAAGAGAAAGGCTTTGGATTGAATCTGATATTGACTTTGTAAAATGAACAGGACTGAGTCATGAAAACTTGAATGAAACTTCTTTAATAGCTGAAAGTGGCTGGAAAACCATAGAATTAACATACTATTAAACTCCTCACTAAGAAAGGAGGGACTGATAGCACAGTTAGAAACAGTAATTGAAAGCACAAGACTCTGGAACATGATGGCAACATAAGAGGCTCCTGAATTTCCTTCTTCCCATTGACACACTGAATATACAGCTACACATGGAGAAATTCCCTCTGAGAGAAACCCAAAAACTAGTTGAATGACTCCTACATATCAAGAGACAGAAAATACCTGCATCAAGGTCTTGATAGAGATCCTCCCATTTGGGACACTGTTGGGTCTTGACACACTCTCAACTACTGAGAACCACTAAGAACAAAGACAATGGCTTGGGCAATAACAAAGGTTTAAGAGGCAACTAGGAGCTTGGGCTTGGCTGATTGATGTGGTTCATCTCCTACACAAGACCAGTCTGTCAAGAATGGAAGAGATGGCTGTTTTGTCTAACTCCCAACACAGAGAGCTGAGGAAAATGAAGAAACAAAGGAATGTGTTCCAAACAAAACAACAAGATAAATCTCTAGAAACTGATCTTAGTGAAACAGAGATAAGTGAATTACCCAAAAGAGAGTTCTAAATAATGGTCATAAAGATGTTCACTGAGGTCATGAGAGCAATGTATGAACAAAGTTGGGATTTCAACAAAGAGATAGAAAATATTAAATAGTAACAAACAGAAATCATACAGCAGAGGAATACAATAATTTAACTGAAAAATTCAATAGAGGAGTTCAACTTCAGACTAGATTAAGCAGAAGAAAGGATCAGTGAACTCAAAGATGGGTCAGTGGAATTCATCCAATCAGAAGAGCAGAAAGAAAAAATAATTAAAAAGAGTGAAGATAGCTTACGGGACTTATGAGACACCATCAAACAACCTAACACATGCACTATAGGGGTCCTAGAAGGTGAAGAGAGAGAGAAAAGGGCAGAAAGTTTATTTAAAGAAATGGCTGAAAACTTCCCTGAGTAAGAAACAGACGTCTAGACCTAGGAAGCCCAGAGAGTACCAAAAAAGAACTCAGAGACTCACACTCAGACACATTACAATTAAATTGTCAAAAGTTAGAGACAAAGAGAGAATCATAAAAGCAGCAAAAGAAAAGTAACTGTTTACATACAAGGGAACTCCCTAAAACTATCAGTGGATTTTTCAGCAGAAATCTTGCAGTCCAGAAAGGAGTAGTGCTGAAAGAAAAAAACTGGCAACCAAGAATATTCTACCTGGCAAATTTGTCCTTCAGAACTGAAGGAGAGATAAAGAGTTGCCCAGAGAAGAGATAAAGAGTTGCCCAGAGAAACAAAAGTGGAAGAAATTCATCACCACTAGACCAGACTAGCCTTAAAAGAAATGTTAATGGGAGTTCTTAAAACTGAAACTAAAGGACAATAATTAGTAACATAAAAAGATATGAAAGTATAAAATTTACTGGTAAAGGTAAATATATAGTTAAATTCAGAATACTCTAAAATAGTAATGATGATGGGTAAATCACTTAAAACTCTAGCATAAAGATTAAAAGAGGGCCGGCCCGGTGGCACAGCAGTTAAGTGTGCACGTTCTGCTTCTCGGCGGCCCAGGGTTCACTGGTTCGGATCCCGGGTGCAGACATGGCACCGCTTGGCACGCCATGCTGTGGTAGGCGTCCCACATATAAAGTAGAGGAAGATGGGCATGGATGTTAGCTCAGGGCCAGGCTTCCTCAGCAAAAAAGAGGAGGACTGGCAGTAGTTAGTTCAGGGCTAATCGTCCTCAAAAAAAAAATTACAAGACAAAAGTATTAAAATAACTATAACCATGATAACTTGTTAATGGATACACAGTATAAAAAGATGTAAATTGTGACATGAAAAACATAAAATGTGGGGAGGAGTATAAAAATGTAGAGCTTTTCTACGCACTCAAAGTTAAGTTGTTAATAGTTTAAAATATACTGTTATAACTATCAGATATTTTATGTAAGTGTTATCATAACTACAAAGCAAAAACCTATAGTAGATATACAAAAGATAAAGAGAAAGGAATCAAAGCACACTACTACATATAATCATCAAATCAGAAAGGAAGAGAGCAAGAGAGGAGGAAACGAACAAAAGAACTACAAAACAGCCAGAAAACAATTAACAAAATGGCAATAGCAAGTCCAAACCTATCAACAATTATTTTAAATATAGATGGACTATGTTCTCTAATCAAAAGACATAGAGTGGTTGAATGGAAGAGGGAGGTTATAGTGATAAATACCTACATTAAAAAAAGAAATATCTCAAATAAACAAGGTAATTTACACCTCAAGGAACTAGAGAAAGAAGAACAAACTAAATAGAAAGTTAGCAGAAGGAAATAAAGCTCAGAATGAAAATAAATTAAACACTAGAAAGACAATAGAAAAGATAAATGAAACTAAGAGTGGTTACTGGAAAAGACAAAATTGACAAACCATTAGCTAGAATAACTAAGAAAAAAAGAGAGTCAAAATAAATAAAGTCAGAAATGAAAGAGGAGACATTACAACTGATAACACAGAACTATCACGGTTCCTCAAAAAATTAAAAATAGAACTACCACATGATCCAGCAATTCCACTTCTGGTTATATATTCAAAGGAAACAAAGTCATTATCTCAAAGAGGTATCCATACTCCCATGTGCATTGCAGCCTTATTTACAATAGCCAAGATATGGAAACAACCTAAGTGTCCATTGACAGATGAGTGGGTAAAGAGAATGTGCTATATATATAAATACACACAATGGAATATCATTCAGCCTTAAAAAAGAAGGAAATCTTGTCATTTGCAACAACATGGATGAAACTGGAGGGCATTATGCTGAGTGAAATAAGCCAGACAGAGGAAGACAAATACTGCATGGTATCACTCACATGTGGAATCCAAAAAACTAATAATGAACTCACAGAACACAGTGCAGTGGTGTTGTCAGGTAAGGTTGCCTGGTAGAGGTGGGAAGTAGGGAAAGGATGGTAAAAGGGTACAAACTTTCAGTTATAAGATGAATAATGTCTGAGGATCTAATGTATACCATGGTTAACTATAGTTAATGATACTGTATTTTATAGTTGAAATTTGTTGAAAAAGTAGAACTCGCGTTCTCACCAAAGACAGGGAAACACATGAAGTGATAAGTGTGTTAAATAACTTGATGGTGCGAATCCTTTCACAGTGTATATGCATATCAAATCTTCACATACACTTTAAATGCTACAATTTTGTCAGTTATACCACAATAAATATGAAAAAAATGAAACTGGAAAGTTAACAATAAAAACTGCTTTATGTTTCTCTCTCAATGATTTCAGACCCTTCACTGACAATTACAAATATTTGTGTGAGTTTAGAGTATTGGTTCTATGCTAACTTGCTAGATTAAGAAACTTGATGTATCAGTGGATCTTAGTTTCTTCAACTATAAAATCATAGGTTCATTCATTCAATCAATACTTATTAAGCACATTCTGTATGCCAACCACTTTTCTAGGCAGTGGAGATACATTATAGTTGCTATGAAAGTTAACTTTCCTAATAGCCTGTGATACTATTATTACATTTATTTATGACACGTATGTAATAAAGACAAGCAATTCCATGAAAATGATTGTCACAACTCATGAGCTGTTCTGACTTTGGGGAGGGAGGCTGAGGGTAAAGAGCCAGAGACATTTAAAAACTGATTCTAGTAGGGGAGTCATCCTATTTGCTAGATTTAGATAAGAGAAAGGGTAAGGGGATTTCCTTACTGACGTGTGAGTATGACTCTGTGGCGTGTGTGTTGAGGCAGGAGGGGTAGAGTGTGGGCATACAGGCACCACTAAAAGGCTGCCACATGGTGAGCTCAGTCAAGAAGATGATCAGGGGCTGACTTGTGGCCGAGTGGTTAAGTTCATGCGCTCCACTTCGGTGGCCCAGGGTTTTCCCTGGTCAGATCCTGGGCACGGACATGGTGCCACTCATCAGACCACGCTGAGGTGGCATCCCACATAGCACAATCAGAGGCACATCACAACTGGAATAGACAACTATGTACTGGAGGGCTTTGAGGAGAAGAAGAAGAAAAAAAAGAGCAAGAAGATTGGCAACAGATGTTAGCTCAGGCACCAGTAGAAAGAAAGGAGACAGAGAGAGAGAGAGAAAGAGAGAGAGAAAGAAGATGATCAGATTGGAGGCAATTGTGATAGCAGAGGTCAGGGAAAGCACTAGGAAACCAAAGTCCAGCTGAGAAGGAGAAATGGCCCTCAAACCACAATTCAACACCCAGTTCTAGAAGACTCTGGTTTTGCCAGATTTAGAGTTAAATATATACACTGAGGTCCCTCCTTTCAGGTTGCCAGGGCTCCCCATTCCTTTTGTCCATCCTTAAAATGGTAGATATCTGGGTGTAGCACTGCCAGTTAATATAAAGTTAGGAAACACAAAGGGCCCACTTTTCCTGAGGAGCTAAGAAATAAGCAGATTTTGTTTTGTGTTTTAGAGCAAAATGAAATGGTTTAAACTCAGTCATTTGGAGTTATTTTGTGTTTAAAGGAAATGAGGGATGAATGTGGGTAGAGAAAATGACTCTCCTGGTCCCAGGGAAGCCTTATAGGAAAATAGTGTTGTGCAGGCACCCAGCTCATCTGGGGAATTGCTGTAAAACCTAGCAAAATACTGGGCCTTTTGCAGCTTAATATCAGTTCCATTTCCAGAACCATGAAGAGAGGGGGAAAGTCCATTCAGATACTTTCAAGAGCATCCAATTATTAACATTTAGGCCTACAGTGTAACACTGATTACTATTTCATCAACAGCTTAACCTCAGTTCTGATGAGGTAAAGCTACAAAACTCACCACTTGGGCCTGGTGTCTCACTCACAAGGACAAAACAGAGCTCCTTCTTTTAATTGAATGACAAAATACCTATGGATGAAACTTAGTGTGCTCAGGCTGCCATAATAAAATACCATAGGCTGGGTGGCTTAAACGACAGAAATTTATTTTCTCACAGTGCTGGAGGCTGGAAGTCCAAGATCAGGGTGCCAGCATGGTCAGGTTCTGGAGAGAATGCTCTTTCAGGCTCGTGGACAGCCACCATCTCACTGTGTGCTCACATGACCTCTTCTTCCTGCACGCTCAGAGAGTTTTCAAGCTCTCTGGTGTCTCCTCTTATAAGGGCACTAATCCTACCATGAGGTCTCTTCCCTTATGACCTCATCTAACCCTAATTGACTCGCAAAGGCCCCACCTCCAAACAACATCACATTGGGGGTTAGGGCTTCAAAATGGGATTTTAGGGGGAACACAATTCAGTCCATAGCAGGATGGTTCTTGCTTCTTGTCAGCTTTATCTACAGATATATTGACAGGAATATGGGGCTTTTTGGCTGCTGTCCTGGGTTTTATTAAAGGATAGAGATTCCCACAAACATTAGAAACACCTAATGCTATGCACAAGCTACCTATGTTGAGGGCTTAGTGTTAGGAGCAACCTTCTTCTTCATTCTCTATCTCAACTCAGTTATAAGTACCAACTTGTCACCATTTTTGCTTTCAGGACTGCTATCATAACATGTGAGAAGGAAAAAAGCAGCCTCTAACATCCAGAACTGATTTGACATTCATAGCTAGACCTCAATACTATTTACAAGCTGGGATGATGCTAGGCTATTTTGTTCTCCTCTCGTACACAGTCTTACAGAATACCAACCACAGACAGGATTACTCTGAGACCATGATAAAATGAAACAAAACAAGGCCATTTCATAATTTTAACTAAGTATAAACAAAATTGAAGTCATTGTGCCACCCACAAAACACCCAATCATAGAAGTCCCCCTGCTTTTCTTTCAGCATCCAATCTAAAGTGGAACCCTTGCTTCCTTAGTCCCTCCTTCAAATCACCCAACCAAAATCCAAATTCTGTAACAAGTTCTTTCAAACACCCTTTTACTTATGGTTCCCCATGGTGTGTGTTCTCTCTCATCGCAATGAGTAATAAATCCAACTTGTTCAACCACAGATGAGTTCCTGGTGGTCTTTGTTTGAAGGACATTGACATAAGTGTGTTTCTGGCCTCATATAGAAAGCACGACAGAAGTGTATGTTTAATTAACAGCAGGTTGTGTACTAAGGAGTGTTGTTCTTCCAACCCTCTTCCCTGGATGCTCTCTCCACTGGCTGGATCACTGCTGTTCTTGTCAAGTGTTAAGCCCTGGCTCCATCTATTCATGCTTGTCTCTATTTCCTGCTCATACCAACCCTGGGCTGTCTTCTGGCAATCCTGTAGAGTTCTTTGCTTTTTCTTTTTTTGTTGTTGAGGAAGATTAGCACTGAGCTAACATCCACTGCCAATCCTCCTCTTTTTGCTGAGGAAGACTGGCCCTGAGCTAACATCCATGCCCATCTTCCTCTACTTTATATGTGGGACGCCTACCACGGCATGGCATGCCAAGCAGTGCCATGTCCGCACCTGGGATCTGAACACACAAACCCAGGGCTGCCGAAGCGGCATGTGCAAACTTAACTGCTGAGCCACCAGGCTGGCCCCAAGTTCTTTGCTTAATATCTGTGCCCCAGGGCTGGCATTTGAGAGGTGGAAACCTAGTCTAGTTCCCTGAAGTCTAGGCAATGTAGGTGCCCCATTGGGTTCTAGAATGGTTAAGGTTATTCATCATCGTCCCTAATAGTTAAACTATTTTTCTAACAAAGAGACTGCTTAGACTCCATTCTATTCTCCCCAACTTGTGCTGGAGTCACATCAAAAGAGACAGAAATTTATTTTTTCAATTAGTCAAGCAATTTTGAATTGGGGGCCTAGAATGGGTAGAAAACTGTATAAGGTTTATTTGGAGCCACAGCCAAAAAAATGAAACAATCTTTCTCTCCAAGAAGCTAACTCTCTATTGGGAAAGAAGCACACAATCGCATCAGGAAGCAAAATGGAATGCTATAAAACAGGAAAAAGGAAAGTGCAAATAATCTCAGTATAATTCGAAAAAGAATTAGTCCCAATATTTACTTATTTCAATGGAATTTTATCCCCCAAAATAAATGAAAAATTACAGTTAGTTCTGCTTGTTTCTCTTGCTGTTGCAATAAACTGAATATTATGGAAATTTAGAGTTAAATTGATTTCCATAATGTGTTAAGAAGCTTCAAAGTGTGTGATTTCTCAGACTCTCTAATTGTATCTTAATTTAATATGTAGTATAACCTAGTGACTCCCAGAACGTACCGATTTCTCCATATTTTTCTTAATGTCTTAGAGTAGACTGTAAAAGTATTTTGAATAAAAAATCAAAACCCAGAAGTGAGGAAACAGTAGTTGGTTGCCCAATTTTTTCTGCCAAGCTTGGGTAGTATGATGTAGTGATGAAGAGAGAAGATTCTAGAGCCACACTGCTTGGATTTGAATTCAGACTCCACTCTTTACTAGGCATGGGACCTTGAGAAATGATTTAATTTACCTCTGCCTCATCTATAAAATAGGGATAATAGTACCTCCTTCATTAGATTGTTTTAAGGATTAAATGAGGTAATTACTGTATATAACATACTTAGAACAGGGCTTGGCACCTAGAAAGCCCTGTATATGTTTGCCTATTGCTATTATTAAAGACCTTAAATAGTAGTAGATGGTGGTTATCAACAACATTCTGTTACAAATAAAGTGAGATTTAACACATATAAAATGAGATTGCTCTAACAATAAATATGGAATCATTACATTTCCCTTTTAGTTTGATTTAATTTTTTAACTCTCTGATCCTGATGAATGCCTTATCATGGACCACCATTCAGGCATTTGGGTGGCATTGACTTGTAAAAAAATGAAATGTAAAAATAATGAAAAAATAAAAGGTCACTTTTTATTACACTTAAATTGGGCAAACACAGACAGGTTGTCAACCTAGCTATGAGTAAAACCAAAAATAGAAACAAAACTACCCAATTACTAGTTCAATGATGTTGGTATTAATTCTCTGGATTACCAATACAATACAAGTTGCGATAACCATTAGTCCTCTTACCAAATACTTCTAGTTCTCCTGGGCATATTGCAGAATAAAATTTCCCTGACCCTTTGAAGTTAGGTAGAGACATAAGACTTGCTCTGACCAATCAAATGGGAGCAGAAGGAATGTATGTCTCTTTTGGGTAGAAGGTTTAGAGCCAGTGCATAATTCACCACATTCTCTGTTTTGTTTTTTTTGTTTTTTTACTTTTTATTAAGATTATGACAGTTTACAAACTTGTGAAATTTCAGTTGTACATTATTGTTAGTCATGTTGTAGGTGCACACCTTCACCCTTTGTGCCCTCCCCCCACCCCCCCTTTCCCCTGGTAACCACCAATCAGTTCTCTTTGTCTAAATGTTAACTTCCACCTATGAGTGGAGTCATACAGAGTTAGTCTTTCTCTATCTGGCTTATTTCACTTAACATAATACCCTTGAGGTCCATCCATGTTGTTGTGAATGGGACAGTTTTATCCTTTTTTATGGCTGAGTAGTATTCCATTATACATATATACCATATCTTCTTTATCCAATCATCAGTTGATGGGCACTTAGGTTGCTTCCACGTCTTGGCTACACATTCTCTGTTTTTACCTCAACAACTGTGCAGACACAGAGGTGGAGCCTCCCTCAGCCTGGATTACTGAGTGAAAATGACATAGATCAGAACCCTCTGCTGACCTACAGTGAACATGCAATGTGTACAAGAACCTTTGTTGTTCTAAGGCATTGAGATTTAGAGACTGTTTGTTACCATGGCACAGCCTAGCTTCTCGTCTTTAATATACATGCAGTTGTGGTTGTAGCCATATGCACATTCCCCTCAGCCCACCAAACACACACATTCAGGACCGAGGGAAGTTGACTTTCATATGAGATGGTATCTACTCCAAATGAAATAGCATTGTCTGAGTGGCACATCCTTCCTTCATGCTTTGATTCACCTTGCATTCCAAAGTTACAGGCAGCTCTAATTCAGGCACAGAATTTGCTTACAAGCAATGATCATCTTGGAATGGTTCCCAATATATTAACTTCTGACAAATATGTTCTTTGTATAGCTCCCTTGGTACCCCTAAAGTTCAGGAAAGAGGAAAATGCAAAGATAGTCTGCTTGTCCACTGAAGAACAGCCTCTTCTTCTAGTTAAAAACTGGGCTTGGAAAAGCAAGGCTTTGCATAATTTGCTAGAGTCAAATTAGAGATGGATGTTCTGGCCCTAATGATGATGCTGAGATTGGAAGTCACGGGGTCACTGCACCAGCATCACACCTACTCACAAATGTACAATTAGAGGTTATACATATATAAAGAGAGGCTTCTGTATTATTTTCTCCAAGCACAGCCTCAGTCCCCCATCCCTGTTATTATAACCATGTGGTTAGAATAAGTAATTTTATTCTATTTATTTTGAGTTGGTCAAGGAAGTCAATAGAAACCCTTATTGCTTTTGTAGGCATCATATACAATAATGGGTCTCAATCCTTATTGCACAGTGGAATCATCTTGGAAGTTTCAAAATTGTAGATACCTAGGTCCCACCCTCAGATATTCTGATTTAATTGGTCTGATGTGGGTCATGGACCTGGTAATTTTTTTTAAGCTCCTTAGATAATTCTGATATATAGGTGGCTTGGAGAAGATTGCATGGGTTTTTCCAGGAAACAGACTCTAAATTGGAGATGTGCATGCTGATAGTTTATTTGAGGAGTGCTCCAAAGCTCACCATTAGTTGGGCAATGAAGAAGCAGGTTTGACAGAGGGAGAGGTTGAACTGTGATGCAGTCACAACAAGGGCCTCAGTTGACCCCATGGGAAGCTCCAGAGCTGGAATGGCCCTTCAGAGTTGTCCTAAATTGGGGCAAGGGGGCTACACTTCAGTTCCTCCACAACAACTAGTCAGTGGATTTGGCCACTCCACTGGAAAAGGGGCAGAACATTGGGAATGAACAAAAAAAGTCTGTGCCATCATGGATTTTACTCTATAGTTGAGGAAGTCAGAAATAAGTATATAAATATAGAAACAATATAATTAATGAGAGGAATCAATGCTATTAATGAAAAATTTTTAAAGAATGATATGTTAGTGACTTGGAGAGGCAGCATGTCATGATTAAAGGTAAGGACTCTGGAAACTTACTGTTTGAGTTCCAATATTGGCACTGCCATTACTTGCTAAGACCCAAGGAAAATTAAAACCTTTGTGACTCACTTTATGGAGTTTCCTCATCTGTAAAATCAGAATAATAGTAACTACAAAGTTGTTGTAAGGACTCAATTATTTAATTTGGTTTGTTTCTGTTAATTTGTGAGTGCTTGTCACATAGTTCCCAGAAAGTGTTAGGACTTAATCTCATTATTGTTACAGGGCAGGGAGGTAGGTGGTTAGGGAAGACCTTGTTGAGAAGGTAACATTTGATCATCTTCTCATTCAAACTGAATGATGAGATAGAGCTCTGAAGAGGCAGAATGTCACAATTATAGACAAATGGAAAAGCAAGTCAGAAGCTCTGGGGAAAGAGCTTGGCTTTATTCCAGGAACAGAAAGAAAGCCAATGTGCTAAGAGTGAAGTGGAGGAAGTAGGTTTGAAAGCTGAGAGATAGGTGTGGCATGATAAGAAACATATATTTGGTCTTTGTCCCCAGTTCTTGACAGAGTGCTCTACAATCTTTGGGATTTCCTGAGTGATAGGGGTGATTTGAAGGTCTTCTCTTATTCATGAAAGCCCCTTTTAAGGGTACCTGAGTTTATGCTAATTAAGTTACTCTTGGTGGGCCCCTAGATAGCTTCAGGATGGGGGTTGGTTGCCAGAGGAATCAACCATGTGATTAAAGGGTTAGAACTTTCAGCTCCAGCCCTGGACCTCTGAGGAGGGGAGAGAGGCCGGAGATTGAGTTAATCTTCAATATCCAATGATTTATTTAAGAGTCATACCTATGAAATGAAACCTCCATAAAATCCTTAAGTGATGGAGTTTGGAGAGTTTCAGAGTTGGTGAACACATTCATGTGCTGGGAAGGTGGCACATCCCCGCTCCATGGGAAAAGAAGCTCCTGTGCTTGGGACCCTTCTGAATATTGCCTTATGTATCTCTTCATCTGGTTGTTCATTTGTGTTCTTTATAATGAGCTGGCAATAGTAAGTAGAGTGTCTTCCTGAGTCCTGTGAGTCATTCTAGCAAATTACCAAACCTGAAGGGGGAATTGTGGGAACCTTTAACTTTGTAGCCAAGTCAGACAGAAGTGTGGTTACCCCAGGCACCCAATATTGTGACTGGCAACTAAAGTGAGGGCAGTCTTGAGTAGTTAGTGTCAGAACTGAATTGAATCGAATTGAATTGAATTGAACTGAATTGTAGGACACCCAGTTTGTGTCCAGAGTTGGAGAACTGGTTGTCAATGTGGAAAAGCCCCACGCTTTTGGTGTCAGAAGTATTGTGAGAAAAAATAGCTCAGTAGGCATTGACCAGATCAGATTGGGCAACAATAACTGATTATCCGTTTATGTGTCTATATCACCACCACCACCCTCTTGCCCCAGACAGTGACTACTTTAGGAAAGAGACTGTAATGGATGCTGTGGTATACTGCTATACTGCCCAGATGCCCCCTTCAGGACTGAAGTACCAATTCCCTCAGCTGCTGGGAGTGCTGCTGGCACACAAACCTTAGCTGTCAGCCTTCGTCCTCAGAATTACCATTAGCTGAAGAGACATGCCTCACCCAAGATTACACCTCCTGTCTGAGGGAGGCCTGTATCCAATGGCTGGTTTGCTTAAGTGTATAAAGGCCCAGCCCCCTCACTTCAACTGGAGACAACTCTACAGGGTCATTCCAGCTTCAGAGCTCACCATTAATTTCACTGAGGGCTTTCTTGTCACTATATCACAGCCTAACATTGCCTGCTGCCCAATCTCGCTTCCTTCTTATCTTTCACAGGTGCTAATCCCAAGATTAGTCCTTAATAACGTTCCTGCACGCTAATCTTCATCTCAGAGCCTCCTTTTTGGGACCACAATTTGCAATAAATACCATGTCTTAAACATCTTCTTACACTCAGAGCTGAGCACACATCCCAGAACTTCAACAAATATTTGCCATGTTAATGAATAAGTGACAGAAAATGGTGGGAGTGAGTACCAGGATGAGTTGGATAGCCATGGTCTGAGTGATACAAAGGAGGAGAAATAGTGGAGGATTGTTAAAAGGAGGTGCAAAACCAGAAGAGGGAAGAAACCTTCCAGTCTTTTCCTTTCTGAGAAGTTCAGCACCAGACTTAAGACAGTGTATACTTATTTGAGCTACCAGAACAGCAGATCTTTGGGAGATGAAAATAAACGTGTCACTACCAAAAAGTCAACTATTTACTTTGTGGGGCTCTTATGTCTACCCTCCCCTAAACCAAGAAACAAAATGTGATTATTTCATTGATTATGTGAACTCTTTCTCCTCTGTTCATTTAATACACCCCAAATCCTGAGATAGTTCAGTAGGATTGCAACCAGGTGAATGGCAGAGAATTCTAACTGTCTTGAAGAGCACACAGTGATGCAAAGGGCTTGCTGATATGTATAGGAAATGGCACATGTTGAATTATAATGTTGTACACCTGAAACATGTAATGTTGTATAGCAACTTTACCTCAATAAAAAAAAAAAAACAGAAAAGCAGAGGTTGCAATCCTAATACCAGCCAAAATCTGCAAGGAAAAATAGACAGAAACACAATAATAATAGACGAATTTAATACACCAATCTCAGCCCAAGACACATGAACAAAAAGATCAGTAACGATATAGAAGACCCAGAAAACATCAATAACATAGGTCATGTGGTCTTATGCTGAATTTTACACTCAAATTCTAGAGAATATGCCTCTTTTTCATGCACACATAAAAATTCATAAAAACAAACCATAAATTATGTCACAAAAACCCCTCAATATGTTTCATAAAGTAGAAATAATACCACAAAATTTTCACAGTGCAATCACAAAATCAGATAACAAAAAGGCCCTTTCACTTGAAAAATTTAAAACTCTATAAATCACTCTTTTGTAAAAGGATAAACATAAATCAAAATCTTGGAATTTTTCATATGTAACAATAATGAAAATATTGTATATTAAAATATATGGGAAACAAAGTGATGATCAGTTTTAAAAGATTATATCCTTAAGTACTAAGCACTAAAAATAAAAGAATGCATATGAATGAACTTAAATCTATAAAATGAACAGCATCATGATTCAAAAGAAAGCAGACAAGGAATTAATAAAGATAAAAGGAGGGATGGATGAGGTAGAAAACAGAAAAACAGTAGAAATAATAAACAAATAAAAATTCTGTCCTACAAAAGTCAACAAACTAGACAAGCCACTAATTAACCTAATTAAGAAAGAAAAGGAAAAATCCCAAATATACAAAATAAAAATAAACAAGGAGGAAATAAACATTGAGATAGAGAACGACATTTTACTCGGTATTAAGGTATTGTGGTATAATACAAAATAAATATCTGGTCTTTGCCCCTGTTTCCTGGCACAGAGCTCCTAAAAGTCTTGGAATCTCCAGAGTGATAAAAGTGTCTTCTGTATGCTAAAGAGTTGACTGATGACTGGAAACCCCTAGACAGCTTCATGGGGCTGGCCACCAGAAAGACCAAGCCGTGTTTAGAGGCTAGAGCTTTCAGCTCCCTCACCTCCCACCTCCGGGTAAGGGAGCGGGCCAGGAGATTGAGTTCAGTCACCAATGGCCAATGATTTAATCAATCATGCCTACATAATGAAACCTCCACAAAACCCCCTAAATGACAGGTATGGGAGCTTTCCAGGTTGGTGAACACATCAGTTTGCTGGGAAGGTGGCTCATCTGGAAGCTTTGCACCCCATCTCCCTCAATATCCTGCCCTATGCACTTCTTCCATTTGGCTGTTCTGAGTTGTGTCCTTTATAATAAACTGGTAATAGTAAGTAAAGCACTTTCCTGAGTTCTGTGAGTTATTCCAGCATGTTATCGAATCTGAATTCGACTATCGAATTTATAGCGAGTCAGTCAGAAGTATGGGTGGCAACCTAAGTGTCTGAAGTGGGGGCGGTTATGTGGGACAGAGCCCTTAACCTGTGGGGTCTGTGCTAACTCTGGGTAGTGTCAGAATTGGATTGAGTTGTTGGATACCCTGTTGGAGTTGGAGAGTCAGAGAAATGGTGTTGGAAAAGACACCACATATTTGGTGTCAGGAAAAAAAATTTTCAGGTATGAATAACTTTTTCATGTGTATTTCTTTTCTTTTTTTTTTTAAAGATTTTATTATTTTCCTTTTTCTCCCCAAAGCCCCCTGGTACATAGTTGTATATACTTTGTTGTGGGTTCTTCTAGTTGTGGCATGTGGGATGCTGCCTCAGCGTGGTTTGATGAGCAGTGCCATGTCCCCGCCCAGGATTCAAACCAACGAAACACTGGGCCGCCTGCAGCAGAGCGCGGGAACTTAACCACTCCGCCACGGGGCCAGCCCCTTCATGTGTATTTCTAAGTAGGTGTATTAAACAATGTACATGACACTTTTCTCTTTTCCCCTTTGGATAAAGTTCTTTTTTTTTTAATTGAGGTAACATCGACTTATAATGTTATATAAATTTAGGGTGTCCATCATTATATTTTGACTTCTGTATAGACTGCACCATGTTCACCATCAAAAGTCTCATTTCCATCCATCACCATACACATGTGCCCCTTTACCCCTTTTGCCCTATCCTACCCCCTTCCCTTCTGGTAACCACTAATCTGTTCTCTCTATCTAGGCGTTTGTTTGTTTATCTTTCACATGTAAGTGAGATTATATGGTATTTGTCTTTCTCTGCCTGACTTATTTCACTTAGCATAATACCCTTAAGGTCTATCCATGTTTTCTGTATGTGACAAATTTTTCCAGATCACACTTATATTAAATGCAATAGTGGAACAGTTCCTACCTGAGGAAGCAATCCTTCAAGGTCCAAAGTTCCGCCAGTTAGTACCTTCCTCTTGCTAAATAGTATCATTGGCCATCAGGTAAAGGAGAAGCAGTTAGAGGAAGGACAGTCACAGCTGTGTCATCAACCAAGATATAGTGCTAACCACGAATACTGACCCAAGCGAAACTTCATCAGTAAAGATACAACACTGGTCAAATAATCCCGGCAACTTCTTTAGACATTAATGCTTTGTAATAAGATCAGGGCTCATTTATCAATAGCCAGCTTCTTTATAGGTTGGGTTTAATGATTTGAAATACTTATTTATGTTACTCCCTCTCACTGTCAACAACTTCTCCTAAGCATCCTCCAGATAGGGAACTAAACATGGAGGAGACACTGTTGATACCCTGTCCCACATTTTCTTTGGCCTACCTCAGTTCTTCCGAAGCTCCAAATAAAGACAGTTATCAGCACCTGTTAGCTTTCCAACTCAAGCATCTGTGTCTGTCTTCTTCCCTGGCTGAGGGCTTTCTCCAGCATGGAGGCCTGGTCTGCCACACACAGCCACAACATGGAAGAATGGGAGAGTTTATGTTGAGACAAACTCAACCAGTGAGAGATGGGATCTGTGAATAAATGCTCCAGCCTCTCCCCTGCTCCACTCAAGTCCTTGGGAAGTTTGTTCCACATGGTTTTTCAGAGGTTCCCTGACAAAGTGAAGCTCCAGTTGCCCACAGTAGTAACCTGCTCATGAACACACACTTGATTAGCTTTCCTCTTTTCTTTTGTCACTTCCTCACTTCTGCTTCTTGTGCTTACCTCCCAAATAAAGTTTGCATCCACTTCTTCACCTAAGAGGCTGCTTTCAAAGGGGGCCAAAGCAAGACAAAATATATTTAGGGCATGCGTTGATTTCCACATTCTTATTTGAAATAAATTAGAATAAGATAACTTACGTCAAGTTCTTAGGCAGAAACTATCAGCCCTCTAAGGGTTGAGAACGTTTTTTAAAAGATTTCTTTAAAACCTTACAAATCAATATCTGGCATTGTAGAGAATACACAGAAATCACATTTCTAGTAACCAGTGTTATAGCCTGACTGTGAAAGATCTGTTTTCCCTCTTAACATTTCTCAAATCCAAGTTAAAGACTGAATCCTTTGGAGGCCCTTTTATTGAATGAATAAAGAACCTGTCTCCATCATTTTCTTCAATCAATCTTCCTTCGTGAAGATGTGATAATCTTTCAAAAGCAAAAAGCAAAGCAAAGTGATTTATTTAAACATGCATACCAGGTGATCACCACCTTAGTTATCTTTTCAGAAATGGTAGCAGTTCAGAGGTTTTTCTGTGCTCTAAGACTGAAATTAGTCATGGATTATAAAGAGAAATTTGCTTTCCTGGGTTATGAGATCTTGAAACACAATGAGTAATTTGTGGGTGCATGGCCACTCTCCTAAGCTTGAGAGACAGCTGAGAAAAATATACAGTTATTATAAAATCTGTGTTTACTGAGATAAGGGAGTTTCAGAGAGGAAAATCAGATGGAAAGATAATGGCCAACATTTGCAAATGTTTTTCTAGTAAATGTGATCAAATTGTGAAATCAATCTGTCTCTTGTTCGGCATATCTCCAATATGCAGAGCCTGACACTTGCTTCTGAATGAAGAACTTATCTCCGAGGGTCAGAAATATTTCAGTTCACATATGGCCAAAAGGTTTTAAATTATGACTGATTTGTTTTCATCCCTTCACTTGCTTTTTGTTTTGAAAATGTCTTTCACATAGAACGCTTTTCAATATGCTCCATTCAACACTCAAGTTAGGTGTTGGTGTTTGTGGACAGAATATCTGTTTTGAAGTAAATGCCAAGTTTGATCAAGATCTATTACAATTGGTTTCTCATAGCTATTTATATTTCTTTCTGGGTAGGTAAGATTGCATTCAGAAATCACGCAAACCTTATTTCAGAGCCCCTTATCATTTCCTGGTGCTGGCCCTTCCCTAAAACCAACTACTGTCCTGGAACTACTGTGGTGTTGGGATAATCAAAGCATATGAAGATACTCTATTCTATCAGAATGTTAACTGTCTTAAAGATTTAGGAAATTTGAATATTGTCATTATATTCAGATCTGATAATGGTTCACTGTATTATTAGAAATATAATTTCTTATTTTCTCTGTATCTCTTGTCACAGCCATAGAAGGGAGATAAAACCTTTCTGCCTCTTCAGTTATAGAAAGTCATCGTTATCATCGGCCATTGAAAACATTTATTAAGTATTGATTTATGAATGGAGCTAAGTTTGGCAGACAAGGGGCAGATCATAACTTCCTTTGGAATATGGTTAATTTCCTCCAGTGCACCACTATGATAGACTGAATATACTTATGACTTACACATAATTGAACAATAAACATTATCTGAAGGAATAAGCATAATGTTCAGGTGTTTGCATTATGTAAAAATAAAGAGTTAACTGAATTTCTATGGGAATTAGTGAGTGGAAAGTACATTTTATGTTTGGACATGATAATGGGAAAACTTGTTGACTCAGGCAATTAATCCGTGAAGGCTTTACTTAGCTCTTGGAGTTTTAAAAGCAGTGATGACACTTGACAGTGATATGGTGAGGTTAAATGGCCCTTTTTGGTTGTCGTTGAGGAAGATTAGCCCTGAGCTAACATCTACCGCCAATCCTCCTCTCCTTGCCAAGGAAAATTGGTCCTGATCTAACATCCGTGCCCTCTTCCTCTGTTTTATATGTGGGATACCTGCCACAGCATGGCTTGACAAGTGGTGTGTGGGTCCGCGCCCAGGATCCAAACTCCTGAACCCCAGGCCGCTGAAGCAGAGCGTGCAAACTTAACCACTACATCACCGGGCAGGCCCCAAAACGGCACTTTTAACTGAAACGACACTGACCCCTCTACTTCCTTAGCTCACTAAAGTGTTCCTTAGGGTCCAGTAGGTGGCAGGTACACACAGAAGAGAGCTTCTAAATTATAAAGAGCCAAAATATTCCAAAGGTACTCTTATTTCAAGGTTGAATTGGGTAAAGACTGAGGAGAAAGAGAATCTGTTAATTCTGATGTTGTTTTCAACAAATTGTTATGCTCTTGGTAATACTCCTAAATCCTTGATGATTCCTGCTGCACAAATTTATTTCAAACTGAATATTCGGGCTGGCCCTGTGGCTGAGTGGTTAAGTTTGTGTGGTCTGCTTTGGTGGCCGAGGGTCTCACAGGTTCAGATCCTGGGCGCGGACATGGCACCACCCATCAAGCCAGGCTGAGGCTGCGTCCCATGTAGCACAACCAGAAGTACCTACAACTAGAGTATATGACTACATGCTGGGAGCTTTGGGGAGAAGAGGAAAGAAAAAAAAAAAAGAAGTATCCAACTCAAGAAATAAATGTTAAAATAGATTTAAAAAAATGAACATATAACATCAAACCACCTGTAACAAGCAAATGGTTTGAAAATAGGGAGGAAACAACCACACTGGTGTTTTAATGAAATTAATCTAAATTGTAGACAAAAAAATATATATCTCATTTTGTTCATGGATTCAAACTCTTTAGGAAAAAGAGCTATTTTTTTAATTATTCTGGCTACTTTAAAATATGGCTTTAAGTCACTAGCAACAATAAGAGTTGTCTAATATTAAAATTTCTCTAGTCACAAACCTTCTGTGAAATTCAAGGGACCTAAAATTCCATTTAAAGAAAGCAAACTGCTTATGTGAGAGAAAAATAAAGAAGCATTCAGTGGAAAAGTATAATTTTCAGATAAGAAGAAAAAGTCATGACAAATGGAGCTTGTGCTATGTAAAAGGAATATCATATAATTTTGTTTCTATGTCACATGTGATGAAAGGAACCAGAATTTTGAAAAGGCCACTGGAACCTTATCTCCAATTTCCCTATTCTAAAACAGCCTGGCAGAATAGAGACTTGAGATCAAGATACAATATATAGGTAACTAGTCACCAAGTCTTCAAGTCTCTCAGTCACTGCTGAGTTATCTAAAGGACTGAGTACAAATTGCTGGAAAGGGCAAGTGATTATTGAAAGTTCCATATCAATTCCTTTTCACTCCCCCCTACCCTTTTGGCATACATTTTTCATAGATTCGTGTATCTACCACCATAATCAGGATACAGAATAGTTCCATCACCCCCCTAAAAAAGGACCTCATGCTATTCCTTTATAGTCACATCCCCCGCCCCCTTCCAACTTCTGGCATCCACTGATCTGTTTTATCTTTCCAGAATGTCTTATGATTGCAATCATGCAGTATGTAACCTTTACAGCCTTGCTTTGTTTACTTAGCATGATGCCTTTGAAATTCATTGATGTTGTTCCATGTAGTAATACTTTATTCTTTTTCATTGCTGAGTAGCGTTCCATTACATGGGCATACCCCAGTTTGTCTATCCATTCACTATTTGAAGAACATATGAGTGCTTTCCAGTTTGGGGCAATTATAAATAGAACTACCATATACATTCATATACTGGTTTTTGTATGAACATAAAAGTTTGTACATACATAATTCATATATAAAAGTTTTCATTTCTCTAGGGTAAATACCAAGGAGTAAGATTGCTGGATCATATGGTAAGTGTGTGTTTAACATTATAAGAAACTGTCAAACCATTTTGCAGAGTGGCTGTACCATTTTGTATTCCTACTAGCAACATATGAGCGTTCCAGTTGCTCTCCACCTTTGCCAGCAGTTGATATTTTCAGTATTTTTTTCTTAGCCATTGTAATATGTATGTAGTGGTATCTCCTCATGGTTTTAATTTGCATTTCCCTAACGGTTAAAAATGTTAGATATCTTTTCATGTGTTTATTTGTCATCTTTATATGCTCTTTGATAAAGTGTATGTTCCAGTACTTCGCAAATTTTTTTGAAAATTTTATTGAGATAATTGTAAGCTCACTTGCAGTTGTAAAAAAATAATGTGGAGAGATCCTTTGTACACTTTACCCAGTTTCTACCAATGGTAACAATTTGCAAAAGTGTAGTATAATATCACAACCAGGATATTGACATTGATACAATCCACCAATCTTACTCAGGTGTGTCTCCTTTTACTTGTACTAATTTGTATGTGTGTGTATTATGTTCTATACAATTTTATCATCTGTATAGGTTTGTGTATTCATCACCACAGTGAGGAAACCGATCAGCTCCATCACCACGAGGATCCCTGGTATTGTCCTTTTATAACTCCACCCACCTCCCTCTTGTGATCCCCTTCCCCAATTCCAACCACTGTTGGCAATCACTGTTTTGTTCTATATTTCTAAAATTTATCATTTCAAAATGTTGAATCATACAGTACATAAACTTTTGGGATTGCCTTGTTACACTCATCATAATTTCCAAGAGATTCATCCAAGTTGTTTTGTGTATCAGTGGTTTGTTCTTTTTTATAGCTGAGTGTGTATATACACACCACAGTTTAACCATTCATTCATTGAAGGACATCTTGACTGATTCCAACTTCTGATTACTACAAGTAAAGGTGCTATTCATGTACAGGATTTTGTGTGACCACATTTTCATAATTTTGAGATAAATGCTCAAGAGTACAGCGTTGGGTCATTTGGTAGTTGCACATTTAATTTTATAAGGAACTGCCAAACTGTTGTCCAGAGTGCCTGTACCATTTGACACTCCCCCCAGCAATTCAGGTGATCCAGTATCTCCACATCCTTATCAGAAATTTGTACTGTACCTTTTCTTTGTCATTCTGAAAGGTGTGTAGTAATATCTCATTTTGGTATTAATTTACACTTCCCTGGCTAACAATGTTGAAGATCTTTTCATGTGCTTATTTGCCATCCATATATCCTCTTTAGTCAATTTTCTTTTCAAGACTTTTGCCCACTTTCTGCACAACTAGAAGGAGCTACAACTAGAATATACAACTATGTACTTGGGGGCTTTGGGGAGAAGAATAAGAAAAAATAAACAAAGATTGGCAACAGATGTTAGCTCAGGTGCAAAAAAAAAAAAAAAAGACTTTTTCCCATTTTCTAATTAGATTGTGTTTTTACTGTTGAATTTTGGGAGTTCTTTATAGTTTAGGTAATAGTCCTTTGTTAGACATGTGATTTGAAAATATTTTTTCCAAGTCTATAGATTGCATTTTCATTCTCTTCATATGCGCTTTCACAGAACAAAAGTTTTTTGTTTATTGATTTTTGCTTTTGTGGATCATATTTTTGGTTTCAAGTCTAAAAAATCTTTGTCTAGTACTAGATACCAAAGATTTTCTCCTTCTTTTCTCTAAAAGTTTTGTAGTTTTAGATTTAAGTCCATTATCCATTTTAGGTTAATCATTGCATAAGGTGTGAGGTTTAGGGCAAGGTTCATTTTTTGCTTATGGAGGGCAAATTGCTCCTATATTTCTTGAAAAGGCTATCCTTCCTCTGTTGAACTGCATTTGAACCTTAAATCAACTGCTTGTACTTGTGTAGGAGCTATATCTGTGTTCTCTATTCTAATTCATTAATCTACATATCTGTCTCTTGACCAATACCATACTTCCTTGATTACTGGAGCTATATAGTAAGCCTTAATATTAGGTAGAGTGAGTCCTCCCACTTTATTCTTCATCAAGATTATTTTTAACTATTCTAGGGCCTGTGCCTTTCCCTATGAATTTTAGAATAAGCTTGTCTATGTCCATAAAATACCTTGCTTGGATTTTGATAGGAATTGTCTTAGCTCAGTATATCAATTAAGAGAGAATTGAGATCTTTACTATGTTGAGCCTTCCAATTCATGAACATGGTATGTCTCTCCATATATTTAGGTCTTCCTTGCTTACTCTCATCAGCACTTTGTAATTTTCAACATATAGATCCTGTTCATTTTTGTTAACTGTATACTTAATTCTTTCATTTCTTTCCAGCAATTTTAGTAGTATGGCATTTCAAATTTTGATTTCTGCATGTTTCTTGTTAATATATAGATATGCAATTGATTTGTCTATGTTGGTCTTGCATCTTATGACCTTAAAGAACTCACTTATTAGTTCTACGAGGTTCTTTTATAGATTATTTTATTTTTTTCTTTCTTCTTTTCTGATCTGTATACCTTTTACTTCTTTATCTTGCCTTATTGAATGGCTAATATTTGCATCATCATGTTGAATAATAGCAGTGAGGCAGACATCCTTATTTTGTTTCTGATCACAGGGGGAAAACATTCATTATTTCACTATTCAGTATAATATTAGCTGTAGGATTTTTGGCAATGCTGTTTATCAAGTTAAGGAAGTTGTCATGTTTTTATTTTCCTGAGAGTTTTTATAATGGATAAGTGTTGAAATTCATCAAATGCTTTTTATGCATCAGTTGATAAGATCATGTGATTTTTTTTTTCTTTAGCCTGTTAATAGGGTGGAATACAATGATTTTTAAAAAAATATTGAACTAAACTTGCATCCCTGGGATTAATCACAGTTGGTCAAGAATAAAAATTCTTTTTATATGTTTTATACATTGTTAGATTCAGTTTGCTAATATTTTGTTAAGGGCTTTTGCATGAAGCTTATGAGAGATATTAATCTATAGTTTTCTTTTTTTTTTGGTTCTGTCTTTGTCTAGTTTTGGTATTACAATAACAATAGCGTCATAAAGTGAATTAGGAAGTGTTCCCTCCTCTTCTATTTTCTCCAACAGATTGTGTAGAATTGGTGTGAATTCTTTTTAAACATTAAGTAGAAATTTCCAGCGAAACCATCTGTGCCTAGAGATTCTGTTTTGGGAGATCTTAAAATTATGAATTCAATTTCCTTTAGTAGTTACAGGGAAATTCAAATTAGCTATTTAATATTAGATGAGCTGAAGCAGTTTGCATTTTTCTAAGACTTGATCCATTTTATTTAAGTTGTCAAATTTATGTGTGAAGAGTTGTTTCAAGTATGTTATCATCATTTTGATGTCTGCAGGGTCTTTAATGATATACATTTTTTTCATTTCTAATTTAGTTATTTGTGACTTTTCTTTTTTTACCTTTGTCAAGTCTCGCTAGAAGTTTGCCTATTTTATTGACCTTTTCAAAGAACCAGTTCTGTGTTTCATTAATTTTTCTCTATTGTTATTCTGTTTTCAATTTCATTGATTTTTGCTTTCATCTTTCTTATTTCCTTCCTTCTGCTCATTTTGGGTTTATTTTTCTCTACATTTTTAGGTTCTTGAGGTGGGATCTTAGATTATTGATTGGAGACTGTTCCTCTTTTCTAATGTACAAATTTAGTGCTGTAAATTTCCTTCTTAGCTCTGCTTTTTCTATATGCCACAAATTTTGATAGTTGCAGTTCATTTTCACTCAGTACAATGTATTTTCTAAAATTTCCCTTTATACTTATCATTAACAATACATTATTTAGGAGTGTGGTTTTTAGTTTCTAAGTGTTTGGAATTTTTCTGTTATTAATAGTTGGATTCCATTGTGGTCAGAGAACATTGCATAATTTGAATTCTTTTAAATTTGTTCAGATGTGTTTAATGCCCTGTCTTCTTTTATGTTTCACTGGCACTTGAAAAGCATGTGGATTCTGCTGTTGTTGAGTGGAGTATTCAATGTTAATTAGATCCTCTTAGTTGATGGTGATTTTGAATTTTTCTATACCCTTGCTGATTTTCTTTCCAATTGTTCTAACAATTGTTGAGAGAAAAATGTTGAAGTCTCCAGCTATTATTGTGACTGTCCCTATTACTCTTTTCGGTTGTATCAGTTTTTGCCTCCATATATTTTGTTGCTGTGTTGTTTGGTACACACATTTTACTATATCTTCTTGGTGGATTGAATCTTTTATGATTATATCATGTCTCTGTCTCTGGTGATTTTCTCTACTCTAAATCACTTTATCTGAAATTAATAAAGCCACTCCACTTTCTTTTGATGTATTTTATCATGATATATCAATCTGTCTATATTGTATTTGAAGAGTTTTCTGTAGAAAGCATATAGATGGGTCATATTTTTAAATCTTCTCTGCCAATCTTTGTCTTTAACTGGCATATTTAGACTCCATTTACATTTAATGTAATTATTGAGATATCAGGGCTCAAGTCTGCTGTTTTATTTTTTCTGTTTATTCTCTCTGTGTTTTCTTTCTCTGTTTTCTTTTTCCTACCTTTTTGTGGATTATTTGAACCTATTTTATTATCCATTTTGATTTATCTGAAGTGATTTTGAGTGTATCCTTTTGCACAGCATTTTTAGCGTTGCTCTAGGTATCATATTATAAATGTACAACTTATCACAGTCTACTGATATTGACATTTACCAATTTGAGTGAAGTGCAGAAACATTACCTTCCTTTACCCTCCCCTTTTTATAATATGATTATCTTAAATATTTCCTCCATAGGTATTTAGAACCATATCAGACATTGTTATAATTTTTTCTTCAATCATCAAACATAATCTAGAAGACTCAAGAGGAGAAGTAAAGTCAATATATTTGCCAAAATTTTTGCATCTTGTGATTTTTCTTCCTTCTTGGTGATCCAAGATTCCTTCTTTAATTGTTGTCTTTCTCTTAATAAAACTGCCTTCAGCCATTCTTTTGGTAGATTTGCTGGTGACAAATTCTCCTAGTTTTTCTCCATCTGAGAATGTCTTTATTTCCTCTTTACTTTTGAAGGATATTTTCACTGGATATAGGATTTTGGGTTTAGAGTTCTTTAAGCACTAGACAAATATTGTATCACTTCCTTCTGGCCTCCATGTTTTCTGATGAGAAATCCTCTGTCGTTTCAATTGTTGTCCCACTACAGAAAAGTTGTTGTTTCTCTATTACTGATTTCAAGATTACTTATTTGTTTTCAATTTTCAGAAGTTTGACTATCATATGCTTTTATGTAGATTTCTTTGTAGTTCACTCAAGCTTCTTAAATCTGTGGGTTTATGCCTTTCACCAAATTTGGTGGGTTTTCAGCCATTATTTCATCAAGTAGTTTTTCAGCCCCACCCATTTTTTCTCTCTTTCTGGGTCTTTGATGACATAAATTTTAGATCATTTTTTTTTATCTTCCAATAGGTTTCTGAGAATCTGTTCATTTTTTTCAATCTGTTTTCTCTCTGTTGTTTAGATTGTGTAATTTCTATTGTTCTATCTTCAAGTTCAGTAATTCTTCTCTCTTTTCCTTCCTTTCTGCGCTTGATCTTATCTACTGAGTTTTTCTATTTCTAAGTTCTAAAATTTCTATTTGGTTCTTCTTTATATCTTCCATTTATTTGCTGAGATTTTCAATTCCTTTGCTGAGGATTTATATTTTTTCATTTCAAGCATGTTCATAAGTGTGTTTCAAGCGTGTTTATAATTGCTTCTTGAAGCAATTTTATGATGGCTGCTTTAAAATCTTTGTCAAATAATTCTAACATATCTTTTGTCTTTGCAATGAATTCTATTGTTTATCTTTATTCATTCAGTTTGAGATCTTCCTGGTTCTTAGTATAAGTAATTTTTTTCTACTGCAACCTTGACATTTCGCATATTATTTGAAATTCTGGATTCCATATAAAACTTTTGTTTTAGCAAGCTTCCTCTGACACTCCAGAGGGGAAAGGGGAACATTGCCTCATTATTTCCAGTTACAGATAGAACTCTAGTTTCCCCACTTAGCCTTGTTTGACATTTGAGGAGGAGGGAGCTCATCAATACTGCTGGGCAAGGGTGGGAGTTTCAGCTTCCCACTAGGCCTCCACTTATATCTCCTTGGCTGGGATTGGTAGGAGTGCCTCAATACTATTTACATGATCTCCACTGACACCATGGGACGGGCCACCTTGTTATCATTGGGCAGTGTTGTAAATCTCAACTGTCTGCTAGAACCCCTCTGATACCACCTCATTGGAGAGGAGTGGTGCCTTATTAGTATAGGTAATGGAGGAAGTCCAGGTTCCCTGCAGGGTTTCCACTGACTCTGTGGTTTGATGGGGGGCCCTTGTACTGCTTGGTGTGGATGAAAGTCACAGCTCTCTTCTTGACCTTCTCTGACACCACACTTGAATGGGGGTTGGGATGCCTCACTACAGCCTGGAGAAGTTGGAAGTCTAGGCTCCCCACTTAGCCATTCCTGGCATGGGTAGAAGTCAGGCAACGGTTTTTTTCCAGTGATGTTTGGCTACAGTAGAAAGGTTATTTTCTAAAAGTTTTGTCAATTCCTAGGCTGCTTTTTGTCTAGTTTTTAGGTTAGAGAGTAGAATTTTTTCCTTTTACTTTTATTGTGCCATTGGCATTTCCTAGTTCCTGGCTTCTCCAGCATCCAGGATGGGACATAAGAGGTCAAAAGAAAATCCAGGGAACTTACCACCATATCACTCTTTGGGTCCTAAGGTCCTTAGCAGATCTGCATTTTTCTCTCCATCTTTCAGAGCCTTATGTTTGTTATATTCACAATGTCCAGGGTCTATAGTTGTAATTTGTGGGAGGAATAGGAAAAAGTATGTCTACTCCTTATTCCCACATGTGGGTCTATTTTTGAACTCTATTCTGTTCCATTGCTCTATGTCTCTATCCCTCTGCCAGTCATACTCTCTTAATTACCATAACTATATAGTAAGCCTTAAAATCAGGCAGTGTAATTCATCTCACTTTATTCTTCTTTTTCAAAATTGCTTGTTATTTTCCTTTCTTTGCCCTTCCATATGAATTTTAGAAATAGAGTCTGTATCTATAAAAATATTCTGCTGGGATTTTGATTGGAATTTCATTAAATTACTAGAACCATTAGGGGAGAATTTACACCTTTACTATGTTGAGTCTTCTAACCCATAAACATAAAATACCATTCCACTCATTTAGGTCTCCTTTAATTTTTTTCACCAGCATTTTGTAGATTTTAGTATACAGATGCTGTGCTTTTTAGATGTATACTTAAGTATTTCATTTTTTGCGAGTATTTTAGGTTGTATTGTTGAAAAATTTTCTATTTCCAACTGTACATTGCTGCTGTATATAAATGTGATTGATTTTTGTGTGTTAACCTTGTGTCTTGCAACATGCTAAATTCACTTGTTAGTTCTAGTGGAATATTTTTATAGATCTTTAGGATTATATAGGTAGACAATCATGTTACCTGTGAATAGGGACAGTTTTATTTCTTTCTTCCCAATTTGTGGGCCTTTGTTATTTTCTTACCTTTGCACATGGGCTAACAACTCTGGTATGATGTTGAATAGTAATAGAGGGCTATAATTGCCTTGTCCTGACCTTAGGTAGAAAGTACTCAGTTTTTCATGCTTAAGTATAGTGTTAGCTGTATGTTTTCTGTGTAAACTTTAATTAGCTTGTGGAATTTCTCTGCTATTACTAGTTTGCTAAGAATTTTTATTATGAGTGGATTTTGCAACTTTTTTCAATGCTCTCTGCATCAGTTGATATGATTATGTATTTTTTCAACTTTAAACTGTACATATAGTGGATTGCGTTGATTTATTTTTGAATATTGAACTAACCCTGCATTTTGAGGATAAATCCTATTTGATCATTTTATATTATTCTTTTTATATATTTCTGAATACAATTTGCTAAATTTTTTGAGGATTTTTATGTCTATGTTCATGAGGGATATTGGAATATAGTTTTCTATTTTTGTACTTCTCTTACCTGGTTTTGATTTTAGAGTAATGTAAGTATCATAAAATTTATTGTCAAGTATTCCCTACTTTCCTATTTTCTGGAATAGATTTTGTAGAATTGGTGTTATTTCTTCTTGAAATATTTGGTAGAATTCACCAATGAAGCCACATGGACCTAGAGTTTTCATTTTTGGAAGATTTTACCTAGGGATTAAATCTCTTTAATAGTTATAGAACAATTCAGTTTATATATTTTTAATCTTGAGTGAGTTTTAGTAGTCTGTGGTTTTCAAGAAATTATTTAATCTAAATTGTCAAATTTATATGAGTAGAGTTGATTGTAGTATTCCTTTATTATCCTTTTAATATCTATATTATCTTTAGTTATATACCCTCTTTCATTCTTACTACCAGCAATTTGTGCTTTCTGTTTTCTTTTACGTCTTACTAGAAGTTTATCAATCTTATTTATCTTTTCAAGAAGCAACTCTGTGTTTCATTGTTTTTCTGTATTTTTTTTGTTTCGGTTTCTTTGATTTCTGTTCTTATCTTTATTCTTTCTTTCTTTCTTCTTGCTTTGGGTTTTATTTGCTCTTCTTTTCCTAGTTTTGTAAAGTAGGAACTTAGATTATTGATTTGAGACTTTTCTTCATTTCTAATGTAAGTACTTATTGCCATAAAATTCCCTCTTAGCTCCACTCTAGCTGCATCCCACAAATTTTGATGTTATGTTTTCATTCAGTTAAAAATATGTTCTATTTGAGACTTCTTCTTTGGCCCATGGATTATTTACAAGTTTTGTTTAATTTTTAAGTGTTCATATATTTTCCTGTTATCTTTTTCTTATTGATTCCTAGTTTAATTCTATTATGGTCTGAGAACGTATTAATTCTATTTAGATTGTTAAGGTTTGTTTTAGGACCCAGAATCTTGTCTATCTTGAAGAATATTCCATCTGTGCTTTTCCCACATGAATTAAAGAGAAATAAATCACTAAGAATACATGAGAAAGTCACCAAATCATATGCTAGACATATACTAATAAAATTTATTTTAAAACATTTTCCAATGGCAATGATGTATTTATTTGGCTACTTTAAAGAAATTGTGCTTAGAAACCAAGAAATAGAACATTTCTAGTTAAATAATAGAGCCAAGACAGTGAGCACTAGGATCTCTCTACAAAACATGCCTGAACATGCCTGCAGCTTATGCTTCCAACCAGGACACCTGATCGTAGCATATCACTATCACCTGGGTACAAATACTGTTTAAAGTCACAAAATGGACAGTGAATACTATTGTGAACATCACTATTCTATCCTTCTTGAATGTCCTTTTCTGAAAGAAATTTAATTTTCTATTATATATATATATATATTTTTTTTTTTTGATGATTGGCACCTGAGCTAACATCTGTTGGCAATCTTCTTCTTTATTTTTTCCTTCTTCTTCGTCTCTCCAAACCCCCCAGTACATAGTTGTATATTCTAGTTGTGAGTGCCTCTGGTTGTGTTATGTAGGACGCTGCCTCAGCATGGCCTGATGAGCGGTGCCATGTCCACGCCCAGGATCTGAACCCGCAAAACCCTGGTCCACAGAAGCTGAGCACGCGAACTTAACCCCTCGGCCACAGGGCCGGCCCCTCTATAATATAGTTTTACTGTACAGTTAAACAGGATATTTAAAAATTTTTTATGGACTCCAATATATGTGTCATAAAACTGTATTTTTACAAGATAAATTATTGTTATGTTATTGTTGGTAATTATGCTAATAAATTGTAAAACAATCTCTAGTAAATTGTTAGTATACAACTAGTAAACAATTGTTAGTAAACAATTTTTAGTAAATTGTTGTGAAACATTGTTTAAGTGCCCTCCTCAAAGCACAGATAAGCAGCCTTCCTGTTCATTTTAGGAGCTAAACGGCTTCATGTGCCATTTTGGCACCGAATGATCACTCATAGCAACCAAGCTGTCTTGGTTTCTATGTTTTGAAAACACACATGGGTCTCTAATTATGTCACAGTTGATTTTTGTCCAGAAAGTTGTCTGTTATGTCTATCTTCTTATGTACATGTCTTCTTATTTTGGCCATCAGGAAACAATTCCTCCATAACAGAAGGCAGCATCAGCCACAGCCTATCCTGAAGAGCACTAATGTCAAGAGGAAGAAGAACAGTGCAAAGGAAAGGATGCTGTAGAGGCTTTGAGAGCAGTCTGGTTTTCAATATATGCCTGTTACGGGTTGAATTGTGTCCCTCCCAAATTCATACGTTGAAGTCCCAGCTCCTAGTACCTCAGAATGTGACCTTATTTGGAGGTAGAGTCTTTACCGAGCTAATACATTTAAAATAATGTCATTAGGGTGGTCCCCATTCCAATATGACTGGCGTCCTATGAAAAGACGAAATTTGGATACAGAGACAGACACACATAGAGGGAAGACAATGTCAAGACACAGGGAGAATACGGCCATCTACAAGCCAAAGAGAGAGGCCTGGAATAGATCCTCCACTTACAGCCCTTAAAAGGATCTAACCCTGCCAACACCTTGACTTTGGACTTTTAACTTCCATAACTGTGACAGAATAAATCTCTGTTGTTTAAGCCATCCAATTTGTGGTACTTTGTTCCAGCAGCCCTAGAAAATGAACACAGTGCCAAAAATCACAAAAGCCACAGCCATAGGTTTCCAGCCAAATATCATTATGGGAGTGTAGTTCAGCACATTTTCCTGTGGTCACTTGAGGAAAAAAAAAAGACAGAGAAGCTGCTAGAAAGATTTCTCTATAATTTTTCTCTTTCAGATTTGGACGAGACTGTGAACTGGATAACAACTTACCCATCTGCAGTAGTGTGCCCTGCTGCTGTTTTCCAATGGCAACTGAGACATCCCTTTGATAATATAGCTCCTGGATCTTTTTCTTATTCTAACTCTTCTAGCTATTCAAGAAATTAATCAGTTAAAGTTCAAAGGATTTCCCAAGTTGAAGACCCTTAAGCTAGAAAAAGGCAATAAGCCCAAGCAACTACTGTGAGACTTGACATGTGTCCCTCAGCAAACTTTACATTACACAGGACTATTTATTGCCTTAAACAATGAAGATAGAAGGAAGAAAACAATGTGCTGAAGATAGATATATAGCTTATTCCTCTGTGTGAGGATAGATTTAACTTGCTCCTGGACTGGGATAACTCTATGCCTGTCTACAGGGATGCCTGAAACTCTGGTAGTGACTGTTGGCTAAGATAAGGATAATATGTGCTAGTTAATGATTTATAATATGCTATTTGAAGCTCAAAATTTTCTTGGAGACATCCTGTACTGGCTTGTTTACCTTGGTTAGGGATCTATAGATTGAAGGTTTGCACCTGGTTTCATTGTTCACATGGTCTGGTTTTAGGTGTGACCAGAGGAGTATTAAAGATCTCTCAGTGAACCTGTGTCTCAGCTTCATTGGAACTAAGATACCTTGAATATATCTTAGTGGGCCATAATCTGAATGCAAAGCATATTCTCTGTAACTGAGAAAGGACTCTGAGAGGTGCTCCTGGACATATCAAAACCCTCAATGATTGACTATACTTTCTTTCACCTGCTGTACTTACCTTTATTAAAGCCTTATGTTGTAAGTCCTTTCAATTTTCTGACCCTGTGTGATTGTTATACCCTTAAACCCTAGATGGAAACCTGAGAACTTGGTCCCTTCCTAAAATTTACCTTGAAAGGTAAAGCAAGCACTAGTCCTGGAGACTGAAAATTGCAAAGAAAATGGTAAAGTAGTAGGGGCCCCAATCTTTGTTGGGTTTTAAGACAAACTCAAAGCCTGGATAAGAAACAATAAAGATATCTGTGGAATCCTGGATCTTAGTTCTAGGTGTAAGTGGAGGGAAATTGAGGAGTAACACAGGTATAGAATAGACACTATTGGGTCATCAGATCCCAGTCTCTCCGCCTCTGTCAGTAACATAACTCCAGATAGGGGTGGGGATTGAGCCTGCAGGTGAAATTAAAACAGGTCTGACAGTTTTTTCTACTGGTTCACTTGACTTCTATTCTTCTAGAGACTGTTTCTGGGGCCAAAAGCATTACAGGATATAAGGGAGTAAAAGCTAGAGCCTAATGAAAATTGCACAATTAAATCAAGGTCATCTGCCAAAGACACACATTCTAAATAACCATTAAATCCACTGCCTTCCATAAACTATTTGTTTTGAGTGTTGTTGGATTAAATTAGTCAGAGACAGCTTTATATTCTGGGCACTATAGAGGCTCTAAATAAGATGCCTCTCATGAAGCATATGTGAATAGAGGAGTTAGTTATGAAATACAAGAGAACAGCAAAAACATTTACACATAGAAAATGTCTTGTAACCTTAATCAGAATAAAGAAAGGAACAAGCATTAAGAGAATGTCTAACATGAGAGAAATGGTCTAATAAATTACGGTACATCAAAATGTGGAATATTATGCAAGTATTAAAGTGATAATTAAAATTATGTAGAAACATAAACAAGATGTTTGATATAATGTTAAATAAAACCACCAGAATACAAAGTGGCATATAAAACTATGAGAGCATAATTATATCCGCAAATTGAAGGAAATATATTAAAACAGTGTATTATCATAATTGGGAGTGGACCATTTGTTTTTCATTAAAATATACTGTTATATAGACTTTGTGTGTGTCTGTATATATATACATACTCCTTCTATGTGTGTCTATGTATATGTAGACATAAGACATTTAGTGGTGGGCACATTAGTCTGGATTTTGGGGGGATGCTTTCTTATCATTTAGAGTAACACTTTCCATTAGAATTGCTGCAGTAATGGAAATGTTCTGTAAATCTTTACTGTCCAATATGGTAGACACTAGCCATGTGCATCTATCAAGCACTTGAAGTGTGGCTAGTGTGGCTGAGCAATCAAATTTTTAAAAAATTTTAACTAGTTAAAATTTAAATTCAAGCAGCCACATGTGACTAGTGGCTACCATATCATTCTCTAAATAGTACAAGTTTATAGCTAGAAGATGAATAAAATTTAGCACCGGGTTCATTGGTCTGGATTTTTTTCCAATGTCATTACTATTTTTTCTATAAACAATTGGAGCATTTAAAAGTACTCTGTCATTCACTTCTCCCTTTGGAGCAAGAGAGCATGTAAAAAGTGCACACTGCTGAACTGCAAAGGATAAAATAGCTCCATTTCAGTAGCGTTTTGAGACATCAATTTTGGTACATCAAAAATCTTCATTGTAATCACAAATATACCAGACACCTGCAGTTACCCAAACAGCTGCCCCTTTCTGGTACAAAATCATAAGAAACCAGAAAACCACCATGTCATAGGCTCCTTGGCTTACCCTGGCCTGGAAGGTACATGAACAAAGGACCCCTGCACAGTCACCAATCAAGTGAACATGAGTGGGGAAGAAAAGAGCATTAGTTCTCCCACTTGAGAAAATGCAGAGCTTCTATGTAACTGTTTCTTTATCTTTGGAATCCTATTCTCACGTGTCCCTGGTAAATAGTGCCCTGGTAAATAGACCCGACAGGAAGCTCTCATCCTGACTTCTGCATTCTTCTGCATCTTTGCATATCCTCCTTCTTCTGGATCTTTGCGTATCCACCCTCTCAACCACATCTCTCCACTCTTATTCCCCACCTCCACCCTGGAATGCTATTTTCATCTTCAAAGGAAGTACTGAGTTGGATCTTGATCGATAGGAGAATTTTGTTTAGAGAAAAAATTTCTTAAACTTGGTGGGATGTAATTCCCAAACTCCTTCAGGGAAGTAATGATGATTCCTGATAATATGTTTGGGGACTGTTTTGATAGACTTTAATGAAATTTTAAAAATTGGTGGTGTTATTTACTAACCTAGTCAGCTATCTCTCAGGCAGCAGTCTAAATATTTTTAACCAAACATTCCTTTTCATCTTGAATCCAGTCTAACAATGATTTCCAAATCAGTTATTTTTCCTGTGTCTCTACCAAGAGTAAACTCTTTTCCTTGGCTGATTTAGAGGACTAGTCTCTTGTATTAAACTTAAAATAAAATTTTTACATAATGAATTTGTCATATACGTTTCCCCTAGGAATTTGGAGGTCCTACCAAGATGGTTCAACTCAGGAGAACCTAGTAGAGTAAACTAAGAACAGCCCTGAATCAAGTAATGCCACACCAAGAAAGATATTAAAAACTTGGAGAGAAAGTTTGGAGCCAGGGTACTGGATGTCCCCATGGTTTTATCAATTACCGTGAATGTCCCCACCCCCAACCCTCCTGTAAGTGCCTGGAAAAGTCATTTGAAGTTGAAAGAATGTCATGGGACTGGAGAAAAGGTGAGTTGGGTTCGATACCACAGACTTTTGGTATCAAATTATGTTACTAAGAGAGGACCAAAGCTCCTATCAAAGATAAGGTGGGAAAGTAGTCATTTACTTCTTTTGGTTGCAGGAAGTTATTCTGTGTTTCATTGGCAAGGATTTTGTGTCTTATTTTCATTTTTATTTTAGTGAAAATTATATGATTTGCCTGGCAACTTTTCACATGTTGGTCTGTATCTGTAAATGATAATTTGTAATTCTTTGTGTTTGTGACCAGAGAGATTCTAGATAGAGAGCTGCCTGTTTGCGTAAAACACCTTTGAAAAATTGAAGGTAATTGATTGCAGGAATTGTAATCATTTGTACGCACCATGAGAACATCTAGTTCAAACAGAGAGATCCATCTTGAGATGACGAAGGAACAGAAAATCTGTTCAGCTAATATAATGAAAATATGCTATATTCTTCTGTGGATTTAAAAAAAAAGACAGTTTCTTGTGCTGGGCATAGTGACTGAGAGATTGGCTCGAATAGACAAAGAGATGGAACTACCTCTAGAGGTATAAATAATGTTTTCAATGCAAACTACTTACTTACTGTTGCAAGTTGGATTCTCTTGGAAGCAGACCTGGAGATAGAGTTTAGCAGGCAGGACGGTTATGAAGGGTTCAACACCTGTGTGAGGTAGTGTGATCAGGGATGCCTGGGTAGAGGGAGAAGTCCAAATGGTAACGCAGGCCCTACAAACGCCTTGTGCAGTCCCGTGGGGTACTCTGGAGTTAAAATAGCCCTCCAGAGTTATTTCCCGTTAGGTTGAAATGGCCGCACATTTGTATCTCCACATCGATCAGGGTAGTTGGGATAACTTTGTGGCTCCCTGTAACTGAGATACCTCTGACAGCTGAAGATTTCTTGCTTATATCATTCCCAGCAGCTGGGGCAAGTCCTTCAATGAGAGAGGATCTGGGTGGAGAATAAAGGGATCCACATCCCTAGTTGTGTGATTTTGTGAAATTAAATTGCTTAATTTGGAAGGAAATTGACAAGATTATTAAATTTATCATATTTAATGGAGCACATATTTAGTTAGTCTAGGGACTTAGCTTATGTACATTTAAAATAAATGGTCTCAAGAACTCACACACAAAAAAAGAGAAATTGAAAAGAAAAAATGTGCTCAAAAGGGAACAATTAAGTCTTAGATAATGGCTTTAGGTTACTAAGATGAGAAACAAAGGAATGAACACTGATGTCAGGCCAATTTTAAGAAAATGTTCTAAATGAAGACTTTCAAGCAAAATTAGAATAGTTTTAATATTATGTAACAAATAAATATGGGAGAATTATAAAAGTTTATTACTCTTAGTTATGGTAAGTCATATACAAATTAAACTATTTTGTTAAATATGTTTTAAAAGCTAGTTACAACATCCTAAACTTGATAAAGAACATCTACAAAAAAAACCTGCATCATACTTAATGATGACAAATTTAAAGTTTTCCCACTAAGATCAGGTACAAGGCAAAGATGTTCCCTCTCACTACTCTTTTTACAAATCACACTGGAAGTTCTAGCTAATGGAATAAGACAAGAAAAAGAAATAAAAGATATATAGATAAGGAAGGAAGAAATAAAACTGTCTTTGTTTGTAAATAATATGATCACCTCTGTAGAAAATCCAAAAGAACTGACAAAAACCTCCTGGACTAATAAGTGATTTTAGCAAGGTTTCAGGAGACATGGCTAATATACAAAAGTCAATCTCTTTCCTATATACCAGCAATGAATAAGTGGAATTTAAAATTAAAAACAAAATATCATTTACATTGGCACACCAAAACTAAAATACTTAGATGTAAACCTAACAAAATGTGTATAATACCTATAACTACAAAACTCTGGTGAATAAAATCAAAGGACTAAATAAATGTAGAGACATTCCATTTAGGAAGACTCAATATTTCCAAAATGTCAGTTCTTCCCAACTTTGTGTATAGATTCAATAAGATTTCAATCAAAATCCTGGCAAGTTACTTTGTGGATATTGACAAACTGATTCTAAAGTTTATACAGAGAGATAAAAGACAGAATAGCCAAGACAATATTGAAGGAGAAGAAAGTTGGAGAATGGACACTAACTGACTTTAAGACTTACTATTAAGCTACAGAAATCAAGACATTGTGGTGTTGGTGAAAGAATAGACATAGATCAATGGAACAGAACAGAGAGCTCAGAAATAGACCCACATAAATATAATCAATTGATCTTTGACAAAGGAGCAAAGGCAATACAATGGACTAAAGATAGTTTTTCAACTAAATGGTGCTGGAACAAGTGGATATCCATAAGCAAAAAGAAATGAAACTAGACACAAACCTTACACCCTTCACAAAAAATAACTCAAAATAGATCACAGACCTAAACGAAAACACAAAACTATAAAGCTCCACAAGATAACATAAGAGAAACTCTAAATGACCTTGGGTATGGCAATGACTTTTTAGATACAACACCAAAGGCACAATTCATAAAAGAAACAATTAATATGCTAGACTTCATTGAAAATGAGAAATTCTGCTCTGTAAAAGACAGTGTCAAGAGAATGAGAAGACAAGTCACAGACTGGGAGAAAATATTTGCAAAAGACACATTTGATAAAGGAATGTTGTCCAAAACGACATAATTAATCATCAGGGAAATGCAAATCAAAACCATGATGAGATGTCATCTCACACCTGTTAAAGTGGCTATTATCAAAAAGCCAAGAAATAGCAAGTGTTGGCTAGGATGTGAAGAAAAGGGAACCCCTTATCTTCTGTGCACTGTTGGTGAGACTGTAAATTCGTGTAACTACTATGGAAAAACAGTATAGAGGTTCCTCAAAAAAATTAAAAATAGAACTATGGTATAATCCAGCAATTCCACTTCTGGGTATTTATCTGAAGAACACAAAAACACTATTTTGAAAAGATATATGTACCCTCATGTTCATTGTGGTATCATTTACAATAGCCAAGATATGGAAACAGCCTGTGTCTATCGATGGATGAATGGATGAAAAATTGTGGTATATATATATATATATATATACACACACAATGAAATATCCAGCCATAAAGAAATGAAATTTTGCCATTTATGAAACTTGGATGGACCTCGAGGTCAATCTTTTCCACAGAGAACAGATTGGTGGTACTAAGAGGCAGGAGGTGAGGGGTGGAAGAAATGGGTGAACTATTGTTTTTTAGTTTAAATAGATTGAATAAAATTTTAAAATATATATAGAAAGAATTCTTAAAAATCAACAATAAGAAAACAAACAACCGGATTAGAAAATGGGCCAAAGGTCTTAACAGACACCTCACCAAAGAAGATATATAGATGGCAAATAAGGATATGAAAAGATGCTCCATGTCATACATCATCAAGGAAATGCAAATTAAAACAACAATGGGATACCACTACACACCTATTATAAGGGCTAAAATTGAGAACACCAAATGTCAGTGGAGCAACAGGAATTTTCATTCATTGCTGATGGGAATGCAAAATGGTACAGCCACTTTGGAAGACTGCTTGGAGGTTTCTTAAAAAACTAAACATCCTTGGGGCTGGCCCCGTGGCCGAGTGGTTAAGTTCGCGTGCTCCACTGCAGGCGGCCCAGTGTTTCGTTGGTTCGAATCCTGGGCGTGGACACAGCACTGCTCATCAAACCACGCTGAGGCAGGGTCCCACATGCCACAACTAGAAGGACCCACAACGAAGAATATACAACTATGTACTGGGGGTCTTTGGGGAGAGAATGGAAAAAAATTAAAAAAAAACTTAAAAACAAACAAACAAACAAACTAAACATCCTCTTACCATATGATCTCTCAATCACACTCCTTAGTTTTTACCCAAAGGAGCTGAAAACTTATATCCATATAAAAACCTACACATGTGTTTTATAGGGTAGTTTTGTAGTGTTGGATGTTTATCGTACCTTTATTCATAACTGCCAAAATGTGGAAGGAATCAAGATGTCCTTCAGTAGGTGAATAGATAAATAAACTGTGGTACATTCAGACAATGGATTATTCAGCACTAAAAAGAAATGAGCTTTCAATCCATGAAAAGACATGGAGGTCACTTAAATGCATATTACTAAGAGAAAGAAGCCAATCTTAAAATGCAACGTACTGTATGATTCCAACCGCATGGCATTCTGGAACAGGCAAAACTACGGAGAGAGTAAAAGGATCAGTGGTTCCCAGGGATTGAGGGGGATGAAGAGGTGAAGCACAGAGGATTTTTAGATCAGTGAAAATATTCTGAATAATACCATAATGATGGATACACATCATTATACATTTGTCCAAACCCATAAAATGTATGATACCAAGAGTGAACCATAATGTAAATCATGAGCTTTGGGTGATTATGATGTGTCAATATATGTTCATCAGTTGTAGCAAATGTACCACTTTGGTGGGAAATGTTGATAATGGGGGACACTATGCATGTATAGGGCAGGGGTATATGGTATATGCTATACGGGAAACCTCTGTATTTTCCCTCAGTTTTGTTGTGAACCTTAAGCTGCTCTACAATGATAATATCTTAATTTTAAAAAGATAGATGTGTTCTTTTTGATTTCATCACAGTGTAGAATTGATACGGATAAAGTATGTACAATACTTGATTTTATTTTCTTACAAAATAGTCTAAGTAACTGGAAACTTCCTATACTCATCTTATGTGTCAGAAAAGTGATCATTACTGACACAAAAATTTTAGAAATATGTAAATTTAAACATAGATGTTCAACTAAATTGATTATAATAAGCAATATCCTTCTGATTTATTTGTTCTTGTGAACTCCAGCCAGTGTTTCAAATACATAAACCCCAGAATTACTCCACTTGCACTGTGTGAGTAAATTTCATTGTGTTATAATTTTCTGAGAAGTTATTTTTTAATGTCAACAATGATTCATTGTTATTTAATTAGTTTACAACTTATTAAGGATCTTGCAATTACAACTTAAGTCCTTTTACATATATTATATTAGTGTAATGAATTAATAATCTTAAGTTACCTGGAAAATTGTTAAAGAAATCAAAGTGAATTAGAGAAAAAAGAGCAAAAGCAATTGGTCAACAAACAATAGTTTTAATTTGTGTATTCTCAACTACATGTAAACATAGTTTACATATAGTATAGTCAATATAGAAAAACTACTTTCATGTATGTTTACAAAGATTAAAAGCTAAAGTTTAAATTTGCAAATAATGTCAGAATCTTTCATTCTTTGGTAGGATTATATATATGTGTGTTTATTTTATTTATTATTGATTAAGAAAGAACAAAGTTTGAGGTATCACACTCCTTGAATTCAAAATACTACAAAGCTATAATAATCAAAACAGCATGGTACTGGCAGAAAATCAGATACACAGATCAATGGAACAGAACAGAGAGCCCAGAAACAAAATCGCACATCTATGGACAGCTAATCTTTGACAAAGGAGCCAAGAACATACAATGGAGAAAGGAAAGTCTTTTCAATAAATGGTGCTGGGAAAAGTGGACAACCACATCCAAAAGAATGAAAGTAGACCATTATCTTACACCATGCACAAATATTAATTCAAAATGGATTAAGGACTTGAATGTAAGACCTGAAACCATAAAACTCCAAGAAGAAAACATAGGGAAACAAAAGATAAAATACATTAATGGGACTACATCAGACTAAAGAGCTTCTGCAAGGCAAAGGAAATCAGGAACAAAATGAAAAGACAACCCACCAACTGGGAGAAAATATTTACAAATCATATATCCAACAAGGAGTTAATCTCTAAGATACATAAAAAAACTCATACAACTCAACAACAAAAAAACAAACAATCCAATCAAAACATGGGCAGAGGATATGAACAGACATTTTTCCAAAGAAGATATACCAATGACCAATAAGCACATGAAAAGATGTTAAACATCACTCATCTTCAGGGGAATGCAAATCAAAACTACAAGGAGATATCACCTCCCACCCATCAGAATGGCTATAGTTAACAAGACAAGAAATAATTGTTGGAGAGGCTGTGGAGAAAAGGGAACTCTCATATGCTGCTAGTGGGACTGCAAACTGATGCAGCCACTATGGAAAACAGTATAGAGACTTCTCAAAAAGTTAAAAATAGAGATACCATATGATCTAGCTATTCCACTATTGAGTATTTATCCAAAGAACATGTAATCACATGTAATAACTAACTTAAAAGATATATGCACCCCTATGTTCATCATAGCATTATTCACAATAGCCAAGACTTGGAAGCAACCCAAGTGCCCATCAACAGATGATTGGATAAAGAAGATGTGGTACATATATACAATGACATACTACTCAGCCATAAAAAAGATAAAATCTTCCCATTTGCAACAACATGGATGGACCTCAAGGGTATTATGCTGAGTGAAATAAGTCAGATAGAGAAAGACAAATACTGTATGATTTCACTCATATGTGGAAGACAAACAAATAAACAAACACATGGATAAGAAGAACAGATTGGTGGTTACCATAGGGGGAGAGAGTGGGGAATGGCAAAAGGGGTAAAGAGGCACATCTGTATGATGATGGATGAATACGAGATTATTGGTGGTGAACATACAATCGATACAGACTCTGAAATATAATAATGTACACCAGAAATTTAGACAATACTATAAGCCAATATGATCTCAATAAAATATTTTTTTAAAAAGAAATTTTATGTTTAAGTGAGAGGAAATACCAGTAGCTCAGAAGACAAAATAAAATGCCATTAGAGTACTGTCTGTTCTGAATGTGAGGCAATAAAGAATTATTATTAGCTTTCAGCATATTCTACCCAGATGGCAGATAATTTTTGCTTCATCCAACCTGACTGTGCATTCTCAAAATACTCTGTTAATTTTTATACTATTTTATGCTTTGGAGAATTCCATGACTGTAAGAAACTGACGTAAAGAACTAAATTTCTAATGTTTATTATGAAACAATTCTGTTACGGTTGTTATTTGGTATTGCTACTTTCTGGACCTTTCTTGTCCTCAAACAATTGTACTCTCATCTGAAAACTATTATGATGTTGCTTTCCTCCGAGGTCAGATCTCAAATTCAGAATAATACAACTGAAAAGGTGTTTTTTGCACCCTAACCATATTCTTTGCCCTTGAGACAGCTGCTAGAAAGCTCCAAAATATTTCTCCTCATCTTATAACCTCAAAAGTGGCACTCATGAGCAAGAAAGGATGTTAGAAATAATTAGATTTGCTTGGTATGCTCATTATTTTCTTAATTGACTCAACAGAGTGGTAAGAGTTGCCCTTCACTAGGGTGCACAACTTGGAGAAAACTGTCAAATCAAAGAAGAAGCTCAACCTCCCCTAGGTTAGTTTTGTGCAAGAAAAGCGCTATAAGACAAAGATATTTTTAAAGTGGTTAATCTTTTGAATATTTGTAGATTTCCACTTTTATTCCTATACAAGGGGTGAAATATTATCGAAAGATTGACTTCTCAAAAAATTTTATTCTCAGATTTAAAAAATTTTTATCAGATGTTAGTGATCGTGACATACATTTTACAGTAGAGATACTAAGGTGCTCTAGATTCAGCAATTCCTCTGCTGACCATAACATATTTTTATCTTCATCATAATCAACTAACTTGGTATGAAATGTTACAGGGAGGCCCATGTGCTTCAGAACTATACCCCAATATGAGATTTCATTCTTCTTTACTCTGATAGAATTCCTAGAATAAAGTGATCATCTTCTTATCATTGGGGATTTCTGCTCTCACTTCACTTTTATCTGAAACCAAAGCCATAAGGTGAAGATTGGCAGATATTTCTTAAAGAAATATCAAAGTTAACCTAAGAGATTTGGTAGAAAGGCCCTTAACAGAGACTCTTGACAATTTTAATGTAGTTAGGTTTGAGGGAATTAACTCATGGATACATGCTAATGTTACTACCCTAGTGTGACACTTGGGAGACTGAAATTATAGGGAACTTAAGATGCAGAGTTTCCAGGACTGTTTTTTTCCAGAAGTAGATTTTATGAAACCAGACTGTTGAACAATATCAGTGGAACAAGGTTTAATTATGTAGAATTGAATAAAACCTTTGACAAAAATCTAGTGGTGATTATTTTCTTGGAACATTGTAATACTGTTCTTAATAATCTACTTTTAATAGGTATATAATAAAACACTTTTCTTCCTTTTTCCCCTCTATCTCTAAATTTCAATTTAACAGGCTATCATTGTTCAAACTGTAGCTTAACCTGTAGTTTAAAATTCATGATTAAATACTTCCTAAACTAGACCTACCTGATAATATTTTTGACCCTACAGTGACTGGCATACTGTTTAAACTGACCTGAAAAATTTATGAAAAGAGGAATGTCTGCTTCCAGTCAAACTGAAGTAACAGGGGCCTGATTCACTCTCCTGTCAGAAACAACCAAAAAATGGACCAAATACGTGAAACAGCAGTTGCCAGACTATGATGAGGAATCCCAACTCCCCTAGTGGGAGAGTATCAGAAAAGGCTGAGTGAGGAACCCGTCCTCTCATCTCCTCAGGGTAATAATGACATTTCCCAGCCCCACCCTCCTCCACCACATAATGTCAGTGGAAACCACATGGAGAGCCTGGATTTCTACCTCCATCTGGTGGTAACAACGCACCCTTTCCCCTACTTCTTGGAATGATGTCAGAGGAGGCCTGGTGGAGAATCATAACTTTTACAACCATTCAGTGGTAATGAGGCCATCACCTCCTGCAGTGTCATTAGAGGCCATGTGAGAAGCCTGTACCTTTACCCCCACCTGATAGTAATTAGGCATCTTCTCCCCCTCCCTTGGGCATGGTGTCAGAGGAGGACTAGTAGAGAGTTGTGACTTTTACCACTACTTAGTGCTAACAAGGCAAATCCCCATAGTGTCAGTGGATGCCATGTGGTGAACAATAATTAGGTGCCTCTCCCTCTACTAGCTGTGGTGGCATCAGAGAAGCCAAAGAGGGAAGCCGGAATTCCTACCTCTGCCCAGCAGTAAGAAGAGCCCTTATCCCCAGATGTGAACAGAAGCTGAGTGGAGAACCTGGCAGTAACAAGATGACACCTTCATTCACTCACCTGGGAAGTCTCAGAAGAGCCCTGCTATAACACAAGAATTTAAAAAGATCCAGGATCTTATAATACTCAAATATCCAGGTGTAAATTGAAAATCACTTTTCAGACCAAGCCAAGATATAAAACTGAATAAGAAAAGATAACCAACATATACCAACATTGAGATAACATAGATTTTAGAATAATCTGACAAGAATACTAAAGTAGCCATCATAAAAATGTTTTAATGAGCAATTACAAACACATGCAAAACAAATGAAATAATTAGAAGACCTCAGCAAAATATATAAAGTCTTATCAAGTAAATAAAAGATACAAAGAAGAACCAAAGAGAAATTTTAGAACTAAAATAGACAATAAAAAATAAAAAACTCAATGGATAAGCTCAACAGCAGAATAGAGAGGACAAATGAAAGAATCAGTGAACTTCAAGACAGAACAATAGAAATTACACAGTCTGAACAACAGAGTGAAAATTGACTGAAAAAATATAAGGAGATCCTAAGGGACAGGTGGGACTATAACAAAAGATCTACAATTCATGTCTTTGAAATCCCAGAAGTAGATGAGAAATAGGGCCAAAAAGGTATTCAAGTAAATAATGGCTGATAATTCCCTAAGGCAAAAGACATAAACCCATGGATTCAAAAAACTGAATGACATCCTGAGAAATCTGCATAAAGACACATCATAGACAAACTTTTGTAAACTGAATACAAAGAAAAACATTTTGAAATCAGTGAGAAACAACACCTTCCCAAATCCAATGACAGAAGATCTTTCATCAGAGACCATGGAGGCCAGGAGGAAGTGGCATAATTTTTCAGTGTTTAAAGAAAAGAATTCTCAGCTCAGAATTTTGTGTCTAGTGAAAATATCGTTCAGAATGAAGAGCAAATCAAGACATTCTCATATGAAGGAAAGCTAAGAGAATTTGAAACCAGCAGACCTATCCTAAAAGAATGGCTAAAGGAAGTTTTCTAAACAGAAAGGGAGTAATAAAAGAAAGAATCTTGAAACATTATGAAGAAAGAACTCAAAAAGAGCAAAAATATGAGTAAATAATATATCACTTGAAAATGCTGACACTAATAGACTGTGATAAGTTATATATATGCATATATATATGTATATATATGATGTGCTACCTACAGCAACCATTAAAAAAACTATACAAAGAGATACTCTCAAAAATACTATAAAGTCATGTGTTACTTGACAATGGGGATATGTTCTGAGAAATGTATTGTTAGGCAACTTTGTCATTGTGCAAACATTACAGAGTGTACTTACACAAACTTAGATGGTATAGCTTACTACACGCCTAGGCTATATGGTACTGATCCCATGAGACCACCATCATATATGCAGTCCATTGTTGACCAAAATGTCATTATGTGGCACACGACTGTAGATAAATCAAAATGAAATTCTAAAAAATGTTCAAGTAACCTACACAAAGCCAGAACAAAGAAAACAGAGAGAAAGCAAACAACAAATAAAATGGCAAACTTAAGCCTTAACATATCAAAAATTACATTAAATGTTAAAGATCTAAATACACCAATTAAAAGACAGAGATTGGCAGAATGAATTAAAAAAAATGACTCCTCCCAAAATTAATAAACGAAAAGAAAACTGAAAAGGGGGGAAAAAGGGAAAAGAGACCAGATGGAGCAAATAGAAATTAAATAACAAGATGCTAGATTTAAACCTACATATCACTAATCACATTAAATGTAAATAGTCTAAATATCCTGATTAAAAGGCAGAGATTGCCCAATTGGAAAAAATGCAGGACCTAAGTACATGCTGCCTATAAGAAATGCACGTCAAATATGATGCACAGGTAAGTTAAAAGTAAAAGGATAGAAGAAAATGTATTATGCTAACACTAGTCAAGAGAAAGCCGAAGTTTCTTTATTAAAATCAAATAAAGCAGATATCACAGAAAAAACAATTAATAGTAATAAAGAATATCATTTCATAATGATACATGGGTCAATTCTTCATGAGGACATAGCAATCCTAAAAATTTTGGCTACATAAAAGAAACTTACCTAAAAGGCTGCATAGTATATGATTCCATTTATGATACTCTGGAAAAGGCAAAACTATAGGGAAACAAAACAGATCAGTAGTTGCCAGAGTTTGAGGGATTTGGGGAGAGGTTGGCCATAAATTTGCTGATTAATAGTTTCCATAGGATGGAAGTAAACAAAAGTGTTGACTATTAAGAGAAAGCAAGAGAGAAACTTTTGGGTAATGACACTCTTTTGTATGGTGCCATTATGGTAGATACATCTCTATGCATTTGTCAAAACATATAGAAGTGTACACCACAAAGTGCAATTTTTACCGTATGCAAATTAAAAAGAATTCACCAGGATGCTGGGGAATTCCAGGTTGAAATGAAGACTGTAACAAATGAAAATAACTGCATTTCAAAGAACTGATACCGATCCTGATATCAGTTTCCCCACATTAAGCCCAGCATATATGGGGTTAAAACCAAAACATTCATTCCCGGCTTACTCTCTGGCGTCCTGGCTCCAGAATCCACTATCCTCCATGGAGACAGGCACTGCCAAGGACAAGCACCTGGATTATCTCCTCCCTGCAAAGAGATATAGGCTGGTGGGGAAGCTGCTGACCAGCAAGGTCAGGGGCTCCCTCCTGTCTGCAAGTAGTCTCAAGGCCAAAGACAGCCTGGTGGGAAAGCTCCGACCAGCAAGGTCATATTCTCCCCCTCCCCTACCTAAAACCCCAAATAAAAACCCTTCCTCTTAGCTTTTCGGGGAGTTTGGGGTTTCAGCATTAGCTGCCCTCTCTCCTTCTCAGCGCTGTGCAAAAATAAAATTCCTACTTTCTTCCACCACACCTGGTGTCAGATTGGCTTGCTGGGCAATGGGTGAGTGAACTCACTTCAGCTTCGGTATCAGAATGATGTAATCACACTGATGGAAATGGGGAAGAAAGGAGTTGATGTAAAAGCTTTGGAAATAGCATTTTGACTATAAGCAGAAAGACTAAAAGAACTGTACACATATTGTGCTCTAACTGATAAATTTGTTTATCTCAGAACTATAGGTTGGCAATTCTGAAACCACTTTACATGAATACTACAATTGAACAAACAAATATATTGTAGAATAGAGATCAGCATACTGGGGCTCATGGGTCAAATCTGGCTAATTTTTGTACGGCCCACAAGAACTTTTTTTTTCACTTTTAAATGGCTGAAAAACTCAAAAGAAAAATAATTTTTCATGACACATGAAAAATTATATGAAACTCAAAGCTGAGGCGTTGTGGCAGACACCGTATGGCTCACAAAACCAAAAATATTCACTATCTGGCCCTTTAGAGTAAATATTTATTGCCCCTTGTAGTAGATAATGAAAGCCAGGTTTCTCACTGTTGGAGAAAGAAGTTATAAATCAGCAAATGTAGAAGACTAGAATAAACCTTGTGGTGCTGGATTAGAGTTAGAGACATCTGTATGAACTCATGTTTACTATAATATGCGTATAGATATCTACAGAAAGGTAGATATATGTGTATACATGGGTTAATATATGTACGAGTATTTCCTAGCTCTGTCCACTGAGAGGGATACATTGAATTATGTGAGCCTATCTCCCATTCCTACTGTCTGTATTAAATGTAAAATAAGTTTGACTAAGCAAAAATGCAGTTAACAAACTTAGCACAAAAATACAATTAGACATTTTTCTAACAAAACTAGATCTTTAAAGATTGTTTGGGTCAAAAACAGGATCCAGAAAAGAAAATTTGTACCAAACTTGATCTAAGAAAGAAATTTTCGTGTATTTCAAAACTCTGAAAAATAATTAGTATCTCTAATAAAATGCTTGGGCAAATTTCTAATAGACCTAAATGAGATTCACACCTGCTGGGAAGTTCTTTATCTTACCTTTCTACATCAGTTCATCAGTCAGGAGAGTAAAGATATTAACCAGAGATTCTCTATCATTTGTTTGCTTATTTTCTTGTTGTTGTATCTTATTGAACAGAGATTGCCCAGCCCTTCCTTGCTCCCCTATAAATATCTTTAAGAAGAGAGAAATATTTGAGTTGGTTTCCTTAGAATCTTGCAGGAAGCACAATATAGGACTTTTATACATGCCTATAAACTACATAATGTTTAAAACAATGGAGAGGGATGAAAGGGACAGTCAAAGAAGATAAAGCACGTACAAGAGAATACAAAACTTAATATATCAACACGTCCATGTATCTACAACCTCCTCACTGCCCCCATGAAGAAAATCTTTCCCTTCTCTAAACTTCCCTACTTTGACTTTTTCATGTACAGAGATCATCCCTCCTGTGAGTATGTGGACCACCTGGAAGGCAAATTAATTCTTCTATATATTCACAGAAAATTCATTCAGCAAATGAACAGCATTTTGCACAAATAGTAGAGATATTATATGTCTGTGCGGCTCATAACAGAAGGAACATTAAAATATCACATTTCCTAAGATTATGCTTCTCCTCCTTAATATATGCTTTTCACGTATATTTTCCTATTCAAAGGGAGGTGGGGATCTGGAACCCTGCTTTCAGCAGCCAAATCTCCTTGCAGGAGTTCCTTGGCTAATCAGAATTTCAAAGAACACCTACAATGCCTCTACTCTTTACTCTGCTCTCCTGAGGTATTTTAACAGCTTACCCTCATCCTCTACCCCCCAAATAACTCTAAGATGATATTAGAAGACAGTAAAATTATTTAGACAGAATATTTTTTTAGTTTTGCCTCCACAGATGAAAAAGAAAAAAAGACAAACCTTAATGGTAGCCAGCAGACATAGCAGAAAGTGCACAACAGAATTCTTTATCAATTTCATTAATTTACTCATTCAACAAATATCTGTTGAGGACTCCTCTGTGGTAGGTACTATGGGGAATCAAGTAACAAAACAGACCTAGTCCCTGCTCTTAAAATGCTTATGATCTGTAGGGAGGAAAAAGTTTTATTCAAGCCTCTTAGGGTTTCTGGCTGAGTCTGAAAATTAAACTGAGAAACATTAACAGGAGAAAAGCATTCAAGTTTATTTGATATAAGTTTTACATGACAGAGGAGCCTTCATAAGGTAATGAAGACACGAAGAAACAGTTAGACCTGTGTATTTTTTTAGTTTTGCCTCCACAGATGAAAAAGAAAAAAAGACAAACCTTAATGGTAGACAGTAGATGTAGCAGAAAGTGCACAACGGAATTCTTTATCAATTTCATTAATTTACTCATTCAACAAATATCTGTTGAGGACTCCTCTGTCCTTTTTTTTATGCTAGGTGTGATGAAGAGTGGACAGATGAGGAGGAATATGACAGGTTAAGGAATATGAGATAATTGTAGCACACTGGGGGAAACTTAGCAAGGCCTGTTTGTTAGGATTCTTCTCAGCTCCCTTTGTCTTCGAAGATAAGGACGCTTCTTTCCTCCGGATATAGGGAAGGCACATCTCACATGAGGGTTTTATGACCTGCTTCAGGGGAGTTGGTGGTGGGAGGTCAGAGTGACCTTGCTGCTTTCACTGTTTTCTCCAATTCCTTCAGCTTAAAATATTCAATATGCTGAGGTGCCATATTTTGGGGTAGCATGTCCTGAATCCCATCAGACCCATTTCCACAATCTTAAATTGAAAAGTACATATAATGCTAATGTAAAATATTTGATTTTAATGAATTTTATCAGCATGCAAATAATCAACAAAACCATATTTCTCCAGGCCAAATGTACAAATACCTCACTATCATTAACAAAGTGATCATTAGATAAATACTTAACCACTCTCCCACCCCCAAAATAGTACGAAGAGGAAAAATGCTTCAAGATCATACTTTATGTATGGGGCTGGCCCAGTGGCATAGTGGTTAAGTTCATGCGTTCTGCTTTGGTGACCTGGGGTTCGCTGGTTCGGATCCCAGGTGCGGACCTATGCACCACTTATCAAGCCATGCTGTGGCAGGCATCCCACACATAAAGTAGAGGAAGATGGGCATGGATGTTAGCTCAGGGTCACTCTTCCTCAGCAAAAAGAGGAGGATTGGCAGCAGATGTGTTCAGAAAATACCCTCCAAATCACAATCCAAGATCAAGGGCCCCAAGGCAGTGTGGCCTCAGAAGGACACCATTAGAGCAGGGCTCAGTGATATTGGACATGAGAGTGCTATTGGAAAATATCATACTTTATCTAGAAATAACTATCATAATAAAATGTCAGAAGTAACTATCATAATAAAACTCAGGATTCCTGGGTCAAACTATCCTGAGTATAAACAGGAAATCAGGTAGTATAGCGGGATAGAAATTACAGACTCATTTTCCCACTAAAAATAATTTAAAAATCTAAATAAAGTTGAAAATCCTTAAAAGTGTTAAAGAACTGATGAGCAGGGAATTGTCAAGCCAAATCTAAGATAGAAAACCAGAGGGGCAGGAGAGCACTGAAGTTGCCACTGCCCTGAGGTTCATTAGCCAAATCTGGCAAACTATGTCCTGGTAGGGCTTGGGAAGAGAAAATAAATCCCAGGATCTTCCCAACCATAAATGTATGATAAGAGACCTCCATTCCATAGACCAGTGATCTCAAAAAGCTATACCATCACACATTTAATAAAGGCTGAATGAAAGTCCCAATTCCTTGCCCCCAGAGAACTGGAACTGAATAAAGAAGTATGTAAAACATCCCTGAAAAGTTGTAACCACAAGTCAGGCCTTTCATAATTTGCAACCTATATCATCTAGGTGATCAAAACAGCTTCAAGCCAAGAATTTAGATTAAGGTGGTGAGAGGACTGATAATGTCCCCAAGTATTGAGTGGAAGTAGATGCAAATCCATTCCATATGAATTATATCCGTGCTAAACATCAAAGAGCTCACATAAATAATTTTCTAAAAAGTGAGCAGCTTTTAGTAAACAAATAAATAAGCAGATAACAGCAGAGCACACAAAGAAACAAGTCACAATGACTAAGAATCAATAGAAAAAAACAGACTACAGAAATTTATGCCCCTGCTTGAGGACTTTAGATATTAGAATTATCAGAAGCAAATTTAAAAATACTGTATAGAAGATGTTTAATAAAAGACAAGCTTGAAATAATTTGCAGGGTACTGAAACCTATACAAAATATCCAAGCATATTTAATGAAAAAATAATAACTGAAATTTAAAACTAAATGGGTGGATTTATTAGCTAATCAAACACAGGTGAAGATAGAATTAATAAAGTGGTGGATAAATCAAAAGACGTATTTCAGAATGAAGCACAAAGAGAAAAAAATGGAAAATAAAAGAGATTAGTGACGTAAAAGATAAATTAAGAAGAATTTTTAATCAAGGTTCAATAAGTAGAAGAGATATAATCAACAAGGCAAAGTTTATATTTGAAGAGATAATGGCTGTTAATTTTCCAGAATGATTTAAGTTCAATAATCCACAGAAGAGACAAACCCAGAAAATTACAAATATGATATATAAAAAGAAATACACATTTGCAGCATTGTGAGTCTGTAAAATACCAAAGGAAAAATCTTAAAATCAACTGGAGTGAGAAGAGTAGTTGATCGAAAGGAGATAGATATTTTTCTCCAGTTCTGCAGGTTGTGAAGTCCAAAATCAAGGGACCAATAGATTCAGTGTCTGATGAGGACCCTCTTCTTGATTCACAGATGGTTGTTTTCATGTTGCATTCTCACATGACAAATGGCTAAACTCTGTATATGTCTTTTATATACCCTTAATTCCATCTTTCCTCATTTTTCTTTCAGTTAAATTAAGTAATGAGTTCTCCCTTTACTGACTATTCCCAAGATAGTAACTAGCAGCACATGCCCACCGACAGACCTGCTGCTCCTGCTGCTGCTGCTGGTGTGCCCACAGAATCTGTGCAGGGTTGCAGTGCCCAGCTCTCATTTCCGATATCACTGAGCCCTGCTCTAATGTTGTCCATCTGAGGCCACACTGTCTTGGGGCCTTTGATCTTGGATTGTGATTTGGAGGGTATTTTCTGAACACAATGTATTTTATCTCCTATGTTGAAAGGGATAGCTCTAGATAATCAGGTGTGAATTGCAATAGAATGAAAGAGCATCTAGGGTACATGGAAGAAATAAGCCAGCAATGCCACGCCATTTGCCGTCACCCTCAAATCTGCTAGAACTAATATGTGTGATGTCTTATCACACCAATGTCCTTAGACATTAACTCTTCATTCATTCTTTTAGTAGAGCTTCCTCACATTGAGGCTTAGGCATGAGTTCCTTGGAGCTGAACTGGAGGAATGAGTCGAGACCATGGAGTAACTGACTCTGCCTTTTCAGAATTTCCCTTTGCCCTAAGATACTGGCTACTACCCTTGACCAAACTCTGCCCATATGATTCACAGAAAGTCTTTCCCAGAAGGCAAATCAACCTCTCACATAAGTAGATTTCTCCAAGTGCCTCCTCAGGATTCTAGACAGGCCCAAGCATGTATAAATTCTACAAGGGAAGGAGAAGCTGAGGACAAAGCTTGGGCTTATTTTGCCAAGTTATAGCAATTCTACCTGGACACTGCAATGATTGGTTACAGTATTTGTAGCCCATTTGGATTATTTTTCCTGACTGTAGTAGCCCATTGGAAGATGGTTGTGTAAAAATAATCCTGTATTTCTTTTTCAGATTTTGTCAGGAGTGAGTCAACATATGATAGTTATGGCAGGGAGGCCTGTCTAAATATGGCATTATTAATTGGAATTTCTGAATACATGGTGAAAGTCTTAATAAATAGACTTTAAAATTTTTCCTCATGTTTAAAACATTATATTATCTAAAATAATGATTTCAGCAACTTTAATTTTGAAGTATTATAAAAGATATGGTTTTGCCTTTAAGGAAGCCTACGTCACACGCCAATTAGATCTCACATTAAAGAAGGAGAAAGAATAAGTCTATTTTGGATCCTCCTTGTTAGATTAGTGGGGACCGAGGACACTGAAGTCCAGGCTGACACGTGGTGACCCAGGAATCTGGGTTAGGCATGAGGGTTACAGTGCAGAAGGCTAAAGTGGGCCATCCAAGCTTGGGGCGAAGCTGAACCAAAAAGCCATACTTTTTTTCCTTTGAATAGTTTTCATTTTATTTTTAAAGACAAAGCTACAAAATCCTAATCAACCATGCTAAAACAGTTGGTACGTTTCCTGCTTTTTTTTTTTTTTTTTTTTTTTTTTTTTTGCTGGGGACAGAACCCATTTGAAAATACTTATACACAGATACGAGGATTTTATTTGAAAAGATCGATCAGATAATTACTGTTTTCTGGACCTAGGGTTTCTAAACGTTTTGATTGCCTACTGAAAACATATTGGCATCCAATAATGTATATTTATTTTTATGTTATATATGTGTACTTCTACATGAAATTTTGTAAAGCATTTCTAAAAATAGGAACTGCTTTAAATATAAATGTGCATATAGGTATTACAAATTCTAGTCTTCTCTTTTGTTTGTTTGTTTGTTGGTACATATCCCTCAGGTAAGGACACACCACTTTGGAGAGCAGTGCAAAGAGCTATACTTTTTATCCTAATAAGATCAGTTAAAAGATACCCGGCCTAAAGAGATCATAAAGTACACCTCTGGATCCCTTTCCTTTTACTATCACTCCCTCCTCCCTCTCCTTCCCCGTCCCCTCCTCCTCCTCTTCCCTCTTCTTCTTTTAGCTTTATTGAGACATAATTGATAGACCAAAAATGCACATATTTAAAGTATGCATTTTGATGAGTCTGTACATATGCATACACCTGTGATACCATCACCACAATTAAGGTACTAAACATATCCATCACCTCTAAAAATTTCCTTGTGTTCTTTTGTGGGTTTTTTCCTTTTACCATTTCTAAGCATTATTCTTCCCATTTCTGTGTGTTTTTGCTTCTAACAGCACACATCTGGGACTGTCTTTGGAGGCCTGCCCTTGGGCTACTGGGTCTGCTTTGCCACAACAGCAGAAAGTTGGAAGTGCTTGGGAATTCACATGCCACATCCACCCGCTCTTAGTCCATTTATGCTGCTATACCAAAATACCACAGACTGGGTAGCTTACAAACAGAAATTTATTTCTCACAATTCTGGAGGCTGGAAGTTTGAGATCAGGGTGCCAGGGTGAGGGCCCTCTTCTACGTTGCAGACTTCCTGTATCCTCACGTGGTAGAAAGGGCTAGTCAGCTCTGTGAGGTCTCTTTTATAAGGCACTAATACCATTTATAAGGACTCCGCTCTCATGATCTAATTACCTCCCAAAGGCCCCACTTCCTAACACCATCACATTGGGTGTTAGGAAACATTCAAACCAGAGCACTGAATGACCCTTATCCAATGACTGGCTGGTGCAGGAGTAAGAAAGTCCAGCTATTGGCCTCAAAACAGTGCAAACTCTGAGGTATAACGTACTCAGGGTCTGGCCGAGGTAGAGACTTGATCTGAAGTCTCACCGTTGCTTGCTTTCTTCCCCACCCTTGTCCTGTTTCCTCTTCTTTGCCCAGGCTCACCTAGGAACCCATCACTCATAAAACACTTGCATCAGAATCCTATTCTCAGGGTCTGCTTCTGGGTAACTGACAATGACAGTCAAGAGTTTAGCCAATGTATTAGAAAGGCACTAATTCTACTCAAGAAGAAACTTCAAGTAACCAGATTCCCTTCTTTGAAATTTTTCTGCCCTAAAAGAGAAGATAAATGTTATTTAAAAAGAAAAGTTGGAATTGAAATAAATTATATTTCATCCCATTGCACATACGTTTAGAGTTGTTGAAAACCACATTTCATAACTAGATTAGTAGAGGAAGTAGAAGAAAAATGAGACTCAGTGCCTGTCCATTAATAAATACATGTATACTAGCAACTGCTTGAAAACAATCAACTTTGAATCAGGTTCAAATTGGCTGCTGCTGAGAGGGTGGAAATAAATTTCACCCTCTGAACCAGAGTGCAAAATGTTTGCTTCCAGTTTGAGTCATAAGAAAAAAACTTCCCTTAACTTTCTTTTCTTCTCCCTTTTAGAGTTGGCTTAAAAAATAAAATACTGTTCTACTAAGTAAATTCATAGATATACTGGTAAGATTTCTATTCATTATGTTTCAAACTCTGTAAAACAACATTTGACATAAATTGACTTCATGTTTCAGTGCACAGCAGGATTTGTTGTTCATTCCGAATTACTGTTATTGTGTAGCATGCATTGTTGCCATTGAGAAGCCAAATCAGGAAATCAAAATGGCAACACTAATCAACTTTGAGGCTTTTTCAGATCTCATGCTTTAGAAGCCCTATAAATTTGGAACATCTTCTGAATTTGAAAAAGTAACCAAACTCCTTCATCAGTTCTTGTTGTATACATGCCAGTTTGGCATTAGGACCGTACAAGGGACTGGAAAATTCCATTCTGAGAAAGATCTTCAGAGTGGCTGCTTTGGGGATGTCTCTCTACTCCATGGAACAAACAACACTCCTCTTTTCTTTGAGAACCATTTACTCTTAATCACAACATTGATATTTGGACAGTGTTACTCCACCCCTTAGATATAACTGAAGGGCTTGAGTGATCTGATCAGGATCCATACCCTGAGAATTTGGAATAGGACCTAAGAGAATCTAGTGTCAGTCTATGCTGATCTCTTAAAGAGAAGAGATGTAAAAACTTGGGAGCAGGGTTGTTGTTGTGTATTAGTTGCCTAGGGCTGCCACAACAAAGTACCAAAAACTGGATAGCTTAAAACAGCATAAATTTATTCTCTCACATTCTGGAGGTCAGAAGTCTGAAATTAAGGCTGTGTTCTCTTTGATGCCTCTGGGGGAGAATCCTTCCTTGCCACTTCTAGCTTTTAGTGTTTGCTGGCAGCCCTTGCTGTTCCTTAGCTTGTAGATGCATCACTCCATTCACAGGCTGTCTTCTCCCTGTGTATCTTCCCTCTGTGCCTGTCTATCTATGTCCAAATTTCTGCTTTTGAAAGACACCAGTCATATTGGACTAGGGTCCACCACAATGACCTCATCTTAACTAACTACATCTGCAATGACCTTATTTCCAACATATTTTTTTGGGGGGGGGTACACAATTGAATCTATAATAGTTGGGTTCCTCTGAAGCAGACTGCAGATGAGGATACATCTGCAAACAAATCATTAAGTGAGTTCTCACAGGAAAAACCAGTAAGGCACTAATGGAAACAGGGTAGGAAGAAGGAGGAAGCAAAGTCCCACAGAGCGTAGGAGAACTCAAACTTATCCCACAGCATAACCTTGGAATACATTATGCTGTGGAGTTTTCCTGATTGAAGGCAAGGAAGCAAGGCATTCAAATGCCTTCAGCCATTATCATTGGCCAAGGGCTACCCTAGGTGTTGAGCAATGTAAATTTTCAGGTACACCCATCTCTGCTACATCCAGCAAACAGGACTCCAGGACCCCCTTGGGAGTCTTCTAAACAGAGTCACAGGTAATAACTGTTGGAAGGGAAAGTATACCAAAGCTAAGGGATCCACAAAAAGGACAAAAAGGGATTGGAGGGGTTCTGGGAAGAACACTGATATTTGCTGCAGATGGCATGGCCACCTCCCAGCATGTGGCCTGAGTAGTAGAAGAGAATAAGGAAGCCAATCTAAGAAAGAGGCACTAGAAGAGTCCTCCCTTCGTGCCTGATTACTTTCCTTCCCAACTATAATCTCTTCTGAGGCTCTGCTGTATTCTTCCCAATGAACTCCACAGTATTCCCCTATATTACAAAATAAATTCCTATGCCCTTCTACTCCTTCTCACTAAGATAGTTACAATTGTTTCTGTGACTTGCAACCATACAACCAAGCCACCAAATATGGCACTCTTCTTGGAATGCTTTGGAGGCAGTCCTGGTTAGGGGATACTTTGGCTTCAACAAGAGATATTTTTGAATAAATATTCACTCTTTCAGATTCCTTATAAGATTTATTACCCATATATCCCAAACTCAGCTCATTATCTCTCCCTGGATTTTTTCCTTTCTACGAATGGCACCGCTATTTATATTGGCACAGTTACCCAAGCTCACAACTCTGAGTTGTCTCCATGTCCCACACCCTGTCAGATTTCAAGTCCTGTAGAACCATCTCTGCAACATTTCAGAAACCTGTGTCCTCTCCATTTTCACTACTATCCCCGTTTCGAAACCCCTTTACTTACCTTTTTCTGTTATTGTCCCAGCAGGCTCCAAACAGACTTTCTGCCTCCTGTCTGTCCCAATTTATTCTGTACACCACTACTATTCATCTTCACACATACATATATCCGTTCATTCCTCAACTATTTACTGAACACCTGTATTACAAGAAGAAGAAGAAAATATAAATATGAATGCGATATTGATACCAATAACATTTATTATGCCTTGCACTGTTTTAAGTGCTTTCCATGCCTTAGCTCATTAAATTCTCTTAAAAATATGAACAAGGTATAATTTTTATTCACACTTTAGAAGTTAAAATGAAAAAAACAGACATAGAAAGGGTAAATGATTTAAGTCTGCCACCACTCTCAAAGGGGTTCAGTGAGAGAATTAAGCTCTGGAAAAAAAGATTTGAGTGACTATTTTCTCAGTTCTTCCAAGGAGGGCACATAGCTAGCACTATTCCAGGTACATAGGAGAGAAATTAGTGCATTGCATCCAATGATTACTTTGGGACATTAGGGCTTAATTCTGCGGTGGAACCTCCATTAAGAAGAGAAGTCAGGACACAAGGCTGGCAAATGCTGGATCGGGTATTTGATCCCAGTCTGTTGACTCTAGTGCTCATGCTCTCAGCTACTACGGATTGCTAAGACACTCTGTGATGAAGTTTTCATTGTCACAGCTGTCCAGCATCCAATATCTTCCTATTATTGAGAATCTCCCATTTCATGCAGAGCCCTGCCTCACATCTGGGAAGTTGGAATTGTTCTCTCTCTCTCTCCATCTGTCCCAGGGCACCCAGGTATACACCTGTAACCCAGATTCCATCATGAACCCCCCCACCCGCCAGGACTCTGAGACTGGAGAGTAACTCAGTGACACAGGGAGAGTTAGGGTGCCCTCCCAGTCACTTAGGCCATGTCAGCAACAGTGTCCAGCATCAATGGTGTAGCACATGCTGCCCAGAGTGTCTTACAAGTAGATGGGTTGTCTTCTTGTTCTTGGCCCTCTGATGCTTTCTTCATTTCTGGTCTTCATCAGCTGTATTGCTGAGTTAAAAATACTTACAGTCTCATCAGATCTGAAAAGAAATTGGCTCAAAATACTCAAAATTATAAAGAAGACTATTCAAAACGTGAATCTGTGCTTACAATTGTACATAGTGGTTTACCTCACCCTAAGACTTGTTAAAGAAAAAATTATTTATGACACTTCTTAAAGATAAGGCAGACTTGACTCAGGACTGTCACAATAGGTGTTAGGAACCACTAACATGGGGCTTTGCAGTCGGGGAGTGAGATTGGGCTCAACTCTGAATACATAAAGGAAAAGCAAGAATTGATAGCCAAGGAGCATGGTGAGGGTCAGTGGATTAAAAATTACTAAGAGGAAACATCAGGGGCAAGAGGGGAGGATTCTGGGTGAAGCTACCTAATAGGACTCTCACTGAAGGCAGGCCAGAGTGATCAGACCTCACCTGGGGGACGGTAGACAATGAAGAACCCAATTAGATATTGAAGGTGATCAAATATCAAGGGTTGGGGATTCTAGCTAGACTTACTTAGCAGGATTCTTGCTAAAACTAGACAATGCCAGGAGAAACCTGGAAGCCCAAAAGTCAGTGCCTAGTTGAGAAGAGAGTTCAGGGGAGCCTGGTTTGAGTTTGATCAAGGAGAGAATCTTTGTCAGATTTTGTATATATAATATATATTTTCACATTAGCAGATTTTATGTATATATGTATATATCATATAGGATGAAATGAACCACTATTTATAGTTTACCACTATTATTACACATTGACTTGGTAAACATAGGGCTGATTTCTGAACATGTGCCTCATGGAGTTGTTGCGAGGATTAAATTTATAGCTACATCTATATAGATGTATGTATATATATACATATATATAATGTAATGGTGTGGTGAACCACTATCTACAACTGTAGGCATAAATCTGTTTCATTTATATAATATTATATATATGTAATATATAATATATATATACTAAAGTTACATGTATATTAGGGCAGAGTATATATTCTTTTTTTTTTTAACTGACATAGTAGTGGCCTCCAAACTTTTTTGATCAAACACCCTAAATTTATTGTTTAAAATCTCTCATGGCTTCTTTTAGGGTTTTAAAAGTTTCATTTTGCTATATTTAAACATTTCATGTCTTTGGAGCTTATTTTGGCTAAAGGAGTGAAGGAGGGCTCCCTCCACTGTCTACCCCCCTTGCCTTATTTTCCCATAACCAACCAATACCATGTGAATAACCCATCTTGGGCCCAAAGATATATCGTCAGGCTGTGCTGTGAGGCGTATGTTATAGACCGTCTGTTCGCTGAAGAATTGTGTGTGAAGGGTACACGAGACTTCAGCCTGCTTGGATTGAAATCTAGAATCTCAGAATGGGTTTACACGGATTGTGCAGCTCAGGCTGACAAGATTGGCCTGGCAGTCTTGCAGTAAAGCCTCCTGTGCCACAGGCTTCTTGAGTATCTGCACTTCTTCTCCAGACAAAGATTGACGGCCACAAGGAGGTTTCTTCCCCTTTCCTCCTTGCTGCCATGCCGACCACCTGTTTCTCTCTGGAAAATGTTTTGTTCAGGGCTACCTCCTCTGCCACTCTGTGTCAGAGAGTAGCTTTAAGGAGGCTCCCCAACCCCAGTCCCCAACTAGAACTCTCTCTGTTAACCAAGGGATTCTTGTGCCACTTATTTTTGGAGAGCTTTGTGCTTTACTCAAATTCCAGAGTTCAAACTCTAGTTCTGCTAATTAGTAGCTGAGGGATTTGGGGCAAGTTACTTATCTTCTCTGTGCCTCTGTTTCATCGCTTGTAAATGGGGATAACAACAGTACCTCTATCACAGGGTTGTTAGGATTAAATTAGTTAATACTTAGAATGTTTCCTGGAATATAGTACATCCTTGATAATTATTATCAATTACTAACCAGTATCTGCAGAATTTTAGGTCTATCTTGGCAGCTACTCCTCTTTAGGTTCAAAATTATGCTGCATTTGGTGGATAGTTTTCCAGGTTATGGTTTGCTATTGTGGCTGTTTCTTAATTTCATTTAAAATGGAGTCTTCTTCCATTTTACATTTCCTTTCCTTTGGATCAAGGTAGAGTTGATTTCATATGGGAAGAAATATCTCTTCACCTCAGTTTTTCAGTGTAAGATAAAGAGATCATTCCATACACACACATATATCCCTGATCATTTCTATTGTTATAATAAGAAAATGTATATTCTCTTTCTCTCTCTCTGCTTGAATTTTATTTGATATTTGCTTGAATATTATAAAGAAAACAAATTTATTCAGAAACAATTCAGATACCTTGAGGTATTTTCTTTTGCTTCTCTTCTCTTTTGTTTTGTTTTTATTTAAAAAATCCCTAACTGTTTATCTGATAGAACTACTATACAATTTGAGCGGGGGAGGGTGTGATCTCATTGCCTTTTATTTCAATAAATTACTCAAAAATAATAGCTACAATTCAATTTGGGTAAATTTCAAAATTCCTTTCCCCAGTAATTATACAAAGGTATAGAAATCTATAGGCAGCAGATATGTATCTTTATTTACCTAATTTTATTTTGTGTAAATACAGCAGTGCCCTCTCAGTGAACTTCCCTTTGTTACACCATGTTTCACCATGGATTCTCCAAAGCAGGGTTGATTTCTCCACTTGTGCCTCATCAGAGGTGTTGTGAGGATCAAATCAGATAATGTATGTAAAGGACTTAGAACCCTGCCCGTGCCTGGCGTGCAGTAAACACTCAATTAATGTTTGCTATTATTCTTATCCCCTCTGGCCCTGCAGGAGGAAATTTACCCCCTTAGGATGCCTTCCTGAGCACTGAGCTGCAGTCGTTTACATCACACACACAGCTCCCTTCCCAGTCTCCTTCCTCCCCATTTCCAGACACACACAAGGAAACCCCACAGGGATGCAAAGGTCCCCTTTAGTGGCCCTTTTCTAAATTAAATTTTGTGGCTCCTCCCAGTTTCCTTGCCTTAATTGATTTAGATTAAAAAAACACTTGGTGAGGGCTGGCCCAGTGGCACAGCGGTTAAGTGCGCACGTTCGGCTTCGGTGGCCCGGGTTCGCCAGTTTGGATCCCGGGTGCGGACATGGCACTGCTTGGCACACCATGCTGTGGTAGGTGGCCCACATGTAAAGTAGAAGAAGATGGGCACAGATGTTAGCTCAGAATCACCTTTCAACTGTACTTGAAATGCAGGGTGGTCCTGCACTGCCCCAGTTGTCCCTCTGGTGGCTGATGCTTTTGGAGGTTAAAATGGATCAACGCAGCTGCATATTTGAACTTGCTGACTGTCTGTGGTAAGAACCTCCATTTCTGATGATTTTATTCAGATTTCATGTCTAGAGTCAAGGCATACCTTACCTAATATTTGGAAAGCATAGCATTGAGCATAGGCAGGTCTCAGTTTGAGGATTTTTGGGAGCAATGTGACCAGAGTGAGTTACCTAAAAGCTCAGTGCCTCAACTTCCTCATCCAGAGAAAGGGAGATGACAATAATTCCTACCTCACTGGAGGAAGGTGAGGGTTAAATTGAGACAGAAACCAACCTAATGAGACAGGGTCATCTGCAGGCCCCCTGGCCTAACAAGATAAAGTCCCTAACCAATCTGTAACCTAGGAGATCAGATAGAGGCCGCCAAGATCCACATTTTGCAGCCTCTGGACTCTCTTGGGCTTACACATGCACCCTGGTACCCAGGAGTCCACTGAAAGTGACCCTAGCCCCATTGCCATACTAAAAATCACACCCAGGGGTGGAGAGCTAGCATGCTGATGATACATGATGTAGTAGCATACTATGTGACAGCACAGGCGAGAGTACAACCCCACCTCTATGTACCATGAGAAGGCATTCGTTCCCAATCTTTGCCCAATAAAAGCCCCACAATCCCACTCCCTAATGAGCTGGTCACCTGTCTCTTTCCTTTCCACACTGGCCCCCTTGTGCCTCTCCTGTGCACAAGCTAATAAACCTTTACTTTTCTACTCACGTTTGTTGTCTCTCTTGATTTCCATCCTGGGGGACAACAAGAACCCAATGTGCTGGTAACATTTTAGTGACCACAAACAGACAGGACAAGATGGGATGAGAAGGGACTTTTTGAGTCCTGGTGGAAGATTGGACAGGCTGGTGCCAGACCTGCCTGGATGCACAAATGTGGCATAAATGGCTGCAGCTGAACCTTTGCTTAGGACTCCAGCATTTGGTAAGTCAGGTTGAGACCTCTGAGCCAACATCCTCCAGTCTGAACAACTTTCTTATAGTCTCCCTCTCTTCCTTCTCTCTCTCTCTCTCTCTTTTATCCTCTTTAGGAGAATCTTCTCTCCTCTTGTTTCAGGGGCACCATGAGCCCCTGGGTCAGTCATTAGCCTGACAATCTGGGTTTTCTGGTTTTGGAGAGTCCGTATTCCACCTCTGGGAGCTCTTCTCTTCCAGGCCTGATCACCCCGGGGACCTCACGTGAGGTGCCCTCTCTTGGTGGTCCTGGTTTCTGTTAATCTGTCTGGGCACCTGGAGTGATTCCAGGTTGGCCCCTGGGTCATTCCTTTGACTGACAATGCTACAGTCTCTGGTTTCTGTTAATCTGTCTGGGCACCTGGAATGATTCCAGGTTGGCTTCTCAGTCAGTCATTTGACTGACAATCTGGAACCCTGTTTTTTCTCCTGTCAAGAAACTGTTGAGTATTTTAGGTGCCTGCTAAGTCAGTTATGGGGACAGGGGACCTGTAATTTATTCTGTAAACTGTCCTTCCCCAGAACTGTGGTTCGTGTGACCCTTATCTTGATAACCCTTGGGAAGGTTGGGAGGACAAGGCCTGATAACCTCTTTTCCTTCTTTGTCTATCTCATTCATCACCTCTTCTGTTGTCACCAAGGTGAAGTTAAATTCAGGCTGGACCTGAGCAGAACCTAGACCCTCTGTAAAATAAAAAACATGAAAACCTTTTACCAGGAGCTTAACTCTCAACCCCAGTGTTAGGAGCCCTGGCCCCAGCCCACTCCAGGCCTTTGCCTCTTGCCTCCCTGGCTTGCCTTGTGCTGACTCAGGGACTAAGTGCCAGGGCTGAGCAGGACTTGACTAAATCTTATAACTATATTGACGCTCGCAGTCAGGCTCTGCACCCTTCTCTTGGCCTATGGTCAGTCGGATATGAGCATTACTACCCTGGGGAATGCCCTAAGCAACTCCAGAGACTCACCCCTTGGGTATATTTTAACTAATTGGAAACACTTTCAATTGGGTGGGTTATGCCCCAGAAACTCCACCTTGGAGAAAACTTGAGTGGTTTCTCTGTGCTTTTGTGATGTAGTTGGACAGGTAGATCAACATATAATGTCATTCAAGTTACAACCCAATTTCTGAGAAATCAAGAGAAATTGTCCAAAAAAGTCCTTGTAAGCCTGGAAATGCAGCTCTAGAGGCAGCTTAGGGTCCACCCATTTCCCTTGTCCCAAGGAGCTTGCCAACCCTCTAGGGAATATCTAACCCATCACTAATTCCTAGGACTGAAGAAAAAAAAGGAAAAAGAAGAAAAATGGCCATAAGAGCACCCCTGCCAAAAATCTAGCATCTTGAGTGTCTTCTCCATAAATATGAGTAAAAAGGTTTAAAACAAAATTTGGATTCATAACTAGGGAGTTTTATATTACTGTACCTGATTCATGGCAGTAATTTTAAAACAATATCTGTGGAGACTCTGTGTATGTGTGTCTATATGTATGTTATATATGTGTGAAAATTTACCTCCAGATGGTATGACCAAAGAGCTCTGTTTAATTGGCTTAAAGTAAGCACTTACATAAGTTCTAAATCTAATAGAAATTAACCCAAATGTCTTTAAAGTTAACATGATATAGATTAATCTTTGGTAACTTAAAAAAAAAAAGCTTATTTAAGAAAAAAGCTTATTTAAAAGCTTATTTAAGATTGCTGGTTTGATTGAAATAGGCATGTCTTCAGAATTGTCAGTATTTGGATATGATGCAGACATGCAGCCTGGGTTTCCTAGTCAAATAAGTTCACGTTATCTGTTACAAATTTGTCAGCAAAAATAATAGCTTTAAACAATGGCTAATTTTGTTTAATGTCTCATGAAGTTTTAGTGGGAAATCTAAACACAATTGTTGGAAATAAATGATTTAGTTAGATGAAAATGGGTAAGAGTTTTGGGGTACAATAATTATGCTTTATAATCTGTATACTTGAAAAAAACAGCTTCCAAATTCTTTGGTAACTTAAAACTTTAGGGTTTTGCTAAATTAAATTAAATGATAAAAATGTTTTGAGTATCTAGGTCACTGGCTTATAATATAAAATATTAGAAATTGATTATTAAACATAGATTTGTCTGCCTTTGGTTTCTCATCTCAGAGAAACTAAAAAATGATTAGGTTTGTTGATAGACATGTTTTGTACATGCTGAGGAATTTTCTATGGGAAAACATATTTCTAGAAAGTTTGTATACAAGGAAAGTAAAATGTATGTTTTTAGTAAAGAAGATATAAAGAATAGAGATATTTGTTTGTTTTGTTAAGAAAGATAAATTTGTCCTAAAGTAGTAGGAAGCAAAACAGGTGGAAAACTTGGGACAAATTCTGAATGTAAAAAAGTCAGTGACAGAAAGTTTGTAAAAGTAAAACCTGAGGAGTTTTATCCATGGTCAAGATGGCTAAGATTAAAGTAAATCCAATTAAGTAAATGAGTTTTAGTGTCAAAAGTGAGCTGGTGCATAATTAGAGTTTGGTCTTCTTTCTCTTAAAAGGATAATTTTCTTGACTTTTTGGTCTGCTCTTGATAAAGATGTTTTAACAAAACTGTTTTGTTAAAATAATTTCCTATGTTCAAAAAGACTGAAGTCTCTCTATTAAGTTTTTTAAAACTATTTGGCTCTCTATGTTTGCCTTCAAGATTTTTGGTTGTCACTGTGGTTAAATGGATAGCTAAGCATTGTTTCATGGGGATCTATGATATTGTGTTGGTGAATGTTATTGATATATGTGTTTTGAGCTTGGATAACATTACTAAAAGTCTGATCTATCCTGGTTTCCAGTCATAATTCTGGTTATTATTTTAAAGTGTTCTATTTCACAAAATTAACCAAATTTCTTTGTCAATAGCCATTTTGGGATCTTGTTTACAGACATTTATTGTTTTACTCTGATACTCTTGCAAAATATGCTTCATCTTCAGAGAAATTCATGGAAAGGACTCTGGAGCTTACTCTAGATTACAGGTTTCTGATGAATTTTCAGATCATAAAACTGAACTGGGTAAGAAATTACAGAACTCTATCAAAGAATGTGAGGATTTCATGAAACTGCTAACAGAAGATTAAGATCAAGAATCGATTACACAGGACTGAAGGAACTGATGAGGATGATTATAATTTATATGACTTTTCATGTGAGATATTGCTGTTTTTTGATGTTTTGTTTATTTTTTTCCCAGATTGAAGGAAAACTTTTTGTTTCCCCTCATGCTAACTATGACTTATAGCAATTTGGTAAATTATACCTTTATAAGCAGAATTGAAACATTTATCTTTTCCTCCCTATGTGATCCCTATAGAATCTGGAAACTCTTAATAACTGAGTACTGTTGTCTTGGCAATATAGTTATTTGCATAAGTTCAAAAATAATCTGTTCTCCTTATAACAGGACGCAATTGGAAACATTGGTTATATTACCAAAGCTTTGACTGTAATGTCATATTTGAGAGAAACATACAGGCTCAGATATGACAAGACAGCTTTTGAAGCATAAAGATTGACTTTCTGGAATAATGCCACTTGGAAATATTGGCCTAGTACCTTGTTTACAGAGTTCCCAATTACCATACCCGGTGAGTAAATAAAGTCACTCCTCTGGCAGGTGCAAGGAACCTTAAGGATGTGAAGGCGAAGTCTGACAAGTCCTTGGCTTGGCTTTCCTGGCCTCAAGAGGCTGAGATTCCTTATAAAAAAGTTCCAGCAAGTCAAATTTGAAAGAACCTATATAATCAATTGCTACTCTTGCTGTACTTATGTAAATAATTGGGTGAAGTTTATTGAAACTAGACTTATTTTGCAAACAAATGAGTCATAATTGGCTAATTTTTAAAAAAAATGATGGTGATTTTAGAGAGAAAAATTATGTTTCAATAGAAATTATCGTACACATTCATGGATATTAGGTTCTACTTCTGATAATTGTCTTTGAGGTTTTTGTTTTATGTCTGTTAACTGGACCAGATCCTGAATTCTTCCAGTCTCCTGAAATATCTGGCTACAAATCTCCAAACTAATGTTTTCAATTTTTTCTCATCATTTTCATTTGGAATCACTGAGAACTGAACCTGCCATTTTCCTAGAGCCCTGCAAACTGAAGCTGGACAACTTGATACAAACTTGAGAGATTCATGTCTGTTCCTGTGTAATCCACTCAAAAAAAATGCCTGAACACATGATAACATCATCAGAGACATTTCAAGCTACAAAAGATGTTTCAACTCTGACATCTAGAAATCTTTTTGACTGGCTGCTCCCTGGGCTCAGAAACGGGTTTATAATTTACTCCCACCATTAACCTTGTTTTTCTTTTTGTTTCTCTAGAAATGATTTATGTTAAAAACTCAGGGAAGGTTAAGACCAACATCCAGGAAATCTATGAACAAGTATCCTGGCTTCACCAATATAACCAAGGAACAGACCCTAGTCGTGCATGGTCACTGATGAAGGATGCCCTCCCATTCCTCACTTGGTTCCTACCCTTTTTGGGACCTCTGTTAATCATCCTACTCCTATTAATTTTTGGCCCCTGTCTTTTTAAGCTTCTTGTCAAGTTTGTGTCCTCTAGGCTCCAACAATTCCACGTTAAACTGATGGTCATGTAAAGATTCCAGCCACTTCCAATAGCCGGTCCACCTGGTCCTCATTCTCATTCTTACGGGACCCTGCAACAAACTGAAAGAGATTTTTACTCCTCCCGGATACAGGGCCGCCTTCTCAATGACCCCTGTCAGCAGGAAGTATCTTCAGAACAAGAGACCTTCACCCATGATCTTTAAGATATAGGAGGATAAAAGTCTCCCAGGGGGAATGAGACAGGAATCAGCCTAACAAGACAAGATCATCTGCAAGGCCCCTGGCCTAAGAAGATAGGGCCCCTAACCAATTAGAAAGCTAGGAGAATCAGATAGAGGCCACCAAGACCCACATTCTGCAGCCTCTGGACTCTCCCAGGCTTACGCATGCACCCCAGTACCAAGGAGTCCACTGAAGGTGACCTTAGCCCCATTACCATACTAAAAATCACACCCAGGGGTGAGAGCTAGAATACCAATGATACATGCATCACATGTATTAGCATGCTCCATAACAGTGAAGGTGCAAGCACAGCCCCACCTCTACATGCCAAGGCAAGGCACTCCTCTCCAACCCTTGCCTAATAAAAACCCTGCAATACCATTCCCTAAGGAGCTGATCACCTGCTCCTTTCCTTTCTGCACTGATTCCCTTATGCCTCTCCTGTGTACAAGCTAATAAACTTTTACTTTTCTACTCCCGTTTGTTGTCTCTCTTGATTTCCATCCTGGGGGACAAGAAGAACCCAATGTGCTAGAAGCAGCATGAGATATGTATATGAAGTTTTTAGCACACTAAGGATACAATACATTATCATTTATGTTGTATTATATTATATGCTGTTCTTTTTTGTATATTACTATTATTGCCTTATTATTATTACTATTATCTAATACTGCATTCTGATTATCTTCTCTCCAGCCCAAACTCCACACAGAACTACCTAGTTTGTAGTTTTTTTCACCTGCTAGGCCCCATTCCTCCCTCTATTATCTACAGAAACAAACAACAGAGGTCATTTTCTTCCTCAATTTACATACATGCCTTGATATTTTCTTTTGACGGGGTTCAGGACATGCTACCCGAAAATATGGCACGTTGGTGTATTGAATATTTCAAGCTGAAGAAATGTGAGAAATATCAGGTGCAGGAAGAACTTTCCGACCTTCCCTGAAGCAGGTCTTAAAACTCTCATGTGAAGGATGCCCTCCCCATACTCAGAGGAAAGGTGCATCCTTATGGAGGGACACAGAGAGGAATCCAAACACACAGGCCTTGCTGAGTTTCCCCCAGTTCACTACATTTACCTCATATCCTTTGTCCTATCATATCTTTCCATGACTGTCCACTCTTTATCAATCCTAGCATAAAACCACTCAGATTTAACCATTATTTGGGTCTTTATTTCCTTATGAAGGTTCCTGTGTCACATAAAAGTTTTATGTTAAATTTATACGCTTTTCTCCTGTGAATCTGTCTTTTGTTATAGGGGCCCCAGTCAAGAACATAAAGAAGGAAAAGGTATTTTTCCTCCCTACACTTTCCAAATAGCAGCAACTCATTCTTTTTATGAGGAAGACCAGCTGTTTTTTAACAGATTCCTCTTAGACTTTCTCCTGTTTCTAATAGACAATTTGCATTTCTAGACCCAAGACTGAAAAGTTTCAAAAATCACAAACTAGTTTCCTTTAAAGATTGTGTTAAAGTGAAGCATATTAAAAATTTTAAGGGTTTATTTAAGCAAAAATCAGTTATAATCAGGCAGTGTCAAACCAGAAGTGGTTAGGAGTGCTCAGCCAACAGAAGCTCAGAGAGAGCCTATGGAGAAAAGATAGAAGCAAACTAAGGAAATTATTGATTGGCTTTTTGTGATTGGTTGTCCTTAGGTTTCAGTTTCATAACCTTGAGGGACTTACAGCCTTAGATTTTGGTTTACTTACTTAGGCAGTCAAACCTCCTAAGCCTAATGGCCTCCTTGTTTAATTAATTTAACAATTGGAAACACAGCGCATTTTGTTTTGTTTTTGTAGGGGAGGAAAAAGAGTTTTCCCTCTACTCTTCTAGGTTCTTGGCTGAGCTCTCCTGTAATAAAAGACAGATTAACAGGAGAAAAACAGACATTTAGTAACATGTATGTCTCCTGCATACATGGGAGAGACCCAGGAAAACTTAGTAACTCCTCGAAATGGCCCAAGTCATCACCTTATATACCATCTCCAGCTAAAGACAAAAGATGTTGGGGGTGGGGAAGAGTTATGGGAGGTTATCAGGCAAAGCACAGTAAACAAGGGTAAGGTTGTCGGGCAGATTTAAGTCACTGCCTTCTCCACTGATGAGCCTTTCTTGGGATTTAGAACCATTCTTCTCTTCTTGGTACAGAGAGAGAGACACTCCTACAAATGGAGATTTCCCTTATAAATCTAAATATCTCTTATAAGAGGGTAACTTCTACTTTGTTTTCAGAGCTTTCCCTGTGTCTGCTGTTTCTTAAAAATAATCAGCTCAAGATAATCCTTGTGCCAAAGAGGAATAGCTTGGGGAGGCATATTCTTCTCCCCTTCATTTTATAGGAGGCAATGTTTGGCAGTAGTTCAGCACATAGATTTTGGAGGAAAAAAACGCCTGGATTTTAATCTTGGCTCTGTCACTTTCTTGTTATGTGGTCTTAGGTATGATAACTCTTTGAGCCTCAGTTTTCTCATCTATAATTTTGGAAAGTAATACCTATCACATAGGGTTGTTGTGAAGACTAAATTGGGTGACGCGTGAAAAGCACCTAGCATAGGTGCTCGGTACAATATTAGCATTGGGCTCTTTGTTGTGCTTTGAAATGGAACTCATACATATCACCGTGCAATGTGTTTTTAAGCATGTAAGATGTGTTCACCTACATCAATATAACAGCAACTGGGACTAAGAACTGAGATCACCTTTGGCAACATGGCTTACTTATTTGTTTCAGGAAAACCTTGCCCAGGAAAGCTAAGACTATAAACCAATAAATAGCTTCACTCTTTGTTCAGATGTTCCTGCAAGTTAATTTATCTAAGACAACAGTCTACTTTCCTGGGAAACAATTCATTTACCAACAACAGTATACTCGTTAAAGCCTGCTTCAAGATCCTGTGTCTACCAATGCTATACTATTATATTACAAACTGTCCAATCCTGATTTGGCCACCACTGAAACCCACATCTGAAACTAGATCCCAAACTCTTTAAATATCTCTCTTTGACATCCTTATTCTGATCTTACCCTTGGCTATCTGTCTGACCTCTTCTCCTATCATACCTCAGTCATCATCACTCAACTCCAGCCACATCAATGCCCTTACTGTTTCTCAAATGGAACAGGTGTACTGCCTATAGTGTTTTTTTTTAAATTGTGGTCATAATAGTTTGCAACTGCAAAATTTCAGTTGTACATTATTATTTGTCAGTCACCATATATATGTCCCCTTTTACCCCTTGTGCTCACCCCCCAACCTCCTTCCTCTCTAGTAACCACTAATCTGTTCTCTTTGTCCGTGTATTTGTTTATCTCCCACATATGTGTGAAATCATACAGTGTTTGTCATTCTCTGTATGGCTTATTTCACTTAACATCATACCCTCAAGGTCCATCCATGTTGCTGCAAATGGGATGATTTTATCTTTTTTATGGCTGAGTAATATTCCATTGTGTATATATACATCACATCTTCTTTATCAGTTCATCAGTTGATGGGCACTTGGGTTGCTTCTGTGTCTTGGCTGTTGTGAATAATGCTGCAATGATCATAGGGGTGCATAAGTCTCTTTCAATTGTTGATTTCAAGTTCTTTGGATAAATACCCAGTAGTAGAATAGCTGGATTGTATGGTATTTTTATCATTAATTTTTTGAGAAATCTTCATACTGTTTTTCATAGTGGCTGCACCAGTTTGCATTCCCACCAAGAGTGTACAAGGGTTACCTTTTCTCCACATCCTCTCCAACATTTGTTGTTTTTTGTCTTTGTGATTATGGCCATTCTAACAGGTTTAAGGTGATATCTCATTGTAGTGTTGAATTACATTTCCCTAATGATTAGTGATGTTGAACATCTTTTTGTGTGCCTGTTGGCCATCAGTAGATCTTCTTTGGGAAAATGTCTGTTCATATCCTCTGCCTATTTTTGACTGGGTTGTTTGACTTTTTGTTGTTGAGTTGTAAGAGTTTTTTACATATTTTGGAGATTAACCCCTTGTCAGATATATGATTTGCAAATATTTTCTCTCAGCTGGTGGATTGTCTTTTCATTTTGCTCATGATTTCCTTTGCTTTGCAGAAGCTCTTTAGTCTGACGAAGTCCCATTTGTTTATTTTTTTTCCTTTGTTTCCCTTGCCCAAGTAGACATGGTATTTGAAAAGATCCTTCTAAGACTGATGTCAAAGAGTGTACTGTCTATATTTTCTTCTAGGAGTTTTATGGTTTCACATCTTACTTTCAAGTCTTTGATCCATTTGGAGTTAATTTTTGTGTATGGTGAAAGATAATGGCCTACTCTCATTCTTTTGCATGTGGATGTCCAGTTTCCCCAACACCATTTATTGAAGAGACTTTTCTTTCTTAATTGTATGTTCCTAACTCCTTGGTTGAAGATTAGCTATCTGTAGATGTGTGGTTTTATTTATGGGCTTTCAAATCTCTTCCATTGATCTGTGTGTCTGTCTTTGTACCAGTACCATGCTGTTCTGATTACTGCAGCTTTGTAGTATATTTTGAATTCAGGGATTGTGATGCCTCCAGCTTTGTTCTTCTTTCTCAGGATTAATTTCACTATTTGGGGTCTTTTGTTGCCCCATATGAATTTTAGGATTCTTTGTTCTATTACTGTCAAGAATGTCATTGGGATTCTTATTGGGATTGCATTTAATCTTAGGTTGCTTTGGGTAATATGGACATTTTAACTATGTTTATTCTTTCAATCCATGTGTGTGGAATATCTTTCCATTTATGTCATCATCAATTTCTTTCAATAATGTCTTATAGTTTTCATTGTATAGGTATTTGACCTCCTTGGTTAAGTTTCTTCCTAGATATTTAATTCTTTTTGTTGAGATTGTAAATGGGATTGTAACCTTGACTTCTCTTTCTGCTAGTTTGTTATTAGAGTATAGAAATACAACTGATTTATGTAGGTTGGTTTTGTACCCTGCAACTTTGCTGTAGTTGTTGATTATTTCTAGTAGTTTTCTAATGGATGCTTTAGGGTTTTCTGTATATATATAATCATGTCATCTGCAAATAGCAAGAGTTTTGCTTCTCCCATGTCAATTTGGATACCTTTTATTTATTTTTCTTGCCTAATTACTCCGGTCAAAACCACCAGTACTATGTTGAATAAGAATGGCAAGAGTGGGCAATCTTGTCTTGTTCCTGTTCTCAGAGGGATAGCTTTTAGTTTTTCCCTGTTGAATATGATGTTGGCTGTGGGTTTGTTATATATGGCCTTTATTATGTTGAGGCTTTTTCTTTCTATACTCATTTTATTGAGAGTTTTTATCATAAATAAATGTTGGATCTTGTCAAATGCTTTCTCTGCAACTATTGATATGGTCATGTGATTTTTATTCCTCATTTTGTTAATTTGGTGTATCACATTGATTGATTTGCGGATGATGAACCATCCCTGCACCCCTGATATAAATCCCACTTGATCATGGTGTATGATCCGTTCAAAGTATTCCTGTATTTGGTTTGCTGATATTTTGTTGAGGATTTTTGCATCTATGCTCATCAGCGATATTGGACTGTAATTTTCCTTCTTTGTGTTGTCCTTGTCTGGCTTTCTGATCAGGGTGATATTGGCCTTGTAAATAAAATGTGTTAAGTGTTCCATATTTTGGAATCTTTTTGGGATAGTTTGAGAAGGAAAGGTACTAAATCTTCTTTGAATGTTTGGTAGAATTCTCCAGAGAAGACATCTGGTCCTGCACTTTTATTTTGTGGGAGGTTTTTGATTATTGTTTCAATCTCTTTACTTGTGTTTGGTCTATTCAGATTCTCTATTTCTTCTTGGTTCAGTTTTGGGAGGTTGTATGAGTCTAAGAATTTATCCATTTCTTCTAGATTGTCCAATTTGTTGGCATATAGTTTTTCATAGTATTCTCTTATGATCCTTGTATTTCAGTAGTATCTGTTGTAATTTCTCCTCTTTCATTTCTAATTTTATTTATTTGAGCCTTCTCTTTTTTTTGTAGTGAGTCTGGCTAAGGGTTTGTAAATTTTGTCTATCTTCTCAAAGAACCACCTCGAGTTTTGTTTATCCTTTCTACTGTTTTTTTTTTTGGTTTGTTTGCTTGCTTACAACTTCATTTATTTCTGCTCTTATTTTTGTTATTTCCCTCCTTCTGCTGACTTGGGGCTTTGTTCTTCTTTTTCTAGTTCTCTTAGGTGTAGTTTAAGATTGCTTATTTGAGATTTTTGTTCTTTGTTAAGATGGGCCTGTATTGCTAGGAATTTCCCTCTTAGGACCAATTTTACTGCATCCCTTGTGAGTTGGTATGGTGTATTTTCATTTTCACTCGTCTCCAGATGTTTTTTATTTCTCTTTTAACTTCTTCAGTGACCCATTGGTTGTTCAGTAGCATGTTGTTTAGTCTCCACATGTTTGTCACTTTCCAAGCTTTTTCCTTGTAGTTGATTTCTAGTTTCAAAACATTATGGTCAGAAAAATGCTTGATATGATTTTAATATTCTTAAATTTATTGAGGCTTGCCTTGTTTCCCAACATATGGTCTATCTTTGAGAATTTTCCATGTACATTTGAGAAGAATGTGTATTATGCTGTTTTTGGATGGAGTCTTCTATATATATCTGTTAATTCCATCTGGTGTGGTTTTTCATTTATTTCCACTATCTTCTTGCTGAATTTCTGTCTGGCTGATCTCCTCACAGATGTAAGTGGGGTATTAATGTCCCCTTATATTATTGTTGCTGCTAATATCTCTTTTTGGATCAATTAATAGTTGCTTTATGTACTTTGGTGCTCTTGTGTTAGGTGCATATATATTTATGTGTTATGTCATCTTGGTGGTCTGCCCTCTTTGTCATTATATACTGCCCCTCCTTGTCTCTCACTGTCTTTTATACCTTGAAGTCTACTTTGTCTGATATAAATATGGCAACACCTGCATTATTGTGTTTGCGATTAACTTGGAGTATTACTTCCCATCACTTCTCTCTAAGCCTGTGTCTGTCTTTAGAACTGAGATGTTTTTCCTGGAAGCAGCATATTGTTGGGTCTTGTTTTTTAATCCATCCAGCCACTCTGTGTCTTTCAACTGGAGAATTCAATCTATTTACATTTAGAGTGATTATTGATATATCAATATGAATTTATGAGGACTTAATGCTGTCTTTTTATCACCTGTTTTCCAGTTGTTCTGTATTTCCCTTGTTTTTCATCCCATGTATTTCAGACTGACAAGTCACTTTGGTGTCTCTCTATGATGGTTTCCTCAGTTTTTCTTTATTTATCCTTTGTGTCTCTGTTCTGATTTGTTATTTTGTGCTTACCATGAAGTTTGTATAAAACATCTCTTAGATTATGCAGTTCACTTTCTGATAGCCTCTTATTTCCTTTTTCAAACAGATTCCATCCCTTTCGTCTTCCCCATCTAAGTTATCATTGTCACAACTTATTCTGCTTTGTGTTGTGAGTTTGTGGTTAAAATGATGTGATTCTATTTATTTGTGATGTTTTCCTTCCCTTTATCTTTAATGTTATAATTAACTGTTTGCTAATCTGTTCTGATAGAGAGTGGTCATTTTCTGATTTTGCCTGCCTATTTATCTCTTTGCTCAAGGCTTTGTGAATATTTTCTCTTTTTTTCAGTTTTGAGGGCCTTCTTGATCACTTCTTGTGGGGGGATCTTGTGGTGATGAATTCTCTCAGCTTTCATTTATTTTGGAAAGTTTTATTTCTCCATCATATCTGAAGGATTATTTCACTGGATAGAGTATTCATGGCTGAAGGTTTTGTCTTTTTGAATTTTGAATATATCATTCCACTTTCCTAGCCAGTAAGGTTTCTGCTGAGACATCCACTGAAAACCTGGTAGGGGTTCCTTTGTAGGTTTTCTTCTGCCTTGCTTCCCTTAATATTTTTTCTTTGTCATTGGCTTTTGCCAGTTTTACTAATATATGCCTTGGAGAAGGTCTTTTTACATTGATGTAGTTAGGAGTTCTATTAGCTTCCTTTACTTGTAATTCCAGCTTCTTTCCTAGCTTTGGGAAGTTCTCAGCTATTATCTCTTTGAACAAGCTCTCTGTTCCTTTTTCTCTCTCTTTTCCCACTTGAATACCTATAATCCTTACATTGCATTTCATAATTGAGTCGGATATTCCTTGGAGAATGTCTTCATTTGTTTTTAGTCTTATGTCTCTCTCCTCCTCCATCTGATGCATTTCTATATTTCTGTCCTCTAAATTGCTAATTCTGTCCTCCATAATATCAGCTCTATTATTTAAGGACTCTAGATTTTTCTTTATTTTACTCATTGTGTTTTTCATCTCCAACATTTCTGCTTGGTTTTTATTTATAGTTTTCATCTCTTTTGTGTAGAATTCCATCTTTTCATTAATTTTATTCCTGATTTCATTTAACTGTGTTTCTGAATTCTCTTGTAACTTGTTGAGTTTTTTTAATGATAGCTATTTTGAATTCTCTGTCATTTACATTGTAGATTTCTGTGCCTTCAGGATTGACTGATTTCTAAGTGCTTGTGTTTTTGCTTCTGGTCTGGAGTATTAATATACTTCTTCAATGTATTTGATGGGGTAGACTTGTGCTTTCACATAGTGATAATATTTGGTCACTGATTCCACTTACCACCAGTGGTCTGGGGGCAGGAACTGTGTATTCTGAGCCCACTGTGATCCCTGTCAGCTGTGCCTGTCCAAGCCTTGGCCACTCCTTGGAACCACGACGGCCCTGTGGGCTCTCCCAGTGAATGGGAAAATGATCACTTGGGGGCTCAGGGCTGCCACCTTCTGCTCTCACAATCCTGCTAAGATGCACTGCCCCCTTCAGGGCCACAGTGGTACTATGGGTGTTCATGGTAGCTGGGAACTCATTCACCTGGGCATGCAGATCTATGGTCTCTGCCTAGGTCACACCAGATATTGTTCTTGGTGGGATGGGTGTCCCCACTGAGTCAAAGCCTGGGCCACTCCCTGGGACTGTGGTGGCACTGTGGGCTCTCCCTCCAGATTTCAAGTAATCACGTGAGGACATAGGGCTGCTGCTGCCTGTTTCCACAGTCTCACTGAGGTGTGCTCCCACCCTTAGGGCCGAAGTGCCAACAAACATTTTTATTCCCACTATATTTCCTTTTTAAAAAAATACTTTTAAAGATTCCGTTAGCTTTTTAAAGAATTTTAAATGATCTTCATTGCTTCTTAAAATGATAGCAAGTAATTCAGACTCCTTATAAAATGTCAAACAACACAGAAAGGTACAATGTGGAAAGAAAAAGTATCTCATAATTCCACCCCCTCTACAAGATAACCACTATTATCTGAAACTTTTTAATACTGCATTTATATTAAAAACTTAAAAATAATTTCGAATTAACTGGAGAGGCTGAGAACTGAAATATATTTGCTTTGTGTCAGAGTCCTAAATGCTTGAAATCTATGATCTCATTGAACAGCTCTCTGCGGTAAATGTTATGCTTCTGTAACCAGTAAGCCCAGACTCCACTCTACTTGATTTTAAACTTGCTATTCCTTCCATATATCTATATGACTTCTTCTCAAATTTCCTTCAAGTCTTTCTTCAAATATCCCATTACCACAGTGATTTTCCTAACTACTTCACATAAAATTGGGCCTCCCTGTGTTATCTATTGCTGACTTGATTTTCTCCATAGCACTTATCATAACCTATTGTATACATTTGCCTGTGTGTTTGTGTCTGTGTGCATGTGTGTGTGTCTTCCTCCCACTAGAGTGTAAGCATCATGAGGGAAACAACTTTACTTTTTTTGTTCTTATATTCCTAGTGCCTAAACAGTGTCTGGATCATGGTAAGATCTCAATAAATATTTGCGGAATAAAGAGTTCAAATAAATGAGAAATGAAATTATGAGGAGACAGTCTCATTTGTTGACACTTGTTAGAAGCAGCCATTTCCTCTAGACTGGGATGGCCTGAAGATGTTTCTGGTGTGAAGAAGACTGTTACAGCAGCACTGTCCAAACCTAGTCACACCCCTTCTTTGCTTAAAACCCTTAATGGTTTCCTATTTGTTAGGAGCTAGCAAACTCTGACCCATGGGCCAAATCCATTCCAATGACTGTTTTTGTAAGTAAAGTTTTATTGGAACACGACCATGCTCATTCATTTGTGTATTATCTATGGATGGTCTCCCACTACAACTGCAGAGTTGAGTAGTTGCAACAGAGACCATATGGCCCACAAAGCCTAAAGTATTTGTGATCTGGTCCTTTAAAAAAAAGTTTTATGAACTTGCTGTTGTCTAAGGTAAAGTACAATGTTCTTCAGACCAATCTCCAACCTAGAAGAGTAGTGTGGGATTTGGCTAAGCATTTAGAATCTCATAGGTTCAAATGTCAACTCTGCCACTTATTAGCTGTGGGAACTTGCATGAGTTATTCAACTTTTCGAGGCTTATTTTCTTCATCTGCAAAATAGAGATAATAATGGTACTTAACTCAGTTGTTGTTAGAATTAAATTATTGTCTGTACACAAGCTTCTTACCACAGAGCCTGGCATATGGCAGGCACATGTACAATTTAAGCTATGATTTTCATTTCTGACTCTCTGACTACTTCATGTTCTATGCTTCCTTTATTATTAACACTCAACTGCTGAGTGTTCCTGTACACTGCAAGTTGTTTCCTGCTTCCATAACTTGCCTCCCGATTTCCTTTGCCTGGAACACATAATTGAAACTTTACTTGCCTTTGCACACCACCACTAAGGCTCCTTCTCCTGTCAGGAGACTTCTCTGAAAGTCATGATTGAATTCATTGGTCCAATGCAGTCTTATAGTGCCCTTGCAGTTAAGGCCTTCTCTTAGAACTCAAAGTATCAAATTGAAATAATGTAAATCCTGTCTCCCAAACTAAAAGTTCCTGGTTGTGGTAGTAGTAGTGTATAGGGACCGGGGATGGGGGTCAGGGGGAGAATGATTCTTACTCATTTTTCTATTCCCAGTATCCAGCACAGTGCTTTGAACATAGCTAATGGTTTCGACTAAATCAGTTACTCTAAGGAGGAGATATTCCCTTTTGTTTGTTCCCTTTTCTTCACATGTTGCTTGTAGCTGTTTCTAATTGAAAAGAGAGCATTGGTACTGGTTTTAGCTTCCTGTGAAGGAGGGAGGAGGGAGCTGCCTCAGCTCAGAGTCTTTGAAAGGCTCTGTTGGCTCAGGGAAGACTGCAGGGACAGAGAAGGCAGTTTCTAATACAGGGAGCTGTGACAGAGTGAATTGAGCAATGCATTATCTTTCTGATGATATTTGATGGCTTGAGTGCCACCTCTGCCATTTATTAATGGTATGATTTTAGTTTTTCAGTTCTTTTAGCCTCAGGTTCCTCCTTGTAAACCTGGGGAATATTTTTCTCTCAGTGACTTAGGGTGAGGATAACAAGAGATGAGATTACTAAGAGCTCTTGGTAAACTGGTCTATATACATTAAGCACAATTATGCTTAAGCTATTTAGATGGGCCTAATGTCCTGGCTTATTGAGTGGGGAGCAGGAATGGGACTGGCATGGGTTTTTTAATAAATTAATTCATTCAGTAAAGACAAGACTGGTCCTATGTGGTTGGCTCATTCCATCAGATTAGTGTAGGCTACTAGGACTTCTGTGACGAAGATATGAACACAAAACAATTACTTGACCAAATGATGCAATACTTTTGAAAATATTCCTTCACAGAAGACATAACCTAATTATCCAAAAACGACTTTGAGATATTTTATTCTAAAGAGCGATAGTTATCTCTAACATCCAAAACCAAGATCACGATACTATTTGTACTAACTTACTCTGCCATATAACAAAATATTGCAAACTTAGCAACTTAAAACAACACCTGTGTATTATCTCACAGTTTCTGTGAGTCAAGAGTCCAGGCATAGCTTAGCTGGGTCCTCTGCTTAGTGTCTCACAAAGCTGCAATCAAGGTGCCAGTCAGGACTGGGTTCTCATTAGACGCTTAGCTGGGGAAAGATCTGCTCCCATGTTCCTTTAGGTTGTTGGCAGATTTCTTTTCCTTGAAGATGTAGGATTCATGGCAGTGTTGGGGAAGAAAAAGTTTTCCTCTACCCTCTTAGGGGTAGACAGATTAACAGGAGAAGAGTTTACAAATTTATTTAATGTAAGTTTTATTTGACATGGGAGCCTTCATAAAGAAATGAAAACCCTGAATAAATAGTTATACCTGAGTATTTTTATGCTGGGTTTGATGAAGAATAGGCAGTCACATAGAAATATGAGAGGTCAGAGAGTATGGGGTAAGTGTAGTAAACTAAGGGAAACTTAGCAAGGCCTATTTGCTAGGATTCTTCTCAACTTCATTTGTCTTCTAAGATGGGGATACTCTTGGAGAGAAGGAGAGAGAGATAAAGAGAGAGAGAGAGACTCTAATGAGTGCCACATGCTTATGTAATCATGTACACACATGATAGCTTACATCCCATCACCTTTGCCACATCAGATTGGTTAAAAGCAAGCCGCAGATCCTGCCCACCCTCAATGGGAGAGGAGTGCACAAAGATGTTATAAGGGAGGAAAAATAATTTTCCTTCTGCCCTTCTAAGCTCTTGGCTGAGGCTCCTGGAACAGAAGACAGATTAACAAGAGAAAAACAAAAAGAAATTTATTAACTTCTGTAAACCTCATGTATACATGGGAGATACCCAGAGAAAAATGAGTAACTCTCAGAAGTGACTTAGGATTCAGGCTTAAATACTATCTTCAGCTGAAGACAAATGAAAAGAGGGTAAGGGGGAGGCCAGTTATGAGAAGGTGACCTGGAAAAGTAAGGTAAACAAGAATAAAGTTTGCTATGCAGATTTAAGTCCATGAAGTCTCAATTGATAACAGTTTCTTGTGATTTAGTCATCCTCCTCTTCCTGTTATAGAGAGGGAGACACCCTGACAAATGGAGATTTCTTTTGTAAATGTAAATGTCCCTTACAAAAGGGTAATTTCTACTCTGTTTTAGAGCTTCTCTTGTGTCTGCTGTTTCTCAAAATAATTAGCTCAAAATAATCCTTATGGCAAAGAAACAGATTTTAGGGTGTCATATTCTGCCACTCTTCAGTGTGAATACCAGGAGACTGGAATCTTGGGGGCCACATTAATGTCTGTCTACCACATTGTACAACCCTAAAGTATGTCACGCCTGCATTTCACACCAGTATATGTGTCTGTGTGTGTGTTTCAAGGGATGGTATGCTCCATGAGAAAAAGAGATTTTTGTCTCTCTTGTTCACAGTTGTATCTTTAGCACTTAGAACAGTATCTGGGACAAAGGCGGTACTTGATAGATATCTGTGGAAGGAATGCATTAATGAACGAATGAATACCCACTATGCACCTGGCACTGACAGTTATTTTCGACTGTGACAGTGCATCATACATTTAGTTTGCAGCATTTTGTACACCAAAAGCATGTAAACCATTATCCTCTTAGTGATAATAAACTATAAATTGTTGAATGTAAAGCATTTGACAAGAGTTATAGGATTATTTTGAACTCAGTGAAGACATGTAGCTGTTAAATATCTGAATCTCAATGATTTTTATGATGTAAAATTTATGACCAAGTCACCTTTCTAAAACTAATTATGAGAAAATAGAACTTTCAAGTCGGAGAATTCTAACATGATTAAAAAAGCATTTGACTCTGCCTCTTCTCCATTAAATCTCTTTTCTTTTTTTGTGTGGGACAAATTTTCTTCTTAGCCTCTGAAGAGCTATGCCCTGCAGTAACTTGTAATGACTGCCATCTGTTAAGGAGAAATCTTTAACATTATGGAATTATAGAATGTTATAGCTTTAGGGTTCCTTGATCCAGAATACAGAAAAATAGCACCTCATGGCTTCAGCAGATGTTTTTCTTGTTTACACTGAGATACCAGTGTCAGAAAGTCCTTGCTCCATCTTCACACAAAGAAAATATTCCATATTCCATAGTGGGGTATGAAGAAAAAAAAAGGAAAAGAAAGCAGAATGTTTTGGATGCCAAACAGCACATGGAGAGCTTTGTATGCCAGGATGTCTGAGAACATCAGTGACAAGATGCCTTCTCACAGCTGCCGGAGCCCCTCTGATGAGAAGGCTTTATGGAAAAAAATAGGTAATCAACATTCTGCAAAGGATGACATTTTCTATTAAATTGTCCCCACTTTTTATATAACACAGCTGCAACAGCTTTATGTGGCTTTTCCTAATGATACCTAATCTTACAAGCATGCACAGTAGCAAAATAGTTTGTCAATGGCTCCCTCTAAATTCACTATGTTTCAGAGTAATGACTTCCCACTTTACCTGAAAGTCCCCAACCCTGAAAGTCTGGATGCCTGTATTTATTGATGCCTGTAACAATACAGAACTTTAAAATGGGCCACTGAATACGAAGAGCAGACCATGTCAGCAGCATCCCAGTAATATCCTTCTGATGTAGACAGTGTTGTTCTCCAAAAAAGCTGGGATGTGGGTTGATCATTGACGATTTAGTGCAGTGCCTTCTATATCCATTCCATAAATACTCACTGAGTGAATGAATGAATGGTCAATTAACTTGTCTAGGTTTCCTTTTAATTAAAAAGAAAGGTAGTTTTGTAGTTTTCATGTTTAGCAAGTTGCTAAGTGCAATGACTGTAAATTAGTACGTCTTCTAAATGATCTCAACTTTGCCAGATGCCCTTCCTCTATAGTAAATTGTTACTATTTTGCAGATGTAATATGGTGAATTATACATACAATTGATAAATAACATGATCTCTTGAAGAAATTGCCCAGATTAATCTAGGTTGAGCACTTTTGACTGTGGGATTTGATGCCTCATATTATTAAAGTGCTAGTTTTGAACATTAGAGATATACTTCAAACCTCCTGACTTTTATCGAGTTTTAATGTTCAGAAGAAATTTGATAATTATTTGGATGCATGTTGCATAGATCCTAAAATCAATTTCACAAACTTTAAGGCTCAGTTTTGCAATATTTAAGCTAAAAAGTAATAATACATTTTCTCTAATTTTCTAGTTTATGTATTTAATTGCTTCCACAGAGCACTTTAGATAACACGGTGAAAACAAAATAAAAGACTACTATAAAGTACTTTACAATAAAAAAAATTTAAAGATACTTTATCATTAACATTATTATGTCCTAAATGCTACTTTAGGAAACTCTTCTCTAATTCTTTTGATATTAGGTACCCCTGTTATATTCTCTCAAGTCAACTTATATTTCTCTTCCGTGGTACTGAGGTAACTGTGGGCCCTTCAGAAGCAGTTCGACTGACCCCCTCTCTTATCAACTGAGTGATTAAGAATTGCCTTTCAGAAAATCTGCAAAGTAACATAGCCAGGGAGAAGAAATCTTGACCTGAAATGACAGCGGAACCAAAGATCCTCCTTCCCACAGAACCCAAGGACCAGGACACGACAGGAACTTGAAAGTCCTGTTAGATATTTACTTTTTGCCAGTCTTTTGTCATTTTAAATAATCTAAGTGTTATTTATATTTGCTATGAAATGTGTTACAGCATTTCAAACTAAAATCAAAAGATTTTACAACACATAAAGAAATAGCCCCAAAACATGCTGGGAAACAGCAGAAAGAATGTCAGTGTTAAGTTAACTGATGCATTGGTCTCATGGATATGAGACTAGATATCTAAATTCCAGGATTTAGCATTTTTCTCTTTTTCAAATAATTTGATATCAAAGTCTCAAAATTACAATATTCTTAATGTTTGCATGCCCTTACTTTTTTCACATTCTGACTTAAAATATTTAAGGTAAACATACATTTATAAAAGATATTATTTCCACTATAATCATAAAAAATAAAATCTTTTCTCTGCTGATTTACTGAAATCTCACCTTTCTCTGGCTGCTGAGATGTGCTAATATGGCAAAGTTGCCCTAAGAGGTAGCATCGTTTTGGTTTCTGATAGAAATGAAAATAGTGCCACAGATGCAGCCCTATTCAAAGCCCAAATAGCAGTGGCCTCTACTTTTAAAATCTTAAATCACAAGGCTGTATCTAATTGAAAAAATTATTTGTTACTGTGTTGGGGAGTAAATGACTCAGGATAAAACTGACCACAAAATATCGTAATATGTTCAAAATCAAATAGTAGCTTAGAAACAAGTAGCATTTGCTTTGGTTTTTTTGTGTAGACTACTTTTCCCTCAAGTGGCAAAGTACAATGACAGTGAAGAAAAAGGATAGTCAGTTTAACACCAGCTACAGGGTAGAAGGGAAAATAAATGTCTAGTTCTTTTCAGAATATGCATCAGAGAAGCATAATAAATCTTGTGCATGCGTGGAAGAAAATAGACCTGTGTTATGAAGCATAAGGAAGGACACTACTGGTGGTAGAGCAGGTAGCCAGTATGGTCAAGCTTGATTTGAGCCCTGGAGGGGGCAGCACTGTAGGACCTTCCAGGGAGTGGCCCAGGCTATATCCAGGGCAGTAGGAACAGATAATAAATGGAAAACTGGATAGAATTCAAAAGGGGAAGCAAAGAGAAGTGTGTGTGGGAGCTTGTTGTGTAAATATGTAAACCTGAGTGTTTGGAAAAATCCAGGATAATATAAACCTATTTTTCTTTCCTCCCGACCCAATCACTGAACACAAACATAAATCAGTGTCGATAGCTACACATTGCTTTACTTCCACTACTTCCCCTCCACCAGGAAATGGTGGGGAAGACACATTCCTTGGGCAATGTTGTAAATTGAATTGGGATGGTAGTGATTTTCAGTTAGCTATCTCAGGGCCCCTTATAGCCCTGTATCAAAGAGAATAATAAACCTTTGATTAGTCTCTGTCTAGGGATTACAGAGACTGTCCTTTATGGGGAAGGGAGTAGATTGAAGACTTGTGAACAACCTGCACAATAGTTTGCTCAAGTATAAAGTGGGAAATTCGGGTTTAACCTGCAAAACCTCTTCTAACTCATGTACTGCATGACTTGTTTCTCTTATTCCACTACGCCACCCACCCAAGGTATCAATAAAACCAGAGTGCTCACCACGTGCTTAATACATACTAGGCTTTCCTGTCTCTTTGCTTTGCCCCTACAGTACTTTACACTGGAAAAGCCCTCCCCACATTGTCACCTCTCAGGCTCACTGATATTTGAAGGCCCATCTCAAACTCCTTATCTGTCATGACATCTATTCATGGGGACATTTTTTTCTCTTTCTCTCTCTTTGAACTCTGGGAGCTTTTTGTTTCCAGCTTCTATGACTCTTTATGTCTTTATTTGTGATATGCAAGCACAGTTTTCTTACCTATCCTTTAACAAACATTGAATACGAACATTAACATGGAAGTTAAATTTGAAAACCTTCAATTATTCTAACACACAGGCTCAACTACATTCATTTGTACAGACTATAGAAAGACTACATAAAAGTTCAAAATCATTTGAGCTCACTTTATGTGTTGTTCAGATTGTTAGTTCCTGGAGTACTACATATTCCTGTATTTAAATAAGAGATTTGAAATAAATAATAATAGTAAAGTGATCTTAAAGGCGAAAAAAAACAAACGTGAATTACTTCACTTGGTCTTTAAGATTGAAATTTCTTCTTTTTAAATTGTTTTCTGTTTTTAAACTAAAGAATGAATCAAGAAAATAATGAGTATTATTTATTATTAGATGACTCACTGAAAAATGTGTCATATGGAGTAAGGGGGTTGAAAAAAAAAGAGACACTGCAGATCTCAAATACATTAAGAATGCTACTGATATAAACCTTCTTCCTAATTTGAAAAATGGAGATAGTATTACCTTATTCACAAGGTGAGTGTGGAAATCTAATGAGGTAATACACACAAAGGCCTCATCCCAGTGCCTGGCACCGAGTGAAGTAGCAGTCCTTATGTTGATGAAGATAATGGTGTGGTACCTTACTGAGAGTAGAAAACAAGGTAAATGAATAAAATATATGATATGCCAGATAGGGATACATACTAGGGAGAAAAAGTACATCAGTGTGAAGCGGCAGGAATTTTAGAGTAAGGATGATTGCTACGTAAACTACAAGTCAAGTTTTAGTGAAAGAGCTGCATGGAGCAATAGCATTCCAGCCAGAGGGCCTTGAGTAAAGAATGTACTTGGAATATTTGAGGCATAGCAAGGGGCCAGTGTGGCTGGAGCAGAGTGAGTGAGGGGGAGAGCAGTAGGAAATAAGGTTAGCAGGCAATAGTAGTATGAGACAGATCTTGCAGAGTTTCACAAATCATAGAAAAGCCTTTAATTTTTCTATGAGGGACATGGAAAGCATTTGAAAGGTTTTGAGCAGAGGAGTGATAAGAGTGGCTTACCTTTTAACAGTTCTGGTGCCTGAGCTGAAAATACACTGAACAGTTATACTGGGAGACTAGTTGAAAGCTATTTCCAGGGTCCAGGTGAGTGAGGTACAATGACAGGTTGGACCAGGATGGTGGCAGTGATGGTAGTGAGACTGGCTTTATTCTGGATATATTTCAAAAGCAGGGATGCGAATTTGAAAATATCACAGTCATCTCCTTTTCTGTTCTTCTTTAACATGTATTCTAATTCTTTAAAACACTAATTACACTTGAGGGTTTGAATAATCAGCTGGATCAACTGGTAGCCTCCGAGTTCAAGTGAAGCGTATAACTGGTCTGTTTTTTATGGAAGCATTGTTGACTATTATCAACAATGAATTAACTTTTTTTTCCTGTGAGAAAACATTGCGTGTCCTAGTGTCTTGGGGATTTCATTTTCCTCCTACCTACATATTATGAACTCTTTAAATTGGATGAAACTAACCTTCATTTTTTCGCTTTACAAAAGTCTTCTCTCTTTCTTGTTTTTGCATCGTCTTGTCTAATCCAGGCCATTAATTGATGTTTAACTTCTATTAACTTTTGGCTTATCTGTATAGAAGGGAGGGATCCATTTTTCCAAACTTTTTATCTCTAAATCTTTTTATTCGCATAGAATACACATGTGCTAGCTGGTAAAGTCAATGATTCCTCAATCTCCGTTTTAATTACATTAAAATAATTTCATCAAAAAATCTATTGACCATGGTGCTAGGCACTGCATCTTAAGGTTAAGTAAGATATGGTTCCCTCCCACTAGTAGTTTATTATTTCAGGGGCAAGTTTAAACTGATCGAAAACTCTGTATTACAATGTGGTTTCTTCAGTAAAGAAGAAGCAAGTAATTTTGCCTGGCCAGGGTGGAATCTTATAACAAGGAAGGGCATCTGAGAGGGATACAGGAGAGTTTCAGCAGTGGAGAATGAGGGAAGGGGGCCCTCCTGGAAAAAGAGAGCAGGAAAAAGACTCAGAACTGTAATGTTATGCATTCTGTCCAAGGGAAAATAAAAGCAGTTCACTGCATTCACTGTTTCATGTTGTATGTGTGGATGGATGGAGATGAGGTTGGAAAGATAGACTAAGAAATGGTTTTGAAAGGCCTTGATATTAAATCATCATCTAATTCTGCCAAATTGACTTACTGATTTTGCACAGAAGCCAGAAGTGCTTATTATAATGGAGAATCTTTTGATCATCCAATGCCAGCTGGGACCTCAGCTTGTTCTTCAATTTTTTTAGGGAGTGAATAACCCTGGGGCCTCCAAAACATACCAGGTATGCATATTTTGTGCAAGAACATGTCCATTTCATTACATCTACATTTCAAAAGAAAGCATTTTCTTTTGAAATAATTAGAGGCTCATAGGAAGTTGCAAAAAGAGTTACAAAATTTCCCATGTACCCTTCACCCAGCTTTCTCCAATGGTGGCATCTTATAGAGCTTATAGATAGTATAATATCAAACCAGAAAATTGATGTCACTACATTACTGTTAACAAGAATACAGACCTTTTTCAGTTTTCACCATTTTTTAATCTACGTTTATGTGTATGTGTGTGCATGTATATTTCTATATAATTTTATCCTATGTATAGATTGTTATCACCATTATTACAATCATGATACAGAAGTGTTCCATCACCAAAAAAGAACTTCCTCATACTACCTCTTTGAATTCACCCACACACCACCCTATTCCTCTTCCTGTCCCCTGGCAACCACTAATTTGTCCTTCATTCCTATAGCTTTGTCATTTCAAGGATGTAATATAAATGTAATCATACATTTGTAACCTTTGAAACGTTTTTTTACTAAGTACGATGCCCTTGAGGTCCAATCAAGTTGTTGCATATATCATTAGTTCATTCCTTTTTATTGCTGAGCAGTATTTCAGTGCATGCATGTACCAGAGTTTGTTCAACCATTCACCTATTAAAGGGCATTTGGGTTGTTTCTAGTATTTTGCTATTACAAGCAAAGCCACTATAAAGATTCATGTATAGGTTTTCTTTGTGAATATACATTTTCATTTCTCTGAGATCCTGCCCAACAGTGTGGTTGCTGGGTCATATAAGTGCGTGTTTAGTTTTGTAAGAAATGGCCAAACTATTTTCTAGAGTGGTTATACCATTTAACATTCCCACCAGCAATGTATGAGAGCTCCAGTTTCTTCACATTTTTGCCAGTATTTGGCATTGTCACCAGTTTTTATTTTAGCTTTTTAAAAGGTGTGTATTTATATCTCATTGTGGTTTTAATATCCATTTCCCAAATGGCTAATGATTTTGAACATTTTTTGCTTCTTGCCTTCTCTTTGTAGAAATATATTTTCATGTTTTTTACCCATTTTATAATTGAATTATTTATTTAAAACACTGTTGAGTTTTGAGAGTTATTTATGAATTCTAAATATAAGACCTTTTTCAGATATATGGCTTGCAAATATTTTCTCCCAATCCTTAGCTTGTCTTTTCATGCTCGCAATAGGGTCTTTTGCAGTACAAAAAGTTTTTAAATTTTGATAAGGTCCAATTTATTAAAGTTTTTTTTAAAGTGGGACATGCTTTTAGGGTCACGTCTGAACAGTAGGTTGTTGCCTAGAACTAGGTCCCAAAGATGTTCTCCTATGTTTTCTTCTAAAGTTTTCATAGTTTCATATTTTACATGTAAATTCATGATCCATTTTGAATTAATTTTTATATGTTGTGTGAGGATTAGATCAAAGTTAATTTTTACCTATGGATGTCTAATTGTTCCAACACAATTTTTTTAAAAAACCTATCCTTCCTCTATTGAGCTGCTTTTGCACCTTTATCAAAAATCAACTGAGCATATTTGTGTTCATTTATTTTTGGGTTCTGTACTCTGTTCTGTTGATCTATATGTCTCTTTCTTGTCCAATAACACATTGTCTTGATTGTTGTAGCTATATAGTAAGTCGCAACCTCAGCTTTCTCTCACTTTATTCTTCTTTGTCAAAATTGTTTTGGCTATTCCAGTTCCTTTGCCTTTCCATATAAATTTCAGAATATGCTTATCCATATCTACAAAAACACTTGCTGGGCCTTTGACAAGAATTGCATTAAACTTATAGATCAATTTGGGAAAAACTAATGTCTTTATTATGGTGAGTCTAATCTATAAACACTATGTGTCTATCCATTTATTTAGATCTACTTTGCTTTCTTTCCTTGATGTTTTGTAATCTTCAGTATAAAGATCCTGTATGGGTTTTGTAAGATTTCCTTTTTTTTTTGACTCAGTTGTAAATGGCATTGTGTTTTTAATTTTGTTTTCCACGTGTTTGTTGCTAGTATATAGAATACAAGTTATCTTTATGTGTTGATGCTGTATCTTGTGTCTTTGCTGAACTCATTTATTAGTTCTAGAAGATTTTTGGTAGATTTCTTGGTGTTTTCTACATAGGTAACAGTGTCATCTGAAAATAATCATAGTTCTATTTCTTCCTTTCCAAACTTCATACTTTTATTTCCTTTTCTTGCCCTATTGCAATGGCTAGATCTTTCTGAACTGTATTGAATACAAGTGGTGCAAGTGGATGTCCTTGCTTTGTTTCTAATCTTAGGGGGAAAATGTTGTCTTTCACCTTTAAGTACAATATTAACTATAGATTTCTTTATTGGTAGATTTTCTTTATTGCCTGAAAAAGTTCCCCTTTATTATTAATTTACTGAGAGTTTTCATCATGAATAGTTTTTGAATTTTATCAAATATTTTTCTGCATTGATTGATATGATCATGAGATTTTTCTTCTGTAATCTGTTTATATAGCAGGTTATATTTATTAATTTTTAAATAGTTAATCAGCCTTGCATTCCTGAAATAAGCCTCATTTGTTTGTGGTGTTTAATTCATTTTATATATTGGTGGGTTCAATTTGTTGGTATATTGTTTAGGATTTTTGCCTCTAAATTTGTGAGAAATTTTCCTTCTAGTTCATGGGAGATTTTTGTCTGTAGTTTACTACATATACTTTTAAAGTATCAAGAAACTCACAGTGATGTGTTTCTACAGCCATATCTCAAAAAATTACCTTATGTTTTAAGACTGTAGATTCTAAAAAAGCTTAATTTGGTCAACTTCTTGGCTTCTGTCTCAACCTCCCATACCACCACAAAGGCAGGAGGGAAATTAGAAAACTTAGTTTCCACTTGGAAATATCAAACAAGAGTATACATTACCCTTCTCTAGCTAGTTTGTTACTTTTCCTGATGGTTTGAATGTTCTAAGTAAATGAATTTCAGACTTGAAAAGCCAGTTTTTGTATCTTCTCAACTCATCACCAATACTGCATTGATATTTGTAGTAACAGGTTAAACTTGCATGGTTATGTGTAAAAATTAGATGTATTTGAAACATAATCAAGCAATAAAATACGATTACACAATGATAAAATTGTTTTCTGTGTTCTTCAATTTATCTTACATCTTCACTGATATTAACAGCATCACATCTATCATATAAGGCAATGTAAAATTCATCAGTTTCTCCAGATAGATATCAACTCAGTCTGGTCCACTTTTCCTGGTGTTGTAATCATCAAGATAAAATCAAATTCTTTACCACATTTATGCACACAGAATTCCAGAAGGCTTTGGATATGTGCTTGTGCAGGACTGAAATTGGTGCCTCCTAAAAGTTTTCTTCTATAATTTAGGGTTCTATTTTTATCTTATTTATTTTACATGCATTATCTATAACACTTTTTCCTGTTCTTTCAGGGTCCAATAATAGCCTCTAAATTATTTTGTGACTGTTCTCAGTAGAATACAATCACAGAACCTCAAGACTTTAAAACAAGAGATCAGTCTATTAAACTCAAATAAAATCCCAGACTCGGACTGGTGACTAGCTAAAGGTTGTGCACAGAGTCAGCATCAGAACTCTAACTAGATACCAACTCTCTCATCTGTCAGAACAGTGTAAGACTTGCAGCCCACAGTTTCACCTTAACCAATTGCAGATTATAAATGTATAGCCCAATCTGAATTTTTTTTTACAAATATACTGGATTTGGCCTAGTTTAATTTTAGGAGGTGTGAAACTCACTTGGAGGGTAGATTCCATAAGAATCAGATTTTGGGGGTCAGTAGTGAAGTCCTAGACTTCATTTCAAAACGTCTCTGGTGACTATGATGCTGGTTACCAGAGGAATCACCTGTGCATTGTGACTCTTGCTCTTCTCGTACTCCCTGTCACTGGCAGCTGAGGGCAGCAGAACACTTGTCCCTACCTACTGCTTAACCAACTTGTAGTGTACATCTATCCCTGTGCCCTCTGCTGCTGTTAATTTATCAACTAGTGGCCCCTTTTAAACTAGGAACAGGAGGAACGAGGGAACGAGAGATCCCCTTTCAGTTGCCCAAAGCTGCTGAAACCTAGGTAGGGCAAGTTCAGTTGCTGGTATAGACAGTAATAGTTTCAACCCTAGTATGAAGAAACTGATTTGATGAAATTAAATCTCTAGGAAATTCTCTGAAAAATGCAGATATAAGAGAAAAATTCCACTGACAGACTGAGATCAGAATAGCAACGTATCTTAAAAGTATGAAACTGTTGTGAAAATGACTTTATCTTTGTTTCAAAATTGTCAGTTTCAGAACCATTTCTTATTCGTCTTTGTATCCCCCATAGCATTTTGCACACAGCAGACACTCAATAATAGTTGTTGAAGAAGTATCTCATAATGAACACATCTATTTAACTCCCAAAAGTTCACTCTCTATATACTACAATAAATTGAATGTGATTCTATTATTTTTCATCAACTTCACCACTTGTTGTTTTGAAAATCTTTTGGGAGTTTGTATGTAGAATGTAGTGGTAATAGAATGGGCTTTGCAATCTCAGCTCCACAATTTTTCAGTTGTGTGGCCTTGCAAAAGTTACTTCACCACTGCTCTCTACCACTTTATCTATCACAGGCATTTCCCCCAGTAAATCTGTTGTGCTTCTAATTCCATCTTGGTGCTTGCTTTCTGGGGGATCTGAACTAATACAATGCTAAAACTGAATTAAAAAAATATCTATAATCTTAGTTGAAATAAAGTGAACTATAATATCCTAGAGCCATAGTTGAGATGTCGGCAAGGGGAAGTCAATTTTAGAAGTTCTCTTAGTTTGGGCTGTGTTCTAGAATGCAGAGATATTGAGAGCCATATTACTATGTGAGAAAAGAGTTTGAGAGGCTTCTCTGGCACACACGGTAGGAAGTTCTTCTCTTAGTTTATCCAAGGAGAGGATTTTGATGAAAGTTGCCTAAAGCTTTCCCTGTCAAAAGCAGTTGGTTACTTTGTTTCTCTTGGGAGCCTAAATTACCTCATGAGGTAGGTTTTAAAAAATTTTTTTTCATTTATTTGTTTATTTTCGGATGTACATCATAATATATTTTGAATTCTGTGTAGATTACATCATGTTCACCACCCAAAGACTAATTATAGTCCATCCCCTCACATGTGAGTCTTATCACCCTTTTTGCCTTCCCCCCTTCCCCTATGGTAACCACCAATCCAGTCTCCAATGCTATGTGTTTGTTTGTCGTTGTTTTTATCTTCTACTTATGAGTGAGAACATATGGTATTATGAGGTAGGTTTTTAACCAGTAAGGTAGGTCTGGGGTATAATATGGATGGGCAAAGATAGTGTAAGAAGGAGAAAGGTGGAGATGAGTGAGAAGGACATACTGGAAGGGCTCTCCATGCTAGGCTCATGAGTTTAAAACTTATCCTTTAGGAAATGAGGAGCCATCAAAGGTTTAGAAGTAAATTAATGATATCTTTCATACATAGATAAGTGTAATGATATTCAGGGAATTAAGTGGATGGTCAGGCCATGAATTAGAAGGAAAACCTGATTAAAGTAGGGGAAAACCCGTGTGGCTTTGAGTCCCTAGCAGAGTGCTTTCATTTCCAGCAGGCAGAACTGTTTGTTTCATTTCTGGAGAATGAATAAGGAGAGTCTCTGACTTCATTGTTTTGGCAAGGTGCCTGAAGAATAATGCTATGTTATTCTCTCCTTGCTTCCTTGTCACAATGCACAGCAGCCTGATTGATGCAAAGATGGAAACACTCACTGCTAGAGGATGTCAACTTTCTTTAATGACAAAGGTCATAGAAATTTATGATGACGGTTACATGAAGCAAGAAATAACACAGCATGCCCTCAGATAGAGGTACAACATCCTAGGACTTCCACTCTGTCTGCCGTTCTGGAGACTACCTCTAGGCCAGCCACCTCACCAAATACAATCCACATGTGCACTGACTTCAGGTGAACCCTTAGAGCTGCTGGGGAATCCCATTATTTTTCCCAAGTCAATTCATTCTCTCATTCTTTTAGATGATTATTATCATGCCATTCTCTCTTTCCACAAACTGCCAATACCTCCTGTCTTTTCTCATTCTCACTGGATGGTCTTTTTTCTTATTTCACTGAGAAACAGAAATATTCAAAAGGGAATGTTCATATATTCCTACCAAAGTCATCTTCAGTCTTCTGTATCTGTACCATTATTCTACATTGTCTCTTGTGTCACAACAAATGAGCTCTTTATCCACTTAAATAAGGCCAAGCCATATCCTTGTGCATTTAATCCCATTCTTGACTTCTTACTCAAGGACATTGCTCCAGGACCTATTTTCCTCTTTCTCTTATATCATCAATTTTACCCTCAGCACTGGATCAGTCCTCTCAGCATGCGAACATACAATAATGTTTCTCTCGCTTCATCACACAATCCCCTCTGACTACTGCACCATTTCCCTGTTGTCATTTTAACAAAAGTCCCCAGTAGCTGTTTATTCTTTACTGTCTTCATTTCTCTTATTTGCACCTGAGCCCACTCTGATTAGGCTTTCATCTCCCTCGGTCCACCAAAGTTTCCTTGTCGAGGTCACCAGTCACCTTCATTTTGCCAAATCTAGGATCATTTCTCAGTTTTCACCTGATTGGATCTGTTTTTTGCATGCAACACAGCTGATTACTCTCTCTTTTTTAAAATATGTTCTTCACTTGGTTTCTGGGATATCAGTACCTTGGTTCTCCTCCTTCTTTGATGGTATTAAATAAAATACGATCCACTACTGTAACTTTCTATCCTTTTAAACTACTTCACATCATTAAATACACCATAACAATATATAGAAAATATATATATTTGTTATTTGTCTATCTCTTATGATTCTAAAATGTAAACTCCATGAGAGCAGTGATTTGTGCATTATTTACTGCTGTATTCCTAGCAACTAGAGCAGTATCTGCCATGTAGTCAATGCCAAATAAATGTGTGTTGAACAAATTGGTGAAAATAACTCCAATATAATCCTGAAGTTTTTCTTCAAGTCTGAGTAATGTGTGTGCCATTTCTGTAGGACCATCCCTTTAGCTTTAGGACCATCCCCCATACCAGGCTTTATTCCTGATTGAGGTCCATTCCTGTATTATATAAAAAAGAAGCAAACATCATATTGACACGGTTAGGATTGAGATAGCCAGACATTTTTGGCTTAAAATGTTCATAAAAGTCTTATTTTACATAGGAATGAGTTTTTAAAGTCAACCTTTGAGATAAAAATCCCCTGTAGTCAAAAAAAATCCTTGTAAGACTCTTAAATCAACTATAAGGTATGGTACATCTAGTTTTGAATGTACAATCCTTTATATTAACTGTTATGCACATAGCTATTGAGCTATATTAAAGAAAGGAACAAAATGAAAGTCAATGTGCAGATTCTGACATTCAAACTAATCTTTTTTATAAATAAATATCAAATTACTCATGGCAAATCAGAGATGGGTGGATATCTCCGATGTTCTCATGTTTCCTGCAGATTTTACTCCATTCTACTATAATATTAAGCCTCTATCACCTTAATACATAATATCAGATTTGCTTATTTTTCTGGGGATTAAACAAGATACATTTGGACAAGCACCTTTCACAAGGCCTGACATGTAGTAGGTGCTCAGAAAATATTGGCTACATTTGAATCTAAGTCTTCTTTGATCAGAGCTGCAGAGAAGTGTTGTAGGAAAGAACCTAAAATCCTTGCTAACGAATTCCTGCTTTTCCAAGTTACTCTTTCCTCATGTAGCCCCAATGAACAGATATTGTTCATGAACCTGGGCACAGGCTTCATGGAATCACCTTATAGGTGGAATTGAGAGAGGGGGCCTCTAAATTGGCATGTAGTTAATTGCATGAAGGGAATTATTCCACTTGCCATGAATAAAAAAGTAGTATTTTTAGTGACTGAAAAAACGTAACTAGTAGAATATTTTGATTTATTAAGCTTGTCTTTCTCAATGAGATAAAGCAGTTGAGCCAGACATAATTAGACCATACCCCACCTCCCCTCCATAAGCCCTGCTTTAGTAGTTTTGAAATTAGAAAAGGAGAACTATGAGTTTAGGTAGAGGTGTTGATGTCACTACACAAGGTCCAGGGCCTAGTCAGAGATGGAGTTGGTGTTATGTTTATGCCACTGAAAGAGGATGTTCCTCATCTTGTCATTTTTTAACATTCTTGCAATATTTTTATGATTGGCCAGCTCTAGATTCAGTGTGGTCCAGGGAATTTGTTTGTAAGCATCTCCTCCTTGGATATTATTGCTCTTCTCTGCTCCTCTTGATTCCTAAAACTGTCTTAGGCACAGAAGTTCAGTTCAAAGTTTATGAGTGGGAAACTAGCTTTTTCCAACAAAGGTAACAACTAAGATTTTTGAGCACTTACCGTGTGCCAAGCTTAGTGTATTGCAAATGTTTTATAATTTTATCTTCACAAAACCCTGTGGCAGTGAATCTCAAAATGTGGTCCTCAGAGGAGCAGCATCAGTATCACCTGGGAACTTGTTAGAAATGCTCATTCTCAGACCTACTGACTCAGACATTTTAGGGGTAGGAACCAGCCATATGAGTTTTAACAAGCACTCTATGTGGTTTCGATGCAATCTAAGGTTTGAGAACCCCTGCCTTATGTTGGCTTAGACAATATTGTATGTGTGAGGAAAGGAGACATAGTTAGCACTAAACAGAAATTGGGTGAGGCCACAGAGCTGGTAGACAATAAATCTAAGTTGCAAACCTGCACAGTCTGATCCCAGGGATAATTGCTTCAGTGATGTTTTTAACTGGCTCCTAAATGCCCAGACCTTAAAATATCCTACTATGGGAGAATGAGATTTCTGATGGTGCTACTTTGCTTTTGCCCCAAATACTCAAATTAGCATGCATCTGTTTGGGTCAGTTCCTGAAAATAAACTCCAAGATGGAAATCAGCCTACAGGGAGTTTACAGAGGTGTGCCTTTGGGATCAACGCCTGTAGGGTGTGAAGGAAGTCACCTGATGCAGGTGGCCCCAGCAGACAGGCCTGAGCCTGGGCCAGGTTGTCTTAGCAGAGAGCCTTCAGTTGCCAATGCTCCCAGTAGCTGGGGGAATGAGTGCCTCAGTCTTGAAGGAGGGAAGCTGGGCGATTCAGATAGCACCCCATAATATCCACCATAGCATTGCTTCCCCCAACCTTTTTACAAAACACCTGGTGTAACTGTTCAAAGTGATTAAAGCATTTCAATAGGTCAGGGAAAACTGAAATTGCCTTAACCAGCCTTTCTGCAGTATTGCCAGAAATTAGGAACCGAAGGTCAGCACAGTGGACATTTATAGGTGAGAGTTGATGCCCCAGAAGTAAACTAAAATGGGTTGAAGACTTTGGGAGCAATGATAACGAGGGAAAAAAGTGAGCAGTAACATTTGAAAAAACAAATATAGAGTGAGTGGAAAGCAGAGAGAAACTATAGAGATCCAGGAAGTAGGTCTCTCAAAGTCAAATGTTTCTGAGAGTCCCCCTGGGGTCCTGGGGCCCTTAGAGGGCAGTATTAGCAGGGTGGTGGCAGTTGAATAGAGAATGGGAAATAAATTAAAGATTGCCCTTCAACTTAAGGGAGAAACCACTATATGCAGAGACTTTTACTTTTTTACTTTTTTTGAGGTCATAATGGTTTATCATATTGTGAAATTTCAGATGTAGATTATTTATCAGTTTCTGTATAGACTGCATCATACTCACCACCAGTAGTCTAATTTTTATTCGTCACCGTATATATGTGTCCCTTTACCTCTTTTGCCCACCCCGCAACCCCCTTACACTCTGGTAACCACTAATTTGTTGTTCTCTTTGTCAATGTGTTTGTTTATCTTCCACATATGTGTGAAATCATTCGATGTTTGTCTTTCTCTGTCTGGCTTACTGCACTTAACATAATACCCTTCAAGTCCATCCATGTTGTTGCAAATGGGATGATTTTCTCTTTTTTATGGCTGAGTAGTATTCCATTGTATATATATACCACATCTTCTTTATCCATTCATCAGTCAATGGGCACTTGGGTTGCTTCCACGTCTTGGCTATTGTGAATAATGCCACAATGAACAAAGGGGTGTACAAATCTCTTCGAATTGTTGATTTCAAGTTCTTTGGATGAATACCCAGTAGTGGGATAGCAGGGTCAAATGGTGTTTCTATTTTTATTTTTTTGAGAAGTCCCTATGCTGTTTTCCATAACAAGTACACCAATTTGCATTCCCACCAACAGTGTATGAGGGTCCCCTTTCCTCCCCATCCTCTCCAACATTTGTTTTTTGTCTTCATGATTATAGCCATTCTAACAGGTGTAAGGTGATATCTCATTGATTTGCATTTACCTAATGATTAGTGATGTTGAACATCTTTTCATGTGCCTGTTGGACATCTGTATATCTTCCTTGGAAAAATGTCTATTCAGATCCTCTGCCCATTTTTTGATTGAGTTGTTTGTTTCTCGTTGTTGATTTGCATGAGGCTTTTTTTATTGAGTTCATAATAGTTTATATCAATGTCAGATTTCAGTTGTACATTATTTCTTGACTGTCACCACATATGTGCTCCCTTTCACTCCCTGTGCCCAACCCCCACCCCCTTCCCCTAGTAACCACTGAACTGTTTTCTTTGTCCATGTGTTTGTTCATATTCCACATATGAGTGGAATCATCTGGTGTTTGTCTTTCTCAGTCTGGGTTATTTCGCTTAGTATAATTCCCTTTAGGTTCTTCCAATTTGTTGTAAATGGGATGAATTTTCCTTTTTTATGGCTGAGTGGTATTCCATTGTATATATATACCACATCTTCTTTATCCAATTATCAGACAATGGGCACTTGGATCATTTCCATGTCTTGGCTATTGTGAATAGTGCTGCAACGAACATAGGAGTGCATATGTTACTTTGGATGGTTGATTTCAAGTTGTTTGAGTAGATACCCAGTAGTGGGATAGCTGGGTCATATGGTAGTTCTATTTTTAGTTTTTTGAGGAATCTCCATACTGTTTTCCATAGTGGTTGTACCAGTTTGCATTCCCACCAGCAGTGTATGAGTGTTCCCTTTTCTCCACACCATCTCCAACATTTGTTATTTTTAGTCTTAGTGATTATAGCCATTTTAACAGGTGTAAGGTGGTATCTTAGCGTAGTTTCGATTTGCATTTCCCTGATGATTAATTATGTTGAACATTTTTTCATGTGTTTATTGGCCATCTGTATATCTTCTTTGGAAAAATGTCTGTTCATATCCTCTGCCCATTTTTTGATCAGGCTGTTTGTTTTTTTATTGTTCAGTTGTGTGAGTTCCTTATATATTATGGAGATTAACCCCTTGTCAGATATATGATTTACAAATATTTTCTCCCAGTTGGTGGGCTGTCTTTTCATTTTGTTCCTGGTTTCCTTTGCCTTGCAGAAGCTCTTTAGTCTGATGAACCCCAACTTGTTTACTTTTTCTTTTGTTGCTAAGACTGATGTCAAAGAGTGTACTGCCTTTATTTTCTCCTAGGACTTTCATGGTATGTTGTCTTAACTTCAAGTCTTTAATCTATTTTGAGTTAATTTTTGCTTATGGCATAAGATGATATTCTACTTTCATTCTTTTGCATGTAGCTGTCCAGCTTTACCCATGTCATTTATGAGACTTTCCTTTCTACATTCCATATTCTTGGCTCCTTTGTTGAGGATTAGCTGTCCGTAGATGTGTGGTTTTATTTCTGGGGTTTCAATTCTGTTACATTGATTTGTGTGTCTGTTTTTGTACCAGTACCAAGCTGTTTTGATTACTATAGCTTTGTAGTACATTTTGAAGTCAGAGATTGTGATGCTTCCAGCTTTTTTTCTTTTTTCTCAGGATTGCTTTCACTACTTGGGGTCTTTTGTTGCCCCAAGTGAATTTTAGGATTCTTTATTCTATTTCCATGAAGAGTGTCATTGGGATTCTGATTGAGATTGCATTGAATCTGTAGATTGCTTTATGTAATATGCACATTTTAACTATGTTTTTTCTTCCAATCCATGTACGTGGAATATCTTTCCATTTCTTTGCACCATCTTCAATTTCTTTCAATAACGTGTTATAGTTTTCATTGTATAGATCTTTTACCTCCTTGGTTAAATTTAATCCTAGATATTTTATTCTGTTTGTTGAGATTGTAAATGCTATTGTATTCTTGAGTTTTCTTTTTGCTAGTTTGTTATTAGAGTATAGAAATGCAACTGATTTTTGTAAGTTGATTTTGTACCTTGCAAATTTGCTGTAGTTCTTGATTATTTCTAATAGTTTTCCAATGGATACTTTAGGGTTTTCTATATATAGAATCATGTCATCTGCGAACAGTGAGAGTTTCACTTCTCCCATACCAATTTGGATACCTTTTATTTCTTTTTCTTGCCTAATTGCTCCAGTCAAAACCACCAGTACTACGTTGAATAAGAGTTGGGAAAGCAGGCAACCTTGTCTTGTTCCTGTTCTCAGAGGGATAGCTTTCAGCTTTTCCCATTTGAGTATGATGTTGGCTGTGGGTTAGTCATATATGGCCTTTATTATGCTGAGGCACTTTCCTTCTATACTCATTTTATTGAGAGTTTTTATATCATAAATGGATATTGGATCTTGTTGAATGTTTTCTCTGTGTCTATTGAGATGATCCTGTGGTTTTTATTCCTCATTTTGTTAATGTGGAGTATCACATTGATTGATTTGTGGGGGTTAAACCATCCCTGCATCCCTGGTATAAATCCCACTTGATCATGGTGTATGATCCTTTCAAGGTATTGCTGTATTCGGTTTGCCAACATTTTTTCAGGATTTTTGCATCTATGTTCATCAGCAATGTTGGCCTGTAATTGTCCTTCTTTGTGTTGTCCTTGTCTGGCTTTGGGATCAGGGTGATATTAGCTTCATAAAATGTGTTAGGAAGTGTTCTGTTTTCTTAAAATTTTTGGAATAGTTTGAGAAGGATAGATACTAAATCTTCTTTGAATGTTTGGTAGAATTCTCCAGAGAAGTCATCAAGTCCTTGACTTTTATTTTTTGGGAGGTTTTTGATTACTGTTTCAATCTCTTGACTTGTGATGGGTCTATTCAGATTCTCTTTCTTCTTGGTGCAGTTTTGGGAGGTTTTATGAGTCTAAGAATTTATCCATTTCTTCTAGATTGTCCAATTTATTGGCATATAGTTTTTCCACAGTATTCTCTTATAATTCTTTGTATTTCTGTGATATCCATTGTAATTTCTCCTCTTTCATTTCAATTTTATTTATTTGAGACTTGTCTCTCTTTTTTTTTAGTTGGTCTGGCTAAGGGTTTGTCAATTTTGTTTATCTTCTCAAAGAACTACCTCTTAGTTTTATTGATCCTTTCTACTGTTTTTTTGGTTTCAATTTCATTTATTTCTGCTCTAATCTTTAATATTTCCCTGCTTCTGCTGACTTTGGGCTTTGTTTGTTCTTCTTTTTCTAGTTCTCTTAGGAGTAGTTTAGGATTGCTTATCTGAGATTTTCTTCTTTGTTAAGGTGGACCTCTATTGCTATGAATTTCCCTCTTAGGACCACTTTTGCTGCATTCCATATGTGTTACTATGGTGTGTTTTCATTTTCATTTGTCTCCAGATATTTTTTGATTTCTCCTTTAATTCCTTCAATGATCCATTGGTTGCTCAGTAGCATGTTGTTTAGTCTCCACATGTTTGTCACTTTCCCAGCTTGTTCATTGTAGTCAATTTCTAGTTTCAAAGAATTATGGTCAGAAAAGATGCTTGATATGATTTCAATCTTCTTATCTTCTTAAATTTATTGAGGCTTGCCTATTTCCCAACCTATGGTCTATCCTTGAGAATGTGCAATGTACACTTGAGAAGAATGCGTATTCTGCTGTTTTTGGATGGAGTATTCTATATTTATCTATTAAGTCCATCTGTTCTAGCTTTTCATTTAATTTCGCTATTTCTTTGTTGACTTTCTGTCTCGATGATCTATCCATTGATGTAAGTGAGGTGTTAAGGTCCCCTACTATTATTGTGTTGCTATTAATTTCTCCCTTTAGGTCTATTAATAGTTGCTATATGCACTTTGGGGCTCCTGTGTTTCATGCATCTATATTCATAAGTGTTATGTCTTCTTGGTAGAATGTCTCTTTTATCATTATATACTGTCCCTATTTTTCTCTCACTGCCTTTTTTTTTAAAGTTGGCACTTGAGCTAACATCTGTTGCCAATCTTATTTTTTTTCTTCTTCTCCCCAAAGCCCCTCAGTACATAGTTGTATATTCTAGTTGTAAGTCCTTCTGGTTGTGCTGTGTGAGATGCCACCTCAGCTTGGCCTGATGAGCAGTGCTAGGTCTGCACCCAGAATCTGAACCAGTGAAACCCTGGGCCACGGAAGTGGAGCACACAACTTAACCACTCAGCCATGGGCCAGCCCCTCTCATTGCCTTTTTTATCTTGAAGTCTGCTTTTTCTGATATAAGTATAGAAACATCTGCTTTTCTGTTTGCCATTTGCTTAAAATATCGTCTTCTGTCCCTTCATTCTGAGCCTGTCTTTGTCTTTAGAGCTGAGATATTTTTCCTGGGGGCAGCATATGTGGTTCTTATTTTTTTAATCCGTCCAGCCACTCTGTGTCTTTCGACTGCAGAAGTCAACCCACTGACTTTTAGAGTGATAATTGATATATGAGGGCTTCATACTGCCATTTTATCCCTTGTTTTCTTGTTGTTCTATCTTTCCCTTGTTTCTCTTCCCCTGTATTTCTGACTGAAATTTCAGTTTGGTGGTTTTCTATGATGATTTTCTCAGTTTTCTATTTAGTTATCATTTGTATCTCTGTTCTGATTTTTTGTTTAGTGGTTACCATGAAGTTTGTATAAAAGATCTCGTAGATGATATTGTCCATTTTCTGATACCCTCTTATCTCCTTAGCCTTAGCAGATTCCATCCCTTTCCTCTTCTCTAAGTTATTGTTGTCACAACTTATTCCATTTTGTATTGTGAGTTTGTGATTAAAATTAAGTGTTTATAGTTATTTTTGATGCTTTCCTTTCCTTCCCTTTATCTTTAATGTTATAATTATTTGCTAAACTGTTTTGATAGAGAACTGCAATTTTCTTATTTTGTCTGTCTATTTATCTCCTTGCTCAAAGCCTTTTTGATCATTTCTTGTAGGGGGCAGTCTTGTGGCGATAAACTCCCTCAGCTTTTGTTTATTTGGGAAACTTTTTTTCTCCATCATATCAAACATCACACTTTCTTGGCTGAAAGTTTTTGTCTTTCAGAATTTTGAATATGTCATTCCATTCTCTCCTAGTCTGTTAGATTCCTGCTGAGAAATCTGCTGAAAGTCTGAAAGGGGTTCCTTTATAAGTTATTTTCTTCTGCCTTGCTACCCGTGATGTTTTTTCTTTGCCATTCAATTTTGCTAGTTTTACTAATATATGCCTTAGAGAAGGTCTTTTTACCCTGATTTAGTTAGGAATTCTATTAGCTTAATCTACTTATAATTCCAGCTTCTTCTCCACGTTTGGCAAGTTTTCAACTATTATTTCTTTAAACAAGATCTCTGCTCCTTTCTCCCTCAGTTATCTTTCTGTAATACCCATAATCCTTATGTTGCATTTCCTGATTCAGTCTGATATTTCTGAGAATTTCTTCATTTCTTTTTAGTCTTAGTTCTCACTCTTCCTCCACCTAAAGTATTTCCATATTTCTGTCATCTAAATTAATAATTCTGTCCTCCATAATGTCAGCTGTGTTTTTTAAGGATTCTAGATTTATTTAAATCTCATTCGTTGTGTTCTTCATCTCCAAAATTTTTATTTTTATTTTTTAGAGTTTCAATCTCTTTTGTGAAGAATTCCTTCTGCTCATTAATTTTATTCCTGAGTTCATTGAACTGTCTTTCTGTGTTTTCTCCTAACTCGTTAAGTTTCTTTATGATAACTATTTTGAATTCTCTGTCATTTAGATTGTAAATTTCTGTGACTTCTGGATTGGTTTCTTGAGACTTACCATTTTCCTTCTGCTCTGGAATGTTAATGTGTTTTTTCATGGTGTTTGATGTTGTGGACTTTTACTGGTGCATAGCAGTAGTATTTGGTCACAGATTCCACCTGTCACCACTGGGAGGAGGCAGGAACTGTATTCTCTGAACCTGCTGTATCCAAAGGAAGTTGTGTCCATCTGTTGGAAGCTGTGCCACCAGGGTCTGTCTGCATTTGCCCGCTGACTGCTGCTGCTTCACACACACAGGCACAGACACTCTGGCTGACCGGCCAAGCTGGTGCGCCAGGCAAGAGAGAGAGAGGGGCTCTTTCTTTCATACAGCTGATGCCACTTTGCCCTCACTGGTGGCCCATCTGGACTGCTCGGCTTAGTGGGGGCACCCTCATGGTGTCTGAGCCGCTTCAGGGTGGAGCATTCCTGTGACCTTGGAAGCAACTCCAAGAGTGAAAGCATTCCCACAGAGGCCTGCCTTTCCCCCCGTCTCTTCTCAGAGTCTCACACTGGCCACTACATGAGGTCTCACACCCTAGATCACTGCCACTGGGGAGGGGCAGTACATCCACTTTCCTCCTTCCACTGCTTCCTGGGGATCCAGTCCCCCACCTTCAGACATATGGCTATGTGGATCTCTCAGACATCCTGTTGTGCTGTGTGGATGTCCTCTGTTGGTTAATGAATGTCCTTTTCATTGTATTTTAGGGAGGAGAGACTAAGGAAACAGCTCACTCTGCCATGATGCTGACATCACTGTTCTACTTTTTTGTTTTCTTACATGGTAAGGACATGTATTATTTTGGCTAGAAACTTCCTATCAATAGGGTATAATAAGCCAGTATAAAGAAAATGTCTGGATGAATCATTTTTTCTCTCCATTTAGTTTTGTCATTAAGCCATTCTTGCTTATTCTTCACCAAAATATGTAAAGGATTGGGCTAGGTTGTTTGTTTGTTATTATTATTATTGCCATTTGGGATTGGGGCCCCAAAACTACATAGATGAAGGTGAAGTACCAATTATCCCTTATATTTAGAACTGCCAAATCTGAATTCAGAGAAAACTTAGATGATAAATTTATTTACATAAATTTAAGAAAAATAAAAATTATTTGTATGAGGAATTCTAGTGATACCTAGTAAATTGAACACATGGATTTATTGCCATTTTCTCTCCAAAGCTACTAAGATAACCATAAAGGGGAGTAAAGAGTAATTTTGCAAAAGACTAAGAAAATAGGAAAGAAAATGGTAGCAAAATAAAAAGCATACTAGAAAGCAAATGGGGCAAGTAGAAACTGCCCTAACAGACCAGAAAAAGCTAATGTCTTAGGCTATAGTGCAGGAAGCACAGAAATAGATGGGTCCAACCAGAAGACCCCAGAAAGGCTTGGGAATGGAAGCAGGAATTGCATATGATGGAAAGTTACCTCTGATGGAAAAAGGGCACTTGGTCGATAGGCTGCAAAAGCAGCACTTAAATGAATCTCACATCCTATCCCTGGTCTGTGATGAAAACCAGAGATTTTACCCTGTGGAGAACTTAAAGCAGAGAGATTCTGACCTGAGGGACACTAGGCGTTGTGGAGCATTGGTCACAAGCTCAAGATAGGGGGGCAAAGGAAAAATCTGAACATCTAAACCATGAGAAAGTCCCTTTAACTCTCTTTCCAACTCAGCTCTGAGAATGCCAGCACAGAGAAACCAAGGAAAAAAAAGAATAAATTCCAGGGAAATTAAAAAAAAACAGTCTTACAAGAAATGAAATACAAGCATGGAAACTACATGACTCAATCTGGAATTATGTTAAACTTGTTATAATAATGCAAAGCAGAGTGTTGATCTTTCCAAAAAATAAGGGGAAGGGAAAAGGACTAATTGGGAGGTGTGTACTTGAAAGTTGAGGTGGAAAAAGAGTCTCTAAGAGTCCTAAATCCTCATCTTCCATAGTAGGAAGTCAATAGATAATATCGAAGACAAAAAAAATCAAGAAGTAGTGGTAGGGATGATATATACCAAAATCAAAAGTGCCAAAGTAGTTGGCAGTGGTAGTCTCCTAAGATTAGTAATCGGCTTGTGAGGGATGGGGAATGATCTGCTGTTTTGTTTATAAACCGTATAAAAATATTTGTCTTTTAAAACTCCGTATGTGTAAAATTGGATACAAATGTTTAAGACAATTTTATGTACACCCAAATAATTTTAGATGCCCACCTATGGCATTTTCTGTGAACAGGCTGTGGAAAATAGATGGCCTCTTTTATAGTTTTCCTTTGTAATTAATGAAGTAATCTTTGCATGTACCAAGGGTATGATACATTACTTACCCACTGGAGTGTACTGTGCCTGCTATAAAAGTCTTTATGAAAACGAGGGCAGAAAATTAGGCCTTTAAATTACAAAGACTTCTGGAGATTATGTTTAGAAAATAAGCCCACTTATGGGGATGGTAGCAGGGAGGACCATTTTTTATTTATAATCGACTGGAAACTGGCAGTATTGTCAGTGTGTGGCAGGCAACTGTGTTTGATTAACTTCATGGATATAACGGCAGAATTTCTTTTTCTCCCAAATAAATGACTTAGGTAAAACAGATCAATACACATCAGTGAATTTCTCCTTGACCATTGTGTACTCGATTATGCTGAATAGAATTTGACTCATATTTCACCTAAATTTCAATATTCATTCACTGTTGATACTGAATTGTGAGCATTTTCAAAATAGAATAAATGCTTTTAATAGACTGGACTTCATAGTTTGACTGTGTTTGAGTTTACAAAGTCAAAGATTTGGCAAATGTTAGAAAAACATATCTATCACTTTATATCATTCTTTAGCATAAGGTATACGCTTCTCTGTGAGTTAATTTTAGTGTATTTAAAATATTACCTAACTTTCATTGCTAATATTTTCTATATGAGAAAAATGATTTTCCTTGACAAATTCTAAATGTTTATGAATTTATTGACTTGAATGAAGATCTTTTGAGTCATTGATGGGATTATATTTCGAGATAGCTAGTTTTTCCCTACTTTACTATTTCCTTGAGCATCAAAAATATTAATTAACCTCATTCTTGACCTACTGGGGCATATAACATGAATGGAAAGTTTCAATGTGTAAGACATATATATCTACATTTATACACATATATATGTGTATATATATGCCTAAATATGACAGAAATTGTTGTGTGCCTCAAGGGAGGTAGATATCAAGTACTTGGGGAGTTTAGTCATATCCAAAGTGATATTTCCTTCATATCTTGAAGGAAGTTCTTCATTTCTTGATTTGTTATTCATTAACGTATGGCTTTTAGAGAACAAGGCTTCTCCTAGTTCTTCAGAATGGGCTCTCACCTCGAAAGCTTAGGCTAGACCAGAGAAGCTGAGGCTTCAATCTGAAATATGAGACATCCCCCACTGGAGGTGGGTCAGGTGCTTGTCAACAAGTCCAGATGCATGTGAGAGGGGAGACCAATCAGACAGGAGAGCATGAGGTCGAGTGATAAGGAGATAGTGGAGCCAGTTGCTTGGGGCAGGAAGGTAGCAATGGCATGTTCAGCAGATAGGCACACAATGGTGTCAGAAGATCTACAATAGCAAATCTGGGACAAAAGATGGGCTGAGATTCAGAATTGGAATACAGGCAGCGGGGGTCAAGAAGAAAGCCAGTCCTCAGTCACGTGGCTGGTGCCCCTAGGCAAGGCCACAATTACTAGGACAATTGGGGAAAGGACAACTAAGCCTCATCCTTGAGGGAACAGGAATCATTCTGCAGTGGGAAGACCTCAGGTTTTGGTGCAGATTGCCTTGAGTCTGAATCCTGGCACCATCACTTGGTTAGTTAAACACATAGCAAGCACAAGGCACATAGTAGGGACTCAATAAATTAAAGTTAGAAGCATCATCTTCACCAACATTTTCATCAAGACAGAGACTCATGTTCAAAATTAAAGCAAAATATCAGAGCTGGGCTCACAGTAAGTCTTATTTAGATGAGAATTTCTGCTGGGTAAGGCCCAGGCAAACCAGGACAAATTGGACACGTTACTACCAAATAACTCTCCCTGGTCACTCCTGAGGCACCTTTTACTTGACACATCCAAAATTCATTGACCATCTTCCCCTTCATCATGATTTCTGCCAGCAGTCTCTCTAGCAATGGACAGCATCTCTGTCCATGCTGACTACCATGTTAGAAATCGGAGTCATCACAGATCCTTCCTTCTGAATTACCTCCCACACCAAATCAATTGCGGCTTCTGTATGCCTCTTTTGAAAACTATGTCTCTTTAGTTGGTTTAACTTCTTCATCATCTTTTGTGAAGATTATTGCAAAGGCTTCCTGTTATAAAATGAAATGATATTTAAAATATTCACCCCCAGGCATATGTTTCATTACTTGTATTATTTGCTGTTTATATTTGTGTTTCTTTGGTAATAAAAATTATTAATATAAAAAATAAATAAATCAGAGTTTCTAAGAGCTAAACAAATTCCTTAAATTTCCTCCAATTTATTACCTATGTGACCACAATTTCCTCAGCTGTGAAATGGGGCTCACAGAATCTACCATGAGGGCTGATAGTGAAGATTAGTTGTTGTCGTGTATGAAAACATCTCAGTGCAGTGCCTGGCAAATTGTGCTTGATGAATTGTAGCTGCCACTATTATTGTTATTAGCTCTGCTGGAACAATGAACAGTGAAATATCACTCACATTAATAATGGGCCAGGTTTCCCCTCTCATTACTTGAAAATTAAGGTTTAGGATTTCGTGGTAGCGTAGACCTCCATCCTGTCTCCTCTACTCTACATTCATACAGCACACATGTGGTTAGGTCTCAAAGCCTGGAATAAGGTAAGCCTACAGATAAGGATAAAATGGATCTCTTTCCTGGGTAAAGCATGCTCGTGGGAGAAGGAAAAGGGCAGGTGGGTCACACATGTACAGGCAACACCTTGAAACGTTTCAGGTTTCAACTGAAAGCCTACCAACTAGAAAATCATTTTAAGCAATTATTTCTATTTGAAATGGAGAACTCCAGTGGGTGTTTCAATGAGCTCGTAACCACTCAACATCTTTGCCTTCCTGGCAAGTTGCCTCCAGCAAACTCAGCTGGGTTCTCATAGTTGAATGGCACTCTTACTCATGAAAGCTACTTTGCAAATCTACAAGTATAATAAACCTGTTGGGTATTCTTGGGAGTGGAGCCAGGAGGCTGATATGGAAGATGGTAATATGTGGAAAAATTTCTTTCATTTATAAAAATTTTCCAAACAATGTAGAAACACAGCAGAAAAGGTTGATTTCAAAGCCCTGTATGGAAAATAATAAACACTCCATGAAAGCTATGACACAAAATACAAATATATTCTAGATCCTTTCAGCTTAAAGTAAACACATGATGACATGATCCAAGGGGCTGAATGGGTTCATTCAATTCATTTCGACCATTTGTTGACCATCTTGTATCAGACACTGAATGACGAGGTAGGCACCAAGGAATAATAGTGGTTGCTGCCAAGCAGGAGACAGACAATTGTAATACAGGTACTATCATGTAGGTATGAGACAGATGTAATGGAACTGAGAGGAGAAGCACTGAATCCAAACATGAGTGTGGGGTGGTGAGGGAAAGCTTCCTGACTGATGCGACACCTGGACTCTCAAAGTGCAAATAGCACCAGCTCCTGTCCAAGAGTTCCAACCTGGCCTTCCTGAAGGCCTGCCCTGCGGATTTCAGAATTCTCAGGCCCTACAATTATGTAGGCCAATTCTTTGCAGTAAATCTCTCTCTCTCTCTCTCTCTCTCTATACGTGTGTGTATATATATATATATATATATATATATACACACACACACACACACAATTTCTTATATACATTTTATATATCTTATACTGGTTTTTCCCCCCTGGTGGAATCCTGACAGATAAGATTATCAAGCCAGTTTCTACTGTGGACAATTTGAGCTCAATTCTCTGAGGAGCTCTGAGAACCAGTGTAGCACACATGCCTCAGAATTACTCTGCCTGAGGGGTCATGGTGCTGGGGTATTTATACACCAACTCTCAGCAACCATTGATTAATTCCCTGGCATTTTCACCCTGCCAAGAAGGTCAGCAGAGAGGACTTTGGAAGCCAGAGAGTGCTCTCAGGCAAAGAGGCACAAGTGATGGCAATCAGGAAATGGACTGCATGTAGGGAAATGGCAAATTCCAAGGACATACAGGTGGCTCAGCGACACTATCTGCTGTACCTCTGAAGGGAGTAAAGTTTCAAGAAAGAAAATTCAAGGTAGAAAACTGTAAAGGTAAAGAAAGAAAATGCTTTCACTTCAAAATGTTAATCTGCCCCCATCCATGTCCCTGGGCATTCCTGAGGTGCCCCATACCTCATCCCCACCCGCACTCACACACACTCAAATGATCACTTCTCTAAATTGTTTCAGGGCATGAGCATGGGCATCGGCACAGATTATCAATGTCAAGAGTGACAAAACAGACTGGTGATAAGGGCTTCCCATGTCGTCACACTCAAAGAATGTCACAACCTCCCTAATAAGGGAAAATGCAGTGAACTGTTCCATAATAAATCATGAAATGCAATTTACATTCTATCTACACAGAGGTGACCTACCAAAATGACAAATTTTAGTTTTTACTATATTTTAGAATCCTACTTGAAAGACTGTCAGGCATAGTAGTGAAAGCGTGGATTTTGAAGCCAGACTGCCTGGATTCAAATTCCAGTTGAGCCACTGACTGGTATTTTACCCTTGACCAAGCTACTTAACACTTAGGTCTTAGTTTCTTCATCCGTAACATGGTTCCTGTGAAGATTAAATAAATTAATATATTCAAAGTGCTTAGAAGAGTGAGTGGCTTAGAGTACTACTATGTAAATGTGTTGTTGTTAATAAAATTATTACCAGCATTATCATTATTATCACTATTATTACTGACTCATGCCTCCTTATGAAAGGTGGAGCTGGCTTGAGGGGCCATGTTGAAAAGGAAATTAATGAGTAGTAAGTGAGATCATATCATTAGAGCAATTAAGAAGTCATGAATACTGCAGTTCTCTAATTAAGGGTTGTTAGATGGAGCATACACCACCCTTTCCTGATATTTCAAAGCGAGAAAGTGACCTTTCATTTATCACTGGCTTTTTTTTCTTTAACTCATGATCCGTATGTATATATCAAGCTCTGTGTTGGCGATGATGATGACTAAGGAAGGAAAGAAACATTAAGCCCACGTGCAAAGCAGATTCATAGGCAGGTCCCAGCCGTTAAGTTTTCCACCTAAGGGTAGTCTGTAACCTACTGCCAAGTGCCAGAAATAACTCAGTACTAAAGAGTATGAGCTCAGGAATCAGACTGCTTAGTTTCAAATCCAGTTCTGCTCCTTAGTATCTGAGATCTTTGGGTGAATTGCTTAGCCTCTTTATGTTTCAGTCTCCTTGTCTGTTAAATGAAGATGCAAACAGTACCAACCTGATGAATTCCATAAAGCAAGGGTTAGCAAATTATGGCTTGCAGGCCAAATTCTGCCTGCAACCTATTTTTGTAAATAAAGTTTTATTGGAACACAGCCAAATCCAAATACACTTTGGCTTTCAGAGCTGAATAGTGTGACAGAGATGCTATGGTTCACAAAGATGAGAATAATTTACTATCTGGCTATTTACAGAAAAAGTTTACCAACCCCTGACCTAAACGAATCAATAAGATAATGCAAATAAATGTGTCTCCTGGTTCCTGGCACATCTCAAGTACTCAGTGAATATTGATTATTAGCTGTCTCAGTTGCCAAAACTGCAAGAACCATTCACTAAGACCGAAAACATACAGCTAATATCCACAAACAATGTGTTCAAATGAATTTCTGAAATATTTGAAAAGTCAGCCTAATATCATTGTGTTCCATTGTTTTGCTGGTATTTAGTTATCTCATTCATTCACTAATTTGTTGTATTCCAGTTGTGTTCACATACCTGGTTTATCTGACAGATTAGTGGGCCAGTAATCTGTGGCATCTGCCTGATTGATATGAATGTGAGGAAAGGGCCAGAGGATATTCAGCACCTGGGGAGAGACAGAGATGTTGAAGCCAGTGTCAGGGTCTGGGCTGTGGTTCTTGGATCACTGTCTGAGCCCTTTTGTGAGAAATCCTGCTTTCACAGAACTGTGTGAGAGCATCCTCATATCTGCTTTGTATCCCAGGGTCAAAATAGAAAATGAAATGAAGAGAAGGGCAGAGAGGTATTCCTCCTCTGTCAGTGTGGTGTGCACCATGGCGGCAGCTTGTTCTGCAGGGCTGCAGCCTTGAAGGCATCAGGAGATGGTGCCCTGGTCCCACCGTTCATGCTGTCTGTCACTCACAGAGGCTACAGGTGCACTGTGGAGGGTCAAAGGGAAAGGCATTCTCCAGCAGACACTAACATAGCATTCTAAAGTGGAAAAACCTAAGAACTAGTAAGAAACTCCGTGGATGCCCATAAATAGTTGGGTGAAATTTTCAGGAGGGTGCAGGCTCTTGCCTTAAGCATGTGAGTAGACACTGGTGAAATTGAAGTTGTCAATGCTATCAAATTGATTTTCATATGCGCAAGTTGGTGAGATCTAGTGCAACTCCATCGCATACTCAGGACACAAATGTGTATTGAGGATCCACTCTCCTTTATCCACAGAAGCCTTGGTTTGAAAGGATTGAAACACCCCACTAAGCCCTGAAAAGCCAAAAATAGTTACCTACTCTTTGCCCCTCTTACTGGTGGAAAAACTGGAAGGAATCGTTAGCTCATCTTATCCAACCTCCTTATGTTACAGATGGGAAAACTGAGACTCAGAGGAAGTTACATGCTAAGGTCCCCCAGTTAATTAGTGGGAGAGCCAGGACCACATACTAGTTAAAGTCTTGTTCTGAGATGGGAAAGAAACAGTGCTGGAACTGGTCCAGGAATTGGTCAGTTGAAGCCTTCTTCTGCCCACAATGAGTAGTGCCAAGCAGGTCCACTCCTATCACTTGTGGGGATCAGGTCAAGAGTGCAAATGAAGGCCCACACACAGTTCATCCAAAAATATAAATGTTATAAATCAAGCTAGCAAGAAGTGAAATAAAACGTGTTTTATCCTCCTATTTTGACAAATACACTTTCATAAAAATCTGGAATTCCTGGTTTAAATTAGAATTCTCAGACTCCTTGACCCCATGGACTTCTCACCTTGTGTATTAGGGTACAGTTTGGGGAGGGCCAGAATGGGACCCTCTAAAACTAGAGTTCTAGGTCAGGGGTCTCTCTTGTCAGGTTCAAAGGAGAGTACTGGTGCCCAATGTGGTGGCAGAAATTTATAATCAGGACAGATGGGAACCACACAAAACCATTTCTTAAAGCATATGTCAATGAGATATAGCACTGTGTCCCCTAAATACACCTTAGGTACCTATCCCCCTTTCGTTCCCGAATCCAGCTGAGCTAAAATGGAAGCAACAACTATTACAAAACATTTCAACTAATAGAGGCTCAGTCAAGTAGGCATGAGGTAATTTTGGGGAACATCTACTTTGCGGGGAAGCAGAGAATTTTGGAACCATATTGGGATAAATAATATGGGTTCCTGTAGACAGAAACCAATTAAGTTGAACCCTAGGTTGAGATTTCTCTAGTTTCATCTCTACATAATAATCTCAATTCCAAGGCTCTCAGGGCCACCTGAGCCTCCTTAGTCTCATTGAAACTTAGAAAAGAAAACCTCCATTTTATTTGTACTAGAAGAGGGGAAAGTAGATTCTTTCTGTTCAATTTTACAGACCTTTGATTCTTCCAAAGAATGCTTCTTTAGGCAGTTTGGTAATTTTCCTTACTTAAAATTTAGTGACATTCCATATGCTTTTAGCAATAGTAGCAGTGAGCCAATTAATCTTGAAAACATACTTTTTGTCCTAATTTTATCATTAACTCTGCCACTCCTTCTTTATGACTTCATTTAGAGTGTCCTCACTCCTTATTTCTGTATCCAAAGAGACACAATGCTCAATTTTCTTATGTTCTCAAAGTGCTTTTGCTTAAAATGGAAGCCAATTACATTCACAGCAGATGAAAATTATGGGCTTAAGTACTTTATACTTTCAACAATACATCTCCAAGAGTGTTTCTATTGATCAACTAAGGAACTAGGACACTTAAGACCTTAAGGCAGGTCAAGCGTCTCCTAAGATGGTTTGTCATGAAACTATTCAAAACTGCTTCACAAAGGCTTAGAAGTGATTTGGGAATCAGAAAGGTTTCATTAACTAGGTGATATCAGTTATAAAAAAAGAAAGATTCACAGAGTTATTTAAGAAAATAAGCAATGAGAATTGCACAGACCAGTCTACTATGGTCTTATTCTATTTTTGTAATTCATCAAAATCCACAAATATTTCTTGAAAACCATTTAAGTACTTGATGCAGATCAATAGTATCTTGATTTTCAAGGACAAAAGGTAATCGATACAAAATTGGCAAACAGCTTGAGAAAAAATCAATTTCTGGTGCTAATGTGACCATATTTCTTTGTTGTTAGTTCCAAGGTATGTGTTTTGCTTGGCTCACCCACTTACCAATTATGAATCATGTTTAGAATGCCAGCAGTGCTTTTAAGGAGTACCTACTAGAGTTGGATTCCACTATCCTCGTTATATAATTTGCCATAAAAAAAGAATACTATCTAACATTCCTGCCTTCAAAGGGATTTTAGTATAAATAAAAGGAAAAAAATATTTAAAAAACTCAATCACTCAGAGGAAGGATTTTGAGAAGATGATAGCCTGAGCACAGGTTTTTTTACTCTCAACTTGGTTGGGCCAAAAAGTGATAGCCACTCAAAGCTTACATGTGGAGAAGACTGAAATATTAGTGTCCTCAGAACCAACCAGTCCAGTTGTTTGACCAGTGGTTAAATGTGAAAAACATCTTATCTCGTTCTGCAAAGCCACCATGGTCTGACAGGCCCCAACAAACTTACCTGCAAAGGTTGAGAGAGATTTACACACTTGCTAGAATCAGTGGACACGTGATTCACAGGTCAGTAAAAGGGACTTAGTAGTTCAAAGGAGAGGAGAGGAGGAGTTACAATATTAGAAGAAAACTTTAAAAAATCTGTGATGAGAATTCTTATGAAAAATAAAGGAAAATACAACAAACAAATTATGAGAAAGCAAGAAGGTTTTCGAAATTTTAAACAAGCGATTTGTGAATTTAAAGATTCCAAAGAAGTAAAAAGATAGAATTGTCACTGCTGAAAACTGAATAAGTGATATGAAAGCTCAAATATAGAAACTATCTCAAACAGCAAAGCAAAACATGAAGAAATAGAAATCACGAGTAAAAAAAGAAAAGATGTTATAGAACAATCCAAGAGATTTATGCCAGGAATAGAATTTCCAGGAGAGAAGGTAAATGAAGGGAAGGAAGCAATAATTCAAGAAATTTTAGAAAAAGCACTTATCTGAGCTTCAAAAGTCATCAAATTTTCAGATCCAAAGTGTTCATTGGGTACCAAACAGGATTAAAGAGACAAAAGATACACTCCGAGACATATATGGTGGAATTCTAGGGTAAAGTATCTTGGAAACTTTCAGACAGAAAAAACAAAGCATGAACAAAAAGGATGATAATCAAAAGGAAACAGATTTCTTTTCTGCTATATAAAACTACAAGTTAGAGTATCTCATTTATAAAATTTTGAGAGAAAAATATAGCAGCCCACACTCTCATTTACTTAGGAAGACAGTGTTGACACATATTCACACATGCAAGGGCCCAGAAAGTAGAACTATGCATCCTTTCTGAAGAAACTGAGGAAATTCTCCAGGCAAGTTAAAATTAAATCAGAAAATTTTCCAAGATGAAGGAAATGGAACGTCTAAGAAACAATGATGAGCAATAACTTTAAGATCTTCTGTCCAATTATCTCCATCTCGTCTCCATTTTCATCACCACCACACTAATCCAGGCTGTTATAATCTCTCACTAGATTGCTTCTTCAGTCACCTTCTTCAACACCTCCTAACTGTTCTCTATGTATTCACTATGCTCTCCTTTACTTTGGTCAGACTTATCTTTTTCAAAGTGTACTCTGATCATGCCACCTCCCCCACACTCCTAAAACTCTTCAGCATCTTCTCATTGTTCTTACATCAAAAAACTAAATCTTTAATGTGCTCTATGAAGATTTTTGCATCGTATGACTCCATCTTACCTATCCAGCTTTATTGGGTACCTCTTCTGCCTTCATTCACATCATGTGCTCTCCCTCCATGGGGATTTTGTGCACTCTGAACTTGTTCCTAGAATATTCTCCTTCCCTGTCTTCACTTGGTTGAACTCTTATTCATCCATTCTGAGGAAAGGCCCTTGAATAAGACTGCTCTCTAGAAGAGAAATGATCAAGATTCAACTCAGAAGGGACAGAATTAATCAGCTATAGGCATTTTATTTTATGGTTGACACAAAGGTATAAATTCTTGGATAGAAGAGAAGACAGCCGACAAAAAGAGGAAGCAAAGACGACAGGAGCAAATATTGTCTACAAATTAACGGCAGGGCTCAGATTGGGATAGGAAAGTATGTCTTTGAATTATTTCTTAGAGTCTTAAATAGATGCATCCACTCTCCAGTACCACCATGTTAGCCATTGGGACCACCGCATAAACTGAAATATGGGATAGCTGATCATGTGTAGAAGAGGTTTTCTGTAGAAACATTTACTATAAGGTCTAGTGGGAGTCTCATGACTTGGGGAAGCTCATATAATAGTAAAAAAGGAAAGGTCTATTGGTGTATTAATTTTCTATGACTTTGAAACAAATTACCATAAACTCAATGGCTTAAAACAGCACACATTGATTTTTCTCACATTTTCTGTGGTTGTGTAGTCCAGGAATGGCTTAGCTAGAGTCTCTTCTCCAAGGTCTCACAAGGCTACAATCAAGGTGTCATCTAGGGCTGCAGTCTCATCTGAGGTTTAACTGGGGAAGGATCTACTTCCAAGCTCTGATGGCTGTTGGCAGCACTCACTGTCTTGCAGGCTGTTGGACTTGATGCTATTGGCCAGAGGTCACCCTCAATTTCTTACCACATGGCTCTCTCCTTAGGCCAGCTTATACCATGTCAGTTGGCTGCTTCAAAGTCAGCACAAGAGAGAGTCTCTCAGCAAATGGGAGTTACGATCTATGTAACATAATCATATACACATAATCACACACATCTCATCACCTTTGCTGTTCTCTTGGTTACAAACAAATCACAGGTCCTGGTCACACTTAATAGGATAGGATGACACAAAGGCATGAATACTAGGAGGCAGGGATCATGATAATTACCCTAGGCTCCGTTTATCACAATTGGGTATACGTGGTTTTGTTCAGCTCTAAGAAATTGGTTGTCATGCATAATGAAGCATGACCTTGATTATGATAACAAATAAAGATTTTCCCGATGGTCCTTCAAAATGTCTTGACCTCTCTGTTACCAACAAGTTTCCCCTAAGGTATTGGACTACCTAAAAGCATTTAGTAACTCTCAAATACCATCAAGGTAACTGGGGAGGTATCACCATAATATAATTCATGTTAAAGAAATCAGCGTGATTATCTGTCAAGGTAAAGAGACTTAATAAATACTTGACACTGAGAACCATAAGACAAAAAATTGTCAAGCCAGGAGAAGGTATTTCCTTGACCAACCCCAACATGAGCCTGGCAACTTGGAAGTTAGTCTTATACAGGAGATAAATGCTGTTAGACGTTATGGTAAAGAGATCAAAATGGCCAGTGTGATAAGGCTGGCCCCACGCCAACTAAGCAACCAGCGATTATAATTTTGCTTCCCAAGTATGTTTCCTATAAGGAATATAATGTGTTGACCAAACTGGATGGGATCTCCTTGGCTGTTGTATCACACACAGTGAATTTGCATTCTTGTTTAAACATCTGATTTTGAACTACTGCTTAGTAAGAATTAGTTTCCTTGAAATGGTTCAATTATCAGGGCACTAACAAAAATTTATTTTTCACACATTCTCACCATGTGACTTCAACACTGTCTCAGCTGGTGTTTCATTTTATGGATGAATAACCTGAGACCCAAATTGAGTAAATGATCTCAGAAGGCTAGGAAATGGAAGAATCATATTTACCACCCAGGTATCTCTATGTACATATATATAATGGCTCACTGCAATTTCATTTGAAAGATTTCCCCTAAGGTATTGAACTACCTAAAAGCATTTAGTAACTCTCAGAGCCTTAAGCATAGGAAAATAAGGTATACTGTAGGTCCTAAAAGAGGGGAACATGGTAGGGCTTGGTCACAAATGTAAGAACTTTAAATGGAACTAAGCTCAAAGCTGGACTCAAGACAAGGTCTCAAGTTACTGTATTCAGACTTCTCATAATCTATCTAATTAGGCATGGAATTGGCCCTGCTGCCTGAAAGAGGGTTCAGCCTACAAGTAGTTTACCAATTAACTCCATAACCCCAGGGAATGTGGAGGGGGGAGCAGAGAAATAGACAGGAAATCAGGTCATTAGAAACTTGCTCCTTGCCTTTAATTCAAATTGGAGTCTTGGATTGGATGTTAGTGTTGTTGATCAATGTTGATTTCTCGATTAGGAGGGATTTATACCGGTGATATAGGAGAATGTCATTGTTTCAAAGAAATATATATCGAAGTGTTTTGAGGCGATGGGACATTTTGTCAGCAGGTGCCTGTCCAAGAGTTAAGAAAAGACTAATGATAATAGATGAGAGAGAGATAGAGAGATGGCTAGGGAGAAAATGAAGTAACATATTAACCGTTAGAAACCTGGGTAAAGGGGCTACAGGAGTTCTTTGTACTGTTCTGACAACTTTTCTACAATTTTGAATTAATTTTAAAACAAATTTTTAAAAAGAAATCTAAGATAAGCTCTGTTACTGTGCTTGTTTTACAGATGAGAAAAAGAAGCCTTGGATCAGTGAAGGAACTTGCCCCACGTCACTCAGTAAGAGGTGGACTTCTGCCAGATGTCTGAGTAGGTGGGGAGAGTGGAGCAGAAGTTAGCCTGTTAAGGATGACAGAATTTCCACAGCAGTCGTGCCACAGTCTTGTTAAGTCCTTGTCCTTCACACTGCACAATAATGAGCTCAACTCGAAGAAGGTGTCCACATAAATAGAAATATTTCCATATGGCAGTGCTTTGTCTTACTTCTAGCCACCCTCGGCTGTCATCCAAGTCCAGGCTATGCTGGAATACAGAATGAGGTGTGCAAAAACTGATGTTGGGCTCTGTACATCTAAAGAAAGCAGGGGCCCGCAATATACAAAGGAGATGTTGAAGAAGGTAAGATTTGCCTTGCTACTAAATCTCTTGTGACAATTAACAATCTAATCTCTTATGACAATTAACAAGGCTTACATGTATAAAAGCACTTATAGAGATGGTTGGGCTCTGGATCTGCCTAATTAGGTCTTTGATTATTTCATGGGAAAAAGGTGTGAGTAGGAGGAAGAAAAAGAGTATATGATAAAGGAGTGAAGGACTTAAAAATGGGGAAATTTATCATTTAGAAGGTAAAATATAAGCATTTTGGGAAGGTTAGCATTATAATTCATCAAATATCTTCCATATCCACTTTGTTGAAAACACAAAATAAGTGGCAAAAGAGAATATAAAATAATAGTAAATTCTATAGAAAGAACTTGGTTTTCCTTTTAATGAACACACGGAAATCATCAACTTTAATTTTTTCCCAAATGCCTTTCAGTTAAAAGAGAGAAAGAACATAAAAATTATATGAAAAACCACTGGCTCATTAGGTAAATTATATATGATGGACTTTCATGTTCTTAGACAGAAACTAATGTACTGGTAGCTTTTAAGGGATCTAAGAGTCACATTAAACATAAAAAAATCATAACATTGGCTCCTGTTTTGCCAAGATTGAATTGCCCTTCTGGTCATTGGTTGACATTCTGCCACTGCCACACTGAACTGAGTTTGGTCATTAACCGCATTTTCAAAAGTGAATTATCAGGTTCAATTATGCGTATTGGGAATAGCAAGAAAAAAAAAGCTAAACATCAAAGGAAGGAACTGTTTTCCAATGATTTTATGATTCTGGTTCCTATTTCACCTGTTTTCGTTAAAATCTTGTTGACTATTTAAGCAATGTGAGAGGTGGACGTTAGAATCTTGTGGACCAAATACTTGGACTTAGGCATATCTTGGTCCTTAAGCGTAATTGAGTTCAGTAGGAGGAGTATTCTTATCAATAATGGCTGTGCAATGCGACAGTTAGAAATTCATTTATCTACTAGTTCCAGAATTGTCTTTGATGTTCCTGACATGATCACACCATACATAAATCTCCTCTAATTATGCTAAACCTCTCTTTCCTCTACTGTGAAATCTAAAAGGACTCAGTTACAGGCTGCCATGTCAGGACTCAGCATATGTACTTGTTAACGGATGACCTTTGTACACTACTTGAGTGCTTTATGGTCACTGTCATAGGTTTGTTTGTTTGTTTGTTGTGGGATGAGGGATGGTTCTCACTTTGATTCTTTATCTTTTAAAGAAATGTTTTCTTTTGCAACAGTAAAGCAATAACATACACCCTTTCTTTCCCACTCACTAATAGGAGATAATATATCTGAGACTTAGAGGAAGGAATTCAAGTTGAGCTGAGGAAGTCTGACCTCACAAGCTAGAACAACTTTTTTCCTAAATAAATTTTTTTCTTCAATTTGGTGTGATCAATTTTCAAGTTTTGCCAAGAGTGGCATACGTATGTTTACAATTAATTATATTTGGGAAATACATTCAAGACTTCAGTTGGTAGTCTGCTGATTGACCCACAATAGGCATTTTTAGTCTGTGACCTGATGTTCATCCAATTGGCATGTATAATAAAGTATTTCTTAGGAGCAAGGGTGTTTTTGTCCTGAAATGTGTCTAACTCTCTGTCTCTCATTTCCTTGATCCTCATAAACACCACCTCTCAAGACTGGAGAGAACCACTGGCTTCTGCTTCTGTGGAGAAAAATCTCAACCTGACACTACAGGCAGTTTGGTTTAATGGTGTCTCTGACCTTCAGGTGTGCCCCAGATGTATCATGTTTCTTCCCATTCTGCTCATCTGTTTTCCTTTCCCGCAGAAAGCCAGCATTGAGAATTGTAGTTCTCTGAAAGAAGTTAAGCATATTAAACTGAAATTTTCAAGAAAGAATTAATTAATCCTAGTAAAAATTTTCAATAAACAAGAAAGGACAGTGTTGCTTGTTTAAGGAGAAGAAAAATTCAGTATTAGAGATTTTTTTACGAAATTCTCACACTATAGTCTTTTTTTTTTTTAAGATTTTATTTTTTCCTTTTTTCTCCCCAAAGCCCCCCAGTACATAGTTGTATATTCTTTGTTGTGGGTCCTTCTAGTTGTGGCATGTGGGATGCTGCCTCAGTGTGGTTTGATGAGCAGTGCCATGTCCGCGCCCAGGATTCGAACCAACGAAACACTGGGCTGCCTGTAGCGCAGCGCGCGAACTTAACCACTTGGCCACGGGGCCAGCCCCAGTCTTTTTTTTTTTTTTAAGATTTTATTTTTTTCCTTTTTCTCCCCAAAGTCCCCCCAGTACATAGTTGTGTATTCTTCGTTGTGGGTCCTTCTAGTTGTGGCACATGGGACGCCGCCTCAGCGTGGTTTGATGAGCAGTGCCATGTCCGCGCCCAGGATTCCAACCAACGAAACACTGGGCCGCCTGCAGCGGAGTGCGCGAACTTAACCACTCCCCCACGGGGCCAGCCCCATCACACGATAGTCTTTTTATTAAAATGCCGTCTGACATGGTCAAGATATTCAAGCTGGAGCAGAAATCAACAACCCTGGGAAAGTACAAAAATGTCACATCCTCTTTGAGAGCCAGCTTTCTCATCTGTACTATGGAGAAAGGAGCTACCTCCCAGGATTGATATGAAGCAGTCCATGTGAGCAAATTACTTACTATAATTAGAATTCAGTTTCCTTATTTTAAAAGTGGGGATAGATCATAGGTAGGTAGATAGGTAGATAGATAGATAGATAGTCTATCTTTATAATACTTCTTACTGTGCTTGAGTAGGTATCCATCGAGATTGAATTCCATTCAATAGACTTGTGCCACATTACACAAGTAAAGCAAATGTTACTATTCTGTTAGTGAGTTAGTAACGCGACTGTCAAACTTTCTTCTGATTAGGAAGACATCTATATTGCTATTGGGATTATACATAGCCAGTAAAAAGGATCAAAGTTGTAAACTAAAGCTTAGATCTAGAACCTGCCAGGGGAAATTAGGGAGCAGGTAGCAGAATATGAGGAGTCAGAAAGAGATGAAAGAAATACGCTTTAAATCTCATATATCAATTTAGGGCATAGGATTGCTTTAAATATCTTAAGAATGTACCTTTGCTCTTAATGTTGTAGATTAATACCTAATATGCCTCTTCTTCTTCATGTTAGATATTGTACATAGAGAAGACTAGATACCATATATTTAAAAACTCTCTTTTGCATTGTTCTATCCCTTTGCCATATTCTAATAAGCCCCTTTCAAAGATATCTATGAAATTAGGGGCTGCCCAGTGGTGTAGTAGTTAAGTTTGTGCGCTCCACTTTAGCAGCCCAGGGTGGGTAGGTTCAGATCCTGGGTGCAGACCTAGCACTGCTCATCAAGCCACGCTGTGGACATCCCACATAAAATAGAGGAAGATTGCCATAGTTGTTAGCTCATCGACAGCCTTTCTCAAGCAAAAAGAGGAAGATTGGCAACAGATGTTAGCTCAGAGCCAATCTTCCTCTCTCTCTCTCTCTCTCTCTCACACACACACACACATACACATACACAAGATATCTATGAAATTATATCAACTCTATCATCTTTTAAAAATCCCTTAGAATTTCCCAGTATTTATTTAACTTAGGTTACAATAATCACTTCTGCTACTATTAACTATTTGGGCTAAGCGGGAAGCTGGAAAGTCAAGATTAGGCCTTTTTCAGGCCTAATATTGAACACAGAGTATGTCTTTTTGTTGGTTTTGGGGAAATGAGATTTTCTTTCTTTGCCAGGCTGAGCCAATTAGATCCATACAACTCAAATTTTCCAGGAAAGTCATGACTTAAAACATTTGTCCATTATTCCTATGAGTGACATCATACTTTTCAGGCCATGTGTCCCCGTTCTGATATTTAGGGTTTATTTATTCACCATATATTTTTGAGTACCTATGTGCCAAACCATAGAGTACATATCCTTTGTAAATAAATAAACCAGAATTATGTTTTTAATGTAATTAATTAATGAGATAATCCTTTTAACAAATGTGTATAGTAGTTTACAGTGTTCCAGTGGTGAGCAAAGCACACCCATTTCCTGCCCTAGTGAAGCTTTCATTCATGCAGGGCAGTAAGCCCTATCCATCCCACTGACATTCTACTGTCTACGTTTGGCTTTCTGTTTAAGTGGCTATTTCCCTTTTGGCTTCACTGCTTTTTTCCCATATCTCTAGGGGTTAGAGCTGAAGTCCCATTTAGTAGATTAATTAAAATATATCATCGAATCTACTTCTTTTGGCTTCTGTTCAGTATTTTAAAGTTTTTATAAAGTGCCAATTTACTCCTCTTTTTTACTCTCCAGATTTATATCATATAAACACTATAAAAAAAGATGCCTCTCCTAAAATGCAGTGAAAAAAAAGATAATGGGAAGTCTGGAGGGAATGAAAATGATTTCATTATTCTCAGCGTCCTTCTCATATGTTTCTCTGGTTGGATTTTTAAAACGAGCTATTAAAATGCTCTTTCTGAACACATTCACCTTCTTCTCGATCCTGCTTCTGCCCTTGACAAAACTTGCATATTTTTTCTATTGTCCCATGCCCACACATATTTATGTGCAAAAAGAATGATATCATATTGAGATAAATCCTTTCTTGATAGACATCACGACCCAATGACTCACTTCATCTCTCACAATTAGCTATTCAAGGAAATTGTAATTGCTTGCTTTTTGAATGAGGTTTTAAAGAATTTTTACCCGTTTCTAGGAAATTAGAGCGGTTTTGCACATATTTAAGTTCTTAAATTTGGGGTGGAGGTGGTATTTTAGATTGAGTTCCTTAGAAGCAGATGAGGAGATGAGGATTCATGTTCAAGTGATTAATTAAGGACACGCTACCAGAAAAAAACAGTTAAGAGCTGGAGGAAGCCAGGCAGGGAATGTGAAGAGGACGAGTAAGGGCACAATTTCAGATTTCAGGCAAAATTCCATCAAGAGCAGCTGATCACAAAGGGGAGCTCTCAGGAGTCCATTATTCCTCAGAGGTTGCCCTAACAGGAAGAAGGGGACTGGGCTGTCATACTTTTTCACAAGGTAGTCATTGGTCAAGGACCCCCTGGGGAGGTGGGGGAAGTAAGCTCCCTGTCAAGCAAACAATTTGCAAGAAATCTCTTTCAGTAACCCCAGGCAGGCCTCCAAGGTGTCTCAGGTGTCAAATATTAAAAGCAAAAGGATCTCGAAGCTGAGGGAGGGTTTCCCAGAGTGGCAAAAAGCATCAGGGGAACTTGGGAGGAGCATCAGTGTCTACTACAGGAGGCATTTAACATAAGTGAGTGTTTTTCAACCCAAGGATAAAGCCTGCCCACCATCCTGTCTGGCATCATATCTCTCAGTTAGTGGTTGCTCAAAAATATTTGTTGTTTTTACTTTAAAGCATAAACCAGCAATTTATTCACAGAGATAAAAGAATAGTGTGACCTCACTTTCTATCAGTTTGCCTTATTTTATACTCAACTTGGGTGGACCACTAATAAAGGTAATGCAGATTAGTTCACGTTATCCTTATTTCCAAGTCTGCCACAGAAGCTTGCAGCAAAAGTTAACATTTAGAGCTAACTATATGAGTGGAGGTTCCAGAGCCATTCTTCAGGGGTTATGGCTTTTGGGCTAATTGTAGAGGTCATTCCATTTCCCTCTCTCCCCAGTGGTGCTATACAAATAAAAGTAAATTTATATTAACATCAAGAACAACCTTGAAGGGAAATTAGGTCACCAACAAGCATCCTAATGGATTTGTGTAGAAATGGAAAAAGACAGTCCTATGAAGCATGCTTTGATTTGTAGTATGCTTGGTGGTAGGTAAGGTAACTAATTGTGTGTACAAATCTTACGTCTTATTAAATGCCACCAGGAGGAATCACTTTCTCTTCCAATAACCCCCTTCCCTAAGTTATTGCTCAACAAACAGAGACAGGAGGGACCTCAAATTGTAGAATTTGGGCACATTTACTCTGATTTGCCATATCATTGGTACAGCTCTCGAAAACCTATAGACAAATTTTTATTATACCTTCCTAAAAGGAGGACACTAAAACCTTAAAGTTATCATCAGTTGGTAAAATATCTAATTAGGTTGATTTTTTTTTAGAATATTGTCAGTTTAATTTATTGATTCTTTTAGATCCTAAGACTTAGATGATTTCTTTAAATAAGCAGTCCAAGGACTATACTGAGTAAAACTATATTTTTCTTTCTAAGACTTTCCACTTTAGTCCAATATTTATGATATAAGATAAAATTCACAACGACATAGCAACTCAGTTATTCCGAATCTTTTTTTGGTGTGGATGTCTTTAGAAAATTGCGTTGAAATGAATGGACTCAAGTTTCTGATAGTTACTAAGTGTGATGCCTTTTGAGAAATATCATTGTTGCCAGGTTTTAGAAACTTGCATCTCAGGGCAACAGTCAGGAAATAATTTAATTTTAATTGTGAGTCATACTGAGATTTGGGAGAAAATTCAGACCTTTGAGTAGGCACTAGTAACTAAAATTCAAGAAAATAACTACACTCAAATAACCCGAGAGCAAGCTGAGCTCCCTGGTTCTCCTCTCTGATATAGCACTTAAACACATTGCAGAATACAGAATAAATAATATAAAAGTACAGTGCATTCCTGGTGTAAACACCAGTTGGACATGGTATATAACTTTTTTAATGTAGTACAGTTTTGGACTCTGTTTGCTAATGTTTTATTTAAAATTTTTCCATCAATACTTATAAGTGATATTGGTCCAACAATTTTTTATGGGACCAGTGTTATACTTAAGTCATAAAAATAATTTGGAAATTTTCCTTCATTTTAAATACATGTCTCATTAGAACTATCTGGTCTCTAAAAGTTTGGTGAAATTGCTCTGTGAAATCATTTGAGCCAGGTGCTTTTATGAGGAGTATTTTATTGATAACTTTTTCTATTTCAATTATGGAAATTGGTCTGTCTAAGCTTTCTGTATCTAGTGGGTCAATTTTTGTAAAGTATGTTTTCCTAAGAAATTATCCATTTAATCTACATTTTTTCAAATTTATTTGCAAAGATTTATACAAAGTAGATTCTTACAATATTTTTTCTCTGTAGTAATAGTTCTTTCTCTCATTTCTTATTTACCTTTTCCCCCTTTTGATTAAAGTAGCAAGTGATTTGTCTAATTTTTGGATTTTTTAAAAGGCATGGGCTTTTGATTTATTAATTTACCCTACTATTTTCCTATTCTTTACCTAACTAATTTCTAACTTAATCTTTAATATTTCCTTTGTTTTCTTTTGGTTTGCTTCATTTTTCTTTTCTCACCCGTTTGAATTGAGAATTTAATTATTTTCATTCTTTTGGTTTTATTGATTTAGATGTTTAGTATTATAAATTTTCTTCTCATCATTGTTTTAAATGTATCTCATAGATTCTGATATGTAGTGACTTCATTACCATTATGTTTTTAAACATTCCATAATTTTTGTGTGTATTGACTTTTTCACAAATATTTAATAAGAAGCTTTCAAATTTAGGGGGGAAGAGGTTGTTTTGCTTGTGGCTGGTGTTTTAAATTCTATTTTTATTGTACCGTGATCATATAGCGTAGTTTGGAATATTTGTACTTTTTGACACCAGCTGATCTCTTGGAAAGCTACCCCAATGTATCACCAATTCTTAAAAAAGTTCCAAGTGTGCTTAAGAAGAAATTATATTTTCTATGATCAGGGTATAATGGTCAATATACCTTACTTTTTCTGTCTAGATATTTATTTATTTATGGTTCACTTTACCTGTTTTATACTGAGTGGTATTTCAAAGCTCCCTATTAACTGTTCATTTCTATTTATTTTTCTTTGCAATTCCTGTAGTTCTTGCTCTATATAGGTGATAACTATGTTATCTGATTGCATGGATATTCATAACTATTGTATCTTCAATTTGCATTGTGGCTTTTAGCATTGGAAAGAATTTTTCTCTCTTTCATTTATTGCTTCTGGGCCTGAATTCTAATTTGGAAAAAGGATTGTAACTTGCTATTTTCTTATTTTTTCCACTTCAATGGTAAATTTTCTTCCTTCCTTTATATTTAAACTTCTGGAATTCCTGAATTTTTGATATTTATATGTAAAATAGAGGTAGGTTTGCTTTATGTGCCAATTTGAAAATCTTTTTCCTTAACAGGTAAATTTAGTATTTTCACATTTATTGATATGACTGACATCTTTCAACTCTGTCTATTAATATATCCTATAATTTTGTTTTCATTTTGTTATATTTGTTTGGTTCGCTTTTTTGTTGATCTTTTCTGCTTTTTATTACTTTTTTGTAGTTAGGAAATTTGTACTTTTCTTTCTAGTGTTTGCATTTGTATTTATATCTTTCATAGTGACCTCATCTTGTAATTAATACTTTTTATTTCTGTTTTTCCTATATCAGTCTAGCCAGAGTTGTATCTATTTCATTAGTCTTTTCCAAAAACAGCTTTTGCTTTGCTGATCCTGTTTAGTTTTTCTACTTCATTAATTTCTACTCTTAGGTCTATTATTTCATTCCTTGTGCTCTTTGCATTTATTCTATTGTTTCCATTTTCATGAGTCAAAGAAAATTCATAATTTTCTAAACTTTGTAGTTCTCTAATCAAAGATTTTGAGGCAATATAATCAAATTTAATTTCTGACAGCCACCAGTTATTGCACATATTTAGGCATACCTAAGACAGAGGTCTTGATTATCGTTATTGATAGTCATTTCTAACTATAATGACAAGTAAAACAGCTATGTCAGCAAGAAAGTAGGTGAAACCAAGTTACCTTTAACTAATTCTAAAATTTAAATTCTGAATTAACCAGGAACACAGTTTCAAGATGATGTAAAATATAGTTGACCAATGCTCTACACTTCTTCCTAAATGAATTATTTTATTTCCTTATTGGAGATAATTGTTTTCATGCTAATTATATTTCTATGTAACACAGGAGTCATTGTTGCAATGAATATTCTCTTGCCATGTCTTTACTGGATAATCAAAGAGGAAAAATGAAGACACTATCTAACTAATCCAGGCAAAAGCAAATCCATATCTCACTGTTTTTAGTGAAATGCTTGGCTGCATTTCTGTAGCGTGTTTTAGCTGCATTCACTTGCCCCCAAAATCATTTTGATAATTGCTTCAAATCTCCACTTGGCATGGCCAGGGGACGTTTCAAACCTCAGATGCAAAATAAAAGACTGTGAAAAAGACAGCTATGTCAAAATCCAAGAGCCGTCATTTCCAGATCTAGGCCTATTAATCCCTCGTAACCAACTAGGTAGAATGTTCCTTTCTAGATCGTCTTCTTTCTTTCATTTTGATAGGGTAGAACCAAAGTATTTTTGCTCCTGTTGCATAAAGACTTTCACCTCAATCACTTGGTCCAAATTCCTGAGGTTGAAGGTAAAAATTATGCTATTCTTATTCAACTTGGACACTGAAGTGAATATAATAAGTTACTTGGCATTTAGTCAACATGGCAACAAGGTCCTCTCTATAAATAGAACATTCTGGTCATCTTTGTGGAGGAATAAAGAGAAATGCAAAATTACTAATAATTGTGTAAGAATTCCTGGATCTTGAGTTGAGGTTTTATGTAAAATCTTTTAGAAAATATCAGTAATCCAATTTTAAAACATTTCTGCTTATGCTCGCTTTATGCAAGTGTTGTATAGGTTACTCTATACAACATCTCTATTAGTCCAATATTGCTAACCTAATATTTCTGACCAAAAGTTGAGTTATAGGTTGAATGTTTAATTAACACATCAGAATTCTGTACAGCTCTGAAATTAGAATTCCTTGTTCTGAAATTAGAATTCTTTGGATTTATATTATATATCTGTCTTAGTCAGCTTGGGCTGCTATAACAATGTATCATAGACAAAGCAGCTTAAACAACAATTTATTTCTCACAGTTCTGGAGGCTGGGAAATCAGAGATCAAGGTGCTGGCATATTCAGTGTCTGGTGAAGGCCCATTTCTTGTATTGCAGATGGTAACAGTTACCCTCTTGCTGTGTCCTCACATGGCCTTTCCTCAAGTGCATGCTTGCAGAAAGAGAAATCTTTCTCTCTTTCTCTTCTTATAAAGGCACTAATCCCATCACGAGGATACCACTCTCATGACCTAATCTAAGCCTAATTGCCTCCGAAATTCCTTACCTCCAAATACCATCACATTGGGGGTTAGGGTTTCAACATAGAGGTTTGGGAATATACAAATATTCAGTATATAGAAATGGATATAAGTGCTGGTTTTGAGCAAAATATTTTCTATTGTCCTCGGGTTTCCATGAAAGGAGGAAAGGCCCTAGAACTGTGATTATGATATTTCTGAGAAAACTCACCTAGGAAAGGAGCTCTTTGTCCTTTATTTGTATGAAAGTATGGAATGTAAATGACATCATGACAGGAAATTGTTACCTTCAATAGAGCTGAATACAGCAGACAGATGCCAGTATCTCTACTTAGGAAGATTTATCCTTGCTTGCAAGCAGACACTAAATCTCAGCTAAATATAGATATATGATCTCATCCAAGTCAGGCAAATAGTCTATCTGAATAAGTAATTTTATTCTATTAATCTGAATCTACAGAAGATGACCGGATCTTGGAAAGTGCTTTTAAAGAAATTCTTCTCAATATTACAGAAGAGGATTAGCAGCATGTTAAATCATTTAATTTTGTTTAGATTTTCTTCCTGATGTAGGACATGCACAAAACCCAAGTGCATATTTAAAACTAAAGTTTTATATCAGAGAAGGAGGAACTTTTGCTTTCATTCAAGACGGAATTACAAGGATTATATTTACTCTACCACCTGGAACAATGGAAAAGCCAGAAAAATAAATGAAGCAATGCATTTCAAAACACTGGGACAATAGACAATAAAAGATAGTGATCCTTGAGAGATGGGAAACAAACAAAGTGAGCCCTAAGATTCCCTCAGTTTACTGCCTTGAGAGAGTTTCCAGGCCATGGTAAAGGGAAGGGAAACTGAGATAGAGACTGGCAGACTCTCTGTGTTTTAGAGATGAACCCAACTGTCTTGGGACATGGAGACAGATAAAGTTCACAAGACAAAGTATCAAAGAAGAGAGAAATGGGCAGGAATAAAACTTCAGGGATTTGCAGAGGGCCAACCTTAATTATTCAGCAGAGTTCTGATGACCACGTGTGTGAGGAAACTACCTAAGACTGGGGAAGGACCCTCGAAAAGAATCAGAGAGAACAGTGCCTGGTATTCACACAGGGCCAAGAATAGTGCTGGTTTCCGTCAGTCAGACTGGAAAACTTATAATTCATGGAACATTTGGTAAAGTACTTAGGAAGATTTTAACTCATAGGTAGGGAATAATTAGCCTTAGACTGATCACTGCTCTGGAATTGCATTATAAATCACAAAAACAAGACCCAAAAGATAAAATTGTTTCCAAGTAATATTCTTCTCAAGTGCATGCAGAACATTTATCAAGATAAACCATTTTCCAGGCCATAAAACAAGTCTCAGTAAATTTAAAATCTTTCAATTAGTATAAAGCATATTCGATGAGCACGAGAATTAAATTAGAAATCAATATCAAAGAGATCTCTGAAATAACCCCAAATATTTGGAAACAAAATAACATACCTCTAAAGAACTCATGGTTCAAAGAAGACATCAAATGAAAAATTAAAAAGTATATGGAATTGAATGAAAATGAAAACAAAATATAAACAAATTTGTTGGATGCCACTAAAGCAGTACTGAGGAGGAAATTTATAGTACTATATACATCTTAGAAGAATATAACATTTTCAAATTTGTGACTTCAGCTTCCACCTTTAAATATTAGAAAAAGAACAAAAATCTCAATATAAATAGAAGAAAGGAAATATAAAGATTAGAGCAGAAATCAGTGAACTAGAAAACAGAGAAACAATAGAAAAAATTCAGTGAAACCAAAAGGTGTTTGAGATGAATAAAATCAATAACCCTCTAGCCAGCCTGTTCAGGAAAAAGATATGAAGACACAAATTATCAATATCGGACATGAGAGAGGTTATATCACTATATAATATACACATTTTAAAGGAACGATAAGAGAATATTATGAACAACCTTATGCTTATAATTTTGGCAATGTAGATGAAATGGAAAAATTCCTTGAAAGACACAAACTAGTAAAGTTCATTCAAGAAGAAAAGTATAATCTGAATAGCTCTATGTTTATTAAATAAATTGAATTTGTGGTTCAAAACCTTACTGCAAACAAAATTTAAGGCCCAGATGGCTTCACTGGTTAATTCTATCAAATACATAGTGAAGAAATAAAACCAATCATGCACAAACTCTTTCAGAATATTTAAGAGGAGGGCATACTTTCCAACTCATTGTATGTTCTTAGTGTTACTGTGATGCCAAAACCAAAGACATTGCATGAAAAACAAAAACAAATCAACAAAAAACAACAGACCAATACTCTGCATAAACATAGATGTAAATATTCTAAATAAAATTTTAGCAAACAGAATTCAACAATATATAAAAATGATAGTACATTATGACCAAATTAGGTATATGCCAAGAATGCAAGGTTGGTTTAATATTTGAAAACTAATCAATAGAATTCAACATATTAACAAGCTAAAAAAAAAAGGCATGTAGATAGACACAGTAAAAGCATTTAACAAGATCTAATGTCCATTCCTGTTTAAACTCTCAGAAAATTAGGAATAGAAAGAACCTTCAACCTGATAAAGGGCATCTATGAAAAACCTACAGCTAACATTATACTTAATAGTGAAATATTGAATACTTTTCCTTTACTATCAGGAAAAAGACAAAATGTCTTCTATTACCATTCTATTTAAAACTACACTGAAGGTTCTAGACTGTGCATTCAGACAAGAAAAAGAAAAGCATACATATTAAAAAAGAAGAACTAAAACTGTATTCACAGCAAATATCATCATCCATGTAGAAAATCCAAGGGAATCTACAAAAATCTACCAGAACTAATAAGTCAATTTAGCAAGTTTGCAGAATACAAGATCAACATATATGAATCAATTGTGTTTCTATATACTAGCGGTGAATGATTGGAAATTGAAATTTTACAAATAATGTCATTTATGATAGCATAAAATACTAAATACTTAGCAGTAAACCTATCAAATATTGTGCAAGGCCTATACACTGAAAACTACAAATGTTGTTGAGAAAAATTAAAACAGGCAATAAATGGAGAAATATAGCTTATTTATATATTGAAAGACAATATTAACATTTCAACCCTCCCCAAATTAATCTATAGATTGAATGTGATCCCTATCAAAATCCCAGTGGACCATTTAGTATAAACTTACAAGATAATCCTAAAATTCATATGTAAGTGCAAAGGATTTAGAATAGATAAAACCACTTTGAGAAAAAGAAAATTTAAAGGGCTAACTACCTCACTTCAAGGTTTATTATAAAGCTACAGTGGTCAAGATGGTATGATATTGGTGTCAAGATAGATAACTAGATAAGTGGAATAGAATAGTGAATTCATAAATAGACCCATGTATGTTTGGACAACTAATTTTTGAAAAATATACAAAAGTAATTTAGTGGAGAAAAGGTACTCTTTTAAACAAATGGTGCTGAAAAAATAGGATAAGCTAGTATTATATGCTAAACAAGAACTTCTATGCATACTTCACGCCATATTCAAAATGAATTCTGAATGGATCATAGACCTAAATGTAAAACCTAAAACTATAAAACTTCTAGAAGAAACATTGGAGAAAATCTGTGTGGCCTTGGGTTAGGCGAAGATTTCTTACATATGATATAAAAGCATGACATATAAAAGAAATAATTGATAAATTGAACTTTATCAAAATTAATGCCTTCTACTTTTAGAAAGAAACTGTTAAGAGAATGAAAAGGCATATGACAGACTGGGAGAAAATGTGTTCAAGGCATATATCTGTTAAAGAATTTGAATCCAAAATATATGTTCAACACCATAATAAGAAAACAAAGAACCCAATTAAAAATGAGCAAGTGCAAGGGAATTTTTAGGGTGATATAACTGTTCTATATGGTACTGTGGTAGTTGATATATGACTCTATGTATTTGTCAAACTCCATAGAAATGCACAACATAAAGAGTGAACAGTACTATATGTTTACATAAAAATATCCACCAGAATGTGTTTTGACTGGTTATTGTAAGGCTAAAAGCAAAAAGAACTGTATATAAATACTGTACTCTAGCTGATAAACGTGTTTCACATAGGTGTGTGCTATTTTGAAGCTATGTTGCACATAAACTAGAGTTAAACTAATAGGTAAATTAATTACAGATAATGGGATCTAGGTTTCTCAGCGTCAGAGAAGCTACAAATAGGGAAAGAGAGAAGGCCTCAATGAACCTTGAGGTTCTAGATTAGAGTTTGAGATACCAGTATGAACTCATATTTTTATACTCACATATAAATTTAAATATAGAAGTAATTATATATGTGTGTTTATACATGGGCCAGCAAACATACCTATGTCTTCTAGCTCTGTCTACTAAAAAGGCCTAGTAGCAATGACACCCTAGTAATAATGAGCATAACCAGTACCCAGATCTTGGTTTCTAAAGAACATTCTCCAATAAAAGAAACCAAGAAAACTTAGAGAAATTGGTGATACTAGGGTTGGGGCAGGAAAAATACAAGATAAGTTTGGAGCTCATCTTGTGTCAGAAAGTAAGGGAGTACTCACAAAACAAACAAACACACAAAAGCATGTCAAAGGGACACAAAAGCCAACCTGAAAGATCCCCTAATGGCAAAATCTGGAAAAATTTGAGCAACAATATAAATAACATAGTATTGGATTATAAACCAAATGATATAAATTAATGATAGAATAAGTAAATAAATGGAGGAGAAGAGACAAATTTTTCTTATTGAAGAATTCCTAGTAATAATTATAGAAGAAATGAGGCAAATAGAAAATCATTATTAGCATAACATAGTAAAAATTGCTGCCAGGAAGTGCCAGTAATGAAGGTTAAAGTTAGTGGGTGAATCTTTGAAGAGACATAAGATATTCAAATATTCAAGTAGCTTCAAATATCTCTCCCATAATATTTATTATTTATTATATATAAATTGTACAAAATTAATTATATTTATTAATTACTGTGGTGGTTTTAACATTTTCCCCCACATTTCTAGATATGCCTCCTTCCATGATATGGGGCTTAATTTCTCTCAGCTTGAGTGTGGGCTGGACCTAGTAGCTTGCTTCTAGTTGACAGAGTATAAAAAGGGGAAAAGAGTTAACTTTATAAAGGAGAAAACTTGCAAACATCACCTTAACCAAGTGGTCTGGGTTAACATCACCAGTGATTACTCTTATTGATATCATGTGCTCTTGATATGATGTGATAAGAAGGGCACTTCATATCTCTAGCATTATTTCCCAAACCCATAACTCCAATCTATTTATGAGAAAGTATCAGACAAACCAAAATCAAGGCACATCCTACAAAATACATGACTTGTTCTTTTCAAAAGTGTCATGGTCCTAAAAAACCAGGAAAGATTGAGAAACAGCTACTGATTGGAGGAGACTAAGGAGGTTTGCCAACTAAATACAATGAGGTATCTTGGATAGGATTCTGGAAAAGCAAAAGGATATTAGTTGGAGAATTAGTGAAATCTTAATAAAGTCAGAAGTTTGCTTAATAGTATGGTACTAATGTTAAATTTTTAGTTTTGATAAATGTGTTATGGTTATATAAGATGTTAACAGTAGGGAAAGTAGAGTGAAGTATGATATATAGGAACTCTCTGTGCTATCTTTATAACTCTTCTGTAAATCTAGAATTATTTCAAAATAGAAAGTTTTATGAAGAGGAACAAATTTTAAACTGATAATTCACCAAAGAAAATGTACTGGTAGCAAATAAGCAAATGAAAAGATAATCATTGTCATTACTCATTAGGGAAGTGCAAATTAATACTACAGTGAGATACTGGTAGAAACATAATAGAATGGCTGAAATTTAAAAAAAGAAAAAAACCCCAAACTAACGATATTGAGTGTTGGTGAGAATGCAGAGCAACTGAAATTCTCATAATTGCTGGCCGGAATGTAAGCTAGCACTACCATTTTGATAAACAGTTTGGCAGTTTCTTGAAAAGTTAAACATACACTGACCATATGATCCAGCCAAGAGAAAAGAAAGCACATATTCATATATAGACTTATACACAAATGTTCATAGCAGTTTTACCTTTAATAGCCCCAAACCCGAGACAACCAAAATGTCCATCAACAGGTGAATAGATAAACAAATTGTGGAATATTCATTTAATAAAATACTACTGTGCAATAAAAGGAGTAAAATATTGGTACAAACAGCAAGATAAGTGAAGTTCAAAGTAGCTATGTTGAGAGGAAGAAATCAGACAAAAATAATATGTATTGCATGACTCCATTTGTATAATACTCTAGAAAATGCAAAGCAATCTGTAGTGATAGAAGCAGATGAATGGTTGCTTCGGTAGAGGGAGGTGGGGCATTGGTGAAAGGGAGGGATTACCAAGAGGCATGAGGAAACTTTGGGAGTGATGGATAAGTCACTATCTTGACTGTGGTAATACTTTCATGGGTATATACACATGTCAAAATTTTTCAATCCCTATCAAAGTTCCAACAACATTTTTCACAGAAATAGAACAAAGAATCCTAAAATTTATATGGAACAACAAAAGACCCCGAATAGCCAAAGCATTCCTGAGAAAAAAGAACAAAGCTGGAGGTATCACACTCCCTGATTTCAAAATATACTACAAAGCCATAGTAAGCAAAACAGCATGGTACTGGCACAAAAATAGACACACAGAACAATGGAACAGAATCGAGAGCCGAGAAGTAAACCCACACATTTTTGGACAGCTAATATTCGACAAGGGAGCCAAGAGCATACAATGGAGAAAGGAGAGGCTCTTCAGCTAACGGTGTTGGGAAAACTGGACAGCCACATGCAAAAGAATGAAAGTAGACCATTCCCTTACACCATGCACAAAAATCAAATCAAAATGGATTAAAGACTTGAATGTAAGACCCAAAACCATGAAACTTCTAGAAGAAAACGTAGGCAGTACACTCTTTGACATGGGTCTTAGCAGCATATTTTCAAGTCCCGTGTCTGACCGGGCAAGGGAAACAAAAAAAGAAAAAATGAACAAATGGGACTACATCAAACTAAAAAGCTTCTGCAAAGCAAAGAAACCATCAACAAAATGAAAAGACAACCTAACAATTGGGAGAAGATATTTGCAAACCATATATCGGATAAGGTGTTAATATCCAAAATACACAAAGAACGCATACAGCTCAACACCAAAAACACCAACAATCCAATTAAAAATTGGGCAAAGGATCTGAACAGAGATTTGTCCAAAGAAGATATACAGATGGCCAACAGGCATATGAAAATATGCTCAGCATCATTAGCTATCAGGGAAATATAAATCAAAATCACAATGAGGTATCACCTCACTCCAGTCAGAATGGCTATAATTAACAAGACAGGAAACAACAAATGTTGGAGAGGATGTGGAGAGAAGGGAACCCTTGTACGTTGCTGGTGGGAGTGCAAACTAGTGCAGCCACTATGGAAAGCAGTATGGAGTTTCCTCAGAAAATTAAGAATAAATCTACCATGTGATCCAGCTATCCCACTGCTGGGTATTTATCCAAAGAACTTGAAAGTGCAAAGGCATAAAGATACTTGCAGCCCTATGTTCACTGCAGCATTATACACAATAGCCAAGACTTGGAAGCAACCTAGCTGCCCATCAATGGATGAATGGATAAGGAAGATGTGGTATTTATACACAGTGAAATACTACTCACCCATAAGAAATGATGGAATCTGGCCATTTGTGACAACATGGATGGACCTTGAGGGTATTATGCTGACTGAAATAAGTCAGAGGGAGAAAGTCAAATACCATATGATCTCACTCATAAGTAGAAGATAAAAACAATGACAAACAAACACATAGCATTGGAGATTGGATTGGTGGTTACCATAGGGGAAGGGGGGAAGGCAAAAAGGGTGATAAGACTCACATGTGAGGGGATGGACTATAATTAGTCTTTGGGTGGTGAACATGATGTAATCTACACAGAATTCGAAATATATTATGATGTACATCCAAAAGCTATAAAAAAATTTTCAAATTATATACTGGATTTTTTCAGTTTATTTAATTCCAATTATACTCCAATAGATCTGTTAAAAATGTATTATACCTATTCTTATTTTATATTTTAGTAATAGTATATGTTAATTTTAGGTAATTAGCATAACTCAATATATAAAATTAAATGTAATTACATAGTGGTTAGAAGTATTGGTTCTCAAACTTTAGCATGCATTGGAATCTCCTTGTAAATATTTTCTTTTTTTTGAGGAAAATTAGCCCTGAGCTAACATCTGCCACCAATCCTCCTCTTTTTGCTGAGGAAGACTGGCCCTGAGCTAACATCCGTTCCCATCTTCCTCTACTTTACATGTGGGACGCCTACCACAGCATGGCTTGACAAGGGGTGCCATGTCCGCAACCGGGATCCGAATGGGTGAACTGAACTGGGCCACTGAAGTGGAACGTTTGAAGTCAACCACTGTGCCACCGGGCCAGCCCCTCCTTGTAAACTTTTTAAAACACGGATTTCTGGGCCTCACCCCCAGAGTTTCTAATTCAGTAGATTTGGAGTTGAATCTGATAATTTGCATTTCTAATATGTTCCCAGATGACGCTGACTTTGAGAACACTGGTTTAAAACACAGGTTTTTGGAATTAGAAACACTTAGGTTTGAGTCTTGGATATTTTGTTTACTAACTGTATGACCTCATAAAATTTTTGTACGTCTCTAAGCAGCAATTTTCTCTAACATAAAATGGGGTTGGTAATAGAGTCACGTATCACTTAAACAATGGGGATACTTTCTGAGAAATGTCATTAGACAGTCGTCATTGTGCAAACATCATAGAGTGTACTTACACAAGCCTAGACGGTATAGCCTATTACACACTTAGGCTATATGGTACTAATCTTATAGTACCTCTGTCGTATATGTGGTCTGTCGTTGACCGAAACATCATTATGTGGTGCATGACCGTACCTGTCCCACAGGGTCATTGTACAAATTAAATGATTAAAGTGATTAGCACAATAATTCTTGGCACATAATAAGCAGCCATTAAATGATAAATATTATCATTTTCATGACATATTAGAGACCTCTCATCTTTTAACGGTTGCTTTGGTTCACCCATATTTTGCAGAGTGGAGAAAATTAATAAATAAGCTAAGTTTTAAGTGTATGAGATTTGAAATTAAGTACAAACCTTTATTATTAACCACTGTAGGTGTGGAGTTTTCTTCCTTGGCTATTGAGAGCAATAAAACTACAAATGTGTTCTCATGAGCTAGCTTGCTTTTGTTTTCTCACATTCTCTCTGCTTCAAGCAGCACTGCAAAAGATATCGTATCCTTGGATGTTCTTGGTTGAAAATTGTAAGCTCACATTTATATAATTAATATACAGTCAGTCTTCATTATTCACAGAGTCTGTATTTGTGAATTTGCCTACTCACTAAAATTTCTTTGTAACCCCAAAATCAATTATTGTGACACTTTCACAGTCATTCATGGACATGCACGGAGTGGTGAACCATTTGAGTGCCTGAAGCGCACATTCTCAGCTAAGGTTGCACAAGGTGACTCTGCTTTCTTGTTTCAGCTCTCATTGTAAGCAGATTTTCTTTTCACAGTGTTAGTGCCATGTTTTTCATATTTTTGTGCTTCTAGTTGGTGATTTTGCTTTTTTAAATGGCCTCCAAGCATAGTGCTGAAGTGCTGTTTAGTCTTCCTAAGTACAAGAAGGCTGTGATGTGCCTTACAGAGAAAATACATGTGTTGGATAAGCTTTGCTCAGACACGAGTTATAGGTTATAGTGTTGCTGGCTATAAGCTTAGTGTTAATGGACCAACAGTATTTATGAAATAAGGTGTCTTTAAACTAAACACACACAAACAAGTTTACATATTAATCAATTGACAAAAACGTTGTGACCAGAGGCTTGCAGGAACCTAACCTTGCATTTCCCCTAGGAACAATGGTTTAGTATTCGCTAATTCAGAGCTCCCAGCAAATTTGTAAAACATAATTAATGTGAATAATGAGAATTGACTATATATCACCACATAGAATCTATGCAGTTGAACCCCAAAGTCAAGAATAAAACACCAGAGTAGTTGACAAGCACCCAACATTGCGATCAGGATGTTGGGAAGGGGTGGTTTTGCCCTCCAGGAGCATTGTGGTGGTAAAGATGTCTGTTGTATTAATAAATATTTGGATATGGGTAAACATGTGATCCTTATGTTTATTTCCCACCCTCCTCCTCTAGGGAAGTGGTTCAGCATGCAATGAAAAGCCATTTGTTTTACCAGCCCTCTCTTCCCCTCTTCATGCCTACTGAGGCAGAAATAGAGAACCAGTGCTATTGGTCAGGGTCAGATCTTAGACATTTATACGGCACAGAAAATAGAAGGAGAGGAACAGAAAACAGTCAGAGAACACTCCCAAATTCTACTTGTAAGACCAGACTGAGACCAGTAATGGGACCTTTACTTAACTGACTAGTTTTTCATATCTTGCCTACTAAGACTTTCCCCCACCATTAGCACGAAGCTTTAACCATGGTGACATGTTACATGTTCCCCATTCAGATTTCTTTGACTTGTCAGTGGTTTCCCTCACTCTTGGAAGAAGGTCATATTAAAATCTCCAGTTCAAAAATAAAGGGACTGAGGCCTAGGATCAATAGTTAGAGGGTAGAAAGAGAAGAGGAATCTGTTTCATAGAGAATGGCAGAAATAGTCTGTATATCTTTAACATTGAGTACTCAGGTTCTGATTTTTAGAATTGAGATGAACATTGAGAGTATTTTTTAAAGGCATGGAGGAATTCTTGACATTTCAGGTTGCATCTAAATAGCTTAAAACCCTTTAAAATATTCTCTGATGAAAATATAACTGTGCAAATCTGAGCTTGAATTTTGAACATATGTACTGTGCAGTTCTTTTTTAAGGTGACTTAGGGAAGGTGAAAAACCTCTTGCAGAGAATATTTCGCAGAGTGTGGGGCTGGAGAGCAGATATGCCTGCCCGACTCTAGAATTTGCTCATGCCTAAGCAGAGAAACAGGAGTCCTTTTGAGTAAGATCCTGATGATCCTCAGGAAAAGAAACTGCAAAGGACTTTGAATTGATGGCCTTATCCTTGGATCTTGGGTTTAAGATTCAAACATGAGTGGTAGCAAGGGCTGCTTTCATTCTCTGGCTAAGTGACAGTCCTGAAGATGGCAGTTGACACACTTTGAGGCAGGGAATAACAGATGTATCCAGGTTCCATGCTTGGGTGCTGGGAAGGAATACCAGCTTTGGGTGAGGTATCAGATAGCAACTTCAAACCTCCTAACTTGTCCTTAGAAAGCTGATTTATGTGTCTATAGGAGGGTGAGGTGTGTATAAAATTGAGAAAGTAAGCTCTTAATTAAAGGGGCTGTACTAGTGGTGGTGGTAGAGAGCCCTCCTAATTGAGAACACAGTCAATTTTTGTGTGTATGTGCATGTGTGCACATTCAGGTGAGGGGCCCAGAGCAGCAAAGGACCCAGTGACACTGGGTCCATGTTGGAAGAAAGATGATGACAAACCCTAGCGCAATGCCTCATAATTAAAGCCCCATGAAACCAGAAAGGTGTGGCACCAATAGATGCAGTAGGGAAATTGTAATGGCCAACAAGAGGTCATGAGCCTATACTGATTCAGCCAGAGGAAAGGAGGGGACTTGGGGAGAAGACGGCTTGAGGTCTAAGCACCTCTTCTGGTGCGGTGCTCTGATCCAGTGAGTATTGTCATTATTATTGCTACTCTAATGCCCTTAACTACAAGTCCTCCCCGGATTCACGTGCTGTGACTTGAAGAAACAAAAGTTACTCAAGCAGCACACAGCCAAAATGGCTGAGGGTAGGCAATAGAGGATCAAGCGTGGTAAGTGCATATGGAAAGCCATAATGCATACTATATTCTTGGTGGGAATAAACACCAATTTTAATTTTTAAAAATTCAGAAAAAAGTTAAAAGAATAGGAGTCATCAATTCAATGAGCAATAATTGAGTACTTACAATGTATGGGGTGCATGCAATATAATAGAAACATCAAGGCAAGTAAAGAATATCCTTGCCCTAGGTAAACAGCTGTACTTCTGTGTATGCATGACTAGAGTCATAACAGAAGAAAAAATGAAGCATTTTGGATGAAAGGACAAGAAATTTAAATAGTTATACAATAGCGGCAGGGTGACATATTGAAAAGAGAAGTGGATTTGGGGTTAGCAGTTATTAGTTTGGGGTTTTAGTCCTGATTATAACCTGTCAAAATTAGGAAACCATATCAAGAGAAGTAATTTACCCAAATTGCAAGGTTAGAGTATTGCTAGACTAGAGATTAGCTCTATTACTTGTAGACCTTGCTTCTTCCTCTTCACCTTATTTCTGGACAGCGTCTTAGAGCCTTATGATGGGGACACTTCTATAGAAATACTTTACAAAGAAAAGGAGAGAGCCAAGCAGCCGTGTGTTATTTGGTCTCCTGGGTTATAGGGCCTGCGTTTATAGGGGATGACAGCATTTCCTTAAAAGCTACAGCCTGCCCATTATTAAATATTAAAGACCTTTTTTCTTTAGCGGTCTTGTGGTTCTTAACACAGTAAGACTTCTCAGCTAAGGTGGTTTCGAGGGAGGATAGAATTGTGCAAATGTTTTATTGTAAAATTCAAACTAAAATTACCTTTGTCATAAAGAACATAGTCATCTTCTTAATGAACACAATTCGGAACCCTAACAGCAGTACACCATGGTCATTTGGAATTAATCAGGCTCTTAGTGACAAAGAACTTCCCTCCTTCCTTCCACCCCCTCCCCCACCCCATTGCAGTGCAGTAATGGGTCTGCTTCCAGACTGTGAAAATGTGTCTCTAGGGATACTGTATTAGGCAAATGACAGCAGAAAATTTATCCTAGGAATCTGTCCTACCTCTGAAGGGGAAGAATAAAAGGGTATCAAGTCAATACCCAGACTTTCAAGTCAGACTCTTGATTATTTTGGAAATGTTTTGACCACACTATTGAATGAGATTTTTCCAAGATGCACTCCCCTTAGCTCCCCCATTCCTCCCACCTAAAAGAGATTTCATTACTGGATAAAAATCAGGCAACTGGAGTTCATCTCACTTATGCTGAAGTCTCCTACCATGGTGCTCAGGATCCACAGTTCTTACTGTGATGCTCTGGCATACTTGGAGGCCAGTGGGACCAAAGCCCTTCCTTCATTCACTGAAAGACAACAAGCATCTATTAGCATTTATTTTATGCTATGTATTTTGCTAAGTTTTTAATGCATTTTATTTTATTTTTAAATCCTCACAGAGATAGATGTGGTTCCTACATTTCTGCAGGTGAGTAAATGAATCTAGAGAGGCCAAATAACATGTTCGTGGTTATACCTCCAGTAAAAGGGAAAAGCTGACTTATAAGCTCCCTGATCACATTTTGATAAAGACAAATAAATGTCTTCTCAATCAAAGAAATGTCTCCCAGCCCTTTGCCATCCGGTATGGCATTCTTAGGTCTAACCTATAGAAACCCTGGTGCTGCCATTGAAACACTAGAATTTAGAAATAAAAACATAACTTCCTCACCCTATGGGAGGTTCAGAATTTACCTTCAGCTGAAGAAATCTATTTCAATTTTTTTAAAATACTGCACAGGCCAATAATATATTAATAAAACCAATCGGTCAATCAATCAAACACCTGCATGCTCTTTCTCAGACATCCTCTTTTCCCCTTCTTCTCCTCAATCCTTATTCAACTTCTCAAATTTTTGTTTGGCTATATTAAAAGAAAATTAAAACTTTCCTTAAAATCCTCAATATTTTTCCACTTTTTAGCATTCAAAGAGTTTTTCCCCGCCTTCTCCACTCATTCTAGAAATGTATTTCTTTAATAACTATAAAAACAACTAGGCAATGTACATGCTTCTGGTAACATGTCAACCTGAAAAGACTCCTTTAAAATTTCCTTTACAACAAATTTGGAAAGTCAGATCTTGGTTCATAATATCATTCTCCAATAAAAGGAGCAAGGGTTCCTTCGAGAAATGACTGATTCTACAACTGGGGCAGGAAATATACAAGATGAACCTGGAGCATCTTGTAGGGACAGAGAGTAAGGAAGTACTCAAACAAAACTAACCACGGTGATGGGGTATGTCGAAGGGGCACAGGAATCAGTCGAAAGTGTTCCCAGTGGCCAAAGCTGGAACAATTTGAGCAACAAAATAAAGACATGTTACATTATAACCCAACGTATAAAATAAATACCCATGAGTCCATACTGATATAAATAATTGAATGAATGAATAAACAAACAAATAAATGAGGGACAGCAGGCGAATCTCCTGTGCAGAAGAATTCCAAATAATTTATGTAGCTACTTCACCTCAAGGAGGTAGAACGTGACTCTTCACTCCTTAAGTACAGGCTATGCCTAGTGACTTACTTGCAAAAAGTACAGCATGGGAAGTGAGGTGGAAAAAAGAATAGCTTTACATTGGAGAAGCCTGACAAACACTATATCAGCCAGATGATCAAGGTCAACATCAACAGTGATCAAGGTCAATATCAACAGTGATCAGTCATGTTGATAGCATGTACACCTGATATGATGTAATGACAATGGTACTTCACCTCTATGGTTTTCCTCCCAAAAACCCATAACCCCAGTTCAATCGTGAGAAAAAACATGACAAATCTCAATTAAAGGACATTCTACAAAAGACCTGACCAGTACTCCTCAAAACTGTCAAGGTCATCAAAAACATGGAAAGTCTGAGAAATTGTTACAGCCGATAGGAGTCTAGGAAGCATGATGACTACACGTCATGTGGTGTCTTGGATGGGATCCTGGAAAATAAAAGGGACGCTAGGTAAAAAACAAGGAAATTTGAATAAAGTGTGGATTGTGGTAAATACTGTATCAATATTGGTTCATTAATTGAGACAAATGTGCAATAGTAATATAAGATTCTAATATTAGGAGAAACAGGGTGTGGGATATATAGGAATTCTCTGTACTACCATTGCGATCTTCTGTAAGTCTAAAAATATTTCAAAATAAAATGTTTATTTAACAAAATGAACTACACCCAATTCAAATCATGCTGTACCAGCTCCCTGGGAGAAGAGGGTGGAAACTAAATATGGACACCAGACCGTTGCCTATATGTAAATATCTATTGAAGCACCCCATCTGAATCCAATTTGTTGAATTATAAATCAATCTGCATCATTTTCCATAACTCAGGTTGGCATATGTGTGGCAATATAGCTGGCTGATGAAGCTTTTACAGTAAACTCCAGGACACTTCTTCTTCTCTCTACTTCCTCCCCACCCCCTCTATTCCCTCAGAATCCATCAGCAGTGTTAACTCAAAGAAATACCACTTTAGAGGACCTCTTCAAGAAATTAGTATCACAGTAGGTAAATTCACTAGATTTTCTACTCTGACAATATTAATTTAATTCTTTTAATTTTTATTATTTTTTTTATATTTCAGCTTTTCTAGGTCTGCTCTATCCAGTGCAAGTAAACTATCAAATCCAACAAACCTCAGTTGCTTTTTCTCTAGGTTTTCCATTTCAACACTCTTCAGTCTGTGTCAGCACTGAACACGGGGTGGGAAGACCTCAATATAAGAAAGATTGTCTGGGATAGCTTGAGACAAGTTTGTACTCTAAAAGGAGTTTTCCCTCTATACCTCTCAGATCCCTTTTTAGATTCTCTGATTGGAGTCAGAAACCTAGCTCTATTGTGATTTCCCAACAAGGGCACCCTACCAGTTCAGTTGTCCTAAAATAGTGATGTGTTCCACCTCTTTTTCTTGCCTTTTTGAAATTCTTAATTTAGTGCTTTGATTTTTGTCACCTGCCAGAAAGGAAGAAATGCATATTCTTAATTGCATTAAGGTGTGACTGGTAAAAACAAGTGCTTTTCTCCTTGAAGGTATTGCACATTATAAGAGTTCTCTGTAATGGCACTCCTGTGGTGAACAGTGTGACAAGAGGTTGTGGGGAAATTTTTCGTACAGAGATCTTTCTTATATTCTCCAAGTTTAGAGAGACCGTGCATCCAGATTTGCCCAGGACAATCCCATTTTATGCCTGTTGTCCTGGAGTAATTATTAGTGGAACCCGCTGTCAATCTCAAAATTACCCCAATTTGTATGATAAGTTATATGAACACCCTACCAAAATAACCCAAGGCAAAATCCTGTTTCACCAAGTCAGTTTTCGTAGATCAAGCGCAGAAATGGTGAGGAAGCTAGCTAATGCTAGTCACAGGCATTGTCGATCCCCAACATCAAGCACACTATTGACAACTAATGGAATTTTGTTGTTGATGGAATGTCACTGATTTGTTCCTAGCTCTGTGTTATTTTTATTTGTCTATGAAGTTAACTCAGCATCCCAGACGCTCTTCACTTCCAGTTCCACATTTTGAGAGAAGTCCTTTCGAATGATTTAAGTTCCCTAAGAACAAATAATAACAGTCAAAATGCCACCTAATCGTGTTCACTGAAGTTTCCTTGTGAACATCTTAACTTCTTCCATATCCCTGAGTGTGTAGCTAGAGATGCTTTTTTTGAGTTGATGTTATCTGTGAGATAGTACCATTTCAACCTATTGATATCTTACAGAACCGGCTTCTCAGAAAATAAAAATTAAGATATAAAGCCATTTCAGGAAAAAGAAAGTAAGCCATTAACTGACCTCCATGAGACAATATCTCTTTGCTTGTTCAAGTTGGGTTGTCCTAGCACCCATGGCACTGTGTACAGCTCCCTAGAAAAGGCTGATTTGCCTACAAAAATTTGGTTTTGTTCAGTTCTTTGAAGGTTTTGGGGAACTGAACTTTAGGGTTGTGGTTTTCAGACGTTTTATTTGTAGAGGAGCTCTAACATTATCAAATAGAAGGAAGTGTGAACTCTTCTGCCTTTCCATCCCTCTTTCTCCCCAAATCCTTGAGGGAGCTTTTGACAAACTCTAGGGTGAAGTAATGACAGTTACACTGGCAGTGTGAACACTAGGTCTGCCTGCAGCATTTGGTGTGATCAGGAATCCATCCTCATAGACCACGAGGGATGGGGCGAGAGTGGTGAGGAGGGAGACAGAGGGAGGAAGGTCAGAAGGATCACTTGCTGAAGACTAACGGTGACCCGTGTGTCTGAGCATCTTCTTCTTACAATCCGAGAGAGGAGAAATCTGAAGAATATCCAACATCTGGTAATTACTCACCTGTGTTCTGGCTAATGATTGTGGTAATGAGATGGAGCAGGGCCAATCTTCTTCCTGCTGTGCTCTTATTAGTGAGAAATCTACTTGTCATGTTTCCATTTTTACACACTATGTAACCTGGGTGATGAGGGTATGGATAAAGGGCGGTTGAGATAGTGGGACAGAGAAGGAAGTACTCTTGGGAGAGCAAGTAGTGATAGGACAATCAGCCATTTGGGGGAAAAACTTGCTGGGATGAGAAAAGAGAGGGATTGAGTAGAATAGGTTCTTACTAGAAAAGAAGCCTGGAAAATTTACTAGTCACCTCTCCCCATTGTTATAGATAATACTGCTATGAAACAAACAACCTCAAAGCTTACTGACTAAAAATAACAATGATTTCTGCTTAGAGCTTAGCTGGATCTGGAACATCCAAGATCTCCTTCATCATCCAATAGTCTAGCATCTTTTCAGCATGATTCTGGCTTCAAAAAGGAAACATTCCAAGAGAAATATCCTCAATATACAAGGCTTATTAATAACTTATGAATTAAGAAATAATCAGGACAGCTGGATTCTAATTCTGGCTTTCCCTCCAGTGTTGTCAACTTGAGTGATTTGCTTTACTTCTGTGGAGCTCAGATTCTTCTTCTATGAAATCAAGAAGTTGACCAAATGAGTTCTAAGCCTCTTTACAGCCTATTTCCCCAGAATATACTATTCTTGTCTATTTTCCAGGAACTTTGGGTGGAATCTGGAAGCACAGTACAAAATAGCATATTGATGGTTATCACCTCATGGTCCAAACCATGGTCCAAACTCACTCTCAACTCTTATTGTTCCCTTTCACAAATTTTCTGCTTCAATCCAGCAATTCAGTGGAACAATTCAGTGTTCCATCAAACTTTCCTTCTACTTTCTCAGCTCAGTTGTTTCATTCATGCCAATGTAGAATGTGTTTATCACTAGATCTCTTAACTTCAAGTCTAGTGTACTTTTCAATATAGCTATCCCACTCCTGAGTATGTATCACTCATGCGCATCCCCCAAAACTTCAACCTCTGAAAACCTTCCTAATCCTTTAAAGCCTAACTCAAAGCATAGCTACTGCATAGTTTGCCTCTGTTACTCCAATGGAAAGTGACTTCTCCTTCCTTTGAACTACTTTTTCTAGAGCTGATTATTGGTTCTACTCACATGATATTCATATGTATGGTTTATATTCCCAAACATAAAGAGCCCATTTCACAAATTTTAAGAAAAACCCAGTTGAAAGACTTGACATTTATGGAGGATTGTTGAAAGACATTAAGGCCACTTATTCTGCTAGATAGCCTAAGACTCAGGTCTGGTTCAAGTTAGACCATTTAAGCTATTCAGTTGTACAAAACTATCTTGTCCTCTACTATGAAGCTGTTTACACTGAGTTGTAGCTTGGTGTTATGTCCTCAGATTTCAATGAATGATGCAACAAGAGCCTCTTCCTCAATATGAGAGGCCTCGTTTTGTCAACATCTCCCAGTGTCTCTTATCTCTGAAACATATTTTAGAGTAAATATTTCACTTTCCCTGGAGTGCTGTTGGCTTTATTTTTTACTTATGAAGAATGAGAACTCTAAGACCAATTCCATTGTTTTGTTGGTTTTGTTGTTGCTTTGGATTGTTTATTTTGGTCACCAAGATGCCCAGAGACAAAGCTGTGATGCAATTACAATGGTTGTCTTGTTCTTATTCATTGTAAGTGGGCAAACATGTTTACTTCTCTCAAATTGACCTTTTATTTTGAAGGCTATTTTTTTCTGTTTTTTGTTGTTCTTAAATTCTACTTTTAAAAAACAGATACGTATATTTTTGTTATTTGTTTTCAAATTTTTTTTTTCATGGTTCTATTTTATTTACAGTTAACCCTTTAAACCATCAAGAATTTATTTAGATATATTATGTGAGGGAAAATCTATAATTATTTTAAAGTATTTAGCCAGTATTATTAATATTAACTGTTGAATAATCAAGCCGTTCCTCATTATGAAGAAAATTTTGTTCTTTTTATACATTTTGGATTATATAAGTAATGCATGAATACATTACCATTGTGAAAAATCACAGGAATGTAGATGCCCCACTGTATCTCATGGCTTGTCAATTTCTTTCTTTCTTCTTTTTTTTTTTTGAGGAAGATTAGTCCTGAGCTAACTGCTGCCAATCCTCCTCTTTTTGCTGAGGAAGACTGGCCCTGAGCTAACATCCATGCCGGTCTTCCTCTACTTTATATGTGGGACGCCTACCACAGCATGGCTTGCCAAAAGGTGCCACATCCGCACCCGGGATCCGAACCAGCGAACCCTGGGCCGCCGAAGCGAAACATGCACATTTAACCACTGTACCACCTGGCCAGCCCCTCAATTTCATTTTTCCTCCAGAGGAAATTTTATCAGTTCAGTGTTTATCCTTCCAGTTCCTTTCTATGCATTTAGATGCATATATGAACATGTCAAATATATAGTTTTTCTATATGGGGGTTTGTACATAAATGTATTTATATAGAAAACATGTACTCTAACTGTTCTTTTATTCACTAACATCATGGAAATCATTCTATAGCAGTGCCTTTAAATAGATCTGATTCTTTTTTAATAGCTTCATAGTATCCCATTGTATAAATGATAATTCAATTCATCACTTTCATGCTGATAAGTTTTAGGTTGTTTGCAATTTTTCACTCTGATAAAAATACCTTAATAAACTTTACATGAATCTTTATACTCCAGAGTAAGTATTTATACAGAGAGATTGCATATAACTGAAAGTGATATATATGCATATATCCAGTGATATATACATATATATACATATGTATCTTAAGAGGGCTTTATCAATTTGTACCTCTCCTAACAGTGTATGATAATGAATATGTGTCATTATCTTCCAGAAAACTGGATTTTTTTTGCTTTTTCCAGTTTTATTGAGATATTGTTGACATATATTATTATATAAATTTAAGATATATAGCATAATGGTTTGACTTGCACATATTGTGAAATGATTAACACACAAGTTTAGTTAGCATCCGTCATCTCACATAGATACAATAAAAAGAGAAAGCAAAACAAGAGAAAAGAAAAAAATCTTCCCTTGTGGTGAGAACTGTTAGGACTTACTCTCTTAACAATTTTCGTGTATATCACAGAGCAGTGTTAACTACAGTCATCAAGCTGTGCGTTACATCCCTAGTAATTTGTCCTTGTGTCTTTTGACCACCTTTCTTCTATTCCTCCTACCCTATCCATTGCCTCTGGTAAACACAAATCTGATCAATTTTTTATGAGATTTTTTTTTGGATTCCACATATAAGTGCAATAATACTGTATTTGTTTTTCTCTGTCTAATTTATTTCACTTAGCATTAATGCCTTCAAAGTCCATCCATGTTGTCGCAAATGGCAAGATTTCCTTCTTCCTCATGGCTGGATAATATTTCATTGTATGTATATACCACGTCTTCTCTATCCGTTCATCCATCAATGGACACTTAGGTTGTTTCCATGTCTTGGCTATTGTGAATAATTCTGCTATGAACATGTGGGTGCATGTATCTTCTCGAGTTAGTATTTTCATTTCCTTTGGATACATACCCAGAAGTGGAATTGCGGGATCATTTGGTAGTCCTATTTTTAATTTTTTGAGGATCCTCCACACTGTTTTCCCTAGTGGCTGTACAGTTTACAATAAAACTGGATATCTTAATTTTTTCAACTTTTATGTTTCAAGCATGTCAGAATCATATTTGAGTTTATAGTTTTCTTGTAGTTATCTACTTATTCAATTCAGGCAATACATAGTATCCTTCGACTTCTTCAATCTCAACTGCTACCTACGTAAAATAAGAAATATAGAACTCTTTTCTTCCCCCAGCCCTTTCTTCCATACTTCCTAGTCTTAGAACATGTGATCTGGAATTTTAGAGCCAGACAGCTATTACTAAATACATATTTAACTTATATCTCATCTCCTTCAAACATTCTATTTTATCTTTTCATTCTCTTTCGTAAGCCTACTTACAATGATAACTGTATGATTAACTAGTCTCAGTGTTTAAATTCAGTGCATTGTACCACTGCTTTTCTTTCTTAAGCTATTTATTTTCATTCCTCAAGTGGTACTGAAATAAGTCTTTTCCTTTTGTTAAATAAATATTCTTAGAGCAAGTTTCCCAGAAATAGACTCTGAGACAGAGATATACATGCCAGATGTTGACTGGGGTTTGATCTCAAGAATAACATTTGAAGGGGCATGAACGAAGCAGGATGGGCAGAAGAAGAAGAGCTCTCAGGCAGTTGCAACAAAGCCTTCAGCCAATCCCACGGAAAACTCTGGAGATGGGATAGTCCTTCAGAATTGCCCTAAATTTTGGAGCAAGGGGGCCAGACCTTTGTACTTCCACAGCGATTGTGTGTGGTCTGCCCTCTGGAGGAGTGTAGTCTTGGGTTCCTATCTGCTGAACACAATTCATAGAGAGGGACTCAGCTATGAGCCCTCAGCAGCCAGCACTCCCAGCAGTATCTCTGCCCCTAAGGGGGAGATCTACAGCATTTGACATAAATAGCAAATTCACCTAAAATAAATTTGTGTGTGTGTGTGTAAAGAAGATTGGCCCTGAGCTAGCACCTACTGCCAATCTTCTTCTTTTTGCTTGAGGAAGATTGTCACTGAGCTAATGTCTGTGCCAGCCTTCCTCTATTTTATGTGGGATGCTGCCACAGCATGGCTTGACAAGCAGTGCTAGGTCTGTACCTGGGATCCAAATCTGTGAACCCCAGGCCACCGAAGTGGAGCATGCAAACTTAACCACTGTGCAACCGGGCCGGCCCCTAAAATAAGATTTTTAATTCCCAAACTTCTTCCTCTCAAAATTGCATGGGTGCTGATACTTGCTTTATGGAATTTAATGGTGCAGGGGGAAATATGAGGCTGGTCAGATTCTTATTCTTTTCTAGGTAACCTTTTTTGTCTGCCTGCATATATTTTTTCTCCAAATTCAAAACTTGCACCAGAATATGTCAGGCATGAGTGTCTATTCATTAATCATGCTTTGTACTCAGCAATAGAAGCCCATTTTCTTCTGTGGTACCACCAATTACTGCATCATTTCTTTTGTTTCTTTTTCAGGAACACTGATTTTCTTTGGGAAAGTAAGTGCCTATACTCTTGTCTTCATATCTACCTTCTCTTTCTTTGATATCATCCTTTGTTTATTTTTTTTATCTTCAGTAAGTGTTTCTCAAATCTGTTCTCCTCATCACTGATTTACTTTCCTGCAGTGTATATCTGTTCTTTCCTGAGTGAGCTGTGAATTTAAATTGTGTTACTACACTTATATCTCTTAATGTCTTTCTCTCTCTCACCTACTTCTCTCTTCACCTGAGCCTATATCTCATCTAGTCCTTTGTCATCTCAGCCAATTTTCCTCTCATCTCACCTTTTTTCTTCTTGTTACAATCCATACTTTTTAAAATTTTCTTTGAGAATAATCAATGCTCTCTTTCTAAAAGTTGTCTTTATAACATGTAGCACAGGTTCAGGAAAGTATGATTATCTTCTGTAGCTTCAAGTTAATATTCTCCTTTCCTGATATAATCAAATCTTTTTGTTAAGATCCACTTTTTAGTTCAGTTTATTTTCACTTGTCACTAAATGATAACAAGGTTCATTTCAGGCTCAGGATAGATTCCCCTTATTCTCTTTCACTGTTCAATCCAATTCACTGAATGTTAAGAGCATACCCCTTTGTGATTTTTAGCTGAATGAAAATTGATGTACATTACTGCTAACCAAATGTCTAGCGTCTGACAACCATTAATCCATTGCATCTCTCCTAACCAAGAAGGGATTTTCTCCTGCTCCTGTGAACTTACATGATGGAAACTAAGTGATTTCTGGATAAACAGAAGCATTCTAGGATTTGGTGGTTCTTTTATTTTATGTATGTATGAATTTATTTAGTTTCTTTATTTAACTACAATATTATGTAAAACCCCATAGATTCTAGCTTTCACAGCCCTGCTGCATCTCTTCCAGCTTAAGACTTCAAAAGGCAATTTACCACTATCTTGGTATTTGAGCACTGGCTATGTTGCATTTCTAGGGACTTAAAGTCTTTGAAGGATTTTTTTAAAAGAGGCACTATATGGAATAGAACAACAGCCCTACTCAACTTTTATACATGTCCATATTGGCTGCTACCTTGTTTCCTGGTTGGGGTTGGTTCCATGTCTCTGAGATACAGTGGTGGATACCTAGTAGCAATTGGAAGATATTTTTTTTCTTTCTCCTTTATGTTTTTAGTGTTTAGATCCACAAGGTAGCATGTTCCAGAGCCTCCAGTAGTAGCTGGTCACTTGTATATTTTACTTAACCTCTAGTCCTCACTTTGTTCTGCTCTATATTGCAGGGAGCAGATCTTTGCAGGCTGGGTTTCCCACACTTCCATGTCAGCTGGCTTCTGGCAGAGTTCTGCCAAAGAGAGACACTAATGGCAGATTAAAATATTGGAGGAAATGAGAAGCCAAGGTATTCTTCTCTCTCTCTCTCTCTCTGTCTCTGCTTCAGGCATTGCCTCTGTCAGGGTCTGTGGCTCCTTCATGACTCCAGCCCCTCAAAGCCCCAGCTTGGGGGCTGGCCAGGTGGCATAATGGCTAAGTTTGCGTGCTCCACTTCGGCAGCCCGGGGTTCACCGATTTGGATCCTGGGCCCGGCCATAGTATCACTCGTAAAGCCATTCTGAGGCAGTGTTCCACATAGATGAACTAGAAGGTCCTAGAACTAGGATATACAACTATGTACTGGGGCTTTGGCGGCGGGGGTGGGAGGAGAGGAAGATTGGCAAAAGATGTTAGCTCAGGGCCAATCTTCTTCACCAAAAAAATAAGCCCTAACTTTCAGCAGACAACTTCATCCACTTTCACCTTGCAGATCCCTTCCTGATTCCAGCCCTCATGTGACGGCCCCTTCCTAGGAATGAAAGCATCTTCTTGCTGTTGCCAACTTCGAAGTTGCCTCACTCTCCTGTAATTTGCTTCTCTGTTTTTCCGTTGACTGTGTAACCAATTCTCTTTATTAAGTCTCTCCTTTTGGAAAACCTAGAGAAGTTTCTGTTTTCTTGACTTAGACCTGAGTAACACATTTAATTTCTCAAACTCGTTCTCTTGTTTAGTAGAAATCCTTGCTAGAACCTGGAAGCTATTAATTTCCAGTGTTGTTGCAATCTTACATGCCTCTCCTTGTTTTTTCGTTATAAGTCTTTCAATAGAGAATGTACAGGAGGGCAAATGAGATGCCATTAGCTAACAGCTATCGTAATACATTTGTCCCTGGCTGCACAATTAAGTGTAATCTAATTATATCCTGAAGTCATTGTTCTTTGTAGGAATCCATCCCCAATTACAAGGTGAAAGCCATTGAAAAAGAAAACTTTGAGTCATTATTTTATTTGAAAACCAGTTTTATGATACGTTTCTGTGAAACTGTGGATACTCTGCTATGAAGAGTTAGTGGCAGAGAGAGTAAGATGTTTTAGGGATGAAGTACCCTAGGAAGTGACATTGCAGTTAATCAGCGTTTGCCAGTAATTGTTCCCCTTTATGGCAAATTATGCTTGATTAGACATGTTCATTCTGAAGACGTTTGGCATGGTGTTTGTAGAGTTCAAGGATCCCAAAGACCACCCTCTTCTGGCACCAACTGCATGTTTGGGGACCTTTAAGACCACCCTCACATCTGAGGCCAATTTCAAGTTTGGGGTCCCCAAGAACATCCTTAGGCTCAATAATTTGCTAGAGGAACTCAAAGAACTCACTGAAAGCTACTATACTCATAGTTACAATGTATTACAGTTACAAGATGCAGATTAAAATCATCCAAGGGAAGAGACACATGGAGCAAAGTCCAGGAAAGTTCAAAGTGTGAAGCTTCCAGTTGTCCTCTCCCATTGGAGTAATAAACAGTATCAATTTTTCTCGGCAACAATGTGTGACAATACATACAGAATATTGCTAACCATGGAAGCTCACCTGGCCTTGTTGTTCAGAGTTTTTATTGGGGCTCAGGCACAGAAACATGATTGATTCCTGACATATGATTGGCCTTTAGTCTCTAGCCCCTCTGGAGGTCAAGGTGATACTACATGTCCAAAGTTCCCACCATAAATGACATTGTTAGACTATCTAGTGTGGCCCAAGACCCCAGGTAAACAAAGAAACTCTTATGGAACAAGACATTCTAAGGCCTCAGAGATCACCTCACAGGAGCTGAGGGCAAAGGCCAGACCTCTCCTTGGGTAAGATTAATTCTTTACTATAGAGTGTCCAAATATCCAGAACCAAAGTCCAAAGATTATATAGGAATGATGGACTTTAAACTTACTGATTTTCAGGAGTCAGTTAGTGAGAAGGGGACCAGTAGACTCTACAATACGAGCCCATGGATGGTTTGTGCTTTGCAGTTGACACAAGCATCCATCATTGCAAGGTCAAACTTCCAGTGTGATTTTATGCTTCATCAAATACAAATACTGATAAGTGATTTCTGATTGGAGTCTCTTGTCAAACATTTGTGTTTCTCCCCCTTAGAACAGTAAAATAAACATTAGAAATAATGAAATAGAGTAAATGATTGAACTATGGACTCTGGTTCGTAAATCCCATCTAAAATTACTATAAGAATAAATTGTAAGCTAACAGCTTAGTGTGCACTAGAATTTTATCCTAATTATCAGAAAGTAGTAGGAAGTACAATTCCACTTGAAAGACAGAGAAAAACTGCAAAGCAATTTAAGTTAGAACTTGTTAGTCTTATTAGGTCTTTTATCCTGTGGTGAACGTACTACTACTAGAAAGTGACAGGAACATTCTGGAAGGGATGCACTCGCACTTTCCAAGTTTGAACAGAGTAGCCATTCTTGCTTTTGGTTAGATGTTCAAGATCTATATCTATTTCTATGTATCTATGCCTACCTCTCTTTACAATGTGTGTTGATAGAGATGTATGTGTCCAACACGTAAAGAAAGTGTGTTCTCAGAAGAGCAAAAAAAAGTTTTATGAATAATTTAATTGGAGCTCACAACTCAAATGGACAGAACTATTTGGTCGACACTTGGTTTCTTGGTATCCTCTACATTCTCTTTCACAGGATGAGTATAATAAAACAATAGAGTAGAGGACCCCAGACATGGGGAAGGGACAAACAATACTGACTTTTAAAAAAATCATTGCTCTTTAATGGAGCTCAATTCTTCCCTCCTTTCCGCACCCTCTAAATATAAGTGCATTTTACTAAACTCACAGGAAAGTCAAGAACAGTGACTGAGGTGGATGCTGCAGGGGACTCTCTGTTTCTCCTTCCACTTTGGAAATATGATAGTCTGGAGTAGCTCCCACGGAGCATCTTCCTCCTCCATTCCCAGCAACCTGTGTGTGGGGGGGATCAATTATGTAAACTCTGCTCCGGGTCTTAACAACACGTTCACAGCCTTTCTCTTCTCTCACTTGCCCTTTTTTGTGAGGTAGTTTGCCCTATCTTCATTTTTGGAGTGGTAATATACTTTCCTAAACAATTTTATATTTCTTACTTAAAGATCATCACTAGAAGTGTTAGTGTATTACTTCTCTCCTCTTTACTTTATCTTATTGGTTATTCCTGGGTTCTGGGAGAACATTTACATCTCAACTCCACATGGTCCAGACTCTACTGGACTCTTATTCTACCAAAATAACTGGGAGTGATGGTAGTCAGTGAAGGTGATGCTGTAACAGATAATTTTGAAATCTCAAAGGTTTAAATAAATTAAATTGTATTTCTCTCTGTCATAATACCATAGTCTAACACAGTCAGTTGACAACACGTTTTCTTGACATGGCCATTTACGAACCTAGGTTTCTTCCATCTTTTAGTGCTTCTATGTATGTCCATCGTATTCAATATATGGCCTGCAAGACTTCCACAGAAGGGGAAGAGAGTGGGATTGATAAGAAGCATCATGGCCAGTCTGGATGTGGTCTGTATCTCTTCTGCACATATTCCATTGGTCTCAGAACTCAGTCACACGGACTCTACCTAACCTAAAAAGGGGCTGGGAAATGTAGTTTAGCTGTGTACAGGAGGAAATGAACATAGAGTAGTGGCTCTTCCACAGTGGTCCTTTCTAGTTCCTGTTCTTGGGAACAATATGGTTCAGGGCCCACATGACCCAAAACTTTCACTAGCACTGAGCAATTGTAGTTTCCACTATAGCATTTAAGAATCTGGCTACCCTGGAGCTTATGAAAACTCAGGAAGGAGCATATGAAAACTCAGGAAAAGGGAGGCCCCGTGACGACATTTTTATGGTAATTTCGCTACATAATTTTACAATATGTTTTTGTAGCACATTGAGCAACATTTTAAAATAAAAATGTAGCAATTATAAATAGCTCCAAGAGGCAGTTAAGGCAGAACGGAGGCCCAATATGATGAACGTCAGACACCCTGAGCCCCATTAGACATGAGCATTAGAGGGCTAAACTTTCAATTACGCAAACCTGGTGTCCTTTTGAATCCTAAGCTTTCAGAGACTAAGCAGGAGAGGGGGCCTTGTGTCAGCTCCAGTGGACAGCCAGATAACACAGCTGTGTATGAGATGTCTACCAGCGAGGGACTTACACAGTAATGAGAGAAAGGCAGGGGTTGAATAAAGGGCGCTCGCCAAGAAAGATGGCAACATTGACCAGCTGATGATTTGATAGCTGGCGTTAGGGACAGAAGGGAAACAGTCGTTCTCATGCAAAGGTTAGGAGAACAATCTTGGTTATACAGTAAACGACATTTGTGTACTTTAATGAAATAATCATTTTATAACAGACTTAAGTCTGCTTTGTTGGTATATACTCTTTTTAATTCTTTAGAACCCTGTTGATCTGTTCAGCTCAAGTTCACTACACAATTTCCTGTCTTCATCAATGAAAGAAGAGTAGTAGTTTTAAATCATGTCTGCAAATTATTTGATACTCCCTCTAATGAGAGGTGAAGTCTAATTCCCCTCTTTTTGAATATGGGCTGGCCTGAGTGACTTGCTTCTAATGAATAGAATGCAACAAAAGTAGTGCTATGTGGGGCGAGCTGCATGGCCTAGTGGTAAAGTTCAGCGTTCTGCACTTTGGCAGCCCAGGTTCATGGGTTCGGATCCTGGGTGCATACCTACATCACTCGTCAGTCATGCTGTGGCGGCCACCCCCATATGAAATAAAGGAAAATTGGCACAGATATTAGCTCAGGGCTAATCTTCCTCAAGCAAAAAAAGAGGAAGATTGGCAAGAGATGTTAGCTCTGGCCTAATCTTCCTCAGCAAAAAAAAAAAAAAAAGTAACACTGCATGACTTCCTCTGTTTCTGATTAGTAAACATACTAAATCCTAAAAGGCTTTTGCCTGGCTCTCTGCTTCTCTTTGGACCTGTGCTCTTAGAACCCAGGTGCCATGCTATGAGAAATCTCATGCCACGAAGAGATGCCATGTGTAGGCATTTCGCTGACAGCAAGCATCAACAGACAGAAATATGAGTAAGGAAGCCTTCCAGATAACTCCCGCTCCAGCCACCATCTGACTGTAACTTCAAAAAACACCCCAAGTGAGAGCAACCTAGCTGAGCTCAGTCAACTTCCAGAACTGTGAAAGACAATAATAATAACAATAGTTGTTGCTGTTTTTTTAAACAACTAAGTTTAGGACGATTTATTATGCAGATATAGATAACCAAAACAAGAAGCAATGCCATGGAAAAACCATTCTCATTTTCCTCTAATTCTTCCATGCATCAGAGGCACTGTAAGCTGTAGTATTTGAAAGACTAGAAAATGTGAAGCCTAGAGGACAGAAGGCATAGTGATTCAGGCTGACTGGGCCTTGAAGCCCAACTCTGCAACCAGTGGCAGTGCCAAGGAGTGAGGGAAAGCTTCTTTCTCCTGCAACATCCTAAAGAGACACCACAAAGAAAAGAAAATAATATGGAAACTATAAAAAGTGTGTTCCCTAGGTCTTATGTAAAATGTGAACGAATAAAAGCATCTTTGGAAAACTTTGATATTTTAATTCCTCTGTAACAAAAAATCTTAGTGACAACATGTGCTAACAATGCAAATACAAGTTAAAGACACAGGTTATAACCACTCTTACTCCCATGGAAAAGTAGATGGCTGCCCTTAAGCCATTTATTCTCTCTGAACATTTTTTCATCATCTGTACAATATTGACTCAACTAGCTTGCAGGATTCTTTTAAGAATCAATTGAGATCATGTATGTAATTCACTCAGCCCAAGGCTTGACAATACCCAGTAAATGTACAGCAAATATAGCCAAATTTATTATACAGTGTCACCATGACCAGCAGCATCTTACTCCAAGGAAATACCGCTGTTAGTTACCAATCTATGTCTGACAGGCCCCAATTTGGTGATGATCCAGCAGTATTTGCATGCTTGTTTCTCTCTCTTCTTGATACTTGGGCAGATGCCTTACTGCAGCTCAGCTAAGTGCTAGCTGCATGATATTGAGCAAGTCCCTTCTGTACAATGCGGATGATAACAGCTACTGCACAGGATGACTGTGAGAGTTTAATGAGGCTATACAGGGACAAAGTTCACCGCAAGATCAGGAAGAGGGACAGTTGTGTCTTTTCCCAGTAGTGTTCTTTGCACTTTCTTAGTTCATAAATTTTAAGGAAAGGAGTGAGAAATAAAATTATCAGGAAAACAAGACACAGTAATCTTTTTTCTTTAAGTGCAACCAGTGTCTTCTATTTCACTTACAGTGTTTACAAGTGGTGTGGAGGGGACATCAAACAGGCTCATAACAGTGGCACAAAGCCACGTGCCATCAACAACAGAGCCAGCACATGATAGAGTCGCCACATGGGTGTGGCAAGACTCCAGAGCTGGTGCTACTTTCCCTCTGTTCTAAGCAATCCAGGATTGAGGCTCTTAAAAGGGACGCTAGCTCTGGCGTCACAGGTCAATCTAACATCATTTCATTGAGACTAATTCGGGTTCTTTAACTCTTCCCTGATTTTTTAAAAATAATATTTTTCTCTCCTCTCTTCCCCTTTTGGGAAGAAGTGGGTGATTATATAGCTACTCATTGAATATTTCTAACAAGGGCCTCAGTTGTTGTAGCTACACAACCCAATTAAATCTATAATTGAATTTGTAGACTCTCGATTTTCAGTAGATTTCTCTTCAAATGGAGCATTCTTACGATATTTATTCCCAGTAAACACCACCCCCACCCGTCTCTCCACCTCTTGTAGGAGGATTGTCGTGTAAAAGAATAACATCCAAGCTTTGTTTTTATTTGCATTAATTATTCTTTATTTTCCAGAGTATTAGTAAACATGTTAAATACTTAAAATTGTCAATATTGATTCAGAATCCAAATAGAGTATATTTTATATTTCAATATGTACTTTAAGAATGTATTAATATTTTAGAACCCAAACCTTCAGATTATATCTCAATTTGGCAGAGGTAATACTACTCTGTCTCAATATTTGGAATGAATTTAACATACATTTTTTTCTCTCTCTACAGCCAGTTTTGGCAGTAAAGAATTGAATTTCACATCAAGGCGTAGCACAGAAATAGAGAAGGGGACTGGTAAATACTAATTATTCAAATCCAAATCCATATATTCCTATTTTTCTTGCTGATTTTAACACTGTCAACATTCAGACAAATTGATTTCTTCCTCAACATTTTTCAGTAGCACATTAACTTATGTTAGATTACAAGAAAAATGAGAAATTCGGTAACATTAAGAATGAACTACTGTAATGAGAGAAAAGTAGCTGCGTGAGGAAGAGAACCATTTCAATAGTTCATAAATTTTCAACCAAAGAATGCTGTTCTCTTTTGAGACCTTCAGCACTTTCTGCTCCAAAGCTGCAAAACCTTAGTAACATACCAATTTCTAGCTAATCTCTATTGATCTATGATCCAAGAAACAAAAATTATGGTTGAATGCATGCAGATTTCTTTAAGTTGTTTGGACCTTGTAAATAAGAGTCCGGACATTACCTACGCTGTGGCTTTTTGCATTTTCTAAGATAAATATAGAGAAAGTAATGCTTGAGCAAGATATTACTTAAGTTTTAAGTCTCAGGCACAGTCCACTGAGGAGAGCTCATTGTAATCTACCCAAATCATATGCCATCCTCTACCTAGAAGGTCAGCTCCAGCCATTTGTCTATGTAAACACAAAAATGCACACTCATGCTCACGCTTTTCTGTGTTGTTAAAATTGTTCTTGTTAAATATTAAGTGACTATAGAAGAATGGTTATAAAATATATATAAGATCAAAACAATATTACAAGGAACACCTGTGTACTGTCCTCAACCAGTTAAAGAATAAAAATAGTATCTATGAGATCCCCTGTGAGAACCACTCTGACCTCAACCCCACTGCCTTCCCACTTAGAGCTAACTCCTTGATGTTTTTAGCTTTTGCCACATATATTTATAATTCTAAAAATAAAGTTAAATTTTACGTTATTTTTAAGCTTTATGCTTTGAACATAGGGTACGCATTCTTCTTCAATTTCTTTTTTTTGGTAGAATATTATATTTCAGAGTTTCTTGCACATTGTTATGAGCGATTGCATTTTGTCCATTTACACTGCTAAGCACTATTCCATAGTATGAATCTACCACAGTATTATTTTTCCATCCTAGTGTTGATCTCCATGTGGGGGGTTTCCATCCTGTGATATTACAGATGATGTTCAGTACAAACATGAACGTTTTTGTAAATGTATCCTAAGATGTATATGCATAATTTCTCCAGGACATGTACTTAAGGTAATTCATTTTTGGCACACAGGGTATGCACATTTTACTTTACTAAATACTGATAGATTTGTTTCTAAAGTAGTTGTAAAAATTTATTACATTTCCCCTCCCCCCCATGAGTCAGAGTATAATATTGTCAACATTTTTAATTTTTGCCAGCTGGCTGGTATATAATGGTATCTATCTCTTTGTAGTTTGAATTGGCTTTTCTTCAGTTACTAATAAAATTGATGGCTATTTCATCTTATTAATGACCACTTATGTTTCCTCCTCTATGGATTGCCTTTTTAGAATTTTTGTCTGTTTTTGTAATTGAGATACTTGTCTTTCATTATTGATTTGTAGGAGTTCTTTATACAGTCTAGATACTAATTCTTTGTCACTTATATTTGTTTCAAGTATCTTCTCTCACTTTGTGGCTTTTTATTCTTTTGAACTTTATCTAGGTCTAAAACTTAACCTAATCAAATTTATCAATATTTATTTTTATTATTTACGTTTTTATGTCTTTAAGAAATTCTCCTCTTAACAAAGCTCAAAAAGATCTCTTATATTTTCTTCTAAAAATATTCTTAGTCATTCTTCGCAGTTAATTCCTAAATCCAACTTAATCGATTGCTGTATTTGCTGTGAGATGGGAGTCCTATATAAATTTTTTGCCATTTAGATAGCCAAATGTCCCATCACCATTCATAGAACTCTCTATCTTCTTCACTGATTTTCCATAAAAGCTTTGTCGTGTCCCAAGTTTCCACGTATAAATTAGATATTTTCTGGGACCTCTGTTTTGGTCCACCGGTACATTTGCCTGTCTCTAGGCCAATTTGCCTATCTTTGTCTTATTAATATAGCTTCATAATAACTCTTCATTTCAGGTAAGGGAATGCTTTCAACTTCTTCAGAAGTCTTAGATACTGTTGGCAATGTAAAATTCCACATATATTTTAGGATCAGTTTGCCAAGTTTCTAAAAATATATCGTTGTGCCATTTTATTGGAATCTTATTACATCTACAGGTCTATTTAAGTCTTTAAGGCTTGAAATCTCCCTGCATATTTTGCTGTAACTACATCCCACATTATTCTATGTAAAGTTCTGTCATTATAATTGTTGTAAATATTTTCTAATTTCTATTATTACTTCTTTGACCTGTATGATATTTAGCAGTGTATTTCTTAATTCTGTAACACTTGGATTTAAAAAATTATCTTTGTAACACTGATTCCTAACTTAATTGTTTTGTGGTCAGAGAAGATAGTCTATGGGATCTTTTGGAATTTATTGAGACTCGTTTTATGTGCCAGTACATGATAAATTAAAAAAAAAAATTCTATGCATATTTGAAATTGACCTTGTAAAGAATTTAACCTTGACCAAAAGGTTGTGATAAAAATTTTAGCTACTGATGTAAAATATTTAATGATCATAGGACTGTTCAGTTTTTTGATTTCTCCTCATGATAGTTTTAACGAGATAATAATAATTTCATTAGATCTCTATTCTAGTTCATATTTTTTGTAGCAGCTACTTCGAATCTGCTGTTATACCCATTCATTGAGCTTTTTTCAATTATTATATTTCTGTTATCTTGAAATGCTTTAATTTTTAAAAATCTCCCTGTTTGCATGCATAGTTTATTGCTCTTTATTTATATTTTAAGCCCTTCTTTTATATCTTTAAAAATATTGAACCTATTTAGAAAACCTATGGTGTTTCTAACCATTCAATATCTGCAACACTGTGGGTCTGATTTTCTACTCTGTTTTTGCTGCTTTGCACTCACCATGTTTAATGTTTTACTCCTTTTGACTATGAGCTCATATTTTTGGGAATTTGATCTAAGAGAATTCTTTGAGGTAAGGGTTGAAACTCAGTTTGTTCAAAGAAGATTTACATTTACTTCTGTCCAATACCTGGAGCATGTTTAGCTCAGGACAACTTTAACTAAATCTCCTTAGGTTTTGTTGGATCATCCAGATTGTGTGAATTTTAGCTGCAATCTACATGAAGAATAACTTGTTATTAAATATATTCTCAAGGGAGATTTTTTTTCCCTCCATTTATTACCAAATTTTAACGTAAGCATTTTCTTTTAGTCTCCTTATGGGAAAAGGTGTCTAATTCACTCTTATTTTGAAGGGGTAGCCTGTTGGGTTCCAGCATTGTGCATATACGCAGGCATAGGATGATCCATTAGACTTTCTGCTCTGGACGAGCTCAGGGCTTTGTATCCGATTCTCCATGCCTATGAGACCAGGACATCTTCAGCTCAAGTTCACCTGGTTTGGCAAATGCTCTCAGGATCAAAGCTAGATTCATGGTTCCTTCACCTCTCTGAGTTTTTGCTTTAATTTAATTTTCAGCTCGGATGATGGTTACTAATTTGAAGGCCCATCGATACATTACAAATAATTAAACGTTTCATGTAGCAGGTTTTTAAAGTCATATTCAGTGGGAGGGTTTTTTTAAGGCATGTAAACTGCTATACTGCCGTGCAGGAAAGTGATTTTCACATGTTTTCATTCTCAAACTCCCTTGATTATAACTATTTTGTTTTATATTTTTTTAAAAGCTCTATTTTTTTCCAGGCGACTTTATAAAATGGTTAACAATTTCTGCTGTTTCAAATTGTAAAACATTAAAAAAGGAAATCTCATATTTGATCTGTACAGGTAGAAAAGTACATTTTCTAAGAATAAAAAAATTTTCCCCTGGTAGTTGAAATTCAACGATTATTATGATTAAGAAAAGCTATCAGTGTAGGAGTATTATGAACTGCATTACATTTTTAAAATTGTTTTCCCCCTTGCTTGTAAGTGTATTATCTAACACAACTCGTTGCCATATGACTTGCCATACCTCTTGTGGGAACAGTGTACATGCTCAGTTCACTCTTGGTTGGATAAGGGGGAAATTTGAACCTTTTTCTGCATTCAACTCATCAAAATTATTGAGTATCTGTCCTATTGAAGAGACTTTGCTAGGTGTTGTGGGAGATATAAGGATGAATGAGATCTCGTCTCTGCCCTAGAGTAGCTAACAATGACATTGGGAAAGATGGATGCATTCATTAAAAACTAAAATGAAAGGTAAACAGTAATGAGTGCTACACATTGCCAAGAGAGTATAGGGGAATGAGGGATAAATTCCATCAGGAGAAGTTGGCAGTGGTATACTGGTAAATGTTGAACAACTGACCTTGTGGGGATAAAAGCCCTAATTTGTACCATTTGCCAATTTCCATGGTATAAATGTTTTCACCATGGCCAATTTCAATGTACCAATGTGATGTCAATGGGCTCAAAAAATTTCTGAAAATGTAACAACTGGCTTTTGCAAGCTGGTATAAGGTGGCTCCAGAGCACCATTGTGTTGGGGACAGCTTCTTGTTGGAGGACTGAGCTATATCTTGAAGAAAAGATAATATTCTGATATATGTGTAAGGAGGGACATTCCAGACAGAAAGAAAAATCCTAGAAAGGGCAGAAATGTGGGAAAATCTAAGATATATTTGAATAACACCTAGTATGGCAGGGTGGATGATTGTAGTACACATGGTGGGAAGAAAAGGTAGGAAGGTTCACAGCAAAAGATGGCTGCGTGGTCCTTGCCTCATAAGTAGATTCATTGAAATGTCAAAAGACACATGCCAACTTCAAGCAGTTGGCCTTTGCCATAAGTTTTTTAAATGTATAGAGGGTAGTAAAACCAATAGCGATGTACCCACCATTCAACCTAAAAAGTTAAACATTTTTAATACAGTTGAGGAATGTGTATACATATATATATATATATACACACTTTCCTGTTTATTTACACATATAAGTAATTATAGATCTATATTAACAATTATTTATATGGTATATATAAGTAATACATAGCATTGCTTTTACGTATTTTTAGACTTTATAAAAAAGATTTCATGGGAAGACAATATGTTGTAATTATACTTCTGCAATTTACTTTCCCCTTCTCATTCATATTTTATTTGTTTTCTTCTTTCATGTTGATATTTGTAGTTTCAATTCATTCATTCTCATTGCTGTGTAATATTCCATTGTGTAAATGGAACACATTTTGATTATTCAATGGACATTTAGGTTGTTTCCCATTTTTTCGTTATTACAAACATTTCTCCTAACACATTTTTGTACATTTCCTCTTTTATATATGAGCTAGAATCTCAGTGGGGCAAATAACTTGAGATGTGGTGTGTTAATGGTGCATCATGTAATATGTGCTTGTTTTCAACTTTACTAGATATTACCAAGTTATTTTCTGCAAGTGGTGTTATAATGACACTTTCACCAGTTTCTTTTGTTCTGCATTAGTACCAACCTTTGATATTATCAGACTTTTAATTTTTTCCCAATCACATTGGAGTGAAATGATATTTCATTATAATGTTAATATACATGTTCTAGGACTTGTGAGATTGACCATCTATTCATTTATTTATAAGTAGTTTTCTTTTACTCCTCTGTGAATTTTATGTTTATGTAATTTTCTCATTCTTTTTTCTATTGATATTTTTGTTAAGAACATTTAAAACCTCTGTTCCCCAGCCCCTTTATCTCTCAGCTTCTAGATCACTATCAGGCAAGCATATATCTCCCAGGATATTGAAGCAGCCCCATAAAACTGTTTTTGAACTTCTGGCTCACCCCTTCCCAATATGTGCACAAATGGATCTCCTTATATTTGGTATGCCAAAAATACTGAGAACTGAGCTGACAGATAGACCTCTGCCCAGATCACAGACTGACCACTGGGTGGTATACATGCAGGACAGATCTGAACAGCACTGCAAAGTTTTTGAAAACTGAACTGATATTGAAACCAGAATTCATAGAAAATGGTTTATAAGTTGAAGCTTGGATCTGAGCAGATGGAGTGTCTGCTAAAATACACATATATTTTCCATAGAATGTAAACAAGACCCAAAGGCTCAGGATCTAATATTCAAAATGGTCAGGATACATTACAAAATTATGTGACATATAAGGAATCATTAAAATCTCAACCCACATGGGAAAAGATAACCAACAGATGCCAGCATTGATGTGGCATAGATATTGGAATGATCTGACAAGGACTTCAAAGGATCTATTTTATAAATGCTTGAATGGACAACCATGGACATGCTTGAAATAAAATTTACAATAGAGAGTATCTGCAAAGAAAAAGACATGTAAATAACAAAATGGAAACTTTAGAATGGAAAAATATAATTAACATAAAAAATTCACTGGATAGACTCAATAGTAGAATGGAAATGACAGAGGAAAGAGTCAGTGAACTTGAAAGCAAGCCAATAGAAATTACCTGATCTAGACAGCAGAGACGAAAAAGATAGGAAAAAAGTACAAGAGCCAGAGACTGTGGGGCAACAACAAAAGATCTAACCCTCGTGTCATTGCAGTCCCAGAAGGAGAAGAAAAAGAGTAAGATGCTGAAAAAAATTCTTGAAATACATGATGACTGAAAACTTCCAAAGATCAAATGTTAAAGAAGCTAAATGAACCTAAAATAGGATAAACCCAAGGAAATACATGCCCGGACACAGCATAATAAAAGTGGTGACAACTAAAGACAATGAAAAAATCTTCAAAGTAGCCAGAGGAAAAGGATACATTACCTATAAGAGAATAATAACACAAATAACTAGATTTCTCATCTGAAACCATTGAAGCAAGAAGTGGCACAAAATTTTTAAAACACTGAAAGAAATAGCTGCCAACCCAGAGTTCTACGTCCAGTAAAAGTATCCTGTAGGAATGAAAGTGAAATTAAGACATTCTCAGATGAAGGAAAATTAAGAGAATGTGAAAAGATCTACCCTGAACTCATTTCTAAAGGAAATCCTACGGACAGAATGGAAGGAAACTTGGAACATCAGGAATGATGGAAGAGCAATAGAAATGGTAAATAATTGGGTAAATATAGTAGACTATCTCTTCTTGAGTTCTTTAAAACATGTTTAATGGTTGTAAGCAAAAACTATAACGTTGTCTGATGGATTGTCAATGTATGTAGGTATAATATATATACTCTAGTATGCAGGGAGGAGGGTAAAGGGATCTCCATGGAAGTTTTCTACATTCCTATTAAAGTTGTAATACGTTGATTCTAAGTAGACCATGGAAAATTAAGTATGGATATTGCAGTCCCTAGACCATGCACTAAACAAATTATACAAAGAGATGTAGTCAAAATCTCAATAGATAAATTGCAATAGAATACTAAAAATTGGTCAAATAACTTTCAAAAAAGGGCAAGAAAAGAGGAAACAAAGGCAACAAACAGAAAAATTATAAAATGGTAGGCCTAAATCCAAATATATCAATAATTAGATTAAATGTAAATTATCTAAACATACTCATTAGAAAATAGAGGTCTTTGAAATGTATTTTTAAAAAATGACTCATGCTATCTACAAGAAACTCATTTAAAATATAATAATATAGTAGATTAAAAGTTAAGGGATGGCAAAAGATATATCATGCAAACACTAATCAAAAAAACCTGGAATGACTGTATTAATATCAGACAAAGTAGACTTTAACACAAAGAGATACCAGAAATAAAGAGAGAGATTATATATTGATAAAAGTGTAGAATTGAAAAGAAGATACAATCCTAAGCATGTATTCATTTAAAAACAGAGCTACAAAACACATAAGGCAAAAGTTTGCAGAACCAAAAGAAAAAGTAAAAATATACATAATTATAGTTGAAAATGTCAATGCTCTTCTTTAGTAATAAAAGGAGTAAACAGAAAATCAACAAAGATATTGAACAATACCATCAACCTACTGCATCTAATTGGAATTTGGAGAACATTCTACCCACTAGCAACATAATACGCATTGGTTTCAAGTGCACATAGAATATTCACCAAGATAGATTGTATCTTTGGACATAAAACAAACCTTAACAAATATAAAGAATCGACATCCTACAAAGTATGGTTATTGTCCATAATGTGTGTCCACACAATGACTTTGTACGTGTGGGAGGGAAACAGTGATGCTTTCAATAGGGAGATGTGCAACACAAATTAATAAGGGGGACTTCATGTATTTTATCTCCTTCAGTAATGGAACTGCAACTTGGGGCTTTTGTGAATAAAATTTAGCAGCCTTGTATAGTCCTTTGAGAAAGACATAAGTGATTTGTGAGAATTAAAGTTTGTTTTCTTTTTTCAGAAGAAAAATTACAAAAGATTAATAAGAGAAAGCTAAAAATAATATCTCCAAACACTTAGAAATTAAACAACATACTTCTGAATAATCTGTGGGTCAAAGAGTAAATCTCGGGGAAATTAGAAAATATTTTGAATTGAGTGAACATGAAAATACAGTGTATCAAAATGTATAGGATATAGCTAAAGCTGTGCTTAGGAGGAAATTTATAGCATTAAACACCTCTATTAGAAAAATACCTGTCCTAAAATATATTATTAAATTTCACAGTCCTGTGGACACAAAGACTATCTTTAAAACTTTCAGAGAAAAGATAAAAATAAATTGTATTCTAATATAAAGGACTGGTATCTGAATGGCATTAGATTTCTCAAGAGTAAAAGTGGAAACTAAAATTCATTGAGCAATTTGCTATAAATTCTGATGGAAAATGATTTCCAAGTTGGGATTCTTGGAATTCCATCCAAATTATCATTATTATTATTATTATTAAAGAAGAAATTAATAACATGTTGAACATTGAAGGTCTCCAAAATGGTTCCTGAGCATCTTTCTAGGAAAGCTCCTAGAAGGTGTGCCTAAACCAAACGAGGGAATAAACTAATAAGGAGAAAAAAATTGGAGTCCAAATATGAGAGGAGCTAATATACCAGAGAGACAAAGGAAATTCCCAGGATTGTGAAGGGAAGGAGTCAAAATGATAGCAGTACAGCATGCCTGGAAAGCACACAGTTAAGATTTAACCAGAAAGAGATCTTCAAGTGAATGTCTCTTCCCACCACCCTCTCGGAGAAATGAACTAATGTATTTGAGTGAATTGAGAAGAATTTCACAGCTTTATCGGTGAGTGTGGAAAGAATTATTGATAAGTAAATAGACAACTAAGCAAATGAACAAATGTGGTGATTATACTAATTTCCAGGAAAAACAAAGGTGTGCAAGAAAGGAAATATAATTATCATAGACAAGTGATTTAACTCTAAATAATACGTATTTAGTTATGATAATATAAACTCTCAACATTCAATTTGTCAAAAATGTGATATAACTATGTTAGAAGAATAGAGAGAAGCACAGAAGGGAAAGTTAAATGTGGGATAGTGTAAGAATACAAAATTCTAACTTTTTATCACAAGACATTAATATATGATGTCTGAAAATGAACAAAATAACAAATGGCAGCAGAGCAGCAGAGTAGTTATTTAGAAATATGAGAATAAATACTAAAAAAAAAAGAACAACTAGAAGAATTGAGTTGCTCCCTCTTGAGAAAGAGAACCACACGTAGAAGGAAATGTTAAGACCATTCAATTATAAACTTTTAGGAATATTTCACTTTTTAAGATATGTGTACTACTTTGATATAAATAAAAAGAGCGTTCAGTGCTAGAACATAATTACAGTTCTTTCCAGTGAATAATAAATAGCAGCAGCAGTAGGAGTAGCCGATCTCTTTACAGGATCTACCATGTGCCAGGGCCTATGCTAGGAGCTTTTATTTTACGTAATCCTCACAGGCCCTATTTGAAGTAGGTACTATTTTTCAGAAAATGACATTAAGGTCCTAGAGAGGTTATATAAATTGTTCGAAGTTAGTATAGTTGGCAAGTGGCTTTGCTAAGATAAGAGTCTCAGCCCCTGACTAAGGGCCCTGGGTCTTCACTACATTCACATTTTACAGTTTTACCAGCCTTACTTTATCTCCCTGGAGTTTTCTAGATTTTCAATAAGACAATAAATGTGAAAAGTCTTTAAAAAGATTGACAAGCCATGGAAGAACAACTTCTTTTGAAATCTCCTAGCAGTATATAAAGTTCAAACTTTCCTTCTCTGCTAGACTCCTGCCTCACTGCTTCCATCACCAGGCTCCAGACTTTGCTCCCTGACCATCTCTCCTCAACTGAGCCCCAGTCCCAAAATATAAGCTGTGGCACCAAAACTGCCATGCTTGGGTGGATGAATATAACACGGGAAGATGGTTTCTTTTTTTTCGCTCTTACCACTTCTGTCCCCCTCCCTGTTCCTAAAAGTAAACAATTGTAATCACAAATCAAAGCCACTTTCATAGCTTCAATATTCTTTTAGTCTTGGACTTCCATCCCTGTGCTACCTATTAGACATATTTAACAATAAACAATGATGTAAAAACTCCTTCCTTGAACTATTTAAAATGACAATATAGATTAGATTGCAGATAGTAAATTTGTTTAGGATTTTAGTAGCATAGAAAAATAAATTTATACATATATACTCTTGGCTTTTAAAAAAGTAAGTTCAACATTTGGGTATATTTAAAGTTCTAAGGATACCTTTCACAAATCAAATTTTCTTTGCCCCATCACAGCTTTCCATCATTGGCCAGTGCATTGTGAAAAACATCCCAAATATTCAAGTCTGTTCTTCATCTCAGTCTGCTTATTCACGACGAGAATCCAGGGACAGAAATAACCCAAGAAAATAGCAGGGGAAAAGCATCTATCAGCAGGAAACTGAGGAAAGCACATTCATGGATCAATCTCTTTTAACTCAGCAAAAATGGAACTTCTCTCCCCAATGCCACAGACGAAGTGTAGAGGAAAATTGAGACCACTGGGAAAAATATTAAACTTTTAGAGAGAGACCAAAATGATTTCTCTATACAAATAACAGCCTGTATGTTAACTGTTATTGGTCACATTCTCAGACACAGTACTAATGTTAAAACGAACATTCCAGTTCTTCCAAGAGACTGTCTCAATTAAAAAGCTAAATAAAGGCTATTGTTATCTCCAGGGACCAAGATTATCATCATAAACACCATGAAAATATGGATTTTAATAGTCTTAGAGATCATGTGCCTCAGTGGCTTCCAAAGTGCTTCTCAGGGGCAGGGGGAATGGAGGACACGAGAGAGAGGTTTTCCGCATTCCACAGTTCAGAGAACTCTATTTTCAAGTTTTGCTTTCTTACTCCCACCAGCCAAAGATTACCAGGAACACTTTAAGTCAATAAAGTTAGGTTTAATAGTATTGCAGCAAGAGAGACTGCATGCCATGTAGAAATAGCAGAGGTTCTCTGGAAGAGGGAATGGGCTAGGGAAAGGGGGTTGATGATTATAGGATTGAGGCTTGTGTTAGGTTTTTCAGTGGGAAGGTTCAGGAGGCAAGGGTCTGTTTTGAACTGACTGCTGTCAGGAATCCTGGGCAATTTAATGATTGACTACCTTAATTTCTATCTAGGAGGTAAGAGGAAAATAATGGGGCTAGAGTATTCATTGAAGAAGAAGCAGTTGTCATGTGAACTGAGAAGGTGGTGTGGTGGTGTGTGGTCATTCTGTGATTCTCTAATGTCTCTGTTAATATCTATTTAACCATCATTATGGAGTATGAAGTGGTCTTTCTATTGGTTTGTTCCGTCACAGTCATGAGGAGTCCTTGTCTGATGTTGATATCTTGTGACATTGTTTTTGTCCAATAAAGGGATGCCATGCCCCAACTGGAATCAACTAGGCCAGCTACCAGGTGTCAATTGTCAGGATTGCTCTATTTTTTTTTAGAACAGCTTTAGTGAGATATAATTGAGACAAAAAACATACATGTTTGAAGTGTACGATTTGATAAATTTTGACATATATATCCTTGAAACCATCACCACAATCAAGATAGTGAATGCATCCATTATCCCCAAAAGTTTCCTGGTGACCCTTTGCTCCTTGCTCCCCTATCTCTGCATCCATCCTGAAGCAAACGGTGATCTAATTTTTGTCACTATAGTTTGCATTTTCTAGCGTTTTGTAAGTTGAATTATACAGTAGATACTTTCTTTGGTGGGGCTTCTTTCAGTGAGCATAGTTATTTTGAGAGTCACTCATGTTGTTGTTTTTATGGATAGAAAATTCCTTTATATTGCTGAGTAGTATCCCACTGTATGGACATATCACAATGTATGTACCTTTTCATCTGTTGGTGGACATTTTGGTTGTCTCTAGTTTTTGGCGATTATGAACAAATCTGCTTATAAAAATTCTTATACAAGTCTTTGTATTGACATACGCTTTCATTTTTCTTGAGTAAATACCTAGGAGTAGAATGGCTGGATCATATGGTAGATGTATGTAAACATTTTTGTGAAACTTCTGGGCTACTTTTAGGTTTTTCAACTTTTTGAGTTTTACGTAAGGTGTCATGTATCTTAAAATAAAACGTTCAATAGTGGGGTGGGGGGGAATAATATCTGAAAATCACCCTTCCAGTTATAAACAAAAAATCCATTTTGTTTATAGATGAGGTAACTGAGACTACAAAGACTATATGAATGCCAACAAGTAGGTATCAGACTCACCACTAAATCCCTGGTCTTTCAGTACTGAGTCTTGCTTTGGCTCCAGGATGACTATCCCTTCCTCTGTGGAAAAGAAAAAACCCAAAGATCAAATCAGAGTAATCATGTTTATATTCCAGGTAGCTTCATGGTTCAATCATTATGTTACATTTTATTTTATTTCAAAATGTCTCTCTCTCCATTATTTTTGCCATTATCCTAGGTCAGATCTTTGTCACCCTGTGTCCAAATTTCTCTAACATCATTCTCCCCTGGCTCTTTGCTGTCTCCACTCCACTTCTCTCTGTATAATGATGATGGATTAATTTTCTGTCACTGGTTTCTTATTTCTTACTCTGTTGAATTCAATCTCCTTTATCTAGTTTTGAATGCTGTCTCTCACCTGAAATCACTGATCATACCATTCTGGGGCTTATCTACCCTCTACACTTCTTAATCTCCCCAGTGCCCTAAAACGTCTTATACTCATCACATCCTTACTTTCATTTCCTTACTGGAAATGCTTCTAAAATATGTGTAGCCATAAAACTAAATAGAAACTCTTTCACGTGTTGAATAATAGTGAATTATAAATACAAAATAAACTACAAAATGAGATAAATAAAACTAAAAATATTAATATGATCAAGGATGTTTCCCCAAAACCAAACTGATGATGTTGGTTTTGATGAAAATAGACAGATACACTTGAATGTTTCATTATTTTTGCTTAATTGATTCTTTTAATATTGAGAATGATGGGCCATCATATGTCTCACTGCTATTTTTACTAACGCAATTTTTCAATTTTGACACTGATCTAACTTTAAATCACCAATCCTTTACTTTGACGGTGTAATCGATTTAATAGTGCATTCCAAAATCCAATACTGAAAAATTAAAAATAAGTTATTGCAGGTTTACCACTTACTATTTTTGCCTTTTTCTTACATTGAAAAGAAAGATTGCACAATAAATTCATTGGCATTGTGAGATAATCCTGACTACAATGGCTCTTACTCCTTTTGTTCGATGAGACTTCTGCTCTGAGATCTATTTGATGACTCAATTCTCCATCTGAACCTCTGTAAAAAGCCATCTCTGCAGCAGGTACTAACGTCCTTGGCCTTTACTTGTGAATATGATCATAAACAATTTTGGTTCCTGGAACTCTTTGGCAGTACTTCGTGATGAAGTAGTCATCCAGATGATTAAGTTTCTTTAAATATTTTTAGACTGCAACTGAATTGATATTTTCAATTTGTTAAAAAATTTCTCACTCTTTGTCCCCTAAGAATATGTCTAAGGAACAATAGAAGTCTGGGAACTATAGGATGAAACATGCTTACCGGGTATTGCATTATATGGTGTAATTGAGAAACAGAGGTGCTCTGTCAAGACCACCTCACTGCTTATTTCATAGAAGGAAATAAACCAAACAAAGAAGATTACAGCAGCCAGTAGGCAAGTAGGAAAAAGCTTCCTCTCCTCTCAGGCCTTTCTATCTGGTCCCTCTACTAGGTGGCTAGCAAATAAATTTAAACATACGGCGAATTTATTTTTCCATTTTTCAAACAACCATTTGCATTTTTTGTAACTGCCTCAGATGCAAAGAAATACGACTGTGATTTCAAAGGTTCTCTTCACTTTCTCTGCAGATAATAACATCCATTGGGATCAGCAGCCCTCGATAATGTGATTCTGGATTCATAGCAACAAATGAGAGGGTGCAAAATCTTTGGTGATTACACTGTTTGTATCATTCTAGAGGAAGTCACCCATCTAATACATAAAATAGATAAAAAGAGGTTATAAGTCAAAGTAGAGTGCCCAAGGAAGCCAACGCAACAGGAAAACGAGAGAACAAGAGGTGTATGAAAAGACAATGAGCAACACCCCCAGAGAGAGAGAAAATGAGGAATAGAAGTAAGATACCCATCTGAGAGTAAGGTGAATATTCTCCCTTGGAACCAGTGGAAACAGTGCATTTAGTGCAGGCGGTATAAATTGTAGTTCTTTTTAGTTAATAACTTTAATATATGAAGTCCTTTAAGAACGCTAGTTATAGAGTTTTCATTGGTAAATATTCAGTAATAGAGTCCATAACGTTAAATTAAAATTCATTGAGGCTAAATTAATGGTGGTTCATATTGCTGATGGAGGGCATATTTTATGACTTAGTACTTTCATGACATTTTTTAACCAAAATCTAGAGTTTACTCAGATCACACCAGTTTTTCCATTAATGTTCTTTCTCTATTACGTGATCCAATCAAGGATAATATGTTTTATTTAATTGTCATATCTCCTTAGTCTCCTCTGGTCTGTGACAGTTTCAAAGTCTTTTCTTATTTTTTATGATCTTGAGAGTTTTAAGGAGTAGTGTTCAGCTATTTTGTAGACTGCGTCTGAATTTGTTTTTTTCTCATATTCTCCCCATGATTAGACTGGAGTGATGGGTTTGGAGGAAAAAATCTCACAGACACGAAGTACTCTGCTCATCACGTCATATCAGGGAGTATATAATATTAACAACATGAGTAATAACTAGTTATGTTAACCTAGTTTACTTGCTTAAGGGAGTATTGCTATAAAGTTACTATTTTTCATTTTTCCATACTTTATTCTTTAGAGGTGAGTCGGTAAGGCTAGGCCACACTCAGTGGTAGAGGGAGAGTGAAGTAGAAGAAGAATTAATCTTCACCTCCTAGAGAGGAGAGCATCTAGATAATAATACTGATTTCTTCTATAAGGAAGATTTACTTCTTCTCCACCATTTATTTATTCAATCGCTTATTTATATCAGTAAGAACTTGCGTGTTTATTTTGTAGTTTGGGTTATAATTCAAAACTAGATTATTTACATTGTTGCCCAAATCGTTCCAGCCTTGGCCATTGGAAGCTCTTTCAGGTTGATTTCTGCGTTCCTTTGACATGCTCTTATACTTTTGTTTTTCAAATGCTTCCTTACCTTCTGGTACTACAAGATACTCTAGGTTCATTTTGTATTTCCTGCAGCAGCCTTAGAATCACCTATTTCTACAAGTAGCCCTGGCTCTTTTTATTTGAAAATTGTCTTTAGAAACCAAGATAGGGGCTCTCGATTTGCTTGTTGCTACTGGGGTTATCATTGCTTCTAGGCTCTCTCAGCAGACAGAGCTAGAAAATATATGCGTGTGTACTCACCCATATATATACACATATCTATAATTATTTCTATCTCTATCCATCTGTATCTATATTAAGCTAAACATGAGGTCATACTGCTGTCTCCAACTCTAATCTATTACTCCATGGATCATTCTAGCCTTTTGCTCTTACATATCAGTTACTTCTCTCACTAACAGTGAGAAACTGGACTCCCACCATCCACTATCAATTTGTTTATTTGTTCAACTGCAGTAACATGTGAAGCAGTTTGAAAATTCTTAGCACGTGCTTGTGAGAAACAAATTAACCAACTAGAGTACAGTGCTTACATACAGTTCCTTTTGTCTTTAACCTTATAATTTCCAGTCAAAACATTGTTTTCCAAAGTGATTTAGGTCAGTTCCTTTTTTCCCAGCCCCTTCAGTGAGATTATGTCATCTATTTGTAATACTGTTATATTAATTTCACAGTCTGCATTCCAACATTGAAATTCATTCTTTGTATTGTACATTTCTAGGTTTTAACAAATGTATAGAGACATGTATTCACCATCCTAGTACCATACAGAACAGATTCATCACCCTAAAACTTCTCCTATGTGTCCTCCTTGTAGTCAACCACCTCTACTCCCCCAACCCCTGGTGTATTATTTTCTTAGGGCTGCCATAACAAATTACCACAAACTTGGTGGCTTAAAACAACAGAGGTCTATTTTCTGACAGTTAAAGAGGCCAGAAATCTGAAATCAAGGTGTCAGTAGGGTTGGTTCCTTCCAGATGCTCTAAGGGAGCATCTGTTCCATGCTTCTCTCCTAGCTTCTGGTGGCTGTCAGCAACCTTTGGTATTCCTTGGCTCATAGCTGCAGAACTCTAATCTCTGCCTAAGTCTTCACATGGCTTTCTTCTCTGTGTGTCTGCATCTGTGTATCTCAAATCTGCTTCTCCTTTCTCTTATAAGGACACCAGTCATTGGATTTAGAGCCCATCCTAAATCCAGGTTGATCTTCTCTTGATCCTTGACTTAACCACATCTACAGGTACTGGAGGGTTAAGACTTAAAGATATCTTTTTTTTGAGGGGATATCATGTGATGGTGAATTTTATATGTCAACTTGACTGAGCCATGGTGTGCCCTGATATTTGGTAAAACATTATTCTGAGTGTGTTTATGATCGTGTTTCTGGATAAAATTAACATTTGAATTGGTAGACTGAGAAAACCAGATTGCCTACCCCAATGTGGGTGGGCCTCATGCAATTGAGTGAAAACCTGAATAGAACAAAAAGGCTGAATAAGAGAGAATTTCTTCTGCCTGACTGCTTTTGATCTGGGACAGAATTTTCTCCCTGCCTTCACACTCAGACTGAAGCATGGGCTCTTCCTATGTCTCAAGCCTGCTGACTGCAGAGCTTGGGACCTGTCAGCCTCCATAACCATGTGAGCCAATTCCTTATAATCTCTCTCTGTCTCTCTCTTTCTGTGTGTATATACTTATAAGTCCTATTGGTTCTCTTTCTCTGGAGAACACTGACTGTTACGCCATTCAATACTCTACACCTAGCAACTGCTAATCTATTTTCTGTCCCTATAGTTTTACTTTTTCTATGATGTCATATGAATGGGATCTTTTGGGTCTTGCTTCTTCCACTTAGCAAAATTCATTTGAGAGGCATCCTTGTTTCTGCATAAATCAGTAGTTCATTCTTTTTCATTGCTGAATAGTATTCTATTCTATGGGTGTATCACAGTATGTTTATCCATTTATTTTCTGAAGGACATCTTAGTAGCTTCCAGTTTGGGGAAATTATAAATGAAGTTGATATAAACATTCATGTGCAGCTTTTTATGTGAAAACAAATTTTTACTTCACTTGGGTAAATACCCAGTAGTGAGATTGCTGGTAAGTCTATGTTTGACTTTGTAAGAAATTCCCAAATTGTTGTTCAAAGTGGCTGTGTCATTTTGGATTCCCACCAGCAATGAATGAGTGTTCTTGTTTCTCTACCTTCTTGCCAGCATTTGGTATTGTCAGTTTTTGGAGGGGGATTTTAGCTATCCTAATAGATGTGTAGTGGTATCTTATTATTGTTTTAATTTACATTTCCCCATGACAAACGATGTTGAGCAACTTTTTATATGCTTACTTGCCATTCAAATATCTTTTTTTAGTGAAGTATCTCCACTTCAGATCTTTTCCACATATTTTCATTATTTTTTTAAGACTTTATTTTTTAGAGCAGATTTAGGTTCACAGCAAAATTAAGAGGAGGGTACAGATATTTCCCATATGCCCACTGCCCCCACACATGAGTAGCTTCCCCCAGTTTCAGCGTCCTCCACCAGAGTGGTACATTTTTATAATTGATGAACCTCCACTGACACATCACATCCAAATGTGATCCAAATGATGAACCTGACACATCACAATCCAAAGTCCGTAGTTTACACTGGGGTTCACTCTTGGTGTTGCACATTCCATGGGTTTGGAAAAATGTATAATAAGATGTATTCAACACTATAGTGTGTGTTTTGGTTTTTTATTGATGAGTTTTAAGCCTTTTTATATGCTGGATAAAGTCCTTTATTATATACATGACTTGCAAGTATTTTCTCCTGATATATGACTTGTCTTTTGATTCTCATAACAGAGTCTTTCAGAGAACAACTATTTTTAATTTTAGTAAGGTCCAATTTATCATATTTTCTTTCATGGATTGTGCTTTGGATGTTGTATTCAAAAACTCAATGTCAAGCCCAAGGTAGTGCAGACTTTCTCTCATGTTATCTTCTAGAAGTTTGACAGTTTTATGTTTTATAGTTAGGTCTGTGATTCACTTTGAGTTAATTTTTGTATAAAGTTTGAGTTATGTGTAAAGATTACCTTTTTTTGTATGCAGACATCCACTATATGGACCATTGTTGAGAATGTCATTCTTTTTCCACTGAATTGCTTTTGCACCTTTGTGAAATATCACTTGGGACCTCCAGTCTAGATAAGACAGCATAGATCCATTTCATCTTCCTCCCCACTAAGTAAAATTATAGGCCCTGGAAATAACACAAGAGACAATCAAAAGAGAACTTTGAAAGGTGGTAAGAAGAAGGTAAACTGGTTTGGAACCCCAGGACTAGAGAAACAACACAGTGGTGAGGCATCTTATGGCCCTACATCCAATAGAAGTTGACCCAGGCCCAGCATTTCCCAGCCTCTAACTTAGGAAAAGAAGACAGCCCTGAACTGAAGAGGAATCCCTCTAAGAATAATAGGTGAACACGACATCATTGTCAAGGAGGCTTGATGCGAAGCTAATGATAAGCAGCACTTTCCTTTCCTGCTGAAACTGAGACCTCCTTCCTCTGAGAGATACCGAGATGAGTAGAATTGGGAAGAAGGATCTTGCCACAACAAGCGACCCAGAGACACTGGGACAGCTGGGGACACTGGCAAAAGGATCCCAAAACTCAACCAAGATAAAACAGATAATCTGATTAGACTTGTAGCCATTAAAGAATGAATTCATAATTTAAAATCTCCAAAAAGAAAAATATCCAGGCAAAGACGCTTTTACTGGATAATTATACCAAGCATTTAAATCAAAGTTAACACCAACTTTACACAGTCTCTTCCAAAAATTAGAAGAGGACAGACACTTTCAAACTCATTGCATGAGGTCAACACTACCCTGCTACAAAAACCAGACAAAGATGATGCGAAAAAAGTAATCTGTAGGACAGTGACACTTAGGAATTTAGATGCAAAAAGCCTCAAATAAACAGGAAAACAAATCAACAATATATAAAAAAGAATTATATATCATGAAAAAATTTATTCCAGGTATGCAAGGCTGGTTCAACATTACAAAATCAATGTAATCTATCATATGAACAGGGTAAAGAAATAGTCATATCAATTGACACAGAAAAGCATTTGAAAAAATCCAAGGCCCATTCATGAAAAAAACTCTCAACAAGTTAGGAATAGAAAGGAATTGTCTTAACTTGATAAAGAGCATCTACAATTAACCTATAACTAAATCCTACTTAACGGTGAATGAGTTACTGCTTTTCCCCTGATATCAAGAACAAGGCGAGCATGTCCACTCTCACTACTATTACTCAACATAGTACTGAAAGATCTAGTCACTGCAATAAGGCAAGAAAAGAAATAAAAGGCATAAAGATTCAAAGGAAGAAAATTGTCTCCATTTGCAGATGACATGATTGTTTGTGTAGACGAAATCTACCAAAACAACTCGTAGAAATAATAAGTGAGTTTGTCAAGGTTGCAGGATACAAGATCAGCACACAAACTTCAATGGCATTTCCATATATGCACAATGAACATGAAGAAACAGAAATTAAAAACACAATACCATTTATAATTGCTTAAAGAAAATGAAACTCTTAGGTATACATTTAGCAAAACATATACAGGATCTGTATGCTGAAAGTTACAAAACGCTGATGAAAGAAATCAAGTAAGACCTAAATAGAGAGATATACCATGTTCTTGGATTAGAAGACTCAAGGTAGTAAAGATGTCAATTCTCCCTAAACTGATTTATGGTTTTAATACAATTCCTATCAAAATCCCAGCAAAGTTTGTTGTAGACATAGACAAGCTTATTATAAAATTTATGTGGAAGGTAACCAAGCCCTAGAATAGCTAAAACAATCTTGACAAAGAAGAATGAAGTAAGCAATTGAATATCCATAGGCCAAAGAAAAAAATTAACCTTGACGTAAATTGCACATCTTATACAAAAATCAACTCTAACTGGATCATAGGCTTAAATGTAAAATGTAAACCTGTAAAACTTTTGGAAAAAACGAGATAAAATCTTAGAGCTCCCAGGCCAGACAAGAGTTCGTATACTTGCCATCAAAAGCACAATTGATGCAAGGAAAAATCGATAAATTGGACCTCATCAAAACTAAAAGCTTTTGCTCTAGGAAAGTGTATGTGGAAAGGATAAAAAAAGCTACAGACTGGGAGAAAATATTTGCAAACCACATATCTAACAAAGGACTAGCATCCACAATATACAAATAACTCTCAAAACTCAGCAGGAAAAACACCCAACAAATCCAATTAAAAAGTGGGCAAAAGGCGTAAGGAGACATTTCACCACAGAGGATATACAGATAGCAAGCAAACACACACAGAAAATGTTCCACAGCATTATCCAACAGTGAAAATCCATAAAAAATTATCCAAGTGCAAATTAATATCACAATGTGATATCACTACACACCTATGAGAATGGCTAAAGTAAAAACTAGAGACAACACCAAATGCTGACAAGAATAGGAAGAAATGGGGTCCCTGACACATTGCTGGTGGGAATGTAAAATGTTAAAACCTGGAAAAGTGTTTGGCAGTTTCTCATAAAACTAAACATGCAGTTAACATAAGAGACAGCAATTGTGCTATTGGGCATTTATCATAGAGAAATAAAAATTTATGTTTACATGAAAACTTGTACATAAATGCTCATAGCAGCTTTAATCCTACTAGGCAAAAACTAAAATCAACCCAAATGTCTTCCAATAGGTGAATGGTTAAACAAACTATGGTAAATACATACCATGGAATACTACTCAGTAATAAAAAGAAACCAGCTTGATACACTTAAAACTTGGATGAATCTCCAGAAAATTACGGAGAGTGAAAAAAGTCAATCACAAAAGGTTACATACTGTGTGAGTTCATTTATATAACATTCTCAAAATGACAAAGTTAAGAAAATGACGAACAGGTTAGTGGCTGCCGGGGTTTAGGGATGAAGTGGAGAGCGGCAGCAGAAAAGAGATTGCTACAGTTAAAGAAGGACAATTTTTTGTGGATTCTTTGGTGATGGAACTACTCTGTCTCTTGACTGTTGCAGTGGATACACGAACTTACAGAAGTGACTACATTGTATAGAACTAAGCACACACACACACACAAATACTAGTGTAACTGGGGAAATTTGAATAAGATTGATAGGCTGTATTAATGTCAATATTCTTGTGATATTTTGCTGTAGTTTTCGTAAAATATTTCCATTAGGAGAAACTGGCTGAAGCGTACAAGGGATCTCTCTGTTTTATTTCTTATAACTGCATATGGATCTACAACTATTTCAATAAAACTTTCAATTGAAAAATCAATTGACTATATTTCTGAGTCTGCTTCTGGGCTTTCAAATCTATTCCATTGATCTACATGTCTATCCTTTTGCCAATATTACATTGCCTTGATTACTGCAGTTTTATGGTAAGTTTTGAAATTTTTATGATTTTATTATATTTTTAAATTGTTCTTGCCTATTTACACTTCTAGCTAAATGTTGAAATAACTTCACAATTTACAAATACAGGAATTTTGATTGGGATTGAATTAAACCTTTAAATGGATTTGGTAAGAAATGTAATCTCTAAAGCATTTAATTTTCTCATTCAGCAATATGGTATGTTGAGCTATGTTTCCCAACTATTTTTCTCTTGTTCTTCAGTCTTATTCATAGAGATTCTTTATTTTTGTGTTAGAGTTGTGCCTTCTGGGTTTTATAATATTTGGTACTATTATTGATTTAGTCTTTTAACTTCAATACGATTTTCTAGTATGTACGCAAGTGATTTATTTCTGTGTATTTATCTTTATCCTGACATTTTATGGAACTCTAATTCTAAAGGTTTTCAGTTGATTTTCTTAGGTAAAGTATATATCTGCAGACAATAGTTTTCCCCTTCCTTTCTGAAAGTTTTGCTTGTTATTTTGGTTGTGTATCTTATGTGCTATTACATTGACCAGGACTTTCATAAAACTGGAGCATAAACCCACTAGGAAACTCCAGGAAACAGCATTGAAAAGACAGCCCAGAGGTATCCTACCTGAAGCATGAGGAACTGGTGCGGTTACACTCCAACTCCAGTCAATCGTTGGCTGAGGCCTATGTCTAGCATGTAGTGGGGGTTGGGGGGACTCAAGGGCACTTCAAGCCTGACCCAAAGATGGACAAAGAAGGCTCTGAAGACCCAAGAACTTTCTCAGGCAATGGAATTCAGGTGCTGACAGCTGGAAATTCAGCACTAAAAGGCCTTGAAGGAATATGAGTGGGGCATCAGCACCATCTACTTGAGGAGCTTTCTTTTCTCACTCTCCTACACTCCTCTCTTACAAATTCTAGCTGCCCTCCTCTCATTTGTCCTGCGATCATTGTGGTTAGACACTCACACACACACACAAAGAAGGGAGGGAGATTATTCTCAGGAACTCAAGAGAATCTGCCTCTACCTGAGTTTCTAAGGCAAAGACATCATTGCCATTCCCACTGATGAAGAGTCTTAGGCTGTGGATCTTCCTGTGAAGTAAACCATTTTATTTGAGCGAAACAAAAAAGAATGGTTCCACAGGAAAGAGACTGGCACTGTCAGCAAGAATGAGTGATATCTGGAGCAAAATCTTTTGGTGTGGATTTTAATGATGCCAGCCTCAGAGAGGCCAGTCACCATGCAGGCCCTTCAGGTGACTTGCTCTGGGAGTAGCAGCTTCGGAGAATTATGACTGTCTCCTCCCAACCCAGGCCTCAGATTTTGTCTATTTCTCATGCCCCTGAGAAGCAAGAGGATGAAGATGAAGATTTCTTAGGATTCTTTTCTTCCAACTCTTTTAGATTCTTACTCTATAATAATCACTAAAATCAAAAGTAAAACTTCTTGCTCTTTAAACGGATGATGTTTATTTCGTAGATTTTGTTAATCTCCTGTCTCTCAAATTCTGATGTCCTTAGCAGTATCCTTCCCAATCATAACATTCATTAAAGTGGTCTCCTGTCTTTGTGAACAATTCCTCTTATCTACAATCTTTATCAGGATGTTCTTTAAATCAGAATCCAATTAATAAAATGTGTAATGCCATCCTAACTTGGAAAGGTTTTAGATAGTCCATATCGTAGCACATGGTGTTGAAAAAAGAGGCCTGAAGTAGGGAATATTAAACAAGCAAAATGTTTATTATTAGATTGGCAGTCATTTAGAATTGTCTTCATCGTTATTGCTATTGTAATTTTAAGCTGATATTTGTTGAACATAATATAAATGAAATTATATTGAGCATGTGAATACAGCTAGAATTTAGAAGGCAGGAATTTGCTAATAAGTATAAATAACAGAAAGATAGATGACAATAAGGTATGAACCCTCACGTAATAAAGTAGCTCTTCAAATGTTTTTGAATAAAGCCAAATGTACTTTGCTTTCCAATTTAGGAACAAAATTCTTTTCAAAGCAAAAGGCACACCTTTTGAATTGGTAACAATGGATGGCAGGATGTTAGAGCCTGGTGATGAAATGTTAATTAGCAACTGCAGAGACTACCGCTGCTGTTGTCCTTTGAAACTGGAACACTGAGTATGGTCAATTTCATTACCAAGTCCTCTGAAAGAGAAAACAAAGCCTCTGGTAGATTTACCTTCCTTTTCTCCTTGAAACTCTTTTTAGCTAATACAAGACATGCCTCAAAGGTATAAGTGTAAATACTGTTCATTGTAGGTGAAAGGTGAAGCTTTAATCCAGATCTTCAGTATAAATTGAGTATAAAAAAGGTTATAAAATTTTATTTTGATGTTATTTTCTCATCTCCTCTCTCTACCTATTTATAGTCATCCATGTTGATAAAGCAAGTTGAATATAGAAGGCACATTAATGTACATACCTATACAGAGATGGGGTCACTCAAGAAAGGTGAGAATTTTACATTTAAACTAAATTTCTACTAGTGGAGTTTACCACTGGCATGGAAATTAGGAGAATGTGGAAAAGAAATATTTGTTTTAAATCAATAGCTACTTTGGAAAAAATAACTTTTGGCATTCAGCAGGTGGTAGAGAAATCATACAAAGGAAGGGGAATTGAATTATAAAATGGCATGACCAACTTCTGTATGAATTTCTTTATTTTCATTGCTAGAGTGGTTGTGCAATTTGTTATAAGTGAAGGGTTCAGTCAGGATAAGAATTTGTGTACTTGGCTAGAGCTGAGATATTAAACAAAATATGGTCCTGAGTAACAGCTAGGAGAATAGAGGAATGTAGATAAGAATAGAGAAGAGAAAAATATTCTCATACTAGTTCCCAAAGAATGAACCCAACATTTGTGTAAAGTAAAAGTAAAAATAAAATGCAATAGCCCATTCAAAAATCCTTAGTCATGGAATGAACAAGGTTTTATTGGGGAAATAGACAAATACAGGTGTTTAGAATGCTGTACAAACATGCTCCTTATGAAGAGGACCTTTAACTGAAATAGAGCAGAGGAGCCAGAAACGATCCTGAAAAACTTGCTTCTTTCAAGAGAGAAAAGCAAGGAAATTTCTAGAAAGGTTTCTATCTAAAACAGATTAATTGCTTTATTAATGGAATAAATTTCAGTTATCTAGAAAATTTTTTTGAACCTGAATCAACAAGCTATCACAACGAGTTCTCATTTGAGATTTTTCCCCAAGTCATATGAAATGGTTTTAAAGCATCAAGGAAGACAGTATGGTATCACTCCAGCTCAGGGAATATCAGGACATGGGCATGACCAGGAAATAATTCAGAAAGCACAGACTGAGAAGAGTGATTGTGTGCCTTCCCCCTCAGCTCACAAAAGTAGTTTTCTAAGATTTAGTGATGAGTTAGTGATTTTAGATCTAAATTGTTGGTGGTCATAGTCAAATCTAGCTATATTACATGCTTCTTGAAAATATCAACATTTATATACATGTCTTCCATCCCACAGTTAACAAACTGGACTTTTTACCTTGTTAGATTTCCAACCTAAGCAAAAGAACTATATAGCTTGCAAATTCAACTCTAGGAGCTAATGGAGACCATTAAAATCTACTTCTATAACCTAAAATTTTTGCAATCTGGTTCTTACTCTCATTACAAGGGCTTTTTTTTTGTTGTTTAAAAATCAATAGTGTTCCACTTCTTAATCATTCTGAGATCAATATTAAATAACCAAAGCAGCTCTTAAAAAGGCGATTTAGCAATAAATTTTCACCTAAACTAGAATTGGAGTAAATTGATTATATTCAAGTCTCAGCAGTCTTCCTCACTATGTTTTATGACATTAAACCATTGCTATTATATTTAACACTACCTAGGGTGACAGGACAAGGTAACAAATGTCTCCCACAGCTTTTATGAAAGCCTAGAGAGGAGGTTTTTGTAGTAAATACACACTTGTGAAACTTACTGCTGTAAATTGCAGAAGGGCCAAATTATTTGGAAGAATATTAACCCCGTCAATAATTCATTCTGCCACTATAGGCAACAGTAAAAGCTTCTGTGGAACCAGTTAATAGCGTTGACAGTGCGCTGCTGAGTGGAACAAAACAGAAACATGTAGTGCTTTATTCTTCTACTGTTAGACAAAGCAGGAAATAAAACTATATAGGTAAAGGATATGGTAACCACTTCAAGAAGGCTAAGAATGTATCAATAATTCTATATTTTGTTTGTTTGCAAAGTGTTTGGTCTCTAGAAGTGCAGAAGCCCAATCAAATGTATATATTCTCTTTCATTGCACTTAACACAATTATAATTAAAAAATAGATTATCTAATTGGCAGCTTATTGCCTGTCTCTCCTAATAGAATCTAAGTTCCATAAGAACACAAGAACGTGGTCGATATACGCCGTTTTATCAGAGTATCATCGGTACCCAGCACTGTGTCTGACACATAGGAAACACTCTATAATATTCGATGAATAAACACAAGACGTGAATAAATGCATCATTAATTAGTACAAATATAAAATTGGGACAATTATAAATAATCTGTAAAAAAAGTACATTTAAAACATTCAGCAAAATGATAGTCATCATAAGTCTCATCCCTCATTTGTGATTTTTTGCAATTGGTCTCTCAAGCCTTGCTGCAGTCAAAGACGGATTCTGTAATCACTTCGGGTGCTGGAACAGGGCCTTGAGCCTTCAGACTGTGCAAAGCAGCAGCATACCCTTCACTCAGAAGTAGGAGCTGGCAAAGATTTTCCCGTTGGTTTGGAGAGGTTGTGTGTGGGGGTATGGAGGAATTAATTCACCCAGACACATTCAAGAACCACTACCACTCTCTAATTTTCTCCAGTCCCCTCCCAAAGCAGATACTGAGTTAAGGACCTGGTGTGTGTATTTTATTTGGGAGGTGACCCATGGCCGAGAGAGTGAGGAAGTTGAAAAAGAGAGACAAGGGAGAAGAAAAGTCAACAGAAGGCATGGTAAAGAACAGGTTGCTGCAGTGGGCAACCGGGCCTCAATCCTGCTGGAAACTTTCTGGGAAGCTATATGAAATACACTCCAGAATTTTCCCACAGAGGGAGGGAAAGGCTAGGGCATTTCTTTACCAACTCTGATCCCCAGTTGATTGAGGGTTGTCCTGAGTAGTATTAACTTTCTGCAACTTCCAGTGGCATTCCCATACTCCTACACAAGCTCTCAGGGTGCCAGAGAAAGCTCTCAGGCAAAGAAGCAGGGAGCCTCAGGCACCCGAGGTGGGAGCCATGATCAAGAATGGCTGCAGGTGAACTCAGAGGAGGATGGAAGGAATATGGGGCAGGGCAACAACAGCGTCTGCTCAACCACTCTACCTGTGTCTTATGTTTTGTATTTACGAAGTTCTTCTTCATATAGTTATTACTGAATTCTAACAAACACTCTGTACTGTTGGAATTATTTGTAACATTCCTCATTCTACATTGAAAGAAGTTAACATTTAGAGGAGGTGAAGTCTCCTTCTCCAGGCAATAAACATCTCAGCCAGGTCTTGATCTCAATCATCTGGCTTCAAATCCCACACACTTTGCCCTGCATTACACCCCTCAGGAAAGACACATTGGTTGGCTTCTAAATAAACAATGATACTAGTCAGCATATGATGTGCCAACCCCATAATTTATTTCAATGGTAGTTTCTGCCTCTTGCAGCAAAGGCAGAGAACAGTGGCCCACATTTAAGGTTGAGACTAAAAATAGGGCCTGTCAGAAGAGTTAACTACAAAAGGCACTGCTCTAGCTGAAAAGAATTCTGTTAGATTCACCAGGGTGGTTTGTCCAGTGAGGCACGTTGATCACTCAACTTTTCTAAGAGAAAAGAAATGGCTTTTTTGAGGAAAAGTCTTTTGAGGAGAAATACAGTGTCATTAGCAACCTGTTCAATAAGACCAAAGAAATGCTAGCAGATGGTCATGTTCCCTGGAAACAAATGGACATTTACAGTCTCTCTTTCTTCAATTATCTGGAAACTTCCACAGATAAGTGTTAGGGGGCTATACTCTGTTTAGCTGTATCTACCTTTTATCTCCAGGAGGCTGAATTTATTTTTGATTTGGACCAGGCTAATAACTTAGTCTATTTTAGTCTGTGGGCTATAAATGCTGATATTTCCTAAGACAAATAGAGTAATATATCATTGACTTTGGAAAGCTTCCAGGAATCTATATGCCTCATAGGTAAAATTCACACAAAGATTTTGACACTATTTTTCATAAGCGACATATTCTCCTAAAAGAAGATTTCAGCGTTGAAGAAAACTATTTTGTTTCTTCTACAGTATAATGTGGCCAAAGGAACAGTTTCCTCTAAGGTCCTTTCCAAATTGAGTTTGCAATTTTGGTATTAAATAAAGCATGTCAATACCAGGAAACACCAAGAAAATCCTTTCACCTGCACCAGCCCTATTTTTGACTTGTTTTGGTTACACTTGGGTATTCTAATCTTCCATGCAGAAGTCCTGGCAAAATTGTCTTATTCTTCATAAAATGGTACAGTAAGCTAGAGCATGCAGGAATTCTGAATATTCTGGGACTGAATAGTTCTTTCTACGTCAGCTTCTCCCCTTGCTTCTTCCTCCTCTTCTTTTTTTTTTTTTTAATCGAGGTAACATTCGTTTATAACATTATATAAATTTCAGGTGTACAGCATTATATTTTGATTTCTGTGTACACTACATCGTGTTCACCACCCAAAGTCTAATTCCCATCCATTACCATACACATGTGCCCTTTTACCCCCTTTTGTCCTCTCCCCACCCCCTTTCTCCTCTAGTAATTGCCAATCTGTTCTCTGTATCTATGTGTTAGTTGTTATTGTTGTTTCATCTTCCACAAATGAGTGAAATCATATGGTATTTGTCTTTCTCCATCTGACTTATTTTGTTTAGAATAATATGCTCAAGGCCCATCCACACTGTCACAAACGACAAGGTTTCACCTTTTTATGGCTGAGTTCTTTTGTATATATATATAACACATCTTCTTTATCCTTTCATCCGTTGATGGGCACTTAGGTTGTTTCCATGTTTTTGCTATTGTAAATAATGCTGCAGTGAACATATGGGTGCATATATCTTTTCAAGTTGGTGTTTTCATGCTTTTTGATAAATACTCAGAATTGGAATAGCTGAATCATATGGGAGTTCTATTTTTAATTTTTTGAGGAATCTCCATACTATTTTCCATAGTGGCTGCACCAATTTACGTCCCATCAGTAGTGGCATGTATGAGGATTCCCTTTCCTCCACATTGTCTCCCAAACTCATTGTTTCTTGTCTTTTTAATAATAGTCATTCTGGAGAGTGTGAGGTAATATCACATAGTGATTTTGATTTGCATTTCTCTAATAATTAATGATGTTTAATATCTTTTCATGTGCTTGTTGGCCATCTATATATTTTCTTTGGAAAAATGTCTGCTCAGACACTCTGCCCATTTTTTAATCAGGTTTTTTTTTTTTTTTACAAAGAACTCATATAACTCAACACCAAATAAAAAGCTCTTCTTATTAGCAAATTAATCAGGCAAAGCAGTGAAGTAAACACAAAGAAAGAAAATGTCATTCCATTTCATACTGTATTTTGTGCTCCTTATGAAAAGACTGATGTATTATAAAGAGAGCGATTTAGCGTTTTGATTCTTCCCTTCCAGAAAGAGAACAAATAAATGCACAGGGAGACTTGATAATGACCATTTTTCCCTCCATCAGAAAAAGTTAGTTAGTAGTTAATAATAGGCAGTCTCCATAGAACCTTGATTTTGTCCATTTTCCTTTGGTTTGTGCTTGTATGTGTATGTGTGTGTATTTGAAAAACAACTACTGGCATCTTATGTTCAGAGCAATGTTGATAAAAATACATTAAGATTCTCATATGGTTGATACAAAATTCATGTCCAATATAAATAGAGAAGAGGGGAGGAGGTAGCAGATAAGGAGGGCTGAAAGAAGCATTTCATCCTGTATCAAGGTAGACGATATTGTACCTCATATTTAAATATAAAAAGTTGTGGCTCTCATTTTTCCACATCCACCTTTTTCAGTGTTATTTACTGTTCACCCTATGGTGTACCCATACCACATTTTCTCATTCGCAATAAACTTACTTTTTGTTTTGGCTATTTTTTATTTTTTTAAACTTTTTATTGAAGTGTATTATATATACAAAAAGTGTGTAAATCATAATGTGCATCTTAATCAATTTTTATAAGCTGAACACACCTGTATGACCAGCACCTAGACTAAGAAACAGAATATTACCAGAACTCCAGAAGCCTCCAAGGGACTGGAAGTGTCCCTTCCAGTCACTACCCTCTCCACGAGGGTACCCACTATCTTAACTTCTAACCGCATACATTAGTCTTGTCTGTTTTTGAACTTTGTATGAATGGGATAACACAATGTGTCCTCTTTTTGTGTCTGGCTTCTTTCACTCAACAATTTTTGAGAATTTTCCATACTTTCGTGTGTAGTTGTAAATTATTCATTCACATTGCTACATAATATTCTATTGTTTGAACATGCCATGGTTTATTTTTCTATTTTACTGTTGAAGGATATTTGGTTAGTTTCATTTGGGGATATTGCAAATAGCATTATAATATCTGCATATGTCTTTTGATAAATATGTGTATGCATTTCTTTTGTGCATAACCTGTGAGTGGAATTGTTGGGTCATAGAGTATGCAAATGTTGCTCTTTAGTAGATACTGCTAAACAGTTTTCCAAAGCATTGTATTAATTTACACTCCTGCCAGCATTTTTTCTGCTGTCTTTTGCCATTGATCAGTAATCAAAAGTATAAACAAATTTCCAAAATTATTGTTCTTTGTAGGGTGTTTGGGGGTGGGAGAGAAAGGAATAAAGGGAGAGAGCCTCTGCTGTTTTCACTACAAAGGTTTAGCCTTGAGAACTGGAGAAATGAGGTGTCTGAAATCCATTTATATGAGAGAACTTGGAGCCTCATGGGAGAAAAGTTTTGCCAAAGAGAAGAGTCAGATCTCTGACAAGTTTTGTCGGTGGAGGGATTTTGAGGACAGCTTGGCATTTTAAAAAATCAAATTTATATCCTGGTCCAGCCATACCATGGATCCTGGGGAATGTGGAAAAGTGAATAAGCTTTATCCATGATTTTTTTTTTTTTTTTAAAGATTGGCACCTGGGCTAACAACTGTTGCCAATCTTTTCTTTTTCTGCTTTATCTCCCCAAACCCCCCCCCCCCGTACATAGTTGTACATCTTAGTTGCACATCCTTCTAGTTGTGGGATGTGGGACGCCGCCTCAATGTGGACTGACGAGCGGTGCCATGTCCGTGCCCAGGATCCGAACCCTGGGCCGCCACAGCGGAGCGTGCGAACTTAACCACTCGGCCACAGGGCCGGCCCCTATCCATGAATTTTTTATGGCATTCGGGTATATCCAGCCTGGTTTGGTAGCTATGCAGAAAGGTTGAAATTCCAGAGAGAGACCAAGATGTTCTCTTACCCTTGGCATGGAACATCTTGGCTCTTTGGTGCACCTCAGAGTCTCAAGAGCTGCTTCGTATTTGTGATACCAGTGTCACTCATCACTGGCTCATGGGGTCATGGCAGGACATCTCAGTCCTGGACAGAAACAGCCACCTTCGGGTGCTAGGACAGCTACAAGGAACCCTCCTCAACCCAGCAGATAGTAAAGGGGGAACCAGAGCCCAAGGGGAAGAAAACATCAGACATCACACTATGGAATAGCTTAGTTTCTATGTTAGCTTGCTAGGTACAATTAAAAGGAGGAAATCCAGCCTTCTATCTCAGGTTTTGTCTTTTTTACTCATTAGTTCATGTATTAATTAATTAACTAATTAATTCAGCAGCGTGCCCTTTTAAAACTAACAATGCGCCAAGCATGGTGCAAGGCACTGAGAATAAAATAGTAATCCAAACAGATTTGATCCCTGTATCCATTGAGCTTATAGTTTATCAGGAGTCTGTAGTGATACTGACTGAAAACTATATTTGGCTAGATAATATTCTGGCATCCAGAATGATCTGACTATACTGAGCACTCAAACTGAAAATAAAGTTCCAGGTTGGAAGTTTGTTTGGTCAATGTGGAATCAGAGCTAGAAAATGAACGTGTTAAAGAGAAACAGAAATGGCTGTGAGTTATCTCCCCTTGTAATAAAGATATTTATTTGTAAGCACGTGGTCCAGTCAGTGCCCTGAAATTAGCATATGTCATTTCATCTCCCCTGATTATGTCCTTGTCTGTAAAGTGGCATCATTACTTTCTGTAATTTACCTTTCATGGTTACTTTGGCTAACAGTAGATGTAATTTAACTCAAAGCACTTCAACAGTATAGTTTGGTACATTGTAAGATATCATTGCCATCATTGTCTCCACTGTAAGATGACAAATATTACTCAATGTAAAATGATAAATGTAACACCTTTTACATTCACAACCTATTCACCAGTGTGGAAAATGGATTCTTATTTTTTTAGTTGTTTTGCTTCTATGCATTCTAGATCAATAAACCTCATGAGAATTGCACAAGGTGAATAGCTGACAAAAACGTTGAGTCTCCAGGATCTCCTGCCTCCACTTCATTTTATAGATGTGTAAATTTGAGTCCAGATAGGTTCAGTCATACACCAGGGGTCCCAGAGAAAAACAAATAGGATGGCCGAAACTCATTATAAGCCTCAAACATAAACCGCAATAAAGCCAGTAGCTTAAAGATAGTAGCAAAACTCATATGGCTATGTTAAATACAGATAATGAGTAAGCAAATAGCTTGAGAGACATAGAATTCTGAAGATGTGTTAAATATATAGTAATTTAATAACCTGTAAGATATGTTAAAGATAAAATAAATGCAATATATGATGAAAAAAATCAATAGTTATCTGAGAGAAAGGGATCGAAAGATCAAGTCATAATCCTTACAAACAGCTGACAGTTGTGTCATTTTCCTAACTCAATCATCCGTTGGTGAGCATAGTCCCATTCTGACCCCACATGTGCTTTACCCAGAAAATACAGGTAAAACCTACGACTATTCAGCAGGCTTGTTGGTGGGCTACAGCTGTGGCCAAGCACACTTTACCCTGTGTCTCTCTGATAAGTGTGTGCCATTAGCCTGGGGCCCCTTCTGTCTGTCGTCCTCCTTGCTTGAACTTCAACTCTCGTCTCATAACCACACTGTCAGCGAGGAAGACAGTTGCAGCAGAGAGAGACAGGACCATTGCTTAACTCAAGATTTAGGTAGTGTGGTCCTTCTGCCACGGGTACCCTGTCCTAAGTGTGTGAACCTACCCTATCTCTTTCCCTTTACTTCTCGTTGTGTGTTTTCAATAGTTTTAATAAACAGTGTGATTTACACATCTTAATTTGGTCCATGAGCCTTTCTGTTTAGTGGTTTCTGAGGAAGTCTACATGGAGGCCGCTGTTGCATTAAGGCAATAGCTCACATGACAATATCCAAATGATCTCCTTTTTAATATACATGGACCAAATAGTACCAACGATACAAAGTGAGCAACTCAGTCAAACTGCCATCAGGAAAACAAAGCCTCTGACTTGAAACCTATGACAATAGCAGGATACAAAAACCTTGAACTTGTCTCAGGAGGCTTTTTGCGTGGGACTACATATGAATTCCATGAATTGAACCAGGATTTCACTCAAAAATGCTCACTTATTTTGAGATTGTAAAACCACCTATGATATGCTCAAATGTTCTAGTAAACAGAAGAATAACATACTTATCTTCACAGCACATTAACTTTTGCAAAAAATTTTAGTATATCTGCCATGTTTACCTTCCATTTTTATGAGATTGAAGATAATGGAAATAGAAGCCAACATGATGTTTTTCCTTTCGAGTAAGAAGGTAAGGTAAGTTAATGAAGAAAGGAAAGAATATAATCCCAGAGCTATTTGTAACGTTCTTTTGAACTTATTCAAAAATATGGAAGATTATAAGTTCACTGACAGCAAGAACAAAAATGAAAATAATTATTTCTGCGTTTTTCTGATGCCAATTTTTTCTTGTGTATTGGATCTTGATTTCCACATTAGGATTTAATGCTTATAAAATTTTGAATTCTTTTAAAAAATTCTTTATTATGAATAGTACATGAACCCATAAATCCAAAACCTAGAGTTCACAATTTTTAATATTTTATCTTATTTCTTCATCTATTTTTGACTGAAGCTCATTAAAATAAATTACAGACTGCATGATACTTCGTTTCAAATGCTTCAGTTTACATCTCTAAAGAGGACATACTCCTACATAACCACAATGTCATTATCACACTTAACAAAATTTAGTATTCTTTCTAACATTATCTGATACCTGATTTATACTCACATTTTTCCAGCTGTCCCCAAGAAGTCTTCTATAGCTGGTTTGTCTAAATGAGGATTTCACATTCTATTTATTTGTGAGATCTCCAAAGTCTTTTAATCTACGACGGTTGTCACACTCTCTTTTTCCATGACATTGACTTGTTAAAAAATACCAGGACAGTTATCTTTAGAATGTCCTCCCTTCTGGAAGTATCTGTTTCCTCATGATGATTTGATTAATTTGTTCTCCTATCTTCTAGATTTTCCTGAAAACTAGAAATAAGATCTATAAGTCTGATTATTTTCAAATGAAATACTTAGTTGAGAGAATCCACCACGTGTGCTATGGACTTTTTATTGTACCACATCAGGAGGTACATAGGTCTGGTTCTAACCTTTATGTTTTCTATTTTCCCAAAGTTAATTGTTGATTGTTGAAATATTTATTTCATATTCTTTGGTCCCAGGCTGAAGAAAACGGCTAGAAGGGAAATAGATCATTATTTTGATAATGATCAAATTGTTTTTGTCATGAACTGAGCCAACCAATTAGCAGATACTAACCATATCATATAATCATAAATGCTATATATTGGCCTCTATTTTGGAACAAATACACTTTTCACATGGTCTTATAAAAGGAAGCATTTCCCACTTTAAATAAAATGTAATCGTTGGGGAGAATAATTAGATACAAAGTTTTCAGAGAAAGAAATTCCTTTTACAACATGGTGAACATATTCATTAAAAGACATGGCTTTCTCCTTAACAAGCTAGGTCACTCTTTATCTACTTACCTTAAAGAGTTTGGGTGTTTTTTTTTTGTTTTTTTTTTTGTCAATTTAGGACTCACGAAAAATATCTCTTAAATTGCCTGCCCTTGACTGCTAAAGTTACTTTTTAGAGGCACTGGAAAGAGTTCTCCATTTACTACTTTTGCCATTTTATTGAAAAACGTCTTTTATCAACAAATGTGTTTGCTATGCCAGCAAGCCACAACTCAAAAGAAATATTGTTCTTCCTTCTGCTCATATTCCCCAGTTTATCCTGGCCCTCTAAATTGGTTTTTGGTTTCCCTGGCTTACACACAAACTCTGAGTCGGATTTCAATTGGAGGTCAGAATTTTAAACACATATCGTAATTTTGGAATGGTGACACATCCTGGAAAAGTTTTGGAGTATTTGCCACCTCTTCCTCTAGAAACCACCTCTTTCCCCACACACCTCTCCCCTCCTATAACTATTTGATCCACCTAGTGTGAACCAGTTAGCTAAAAGTTACCAAGGTGAAGTCGGAACCATGTAAAGCTAAAGCCAAGAGGGAATGAGACCCTTGAAGCAGAAAAAGCTTGTCTTCAGAAAGCAGAGAGCTACAGATTCACCAAGAGCCCATGAGAGGGCCCTGAGAAACAGAACCATCTCAGTTTTTCAGGAACAAAGAAAATCTTGTTTTCTCAATGACAGGGGAAAGAGTCATTCTCTCACAGATTCTCAGTTCCTTGTACCAGTTCCCACGAGATGTGGCAGTTTTTTCTTCTGCAATATTTCTGTTTATTTACAATGTTACAACATCTCGGGTTTGATTTGACCAATGGCACGTTTCTTTCTGTTGCTTTCAGCCAAAGAGGCTTGCAATGTAATATAGATAAATATCACCTCTTGGTTTTCTAATCTAGAAAATGATAACAAATGAAAAGAACACTTTCCTCCTCTCTGCAAACCTCCTTTGTTAAGCCTGAAATTTTTTAGCTTTGGATAAGAAAAGTAGTATCTTCAGAATCTTTCTTTTTTAATACCAGGAGTTGCTGTACTTCTCCATAGAATTTGGTTTAGTTTTACTTTGTGGTCACCATTAATTGTGAAGTTTATCAAGCTTGACTTTTTCATTTTCATGACTAGAAAGCTTAAAAATAAATTTGAAACCCACAAAGAGCGACAGTTTAGGAGTTTGCAATATTTAGTTTTCCATTAAGCTCATTCCTGGATCCATTTTCCAAAATTACTTTTTTCTTTCCTTTCCTTTTTTCATTTTCACCTATGTATATTGAAGGGGAACAAAATTAGCCACCTCAAAATATGTCTCTTTAACATGCGGATTATTTCAGGTTGATTATTTTTAAGAAACAAAAAACTCAGAAAGTTATTCTTGTTAGCTCCCCCTTTACTGCCTAAAAGAATTTAGACAAATGTCCTGTAACAGGAACAGAGCTACCACCAGAGATATCTACAAAGAATGTGGACTAAATGAAATGAGGGCGATTCATCAGGGCCTAGAGATCAGAGTCCTCTCCATGTCCCATTGTCTCTGCATGGCATGGCAAACATTTATTTATCAAACACTTGCTTTTGCATCTCCATGTAAATTGCCTTCCTCCCTTTTGAAGTCCCAAACCACTACCCCAACATCCTCCTTTGTCTTTAGCTGAAGATGGTATTTAAGGTGGTGGCTTTGGCCATTTTGGTGAGTTACTCAGTTTTCCTGGGTCTCACCCATGTATATACATGCTATTAAACTTTCTTTGATTTTCTCCTGTTAATCTGTCTCATGTCAATTTAATTCTTAAACCAACCAGAAGAACCTAGAGAAAAATTTCTTCCCTCCCTACCTTATGTAATCTTGTCTTATTTTACAAACTTTTAAAATAAATATGAATAAATGAATTAAAATCGTATCCAATGAGGCTGGCACACAGCTGTACATGTTAAAGATGTTCCATAAATACCTGTTGAATCTTCTTTCACTTAAGGTCATAAATGATCTTCTGAATGCAATAAGTAATGACTACCTAATAAGTGACTTAAATAAAAGGCTCTGCCCAAAAGATTTGTGGTCATTATCTATATCCATACATATTTATATCTATCTGTCATGCAGATGCAATTTTCAGAATTCTGTTATATTCAATGTATTACTTTAGATACATATACACACATTTTCAATAACATTATGTACAAATATAATGCTTTGTAATTACTCCTGCTCCCATTTCATGAAACATTTTTATTCAAATTTTTTATATGCATCATCAATGACACTCACCAGCATCACTCTTCCTACCACTAGAGACTTCTTTAAAACTTTATATTATAAAAGTTTTCCAACATATTCAAAAGAGAATCTTATAATCTTTCATGTACCTATTGTCTGGCTTCAACAACTATTGACATATGGACAATTTTATTTTATCTATATCTCTATGCACTTCCCTTCCCTGAAATAAAAGCCCTTTAAAATTCAATTTAAATTAGATGAACTTATGATGCATTTAATCTTGAAAATACTAAGTCAAGCCACATGAAACTGCTGATATACTACCATTTTTGATTTATAGAAAAAACAATTTCATATAGTTCAAAACCATGTGGTTCATATGGTTTCTTGCTCTGTCAAAAAAGCCCAGAAACAATGGGCAATCTAATAGCAATGAGTGTTTCTGCTACCTAAATTGTGGTCTCTAAATAGCCTTTCTCATTAAAAGGACTAAGTGTTCTTTGGAAAAATGGCTAATTCTAGCTCTGGGGCAGGAAATGTGCAAGATAAGCTTGGAATATCTTGCCATACCGTAAAGCAAGAATGTTGACAAAGACTATTGGGATTGGGTTAAAAGAACTCAGGAGCTAATTTAATGTTTTTAATGATTCTTGTTCACAATTAAATCAAGATCATTTCCCCTTCACATTTTCAGAGGTATGGCAGATTAAGGGATTTGATTTGAACTAGTTAATCAATAATAGCCTTTGTTGGTGATTTTCTTTCTCATTCTCCAGGAGAGCTACCTTTCTCTAGAGAACTTGTGAGTGACATGTCATTGATGAACTTTCTTTCAGAACATTTAACACTTAACTCCAGAGAAGGTTAATGGGTTAGAGTAGGTTGAAATTTACATTTCTGGTCCAAGTAGAAACATGTGTATATGACTGTGGAAATGTTTAACTTTGGAGTTATTTATATAAAGAGACAAAGGTCCTTTAGTTTGGGAAAAACTACAGCAAAACTGGATGAGGATGGTTATCACGAATGACTGCCAAATGCCTTAGGACTCAGGGAGGCTATTTGTGAATCTAGTGATTATTATGAACGAAATTGAAGAAATCCTTCTAAGATGCTATCAAGGTCTTCAAAGGGAACTGAATAATTGTTTGCCTCTGGTAAGTCTGACTTCAATTGAAAATATAGACAAAAATATTAGAAATGTGTGTAGATGTTCCTAACACACTGGATTCCCGGCCTTTGTATATCTGAGAACCAAATGAAACAAAAAATGTTAGGGATTAATTCCGAATTTCTCCTAGGACACTTTTGTCAGCAGACAGATGCAGAGAAATGAGCAAGGTTATCTGAAACCCTTATCCCTTCTTGCCAGCTGGTATTTTCTGCATTGGATTTGGGACAAGTTCCCTAGACAAGAGAATGAATGAGCAATGGAGGCTTTTGCAATGCAGAATGCTTCCCACTAGGGAGGGTAGAAAATATCCTGCTGAGAGGTGTGGATAGAACTAGACTAGACTGAGAATAAACCTCTTTCTTTGGCAGTACTAAAAACTGGCAATGAGTTTTTTTCTGAACAAATCTTCGATTATTTTAGCCTTTCCCCTGTATTTTACTCCCCATATAATCAACTCTCTGTTAATTACACCTTCTAAGTATTTCTAGTATATAGTTTTCTCCATTGCTGACCCTACCATCCAGAAACTCCTTATCAGTTGCCTGGCCTATCCTTATAGCCTCCTGATCCCAGCCTCTTCCATTCCTTCCGTTCCAACCCATCTTCACACTCTTACCTTTTTCCTCTTGAAAAATAAATCTGATCATGTCATTCCTTTGCTCCAATGCTAAATTAGTATGGTTCAAATACCCAAATTTGGCACTAAAAAAACCTCCTCACAATTTTAATTCCTGACTTTCCCAGCTTTATCTCCTGCCATATCCATTCCCCCAGTCTTTCATCTCCAACTAGAATTCCTCTGGAAATACTTTTTAACTCCAATGACTATTAATGCCTAAATAAGTATGACAAAAGACAAGAGCATTTCATATTTCACTATTACTTCACACCCTCAGGGCAAAGTAAAAAATGCGAATACTTGAGTAGAGTTAAGGTCAAAAGAATACCCAAAACATAGTTCTTTCTGGGTCTTTCTAGAAGACTAAGATTTATAAAGAACTTTAATAAAATAAAGATATCAGGTTATTACAAGTAAGGGGCATAGACATTCAATATACACCAGAACAGCCTTTTTTCTTCCACATTCTCTGAAATTTCTTGCCTCAAAATAATTGTTTCAGATGTTCCCTCTCCCAAGTTTGCTTCCTTATATTCCACAACTTTTTATCAAAATCTCCCTCTTCAAGGCCAATTTCCAATTCTACCTTTTCCAAAATCATCAGTAAAATTAGTATTACTGGTCATAATAGTCCCTTCACATTTCATTTGCACCAGTGTACCACTCTGCTTTGTTTCAGAGTTTTCTACCTTTTATAATTCACCTGCGTATTACACGGAGAATGTTTAGAAAGCATTTCTTATCTTGTATTTCCAACAGTACCTATCACAATGCTTTATACACCATAGGTAATGATAAATGTGTTAAGTTGAATTGATTGCATTGAATGTAAAAGAGGAGAAACCCAAGACATATTTGCTTACTGCACCTGTTTTTCCAGGCCCACTTTTCATGTTGATCCCATGGTGAGTGACTCTTGGTAGGAAAACTTTTTCTGTCTTTGTATGGATATCTCAAGTTACCTCCTCAATTTAAACAAACTGTAAAATGTGAGGCACAGATTAATCTCTTGGAGTTATCCACCCTGAATGGTTCCTGTTCTTAAAATTGCTATGTGGAATCAAAAGTAGTTGAGGGCCCGCCCAGTGATACAGCAGTTAAGTTCACACATTCTGCTTTGGTGGCCCACTGTTCACAGGTTAGGATCCCGGGTGCGGACATGGCACTGCTTGGCAAGCCATGCTGTGGTTGGCGTCCCACATATAAAGTAGAGGAAGATGGGCACGTACATTAGCTCAGGGCCAGTCTTCCTCAGCAAAAAGAGGAGGATTGGCAGCAGATGTTAGCCCAGGGCTAATCTTCCTCAAGAAAAAAGAAAAAGTAGTTGAGAAGTAGAAAGTGGTTGCCATCCGGAAATTTATCATTGACATCTAGAGGCACACTGCATAGTTGTTAAGCACATGGGCTTTGAGGCTAGATGGATGGTTAAGTTCTGGCTCTGCCCCTTACTATCTGAGTGACCTTGGTCAAGTTATTTAACCTCTGCAAAAGGTTAGTTTCCCCAGGAAGAGATGGAGTTTAGGGTATAGGATGTTTATTTTTGAGGAGCATGGGATCAACATCTGTGGAAGGGATGTGATGGAAGTAGGAATGGGCAAAAGGAAAAGTCTAATGCAAACCCAACAACAGCATCCACTAACTCCTTGAGGGGCTCTGTAGGTAGACTGGTCCTACAGAGTTGACTCAAGTTGGATCAAGGTGTCAGACCATTATTTTCCCACATAGTCATCAGATATATATAAATATTTAACAACTGGCTCTCTGGGGAGAACACATGACTACTCTGTGTAGTGTTTTCTGATTTCCATGATGTAAATACTCCCATCCATGCCCATTTGAAGCTATCAGTATGATGTCACTGTAAATAACATTGGGAAGAGTTACACACAATGGGCTCTAGCAGTTCTTACAGGCTCCAGCACACACTGAAGGGATGTGACCTTGGGTGAGGGAATTCTCTGCAGCCAAGGCAATCCAAGAGGCTGAAAGGTGAAGGCTGTCTGCAGAAGGCACTCCCAGAAACTGGGGCAATCAGTTCTTCATTGAAAGGGGATCTGAGAGATACAACACACTGTCTACCACAACCTCTTAGTCTTAACTTTCTCCTCAGTAAAATGGGGATAAGACTAGTATCTAATGTATATGCTGGTTATGAAGTAAAATTAAATGGTATGATATAAATACAAAATGCTCTGTAAACTGCCTGGCATGTTGCAAGTGTAAGGAAAATGTAAGCTATCATCATCATTACTTACTTGGGACTGACAAAGCCTCTCTCCTTGACAAAGCTTTAGTTAGGCTCCTCTGAGTACTCTTTGTGACCAGGCCTAGTGCTTGGGCCCTGTCTGCAACCTGCCCAGTCCAATTTTAGCAAGATCCTACTAAGTCGGTTTAGAGTGACCTTTGACATATGATCATGCTCCTCAACTTCCACCTTTGATATATAAGTCCTTGACCTGCCTTCAGCAAGGACCCTGTTGAGTCAGGTTATGAAGAATCCTCCTACCTTTGATATTTCCGTTTTGGTAATTTTCCATCCACTGACCCCCTTCATTCTGCTCATTGGCTATAAATCCCCAGCTGTCTTTGATGAATTCAGAGTTAAGCCTGATTTCTCTCCCCTATTGCAGTAGTCTTGACAACTATAACAGTCCTGAATAATGTCTTTCTTACTATTTTAACAAGTGTCAGAATAGAATAATTTTTCTTTAACAGGATAAGCTCTGCAGTTTTAAATTATTATTTGTATGGACACCATCCATGTGAACCCAAACAGCACCCAGAGAAGGAGCACAACTCTCTCTGAGAAATTAGAGTGACTATGGCCTGTTGAGATCCTGTCAGGGGGAACACATAGCCAGAACTGAAGCATCCTCCACAGAGAATAGATCCCAACCCTAGACACTTCAGTATTATCTGTATAACCAATAAAAATTGGTGCTATGGCTCAACATGATTGTTTTAGAAAACCTAAAGCACCCAGCTAAGGCTGACAGGAAATCCAATCTCAGCCATGTTGTCTGAGATTTATTTATGAAGCCCAGAAAATGTGGGTTAGGGGCCGCTTGCCACTTCCTCTCTGAGCTTCAGCCTCTCTACATTCCTCCCCCTATAGGGAAGCTCAAGTTTAATTCTTCCGTAGACCTAATATTCCCTACAAGGGCCTGGCCAAGTGTTTCCTTCAAGACCATCTAAAATACAGTTTAGCTGTCTCCTGCCCCAGGGGTGGGGCTTAGAAGACCTTATGTCTTAAAACAGTTTTAGCTGTTCTTCCCATCGGGAGATATAGAGCTAAAAAAATACTTCACTATCTTTCTTATCTCTTACTGCAGTAAGAACAAGGCAGACATTGAAATCTCCATAGACAATCGTGCCACATTGGCTTATAGTAATGCTCAGCTTTCCTCACCATCCTCTGAAATCAGCCTTTCTCCCCCTCTGACTATAACAGTGAATCCCAACGTGTTTAGCTGTTCCTACACGTAGTAAAAAAGAAGTGGACCTCGGATGCCACACTTTCCTCTACAGTGCTCTAATTATGTCCTTTCTCTCTGGGCAGGCACTCTGTCACAAGCATTTCCCTCGAGGGCCGTTGTCAAGCCCAGAAAGCAATCCAGGAGCGTTAAGGGAGTCATACTTCCTGCCATTACTGAAGTGGAGGTAGAAGCACGTGCTACTGAGAACTTTCAGTGACTGGGCTCCCCTGGGAAATCCTGCGACTGAGGGTCATGTTTTCTAGCCCCAGGAGCAACTGGTGTCTGGACTCAATGGAGGCAGAAACAATTTTACTTTTTCTCTATAACTGCTCTCCCCCAGGGCAAAATAAAAGGTAAAATTAAAATATTTGACAATGATTAGTTTTAACAGTTTCCAAAATTCTCTTAGCAAATAATTCTCTGTGGATTTGTTCAGGAAAGTAAAATTGTATAAAGAATCCTCATCTTGAATCTGTAAAACCAAAATAAAACTAAATATTCTTGGGTAGTAAAGTTGAATAGCAACATCATACCCACATGTGGTCTACAACATCCAAAGCCAATACCGATATAATGATTCTCTGACCCAAAGCATCTCTGTTACTTTTTGAAATAAAATTAATTGATTAGAATGTTAAGACTCAAAAAGACTTTAAAAATATTTTACAGATGACAAACTGAGGCTTAGAGAAGTTAAATTACTTTCCTAAATATATTTTACTTCCAGCAACTCACGGCAATCCTTGTGTATCTAGGAACTAATTACTGTTCCCTAACTCAAAAATTATTTTTTTCTAGAAAACTTGAAAAAAATGGAAAACATTTGACTTTCTTGTTGCTCTCATGCTATTAACAAGAGAAAAGTTACATTTTTTTTTCCAGTTCTCAAAATTCAAGCTTCATACCACTGGCTGAGAAAAAATATCCTTAGTAGCCAGCAATTGGAAACAACCCAAATATCCATCAACAGAAGAATGGATGGATAAACACACGGTAGTATATTCATATGATAGAATATTACTCAGCAATAAAAGTGAATAGACTACTGATAAACACAACAACATGGATGGATCTTACACACATGTTGAGCAAAAGAAATCAGGCCTCAAAGAGTACACTTTATATTATTCCATTTACATGACGTTCTAGAACGGTTAAAACTAGTCTACGGTATTAGAAATCAGATTACTGGCTGTCTATTTCTTCCTCAGGCGACAGAAATGTTCTAAATCTAGTTTGGGGTCCTAATTATATGGACATATACATTTGTTAAAATTTACTAAACACTCATTGAACTTTATCTGTGCTGTATGTGTCTTAAATATATATACAACAAATGATTGAACAGAGCCGTGCAAATATTCAGAAGAAACTTTTGGTCATCTCACAACGTTAAATTCACTTTGGTGAAGAAAACAGAGAAATCAATTTATAGTTGAGTAATTTTCTGCTTCTAATCTTTAACCTCTTGGCTCTCTCCATTTTATCTCCATGTGTGCTTTGGGAATTTCAGTGGTTTTTCAATAAAGACTTTGTTTATATTATGTGGACCCACAAATTTTTGTATATTTGCTTATTCTTTCAATAAGTAAAGAGTATTTTAGAATGCTTATTTTCCCCCTCCATCACTTGTATTAATTAGAAATGTTTTTAGCTGCAGGTAATAGATAACTTGACTAAAAAAACTTAAAGCATAAACAGTTTCGTGTATTTAATAAAATCCCTGAAATGGGTGATTTCAGAGGTGGCCCAGCATTTTAATGATGTACTGAAGACCCAAGTTCTTTCCACCCTTCTATTGTGTTGTCAACAAGATGATGGCTTTCATCTTCAAGCTTGCAGCTTCTCCTGGAGTGGGTCACATTGCTACCCAAAGCAGGGTTTCCTTAGCAAGGAAGAAAGAGAAATAGCTTTTGAATGAGCAGCCAATAGCATATGTCTCAATTTTAATGCCATATTTTAAGTCATTTCCAACTACTATATGCAAAAGGGAAATGTAAATAATGACCTAATTGTAGCTCCTCCAGTGAACACTGCTATAATTATGATTAGAATGAGCATGCTTGCTGACATGCTTCTAACCCGTGAAGGGTCCCTCAAAAAATTTCAGTCCAAATCGCAACTCATATGCTATTTCCTGCTTGTTTTTCCTCCTCACCATTGTTTTTCAACAATTTCTTGAGTGAACTTGTGCATTTATCTTCTAGATAACTTGAGAATTAGCTTGCCTCATTCTATTTTTTAAATTCCTATAGGCATTTTGATTTGAATGGCATTGCATTTACAAATTAATTTTGGTAGTATTACGTGAAAGCATTTTCTCTGTACATTGATGAATCTCCCTACAAACAAGATCCTTGAAGGGGCTGACATTTTACATTTTACAGGGTGGCTGACAAGAAGCAAGTGGTTGTAGCATTCAGAGTCAGTGAAAATACAAAGAAGAATGGAATTATAATACATATTCATCAGTAAAGGTATAAGGAGAGAACCAGAAGATGACCCGGCATTAAATTTCCCACTATTCATGGTGGCTCCTTAATTGGGAGTTTCCAAAATAAAGTGAGAGAAATGAGATTTAGCCCTGAAGGAACATTGTTTGGCACTAAAGGAACATTACTATGCTACAAGCACTGATCTGCTGCAATAAACTCCGTATTCAGACATCACAGAGAACCCATGATAACAAAAGTGATGTCTTGCATCATTCATAAGAGACGTGTTCTCCTTTGCACAATAGATCAGCATTCTCTTACAATGAGTCACAGAGTAACTCAGTTTTCTTCTGCAGCTAAGATTTATTGTAAGAATTAACTCAGATATTGTGTAAAGTGCTTGATACACTGCCAGACATATAGTGTGAGCTTAGTAAATGGTAGCTATTACTATAAATAGAGAAATATAATAGTAGATAGTATTAGCTCCACTTTATAGATGTGGATAATGAGGCTCAGACTCCTTAAATAGCTTTTTCAAGGTGTTCCAGATAATATGCACCTCCTTGACTCCTAAATTATGCTATTTCCCACTATACTTTGCTGTCTTCATCATTTACCAGTATCTTACTCTAGGGAAGACATCTCTCAAGCTCTTTTTGTTAAGGACAATTATATCAAGGTGACGATTTTTCCCTCAAATATAGATATATGGTATGATCAGTATGCTCTTGAAAGAATGGGGAAAACTACTTGAATTTGAGAGGTTCCTAAATGTGGAATCTATGGACATGAAAGTCATAATAAACATCTTCAACTACATTTATTTGATTTTGAGATTGCCGTGGAATCATAGGTTTTTGTTAGACCTTGGAGATTACCTAGTCCATCCCCTTTAAATGATAGAATGATGACATCTGAGCAGGTGAGGAACATGCCAGAGTTAGCATGTTGGTAGATGTGGACTAGAATCCAGGCCTTCTGATTCCAAATCCAGTTCTTTGAACTAACATTGTGGACAGAAAATGTGAATTGTACCAATCTACGTAGAGAACCACAACTTTTATCATAAAATTAGGAATAATTATGCACTTTATTGCATTTAAAATTATTTTAAACATTATTTTAGGTTTTAAATATTTTTCTCTTTGCAATTTGTTTTAATATATCTTTGATAAGGACAATTTAAATTGAAAAATCATTATTGATAAAAATAAAAGAGACAACAAAATTTTATTGAGAATATAGTTTTTCAAGATTACTTAGATTATAGTTTGTACTTTTAACATATACAGTATTATAATAAATATCATTGCAAAAAGTTAAAACAACGCAGAAGTAAACAGAGCAAACCCTTCCACATTCTCACTCTATTCCTCAGCAGTAACCACTTCGATCAGTTTGGTGAATATTCTTCCATTTTTTTAGTCAATTCACTTACATATATGAAATTTAGATATTTAGCTTGATAGTTTAGTTATCTGAATCATTTTCTACTTATTTCTTCAAAAGCAATATGTCTTGATGAACTTTCTGTGTCACTACAAACAGGTGTACTTCATTTTTTTCATTTCTGCGTATATTCAATGACTTGAATATTCAAAAATTTATTTGATTATACCCTTACTGATGGTCATTTAGGTTGTCCATAATTTTTCACAATTATTCTTCACAAAAATGCTGCAATTAATCTCCGTCTACATGCTTCTTAATGCACTTGTGTGCCAAGTCTTTCTCAAGGATAGATACCAGGAAGCACCTAAATGTGTTTACACACTGCTAAACTATACTCCAAGATTATTTTGCCAACATACACAACTGCCTGTAGTATGAGAAAGTCTGACCCTCAAATTTGTGCTAAGTCTTGATATTACTAATCTTTAGCTTTTACCTGATGGCCAGATAATATTTCTTGCTTCTTTTCATTTGAATGTATGTAATTCACAGTACGTTAGTACAATATATATATTTCTTCTCTTTTATCTATTTTTTACTTTTGTGTTGACTGTTTTATGCATATTATTTTATATAATATCTTTATATATGCTTGATACCAACCCACTATGTTATATGTAACAGATATCTTCTTCTGAATCTTTGTTTTTTGGAAGATATGGAACTTTACTTTTTGTATGATAAAATCCGTTATTCTTTTCCTTTTTTACATCTATATCTTCCCCACTTGAAAATTATAAAAATACACTTTAAATTTTACTTTTATACCTTGGTTTTTTAGGTTTAGCTCTTTATTCATTTTGAGCTTATTCTTGGCGTATGTAAACATGGAGGATTATATAGTTTAGTTAATAAAATTGTAGAATTATGTTACAAAGTAATAAGCATTCAGAAAACAAAAGCTCAAATGTCAAATAAAAAAAGGAAAGAAAAGAAAAACCTCCCCATTTCCCACAGTCACGGTCTCTGTTCATTTCTTGGGGAAGTGCCCGTCCGCATTTAGTATGAGGATTTATAGGTTTGTGCGTGTTTCTGCAGTCTTGTTTATATTCTCCATTTCCCAAACTTGATGTTAACTTGTATTTAGTATATTTTGGCTTTTAATTGATTGTCCTTCCTACATTTTGTTGAATTGTCAACTTCTTTTTGTTCATTGTTCCCTCCAACACATCCTATTTCAGTATTTCAATTGAAATTTTAATGCACATTAAAATACATATAAATTTAATTTTATGTATTACTTCATATTTAAATGTGAAAATATAGAGTTAATCATTAGCAATGACATCTGTCTTTCTGTCTATGGCAAAATCTTAGCATGCTTTCACTTTCTCCATTCCATATCCCTTCTGCCCGACAACACACACACATGCACAAGCACACACACACACACACTTCCCATGTTCAGTTGAGATTGTCTGGAGTTTTCAATTTAGACTAATATTAAATTTTGTGACATACAGCATCAGCAAATATTTAAACAAGAGTAAAAGTTGTGCTACTGTGCTTGGCAAAAATGAAAAATAAATCTCAGGAAAGGAAGATATTGACCTCAAGAAAATGTAGAGATAGAGTATATCTTTTAAAATAACTTTTTGTGAGCTGCAAACTTTCTAACTCCTTGAATGTCCAAAACACTCTTTATCTTCACACTTAAAATATATGTGCATGCATATACATAGTGTGCATATAAGCATATATGGATACACACGTGTTTATAAGTGTGTATATACACAGGTGTACTTGAATGTTTGCAGTAGCATTATTCATAAAAGTCAAAAAGAGGAACCAACCCAAATGTTCATCAACTGATGAGTACATAAGCAAAATTTGGTATATCAATATAATAGAATATTATTTGGCCATAAGAAAAACTAGAGTACTGAAACGTGTTCCAATGTGGATGAACCTTGAAAACATTATGCTAGGTAAAAGAAACCAGACACATATTGTATTCCACTCATATTAAATGTCTGTAGTAAGCAAATCCATTGAGACAGAAAGTAGATCAGAGATTTCCAGGGGATGAGGGGAGTATGGAATTGAGAGGTCTAGGGTTTTATTTTGTGGTGATGTAAGTGTTTTCGAATTAGATATTGGTGATAGTTACACAACATTGTGAATATGCTAAAAATCACTGAATTGCATACCTTAAAATGGTTAAAAATGGTGAATTTTATGTTATGTGAATTTTATTCAAAAATTATAAAATTAGCATAACATACTATGATCAGTAAAATACTACAAATATTCAAGTAAAAACTTAATAATCTCTCCACTCCATTCTATTCTCCTGCTCTTCTAGCCTGGAAACTAGTGTACACAACCTTGTGTGAGTCCATTCACACTTTTTTACTCTGCCCACTCAAATGTAAGCATACACAGTGGATATGTACATGCACACACATATTTTTTATTGCTTTGTGTATTTTAACACTGATGGGATCATACCATATACATGCGTTATAGCTCATGGACATCCTTCAAGTCAATAAATATGGCTGCATCTCATTATTTTTGACAGCTGTATAATATTTCATAGCATGTGCATTAGTCAAGGTTCTCCAGAGAAACAGAACCAATAGGATATGTGTGTCTGTGTATATGTATATGTGTGTATATATGCATGTGTGTAAAGCAAACTTTTGCTTTACTTCCATAGAATAAATTCTAAAACTTTGGGATTGCTAAATCAAGGATATGTACCTTTAAAAAAATTTAAAAAGATGTTGACAGATTAGTATCCAAAACTGGTGTAACAATTCACAGATCCATAAGTCACTTTCTTACATTTAAAGTCCTTATTCGTTGTTGTTTTGGCATTCTGATGAGTGAGATTACATTTAATTTTTCACTTAATTTGCATTTCCTAGGTTGCATTTATAGTGTCTTTTGTCATACCTTTTTTTTGCTTTTTGTTTTATAATGTTTTTAAGAGTCCTGTTTTTTTCCCATTATGACTTCTAAATTTCTGTCTTCTTTAGGATGATGATTCTCTCTCACTATGAAATTATGCAAGTATTCTCCCAATTTTGTTTAATATTTGTATTTTTTTAATTCTGAATTCATCTATAATTAGTTTTTATATATGGTGTGAAGTAAGCATCTAGCCTTGTCACTTCAGATGATGTCAGTTATGCAAGCACCTCTACTAAAATAAATCCTCTATATTCTATTAAGCTGGAATAAACCTTCATCATATATAAAGCCTTCACATTTATTTGGATCCATTTCTGGACTTTTTCTTCTATTTCATTGATCTGTTTGTTTATTCCTGTGTCATTTTAACACTATTTTGAATATAGTAGTTTTATAAATATCTGGTAAGGGGAGTTCCTTAGCCATTGTTTTTATTTTTCCTACTTTTCTTGACCAATATTTGGCTATTATTCTTCCATAAAACTTGTAAAATAATTTTTTATCCAGTTCACATAAAAGCGATGCTAACTAGAATTTCAATAATTTCATCATTATTTAAGATATTATTTACATTTTTATACAATATGAATAGAGTGTCTTCTTTCTCTCAGTGCTGTTTTATATTCTTCAATATGATTTTATAGATCTCTTCGTATTATTTCTATACTTGTGTAGTTCAATGTATTAGTAGACAATTTCCATATTAAAATGGTTATTGCCAACATAGATAAAAAGTATTGATTATTGTATATTTTTTATTCATGCTTTTACCAAATATTTTAAATTAATTTTAGCAGTTTTAAAATCTCTTGAGATTTCTGGATATAGGAACTAACCAACTATATCTCTATGTACTTGTTGTATAAGTAGTTTTACCTTATTAATCATAGATATTTTTAGTTTTAATATTTTACCATAAGAATATATTACTTGTTAAATTAGAAACAAAAACTATTTCACAAAAAAGTTAGATTTAAAGCTGATTTTTACTAAAAATAAAAATCATTTGCATTTTCAGAAAAAAATAAATTCAAGGATTAATACAGTAGTTGAACTTCAAAATAAATAACATCTCTAACACCAATGGGAGCCATCAGTATTGATTTGACTTACTGATTATGCTTGTATTATTTAGAGTCAGTTTTGAGATTTTCAGTAATGATATCTTTGGTCAAATAAAAAGGAAATAGATAAAAGGGATAACAGAAACAGAGATAATGCAGACGAACTAATGCAATGTAGATCATGTGAAGTAGACGTAATTGTCACATCTACAGGAGAACCTTCTAAGTTTGTATTGCCATTCACTGTCTGCTTCCTCATGATTAACGGCATGCATTTGTATGACAGTAGACATGGGCTTAGAAGTCTGATTTGTTACTATCAAATAATGCAAAGTCAGCAGGCTCACTTCAGGAGTAAAAGGGAGATTTAGACTTATTTTATCCCTGCATGAATGGCTGCCCAGTTGAGATAAACCAGCCATTGCCTATCCTCTCATTATTTAAAATCACTGGTCACGACCATGCTCATGATCATCATCATGTTTCTAGCAGTTAAGAGGAATCATCACACTGTAATTAAGGAAGGAAAGAAATATTCAGTTTACATTTGAGACTATTACGGAGAAAAATCTCCCTGTAGCTTTGTATTTGATGCATTTACTTTAAATATGTAGTTTAAAGAATTCTGAGTAAACCAGACATGCAAGACCAAAAAATATTAATAATTAAAAGAATAACTCCATTTCTCACATATAAACAAATGTTGGCCACTATTTTTATGAATTGAAAACACCTGAGACAATAATTCCTAATATACAGTATGATATCTCCTTCACCCTTTCCCTACCCTATCCCCCGAGAATAGACAGTCACAAACAGAACTTTAAAAATGCCTTCTATGACAATGAGCTTGTAATTTGAATATTACATAACTCGAGTTGTAGGTCTATAGCAGTCATTTTATTCTGTGTTATGACTGGTTGTGACAAGCTCCTTAAGAAAACATCCACACTAATAATCAGGAATATTAAAATATCATGTATATCTACCCACAAGGCAAAGAATATCATAACCGTTGGCAGTAATAGACAACAGATATCACAGGCTGGTCAGGGCACAGCTCCTGCTTGGGTCTTGGTCCTGCTTACCCTTGGGAATTGCTGGGTACGTGATTCCTTACGAAATCTGCCAGAGTAGTTTCTAAGTATCATCAGGACAACAATCTATACCTTACGCAACCAAAGGTTCAATGATGAGACAACTATTTTTAGGGTATTAACATTTTTCTCAGCTGTTACATACTTTTTGCTAGGTGCATATTCTATTCTCATTGCTGCCATTGACTACATGACATTTCTCTGAGTTGAAATTCTAATAGTCTTCATTCCACAAGCATCCTACACTAACTCAGTATCCTGTTCCTAGTGATTCCAAACATCCTTGAGATCCTTCACAGGAGCTGTAATTAATTTTAAGAAATTCTTCACATCTTAAAAATCTCTTATGATAATGTAAAAGCTGGTAATTGCCTAGAAAGTTAAGTTTAACCTAGCAGAAAAATCTGTAAGCAAGCCTACCACAATTTCATATACAGGAAACTGACAAATGAATTAGGGATGTCCAAGAAGACATCATACAGGATTTCACAGGGTGGCATCCTCTTGGTGGAATCCCAAAGGTTGGAGGCTGTTCCTCACATTTTCAGATCTGGCAAATTAACATGTCAGTCTACTCTGTGCTGATTAGGGTCTCAGGGACAGACTATATCTAACCAAACTTATAAGAGGCTGGTGCATAAATTGCATTCAAATAAATTTATTGCTAAAGAATTACCCATAAACTAGAATGACCACATAATTCATTGTACAAACTGTGACACTTTTAAGATTGCAAAAAGGAAACTGTCAATAATTAAGCTGAGACAAGAGGTACAAACTGTGACTGACCAGGACAAAACAGGACATATGGTCACTTTATCCATAACTCATCTCCATGGTCCAGTGCTTCTCCTACTTTGTATCAAGGTCTCTGGGAAACTAAAATAATAATTTACAAGTTGTGTGGTCAGCTTGAACTTAGAGCCTAAGGAGATGGATAATTCTGGCTATAGATAAATCTATTGTAGTGGGGCAGGCAAGCAGAGTGCACCAGAATGTTTTTGTTGATTGCAATATAAGCATGTCCTCCAGGTCCAGTGTGTTTCTCCCTTTGGACGTATTTTTGTATTTCTCTTTTCTAGGTCCATTTCCCCCATCTATTCAAATGGGATACAACGCAATTGATTCGAATTCAATTTTCTAGGTTACAGATTCCAATCTTGTCTCCCTGAAGAGATGCCCTAGTCACCTGAACTTGAGTATTTTCCAAATCTTCTTAGCCACATCCACATCCACATCCACCATATCTTAGTTTACAGCTACAGGTGTTTAATCTCACTTATTAAGTATTAGAAATAAAATTACCTTCTGAGAATGAAACCAGGGAGAAGCAATTCCTTAAGCTTCCTGATTTCATCTTTGTGTACTGATAATATTTCTCTGTGCTGATTTATACAAGATTTCATTAAAGCCGTGTGTAATTTATAACTAAAATAAGACGTTGAATGAGATCAAAGGTTTTGTTGTGGCAATTCAGGGTAAAGTAATTACCACCAAATTTACTGCAAGCTTGATTGGTGATAAGTAAAGAGCATGTGTGACAACTGGTTACACAACTGAACCTATAATTGGAGGAAGCAAAGCTTTGGCTTCTACAAGATGTAGATGAGAGTAATAGGCTTAATCAGAACTTAGTTTAGATACCAACAGCAAACAACCTGTAAGCATGTGCTTATAAGCACATCAACAAAGTAGTAAGGGCCAAATCAAATGTTGTTTAGAAAATAGCACCTGTAAGACATTCTGGGAGAGCATCACAATAATAGAGGAACAAATCTTGCCCAAGAAACACTGGAAATATTAATGCAATGGAATGTGTTAGTTAGTAGAACATTTTGCAAATGCATTCAGAGGAAAGAAAAATGGGAATTGTTATCTTGGTCAGAGACACTAAAACTTGTGGAGAAAGTAGAGGGACTGATTTCAGTAATCAGGGAGTTTAGACTTATGCTGACTGTGCTTTGTCTAAGCAAATCATCTTTTGAAGCCAGGTTTGGAAGGCAATGCTCTGTTCCATTGGATCCTGAGTCTAAAATGAATACCAATAAGTGTTTGTAACCTTAAAGACTAAAAGGAGAATTAAATAGGATTGTGTGAGGGCAACAATAAAAACTCCAGGGCCAAGGATGAGTAAATAAATTATTGAGTGATAAAATTAAACGTATACAATGAGAAATAGGAAATAAAATTGACAAAGAAGAAGGTTTGGAAGAATCTCAATATTTATACTCCTACGCTACCACCACCAACACTGAGAGATGGTAAAATAAAAGCCCTCATCCATGCCTGCCTTTTGTGATCTTCCTTTGTCCCTCTTCTTTGTCCTATAATCCCTCAATTCAGAAGAGATGGGCTCAGTGCTTTTCAGTCCTCCTATTCTGGAGCAGTAAAACTCATATCCTGGCCTTCATACAGCAGAAGAGGTATTTTCTCAAACTCATGGAAGAAAATACAATGATCTGAGCCTGTTCTAATCAAAATAGGATTGAGTTATGGTGTAGTAATAAGCAATCCCCGAGTTTCGGTAGATTAACACATGAAGTTTATTTCTTGAACACATAAAGTCTATTGCAGGTCAGGTGAATCTCCAGTGCAACTATCTTCCGTGAGATGAGCCAGCAATGCAGGCTGCTTCAATCTTGCAGCGTTGCCTTTTTTTCTTAAAGATTGGCACCTGAGCTAACAGCTGTTGCCAATCTTTTTTTCTGCTTTTTCTTCCCTAAATCCCCCCAGTACGTAGTTGTATATTTTAGCTGTGGGTCGCTCTAGTTGTGGCATGTGGGATGCCGCCTCAATGTGGCCTGGCGAGCAGTACCATGTCTGCGCCCAGGATCCCAACCAGCGAAACCCCTGGCCGCCAAAGCGGAGCTCGCGAACTTAACCACTCGGCCACAGGGCCGGCCCCCAGCTTTGCCTTTCTAATACACCACTCCAGGCTCACCACTGAAAGCAAGGTTGGACAAAGGTATTTCACCATTAGTCCAGAAGAGATACTCATTACTTCTTCTCATGGTCCATTGGCCAGTAGTAGATGCATGGCCTCGCTAACTTCCAGGAGCTCAGTAGGGTATTGGTGAACACTAGAAATATCTACCAAGAGCTTTCCATGCTTTATCCTTGATATGCTAAAGGGATTTATGAAAATTTCTCCCTCTCCTCAAAGCCTGATTTTTCAAGCTTGTTTTCCTAAGAATGCAAATAAAAATTTAATTTGACCCTTGATGCTGAGAAATGACAGAGTTCTCCGGGTGGATGTATCCACCCTTCCCCTGAAATACTGAAGTTCAGGGCTCCAATAGGCAGGAAATTCCTAGAGCCCAGTTGGAGAATATGCAAATACAGGGAAATGTTTCCAAAATATGACCTCGTTTCACGATGGAATTAAAATATAATATTAGGTCTTTGTAATACCTGGGAAATAATGCCCATTCTACAAGCAGAAAAAGGGTAAAATTGGCTGAGTTTAGTAAAAGAATCTCATCATCACTAAACGGAATTAATTTACCTTCCTCATTGCAAAGTAAGAGAAACCCTTAAATACAGATAATATATAAGCGAACAAAATCCTTTTCCATCTCCTGTTGCAAAAACCCATTCAGTGAGTAACTATGAATTAGAAATCAAAACAAACAGCTGGTATCTAAGTATAGACTTCTGAATATGGGGCTTTTTGGTTGACTATCTAAATATGTAATACTTTTTGAGGAAGTCAACACAGTCATCTCCTTCTGTTAAATGCATTATTTAAAAACAATCAGGCAGTAAACTCCTAAAAAATATGTTGGAAGGCTGAATATAAGAAGCGTCCTTTAAGCCATCTGACAAAGGTTCAGGGAAGCACTTTGAATGCTGTTAACATGAAAAACAGTTTGCATACAATGAATCTCAGTAAGAAGCAGTGTTCACAGATTTACCTATAAAACCATACACCTCTCCCTCTCAAATATTTATCCTGCCAAATTTAATTGGGCCAAAGCAGATAAAACTGTTCGAGCATGGAAACCAGTAATTGTTTGTAATTCATAAAGAGGATTATGCACATGCAACACTTCTGGAGAAACTACCTGTCTGTAAAGGCACACAGTTACAAAAAAGTGTCTTACGAATGTGTACTTTTTAATAGTCTACTTACCTACAGGAATAATGCAAGCATCAGTGCCCTGGGTAAAGTGGTGATGACAATTCTTGCCCATGCCCTTCAGTACAGTACACTATTTCAGAGGTCACATCTCAGCTCGAAGTTCATACTAAGTGTCAGATTTAGTTTCTAAAGCTTCATCTGCAGGCTAGACAGCTAAATCAGCAAGGGTCATCTACGCCCTGGTAAAGTTAGGACAAGACCTATTTCTGGGTCTTCCATGCTGACAAGTTTCCCAAAGGTACTCACTGGAACAATTATTGAAATTATCCTTCCACTGTACGTAATCGACATAAGCCTAAGATCCAAGCAATAAGGCAAGCTGTGTATATATGAGATTAATCTATTCATGAATTTCAGTTGGACATCTACTATGGGCACAGGATGGAATCAGGACTAAAGGCCAGACCAGTGTAGGCCAGATAAAAACAATATACGCCTTATACAGTAAGCAAATGAGAGTAAATAAGTTATTGTCCAACAGCAGTTAATTGTTTAGCTGGTAGACTTCTCTGGAATGGTAAGAGTAGAAATGCTGTAAAAAATAAACAAAAATCAGACTTGTCATTCAGAGAAATAGACAGTGGGGATATTTGTATGTGGGTTCCATGAAGCCATCTTGGGAGCATTTATTCATACAGAGAAACTAAATGATATCACTGAAATATCATGCCAAGAAATTTCTTCACAAATGTACAACGAGTCTTTAAGTAAATAAGCCATGAAAACATCAGATTTAAGAATAATAGAAAATGCCACAAACTTGCAATACTTTGGGAGCCTTCGTGGATTTAAGAGGAGGCTTTAGGAGAATTTACAATGGCAGGGAACACTCGTGCATTCACTGTACATCTACAGGGACTTCATTCTTCAGAGCAGAAAAATATGCTTCCTGCGAATTGAGACTCTATTATTTCACCATTAACTCTAGCATTTATATGAGTGCAGGATCATTGCCCGGATCCAACACACCATTGGCACTATTCCAAACCTGCAAGTAATTCTCAGGCCACTGAGGGGACCTTAACTCTGAAAGCCTGGAAATTATGCTTAATTAGTTTCCTTTTGTCATCTGTGGACAATAGATGACAAAAGGTAACATTTATACCTGTCAGGGACAACCCATCAGGGAGCAGGCTTCCTTGGAGTCAGCACTCCAAGAGGCAATCTTTCTGAGAGGAGTGATGAACTATAATTTGGTTGGAAGAAGGATATGCATTCATCTTATGGTCACCCTGCGTGTTTTACGGATTCACGCATTAATTTGGTTCACAAATACATAGCTTCATTTCCCCCCATCCTCATCCTGAAATGACCTTCACTGAACTCTGGGTATGACTTGAGTTTCTCATCACTTCCTTTTCCACAACATCCATCCCTTAGTGAATGCTTATTTTCCAATGGGAATTTAAGTTTTCTACTCAGAGATAGTGCACAGAAATGGGTCTTGTGTCTGTACTGCAGTCTGCTCTTTTGAGTTTGGCTGCAAACAAATATTGCCTAAAAATCAGGACAAAAGGACAGAAATAATAAGTCAGATATCCAGCTGTCCCAAAACTCCTGAAGAAGAATCATCCCAAACATGACCACCATGTGGAGTCTATGAACGACTGCTGTTTTCCAATCTCATTCTTGTTTATTTTCTGGGTATTTTAACCCCCCAATTCAAATAATCTTGTTTACTAGATTAAAGATGTATCTTATGAGCTATTCAAACCTTTTCTTCCTTCTTCTCTTTTCCAGATTCAGGACACCTGGAAGGCAAGCTGGGCTAGCAGGACCTTCATAAATCTGATGACCAGTGGAGCTTTAACAAATTATCATGCCTTGATGATAAAGTACGGGGAGGAGGGCTTTAATTGGTTTCTGGTTGCCGTCATGAAGATCTGTTATTTACAGGCAGTTCTAAACTGTGCATAAGGAAGTGAGGAGGTGTGACTAGTCTATAGCTAATTAAAGATTTTGATTCCAAAATCACAGAATTCAATTAATGTTATGGGGTTGGGATGAGAAAAGGAAAAAAAAAAAAACCTGTCTCCCCTTTCACCACTTTAAGACATGTCAAAGACGGGCATGTCTGCCTCTTTATTTGCCCATCTGGAATAATTCCTATCAACCCTTTCCCCACCTGTTCTCCCTGACCACCTCCAAAATGTGTTCGGGATACCTAGGAAAAGAGCTGAGATGATTCTAGTATAGGCAACAATTTCGCAGTAAGGACAGCAACTTTAGCTGAGGTCAAAGGATAAATTTTACATGTCTTAATTAATATTTAGCTGACAAAGCCAGTACAGATCCTACTTTTTCCAGGGAATAGAAGATTTCAAGCCTCTTGGGTATATTTTTAAGTAATCTAATCTGCTTGAGGTTTATTTTTCCTTAGTAACCATGTTCCCAGCTCAGTCTGGGATTTTGGACCTAAATGATGATTTTTGAGAAAATCACAAGGTGAACTTCTCAGCTAAGAACAGAGAAAAGCCAAGGATTTAGTTGCTAATTGTACTCAATAACACAAAAGTCAGGTATGCCTGAGGTTCTAATGGATGCCCAAACCCTCTCACATTTTTTTTTCCAAATCTAATAAGGATGGAGCAGTGATTTCCTAATAACGATGTTGTGGTTGCTGCTGGGCATGCTCTGATCACATCTGGTCTCTAAGGAGGGAAGTGTGGGATGGAGGCTGGAATTTTAATGTTATGTCTCTCCTCCCGAATGCCCGTCCCTTCATTTTCTGTGGCTGGAGCCAGCAACTTTGTGCCATCTTTAGGATCTCACTTAGCCTAAGCATCTTCTTCTTCCTTTCTTCCTCCATCACTCTTTCCGAAAGCAACTGATTTTCCTACTGGGGGATTTTTCGCCGATACAATGGATATAATTTGGGAGCCTTTGATGGAAGGACTTGAAAGAGTCATTAATTTCATTTTGCTTCATTTGTTTTCCAAGTCAAAGAATCCCCAAGAGTACTGCTGTGAAAAATAAGAGCATCTTAATTGACTGCCTTGAAGCTATGTGTTTCAGACATCATAGACAGGGGCTGAGCTCTCCTTTGAGGATGGACAGATACAAAATTCAACTATTATCTAAGGTTGGAGTTCCCCAGCCTCAGTCCAGTTCTACCCTTCTTCTCCCTCCCCCAATCTTCTGCCTTTGAGCATTGACTCTCCTTTGTAGTTTAGAACCCTACTTTTTCCTGTGAATTGAAGATTTCAAGCCTCTCTTGTATTTTTAAGTAATCTTATCTGCTTGAGGTTTACTTTTTCTTACTAATTTTTAGCTTGAATAGGAGTTTTAAAAGAGGCTGCTTGAATAAGTAGTATTTTACCATTTGCCTAATTAATTCATGACATCTTTTTCAGTGGGATCAAACACTGGTTATATCATTTACTAGCTGTGTGACTTCCAGTAAGTTACTTAACTTACTTGGCTTATTTATATAATGAGGATAATAATAATATCTACCTCATAGTATCACTGTGAAGGTTAAATGAGTTGAGAACTTTAAAGTATTTAAAATGGTGATGGGCATATAGTAAACTCTCAATATGTGTTAGCTATTGTTATTACTAGTACTAATAGGACTATTATAATTTCTAAACTTTCAAGATAAAAGTAGACTATCAGTGTACTACCTTTTTTGATGTTAGCATAAACTATGAACATAGGCTGCCTACCTATATGAAAAAATAAAATATGCACTAGTATTTTAATTTGTGTTCTACATCTTTTAGAAAAGAAAGAAGATGCAACAGGAGTTTTCTAAAGGTAGATCTTAAGAAATGGGACATGAGACACTTTTATTTACAAGAAAATGATGACGACAGATTAGTTAGAAAAATTTATACACAAAAAGGTTTGGTGTAATTATCAAATGTTTAGGATTGCATGAGATAAGAGAGAGCTGTATAGGTTACTAACGTAGAGTGTGTGTGTGTGCATGTGAGTGTTAGGTAAGTGTTAGCTAAGCACGGATAGAACAATACAATAACTGTTGTTAGGCACTTTCATACTTGATCTTGTTCCAGAACAACCCTGTGAGATCCTTGGTTATAGATAAAGAATCTAAGGCCTAAATAGGCTAAGTATCTAAACATAAATCTTCTGAATCTAGTATTCATTACTTTAGACTAGAGTCTAGTGCTCTTTCAACTCTACAGTAATTGCACCTGTTCTAGGCAAAGGGGATAGAACAAGACAAGATAGCCATGGTCTCTGCCTTTCTGAAGCTTCCAATTTAACAAAGAAGACGAACTTTGAAAAAGTAATTATAAGGGTTAAAAAAATTAAAAGGATAACTGCTGGGTAGCTGAAGGCAATATGGCCACCAATCTACCAGTCTCCCACTATATCTTCCCTGAACAGTACCAAATAACAAGATGGGAAACATAAACTTACACAAAAATCAAGCCCTCGGCATAACTTGAAGACATAGAATGCCAAAATTTCAAAGTAACTATAGGTAAAAACATGAAAGTCACCAAATCCCAGCATAATTTCCCATGCTGCCATCTTAACATCTACCCTCCAGCCACAAGGCAAAAGGAGAAAAACTGTGGGGAAGACAGAAGAGGGAAGCTAAGGAAAGGGTGTACAAGAGATCCAAAATCAGCCTCAGAAAGATAAAGACCACCTTAAGTCTACGTATTCTAAAAAAGCATCTGAATAGATCAGAACATGGATTACAGGGAAGAGATGTAAAAGTGCTTATAGTTTAAGGGAGTAATCTTTGAAACACATAGCTTCTGGAAGAGAAAAAAAAAAGTCAATAAAGAAAAGAAAAACTCCACTTGGCAATTAGGCGGTGAAAAGGAAAAGAAGCTGAAGGGGGAAATGTAGGGTCGTACAGGACAGAAGTGAATCATAAAACCAGAGGACACATAGCCCGTCCAACCCCCACCAAAACAAACGAATCTGCTTACAGTGTCTGAACTTTGTTATGTTGAGAGAAAGGCCATCACTGAACTAGGAATCTTGTGAAATACTCCAATGCTACAAATAATGAACAAAAGGAAAATCAACAAATCCACATAGAGCTATTCTAAAAACTCAGAAAACAAAATTTCACACATAAGAGGAAATTTCACACATATGAGGAAAAGTTCCTATAGGAAGAACAACCATAAAGCAGACAAAAACTGTAAGAATTAAATATAATCAAACATATATTTGAGGATATAAAACACCACCTTGTAAGAAATTTAAAAACTAAGAAAGGAAATAATCGAAATCCAGGGAGATATGAAAAAAGAGTCGACAATTCAGGAAAGAATTAAAGAAAAGACAAAATTATCTCAGAAATAAAGAATCAATGATAAGGTACCCTGGAGAGAATAAATCCAAGTGAAATTTAATAAGGGGTATTGAAGAAAGACAAAAACACAACCAAGACAATGAAAAGGAAATGAAAAAAGTAAAATGGATCGGAGGGAAAGTAGTAAAAACAAATGACAGTAAAAGTGAGAATAATATTCATATCAGAGGCTACCTAGCACAGTGAGTTAAACCCATCCACGACTGGATTAGAGCCTTGTGGGAGATCCTGAGTTAGAGGCATCCAGTTAGTCCATGCCAGGATTTCTGTCCCACAGAGACTGTGGGATAAAAAAATGTTTGTGCTTTTGAGCCACTAAGTGTTGGGGTAATTTGCTACATAGCAATAGTGAGTACAGATTTTTGTGCTTGGAATTCTGGTACTGCCGTAACAAATAACTAAAATATGGGCATCGCATTAAAACTTGGCAGTGAACTTTGAGGAGAGGGTTAGCGAATGTGTAAAATGCCTTGACCACACTAAAATTTTGGACTTTGAGGAACATGCTAGTGTGGGGACCTGGAACTGGCCACCCCAAGATATATCTCTTTGGCATGATGATTATTTGAGGCTGGTTACTTTGCAGACAGGAAAGCAACTGAAAAGCAGTATTTACTTACCCTTTGTAAGAGACATTTACATTGTAAAGGAACTCTCCATCTGTAAAGATATCGCCCTCTGTACCAGGAAGAAGGGGAAATGACCTTGTCTCTAGAAACTCTTAATCAGTGGGGAAGGCAAGGACTTAAATCTGCATTTGTTTATTGTGCTTGTCTGGTAACCTCATGTAACTGACTTCCCTCCCCCTCCCAACGTTGGCATTTCTTTAAGGAGCAAGCATCTTTCCTCAGGCTAGGAACTAATTGCTGCGCTCACCTGTGACCACCCAGCTCAAGACAATAGACTTGCCTCCTGCTATGCCCTATGAGATAGCAGACCCACTACCTGCTGTGTCCATCAAGCGCTGTGCCAACAGGGCAATCTTGTGACTATTGTGGGAGGGACATTTCAATTCATATGTGAAACATCCTGTTTGGGGGTATATAACCACTCTGTGCACCCTACTTCTTCAGTGCCCTTTCGTCCTTTGGGAAGAAAGGCCCAGGGCCATGGTCCTCATAAAGCTTTGTTTAATTTTCTCTTGCTATTCTGTCTCATGTGAATTTAATTCATTCTCAGGCCAGACGAACCCACACTAGGTAGAGGAAAAGTCTTCCTCCCCTACACTAGTGAGGGCTCAAAAGAAAGTGAGAAAAATGTTACTGGAAAGTTGAAGAAAGGAGAGTCTGGTGATGCAGTGGCAAAATACAGCTGTTGTCTGCATTTATGTGGAAAGTAGAAAATGTGCCTAACGAGCTGGGTGATCTACCAAAGGCTATTTTTTAAGTAAAATGTGGAAGGTGCCTCCTGGTTGCTTTTTGATACATATAACAAAACATGAGAGGAGAGAGATAAATTGAAGAAAAGACTATTTTTAAAAATAAGCCAGGACTTAGGGTTTTGAAAATTCTCAGCCCCTCAAAATGGCAAACAATGGTAAAATTAAGAAATGGCTTCTGAGCAAATATCTAGTCCAGGGCACACCCAAAGAAAACATTGTCTAAAAATGAAGTCAAGGGTGTGACTGTAAAATCCCTTCTTAATGGTTAAGAAATATCAAAAGTTTTATTTAGGTCCTTAGGGTTATATTCAGTCACACACGTGGCCCTTTAAAGAGATTAAGGTATACCTTACAGATCCTTTAAATCAAAACCTAAACGGTGTTGTCCCATAGCCCACTCAGCAGGAGCATAAGGTAGAGAAAGATTTATCTCACGGAGATTTGTAGGTGTGGCTTTTCTGTAATGAAGTGAATTCCAGTGAAATTTACAGAAGAGCCATAGAGTTAATGAGAAAACTACATCAGCAAACACACTGCCAGTTTGGACCATAAGGAACAGAGAGAAAACAAAATGAAAAGAGGCTCTTGAATCCCCAAAATTCAACTGGCAAGTAGCAGGCTGAGAAAGCCACTCAGCTGCAAATGCTGACTCAGAGGGTAAACCAAAAGCGAGATAATCAGAGCCAAGCACCCAAGACTAATCGTGCAACATTTGCCTGGCTGGATTTCAGAATCTCTGTGGACTCCGTTGTGCTTCCTCTTTTCCCTCCTTTTAAATAGGAATATGTACAGCATTTATCCTATGCCTGTCCCACAAGTAAATGTTGGATGTGTTGGGAGGAAGACAACTGTTTCTTTGGTTTTACAGATCTACAGAATGAGAGGAACTACACCCAAGTAGCTGCACCTGGACCTGATTTAGTTGATGAGATTCTGAACTTTGAGCTGGTACTGTAACGGCTTATGAATTTTGAGGACCTTGAGAGGGAGTGAGTGTATTTTGCATATAGAAAGGAAGTGAATCATTGAGGACCAGATGTCAGAGTGTAGTAAGCAGCCTCTAAGCTGCTTCCAAAGATCCCTGCTTCTTCCTGGTGTTCAAGCCCCTGTGTAAGTCCCTCCCCTTGAGTGAATTCTAAACTATGACTAGCTTCTAATGAACAGTATACGCCAAAAGTGAAGGGATGTCACTTCCACGATTAGGTTACGAAAAGATTGTGACCTCTGTCTCACTTACTGTCTATCACTTGTTCTGAGAGAAGACAGCTGCCATATTGTGAGCTGCCCTATAGAGAGCATGGCAAGGAACTGAAATCTTTAGCCAACAGCCAGCAGAGACCTGAGACCTGACAACAACTATAAGAACTTGGAAGTGAATCGTCCCCCAGTTGAACTTTGAGATGACTGCAGCCCTGGCCAGCAACTTGACTGCAGCCTTGTGAGAGGCCATGAGCCAGAGGATGCCAGCTAATTGACTCCCTGATTCCTGACTCACACAAACTGTGCCATAATAAATGTTTGCTGTTTTAAGCTGCTAAGTTGTGGAGTTATTTGTTTATTTAGCAATAGATAACTAATACACTCATTTATTAAAAAAAAGGTTTTTAATTTTCTCACAAAACACAGCCCAACTATGTGCCATGGACATGAGACACATCTATAGCTAAGTGATTCAGAAAGGCAAAAAGGAAGGAAGAAGAAAGGTATACTAAGCAAATGGAAACAAAACAGGAGCAGGCATAGAGATGCTGCTATCAGACGAAGTTTCATTCAAGCCCCACAGTATTAAATGTGACAAAGGACATTTTTTGTACTAAAAGCTATAATACAAAATGAAGACACAACAAGTATGAACATTTATGCGCTAAATTACAAGGCAACCATACTTAGGAAACAAAAACTACAGGAGATGAAAGGAAACATATGTAGATGTTATGAATGTATATAGAATGACACATCCTGATATAGCTTGTGCTCAAGCATTCATGACACATTCACAAAACGTGAGCATATATTAAGTTCGAGAGGAAAACATCAGTAATTTCCATTATGTAGAAATATTAAAAATAACACATGTGATCACAATACAATAAAATTGGAAACTACTAACAAAAACAAACAAGAAAACAAACAAAATAAATTAGCTCTTCCCCTTGGAAATAAAAAATCCTAGTAAACAACTCCTGGGTGAAGGGGAAACACAGACTGAAACTACAGAATCTTTAAGAAAAAAGATAATGAACACAGTACATATCAGAATCTATGGGATATATTTAAAGCAGTGATCACAGGAAAATTCATAGACTTTTTAAAAATAGGAAAAGACTAAAGTAAACCAAAAGAAAGCACAAGGAAAGAAGCTATAAAGATAAAGGCAGAAGTTAACAACAGGAAATAATGGACCTAAAAACAGAGATTAAGAATAGAAAGAATAGACCTCATTAATAAATCAAAATCACATTTTTTAAAGAAAAATAACAAGATACATCACTAGCTAACTTGTCCAAGAAAAAAAGAGATAAAGAACAAATATACAAAATAAGAAATGACAAAAAGCAAATAATCATTGAAATAGAAGAATTAAAAATATTAATAAGAGCCTACTTTGGAGATCTCTATAGAAATGAATTTGAAAATCTAGATCAAATGGATAATTTCCTAGGGAAATATGCACTACCAAAATCTACTCCATTAGAGTTAGAAAGATCAATTTCCATAAAAGAACTAGAGAAAATCATTAAGGAACTACCCCACCAAAAAAGCAAAGCCCAGATATTTTCTCAGGGAAATCCTATCAAATCCTGAAAGATAAAATAATTCCAATGCTCTATATATGGTTCCAGAGCATTGAGAATAAAGGAAAACTTCCCAACTCCATTTATGATGCAACACCTGATAAAGACAGTACAAAAATGAAAACTATAGGCCAACATCACTCAAGAATACAAATACAAAAAGAAATAGATAAAATGCTAGCAAACAAGACCCAAAGTTAGAGGAAGAAAATAATATAACATGATTGAGCGAGGGATTTATTCCAGGAATATGGGTCAATATTAAGAAATCCATTAATATTATACACCAGATTAACATATTGACAAAAAAAACAAACACATGTTATTCTCTCCATAGATCCTGAAAAGCCACTGACAAAATATAACAACCATTCATGATAAAAAAATCTCTCAATAAAATAAGAATCGAAGGATACTGTTTTACGTAAGGTATGTATACCTTAGTTCTAAAATCAATATCTTATTTAACTGGAAAACACCAGAGGCATTTCCACTCATATCAAAGCAAGACAAACAACAAAAAAATAGATCCTGAGAGATGGAACAATTTCCTACTGTCTCTGACCACTTTTGTAATTCGTCATTGCAAATTCAAGTTCTCTCAGCAGTACCTCTCCTATGTGGGGCCCAAGTAAACAGCAGTTAGAGATAAAGTCCACAGGCTCTGTAGCAGATACTAATAACAGAGTGGCTCTTAATGTCTTTGCTTATTAAAGCACTCAGAGAAGCCATTTTGATAGTCATTGTGAGATGAAGGGAAAAGGAGAAGGAACGAGGAAGGTAGGGACGGAAGGTGAGAGAGAGAGAGAAAGGGGGAAAGAGAGATAGCAGTGAGAACTTCTGACTATCAGGGCCATAAGATCTGACCAGAACACAGGACAGTGATAAGCAGTAATGTCAGGTCACTTCACTCCAGGGAAAGAATCCAGTGTCGGCTCAGCTGACTGGATTTTCACACAGTCTAGCAAGGTTCACTTTCCTTTCGAAAGCCTCTCACAGCAATAAACAAGCTGTCTGCAAAAATGAGCTGTTCTGATCCCTCTGCCAGGCAATGTTGTCAAAAGCAAATCCTTGTGAATTTGGAAGAGTTGCTGGGCTGGATAACATTTCCCCTCCTCCTTTCCTTCTTTCTATCCCCAAAGGTAGAATTGTAGCATTTGAAGTAGAAAGACAATTAAATTATGTCTCAGTATCCTATCATAGAAGAGAAACCTGCACTGTTTTATAAGCACAGGCTAGGCTCTGGAGGGAAGGAGGTGAGAATGGGTCTGAGCAAGTCACTGAAGCGGGAAAAACCCTGGGCATTTCCCTCTTAGCAAGAAGTTAGATGGGTTGTGCAAGGTCTCCCAGCTACCTGAACATGAAACTCCTGGGACTCACTCGCTATCTTATCATTCATTTACCCCCTTCTTCGTACAGATGAAAATCCTGTAACATGTCATTCCTCATGTACACTTATTCATATTTTGGTGCCTCCTTTAGGATTCTCAAAGGCCACGTTGCTGGTGTTGGGTAGTAGTCTTCTGGTTGTGCTTCTGAGGAGCCTATTCATGATTCTCCATCATGGGCTAGATGGGGGGAAGAGGACACTCTGATGGGGCTTTGCCCCCAGCCTGCTCCTCTTCTCTTCAACCAGTGCACTGTGGGTTTAATTGTAACTTTTGGATTTCAACCTGACTTTTACTTGAAGAAATAACTCCATTCTCCCCTATGCCCTCTTGTCTAGCAAGTGGGATTTCTGTTGGAATATATATCTTGGAACAGAATTTTTGGATTACGGGGTTAAGTATAGAGGTAATTTGACTGAGTATTGCCAGATCACGCTCTGTAGTGGTGACATGGTACACACTCCCAAGAGCAATGTGCAAGAGTTGCTGCAATATTTGATACCATCCTTGCCACCTCCCTGCCGGTATTTGGTATCATCCAACTTTCTAAATGATGCCAGTCAACAGGCATAGGTAATGTCTCATGGTGGTTTTAATTTTCATTTCTCTGACTATCTATGATTTTGAACTTCTCTACTTTCAAGACTTTAATGTTTCCTATTCTGTATATTATCTGTTCATATCATTTGTCCATTTTAAAAATTGAGATTTATGTCATTTTCTGCTTGTTTTATGGGAGCCTCTTGTACAATCTGAAGCACTCCTCAGTTTTATTTATTTAGTTTTTATTTATTTTTTGGGGAGGGAAGATTAGCCCTGAGCTAACTGCTGCCAATCCTCCTCTTTTTCCTGAGGAAACCTGACCCTGAGCTAACATTGGTGCCCATCTTCCTCTACTTTATATGTGGGACGCCTGCCACAGCATGGCTTGTCAAGCGGTGCCATGTCCGCATGCAGGATGTGGGCCGGCAAACCTCGGGCCACTGAGAAGCAGAACGTGCGCACTTAACCACTGCGCCACCGGGTCGGCCCCAACACTCCTCAGTTTTAGACGTTGCCACTAACTCCTCCTATGTGTGACCTGTCTGATAATTTTAGATATCTTGTGCCTCACTGAACAGAAATACTTAATTTTGAGGTAGTCAAATTCATCATTTTTTTGCCTCATGGTATGTGTTTTTGAGGGTTTTGTTTATTCTATCTGCCCACCCACAGGTGACGAAGCTGTTCTCCTATATTGTTTTTAATTGCTAGTTTTACCTCCACTCTTACATCATTATTGTCCACATATTGATCATGAGCTAATACTCTGAAGAAAGAGAGCATATTCTGTTGAAAATGTAAGTCAGATCAGGTCACTTCTCTATTCAAAACCTGGCAATGGCTTCTCACTTTAGAGGAAGAGCCCTATCCAATCAGTGGTTTAAAGATTGCTGCTCCCCTGAAACCACCCTGCGTGTGCCTCCTACTTCTCTCCCTCACTCAGTCTGCTCCAGCCACACTGGCCTCTATGATCCTCAAATATGCCGGGTACATACACACCTTAGGCTGCTCTCTACTCCTGGAGTGTTCTTCCTGTATACACCTGCAGAGAGGACCTCTCCATCCACTTCGTGTCTGCTCAGAAGTCATTCTCTCAGTGCACTGTCCATCCCCACCACTTCTAATCTCTCTTGCCTTGACTTACATTTTTTCCTGTTTCTCCATACTATTCATCATTTCCTAACGTAATATATAATTTACTTATTTGTTATGTGTATAGTTTATTATCTATTTCCTGCTACTAGAATGGCAGCTACATAGGAGCTGGCTGGGGGCGGTTATTTTTGATCCAGCTGTAACCCCGGTCCTAGATCACTCCCTGTCTGGCTCAGAGAAGGTCTTTGTCATCACTGGCTGAATGATGAGTCATGTGGGCCCCCATTTCCTCTCTCCAGGGACGCTTCTGGTGTCAGCTTCCAGCAGCATGGCCAGTGTTGCCCCCCACAGAGCATGATTCAGGGCATCATCCTTGACTATGGGGCTTCCAAGCCCCATTTGGAATTTCTGAGAATTACACAATATTTTTTTTTCATAAAGTCCTTAATTTAACCAGACTTTGTTGGTGTAGTTTATACCATTTATTAAGGGTTACAAATATACACCTGAAATAAGTCAGAAAGAAAATGTCATTTAACTCAGGTTTCCTCAAAAACTCTTCTATAATTCATTAAACTATAAAGTGAAAAATGGTCCAATTTCCCCCAAAATGGACAATGTCTTAGAGTGATGTGGTAGATTGTCACAACACATCCTCTTGTCCTCTTTTGCAATGTAAATTTTCCACACCTCCTATCAAGAGATGGAGTCTTTTTCCCCACTCCTTGAATCTGGACTGACCTCGTGACTTGCTTTGACTAACAGGAAGCGACACTGTGCCAGTTGCAGTCTTAGGCCTGAAAAGACCTTGCAGCTTTCACGATTACTCTCTCAGAACACTGCAAGGAGACTATCACAGACGAAAGCTGACATATTCTATTTGAGGATGAGAAGCAAAATGCCCCAACTGATAACCGGAACCAACTGCCAGACCTGTGAATGGGGATCCTTACAGCCAAGCCAATGCTCCAGCTGACAGTAGTTGTATGCATGAGCTGAGGTGAAACCAACAGACCGATTGCCCTGCAACCTAAAACCGGTGAGAAATAATATTTTGTTGTTACTTAAAATTGCTAAATTTGGGGGTGGTTCGTTAATGAAGGGGATGAGGGTACACCATCCCAAAACATGCCACTTTCGCATAAGGATTATTTTGAGCTGAAAGCAATTGAGAATCAACAGATGCAGAAAGAGGCGTTCACAGAGCTTCCTTTACCTACCTAAAAGCGGAGCCTCCCAAAAGAACTCAATTGTCATAATTCCCTCCCCAGGAGCAAGAGACGAGAATTCAGCACCACACCCAAACAGACAGGGTCACAAGACTATCATATGCACCATCTATTCGCCCATTTATTTTTCCAAAAAGTCATTTGTTTGCCCCTAAGTTCGTTTCCTTTCCTTCCCCTTCACCTATTAAGATGGTATATAAGCCCCAATTCTAACCACCCCAATGAGTTACTCATCACTGAGTACTCCTACATATATGCAGCGTTGTATATGTAAATAAACTTTTTCTTTCTCTTACTAATCTGTCTTTTGTTAGTTTAATTTACAGGTGCTCAGGTATTGAACCTGAGAGGGTAAAGGAAAAGCTTTATCCTCCCCTACATTATGCAGCAATAGATAAGTGATGTAAGTAGAAGTACTACTTACCAGAGCCAGAGCCAGTGTCTCTTTCTTTTTTTTTTCCGTATTTTTGAGACAAACAGGTAAGTTGTCCCTGGTCAGCTGAGTCATATGGTGTTGGTAGGCAGAATCAGCTGAAGTTCTGCAAACATAACAGTGGTATAGTTTTTGTTCATGGGGGACATATTATCTCAGTTTTAAACCCTTTAACATGCCTACCAAGAAGATATCTGGTTGAGAAAAATAAATCACAAAAGAAAAACTAACAGAGAGCTCAACCTAAAAAAAAAGGAGTGATTTTCTCAACGTGAAAGTCAGAAAAAGAGAACATCTAAGTATTGATTGAGACATTTTAAATTAAACCATAAGGAGGTGACGTTTGAGCATAGCCTTGAAGGCAGTGCGAAAGTTTAGGCGCAGTTATCTGGGAGAAGAGTATGCCAGATGGAGGGGTTAGCCAGTGCAAAGGGCCCAATGCGTGAATGCGCCTGTCATATCCTTAGTGTGGTTGGTGTATGTTATCCATTTCTGGTGAGAGCAGTGTGGAATAACACAATTGAAGATAAGGTAAACTTTAATAAATTCCTTATTTTCAACATAAAAAGGGATACAATTTTGACTGATAGATAAGCAGCTTCTCTCTCACTTCCAATAAATGAAAGTTAAATACTTAAAGAATGTCAGTTTAAGTATTTGCTAGCCCAGAATCTGGTTATAATCTTTTTTTTTTCCTTAAGAAGATTAACCCTGACCTAACATCTGCCTCCAATCCTCCTCTTTTTGCTGAGGAATAGTGGCCCTGAGCTGACATCTCTCCCCATCTTCCTCTAGTTTATATGTGGGACGCCTGCCACAGCATGGCTTGATAAGTGGTTTGTAGGTCCATACCCAGGATCCGAGCTGGTGAACCCTGGGCAGCTGAAGCAGAGTGCACAAACTTAACCACTACACCACTGGGCTGGCCCCTCTAGTCTATGTTTTTAACTCTGATCTCCACCCCTGTGACCAAGCTGGTCTCTGAGAGTCTAGCCCACATCTCTTGTTCTGATCCCCTGCAAGTTTGGAAGCCAGTAAAACTAGTCAACATCACTTGCAACTTGAATCTCAAATATCAACTTATTCTGGGGTATCTGAGATTCAAGGGTTGTTGCTACATATCCCGAAAAAAGGCCCAGAGTGTTACATCGTCTTTCTAAGAAATATTGTTTAAATACTGTGTTAAATAGTCCAGGAGAATTCTAAATATGACTTCTTGTTCACTACTACACGTTTAGGTCATTTTAAGAGCTTTCTCTTCTAATATTCAATTAATGTTTTAATGTGCCTAAAAACCTAAGTAAGGGTTTTTAAAAAGAAATTACCTTATATGATTTCATTATATGAAGATATATGCTACGTTAAAAATTTCAGATACAGATAAGCAAAAATAAGCCAAATGCAATTCTGCTACTGAAAGATATGTAGTTTGCATTTTATATTATTCCATTCTTGAACATATCCTTATAAATAAATACATAATAAAACAGGCTCAAACTCTATTTTATACGTTATACGTCTATTTTAAACGTTCTTTTATAACTCATTGTCCTACTTCATTGATATATCATGAAATTCTATCCTTGTTAATAAATATATGCCTTTATTGTCATTTTTAGTGGTTACACACCAATCCCTTATTTAGCCAATACCCTATTGTTGAACATTGTTTGATTCTGTAAATACAGAATGGTTATCACAAGGTTCTTTCCATTATTTATATTCTGACTATTTTCCAAAAATCAATTTCTCGAAATGCTTTAAGAGGACAGATATTATTCACATGCACTACGGCACATTGCATTACAGAGTTCATTTTGCCACACCACTGAAATTCTTTTTAGTCACTTAGAATTAAAATTCTTTTTAGAATTTCGAATTCTTAGAATTCTTTTTTAATCACTGCCAACCAAATAGGGAACAAATTGTGTCTAAATTTTAAAATTTGGAGTTTTGATTACTAATGCTAATAAACAATTTCCCATAGCTGTTAACAATAATTCCGTAATAACATCTGATATCCAGTCTATATTAAGATTGTTCCAACTATCCCAAGAATGTCTTCTGTGGTAATTTTTTTCAAATTGCAGTCCCAATCACAATGCATGCTTGCATCTTGCTGTTACGCCCCTTCCCACCCTCATTTTTATGACATTCGTTGTTGAAGATTGTTGGTTTGCAAACTGGCCCCTGTACACAAAGCGCAAAGAGAGACTGAAGAAAGAGGCAGGCCACTCCAAATTGGTAGGTGGCAGGTTTAATAAGCAAGGGGACTTACATAGGAGGCTTGTCTTGGGCAGCTAGCAAGATGAGTAGATCTCCACACCTGCCCACCAGAATCGTAAAGGTTTATATAGAGGTGTTCATGGAGTTCAGTCCTGTATGCAGGCTAGATGCTCTCAACACCACCTTACTCTCTCAATGCTGTGTCCTTGTAAAAGCTCCTAGTGTGGAATGGTGGGCGGTACATACATTCCAAGGACAGGGGATGAATGAGGAGCCCCCAATTGCCTGCGTCTAGCTTGCAGGTCAGCCTGCAGTCACATCCTTTGGATGATCATCTCTAACAAAGATTCTAGGCCAGCCATCCTATAGAATGTCCCACAAGCTTGATTTGTCTGGTTGTTTTTTCATGGTGTAATTTAATTTATCTTCTCCCAATCTGTGATACAGACAAAATGTTAGATCTAGAGGCTTGATTAAGCGATGCTGTGAACTTCATATTGTATATTGCGTATCAAGAAGCTCATAATTCCAGCCTGTCCCACTATTAATGGATGCTAGGTTTGATCACTTGGTTAAGGTAGGGGTTTATCAGTTTCCCCATTGTGAAAGTACATTTTTTCCCCTTCCCAGTTTGTATGTAATGTGTGGGCTACCACACTGATTAGCACCATGCAAATATTCTAATAGCTTTCATCGAAGTCTTAGCATCCACTGATGATTCTTCCTGAGTTTTATTAGATTAGGGATTGCAAAATGGTGGTTTTATAATTTTATCATTCCTATTAGATTTATTAACTAGCATACTTTCCAAAGAAGAGTCTTTCTCTCTCTCTCTCTCCATATTATTATGGACTCATGGATTTTTATTTATTTATTTTGCTAAAATAAATTACTATTATTTTTTTTTAATGCTCAAATTGTCCCACTTTTGACCAGTAAGGGCCCTTTCAAGCCAACTCCTATATCTTTTCGACACGATCTCATTAGTCTTCGAGCATTTTCTAGTTTTCTAGTACAGTGAGATGTTCTTAGGATCACTTTGTTTTCCTGCCCAGATCTGAAATTGCCATCTGTGGAAAAAGAATTCCTGGTTGGAGGAACATCAAGTGCAAAGGCTCTGAGGAAGAACCATGCTAATCATGTGAGAAGTAGAAAAGAAAGCAGTGTGACTGGAATAGAGTTAGAGAGGGGAGAGGGGTAAGAGATAGGGTCAGATCTTATAGGGTCTTGTAGATTAGGGTGAAGGTTTCAAATTTGACTTTCAGTGAATGGGAAACCATTGGAATGTTTCAAATAGAGGAGTAACTTTCTCTAACTTACGTTTCTAACTTGCTTTTAATGGGATTCCTCTGGCATCTTTGTGGAGACTAGACCAGAGGGCAAGGGTAGAAGCAGAGAGATGAGTTAGGAAAATTTTTAATTCTTCAGGTGGTTTTGACCAGGCTAACTGGTTAGAGCGTGAGAAATGGTCTCTACTTAATACATTTTGAGGCTAGAGCAAAGAAGTTGTGGGATGCAGGAGAAAGAAAGGAGCTAAGAAAGACATTTATAAAAATTGACAAGACACTAAAAGTAGAAATACAGAAGAGGGCTAAACAAAAGAGCAAATGTTTAATGTGAATAAAACTGAATTGTTTTGGGGAAGAATCAGATAGCACTTATTATTTACAGCCCTGTGATACAATAAGAAATATATATTTTGTGTTTGTTCCTGGTTCCTGGCACATAGCTCCTTGGAATCTCCTGAGTAATGAGTGTCTTGTATGCTAATGAGATGACTGCTGGCTAGAGCCCCTTGATAGATTCAGGATGGAGGCTGGTCACCAGAAAGACCAAGCCATGATTAGAGGGTTGGAACTTTCAGCTCCACTGCCCCCACCTCCCCATCCTCCCACCCTAACTCTGGGGAGCGAAGAGGGGTTGAAGGTTGAGATAATCACCAATGACCAGTGATTTAATCCATCGTGTGCCTATGTAATGAAGCCTCCATAAAACCTCTGAACACTGGGGTTCGGAGAGCTTCCAGGTTGGTGAACACATCGAGGTACTAGCAGGGTATTGTGCCTGCTCCATATGTTTGCCGCATACCTTGCTCTATGTATTTCTTCCATTTGCCTGTTCCTGAGTTGTAACTTTTAGAATACACTGGTAATGGCAAGTAAAGCACTTTCCTGAGTTGTGTGATCCTGAGGCAGGGGGTCATGGGAACACCCAATTTGTAGCCAAGTCAGACAGAAGTGTGGGTAATTTGGTGATCCAATACTACAACTGGTGTCTGCAGTAGGAACAGTCTTGTGAGACTGAGCCCTTAACCTATGGTGTCTGCGCTAACTCTGGATAGTTACTGCCAGAATTGAATTGAATTGTGCCAGAACTGAATTGAATTGTTGGACACCTAGTTTGTGTCAGAGAATTGGAGAAGTGGTGTTAGGAAAGACACCACGATATTTGGTTCCAGGAGGGAAAAAAAAATCTCTTGTTCAGTATCAGAAATGTTGTGAGTAAAAACACTTCAGAGCCTTGAAGTATGGAATTGACCCTTCCTTTTTCAAAACATGGGCTTTTCACCCTCAGCCTGGGAGGTATCCATGGCTCCAAGGGAGATATGTCTTACTTTACTTTGAATGGGAGCACAGGGTTCCAAGTATAATACCTAGGCTTCTAATGGGAGCTAATGCAGTGGAAGCTTGCCAATTTGAACTATTCTTTTTTTTCAACCCAAGCATTTTATTGTGTACGTCTCTGCAACTCAAAGTTGGTTCAGATCATTATTTACCTGTTCATAACTGCCATGTGTGACAAAATAGTAATTTCCAGTTCAGTGGTTTAACATTGTTAAGAAACACAGAATACATAAAATAAAGAATACAAATCATAGGTTTTCACCTCAAGAAATAATCACAATATAAACTACCATCCAGATCAAGAACTAGAACATTATCAGCACTCCACAAGTGATCTTACTGCCCCCTCCAAGGTGTTAACCCCGCCCTTCTCCCTAGAGGTAACCACTATTTTAACTCCCATTCCCATATATTAATTTTGCCTGAGTTTGAATTTTATATAAATCGAATCATGCATTATGTACGCTTTTATGTCTGGAATTTTTTGCTCAACATTATAGTTTTGTGAGCGATTCATCAGTGTCATTGTACATAGAAATAGTTCATTAGTTTTTATTGTTATATTTTGTATAAATGTATTTAATCCATTTATCCATTCTACTGATGAATATCTGATCTGTTTCCTGGATTTGGCTGTTAAAAATAATGCTGCTATGAACATTTTTGCACGTAACTTTTGATGCACGTATGTATATATTTCTTTTGGTATATATCTAGGAATGAAATTATTGGATCATAGGATACGCAGTAAATAGTAAGAACTCCCAGTATTCGAAAATCGTTGTGTAAACTTACAGTTGTACCAGCAATATATGAGAGTTCCAATTGCTCTACAGCCTCACAATACTTAATATTTTCATTTTTCTCCATTTTAGCTATTCTGTAGATATATAGTGATTCCTCATTTTGGTTTTAATTTGCATTTTTTGATAACTAATAAGGTTGAGTACCTTTTCACACATCCTCAGGAATAAACAGAATATACGCATTTAAGTTTATAAATTCCCTTATATGCATATCTTTAGATGCATTTCACAAGTTAGCTTATGTTTTAATTATTATTTAGTTTGGAATATTCTTTAATTTCTACTGTAATTGCTTCTTTGACTCATTGTCTTTTGAAACTTATGTTGCTAAACTTCCAAACACAAGGGGATTTTCTGGTTATCTTTTTGTTAATGACGTCTGGCTTATTTCTACATATCCTGAATGATTTCATTCCTTTGAAATTTATTCTATGGTCCAACATATGGTAAATTTTGGTAAATGTTTTCTGTGCCCTTTTAAGTAATGCACAATCTATAATTGTTGGAGCCAGTCTTCTATATATGTCAAATTAGAACAAGCAAGAAAGAAAAAAATAAGAAGGCTCTAGAAGATTTGTATAATAAGATACACAAGGTTGACCAACTTTGGGATGTATTTAAGAAGCTGAAAAAATTCCCTGATCACAATACCACAAAAGTTGAAATGAACAACAAAAACAGAAAGAAAAAAATTACCATCTCTAAAGTCAAATACAACTTCTTTTCCAGAAAACGGATATGAGCGAAAATATCATTACAAACATAAATAAGCACAATTATATAAATGCTTTGTATCAGATAAAAGTTAAAGCATTACTCGGAGGAAAATATCTTAACCCGAAATACTTATATTAACAACCAAGCAAAAATAAAAATAAATTAATCACACTCAGGAGGTTAGAAAAAGAACACAAAATTAAACCTAAGGGAAGCAGAAAGAAAATGAAGCAAACCAGAAATTGTTGATAAAAAACAAAACTGCTATATTTAACAAATAAATCAAAGAGCTTATCCTTTGAAAAAGTCAATAACATTATTATATTAAAATAAGTTAAGTTTAGACTTTGGTTATAAACAACCCCTAAATCCTAGTGGCTTATCACATAAATTTTATTTCTCATGCACACAAAGTCCACTGTAGGTTAGAAGACCCTCCAACGCAACTATTTTCCCCTCATAACTCAGCAATTCAGGCTGCTTTGACTTGGAGTTCTGCTGTCAACACATGCCCTCCACGCTTACTTCAGCAGGGAAGAGAATCCGAAAGCTTTCACATGGGCTTTTCACCCTCAGCCTGGGAGGTATCCATGGCTCCAAGGGAGATAAGTCTTACTTTACTTTGAATGGGAGCGCAGGGTTCCAAGTATAATACCTAGGAAAGTGAGGAGCCAGTGGGTCTGGGGTAAAGGAGACATTCGCTAACCTGTCCATTTTCTTTGCTCAGGAGGCCAAACAGTGCAGAAACATGAAAATATTCACTTCCTGACACTAGCGTTTACTAGAAAACAGTTAGAAGTGAAATTACTGAGTTGTAGGATATGCATCTTCAACTTGTCTAACCATTGCTAAATTACTTCCCAAATGAGTATTATCAATTTAAACTCCCACTAGCAGAGTACTCAAGTTACTATTTCTCCATATCCTAATCAAGAAATATTGACAGACATCGTATTTTTTGCCAACCAGATAGCTGTGACATGATACCTCACTGTTTTTTTTTTTAAAGATTGGCACCTGAGCTAACAACTGTTGCCAATCTTCTTTTTTTTTTCTTTCTGCTTTTTCTTCCCAAATGCCCCCAGTACATAGTTGTATACTTTAGTTGTGGGTTCTTCCAGTTGTGGCACGTGGCTTGATGAGCAGTGCCATGTCCGTGCCCAGGATCCGAACCAGTGAAACCCTGGGCTGCCGCAGCCGAGCACACGAACTTAACCACCCGGCCATGGGGCTGGCCCCTCTCATTGTTTTATAAATTTTTATTTTCCTGATTTCTAGCAAAGTGGAAGACATTTTTAATGTATCGGCCGTTTGAATTTCCTCTTCTGTTAATTGCTTGTTCATATTCTGTACCCATTTAGCTATTGAGTTATTTGTGTTATTGATTTGTAGGCATCATTATACATTCTGGAAGCTAATACTTTGCTATTTGTATGCATCACAAATATCTTCTCCTAGTCTGTACCTTGTCGCTAATCTTTTCACTCTTCTGATGATGTCGTTGTATAAATTTTTTTAAATATTTATTTAGTCAAAATGTACCAATGTTTCGCCTTAGAAAGTATTTTGTTTGTAGCTTTTAAAATTGTCTCAAATCCAAAGTTACGTTTATATTCTCCTACAGGCAATTTTAAAACTTGTAGTTCACTTTTCACATTGAGTTATTTATTCCATTTGGAATTTAGTTTTTAAATAATATTGTAAAGTTTTCATCATATTTGGTTATTTTTACATAGATAACTCTGGGGAAAGAATTTGAGATCATGGCCCACAGGGAAAGCGTAGTGTCAGAGCCCACTGAGGTAAGAGGATATTAAATGAGAACTAGGAGGTGGTCTGTGGAGAGATAGACTTTTAGTACACTGAAGAGATGGCGGCAAAGTTATTGATCTGGGCGATGGTTCTTCCTTCTCTCACTAGACAAAGGATTGCCTTTGTTCTAGCTGAATATAATTTTATAAAAGTAGACCCATGTTTTGTGTGAATATTCCTTAAACAGGAGAACTAGGTTTTTTATGAAAGTTCTTTGGACTAGCGATGTAAGCTCGAACCTAGCAGGGCAGTGGCACAATAAGAATTAGGCCATTTTCTGCTCTGAGAGTGTCTCTGGCAGATATTCAAACTTTATGAATTTAGGGGAAGTGGAAAATGAAAAAGCCATGCCAGTTTATGCAGCATCTGCTCTGGCTCTGTTTGGCTATTCCACTTCTATTAAGCTCTGTAGCTGTGCCTAAATTAATTGGCACTTACAGCCAGCTTTGGGACGAGGAATCTCTTCCCACAAGTCTGTTATTCGCTAGATTGCTAAAATGTCCAATTGTCCCACACAATTTATAGACTAGTCTACTTTTTCCCATTGATTTGTCCAATGACAACTCTATCACCCACTAAATTTCCATATCTGCATGCATTTGTTTATGGGCTCTCTATTCTTTTTCCTGGGTTTATTTGTCCCTGCAAAGACTCACAGTAATTAATTACTATATCTTTATATTAAATCTTAATATCTGCTAGGGCGAGTATCCACACTTTGTTTTGTTTCTTTTATTGACTTGACTATTTTTGGACACTAAAAACACCCCCCAAAACATCCATGTGAATTTTAGGATTATCTTGATAAATTCTATGAAAAATACTGTTGAATGTTGTGATTGTAATGTCATTGACTTCAGAAATCAGAATAGACTGAATCAACATTTTATTGTATCGATTTGTCTTATGCATGAGCATGAGCTCTCTCTCCATTTAATCAGAACTTCTTTTAGTTCCTTCTGTAATGTTTTGTAATTTTTTTACAAATGGCTTGCACATATTTTGTTAGCCCTTTTTCTTATAAGTTTGCTTGTTATTTCGAGCATTATCATTTTAAAATTACTTTTTCAAATCATATGGCAGCCATGAAAGTGGGCCGCTCAGATGTCTATTCAGAGAAAGCCTGCTGGGAGGTACACAGTTAGCTGACAGCCTCCAGGTGCAGCACCTTTGAAATCCACTGCAGTTTATGAGTCAGAGCACAGTCTCCGCAGGCAGCTCTAGCCACCACCTGAGCATAACAGGCATGCCAGGGCCTAGCCAATCCTACCCAAGGCAGAACTCCTCTAGAAGCAACCTGTGCTCTGGAGTACCTTGTTGCACCGGCCAGAGATGCACCTCAGTCTGAGCCTATTCCTACTTAATTCCTTGCCCCCTCCTTCATCAGATGTCAGACATTCACTGTAGCATAAAGGCTTTCTCTGTCTACTCCTGTTCCCTGTCTCCTTTTCTTTCAAAGATGTTAACCACCATAGATCTCTTGCACTTCCAATTCTATCTTAGCATCTGCTTACCAAAGGACTTCAACTGACACAAGTGGTCCAAGAAAGCATGCAGTAAGATGGGGTTTGGAGACATTAATTTACTACTTGGCTAGAAAAAGAACCCCATCCCAAGTGGTATGTGGAGTACAGTGGCACAATTGCTAAAACGTTCACTGGCAATGACTTGGACAAACATCCTGATGAAAGGAATCACCCTGACCAATGTGATGTTACAAGCATTGGAAAGGTCTGGGGAAACCACGTATATAAACTCAATGAGCTTGGACAATTTTCATGAAGTTGCACAGAAACCCTACAGAATGATAAGGAGCAAATGAAGGCATTTTAAAAATAGATAAACACTAAATTTGAGAACTAGAGGGCCTCTTTGGTAGCTTACAGATACACCAGCTGACGAAAAATATCAAGATCTGATAGTGAAGTTTGAGGAGCTTTAAAGACAAGTCCATGCTCAATCAAAGGAGGTCTGTTACACTAATGTCAAGGCCCTAGTTGGAAAAGTCTGGAAGACTAATATGTGGGATGTAAACTTCTGGGTAGATCCTCCCAAAGATTATAGCTAGGCAGACTCCTCTGAACCCTCAGGAGCCTTGCAGAAGTGGCCCAGCCCACCTAATTGAAAAGGTAGCAATTCCCCTGTATAGGAAGACACTGCAGAGGCCTCTCCCCAGAGGGCAAAAGACACTCCCCTCAGAAGCTTCCCCCACCTCCTCTCCTTGGTGCCAGACTGAAAACCAGGGTTAAATCCAACATATACTAGCTAATAAGGGAAGAAAATATTGCATCTGAAAAGCTGCAAGAATTGGCTAACATTTACTGGCAGGAACCAGGGGAGTACGCTTGGGATTTGACAGAACAAATGGCAAGCAATAGGAGATATTGGAGTATATGAGGAAGCCATTTGGTGTAAACCTAATTTGGCCTGACCTTGTTCTTTCAGAAGGGTCTGACGGGGGCTGTTGAGCATGCGTTGTATATCTGCTTTAAGCCTTAGCTATGTCCCACAGACAAGAACAAATACCCTTGAGATAAAGGTGAAACTTGCCCCACATCCACCTTTCCTTAAGGATAAGCATCTCTCCCTACGCTAGGAACTAATTGCTGTGCTCACTTGTGACCACCGAGCTTGAGACGACAGACCTGCTACCCTGCTCTATGCACCAAGACAGCAGACCTACTACCTGCCATGTCCATCAATCGCTGTGCTGACAGAGCAGTCTCGTGACTATTGTAAAAGGGACATTTCAATCATATGTGAAACATGTTCTTTGAGGGTATATAACCACTCTGTACACCCCACTTCTTTGTGCCCTTCCTTGGGGAAGGAAGGCCTCGGGCTATATAGTCCTCACATTTGGCTCATAATAAACTCACCTCAATTTTGATTTATAGATTGGTTATGGATTATTTGCATCAACTGATTGAATTTTGAGGGTGCTTGATCAAGTGGGCCAGAATATAACACAGGATGAGGAAGAGTTTATCAACTTGGAAACACTCTCTCAGGACAAAGGAAATAATACCCAGGCAAGAGCCTGAGGGGATAAGGCAAAGTTACTACTACTATGGCTCTAAGGAGCCCAAGTGATAGCCCTAAGTGGTGGCTAAACAAAGTGGAAATGCCTCAGTTGCCATGGCAAAGAGTGAAGGAAGGAATGAAAAGAGTCAGGGAAATGGGCATGCTGAAATGGATATATTATGTGAAGCCAGGAGATCCACCAGAGATTTATCTTCCATTGGAAGGCCCCGAGGACATAGTATTCACCAAAGCCGTCAGGTGTGCACTGTTGGGAAGAGCACCAGCATTACTGAGGAGTTTGGTGATAGCTATTCTCCATAGGCTGGGACTGATATCAGGAGACATAGTTGCATAGTTTGGCTCATTGACAGCAATGGGGATGATCGCCACAGCCCACCCAAGCAATATAGGCCTATTGAGGTTGTTCATTTGTTTTTTCGCTCTTGCTTTCTTTGTTATCCCTCCACTCAAGTTGCCTAGTATCCCCATCTGGAACTAGTCAAATTTGACAATTGGCAGTGCTTATTTAGAGATATGGCTGACTGAGTTACAGAAAGAGTTGGCAGCTCTGTCTATATCGTCCACTGCCCTGGGCCTATTGTGTTTCATGAGCTGAAGCCCATGTTAGAAACTGGCAGAGCAATTTTCAACCTCCTTTCCGCAGGGAGGGGCCTCAATTCTGGCTACCTACTTAATTCTTTGTTGCCTTTAGTTGTTAAGCACCTGGTCATCTCTGGCTTTAGCCCTAAGGTCCAGCTAGCTTATGGTTTCACCTTTGCTCACTCTTCTGGTTCCTGTTTCATTTTTAATTTTTGACATGCTTATCTTGCCTATAAGTCCAATTATATCCTTTTACTTTCCCTTCTTAATATTTTTTCCATGATGTCAATGTACTTGAAGTTCATAGCATGTCCTTACAAAACCATCTTGACTAAAGTGTATTTCTTTTTTACAGAAAATCATCCTACTTTTCTTCTTCTCTCTCTCTCTCTTATAGCTTTTAAGATTTTCATCTTTATCCTTGGTTTCTCTAGTTTCACTAAGAGGTTTGTAGGAAATTTATTTTTGTTCATCTTGCTTGGTGCTTTGAATATCTTTTATATGAGAACATGTCTTTCTTCAATTTTGGAAACTTTTAATCATCATTGCAAATATTGTGTCACCACCATTCCTTCTATTCTTCTAGGAATCCTATGAAATAAATGTTTCTTCCTCCCTTTCTTCCTTCTATCCATCTTACTTTCCTTTTTACATGAAATAGATTTGGATTGATTGGATTTTTACTATATGTTATGTACGAGGAGAGGCATTGAGAATAAAGAAGCAAATGTGTACACTGAAAGGCTTGAAACCTGTCCCAAAGTTATAGAAATCTTGAAATGATTAAGCCAAATGCTTTGGGACACTTGAGTGGGAAGAAAGTGGGGAATGCCCAAGAAAATATATCCTCTAGCTTCTACTTACAACCTTTTTTCCTTGACACCAGTCCACAAATGGGTCAATAATGGGAAGAAACTTCAACTCAGTTCCTCACACTCTGTTTTCAAATTATTCATGCCAATTGGCTCAAGCTCAAAATTTTGATGCAAATTATTCCTAGAGGGCTCTTTCCCTGAGGGCTACATGCCCACTGGGTCTGAAACCCAGCAGTGGATGAAGGTTCCCTAAATCTTAAGATCCACTGCTCTGAGGAAGGCAGTTTGCATGTTTTGTATTATTATTGGTATTCCTAGGCAGTATTTCTATTTTAATTTTATTGGCACCAATAAACCAAAGTGGTTGCACCTTATTGACTTTAATATAAAAGCAAATGGCCAAAACATAGAGAAATAAACATTAGCACCTTTAGATCTGGCAATCTACTATGTAACTCTTTATTTTAATGGTCATCATCAGACGGAAAAAGAAATAGAGTATTACCAATACCACAGGAATGATCTTGTGTCATATCATCACACCCCAGCCTCTAAAAATCCTGCTTCCTCTCCAACGATAATCATTATCCTGATCTATAATATGTCTGAATTGTCTCTTTTTGAGCATTCTGAAAAAGAAATCATGATAAGCATTTGTGTGTGTGTCTGGTTTTTTTGCTCAATATTATATTTCTGAGATTCGTGTATGTTGTTAGATGTAGCAGTAGTTTATTAATTTTCTTTGCTATATGCTATTTCATTGTGCTAATATGCCACAGATTATTGTCCATTTTTTTGTTGATAGGCATTTGAGGAGTTTCCATTTTGACCTATGAACATTCTTATACTTGTACATGTGTGAACATATGTATGCATTTATGTTCTATATTTATGAAGGAGTGAAAGTGCTAGGTAATAAGATGTGGATATGTTCAAATTTAGCAAATGGTGCTGAAGAGTTTTACAAAGTGATTTCACAAACATGTACCTTACTAGTAACATATGATAGATCCAATTGCCGCACATCCTTGCCAATACTTGGTATTGTCAGTCTTTTGCATTTTAGCCATCCAGATGGTTGTATAATGGTATTTCATTGTGCTGTGTGTGTGTGTGTATGTATACAGTTTTATGAGTTTAAACACATGTATAGATTTGTATAACAACCGCCATAATCATGATACAGAGCTGTTTCATTACATTAAAAAACTCCCTCATGTAGTTATAACCTCCTTCCACTCCTAATGGCTGGTGTGCACTGATCTGTTCTCCATCCCTATAATTTTGCTTCTTCAAATGCCATTTAAATGGAATCATATTGTATATAAACTTTTAAGATTGGCTTTTTTTCCCACTGTATAATGCCTTTGAGATTCATCCATGTAATAGCACATATCAATAATTTGTTCCTTTTTATAGCTGAGTGGTGTTTTATTGTATGAATATACACAATTTATCTTGCAAACTGCTGATAGACATTTGAATTACTTCCAGTTTTTAGAAATTATGACTAGAACTGCTATGAACATTCATGAACTCTTGAGTTTTTATTTCTCTAAATAACTACCTGGTAGTGGGATTGCTGAGTCATGTGGTAAGTATATATTAAACTTTATAAGAAAATACCAAACCATTTTCCAGATTGGCTGTACCATTTTCCACTCCTACCAGCACTGAATGAAAGCTCCAGTTGTTCAGAATACTCTGCAGCACTTGGTATCATCAGGTATTACTTTCATTTTAGCCTTTCTAATAGTTGTGTGGGGATATCTCATTGTGGTTTTAATTTGCATTGCCCTGATAGCAAGCGATGTTGAGCATCACGTCATATCCTTATTTGCCATCTGTATATCCTCTTTGGTGAAGTGTCTGTTCAGATCTTTTGCCCATTTTCAATTGAGTTGTTTTCATATTGTTGAGTTCTTTAGATATTCCGAATACAAGTCCTTTATCAGATATGTGATTAGCAAATATGTTCTCCTGGTCTGTGGCTTGTCGTTTTTCATATTCATAACAGTGCCTTTTGCAGAGTAAAGTTTTTATTTGATCAAGTCCAATCTACCAATATTTTTTTCATGAATCATGCTTTTGGTCTTGTATCTAAAAACTTATCACCAAACCCAAGGTGACGCAGATTTTTGCCTTGTTTTCTTTTAGAAGTTTTCAAGGTTTATGTTTTACATTTAGGTCTATGATCCATTTTGAATTAATTTGTGTATAAGATATGAGGTATGTATCTATGTTCTTTTTTTGCATATAGTCTGTTTGTTTTTTAAATTTTCTTTTTTCTCTGTGTTTCATTTTGGATTATTTCTATTGCTATGTCTTCATGTTCACTTAACTTTTCGTCTGCAATGACTAATATTTTCTTAATCCCATCCAGTGTATTTTTCATCTCATACATTATAGTTTTCATTTCTATAAGTTAAATTTAGGTCTTTTTAATATCTTTCATGTCTCTGATATTGACCCTGATATCAGTTTCCCCACATTAAACCCAGCATATATGGGGTTAAAACCAAAGCACTCATTCCCTGCTTACTCTCTGGCTTCCTGGCTCCAGAATCCACTATCCTCCATGGAGACAGACACCGCCAAGGACAAGCACCTGGATTATCTCCTCCCTGCAAAGAAATACAGTCTGGTGGGAAAGTTGCTGACCAGCAAGGTCATGGGCTCCCTCCTCTCTGCAAGTAGTCTCAAGGCCAAAGACAGGCTGGTGGGAAAGCTCCAACCAGCAAGGCCATATGCTCCCCCTCCCCTACCTAAAACCCCAAATAAAAACCCTTCCTTTTAGCTTTTTGGGGAGTTTGGGATTTCAGCGTTAGCTGCCCTCTCTCCTTGCTCAGTGCTATGCAAAAATAAAATTCCTGCTTTCTTCCACCACACCCAGTGTCAGGGATTGGCTTGCTGCACAAGGGGTGAGCGAACTCATTTCAGGTTCGGTATCATCTCTACTTAAACTTTTAAGCATACAAAATATACTTATAACTATTTTAACGTTCTTGTCTGTGAATTTTAGCAACTGTGTTAATTTTGTGCATCTTCTATTGATTATTCTCATATGGGTCAATTCTCTTATGGTTATTCTGCTTCTTTGCATGCTTAAAAATCTTTGATTGGATGCATATATCGTGAATTTTACCTTGGGTCCTGGATATTCTTGTATTCCTATAAATATTTTTAAGCCCTTTTTACTGGTACACAGTTACGTTTCTTGAAAAAACTTGATCGCTCATGCCTTGCTTTTATGATTTGTTACGTCTGGAGCAGTACACACTATTGGGTTGTAGGGGAGGGAAAAGAATAATTTTCCCTCCACCCTTCTTAGTTCTCAGCTGGGGCCTCTGTAACAAAAGACAGATTACCAAGAGAAAAGCATACAAATTTATTTAATATGTTTTATGTGACATGGGAGGCTTCATAAGAAAATGAAGACTTGAAGAAACAGTTAAATCTGAGCACTTTTTATGCTCGATTTGATAAAGACTGGAAATTTATGGGAAAATGTGATAGGACGAAAAGGGTACAAGCTAAGTGTAGTAAACTGGGGAAACAACAAGACCTGTTCTTTCAGATTCCTTAAAGATGAGTGCTCATTTCCTTCGGGTAAAAGGAGGGCACTTTTTACACGAGAGTCTTACGAGCTGCTTCAGGGGAAGATCAGAAAGTCTTTCCTGCACCTGTCGTTTCTCAAAGTCCTTCAGCTTAAAATATTCAATATGCCAAGTTGCCATATTTTGGGGTAGCCATTAGGGCTGATTATTCCCTTATAATGAGACAAAATCTTTCTAAATTGTTCACCCAATTTCTCATGAATTACAAATTCTCCAGTCTGGCTAGTGGGAACAGGCACTATTCCCAGCCTTGTATGCATACTCTGTAGTACCTTAATCCTTCCAAACGCTTCTTTCACTGGCTTTGCATAGTTTCCTATCACACATGGTTTCATTTCTCAAGGAGGGCCATCTCCAGATCCCTGGGTTTCTGAAGTTCTCTCTCTCTGAATCTCTCTCCTTTCCAGTGTTCTGTCCTGTGAACTCTAGATAGCCTGATCTCCCTGAGTTTTCAGCTCTGTCTTCTCAACTCAGGGAGTTTGCCACGCTCTGCCTGGGTTGCCCCTCTGTGTGCCTCAGCCTGGAAACTCTCTTCAGTCAGTAACCTGCGTAATCATAGGATTCACCTCATTTGTTTCCCATCTCATAGGGATCATTGTCCTTCATTGCTTGATATCCAGTGTCTTGAAAACTGTCATTTCATACGTTTATTTCTCTTTTATTTAGTTGTTTCAGATAAATGGTAAATCTAGTCCTGTTACTGCATCTTGGCTAGAGGCAGAAGTCTTAATTTGCATCCTTTATTACTAGTGAATTTGAATATCTTATATGCCTGTTGGTCATAATATATCTTATTATGTGAAATGACAGTTTATGTTTTGCCCATTTTTCTACTACAGCAATTTGTCATTTCTCATTATTTTAGAAGAGTTTCTTCTACATTTGAGATATCAAACCTTTGTCTATCATACACATTATAAATATTTTATTCATTTGTTATTTGCTTCTCATTTTGATTTATTTCATTTTTTTATAATACAGCTGCTTTCGGTTTTTACTTAATCAGATCTATTATTCTCTTGATATTTTCCTTGTTGATCCTGCCATTGTAATGTACCAATATTGTACACACACTTACACTATCTTCTAATTATTTTATGATTTTTTTCTAAAATCATAAGGAGGTAGGGAATTAGGTAGGGAATCCAGCTTTCTGGAAAGGCTAAACCCCAGAGCACTTTTCGTGGCATTTTAAAACAAATGCCTTTCATTTTTTTATTTCAACTTGCTGTTATTCCATAAAACCAAGAGTGGGAACTTAGTCAAATAGGCTGAAGCAATCTGGGTACCCACACAGCAATTGTTTCCACTGAGAGTGCACAGTTTTCCTTACAGCTGGACTATAGCAAGGGAACATGCTAAAGGGTCTTCCACAAAGAATTGACTTGGAAGACTCAGACTGAAGCCTCAGCTGAGGATTTCAGTCTGGGATCACACTACAATCTGTGCAACTGTAGCAGTGGCTGAGTGGATCACTTCCAGTAGGAATCAGATCATGGTTAAAAAGCAAAATGAACACTCAGGTTCCATTACAGATTCTTTAACTATTACTTTTCAGGACCACTTTTCATGCCCCATTCCATTGCCTACATTCTCATTTCTTTCTTGCCCTAGATTCCACACCTTTCTCTAACCACAAATTTCCTCTTCTTTTTAGAGATGTTTCTAATGATGGGTACGAGAATATTCAACCCCAAAATATGTCTCTTTTGCATATGGATTATTTTGAGCTAAAGACCATTGAAAATCAGCAGGCACAGGAAAAACATGGCACAAGTTTTCCTTTTGTAAAGGAAGTTTCCATTTGCAGAGGTATCTCCCTCTCCTTACCAGAAGGAAAAAGACTCTTAACAACTCTTAGCAATAGAGAAGGCATCGATTTAAATCTGTATGACAAACCTGACTAAACAATCCTTACTTACTATACTTTTCCTGGTCACTTACCCATAACTTGCCTGTCCCACTTGGAAGCCCAAAAGCCCTTTTTCTGTTTACCCTAAGAGATACATAAGCCTCAATCATCTGGCTACCTCCTTGAGCCTCATTTTGTGTGTGTGTGTGTGTGAGTGTGTGTGTGTGGAATCCCTGTGCTGCTTATGTACTAATTAAAACTGGTTTTTTTTCTCTTGTTAATCTGTCTTTTATCACTTTGATTCACTGGCCCCAGTCAATGAACCTAGGTGGGTAGAGGGAAAAACAATTGTTTTCCTCCCCTGTACCACTAATATTAACTTCTCCTTACCTCTACTCCTCACAGGCTCCTACCAATTTTAGGTATTTATTGATATTACCTACTAAGATACAGAGAAGAAGATGAATTCAGAAAATCCATCCATTGAGGGAATTTTCTTTTTCTTTTTTTTTTTTTTTAAAGATTGGCACCTGAGCTAACGTCTGTTGCCAATCTTTTTTTTTCTTCTTCTCCCCACGTCTCCAAGTACATATATATTCTAGTTGTACGTTCTTCTGTCTCTGCTTGTGGGACACCACCTCAGCATAGCTTGATGAGAAGTGTTAGGTCCACACCCAGGATTCAAACTGGTGAAACTCTGGGCCACCAAAGCCGAGCGTGCAAACTTAACCACTTGGCCACAGGGCTGGCCCCCAGAATTTTCAAATTTACACAATTCCTGGTCATGATTCCTAGCATCATGAATACCTTGATTTACTTGTGCATCAGTTGTCTCTTGCCACAATAATGCTGTGTAATAAAGCATTCCACAATTCAATGGCTTAAAACAATAAAGCTTTACTAACTCAAGAAAACTTGGGTGGACAGGACAGTTTTTCTGATCTCAGTTGGGCTCACCCCTGCATCTGCAGTCAACTATATGTTGGCTAGGCAGTTCCAATTTTTTGGCCAGGCTCTGTAGGTTGGCTGATCATCAGTTTATCTAGAGTATCCCCAGTTTGGGCAATTTACCTACTTACCTTTAATCTACATATCTCATTCTCCAGAAGACTACATTCTTATAGCCAAAAGCCTAAGAGTGAGCAGAAAGCAGAAACCTAAGAGCTAGCAAAAAACTCAAGCAATTTCCCATGCCCCTGCCTGTTTCACATTTCTAAAATCCCAATGACCAGAGCAAGCCATATGGCCAACCCCAGAGCCCAAGGAGTAGGGCAAACAACCTACATAGAGTGGGAGGGCGTTTCAAAGATACAGGGCAAAGGGCATAGATACAGGGAGGAGTATAGAATTAAGGCTATATCACACCTTGTAATAATGCCAGCTTTCCAGTTTTATGCTGAATGGGAGTTCAACAAGATGCTCTTCCCACAAACCTCTGGGCTTCTTATGGCCATTCTGACTCCTTCCTCCAAGAGGGCCCCTGTCAGAACGCATAGCCTCAAAGATAGATTGAGTAGAGTAATAGGGACAAGCCAGTTCAGTTCAGGGCACCCTTAAACTCAAGCAAGTAATTTGCATTTCTGAGGTCTTTCAGCCAAGGGATAGCTTACATTCCTAGCCTGTGGTGCTCCTCAGAATCACTTGAAGAGGTTTTGAAAATACAGATTTCCTGGTTGAACTACTCAGAAGTGTTAGCTCAATTGGACTGTCTATGTGACCTGGAAATGTAGGTTTTGAAAAGTCCTCTTAAGTTGTCACCAACTGATTGCCCTGAGGAACTCAAGGGTGAGTTTGGAAGGAAATTGTTTTTTTTCCTTTTGTTATGTTAAGGAGATGCAATCACCAATCACCCTGAACCAGACCAAGCCTCACCACAAGAATTACGCCTATGTTCTTTGCCTTATTTTTAATGCTAAGATCTCTCCAGCAAGTGCTTAGGCCTCATTACTGTAACCTGCAGTGTTTGTGGAAGCATGCTTTCCAACTGAGCCTGCGCAATCAAATACCCTCCTCTCCTTTTTGAATATTCATCCCCATCTTAAATAAATGTCCCTGCTTCCCTTTGTTCAAGGAGAGCCATGACTTTGGAAATGATTCTGCATGGTCTCCTATTTGCTGCAAATATACTTTACTTTGTGAGACAACCACTTCTGGTGGAGAGTCTGATTTAACTCACCAGGAGGTGAACTCACTTTGGTTCGGTAACAAAGTAATTCTGTGACGCACCCAAGTTAAGAATCAATGCTCAAAGACATTTCTTTACTGACTTCATGCTTATTGATTTGGTTTGCTCTGATAATATGTTCATCATTCATTCTGCAAATATATATCAGGGCACCTATTAAGGTAGAGTTTCAGTAGGGGTCTGGCAACATCTGCTAGCAGAAAAACAAAATAAAGCTTCATAACCTTTATTTTTAAACATTCAAGCAGCTCTTCAACTCCTGTCTTATAAGGACTTTAAACAAGAAGATAGTCAGGTTTCTAGGTTTTCATTTACTTTTTGGATCTTAGGTCCTTGCTTTAAATATGTAACACCTGTCAATTGGCTAAAATTAACTTCAGTAGTCCCTGCTAGATTTAAGACATCATTGAAGCAGAAATCTTATTACTAACACCCAGTAACAATCTAAGGCCTCAAGAAATTAAAGTAGTACATCCATAAGAAGAGAAAACTGTGGCTTGGACGTGAGCCTGACTAGGGCCTAATATTATCTCCCTTTTAGAGATGAAGAAACCAAGACAAAGTGATAGTGGAACTTGCAAGTAGTCCCATAGCTGGAAATGAATATTCAAGTCCAGGCAAATTAATATTACAGCCCATGATCTGAACTACTGCAGGGTGCTGCCTCAGGATACTGAGCTGTCTTTGAGAGCCCAAGGACGAGAACATAGCTGGAGTGAGCACAGAAAAAAATTGGAACAATAAGCTAGTATATCATCACAGCTTTCTCACCCCTGCTTTGCCCCTCTTCATTCTTTCCTCTTTCTGCAAACCAGCTCCCTTGGCTCGCAATCCATGAGGAGGAACATGGCCAGCAACAGTCCCAATGTTGTGTTTTTAACAGGTAAAAACTCTAGAGAGAGGATGGCCTGGCCCTCTGAAGCCCACATCTAGAGTCCCAGCTTGGTTCAGGTGACCCTTGTGGTCCCGTGAACTGTGGTAAGACATGGTCACGCTGTAACAACATGGTACATGGCCACCCCCATTGCCACCGTATATGTGAGAAGAGAGAAATTCTTAGGAAAGCGGGAGCTGGGCAGAAAACTCAAAAGATGTGCACTACAGAAGGTTTCTCAGAAGTTAAATAGCATTCAGGATTATTGATTTTTAAAAATGATTTTGTTGAGTATTATTTCTAGGAGATTTTCATGCATTTTTGAAATGATTATATTATTTAATATATCCACTTATGCTTGGGGTTCCTTCTTGCTCTTAAAAGTTCTTGAGAATTTTCAAAAACAAAATGTGCCCAACTTGATCCAGACCCATTATCTGTTTTACTCACATTTTAAGTCTGTTTATTAACTGACTCAAACACCTTTGGGGAAAAACAGGAGATAAGCAAATTTCAAGAAATTAAAAGCATTATAGTTTAATTTCATTTTATTAGATATGGAAATTATTATGAGTTCATTTTTACACTAGTAAACATGTGCATTATAGAAAAATATAAAATGTGGATGAGCAAAAAATGAAAAATAAAAATCTCTAAGACCTCACAATTCAGGAGTAAGCATTATTAATATTTTACTGCATGTTCTTTCAGACTTCATTTACTGTAACTTGCTCTTTCTTTTCATTTGTGATTTAGAAGTTTTATTTATTTATTTTGTTAATTATCTACACATTAAAAGATGTTTTTCCTTTGAAATGATTGAAAAATAATGGGCTCAAATTTTTTCATTTAAACAGAATAAAGAAATATAAAATACATATCATTTTCATACCTTCCCTCACAGTTTTTGTTGGAATGATCTTTGATATTAAATCTAGACTAATTTATTTTATAATTATATATCTTGTCTTTCAAAAAGTGTTTGATGTTATTACATTTCACAGCCATATTAATAATTATTTCAACATTGAACATAAATATTACGATCTCAGTAGTAACCACAATTGCTTTTAAATCACATTTTCTAGCTATTGATATTAATTGTCGTGATTCATTTTTTGGTTTGTCACAATGTATCCTTTTCCTAAAAACATTGCTCAGAGCTATTTGTGGATGGTACACTTTCTAAGTTCTTGCATGACTGTGAATGACTTTCTCTTTCATGAATAGTAGTTTCGGTAAGCTCTCAAAATTTTGTTGATGATGCTACAGTGTCTTCTGAGAATTAATATTAGAGAAGAAAGATCTGATACCAGCCTGACCTTTTCAAGTTCCTTTATCGCGGGTAACTTATTTTCCCTCTGCTTGGATGATTTTATGATTCTCTTTCTAATCTCTGCTCTACCATAGGGGATTGTTTTTTTATTTCAAAGCAAGAACCTCTTTCATTATCTTCTCCAACTAGATGGGCCAGTCTAATCTAACACCTGAAGTTTTTCCTCTGTTCTTGCTATTATTTTTTAAAATTAGTACTTATATCCCAGTAGCATAAAAAATGATGGAATTCTCAAATAAGTTAATTTAGTAGAGTTTAATGAGATACAAAGGTATAGAAGGGGTTAGAGAAAACCAAAGGAAGGATGAAGCGCCTAGAATAAAACAGCTGGAGAATCCATGCACCCCTGGGTCTGAAAGCCTAGAGGGAAGGAGTGGTTTCCACGACATGAAAGGGCTGTGGGCCACAGTTGTGTCAGCGTATCTAGGAGAGGGCCATGTATGGGAGCTGTGACCTTCAGCAGAGAAACACGGCCACTGTTAACCAATGGCCAGCTGGAGGAATAGCTGTCTAGGCCTTGCTCTTCTCCCATATTCCCATCTCCTGCCAGTGCGTCTCATAGACTGAACCCAACCAGGAGTCCCTTGAAGCCATCTAGTATACAGGTCAGCTGCATGGGACAATGAGCAGGGTGGGAAAGGTGGTGAGTGAATCTAGAGGGGCAAACAGAATATTTGCCTGAAATTCCTATTACATTTAATTTGTATCATCTTATCTCGGGGAAAAATACAAGAGAAAAACATACCCTTATATTTTTATTTATTTTATTTGTAAGCTTTATTTCTTGATTCCTCCATTCTTTTCCTAATTGTTCTGAGAACTGTTTATTCCTTTTTTTGCATTTTTCAATCTGCTGTTTACTGCTTCCATTGCATGTTTAAATTTAGTAATCCTAGTTTTTATCTGAACGTGATCTTTCCTAGCATTATATTATATTCTTTCAATGAGTACATAATTGCAACAAATCTTACTGAGGATGCAAATTAGACTTTTTCTTTAACTTAACTTTTCTTGGTATAAAACAGTTTCATATGGATACACTTATTCTGAATCCCCAAGTGGCCCTTTTATTTTGCTTAGAGTATTTTTCAAAAGTCGAGTGGGTTTTTTTTTTTTGCAGCCTTGGCTTTACCAAGAGAACTCCAAGCTTTTTGAGTAGTGCTTAGATTTGAGATGGACTCTGCGTCAGAAGCCAAATCTTCTAGTCCCCGAAAATGGGAACGTGAAAGTATTTCTGTTTGCTGTAGCTATATTTTGTTACAGGTTGGATTAAATTGTCTACATGGAATGGGGAGAGAGCTATTGAGAGAAAAGCCTCATGACAGGAAAGGTAATTGATTTTCTAAATGGTTTCTTTTCGGTGGCTGCATGTATGAGTCCTGATGGGCACAGCTCAAACAGCCTTTGTAGGATTTAGATTGGTTTCAAACAACCTCCTCCACAGCCTAGCTCACTCATTCACACCGGGAACACAGTGTTTCTGTGTCAGGACAGAACTCCATTTTCCCAGGAAAAACTTCCTTCCCAGGAAGGAGCCTGGGAACTAGTGCAATGGTTAATTTTCTGTGTCAACTTGCCTGGGCCATGGTGCTCAGATGTTTGGTCAAACATTATTCTGGATGTTTCTGTGAGGGCGTTTTTTGGATGATATTAACATTTAAATTGGTGGACTATGAATAAAGCAGATTGCCTTCCATAATGTGGATGGGCCTCATTCAATCAGTTGAAGGCTTTACTAGAACAAAGATTGACCTCCCCTGAGCAGGAGGGAATTCTGCCTGCAGATCACCTTTGAACTCGAACTGCGACTCTTCCCTGGGTCTCCGGCCTGCCAGCACACCCTGCAGGTTTGGGACTCACCAGTTCTCCATAATCACGTGAGCCAATTCCTTAAAATACACCTTTCTCTCTCCCTCTCTCTGTCTACACACATGCACATTCTGTTGCTTCTGTTTCTCTAGAGAACTCTGGCTAATATGATTAGCAAGAAGTTAACTTAATAGAAAACGAGCTGTTTCTTCTCTGAATTATTTTGTTTTAATTTTTATGGGTAGGTTATGGAAACCCAACCTTTTCCTTCTGAGAGATTCACCCATATAAGAATCCAGTATAGTAGCATTTTTACCTTCTTTTCTTTGCACCAAGAGAAAGCTGAGAGTGACCTCTATATTTAGCTGATCTTTTGGAGGATTTTTGGTATGAATCCTCATGTACTTTGATTTTTATCACACCTATTTTGTCCTAGAAGCCTTTTTTTTATAGCCTCTCCTTCTCGGAGGTGGAGATCTACCTGGTTTTGTGGAATAATAGTAATTGCTTACTTCCTTTACTTGCCAGCCAGTCTTGTTGAAATATGCAACAGTTATTACTTGCCTCAATCTAAGCCAATTTGCACAATGCATTTTTGGCTTGTTACTGATAATATTCACCCCTATTTCCCAATCATTATACGGATTACATCCTATTTGTATGTATCCTTGATCATTTTAGTAGAGTTCGTTGAGGAGGGGGAGTATCTTAGTTCAGATTTCCTGAAAGCAGAATAAGACAAGAATCTAGGTGCAATTAGTTTATTTTGGAAGTGACCCAAGAAGAATAGTGAGAAGTGATTGAGGCACAGAATGAAGGAAGGTCAATAAGATGTACTGTATTAGGTTCCTATTGCTGCTGTAACAAATTTAGTGACTTAAAACAACAAAATGTATTTTCTTATGAATCCGGATGTCAGAAGTCCAAATGGGTCTCACTGGGCTAAACTCAAGATGTAGGTAGGGCTGTGTTCCCTTCTGGAGGCTCCAGGGGGAGAACCCATTTTCTGGCCTTTTCCGGTTTCTAGAGGCCACCTATATTCCTTAACTTATGACTCTCTTCTATCTTCAAAGCCAACAATGGCTAGGCAAGTCTTTCTCATATCAAATCACTCTAATATTGACTCCTCTTAAGCCTCCCACTTTCATTTTTGAGGACCCTGGTGATAACATTGGGCACACCCAGATAATCTCTCTACTTTTAGGTCAGCTGATTATCAACTTTAATTCCCCTTTGCCATATAATATATTACAAATTACAGGAATTAGAACATGGACATCTTTGAGAGAACCTTATTCTGCCAACCACAGGTATATTAATGATCAAGTTACAACAGTGAACAATTGATGTAGAATATACTTGTGGCCCAACCTGACCAGAAACAACAGAATGAATTTTGGGAAATGTAGTTAAACCTAGCCAAACTGACACATTACAAAGCTACCATGGTCCATTCTTATCAATTTGAACTTAAGTACATCTCCTTCAACTGTACTTAATCTCGAAATAAAGACTATCCTACATGAAACTGAAACACACTATTCCTTTTCCCGGAAGAGGCTAAAAACTTCCTTTTGTGTCTTTGGACGATGTTCATTCTTCTCCTTCTTGGTTCATACTCCCTGTTTTATATCCTGTAACTTAAATGTGAGATAAAGTTAACAATTATTAGCAGGTCTTACGTTAGATGATAAGGGGATGACAGAGGCAAAGAAATTAAATTATATATAAAAATTAAAATATTAAATAAAATATTAAAATAAGGAAGACATATTCATAACTATTACATTCCTCATTTCTGCAATGGTCATGTGAGCATAGTAGGTATTTATAACTATTCTCTTTGTCTTTAGCAAGCACCTTGCTTATTTAGGTTCTTTACCTGGTGTAGTGACCCAAAACTTTATTCCTCAAGGATCTGGACTATTAGCAGCCCTGCCTGAATTAAGTTGTAGTTTTCCACTAACTTTAATCATAGGATGTGGGAGTACCAAGAGGTATCTTAGAGGACCTCCTATATCCCAGAGACTCTCATCCTTGTCTCCACCGTATGGTAGTAGCAACCCAATTTCCCCTTGGTAGTCAGAATTAATCACCCTAGCCAGAGTAACCCCCTTCTCTGTCTGTTCATTCAGTGACAAAGGAAAGCAGAGTGGCCAGGCAGCAGTCTCAACTTCCAGTTCCAAGGAATGATTGTTCGGTCTCCTGGTAGAAACATTCCTCTCTATGGAACTAGAGCCTCTAGATCAGCAGAGCCTTAAGTCGCAGAGGTAGAAAGCAAAACTCTTTCTAGTGTATCAGTAGAAGTAATAGTGAGAGGAACCACTCTCATTTCCACCCCTTGATTCCTGGGTTTACGAATATTGGCTAAGGGAGAAACAGTATCATACATCAGATGCTGACTTAGAGCATATACAGCCTCCTGTAAAACTTTGCTCAGCCCTGTGAGGTATTGCCACTTAGCTGGTGCAATAACTGAGTCTTCAAAGGGCCATTCCACTGTTCTGTCAAGACAGCTGTTTCAGGATAGTGAAGAACATCGTTAGACCTGTGAATTCCATGATCATGGGCCCATTACCACACTTTGTTCGCTAAGAAATGAGTTGAGTTCCTTGGTCAGAAGCAAGGCTGTGTACAAAACCATGATGGTGGATAAGGCATCCCATAAGTCCATGGATGATAGTTTTGCTAGAAGCATTTTGTGCAGAGAAGGAAAATCCATATCCAAAGGAAGTATCTAGTCTGGTAAGAATAAAACATGGTGGAAGTGGTCCAATGTAATCAACCCGCCGCCAAAGAGCTGGCTGTTCATCCTGGGGAATGATGCCGTATTGGAGACTCAGTGGTTTCTGCTGCTGGTAGATTGGGAACTCAGCAGTAGCTGTAACCAGGTCAGCTTTGGAAGTCTGTGTTGCTGAATCTATGCATAATCTCCATCCCTGCCACCATGCCCACTGTGTTTGGGAGCTCAGTGGGTAATGGCAGGAGTGGCTGAGGAAGGAAGCTCAAAATATATATCTGAGCTACTTTCCTATGGTTTACCAAAATATTTTTGGCTTCCAAGGACAAGTCAATATACAATATACTGTAAATCATTTAGGAATTGCATGTGGCTACTTAAACAGTGACTTTCAATAATAGTGAGTTAAAAGAACTACAAGTTTATCTTTTTCTTTCATAAAAGAAATCTAAAAATAGTCAATCCGGCACTGGAGTGGAGGATGCACAATCATCAGGGCTATAGTGTCCTCCTCTCTTTTGCTATGATATCCTTAGCAAATGCCTTCTATCCTCAAGATTACCTCATGATCCAACATGGCTGCTAGGGTGCTAGTAATTTCATCAAATTCAAGGTTAAAAGCGGCAAGTGGGGAATGCAGAAGGAGCATTCACCAGCTGTCTATTTCCTTTTGTAGGAGCCGTTCTAAAATTCCCTCCCAACAACAGCTCCGCCTATATCTCATTGGGAAGGTCTTATTCACCTGGCCAAACCTAGCAGCACAATAGGCTGGGAAATATAATTTTTGACAAGATCTGTTATCTCTTTAAATAAAATTGGGAATTTTTAACTAAAAACGAAGGCAGAGTGGATATTATATTAGCAACCAGCAGACTGACACAGTACAGCCAGCCTATTTTCCATGTACCATCCCCGATATGAGATGACGTGTGGTTCTAAAAATATATACTTTTATTGCTGTGACAGAATTGAAGTAGATGAAACTGCCTCTACCTTCGCTGTGTCTAGTTACTCAGTGGATACCTGAATCCAGTTACAAAACCTGTAAGATTTTATTCATTCATATTTTCCCAAATGGAAAGAGATAACGAGTAATGAGATTTTTTTTAGTTTTATTATGTTTTTGCCTTAAAAAACTATATATATATAGTTTTTTATATATATTTTATATATATATATATTTATATGTATATAAAATGTGGCTAAGCTAGGTTTACTCTGCAAAGACAGAAAAATAGAAACTAAATGCCAGCCACGTCATTCGAAAATTCAAGGTGATGAAATGAAGGGAGACCCCAAGATCACCTCTACTCAGGTGATAAAGCAAGTTGAGCACTGAGCCTTCCCCTCAGTGTCTATACCAAGACAAGCTGCTGTGAGGGGGTTTCAAAAGTGCCAGCTCCAAACAGGGACAGACATCTGCGTTTCTTAGGGACTTTGTTCACATTTTTCACCTCTATTCTTTATTTATTAATAATGATAAGCAAGCTCTGGAGGAGTTGCTCTCTAAAGATAGTGATTCATTTTCTCATAGCTTCCTTCTTCATAAAGCCTGAGCTCTGAACAAAGTCAACATAAGCCCTGCGTGGGTGGGGGGCAGTGAGGAACCAAGCGTAATTTGCAGGTGATCACAGAACCCATTACTACTTGAGAGTATTCACCACAAGAAAAGGGCTCGTTTGGGTAATTTTAAAGCTGTTTGAAATAACCTCCCCGAGAAGAAAACTATTTTAATTTAGGCTATTAGTCATTTCTACCTGAATATGAATTAATTACGTCAGATACTTTCTGCTCAACACTTAAATGCAAAAGTTAGTCTCAGGGTATAGGGGTTTTGAATGGAGTGATGGGGTGAACATTGAGTAGGGGACAGGCAGGAAGGGGGATGCAGAAGGTTTTTAGGGTTTTGATAGGAAAAAGAGAGGAGTAGAAATGGTAGAGTTGGATTGGGTGCTGCGTTTGTAGGGCTAGGTGACATGGTAAGTACTTTAATCAGCTAAAAGCAAGTGTTAAGAGTGGTGAGTGAGTGGAGGGAGATAAAAGATAACTCTATTGAAGAAACGAGAGAGAAAAGTGAAACATGAAGTTCTTCTTAATAATTACATTGACTTGACTCACTTCTTTCTCTTTCACCCCAGACAGTGTCTATGAGCAAATCTCATAATCTCTATTTTAAAAAATATACCCAGAATCTGACCACTTTTCCTTATTTCCATCACTATCACTCTTTTCTCCTGGATTATTGCAAAAGCTTCCTCATTGGTCTCCTTGTTTCCACCATTGTCTCCCACAATGCAAACAGAAAGTTTTAAAACAAGTCAGATCATCACTCTCTGCTTAAAAGTCTCTGAGGGCTTCTTTTGTTTCTCAGAAGAAAATCCTAACCATGGTCTCTGAGACTGGCCCCACGGATCTCTTTTGACTTCATCTCCCAACTCTTTCGCCAGCTCATTCTACTCTAGGCACGCTGGCCTCCTTGCTGGACCTCTAATATGCCAACAGCTCCAATCTTCTGGGCCCTTGCGTTTATGATTCCCTCTCTCTAGAATGCTCCTCCTCTAGAAATCTTCATTCACTCACTTCCTCACTTGATTCAGATTTCTGCTTATAGGTCACCTATTTAGTAGACTGTCCCAGAATACCTGATCTAAAAAAGGCACCAGCACCCCACCGTCAGAGGAGGTCGTCGAGAGGACATGACCGCTGGTTGACCTGCGAACTTGACCCAGGAACTTAGAGGCTCTTCACTTCTTCTCCTGTCCTTGGAATGTACCCTCCAACCACCATTCCCACATTAGGAACCACTTCAAGGATGCAGCCTTGAGCAAGTAATGTGTTACTGAGACCATTAGGACTATATACATGACAGAACCCAATAAGGCCTGTATATAAACTTTTAAGATTCTGGCAGGTGGGTGCAGAGATTTATTCCTCTTGCAGCCACCCAAAGCAAGCCTCGTATGTAAGTTCCCTTGCTTATTAAAACTGCCACCTACTGATATGGAGCGCTCTGCCTCTTTCTTTGGTCTCTCCTTACCCTCCGTGTACAGGGCCCAGTTTCAGGTTTCACCTGGGGAACTCCTGAGGTTGTGAACCAACACCACCTTAGAACAGTCCATCTTTTTAGTCTCCATATTTTCCCTCATAGCACTGATCACAGCTAGACATATATTTGTTTATTGATTAATTATCTACATCCTCTCACTGGAAGCCTTGTTGCTTAGGAAGATTCTTTGTCTGTTTTATTTCCTGCTATATAAAAAGCACCTAGTAGAGTGCCTGGCACATAGTAGCAGCTCGATAAATGTTTGTTGAATGACTATATGAATCACATGAGGCCTTAGGAAAGTTCTGAGAAATCTTAGAGGAAAAGTTGCGATATTCTTACTACAAATGTAGTAAATTCTCAGCATCTTCTCCAATCAGAAGCTGAATGCTTTTGTTCTGACACGAAAGTTGATGCTGCTTTGCTTAATCTGATCAATGTCTCTGTGGCACATTTAAAATGTTGACTCTCATAGATTACTTGAAAAACAACTCCATTCAATTACCTATAAACATTCCTGGGACAATTATCAAATGTACTTGTTAACATTAAATTTATCTTTCTGTTAAATGTTTTGCTTTGGCTGCGATCATTTTGAATACACAAGGGTCATAAATTTATGCCAGACAAATTCCCTTTCAACCTCATTAATAAAAAAGAACAGTTCGTATGACGTACTTTGAATTTGTGGAGTTCTAAAGTTTCCTAGATATTTAATATGATTTTGATCCATTTAAGCTTATAATTTCTTTTGTAGTTAGTCTTTGTAACTACAAATTCTTCCAGCTTGGTTAATATTTTCATGTGAATGTGGGCTTAGTTTGAATCCTACTTTGAACAAATTATCTTGTGATGGCTTTATAATGTATCAACTTGCTTAGGCTACGCTACATTTCCCAGAATTCATTCTCTTGTTTGTTTCCACTTATGGTCAACTACAAGGGAGATTCTTAGGAGGTTTGGAGGCTGGAAGGGAAGCAATGGCTGTTTTGTAGCTCACACATATTGCTGCTGATGTGCTGACTCATTTCGTTGGTGTGAAGCAGCAGCCGAGCCTGCAAGTGTTTTACCTTCCCCTGATCCTCCTTCAGCCTCTCCAACTCCTAGGTCACATATTTATGTTTAGCTCTATGATGAAGAACCCCCCCTTCTGCTTGATAGCCTCATCACCAAGGTCAGAGGCAGCAAGACTGACACAGGTTTTAGCCTTTCCCCGTGAGGTTCCAGCTCAAGCTTGTTGGTTTCAGTCTGCTTGTAATCTCACCTTGCTGACTGCCTTCCCTGTGGACTTGAATCCCTAGAATCATATGCGGAAAAAACAGCCTTATAGAAACTGCTTAACCAACTCCCACAATCACATAACGCCAGTTCCGTGTAACAAATCTCTCTCAGACAAATACATATAGATGAGATAGATAGAGATACCAGTGGTTCTCAGCTTGGGGTAATTTGGCCCTTCAGGGGACATTTGGCAATGTCTGGAGACATTTTGGTTGTTACAACTTGGTGGGGGTGGGGGAGTTGTGCTACTGGAATCTAGTGGGTAGAGGCCAGAGATGCCTAAACAAACTTCAATACACGGGACAGTCCCCTCAACCCTTAACAAAGAATTATCCAGTCCAAAATGTCGATAGCATCACTATTGAGAAACTCTGATATAAATCCAGATGCAGATAGATCCTAGTAGTTCTGCTTCTCGGATTAAACTCTAACTAACACGGATTTTGCTACTAAGAGTGATTCCAGAGGAATAGAATCTTAAGGATGAGTTCTCTGAATTGGCTTTGAATCATGTGGAAAGTGTTCTGGAATCTAATTAGATTTAAAGGCACTAATGGCTCCATTTCCAATGGTAATGAAGATACTAGTAGCCAATGGCATGATGTAGCAATAGAGATACATAAAATATCACCATTGGATACTCCTAATCAAATACTTACAGAAAGCAAGGTTCTAGATAACCGTGTATTTGATGCCTTAGAACATTTTAGTCAAACCAAGGAGTATAATGGAATTGACTGGTTGCTCCTAACTGTGCTGCAGAAAGTAGGGAAAGGATGAACTCAGGGATTTGAATTCCCAGCTCACTGTCCACATAAAGGACCTTAAATCTTCTATATCTGGCCTCAAAGAAATCCTTGTCTTCTGTAGCCACAGAGCCGAGATTTCTGAAAACCAAACTCAGGGTCTCTCCCTGCCAGTGGTTGATTAATGCAAACTGAATTCCCAACCTTGAGGCATCTCTATTAATAACATCAAGGCATGGATTAAGGAAGAATGATATCCTGAAAAACTGTAATGGGGACCTATGGGCAGATCCTGATAAAGCTGGGGACCTTTAACCTCAAAGTTCTGCTGAGCCTTCTTTGCTGGTAGAAGCAGCCCTTCCACCCCGCCTGAGACAGTTAGCCCTCCTTTGCCTGAAGAACCTATAATGTCCTCCCCTGAGGTAGATGCCTTGTAAGGCACAGTTGATCCTCTTCAGGACTTATCTGACCTCTCTTCTTTGCTTCTAGATCCATGACTAGACTCGAGTCCCAGAGGCCTCAAACGGTGAAGTACAAAGTCTGACCCATGAGGACCTGCTTTGTATACCATAAGAATTGCATGATTTTGTCAATTTACATAGTCAGAAACCTGGGGAATATGTGTGTGAAAACAATCTTAAAGATATGGGGTCAAGGTGAAAGGAATATAAATTTGGATCAGGCCGGATTTATTGATATGCGCCTGTATTCATCAGTTTGGGCTGCCATAACAAAGTACTACAGACTGGGTGGCTTAAGCAACAGAAATTTATTTTCTCACAGTTCCGGAGGTTTGACGTCCAAGGTCAAGGTGTCAGCAAGTTTGATTTCTGGTGAGACATCTCTTCCTGGTTTGCTGATGGCCACCTTCTTGATGTGTCCTCATATGGCCTTTCCTCTAAGCACACACAAAGGTAGAGGGAGAACTCTCAGGTGTCTCTTCCTCTTCTTACAAGGACACTAGTCCTATTGGATTAAGGCCCCACCCTTATGATATCATTTAACCTTAATAATCCTCTTAAAGACTCTATCTCCAAATAGAGTAACAGTAGTGTAATGGCTTCAACTTATGAATTTTGGAGGGACAAAATTCAATCCATGACAGGCCCACTAAGCAAAGATTGTGTGGTCATGATTTAGGTTGAGGTCCTTGAAATGGCTCTAACAGTTTGCTTGGTTGGTAGGCTGAAACTTGAACCCAAAGGTGACCTAAAGTAAGTGAAATTGGATTGCCAGAACTGCCTTGGTGTACTGTAGAGGCAGGAATCCAAAGCTTAAGGATATTAGAGTATCAGAATGGCTTTATCATATAACATGTGCTCACTCACCCTGAGAGGGTTCTGAGAACACACCTTTTCTCCTGGCTATGAGAAATAAATCTGGAAGGGGAGCCCCAGCATCCTTGATGAGCCTTGTGCCTCTATTGACGATAGGTCAGAAATTACAGTGGGAACTGCTATCCATAGAACTGGAATCCATAAATGCAATGAGAATGATGGAATCCTGGGATGACAGAGCCCAAGTGGCAGCATTTAATTGTTGCTGTGGGTTGAATTGTGTCTCCCAAAATACATGTTGAAGTCCTAACCCCTGGTACCTGTAAATGTGACTTTATTTGGAAATAGGAGCTTTGCAGATGTAATCAAGTTAGGATGGAGCATAATCCATGACTGATGTCCTTACAAGAAGAGTGAAATTTAGACACAAGGGGAATACCATGTCATGATGAAGGCAGAGATTGGAGTAATGCAGCTGCAAGTCAACGAATGCCAAGGGTTGCCAACAACCATCAAACGCTAGGAGAGAGGTATGGAATAGATTCTCTCTCAGAGCACCTCCAGAAGGAACCAACCTTTCTAACACCTTGATTTCATACTTCAAGCCTCCAGACTGTGAGAGAATAAATTTCTGTTGTTTTAAGCCATCCAGTTTGTGGTACTTTGTTGCAGCAGCCCTAGGAAACTAATATGATTGCCTAAGACAAGATAGGGTGGTTACTGTAACAGACAGCAGTGTCATAGCAGTAATCAGAATAGTGCTATTCACAGAGATCATTAGTGTTGAGTGGTTGATCATGGTGTTCCTAGGAAAGAAATAGATGGGCAGTTTACTAAGTTCTTAGTTAATTTGTATAAGTAGGACAGATCTAGGCCTAGTGAAAAGAAGTTTAACTTGAATCCCCAAACCTTAATAGCCACTCAGTCAATTCCAAGATTTGAGCCAGTTCACAAACCTGGAATCCTTTGAATGAAAGGGAGACTGGGTCCCCTTGAGGAAATTGACTGCTACACTGCCAAAAAAATCTATATTGTTAATATTCTTCCTAGCCTTCCTCAAAGGAACCTGCAGCCATTTACCATTTATCAGGGTGACTATGCATTTGGGAATGAGAAATAATCAGACTTTGGAGGAATTACTGGACACTGGCTCTGAACCAACGCTAAAACCTGATGACCCAAAATGTCACTGTTGTCCACAAAATCAGAGTAGAAACTTATGGAGGTCAAAGATCAGATGATCGATGGAGTTTTGACGCAATTCCATCTCACAGTGGTCTCAGTGAGTACCCATAAACCCATCATGGAGTTATTTTTCCATTTTCAGAATGCATAATTTGAATAGAAATACTCAACAACCTGTAGAATCACCACTTGGTTCTCTGGCACATAGAGAGACAACTATTATGGTCGGAAAGGCCAAGTGGAAGGCACTAGAACTGCCTCTAAGTATAAAAATAGCAAATCAAAATCAATACTGCATTCCTGGAGGCATTGCAGAGACTCGTACCACCATCAAGGCTTTGAATGTGGTTGAGACTTATGACTAGCTTCTAGGAAATAGAATATACAAAAGGAGATGTGATGTCACTCACTAGATATGGTGACGTTATACGGCAAAGGTGATGGGATGTCATTCCTATTATTAGATTATGTTATGTAAGACTCTGTTTTAGCTGTTTATAGTGAGATACTCTCATGGTGGCCTTGAAGAAGCAACCTGACACATTGTGAACCGCCTATGGAGAGGGTCACAAGGAAGGAAACTGCAGGTGATCTTTAGGACCTGAGGAAAACCTCCAGCCAGCAAGAAGCTGCATCATATAGCCGGAAGGAAAAGCATTCTAGCAACAACCCAAATAGCTTAGAAGCAGATTCTTTACAGTCAAGCCTCCAAGTGAGAATGTAGCAGGTCTAACATCTTCATTGCCTCCTTGTGAGACCATGAGCAGAGCACTCAAGTAAGCCAGGTCCAGACTCCTGGCACTCTAAGATAATAAATGTGTGTTATTTTAAGCCACTAACGCAAATTAATACATAGTAATGGGCATTCAAAAATCCAAAGCTGCCTTCTGAGAGGCTGAGAAGCTGAGAAAAATATTGTGTCTGAAAAGAAAAGAAGTTAAGCAAATGGTGATGACTGAAAAGCTGAGGAGGGCTTCTGGAAGTTTCATAGGCTTGAGTGAGGGGGTTAAAGTTCAGAAACTGTGCAGAAGGAAGGACCCTGCTAAACGCTACAGACTTAAATTGGGATCCTCAAAGACCTCTAATTTGAGAGTAATGGTGAGAGACAAATAGTCCAGCCCTCAGAATGATTGAAACCCAGCTTTGAAAGAGTTCAATACCTAATTGGTAAAGGTGATATGCCCCTACTGTAACTGCCTTACAGAAATGAAGTCAGATCCTCACTGGAGGAAGAAAACATAATCCAGAGCTTCAAATTGCCTCTAGAGTGTTTCATACACAGTGGACAATACGCAATAAAAAATAGGCAGGGAAATAGACAAGGAGAAAGATTAAATAGCAGAAACAGGCCTTCAGGAGATTCAGATATTGGAATGATCAAACACTACTTTAAAATAAATGTTGTTAATATATTCAGAGATTCCAGTAGAGAACTAGAAACTACAAGTAAAAAAAGAATCCAATGGAAATTTTATAATAGAAAAAATACAATAACTAAATTAAGAATACAATAGATACATTTAAGAGGAGATTAGACATAGCTAATAAAAAACTATAAAACTGAAATATAGTTTAAAATAAAGTGCTCAGAAGTGAAGCATGAAGAGACAAAGGATAGAAAATACAAAAAAAAGAGCATTAGATATATATGGTGCACGGTGAAAACATCTAGCATATATGAAATTTGGATTCCAGAAGAAGGGGAGATAGAAACAAATTTAAATAGGTGATGTCTGTCATTTCCCAAAACTAATGAAACATACCAACCTACAGACTTGAGAAGTACTAGAAGCTGCAAACAAGATACTTATAAAGAAAAACACTTCTAAACACATCAGAGCAAAACTACTGAAAAACAAAGACAGTGAGAAAATCTTGACGACAACCATAGGGAAAATATATTTACCTTCAAAGGAGAAATACTATAAATTCTAAAGAACTTCTCAACTGAAATGATGGAAGCCAGAAAGCTACGGAATTTGCAAAATGCTGAAAGAAAACAACTGCCAACCTATACCTCTATATTCACCAAAAATATTCTTCAAAAGGAAAGCAAAAATAAAGATATTTCAGAAAAACAGAAACTAAGAAAATTGATCACCAGCATACCCACAGAAAGGGAATTACTAAAGGAAGTTCTTCATGCAGAAGGAAAATAATTTCAGACAGAAACACAGAGAGGTCAGAAGGAATGAAGAGTTAAAAAAAAAATGTGAGCATGTAAGTAATTCCAAATGAATATAAACTGCATAAAACTGTAAGAATAATGCCCAAAACTGTTAACATACATTTTAATGTTATCACAAAAGAAAGTAAGGGATGTTCGGGTCAGCATCCATAGGTTATGTTATGTGGCGGTAACAATCCCCGAAGTCTCAATGGATTAACATAGCAATTTTTTTTCACATTATATGTTGGCTGTAGTAACTCTCAGTTGACTTTAGTAACTCTCCATGTATCGTCTTCCTTTCATTACCCAGCCAGTAGAAGTAACCACTATTTGGGACATGCTATTCTCATAGCCGAACAAACAGAGAAATGGCAAAATTGTCCAATGGCACTAAAGTTTCTGCTTGGATATCACATACAATTGCTTCTATTTATATTTCTTTGGCCCATGTACGTCATATAGCCAAGTCTTGTGTGAATCAGTCAAGCATATTTACCACAGGGAGGCACTTCATATCATGTGACATTTGGCAGGATTCTTTTACAAAGAATACAGAAATCAAAATATATCTCTGAATCTGAAAAAAATACAATCTACCACAGAGTATAAATGAAATTAATGTGTTCTAGGGTCCTTATGTTTTCCGGGGTGTGGGAAAACATCTAATTTATGTTAGAACCTAATGAATAAAGGATTCATATTTTAATCTCTAGAGTAATCTTGAAGAGTAAAAGAATGTATAAGTAATAAGCTAATAGATTAGAAATTGAATAAAAAAGAATATTTTATCAATGCCAAAAAGGGAAGGAAGGAGATTTAAAAAAGAATATAAAGTATATGGAACATGTAGAAATGCAAATATGATGGTAGGTTTAAATACAAATATATCAATATTACATTAAATGTAGGTGATGTAAATATTCCAGAGATTATCAGACTGGATAAAAACCAAAGTCCAACTATATTCTATTTACAAGATCCATACCTTAAATACAAAAATATAAGAATTTTTAAAGTAAAGATTTGAAAAATATATGTACAACAACTTACCATAAGAAATCTGGTGTAGCTGGACTAATATCAGATAAAGTAAACTTTTAGGCAAAAAACATCCCCAATAAAAGAGACATTTTATTATGATGTAAAGGTTAACCCATCAACAAGATATGACAATTCTAGGTTTGTATGTTTCAGATAACATACTCCCCAAATAAACAAAGCAAAAGGTGACAGGACAGAATGAGGCCATAGCCTTCAAAAGAATTGTAGTAAATTTTAATTCACCTTTCTTTTCTCAGTTACTGAAAGCCAAGTTTATGAAGCCCGTTGTTCAAGTCTTCTACAGATTTGCCAGCATATTTTCTACTTTTTCTATCAGTTAATTCGAGTTCGACATACAGAAGTATGGCATTTTTTTCTTCCATATCTTTTATAATTTTGTATAGTTGATCTAATATGACCTAGGAAAATTAAATCAAAGCCTACTAATACTAACATAACTTTCTCTATTTTTCCTTACATTTCTTGTAGTTTTTGTTTTAAGAATGATGACAAAATGACATCTGGTATATAAATATTCATAGATGTTTTATCTCCATTATAAATTGAACATGTATTAATTAGGAATTATATTTGATTATAAGTAGCAGAGATATCCTCCCAAATACTAGTGTAAGACTGACGAAAGTTTTATTCTCACATAAAAACCTCTGGAGGTGAGGAGGTCAGGACTAGTAAGAGGGCCCTTTAAATTCATCAATAGCCAGTCCAATTGAAAAAAAAACAACTCCTTAACCTATGAGTAGAAACCACAAAACAAAGAAAGGAAAAACATAATCAAAAAGCAAATTGATAACATGTATTACAGCAAGCGTGACTTAAAGGCTAAGAGTTAAAAATAAATTTGTCTATAATTTCAGAAAAGATACAGGCAGCACTATCTTGTTTAAAAAAGGCTTAAAGCAGGAGATGGTAAATAAACTGTCAATGAAAAGAAAGATGAGAAATAAAAATAAGTATTAGAAGTAAATGAAAATGCTTATGGAGGTAAATGTCACATTGGATGCCATTATAACTAGAGTAAACAATATTTGAACCCACAATCAGGGATATGAAAGTCAAGCTTCGAAAAAAATCACATGAAGTGTAATCACAAAGAAATTAGAGGGGGCCGGCTCCATGGCCCAGTGGTTAATTTCGCGCGCTCCACTGTGGCGGCCCAGGGTTCGGATCCTGGGCGCAGACATGGCACTGCTGTCAGGCCACGTTGAGGCTGCGTCCCACATCCCACAACTGGAAGGACATGCAACTAAGATATATAACTGTGTACGGGGTGCGGGGGCCGTTGGGGAGATAAAAGCAGAAAAAAAAAAAAAAGATTGGCAACAGTTGTTAGCCCAGGTGCCAATCTTTGAAAAAAAAAAAAAGAAATTAGATATAAAATTATTATAAAAAGAAGACAGATATGAAAAGCGATGAAAGGAAAGAGGAACAGAGAAGATAAAAAAGAGTATTCAAAGATTTAGTAGAAGTGTTTTTGAAATAAGAGTCTTGACTCTGATGGTCAAATTAGGTTGACCATTTCCCAGGAAAAGTTACTGGTGAAGTTACTGATATTCAAAGGTTAAGAAAAAGAGTATCCTAAGCGAATCTTGAAAAAATCCAATTAACATACAAAAGGGAGAATAATTATGGTACTCTGAGATTTCTCTATAGGATACTATTTACCAAGATAATTGGAGGAATTCAATGCAATAAGTAGTTATACCAGTCCTTGGATTGGCATCAGGGCATTCATAAACTTACCGAGCTTACAGTTTGTGCACACATGTGTAAGTTTTTCTGGGATGAGGACAAATGGCTTTTTTCTCGCCTGACAAAGAGATGATAAATAAATTAAAAATCACAGCCATAGGGCATGTCTCCCCAATGGAGTACTTCCTTTTTTACTAGTCCATGGAAAGAATATTTTGTGTCCATGAGTTTATTACAAGATTTTTTTAATGCTTAATTTTTTAAATGTTTTAATGTGTTTCCATTCAAATTATGTTTGAAATTAACAAGAATAGCATGTTCAGCATAATGTGGTTGATCACCTTATAAGTGAACATTACTTTATTTCAATGCATGTGCTTTGCCCAAAAGTATTACGGAGTGACAGCATTCAAGTTCTAATATGCTAGTAAGCACATTCTTTGCTCTTGTTCACCTTCCACAATGCCGCAAATGAAAACTTTATAACACTTACCATTGTGCAAATACTGATTTCTTTAAACAATTATAAGGGGGAAAAAAACTAGACTCTTCTTTAAAAAAAAATTAGTCGCTATAAATATTCAGTTTTGATTTAAGCTACTTATTTGCATAAGAGGCTGATGTGACATCCTGAAAACTACTGTATGCTTTGGGGCAATGTTCTACTTTAATTGTTTGGGGCTCATGGAAAAAGGCAGAGGCGGAATTAATATGTGAATGACCCATTCACATGATGAAAGGACTAAATAATATCCTCAAAATTGTTTAAACAAAGAAAACAGGAGAATCAAGTCATCACATAGCACACTATATTTGTATACGTACTATCAATTGTGAACTAGTTTGGCTTCAACAAAAAATTATCTGCTATATAAAATTAATGTTGTTTATTTAAATTTTATTAGTTGTGTGCTGTGATAAATTCAATTTTTAATTTTGATTTTATAATTGTATAAGGGATAATAGCATAAGCAATTCATTCTTAGGTTTACGTCTGTATATATTCATAGGTGATTATAATAAAATAAAGAGTTTCTGTCATCACTGTGGATCAGCAAAAAATTCATTTTGCATTGTAAGTAAAAAAAATGCCCACACAGAGAATAATTCTCTCAAACTGCTCATCCTCTCCATCACGGCTTTGCTGTAGGCAGACTGCCTTCATTCTCTGGCTGGGTGACTCCACTCATCTGTCTCGAAGCATGGGAGATTGAGAGTTATACCTCAGCAAAATAAGCTACAACACGCCCCAACCAATCAGGGTCAGTCCAAAATAGGACCATTATTGATTTGTTGGTCAGAACTCAAAACAAATAAATCCCCTAAATCCATGTTTACTTAGTAGGAATGAACAAATGCATGAAAAGTTAGTCTTCCATGTTTTGTTTTATCCTGAGTTCTCTAAAAAACAGAGCATGAAGGCAGGATACACAGTGTACATGCTTGCTTTTGAGGTAGAGTGCAATATTATTGAAGCAAGAACGAGGGAAAATGGAATTGCAGTCAAGGAAGGAGCAAAAGCTAATGGAAAGTGATGTGTGACCAAGATGTTCACAGTTGTGCAGGGAAACTGGCTAATTGGTCATGTAGGATATCTTCAGAAAGGATGTGTGGAACCACTGCTTTCCTGAACTATCTGGTTGTGTTGGGAAGAGAAGAAGGGCAAGCAATTTATCTGCCGCTTCCTTTCTATCTCCTGTCTCACTGGTTAATGTTCACTCCATGGGGCATTAAAGGCCACCTGACCCCACTGGACAGTCACTGGAGAAGGCAAAGTCTCTGTGGGTCCAGATGATCAGACCTGGGTCTTGGAACCATTGTGGCTCCTTCTAGGGTAAACGTGATGGTGGCCATGCCAAAGGCCAGTTGTTGCCCCAGAGGAAGAGGAGATAATTTGTGGTGTCAAAAGACAAAGAGCCTGTGCTGGAACAGAACCCATCGTTTCACTATCTGGGTACCACAGAACCCAGGGTTCAGAGGGAGAAAGAAGATACTTTTATAATGGGAGGGAGAGAAGGAAAAAAGATGGGGAAGGAAGAGCTTGAGTGGAACTGAGTGCCAATTTACCCATTTATAATAAGGAATATAAATGACACTCAAGTGCACTGATCAGGAAATTTTCAGCATACCACATGAAAAACCAAATTAAATCAAAAGGTTGCATTTTGAGTGTGAGATCACAGCAGGAAGATTTGTTTGTACATGTTTAAGCCTGAAGGATATCAGGCTCTGACCTCCATAATTAAGACCTATTCTTGGGCAGGATACCTCTATCCATGGAATCACCCACTTTAGCATCTCTGGCTTTCCTTTCTCTGAATTAGCAGTCCCCACCTCTTGGTCTTGGGATTAGCTTTGGCCAGTAGAACGTAGGTGAAATTATGTTAAGCCAGTTATGAGACTAGATCTCAAGAGGACTTGTATGCTTGGCCGTGACCTATTAGAACACTGCCCAGAAGCCTACTGCAGTATCAGAAACTACATGGAGGAGAGATAAACTGTCCAATATCCAACACAGAAAAGCCAGCCCATAGCCAACACAGGAGCTGACCATAAAGGCATGAATGACCCCAGCAGAGAACAGAACTCCTCAGATAAGCATAACCTAAACCGTCAACCCCACGAACTGTTTGCTCAGTAAATCATTGCTGTTTTAAACCACCAAGCTTTGGGATAGTTTTTTACACAGCAAAAATTAACTGATATGTTTGGTATCTGAATATAGGTTATTTTTCCCTTTTTCAATCGATAATCACCTTTCAGATTTATATTGTTAACTAAAATGTTGATTTCTCCTCAAAATAAATACAAAATGAGTTGAAGTATTTTTGAAAGGAAGACCAGCTACCAGGAATTTCAACTGGTGTTTTAATATGTTCCATGACTGCAGATAAAAATTTTTCTTCACAAATTATCCTTTTACTTTATAGCAGAAAAGGAGTTGTTTAATACACAGAAAAATAGTTTGTTTGTTTTTTTACAACACCAAGGGATTGTACTTTCTGTAAAACATACAATCCCTTTCTCCTCCTTCAACACCTATACAACTGTCTTGGAGAGAAACAAAAAAGAATTATTGACATATTTCATGAATCAAATGTCAACCATTAATCCTATTCTTCTGACCATACTCAGAGCCAAGAGACTTGGAAATTCTACATTCTCATTCAAGTTGTACCTGACCTGGAAAGTCCAATTGAACCAAGAGTCCCAGAGATAAAATATTGCTAGTTCAAACTTGCTTTACTTACAACTAATGTATTAATTATAACCAATGCATTACCCTGTTGGCAATGGAATCTTAGTCAATTCAGAACTGCCAATAGGGTTGGCACCTACGTCAGAAACAAATAGGATGTTGTCTGCATAAGCTGCCTTCCCTTTAGGGAAGATGGAATAGGAAAGGACAGCCCTTTGATTCTCCAACTCTGGAAATTCTGCAGGGTGTCCTGGCAACAAGCAAATAGATTATCTGATTTGTGGGATCAAACTATCTTGCTTCAGAGTGGAGCTCTCAACATTAATGTTCATAAAGATTCATGGATTCAGAAATGAAAAATATTTAACAGATATGATGATTATGAAATTATGATTGGTTTGAAAGGAAAATATTATCTATGCTCCTTAGAAATAGAATCAAAAAGAGCTTTTCTTTCCAGTTGTATGAAGAACGAAGACTCTACATATAATAAGAAAGGAGGCATGTGGCACTCACTATAAATACGCTTATTTATTGTCCTTTTGTTATTTGTCTTCTGGCTCAGCTTTAAGCCATGAGAATGATGATAACGTACACCCAGGGAAAAACTGGGAAGGGTTAATGTCAGCCCATATAATTTCCTTTATTAAATTGGCACCAAGCTTTCCTTTTAAAAGCACATGTTCTCACAACTGGAGAGAGTTCAAATGTACACCTTGAGATCAGTCTATTATATGCCAACTACAGTGAAAATAAAGAAATGGCTATCCTCTGGATAGAAAAAAATCAATTAACTGAGCAGCCTGCAATTCTTAGCCATTACTAATCTTTCCACGTAGCCTCAGCGGGATTCTTTTAGAAACGTGAACTTCCACCAACCATTATCCCAAGCTCACCAGCAAATGACATCCAGTAGTGCAGTGAAAAAAAATCAAGAAAGTAAAGATTTCTCTATACTCCAGTGGTTATTGATATATTTTTCTGAAAGACAAAAGGGTAATCCTTTCGAAACAAACAGATCTTTTTCTAATAAGTGGCTATTACTATGAAACAAATGTTTGCTGAAATGTACACTGATGTTCAAAAATAGCGAGTTCTAAGCAGAATACGTGTGTGTGTGTGTGTGTGTGTGTGTGTGTGTGCATGTGTAGAAATAGATAGAGAATGAAAGAGAAAGAGAGATCTTGTTTTTTTTTTCCCAAAGAGAGCTAAGTAAATATACTGAAATGTCAGTGGTAAACAGAAGCATTTAAATGCCAAATATGATTTCATCCAAATAATTTTGCACACTAAAAAGCATGTTGCTTTTCAGAAGAGATCTAGGAAGTTATTGTGATAGTGTAATCTTTTCTAGGTCCCTCAAAATCATCAGAGTTGCCTCATCCTTGAAAAAGAGCAAAAGCAGAAATGTAAACCCAAAGAAGACATTAAGGAGCAATTTAAATGGCTGCACATTAAATAACGATACATTAAAATTTTTGACTGGTAATCTTGTGAGTGTGAAGATATTCAATCCATGGGGAGTGTAATTATTTAACAATAGAAACCCTTGATGTTCATTCAACAAATACTAGTGAATGACTGCTATGTACCAAGCACTTTTCTAGGTACTGAGGATATTGTGGAGACATAATTAAGCTCCTGCTCTTATACAGATTATATTCTAGAAGAGAGAAACAGGCAATAAACAAGTAAACAAGTAAATAAAATAAATTCCAATAAGGATAAATATAACATAGTAATGTGACAGTGACTAAAGCCTACTAGAAGTGAGGGTTGGCTACTATATATTGCCTGTTAAGACAAAGCTGTCTTGAGAAGGTGACATTTGCTGTAAGGCCTGAATGATAAGAAAGGGGCAGCCATTTGAAAAATCTGGAGATGAGAGTTCTAGGTAGAGGGAATAACAAATACAAAAGCCCAATGTTTAAAATAAACATATCATGACCAAAGATCAGAAAGGCCTGTGAGCTGGGGTTTGGTGAGCTGGGACTGGTTCATGTGGAACCTTAGATATCATGACAAGGAATAGAGATTTTATTTTAAGTATATTGGAAGTACATGAAAGCCTATTCAGCTGGAGAGAAACATAACATGTCTTATGTTTAAAAAAGATCAATCAATCAAGAAGCAAGAATGGAAGGAGTGACTCCGGTCGGGAGGTTGTTATAATAAAACAGAAGAGAGATGATGGTGGCTTGTTCTAGAATGGTATTTGTACTGGAAATAGAAAGAGTGGACAGAATTGGGGTATATTGTGGGAGTAGAGTTAGCAGAACTAGGCAACAAGTTTGAAATGAGTGGCAAGGATACTTGGATTTCTGGTTTGCATCATTAAATAAGAGAGGAGACACTGAAAGAGGATCAAATTTGAAGCTGTAGGGTTTGGAGGTCATGAGTGCTCTGTTGAACTTACTCAATCTGAGATACCTTTGAGCCATTGAAATGAAGAACCTGAGTAGAAAGTTGGACATGGAGGCCCAGGATGCAAACAGGAAGTCTGGGCGAGAGGGCCTGGTAAGATGACACTTATCCCTTGGCTATAACACCACTACACACAGCAGGATTCAAGATAGGCCTAAAGAGCACCTGTTTCTGGTGGACTTCTCCTCTGGGCTGGGACGATTCTCTGTAGTCTATAAATGAGGTCTACAGGGCTCAGTGTGCTCCAGATAAGACAGGATCTACAACACAGTTTGACATTGTCAGGGCCATTGATGTCAACTATCGGTCTCAATAGAACTGATGCTCTCCTTTCTTCTAATAGACTATTTTAAGACTAATCACTTTCTCCTCCCATCCCATCAACCTCCCTCCAATCCCTGTTTTCATCAATCACTACCAGAAATCCAAATCTCTCAGGTCATCCATCATCATCCAGACTTTCTCCACATCCAGCTCTGTACATGTGTTAAGTCTGATCTCATGGCCCACACTTCCCTGATCCTCAGTCCTACATCCTCTGAAACTCATGGTTTTTCGTCAGCAAAATCCCCTACACCCTTTACTTCATCTCTTAATGTTCTCTTTCCCTTCTTGTTCTAATCATAATAGAAGCACATTGTTTCCTGAGAACAATACCTCCTTTGCAGCCCTTTTAAATGCTACTTATAGGACAATGAGGTCAGGAAGGTGTCCTTCTTGCTTCCCAATCATTTTGCCTCCATTCTTTATCAAAAATCACAGGTTTTTCAATTGTATTACCCCAGACCTCACAATCCTTGGCTCATCTTTCAGAAGTCATCATATATTGCACTCCTGGTCACTCAGCCTAATTCATGATCCTAACTTCAAACATCGGAAGCTCTCAGCACAGCCTTCTATGTCTCCAGATCACTAACCCATTACCTTCATTCCAACTATTCTTAAATCTTATCTGTACTCCTAACCATCGGCCAAGTGGGCCCTCATCAGTGCTTAGCAAATATGCTTCATTTTGCTTGTAAAGTTGCTGTGCTACTTTTTACGATGTCTCTTCCCTACCTTTTTTTCTGTTCTCCAACCTTCCAACATACCCACATCCTTTGTTATTCTCATCAAATCCATAGCCTCTTCTATCATAACTGATATTCTCTCTCTGCTACCTGTAAAAATGAGTGAATAATAATAACTCCTATACTTATACACTGAATCGCCTTTCTCTGTACCGCCTGAGGTCTTTGCTCTGGAAATGATCCTCTCTCTTATCACTCTTATTATCATATAAACTTGCTATAAAATCTCACACCTTAGATATAATATTTCCAATATTAAAAAGTAGATAACTGACATTATTTCATGTTTCATCCAGCTATGATCTCATTTTCCTCTTCCTATTCATAGCAAAACTCTGCCAAGTGTTGTCTATACATAGCGTCTCAAATTCCTCATCTCCTTTTCTCTCTTTAACCCACTCTCACCAAAAATTTTCCCTCTCCATTGCATGGCAACTACTTTTGGTGAACAGAACTCCATATCACCAAGTCAAGTGCTAAATTATCTGTCTTCATTTTACAAAATTATTCAACAGCATCTAACAGAGATGACCATTCCTCTCTTTTGAAAATACATTTTTTTTTGAGGAAGAGTAGCCCTGAGCTAACTGCTGCCAATCCTCCTCTATTTGCTGAGGAAAACTGGCCCTGAGCTAACATCCGTGCCCATCTTCCTCCACTTTATATGTGGGATGCCCACCACAGCATGGCTTGCCAAGCAGTGCCATGTCTGCACTCAGGATCCAAACCAGTGAACCCCGGGCTGCTGAAGCAGAACCTGCGCACTTAACTGCTGTGCCACCGGGCAGGCCCCTGAAAATACATTTTTCATTTGGTGTTTGAGCTACGTTCTCCTGGCTTTCCTCCTACATCATTGGCTGGTCCTTCTTAATCTCCCTTGCTGGCATCTGCTCCTCTTCTTTTTTTAAAAGATTTTATTTTTTCCTTTTTCTCCCCAAAGCCCCCCGGTACATAGTTGTATATTCTTAGTTGTGGGTCCCTCTAGTTATGGCATGTGGGACGCCACCTCAGCATGGCTCAATGAGCAGCGCCATGTCTGCGCCCAGGATTTGAACTGACGAAACACTGGGCCACCTGCAGCGGAGTGCGTGAACTTAACCACTCGGCCACGGGGCCAGCCCCTCTCCTCCTCTTCTTATCTCTCTATATTAGTGTCCCTCGGGGCTCACCCCTTAGACAGCTGCTCTTCTTTATCTTCAGTATTTCTTTAAGTGAATTCATCGAGTCTTGTGGCTTTGAACACCATGTATGTTGATAATTTCCAAATTTGTCTTCAGTCCAGAGTGCCCGTTTGAGCAGCAAACTTACATACATATCAGTATTCAACCACCTATGTGACATCTCCACTTTGATGTCTAAAGGCATGTCAATCTTAATATGTCAGAAACCAAACTTTTGGTATTTGTTCCCAAACCTGCTACTTTTGCAGTCTTCCTCATTTCAGTTAATGGCAACTACATTTTTTTTCAGTTTCTCAAAACTTAGGGGATTATCCTCAACTCTTTCCTGTCCTCACTCCACATCAGCCCTTAGGCAGTTATGATTGGCTCTACCTTTGATATATATCCTGATTCTGACCACCACCACTGCTACCACCTTGGGTGAAGCCACTATCATTCATTACTTAGCTTCCTAACTGGACTTGCCCTTTCTCCCTTCATCCTGTAGAGCAGCCTCAGTGATTTTTTTAAATTACAAATCAGATCATACCATGCCCTCATTCAAAATTCTCTAATGGTTTCTCATCACACTTAGAAAACAATCAGAATTCCTGCTTACGGCTGAAGAAATCTCTGCCTATCCTTCTGTCCCCATCTCTTTACCACTCTCCGCTTTGCTCACTCCAATCTTCTTACAATCACTTGAACATGAACAATCCAAATTCATCCCTGCCTCAAGGCTTTTCTATTTGCTGTATCATCTGCCTAGAATGCTATTCCTCCTGATATTCTCATTTTTGCTCCTCTTTAATCAGGTCTCTACTCAAATATCACCTCCACAGATAGGCCTTCTCTGGCTATCCTATTTCAAACGGCCATCACCTCCACTCCCCACTCTACCTCACATTATTCTCTATCCCCTTACCTTGCTTGAAAGTCTTCATAAAACTTTCACTAAGATGAAACTATTTTATTTATTTGTTTGTTTCCTGTTTTTGTCTATTTCTTCCCTAGAATGTGATTCTCATCAGGGCAGAGATTTTGTCTTTTGTTCACTTCTGCATTCTAAGAATCTCAACAGTATCTGGCATAGTAGGCACTCATTAAACATTTGGTTTGTGAATAAATAAATTAATTAAACAGCCAATAAGTGAATGAATGAATGTAGTCAGAAAAGTCCATAGGAGGAATAAATTTTTGGAGAAAGATGATAATTTTAATTTTGGACTAATTGAGTTTGAAGTGCTGGTGAAGTATCTACTTGGTTACTTCAATTGAAAAGCCAGTTCTGGAATTTGGAGAATTTTCAGAGTGAGACGTAAGGAGTTGAAAAAGACAATTGTATTAGTTTCCTATTGCTGCTATAACAAGTCACCACAAACTTAGTGGCTTAAAACAACACAAATTTATCACCTTATAGTTTGGGAGGTCAGAAGTCCTAAAATCAAGGTGTAGGCAGTGCTGTATTCCCTCTAGAGGCTCCAGGGGAAAATCCATTTCCATGTACTTTCCTTGGCTATGGGCTCTACCACCATCTTCAAAGCTAGAATGTACCATCTTCAAATCTTTCTCTTTTTAACTCTGTCTTACCTCGGCTTCCATTGTTCTGCTTCCATTGTTACATCTCCTGCTCTGACTCTGACCCTCCTGCCTCCTTTTTATAAGGATGCTTGTGATTACTTTGAACCTACCTGTATAATTCAGGAATAATCTCCCCATTTAAAGATCCTTAATATAATCACATCTACAAACTCCCCTTTGCCATGTAAAGTAACATATTTGGAGGTTCTGGGATAAGGATATAGACATCTTTGGGGGCCAGTATTCTGTCTACCATAGAAGTTCATGAAACAAGCTCATGAATTATCTACAAGAGACTGAAAGGCTTGATATTGACTAGTCTTCAGATGGGTGAGCAAAATTCCAGAATATCGGAATGCTACGGAGCAAAGGGAATAGGGATTTTCAAGACAGAAAGATTGGTTCACGTGATCAAGTGCTGGATAAGCATTGCAAAAGATAAGAAGAAAAAGAAGTTCCAGCGTTTGGTAATTAGGACATCATGAGTGGCTTTCCAGAAAACACTTTCTGTCAAGTTTCAGTGAGAGAAGCCAGATTTTAAGTAACTGACAAATGAGTAAAAAGAAAAAAACATTAAACTTCTTTCCGTTAAGAAAAATGATTCGATGACAGTTGTTATGGTAAGTAGAATTTGAAGAGAGAATCTGGAATAAGAAACAATGTCATCATTCTACTAATATCTAGTTTTCTAAGGAGAATGAGTCAACACTTCAGCCCTTCGTTCTGCCTGAGGTAACAGGCAGGAACATAAGTGACTCAGTGTCGTGGAGAGAGGCAGAGCCGAGCAAGAACACTGGTTTACGCCAGCTTAAAAGGTCACTGCCGTGTATGAGTGTCCTGTTGGCATATTAGCCGTAAACTCCACTCCTGATTCAATGTAATGGATTTTAAAGCTGATGCCTTGCCAAATTGATTTACAAGATGAATTGCTGCTGAAGCCGAGTTAACATTTGAGTTCTGAGAATAAATGGACAAAGAGTATCAGCACTCTCCTCCATCCTGGTTCTGCTGCTTGCTTGCCACCCTAACCTCTTCTCTCCCTGTCCACCTCTACTTGCTGAGGGAGGGCCTGGGAAGTAAAGATGGGAAAATAAATGGGGCCTAGGAAGCCTGTAGGCAGAGATCTTTTTGTGATGAAAATGTCATTGAATAAATAGTACCAAACACAGCCTATTTTCAACATAGTTAAAACAATAAGCATTTACTTACCTTACTAATGAAATTTAGATTATAATTGCTAACACAGTCATTTGCACAGGCTCTTACACTGACCAGCTGTATCATCTTGAGAGAATTGCTTAAGTTCTCTGAGCTTCATTTTCTTCGTCTGTAAAACTAGGACAATAATAATAAGGTCATGCACTACATAGTGGCGTTTCAGTCAACGACAGACTACATATACGACAGTGGTCCCATTAAGATTAGTACCATATAGCCTAAGTGTGTCATAGACCATACCATCTAGGTTTGTGTAAACATACTCTATAATGTTCACACAACGACGAAATCGCCAAACGACTCATTTCTCAGAATATATCCCTGTCGTTAAGCAACACATAACTGTAGTTATTTTAATCTTCACAGATGAACTAACAGGAAAAGAGAAAAGTGATAATAATTACAGTTATTCAAATAATAGTTGCCACTGAGAACAGTAAATATCAGGCACTGTTGAAGCACTTTATATGGATTAGTTCATTTATTCTTACAACAACCTCATGAAGTGTGTATTATTTCAATTCCTATTTTACAGATGAGGGCTCTGAGGCATAGAGAAGTAAATACACAGCTAGCGAGCAGAAGAGCCAAATTCATCATAGTGCACAATTAATGATGAGTAATAATAATGATAATGATGTTGATTTTAAAACTCAAATGCCCAGGCCTTGGGTAGTGTGAGAACATCTATATGAGAAAATAATTGTTTTGAATCTCTTTAGTAAATAATTCTAGTTTCAATGATACTTTTTAATTTACTGACCCTCCTCCTCTTACCATCAAAAGGGTTCATGGCTGATATTTTCTATATTCCTTTTGTAAAGTGTACTCTTCTCTTTTGGCATTTGTACCAAATTGGTCAAAAAATGGCTTGTGCTCACTTGCAAACAAAGCGCTCCATAGCCTACAAATGGCATTTGTCACGGGAGAGAACTTTCCAAACTCTAAAACCCTATGCTTGATCTATCTTTACCGTGACTTTCTCTTGTTTATAAAGTGAAATATAATCATGTATTTCCTCTAAAGAAAATGAATGAATAGTTTCTCAATGAAGCTACCTCATTTCCAAACAGGCTACATGAAGAACCAACATCGAGAGAGCCTTGGAAGGCAGACAAAGAGGACTAAATAAGCATTAAGTTCACATTTCCATTTCTCATTGAGTAGGTCTATTAGTATGATTGTGGGCTGAACTGCACCAGTCTGTCCAGAGAGTGAGCAGGTTGACTTGATGTCTTCATCAACCAGAAGTATACCCTATTTCTCCCATGAAGCTGTTAGACCATACCAGGAGGAGAGGCTGGGATTTCTTTCTTTGTCCTGTTCCAACAAGTCACAGTTGTCCCTTCACTTGCCTTATCTTCTTACTACTTTCATTCTTAGGAACACAAATACTTAATTTACAAAGTTAAATGTTTGTTGTTTTTCCTATTAGTTGGTCTATACAGTTCTTTTCTAAATCAGCACTGCCTCTCTCAGGTTATTTGTTGCCATGTCACAGAGCACTTAATGCCTAATTCCGTCATCAATACACAATGTGTACTGAAGAAAGTCCTATAAACAAAGTTGGGTTGCAGGGTTGAGAAGGCAGGCAAGATAGCTCTTTCAGTATTCCTTCAGTATAAAACACAGCAAACAGCATAGTTACTGGAAACTCATTTTCTAGTTTTAGGAATAAAATACATACATTGGTTTCACAATGATGATAATCATAGCCATAAGGATAATTATAAAAATAAAACAATTATCAATAGTACAATAATTTGGCATGAAATAAATTACTTCAGAGTGAATATACAGTAGTCCCCTCTTATCCTCAGGGGATAAGTACCAAGACCCCCAGTGGATGCATGAAACTGGGAATAGTAACCAAACCCTATAGATAGTATGTTTTTTCCTATACATACACACCTATGATAAAGTTTAATTTATAAATTAGGTACAGCAAGAGATTAACAACAACTAATAATAAAATAGAACAATATACTGTAATAAAAGTTACCATGGATCTTAGTAACCTCAGCATATAATTTTTTTTCTTTCCTTATTAAGTCAAGAATTTACACCTTTTCACTTAAAGGAAGCACATTACAACTTCTCTCTGGCATATTCAAATTACCGCATCACTACTCTCGAGCTTTGGAGCCATTATCAAGTAAAATAAGGGTTACTTGAACACAAGCACTGTGGTGCCCGACAGTCAAGCTCATAACCAAGATGGCAACAAAAGTGACTAATGGTAGCGTATACAGCGTGGATCCGCTGGACAAAGGGATGATTCACGTCAGGACGGTGTGAGGTTTCCTCATGCTGCTCAGAACAGAGCACAATTTAAAACTTATGAGTTGTTTATTTCTGGAATTTTCCATGTAATATTTTTGGACCACAGTTAATAGCAGGTAACTGAAACTGTGGAAAGTGAAACCACAGATACGGGGAGACTACTGTATAAGCATTGAGTAGATAAAGGGGGAAAGATACAAATTAAGCAAGGTTAAGGAGAGAGGATGAGCTGAAATCAAAGAAAGTGAGAAAATAATTTTGTGGGCAAGAAGAAGATGAGAGATTTCCAGCAAGTACAGTGGGAGGTGGAGTGGAATGGCAGACTCTAAGCAACAAAGAAACACTCTTCTGTGTTAAAGGAGGGGGCTAGGCCAGAAGGAGGCTTTATTTGTAGTTAACACAACTACGTGTCCAGTGGACACTTATTCAATGAGTTTTAACACAGAAAGACAAGAAGGAGGTGGGTAGAGCAAGGACTATTTGCAGAAAGTAGTAAAGAAGAAAGTGGGAATTGAGGAGGAAAAATAAGATCAAACTATGTGATGCGGGGCTAGAAAGTGTTCCTTTTGGATACAGCCCTGGAGAAGATAAAAGATATGAAGGCAACTTGAACCAGAGGCCAGTGGAACCCCACTTCTCCACTATCAGGTAATTTGTGTATGGATGGGATGTAGCCAGGCGAGCATTCTAATTGGTTTCTGCCTTGCTTCTGTGAGAAAAAATCATGGTGATGGGGATTTGGAGATCATATAAACCTAAGAGCAAAAGAGGAGATGAGGGCATCGAGTGCATCTTGCAGTGGTTGTCACTTAACTGGGCTGAGTGAAATAAGAAAGTGGCCTTTGATTTCTTGGATTTTGTCCCAAATGAGTTATGCTCTATCTCCAGGATCTCAACCACTGAATGGGAAAGGGAGGGAGAAGACAGAGAAACAGAAAGCAAACTGTGAAAAGGAGGAAAATACAAAACAAAGTTCCAAAGTGAGACTTCAATTTTGTGCACAGATCCAAAAGGTGGGCATTTAAGTTAGAACAAGTAAAGGAAAAAATTCTTTAATTAATAAACTCAATTTCTGACTCTTAGTGAACTCAGGAGATAGAAATAGTCGTAAGTAGGCCCCTCATTTTCTTATTTGAGAAAGCATCAAATTAGTGGGTTTTGAAGTAAATCTGATTGTTGTACTTCAGAATAACACAAAAGCTCTGGTTTGGTCTCTTGATATTCCACAGATTACACAGGTGAACTCTTTTCCAACAATGAGAGGAAGTCACTTCTTCATCTCGCTTTAGCTAAGTCCTTGCTTTGTTTAGGAGGTACAAAGATGAGGGGAACCTAGTGCCCACACCACAGGGACACTGTTTCCTAAGTGTGCCAGTATCTTTGCTCAATGCTCTGGAGGGTGGACCTGGGTGGACCATCAACAGTCTCCCTTACCCTCTGGCTTCCCTTTGGGCTCCACTAGTGGGGGGAGATCAGAAGGAGAGACGAGAGCAAGTTTGGGGATGTATTGTCTCAGCTGTCTTCCTGCAGGGACACAGCAAGCCATCTGTGTCTTAGCACCTGTCAACAGCCCTTCTGCACAATCCTCTCCCTAGGTCCCCACGTCCTGGTAACATCTTAGACTCCAAGGCTTTTTGGGCCTAGGGTAGTTAATAAGTAATGGGCCTAAACCCTTGTTACTAGCCCCAGGTACTGTGCTATCCCTTCTGGTTTCCATAAACCCCAGCCACGTCTTTGTAAATAGTCTTTTCATTAACCTCCCCTCAAAAATTGTAACTGAAGCATGCCACCTGTCTCCTAGTGGGGCCCTCATACCATAAGAAAAACAGGCATGCAACATTTTCTGCCCTTGAATATTGGTCGTTAAATTTAACTGAAGAAAGAATGAAACAAAATTTAAAATATTGAATGAAATTTAGAACTCTGTCTACCCTCAACAGCTGCATATACCAGAAATTATCATTGCTTTAAGAAAAAAATAGCACATCGTTTAATTAATAGTTTACTTGAAAGTTGTTTAATTAAAAGCTTAATTGAATAAGATTAGTAGAGGTAAAACCAGCTTGAAATAATAAAAGGCCTAAACCATAGAATTACAAATGTGTTATTCTCTACATGTAGACACATATGGATGAATTGTTTACCACATATTCTAGAACACAGTTCGATCTACATAGTTTTAGAATTTAGCGAACATTACTACCTAATTCCAATGCTTTCAAACACATGAATACCAAGTCATTTTGTTTAATAAGATGAATACTTTCCCTGAATTCTTATTTCTATTATTTTTACACACCAATGTTCTATTTATAATTAACATAAACTTCAGCGGAGCTGTACACGATCAGGGATTCTGAGGTGGGACTTAAGAAGTTTGTGTTTAGTGCTTTCTAGATATTTTAAGGTTCCATTGGGAGGAACATTATCTCCAATGTGGGACTTTCAAATAATTGGATGATATTGATGAGAGAGCTTGAAGGAAGAGCCCCATCCTCTGATTCTGTGTGGGGAGGGAGAAGGGCAGAAGGTTCTGAGAGCAGATGCTGACATCAGTCATTTATTCTTGTATTCACATCTCTACAATTTCTACGTTATCTGACCTTTGTCATGTGATTTAAGTTCCCAAATCCCAGTTACCTCATTTTGAAAATAAGGATATTGTTAAGGGCTTATATCAAAGGGTAGTTATGAGGATAAACTGGATAACATCTCTAACACTCATGTATCGGCTGGCCAACAGTGAGTACTCAATAATGTTGAATATTATTACGCAGAAATTTGATAAAGAATGATCTCCTGCTTCTACCTTATAACACAAGTAATTTCAGGGATCCCTCTTCACTTCTATTCTTGCTGCCTGTATTTTTTGAAAACCAAGTGGCTCTGCACCAGTGTCAGCTTCCAGCCATGAGCAGGCGCTGACGCAGAACGGTTTTCTGAGCCTCTGAGCAGACTGTCTCACAGACAGCAATTCACAGTGGCAGCAACTCAACATGCAGAGCTTTCTCCCCATCTTTATGTTGTGAAATGAGGTATTCACTTATGCCTATTATGATTGTACTGTCTGTTTTTACCTTACGTCACCTACAAAGTCACCCTCAAATTTTCTTTACTCAGTATTGAGATTAAGAAGGGAGTAAAGGATGGTATTGAGAAGGCAGAAACTTCTTGGGTTCTAGAAGGGTAGAAGGGCTAACTTGGCCATGCAGTGATGATTTCTCTATTAAAATGGAAATAGCCCTTGGAGGTAGTCCTTGGCTAAGTCCTCTGCACTCTCCCCTCATCATATTTAAAAGGGAACTTTCAGTAGAGGTTGATGTCTTTGGGAATTTTAACCAGAATGGGACCCAGCATAGGTGGGAGGGAGGAGTTTTCAGAGGAACCTTGAGAATTGATAAGTCTGTCACAGCCTCTCTTCACAATTTAGGTGAATTAAACCCAAATAATATTTGTTAAGTGCAAAGAAAAAGACGCAGGGGGTGTCATCAAGTAGTGTAGTAAAGAATATACCTACTGAAATAAATAATAGAGAAGATGTAGTAATATCATAAATTCTATTAGAGAGATTACTAGACACTATTGAGGTTCCACTCAGATACCCTCAGACCCCTTTTACCATTTCTGCAAACCCCTCTCCAGTTTTTGGGTGGTTTTGTATCTAAGGGCCCATGGCTTCTGTGTTCTTACTAGAGAACTCCCCTTGGCTATTAAGGCCACTTTGCCTTGAGATACCGAAAGCCTAAACCGCCTGGGAGTTTCTGTCTTCCAGGGATCAGGGGCTTAGCCAATGACTGGCAGGCGAGGGGGAAATTCTAGCTTGCTTGCCTTGGGCCAAGATAAACCAAGGTGTAACTTACACTTCAGAGTTCAAACAGAAGCTGTGGCTCTGCCTGAATCTCTCCTTTGCTTGCCTTCCTCCCCTTCCTTGTCCTGCTTCACCTCACCCATAGCATTTTCTCCTGGGAGCACTTCCTTCAGAAATCACTCACACACAAAACTTCATCTTTGGGTCTGCTTATGGGGAACTAGACCTAAGTCATAGGGGTACTTCAAAAAAAAATGATGAGAATACTGAGGAGAAAGAGAGAGAAATTTTGAGAGAAGAATGTTTCCTGGAAGAAATGACATTTGAGTTGGTCTTTGAGTAACAAACAAGCTTTCAATAGAGAGATGGAAGGGAGAAAGACTCTAGGAAAAGAACCAGTATTTTGCTAAGGCACCACCAAGCAAGTTTAGGAATGAGAAAATAGCCCAGAGTCAGTCATCCTATATTCTAATTCAAGCCCCTTTCCTTACTTTATAATGAGCAATTTACTTGATCTCTCTGTACCTCAGTTTTCTAATCTGTAAAATGGCAATAACAATTGTACTTGCCTATTGAAATATTTTTTATGAGGGATAAATAAAATAGCATTTGTAAAGTACTTAGTACAATGCTTGACATAAAGTAAGTACTCCATAAAACTATCATTTTTGTTGGTATTGTTTTGGTTAATAAGAGTAATGGGTGGGAGCATAGAACATAAGCCCTCTGCAGAGGCAGACTGTAGAGGCATGTGGATGTCCTGATAAAATGTTTGGAATTTATTATATTTTGTTTTATTTTATTTTATTTTTGGTCACTAAAAGTTCCTTAAACAATGTTGGGGAGGAAAACATTTCCTCTATCCTCTCTGGGTTCTTCTGGCCGGAGAATGAATTAAATTCACATGAGACAGAATAGCAGGAGAAAATTAAACAAAGCTTTATAACATGCATACATGGGAGAGGCTCAGGCAAGCTGAGCAACTCGCCAAAATGGCTGAAGCCACCACCTTAAATATCAGATCCAGCTAAAGACAAAGGAGGATGTTGGGGGTGGGGGGAGTCAGTTACAGGAGGTTACCAGAAACAGGAATAAGATTATTATGCAGATTTAAGTCCTTGCATTCTGTATCGATAGGAGTTTCTAGAGATAAGGTCATCCCCTTCTTCCTGGTACGGAGAGGGAGGCATCTTTACAGATGGAGATTTCCTTTACAGTGTAAATGTCTCCTAACAAAGGGTAAGTAAATTCTACTTTTCAGTTGCTTTCCTGTCTGCAAAGTAACCAGCCCTAAATCCTCATGCCAAAGAGACATATCTTGGGGTGGCCAATTCCAGGCCCCCACAGCATCCATGTTTGAGACATGCCTTAGTTTTTTGACACCTCTTTCTAGTTATTGGAGGGAAAGGATATGTCAAGCGTTCCGGTTACCATTCACTCCTCTTCCCATCTGGGATTCTGTCTGTTAAAGCAAACACACAAAGGTCAGGAATCAGATGGAGCCCAAATAGGACTTCATTAATAGCTTGACAGTTGATCCCAAAAAACCCACCAAGTACAGGAATGTCAGGTAAGATCCAGGTTTAAGAATCTGATTTGAGCCTGAAGCTAAAAGGGAACTTTCTGATCCTCAGTCTAAATCTTGATATTGAGACCCACCTGCTCAGGTGGTCCTTGAGATATGAATGGCCCTGCAGTGTAGATTTCAGGTCCATTTATCAAACTAGCTACATGGTCAAGGACCCCAGAGCAGCCTCACACATCCAGCAGCAGGAGCTAAAGAAGGCTGATTTGTTCATTTCAAGTAGGCAAGAAATTCAAGAAGACCTATCAACTTCCTGCCCAGCAGTAAAAGCACAAGCAAAAACCAAACAGAACAAATTTTCTAATGATGTTTTAAATTTTCTGTATAAATTTTACATTCCAAGAACTTTATTATTTTTGCATTTTTTTAATATAGGATTTTGTTTTGTTTTATAGATGAAATATTTTCACTCTTCTCTTTTAGGACAATAATTATAGATCTTTTCCTTCTCTTTTAAGTTTTCTTCTATTTCCTGTATTGTCTCTGTTTCTTCTAAATTCCTTCGTTTTTCTGTTTGTTTGTTTTCTGTTTTTCAAATTATAGATTTTCTTCGAATATCTGATAATATTTGTGGGAGAGAGAATTGAAGGAATTCCACTAGTGATGGCAGAAAGAAAGAGAAGAATATATAGATGAAATGGAGCAGAATGGAATGAGTGAGTGTGGGATAAAGATGAAGTTTTAGTGGAGGACAGAAGATGTGAAAGTGTTGTTACCAGACTAAAGTATTTCAATAATGGGGTAGCACATCCATCAGAGGAGAAAAGGAAGTTTGGCTTGACAGAACTGTTGTTAAAATGGGAATGGACTCAAGTCTTAACATGTTATGGTGAGCAAAAGAGGGCCACCAAGATGAAGTTGAGAGAGGATCATTTCTAACATTCCAAGTGTGGAGTGGGGAACCTTATCCAGAGCCTGAAGAGCCTGGGGTAGGAAGTTGGACAATTCACGACACAGAGCTCAAGAGGTCTCACCTGGCAGATGGTACCTCGTAGGGGAAACTTTCAGACGACTGGAAGTCAATGACACAAGAGTCATGGCAGAATCATTGTAGAGGCTCTGTCTACTCTCACGAGGGTCTAATCAGTGACTGAGGAGGAAGGCCAGATTCTTCAGTGAAGGAAACTAGCAAAGGTGAGGTCTCTATATAAGAGGTCTGAGGCCCCTACCCAAGAGAAAGTCCTGATATTAGCAGTTCCCTAAAGAGACCACAGAAAAGGAATCAACATGGAAGGACATTCCTACACACTCGTTCCTGGCTGGCTAAGAGGAGACAGGAACTACTGAACATCATCTAAAATCTGAGTGGGATACAGGAAAAAAATGTCCAGCCCCAGCCTGAGCTCACTCTCGTTATAAGCTGGATCTCTTTGTGTGCTCAGATTTGACCTAGGAAATGGGCTGGGTCTGGGCCAAGAGATGAGGCTTATCCATAAATCTAGTTGTAAGAGCTGAGGAAGGCAAAGGTAGGTGAAGTGAGACAGCAAGCTAACATCAGAATTTTGACCTGCCGAGGGCAGGGCCAGATGAATCAATGATTCTTAAACTTTGCTTGCATTGGAGTCCCCTGGGGAGCTTGTAAAACTACAGCTGCACAGATCCCACACCCAAAGATATAGATCTACCTGGGGTGAGATCCAAGCATATTTATCTACTTAATGAACCTTTTCTTTTAGAACAGTTTTAGATTTATGGAATTAATGCAAAAAATAGGACAGAGACTTCCTGTATATCCTACATCTAGTTTCTCCTATTAACACCTTACAATAGGATGGAACACTTGTGACAATTAATGAACTGATCCTGAAACATTACTATTAACTAATGTCTATACTTTATTCATATTTCCTCTGTTTTTCCCTAATGTTCTTTTTCTTTTTTTTTTTTGGTATCAGGATCCCATCCAGATACCACATTATATTTGGTTGTCGTGTCTCCTTAAGCTCCTGAGTTGTGACAGTTTCTCACGCTTTCCTTGTTTTTGATGACCTTGACAATTTTGAGGATTACTGGTCAGGTATTTTGTAGACTGTCCCTCAATTGGGATTGTTTTGATGTTTTTCTTATGGTTAGACTGCGGTTATAGATTTTGGAGAGAAAGAGCACAGAGGTAAAATGTCAACGATGCATGCTATCAACATGATTTATCACTGTTGATGTTGTCCTTGATCATCTGACTGAGATAGTGTTTGTCGGGTTTCTCCACTGTAAAGTTACACTTTCTTCCCCCTTTCCATGTTGTCCTCTTTGGAGGAAAGTTACTATGCACAGCCCACACTTAAGGAGTGGAGAGTTATGCTCCACTTCCTTGAGGATACATAGAAGACCCACCACATATTTTTAAATTATGGTAAAATACACACAGCATAAAATTTACCAATTTTTAGATGTTATATTTAGTTTTTATGTTTCCCAGTAATTCCAATGCATACCAAGCTTTGAAAACCACTCAGATACACGGAGGGAGGGACAATGGTGAGACGCCACAGAACATCAGACCAGATGTTGACATCTTCAGTGTATGGTTTGGGAAGCCCCATCTACCCTCCTAACTCTCTGCCCTTTCTGCAGCTGCTGTAGGCTTATCTGTGCAGGTGGTTGCTGAAGAAGAAAGAGGCCCTGATCTAAGTGAGAATATGCAATAAATGAGGAGAGGAAGAAACCGCATCTTCACATCTTTATATCTCCCACAGCCTCAAACACATTGGTTGGCACAGAATATTAAAGACAGTTCGGTAAACAAAGAAAACACTTGATTTACTACACATTGTCAAATTTCACAACCTGCTATATGTAAACTTACTCCCCTGACACACAGATGCTGTTAACCTATCACAGAGCTGTGACAGGTCTCAGTCCCTCTCTTTGAATCGTTTGCTCATCCTCTTTTCATTCCCATCTTTGACCCCCACATCGACCCCTCGAGGAAGAGAGGTCTGATCATATGACCATTTGGAGGAAAATAGGAAAGGAGATATTCTGTAAAACAAAAAATGTGTGGTCTTCACACTTCTCTAAAAGCCTGAGAACATGGACAAAAAGGGAGTCTGCATCCAGAAGCAACTTCTCAATAAATGTTTCCTGGCCTATCAATAAACATTTATTGACTTAAGGCCCCAGATGTGATGATCAGTGAGGATACTATTACTAGCGCTTGGATTAGAGATAAGGCCAGGCATTTGACTATAGTAATGGATAAGGTGATAAAGATTAGAGGAAACATGTTTCTACAGCATATAGTGATTACTTTACATATTAAAGAAACAAAAGAGAGAAAAGGGTCAAATATTACTCTAAGACTTTCTTGATGGCCGACTGAATTTTTATAGTGGTCATTTCTCCCACTGTGACAGAAAAGCTTAAGCATGGGGAGATGGTGTCAGCAGAAAAAAAATGAAGGCTTTAGTGTCCAACTGTGAAAAGCCACAGAAGCAGAAATAACTGCAATATAGAGGGTGATGCAGAACTCCGTAGCTGTGGTTTGTGGAGTGAAGCAGTGGGTAAGTCACTAGTGGAGGGGGCTGTGCAGAGGAGAGAAGAAATTGCACTTCCAGGCGATCTGGTGTTGTGGAAGTGGATAGCTGGGTGAGACAAATGAGTGCAGACAAGAACACAGCCAGTGAGTGTCAGAACATCTGCTGAGGGGAAGCAGCTTTTCAAAGCTGCAGAGCTGAGCCTGAGTTTGCAAAACAGGAAAGGAACTTTTGTAAACATAAATTCCAACAATTAACTGCGGCTATTTATGAGATCCTTTGTTCATGCAAAATTCCAAAGACAGCAACATAGATTCAGTGTTCTGAAGATGGCGGCTAAATGCGGGCTGAGGAAGCAAGCAGCCTAGAAATGGTGAGATCTGAGGAGGCTTTTATTCTACAGAGCTATCATTCGGGTTGAAAATAAGCTAATATTAGTGCTGCATTTTGATTGGCCGAGATTCTCCTCTTTTGAAATAGTTCGGAATAATGTGCCCTGAGCTTCTGAAGGGGAGAGCCCTAGCGTTCCTCTCTTGGGAAGGTTTCTGAATGAGCTTGGAAATCTGCAGGCAGCAGCAGTGGGGGCCGCCGCATCCCTTCTGCCTGGGGCACCTAGGGATTCCATTTGTTTTCATTTCCACTAATGAAAACAAATAGAGGCAGTCAGCTATGGGGAAAAAAAGACACTCTCTGGCTCTTCTAAAGGACCCGGGTCTGATCTTCCTGAGGGCTGTGATGAGCAAGCCTATTAGCATGGAACATTTAAATAATTGGGAGAAATGCCAGGAAAATTCACAGAAAGCATGCTGGCCCATGGCCACTTAAATATATCTATGTAACCTCTCTATCCCTAACACACACACACAAACACAAGAAGACATAGACTGAAAAAAAAAAAGACAACAAAGAACAATTTCTACTTTCCCCTTCACCCTCACTCTACAGTTATTGTTGGCTATATCCCCATTTAAAAAATGAAAAGAAGAGAAAATATTTTCCAGATATTTAATACCCCTGAAAATTGATATAGAATTTTAAGAGATTTGCTTAGATCTTTAAAAGAGAAGAATTTGTAAGTGTATGGTACCCATTCCATGGGAAGTGTATTTTCAAGGTATTCTCCACATTTAAAACATGGTTAAAAATTCCTGTTTCTGATATCAGAATCCACCCCTTCTATCCTTTCTGTCGCCCGGATAAGAACTTTAGGAAAGCACTAGAGATGTCTAATGGGAACATGTGTACTATTTTAAGACGGTAAAATGAGACCTTTCCTTTATCTGTCCATGAATTCCTTAGAGATAATACCCACTTCTGATCATGTTTTGTAGAGTTGGTTCTGTTTGGGGAACTCCTATAAAAGGCCAACTATGAATTCAAGGTGGGTGTGAGGTAAGAGCTGAGGAGTCAAATGAAATATAAGCTATCCAAGAATGCCTTTATTCCATTTGAGTTTCTGTATTTACTTTTCTTAAAGGCTGTATTTCCACTTCTTCTCTCTTGATAGCTTCAACATTGTTGATTACTTGCCTCCTAGACGAAGAATTAAGTGGGGAATATTTCTAATATTTTATAAGGTAGTTGCAAACAACAAAATCTAATTTAGTGGTTTCAACTGTAAAAAAGATTACAGGTAAAGACAAAGGGTTAGCTCAAATAATTATCTCCTAGAGAAATGGTCAAAACCATATCCCAGAATTGGCCTGATGAAAAACCACTAAATGCCGAAAATTTGACTCTACTCAACATTACTGCTGCCAGCCACAATGCTACTTCTGCATCAGGAGCGCAAGTTTGCAGCACTAGAACCCACTGCCATTTGAAAGCCAAATGCCTTAGCTACTATCTGGGCCGGCACGAACAGAAACTCCATACCTGGATTGTTTCCTTTTTTGCTTATTTTCAAATTAAAGTCTGTTATAGATATGTCTGATTCACCGAGCCTAAGTCACATGACTGCATGCTTGCTTTAAAGGATGCTGAGAATTTGAGTTCAGACTTCAACATTGTGGAGGCAGGACTCATGAGATAGGGTTTTCCTCAAATGTAGAAAAGCCTTTTGAAAGATGATGGCAAGATATGATTATAACAGATGTTTACTAAAACAATGGATGGTTATCTCTCTTTTTTTCTTGCATTCGTATTTGTGTTCCAGTCACTTCTTTAGCACATGATGTCATCAGCGCTATACTATATTTCCCAATATTTTTAGACTTGAATATTTGCATGTGGAACCTAACTAGCTTTCATTCCACAATCTGAGCTGTATTGACTAGGTTAAAAGTTCACTGTTGAACCCTGCAAACCTTCAATTTTTAGTTAACCAGCAATACTACCCTATTGAAACACATAACGATCTGGAACATTTTTATAACTTTTATGTCCTTTGCCAAACTGCTTTTTTAAGGCTCTCTTGAACACCGTCAACACCCTTACTCTTTCTTGAATCAAAATTGTTTCCCATGCCCATATTCTCTGGCACCAACTCATGGATTCTGGACATAAGAATCTCAGCTATGGCTTTATATGCCTAAAAGTCTATATTTACTGGAAGAACTGTGTATGAAAGGGACCATCTGTTTCAGAAGGGAACCAATGCTAAAACAACAAAACCAACAGCAAACCCAAACCTATGAAAGGATAAAATTATTCCACACCCACAGCTTAGTTCTACAATGTGCTGGGCACTGAATAGTAGGCTAAGGATTACAAGATAGATAACAGACAGTTGCTACTATCCAAGTGGTAAGACAATGTCTAGTGAGGGTGACAGACACATGCAGCGTGATCTAAACGGAAGGGAGCAACTAGGAAGCTGCCAAGGTCTGGCTGTGCGGCAGGTGAGGGGTTTGTGTGATGGAGGGAGATGTAATATTTGGGGTCATCATTTGCACAGCTTAGAAGCATCTTGTGTTTCTGCCTGTGTCTTTCATTTAAAATTGTTTGCAAATTTAGAGGAAATGTGGGGTATTTGGGCATCCGGATGAAGGGTATATGGGGGTTCTTTGTAATTGTAGCAACTTTTCTGTAGGTCTGAAATGATGTAAATATAAAAGTTAAAAACAGAATAAAAAGCATTTCAGCAATTACAACTCCATAAATAGACTATACTTTCCTAATACTGTCTCTATATCTGGTTTATAGGCAAGGAACCTACATCTCAAGGACCTTTCAGTCCACTAAGTATTTGACACACTCTTGACTTTTCTTACTGACAACGTCATATCCACACATAGAGGAGAATATCAAGCTGAACTCTGACTTTGGGCTTAATTCCTACCAACAAGAATAATAGAGTTTTTAAAATGAATATGACAGCAACTTTGGAAGAAAGTTATCTTGGAGTTTGTAAAAGTGAAATGTTGGCAACATAAATAAAAGTACCCCAGACTTTAGAATATCATATGCTTAAAAAGTCAGATAGAATGTGATTACAATCTCATGATCAGGGTTTCTAAAAAGTATTCAAGAGAGATGAGAGGTTCTCGAAATTCTTATAATGTAATAAGGAATTAGACTAAAGAGAAGTAAAAAGAAGGAGGAATCTAAAGAAAGCCATGTGACTACACAGGGGTCCTCTGATGTGCCCAAAAGATAAAAGGAGGAGAAAAAAACCAAAGGGAAATACAGGAGAGTGGTGCCAATTTAGGTTTCATTTCTACATTTTCTAATGCCTAATACACAACACCGCAGGATGGAAGAAAGGCATAGAAAATTCAAAAGGCACCTGCTCAGTCGTCACAACAGGACAGTGATGTGATTGACAGAAAGACACCAACAGACACTGTTATGGAAGATGTAAAGTTTCTTCAATGGCAAAGGACATGAAAACTTATGGAGATACCTATAGAAAGCAGGAGCCAAGACATTAGATTCCCTGCTGGTGGCTGTCTGCAACCCTGGAAGAGACTTCTCACCAGAACCTGAATCAGCCAGAATCTTGAGCTTGAACTTCTAGCCTCTAGAACCATGAGAAAATAAATGTCTGTTGTTTAGGCCATTCAGTCTGTGGTATTTTATTATAGTGCCTGAGCAGACTAGCACAAGCCGTCCGTGTGAGAGTGCCTGACCCTCTATTAACTCACTTTGACATTTGTTTTTCTCACTAGTGTCCGCTTATTCTTTAAGACTCTCTCCACTTCGTGCAACTTAAAAAAATACTTTTGTGTTATTTCTCCATCTTACCCTAAAGTATCAGGGAAGAGTATTTGTCAAATCCTTCCTTATTTCCTAGGTCTGAGATTGCTGAAAACATATACATGTGTCCCCTTCTGGCAGTCTCAAGATTTGTAACGTTGGAGAGGCCAACCTCCCCCTTTTTAGTTTAGGACGCTTGATTGTCCTAAGCAAAATTATATCTATAATTATAAAGTCAATTATTTAGCATTTTAGTTGCATTGCCACATGCCATTTCAATTAGAATACTCAGTAACCGTGAGTTATCTTGAAAATGATGACACGTAGCTATCTATTTCTCAATCATGTTTAAAACAACACCTCCTGGCCTGCCTCTATGCAGCCAAATATTTATCTTTCACCCGGAAGTTTCAAAAAGAAATTGCTTCTTGTTCTTGTACACCTTAATCAATGGACGTTTTATACCTCTTTGAAACACTTGTGATTTCCACTTGAAGAATGCCTGACCCAAAGAGAAAATTATTCTGGAGTAGCTGTCTTTGAACACATTTCTCAAACCCCAATTAGATTGCACAAATCACAGAGCTCCAAGGTCAGAGCTGACAGCAAAGGGAAAGATTTAGTACACAAAATTTAAAGCATAGTTATTCATAATTAAAACTCTAATGTGGACCCAGGTATTCTTTATCTACTTTTTCATGTAAGGTCAGTGAAGATAGAGCATTACTTAATTTTATCATCATTACCACCACTTCCTCCCATGTTTAAAACTTCTTATTTCTTAAATTCTTATTGTTCTAAAAATCTGCTGCCTCTGACAAAATCTAAAAGAAAAGGCAAGGAATTTTCTCTACTTAATCTTCACTCTACCCTGTCCAAATCTAAAATGCCAGGAGTGTCCAATTTCCGCCGACAAACAGCTTTGGTCTCAATCTCCGCTACTACCCAGACTGGATTTCATAATCTCATTTTCTGCTGTACCTCAGGTATCTTTGACCCTTTGGCTTGAACCAATAGAAGTAAGCAGGAAATTATGACTGTGACCATTTCCAGTATTCACTCCAGGATGCCAAGCTGTGTGGAATCAAGGAGACAATTCACATACTTCACTGAAACACTTCTTCCTTTATTCCTAGCCATACTTCTTCTTCTTCTCCTTTTTTTTCAACAAAGATGGTCCACTTGTCTTAGCATTCTATTATTAACATCTTTGTGGTTTCTCAAGTTTTCCTTGTCAACTCAACTATCAGGATCCAAGGACTTTGCAGCAATTCTATTTGAACTGTGAATCAGTGGTATAATCCACAGAAAGACAACAATAGATGCAGCTGGAAATGTAAAGTTTCTATGAAGATGGTTAAATGAAGTAGAAGATCTATAAAATACCCCCAGGTGGAGGGAAGGCATTCTAGCTCCCCAAAGCTCCCTACAGGGACGTTCAGCTGTGGATGACACAGCCAACATGGACCAAGTGTTTCACTAAACACAAGAAATTCTCCTTGCTATTCTCATGCAGGTTCACAGCCTTCTAAAAGTCCTCCACAACCCACAAGACTCTTCTGGAAACTGTCCACCTTCCCATCAGCTTCAAAACAACTACAGACCATTCCCGAGCATTTGCTTAAGGTTTAGGTGATGTTTCAGAAACATTACCCAGCAGTCCCAGCCTTTAAGCCTCTCTGATGTTCACCCTCGTAGTACCCAAATTAAATTTGTTGTCTCACCCTGGAACTGTCTATTCCTTCTGTGTGTTACAGACTGATTGAGAGCATCAAGATTCAGTCAAGCAAGCAAGGGGGAATCGCAGACCAACCTCTGACTTCAACTTTCTCGCTCTTGCAGCCAATCAGGCTGCAAGTTCTGTGGATTCTTCCTGTGAATTATTTCTTAAATCCATTCCTTTTTCTCCATTTCCACTGCTCCTACTCTACTTCAGACCTCCTTTACTTCTCACGCAAAACCAACACAGCAATTTCTAAGCTGGTTTTCCTGTTCCTGGTCTCTCTTCTCTCTAACTCATTCTCCACCTACTTTTCCCAAACAGACCTCATATCTTCTCTTTCTTTATGCAATATTCCAAGGTGAGCTCATCTATTCTCTTGGATTAAAATATTATAATTTTGCTGATGAGTCATAATTTTTTCTCCAGCCAGAGGAATTCTCTGAATCTCAGACTCACACATCCCACATATCCAACAGCCTACTTGATGTTTCCACTTGGATGTCTCATAAGCATCTCAAACTTAACATGCCTAAAACAGAACAATTACTTTCTCATGCAAAATATATTCCCTCTCACAATCCTCTGCATCCCAATAAATGGTATCACTCTCCACCTAGAAGCTCAGTTTAGAAACAATCATCCTTGATTCCTCCTTTTCGCTAACCTCCTACATCCAATCTACACAGCAAGTCATGCTAATGTACCTCAAGTATCCACATTTCTTCATCCCATAGTCAACACCTTGGACTAGGCAACCCTTATCCCTCCATCATCTTCCACCTAGACTACTACAACAAATGCTATCTGGTCTACACCATTCTATTCCTGCTCCTTTCTAATCCATTTTCTACACGATATCAAGGACACTCTTTGAAATCATGACTTGGATCATATCACTTGCTTCAAACCCCTCAATGGCTTCCTGTTCATTTAAAACTCCCTGCCATAACCTAGAAGGCCCTGCCTATCTCTCCAACCTCATCTCAAACCTTCCACTCCCGATTTGGGGAATAATCTCCAGTCACGATGAGCTTCTTAAAGTTCTTAGAAGCTGCTAAACTCTTTTCTGCTTCAGGCCTTTGCAAATGCTGGCCCTTCTGCTTAGAATGCTATTTTTATCAGTATTTGCATGACCAGCTTCTCATCTTTTAGGTCTGAGCTCTATAGTTACCACTCCTAAGAGGCCTTCCTACCACATCTAAAGTAGGCCACTCTGATTAATCTTTAGCAAAACCAATTGTTTCTTTCATAAGACATCCTTATTTGTAATAATTGTATTTGTTAGTGTGTCTATTTGTTTTGTTTTGTTTTGTCTGTGTAGTTCCCCATAGTGCCTGGCATATACTTAGAGCTTAATGGTCTACCATTAAATAAATCATTTTATATCTCTCCTTTGCATAAAAACTCTTGGTATTTCTCATTTGTCTAAGGAAAGAGTCTAAACTCCATAGTATAACATTTGATACTCTTCGCAATTTGAACCTAATCTACTTTTTCAGCATCTTTCTTACCACTTCCAACTCCGTTGTATATCAGTTAGTATAACGTTTGACACTCTTCACAACTTGGAAATAGGTCATTAGGGCCGGTGTGGTGGCTAAGCAATGCCACAGGGAACACAGATTCCTTTTGTCTTTCTGCCTGGCCACTGTTAATATGTGGCTTTTGTTTTCACGATTGTGAAAGGGCTACTGAATCTCCAAGTGTTGCATCCACTTTCAAGATCATAAGACAGCCTTCTCCTATATAGTTGTTTTCTATTTATTCAGAAAAAGAAGCCCTTCCCAGATGATGCTGATCAAGGCTGCCCCAGGGAGAGAAGCCCAAGGCGTCCTGCCCTACATACTGATCTATATCATCCTCCAGGAAGCATAGGACATCCTGACTTGATCTGACCTGCTTCCTAGCCAAAGTTATAGGACCACCCGATAACCAGACCCCACCTGCACTGATACCATTTTAATGACATTTTTACATAATCTTTCCTTTGTCTTGTAAAGAAATAATTCACATACCTATGCCTTATAAATTTAGCCCTACCCTCAACTCACTGCAACTCTTCACTGCCCATGGGTCCAGTCCCCATGCTGGCAGCTCTTCACTCCCTGTGGGTCCTGTCCCCATGCTATTCTCTGAATAAAGGAGCACTACTACCAGAACTTGAGAATCCAAGAAATCTTTCTTTTGACTCCTTGGCTCACTGAGCCCTCATCACCAGAGACTTCTACCTACATCTCATTGACTAGAACTGTGTCACATGGCTACCTCTAGCTACAAGGGAGACAGAGAGATTGAATATTTTCAGCTGGGTACATTTTCTGCCCGGGACAAAAGCATGGACCTATGAGTAAGGAAGCAGGGGAAATAGACATCAGGTAGGCTCTATTATTTTGTACCTCAGCATCCACCATCATGTTCTCTAGCTATATTGGACTATTTTTCATAGTTCCTTGAAATACCGCATAATTCTACAAAACTTTTCTCTCTTTGCTCCAGCTGTTATCTCTACTTGGAATGTCTTTGTTTTGCTTCTCAGTCTATAATATTCCACTCGTCCTTCAAGGCTGACCTTGAATGCCTCTGATCTGAAGTCTTCCTATATCCTCTGAGGCAGGATTAATGCTCCTTGAACTCCTGGGAGGTGGTGCAGGAAACAAGGGCCTTGTCTTATGGTTGTATCATCAGCATTTAAACAAGTGCCTAGAATATTGTAAACAATCAGTGTTAACCGAACTGAAAGAGGGGAGAAGCCCAGGAGGACACGTTTCTGTCTTTTAATCCTCACAATAATCCCATGAAGAAACTATCACCCTTGTTTTACAGATAAGGAAACTAAGCCTTAAAGAAATAAAGTAATTTGCCCAAGGCATACAGCTAATAATGTGGTCCTAGAAATTAATTAATTGAAGATTATCCCTTTGCTTTGCCCCCATCTCCTGCCACCTTTTTTTTTTTAATCCAGGGGTCAGCAAACTAAGACTCATGGGCAGGCCTCTTGTTTCTGTAAATTAAGTTTTATTGCAACAAAGCCATGCCAATTCCTTTTCGTAATATCTACACTGCTTTTGCATACTACCACAGAAGAGTTGAGTCATTGAAACAGACCATATAGCTTGCAAAACGTAAAGTATTTACTATCTGGCTCTTTATAGATAAAGTTTGCTGACCTCTGTGCTATTATACCATACTGTCTCCAAAATTAAATCGAAAGATAAACACCCCAAAAAGAGAGTTTTAAAATTATTATTTTCAGAGCAACATTATGAAGAAGAAAAGACTAGGATTCCTGCTCAAGGAAGATGTAACATTAAAAAATGATAGAAGGAAAAAGAGAATTCAGTAGTTCTGACTTCTTTCTGTGTTCAACAAGAAAGAGAACCAGCATTCAAAAGAAATGGGTTGAAAAAAATTGATTAACCATTATAAGAATAATTCTTACTTCACAAGGCAGTTGTAAAAATGGAATGAGCTAAGCATGAGATAAGTGACAATGCCCAGCATATAGTCAAGGCTCAATGAACAGTGCTTATGCTCCAATGTGGCAAATCTTCATCAGATATTGATGCTTCTGAACTTGACCCTTTCCTATTGTGAGGATTGCCTCTTGGGGTCAAGGGAAGAAAGAAAGGCCATTTGCACTGTTGCAAGTCTGGAATTCCATAGATTGGAAAATCACCATGATCTATCTTGGTTCCATTTTCTCCAGAAAGCCATTCCCATATCTTGGAGAAAATTGCAGTCTCAAGTAGGAAAGCAAGTAAGTCTAAGCCTATTTGCTTTTCCTCTGTCTATCTAGCCCAAACAGCCCCATTTGGTACCATCACTACTCTCTCACACAGGAGGAGCCAGGTGCTGGGGAGACAGGATGAGAGTAAGGGAGTCCCAGGGCGACTTCAGTGAACTCCAGAGCAGCACTCATCACAATCCTCTCAAAAAGCCTCAGAGGAAAGTTTTCCAGACGTATGAAGGGAGGGGAAAATCCGCCTAGTTAGAGCCTTACATAACCTCAGTGCAGAAATCAGCTACGTCCTAACCCCTGCAATATAGTCATCTCATTTAAGGCCTGTGAATTTACCAGAGGCTCATTATTAATGAGCTGAGAAAGAGGGCAAATTGTAATTTGAAGGAAGTTAGCAGGCAAGAAGCAACAGCCATCTGGATCCAAGGTAGCAAAACATCCAACACAAAGGGCCTATGACTTTCCTACCAGAAATGACTTATTTACAACAGAGGGTTTTGGCTTTTAGAGAGCTGAGCCTGAAAGTATGTTTTGTGTGGTGGCTTGTTTTATAGCACAGGTAGAAGTCTGAAGAGAGGATGTTATGGAGGCAACTCTTCTTACACATTCTTAATGATTGTAAAGTGTCTGGATTTATTGCATGAAAACTGCAGGCTATAAAAGCAGAGTGGTGCATGCCATATAAAAACTGCTGTTTTTTCCTCTTTAATAGAATACGGTCAAACCATGGCAACATTCAGTCAAAAATTGCAGTTGGAGAGTAATAATAAATAAAATATTCCTTAATAATGCAGTTAAGCAGGAAATATCCAATCATTAAAGCTTTGCTTAAGTACACTGCCAGCTTACTACTCAGAGCAAACCAAGTGCACCAAACCCCATGTAAATGATAATTCTTAGAGATTCGGAAACTCCCCACTGTTGACATGAATAATTCTGACAACCCTTCAAGTACTAATGGTTAAGACATCTAAATAAAACAGAGCATTAAGGAGACATGAGGGCCCTGCCCTAATAGACCCACTTCTGCTTATGCTGAGTGGTGCAGGAATTCATGAAGTAGCCATATTTTTTTCTTCCCCCCTCTTGACTTGATTGCAAATATTCTTTTTTCTTTTTTTTGAGAAAGATTAGCCCTGAGCTAACTACTGCCAGTCCTCCTCTTTTTGCTGAGGAAGCCTGACCCTGAGCTAACATCCCTGCCCATCTTCCTCTACTTTATATGTGGGACGCCTACCACAGCATGGCTTGCCAAGCGGTGCCATGTCTGCACCCGGGATCCGAACCGCTGAATCCTGGGCTGCCAAAGCGGAAGTGCGAACGTAACCGCTACGCCACGGGGCCGGCCCCCAAACATTCTTAAAACTCAGGAAAATATCAGGAAATATCGCTATCAGCAGCGACCAAACTACCGGAAACAAACTATAGGATATATATTGATAAGCTTTAGCCAGTTCACTGTAGTCGATAAATACCATTTCTCCCTGCAGTTCCATTTTCTAAAGTGTGCATCCTGTTTCTATAGCAACTTTCATTTTGTTAACCTGTTACTCGCATTAAAAGTCTGTTATTTTTAGCATAACATTTCCAGAAGTCTTTGACAAAGAAAAATGGGAAAAGATTGCAGGTTGAAGATGAAAGTGATATCCAATATGAATTCTAATATGGAGCATTTTTGGTCAGTGCATCATCCATTGTGAGACTGCAGAAATATACATTTTTGAAAATTTGTATGTTTATGGATATTGCAGAAAAAATACCATGCCCCACATCTTTTATTGGAACAGGATAGGATATAAATAAATAACAATATCCAAATGAATTTATTTTCTACAGATTTTCACTTAACTAAAATTCAAGAAGAGGAACATATGGCTGAGGATTTTTTGTGTGTAGTAGAGTCAAGACCTCTGCTATTGGATCACAATTTTGAAGACACTGCTGTAATATTAGGACACACGGGGCTAAGGGGACAAGTTGCAGCTATGAAAAAGTCACATAATAAGAAACTGAATTGTCAAGGGTAGGGACAGTGTGTAAATAGCTGACACTCATAATAAATTGTGACATAACCTGCCTTTTGGCCTTCCCACAGATTGCTTCCTCTTTTTCCAAAATATTGTCTTATCTTTCATTTCCCTGGCAAAAATGAAGTCCTGTGTAGTTTGAGATAACATGGCTGGGGATGAGCAACTTTATGAACACTGCCTGATTTCCCCCTTTGAATTTGGGTGGGGAGAACATTGCCCCTCATTTATTACAAGTGATCCTGGAAATTAAACTTGACTTGAATTCTGGATGGGAACAATTATCTTCTAATGATCTACTATTCTCTAATTATTAGAAAGGCAGCGGAGTGGAGTGGATAAGAGGCTAGCCCAGCCCCATTAGTCACTAATTGTGTGAACTTTGGCAGCTTACCTCCTAGGCCACACCTCAGTTTTCTCGTTTGTAGGTCAAGGATGACAATAGCACCTATCATAGGGTTGTTGTGAGAATTAAATAATTCGTACATGTAAAATCCTTAAAAGAGTACCTAGCACATAATCAGCTTTATCAGCTTATCATCATTTTTATCCTTCACCTTCAAGCAGTATAGCTTCCCTTCACTTCCTTAAATAGGAAGGCAAACATAATTATTTATCCTTTCACTGGCTGGCTGATGCAGCTGAAAACAAACCAACATGTAGTTTTCTAATAGGTAAGTTGACAAAGGTCACACAGTTAATGACTGATGAGGCTGGGATTCAAACTCAGGCAGTTTGGTCACAGAAGCCAGGCCCTCAGTTACTCCACTTCACTGTCTTTCTAATAATTAGAGAATTTCAGTTAGAACATTAGGAAATAATTGTTCCCATTCAGAATTCAAGTCACAGCTGCAATTTATCCCATTAGCCTCTGCCTTTAGCATAAATACATATTACCCCAAAGATTGCATCCCTGTATGCATTCACAGCCCTAAGCATTTTTCTAACACACATAGACACAAGGTGATAGGTCCTAAAGGACACTGGCCATGCCCTAGAACTTAATCTCCCCCCACCTCAGGTTTACTGAGGTATAATTCACGTAGAATAAAATCTACCCTTTTAGTGTACAGTTCTATACATTTTGACAAGTGCACATAGCAACCACCATTATATTAACATATAGAACATTACCATCAGTCCCCCCAAGTCCCCTCCCGCCCCTTTATAGTCAACACCCCTCTCCTACTCTTGGCCCCTGGCAACTATTGTTCTATTTTCTATCCTCAGAGATTTGCATTTCCCAGAATGCCACATAAATGAAATCATATGGTATGTAACTTTGTAAATCTGCCTTCTTTCACTTAGAATAATACATTTGAGATTTATCCATGTTGTATGTATCAGTAGTTCATTGTTTTTACTGACAAATAGTATTCCATTGTAGGAACGTACACAGTTTTAAAACTCAGACTTAAGCACATCGCAAAAGTGCAGTGGGCCTTCAGTTTCTGCTCCAAGAATATGTAATTCTAAACCAGATGAAGATCACATTAGTAGAAAATTAGTAGAGATACCTGATGTTACCTGACACAATAAAGAATCCTAGGAGCTTGAGTCATTGAAACCTATGAAAGTGTTGCTTGGTATTATTTGCGGAGACTCCTCTGATGGTTCCAGTGGGAAGGGAAAGAAAGGGGAGGATTAGAAAAGTAATCTTAGACACAAATCCTATCTCTGGAGAAACTGTTAATTAGTAAGAAGGTCAAATGCAATAAGGTACAATTAATCAAACAGAGTTATATTCATAAAAGCTATAATTTTCCCTTTCCCATCAAAGCCCTTCAGCAAACAGGCCACAAAGGAGAAACATGAGGTGCATGGGATGTGTCAGGTGAATGACTGTGATGACCCTCAACTTGAGTGCACCTTGAGGCAAAGCTCACTTCATTCACCTTTGCCATTTCTCCTTTTGCTTCACAGTACGTGATAATTGATTGGATCTCACAACATATCTGTTTAATGAATGAAAAAATTTACTCTTTGGCAGGAATTTTAACAAACAGGGAGTTGTAAATTTGGTCTATGATCTCTTAAAACTCACATCTTTTCAGGGCTGATCTGGGCTTCTATGAAAATATCTGGTAGTACTCTTTCTGCTGCACCATGCCACCTTCCTAAGACTTGCCAACTGGATCACAATTCCTCTTAGTAGAGTGGTCGTAGACTAATGACTTGATTTTCTCTGTTCCCAAGGAAAGGGGATGGGAGAAGAACCATTCTCAATCACTGCCTTCCAGTGATTCACCCAAGTACTTGAAAATCTATTGTCAGCCTGTTTTCTAAGGAATGCTTTTCTCACTACTGATTTTTAGTTACTACCTATTTTTGAAAGTAAGACTGAATATTACTAGTCATTTGACCCTAAAGTCATAGCCTCATAGAAAAGTTAACCTTTTTCTCATTAGGACATTTTCCAATACAGTAAAATATTCTTGCCATAAATTATAAAAGTATATGAAGAAAAATTGCTTGAAAATTTCTTTCTGGGTAAAGGCTAATTACTCCCATGAACAAGACTAGAATTTTAAGCATAAAATTTTGATATTTGTTAAATTTGGGGAGGTTCAATTTCCATGACTAGTAAGTATCTGCACACTTAGATTTATTAGTGTGAATAATGACATATGCAGAAAGGGATATTTCTGGCTCCAGTCACTTGTAAGCAGCTGCTTAGCTTGTCTGCACATTCTGTTTGAGCAATAATTATTATCATCTGGACTCACCAAGTTCAAGTACTCACAAATAAGCAGATATTGAGGGGATATTTAATTAAAACTCTAAAATAATAAAGATTAATTGAGAAAAATTGAATGTACACCAGGGGCAGAGAACTAAATACAATTAACATTAAGACAATCATTTACAACAAAGTATAAATAATTGAAAGTATAATTTTGGCATTTAAGTGCAGATTCTTTCTTCCTTTCTTCCCACTTTATTCCAAAATGGATTTACCATATTAGTCATAGGAGATGAAAAAATTTATGGCCAGAATTCTGAGTATCCAAATCCTTACCCCACAGTTGGTATCGGAAGAGGCAGATTGATTTGGGAACCCTGCTCCCTGCTGAGCTAGACTGAAACGCAAGGCTGCCTTTTGTGCTTCGGTAGGAAGGCCATGTTTTAGAGGCAACTGAGTGGCCTCTAAGACTCTTTGCTCCCAGGGACACTTGCTGATATTGAGCCTCAGCATCTTTCCAGTTGATGGTAAGTAGAGTTAAAGAAGCATTAATCCAAGGCAAAGGCTATAAAAGGAAATACCTATTCCCTCCAGAGACAAAAGCAGAGTTATCCCATGCTAACCACCCACGCACTTAAGGAAGGAAAATCCTCAGAGAGTCGATTAAAAAGAGAGCTAAAACCTAAACCCAAAGAAAGGATGACTAGAAACTTCTTACCAAGATGCAGTAACAGGGATTGGATTTATCCTCCCTTCTGAAATAAATAAAATCCTGGACTAAATATGTGAAACCGTGGTTTTTACGTTATCGGATATCAGGCTATGAAGGATATGATCCCTGAGAGATGGGAACCTACTATTGTCCCAGTTTACTACTTTGAGAGAGTGTCCAGGACAGGGTGTATGGAGGGCAAACCTAGACAAAAGACATTAAACTCCCTGAGTTGAGGAGATATTGCTAAGAGGCCTTGGAGAACAAAATATCTAGAGTTAACCGAACACAGCACTAGAGAGACGAGAGCTGCACGGAGAAAAATTCTGCAGATTTATAAAGGGTCCCTCTCAAGTATTCATCAGCACATGCATGTAAGAAAACTACCCAAGGCCAAGGGAAAAAACCACCCAAAAGAAGTCAAAGGAAGAGCACTTGGTGATAACACAGGGCTGTTAGTAGTGTGGGTTCTCACCAGCCAGATTGTTAATTTTCATAATTCATGGCATGCCTGGTAGAACCATCAGAAAGATCTCACCTCAGCTGTGGAGAGTAATTAGTCCTGACTAAATACTGCTCCATTCCTGACAAACAGGTGTTAAAGGTGAGACCCAAAATGATCAAACTATTTCCAAGTAACTTAACTTCATTCCACAGCAAGCTCAAGAATATTTACAGGAATACAAAAATATCCAGCATCCAACAAGGTAAAATTCACAATGTCTGACCTCCTATTAACGATTACCAGACAAGCAAGGAAGCAGGAAAACAGAACTCATAATGCAGAGAATAATAAATCAAGCAAACAGACCCAGAACTGGCACAGATATTTGAACTGGCAGACAATGACATTAAAACAGTTAATATAACTCTATTCCATATGTTCAAGAAGCTAGAGGAAAGATTGAACATGTTAACTAGAGACATTGAAGATATAAAAATAAAGACCCAAATCAAAATTATAAAGATAAAAACAACAATGTGAGATATGAAAGATACACTGGATGGGATGAGTGGAAGATTTGCTGTTGCAGAGTACATGGTTAGTGAACCTGAAGACGTAGTAGTAGGAACCATCTGCAACACAGACACTAAAGCACAGAAAAGAAAAAGAAAATTTTAATGAACAAATCACCAGGGAGCTGTAAGACAACCTCACACTCCTGATATACATGTAATTGGTGTACCTAAAAAAAGAGGAAAGATAGACGGGGATAGAAAAAATATTTGAAGAAATAATGGCTCCAAAATTTCCAAATTTGGTAAAAACTGAAATCCTAGAGACCCAAGAAGATCAAGGAACCTCAAGCACAAAAAACATGAAGAAAACCACACAAAGACACACATAATCAAATTCTCAAAAACAGTTACCAAGAGAAAATCTTAAAACTAGTCAGAGAAAAAAGATGTGTTATATATGAAGGAATAAAGATAAAGAAGACAGCAGATTTCTTATCAGAAATAATGCAAAAGACAGTGGATCAACATCTTTATAGTACTAAAAGAAGTGAACTGTCAGTCTAGAATTGTCTTCTCAGCAAAAATAGCATTCAAACATGAAGGTAAAATAAAGACCTTTTCATACATAAGAATGCTGCAAGAATTCATCACCAGAAGACTCATAATACATGAAATGCTAAAGAAAGTTGATCAGGCAGGAAGAAAATCATACAAATGAAAATCTAGATCTATACAAAGAAATGAGGCACACCAGAATGGCAGCTACTTGGGAAAACGCATAAGATACTTTTGTTATTTAAATCTCTTTAAAAGATAATTAACTACTTAAATAAAGGTAAAAATAATGTAGTGTGGAGTTTATAATACATTTAAAAGTAAATGTATGGTAACAAAAGCACAAAGCCCACGGGGAGAAATGGAAATATACTGTTTAAGGTTCTTAGACTTTATGTGAAGTGGCATAACATCAAATGAAGGTAAACTGTGACAAATTAAAAATGCATACTGTATACCCTAAAGTAAACAGTAAAAGAGCAAAGCAAAGAGTTATAGCCAACAAGCTAACAGAGGAATTGAAATGGAATTATAAAAAATAATCATTTTAAAAAAAAGCAGAAAACGAGGAACAAAGAACAAATGAGACAAATAGAAAACAAATAGCAAGATGGTAAATGTAAATTTGAACACCTTAATAATCACAATAAGTATAAATAGTCTAAACATCCCATTAAAAGCAGGGATTGTCAGATTGAATAAAAAGCGAAATCTCACTGTATGCTGCCTACAAGAAACACACTTAAGCATAAAGGCACAAATAGGTTAAAATTAAAATGATAGGAAAAGATATACTATGCTAACACTACCCAAAAGAAAGCTGGAGTAGCTATATTAATAATTACCCAAGAGAAATGAAAGTGTATATTCATACAATGACTTGTACACAATGACTTGTTCATAGAAACTTTATTTGTAGTAGCCAAAAACATTCTATCTGTGACACAGATACTAAAACAGAGATGTCCATTATCAGGTGAATGGATAAACAAATTGGGGTATATTCATACAACGGAATATCATTCAGCAACAAACAGAAATGAATTATTGATACATACAACAACATGAATGAATCTCAGTATAGTTATGCTAAGTACAAGAAGCCAGATGAAAAAAGAGTAAATACAATTTAATTCCAAGATCATGGTGATGACTTCTGCTGTCATCCTTTCCAGCACTTTTTATTCTTGAGGGTCAACTTATGGGGAGGGAGAGAGGCAGAAAACAGCCTTGAACTCACACTTAGAGACAAACATTAGGCAGATTACAAAATATATATAATACAGAAAAAAAAAAACAAAAATAAAACAAGGAGAAAATGAGGAAGTTGGGGAAAATGTACATAAAAAAGCAAGTTGAAGCCAGATGTGAGGTCAGGAAACAAAACGCTTAGTGCAAAGACTTGTGTACACTCAAGACAGGAGTCAGGAATTTGGATCTAAGTTCCTACCCTTCAACTCAGAGAAGAAACTTATTCGAGATGGCCAAAAATAAAAACCCAAAGGGCTTCAGAGGTAGTATAGCAGAGGCCAGACAGGAATTTTTTCCATGGGATCATATAAAGAAAGAGATATTTAATGAAATAAAAAATATCCAAACATCCTCAACAACATTGTACAATAAATACAACAGAACCAGTTTCATTGAACTTTTTCTTGTAATGTCCTTCAATATAGGTTAACGACATAAAGCCAAAGTGTGACAATAAAAACAGGATTTAGGGGTGGTGGGTAGGCAAAAAGAGCATGGTCCAGGTGGATGGCTCTCTGAAGGTCTAGGCTAATCCAAGGATGTATTTTAGAGTCTTTAGAGAAATAAAGATCTGCATGTCTCTTGACTGTCCTCCATTCATAGAACGAGATTTTTGGTAATATTAGCGAAAAGTGAATTCAAGGTTATACTCCTTGAATGTATCTGAAGTACGTATATTTTATGTTGCTGGTAAAATGAACATCTAAAAGTTTTAAAAAATTAAAATGTGAAAGTTGTACAGTAAAAGGAAAGCATGTGCACAGCTGCTCACAGAGGTAGTCAAAAAACTAGAGGGAGAGAAGGCCCTAGATTTTCTGAAAAACAATTTTGGGTCCTCCCTCCCATGTGAATTAATAATAGATGATTGAGAATCAAGATGCATACCAGAGAACATGAATCAAAGAATTTTAGTCTAAAAATCTTTGAAGTGGGTCTTACCAAATGCCAACTGTTCCAAGGGAACAAATTTAAGTAAGGGACCATCTTAAGCTGTTCCAGAACACAGCTGCATTTTTTAGCAAGAAGATATTTACGTGTTGAGGAGTTAGGGCAAGGGCACTCCTTCCATCTAGACAAGGGTAAAATCCCTGGTAGAAACTTTTGATCTGGGTCTGAATTATCTTTTCCTATTGTGCAAATTCTACTCATTCTTTCCTGCAAGACTCATTCTGGTTTTGCCCCAGTTGGTCTTTTATCTGTGATGCAAGTTTCTTTGTATCAGATCTTCCTCACTAATTAGAGTAAATTCTCAGAAACCCTAGGCACTCAGTTCTAAAGGATATTCTGGAAACTCTTCACTTTCTGTTATTTACTCACTATCCTCGGAATGGCTTAGCTATTTATTTTCATGGCTCTTCCCTCTTTGACCCCTTTCCTAAGTACCTCTTGCTGCTTCAGTGCTCAGCTCCAGTAGAATAATGCGGTGGGGACAGCAGTGTAAATACTCCTGCTTTTATCAGCAACTGTAATTTCCAGATTGGCCCCCAATCTAAGAACAGATTCTTCAGTTGTATAGAACACAAAGAAAGCTTTAGACACTTTCTGTGTGACACTCCAGCCCCCGCAGCAATTTCTACGGTTTTCCCATTCGCACCTATAACTTTTAGACTTGTGGCATTATTAGTTCAAGGTTCTTAATTGAGCTGTCAATAAATTTTAAGCTCTTCTTTTTCAGTGACTCTCCCAGGACTATGAAAATGACCTTTCTGTGGTTCTGCACTGAAACCTTGCCCTCTGATCCCATGACGAAGGCTAAAAGTATCCTCCGTGCTTGCTCCTTGGCTACCTCCTCTCTGCTTCACATTTCAGAGGGTCTCTCCATTTGTATCCAGATAAGATGCACCTACACGATTAGGTTTCTAGGGACCCTCCTTAGCTACTTTTGACCTGGCTCTCTCCTCCATCTCCTGCTACATCTGGAGTCAGAGATCCCTACTTGCCCTCTGTTATATATAGATATTATGCTCTTACCACTACCTCGTTGCCCATGGCAGCCCAACGCATTCACACTATGCTTCCTATCATTTACAACTTATTATCCTTTAAATTTCACTGGAAGCCTGATCTCCTCCAGGAATCTCCTTATATTATTCCCAACATTCTCATCACAACACTCTTCTACACAGATGTGTGTGGAAATACTACCAATACCAAGTGGGTTAGGTTGGGGCAGTAGGTCTGCACTGTGTCACCTGTGCAATCTTGGATAGGTCATTTAGCCTGCCTTGACCTCCCTTTGCTCATCAATAAAATGGAGATGATGCAACTTAAACTCATTTAACTCACACAAATTCAAGATGTTCACAGGAAAGAGCTTTGCTAAAGTTGGACTCATTCTTTCCTGCGTGAGTCATGCTGGTTTTGCCACACATTGGTCCCTTGTAAATTCAGGTTTCTTTGTATCAGACCTTCATCATCAATTATAGTAAATTCCCAGAATCTGTCTGTAATCAGTGTGGTCGTCAGACCAGTATCATCAACATTAACTGGGAAGTTGTTAGAAATGCAAATTCTCAGGCTCCACCCCAGAACTATTAAATCAGAAATAATGGGGTGGATCCAGTAATCTGTCTTTTAACAAGCCCTCGAAGTGATTCTGGTTCACTCTAAAGCCTGTCTGGCTAATTATCTTCTAATAATTCTAATTCATCTGCAATTGTTTAGTTCAGTATAAATTTTGTTAGCTACTTCCTTGAGATTGGAAACTTCCTGAGGGAAGGATATGCCCCAAATGTCTACCTCTAGCATTCACTAAAATCTTGTCGAAGGATTATTTCAAGATAAACTATCTTAATATGAGTCTGCATTGCATCCTGAAAATATCAGTTTTCTTTCTTTTCTTTTTCTTTTTCTTTTTTTTTGCTGAGGAAAATTAGCCCTGAGCTAACATTTGTGCCAATCTTCCTCCACTTTATATGTGGGTTGCCACCTCAGCATGGCTGAGGAGTGGTGTAGGTCCACAGCTGGGATCTGAACCCACAAACCTGGGCCACCAAAGCGGAGTGTGCCAAACTTAACCACTATACCATAGGGCCAGCCCAAGTGTTTTCGTTTTTACAAAGAAGATCATTTGGATTCATAACACTTACAGAAATGTAGTGAATTGGCCCATTTATTTTTCACAAAGTGTTGAAAAAATGCCAAGCAAGACAGTGCCAAATGGAAAACTCAGTTGGCAATTCCTACATGCCTCCATCCTCATACAATTTTTGTGGTACTTCAAACGTCAAAGCCGTAGTGAGAAGGGAGTGAGGAAAGGCGGGTGTAGGAAACTCAAGGGAAGAAGCCCTGAACTTCTCCCAGGGTCTTCACATTACAGTAAGTACAATGCCCTGTGGAATTGCAGTGATGCACCAGGCTCGGCAAGTTGACTGATAACGTTAACAATGCCAGCTCCTGGACCTACATTCCAATTTTAATTTACACTTGTTTTTCAAAGCCTGACTCTGAATAAAATGCAGCTATATGGAAATTCTGTAGAGAATAATCAACACTTTTGGAATCAAGATAATTTTAAATTCTAAATGGAGAGTCACATTTTCCACCCGATATCACTCTATGCAGAGGTTTCTGATATTCAGTGAAGTCACCGAAAAATACACATTATAGAATGAAAAGTAATGAAAATTTGGTCTTTCTCAGATACATTTTAATATAGCACAGTGCTCATCGATATTGGAATTTATACTGCTACAATCTGGTAACATAAGATAATATTAGATATCATCATTTTTGCTCTTTTTTAAAATAAAAAGCCTAGTGAATATTTGAATATAGTTTCATCTGGCTCTCATAGGGGAGAATATGTTCTATATACTGTGCACATCTCACCCTGGAGTTCTACAAAATAATGAAAAAACTTTGTTCTCAGATGCTCTTTCTGTTTTAGCATAGTCAATGTCCTAGGAACTTCTTGTCATTTCATCTTCTGAAAGTTTAGCATTTATAAAAATACAATTCCACATAGGATTCTCAATATTAGTTTTTATTGGCATCTCTGTATTTCTGGTTTAATTCTTTCAAAGTAGGACAATGGAAAACTTAGATGCAATGTCTTTCTGACTTGTGTGATTACAAAAAGGTCTTTCATTGGACTCATGAGGCAAACAAATGCAATTTTTCCTACTATTCCGTCAATATTGACTTTTAGGAAATTGTTCATTTCAATTTAGGCTTGTGTCCTGTGAAGCAGCCTCAGTAATAAAACTCCAGGACCTTGTTGACTACACACTACCATTTTACTTTTTCTTTAATATTAATTTCCTTTTCTTAGTCCCATGTTGTCCTTTTTTCCACATGTACTCATCTTTCAAATGAATTATCTTGTTTTCCCAGTTTTCTATTAGTGTGAGTTGATTATTTAGTATTAAAAAATATCAAGGGGCTATGTTTTCTCCGACTTACATATTTTTTTACTCTAACCTCTTTGAAGGATTTTCCTGAAACTTTATCTTCCATATATTCCTTACACATCTCAAAAATTGCATAACTGAATCAGAGAAACTTTCCACATAGTTTAAAAACTAAAAGAAATGATGTAAAATGGTAAGAGAAGACCAAATTGGAATTGCCATTCCAATTGCAAATATCAAGATATAAATAATTTTATAGTAATATAGTCAAATTCCCCTAATTTCCATACGTATAATACCTGTTTATTAGGTCAACAAGATTAAATAGGAGAGCTAAATGTTATATGTATGAGCACACGTTTAAATATATGATGATTTCAACCTAACCTCCTAAAAATTCTCGTGGATTGCTGACCTGTGCCCTTCCAATACTGTTCTGAGAATTCAACTTCCTGTGGAACTTTGCTACTCTGATCATTAAGTCCAAGGCCTGATATTCCACTTTTTCTGCTTCATGGCTGTAGAAGGACACTTCTTCCTATGCTGCCATGGAGACCATCTGACCTACACATTCAGCTTTTAACTACTGATTAATGTATTTTGGTATTGCATCGTCTTTATCTAATACAATGGCCCCCACCAACAAATATCCAATCCCAAATCCTTAAAATGACTACTTCCCCAAACATCTCAAATGTCTCAGATATTGCACCCACCAGTGCATTCCACTCCACCAATATCCCACATGAGTTTACCACTGGTATAAATCTTAGCAATTGTACAACCACAGCATGCCAGAGGCTTTCCACACTCCACCTACAACCAGTGTTAGAGTCTGTATTGTCATCCAGGCTGCAGATGGTCCATCCCCAAAATACCATTTTAGAATCTGCTGTCTAGGACCACATCCTATACGTATTGTTACAGGTCAGGTTTCCAGAGAAACAGAATCTGAGACTCTCAGATTTGCATGCAGGAGGTTTATTGGGGAATGTTATTGGACCAAAATACCTGTGGGGGAGCAAGGGAAGCAAGACTGGGTGGAGGGAGACGTTGAACTATGATACAATTACACAAGCAACTTCAGCTAATCCAATGGGGGGCTCTTAAGTTGGGATGGCCTTTCAGAGATGTCCCATCTTAAGGCAAAGAAACCATTCCCCTGTGTGCCAGCATCAACCAATCATGAAATACAACCTTGGGTGATGCAGCATATTCTGGCCAAGGGTAATTCCCAGAGAGGGCACAGCTGTGACCTCTCAGTAGCCAACACTCCAGGCAGATGTTGGAACAAGCGATTTTTTTCCTGAAAGGGTATCTGGGCGGCATAGCATAGTATCTGCTATATCCATAATATATGAAGAGACCTATAATTGAATTAGCACAAATAATTTTAAGTGAAAAATGATTCACAGAAAAGAAAATTCAAATGGAAAAAATAGGAAAAGATGCTCACCCTTGTGAGAAGTTAGGAAAATTCAAATTAAAACAACAAGATATTCATTCATCAGATAATATATATTTTTAAGGATTGATAATATTTAGTGGTGATGAGAACATAGGGAAGTGGACACTTAACACATTGCTAATGGAAATGTGTCCAAGAACATAACTGGACAAATCAGACAGTATTTAATAGAATTAAAATGCAAAATAAAGTGCCTATTTCCCCTAAATTAATTTATAAATTTAATGCAATTCCAATGAAAACACAAAAAAAATTGTGCAAATCGACAAGCTGATTCTAAAATGCATATAGAATTGCAAACAGTCAGAAATCACCAAGGCAATTTTGAAGAAGAACTTCAATTGGAAAGCTTTCATTACCAATATCAATACTTATTATAAAAAATCAGGAACTAAGATAGGGTGGTATTTATAAGGATAAACTAACAGACAAATAGAGCAGAATAAAAAGCCAAGAAACAGACCATCCAGATCACCATATATATGGTCACCCAACTTACAGCAAAGGTGCTAGCCACTGAAATGTAGTAAAAAAGGGTAAACTTTTCAATAAATAGTCCTCTCATTTAATTAGATTTCCATATGGAAGAAATAAATCTTGACCTCTACCTAGCCTTATATTAAAAAATGAACTCCAAATGGGAGACAAACCAAAGTGTTAAAGGCAAAACAATAAAGTTTCTGAAACAGCACTATACAGCAGGACTTCCTGAGATGATGAAAATATTTTCTCTCTGTGCTGTCTAACCCAGTATCCCCATGTGGTTATTGAGCCCTTGAAACTTGGCTAGCATGACTGAGAAACTGAAGTTGTAATTTCGTTTCATTTCAATTAATTTAATTTTAAACAGCCACATGTGGCTCCCATATTGCATATTACAGTTCTAAAAGATAACATAGAAGAATAACGGTGATGAATATTTGATGTGTTAACTTGACTAGTCTGAACTACAGTTTCAAGGGAGATTCTCTGGCAAGAATTGGGGAATGGAAGAGAGGTAGCAGCCATTTTGTAACATACACAGACCTAATCTGGGTGCTGCTGGAAAGGGATTCTGCAAATGTGATTGAGCTCATAAACAGCTGACTTTAAGTTAATCAAAAGGGACATTATCTTTGTGGGCCTGATTTCATCATTTGGAAGACCTTTAATAAAGGGCTTAGGCCATTCCTGAGCTCAGACTCCAAACAGCACCTGCGTCTGCAATTGTTCTCCCATCACTCCTAAATCTTCCTTTCTAACTCCTGCCTGTGGTCAATAAACTTTACTCATGCTGTGCAGTTCCAGCCTGCTGGTGATCTTCGCATCCTGCCTGCCTGCCTGTGGATGAGCTTCAGCCCACGCCCGTGGGGTGCCAGCCTGCTCGTGATCTTGCCTTCCTGATTTCATGCCCTACAGATTTTGAGCTTGCTTACCTAGCCTGCACAAAATGCACTAACAATAAAGGAAATGATTGGCTAACTGTACTCCATTAAAATTAGGAACTTCTCTTTTTCAAAAGACTGTATTAAGACAGTGAAGAAGCAAGGCCCAGATTGGGAGAGGATATTTGAGATTTATATATGTCATGTCCAGAAAATATATTTTAAAAATGCCTCCAAATCAATAAGAAACAGAAAACCACTTCTTTTTTTTTAATGCACAAAAGACTGTAACGGACGTTTCACAAAAGAAAATACCCAAATAGCCAATGAAAAGGTACTCACTTTCATTAGTTATCAAGGAAGTACAATTAGAACAACAATGAGATGATACACACCAACCAGAATGGCTAAACTTAGAACAACAATAAATGTAAAGGTTAAAAACCTTACCTTACCATGTGTTGACCAATATGTGGAGCAACTGGAACCCTCATATGCTACTGATGAAAGTATAAATTAATATATTTACTTTCAAAATCAGAGTAGAAATTTGTGTGTGTGTGTGTGTCTAATTTATCAAGTTTTTTCATCTGTGATTACTGCTTTTTCTGTCCTGTTATGAAACTTTGCCTACTCTAAGGTCATGACTATATTCTATGTGTTCTCCTCAAGCTTTATAGTTTGAGCTTTAATATTTAGGTCTATGATCCATACCAAATTAATTTTTATACATGTGTGAGGTAGGGGGCCTAGGATCATTGTTTTTCCATATAGATATTCAGTTGCTCCAGCCCCACTCATTTTGGTTGCTCATTGAAAAGATTTCAGTTTCCTCTACTAAATTGTATTGGCATATCTAGTTTCTTATACCTTAAGCTAGCGTTTAAAAAAAAAGGAGGTTGTATGAAAAGATACATAGGATTATCTCATTTTGTGGAAAAAGAAGTTTAAAAGTTTGGATATTTTAATATGAGAATCTAGAAAGGTACAGAAGTTACACATCAAACATTTCACATTGGTTACCTTGAACAGGGGCAGAGATGAAAAGGATGGAGGAGCACATTATGAACCATTTCTTTTTATGCCTCTGTATTACTTGGCTTGTTGTTAGACAATATCTCTTTGCTCTTGTAACTTACAAAAGTTTTTGCTAAATGATAAAGCAAGACAAAGCATCAGAAGCATAAGAAGGAACGTGATTTTTCCCTCTGGTGCAATTTTTCTTCTGGGCCCTAAATATTCTACCTTGCAATAAAGGAATTTGTCTACGTGTCCTCGTTGCTGCTCTTAAAGAACTTGTCATCAAATAGTGGGACCATATTATACTCATCTTTGCAACCCCAGTGCAGCTCTTTCCATGAAATGCCATGAAAGGTTGTTATCGGATGAAAGAAGATAAGCAAAACAGGGGTTTCTCCTCAGCTTGGCTTCTTAGGTGACATTTGTGAATTAATTCTATTATGGTAAATAATTATTTCCTTTGCATGAGTGCTACATCATTATATGGCTCTCTTTCATTTTAAAATCTCATTATTAAGAGGAATACAAGCCTTTTAAACTAGATACATAATAAGATAAGTTCAAAAGGCTAGCTTTGAAAACTAGCTCAGCCGTTAACACAGACAGCAGTTCTTACATTCTGAAAGCCATGCTGAGGATTCATCTGTTTCTCTCTTTTAACTTTTGCATCTAATTAATCTTTGTCTGAAGGGCATGTTCCTGGTATTCAGAAGCATGCCTCAGTGGTGCTAATGTGCAGCGGAGTGACCTTGAGTGAGCAAACAATTTTCACGCAATCGTTTTCCAGCCAATTATCTCCAAAGGTACAGAGAAGGAATATTTATTATGCTTTCCTCTCTCACAAGAGAAGAACATGGACAAATTAATTTTGTTTCCCTAGGAGAGATTATAAACCTTCACATAATATATTATGAAAGGGCAAGGTATTATTGACATGATTTCAATATATCTCTGAATTTTCAGGCAGCCCTAAAGGGATCTCCAAATATTGTTTAGTTGTCTATAATGTATGCTTAGTAAACAGGAACAAGGACCTAAGTGTTGAGATGAGAGCCTTTTTTAATATATGCGGAATTTTTACGTATGCGGTATAGAAGTCATACTAACGAGCTCTTAACCAAATGGCATTTGGGGCGCCAAAGAAGGAACACAAAGTGGGCAAGAAATTTCTCTAATAAATTAAAAGATTTCAGAGCAATAAACTCCAACACCTACAATGCTATGCTTTCGTCTTGTAATTTGCACCAACACTAGGAACATGAGAAAGCGGGGAAAAAGTTGAAAATTCACAGCCTGGTAAAAATTGTTTTGGATTAAGAGAAAAATCTAAAACTCATTTACAGGACCACAGCCAAGTCCTTCGGAAGCTGAGTTAGATCCTGGAAGGTCCTGAATGTCTTGCTTTGCAGTCAGTGGTGACTATATGATGGTGTTGTATGATCAGATACGTGTTTTAAAAGACGACTCAATCAAAGGAAAAATACTGCATAAATATCTCTACAGATGCCCCCAAAGGAATTTGATAAAATTCAACGTCTTGTACTGGTAAAACTCTTAGTGAAAAAAGAATAAAATAACTATAACAACATTGATATTGCATTTACACTGTGCCAGGTACCGCTCTGTACATTTCACATATTTTTTAAACACGTAAATTATTTAATCCTCACAACAAACGTACATGGTAAAAATATTATAGAGTACGGTATTTTAATGGAGCAGATACTTTAATATATCCAGAGCGGAGGGTGCAAGGAGGAAGTAGGTAAGGTTGGAAATGAGAGCAGGGGCTATATCAAGGAAGTTCTTGAATGTCTTGCTAAGGAATGATACATCATCTTATGCAGGTGCGATCAGTTCAAACCAGGCTATAACATGATCAGATGGGTGTTATAGAAAGATGAATATATAATGAATTATATAAGAAAAATGAATTCATCCAAGGAGAAACGCCGTATTCATTTCGCTATAGATGCCACAAAGGCATTTGATAAAATCCAAACTCTAATGTTGATAAAATTGTTAATTAAGTCAGAATAAAGTAATAATAAATAGCACTTATGTAATATATTAAATGCCACTATTTTATCATATGTTGTATGCTATAATATATTGATATCATATAATTAAGCATTTATATAGCAATTATTATAAACCAATCACTGTCCTAAACATTTTTTCATATTTTTAACATATTTTAATGAATTTAATCTTGAGAAGGCCCTGTGAGGTAGTGTTATTATTTCCATAATATTCAGGTGAGGAAATTAATGCTAAAAGTTTAAGTAGGCTGCCCAAGGTCACACAGCATGTAAGTGGCAGAGCCAGAATTTGAACCAGAATAACTCCTCACATGATATACACCTCAAACCAAAGGCCAGCATCATGTTTCATAGTGAAAAACCAAACAAGTCCCATTAAAGCAAGAACAAGACAAAGATACCCATTATCAACAGAAATATTTATTATGTTCTGCAAGTACTAGTCAATGCAAATAGATAAGAAAAAGAAATTATAGGAATAAATGCTGGAAAAGAGAAGGTAAAAATGTCACAATTGTATAAAGGTAATTTTTAAGACCTTAAGCAATAAGAAAAGTCAGTTAAGGAGATTTCACAAAATTAATACAATTAATATATAAAAAATGCTAGCTATTTTTACACAAATAGAAATGACTTAGAAAATCCAAAACGTCAGTGCCCCTTAGACAAAGACCACCAGGGACACACCCAGAATTGAACAAGTTGGATTTCTTGCTCATTGTCATGTGGGAGAACGCATGCTACAAGGGTGTTAGAAAGGACTTGTAATAGGATTTGGGTTTGTGTCTGGTGCTTTAGGGGAGAGTTCAAATGGGACTTTGCTCTGGATTGCACGCTGTCGGGAAATGGGGGTAATTCTGTGATTGAGTATCTTAATTAATCTTCTCTAAATAGAAGGAAAATTAGAGTGAGGCCTAAGTTCTAGTTGGTAAAGAAACAGCACTCACTCACGTTAGCTGAAAGAGGGTCCTTTTTGTGGCTTGGCAGAGTGCACATTTTTGTCTGTGTTCAGACATGATTACAGAGTGGTCTAGCCTTTGTCTTGTTCCACCAGGATTGTGGAGTGGCCTTGTCTGATGTTGATGTTCTATGAAAACTTTTGTTTATGTTCAACAAGAAAGGGCCAGGCCAGTTCCTGGATGTCAGAGGTTGATTTACTCTTTCTCAAAAGGAGTAAAAAGTCTGACATTATAGAACATTTAGGCCTAAATTTAATAAGGTGGGGGATGTAACTGGGAAGGGGCCCACAGAGGGTCTCTAGCCTGTTGACGATGTTATATTTCTTGACCTGAGCAGCAGTTGTGTGTCTTCGTGTTAAAATAGTTTGATGAGCTAGATATTTATGGTTTTTGCACTTTTCTCCATGTGTGTTATGTTTCACAATATTTAAATTTATTTATTTCAATAATATATTAATTTAAATTTATTTATTTAAAAACATATTTTCTCAAAAGAACTATGGCTCATAAATAATAAATAAGTAGAACACAGCCTGTATTAGTCAGGGTTCTCCAGAGAAACAGAACCACTGGATATATATAGATACATATAAGGGGAGGTTTATTATAGGAACTGGCGTATGTGGTTGTGGAGGCTGAGAAGTCCCACAGTCTGCAGTCTGCAAGCTGGGGACCCAGGAAAGCTGGTGGTGTAATTCAGCCTGTGTCCAAAGGCCTAAGAACCAGGAGCTTTGATGTCTGAGGGCAGGAAAAGGTAGACATCCCAGCTCAGGAAAAGAGAAAGAGAATTTGCCCTTCCATCTGCTTTTTGTTCCATTCAGGCCCTCAAGAGATTGGATGATGCTCACCGAATTGCTGAGGGTGGTTCTCTTCACCCAGTCTACTGAATCAAATGCTAATCTCTTCCAGAAACACCCTCACAGACACTCCTCAGAATAATGTTTTAACAGCCATCTGGGCATCTTTTAGCCGAGTCAAGTTGACACATAAAATTAACCATCATGCAGTGTATGAAAAGGAGAGGACCTAGGCTTAAACTTTCAGAAAATCCAATATTTGATTTTCGTGTGGAGCAAGATAAGCCTGAAACGGAGACACAGAACAAGAGGCCAGGGAGATGTGAGGAAATCAGGAGTATTACGTCAGAGCCTGTGGCACACGGGATAATAGCCCCCAAAGATGCTCATATCCTAATCTTTGGAACCTATGAATGTTCCCTTATACGAAAAAGAGATTTTGCAGATGCCATTAAGCTAAGGATCTTGAGATGGAGAGATTAGCCTGGGCTATCCATGGGTCCTATATGGAATCGCAACTGTTCTTATAAGAGAGAGTCAGGGAAGAGATTTGAGGATAGAAGAAGAAGGCAATAGGACATCTGAAGCAAGATGCTGAATGGCTGGCTTTGAAGATGGAGAAAGGGAGCATGAACTAAAGAATGCAGGCAGCCTCTAGAAGCTAAAAAAAAAAAGGTAAGGAAATGGCTTCTCCCCTACAGTTTCCAGAGAGAGCACTGCCCTGTTGACACCTTGATTTCAGCCCAGTGAAACTGATTTTGGACTTCTGATCTCCAGAAGTGTAAGAGAATAAATGTGTGTGTTTTTAAGCCATCAAGTTGATGGTCATTTGTTACCGCAGCAATAGGAAATTAATACAGTATCTTAAAGGAGAATGTAGCCAACTGTGCCATGTGCTGCTGAGATGGGAAGTCTGAAGTTTGTTACATCTAGAAACAAGGATATTATTGCTATCTTTTGTGAGCGCTGTTTTCATTGAATGATAGGACCAAAACCCAGATGGCAGTGGATGGAGAGAGGAGTGGGAGGTGAGGAAAGCCCTTCTATATTCTGGAATCACCAGTGGAAAGAAACGAGTATCTGAGGTGGCCGGGAGAGTTATTCTCCATTCCTGCCATTCTATACTGTTGGAAAGAATAATGCACGTCTTCAGTTAAAAGCAGTAGTGAAAAATATTTACTTTCACATAGTATTAATAAAAAAGAAATCATTGAAATGGCCAAATGAAGATCAGATAGGATGGGAAAATTTCGAAGGCAGAGAGATCAACTGGGAGTTTATAACAATAGTCCCAGTGAGCAATTATGACTTTAATTGAGGTAGTAACATTGATGCTGGAAAAGAAAGATAAATCTGAGAGATATTAAAGATAAGGCATTGGTGGTAATTGATCACCAAGAATGTGAGTGCAGGTGAAAAGTGAGGTGTCCTATTTTCTTGCTTGAGTGAATGTATAGGAAGGAGTAACATTTATCTCCTGAGAAAACACAGAAACCAGATAGTCTGCATTATTCATTCGTATTTCCTGTGTGTTGATCTTCTTTTCTTCATCAAGTTATAAATTTATGAAGGCAGAAATGTTTAGTTTACATTTTCTCTGCCATTGTTTGCCCCAAGTACCTGGACCAGGATCTACAGGTAAGCACCCCCTTTTTGGAAGAGGAATTTGCTCAGCGGGAATTTCTGTGTGCTCCATCCTGTGCTAGATAAGTTCTACGGGGTGCAAGATTAATAGAGCGTTCATATCTGTGGAACCAAGAGTCCAGCCAGTGCTTCTTTGAGGCATCTTGGTACTTCAGAAGCATGAGCTAATGAAGAAGGAGATAAAACTAGGACTGGTAATTCTCGGAGAGTTACAGAGGCTTGTCCTAGTAAGCATGGCCAGACAGAGAGAAATCCATTGTCCCAAGGGTGTAGCATGTTCAGCCATTCTGATCTTGGAAGCCCAGTCTTAAAATTAGTAAGGGCTCTGAGAAGGTCCAGTTTGGAAGTCAGGTGGCAAAGGTTAGTTGGATGAAGGTTGAGTACATCATGTTTTTGAACACTATCCATTCAAAGACAGACTTTAGGTCGTGGTGGAGAATATAGGGAATGAGTTTCAATAACTTCAGAGAAGAGCTTGACAAGAGTGTAGTAAGACCTTAAGAACCCAGTTAAGTGGTAGGTGGATTCAGGGGGAGACTATAGGGCTAACTTGGCTGGGCTATTGTGTAGGGACTAGGGGAGAAAAGACATCCCTAGCATACCTGATGCAGTCTGTCACATTAAACCCTAATTCTAAGTAACTCTTACTATTGAACTGGAGCTTCAGAGATTTATGGCATCTAGGATTGGCTCGGGGCCTGAGACCAACCTTTGCCTTGAAGGAAAACCTACCAATAGGTAAAGAAAGTTGGTCAGGTGAAAAAAAATCAGGAGTTGGGGGCAAATAATGACTCCCTGAAAGGGTTTGCATTCAGATTGAGGAAGGAACTCTAACATTCCCATGAAAAAATAACAAGTGATACACAACTATACAGACAGTCACCAATTTCTACCATGATACATTCTTGCATTTCTAGGGGCAGAGCACACAGTCCTGAAACAGGTCATCTTTTCCCCTCAAGGAACAATGTAATAATCGAGATTGTGTTTCTAACCAAGAATATGATATAAAATAAGTTATAAACATGACCAACAATATGCTATAGAAGCAAAGATATAATAGCTATAACCCTCCATAACAATTTAAAAGAGTAAAATTGTGTGTCAAGTCCTATATAATGGGCAGAAATATATTGTGCCAATTGATATCACAAAAGGGACTCCAATGTACCATAAAGAGTACATACAGCACGTAAAAATACAGCTCTCCTGAATCACAAATTTGACCTAAACTCTTAGGCTAAGTATAACAAACGCTAATTAAACATTTACTTAACAATTATTTCCTGTGCCTTCTTAAATAATTAAAGGGCTTTTTAAGGGATGGTTTTGCTGACTCATCTCTTTGAAGAGATATCTAAGAAAGCTTAAACAGACGCCTTTCTTTTCCTTTTAATAAACTTTGTAATAGTAAATAGACATATTGAAGATTATTTCACTGTCCCTATGGACGCCTTAACAAGAGTTAAGTTGATACAATTTAATTCAACATACACTCATTGCATATCTGTTAAAGGTTGGAGCCTATGTTAAGTACTAGAAACGTAGTGATGACAGAACATGCCTATACTCACAGTCCCTCAGAGTCAGCCTCTTCTTCTGGTTACCTCTCTCCTCGGAGCATATGATCTTGCAGTGTTCTCATTTACATCTTTCTCTACCCAACTGGGCTGGGAGTTACTTGAGAACAAGGACCTCCTTTTTTAATCGACATATCCTCAACTCCTAGCAATATGCCCAGCACAGAGTAAGTCAATGATTTTTGTATTGAACTACTGGATATTTATTGCCTGTGATGATTTTCTTTTCTTTTGAAATTCAGATGGGATCCAACATGATCAATTTTACCTACTCCTCATTTCTGTTAGGCTATTCAGGGGTATAATGCCAACTGTTCTGTCTCTAACCAGACATCAGACCACAGTAGTGATGATGGGAGAGAGAGGAAAAAAACAAAAATGGTTGTTAAAGGCGTCTTTCTTAGTGTTCACAGCTACAGAGAAGAGAAAGCTATTGACAGCTATTAGAAGGACTTCACACTTCATTGGAAAACCATAAAAAACAATTACCAGGTCTTTGGCACAGATTTTTCAAGAGGAGCTTCAAAACATCTCTCACAAAATTGCTAAGACAGGCATAAAACTGGAAACCCATTGTCTGCCTTTTTGCTTTTATACTTGGATTGTGACAGTAAGACTCCAAAAGACTATGTAAAATGAGAGAAGATTGAGGCATGGGTGTTAATTAGGGAGCAGATTTTCCTGGGACTCATCAAAAGACAGCGATTGCCTTAGAATCAGTGCCAAAAAAGATGGGCAGTCAATAATAGAGCTACTGTGTTAAGGAAGGCTTGATGAACGGGAGAATATTGAGCTTGAATAAGGGGAAAGATTAGCAGAGGTAAGGACATCAGTATAGACAAGGATTTATAGGAGACTGATATGTTCCCTGGAAAGTGAGTAAACCAACCTGCATGCAACAGGTTGGGTATGTTGATTGCTAGTAGACTAGATCCATAGGATGGGGCAAAAATCAATAGAAACTTGGATCAGTTTCCTGAGATGACTCAATAATTTCCTCGATTAACAATTACGTTCCAATTGTGAACTCATAGATAACATAAAAAAATACATGTTTTGGCAACCATTTTTGTAATGAAAGTTCCAATTCAAATATCTTCCAACTATTCCTTCTGCGTGTATCAACTGGAGTTTAGTTCTTAATCATAGCCTATGAGAGCCCACGTGAGTGTACACGTGCTGAAATATGTGTGCTGGTCTTCCCCATCTGTGGGTTAATGAGAAGGTTAATTTCAGATTAACTAGATGGAGTGTGGGAGATGAGCAAGCTTTCTCAGCAGCAGACTCAGCAAAATCCCAGGAATCTGAAAAAAAAAAAACAAAAACAGTGAAATGTGGAGAAGGAGTTTTCCTGTTTTTCCTTTGAATTTGTGCAAGCCCAAGCATTGAATTTCTGGGGCCCCGGGTCAGCTTTAAAATGAAAATGAGAGTTATTTCCCAGACTCTAGAGATAAAATGTGGCACCTATGCCTGGGAGGAAGGCAATGAATCTTATTATGGAACAATCCGAAGTGTTCAGCAAATGAAATTCCCAGCAACTCCCAGCCCTTCATGGCCTTTGAAACACCAGGGTAGTTGCATGGTTAAATATTCATTTGGAACAGAAGGAAGCTACATCTAATACATTTTTTGGCCTTTCTTCTCCAGGACTAAAAAATGCTGTGCTGCTACACACAATACTCATCATGTTTTGGTCTCTGAAACCACACAAGTTAGCTTAGCAGACCAAGGCAACTATAAGAAAGGTCAGTGGGAGATAACATGGAAATAAAGTCCACCATAAAGTAAGCTACAATCAGACAACACTATTCTAGAAAGCAGTCTATTACGTCTTAAGCCTCCTACTTGTTTTGTGACTTTGAATCTTTCCAACTAGGCTGCTTATTTACTCATGTTCATTTCATTCTGAAAACAGATGCTTAGAATAAGAATGTACCAGTGACATACAGGCCACTAATTTTGACACCCAGTAAGTCACCAAAGAAGCAATTCAGTAGAGTATGATGTATAAAATCATTCTTCCACAGGAGCCAAAAATGAGCATCCTGGGTGTCAACAATACTGGTGGTGTTTTCTTCTATTCTGCGAAGTACAACTCAAAAGATGGACTGGCCTCCATTTTTCCTTTTCTTGCTGGGTATCTATTAATACCTGACTGTAATACAGATGTGAATGTCAGTGGATGCTAGGTAAATTAGCATTCGTTGCTCTGCAGTTGGGTTTTAACATGCATACAAAAGAAAATTGAAAATTGTCTTCATCTCTAGCTTCTGTCCAAAGAATAGAATGAACTCAGAAACTTTTAAAATTTAATTCTACACTCCCATTTTCATGTTATTGCATTTTAACTCCCTCTTATTTTTAAATACACCGAAGCTTACCATTCTATAATCGTTTAGAATTACTATCGTGATTACCAATTTCTTTGCTCACCATTGTTTTTTGTACCCTGCATGTTCCTTCTAGATTGTTACTGAAGCACTTCCTTTCATTCTTTCAACAAGGTTCTATGAACAGTAAACTCTCCCGGTTCTGATATAACTCTAATGCCTTTGTCCAACACAGAATTCTAGTGTAACAAATATTTTCCCTTAGCACTTTGGAAATACTATTCTTCTGCAGTAACTGGCCAAAAGCTTGCTGTCTATCTTTCTAGGTAAGCTCTCTTTTCTCCTTGACTGTTGTAAAAATTTTCTCTTTATCTTTGTTGTTGTACACATGTATTACAATGTATCTAGGTACTAATTTTTTTTAAATTTTGCCTGGAATTCAGCATGAAATTTTAATTTGCATTTCCTCTTTGACTCAACCAACAAGACTTTTTTGTCTTAATTTCCAGTAGATAATTTTTTTTCTGTATTTTTAATTTCTAGTATTATTGTACTGAAACAAGAGAATGTTTCTTGTTTTTGTCTTTTGTTTTTCCTTTTGGAATTAGCCATTTGTTTTGCTTTGTGTTGTGTTGTTGTTCTTCATAGACCAATACATGTTCATTTTTTCATGACTGTTTAATGTGTACTAGAAAAGGTTTATTCTGTATTTTCAAGATAGAGTTTGATATGTATATGTTAAATCTATCTTGTTAATTACATTTGGTTTTGGTATGATCAGAAAACAGGTGAGGCATACTTACATTGGATTACTTGAAGAGGGTTTAATAAAGGCGTGATTTACAATGGTATAGGCAGAGTAGAGGGAAGGCGCAAAGGACAGAGCAGTAACTCAAACGTTTTGAGGAGTGTCATTACCACATATAGGCTCAAAGGTGAAGGAGAACAAGTGGTTATAGAACTTGAGATAGAATTCACGAAAAGGACCACCTGACAGGAGCTTTGGTAGAAGGATATAGCTAACCTGCAGCAACTCAATGGGGAGGGAGACATTGAAATAAATACTTTGATCTCATTCTTCTTCCATCCTCTCTTCTATTACAAGTGCTTCCCATTGACTGAATGTAGCCAGAAGCCAGAGACAAGAGGACTCAGTGATGCATTTGGTATAGCCCATAGAATAGTTCAATTTCCCAGGGCACCAGAGTAAGACAGAAAAGGGAAGAACATGCATCCAAAGGAGCAAATTGAAGATCCAGCAGCACAGGTCTTCTGTAGCCTTCCTCGTTTTTTAACAATTTGACTTACTTGGACAATGAGAATATATTTAAAGTTTCCCACTAGTAATGAGTTTCTACTTGTAGTTATCTCCTGTAGTCTTTGGTTAAAACTAGTGTCTGCAGCATGGTCCATATATATTCACATTGTGATTTGTACCCTTAGCTTTACAAAGTGCTTTTCTCTGTCTAATTTTACCACTTTGTACCTAAATTCCATTTCCTATTAAGATCATGAACTCTCTTCCTTTTGGTTTGTATACATCTAGTATACATTTACCAATTCTTTATTTTTAACTTTTTGGAATCATTCATTTTTATGTGCCTAAATTTATTTTATGAACCAATCTAATAAAGAATTTAGCCCATTTAGATTTATTGATATGAAAAATATAGTTTTATTTTTGCATAATACTTAATTTTATGTTTCTGTACTTACAATTTTTCATGTCTTTCACTATGTGAACTCTTCACGTTTTTTGAAAAGAATTATATTCTTATACCAATAATCTCTTTATAACGTTAATCTTTTTCATTTTTAAATAATTTTATATATACATTACAAAGTTATAAACATAGCACAAATGAAACTCTGTATTGTATTTCCTTCATTTAACCTGTCAGAATACCAATTAAGTGTTGTATGTCACAATGTAGCATAGTCTCAATAACTACATAAAGAATGTTTTCATAATATTCTATTGAATTGATGTGACAAAATAACTTATTAGAATTTTGGGTTTACCCTATTTTCCATTAAACATAAAGCTTTTGCCTCTGTTGAATTAAGATCTGGGACAAACCTTCTGAGTTCACTTCAGAGAGAGAAAAAGTGAGTTCCAGAGAAGTCAACAGTCCCCGCCTCACAGGAGTATCAAGAATCCGTGAACTAATACATGGAAAGGCTCTAGCCTGGGGCTGATAATTTGTGATGACCTGCTTGTTCTCTGTTTTAGCATTCACCACCATGGAAAGGATATGTTCCACGTTTGTTCACTTCCCTGGTCTTACATCTCCAAAGGGGCAGACGTTGCTGATCTCATCAACCTTGGACCTAGTGTTTAGAAGTCCTCCCAAAAAACGCATGGACAGTATGGTGGTGGGGAGAAAAACTGGGTCACTGAAATCGACTATCCTTTCATTTAAGCCTGAAGGACTTCCTTTAGTATTTGTTTTTTTTAACACCTTTAATGAGATATGAGTCACATACCATACAATTCACTCAAAGTGTACGATTCAATGGTTTTTAGTATATTCACAAGTATGTGCAATCATCACCACAGTCAATTTTAGGACACTTCATCTCAGAAAAGAAACCCTGTACCCTTTATCTAACACTTACCTATTCCTCTACCCACTTCCCAGTCCTAAGAAATCACTAATATACTTTCTCTATGTATAGATTTCCCTATTCTGGACTTGCATACAAATAGAATCATATAATATGTGGTCTTTTATAACTAGCTTCTTTCACTTGACATAATATCTTCAAGGTTCATCCATGTTGTAGCAGGTATAAATACTCCATTACCTTTTATGACTGAATAATATTCCATTGTATGGGTATATCACCTTTTGTTTACCCATTTGTCAGTTTATGAATATTTGAGTTGTTTTCAAATCTTGGTTATTATGAATAATGCTGCTATAAACATTCATGTGCAAGTTTTTGTGTGGACATGTTTTCATTTCTCTTGGATATGTACCTAGGAGTGAAATTTCTCAGTATATGGTAACTCAATGCTTAACCATTTGAGAAATTACCAGAATGTTTTTCAAAGTGGCTGCTTCAGTTTACTTTCCCACCAGTAGTGTATGAGACTTCTGACGCTCCAAATCCTTGCAAATACTTGTTCTTAACTGACTTTTTGATTTTTAGCCATCTGAGTATGTATGAAGCAGTATTTCATTGTGGTTTTGATTTGTATTTTTCTGATGACTAATGCCATTGTGCAGTTTTTCCTTTTCGTTTTTCTTTTTTTAAGGAAGATTGGACCTGAGCTAACATGTGTTGCGAATCTTCTTTTTCATTGAGGAAGATTGTCACTGAGCTAACATCCATGCCAATCCTCCTCCACTTTATGTGGGATGACGCCACAGCATGGCTTTCCAAGTGGTGCTAGATCCGTGCCCAGGATCCGAACCCACAAACCCCAGGCCACCAAAGGGGAGCACTATGTCACTGGGCCGGCCCTGCCATTGTGCATCTTTTCATGGGCTTATTGGCCATTTGTATATCTTTTCTGAATCCTTTAGTATTCTTATAAGACAAGTCTGCTAGAGATGAATTTTCTTAATTTTTTTTTCCGGTAAAGTCTTAATTTCTCTTTCTTTTTGAAGGATAGTTTTGCCAAGTATATAATTCTTGGTTGACAGATTTTCCCCACCTCCCCAAATGAATATGTCATCTCAATGCCTTCTGGCCTCTCTGGTTTCTGGTTAGAAATCAACTATTAATTTTATTGAGGATCCCTTGCACACAGTGGGTCACTTCTCTCTTGCTACTTTCTAAATTCTCTCTGTCTTTGGCTTTCATCAGTTTGATTATGATGTGTCTCAGTGTGGATCTCTTTTAGTTTATCTTACTTGAAGTTTATTGAGCTTCTTGGATATGTAGATTCATGTTTGCTCATCAAATTTGAAAAGCTTTTGGTTATTATTTCTTCAAATATTCTTTCCGCCTCTTTCTATCCTCTCCTTCTGGAATTCTCATTGTGCATATGTTGGCATGTTTGATGGTATCCCACAAGTCTCTGGGCCTCTGTGTATTTTTCTTCATTATTTTTTCGTTCTATACCTCAGACTGGATAATCTCAAATGACCTATCTTCAAGTTTGCTGGTTCTTTCTTCTGACTGCTCATAGCTGATGTTGAGCCCCTCTAGTGAATTTCTCATTTCAATAATTGTGCTTTTCAACTCCAGAATTTCTACTTGGTTCCTTCTTACAATTTCTATCTCTTTATTGGTCTTCTCTATTCGGTAAGACATCATTTTCACACTTTTATTTAGTTCTTTGAACATGATTTCCTTTAGCTCTTTGAACATATTTAAAATAGCCAATTTAGAATCTGTCTAGTAAGCCCACTGTCTGGGCTTTCTCAAGGACATTTTATAAGGATTGATTTTTTTCATCTGTATGGGTCATGCTTTCTTCTTTCTTTGCATGTCTTGTAATTTGTTTTCTGTTGAAAACTGGACATTGGAAATAACATAATCTGGTAATTCTAAAATCAGATTCTTGCCCCTCCCTAGGATTTGTTGTTGTTTACTTGAAGTTTTTGTTCTTCGCATTTTTAGTGAATTTTCTGAACTAATTCTTTAAGGTCTGTATCTTTGTCATGTGTAGCCATTGAAGTCTCTACTTGGTTAGTGGAGTAGTCAGCTAATGATTGGACAGAGATTTTCTCATGTGCCTGGGACCAGTAAATCTCTCCCAGTCCTTGCAGGGGGGCTCTGTGTACTTATTGGGATGTGGCTTCAACACTCAGGCAAGTAGTTTAAAATTTCACCTTAGCCTTCACTTCATATTTGCACAGTCTCAGGATCAGCCAGAAGTGAGAGCTTAGGGCTTCCTAACATCCTTCCTGTGTGTGTGCACAGCCCTGGGCATGCAAACAGCCTTAGTCATGTGCCTGGACTTATAGATCTTTTTTTGAGGAAGATTAGCCCTGAGCTAACATCTGCTGCCAATCCTCCTCTTTTTGCTGAGGAAGACAGACCTTGAGCCAAGATCTGTGCCCATATTCCTCTACTTTATACATAGGATGCCTGCCACAGCATGGTTTGCCATGCAGTGCCATGTCTGCACCCGGGATCCGAATTGGTGAACCCCAGGCTGCCGAAGCAGAACATGAGAACTTAACCACTGCGCCACTGGGCCGGCCCCTGGACTTATAGATTTTTAGGAATATATCCGAGCTTTTGAAAGCTCCTTTGGAATTTAATTCCCCAGCTTTTGCTTTCAAGTTTTTTGGTTAGTCTATTGTTTGCCTCAACTGTTATTCACTGCCTCAGGCAGCCATGAAGTTCAGCAATGGTCTGTAATTGCTTTTTGATAAATGTCTCTGGGGGATAAGGCTTTTAACACTGGACAAGCTCAGAGTCAGGTAAGATACAGACAGCTTGCAAATATGAACTTCCAGGGGACTACAGGCAAGTCACAAAGTGACAATTTGGGGGAACAATGCTTTGAGAGAACTTCAGCCCTATTCTTCTCCATCCAGTAGTTGCCAATCTTCATTGTCAATGTGGGTTGTTAATTTTCAAGACCACCATGCTTCTGAAAAGCAGAGAATGGGACCAGGACAAATTAAAATGCCCCAGAGCTTGCTGTTTTTACCAAGATTTACTAGCTATTTTTCTTGAATAAACATTCCCTGGGTTGCTACAAGCTTTTGGTTAATTTCCAGAGTTCTGAAAAAGCTGATACCAATAATTTTTGCCAGTTTTCCCACTGTTTTTATGGAAGAGAGAATTTTTGGAGGCCTTACTTTGCCATTTTTACTTTATAACTGTAAATGTACATGATATCCTTAATCTTCCATTTCTTAGGAAGTATCTATTATCTGAGCAATGAAAAACTTAGGATAGTTCTTTCTTCCTCTTCCTTACTTCACTTCTACCACTCAATTTTAATTATGTTATATTTTTGTTTACCGTTTATACTTACAGTTGTGCTTATGCTTCTATGACTTTATTTGCAACATTAAATTATCTTCTTGAACTCTCAGCAATTACAGATGAAGCAATTAGATATGTGCAATACTTTATATTTTCTTTCTCCCTCCCCCAATCAATTTTGGCTAGTTACATTGTCTTAATTTGGGTTCTCTCAGAGGCAGACCATGAGACAATGATTCAAGTGTAATTTCTTTCTTTGTAAAAGGCAAGAAATACCACTAGGGAGGTAAGGAAGTAAACAGGAAAGACAAAGCAACCAACAAAAGGAGTATTATGCCAGCTATTTCTATGGGTGACTGGAACTTAATATTGTGAAGAATTTCTGGGAAAGATTGTAATACACATGCCTCAGAGTTGTCTCTCCAAGGGTCAAGGAATCTGGAGTATTTATTCACCAACTCCCATCAATCATTTGTTGAGGGCTTCTCCCAGGGGGATTTTAATTCCTTGGCACTTCTTCTATGCTGCCCTAAGGAAAAAGACACATATATTAGTAGACAGACTCAGCTAGAACAAACTGAAATGGTAAAGCTGCAGGGATATGAATAGGCACTGACAGAATCCTCTGAGTATTATATCATTTCACTATTATTATTATATATAACTTTTAAATTCTATTTTGTACTTTCCTCCTCATATGTGTTATAGGCTTTTTTCTACTGTTAAATATATTTGAAATTCATTGTGATTTCTTTCTCCATAATTTCTTTCTTAATCTCTTATTTTCTTAAATTTGCCCTCCACTAGTTTTCTCAGGAAGTTCACGTGGCAATGATGTTCCCTGAGCTCTTGCATGTTCAAAACTATTTGTCTTTATTCTTTTGTACTTTAAACACAATTTGCTTGCATAGAATAGTCTTGGCTCACGTTTTTGCCAAGGTGCTACAGGAAGCTCCATAAGGAACTGAGCATCAGTGATGGTTTCCTGCATTTCCTGACTTAATTAATGTACTAGGCTGAACAGTATCTCCCAAAAATTCATGTCTACCTGGAACCTCAAAGTGTGACCTGATTTGGAAATAGGGTTTTTGCAGATGTAATCAAGTTAAAATGAGGTCATACTGGATTAGGACGGGCCCTAATTCAAAAACTGGTATCTTTATAAGATGAAGGAAATTTAGACACCAAAAGGAACCAAGGGAAAATTATATGAGGAGCCAAAGGGAAGAATGTCATGTGAAGAGAGAGGCAGAGATTGTTGATGGAGCTACAAGCCAAGGGATGTCAGGCACTGCCAGCAACCACCAGAAGCTAGGGAAGACACAAGGAACAGATTCTCCCTCAGAACCTCCAATAGAAACCGATCTGGCTAATACCTTGATTTCAGACTTCTAGCATCCAAAACTGTGGCAGAATGCAACTCTGTTGCTTTAAGTCACCCAGTTTGCGATACTTTGTTATGGCAGCCCTAAGAAACCACTACAACTATTAAATGTAACTTCCTGATCCCCTGAAAAACAGTAGCAGCCTTCCCTCACTGGCTCCAAATGAGGTTTTAAAGTTAATTTCTTTGTTGACAGTTACTTCTTGTGTAGAGTGTGTATACAGAATTTGTAACATGTTTTGTACAAGCTTGAGATCTTAATTTCTCTGAAGTAACTCTTTTACATGCAACCCCAGGTAGATGGCTAGATTCCTTGTGACTTTGCAAGACTGAGGGATAAAAAGCATAGAATGTGTGCACTCACACACACACACAAATCCAATACAATATCCTCTCCCATTTGTGGGGCAGGTTTTTTCTAATGTCACCACCCTTGCAGCTATACTTTCACAAACTCTTAAGAACACAGTAAAATTAATAATTATGGAAAAGAAGACAAAATCAAAAATTAAGGGTAAAATGCAAGGAAAAAAGCTTAAGAAAATATTAATAGTGTCAAAACTATAAGTTAAGAACCAGAAGGGAAAATAAAGGGAGTTAAAAATAGATCGAAAGTTTAAACAGACATGATTCCAATAAAGATTAGTGTTAAGACTGCCAAAAAAGGGGGAGGGAGAGATACAGATTTAAAACAAAAGCCTAGAACTAGTCTGATAAAAAGTTTAAAACCAAAAAGGAAAAGAAAGAAAAGTCAAAAGCGAAAATAATAAACAACATATTCAGTAACATAAAAGGATTTTACAAAATGACCAATGAGATTTATTCCAGAAATGCATGATTGGTTTAATAGCCACAAATTAATTAATGTAATACACAATATTAATAGAATTAAAGACATAAAAAAATGATCATATCAATAGATGTGAAAAAGCATTGGAAAAAAATCTGACACTCTTTAATAATGAAAACACTCAACAAACTAGGAATAAAAAGGAACTTCCACACCCTGTTAAAGAGTATCTATGAAAAACCCACAGATAACATCATGCTTAATGGCGAAAGGCTGAAAGTTTTCTTCTTAATAACATCAGGATCAATACAAGGATGTCTATTCCTGCTACTTCTATTCAACACTATACTGGAAGTTCTAGCCAGAACAATTAGGCCAAAAACCAAAAGTAAACAAAAGGCATCCAAGTTGGAAAGGAATAAGTAAATTTATCTTTATTCAGAGATATGACCATATGCATAGAAAATTCTAAAGAATCCACAAAACAATTGTGAGAGTTAAAAACCAAATTCAGCAAAATTGCTGTATACAAGATCAACGCATGAAAATCAATTGTATTTATATAAACTAGAAATGAACAATTTGAAAAGGAAATTAAGAAAACAATTCCATTTACAAGACCATCATAAAGAAAATACTTAGGCATAAATTTAACCAAGCAGGTGTAAGACTTCTATACAGAAAAATGTAAAACATTGCTGAAATAAATGAAAGAAGACCTAAACAAATGGAAAGACATTCTGCGTTCATGGATTTAAAGACTTAGGCTATGTTAAGATAGTAATACTGCCAAAGCAATCTGCAGATTCGGTGTAGTTTCTTTGAATACCCTGGGATGAAATTCATTTGTTCACTTATTTTTGTTCATTCTTCCGTTTATCTATTTGCTTATATTCGATACAAATAATTATTTGGTGCCTATTTTGGGAATGCAAATTATCTGTGATCTGGAGCATAAAAGTAGTTAAATGTTTACTGTCTATTTATACATGTTTGACTCAGTTTCCCTCTACATGATAATTTGTCTGCTTTTTTCCTGCTTTAAAGAGGAATCTCCATGAGAGATGTTGGCAACACAATGGGAATTGAATAGTTTTGCTTTCTCTTTCACCTATTAACATCACACCGCCTCGCCCAATTTGGCACCAATCCACAGACCTCGCAATTTCTTTTGTTACCACCCAATTCTTCTTGTGATAGAATCCTCTGTACACAGCACAGTGCTCACCCAAACTTCTCCTCTGTCCTTCCCCAAATCAAAACTAGCTAGGCCACTGGTACTCTGCCCCTGCTTACTATCTAGCTCATCAGCATGCAGCGTTTCTCATTATTAACACGAGGAAAAGAGCCATAAGCAGGACAATGAAGCATGGGTTTTGACAGTCTACTATTCACATAAACTTTTCTGCCACTCAACTGTGCTCCCATTCTGTTCTGGCTTATCTTTTAATTGTAAGAATGTACATATAATTTGATCTTTGCCATATTTCTGTAAGTCAAGTATTGAGGTTCTCCTGTTATATTTTCCTAAGTTGGTAAATCAGCCTGAACTTTAAAATATTCCCTTTTATCATCACACTATTGTCCTCTTTTTGTAAGGTTTCTCACTAAAGGAAATTGTTATTTTATAAACTTTATGAGTGATAGCTGACCAAATTGTACTCACTCTAAAATAATAACTTCTCTTCTGATTTTTACCAAATCTCATCACTACATACTAATCTCAGATAGCAATATGGAAGCTTCACAAATTGCACTATATTTATCTAATTGGTTCAAATGTATTTTGTTAACATATGCATCAAGCACTGTGTTAAATGCTAGGCCAGGTAAAACAATGGGACATGGTTACTGAATTCCAGTAGCTCATAGTCTTTGTGAATAATGCAATCAGTCCTTTAGCAGTGACATGTACAAAGTAGCAGAGAAGCATGGAGGAAATTGTGCCTAGAAGAGTCCAGGATAACTTCATGAGCAGGTTCATAATTCATTAGTAATTTCCCTAACTAACTTTGAGTCAGAAATACTCCACTGCATCCTGGCATGAAATCCACACTGACTCACCCTCTTGTGGCTATGACCATGTCAGAGTCACTTAGATGCCACGAGAATAATTTATAATAAGGAAAGTCTCAACAAATAACTATGTTCCTTACATTTCCTTTGGCATGATGTCTTTTAATGGAAGAGGACCTCAGTAATGAATGCTCATTTCTTATCTTGCTTAAGCTGCTGCTACCCCAGCCAATCACAGAAGAGAAAGACTGGTCTGGCTTTAAAAAGTCCTGAGTGTTAATTTGCTACAAAATAGTTCCCAATGAATCATACCACCCTGAATTCATGAACCTGTGCAATCTCCTCTAACACTGAATGAAGGTTGGCCTTATAATTTGCTTGGGCCCATAGAATGTGACAGAAGTGATGCTGCATAAACTCTGGACTAAGGTTCTATGAGGTCTCACAGCTTCTTCTTTTGCTCTCTTGCAAACCTAAGGAAATCATGCTGCAAAACATCTAGGATGAAAAACCACTTGGAGAGAGGTTCAGCTCTCTTAGCTATTCTAGCAGAACAAAGACCCCACTAGCCCCTTTCTGCTCAATACAGCTGCATAAGTGATTCCAGGCAAAACTAACATAAGAACCACCCAACCAACCCATGGAATCCTGAGAAATAATAAATTGTTGCTTAAAGCCATCAAGTACTGGGGTGATTTGTTATGCAGCAATAGATAGCAGATACAGTCACTGTTTGTAAAGGTTTCATGTGCTGGAAGCTGGCTTCTCTTACAAGGGTGAGCTACACGGGCTCACAGTCACAGGCTCCTGCATGGGCCTACAGTACAAGGAGAGTTTGAGCCACGTTTTCCATCTGAGCCTGCAAATGAGCATTCAAATGATGAATATTTCTCAGTTCTAGTTTATATTAGTATGTACAAAGTCTGAAACTGCAGCAGAAGACATGACCTGCTTTTTTAAGAGCAACTGGCAAAATGCCTAGTGAGAAAAGCCAAATACAAAAAGCGTCTGCAACTCTAGGTAACTTGGTCTGTGTTTGCTTATTTCATTTTCCAGTGGCAATGTGTCCAGCTGTGCTCCAGCATCTCTGCAGCTTACATCTGGGTTCTAATGGGAAGTCTTCCTAATTTCTCTCTTCTATCATTCTCTTATCCGAGTTTCTTGGTTTTCCTGCTCAATTTATCATTGACGAAGCTTCAGGTGAAGTAGTTCTGTGCTTGGAGTGTCATTTATACTATTTATCACCGGAAACTAGTGGGAAGAGCCTCATGTTAGAGAGACAGCCAGCGAAAGGAGAGCTTCACCACGTAGAGAGGCAGAATAGTGTGATGGCAAGGCATACAGATTCTGGAGCCAGATTGCTTGATTTTGAATCCCAGGTCTGCAAGTTACTAACTGTGACCTTGGATAAGTTATTTAACATCTCTTTGCTTCATCTTTCTTATCTGTCAAATGGGGATGATAATAGTCATACCAACCTTGGAGATATTATAAGGGTGAATGTAAACTTGACCCTTAGCAGCTGTAAGAGTTTAGTTGATAGTATTATTTGATTATTATGCAAGAAGAACTGAATATAATAGTCAGAAGGCAAAGGTTTTAGACTCAGATTGTTGACAAACTAAACACTTGACCATGGGTAAATTACTACGCCTCTGGGCTTCTGTTTATTCATTTATAAAATGAATCCTGTAAGGACCCTTTCAACTTTAAAATTTAAGAAATCTGTGAAATGTGAAAAGAAAGGCTAACTTTGACCTCTCTGACCATGACTGCTGAGGGTAAGATATTTATTCTCCTTGACCAGAAGGATCACTTCTTTTGAAGAAGACTTCAAGAGAAGTCTTGAAGCATAGTATTGTTTCATATATAAATCAAGGCCTCATTTTGTTTGGAAATGTAGTTTCAACTGTAAACAAGGGTATTTCTCACCTGGGATCTGATGAATAAGGAATGGTAGTAACAGGATTAAATAACCATCCAGATAGGGAGAAGCCACATACTCACAGACTTTTTACTGGTTTAGGAGGATTTTAGAAGGACATTCCAAGGTCAAGGAGGCCAGCACATGCAAGTAGAGGAGAAGGAAGACCAGAAAACCATGTGTGTTACTGGCTAGCAGGAAAGATGGAGGAGAAGTTGTTTTGATAAGAGGTGAATCTGCCAAGAAGAGATGTTTGACCACCAGTTCAGAAATGGTACTGCTTTTCCTCCTGAGAGCTTCCTCCCATCCATCTTCATGCCTCATAAGCAACATTGTTAAATAGACGTTTGTATTTAATCCTTTGTAGTCTTCTCATACCTGTAATCTAAAGTCAGGATAACATTGGACTATACAACTGATGAATAAATGACAAGTAATAGGACATATTAGAGTATATGAGGAACCCATTTGGTTTAAAACTATTCAGCCTGACCTTGTTTTTCCAGAAAGGCTTGGCATGGCTTTTTGAGCATGCATTGTACATCTACTTTAAACATTTACTATGCCCCAAAGACAAGAATAATGCCCTTAAATATAGAGATGTCCTTCCCCCCATATCAGCCCATATTTCCTTAAGGATAAGCATCTCTTCCTGGGAACTAAGGATTAATTACTGACCTACTGTGCTCACCTTGTGACCACCGACCTGCTGTGTTAGCTAAGCGATGACAGTAGCAAAAGAGATATTCCTGTCATATGTGATGTATCCTCTTTGTTCCAAGACAGTATGTAACAACTCCATACACTCCACTTCTTTGATGTGTTTCCTTCCTTGGGGAAGGAAGCCCCTCGAGTTATAGGCCTCAGACCTGGCTCATAATAAACTATCCCCAAATTTTAGTTTAGAGATCGATTATGGATTATTTTCATTGACATAACCAAGACCATTATTTTTCTTTCCTAACTTCCACCCCCAACTTACCCCAAGCTCAGAGATCAAATTCATCTTAGCTATCTATCTATCTATTATTTATACTTTTAGAGCTTTTGCTGCAAATTAATCCCCCACTTGTAGGATTCATGGCTATTGATGAGTCTCCAATACTGCACAAAGAAGCAATCACACATTCATAGGCAGAAACACAAACACACGCCTATGAATGGTTTCAAATGGTCTAGTTTTGCCTTACTACAGGACTATTAAAAGTCATATAGGATGTACGCTAGTTTTGACCCAAAAAAAACCCCACTACTACAGAATTGGAATAATCAAAAGAATTCTCTCCTTTCAATGTTCTTCTTCTTGTATAACCCAAAACATCCCAAAAGCCTTTCTTTTACTAAAGATGGTAAATGACCACATTTTTCTCTTCTCCTTCAAGAAATTCTACTAAAATAATAGCAAAACTATTGAAAAAGGGACGAACCCATAAGCATGAAAAAATGGGAATGTAAGTCATTATCAGATAAGGGGTATCAACAAATTTCTAAAGTACAGAAAGAGAATGGGAAATAATAACACATGAAGCAAAGAGGAGAAAACCGAAGCCTAGACTATATGCACAGGGATGGGTTGTAGTGGGTAAGGAAGGAGGAATGACTGACTTGGAAAAGCCCTAGAAAGGAATTCAGCAGGGAAGCTGCAGGCATGACAGGTGCAGGAGTAAGAAGCAGTGATAAAAGTAGGTTCTATATATGTAATTATTGGCTTCCTCAGTCTCTCTCCAATACATGCATGCAAAACTGTATACAACATGTTTTTGTGCATTCCCCACATCTCCACATATAAAGAATAAGAGTTATTAAAATAAAGTAAGTCAAAATATCTGGGGTAAATTATGGCATCTATGAAGGATTAGGGTGCCCCAAAAGACAGCCTCCTCAGTCTGAAATTTGGGAAATCCCAGCATGAGAGTTGGTCAGTGTATTAGTCAGAGTTCTCCAGAGACACAGCTTATTGTTATATACATTAACCAATTGTTAATAATAACCTATATATCCAATGGGATATATATAGGTCCTGTTTCTCTGGAGACCTTTGACTAATACACTGACCAAGAACTTTTTGTAAATATATAAAGGAGATATTTATCTCTCTCCTGGAGGCCCAGGACAGCTGATGTCTATTCCCAGTTGAAGTTCTAAGGCCTGAGAACCAGAAGAGTCAATGGCTTAGGCTCCACTTCAAAAGCAGGCAAGCTCAAGGCTCAAGCAAAGCCAATGCTTCAATCCAAGTTTGAAAGCTGGGGAAAAAAAAAAAACAGCAACATCCCAACTCAAATAGTTAGGCAGGAAGAGTTTCCTCTTATTCAGCCTTTTTGTTCTATTCAGGCCTTCAACTGATTGGATGAGGCCCGCCCACATTAGGGAGGGCAGTCTGCTTTATTCCATCTACTGATTCAAATGTTAATCTCATGCAGAAACTTCCTCACAGATGTGCCAAGAATAATGTTTGACCAAATATCTGGGCACCTCATGGCCCTGTCAAGTTGACACATAAAATTAACCACTGCAGTTAGCCTTCCTATAAATTTCAATTATTGTACTTACATTAAAAACCAAGAATCTTTAGACATTTGAGGGGAGAGACCTACACATGAATAAAAAAAGTTAAGATAGACAGAGAACTAGCTTTCTAGGGAAAGAGATATAATTTTAGAAGCAGATGAACATTTAAAAGAAAAGCAGACTGCACAAAGATTTGTGGCATTATTGCATACATAAAACAAGAAGAGAAAGCAATGGCAAAGGGATGATCCAAGATCAATAAAGATCTTTTTGAAATTAAAAATATTACTGGAATATCAAGTTCAATGAAAGATTGTTAGATAAAGTTGAGAACATTTCCCGGAATATTGACCTCCAAAAGGCAAAGTGAATAAAATTATGAAAGAAAATCTTAGAGATATAGAAAATCAACCTATAAGTTTCAGAAATATATACTAAAGAATGTACAGAGGAGAAAAGTAGTGAATAAAATAAGAAACTTTCCAAAACCTGAGGAGAGGGTGATTCTTCAATTGGAAAGTCTAATTTAAAGGTCCACCATGTGAAATTTAAAAACACTATGATATTTGAAAATACTGAGAATAAAAAAATTTTTCAACCTCTAGACAGATAAAAATCGGCTATTTCCATAGGAATGAGAATTGCCTTAACCCTAAAATAATGATCTACATTAGATGCCAGAAGAGAATGGAGCAATCTTTTAATAGTACCATTAAGTTATGATTTTCAGGTAGAATTTCTATTCCAACCAAATTATCAAGATAGAATAATTAATTAATAAATAGCATGAACATGTTTTATGGTTTCTATAAAAGCACATAATATGGATAAAGCTAAAATCTTTCTTGTCCACTGCATCCACTCACAGAACTGAGAAAGAGGTTATCAATCACTTCGGCCATTATGATGTGGATACTTTCAGGTGTTCTTCTATACATATAAAGAAAAAATAAATAATTTTCTGCTTTGTCTTGTTTTTAACACAAATAAGGAGTTTGGCTTTTCAACTTAAGAACATATCTGTATTCCTTCTATGTACGCACATAGGCAGCTACATCATTGCTTTTAACTGCTGTGTCATATTGCAGAGTATAACTGCCACTATGATTTATGGATGCCACTCATCCATCAGTGACTGTTAGACTCTTCCCAGCTTCTTTTTCTTTTATAAACAATGCAACAGTGGACATCTGTTTACAAGCCTTCTAGTGCTTAAGCCTCTAACTTTTTGCAAAAAATACTCTGCTCTTTATTTATTTATTTTTGCCTATGAAGAATGTTCCTAGGACCTCCTTGTCTTCCTGTTTTAGCTTTCTCTGAGTGTGACAAGTTTCGTTACGTCACTCAGAGTCCATGATCTTTTCTTTACTTTTGTATTGTGTTGAGTAAGATTAAGGGGAATTCTGATAGAAATCTCTAAACTATCATTTTTATAATTCATTTCTGCACTAACACATTTACCCAGTATTATGGAATTATGACTTCCTATCTCAAGGGACAAAGATAGGTCTAAATTCCCTAAGATGCTTTTCTTGATAAACACTTAAAGGTAAAAATCAAGCTGCTAAATCTTTACCTTTTATGTCTGTTAGCATTGAATTATTCAGTAACTTGGGCTCTCAGGATAAATTAGTTATTCTAGCAAATACAACTAAGAACCGGTCAGCATTTAGGTCCTAAAAATCTACTGTTAAGAATTCTAAAATATCCGTAATCCTCTTTGCATTACATCCTTCTTGGGAAGTTTCTTTTTGTAGAAATTTTCTTTCTGTGTTCAGTGATTTCTCTTGAAAGAAAGTCACAAATGAGAAATGCATTCAGATGCCTAAAGATGCCATCAATGATTAAAGAATCAGTAACATTTATTGGTGCCTTAGATGTACTTATGAATTGTGTAAATTAATTCTTATCACAAATATTAAAGGCAAATAGTGCCTTCATTTTACAGAGTGTATAACTAAAGCACAGAAAGAGAAAATAACTTTCTCCTGGTTTCATAACTTGTAAGTGATATGAAGGACCTTGATACATCACATATTCTCATTTGGTGCAATGAACACAATCTCACTTCAAATCCTAACTAGACCTCTCTCTCACAGTCTACTTTTAAGAGACTCATTTTCTGTTTCCCAGATCTGCATTCCCTCCTCGTGAAAAAAAGGTTAGGACAAATTATCTTACAGTTCTAAATTTATATAAATCGTCTATATACCTTTTAGATAATATCAGTGCTGATATTAAGCGGTGTTAGTGCTAAGCATGCACTTATTCAATGAAGGGTTAGCAAATGAATATTTGAAGTGCTCTACACTAATTGCAGCACAAAACTACACGGTAATTTTTTTTCAAAAATGAGCCGCATTTGGTTAATAATCCTTCAAAAACATGCTGAATCATATTCACTCATTAGAAGATATTTTCTAAGTGTCTACTATAAGTCAAAGAGTCTGTTAAGCCCAACAGTGAAAAAAAATAGATGTGGACCTTGCCCTGTTGGAGCTGAAAATCTAATACAGGAGAGAAACTGTAGTAGGTTAAGTAATGGCCCCCAAGATGTCCATGTCCTAATCCTTGGAATCTATTAATATGTGACCTTACATGACAGAAGGGACTTTGCAGATGTGATTAAGAGAAAGATCTCAAGATGGAGAGATTATCCTCGATTATGTAGTTGAATCCAATGCAATCACATGTCCTGTGAAAGGGAGGCAGAGGAAGATACTACTACAGGACAAGAGACAAATGTGAGGACTGAATCAAGATTCTGCACTGCTGGCTTTGAAGATGGAGGAAGGGACCTCAAACCAAGGAATGCAAGGAAAACAGTTCTAGAAGAAAAGGTAAGGAAACAGATACTCCCTTAGAGATTACGGAGAGAGTGTGGCCCTGCAGCCACCTTGATTTTGGCCCAGTGATGTTGATTTCAGACTTCTGACCTCCAGAATTGTAAGAGAATAAATGTGTGGTGTTTTAAGCCACCAAGTTGGTGGTCCTTTGTTATAGTAGTAATAGGAAACTAATAAAGAGACCTTATTCAAATAAGTCCACAAAGAGTAGACATCTGGTAGGGATCTCCATTCTCACTGTTCACCATGCTGACAGGTGCCCACAGCACACTGTGTATTTCAGAGTTATAGCCCCTCTCTTGATTTCCTGTGTTCTTTCTCTCCCTGTCAGTTGACTTTTATTCTTACCAAGAGTCAGTTGCATTTGTTCCCAAATATGTTGACTCCAGAATATCCACAACAGGGAATTTTCCAAAGAAGAATACCTAGTGGCAGGCCAATAGGGGAAAAAAAGGACAAATGTCCACTCAGTTTTGAAAGAAAGTACATGACATTATGACATATATATCATGGGGACCTGAGGTCATCTGGGGAGGTGGAAGAAAGTCTCCCTGAGGAGGTGATACTTGAACTGAGATCTGAAGGAGAAATAGGAGTTATCCAGCCTGGAAGTGAGATTGGGGTGTAGATAAGGTTGCCAAGATCTTAAGACAGGAGAGAACATGGCTAGTGGATGGACCTGAAGTGAAATTACTGCGATTAGAACAGGGAAATCTAAGAGTATCATGGCACAAAATAAGACAGGAAAGTCAGGGGCCAGGCCATACAAGGCTGTATAGACCCTGTGAAGATTGTGATCTTCATCTTAAAAATTACAGAAAGTCTTTCTACTGTTTGGAGTACTTGGGAAAGAGGAGGCTTGACTAACATGATCAGACTTGCATTTTGAAAAGCTTGCTTAGTCTCCTTGGTGGAAAATTAATTAGAGGGAAAGAAACGGATGCAAGGAGATCGCTTAGGAGACTGTTCAAGCAAGAGGTAATGGTAGCTTGAACTGAAGAGGTCATGGTATAAGTAGAGATGAGCGTACAGACTCATTATGTTTTTGAGGTAGCATTATAAAGGAGTTGGCAATAGTGAGGATTGATAGATAGCATACAGGGGATGAAGAGGAGAAAGGTGTCAAGAGTGACTCCAGCCTTTTTTGTTGATGTTTGTTTTCTTTTGCTTGATTTTACGCTACCAGGAGGACTATGGTACCATTCACTGAAATAGGGCATAATGGAAGATGACCAGGGAAGAGTGATCATCACTTTGACTTTGATATTGTTGAACTTGAAAATATTTAAGACGTGGAAGTAGAGATGTCAAATAAAGGCTGAAAATCAAAGATCTGAGTCAGAGATAAAAGTTTGAAAATCACTGCATATAGATGAGGATTAGAGCCTTGAGCATGGATGAAGTGGCCCAGGGGGAGAGTAAAGAGGAAAAGAGAGGAAAGCCTAGTGTTGAGCTTTGAAGAAGGTTCTAATAATTGCCAATTGGTCAAAGACAATGCTCAAGTGAAGAAAAAATTTGAACACTTATGGAGGGTTTTGTTCATTTCTGTGACAAAATGTTTTCTGGGTCAAAAAATATTTGGCCCATCTAAAAGCTTTCAGATTTAAATTTTTTAAAAAATACTATCCAGACAAACAAAACTAACCTATGATCAAATTTGGCCTCTTGGCCTCAATACTGTGACTTCTGTTTTAAGGAAATTAGAACAGACCTGGGGCATAGACAATGTTTGGAAGAATCATGTGAATGACAGTGGATCACCACTCCTACTGAGGTTGGAGAAGTATTTCCTCAGATAAGGGAAAGAAGGAGAGACAGAGGGGAAACAAGGAGCTCAGAAGCATGTGATTTCCAGAGAGAGAAATAATTCTTGACCTTTCTTTTTGGGTTAGTGTCTTGGGGAGTTGGAAAGATTCCGTGGGAAGCTGGAAGACCAAAGGGCAAAGGGATTTATACTCTAAATGTCTGTTTGGGTTCCCAGAGTGGAAACAAAATCTAGCAAATCAAATGGCTGTGTAGGGGCCATGCAGAGAGGAATGAGGTGTCTCAACATGGTCTTAAACAGATGACTGGTTAACAATCCACCAATGCCTTGGCTCTTGGCATGGATGTGAGGGAAAGGGCCTCCTCTCCAATTCCTTGTTGGTCTTATGACTTGTGGGTATAAATTTGGTATTATCTATGGATATAAATAATTTATATACTTTAACAAAGAAATTCCATGTAAAAATTCAATCCGACAATGATAGAGTTAGAGTATCACTATTTTGCAATCCAAAGGTGTGTTTAATCATTGCTACCTGCTGCCTTGGAGATTCTGTGAGGCACCTGCCATTCTTTATTTACCCCCCTTCTGCAGTAACTGGCTGGAATGGACTCTGTTGCTTGCAACTAGCAATTCTGAGTTCTACACTAAGAATCAAAGAATTTTGAAGCTGATAAGACACTTAGAGCGCATTTCCTCCAACTCTTCCTTCAGTGTTGATCAACAGTAACCCATTCTTTTATTTTCCCATTTGAAAACTTTTTACTAGAAAACTAAATTATCCTTGACTTGTCCACTCTTTTTATATATAAAGGACATAAAACCGCTAGCTATTCTGAACTAATAGAATTCTAGACAAAGCCAAAAAGTTGGTATTGCATTTGTTCTCTACAAATATAAAATGGATAAAATGTCAGATTTTCATCTGCCTTTTTGAAATATTAAAAATAGAGAGTATCGAGGCTGGCCCAGTGGCATAAAGGTTAAGTTCATGCACTCTGCTTCAGTGGCCTGGGGTTCACAGTTTGGGATCCCAGGCCTGGACCTACACACCACTCATCAAGCCATGCTGTGGCGGCGTCCTATATACAAAATAGAGGAAGATTGGCATACATGTTAGCTCAGGGACAATCTTCCTCAACAACAACAACAAAACAGAGAGTAACCATTATTAATTTTTTGGTTCCAGTTTGAAAGACTCTGCTATATCCTTCTCCTCATTTTAATGATGAATCAAGTACACCTCAGCAATGTGGATAATTTGTCTAAGATGGCACAGCTAAATAAATGCAGAGCTTGAACGAGAACCTGCCTTTAGGTGATAACACGCTTTATCAGCACCTAAGAGAGACATGCCACCTCTCTGAGGCATCACCATATGATTCATCCAAATATTTATTGAGTGCATACTCTGTGCCTGGTACTGATGCAGGCACTGGGAATATACCAATGAATAAGATGCATAAGGTCCTGCCTTCATGCTACTGGGAAAAGATAGACAGAAAATGAGAAAACAGAGATGAAGATAATTTAGGGTGGTGATGAATAATAATAATAAACAGAAGGGTAAGAGTGCTTGGAGAGTCAGGGTGCTAATTTAGCGTGGGTGGCAAAGGAAGGCCTCATTGAGGAAGTAGCCTTTGGACTGAGACCTGAAAGTCTTGCAATGCAAAAAATTAGGAACAGAGTGCTCTAAACAGAACAGTAAGTGCAAAGTCCTCAAGGCTGAAGCAAACTGTGCATTTAGAGGAACAGCAAGATGGTGATCAAGGGGAGACAGTGGAAGATGAGAACAGAGAGGAGGAGGCAGGGCCCCCAAAATACACCACCTGTCGAGGAAGAAATTCAGATTCTTTCTTTTAGATTCAATTGGAAAGACAATAAAGGCTTTTGAGCCAGGGAATAACATGGTCTGATTTACTTTTTGAAAAGATCACTCTGGCTCCTACCTAGAAAATGGGTGTTAGAAGGGATAGAAGTGATCTGATTTCTACTGTACATGGTTGTATTTGTTTGTTTCTTTCTTTGCTTATTTCAGGTTAGTGTATAGACCTATCAAGAAAGACTAGAGAGAATGAACTGAAGGCCAGTTCATTCATCTCCTACAATACCTATAATAATGAGGGACTAATAATGGGGGACAATAACAAGACTAACAATTCGTGTTATTTTAGGAGCTGCAAGCTTATGACTACTAATTATATACCAAAAATGCCATGCCTTATAACCACACAGTCATACTACGACAGATTTGAAATATTTCCTTTTCTATCATAAGCCTTAGTGCAGTAACATTTCTTGATATCAGTTTCTACTGCATATATACATATTAATTTAATGACAGTTGAATACTAAGATTGCTCAGCATAATAGATGGAAATGGCTGTGAAGGAGCTGAAATAATCTGTCAATTAAAGAATATGTGTTTCAGAAGTACTTAACCAAGAAACCATAATGACGCAGAATGGGGTTGTTAAAGTGGAATGGGGAAATCAATTCCTGACAGCTCATCTCAGGCCGATGAGAGGGTAAAAGATGTCTTCAGCACCACTCTGGACTAATCTGGCCAAATAGGTTCAAGCTGGACTGCAATTTTAAAATAATATTCTTTCTCCTCTGTTCTTCTCCTTCAGGTTTTCTGGCACTCAAGTTCCAGCCAAAACAAAAGTTTAAAAGCAAACTATAGTGCTGGCCAAATGAGAGTAGAAAGCTGAGTCCACGTGTCGGTTGGACCTTTCTCCAATAGTGAAGCATAAGAAATTTACAATAAGACAAACTAATACAAATACTTCCACATTTGGAATTACTATGTTCTATTCTTATCAGTAATAATACTAGTTAACCTTGTGAACCACTGCCTGTGTGCCAGGCGCTAACACAATATTCCACATATTATCTCAGCTGATCCTTTCTACAACCCCGTGAAGATTTATTCTGTTTGTACATGAGGAAATCGAGGCTCAAAGTGCTTAAGTAATTTGTTTGGGTTCACGATGATTCTAAGCTACAGAAAAGAGGAGGAAAAACTGGCCTCCTCCATCCTTCCTGTGTTTTCTTTATTAGATTGCAACACCATTTGTCAGAACTGATTGCCCCTTCATTAACTCCAAGTAGCATCAAATGAGATCACCTGACATGACCTACACTGCATAAGGCAATGTTTTGAAAATGGGCCTTTTATTAAACTGCCAAAGTCCACAGTATTTTTTCAACAGATCTCCTCTGGTTTAGCTGACAAGATGATTTGCATCTTAAAAGGTGTAGAATTGCATACAAACAAGTTCAAAGCTTGAGTGAATCTTTATAACTAATTCCCCTAAAGGAAAGAGTCTTTGTTCTCTTCTTTGTATAACAACTTCAAAATTCTAGATGTGCTAGATCATCTGAAAACCACATGACTTGATGAGTTTTTTATCCCCAGATGGAGCTAAAGGCCATGGAAGAGTACAACTTAAGGGTTATCAGCACAACACAAAATATGGCCAAGTTTGTTTTCCTCTGGATTCACAAAATATATAACCAGATTTCTTTTACTTGGAGGTTGAACATGATAATGACTGAGTGACTGTGAAGATTTCCAGCATCCTAAGGAATAGTACTGTGCTAAGGATGAGGGTCCTCGTTATATTGGAATTTCATCCATACTATCCTCACATCCTAATTCTACCGCCGAGATCACTGTACGTGTCCCCTAGGTGCTGGTGCTAAGGATAGAAATATTTGTTCAATGAATGAATGAACGTTTTCTGAAGATTGGAAAGAACTGGGGGAAAAGCCTTTGTATAAACATATATATATATATGCTTATAAGTCATATATGTATATGTGTATATGTATATATATGTATATATTATATGTATATATATGACTATTAGGGAAGAGAATATCAATAAATTGCATGATAGAATTTGATTAATCAATTATATAGTGTTATTCAGCTTTTTAAATTAACTAATCTCCTTAGGGTAATCTTAGTATATTAAAAAGGCAAATAAAATGCACATCCATGTTTTCACAATGCTAAGATGAAGAAGAACCATTTTGTTATGTGACCAACAATTAAAAAAAAATTTAGACACAGATACAATTTATACAACTAATGTGTTGTTTCTTACTGGATGATGTCAAGGGTAAAAATTAATAGATGCATGGCATGCCTCAGCCCCTTCCCTTGACAGCCTATCCTGACCTCCCCACTCACCTCCCAGTTGTCCTGACACTGGCTGTCATTGATTCATTAAATACCTAATTATCAAACACTTACTAAATATCAGGCTCCTTTGTAGGATTTTGGGATACGTCTCATCCAGACAAAGATCTTAGCATTCATGGAACTTATATTCTAGTGTCCTGGGAAAACCCTTTGGTTGCTATTCATTTTCCTCTTAATGAAAGTAGTTTGTGGATCACAAAAGTGGAATTAAGCCCAAGAAAATTATTTTAAGCGAATAAAATGTTAAATAAGAAAATGCTTGGTTACATTTTTCTAATAGACCTGATATAGTTGTTTCCAAAATATTAAATAAGAACAGCAAATTACACAGCAATTGATACACTTTATTTTTAAAAAATATGTTTACATAACTATACAAAAACTCTATCAAGAAGTATACACAGCAGTTAACAGAAGGTTGGAGGGAATATATGGAGTTGATTACTTCTTACTTTGCTCAGATATTTACTGTGTACGTTTGTTGAATGGAAATGTATTATTTTTGTAAATTAAAAAAATCCAATACAGAGTTGTTTAGGGTTTAATGTGATCTGCTTTTCAAATCACCAGTTGAAAGACTGAACTAGACTAGCTGGCAATTCTCAATCATTTCTCCACTCATGGAAGATGACATTCACATGTGTAACACATTCCCAAAGGCATAACCAGGCCTATGTGTAATTCCCCAGCAGGAATCTACATTTTTCTCCTCCACTAAGGATAGCATGTCAGAAACTAGATGTCAAGGAGAGTAATTCTATTATGGGGATAACCTTAAATTACTTTCATTCATAGACATAGGTATAAATCAAGACAGAGCTAGAAATAGAGATTGAAATACACTATGCAATAGATAGAGCTACTCATAGTTACAATGGGAAAGAAAAATCTTGGTGATTTAACTAGCACTGGTAACAATTACCTGTGACATAATTACAAAATACTAGAATGTCTGAAAACTATAGGTAAAAAAACAAGCAAAACTGGTCTGAGACCTTGCTACTCAAAATGTGCTCCACAGACCAGCAGCATTGGCCTTACCTGGCAGCCTGTTAGACCAGCAGAATCTCAGGCCCTTCCTCCAGAACTGCTGAATCAAAATCTGCATTTTAACAAGATCTCCAGATGAATCATAAGCACATTAAAATTTGAGGAGCACAGGCCTGGATAAATGTTGAGTACCTTCCAACTCAGAGATTTTAGGAATCTAGGTAAAAATGACAGGACCAGCTATGGTGTCAGCACCTGCAATAAAAACTAGCCCTATATCCCTGCTTGCATGCCTCCAAAATTTCGGACGACCTTTCATCCTTCAAGCATAGCCCTGCTACCAAAGGAGACAAGCTATTTTCTAGAGAACAGTTGCTACTCAGCATTCAATTGCTGACAGATTGTTTCCACACAAAATTGCAATTCATAACTCAGGCATCTGCTCCAACTTTCAAGACTCCGAGCATTAGTTGCGACAGTTTCGAGTTAGTGATTTCATCTTCGTACCCATCCTCATCCCCATGACTCTTGGCACATATCTAAAGATCTATTGGGAAATAAAACCATAAAAACAAAATGGCACTATAATTTGAAAGACAAGAGTGCTTCGAAGCTTTTCATTATACTGTCAAAAAAGAAAAACGGTGTTTGTAAGTATTCAATACTTTACGGTGGTTTTCTAATACGTTACTTCATGTCTGCAGTGTGATACCAGGGATCAATTTCGCAGCAATGCATTATGTATGCATGCATGTCATACCAATGATTTTCATCCTGTAGTTCAGAACCGATCTGGAATGACTTTCTCTACTACAGGTTCCTTGATGAACAGACAATGGGAGGGACTTTTTTCCTTGTGGGAAGGTTGGGTCACTAATGCAAGAAGCCTACTGAAAAGTAATAAACCTCCCGATAGACTGAATCTCACTTCCCTCATGTCTCTTTGCTTTTCTTTGTTTTTCTCTAAAGGAAACTTTTCAATACGCCTTTCAAAATGTTACCAGCCCAAGCCTAAATTCATAGACCTGATATTTTTCTTTGGCTATTGTCTTCTCTTTAATCATTCATTGTTTTGTTTTGGAGCCCATGCATCTCAGTTTCTTGTTGATACTCAGAGGAGAAAACATCGTCTTAATAATAGTCATAAGCGGCCCAAGAACCATTTCTCATTAAGTGATGACAGGAACTGTCATACTCAATACTTCCCCATAAAAAAAGCAAAATGAAAAAAGAGGGGCTTTATTTCTCAAATATCTGGAAGTATAATGGCACAGAGAAATGGGAAATGGAATAATTCAGGGTACAACTGACCCTAATAAGACTTACACAATAGAGACAGAGATATATTGCCTGAGCTATGAAGCAATATTCTGTTTTGTCTTATTTTAAATGCATATTTCTCAAAAAAACCTGACCATAAAACATATCATTTTGAGCACAGTTATCTAAAGTGACCGTTTTACATTGAGATGGGGGCTAATCCCTGAAGAGTTATGTTTATCCACTGTGGGAAGATTTTCTATTAGGGCTAAGGCAGCTATCAGCTGGAACAGCCCCAAACAATGACTTTCTGATGGGTGTGTCTGCATTGATCCTTGCTACTTACTAATAAGAGCATTTATCCAGCCCTTACTGTGTGCATTAGGAGCTGTAGGGGGCACATAGGACATCAGAAACATGATCCCTACGTGTGATGTACTTTCCATCTAGCACTAATCAGTGTCCTAGTAAAAACTGGACCATGAGAGCCACTGACATGCACTGTTGGATGGAGCGTGCTTGAACAAATATGGCCAGCCTTACCTACAGGGAACCATCAGTGAGATGAGATTTCAAGGGTGCCAAGAAGGTTGTACCGTCCAAAAGAATATATCCTGCAACCACTATCAGATGCCAAAAATACCATCAACCCACTATCCTATTAAGTATGTCTAGGTCTACCTAACCTGTTACTATGACAATTCCCTGGGGAAAACTACCAGCTAAGAGAAATTTACTCTGCCTTTGAGGAATAATTATTCATGAGACTCTGGTTTGCACTGACAAGGTGCAGACAACAGTGGAGAATCAACTGGATGGGATGCCAGGGAACTCACCCTATCAACTCCTTCTTTTACTTTTCTTTCTACATGTACGATCACCTCAAGTAGTCATGGTGAATGTTTGATTAAACAAAGAGTAATGGGCCCCTTCTTGTATATAGTTATAGAGAGTAGCCAGCCTCCCGCTGCAGCATGTTACGGATAAATCCCAAAGACCATTTGTTCTCATCTGCCACAGGCCACCTCCACCATCCTCTGCCTTAAGTCCCCTTCCCGGACTCTGTTCCACCTCAGTGCCTAGTTCAAAAAACACCTACTATATAAGGGCTTCCCAGTCCATCTCTGGCCAAATGAATTCCTCTCCCTCTGTATTCCCTTTTGTGCTTGCTTACCTTTCCTGAGAGTAGACAGTATTGTCTCCAGCTGTGAACCTGGATTTGTCTGAGTCACCTGCTGAACGGGGCAGGGCCACGTTCTATTCCAGTGGTTCTCAATGCGTCCCCTGGACCAACACCATCAGCATCACTGGGAACTTGCTAGAAATCCAAATTCTTGGACTTGGTCCACCCCACCCCTACTGAATCAGATGCTCTGGGATGGGGCCCATACTCTGTGTTTTAACAAGCCCTCCAGGGGATTCTGATGCACACTGTAGTTTGACCACAACTGTTCTACTCTCACTGTTTTGGGGAAAGATTCACCCTGAGCTAACCTGCGTTGCCAATCTTCCTCTTTTTTTTCTCCTTCCCACAGCCCCAGTACATAGCTGTTTATCCAAGTTATAAGTCATCCTAATTCTATTCTTCTATGTGAGCCACCACCACAGCACGGCCACTGACAGATGGGTCATGTGGTTCTGAGACCTGGAAGCAAACCCAGGCTGTTGAAGCTGTGAGTGCCCAACTTTAACCACCGGGCCATCAGGGCTGGCTCTGTTCTACTGTCTTTGACTCCCTCCTTTCTGTCAGAGTGTCTGAATGGCTGCCATAAACTGTTTTGCTGGCCCTGTTTAAACACAACGAACACATATGCACGACTAAGAGAGAACCAAACTCCACTGCTAGGTTTACTTCTGTTTATTAGAGCTGAAATGTGTTAACCTTACTTACTGGACTGGTTGTCAGAAGAAGACTCTGTCGGGTTACATCAGCCAGAATAAATTGCCAGCTGACACTCTTTGCATGTGGTAGTCACAAATACTATAAATCATTGACTAGAATTTGGTGACAGCTTTCCTGCCCCACCTCCCTGCAGACAACATCTTGTTAGTGAGTCATGGGGATGCTAACAATATATTTACTGCGTCTTCTAAGAAATCTGACGATTCTGTGAGTTATTTTTCTTTTTGTGCGTGAAACATCATAAAAAAGACTTGCAGCGTTTCATTTCTTTTTCTATTACACTCTCTTGCTGTTTTTATAATGCTCTTTCTAAAAAGTATAGATATATAATAACAAGAAAATTTGTTTTCAGAATAGAATGGATCACACATTGGGTTTATATCTCTGTGTGTGTATTTTTCTCCCCAGCCATATTTGTACACATGGGAAATAATCCTGTCTATAATGTCATCTTTAAAGGGCTGCCTCAAGGAATTTCAGTGTTGTTGGCAAAATTGAATTTTGCTGCCCTGGATCACATTATTGCTTTTCTAATTTGACTATGGCTCATCCAGAACTAGAAAACTTGGTCAGCTGGCCTATTGATTGCTTACCCAAAAAACTTTTCCACTTGTCCCTCAAGCTGAACTTGCACCTCATATTTTAACTTGCTGTTCAGAAGACACAAGGTTCAGGTTTTTAATCTTTCTGAAAATGGTGGTTTTACAGATTTCCTTTTTCTTCTTTTGAAGTGCTAGTGCCACTCGAGAATGACGCAGGCCAAGGAGGCAGAGATGAGAAGGCGACTTTATTTAACCTGTGTAGATATCTGATTCGAACGTGAGACAGATGCTGGGACCACTGACTCCCACCACTTCTGGAGGGGGCATGCAGTGATAGGAAAGTGCACTGCCATAGCAGACCCAGAAATCCAGAAGCCCTGGATTTTTAGTGCTGGCTGTGCCACTAACTACCTGTGTGACCCTGGGCAAGTCACCATATCATTCTGGTCCTCAGTCATCTCAGCTAGGCAATGATGAGCTTGGATGGTATGCCTTTCCATCTAAGCCAAAATAATACTTTCTGGAATGCAACTTTATAATGTTTCTATACACATTCTATGTTATCAGTAGCTCCTTCCCTGACCAGGCAGGGTCAAGAGCAAGAGGATGAGCACCCTTTCATTTTCCTAACCATGAAACATCTTAGCGTGCTTTAGGGAGCAGGAAGAACGCTCCTCTACTACAAACTCCTCAGCCAATCCCTTCAAGGCCTGTTCTCTGACATCTTTGGCATTACTTTATGCTTAACTCCTGGAAGATATTCCCACTGATGATGCTTTTCTTCATTTAACATTCCAAAACCAGATTATCCCCTTAGAGGGGGGCAACGTTGATGTTTACTATGTAACATTAGAAATTCTCACTGCCGTCCTGTCTCCTTTGCGACCTGCACTCAATGAACGGGCTTGTCTGAATTACCACAGTAGAAAATCTCTTCACCCCCATTCTCAAAACAAGTGACCACGCAGAAAATTGATACTTGGGATAACCAAACACTCTTGCTTTGGGTTATGACTCTCTCTCGCAGTGGTTTCAAATTGGCCTCCCTCCTCAGGTCCCCGCGATGCCTCAGGAGCTACCTCTGAGGTGCCAAACAGAAAGAACTCTGGCTACCCCAGCTTCACTCAGATCAATTCCATTACTTCTTTGCTCCAATTTTATTGATATTAATCCTAGAGTTCTATATAATATTTCATTTTGGGAAACAATGTTTTACAGCTTTAAAACTTATAATGAAAAAGATGGAAAACCATTGCCTCACTGAACCTCTCTAGATCTGCACCCATTGTCAAGCTCCTCCTTTCAAAAGATTTTTGTCCACTTCCCTCAGTTCATCTGCCCACTTTACAAAAATATGGTCATGTGCCACAGAGTATGCACATGTGCCAATTATTATGTTGGGTGTGGGAGAACTCAAGTTAAAATACACAAACGTTGTCTTAGTCTTGTTTCTACCTGCAAAAACAGAGCTGGAGAAAAAGAGTTTCATTCGGGACTATGATCCCAGGGAGCAGGGTAGCAGGAGAGGATTTGTGAAAGAGGGAAGCGAAGAAACCAAAATGCAGATGAATCAGCAAGTTGCCCATCCACTCCTGATGCAGGAACCTAGAATGCTAGGGAATCAATGCCGCTTCCAACTCCCAGCAGGCCTAAAGAAAAGACGGCAGCAATTGACGTCTAAATATACTCTAGCTCCTTCACCCATGGAGAGGGGAAGGGCCATGGAGGCAAGTCTTCTACATTGACTCCTAGAGTTTCTAGGAGCATTAAGCTCTAGTTGCCCACAGTATGAATTGCTTTGGTGATGCACCCTTTGCCTCCTGCCCTTCCCTGTCTCACTTCCCGACTCCCCTACCAGTGTTTTCTGGAAATCTCCACCCAAGTAAACTACTTGCACTTGAATCCTTGTCTCAGGGTTGGCTGCTAAGGTAAGATAGGGATATTTCGCAGAATGTCAGAAATTTGGGGTTGGAACATGAAAGAGAGAGATTGGACAAAAACATCGATTCAAAACCAAATAGCACTTTTATTTTTATATGACACAGTATCTAACATAATTCTCCCAGTACTGTGGACAATTCTTGGTTAGATTGATGCATGACTTCAGAAACCACATAGCTGAACTAGAATTAATCTCCACTTCTGATGGCACGATTAGTCCCAAAAAATAGCCCACTGCCTTCTCAGTGTTTCACTAATCTCTCACTAATGGCACCCAGTGGGACCTCTGGGATACCTTCCTAGTTTTTGGTAACTCTTGGTTTCTTAGGTGTTCCCACCTTTGGTTGAGAATTTCTTTGTCCCTGGCTTGGTTCACTTTGAACCAACTCCTGTACTTATGGCATTTGGAGACTGTCTCCACAAAAGGGAGGTGATTCTCAGTGGAAGAATTGAAGCTGTGGCGTGACCTACTGCCACCATTAACAAGCAGTGCTCCGTAGAGTACTCTGACTCTGTGCAAACAGCAGAGGATTTAAATGACATTTTAAATACCTATAATATTTTTAAATGTATTTGTAAACTGTGATGACAGAACAGCATGCATATTTAGATGTATTTAACAAATATTAACCCATTGAAGATCACGGAAGCACAACTTCTCCTTTTGTGCATTTGAAATGAAGGTTCTCCTACTGGAAATACAGGAGCTGACCACTAAATATTTGTTGAAAGAAGGACTTTCTAGGCCTGTATCTAAATTTCATATAATGTGTAATTGACCGGGAAAGTTTTAGTCAGCCCTGGGGTTGTGTATGTGTGTGATGGAACCTTAGACATGTCTGCTCGGTCCTTGTCCCAGGATAAGAACTAGCGAATCATGTAAAGAGGAATGTTGAAAAGACTGCTGATCTTTTCTAACTTTTAGGATTACGGTAGTGTTGACTAGATCGAGAATTTTTGGCCTGATGACAAGAACTCAAAATTTGGAATTTCCTTAGGGCGACTTTCATTAAGCAGATAATTAGCAACAGGTAGAAGGAAAGGAATTACTTTTAAATAACGTGCAACTGGAATATGTAATGTGTGGTGCTTTCATTCTTCAATTGATTTTGTTTGTGGCCCATGTAATACGTCACAATCACAGTGCCCCTGCCCTAGCAGGAACTGCCATTGTGCTACTGAATGATGAGTTCCAGAAAATGCAAGAACCGCTGCATCGCTGACTCATTATATATTGAGCAGCTTGTATATTCAGATCGCAGTATGTGGGGGTGGGTGCTGTGTACACACAAAGGCAAAATCCCGATGCAGTGGAATCAGCCTCTCCCTTAACATCCTGTTTACAGCTAAACATGCAGAAGCCCACTGTGCCTACCAGCCAGGAGGACAAATTGCGTTTGTGCTGGTCTGGGCTGCCTTTCAGTTAGGCTTTTTAAAAGAGTAGCCTAGAGTATTTCTGAATAATGAAGGTTGTTTTCTTCCCCCTCACATACCAGAGGTTTTTCCTATAGCCTTGAATATGAGCTTTTGAATTCCTGAAAGCCCTCACCACACAATACTTTTTCTTTTCAAAGAGTACGGTATCGGGAAATTCTTTTTCTGAGATGAATAACACGGTTTTAAAGTGATTGCCGAGTTCCTGAAGTTAGTAGGACTTTGGAGAATACAGGACAACTTGAACTTAAGGTGCTTAAGACCCTTGTAAAAGTTTTATGGTTCTTTCATGCTTTTGCTTTTGTGTTCTAAAATGCAGAAAGACCTTGAGGGAGAGAAGAGGAAGCAAAATGTTATCAGAAGGAAAAAAAATCTCGCGAATGCTACGTGGAGGGGAAAATGTGAAGCTGGATCTTAATTTCCTTTTTGTTTTTTAGAAAAATGTTGCTGCCTGTGAAATAGGAGGCCTGTTAAGGACAAAATGTTCCAAAGTCACTCCTATAACAGCCCCCAAATTCCACATCTGGGGTGTTTTCCCCACGTGATTGATTGGACAATTGTAACTGACTGTAAAGGCTCTGGGGCGCCCTTTTTCTCCACTCACACGTCTCATTCTCCAGTTCCCTGTCACCTATCAGGTATTATTCATTCAATAACTACTTTTGTAATACCTACTATGTGCCAGGTACAGCATCATGTTGTGAAGATGCAAAGCTGGAGATAACAGTGAGCAAAACAGATACCTTCCTTTATCTCTGGGAGTTTACCATCTAGTGTACACAGAGATAATTGCAACAACTCTGGGTGTTGCCAAGGAGGACAGGAGAGGCCATAAGCACAGGAAGACCTATCTGCTTTGGGGGTCAGGAAACAGGCCCCTGGAAGGCAGTAATGATTGAGCTGAAATCTGAAGGGACATTCCAGGCTGTGGGAAGAACCCAGAAAAAGACTCTAGGACAGGAAGGAAGGTGCATGCTCCTGGAACTGAAAGACCAGAATGGAAAAATGGAGGTAGGGTGGGGAAAATTTGGGGGAAGGAGGCTCCAGCGTACGCCTGAGCAGATCATAGAGCTGCTTTTTGGCCTCTTCTGGATTTTTGCCTTTATGTTAAAGAAAATGGGCAGCCATTACAGGATGTGAAAGATGTGACAAGATTTGATGGGTGTTTTAAAAAGGTCACTCTGGCTAGAGGGTAGACAAGAGGTTGGAAGGCAGCAGGAGGGGTTATGGGGGTTTCAGTTCAAAGGCTGTAGCTGTAGTCCCAACAAGAGATAGTGGTGACTTGAAACAGACTGGTGGCAGAAGAGAGAGAATTGGAGAGTGTCTTGAAATATTTGGGCCAGTACCTGAGAGCTGGATTGGGAGAGTGAGCAATATGAAGGGCTGATGGCCATGTCCCCAGCTGGTGTAAGCGGCTGGATAATGGGGCCGATAACTGAGAGGCAGAGCAGGAGAGAAGGACCGGGGGTTGTGTGTCAGCAGGTGAGGAGAGAGTGAGGTGTGGATGGCAACGGCAGGGAAGAGCAGAAGTTCATCCCCTTCTAGCACCTGTGCCTTCAATTTTTCCAACCAAAGCCGTGGCTTTCAATTTTTTGACAGTGACCCACAGTAAGAAATACATTTTACACAGCCTCCCCGTACTCATACAGGGTATTTAGAAATTCGCAAAACAGTGCTCCCTCAGTTCACGTGCAATTCAGGGATATTTCCTATCTTACTCCATTAAAAAAATAAAGACAGCACCATGGGCCACGAGACGGTGACGGAGGCGGTGACGGAGGTGATGACGGCGGTGATGACGGTGGCGATGACAGCGGCGGTGACCACTGTGGCGTTGTTTGTGTCATCCTTTGTGACGCCACGACCTGGGGAGGCTGGCTGCTAGGGCGCTGGGGCCGTGGTCCAGACACACCGCGCTGCAGCTTCAGACTGGAGCGCGGCGGGCGGCTGCGGCGGGCGGCTGCGGCGGCCCAACCCTCGAGCGGAGGCCCTTCACTCCCCAAGCATGGCGGCCTCCACCACCTCGCAGCACCGGCCCATCAAGGGGATCCTGAAGAACAAAGGCTCCACGGCTTCCTCGATGGCGGCCTCCACCCAGCAGTCCGGAGGGGCTACCCAGGAGGTGCAGAGAAAAAAGTCCCAGAAGTGGGACGAATCGAACATCCTGGCGACATACCGCCCAGCATACAGAGATCATGAATTAATGAAGACAAATGAGCCCAGTAGTCCGCACCTCAGTGTGCAAGATGATGGGGAAGATGCAATGAGTGATTTAGAAGCAAAAGAAGTCATGACCCTAGACATCTTAGCCTTGAAATTAGCTGTCACTGATATGTCGGAGTCCAACTATCAGGTCGTGGAGCCAGAGAGCCACGGGGCGCACACCAGCAAAATCTTCGTCGACATTCAAGAAAAACATCAGCAGTTCGAAATGAAAAGAAAGCTTCACTACAACGAGGGGCTGAACATCAAATTAGCTAGACAATTAATTTCGAAAGAGCTACAACTGGAAGAAGAGGATAAAAACGAAGAAAGTCTACATGCTACTAACGAAGAGAAGACTACTACAGAAGAATCGGATGAAGGTCCTGACGGTGATCAACTGCAAACCCAGGGCCGCTATGCGTAGAAGACACTTGTTCGACGCTGCAATTGGAAGAAACAAGCCCTGGTACTACAGCTAACTGCTTCTTGTTCTGTAGAGCTCATGCTTCAAGTACTGAAATACTTACAGTTGAATTGTACAGCAATAATTAAATGGTAAACCTAGAAAATAACAGATTAAGTGAAAATTGTGTGCTTGATATCCTTGTGCCTGGTTATTTCGCCACAAATACAGATTCTAACAGTCCAAAACTGCATTACTTTTATAAAACTATTAATTAATGCATATGTTATATAGCTTTTTATGTGTTAAAGGCTTAAAGGGGGAATATTTTATATTCACTTCTAGTTGTTGTACTAGCTTTTATAGAAAAGGTTCTGTTACAAAATCAAAATGCAGTTGGTACAGAGGTTATGTAGTCTGATAAATATTCAGGCTGAAAAACACTTGTCTTTAGGGAGATTTGCCTGTTTAACTGAGAGGGAATACATTATAAGAGTTAGTGTTGCATTTCCTTAGTACCTTTAAATTTTCTCTTAATTTTCTTTGTGTTCACAAGGAAATGACTGAACTTTTTCTCATAAAAAATAATCCATTTTCATGAATCATCAGGTTAAAATTGTGCCGATGTCTATTCTGACTGTTTTTTGTACACTAGATAGGCAGATTTGCTATCAATATTTTTTAAAGTCTAATGTTATCTCAGTAGTCCCTTCTCATACCTGTCTTAACCTCTACCCTTTGTTCCGCAGTCCTCCTGGCACGTGGACACAAAGGCCTTTATGGACTATCATAGATTGTCAAGACATTAGGAACTGTTCCTTCTCTCAAATAGTCTATCATTTATTGCAACAGTGTCTTTTGTATTTTGACCGCCAGGGCCTGGTCAGTCTTCCAATATGTGGAGAAAATAGATTGAATAGCAGAAGTGCTATAGTCAGGAAATAGAATTCAACTGCTAAATTTCTACACCTTTTTGGTTTACAGCTTGCTAAATAGCTTGCTATTATTAGTTTATCATTGGACCTAATTAGCTTTTAGAAAGCATCTAAGGTTTTTTTTCATGACAGAATCCTGTGCAACCAGTGACATGGTTATGAATGTACATGGACAGAAGTAAGCCCAAAGGTTTTTCATATGTGTTTTTGCTTAGTTTAAAATTTTACTGAGATAATTTTAGATTCATGTGCAGTTGTGGGAAATAGTATGGAGAGATCCTGCATGCCATTGACCCAGGTTCCCCTAATGGTAACATACTGCAAAACTATAGTACAATGCCACAACTAGGATATTGACGTTCATACAGTCAAGATACAAGAACATTCCATCACCACAAAGATTCCTCATGTTGCCCTTTCATAGCCACATCGGTTCTCCATTTTTATAATTTTGTCATTTCAAGAATATTATATAAATGAAATCATAGAGTAAATAAACCTTTAGGATGTATCACAATTTTTTTAGCCATTCAACCATTGAAGGACATCTGGACTAGTCCCAGGTTTTGGTATAACAAGTGAAGCTATTGTGAACATTTGTGTACAGGTTTTTGTGTGAACGTAAGTTTTCACTTTTCTGGGAAAAATGCCCAGGAATGCAATTGCAGGTTTGCATGGTAGTTGCAGTTTCTTAAGAAACTGCCAAACTGTTTTCCAGAGTGGCTGTGCCATTTTACATTCCCACCAGCAATTCCACCTTCTCTGCATCCTCACCAGCATTTGGTATTGTTGCTACTTTTAAGTCATTTTTATAAATGTGTCCTGATGTCTTAATTTGCATTTCACTAATGGCTAATGATGTTGAGCATCTTTTCATGTGCTTATTTGCCATCTGTATATCCTCTTCTGTGAAATGTCCTTTGCCCTTTTTTTGGTTTGAGTATTTGTTTTTACTGCTGAGTTTTTAATTAATTAATTTATTTTTTAAACTATTCTTTTTTTTTTTTTCAAGACTGGCACCTGGGCTAACAACTGTTGCCAATCTTCCTTTTTTTTTTCTGCTTTATCTCCCCAAACCCCCCCTGTACACAGTTGTATATCTTAGTTGCATGTCCTTCTAGTTGTGGGATGTGGGACACCACCTCAATGTGGCCTGACGAGCGGTGCCATGTCCGTGCCCAGGATCTGAACCCTGGGCCGCCACAGCGGAGCGCGCAAACTTAACCACTCGGCCACAGAGCCAGCCCCTACTGCTGAGTTTTGAGAGTTCTTTGATTTGCAAATCTTTTCTCACAATCTGTAGCTTATCTTATCCTCTTACAGAGACTTTTGCAGAGCAAAAGTTTTTAGTTTTGATGTAGTTCAGTTTATCGGTTTTTCCTTTTACGCATGATGCTCTTGGTACCCTAGTTAAATATAATCCAGAAAGATTTTTCCCAAATCATGTTTTCCTAATTAAGTGACATGGCATTTGGCTGTATAGAAAATGGACCTTTATTATTTAAGTTAGATTTTCCTTTGGAGACAGAGATCTGACAATGTTCAGTTCCAATTTCAACTCTATATCCATTTCACCTCCTCTGCTTAACTCCTTTGATGCCACTATTTGTTTCCTCATTTTTCGGACTGAAATTCAACAAGGTTGGTTATTTAAAACCTGGGACATAACATACAAATAGATTGTTACATACAAGTAACTTCCACTTGAAGGTTAAAGCAAATACATTTTCCCCCTAGATTTTTGAACTGTTTACAATTTTCTCCTCTACATTAGGACACTAAAATAGCATGTTGTAAGAAGGTGCAATAATATGAAAAGAATGATAGTCAGGAGCCACTAAATTGATTCCTTTAAATTGCAACCTGCAATTTGAAAAACACTGAACTCAAAGGATCTTAATGTTTCTCAGTTAGAGGATTTTGTTCTTCTTTGTGTGAAAATATCACCTGAGAGTAACACTGTGGCTGCTAATCAGCCATTCACACCTTAGAGTAAATTAAGAACATAATATGAAGTATAGATTGGGAAGGGAGTGGGCCAGAATTGGGAGAGCAGGCATTATAAAAATGAAAGGAGAGGAAGAAGTACCCAGAAGTGAGGAGTTGGAAAAGGAAGGGAAAATCAAATGAGAAAAAAGAATAGAGGATTAAGTTCACCAGCTTTAAAAGTTATGGCTGTAATGGAATACTGCTCAGCCATAAGAAATGATGAAATCCGGCCATTTGTGACAACATGGATGGACCCTGAGGGTATTATGCTGAGTGAAAAAAGTCAGAGGGAGAAAGTCAAATACCATATGATCTCACTCATAAGTAGAAGATAAAAACAACGACAAGCAAACACATAGCAACTGAGATTGGATTGGTGGTTACCACAGGGGAAGGGGGGAGGGGGGAGGGCAAAAGGGGTGATTAGGCTCACGTGTAAGGGGATGGACCATAATCGGGCTTTGGGTGGTGAACATGATGTAATCTACACAGAATTTGAAATACATTACGATGTACATCTGAAAGCTATGTAACGTTATAATCCAATGTTACTGCAATTAAAAAAATAAAAAATTTAAAAAAAATTTTTTTAAAAGTTATGGCTGACTCTCAGTGAGTCAGTAACACTCTGAACTGTCATAAAGAGGACACAAAATCTTAGTGAAGAAATGATGAGGAAAAGGATAGTTCTCTTTTCCACCCAACCAAAAAATTATAGCAATACTATTACCACTACTACTACTAATTGCCATTTATTGAGTATATGCGATGTGTCAGCCCCTGTACTAGGGCTTCAAAAACATTGTCTCATTCAAGTACGCCAAGAATCCTTTGAAATAGTCTTGTTTTGCCCATTTTAGTGATGAGAAATTTTAAAATCAAGGCAATTACCTAACTTCCCCAAATCCACAGCTACTAGGTGATAGAATCAGGAGTCAAACTCAGGCTTGTCTGGCTTACTCTGTCTTTTCCCCACTACACCACACTGGATTGAAGGCCCTTTTCCTGTTGCTCTCTAAGCACAGGTCTCCCCTGACAATGCAGCAGGGGCTGCTTTTCTGTACAGCTGTAAAGTGGGAGTGGTCTAAGGAGAATGTTCTCCAATCTAGGAGCTGCCCTCCCCCCACCACACCACACTGCCTTGAGCCCCAAGTCCTCGTGCTACACCCTCCCACCTTCTGCTCTGAGTCTGCGCTCAGCAAGAAACCTGAGATGTTCACTCATACAGAGATGCCACTGGATGAAAGCAACATTTTTGTCAATTGGACTTTCAACAAGTAAACATTTACCAAACATGGCCATGTGCCAGGGGCAGTAGCTGGTGCTAGGGAGAGAAAGAGACACAGCCTCTGCCCAAAGGAGGTCTGAGTCTAGTCGAGGAGACCTCTATGGTTCTGAAATGATCATTTATGATGCCTTCCAAGGAAGAGAATGCCTATATTAAAAGAGGGACAATAGTCCTTGTTTAGGTTACATAACTACTTGAAAGCAAAGAAGTGGTTTCCAGGTGCCTGCAGAGTGAGCACCAGCCTCCAGAAGAGGTTTGCTCTCTTCTGAATTCCTTCTGTATGAAGGTGAGGATAGAGGGAGCCCAGCCCTCAAGACCTGTTCTGCTTCAGGAGAAGAGGAAGCCCAGCTGACACTTGCTAAGGTTAGGGGAGGAGCACAGCATGGAAAAGACGAGGGGAAAACCATAGAAGGATTCACAAGTGGGAAGGAAAATAGAGAGATGAGCACATTGGAGGGAATAATACATGGTTCTGTGTTGAGTGGGGAGTGTCCACTTAGAGAATGCTTTTCCATAAGATGATGCTCAGAGTTTTCAGAAGTGAAGCAGTTACGTAAAATATGAACCGTAAACCATGCTTTCTTTTGTTGGGTCATGCTTTAGCTATATTGTCCTCCTCTGGAACATTGGGGCCTATTGTTGTAACTGTGGGTCAGAGAAGATGCTGTTTGTGATGTGGGAAGAGGAGTGTACAACGCTATACTTTAAGTCCTCCACACCTAGACTGCTGGGGAGGAAGCAGGGAGAAAGGCCAGGGGAGTGGCAGGAAGAGAGGCAAGTCAGGATGGAGCATAACAGAAGGAAAGAAGAGAGGGAAGAAAAACGAAGATGAAAGACTCAGGTTATGCTTGGAAATACTGGGAAAGAAACGACAGCATTCAAGACCATAAACCTCTTGCACTTTTCCAATATTTTACAATTTTGCATCTGTTTCTTGGGTTATTGAGCCAGTTCCTATCTGTTTTATAAATGGTATGAGTCCTGCCACTCCTGTGCTACCCTAGTGACAGGTCTTTGGGGAGGGTACCTGGGCGAGAGGCTGGTGAGTGAGGACAGAAATGAGAAGTAGGGAAGAGCAAATGCAGACAAAATGAGGTGGCTGGAAAGATAGAGATTTGGGAGCAAGAGGGGAGTGAAATGATGTCATGTGTTGGGCCAAACCACTTAGGAGCCACCTCTGTGCCCCCTCTTGTTCTCTGGCTTCTTTCCCCTCCCCACCCCCAGTCTCAGGTGGTGACCAAGTCTCCCCCTCCGTGTTGATGACGCTCATACTATTGTTTACCCAACACAATACTACACTTTGATTATAAGGATTATTAGGGAGAAATATACATGGGCAAGGAGAGAGATGAGGGATGGAGCCTCCAAAACCCAAACTTAGGGAAGAATACAACTGAAAATGTTTTATAAGAAACTTGATCAAATTAGTGCTACCATCTTAAATTTGGAAAAGTCAGTCCATAAGTTACAGGATGCAACATTTATACGCATTCATCTTATAAGCTCTCTCAGTGTCCACACTGGTTGGGCTTTAGCAGCTGAAGCTGCGTGTGCAGGGGCTTTTGGAGGATTTCAGGATGCAGGCTGCAAAAAGTCTGGGGAACACTGAAAATTACAGATATGTGTTTATGCCTGTGTTTGTGTGTGTGTGTGTGTGTGCATGTGTGTGTGTGAGCATGGGGGAAAGCTGCCTTAGGCATTCTTCCTTACCAGTATAAACACGGTTCTCTAATACAAGGTTATACATTATTAGCTCTAAAAAATATAAAGAATTGTTTTCATCATTGTGTAGGCAGAGCATTTTTGCATCACTGAACCTGCCTATGCATGCTGCGTACTAATAGCTTATTCTTTCAAGGAGCCTTCTTTTTCCTCTTCTTTTTTTTTTTTTTTCCTCTTTTAAAGCTGGCTCTTTGAAAGGTGCATATGAACCCGGTTTCCATAGCAATTGCAAGCATCAGTGATAACCCAGAGCTTCTAAGTTATAATATACAGGCTACCCTATTAATGAGTTTCAAACTGCATTTCCATGAGACAACGGCTCAGCCACTGATAGATAAGGTCAGACCCCATCTCCAAACTTTAAATTAAATCAGGATAGATCAAAATGCAGCAGAAGGAGTGTCCTTTTGGAAAGTGTGCTGTTAAAAAAATATGTTCTTTGTGGAGGCAAAACAGTTGCTTTTGTGGTTTGTAATGCCCAGATGGAAAAATCCTAAAACAGATACAGCTTTTTCTGGGTTATTAATGGCATATTATTTCCTTATTCTATTTGTGAACAAATTTTTCTTGTGGTAGCTCAGACTCTAAGAAAACACATAATCGTTTGCCCCAGGAAAAGCAGATGTGATGGTTAATTCTCACCAGGTCTGGAATAACACTAGTTCAATTATAATTTATTAACCTGTTTATTCATGTGCTAAGTGCCAAGACTCAGTGCCTACCTTCAAGGAGCTCTCAAATTAGTGGAGAGCTCAGCCTTGTCACCAGGCCATTTCTATTCTGTGCAAGAGTGCTTCACAGAGGCCCATGAGGGGCGTTGCCCAAGGTCTTGAAAGACCTTCTGATGGAGTTGATTTCAAGGATAACACTTGGAGCAGAAAGGGAACTTAACCAAATGAAGAGAGGTGGGCCTGGGGAGATTGACATTCCAGATGTGGGTAAGAGGCAATACGGCTTTTTCAGGGAGCTGCAAGGCATCCTATAAAGGAGAATATGAGGGATTAAAGAGGTAGGAAGAGCTCTGAAAGGATTAATATACCATGCAAAGGCAAAGGGAGCCATGAACATTTTTAAGCATGAGAGTGACATGATCAGACTCCTGGTTTTGAAAGATTCTATGGCTAGAACAGAATAGGGTGGGGAGGACAAAGCTGGAGACAGGAGCACAAACATGATATTGGTTTCAGGAAGTGAACGATTTTTACGTTCAAATGCTGAACCTCTCACCTTTCACTCACAGCAAAGTCATACCCCGCCCTACATCAGTGCCATATAAAGCTTGTTCCCAAGAACTGCAGCATTAGCATCACTTGGAAGTTGGTTAGAAATGCAAATTCTCAGGCCCCACCCCAGACTTACTGAATCAGCATGTTGGGCTGGTGCCCAACAATGTGTGCTTTAACAAGTTTCCCGGGGGATTCTTATGGACATGGATGTTCAAGTCTGAGAACCACTGCCCTATAATGCAGATTTTTAGTTAGCTGAGCTCAACTCTCTGTGGGATAGACCTCACTGTTACTGTGAGTGTGTGTGTGTGTGTGTGTGTGTGTGTATAATGTGTGCACCATTTTTCAAAAAATCATCACATTAAATGTCAGGACTGCACACAGGTTTGCTGAGAAGCTTCCACAGGTATGCTGCCTCATTCAAATCACAGCTATACTCAGTCTGTTCCCACCCTTCCGCATGCAACGCCTTCTCTCTTCCCTCCCCCTCCCCATCCTGTACACTACCCCCACACACACATGTACACACTCACTGGTGCAGTGGGCGTTCTACTGCCACCTGCAGAGTCTCAGGACTTTTTCCACATCTCCATCTGCTTGGGCTATTCATTTTGCCCAGAATATATATCTTCCTGTTTTTACTGCAAGTTTTACTCAGTCTTCCAAATTCAGTACAAACCACACCTCTAACTCCTAAGTAAGAATAGCGGGTGCCTGCCTTTGGGGAGACAGAAGAGTACAGTCATTGACAGTAAAGGATTTAAAATCAAAAAGATCTAGATTTGAATCCAGGCTCTACCATATATTAGCTGAGTCACCTGAGGCAAACCACGTCACCTCTTTGAACCAAGTTTCCTCACATTCAAATGACGGTAATAATGACAATACCTTCCACTTATGGTTGTTGGCATGATTAAATGAAAAGATCTTAGTAAGACACATGGTCTTTAGTAAGTATTCAATAAAGGGTAGCTATTATTATATTATTTTTATCATCTGCACACATTTTTCTCTACCTCTGTTAAACTGCTGATCATTTCTGTAATTGTGCTAGACATTTCTGAATTTCTCTCTTTTCTCCCACTGGACTGAGGGGCTCTTGGAGACAAGAGTTGTGCCCACATGTCTGACATCTCCCAGCATGGTGCCCTCTACCCAATAAATGTTGTAGGATGGAACTGAGAAGTTGCACTTGAACGTTTCTTCCTCCTGTCCATTTGGATTCTATAATTCACCTGTGACTTACCTACTCAAATACAGCTTATTCCCTGAGGCTCCTCAAGCGTCAGTGCCATGAGCTGTGAGGGGCACAGGTGAAGACAAAGTGAAAAGTGACAGTCCCAAAAGGTAAGGCTTGAGTGGCAGCTGCTTCAAGTAACCTTCTCTTTGAAGATGTCCTTGGTGTTTTCATCACCATTAAGTTTGCAAAGTAGGAGATGAAATGGGAGGACAGCAAGCAGGATTTAGATGTAAAGCCAGTCTACATTTTAATTTTAAAATGCATTAAAACTTCTAGGACACAGCCAAGTTTATGAAATAAAGGAATTAATTCTGTCTCATGAATCCAAACTACAGGTAAGAACCACATTCAGTTATTTATAGTAAAACATGACACTTTATATTCTCAGAATGTTTCTCGTTTCCTCTGAATTCTCTTTATTAATTACCGTCGACTTTGAAAGCAACATAATCTTTTAGAGCTGGGAGAGGTCTTATAGACCCTTTAGTTCAACTGCCTCACCTTACAGGTAAGTTTCTCCGTCTCATAAGCAGCAGAGACCAAAAGATCACCCAGGGCTTATGAAACCAAGGGGGAGGCGATGTTGGCTTATAGACACACCATCTCTCCCTTTATATACAGGGAACATAAATTGAAGACAGATTGAAGTGTGTTTTCAAATTGATTCGGGGGCTGCTCTTGTATGTAGAACTCAGAAAAGCCTTCAGGGAGAGTCTGTCCTTTCTTAGAAAGCCTGACCCCAGACCAACACCTGACTCCCTCTCTGGCTGATACTTCACCTTTTCCAGCTGTGTAGGTGGGCACCTTGCTCCTCTGGGAGCATCTGAGCATAAAGACAATGGAGGAAAATAAGAAAGATCAGTGATGCACCTGATCAACCCACTACCTCCAAATTCCTCATCTTCTTGAATGATGGAAGAGGAGGCACTCATGGTCCCCCCACTGCCTCTGTCCCCTCAGCTTCTTCATTGGTAAGATGCAAAACCACCTATATCATAGGGTTGTTGTGAGGACTTCATGAAGTAACACACAAAGAGGGCTTGGAACAGTGCCAGGCACTGTTGTCTATATTTAATATTCTTCTTGCTGTTGTTAGCACTGTCTTGGAGCTCTCCATGGAGCTCTAGGATTGATCAGAGCCAGCTGGGGCCCTACCTTTAGACCTGGCAGGTCTAAACAAGGGCAGACTCTGCTGCTCACAGATAGGCAGGATGCATCACAGGAGCCAGCACACTCTTCAACTCACAGGCTAGGCTTGGTGCTTGAACTGTGACTTGGCTGCACTGAAATTAGACTTTGTGATGAACACTGTGATCCACCATCCAGACCCCTCCTTCAGCATTACAGCTGCTGAGAGTGCCCTCAGCAGACAGCCCTCAACTGTCAGCCCTCTCCTCCCCAGGACTGCCTCAGCTGAAGAGAAACACTTGGCTCAGGATCATGCCTGTTTCCTGGGATGGCCCAAACTCAATGACTGATCAATGTGGGGGTTTAAGGCGCCTGTCCATTTGGCCCCAATTTGGGACAACTCTGAAAGGCCATTCCAGCTTCAGAGCTTCCTGCGGAGCTGGCTGAGACTTACCACTGAGACTTCATCACAGATAGACTTCCCCCTCTGCCCAGTCCTCTTCCTTCCCCTACCAGAGTTGCTCCCAAGAGTCCCTGTGATAACTTCCTGTTTGCTAATCTCCAACTCAGAGTCAGCTTCCAAAGGAAATCAACCTGTGAGAGACTTCTAACATCAAAAATGCTGAGCTGAGTGTGATTTAATGTCAAACCCAAACCTCTCTGCCCTGTCTTCAGAAATGGGCCATCTGAAGCTGCTGAAATTTCAGAGATATGTCTGGCTACTGGCTTTTTCTTGGCACGGCAGCAGACAAAGTTAGTGACAGAGGGTCGTTAGCAGTGAGAAATAAACAGGGGACAGAACAGCCACCTTAAGCATTGCCACACTAAGGTATTGCTCTGACAGGACCCTCCCACCCCCAACTGTTGGCATGGACTCTGGAAAGAGCCAAGGCTGCCCTTGTTCCATTGGCTCTGTCAGAGCTTTAATCAGCCTTTTGTTTGGGTCCCACAGGACCTCCAAATCTCTTTTTATCCAGAATGTACTAGGGATTTCTGGCCCATTAGTTCATCAAACTCTGATCAGTAATGACTCTCAGTATGGACACTGATTGATGACAATCTCAAGTCCAGCCGACAACAAATAAATACCAGCTACATTGTTAAAAATCCATCAGACATACCTAAGACTGGCTGGTTATGCCATCTGTTAGAAAATACACGCAAGTTATCATTATGAGATGGAAGCTCTTCTATGTTAACTCTGAAATTCACTGAAACTTTATCATAGTTTGAATATTATATATAGTTTTGGTGTATCAACTCTGAAACTCTAATCTGTGCTCTTCTGGTGCCCTGTGATAAGGGGAAAAAATTATATTCTAATTTTCTGTCTACTTCTTCTATTGCTAAAAATTATCTTCTGTCTATGACATTGGATTTTGGAGAAAATATGATGGAGAAGAATAAAGGTAATGTGAATGCTATTTAGTGTTACTTATTTATTTTCATGCAAGACCATTAATATCCTTGGGGTAGCCAAAACTGTTTATATCTTATCTGTTTTCTTCCTGCCACAAACAAAACTTCCATGCCCTGGAAGGCTTTGATACTACTGCTCTGAAGCTTCAGAAAGAACGTGTGCAAACATTCTGAAGTGTGTAAGCATCATGCAGGAAGAAGAAAAAAATTTAAAAAAAACAACAAAAGCAAAAGAATTCTAGAATTTATATCCTCAAATCTCATCTCAGGGTCAGAAATGAGAGTAACCACTGGTGGAAGATATTATGTGCATTGTCAGGTTCTTGACCATCTGGGCCTCCAACAGTTTTGTTTGTTTAAATGTTTACCCTCTATGTATTGAGCTGAATAACAGTAGTGGTATGAACTTTCCTAAAAAGTCACACAATGAGTCTCACTTTTGTAAGTTCGTTGTCTCTAGAGGGCCCAAGAATATGGAAGGGAGTATATAGATTTGGTATTGCCGCTAATGTCCCTTTGTTTAAGTAACTTTAATCAAATATCCTTGAGCTTGAAATTTTACATAAATTTTATACTGCTTTGGGAATGCAAAAAGGAATGATTTGGTCCATGTTCTCAAGGAGCTCCTTTAACTGGGGCAAATGTTTGCTGAATAACTTCAACACATTGTGACAAAGATTTAACAGGTTAGTGTTTAGGAAGCACAGATAAAGGGTACTTAATGCTTGTTTTAAATAGATTACTGCACCCTCCCCAACTTCTATCCATAGAATTTACGTAGCACCACATCTTTGATTAATGGTTAACGAGAACAGAGAGAATTTTATGATCATTCCCAGCTTTAATCTTTAATATTCTTAGCACGTTGAAACAATCTGATACATTGGAAATAACTCGAATTTGGAGTCAGAAAATATGAATTTGTATCTAGGATCTGTTTCTTATTAACTGAGTCTAAGAGTGACTTGACTGATGCCAAATAGTTTTGCCATCTGTAAAAGGGAAAAAAGGGACAATTATGAAGAAAACAATAATAATAATAATAACTAATATTTATTGAGCACTTATAATATGCCAGGCTCTGTTCTAAGTGTTTACAGATATTATAATTTCTTATCATGACCCTTTGAGGGAATTACAATCAGTAATCTAAGTTTACAGATAAAATTAAGTACAAGAAAAATTAAGTAGTTTATAGAAGATTAAGATAGCTTTCAGCAAGTTAACTGGCAACTCCAAGACTAGAAACAAAGCAGTCTAGTTGTCTTCACCATGATGAAGCAGCTAGTATAACCTGATATACCTACCTTAAAGGCTTGTAATGAGGTTCAACTGAGACATATGTAAATACATTATAAGCTTAGTAAACTGTAAACATGTGCATAGAGATTTTAATTGTGCAGTACGGGTAGTTTAATAACAATTAACATTTGTGTATAATTGTTAAATTTGTGTCAGGTATAATTTAGTAATAGAATATGCCAACCAGCATTTCAATATTTAGGATGCCAAGGGAACTTCTGGGAACAGGATTTGAAAGATGGAACTACTACATAAAAATTAACGTAAATAGCCTGACTCCTTTCTATAATTCTCTTTCCTTTGGGGCAGACTTCAGTAGAATGAGGTTTATCTAAAGTTCGTTCAGCTTCCCTCAGGATGGCAGGCTTTATTTTTTCTTTCCAAATCTCACTGAAATGACGGTAAAGAAGCATAAAAAGGAATACATCTATGATAGAACTAAAAAGGGGATAAAGGGCCAAGGATTGACCAGAGATTTTGGCAAGTTTCTGAAAGACTGAAAACATAAAGGGTTATTTCAACAGATGAAATAGTAGAGGGTGCAACAGCTCACAACACAGAAGGCAGAAGGGGAGGAGGCAGCTGAGCAGCCTCTGAAGGTGGAGGGGTTTTGAACTAGAAGCTATCAGGTACAAAGAGTTGGATTGGGAAGTGAGGTGTAACTCAGAAGATTAACGGAAATACTGTGTTAGAAATATCTATATAGGTACTCCACCCCCACATTCCAACGTGGAGAGATTGCCTCTACTTTCAAACAGGAGAATGGTTCTATACAGAAATTGAAAGATCTGGAGTCCTAATGTGGTTCTTGGCAAAGTTATAGTAAAGGCCTCTTTGTTTTAGCTATGTGGGAAATATTCAACCTACCTCCCTTATTTCTGTCCTTTCACCCTCCAAAATAAATTTCCCCCCATGAATGATATGCCTTCCCTTTCAGGTGGAGAACGATTTACGCAGCACCAGAAAAAATCAATACCAACTGCTTTTAAACTTCAACCTGTTCCCACATTTCTAAGTTCAAATGTACAATCTAGGATTACATGGCATTTTAAGAATGCAACAACTCACAATAGAAGAACATAATGTAATAATTTTTAAAAGACTCCAAAAGAGAAGAAAGAATTCAGGGAATAGAAGAGAACTTAAAAACAAGTCTATTTAAAATAGAAGTTTGAGAAAATATTGCATGAATAAAATAAGATGTTATAAAAAGGAGCACGCAAAGGAAAAGAAAAATTCCTGAAAATTAAAAATATAATTCATTAAATACACTTGAGAAAAGACATAAACTTAAAAAAAATTGAGATATAGAAGATCACATGTATATGGTTGAATATCTATCTAATAAAAATTCCAGAAAGATGGAGCAAGGAAATGGAGGGAAGAAAATAACCAAAGAAATACTAGAAGAAAACTTACCAGAGTTTAATAGAATCATATCTTCAACTTTAAAGAGCCCAATAAATGTCCAGCAGAATAAGTACAGAAAAGCTCACACTGAGACACACAACTAAAATGTCATAATAATAGTGATGAAGGCATGATCCTAAAACCTTCTAAGGGTAAGAGGTCAGTGGGGAATGGAAAAAGAAATCATAATGATACATGACATCACAAACACCACATGCTAGAAGACAATGGGGAAATGTCTCAAAGTTCTGAAGGAACATTTTTTCAACATATTATTCTATATCCAGGAAAATTTTTAACAAGGTCTAGAAGCCAAATAGAGACATTTTCGGACAGGCAAAGATCGAGGAAGGTTAATAACTACACACACTTCTGAAAAAAATTTAAGTTACTTGAGAATATATTTCAGCAAAACCCGAAATAGAAGCAATCCAAGAATGAGAAAAATGAGGAAGACTGGAGAACCAAGACACAGTGCAATGAAAAGAAATTCCAGGAAGACAACTTTACAGCAAGCTTCTAAGGCAACAGGTCAGTATTAAACACAGACATATGAAGGCATGAAGAATTTCTTTAAGCATATGGATTTATTTTAACAAAGTGATTTTGAAGTGGGTGGTCTTAGTGATTAGGTGAAAACATATGCCACATTTGTTAATAAGGAGACAGAAAATGGGCGATTAAAAATTCCAAAGGGGGAAAAACCTAATCAAAAAGAATATAGTCAAAGTAAGAAAACACAATAAAATGTGATGTAAATTTTACTAAGTGAGATAAAGAAGGCAAGGAGGGCAGAAGGTTTGAGGGTGTTTGTGGTGGAGAGAGAGGAGCTGTGAAATAGTAGTGTTCTAACAAGTGTTAGTACATTCTCTTTTATCTAAAATATCCACTAGATAGAAACAGGCTGTTACTAACTATACCTCATGGACATTGTCAGTTTTTCAAGGAAGCGACACATAATAAAATGCATTTAATATTAATGCCATTTTGAATATAATTTAGTCTTTGATGATACAGAAGAAATTCTAAGATGATGCATTGATCAAAGGTCACAGTTCTGAATACCTCGTTCTGATGAGACATAGGATAAAAAGCAAGAAATAGGTTTTTATTCTATGGTGTACACACACACACACACACACACACACACACAAATGAATACTGAGGAACAGCATTCAAGCCTGTCAGTGTTTTCTAAACAATGACTAGAGTTCTGAACACTCACACTTGTTACCCACGGGGCCTGTGGAAGTAGAAATTACACTCCAGAATATTCAACTCATAAACTCATTAATGGCATGAATGGGAACTGTCTACTTCATCTCTCCCCTCTCCCCCATCAATGCTCTACCACATCCTCCTTACTCATCCTTGGTCAGGTGGCATAGAATTTTTGTTTAAAGAATATCCCATGGAGCACTAGAAATGGCATAGAGGGAACTCAGGGGCTCAGAACTTGGAAGGGATGGAGAACCACCTAAACCATCCATCTCTACTACCTCATTCTTAACTAGAGCAGCTTCTCTCTTATTCGCTTTATGTATTATGCTTCCCTGTCAGCTTGCATTTGAAGAAAGAGTTTGCTTCCAGGGAGAAACAATTGCCACAAAATAACTACTAAATCATGAGTTATTAGATTATGAGTCTATCTCTTATGTTGAAATCTATGACATATTGATTGACTTTAGAGCAGCGTATCTGCTGCCTCTGGTCCTTTGCATCACATGGAACTACCCAGTTCCATAAATACCTAGCCATTGGACAGCAGCCTTCTGAACCTGGTACTATACATGGCCACTTTCCCTTGCCCATTAGGATCTTCTTCTTGAATTCCTCCTCTCATAAATCTCACCCTTGGCCCCATACACTGGTCTCAGGACCTACCTTGGATCCACCTTGCTATCATATCCAAATGAGCAACTCTCAACCAACATTTCCCAAATTTCTACTTTGCCTGCCCCACAGCTTGGCATAGCTCCAGGTTGGGAGATCCTTTATTAACCACAAACCCAACTCTGCCCCACCCAACCTCTTCATGAAGAGGGCAGATCAAACAGAAAGACGAGCTCCCTCTAAAAACTCAGTTTATGGTAGGCATGGGAACAGAACCAGAGTGAGTGCACATGGATATGAGAGTTCTGCATGGTAGGCTTCTTCCTGACATAATCTGGGATTCAGGAAGTCGTGCCTGCTGAGCATCCTCGCGGGACCATGGGTACGCCTACACTACTGCATTCCCTGAAAGGCAAACTCTGCCCTACTTATTCTGTGACTCACTCGGCGCCTGTTCCCTCTTGGAATTAACCCAAGGAAAAGAGTCCTCTCAGCAAAACAAAGTTTGCCTGCTTCCTTGTGTGTGGCCTGCTTATTTTAATTTTTGGAGCTTTGCTTTAGAAGTGCGGAGCAGCCTGAAGGCCCTTTTTCTCCATTTTGTTTTGCGTGTCTTCTTAAAATTACGTCTTGGCTAGAACTACTCTTTCTCCCTTTGTGATTTTATAACTCACAAGTTGAACCATGACCCTGAAAGATCGACAGGAATATCCTCAGGGTAAGTAAAAAGAGTATCATATATAACAAATATGCTTCCCAGCACTGGAACAGGGGCCTCAGGAAGAAAGATATGCATTCTATCTTGGTTATGGGAAAATGGGACCAAGAGGGACAGAAGTATTAATACTTCAGGGTAACCTCAGGGCAGAGTTTAAACCCAATAGATACCTTGGGACGAGGAAGAAGTATATTTGAAAAATGCTCTGGGTTTGGGAATGAGATGACAGGAAGAATATGTCCTTATTCCTCTGAATGCCCCACTATCCTAACCTTATACTAGGTCCATGTGAAATTCTAAATACAGTCGTGCATTGTCTAAAGACGATACATTCTGAGAAATGCGTTGTTAGGTGATTCCATCATTGTGCAAACATCATAGAGTGTACTTACACAAACGTAGATGGTATAGCCTACTACACACCTAGGGTATATGGTACTAATCTTATGGGATCACAGTTGTATACACAGTCCGTCATTGACTGAAATGGCGTTATGCGGTGCATGACTATATTTGATTTTACAGGTCTTAGCCTGAGTTACCTAGGAAACAGAGCTTTAAGCAAAAAGCTTATGAGCCAAACTTTATTGGAGAGAGCAAATTCAAGAAAGCAGGAGTGAGGGGAAAGGGGGTTCTGAAGCAGGGAAGGTGGGAGAAAAGTTTTTGAAGATATGTTTTCAAGCTAGCCACAGCTTCATAACAAGTGTAGACAATTGCCTGGTCTTGTGAGGCATTTTCAGAAAGCCTGTTTGAACTATAGCATCTCAGAACAGTCTATCATGGTGGAAGAAAGAAACATGTATCCTCTGGACAGAGTAGGCCCCTGCCATGATAGAAGTTCTCAAAAACAGATATACAGATGCTAGCAGTTGGAAGTCAAGCCAGGGTGCACTAAAATTAGTTGAGCCTAGGGGGAATATGAAGGAGATATTGACAGTATCTGCTACAACTGGACTGATCTGATAAACGCGTTAATTTTTAATTTCTATTAGTGAAGTTTTAGAGATCACTTTTAGTTGTGAAGCATTTGTGGTGGACAGACTCTAGGATGGCCCCAAATTTTCCCTGCCTCTTGATATTCACATAGTTGTGTGATCCCCCCACTCTAGTGTGAGAGGGACTTGTGACTTTCTTCCAACCAGTAGAGTAATTGGTGGGATGTCACTTCCAATAGATAACTAATATAGCATTCTAGGAGAAGGCATGGCTTGGAGGGTAGGTTAAGGGACAAGATGAGCCTCTGGTGAGTGTCAGGGAGTGTTAGTGTAAAATAAAATGGACCTGGAGAGTGGAACAGGTTTGAGATCACGTGTAGACATGATGATGCTTTTGGACAACAGGAGGGGTCCTGAAATGCTACTGCCAAGTGCAAAGACATTTTTGTTGTTGTTAATTAGCACTGTCCAGTCGATTCCAACTCCTAGTGACCCTGTGTATGGCATTTCACTCTACCCAGTCTTTTTGTACCTTCTGGAACTATATCAGACAATGCTCGGTTGCTATTCATAGAGTTTTTGAGGCCAATTTTTCAGAACTGCATGGCCAGTTCCTTCTTCCTAGTCTGTCTTAGTCTGGAAGCTCTGCTGAAACCTGCCCACCATGGATGACCCTGCTGGTATTGGAAATACTGGTGGCATAGTTTTCAGTATCACAGCAACACACAACTGCTACAGTATGGCAATTGACAGATAGGTGGTGTGGTTCCCTGACTGAGAAATGAATCTGGTCTACAGCAGTAAGAGCACCAAATCTTAACCACTAGACCACCAGGGCTGGGCAATGACATCTTCAGGAGATTGCAATTGGAAATGTTCAATAGCAAGAATGTTCAAGAAGTTTTTTGTGATTGTGTATAGAGCTCATTAGACACTGAAGAAGAAACAAGTTTTCACAAAGCTTTGAATATAGTAGGACTTCCACAGATGGTTTTGAGTTGCCCACGTCCCTTTGCTATAAGTAATTGTATGGTTACCATAATAATGTAGCTGAGTTGGGGGTTAAGTGAAGCAGATAAAATTTTCTCGAAGCCCATACACTGAGAAAAGGGAAGCATGGTAGTAAAAGTAACCTCTGTGCTTGCTATTTGTTCCAGGGGGGCTCATGAAGGAGGAGAAGATAGAAGATTCCCACTGGACACACGAGACTCAACATCACGGCCCTGAAAGAGGATGGTATGATAATTGCAAGCGTTTTTTCTGCATTTGATGCAGTAGTAAGATAATGCATACTTTATAGGGAGATTTTCTGGTCTCAGAAGGATGTGGTATGGCGGTCAGGATTGTGAGGGAATATTGTTTTATTCAGGCTTTCTTCAGTCACAGAATCCATTAGCAATCTTTCTTTAGCCATAAAATCTAGTAGCAATAGATATGTTTTGTGTTCAGACGAAGGAGAGAAAGGAGAATTTCCCCATCTGTAATGCATGCTTCCTACATATAGGATGAAATAGTCACTTTTCTCTTCTCTCTGCCATTTTGTGATGGTTAGGGTTCCTATACACGATTCTGAGGCTTAAGCTACAAAATAGTTGCTGTTTTGTAGATAAATGAGGGATTTAAGGATGGCTGTATGTGGTATCCATGGTTGATGCAGGCCTAAGGAGTGGGCAGAGGGGGAGCATTCTAAACCCTGGAATACAGTGTTTTATTCCTACCTCTAAGACTGAGGCTGGAAGATTCTGTTTATAAAATATCTTCAAAATTATAGATTTCCTTCTATATTTGAAAGCATTGTCCTGGGCCTGCTAGAATAATCAAAGAAATAGCTAAAAAAAAAAAGAAAAAGAAAAGAGCTTAACAAGCATCTGAAGCAGAGCTAACACCATAAAAACACTTTGGGATAGAACAATTGGTGGGGAAATGATCCCCAGAACAATTGATTTTTCTGTGCATTCAACAAGTGCCTATTAGTTACACCCATCAACTTAAGGGGGAAAATATACGCTACCATATACACCTCTGAATATGCTTTACAATAGCTACAATTTCAGAGAAATGAGACCTTATTTAAAGGATGGATTCTCAAAGCTGTTGCAATTTTTGAGTAACACTAATAGGCAGGGGAGGAGCTGGCTTCGGTAATAGTGCTTTATTTTTTTGTAAAAATGCTACTCAGTGGCCCACATCCTATTTCTTGTTCCATACAATTTTTACTACCAAAGGCAGGGTGCAAGGGGAGAGGGGGGACTTGAAAGACCAAACACAAAGATTGAATCCCAGAGCAGAGCACTCCAGCAAAAGGACCCTCCTGACACTCTCACTAGCCAGCAATCTTCTTACCCAACATTATTTTTCAAATTTGAACAATGTACAAATTTCTTTTAAAGGAAAAAAACCCAAAGATTTCAAGTGTTATCTTTGCTATTTCTTATTGTATTATCTAAATCTGTAGGGATATGATGCTAGCTATCATCAACTGCACATGTGTATAGTTATTGTACAAATATAAATAGAAAATAGCTTTACAAATGAAATATGAGCAAAGCTGCAAAGTGGAAAAATACAAATTAACAACATGAATGTGATAAATAAGGTGGATGTGATAAAGTCAAGCTGGAACTCACAGTGTAAACATGAATTCATTCATGCGTTTGCTCGTTTGTTCAACACATGTTAATGGAGCACCTGTTATTTCCAATGATGCTCTTCCAGGGGCTTCAGATACGTCGGTGAGCAAAAGAAAATTCCCTGCCCTCATGGAGCTCACATTCTAGTATGATAAGACAGATAATAAGCCAAATAAATGAGTGAAATATATGGTGTATCAGATCATAATGAGTGCTAAGGAGAAAAATCGAGGGAAGGAGAGACAAAGATTTGGAGGGAACGGGTGTTGCAATTTGTAATATATGAAAGCCCTCACAGAGAGGGTGACACATATGAAAACCTGAAGAGGATGAAAGAGTGAGTATTTGGGTATTATTTGGGGAGGCAGGCAGTAGTGAGTGTTCCAGGCAGAGGGAACAGCGAGTGCAAAGGCTCTGAGGCAGGCGTGAGCCTATTTCTAAGTGGTTCTGCTACAGAGCAGGTTCTTTTGAGTTCAGCAAAACTTTCCTACCATGTGCCATATGGCAACTCAATTTTCGCACTGCTTTTTCCTTTGCCAAACTACTGTGAAACCTTTGCTCTTACTGCGTTGGCTGTTAGATCATTTGTCTTTTACTAGAGGCTAAAGACACCCTTTATATATTATGTCAACGTTATTCTTTTTTAAATTTCATAATGTGATAGTTAATTTTATGCATCAATTTGACTGGCCTAAAGGATGCCCAGAGAGCTAGGAAAACATTATTTCTGGGTGTGTCTGTGAAGGTGTTTCTAGAAGAGATTAGCACTGGACTCAGTAGACTGAGTGAAGAGCTCCACCCTCACCGCTGTGGGTGGGCGTCACCCAATTCACTGGGGGCCAAAATGAACAAAAAGGCAAAGAAGGGCAAATTCTCTCTTCTTGAGCTGGAACATCTATCTTCTCCTGTCCTCGGACATCGTAGCTTCTGGTTCTTGGACCATCAGACTCTGGGACTTATGCCAGGGGCCCCCTGGTTCTCAGGCCCTTGGAATCAGACTGAATTATACCACTGGCTTTCCTGGTTCTCCAGCTTGCAGATGGCAGATTGTGGGACTTCTTGGCCTCCATAACCACGTGAGCCAATTTCTATAATAAATCTCTTCTTAAATATATCTATGTCTATCTATATATCTATAAACATAGATATATCCTATTGGTTCTGTTTCTCTAGAGAACCCTGACAAATACAGGTAATGACAGCAAAGCGATACTATTTAACACCAATGTGACAGCAAACTTAATCACACATGCAGGCACTGAAATAGAGTAACAGGACTCAGAGTTAACTGGTCAATGGAATTATATCGATTATGCTTAATTTAATATATTTAAATCACCAAAATCTAAATATCGAATTAGTAAATTTTCATAGAACACTGACAGACTTCTGACAATATGTCCATGGGCCCTCTGTAGTCTGAGGAATCCCACTTTAGCAAACAAGGAGGGATCCCTTTGAAGCTGGCCTTCTTACTGACTGGCTCATGGCCATATGGTACACTAGCGAGTATGGAAATAAAAGATTTCTCCACTTCAGCCCCTGTGATGTGGGTGAATAATTCAACACATGGTTGGGGAATTTGCAAGACATGTGTCTAGAAAATAAATCCAAGACAATAACCTTAGTTCTTTTGCTGTCGTACCCACCTGTGAGAAATGCTTCTGCGATTTAGGCTATGTACTGCCCGAATCCTCTGCCCACAATTATCTGGGCAGGAAACAACTTTGTAAATTTTTCAGTATAGAGAGGAGATTAGAGTCTAGGCAAGCAGTATCTGCAGCACTTCTATTGCACCTCCGATCTGCAGCTCCCACAGCATGGAGAGCTTGAAAGCACATTTTGTGATGCTGCCCCATTAGTCATGTGGCAAGACTGGGTCTTAGGGTTGAAAGGGAAATGACATGTAAGGCGACGAAAGTTCAGGCAAAATGTCTTTTTGCCCACGTCTTAGGAGGCTTCGCTGCTGGAGATGACAGTCTGAGAAAGTTCTTTTCCAAAAAAGCATAACACAAGAGAGGTAAATAGGGCCCCACCATTAGAAATGAATGTAGCTGACAATATCTGTTACAATAACTGGTGCATATCTGTGACATTTAAGATGACATTGGAAGAACTTCAAGATATTTTGTAAAGGAACTGTGCATAGTAAAAAAAAAATTCTTACCATGGTCTGGAAAAGCGGCTATGTATTCTTGACCAAAGTTTTTAAATTAACTTCACACGGAAAAGTAAATTATTTTGATAGGCTATCCTGACTAATCTGGACTGGATGGAACTGCTTTAAGGCTCCATCCTTAAATTTTTCTCATCAGCAGTAATTTTAGACCACAGCCTAGCCCTCCTAACTTTCAGTGTAGACTTCCATGAAGTTCCAGGATATGATCTTGGCAGAATAAGATGATTATCACCTCTTAGAATAAGAACATAAATTTCACATGTACAAAAATCTTTTCTCTTTTATTCATGCTCTCTCCTTATACATTTACCACCATCAGCACCACTTTCCCCCCATACACACCCCACACACATTTAAGAGACAGAACTTTCTGGAATCCCATAGAAGTAACATATTGTTTGATCAACTCCAAGAGGTAAGAAATGGAGATCTCGTATTTGAGATCTTACATCATCTTTCGTGTGGGGTATCAGAAGACACATGGAATCAGCATTTGATATCACAAAGGAGCATAGCATAGGGATGAGAAGCAGAAACTCTAGAAGTAGACTACCTGGGTTGAAATCTCAGTTCTACTACCAACCAGCTGTGTGAATTACCTAACCTTCTTTGTGCGTCAGTTTGCTCATCTATAAACTGGGTTTAATAATTTTACCTAATTTGTTGGAGTATTATGAAAATTCAATGAATATTTTTGAAGCAGTTAGAACAGTGTGTGGTACATAGTAAGCACTATGTAATTAATAAATCAAAATAAATAAGCAAATAAATAAAGCTTAGAAAAAATAGTAAAGAGATTATTATAAATTGTGAAAACATGACAATGAGGTAGTCAGAAAGTGTTAGAATCCTGAAATAATAGCAGATATTCATTTTTCAATTTGTGTGGGATTTTGGCTATGCAGATGACATTGTTTTTGAGTAGAAAACAATCAATGCCTCAGAACTATTTGGCATTTTACCCCCTAAGGTGAAGTATGAGTTGTAAGAAAAAGTAATACATATTCATGAAAATTCACTGATAGGCTGAGAAATCAACAACTGCTTGATATTCTTGAAATATCTTTTTCAGTATATCACGAGGGAACTCAGGAATGAGTGCCGTTTGTAGAATAAAACCTCAGTAGATATTAAGAACCAGAAAGAACAAAATGTCCTTAATTGTTGCAGGTGTGCTTGCTTCATATATTATACGCATTGTAGTGGATGCTGTGATGTGCTGCTAAAATGCTACCTGAAGGTTGAAACACTCATTCCCTCAGCTTTTGAGAGTGCTGGCAGCTGAAAGCCTTTAGTTGTTAGCCCTCTCTACAAACTGTCCTCTGCTCAAGGCCACGCCCCCTTCCTGTGGGGAACTGACATCCAGTGATTGCTTGATCTGAGTATATAAAGACCTAACCCACTTAACCCAATTTGGGACAATTCTTTGGGGTCATCCCACGTCTTCAGTGTCCCATAGGATTGGCTGAAGCCTTTGTTGTAATTGCTTCTCAATTCAACTGCTCCTTCTACCCAATCTTGCGTCTTCCATTCTCCCATAGTTATTAAACCCAAAAGTACTCCCCAATAAACCTCCTACATGGAAATCTCTGTCTCAGAGTCTAGTTCTTAGGAACTTGACCTGCAACAGGTACATGTTGAGTAGGGCTTATACCAGCTGCAATGATATGGGATCATGGCCATTCTAATATCTCATTTCCCTTTTCCACAGGGATATCTTCATGTGTTGCAATCTTCTTTAAGGGCTTCCTTAATTTCTTCAACAGGGTCATCATCTATTGGTCCCTGGATCAGACCTGATCAAAGCACCTGGCTACAGTCAGAATCCAAGAATGCAAGATCTCCAGAGAACAATGGCCAAGTCCAGAGTGAATAGAATTTCCAACCAAAAGTCCTACACTTAAACTGATGCCTGCTGAATGAATGTTTAAGCAGTCCTAATTATGATTGTTAAAGAACAGGTGAAATAGTAGTGGGTGAGGTCAAATCATGCAATACCTTGCCCTCAGAAAGAACACGAAGGAGTTTATCAAGTGTCAAGAAAAAGAGTGTGAGTGCTGTTTAAATGCCTTGTTCTGTGAAGTTCCCATGTGATCACATCAAACTAACTCTTATCATTGAGCATAAAGGAAAGCATAATCAGTGCAGTCAAGAAACTTGGGCAATGTGTTTTGTTCAAGGATACTTTGTCTGGTTAGATGCCAAAGATCTTTATTTTTCATCTTAAGCGTAGAAAACAGGTAAGCCTCTATCCTTCACGTGAGGTGGGTCAAGATCTGTATCTAGCCGAAATGGATTTGGCTATCCTCGTGAGTTCCTAAGTTCTCACACAGTGCCCTGAGAATGCTATGACAAAATTCCTGCAGATACACAATTCAAACAGTAGTAATGGCTTGAACATTAATATCCAGTATGATAAAGCAGCCAGGTTCCAAGTTTTCTTGTTGTGGTCTTTTGTAACAACACACAGTAGCAAACAGTGTGGGTATATTGGATAAATATTTACTGAACACATAAAAGGATAAGGATGCTAGCAGAGTTAATTATGCAAATGTAGTGTAGATTATGGCAGCAAGCTGCATTCATGAAAAAGTTATCATTGTTATTTAGATGACTACTTGGTAATTCTAACATTGGCAAGTGACATCTTAAAAAAAGATTGGAGGTATTATTACCAGTTATGAATTCCACACAACAGAGACATCTCCATTTTGAAAGCAGAGCCACTACTGTAAGTTACTGAAAATGCCACATGGTACAGAAGTGTGTTGGTACTGAAACCAGGCCATGTGACATGCTCTCATAGCTCCTGGACTGAGTTTAGCAGCTTTTGATTGGCATACTCTTTCAAGGCCAGTCCAACTTTCGGGACAATCTGCATTTAACGTCCTTGAAGATGTAAACATACTTCCACCTCTTGGGATGGTTGATATGTGCTCAAAATCCTCAGCAGTCTTCCTTATGTTATGCTAGTCCGGATGACAAGAGGTCTATGACTGTGGCTTAAGTACAATACTTATTCCATAAAACAAACTGTGTTTCATCTATGAGCCCTGCCTTCAATAGATTTCACATTCTGTTGGAAGTTATTTCATTTATTTATTTAGTTATTTATTTTGGTGAGGAAGATTCACCCTGAGCTAACATCTGTGCCAATCTGCCTCTATTTTGTATGTGGGTTGCCACCACAGCATGGCTGCCAATGAGTGGTGTAGGTCCATACCCAGGAACTGAACTGGGGCTGCCAAAGCAGAGCATGCCAAATTTAACCACTAGGCCACAGGGCTGCCCCCTGGAAGCTATTTCAAATCTTGGTGAAGAAAGGATCTCTCTTGCTGGATAATTATCTTGAGCATCAAAAATTATGTAATTTCATTCAATCAAGAAACACCATTGGATTACTTTGTTGTAGACCATGTACAAGACACGCCCTCACATACTATGTAAGGACACTCTCTTAAATTATAGTGTTAAAATAAATGACACCTCACTGTGAGGTAAACAGTAATTCCTTTACCAGATTGATTCTGTTTGTGACATTTAAGTCTCTAAACCATGACTGTGCTGGGGAGGAAGGTGTGGCAGATTACATTTTTCAAAAATAGCCTACCCCACATGCTCTTCTGCAATGTGACCTTGCTACTATCCCAGCAAGAGGTGGAGTCTATTTCTCTACCTTTTAAATCTTGGTAAGCCCTATGAATGCTTTGACCTTAAGAGTATGGCAGAAGTGACACCATGCCATTTCTGGGTAAAGCCATTAGTTGGTTCGGCAAATTTTCCTCTTGCATCTTGGAAGCCAGCCACCAGGTTGGAAGTGTAACCACCCTGAAAACACCTTACTGTGAGAAGCCCAAGCCACATGGAATGTGAGATCCCATATGAAAAGAGACAGAGAAAGAGAGAGAGAACAAAGTACCAAGCATGTATGTGAAGTCACCTTGGAAGTACCTCTAGCTCCGGTCACCCCAACTGATGCCACATGGACTCAGGAAGGGCTCAGCTGACAATAAAAGGGCTCAACTCACAAAATCATGAACAAAATAAAATGATTTTTTTAATCCACTAAGTTTTGGGATAGTTTGTTATGTAGCAATAGAGAGCTGAAGCAAAGGGATTTGCTAATAACTTGATTAATTGATCAAACGTGCTGCTCAATATAGGCAGTTAGGTGCATCACTGAGACTAGGGAGACAGACTGCCTGCCTTTAGATCCTGGCTTTGCCACTTAAAAGCTCTATGATGTTGGGGCTGGCCCCGGGGCCGAGTGGTTAAGTTCGTGCCCTCCGCTGCAGGCGGCCCAGTGTTTCTTTGGTTCGAATCCTGGGCGCAGACATGGCACTGCTCATCGAACCATGCTGAGGCAGCGTCCCACATGCCACAACTGGAAGGAACCACAACGAAGAATATACAACTATGTACCGGGGGGCTTTGGGGAGAAAAAGGAAAAAAAATAAAATCTTAAAAAAAAAAGACACCTGTTTTTTTTAAAAAAAATAAGCTCTATGATGTTGAGTAACCCATACCTCAGTTCTCTCATCTATAAAATGGAGATAATAACTACCTCAGGTTGTTAGGAGAATTTAATTAATTACAACTTACAACAGTGCCTGGAACTTTAGGGAACACTATATAGATTTTAGCTATTATTACTGTGACAGGTAGCTGGGTCTCAATAATGTTGACCAGTACACTGCCCTTCAGTTTAACAGTTAGAGTGAGCCTTTAGATTAAGACAGAGCTGAGACTAAATCCTACATCAACCATCTATGTGTAATTCTGGAGCCATCTCTGGGCCTCAATTTTTCCATCTGTAGTATGGGGATGGTAATATTTACTTCTCAAGGCTGTTGTGAGCATTAGATGAACTAACCAGGTAAAGTGCTGGGCTCAGAGCCTGGTGTGCAGTTAGTGTTTGGTAATTGATTCCTTTGGTTCCCAACCTCCTTATTTGATCCCACATAAGATGAAATTCTCTCAGCACAAGAGAAGAAGAGGATGACTGGTTTTAAATTCTTCAGCAATGTTATACACAGAGAATACTCGGATTTCAGGGTGAAGGCCTAGTTCAGTTGTTTTCAAGGAATATCTGGAAGTGTACCTATTTACAAGAGTAATCTGATGATATCCAGTTTTCTTTTCACAGGATATTATTCTTGTCATACAAAACTGTACTGCTTGGGTAGCGGTAACTGGCTAAGGATGAGTGGCATCAATTATCTATTACAACTCAAAGCTATCAATCAAAACACATGTTATTTCCTATGCCCCAGGCAACCAAAGGCTTCACACTAACCAGAACTCAGAGGAGCAAATAAACATGAATATTGAGCTACCAACTTCCCAGGAACACACAGCACAATAGGAGTCCTTAGTCCCATCAGCCCACTCCAGCTAGTACCAGATGCTGGTAGAAACATAGGGCAGGGGGTGGAGGGGAAATGGGGCAAAAAAAATCCCAAGACTAGAGCTAACATAAACTCGAAAGAGAATGTAAACACTCACTCTGCTGCAGGGAGCAAACAAAGCCTCATCAAAATAAAGGCAGGAGGGCTTGGCCAATGATTCCAGGAGACTTGCCCCCTGGACAAAAGCAATAAGAAAACTTAGAGTGATGTCTGCTCATGAGAAAATAATGGCAAAATCAGAAAAAAATAGAGAAGTGAATCAGAATAAATCACCTTTTAAGTGAGCAGAGTCAGGGACCAGGAAGGAAAAAATTCCCAATACCTGTTTTTTATCAGCGTGGGAAACTAGCTCATTTTACCCTGTCATTGTACATAAATCACTCTTCAAGCTTGGTAGAGGCAGGAATTCTTCCTTTAATACATCATATTTACCTGAAAATGGGTTGCCATAAAACTATAATGGTGGTTATTGCTAAGGAATATGCCACAAGTACAAGAATTGACCCCCAAGAGAAGATAGGTGTGAGGGGAAAGAGTGAAACATACTCTTAAAAGACATTAAAATATGATCAAATTCTTGGTATACTGGGTAAAATAAAGGAAACTGTAATATCATAGTGTAGAGAGTGCTAACTAATAATCGAATGAGCCCTGAATTCCATATTCCTCAATCAGAAGTGATCTAGTGACCTCAACCCTACATCAAGATGTCAATAAATCATACAATAACATGGTATTTATTGAGTATCAGTTGTATGCTAGGATCAGTGCTCCTCTTTTCAAACGCACGGCTTTATTTAATCCTTGCAATAACCCTATGATGCAGGAACCATTTTTAACTCTCATTATGTAAGCAAATAAATTAAGACAGAGAAACTAACCTTCTTGCCCAAAGTCTCACTGCTACCAAGTGGCTGAGTCAGGACTTGAATTTAAAACTCCTTGGTTCCAGAGTCAACCCCCTCAAGCTCTATGCCATATCACCTCTATAAATTCTAGGTGATACTTATATGCTCATGAAGACCTCCCCAACATGGTTACCTAGAATAGGTCATTTCATCTCCTCAGATAACTTTTACTTTCTACATTCTATAACTAGGGTAAATAAAACAAAGAAATAAATTGAAGTCCCATGTATTATAACAGGAGGAGATAGGGCAAATGGTTTAGGAAAGATTCCAGCATATTTTGTACTGCTTGAAATCCTGACTGACTAGTTAACTCCTACACAAAGAAGATACACAGTAAATGCTGTTCATTGACTGACAAATCACTAACTGACCTTGGAAGAAATGTTTTTACCAGGTTTCTAAACAAAGTGAATTAAATGCCTGTGGTAGAGATCCTCTAAGAGATCCCCAGTGGTCTCTGCCTCCTGGTATCCATATTATTTGTGTAATTAATCCCCTCTCCTTTGAGTGTGGACTGGCTCAGGTGGCTTGATTCTAACTAGTTGTTGTTAGTGCCATCAAGTCGATTCCAACTCCTAGCGACCCTGTGTACAGCAGAGTCCCTTCTGAGATTAGGTTACAGAAAGCCCTCTCCCTCTTTCTCTTAGAGCGTCCTCAGTCTCGGGGAAGCAAACTGCCACGTTGTGAAGTACCCTATGGATATGTCCATGTGACAAGCAATTGAAGGAGGCCTCTGGCCAACAGCCAGCGAGACCCTGAGGCCCTCAGTCTGACAGTCCCCCCAAAACTGAATCCTGCCAATAACTATATGAGTGAGCTTGAAGGCTAATCCTCCCTGAGATGAGCCTGCAGCCTCAGCTGGCACCTTGTTTGCAGCCTTGTGAGAAACCTTAAGTCTGAGGACCTAGTCTAGCTGCTCCCAGATTCCTGACCCACAGAAAGTGGGAGATAATAAACATTTGTTGTTTTAAGCCAGTAAATTTGGGGGTAACTTGTTATGCAGCCATAGATAACTAATACAGCACCCCTCTATTCTTGTGACAAACAAAGGGTGGCAGTGATATAGACGTTTCCATTTAAGAAAGACCAGTTAGAAAAAAATCTCACAGGAAATCTTGTTGCCATGACAACATGTTACTGTTTTCTGATGCCCAGTGTAAACACTGGATAATAATCCCGATGGGTCTGAGCCCACAAGTTTCCTCAATGAAAAGAGGAATCAAATGTTGAGGGAGGCATAGATTGTGGGCCTCTCACACCGTCTTTGGTCTGGGCATCATTCCACAGTGGCCTCTTTGGCATTCTAGTGGTTGCTTTAGGACTGAGCAGAAGGAACAGTAGGGGGAGTTATTACTTAGTCTTTGGCAAGAAGGGTGGAGGTAAAGGAAAGCCAGCTAGATCTCCCATTTCCAGCCAAATAGAGAGGACATTACTTTGCTATCAGATACTTTCAGTTGGAGAAATGGTAACGGAGGAATGAGCTGAATACTTTGCATTTGTTAAATGCTCCATTTTTTTTCAAGCCACTGCCATGATGTTATCTCGTTGGCACCTCACAGTGATCTAATCAGATGGGCAGGGAATTCACTGATTTACATTTGATGTGGTAAAGTGTATTATTGTAATGCGTGCCTTGTATTTAAAAACTGCAAGTGACTATCAGAGAAGTGACTCTTCTGATATCACGAGACCACTGGTCCGCAGAAGTAGGGTGAGAACCAAGTGCTCATTTCCCCAGTGCTGAGTCTTTTCTTTCCGCGGTCACTCACTACAGTCAGACGTTCTCCCTAGCAAGCATTTCTGTTCCACTCTGGAAATATAGCAGTACCGTTTTGGAGGTAGTGCCCCTGAGCCAACACTGGCACCATGAAGCTTGTATGTCTTTTCCAGGAGTTGTAAGAGGCCATCTGTACTTTTCTGCCCTGACATCCCAGAGGCTACTTTTACACTTTAAAAATTAAGGTCATTCTTGTAACTTGTTCAGACAGCAGCACTTTTTAAAACTTAATGCGCAGAGTTGCCTAGGAACTGAGTTAATGTTCAGATTCACAGGCCCCACCTCCCAGAGAGTCTGATTAATTAGAACTGGAATGGGGCCCGAGAGTGCATTTTTTTCCAAGCACTTCCATGTGATTCTGATGGAGTCATAGCCAACTTTGACGAATGCTGCCTGACAAACTTCTCCTTATCAGTGCTGTGCTGTAACAAAGAGCTAAAAGACACGCATGAGCACACACACGAATACACGCAGAGAGGAATATCTTGCTTTACACAGTAAGTTGTTTCTAAAAAGGTTCTATGTGTATTACATTTTATACATCAGTTCACATGTGAAATACTTTACATTCACATAGTATTTCCCTTCAGGGAAAGGACTGCACATTAAAGGTTGTTTAATCCTTAGCACCTAAGCGCAATGCCTGGTACCTAATATTGCTTGAACTGGTATTGGCTGAATGAATGACTATTCACTTTGTTCAAAGCAGGGATAGGTCTGAGTATAACGTGATGATAAGTCAAAGGCTCATTCAGCATACAGCAGCACATCTTAACATCATTCACTCCTATCTCCACTTAATCATCGTAAAGCACTGCTCTCATTTTAGGATTCAGAAGGGTGAAAGACAAAATTTAAGATGGACCCTGAATAGCTCTGTGAATGAGAAACCGTTAGGAAAGAGGTTACCTTAGTCTCAGGGTCTTTCTTTTCCTCTCTAACCTTAAAAGTTACAACCTCTCAGCCTTGCCAGGAGACTTTATGATCTATTACATTTGTAACTCCATGCGAAGAAGGGCTGTGATAAATGGAACCAACATAAGGCCTCAAATTCCTGTCTCCCAAACAACAGAGTACAGGCTTTGTTCCTGAATCAACAAATTACAGCATATTATTTAGCAAAGTGAATTAGAACCTCCTAAACAGATGTGGAACAGTACTACATATACTCACTAGAACAGAAGCTGGTGGGGGTCTCGGTGGCCCAGCTTAGGAGATCAAAATACAGCAAAGACCTGGCTTTGGTATGCTCTGCAGCAAGCGTTTTTCCTGATCTGCTAAATGGAGGTTTTCGGCTGATTTGTTTATGTGACAGCTTGCCTGTTAACAGAAAAATATTGATTCCTCTGGCTTAGCAATGAGACTCCTAAAACATTTCATCCCTAAACTCATAAATTGGTAATAAAAAAATTTAAGCTTTCCCAAGGAGTTTGCTTGGCCTCAAATGTTTGATTGGACAAGGCACAGATATTTTTCCTGATTCTGCTGTTAAAAGCCAGACTTTCCACTTTCTCTGGGATGACTTATTGGATAAGCCTTTTGAAAAATGGAACTTGTACTTAGTGTGTTTTATTTTAACCTCAATGATGATATGCACCTCAGCAGTAAATTTTTAAATAGCTGTGTTATATATGCTGAATAAAAGATGAACCCAATTGTGCTTTCAGCTATTCTCATAGAGCATCTGGAAGGTAATGAGGGTCAAGATTCAGAGACAGAAATACAGAGAGGGAGAAAGATATAATATATGCCATGTTCTGACAAGTGAAGAATCATTGATTTATGACAAATTAGACTTAAAAAAACTAAAACCACCATATATGGTACAATCATTGGTGACACACTCCCCACACACCAAGAAAGGTCTTGTGAAAATTTGCATAAGTAAACTTCATCATCAACACTTAACAAAGTTGGTAAGATATAGGCCTAGATAATAACAGCAGCTAACATTGTACACTGTTTCTAAAGCCCTTGCATATGCAGTATCTCATTTCATCATAATAGTCCTTTCATGTAAGAATTACGATCATTCTGTTTTTTTCTTTAATTTTCAACAGCTTTATTGAGGCATAATTGACATGCAATAAGCTGTACATATTTAAAGTATATAATTTAAATTTTGACATATATATACACCTATGAAACCATTGCCACTATCAAGATGGTGAACATATGCGTCACCCCCAAAAGTTTCCTCATTCCCCTTTAGAATCCCTCTCTCCCACCCCTCCCAACCCTCTCCCAAGCAACCGCTAATTTGCTTTCTGTCACAATACATTAGTTCGCACTTTCTAAAATTTTATATAAATAGAATCATATACTATGTACTCTTTTTTGTTGTTATTGGGGCTCTTTCACTCAGCATAATTGAGTTTCATCTGTGTTGTTGCGTATTTCAAAGTTCATTCGTTTTAACTGTTGAGTAGCATTCTATTGTATGGATATACCACAATGTTGATACCTTCACTTGTTGAGGACACTTGGGTGGTTTCCAGTTTGAGGCCATTACAAATAAAGTTACTATGAACATTCACATACAAGTCTTTGTATGAGCGTGTGCTTTCTTTCCTCTTGGGTAAACGCTTATGTGTGAAATACCTGGATCGTATGGTAGGCATATGTTTAATTTTCTAAGAAACTGCAAAAATTTTTCCAAAGTAGTTACATCATTTTATATTCACAGCAGCAGTATATGAAAGTTTCAGTTCCTCTGCATTCTCACCAAATCTTGGTATGGTCAGTCTTTATAATTTAATTTGAATTTGAATTTAAATTAATAGATATGTAGTGGTATTTCATTGTGACTTTAATTTACATTTCCTTACTGACTAATTATGTTGAACATATTTTCCTGTGCTTATTTGTCATCAGCATATATTTAGTGAAGTATCTGTTAAAACAGTTTGCCCATTTTTTGGATTGTTTGTTTTCTTATTATTGAGCTTTGAGAGTTCTTTATATATTTGGAATAGAAGTCTTGTATCAGACACATGCTTTGTAAAGATTTTCCCTCATGTTTTCTATTAGAAGTTTTATAGTTTTAGTTTTTATATTTAACTCTAGGATCCATATTGAGTTAAATTTTGTATATAGTACAAGGTACTGACTGAAGTTTTTTTTTTTGCACATGGTTATCTGATTGCTCTAGCACAGTTTGTTGAAAAGACTATCTTTCTCCATTGAATTGCCATTAAGCTTTTGTCTAAAATCAGTTGTCCACACGTAAATGAGTCCATGAGTCCATTTTTGAACTTTCTATTCTGTTTCATTGGTCTATTTGTCTGTCTTGATGCAATTCCATATTGTCTTGATTACTATAGCTTCATAATAAGTCTTGAAATCAGGTAGTGTATGTCATCTAAAATTATTGTTCTTCAAAGTTGTTCTGATCATTCTAGGTCTTTTGCATTTCCACATAAATTTTAGAGTTTGATTTTCATTTTCTATGAAAAAGTCCTGTTGAGACTTTGAATGAGATTATATTAAATCTATTGATCAATTTAAGGAAGCTTCATATCTGAATTATATTGTCTTCTGATCCATAAACTAGGTATACCTCTCCATTTATTTAGATCTTGTTTGATTTCTCTCAGCAATGTTTTCTAATCTTTGGTGTATAAGACTTCCACGTCTTTTGTCAGATTTATCCCTATTTCATATTTTTGATGTTATTTCAAATGTTATTGCCTATTTAAGTTCAATTTCTGATTGTTTAGGAATACAGTGAATTTTTGTATAATGATCTTACATTCTGCAAATTTGCTAAACTTATGTTTTAGTTCCAGTAGATTTTTGTAGATGCAATCAGATTTTTCTCATAGATGATAATATTGTCTAAGAATAAAGGGAGTTTTACATCTTACTTTCCAATCTGAATGTCTTGTATTTATTTTCCTTGTTTGACTGTACTGGCTAGAACTCTAATCCAATGTTGAATAGAAGTGGTGAAAGCAAACATCCTTGTCTTGTTTCTGATCTTAGGCAGAAAGCATTTAATCTTTCACTATTAAGTATAATGTTAGTAGGAGATTTTTTGTACATGCCTATATTCATTTTCTATTGCTGCATGACAAATTACCCCAAAACTCAGCAACTTAAAGTAACAGACATTTATTATCTCACAATTTCTGTCTGTCAGGAATCCAGACGTGACTTAGCTGGATGTCTCTGCCTCAAGGTTTCTCACAGACTGTGATCAAGATATTAGCTGTGGCTCTTGTTTCATCTGAAGTCTGAGTTCAGGGAAGATCTGATTCCAACCTCACTTATGTGGTTGGGGGCAGGATTTATTTCTTCCCAGGCTGTTTGATCGTGTCAGTTTCTCTTTGGCTGTTGGCCTGGGGACTCCATCAGTTCTTTGCCACATGGGGCATTCCGTAGGGCAGCTGAGCTTCCCTGAAAGCAAGCCAACAAGAGCAAGAGAGGGCAAGCAAGATGGAAGTCACATTCGTTTTGTAAGTTAATCTCAGAAGTGACATCCTAACACTTTTACAGAATTCTATTTGTAAAAAGTGTCACTCCTAGGTCTGACCCACACTCAGGGGAAGGGCTTACATAGGAGGCAGGGATCATTGGAAGCCATCTTAGAGTCGGCCTCCCACAATGCCCGTTAACGAGTTGAGGAAGTCCCCTTCTATTATTACTTTGCTGAGAGTTTTTATCAGAAAGGTATACTGGATTACATCAAATGAACTTTGCTTCTATTGAAATGATTATGAGGGTTTTTTTAGTTTTTTCATATGGTGACTCTTTAAGGTTTGTTTACATTGATTGATTTTCAGATGTTAAACAGAAACTGAATTCCTAGGATTAACATCACTTAGTCGTGATGTATTATCCTTTTTATACGTTGTTTGATTCTACTTGATACAATTCTGTTTATAATTTTTGCGTGTATGTTAATGCAATATGAGGGATATTGGTCTGTACTTTTTTTCCCCTGTAATGTGTTTGCCTGGCTTTGGTGAGAGGGCAGGAGTGTTGGCCTCATAGAACCAGTTAAGAAGTAGCCCCCTTCCTGAGCAATTTTTGGGAAGAGCTTGTGTAAAACTAGTATTGTTTCTTCCTTATATATTTGGTAGAACTTATCAGTGAAGCTTTTTGGGCCTGGAGTTTTCTTTGTGGGAAGGTTTTTAACTACAAATTCGATTTTCTTAATGGATATGGACCTATTCAGGTTATCTATGTCTTCTTGGTAAGCGTGGTATGTGTCTTTCAAGGAATTTTTTCATTTTATCTAAGTTGTCAAATTTATTCAGCACAAAGTTGTTCATAACATTCCCTCTTACCCTTTTAATACATGTAGGATCTGTAATGTCACCTCTCTCATTCCTGATATTGGTAATTTGTGTCTTTCTTTTTCCTGAGCAGTCTGACTAGAGGTTAATCCATTTTAATTTTTTTCAAAGAAAGAATTATTGGTTTCATTGATTTACTGCTCTGATTTCTAGTACATTGATTTCAGCTTTGATTTCTCCTAACTCCTTTCTTCTGCTTACTTTGCTTTTCTTTTTCTAGTTTCTTAAGGTAGAAACTTAGGTCATCGATTGAGACTGTCTTGTCTAATATAAGCATTTATTGCTATAAATTTCTTCCTAAGTACTGCTTTGGCAGCAGCCCACGAATTCTCACGTTTTCATTTCATTTAGTAAAAAGTAATTCATAATTTCTCTTTTGATTTCTTCTTTGATTCATGGTTTATTTAAAAATGTGTTATGTTATTTCAAAATATTTGGAGACTTTACAAATATTTTTGTTATTGATTTTTAATTTAATTCCATTGTGGTTAGAGAACCTAATTTGTAAGACTTACCTACTTTTAAAGGTATTGATACTTGTGTTATGGCCCACAATATGAGCTATCTTGGTAAATGTATCTTGCGTATTTGAAAGGGAGATGTTTTGATGCTCTTATTGAGTGGACCGTTCTGTAAATGTCAATCAGGTAAAGTTGCTTGATGGTGTTATTGAAGTCTTCTACGTCTTTGCTGATTTTCCATCTACTCGTTCTATCAATTATTGAGAGAGAAGTATTAAAATCTCCAACTATAATTGTGTATTTGTGAATTTCTCCTTCCAGCGCTGTCAGTTTTTGCTTCATGAATTTGAAAGCTGTTTTATTAGGTTAATAAACATTTAGGATTGTTATGTACTCTTGATGAATTAACTCTATTGTCAAGTGGCCCACTCTATCCCTGGTAATATTCCTTGCCTTAAAATCTGCTTTGTTTGTTATTAATATAGCCACTAAAGCTTTTTTTCCCCTAGTGTTAGTATGATTATCTTTCACCATCCTTTTACTTTTAACCTAGTTGTGTTATAATATTTAAATTGCATTTCTGTTGGCGGCATGTAAGTAAGTCTTGTTTTCTTTTTCAATCTGACAACCTGACTTTTGCTGGATCTTTAGACCATTTACATTTAATGTGATTATTGACATTCTTTGGTTTACATCTACCATCTTGCTATTAGTTTTCTATTTATTTGTCCCATTTTTTCTTTGTTCCCATATTTACCTTTTTCTGCCTTTTTTGTTTTAATTATTTTTAAATTTTATTTTATACCCTCTATTGACTTATTAGCTATAACTTTGTTTTGTTGTATTAGTGGTAGATTTAGGGTTTATACTATGCAGCTTTCACTTACCACAGTCTACCTTCAAGTGATACTATTTCACTTCGTGTCTAGTATAAGAATCTTACAATAGTGTAGTTCCATTTTTCCCCTTCCAGCTTTTATGTTATGGTTGTCATACATTTTATTTAGGCATATGTTAAAAACTCCATTATACATTGTGTTTTTTAAATTTGTTTTTGTTGTTCTTTAAGCAGTCAATTATCTTTTCAAGAGCTTTAAATCATAAATAAAACTCATAAATTTACCCAGGTAGTTACCATTTCCAGTGTTTTTAATTCCTTTGTATAGATCCATATTTCCTTTTAGTATCTATTACCGTGTCCTAAAGTCCACTAGTCTTTACTCCTGCCGTTTATAATCTTCTGTTAATCCCATCCAGTGTGGTTTTTTCATGCCTGACCTGGCAGTTTTCATGGTAGTTTCCATGTTTCCTCAGGCATGGAAGTTTGATTCTTTATATCTTCCATGTTTCCACTTAACATTTTGAGCATATAGAATACTATATAATGACTATATTTTAGAGTCCTTGTCTGCTAATTCTAACATTTGTGCCAACACTGGGTTGGATTTGACTGATTGATTATCTTCCTCCTTATGGGTCTTATTTTCCTGCTTCCTTGCATGGCTTGCAATCTTTGATTTGATGCCAGCCATTGTGAATTTTGTCTTGTTGGCTTCTGGATATTTTTGTATTCCTATCAGTCTTTTCAGGTGGTGCTTTTATGATTCGCTAGGCAGGTTTGGAGCAGTGTTCAGTCTAGAACTAATTATTCCCCACTACTGAGGCAGGAACTTCCTGAATACTCTACCCAACACCTCATGAATTATGACTTTTCTCAGCCTGGCTGGTGATAACACACTATCCTGGCTCAGTTGAGTATCTGGCATTGTTCTCTCTGGTTCTGTCTGGTGGTTCTTACTCCAGCCTCAGATGGTTTATTACACACATGCTTTGATCAGTACTCTACTAAGTACTTGAGTGGAACCCTCTGCAGATCTTCACAGCTCTCTCTCTGTGCACCTCTCTCCTCTCTGGTACTCTGCCCAGCCATCTCTAGTTGCTTTGATCCCCCTAGACTCTCAGCTCTCTCTCCTCAACTCAGAGAGTCCACCAGGCTCTTTCTGCAACACAGCCTGGAAACACTTTCAAACAGTAAGTCAGGGTAATCATAGAGTTTTTTTCTCATTTGTTTCCCTCTCTCAGGGATCATTGTCCTTCACTGTTTGATTTCCAGTAACTCGAACACTGTTGTTTCATATATTTTTGTCTGGTTTCTGTGGTTGTTTCAGGCAGAAATTACAAATCTGGTTCCTGTTGCTTTACCCTGGCTAGAAGTGGAAATATGATCATTCATTTTAAAATGAAGAAGTGATCTCAAGACTGAGAACTCCAAGAGGATTTAGTGCTATAGTAAGTAGTAGAGCTGGAATTCATGACCGGTTCTTTCGACTCCTGCTTCAAAAACATCATCTTAGAAGTATCTGTGTGACTGGAAAAACCACAGGGCTTTTTTTCCCCCTGTCTACAGTTTTTTATAATTGTTCATTTTATGTTAACCCCTTGCATTTTTTCTTTTCTTTTTTTTTTAGGAATAAAGGTGAGCAACTATTTGGGTCTGTTTATCTACTCTCGAACTCTCTTTTCAGAGAAAATAATGTCTTTAAAAGCTCCATTCTCTAATGCCTGGGGTTTGTTGTGAATCAATAGAGAGCCTTTCTCTCTGTGTTTGGACCTTGAGTAAATGTTCAGCTTCTGCTCTTAGTCCCATTTATAGGTCATAACCTTACCCAGTTCAGATCCTTACTTTGTTTCTTCCTCTGGTACTGTACTCTTCTGTCATTCTTCTTCACCAAATTCCACCCATCATTTCAATCCCGTCCCATGCTCTATTTCTACTAGGAAGCGTTCCCCACCTACTTAGTTTCTACCTCTATAAAATCATGCTAAATTCATTTAGATGAGATGCTCTTGAGGTCCCTTCCAGCTTTGAAGCAAGTTTTGTGAGGGCTAATATTAATCTCTCCACTCCCTGAATTACACCATTTGGAATCAATTGACCCTGAATTATATTCTAAAATTGTACCATATATCCTTTCCACTCTGTCTGGCAAGCTGCCCATCATCAATAATTTCTAAATAAATCTTGTTGAAAGAATAGATGAATGGCTTTTTTTCCCTAGTCATTCAATGTATGCGTTTTTTTTTCTTTTTAACCACAAAATGTTTCCTGAGGGCAGAGCCTAATGTCTTTTGCTTGTTTGCTATTACATACGGGACCCACACTATGCTGGAGGCATCATTGAGTGTCTGCAAGGACTCTTATTCCAAGAAACCACTGGCAACCTGATTTTCCAGAATCATGGTACCAGCCTCAGCTGATAATATATAGCCTCAAAGTAAATATATGTTGAATGAACAATGAGATGGCTCTGGAATGGAGTTTAGCAAGACATTCATGCTTACACGGAGAAACAAAGATGCAGATAATGCAGACACACTCAAATTTTATTGTTTGTTTGATACATCTGCTGCTTTGAGGCTTATACTTAATGTGAGTCTGTTGAATGATTTACAGGTATACTCATGCACTGAGATGAAGGGCTTTATTATAAATCTCGCTCCTTGTGCTGTAGGATACTGTGCATTTTTCAATGCTGTAAACCTAAATAGAAAAGTGTTTTGTCTGTGACAAGGACAAATGTCAGTTGGCAAAGCTCTTAAAGATGCAGAGTTTTGAATTTGAGTTTTCATTATTATAGAGTCCTGATTCAAGAGGTAAGCATAAAAAATGATTTATACTTATAAATTTTATTCCATAAACCTTTGAAATAAGAAAAAACAATAAAAGTTATTATATAAAAGTGATACGTGTAGAAAATAGTGTTAAGCAAAAATAAGAAAATAAAACCCATCCCTATCTCCAACATAGATAACCACTGATAACATTTTAGCGCATATTCTCTCAATCTTTTTATATACCTATTTAATTCAAAAATGTAATTATACTGAACATATTATTTTGTTACATACTTTTTCATTAAGTGACATGGAAATCATTCAGTATATATTTATAAAAATTCTCCAGATCATAATTTCTCAATACTGCCTAGCGTTTCAATGTATGGATCTACTGTAATTTACTTATCCAAACCCCTAATTTCGGTCATTTTGGTTGTTTTCAGAATTTTTGCTGTTGTAAAATTAGAGGAATAAGTGTCCTTGCAGCTAAAGCTTTATGCAAATTCCTGATTGTTTCCTTCAAATAAATCCTTAAAAGTGGAATTCTTGGGTCAAGAAGTTTACAAAATTCTAAGGCTTTTGACACAAAAACTACCTTCATTACAATTTAATCTCCCAGCAATGCTTGAAGCACTTTTTAAATGTGATTTCATTTGTACTTATAATCTTTATGCAGAAAAAGTTTAAAGCACATTAAGAAGTTGAGGAAATGAGGGTGCAGAATAATCAAGGGCACACAGCACTCATACTACAACTATAACCCCAATTTCTATGTTCCTTGTACTCTTACAACAATGCCCACTGCATCTACCCAAGTGGTGTTTGCAAAAACTGAGTCTGAGCGATTCCATAGCAAAATTAGGGTTTGTTAGTGAAACACATATTGCAAACAAAGTTAAGCAGGCTGCAAAGCCTGTGATGATAACAGGATAAGTCACGCCTCTAGGCTGGTCTCTGCAATTTAAGTCATTTGCCATCAGGAAGCAGCAGAAAGTCACTTTTGTTCTTTTTCCAAGTAAGAAGTATGGTTTTCCTGCCAAGACAGTCCCTTTTCTACCTCGACACTTGTTGCATAATCACAAGTTACAAAAGTTTGCTTTGTGTCCAAACTGACATTTTTAAAATTAATGGGCTGGCCCGGTAGCCAAGTGGTTAAGTTTGCGCGCTCTGCTTCAGCGGCCCAGGGTTTTGCCAGTTTGAATCCTGGGCACAGAAGTGGCACCGCTTGTCGGGCCATGCTGAAGCGGCACCCCACATGCCACAACTGGAAAGACCCACAACTAAAAGTACACAACTATGTACCAGGGGGCTTTGGGCAGAAAAAGGAAAAATAAAATCTTTAAAAAAAAAATTAAAACTCCCAGTTTGATTGGTTCAAATAGAGATTGAAAATAAGTTTTGTATATTTTCTCATGAAATCTTAGCTCTTCTTAAAACATTTTTTAGAATTTTGTAGGGGATTATCTCACTTTATGCTTTGATCTAGACTTGAGGAAGTTGATTTCTTTTTTAAAACAACAAGATTCTAACTCAAATATAATTTGTTGCTCTTGATCTAGTTAATTTTATGATCTTTAATTTTCAGGATGCCACTGTGACAGCAAAAAAAAAAAAAAAAACAAAACAGAAAAAGACATCTCCTGATGCAATTCTTCACTACCAAACATTGCTTTAATTTTTTCCAACCTGAGAGACATACCCTTAACCTAATACCTGCTTTTCAATTTTTAAGCCTCCTATTCCCATATAGATTTATTGTAAAGACAGCACAATTGTCCATATCCCTCTGAATCCATGCCTTTTGCAATATGACTTTGAAACTTCTTGTATCAAGAGATAGAGTTTATGTCCCCACCTCTTGAAACTGGACCAGCCCTGTGATTTGCTTTGCCAATAGAATGCAGTGGAATTAATGGTGTTGCAATTCCAAGCCTAGGCCTCATAGGACCTTGCACACTTCTGCTTTCTCTCTTGGACCCCAGAGATCTATGTGAACAAAGTTGAACCAGCCTGCTAAGGGATGAGAGATCACATGGAGGAGACCCATCTCAAGCAAGGCCATCACAGACTAGCCAATCCCCAGCTGATCAGCCAGCTACCTACTGACACATGAGTGCTTCCAGATGAGATCATCTTAGCCTGGCCTAGACCAGAAGAATCGCCCAGCTGATCCACAGACCCATGAGCTATGGTTTTATTTTTTTTTAAGTGGTGGAGGGAACTGTTATGTAGCATTATATATGACAATGGATAACTGATCCTTTTGGTCTAAAGCAACTGATCCAATAATGATTATGTACCAGTCTCCTGCCTGGGATTCAGGATGAAATGTCTGTAGAGAAAAGATTCTGTTTCTGATTTGGCAGAATTTGTGGATATGGATCAATGAAGTGGTCAGGCTGTATTCATATACACTGATGATTTACCTCCTGACATTCTTTTTGATTCCCACTAGTAATGCTTAGGAATTGGCTTAAAGATAATTCATTGGCCTGGTGTCTAGTCACTCCCAATCATATGTCATGACCACATTAAACCATCCTTGCCCAAAAAGCCTCCAACACTATAATACTGATATGCCTTCATTTAAACCCAGTAATCTTTCCCTCCTTCTCTCTTTATCAAAATATTTTGTGTAGTCTCAGAACCAGCTGATGTCCTTAAAGCTCTTCTCCTCTGTGAAACATTCTTAATCACAGGTCTCCACCCTCCAATATAATAAATTTCTCTTCTGTTTATTTTAATCTCGATTTTTTTCCTGCTTATTTCAGTTTGACTTGAAGTCAAAGATCGAAAATTCTGCCAGTGTCTAAGGTTCTGCCAGTATCTAATCTTGAAGACTAAGAAAAAGAAAGGCAAGTCTGAGATAGTGTTTTAGGTCTTTTCTTACAGAATATTGTTATGATCTTCTCCCCTTGGGAAAAAAGAAGCAAAGTCATTTTAGCGATGTTTGGAGCTCAGAGAGCAAGTGTATTTTGGCTTAAACTACTCCATGGAATCAGGATTGACTTTGTACTGATCATCATGACATAGTGAAACAATTGCTCTTATTTCTACTATTAAACTTTACCTCCTTAAGAAAAATGGAGCAGACTTCCACTTCTAGACTACCAGCATAGAGAGGGAGGAACAAAGGAGACCTGGCCCAGTTCCAGTGGAGAGGAGTGATTAGTAGACAATTTCATCAATGTCTGGAATGCTATAGCCAGGATTCCATCCATCTTGTTAAGGGACCTAAACCCAAGCCTTTTACTCCCCTATATACGGGGTTAGCACAGCCAATCCTTGCTCTTACATAGAGATTTGAATACCTTGTCTACTCTAAACCACTTCTATCCTGAGAGGAAAAAGTCAGTCTACAAACATTTTTATTGGTCCTGCTTTACCATATGACCAAGAGAGAAGAGTTAGGGAAAGAATATTTGATGCTGGTTTATTTAAAAAACAACTAAATAGGTCCCTTCTCCTTTGTCAAAGAACTTTTTATAATAACGCTCTATTTAATTGCAGCATGTTGGTGAGCTAAGGAGAAATGAAATAGGTTTATAAATCAACGAGCGAGGCTAGAAGTCATTTTGCAGCACGGAGTCATGGCCATAAGACATTCAATCCCAGTGGCTGCGGTGGCATCTAACCCACAGTATAAACTCAAAAAAGGTTTTTGTCTTTAAAACAAAAATGATACAATTGAGTTAACAGAGTTTTAAATGCTATTGAATAGAACATCAATAGAACAGAAAGAAAACTGATTTCATCGCAAAGTCATTGTGGGTCAATAATGACAGTGACAGAAAACATTCAATGATTCATGAGCACACTAAGTTCATGAGAATAATAAGCCCACAATGTTACATATTATCTATTTCTGATTCAATAGCTGTGGAATTGAATAAGTGAAAGTGGAATATTTTTAAAAGGTGCAGTAATAAGTGTGACAAATCTATGCAAAGATGCTTATCTGTAGGATATCTCCAGTATATAGCTACATAAGTATAAAAAATCAAAAGGGTTAGCATGGAATAAATCCAGAAATGTTCCCCGTAACAAAGTTATTAGTAGACACATTTGTGGACCATGGTTAATTATATGCATCAAGGAATGGTTTGCTGCTTGAGCATCTCTGTTATAAGATGGAAACTTATATGCTGAGTTCATTTCCCTACTTCCACTGGGTCATAAAAGAATCACTGTGTTAACAGCAGTGCAAGCACCTCCAAGCTCCATCCCACTCCAGGAATTCTGACTAGTGTGAGAAGAAGGTGACTAGACGACCCAGAAGATCTCCAAGGAGAGAAATGACTGCCAATGAAACCTATTTACTGACCTTCGCCCAACACCGTTATCTCTTTCAGTAACCAAAGTGAGTTCGCAAAGAGATAATATTCAAAATCTCAAAATATTCCCTTCCTGAAACAGTCCTTACTCTGAATGAAGGTTCTCATCATACTGCATACGTCAGTTCCTGTAGAGTCTTATTTTCTCTCTGTCTTTGTGTCTCTGTTTTTCTGTTTCTGTCTCTGTCTCTCTCTGTCACACACACACACACACACACACACACACAAACACACACACAGCAAATGTCAGAGTCTCATAAATTCCTAAAACTAGAATGGAGATCTCAAAGTTCAAAAATGAGACATGATTTTAAAAGTCTTCTCTAGCTTATTCTAAAATAACACAAAATGGGGATTCTAAGCTGTGGAAACCTATATTTGGGTCTTTATTAGTGTGTGTCTTTTTCTAGTTATGTTTGTATGTTTATGTGAGTTCACATGTGTGTTCCTTTCTCTTGTGTTACTGTATCTAAGACATCCCCCAACCAGTTTCTCTCTCTCTCTCTTTAATCCTCCTTCTTATTCCTGTAACTATGGACAGCAGAAAATGAAAGTGTGTATATTTTATTTGTTCTATTTATTGAATTTTATATGTTCTCTATTCCTTTTATATAACTTAGAAGAGTCTAATGTTTTACATTTCTCTTTAAAAAAATAAAAACCCAATTAAATTGCCTTTTTCATATTGAACAATAATGGTTTCTACCTCCTTTGAGCCACTGATCCTAAAAAATAATGTCTTACCTTCGTTCTTAACTTATTTTTATGAAGTCTGAGTATTCATTTTCAGAAAAAAAAAGGGGGGAGGGCTTCCAATTTTTTCTTGAAGTCAGAATTTGGGTTATCACTGCTTCTGGACTTCAATTCTTGACTTTTCTTTGCTAAAAACGAGAGTTAATATTTCTGTTTTTCTCTAATTTTGTGCATACATTTTTGTATGTGCCTGGCCTGAATTCTATTCTACCCTTGCCACACTTTACCTCATCTTTTTAAATTAAGGATTCTGCTTAGGAGAAATTCTTTCCTCTCTTTTTACATTCTCATCCAGCCAAGCAATTTTCTTGTGTTAGAAACCCATTCACTTCCTGATTTAGGCAGAAAGCAGCATGTTCTAAAATTACAGCATCTTGAGGTTAGAAGGGATTAGTCAGAGTATCTAATTTAACTTAGTTGCCCCACAGTTGTAGTCTCTTTGGCTTAAAAGATGAGACAAGAAATAAAGCTCATTAATTATTCAACTTGACAAACATTTATAACGTCAGGCACTGGTACCAGGGATTTAGAAATGAATAATATGTAGTTCTTGTCCTCAGGAAGCTCATAATCTAGTGCGTGGAAAAGATAAGTTAACAATTACCAAATATGGAAGTCATTTTCATGAAAGGGAGATATAATGGGAGCAGATAACCCAGTTCTGTGGGGCACTCGTAAGAATGGGGTGCCTGACCAGGGCCTTGAAGGACGAAGCCTCAGAAATCCTCATACTCTAGAAAGAGTTTCTGTGTGAGAGCATGATCTTCAAAATGCAGTTGCAGTTGGAGAAGTTACTATAGCAATATCTGTAAAAATGTCACCTTTATACTCAAGATAGCACGGCATGGTGTCTGTGTGGTTTATTGGCAATGGCAGGCTTATTACTTTTAATGCTGTAATTTTCCCAGGGTCACCGTTCTACTTTCCCTGTTATATATGTTACATAAAACTGTACTTCTTCGCCTCTATTGGAAAAAGCAAAAATGCCAGTAGAAGAAGTTGCTTTTTGATAATAGCATATTTTCCATGAAGAAAATTAAAGCCTTGCACATTCACTTCACTATACTTTGCTCCCTCCCCTGTGGCTGTCCCTCCCACATCAGCTCCTTCTTTCCTTCTCCCCTTTTCCCCCACAGTCCCTTCTGTTGCCCTGGTGTGGTGATCCTGGTAGGACTAAAAGGATCTATCCAGTGCTCCTGCTAAAGTTATTATGACTCAGAGTATAGACTGATAATCTTCTAATTCTCTTTTGGTAATGGATATTTCAGCCAGAATATATCTGTCCCCATTTAAGGCTGTAAGAATTGCTCGGAAAGCTAGGCTGCTTCTCATGGCATTGTAGTCAGAGAGCAGAGACTGCCCAGCTCTGATCAAAAATATTCTATACCCAGAACGTTAAGGAACATGAACCCATTCCAGGGGCTGCGAAAAAGCGAGGAGTATGCCATGGGGTAGAAAGATGACTCACAGGAACAGGAATTGAGTGGAATAGTGACTAGAAAATTGAGCCCTACTGACAAAGCTGCCATGTTTGCTGCAGTCTGGTTACGAACAAAGAGACTGACCAAGGTAGGAGATCAGAAGCGGGCACTAGGGGTGCTCGCCAACGGGAAGTGGGAACTCGGGCTCTCTGGCACACCTCAGATGCCAGTGCTGGCTGCAAAAGCCAACTTGCTCTAAACAGTGCCAGTTTTGCAGCCTCACACCCTCCTTGCTGGCAGGGCCGTGTCTTGGCCCCCATTCAAGCATAATGAGGTTTCTATAATTGTCACCCCAGAGTTGGCATTTGCACACAGCTGCATTATCACACACAGATCTGCCCAGTCCCCGAGAGTGAGTTCCAAAACAAGAGGGCTGCTGTACTTGACTACACCTCTGCCTTCCAGGGCTCTCAGACCCTGCCATTCCAAAGTGTGATGCTGACCCAGGGCCTGAGATGTTTGCTTTCTTACTTTTTCTAGAGTTTAATTTTAAAAGAAATAAATAATAGTGAATTTGTTTAATATCCTAGACTATAGAACCAACTATTAGCAGGCCTGAAAGTTGAAAGCTATTCTCTAGAACTCACTGTGGCTGGTGCCCTTCCTGTGTCAGCTGAGATGAGAGAAGAACACAATCATCAAAGCCCTGTGTATTCCCAGGGGCTCTGGTCTGGATATGCATCCTGCTTTCTAGGCCAAGTGGAGGGGCTGGGAAAAAGACACTGACTTTTCACTGCCAGTTTTGGATGACAGTGAATGGATTCTCAAACCTCCATGTCTTTTATCCCACCACGATGCATGGGGACCAGAACCAGAAGAGTCTCAGAATTTTCGGAATTAGAAAGGGCCATAAAGGTCCACTAGTCCAACTTCCCTCTCGGTGCAGTTTTCCCCTTGGAAATATCTGGGAGCTGTCATCAAGTCTCTCCTTGGCTACTTCTGGGAATTGGCTGTTCATTCCTTCGCTAGGCAGCTTGATTTCTATCTGAACAGCTCTGATTCTTAGACACGCTTGCTTCCTTTGCTCCGCAATGGAAAGAGAAAATCATACTGGGTGTCTCCCTTGCTTTAAACCTTTCAAGGGGCTCCCATGGCCCTTGGCATCAAATCCACATTCACAACAGCTCTGCATTTTTAACCCTCCTCCCACCTCTCGGCCTCATCTCCTCTCACCAACTGGAAGAGAGAGAAACTCTAGACACTGGAGCCTTCTTTCACTGTCACCTCTAGCCTTCTCTCCTATAAATTCCTCTTTCTGGAACATTCTTACCCAGGTTCTCCTTTCTCTCCCCTGCATTCATTACTCATCTTTCAGGCCTTTTTCAGGGAGGCCTCTCCAAATTCTAACCTAGGTTAACTCCCTTTGCTGCGAGCTTTCGGAGTGCTGCTTCATGCTTAGCACATGCTTGGCACATCATAGAGGCTTAATAAGATTAGTTGAATGAATAAATGAGTTCATGAATCCAATCTTCCTGTAACTTCTACTCTCTTGTCCTAATTCCACCCTCTTTCATATGACAGCCCTTGAAATATTCAAAGACAATCATCCTAATCATTCCAGTATCAGTATGAGTCTGGTCCCAGCAGGAAACAAATCACACACTCAGGCAGGGTAATTGAAGAGAGCATGATAAAAGGGTATTTACAGAGATGTGCGCAGGGTTAAGAAAATAGAGCACGCCAGAGCTAGCAAGAGAAGGATCTCAAGTCTGAAGGGTCAAGGGGAAGGAAAGGTTACCTGAGGCCAGAGAGAGCAGCTGAAGATGGAGGAGAGGACCATCCAGCAAGCTGGAAGAGAGGCAGCCAAGGGAATAAATACCCACCTCACTTTCCTCCTACCCTCTAATATCCCCCTGATGCTTCCCACTGGCAGATAAAAAGCAGGGAGCTGCCTAGGATACAAAACATAATGGAGAACGTTGGAGAATGAATGGAGAGAGACAAGTGAAAAATATTTAGTCAATCATCCACTCCCAACAGCCGCCCCAAATCTACTCTTGCCAGACGAAACAGCTTGAGTTGTTTCTACTATTGCTCAAAAGGTGGTGTCTGCTGGACTCATTATTATCTAAGTCAATGCCATCTGTATAGGTTCTGGATTGCCATTCTCTGCCTGTCCTGAAGCATGCTGCCAAGAATATCACAATGCTCCAGACACCCTGTGACTAGCACAGCAGCCGGGGTAATGGATACCAATCTCTGCCACTCTGAACACTACCCTTGTATTAATGCAAGTTTAAAACTGTAGTTCTTTGCCTATTGAATACATCTCAATTTTTTTTTTATTGTTTATGATCAATTAAGTCCCCCAGGCTTCCTCATACAAACTACCGTGAAATCAAGCTTCTTCCTAAATTATACCCATGTCATTGATTTTTGTTTTAACCTAACTGCAAGATGTTACATTTATCCCTGTCAGATTTTATCTTATTTACTTCTGTCCATTGTTCCAGATTATTAAATCCTTATTTTGTTATGTAGTGTAGCAGCTTTTCATCCCCACTTTGAGTCACTAGCTAATTTGATTAGGTCATTCTTTTTGTTTTCATTGGTATTGGTGATGAGTGAACAAAATCCCAGGCAACTTGGCACTGAAGACCTCCTCTGGTTGAGAGACTGAGTAGTGTAATGTGGCATGTTATCGAGAATGTGAAATAGAACACTATTTCTGCAGTCAGTTAGTGGTATAATGGGAAATAAAAGATTCATGATGAAATAATTTTGGGAAAATTCTGGGTTACACAAGTTAAACAAGTTTCTTTCCTAAAGTGTTCCTTAGAGCTTTTAATATGCTAATATTTATGGACTATCTCTGGAATCAGATATTCAAGACCCTACCTGATTGATTTGGCTATGGAACACACACACGTGTTTGTGTGTGTGTGTGCATATTTGTACATGTGTGTATATGTAGTATTTCATAGGACAGTGTTTCACAGAGCACACCTTGGGAAATGTTGGCTATGGAATCTAAAAAATTTGAGGTTTAGTGCCAACTCTACCATGTACCAGTCTGGGTCAAGTTATTTAATCTCTCTAATCCTCAGTTTTCTTATCTATTAAATGGGCATAGAAGAAGATCTTGCATCATAGATTTATGGTGAGAATTAAATAAGGTCATGCATGAATGAAGGAGTGCCTCTTAGCATGCTAGGATAGTAAATAGTAAATATTAGCCAACATTAAACAATATCTTTATCATCACAATCATTATCATTAATGTTATTTTGACACTGATCCATTAATTAGGCTCCCTACAGCAAGTATATAAAAATATAATAATCCAACAAGCTAAAAGACATATAAGAAACAAGAAATATTTTCTAACTTATATGTCTTATATGATAGATTATATGAATATTCTAAGTATATGAAAAAAATCTCATAATTCAATAAGAAAAAACTTCTAATAGAAAATAGGCAAAGGACTGAGCAAATAATTGACAAAAGAAGAAATATGTTATCTTAAGTTGAAAATTTTTATTTTTCATGAAAATCTTTATGGGTGGCTATTGTGCTGGGAAATAATATATATACTGCTAGTATCAGTGTAAAATGACAACAACAATAATAATAGCTAATTAAAATTTGGTGTTTTTGTATATACCAGGCACTATTCTAAGCATATTATAAATATTTACTCATTTAATTCTCACAATGAAAACTCTATGAGGCAGATGCTTTTATTATTTCTACTTTACAGATGAGAGAACTAAGTATAAGATATTAAGTAGACCTTTTCTGGAGCAATTTTTATGAGACTGTGAAATTTTGACAGTATCTATCAAGAACTTTAAAATATGCATATGCTTTGACTCAATGTAGTGGAACTTGTGATGCATTGCTTAGATACCCTTCAGGACTTACTCCTCCAGCTGCTGCCAGGTAATGGTCCTCAGCTCTCAGCCCTCTCTAGATATTCCCCTCTGCTGGAGACATCTACCTTGCCAATATATGACTTTGGACAAGCCCACATGCAGTGACTGGGTGATGCAGAATGATAAAGGCCTACCTCTCTCACTGCACATAGGACCACTTTTTAGTGCCATCTCTGCTCCAGAACTTCCCATAAGGTCAACTGAATCTTTGTTGAGATTGCATCACAACTGAACTTCTCCCTCTGCTCAATCCTGCTTTTTTCCCTTCCCTTCCAGAGATTTTGATCCTAAGAGTACTTCCTAACAAACTTCTGCAGGTTAATCTCCATCTTAGAGTCTGCTTCCTGGAGAATGCGCACTGTGATACCCAGTAATTTAACATCCAAGAATATATCCTAAGTAAGAGCCAATTATAAAAGCCAACTCATATTATATATGAGCCCTAGTGGATGGTAAAGCCAGAAGAAGAAGAAGCTTAGGTCCCTGAATCAATGCATAAAAAATTTATCCACCAGTTTCACCTTGGAAATATAGAGAGCTAAAACAACCATTACTCCCATCCTTTCAACAACAACAACAACAACAAAAAAGGTGAACTAACTTCAAAGTAATGGCTTTTTATTGAAATCATGAGAGAACTGAAGTCACAGGTTAAATGGTTAACCTGAAATCTAGAGAGAGATAGGTGACTGCAGGGAAAAACAGGATGCTGGCATTTACTTATCTGGCACAAAGGCTGCCAAAATCCATATAAGCCAGGAAGAAGATTTAGCTAGAAATTTTTTAATCAAATTGCTAAAGGCTGAGTGTGGGCTAGTATGAGAGTATAAATCCCGTGGTGTCTGCAGACATGGAAAAGTTCACACCTTCTTGCAGAATTCTGATTGGAACCCCAAAAGTGTTCACAGGGGGGATGGGAAGAATCCTAAGAAAGCTTTCCCCTCCCCTGTGGTACTGACTGGTGGAGGGGAACAGCAGCCACTGTTGAAGCTCCACCCAGAATCCACCCCATCTCCCACAGAAACTAAATAAATCTACAGGGACAAGGGCAACAAAAACTATAGCCTGATGGCACTTTTGGAAACCAGAGCTCACCTGGGAGAACAAAACAGGAACAAAAACCAAACTTCTGCCTCTGGGATGAGACAGGAATGCCTGCCTGGCCCAGCATTATGTCTGGAGGAAGGGCAGGAATACTTGTGAAGGTCACAGCCCCCAACCTAGGTTCATAACACCTACCTAAGACTGAGGCTTAATCAGAACACCAGAGAATGCCTTCCCCCATACCATCAATACCATGCTAACAAGTCTCAAATGAAAATAACAGTGGAATAGAGCTGGGAGAGCTGCAGAAGAAAGATTCTCTTTGCAGAGTGGAGAAGGAGAAGCAGAAGGAGACAAGGAGAAGACATGAAGACTTCTCCATGACACGTGGAGGACCCAAAGCCAAATGGAAAGCAAAGTTCACACTCAGCCCATCTCTTGATTATGTTACTACTTTCACACAAAGGCATAGTAGAAGGAATGGCATGTTCATCTCCAAGCATTAAAAAATGTATACCTTAGTATCTACTGTCCTATATAACACATCCTGCTTTCAACAAAAAAATTCAGAGGCATACAAAAAGTCAAAGAAAGACACACTCTGAAGAGACAAAGCAATTATTAGAAACATTCCCAGTTATGACACAGATATTAGAACTAGTAGGAAATTTACTATGATTAATATGTTAAAGGGTCTAATTGAAAAGGTAGATAACACACAAAAATAGATAGTTGATTTCAGCAGAGAAATGGAGACAACAAGAAAAAACAAAGTGGAAATGCTAGAAATGAAAAATACAGTAACAGGGGCTGGCCCCGTGGCCAAGTGGTTAAGTTCGCGTGCTCCGCTGCAGGCGGCCCAGTGTTTCGTAGGTTCGAATCCTGGGCACAGACATGGCACTGCTCATCAAACCACGCTGAGGCAGCATCCCACATGCCACAACTAGAAGGACCCACCACAAAAAATATACAACTATGTACTGGGGGGCTTTAGGGAGAAAAAGGGAAAAAATTAAAAATCTTTAAAAACAAACAAACAAACAAACAAACAAAAAACACAGTAACAGAGATGGAGAATGTCTTCAAAGGGCTCATCCATAAACTCAACATAGCCAAGGATATAATCAGTGATCTTGATAATAGATCAATAGAAAATACCTCAACTGAAATACAAAGAGGAAAAAACAAATAGGAAGAAAAACAGAAGGTCCAGGAGCTATGGAACAATATCAAATGATCTAACACATTTGTAATGAAATTTCAGAGGAAGAAGAAAGAAAGAACAGGGCAGGAGAAATACTTGAAGAAATCATGAAATAATGGTTGAGAATTTTCTAAAATTAGTGACAGACACCAAACCACAGATCCAAGAGGCTCAGAGAACACCAAGCAAGAAAAACCAAATAACCTAGGTACGCTAGTTTCCAGAGGCTCCTGTAAGAAATTACCACAAAATTGGTGGCTTAAAACAGCAGAGATTTCGCATCTCACAGTTCTGGAAGCCAGAAGTGTGAAATCAGTATCGTGGGCCAAAATCAAAGCAAGGCCATACTCCCTCCTGAGGCTATAGTGAAGAATCCAGTCCTTGCCTCTTTCAGCTCCTGGTGGCTGCTGACATTTCTTGGCTTGAGCTTGAATCACTTCAATCTTAAGGCCAGCATCGTTCAATACCTCTGTTCTGTTTTCACATTTCCTTCTTCTCTGCATGTGTGTCAAAAGCACAAGGGATGGGAGGATGATTCGGAAATATATTGTTATATGATTCTAACATTACACATGAGACAGTATAATAGTCTTTGAAGATAGACTCAGATAATAAACCAATAATCACATTTAGAGAGGTATAAATAATAATTCAATAGGAGAGATAAAAAGAACTCCATAAGAACGTTAAATTTGGAGAAAGCTTAAATGAGGAAATAAAAAAGAACAAATGGAACAAATAGAAAATAGCTAACAAGATGGTAGATTTTAATCCACTATATATAATCTCGTTCGATGTGAATTGTCTAAACATGCCGGCTAAAAAACAGAGACTTTCACATTAGATTTTTTTTTTAAATCAAGACTCAACTGTGTACTGTCTACAAGAAACCCATGTTAAATATAAATTCATAAGTGGATTAAGAATAAAAGGATGGAGAAACATATACCATGTAAACACTAAACAAAAGAAAACTGGAGTAGCTATATTAATTACAGCAAAAGTGAACTTTAGAACAGGAAATACTATCAGGATAAACAGGAACATTGCATAATGATAAAGAGGTCAATTCTCCAAATAATCCTAAATGTGTGTGTGTCTAACAATAAAGCTTCAAAATACATGAGGAAAGAAAAAGGATAGATCTGAAAGGACAAATAGACAAATTCACAATTCTATGCAGAATATATTGATTGATATTTTGCCCAAAATATCAATAAAGATATACATGATCTGAACAACACTCTTAATCAACTTGACCTAGCTAACATTCATAGAATGTTCCAAACGACAACTGCAGAATACGTATTCTTTCTAAGTGCACATGGAACATTTACCAAGATAGACCACATTCTGGGTCATAACACAAACCTCATGAAATTTAAAATAGATGTCATACAAAGTATATTCTTGGGCCATACCAGAATTAACCTGGAAATCAATAATGGAATGCTATTTATAAAATTCTCAAATATTTGGAAACTAAACAACACACTTCTAAATAAGTCATGGGTCAAAAAGGAAGTCTCAACGAAAGTTAGAAATATTTTAACCAAAATGAAAATGGAAACACAACATATCAAAATTTAGCTGATTCTAAGGCTCAGGCAGGAAATGACCCTAGAGCATCTTATAGTAACAGGAAGTAAGAAAGTTCTAAAAAATAAATTCGTAAATAAATACAAGTAAATAGAAAATAAATTTTAAAAGCTAGAAGCACGTCAAAAAGGCACAGGAGCCAACCTGAAAGTGTTCCTAACTACCAAAGCTGGAACAAATTGAGTAACAAAATAAATAACGTTAATGTTGGATTATAAACCCAAAGAACAAATAAATATTCATGATTTCATACTGATATAAATAACTGAATAAATAAATGAGGAGAAAGGAAAAGCCTGTTATAGTAAAATTCCAAATAATAAATGTAGAAAGAATGAGAGAAATAGAAAATCAGCATTAGAAAACCACAGTAATAATTTCTGACAGACCCCTGATGAATGCAAAAATTAGTGACAAAACCTTTAAAAAGCAACAAAATATTTACAGAGGCTCAAAGTATCCCCCCTTAAATATTTATGAATTATTGTGGTGGTTTTAGCATATGTCCACAAATTCCTTGCTACTGTTTCCTCCAGGAAGTGGAGCTTAATTCTCCTCCCCTTGAATATGAATATAGGCTAGACTTGATGACTTGCTTCCAAAGAATAGAGTATGGAATGGAAAAAAGAGTAACTTTACCGTGGAGAATCCTGACAGAAACTGCCTTAACTGAGGAGATCGAGGCTAACAAAATTGATGATAAATCATGTAGATATCATGTACCCCCTGGAATGATGTGACGAGAAAAAGATATTCTTCCCCCCAGCCCATAATCCCAATCTAATCACAAGAACACATCAGACAAACCCAAATTGCTGGAAATTCTAGCAACCACCAGCCTTCAAAAATGCCAAAGTCGTGAAAAGCAAGTAAAGACTGAGAAACTGTCACAGGTTGGAGGAGACTAAAGAGACGTGAGAACTGAATGCAATGTGATATTCTGGGTTTGACACTGGAACAGAAAGACAATATTAGTGGAAAAACCAGTGAGATCTGATTAAAGTTTGTAGTTTAGTTAATAGGGTTGTACCAATGTTAATTCCATAGTTTTAATAAATGCACCATGATTATATAAGACGTTAACATTAGGAAAAGCTGGGGAAAGGGTATTTGAGAACCCTCTGTATATCTTTGCAATTCTTCTCTAAACCTAAAATTATTTTAAAATAAAAGTTTTTTTTAAAGTTATCCATGTACTAAGTACACCCACTCTGGACTTGTATGTAAGAAATTAAATTCTATTGTGTTAAGCCTTTGAAATTCTGAGGGTTTTTCTTAATTGAAATTAGCGTCATTCTAATATACTGCTGATTGTAATTGTTAAGCAGAATCTTTTCAAATTAATTTTATTCCATGAACACATATTTGACCACTCAATCAAAAAGAGAGTTCGTATTTGTTATAAGTTGTAGGAGATCCAGAAGAAGTTGACCGGTTGCTCTCTTTCTGTAATCAGTTCTCCAAAATTAAATTCAAAGTTATTCTCTACTTTTTTCTATTTTTGTTATCTTTATTTTTACAACTCTATTGTAAGTACAATAAAGTTGTTGAGATGAGAGTGACTAGAGGAATCTGAAAGCTAGACTTGAGCAGGACCTTGAATCACAGGGAAGATCTGGCATCATAAATTCAGATGTCTTTGGGGGCCAGGCTGGCAATATACATGTTTAACTTGGGAGGGAGCAAGTAGTAGGGAGTAGCGGGACCTACTAGGAACAGGAGAATGCATGTTACCCTAGAGATATTTCAATATATATATATGTTTTGACATTGTGCTGATCAAATAAGTCTTCCATTTAGAATGTTCTAAGGGTGAGAGACTGACTACAGATGTAGATCCTATGGAGAGGAGAAATCAGAATATCTTTCAAGTATGAAGAATCTCCAGATGAAAGGTAAGTATAAGCAGAGTAGGTTCAGAGGATGATGGGAGATTTAGCCTGGTGTTCAAGGAAAAGAGGTAGCGTGCCTAGGGCATTAGATCCAGAAGGGATTTTGGTGATCATGCAGTTGAGTAGTATGCAGTGTGACACTATGCTGCCTAGGAGTTCACGGAAACTTCCCAAGGCCTAGGGAGAGGGGCTCCCAAAATTTACCTCCCAAATTCATTTAATTTGATCAACCCATGGTATTTCTCTGTGAGGGTTTATTTGAATAAATACTTCAATGTCAAAAACTAGATTTGAAAAACAGTGATCTAAGATACCTAAGTCTTTTCATCTGTTATAAAGAGGCCCAAGATGTTGAAGTGACTTCTCCAAGGTTCCAAATTTATATGGGTTTCCTTAGATTTGACCTGCAAATCTGGCCCCAAAGCCAGTGCTCTTTCCACTATACTGCCTCATTGTGAAGGTCTGGACAGGCCTGGAACAAATGTTCTTCTTGGGACGACTCCTTATTTTATTTTTCCTTACCTTCTGAGCTTCACGTTAGCTGCTGATCTTGGATGACGAATTCAGGAAGGAAAGCAAGACTTTGAATTATTTTCATTTATTCACTAGGTGAATAAAACATCTGAAAGCAGGGTTTAATAAAGAGTTAAAAGCAATGGACATTTGGGGGACAGGCAGCAACAACAATAATAACTTACATTTATTGAATACTTGTTATGTGTTCAGCACTGTCCAAAGCACTTTACAAATATTTTCTCATTTAATCCTCACAGCAACCCTGTCAGGTAACTAGTGTTATCCCCATGTAATAGTAAGAAAAGTACCACCTAATTAAAGTAATTTTCTCAAAGTCAAATTATATTATTATTAATTTTATAATTATTAATATATTATTGGAACCTCTTTGATAGAAGCTCAGGGTCATGGATAAGCCTGTTTTCCTTTCACCGTTTTGTCTAGGGAGAGCTGTATTTGCTGCTGTGAGAACACTAGCCTTCTGTTGGGGTGGTTGCTCCCAGCCACCCCCAGCCCATCCTCCTCCAGGTAGGCTTTGAAAAATGGGCTTTTCCTGATTCCAGTAAAAGGCAGCTAACAGATGTAGGTGAAAATGTTCCTATAGAGACAGCATTTCAATGACAAGGCAGTAGGCCGCAATAACACTAAGAATGAGGGAGCCCAGCTGTAGTTTGCCTTCATCAAATGACTAGATAGTTTTCAGATGTGGTGGATGGGGTGAAACTCAAAGCTTGTTGGATTTCAAACATTTCCCCCTCTGTTTAATGCATCCTGTGTGTTCTCCAGCAGAAATGCAATCCCTTATGCTTCTGTGATTCAACACAGTTGTTGCTTTTAAGTATATTTGAAATCCCAGAGGCCCCTTGGGCAAATCCTTTTAAGTGGGAAAGCTACATTTTACTGAGTCAGATAACTCAATTTTGAATTCCAAGAAGCTTGGAATGTGATTTGAAACTTCCAACCATTAAAGTTGAACTGGTGCAAAAGGTGGAAAAGTGCATCTCATCTTTGCTTGTCTGACACCAGAAGCTTGGCATGTTCCCCTGCCCATCATTTTAATGTATAGGAGGACAGAGGGGGGAAAATATAGAGCAGGAAAAGCAAATTCCCACATAGTCAGGGCAGGAGACTTAGTTCCTGCTCTTTCTCTCTCATCCACTGGAGAAGGAAGTCATAGAATTAGGACTCCTTAGTGTCCTTGATAATATCTGGACTACAGCTTCCCATGATACACTGGCAGTGGTTACTGTTTGAATCCAATCTCTGCCACTTTCAAACTATGTGACTTCAGAAGCCACTTAACCTGTCTGTGCTTCAGTTTTCTTATGTCTGAAATGAGGATAGGGGCCAGCCCAGTGGTGTAGTGGTTAAGTTCACACACTCTGCTTCAGCAGCCCAGGATTTGCAGGTTCAGGTCCCAGGCGCAGACCTAGCACTGCTCATCAAGCCATGCTGTGGCAGCTTCCCACATAAAAAATAGAGGAAGATTGGCACAGATGTTAGCTCGGTGACAATCTTCCTCACAAAATAATAATAATAATAATAATAATAAAGTAAATGAGGATAATAGTAGTTCTGACTTTATTAGGTTGTTGAGAGGATTCAATGCGTCAATCATGTAAAGTCAATCATGTAAAGTGCATGGAACCATGCCTGGCACATTGTAAGAACTCAATAAAGGTTAATGATATTAAAGCTGTAATAACTTGATCCTAAGAGGTTCTGGGAACCCAAAGGAATCCTAAGGCTCTTGAGCTCTGGACATGAAGTTGTCTCCCACAATTAGACTGCCCTTTAGAGGTCATCCAAGAATGGTCTAAACCATTATGACTATTGGTATGGTCTCAATCCTGTTCCTCTAGGACAACTGTAGAGTCTCCTGGTACTATTTCAGACCCTAAATGTGGACACTACAGAAAGAAATGCTATAACAAAAAGTGTCACTGTAACTCAAACCACATGTTAAACGTGGATAGAATACTAGCTGATGGTTAAGCAGGATAGTGACACAACACCACCTTCTATTAGATAATGGTAATAGAAGTCGCATTTGAGGAAGGATATAGATACTGAAAGTGGGTCACTGGCCATGGTGCTAAATAATATTCTTGGGGTAGGAGAGGTCCTGCACTGGATTTCTGGTCACTAAAGTCAAATATTCAATAAACATTTTCTAAACACTTGCTATGCACTAGGTGTGTTGTAAGACAATTATTTCCACAAATGTTTATTGAGCACTTACTATGTACCAGCAAACTTCTAGGTTCTAGGAATACAACAGTGGATAAAATAGGCCAAAATCCCTACCCAAAAGCAACTTATATTTTAGTGGAAGAGATAAACTATCAATAAGACAAATAACTAAAATATCTAGTATGATAAATAGCAATAAGTGCTGAGGTGAAAAATAAAGCAAGGAATGGAAATAGGGAGCATCAAAGATGGAGTGATGATTGCATTTTAGATAGACATTAAGGAGGTGAGGGAATATGCCATATGAATATTTAGAGAAGGAATATTCTATGCAGAGAAAAGAGCAGATACAAAGGGCCCTAAGACAGAAGTGTGCCTGGAATAGTCAGAGAATGTCAAGGAAGCTTTGTGGTGTTGAGTGGCAGGAGATGAGCTTAGAGATGTGGTAACTGAGCAGATCATGTAGGCCCTGCAAATTATTGTAAGAACTTTAACTTTTACAGTCTGAGCTAGGAAGCCATTGTAGGGTTATAAGCAAAGGATTGATATGTTCTGCCTGTGTTTGACAGGATTACTTTGGCTGCTGTGTTTAGAATAGAAATGAAGGAGGCGAGAAAAGAAAGACCAGTTAGGAAGCTATTGCAGCAATCCAAATGAGAGGTAACAGTTGCTTTGGTCAGAGGTGTAGTAGTAAAGCTGGTAAGAACTGGTCAGATTCCAGATATATTTTGAAAGAAGATCCATCAGGATTTTCTGATGAATTTGATGTGCAATGTGAGAAAGAGAGGAGTCAAGGATGCCTTCAAGGTTTCTGACCTGAAGGACTAGAAGATTGGAATTGTCACTAGCTGAGTTTGGTGGTAGGAGGGAGACTTCAAGAAAAGGAGATTTGGAGAAAAAGATCATTTGTTCAGTTAATTTGCATATGAAATGTCTATTAACATGCAGATGGAGATGTCAGGCAGGCCCTTGGGTATATATTTCTGAAGCTCAGGAGAAGGTCTGAGATGGAGATATAATTTAAGAAGTCATCAGCATTTGGAGAGTATAGAAAATTATGAGATTAAATGAGACCATCAAGGCAGTGAGTGTATCCAGAAAAGAGAAGAAGTTCAAAGATTAAGCCCTGAGGCTTCGTTTAGAGGTTGGTGGGATGAGAAGGAAGCAGCAAAGGGATGGAGAAGCAACCAATAATGTAGGAAGCAAGTAGGAGAGTGTGGTGTCCTGGAAGCTGTGTCACTTGGAAGTCAAGCGAAGAAAGTGTCTCAACAGGAAGAGAGTGATCAACTGGGTAAAATACTGCTGATATATATATCAAGTAAAATGCAAACTTAGAATGGACCACTAGGTATAGCCATATGCAGGTCATCCAAGCTGTGTAGCTTTAGGGAGGAGTGAGGAAGAATGATCTAGAAGAGGTAATGAGGAGGAAGACATTACCTTGTACCTAGACCCAGTGATATGAGGGGTCTGGGAGAGAAAACAGCCACCTCCTCAAGTGGAGGCTGCAAAGGAAGCAGGGACCTCTGAGCCGAGGTAAGTTTCAGTTAGAGCAAAAAAAATGAAGGGAATAGTCAAGGAAGTGTGAGGGGATAGGGTCTGATGATTGATAGATGTTTGACAGAAAGATCCAGTTCTTTCAGGAGATGAGGCAGAAGGAGGGGAGATGGTGACAGAAAAGGCAGTGCTTAGAGCCATAAGGAGATTAGAGGCCAGGGGATAAGAGAGGACCTGGAGCCCTAGATTTCTTCTGGTGACTGATATGATCAGAAATATAAGACATGATATTCCAAAGTAGATCGTGCTAGTAAGCGTCGGGCAGTTTGCAAGGGGTGATGGAAATACATGGAATTTGGGGCTACTACTTGACTCCTACTGGTGCAAGATGGAGCCTGCGGAAAGGAAATCTTGCTCCTTGCGTGTGGGCTTCCTCTCAACTTTTCTGATGGAGGACTGGGGACTGAAGGAGAAGTGATCTTACGTTGAATTCACAGGAAATCTCTTGACTCCTGGTGATAGTTGCTTGCCCAGCCTATGCAAGAAATATTCTTTCAATGATGAGTGAAGCCATTGAAGCCTGCTGTATATACCTCCCAACTTCAGCTGGTGAAGGATTGTCACTACCATTGGCACACTGGGCAGCCATTTTTGCCCAATCCTCACTCTCAGGCATATGACCAAAAGTCAACAAAGAACCATTCCCTCAATCATTGGATCTTTTTTTTTAATTGAAGTATAACTGACATACAAAACCCTATTAGTTTCAGGTGTATATCATAGTAATTTGATATGTATATACATTACAAAATAATCACCATGATGTCTAGTAACGATCTGTCACCATACAAAGTTATTACAATATTATTAATTTTATAACTGGAAGTTTGTACCTCTTAATCCCCTTCATTTATTTTGCCCTCCCCGCAACCCCTTCCTCCTCTGGTAACCATAAGTTTGTTTCCTGTATCTATAAGTCTGTTTCTGTTTTATTTTGTTTGTTCATTTGTTTTGTTTTTTAGATTCCACGTATAATTGAAATCCTGTGATATTTGCCTTTGTCTGCCTGACATATTTTACTTAGCATAATACCCTTTGGGTCCCTCTATGTTCTCACAAATGGCAAGATTTTATTATTTTTCTATGGCTAAGAAATATTCCATTTTTTGTGTGTATGTGTGTATATATATATATATACCCCACATCTTCTTTATTCATTCATCTATCAATGGACACTTAGGTTGTTTCCATATCTTGGCTATTGTAAAGAATGCTGCAATGAACATAGAGGTGAATACATCTCTTCAAATTAGTGTTTTCCTTTTCTTCAGATAAATAATCGGAAGTAGAATTGCTAGATCATATGGTAGTTCTATTTTTAATTTTTTGAGAAACCTCCGTACTGTTTTTCATAGTGGCTGCACCAATTTACATTCCCAGCAACAGCGTACGAGGTTGCCCTTTCTCCACATCTTCACCAACACTTGTTATTTTTTGTCTTTTTGATAACAGCCATTCTGACAAGCATGAGGTGGTATCTCATTGTGGTTTGAATTTGCATTTCCCTGATTATTAGTGAAGTTGAGCATCTTTTCATGTTGGCCATCTGTATGTCTCCTTTGGAAAACTGTCTATTCATGTTCTCTGCCCATTTTTTAATCAGGTTGTTTGTTTTTTGATGTCAAGTTGTGTACATTCTTTATATATTTTGGATATTAACCCCTTATTGGATGTATGATTTGCAAATATCTTCTCCCATTCAGTAGGTTGCTTTTTCATTTTCTTGATGGTTTCATGTGCTGTGCAAAAGCTTATGCTCATTTAAATTGCATCAAAAAGAATAAAACATCTAGAAATAAGTTTTACCAAGGAGGTGAAGGTCTGTACTCTGAAAACTATAGGACATTGATGAAAGAAATTGAACACGACATAAATAAATGAAAAGATATGCCATGCTCACAGAATGGGAGAATTAATATTGTTAAAATCTCCATACTTCCCAAAGCAATCTACACATTCAATGTAATTCCAATTAAAATACCAATAACATTTTTCAGAGAACTAGAACAAAGAATTCTAAAATTTGTATGGAACCACAAAGGATCCCAAATAGCCAAAGCAATCTTGAGAAAGAGCAAAGCTGGAGGTATCACATTCCCTGATTTCAAACTGTACTACAAAGCTATAGTAATCAAAACAGCATGATACTGGCATGAAAACAGGAACATAGACCAATGGAATAGAATAGAGAGCCCAGAAATAAACCCACGCATATATGGTCAATTAGTCTATGACAAAGGAGGAAAGAATATACAATGAGGAAAAGACAGTCTCTTCAATAAACGATGTTGGGGAAACTGGACAGTTACATGCAAAAGAATGAAACTAGATCACTCTCTTACAGCATACACAAAAATAAATTCAAAATCGATTAAAGACTTGAATGTAAGACCTGAAACCATAAAACTCCTAGAAGAAAACATAGACAGTCAGCTCTTTGACATCAGTCTTAGCAATGTTTTTTTGGACCAGTCTCCTCAGGCAATGGCAACAAAAGCAAAAGTAAACAAATGGGATTTCATCAAACTAAATAGGTTTTGCACACTGATCATTGGATCTGTTTTATAGGACCATTCCCTGTGGTTGTTCTCTGCCAGCTTTGTTCTCGACATGTCCAAATGTATTTTCATGTGGCTGAAAGTGTTTAAACATTCTGACATTTTAATCATGTAATATGGCTGAATGAACTTCCACAGTATTTGGCACAGCAGTGTTGCTTAATTCTTTTCTGACTCTGATCAACAAGCAGGAACCTAAGATGTGGCAGTTACTCCCTAAGGAGATACATAAGGCATATGTCTGCTCATGATTGCAGGGCACTGGTGGTGCAAAGATGTTCTCTTGAGTCCAACGGCAAATGACAGGCATTGTTTTGCATGAAAATTAACAGAGATTCAGAATTTTGAGAGGTCTAAAGTCTTGAGGACATCCATACAACTTTTTAATTTTTCCCAAGATGTCCAAAGGTACTTCACAGTTGATTCTCTTTCCTTGAGCTTCAACCCTATTATCAACATACTGCCAACATAATATCAAAACACAAAGTAACCTATCCAAATTATATTAGAGAGCTTATACATGTCTAGTACTTAGTAATTTAGAAATTAAATGCCTGAAAGTGTATTTTCTGATTGGATAATAACACATCACCCATGAGGTAAGAAGGGCAAGATATTATAATCTTCATTTTACAGATGAGCAAATTTCTTTGTAACTTCGCAGGCGAGAGTTAATACTACCAAACTATACCATTCACTACTTAGTTCACTCATTTATTCAATATGCCTTCATTTAGCCTGAGTAAGGGCTCTTCAATCTGCTCACAGCTAATACTTCTGCTTAAGATTTGAACATTTGAGCATTTTAAACAAACAGCTATTGAATTCCTATTACGTATGATACTCTTTCAAGAACTTTTACTGGGAGGGTAGAAAAATAACTAGAACATGGACTCTGCTCTAAAAGAGCTCAAAGTCACGTTTACAATTTTTATTCTGAATTTCTCAGTCGAAACCCAAGCAGAAATGTCTATCAGTCCAGCAACTTTTCTCAGGGTGTCTCTATTGGTTAAAGTAACCCTAGATGCGGCAACATACAAATCCAAACATGCGTCATACTTCAAACATAATAGAAATGTATTTTTTGCTCATGTTAAATCCAAAATGGGTGGTCCAATTGGTGGGCAGCAATCATTCAAGTAGTGGTTCAGGGACCCAAGCTTCTTCCATGATGTTAGACACATCCTCAGCATGTAGCTTCCAAGCTCTCTGGGCTCATTTGCATCAAGTAAATAGAAAGAAACAACACAGAGGGTATCATGTGGGAGGTTTCTATGGGCCAGATATGAAAGTGGCCACAATAGTTCCCAATTACATTATATTGGCTAGGACTCAGTCACACAGCCACACCAAACCTCAAGAGATGCTTAAAAGTGTATTCTAGCTGTGTGCTCAGGAAGACAAGGTAAAAGGTTTGATGAATAGCTGCCATTCTCTGCCATAGAGTATATGCGTGTGAGTATGTGTGTGTGTGTGTAGCTTTGAGCATGGGAGCTATAAGTGGAGAAGCAAAAAGCTAGGCAGGTGCGCTTCCCAGCAGGTTTCTGAGGTCTGTTGAGAGGGGGGAGTTGTGGTAATCTCCAAGGCTGATCTCCTCTTCACGAGGGTGGTTCATGTTTGAGCAAGGAGTGTGAAAGAATCCTCCAAGATGAGGGAACTTTGCTTTAACGTCAAGTTCTTCTCGTCCCTGGTTCATTCACTCTTCTGAAGTCCTGTCTGCCGGCATGATTTAATCCAACAACCTCTCTCCCTCCAGCTTTGGTACTGCTTCTGGATTCTGAAGGTTTTTACTTTCTGTGCCAAGGATGAAACTCCCAGACTTTCTTTGACTCTTCTGACCCTGGATCACAGATAGTTCTATCTTTCAGATCAATCTCAGCCTATGGGCCTGCGGGACAGAAAGAAATTATTAGATTGAATTTTGTCAGATGTTTAACAGTCTTAGTCAATTGGCTGATTGCACAATAATAGAATTTTTCTCAAGTTCTAACTACTCATTAATGTCTCTAAGAAAGCCACTTCATTTTTCTATAGTTCTAGTTCTTTTTGTGGGAAAAAACCAGAAATGGTATTTTACACATCATAGCCATCTTGAGGGCACATGGTGGTTTCCCAATAAATACCTTTGACATATTAGCCTTTAGTAAAAAGTGATTCTGAAGCCCTCTGCAGATCCAAAAATACCAGCCAAGTGTTCCTTATTGCTGAGTCTGTGGGTACTTCCAAGTGTTGGCTGAGGAAAAAAATAGCCTCCTTGCACTTTTTATTTTGTAATTGGATGTTAAAATAGAAATTTCTGCTGAGACACTAATAGATATCAGATATCAAAATGACTTGTGAGATAGACTTTCCTACAGGGTTTGCCATAAGAAATGGCTGAAAACCAATTTTATGAGTTTTGCAACTCTCACCCACAGCATAGGGAAAAAGAGTTGAGGGTTAGAGGTTAGAGGAATATTTTTTTAGACATAACATTTGACAAAGCTCTTTTGAAAAGACCAGGAAGTGCTTTCCCTCTTTACCTCACGTAAGGAGAGAGGGGCTTTAAGGAGACCATTTGGTGGGGCAATATGTGTTGCCCAGTGTTTGAGGGGGAGACACAGTGGATCAATGTCTACCTCATGCTTATAATGGACAGACTGTTCTAGTGAGAGGCTGCACTGGGATTGACCAATACTCCTGGAATTTACTGGAGAAAAGGATGCATAAGTGTTTCCTGTGAAATAGATTCGAACTAGTGTGTGTGTGAGAGAGAGAGGGAGAGAGAGACAGACAGAGAGACAAAGAGATAGACAGAGACAGAGAGACAGAGACAGAACAAACAAGTAGCACAGAATCAATATAAAAACCATCCAGGAGGGCCCACTTGGAAGAGTGAAAGGCTCTCCGCAGGATAAAGGTAACAGTAGACCCAGGGGAACATCCAGCAACTGAGAAAATAGCAAAGAGATGAGACAGGAGAGAGTCCATCACCTGGAGCAAGAGAACTGCAGGTGAGAGATTCCCAGCATTTGGTGGAGGATGGAATCTCCAAAAATCCCACAGCAGCATCCAGGAGGAAAAGAAGCAGCATTTCACGCCTATCTGACCCATAATGGAAAGGGTTCATAAGCGTTCCAGTTACAAAATGCTGTCTTTCTCCATGCACATCTTCTCCTTCCCCACACACCTATGCAGGAGGGCTGAGGAACCAGGTGAGCAGCCGGGGGAAGAAAACAAAGAAGCACTATTTTTTCTCCTCCAGCTGGAAAGCTGGTCCTCTCTCTCCCGACCCTATCCCTGTTCCAGGCTTCCTATCAACATCAATTCATGTTCAAAGTTTGGATCATGGCATGGATCTGAAAATTATAGTTACTCTTAATTACTCAAAAGAGAGTGTGTTTTGGACTTAACCACAGGAATTTTTATTACTTAAGTGCTCCAGATAAGAAATGGGACTTTCGTCTAGGGGCTGGGAAGAAATTATCCTTCTGAACAAATGTAAAGGCATAGTGGGAGACAAAAAACAGTTACCTTCTGTTTATGTGATTACATGATTACAACCCCTTCAGAATACACTGGGATCGTTTATGATCCCCCTCCATGAAACATACCCTGAAAGGAGGCAGATTGCTCTTTTATGGTTGTATAAATTCCTCCCAACCTATATTGTATCCTTCTTCCTCATCTTGATCTCAGAGGAAATAAAGATGCCCTCGTTTCCATTACCTGTACTTGTTTTTATTTTGCACATAATGCTTGAAGGCGTTATCTTGGAGTCAATTTCTGAATTTTGGGATGCTTAATTAAATAAATCCATGCAAATTTTAGGTTCATTTTTTTTTCTGTTTAAATAAATAGCCACAAATTTACTGCTTCAAAATTGTGCTTTGCTCCAGCATTTAGCCATAGTTGTGAGCATATTAGTATTGCACTCTAAAATGACACAATTACTTCAGCATCGGGCTCCATTTCAAAAGATAACTTCGTATTCCAGGAGGTCTCCAAGGGATTTATTTCCTCTTTCTCCTTATTTACTTATTTTCTTTCTTTGCATTGCAGTAAAATTCAAGGCTGAAAAAGAGATAGCTCTCTGAATCCCAGGCTGGGAGTAAATAATTCAGCACAGTGTGGCACAAAAATGCTTCCCTCCACCTCGTGTTTTTCAAACTTGTGTCTGTGTGGATTCAAAATCATGCTGAGTGCTCTGATGTAGAGCAGGACAGATGTCCTGGCTGAATCGGGAGATACAAACTCAGTGAGGTGTAAGCCATGAGACGATTGGCTGTTCTGAAACTCGGTGGAAAATGACACCACTTTGAAGCTTTTGTATTTCAGTGGAGTCAAAGCTATTAGGTATCTTTTGCGGTCAGATCAGAGCAATAAAGAGACATGCTATGCAAAGCAGGATGAGTTCTTTCTGGCTGCTTTCCTTGACTATTGTGTTCTTCTTTTGCTTTTGGATTGACAACTCAGAGTCCTGGGTACAAATCATTTGTTAGCCCCCAAGTGATACGTTAGCTGCATTGATCCCCCACCCATTTGGTAATATGTCTTTTTCCCCCTCTGGAAGCTTAAAAAATTACCAAAGTTTACCTCCTGTGCTTAACTACAAATTCTACCGTCCAATGTGGCATTTATCCAATAATGCTATAACCTTCAAAACAACCATACTGGCTTGATTTTGTGCATGATCAAGTAGAATTCCATCTGGACATGGCAGTTTAGGGCACTGTATTAAGTGGGTAGAGACCATAGAGCTGATGAGCACCATCCTGCAAAAGGCAATGTAGCAGGTGTTGTTAATGCCCTGCCTATATACAGTTCATTGTGCTCAAAATGACTTCCACTGCCAGCATCTGCATCTCTGGGTCAGGGGCCACCTCCATAGCCATGGATGGTCACTCTGCCTGTGCATGTGGCAGGCTGGAAGTATCAGGAATTAACACTTCCCAAGAGCAGCCCTCAACCAGTGATGCTCAGGAGTTGGTATACAAATATTCCAAGACCTTTACCTCTCAGGTGGGATGCTTCTGAGATGTGTTTTATACTAGTTCTCAGAATTTATCCATGGAAGTAAGTGCCAGTCACTCACTGTGACCGTTGGATTGATGATACCTCCTTTCTTGGTTTCCTTCCCTCGCTTCACTATTTGCCTGCTGATGTCCTCTGGACCTCCCTAACAAACTACTTACACTCAAATTCTTATCTCTCTGAGTCTGCTTTTCAGAAACCCAAAACGAGACCAAAAGGCCAGTCATACCCCACTTAAAACCTGAAGAGGACTTCAAGCTCAATATTGAAAAGCTAGTTACAGTAAGATAATTCTTTTAAACAAACATGTCCTAAGAATGGAGAACTGGCACCCCGCCTCAACTCTCATGAGTCTTTCCTTGCCCAGTCTGTTTGGGACCACTGCAGTGTGGACAGAAATGGAAAATGTTCTAAGTTCTATAGCATCCTTTTAATTGATCTCTGTGCTTCCAACTTCTTCCTCCAATCTACCCTGTATCAAACTGCCACGCCAATTCTCCTAATATCCCATTGTCATCTATCACTCTCTTCAGAAATCTGCAATAGCCTCTTAATCAGACAGCAAGGAAGCAAAATATCTCTGCTTCATCTTATGCCTCCCTCACATTCTGGGGAGAGAACTTGGGTTGTTTATTGCCCCAGTCCCCTTCCTACTGATCCATGGATTGGCAGTGGCTGCATTTCTCCCCTAAAGACCACAACTCCTGTTGAATGGCCTTCTCCTATAGCTGCAGCTGTGGCTACATTTCTTTTTCCAGGTAATGTTAACCACTCTCTCCTCTTGACCCCTCCAGGCTAGTTTCTTGCCCTTGGATACTTCACTATCACTTGTGAGCTCTCTTTGTTAAGCTCTCTTCAGTTATCCTTTTGACTGTGCCATCTGTTTCCTGCCAGGATCCTGTGCAATACCAGCACTAATCAGGAGTTATGCATTCCAGACTTGCCTCTGCCACCTTCTACCTTGTATAACTTTGGATCTTAGTTATCTCTGAGCATCTTTAGCCTTATGTTCATTATCTATTAATGGGGCTAATAAGACCTATTTAGCACGTCTCATAGGGTTCTTGTGTTAGTAAAATTTAGTTTCGTGCTAGAAACGATATTGTTTTAGAAATGTGAAGAACAACGTAAATGTAAGGTTTTGTTATTATCATATTATAGAGAAGAATCTTGGATGAAACTCCAAAAACACATTACCAAAAAAGGAAAGGACCAGCAATAAGGTCACAGAAGGAAATAGACAACTCGGGAGAAACATCCGTGCCACATTTACAAGTCACTTATGCCAGTGATTCATCTGGTGCCGTCCTCACTCAGGGCCTCAAGCACAGGGCAACCCTGTGTGAGTTGTCATAGCAACTGCCAGCAAGAACCTGGAAATTCCAGCAGCTTACAATATCAATCATCATGAGAAAAGGGGTCAGAGCAAACTGCAAAAAATGTATGTCATGGAGGCCATAGAAAGAGGAACTATCGTAAAGTCAGTCTACAGAAGTTGTTCTCAAAATATTGGCCCTAGAGAAGCAGCATCAACACTGCTGAGAAGTTATTAAATATGTAGATTCTTGAGCCCCACTCAAAACCTGCTGAATCAGAAACTCTAGGGTTGGGGCCCAGCATTCTGTTTTAACAAGCCATCCAGGTGATTCGATGCATGCTAAAATTTGAGAACCATTGCTGTAAGGGCCAGGAAATTCAGCTTCAACCCCCAGTGTCCACATGTGCAGAGTGTGGATACTAAAGTAACTAAAATAAAAATTTAAAACTAGAAGGAAGATATGATCTCATAATTTCCCTGCGGTTTACCTGAATAGGAATGGTGACTAAAATACAGCAACGGAAAGTCTGACTGTATTAGTTTTCTATTTCTGCATGACAGATTACCACAGATTTAGTGGTGAAACAGCAGTTTAGCTTAAAACAACACATATTCATTATCTCACAGTTTCTGTGGGTCACGAGTCTGGGCCCAATTTAACTAAGTCCTCTGCTCAGTGTCTCAGAACGCTGGAATCAAGGTGTTGGCCAGTACTGTGTTCCCGTCAGAGGTTTAACTGGAGAAGGATCTGCTTCCAAGTTCCCTCAAGTTGTTGGCAGAACTCATTTCCTTGTGGCTATAGGACTCATGGAAGCTTGCTTCTTCAAAGCCAGCAAGGGAGAGAGAGAAACTGCTAGCCAAATGGACTTCTATATAACACAACACAATTATATAGCAAACACAAGAGTGACAATCCATCACCTTGACGTATTCTATTGGTTAGAAGTAAGTCACAGGTTTCACCCACACTCAAGAGGAGAGCAGGGAATTATACAAGGGTGTGAACATAAGGAGGAGGGGATCATAAGAGCCACCTTAAAGTCTTCCATAGTTTGCCTTCTCGCCCCCAATGATTATTCCTGTGTCTCTCACATGGAAAATACATTTACACAAGTCCAAAGTTCCCAAAAGCCTCATCCCATTATTGCATCAGCTCAAAGTCCAAAATCTCATAATCTAAATTAGGTCCATGTATGGAGGAGGCTCCTGGGTATAACCTCTTAAATACAGCTCCTGGGTCACAATTGCTTTCCATCTGTGGATGTGTGAAACTAAAGAGACATGTTACTGCTCCCAACACGTTCAACATACAATGGTGAGACAAGCACAGCATAACAACTATAGACATTCCAGTTCAAAATGGAAGGTAAAAAGGAGTCAATGGTCCACAGCAGTTCTGAAATCCAGCCAGGCAAATAATGGGAGTTACTTGATTAGGTTTCAAAATCTGGGAATCATTCTTCATGGCTCTCACCTCCACCCTCTGGACTCTTGGTTCTGTGATAATCATCTTTCCTTTTCATGAAAGGTGGCATGTGCTTGCAGCTGATTAATTTTATTAGCCTGCTTCCTGCTAGTACAGTTTTGGGAATCCAACAGCCTCTCTTCATTTTGTACTCTCTTTATCCCCTTCAGTTCTAGATGGCACTGCTTCTCATGAAATAATTTTCTCAAAAACTTTGTGGGTGTCCCATGGATTTCAACGGGATTTACTCCATTAGACAAAAGCCACACCCACAGATTTTTTTAAAGAATAATCCTTTCTCTATCAGGACCTCTTGCTGAGAGGGCTTAGAAACTCTCTAGAAGGCCTGTGGTTTGATTTAGAAGATCTGTAAGACATACTCTTAATCTCTTGAAAGGGCCCTTTGTGTGACTGAATACCTGACTTTTTACCCTTCTGATGTTTTAGCAAAAGGTTGTAGGGTTATACGCTTCAACTTTTTCTCTAGGCCAAGCTGTCTTAATTTTAGCATCTTTTGTCATCTGAAAAGACTGTGGATTTTCAAAATCAAGTCCTCATTCCTTTTTGTTCTTCCCTCAATTTATTTCTCTCACATTTTACTATAAGTAACAAGAAGAAACCAGCAACATCATCAACACTTCACTTGTAAATCTCCTTAGCTACATAACCAAGTTCATCAGATGGGCGAAGATGTTAGCTCAGGGCCAGTCTTCCTCAGCAAAAAGAGGAGGATTGGCAGCAGATGTTAGATTTTGAGGCTAATCTTCCTCAAAAAAAAAAAAGATGGAGATATTGGAGTCACCTTAAAATATGTTTGCCACACTGACCTTTTTCAAAATAAACAGAACAAACAATTTTCAGGGGAATAATCCCTTCATGTGAAGAACATGTGTAAATTAAAACCCAGGAACTTAAGAGTGAGAGGAGAGAAAAGAGTAAGTAGGTGTGGGAAGAGATTAAAAAAAGGTTTTGCTATAGTCTACTAGAAGAGGTGTGGAGGGTGCTTCACTAATACAGATGATAGAGTTGAAGGAAAATATCACGAAGGTAAAATAGTTTGGGAAAGATATGTAGGTGAGGTAAGACTTAAATGTATTTTGAATAATGGATAGTACTTAGAGATGAAGAGAACATTCCATTATGTAGTGAAGGCATGAATACTACTTGGTAACAAGCATGGAACATACAGGGGACAGCTAGGAGACTGAAGGGACTCAATGGTTCTCTACCTTGGCTGCACATTAGAATCACCTGGAAACTTTAAAAAATCCTGATACCCAGGCCCACCCAGGTGTTCTGTTTTAATTGGTAAGAGATGAAGCCCAGAAGTCAGTGGTTTCTGAAAGTGCTCGAGGTCAACTTAGTGTACATCAGAGAGGAGTGCCACAAGACTGATTAAAAGAGCGTACTCCTGTGAACCAAAGCAGTAGGTTACATATGTCAAATAGGAGTAGCTGTAGGTTACGTATATCACCCAGACACAAAACAGAAAACTATTTTGACTTATCCCAGTTCTTAATAACCACAGAACATAGATGTGTCAGACATTACTGATGCCCATTTCAGATGCTCTTGGCTTCATCTATTTTGTTTTGTTTTGTTTTCAGCTGTTGTAGTGACAGGCAGCTCTATGAGCGCTCTTTCTGCCTGCAGTCGCAACCAGAGTTGCCTTGCCTCCTGCTTGTGCCTAAAGCCTCTCTCCTTGGTACGCTGCCCGCACCCTCACCCTGGCCTGCATAAACCAGAAGTGAAGGCGAGTTAATATCCTGTGTAGTAAATCTTTGGCCAATGGGAAATAGGAACCAGTGGATAAATCTTTTTCTCTTTATCCACACATTGTCCCCAATGGAGTCCTTGAGTGCATTTTATAGAGAGAGTTTCTTTGGGGCTGAGTGCCACAAATCTAGCATTCTGTTGCACTCAGCAACAGCAAGCTCAACAGCACAATTTTATGTTTGTTCTCCTTTAGCTGCTCTACTCTCTTTGTTTCTCTCCTGCTCGCTGGAATAGTATCCCTGATAAAATAACAGGCACATAAGCTTCAGGAACCTCAGGCTGTGCTTTCTGCTGAACCCACGTTAAAAATGTAGGCACTTTGCAATAGATCATTTTTTGGCTTATATTTCTGTAGTAAAAATTATATTTAAACCATTTTTTTTACATTTAAACACTTATAACATTTTAAAACAAAATACTGTGTGGAAGAAGTCTTAAGTAACATTCTAAATACAATTGGCAGAATAATAATATATGAAGAAGACAACTTGAAAAGAGATACCACTGGGGATGTGAAGCTAGCATGCTACTGGTGCTAAGAAAATATAGGCAACTGCATATAAAACAATTGCTTTTTAATTTTTTTTTTGAAGAAGATTAGCCCTGAGCTAACTGCAGCCAATCTTCCTCTTTTTTGCTGAGGAAGACTGGCCTTGAGCTAACATCCGTGCCTATCTTCCTCTACTTTATATGTGGGACGCCTACTGCAGCATGGCATGCCAAGTGGTGCCATGTCTGCACCCGGGATCCGAATCGGCAAACCCCGAGCCACCGAACCTGAACATGTGCACTTAACCACTGCGGCACTGGGCCGGCCCCAAACAATTGCTTTTTAAAACAGCTTTACTGAGGTATCATTGACATACAATAAACTGTACATATTTAAAGGATGCTATTTATAATTTTTGGCACATGTATACATGCATGAGACCATAACCACAATCAAAGTAATAAACATATCCATCACTCTCAAAAAGTCCCCTATGTCCCTTTGAAATACCTCCCCCATTCTCCTCCCAGCTTCAACCTCCCTTCCCTGGGCAATCTATGATCTATTACCTGTTGCTATAAATTAAACTGCATTTTCTAGAATTTTACATAAATAGAATCATACAGTATATACTCTTTTTTATACAGCTTCTATTACTCAGCATAACTATTTTGAGATTCATCTGTGTCGCAATGTCTATCCATAGTTCACTCCATTTTATTGCTGAGTAGCATCTTATTGAACAAATACATCATAATTCCTTTATTTATTCATTTATGAGCTGATGGATGCCTGGGTTATTTATAGTTTGGGGCCATCAAAAAAAAGCTGCTGTGGACTACCTGTACAAGTTTTTGTATGGATATATACTTTTATTAAACTCTTGAATGATCACCTAGGGTAGAATGGCTGGGTCAAAATTGTCAAAATGTTTTCCAACATGGTTGTATCATTTTACATTCCCACCAAAAGTGTATGAGTATTCCATTTCCTCCAAATCCTCATTGACACTTGATATGCTCCGTCTTTTCAGTTTGAGCCATTCTAGTATGTGGGTAGTGGTATCTCATTGTGGTTTTAATTTGTATTTCCCTAATGACTAACGAGGTTGAGTGCGTTCTCATGTGCTCATTTATGGTCACCTATTTTATGGAAGAGTTTGGGAAGAATTAGCGTTATTGCTTCTTTACATGTGAGAAAATTTTTAATGACATATTTAATTTTTAAAATAGATATATGACTATTCAGATTATCTATTTCTTCTTGAGAGAGCTTTGGTAGTTTGCGTCTTCAAAGAATTTGTCCATTTCATCTGTTATCAAATTGATTGGTATAAAGTAGTTCATAATATAGCATTTTTATCCTTTTTATGTCTATAGAATCTGTAGTGATGTCATCTGTCTCATTCCTGATGTTGGTAATTTGTGTTCTCCCTCCCTCTCTCCCCTTCTTCTCTCTCTTTGCTGAGCAGTCTGGTAAGAGTTTTATCAATTTTGTTGATTTTCTCCAAAACCAACTTATGGTATCATGATTTTTTTTCTGTTTTGATCTTTTCTAGTCCGTTGATTTCTGCTCTGAATGTTATTATTTCTTTTTTTATGCTTACTTTTGGTAATCTTCTTCTTTTTCTAGTTTCTTAAGGTTGAAGCTGAAGTCATTGATTTGAGACCTTTCTCCTTCTCTAATATAGGTGTCTAGTGCTATAAATTTCCTCTAAATATTGTTTAGTAACACCCTACAAAAAAGTTGTCTTTTAATTTTTATTTGGTTCAAAATACTTTTTTTTTTTTTGGTGAGGAAGATCGGCCCCAAGCTAACATCAGGGCCAATCTTCCTCTAGTTTGTATGTGGGATGCTGCCACAGTGTGGCTTGATGAGTGGTGTGTAGGTCCATGCCTGGGATCCAAACCAGCAAACCCCCGGCTGCCAAAGCAGAGCAAATGAATTTAACCACTATACCACCAGGCTTGCCCCTCAAAATAGTTTCTCATTCCTCTTTTTATTTCTTCTTTGACCCATGAGATTTTTAGTAGTGGACTCTTTGGTTTCCAAATATTTGGGGATTTTCCCAAGATATTCTTATTGTTAATTTCTAATTTAATTCCATTGTAGTCAGAAAACATACTTTGTGGGACTGAACACTTTAAATTTATTGAGAGAATTTCTTTATTGCCCAACATACAGTCAACTTGGTAAATGTTCCATGCGCCCTTGACAAAAAATGTTGTGTTAGGGCGGCATGTTCTACATAAACATCAAATTGGTTGAGTTGGTTGACACTGTTGTTAGGCTTTCCTCTATCCTTAGCGATTTTGTGTCTACTTGTTCTATCAATTATTGAGAGAGGGATATTGCAATCCTTGGTGATATTTGTAGATTTATTTAGTACTTCCCAACATTCTATCAGTTTTGCTTCATGTATTTGGAAACTCTGTTATTAAGTGCATAAATATTTTCAATTTTCGTGTGCTCTTGATAAAGTGACCCTTTATCGTTGTGAAATGATGCTCTTTATCCATGGTAATATTCTTTGCTCTGAAATTCACCTTGTTTGACCTTAATATTCTCACTAAAGCTTTCTTCTTATCAGTGATAGCATGATATATCTTTTTTCCATCCTTTCACTTTGAAACTGGTTGTATATTTATATTTGAAGTGCTTTTTTGTAAGCAGCATATAATTGAATCTTACTTTTTTTATCGTTTGACATCTCTGCCTTTTAATTGGGATATTGAGACCGTTTACACTTAATATGATTATTGATACAGTTGGGTTTAAATTTATCTTCTTTCTATTTGATTTCTATTTGTTCCATCTATTCTCTGTTCTTTTATCTCTGTTTCTGCCTTCTTTTAAATTAATCGAACTTTTTTATGATACCATTTTCTCTCCTGAGTTGGCTTAGTTCTTTGTTTTGCTATTTTAGTGGTTACTTTTGAGTTTATAGTATACACCTTTAACTTATCACATTTTACCTTCAAATGATATGATATCACTTCATATATAGTATAAGAACTTAACAATAGTATATCTCCATTTCTCACCTTCTAATTTCTGTGTTGTTGTCATACATTTTATTTTTACATATGTTATAAACACCAAACTATATTGTTGTTATTTTAAACAATTTTGATTTAAAAATTCTTAAATGATAAGAAAAACATAATTTACCCACACAGTTACCATTTCCAGGTCTCTTCATTCTGTTTTATGTATTTCTAATGCCGTGTGGTATCATTTTCCTTCTGCCAGAATGACTTCCTTTAACTTTTCTTATAGTGCATGTGTACCTGTGATAAATTCTCTCAGCCTTCATATCTTTAAAAGATTTTTATTTTTGCCTTCATTTTTAAAAGATATTTTCACTGGGCATAGAATTCTAGATTGACCTTTATTTCCTTCTGGTACTTTAAAGATGTTACTTCATTGTCTGCTTACCGATTATTTCCCACAAGAAATCTATTGTCATCTTTATCTTTGCTCCTCTGTATAGAACGTATATTTTTTTCTCTCACTGTTTTTAAGATTTTTTTCTTTAGCGCTGATTTTGTGTAAATTTATTGTAATGTGCTTTGAAGTAGTTGCTGTCATCTGTCTTGTACTTGAAGTTTATTGAGTTTCTTGAATCTCTGGCTCTATACTTTTCATAAAATATGGAAATTTGGGTGCCCTTATTTTTTCAAATTTTCTTGATTCCCCTCCCTCTCTTTCAGGAACTTCAATTCCATGTGTATTAGCACACTTGCTGCTCTTCTACAACTAGTGGGTTCTCTTTTCATTTTTTTAAATTATTTTCTTCTGTTTGTTTTATTTTGTATAGTTGCTTTGGCTATGTCTTTGAATTTGCTAATTGTTTCTTCTGCAATGACTAATCTGCCATTAATCCTATCCAGAGTATTTAGCATCTCTGACATTACACTTTTCATTTCTAGAATTCTGATTTGTCTTCTGTTCTATCTTCCATATCTCTACTTAACTTTTTGAACATATGGAATACAGTCATAGTAACAATTTTAACATCAGTGTTTACTTATTCTAACCACTTGACTAGTTCTGGGTCAGTTTTAATTACTTGATTATTTTTGTCATTATAGGTCACGTTTTTCTACTCTTTTGCATGCCTGGTAATTTTTGATTAAATGCCAGATATTATGGGTTTTTCTTTTAAAATTCATTAGGTAGGACTGGAACAGTGCTGTCTAGTACTAATTATTCCAAAGTACTGAGATAAGACCCTTCCATATACTCTGCCTGATTCTTCATGAATCATGAAGTTTTCCAGTCTAGCCAGTGGGCTTATTCCCAACTCAGGATGAGCACCATGCACTATTACTTTTAATCCTTTTGGTTGGCTCTCTCCCCAGCCTCAGGATTTTCCACATGTTCATGCACTGATCAATACCCTGCTCAATACTCAAGAGTGAACCCCTGCAAATCACCAAAGTTCTCACTCTGTGCAGCTATCTGCTCTCTGATACTCTGTTTTGCAAACTCTAGCCATATTCTTCTTTCCAAACTCTCATGTGCATCTCCTAAACTCACGGATTCCTTCTGGCTCTGCCTCTGTTCCCTTTCTCTGCACTTTAGCCTGGAAATTCTTTCAAATCAGTAAACTGGGCCAATCATTGAGCTTACCTCATTTGTTTCTAATTTCTCAGGAATCACTTTTTGTCACGTCATGTCCACTGTCTTAAAAACTTTTGTTTCATGTGTTCTGTCAAATTTTTGGTTGTTTCTGTTGGGTGTATAAATCTAGTGCCTGTTACCATTTGGGCTGAAAGTGGAAGTCTAATTGTTTGTTGACAATTGCATTGTTTGTTTGTATGTCAAGAAGTGACAGTTTGAGGGGCTGGCCCCGTGGCCGAGTGGTTAAGTTCGCGCGCTCCGCTGCAGGCGGCCCAGTGCTTCGTTGGTTCGAATCCTGGGCGCGGACATGGCACTGCTCATCAGACCACGCTGAGGCAGCGTCCCACATGCCACAACTAGAGGAACCCACAACGAAGAATACACAACTATGTACCGGGGGGCTTTGGGGAGAAAAAGGAAAAAATAAAATCTTTAACAGAAAAAAAAAAAAAAAAAGAAGTGACAGTTTGAGTACTTTAAATCTCAACACAATTTATTGCTACTTACATGTTGGCATTAGACTGTGTTTTAATTATGTCTTAAGAAACTGGTAAACTAGTCTTGGTTGACATTTAACCCATTTTTTTTCTCATTTAAAATAATGGGAAATAGGCTCCCAGATATGATTTTTATGTAGTATGTCTTATTTCCTGTCATGTATTATTGATGTTACTCTGGAAATGCCAAATGGCTTAGACTTCTTTGTCTCACATGAGAATAATTCTAGAAATAGTCCAGAGCTGTCATAGCAGCTCCATGAAGTTTTCAGAGACGAGTACCTCTGTCTTTCTGTTCCTTAGTGCATGAGTTCCACCTCCTTCAGAATTATAAGATGGAGCATTAGCCATCAAGTCCACATTCCAGTTCTTCTTAAATAAGTCAGCCCTCCTTTAATAAATTTTTCTAGAGGCCTATCCAGTGCTTTCCACTTACTGCAATGGATAGGTCATGTGTATCTTTGTCTTTAAGAGTGTGCAAAATGCTTACAAATGTAATCTTTTCACTAAGCATCTTGCTTGCTGAGTAAAATTAGAGCTCTGTTATTAAGGCATAAGGGGAAAAGACATGTGGATAAGCCATTAGGAGTGTCTACCACATTTGGCAAAGGACATTAATAACATTGTATGCATTTTAAACATAGAAATGGCTTAAGGTTTAAAGAAGATTTTTCTGGAATCATAGGGAAGGGACTATGGAATAGGAGAGGCTGGTCACAGCCACCTATTTGGTCTCTCCATGACAATAATCCAGGAATGCAGTACTGAAGACTAGCAATGGAAAGATAAAGGAAACACTTCAAAGTACTTATCTAAGGAAGAAACTTTAGACAGGACTTGGTGGCAGATGGGATGTAAAAGGCATGTACAGCAAAGGGAGTACGTAACAAGGAAAGAAAGAATTATGAAATGAGCGTCAGAAAACTCATGGAAGCCACTCCTCTGTACATCTGGCAAGTTCAACCCTGCCTGGGACTTTAGGCAATGATATCTGGATCATGTGCTGAAGACTCTCTATTGGCAACAAGAGTGTTGAAATAGTCTGGCACTAACACATCCAGTGTCTGCAGTGACCTCAGATGGGCAGAGTACATCCTGATGTGTAGACTAACGCCCGTCAAAGATGGCCTGCTCACTGGCATCATGAATGCTCAAGCTTCTGTTTCCATGTTCCTGTAGCACATCCCTCTGGGACAAGGAACTAAACCTAAACCCCAGCCCTGAATTCCTTAGAACCTGCCAGCTCCTCTACCTTAAGTCAGTTCTATCTTTTGCCATATCAAAGATATAATAGGAAAACAATAAACATACTATAGTAGAAAAGTAAAGAATCTGGGATCAGACAGGTCAGGACAGAGTTATTGTTCAATATTTTGTTAGTTGAGTGATCTTGGGCAAGTTATTCTTTGTCTCTGAGCCACATTTACTGACATGAAAAGGGAGAATTATTACAATAAGGCCTGCCCTATATAATTGCTTGTGAGGCTTAGTCATGTTTGTCAAAAGAAGAGAATATGGCAGTTGGAAAGCTCAGACTCTAGCCTTGGCTCAGTCCATTTACTTAAAGCGTCAGTTTTCAAGTGGCTTCCCCCCTTTGTATCTTGATTTCCTTATCTCTTCTTTTCCAGAGCTTCAGACCAGATTTTACCATACAGTGTCTGTTCAATAAATATTTTTTGAATAAAATTCTGTTGGATCTGTAAAATAAAAGGTTTCATTTAGATTAGCATTTCCCAAGGTATGTGTTGTGAGGTGCTGATAAATTGATAATACAGATTGTAAATGCTTGGACTTGAGATGCTGCAGCAGAAAAATCCAAGGAGACAATGTCATTGACGACACCCACGAAGCTATCATACCTCTTTCTTCTTAGCTCTAATTTTAATGTTTTCTGAAATAAAAATAAACTCCTTATCTTTGATAAGCTATTCTTATTTGGCTGTGTATTCTTGCGGCCAAACTGAATTCTTTGCTGATCCAAACTATTAATGTTTTAACCAATTGTATTTTCTAGAAGGAGCCTCTATTCCTCCTCAACCCTCGTTCATTAACTGCTTTCAATCTTCAGTCAATTCATCAATTAAAATCTTCTCAGACATTTATTATGTATGTTGTATGCTAGCTGGTACATAATAGATTTATATAAGATATAAATTCCAATTCTTGCTGCTAAGAGACCTACAATCTATCCGAATACAGGAGAATATTGACTTAGTTAAGTCATAATTAAATATTAGTTCATGGCCCTAAATTGGATAGCAGTTTTCCTGAAGGCAGAGACTGAATGTTCATCAACCTGTGGGCTTGTCTTTGCCCCTCATGTGGAGTATAATGGGAGCATGAGACATGCTTGCTCCATAGATGGTTTAACGTGGTTACCTTGTAGCCCAGTTGCTCAACCAATTGGCTTCCCTATTGAAATGACAGCTAATTTAAAAGAATAAATGGCTATTTAATAGAATGGAAAATTATTAAATTCAGAGCCTTCTAATAAAGATTGATTCTTATGTAAGTATTATGAAGTGCTAATTGCTGGCTCCAGAGAAAAGGGAATAAAAAAATTGTCTGTTGGAGGGCTTTTACGTCACTGTGAATTACAACTTTACTCTGAATAGTACTGACAACTCTAGTAATAATAAAGGTGATGATGATGCTCCTTTATATTTCAGTAGTACTTTGTGGTTTACAAAGTGTTTTAATATAAATTTGGAGACATATCTGAATATAAAGGAAAGAGAACAGGCAGTAAGTTCTGTTAAACCTGGGTTCAAATCCAGTCTCTACTGTCTGTGTTCTCAATTCTATTATCTGAAAATAGGAATAATGATACATATCATCAATGCTTAGAGACCAAATTTAAGAGCCCCCTAAAAAGTTGGAAACAAGGAAAATAAAATTTTGTCTGAGAATTAAGCTTAAACATCAACACAATGACTCATTGCCCAATAGCCCTAAAAGGACAGAATGGCTGTAGGACCTGGTAGCAACTGCAGTCAGAATGGGAGCTGCAGTTAGCCATAGAAACATAGTAGAACATCATAAACACAACTGCCCATATATTGGGAATGGGAGACACAGTGTAAGCCAACAAACTTTGAATGTTTCCTGTCCAACAGAATAGACCATTCCTAACATGGAAATACAGGTGGGGTAGATTGAACGCTCCTTCCGTCAAGAGGTAGAGTCTTTTTCTATACCCTGAATCTGGGTTTGTCCATGTGATTTGCTTTGGCCAATGGAATATTGGCAAATATGACAGAAGCAGAGGTTTGAATAGTGCTTACATAGGGGGACTTACCTTCTCTTGCTGCTGGGGACTCCTTTCCCCATTGCATGTACAAGCCTGTGCTAACCTCCTGGAGGATGAGAGCCTATCTGTGGAGAGGCCTCAGCTGTCCAGCCATCTCAACCATCCCAGCTGACGCCCCATACATGTGAGTGAGGCCATCCTAAACCATCTAGCCCCAAACAGAACCACCCAGCTAACCCACAGAATTATGAAAAATAATTGCGTATGGCTTTAAGTCACTAAGTTTTGGGGTGGTTTGTCAAGCAGCAATAGATACCAGAGGGCTTTTTAGCTTTCAGGGTTCCAGTCACAGGGATAAGGTCATCTTTTCTGTAATATGAATATCAGGAAATCATGTGTTGACATCATCAATTGCTCCATTCTCCTGGCTTCTCTTACTCTGAGTCCATGCTCATCAATAAATTTCTATTCATGATCTGGCCTCTCGCATAGTCTGTCTAGAGTGGGCAATGGGTTGACCATGTGGGCTGCAAGGAATCCTAGCCCCTGGTCTGGTAATTATTCATGATAAATTAATAAAGTGGCCTTTGATGGAGGTTTGGCTTAAGGAGGAGATATTCTAAATGCTTCTAAACATTAACTCTCCACCCTTCTCTACCCTGTTTTTTACTCTAGGAAGTTCGCCTGTATAGATTGCCTCAAGGAACAATCTTGCCTTGTGGCTTCCCTCTGGGCTTCACCAACGGGAAGCCCTACCTGGAGACTGGAGAGAAGGAGAATGATTTCAGAGCATTTATTCTCACACCCCCCTCCCTGTAAGATTGGTTTGGGTAGGCTGAATGCCTTGATTTAAGATTGCAACTCCTGTCAAGGTAGTCCCTTCTCCAAAACTCTCACATTGAAACCATCCCCTCCCCTCATCCTTTCAGGCCTAGAGGTAAAAATAGAGCAATTTTTACTAGCATCCAGTTCTGCACTACCCTGTATGGTTTCCCTACTTCTGCCCACACTTTCGTAAATAATCCCTTTATCAAACCCTCCCCAAATTATCCTAATTTCAGCATGCCATCTGTCTCCTGTGGAGCCCCTGACTGATACATATGCTGAGCATGTGGATTTGAGTATCTGGTTTGTCTGATGGTGATTTCTTTTTTGCTTATGGTTTAACCTGAGACACGGCTCTGCATTGACTGAGCCAATATAATCAAGTTTTTAGGATCATGAGCCTGAGAGTCAGGCTGAAATTCACAAAGGTAATAAATTCCTCTGGGAGCCATCCAGCTGACCTTTCCCCCTCTGGAGTGGAGAACAGGAACTGTACTTTTCTGTATTTCTACAATACCCATTTTTTCAGGGTTACTGTTAGTATTAGATAAACTATATGCAAACTACTTTGTACCTTTGTATGAGCCTGCCACCTTGTAAATTCTCAACATGTTAAACATTGCTATTGTTTTGTTTAATGTCCCTTTGACTGTATAATGTGGTCTTTACCGATCAAATGATGTGTAATATTTTTCTTGGAGTCCTTTTTCGGATGCCTTTGTTAATGTAGTGCATTGAGATTATGGGAATTGGGGTAAAGAAAGAGAATGCAGGTGCAGCAGGATTTATACACAGTGCACACAGCTTCTAAAGCCTTATGACAGAGCCACCAAATGGAAAGGATTCTGATTTAGCCATTGTCGCATAAACATGTTTAATGAGTCAAACTTGGAGCAGAGATGGCACTTTAAGTAAAACAAATAGTCTTGGCAGTTCATTGAAATTAAGCGTTTATGGAGCACTTGAAGCAATCTATGCTCAGAAAAGTTGACATAAGACAGCAGGGGGATGGCAAGTGGACCCCTCTGAGACATGGCATGGTGGCAAGATGTGTAGATTTCCTTGTTACCTACAAACGAGTAATGAGAGTCAAGTAAAAAGATTCTCCAGCATTCCCTCCTTATCAGAGAAAGCCAGCATCCAAGATGCCAAGTTGGTGTACGCTACAGTACAGGATTCATGCCCCCACCTCCCAGGCAACTGGAGGAAATAGGGCCCTGGTAACATCACTCACATTCCTTCCTATTGGGGGTTCAAGTTAGCCTCTACACTTTGAGATCCTACCTCTATTTCTCTTCAGGCAGCAAATATTTTCCTACTCATGTGCACACATGCACACACCTCCCACCATGTGTAGAGAGCCATTCAAAATCAATCTTAATCATTTTTGTTCTCTTCAAATGTCATTCCTCTCTGATGGATGTTTTTGTTTAGAGTTGTTTGTTTACTTTAGGTGATTTGTTTTGGGGCACACTTTCAGGTCCCTATCATTCAAAACAGGATGTGACCTCAGAGGAGCTCTGAGGCAGCTCAGGAAAAGGCAGACAAAGAGCCATCACGACTGGGCACAGAGTAAGCAGAAATTGTCACGAAAATGGGACTATAATTTGCATAGGGCCACAAGGCAAACATTGATCTGAAGTGTTCCTGTGAATGGCCAGTGGACAGGACAGAGAAACAGACAGTAAATCATAAGGTGGAGGATGGTGTATAAGATGGAATGTGAGCCAGGGGAAAGTAAATAAAGGAATGCCATGTCAAGGTCATAGGCACCTTGGCAGTCAGAGAGATGTAGAATCGAAAGTTGATTCATAAATTCTGAGATCAAACAACTACCTGGACTTGAAATCAGGTGGGCACTAGGTCAAAAATAAAATAAGAGGAATCTAATTTAGATATGCAGTTAAAAAATTGGCCATGTTGAGGGGACATGAGATTTTAGCAATAATGGTAATGAAGAAAAAAATCACCAGATTACACCTAGCTGGAAATAATCTAAAAATAACATGAAGAGTTAACTAGAGACTGGGTTAACTAGGGCTGGAAAGAACATGAAAAAAAGAAGACTAACAGAATTAATATAGACTTACCCAGTTTATATTACTTAATCAGTAAATGACCAGAAGAACTTTCCTTTGGAGAATAAGAAGATAAGGGGATCAGCCCCGGGTGGGTAAAATAACCTTAGGTGGATATCTTGGCTATCTCTTTCGCCTAGAGGTATTATCCCACTCTAGCATTTAGCGTCACAATTAAGTGGTGGTGTAGAGAAGCTGATTTTTTTATTTTCTGAACCCCTCTGGTCCCTCTTTTCTGAACTGTATTAATGACACAATTGTTCTGCCATCTAAAGAGCAGAGCTCCTTTTCAAATTTAAAAGATGGGCTTTTGTTCTCTCCCTCCAAGCTTATTATTTCCAACAGTCTGAGCTGGGGCCCCATAGCTTTGGATGAGCCAAGTGCTGACTCAGGAAAGGGAAAGGCGAACACTAGGCCAGTTCTCCCAGGAGCAGAAAGCACTGCAGATTAGGAAGGCCTTTGTCATCTTTGTCATGTGTAATTCCACTAAACCTACTTGAATAAGAAAGAACTGGAGGCCTCAGAGAACCTTTGTGCTCTTAAATGAACAATAATCATAGTGCAAAAGGGAAAAAGAAAAAAAGAAAGAGGAAAGGAAATGCAGCTTTTTTCCTCAACTGAGAATGTCTAAGGTTTCATTAATGAAACTTAGATCCGTCCTCACGACATGAGGCTCTGACTTGCTGGCAAAAGGCCTGTGCAGAAATTTCATATAATTAATAATGCCTCGAAGGGAAATGTGCTTTAGGTGTTTTATTATTTTTTAATCACTTAATGTGGTTTTTAAATTATTTATTTATGCCCGCATTGTTGCGGACTGATTTTAGGGTGGCTTACATAAATACATTTAATAATATAAGATAAAAAGCAGTTAATAAGAAGTAAATAAGAAAATTAGGATAAAGGAAAACATTAGTTAAGATAAGATGGAGCCAGGGGTACTATTGGAAACCAAATTGTATGTTCTAAGTCCTCATAATTCCACTAGAGACATGAGATGTGAGAGACAAAACCAGGCACATGATTTACAATGTCTATAAGACGAAAATAAAACCGGATGCTCAGGAGAGCCAGAGCGAAATATCTCCCTTGGGTCCTCATAAACGGGAACATAATGGAGAACTTCTTCAACAGCATCCCTACAGTAAATACAGAAACAGGCTTCATAGAGCCATTTTTTATACTTCCCTTGGTGCCACCATATAAACATTATCTAGAAAGAGCAATTTGGCACGGGAATCCACACACATCTCTGATGCTCTGGTTTGCTCCAGGGAAGGATAGTAACATGTGCGAAGAATGGATGGATGCACTGCCCATCACATATGCAATCAATCACCCATAACTATTTGTTTTTTCATCCAAGCTTGAGAGAAGCACTGAGTTCAGGCTGACACCCCAGGCAAGAAGTTGGAGAGCAACTGCTCTGTGCTGTGAGCTTTGGTAAGCTGGGAATAAAGATGGACTTTGAGGGAATGTTGAAGAGCTCCAACTCCTGGGATAGCTTCCCTTTCTGCATATAAGAAGCTGCCCCCTTCACTTCCTCCAGAACAAGCCTGAACCATAGATCAGTCTGAGGGGGGTGTCCCAGTTAGGGGATCACCCAGCTTACGTAATTCTGAGTCACTTCAGGAGACGAATATGAAACCAACTAGAAAAACTAATTTTTATTTAGGATGAGAAAATGTAAGAAATTACAATAGTTTAAAAAACCTGGCAGATACCACAAAAATATCTAAAAATTCAATAATATTTTTTATGAATTAACTGCCTCACACGCCTCTGTAATACGGTTTTCCTACATTTTTGGCCACATATTCTTTCATCTGTTATAAAATCATTCTCTATATGGAGAATAGATAGATAATTAAATCTTTCTTCTAGCATGGATGATGGAAATTTGTTTTTTCTTACTGATAGTTTAGGAAAAGTTTGTTTCCACTTCACAACCTGTTATGGACAATGACGTGTACATTTTTAGGACTGTTACCAATTTTAGGAAAATCTCATCAAATTTCTTTGATGGATATGCTGTGATATTTAGAATAATTTTTCACAGCTCAGTTTCAGACTTCCCTACATTTGTCTTTCTTCCACCACCTATTTATATACTTCTAGCTCCAGGCTCCACAGGGCAGGTTCATGTCACAATATGGCACTGTACCTTCCTGTTACAATATGAGGTGGGTCAGCACACTCTGAAGTAAGATTGTTCTGTCAGGATGGCTAGCAACTACTTAACTATACAAGGAGATGACTGCAAAGCTGTATAGATAGAGCCCACTAAATATGACTAAAAAGATCCTGTAGTAGGTTGAATAATGGCAACCCAAAGATTTTAGATGTTAATCCCCAGAACATGCAGATGTTACCTTATAAGCAAAAAGGGTTTTGGGAATATAATTAAGACTCTTGAGGATCTTAAGGATAAAGAGATTATCCTGGATCATCCAAGTAGACCCTAAATACCATCATGAGTGTCCTTGTAGAGATAAGCAGAGGGGGATTACACACACAGAGGAGAAGGTAACGTGAAGATAGAGGTAGAGATTGGAAGGATGTGGCCACAAGCCAGAAAACGCCAAGAAATGTTGGCAGCCACCAGAAGCTAGAAGAGCCCACAAATGGCTTCTCTCCCAGAGCCACCAAAAGAGCCCTGCTGACAGCTTGATTTTGGATTTCTGGCCTCCAGAACTGTGAGAGAATAAATTTCTGCTGTTTTAAGCCACAAGAAGTTTGTGACAATTTGTTACAGTAGCCCTGGAGAACTAATATAGATCCTTAGTTCAGCGTCCTTGTAGCCAGATCCAACATAGGACCTTGGCTTTTCCACTGTCACTTTACATTAGGGGAAGTGTGACAGAGGGAGGGGAAGTTGGAGGGGAAAGAGACAGTTATCCTAACCAATTGCTGTTGAAATACTCACTTTTGTAAATTGTATGAAATCATATGACAATGATTCCATTGAGCATATCACTTAGGCACCTTCCAGGGCCTTAGAAGGGGACCAGGCGAGTGAGGGGCTCTGAAGTTTAAGACTTATTAGCTCCACAGTAAATCTTCCTCTGCCTTAAGGTAGCCACAGTGGTTGTGTTGAGGGAGGTCTGAAAAAGGTCTCATGCCTTTGTGGCAGGGAAGGGCTAATGTGAAGAAAAGCAGGATCTTCAGAGCATGAGTACAGTGCTCCATGTGGGGAAAGCAGTCTATGGTGGGAGAGGGAGTGGCAGAGGATGTAGAAGGAATAGAGTAAGAGTGATAATAGCATTTTCTAAAAATGCTACATAACTTCTGTCCTTTTCTTCCCACTAGAAGAGGTGGGAAAGCTTAAGCTTTCTTCTTGTCTCTGCACAACTGTGAAATTTTAAGCTTTCTTCTCATCTCTGACCCCCACAGAGACATTGGTTTCCTCTTCTTCTCCCATAACAATTGTACTTCTTGTATTTGAATTTTAGCCAACTGTTCTATAATTATTTCTTTTCATATCCATTCCCTCCCTCAAGGTTTTGAGCTCTGTGAGAAAAAGAATCACTCCTGGTTTACCTTGGTAAACTGGTTGAGTTAAAAAGAATTCTAAGAGATCAAGAAGGAGATTTTCTTAGGGAAAGAGCCTAAAGTACAGACTCAGACCACTCCAGCTTTCTTCTGCATGCCATCTTCTCTCTCCTACCCTGGCGATAGAATCTTTATCAAGGCTAGGCAAGGAGAACTGACCTTCTCAGCGTACGCTGTCACCAATCTACTGTTTATGGCATATGTATTGATTTTCACTAGTCAAATCAGCAGGCTGTTGAGACTCAAAACACATTCTTTCAACCTACTGTTTCTGCTAGGAGTTTCAACCATCTGTTTTGATATCTCCCACCAATCTCCACCCCAGCTGAGAACTTATTCTGGTGCTCTGCTGTATCCCTCCTTTGCTGATTTGGTAAGTCTTGGGTGCCCAAGGAGATGAGGTGAAAGAAGAGTCATGGAACAAAGGTACTTACAAAGAAAAAAAAACATATCAGTTAATAGTAAAATATTACCCCACTACAATTATGTTTCTATATCAGATCATCTGTTTCAAAGCTTCCTGGGTCTGGCTGGTCAGAAATGCCATAGTAGTCATATTTTGGAAGCCCTGCAATAGATCATGCAATAGTCGAGGTAGTTTATGATAGTTAGTAACGCTCTTCACAAATACTCCAGGTCTTTCTCCTTCCAGTGCACTTGGCAAGACTTATTTTCTTCCCACTTGAAATTAGTTGTGCCCATTTGGCTTGCATTGGCCAGTAAAACGTGAGTGGATATAATGTGTACCCTCAAGAAAGGAGTCCTAAGAACCACAGTGTGATTCACTATGGTCTCTTTTCCTTTAGCCCGAGTACTAGAGTGAGGAGATGAGGAGCAGAGCTCTCAGCTGACCATTGGTGGTCTCATAGCACTTGTGAGACATTAGACATTAGCTTTATTTCTTGAAGCACTATAATTTTGCCTTTGTAAATGCAGCATAAACTAACCTCTCCTGATTATTACAAACATGAGAACATAGCTCTTCTACCAAAGGGTAATAGCCTCAAAGTCCCTTCATTTAACTCAAAAGAGAGACATCTAGAAAAGGAGTGTGTGTGTGTGGCTACTGGCACATATAGACAACTGGAAATAAATAGATAAAAAGCTTATTTTTTTTTAGGGAGCTGTACTGTCAAAGAAACCTTGGGCCTAGACAAAGAAAGTCTGTGACAGTTTGACATGACTGAGCAAAAGCAAATTGAGAAAGCTTCTTAGCCCTTAAAGAGGGCATATCCTCCCATGCCTTTGTGAGGCCAAGGGAGATGACTAAGGGCTAAGAAGCAGAATTGGGCTGAATAACTAAGTATTCTCCACTCCCCTGACAGAGGACCTTCCCGACGTCTGCCCAGTAGAATCACTACAGGCCAGTGTCTTCCATTCTTCCAATTTTAAAATAGGAGTGTTATTGCCGTTAGCCTGCCTCTATTCTACCACATATGTTGTATATGTGGGGATACTTCTAAGTTTTAGTCCATAAGTCTCTTGATCAAAAGTAGTTCCATACAGACCTGATGTAGTCATCAATACATATCACTCCTAGACGTAGAGACTACCGTGCATCATCCAGAGATGTTGGATTTTTAACATCATGCCAAAGACTGAATGGAACTTTTCAATTGTCTCCTTTTTGATAAGTATGGTTGTTTTCTGCATAAGAGAAGAAGAGTAAACTGATCAGAAAGGCAGACTGCTATTCACAATATTCTGTTCTCTCTCCTTGCGGGCACATGGTAGGATTGTACTTTTACCCATGTGAAGATAAGTGCAGCTATGTGACTTACTTTGGCCAGTGAAATGTGAGCTGACATGAAGTGTGTACTCTAGGCAGGAGATCTGAGAATCACTGCATGTTTTGCAATATTTTCAGAGAGTATTTACTCTCTCAGTCTGGGTCTCAGAGTGTGGATATCAAAAGTGTGGAGCAGGATCCCCACTCAACCATGAAGGCTGTGAGCAATAAATAAACCTCTTTTATTTGAAGTCACTGAGATTCAAAGGTTGCTTGTTTCCACAATATAGCCTTACCTATCCTGACTGACACACGCTCTTACACAGTCCAAGACATTCTGGCGGGGTCCTGTAGTCTTGGCTGATGCTTGTTGTCCAAGCCTGAAAGTGGCCCGAAGATTTGTATTTGAACTCTCAAATTCATGTCACTTTGCCTTCAGTCTTCTCACCACCTCTTGGAGATTCATGGGCAAAGGGTCATGGACATCCACCATACTACATGGGACACCTTATGGGAAATTCTCTATCTATAATAAACCGCCTCTGGTCTTAGGAAAAATTTTCCACCAAGACACCCATCTTTCCCATCTCTGCCTCTCAGAGACTGGAGTTTCTAAAACAAAAACCTTGGTTGGAAGGCTTTTTGAGTGCCTGAAAAACTATATCTTTAGCTCTGCAGTACACAAACCCATAACAGTCCCATCAGCGATGAGCCCTGAACTCAGAAACCAAAACTTGGACTATACTTTTGAGTTTTGAGTTTTGAGTGAGAATATCTCACATACCTTTCACAGCAAGAGGAAGAGAACAAAACGTAGGCTAATATCTCAATAAATTATGCTGACACACATCACTGACAAAACAAGGAATTCAACTCAGGAATTTTGACTCATAATGGGAAACTAGACACATTCCTCTGTAAGAACTTAATATAAATCCTTTTAATCAAGGGTAATTTTGAGAGTGGACAGAGGAAAAAAGGAAAGAACTAGCATTTTGAGGATCCTACTCTGTGCCAGTTACTTTGTCACATTTAGCCCTCTAACCAGTGATATGAGGGAAGTGCTATCACTTTCTCAGTGAAGACACTAAGGTTCAGTGAACTTAAGTCACTTGCCTAAGGTCACAGAGCAAGTGGCAGAGCTGGAATTCCAACCAGGTGTCCCTAACTGCAAAGAATTCGGAGTTGGAGTTTTCCTTCTCTACCTGCTGCCATATCCAGATGAAGTTAAAAGAAAGAAACTATTTACCATAGCAGGGTAAGAGAAATAGGATGTAGAATTAAAGAAATTTTTTTTCTTAATATGAGTAAAAGTTACTTTTTTGAACATTGAAATATTTAATCTGTTATAAAAGCTCCCCATTAAACTACCACTTAAATAGTCACTATATCTATATCCTTTACTTAGGAAATCTTGAACAACTGGCCTTTTGGATGGAAATACAGTCAATATCATCATCTTTAAGACATCACACACAAAGAATAGTGAGAGATTCCTTACAGTTATAGTCTGGGAAATGGATCATGTCTCTTCTTGGCCATCAAATTTGTAGCTTGTGCCTCTCTCCATGTACCTTTCACCTAAAAGAAAATTGAGGAGAACAATTTCACAGAATTTTAAAATTTATAATGGAACACTTCTTGGCTAAGACCAGTGTTTGATGTGTATAGAGGTATAGATTTAATCCCTATTGGATGAACGAAGCCAAGGAGGCTGGGCTGGGAGAGTGTTGAATAAAGTTACAGCAAAGAGTCCACTGTACCCATGAGATTGTGAATTCCTAGAGAGTAGTGACCATGTTTAACTCCTACTGTCTTCTCAGAGCTTAACACAAAGCATGACACTTAATAGAAGTTTAACTAAATAAAGGAACAGCATGGGGTTTTGAGTCATCACCAGGATTTAAAGCTGGGTGAATTCTCCTGTCCCTCATAAGACAGAGGTTAAGTCACTAATGCTTGTTGAAATGGAGCTCCGTCATCTGTAAAATAGAGAAAATAGTACCTATCTTATAAGATTCTTATGAGCGTTGTTCAGGAGAATCTTGGGCAAATTCTACTTTAGAAGCTTAAAGCCCTTGCCCCCTATCATGAATGTATTAGTCTTCTGTCTCTCAAGAAAAAGATGACAATACAAAATTGTCTTAACTGTTCTTAAATTAGTCCAACAAAATTTTGAGAGCTCCTTTCGCAGAAGGAAAAATGTTATGCTGTTGAAACAAATGGAACATGTAATGCTTGCAGTCTCTGACAGATGTCTTTGTCCAAAGCTTGCGCCAGCTTGATGTTCAATGTTGATTGAACCTGTCCATTGAGCCACCTCAATAAGGTCGTGGTTTTTCAATTGGAGATCACCACAGCCAATCATCCCTGCCATAGAAGAAATTATAAAAGGGGCCTGAATCCTGGCTTTCAAACAAAAGGCCAGTAGGAGGGTGAAACTTCCTGTGTCTGCTCACCCACTCCACTCCTACCCCATAATCAAAGGTGAGAGGATGGTGATTTGCTTAGATATATGAAAACCAGGAGGAATCTCACATGCAAGAGGCTGAAACAAGTAAGAGTCAGGGCTGACTGCTGTGTAATACTGCTCTGAACGGATAATCAAAGACAATAAAACTGCCATTACCTCTTGCCTACATTTTTCTTATCCTAAAAAGTCCACCTCTTTGCTTCTCTTAAAAATGAGCCCAGACTTCCAGCTCAGACAAGATTCCACAGACTCCTTTGACCCCACTCCTCCCCACTAAGTACAACTATAAATCCTAGAAATTATAAAAGAAACAACAAAAGGAGAAGTTTGAAAGATGATAAGAAGAAGATGAACCCTTTTGAGACCCCGGGACTGGAGGAACAACCCAGAAGCACAGTATTTTATGTGTCCCCACCCAATGGAAGAAGATAACCTAGGCCCAGCCTTTCCTTTCCCCTGACCTAGCAATGGAAGACAGCCCAGATAGGCTCATTCCTGCCCAGAGTCCATCTGACAGCATCAGGTGAGACATGGCTCGCACGAGGAACCAATAGGGAGCCTCACCAACAATAGGTAGCTAGAAGTGCTCTCCAGCTTGGTTGTGCCTTAGACTCTCTTACCCCACTGAGAGATACTGAGGCAGTGAGTAGAAACAGCAAGGGGGAACTCCACTACAGCAAGTGGCCCAATCCAGGAAGCTTTTTTGTCCTCTTGGGCCTGAAACTCTTTTTGCTCACCCAGAGGAACCCTGTAGTTGCACTCTCAGGCATTTGTTCTAGGAAAATGGAAACTTATGTCTGCACAACTGCCTGTACACATATGGCAAAAGCAGTTTTAACCATGATAGGCAAAACTGGAATCAACCTAGATATCCTTCAACAAGCGAATGGCTAAACAAACCGTGAGACATATATATGCGTCAGGGCAGGGAAAAATCCCCTTTCTTCCCTTCTTGTGTTCTCGTGGCTCCACTAATAGTAAAAGTGACACAAAACCAAATTAACAGGAGAAAAACCTAGTTTAATATGTGCATATTGGAGACCATAAAGAAATGATGCTTGGAGAGTGAACAAAGCAGGCAGTATATATATCTTTTACACCAAGAAATAATAAATTTGTGAAGAATTGACAGGACAAAGAAACTTAGGCTTGAGGTATGCAATTAGTGAGGAATTTAAGCAGAGTTTGGGCTTGAGGTAGTAAATGAGCGAGGTTGTCTATGCTTCTCGGCCCTGAATCCCCAGCTCTGCTGACAAGGACGCAGGGAGAGCGCCTTTCACGGGAGATCTATCTCCTGCTGTCAGGGGAACAGCGACAGCAGGGCCAGAATCCCCTTTTTGTTTCTCAAGTAACTTTAATTCAAACTAATCCATATGCTATTGTGGGATATTTTAGGGCGGCCTGCTCTGGGCCCCAACACATGGAATACTATTCAGCAATAAAAAGGAATGAACTATGATACATATAACAATTGGGATGAATCTCCAGAACTATGCTGATGAAGGAAAGCCAATCCCAAAAGGTTATACACTGTTGGTGGTGTTAGTTCCATTGAGTCGATTCTGACTCCCAGCAACCCTGTGTCCAGCAAAGCAGAACCCTGCTGTGTCATTTTGCACCATCCTCTCACCTTCCAGTGCTCTTTCAGACAATCCTCTGCTGCTACTCATAGGGTTTTCATGGCCAATTTTTTCAGAAGTTGGTGGCCAGGTCTTTCTTCCTAGTCTGTCTAGTCTGGAAGCTCTGCTGAAACATGTCCACCATGGGGGGCCCTGATGGTATTTGAAATACTGGTGGCATCGCTTTCAGTATCACAGCAACACACAGCCACCACAGTATGACAGACAGGTGGTGTGGTTCCCTGACCAGGAAGTGAACTCAGGCCACTATGGTGAGAACACCAAATCTTAGCCACTACACCAGCAGCCTTGGCTGTATGATTCCATTAATATAGTTTTTGAAATGACAAAATTTTAGAAATGGAGGTCAGATCAGTGGTTGCCAGGGATTCAGAATAGGGAAGGATCTTGGTATGTTGTAAAAGGGGAACACGAGATATCCTCGTATTGATAGAACTCTTTGCTCTGGGTCTTGACTGTGGTGGCAGATGTGATAAATTTGAATATGACAAAATGATACAAATATGATAAAATTGAATAGAACTAAGCACACACACACACACACACTTTTTTATTCTCAGTCGAAATCATGGAAACTTGTCAAATTGTCCTTCTCCCAGCATGCTGTGAAACCAGACTGCAGAGTTCTGTGCAAACTGTAGCCCCAAGATTAACATCCTTACATTGAATTGCCTTCCACTGTCTGCCAGGATCCTTCCACAGCCAGCGTGAGGCAGTACAGGCCTTGCAGCTGAACAGGTTATTGTGGGCCACGAGGGTCCTTGCCCAAATAGCCCTGGAGGTCACCAAGGAGCTCACAGCTAATGGAAGAAAAACACCCATATTCAATTAATTAGAGTAACCTGATGTAAATCCTATAAAAGAGGTATACAATCTTTGAGATGCAGTATACAAAAGAGATTAAGAGAGTGAGCTGTGGATTCATTCAGACCTGGGATTCAGTCCTAAATATACCTAAAATTGCTACAAGTGTAACCTTGTGCAAAGTAAATCTCAGTTTGCACATGTGCAAACTGGGGATGATAAGAGCACCTGCCTGCCTGATGGAATTGTTGAGAGAATTAAATAAGATATTGTGTGTAGAGTGGGTAATGCATTGTTATGGACTGAATTGTGTCCTCTCAAAATTCATATGTTGAAGCCCTAAGCCCCAATGTGACTATATTTGGAGACAGGGCTTTTAAGGAGGTGATAAAGCTTAAATGAGGTTCTAAGGGTAGGGTCCTAATCCAATAGGACTGGTATCTTTATAAGAGGAGGAAGAGACCCCAGGGATGTGCAAGCACAAAGTAAAGACCATATGAGGACATAGTGACAAGGTGGCCATCTGCAAGTCACGGAGAGAGACCTTAGGAGAAACCAAACTGCCAATCCCTTGATCTTGGACTTCCAGCCTCCAGGATTGTGAGAAATAAGTTTCTGTTGTTTGCCTCACCCAGTGTGTGGTATTTTGTTACGGCAGCCTGAGCTAATACATGCACCATCAGACACTGAGATATGTGCTTAATAAATACGAGGTATAATAATGATATTTATTGTTATAATTAATGTAAGTAAATTTACAGGCCCTGTGGCAAAAGATGTGGTTCCTGCATTCTTACAGGCCCAAGAGGTCTCTGTTGGTAGGTATGGGGCTGTGGTCAAAAGGGAAGAGTACAAGTTGAGCGTGGATGTCAAGAAGAGCTCAAAGGATGTAGAATGAGCAAAGTGAAGCTGGGTGCGGGCTTTTCTGACACGTGCCCGTGCAAAGTATAGATGACCATAGAGCAACAGCAGTAGCTCAGTGGAAAGACAACCAACTGGTGAGGCAGCCTCTAGTGGCAGAGGGAAGTCATCCAGGGAGGGCAGGACTGGAGTGGAGTTCTGGGACCAGAGCCAATCTAGGGCTTCCTATAGGACAGTCATGAGCAGAAGGATGAAAAGGGAAGCATGAGTCAAAATTCCTAGAGAATACTGAGAATTAATACTTGGAAGATCAAGTCTAAGTGTCAAGCCCAAATTCCTGGGGCAGGAGAAAAACATGAGAGACAGTGATAAGGATCAACATCAGGGAGAAATTGGAGTACGTGCCATAGAAAACTGTGGAGAACAGCACTGAAATATTTGCTGGCCGTTTTCATTTGTTGCGTGTTGCACAGTGGGTCTGACTGGTTGAAAGTTACAAAGTCAGTGAGGGAGGTGCCAAGTCCATGTTTTATGGTAACAAGAAAGAGCTAATAGTCAAGGCATCACAGTAGACCTTGAAATGAGCAAAAGAAATCACAGAAAAAGCCAGACTTCAATAGACCTTTCAAACAAATCTGAACAAATTGACCCTAAATGATTGCTCATCACCCTGGTATCTAGCAGGAACAATGTCAGAGTAAGTGAATAGGCCATCAGCCCTACCAGCACTAACTGGGCATGCCACCAAGTGACCCCAGGCTGTACTTCTTTGAGATAAATGAGAGATCAGCAAACTTTTTCTATACAGGCCAGCTAGTAAATACTTTAGGCTTTGTGGGCCATGTAGTTTCTGTCACAATTACTCAACGCTGCTCTTATAGAGCAAAGCAGTCGTTGACTATATGTAACAAATGTGCGTGGCTATGTGCCAATAAAACTTCACGTGGATGTTAAAATTTGAATTTTGTACAATTTTTTAGATGTCACAATATATTATTCTTGTTTTGAATTTTTCGACCATTTAAAAATGTAAAAACCATTCTTAGTTTGTGGGCTACAAGAAAACATGCATCAGGCCAGATTTCTCTGGTGGGCTGTAGGTTGCTGACTCCTGATATAAAGAGTGCATAGCCCACCAGCACTAACCGTGCATTCTATCAGGTAACCCAGTGATATTTGTTCTTGTGACATAAATGAACCATTTGGGTTATGAATATAAGAAGTGATTTGATTCTTATTAGTGTTGTTCTGCATTTTAAATAATACTGTGCTTATAAAATAGTTAGCCATGTTTTTAATCAACTCTTTCGTTTCTGATGCTAATTGTTGAGGCTTATGACCTCTTTGATGGGCTAAAGAGCATTGCTTGATCCTGTTAGCTCTGTCTTCAGAAAATATCCCGAACTCATTCATTTCTCTTCACTTCCATCAATGCTTCTCTAGCCTAGGTCACCATTATCTCTTGCTTGGATCACTGCGATACCTTTCTAACTTTCTCTCCTTTTCTCCTACAGTCTCTTCTGTATACAGAAGCCAAGTAACCCTTTTGAAATATAAGTCTGATCACATCATTCTTCCTCTCAGAACCCTACAGTCTTTCCATAACCTTCCATGATCGTCTAACCTCACTTAGATGAGTCCTTATCTAACTCTCCATTGCAAGCTGCCTTCCCCATCTGAGATGGAGTTTAAAGGGCAGAATATTTATAGGGAGTGGTCCTTGGGATCAGCATCTCTGGAAAGGAGGGGAACAAAGAAGAGTGGGCAGAAGAAGATGTCAAACTGTGATGTAGGCTCGACAATAATGTCGTCCAACCTCATGGAGAGCTCTGGAGCTATAATGACTCTTAAGAGTTGTCCTAAGTTAGGCCAAGATGCTGGACCTTTATACTCCTTCATTGATCAGTCATTGGATGTGGGCAGCCCTGGGAATAAGGATGACATTGGTTAAGGTGGCTCTCAGCAGCTGGGTCAGTCCCTGAAAGGTCAGTCCACAGCACTCCCAAAGCTGGGACAAGTCCATTAAAGGAGGATCTGGTCAGCACATCACAGTGCCCAACATACTCTCCTACCTCATCTCCTATCATTCTTGCACTGGTTTAGTCAGTTCCAGGTAAACTATTCTCCTTGCTATTCCTCAAGCAAGACAAGAGCAATCATGCCTCAGGAAATTTGTCCTTGTTCTTCCCTCTCCCCGGAGCACCCTTCCTACACTTCCTCACTTTATTCAAGTCTTTTCTCAAATGTAGCTACCTCAGAGAAAGAACTTCTTTAACAACTGTGTCTAAAATAGCAGCCCTATCACCATTTATCTCCCTATCATATGTTATTTTTCTTTGTAACACTTATCACTATCTGATACCTAGAATATATTTCTGCTTCCTTGATGGCTTATTATTTCTCTTACTAGAATATAAGCTCCTTGAGTTTAGCATTTTATCTGTCTCATTCATTGTTCTATCTCTAGAGGCTAGAGCAATGCATGATACAAAACAAGCTTTCAATAAATGATTGTTGAATGAATACAAAAAAGAATGAACTGCTTGACTGATTCATAATACTGACATATGTAGAACCAGCTTCTGATTATTTAAATGCAGATAATGTCTTCTCTGTTCTGCTACAGGAAGTTCTCATCCCCCCACAGATGGCTCCCAGAGTCCCCCCCCTAGAACATACAGCTCAGTGTCCAGGTCCATTTTCATAGCCAAGGCAGTTTCAGAGCTTTCCCCAATCCCCTCCCCCATCCTTTCTTTAATCTCTTTGACACTCAATCCCAAAACAGCTTCCTCTGACCTTGTTATATGAATATGCTTGGGGCATGAGAGAAGAAAGAAAGGAAGGGGGAGCACGCACCACTAGTCTAACAATGACATTAGACCATTGACATTGAAAATCTGTCCTTACATTCTTATTTTATCTAATTTTATCCTGAAGGCTACACCTACAATCAGTCTCCATTTTAAGACTGTCTAGTTACGAAAATTGATTTGACTAAATTAAATTCAGAGCAATTTGAACTCAGTAAAATCTTTTGTTCTTCTTCTATGGCACTGAATTTTAATTTTGAGTGGCTCGTGTATTCTCTAGCTTGGTCCAGAAAGAATGACATCGATCTTTCTATTGAGTCACGTAACCACTGTGCTAATAGCTGTTATTCTGATGTTATTTAAATGGTATCAATCAGTGAAATATTTATTCAGCATGTACTCTTTTTTAAGGACTCTACTATGTCCCTGGGGTTAAAAAAGAAATGTGATTTCTGCTTTCAAGGACCTAATGATATCATAGGAGAGACAAGATTAACACATATAAACAGTTAAGAATACAAAAGAGTATAGAATTAGAATTGCTTATGGGTGGGACACAAAATGGTGTTTGGGAAATGAACCAAAAGGTATTTACTTAATTAATATTTATTATGGAGGAGCTGGAGGCCCAGTGTATCAACTACGCTTCTCAACCTGGAAGCAACAAGAATTGCTTTGCTAGATTTAAGCAGAAAAAAAAATCATTGAAAGTATATTGGGGCTGTGGAATGACCTAGAAAGCCAGAGAATCAGGCTTGGAAAACAGGCAGGCAAGATGTTGTTATAGGAATGAGAACTGTGAGTGTTTGGAGAGAGGATTTCTGCTACCTCCATGACCATTGGCCAGCACAGCCTGCACTGCTAACTCTGCTACCACTGCCACTCCTGGAATGGTAAATATCGTTGGTGGGAGTAAGTTCTCCACAGTACCTGATTCGTCCCAGTATTAGCTTCTCATTGGTCTAACTAGGTCACCTGTCAGTACTCAAGCTACAAGGGAGGCTGGGAAAACAAGTATCTGTTGTTTGAGCTTTTATAGTGGGCAGTGTTCCAAATCTAGACTGTGGCATCAGATGCTGGGCATTAAAAATAAAAACGAGCAGATGTTCACATACCTAAGAAATAGTAAATCCTGTCATTATCCCTTAAGAAACTTGAAATTTAAATGATGAAACAGGCTTCACGATTTTGTCAATCAATCAACATTTTTAGTCTCTACTATGTGCAAGGAATTGGGTTAAGGGCTGTGCATATTCTAAATAAGAGAAACATAGTTCTTGCCTTAAATAACTTCTTTCTCCTAGAAGGGGGAAAATTGTGTCAAGAGAAGCAGAATTCAGGCATAGGGCTAATTCTTGTCCATTCTTAAATGCAATAAATATTATTTTTTCATTCTTGTTTGAGTAGTAACCGTGAGGCAGCCATATTTTGAACAGAATTTGATATATTGTTGATGTCTAATAAATATTTTTAATAATGAGTGCTTCTGGAAGAATAACATCCAAGAATATTCCGGCAGATGGCAAAATATTTTTGCACATTTAATTTTTGCCAAAGCGTCCCTCTATCTTACTTGAGAGTGGTGGAAAATCAAACAGAAAATTAGAGACAGCTAGACAAAGCATGAGAAATGTTTGGCATGAGCTATGGAGGAGGCTTATTCATTTGCCATGGTTGGATTAACTGTGTCTTTCCTTTAGCTCTCGTGAGGAAGGAGGAGGGGAAAGAATGCCAATACACACAGGGTGAACATTGTATTATCTTTTATTTGAATCCACAGGACGATCAGGAAAAAAATAACAGTCTCATATTTACAGTAAAACTGTTTCTTGCATGTCGAAGTAACATGAAGGAATTTCTAACATAGTTAAGCTCCCATCAGGAAGCAATTAGACTCTATTCTAATCATCCCCTATTTACTAAAAAGACACTGAGGCAGAAAGAGTTTGAATTATTTACCAGAGACCAGAAATTCAAGCTGAATTTTCCATTAGTCCAATTCATGACCTAGATTTGCTCTAGACAAGATATCCTGTTCAAACACTTCTGAAGGATGCCATGCGGTGTGAGAAGATGAGAAATGTTCTCTGCTCTATAACCCAAACATGAGGACAGTTGAGATTCCACAAAATAGTGTAGCTTGTTCTAGTTCTATTCACCACGGTGCTGAAAGCTTCTTAACAAGTCAGTACGGTGCAGATGAAAATAAAAAGGGCCCGGTGTTCTTTCTGGGTTATGTGTCTACTAAACAGGAGAGATTAAGATGATAACGTATGGGTGTGTGTGCACATGTGAATACGCTTATGTGTGTGTATGCACACATCATAGTGAAAATAACCAAGACATGGTAAGCCTAATACTGTCTTACACACCAGGAAACACGCATTATTTCAATGCTGGAAAAGAAAAGGAGCCTTCCACCATGTTAGTCCTATCATTCCGTTTGTATCTTGAGTTGGCGGTTTCTGTGTACTTTTTGGTACCCACTTAAAAATGGGATGTATAGTAAGGGACTGACTCCTTCCTAATGGCATCCTGGCAATCCCATAACGTCTGAGATTAGGACTCCCCTTTTTTCACAAGAACAGTTACCCCCAGTACACTCCAGGATACTCATCTTTATTTTCATATAAATCCTCTACTCCTTCATAATTTCCCCCTCTGATCCCAAATGAGAATAACTGAATAAAATAAGATTTATATTTCTGGGGAATTTTTGCTCAAAGTCAACAACCTGTTACCTATGAGTCTATTACCTCCTGACTTTTAAATCCACTATGTAGACTTCTCTCAATCAGTTCATTTATCCAAAAAATAGGCATAATAGTTCATGATCTGCTTACCTTTTAGTATTATTTTGTTAAGAAAAATATCTGTGAAATTTAATTTTTATTTACAACTGTAAGACACCATTTAATGTAAATTGCTATAGGGTAGTTGATGTATTTCAAAACTGTAGGCATTTCTGGTACCTAAAAAGAGGTGGGGACTAGGGAATCCTGCTACCTATTGGCACACAAAAGTGAGAGGAAACCAGTGTGTGTGTATTTCACTTAAGCCCATTTTTCCAAATGATTTCCTCATTAGCTCCTGAGGCTTTCTAACTCAGAATGGTTAAAACCCTCCCATAGCACTGTTTTCCAACCTAAACTCTAAGCTCCTTGAAGGCAGGACCTGTCTGTTATGCTTTTCGTTGCCCCGTGCTAGTTTCTTAACAAACATCAATTGCCTCAAGAAGATTTAGCACAAGTCATTGGAGAGTGAGGTGAAAGAGCTGGAAGAGCCGGATCTTATGATGTACCAGTTTGGGCCTTTCCCCTCCCCCTGAGTCATGTACTTGGATTGTGTAAGCCATGCCTGTTATTTTCATTCAGGCTTAAATATACAGTAAGTTAACCCTCTTAAAGTCACTTTCTTTTCTCATAGTTGAAGGCAATCACTTAATGTCTGATGTGGTCTTAATCCAAAGAGAAGGAAATTAAACCAAGAAATGACCCAAAAGGGCATGTTTCAAGTATTCAGAAGTTGCAAATGACCTAAAGGCAGAGCCGTTGATGTGGTTGATATGACTGACTTAAGTTTGTCTGAGGGTGTATAAAAGGGTGTTCAGTGTGCTGGGCCTCCTCCACATTTGCCCCTGAGCTCCTAAAGTCCCATTCATCTCATAATTTTCATCTTCTCATATTTTGACAATTTTTCTCAGTCCTTTAAAAGTCTCATTGATTTCAATAATGAACAGAGTGCTGAAAATTTGCTAATTTGCAAACCTGTGGTTTCATGGCCAAGCTGCTGCTATCTTTTCCCAGATGACACTCCTAGAATTGAAAGTGCCCACATACACAGCAGTCCTCGTAGGATAGAAATGCATTCATGGATGAGAAATGAAATTGCAAGTTTATGGAGTGTCATTTCATATCTAGGCCACCATGTTGTGCCTGAGGCTTTGGTTTAAACAATTAGCAGAATTATTGCTCTGATTAGGAAAAAGTCAACTTCATGAATTTTTTGGTCTTTCATGGAAGGCTTTTCTTTGTCTCTGATAATGAAAAATACTCAATGCAGAATTCATAGAACTGTCATTAGGACTTTGAGATATGGGGTTGGGGAATACTCGCTCATTCAATAACTGTGTACTTGGAAAGAGTAATGAAGCCTAAGGCCCATTTCTGTGAGATTTATTTCAGTTATCTATTGCCGTGTAGCAAACCACCAAAAAACAGTAGCTTAAAACAGCATCCACTTTATTGTCTCACAATTCTGTGGCCCGGGCTGTGCTCAGCTAGAGGTTCTTCTGTTAGTCCTTCCAGTGGTCACTAGTGCGACTGAATTCAGTAGGCAGATTGGCGTGGGGTTGGGCTTAGCCAGGATTCTGGGATTACTGGGCTTCTCTCCCTTTCCATGTGGCCCCTGAATTCCTCCCTTTCCAAATGGCCCTTCCACATGATTTCTCCAGGCAGGTAACCTCTCCAGAAGAATAGTCAGGCTTCTTTCATGGTATCTCATGCTCCCAGGAGCACAAAGCAGAAGATGCCAGGCCTCCTTTTTTTTCATTTATTTTTTATTTTTGAAGAAGATTAGCCCTGAGCTAACATCTGCTGCCAACTCTCCTCTTTTTACTGAGGAAGACTGGCCCTGTGCTAACATCTGTGCCCATCTTCCTCTATTTTATATGTGGGACACCTGCCACAGCATGGCTTGATAAGTGGTGAGTAGGTCTGCACCCAGGATCTGAACCCCTGAACCCTGGGCCACTGGAGTAGAGCACACAAACAACCACCATGCCACCAGGCCGGCCCCATGCCAGGCTTTCTTAAGGCTTAGGCCCCAAACTGGCATAGTAGCAATTCTACAGTATTCTCTTGGCTAAAGCAAAAAAGCACAGGTCCAGTCTAGATACAACGTGAGAGAAGACACAAAGGCATGAATACCAAGAGATGTGGTTCATTTGGGGCCACTGATGCCACAGACTAGCATAACATTGGCACCAGGATCACACACACACACACACACACACACACAATGTATAGTTGAATATTTGAGTTCTTCAGGCAACTTGAGATGGTTTCCAGTAGCCCCTGTACAATGAATATTAACATCTATGATCTGCAGGAAGATAGAAGAAAAAACACCTACTCTGAAGACAGGAAAACTGAATTTAAGATCTGACACTGCCATATTACATAATCTCTCTGAGTCTCAGTACGTTCGTATGAAATACAGGAATAATGGTGCATATCCACCCACTTCAAAGGATTATTATATTAGGAAAATATCTGTGAAATTGTGTTTCAAAGTGTAAGTCACCATATAAATGTAAATTGCTATTAGAGCAGTTGACGGATTTCACGACTGTCGTTTTGGGTTTTGTTTTAAGTCCTCTGTGATTTTTGAATTATGCTTGTAATTTTGGATGAGAATTCTTATAGCTAACTTTTAGTGATATGAAAATATTATTAATGATTCCACAGTTCTTATTATGTTTAGTTTCTTTTTTCAGCAACCCATTTGGATAATGGCTTTAAAATCACAATAGAATATTTGGTTGTTACATTGCTCCTGGATTGATTTTAGTGATAAACATTGTGTATTTTGTGATTAAATAATTTTTCATGCTATCTCCCTAATAGTGGAAAATTAAAATAATTTTCTGCCCGAAGTATTAGGGAGATGCTTATTAATACCTTAGTTATTTATAGTGTTCTAATTTGTTATTTTTCCGCTATTCAAGCTTATACTATTTAATAATTGTCATTAAAAGTAAAAATGACAGAATTTTAGTAGGGTCCAAAGTATCAAACCAGATCTTTCTCTGACAACATTCCAGCTCTCAGACTACTAAAAGTGGGAGAAGAAGAGAGTGCAGAGGCTGACTTGGGTCCTTCTCATGTGTAGTGTGGACAGTGTGAAAAATTTGACCATCATTGGAAACTTCTGTAACTAGGAAACCAAATAAGAGAGGCAGAGAGGATGGCAGCCTCTGTCTACACTTCTCCTGATGACCAGCCGGGCAGTAGTTCCTGCTGGAGTCATGCTAATGCGGTCCCGTTGAGATTCACTGCTGAGAACTGCAGGCTGCTCCATTTGATGCCTCCTGCTGCTGCAGGTTTCTCTAGTGACTCCCAGTGAAGCCTTAGATCCCGACAAGCTAGATGAGTTGCTGGTGTCAGTTTTACCAAAGAGGAAATTTTCCAGTGTAATGCCCTTCCTGAGTTTATATTGAATTATGCATGTATTTTAAATAGCAGCAGCTGAAAGAGTCAGATTTCCAAAAATTATGAACTCGGAAAAAATAGTTTTTGTTTTGTTTCATTCTTTGCTTTCCTACTTTCCTTCTTTCTTCCTTCCTTCTTTCTTTCCTTCCTTTCTCCCTCCCTCCCTCTCTTCCTTTCTGCCTCCCTCTCTCCCTCCCTCTCTTTCTCTCTTTTTCTCTTTCACTTTCTTTTTCATGGCAGATGGAGGCTGTGTGATAAAGAAGCTGAGGAAAAAAGAAAATGAGAAAATATGCATTTGTATATTACTTTTTAAGTCCTTTACTCCCTAAAATCAATATACTGACTTGAGAATCTAAAATATATAAATTGAAGAAAATTTATTTGCTTATAAAATTATCATTCGCTACACTGAATGTAGAAGTATGGTTTATTATTAATAATACTAACCAATATACCAAATGCATTTATAACATTTTTTAATCCTTACAATGAGATAAAAAACATAAGAAACAGAGGCTAAGTAACTTCTGCCAGATCTCAACCTGCAAGTGGCAGAGGGAGAATTCAAACTCAGTTTAATTCCAAAGCTTATGACAGCGAATTTTCTAGGTACCCCCATAGGTCATAAGGAATTTAGTCTTATTATTTTCCTTTTAAAAAGAGACTAACTTTATATTTAGACAATAATCCACTGAATTCAATATATTCTAAATTTAGTCACACATGGACTCCAAGGCTTCTAACCATTAAGAAATATTACAGTTTTTGGAGGGTGCTTTTTACTGCACAAATTTTTACTGCACAAATGTTTCCTGGTGTCCTATGGTGCATCCTAAATTTGGCTAGAGTACACACTGTCTGAAAGGAAGCAAAAGAAAACCAACTATAATTCCCTAGATGTTGCCATCAGGAACTTTGTCTATTCAGGCATTTTCAGAGTTCACCATCACCAACTTCTCTTGCCTTGCCTGAGATCTGTGGATTTACTCAAATGGAGACAAGCTTTCACCTCTTTGACATGTTAAATTGTATCCTGATTAACCGGTAAACATGACCAAACATAGACAGATTTCTTCCACGTGCTACAAGAGATGATCACATCAAAAATGAATGCTGGAGGTTCTGCTTCAAGATGGTCACACAGGAAGCTCCTGAACTCCCTTCCTTCCAGTGACACACCAAATATATAGCTACAAATAGAGAAATTCCCTGTGAAATAAATCCAGAAATAGCTGAGTGACTCCTATACATTGGGTGAATGAGAAAATACCATATCAAAACGAGTAGGAAGACTGAGACACAGTCTCGCCATGAAACTCAACCTCATCCATAGTGCTATACAATCAGGAGGGAACTCCCAACTCCCAGTTTCTCCCTGAGGAGCAAAGGGTTTGGACCCCACATCCAGATCCCCAAGTTTTAAGACTCTCACCTCATGCATAGGCCCCCAAAACATCTAGCTCTGAAAGTCAATGGGGCTTGTGTCCACAAGACCCACAAGAGTATAGAGAACAAACAAATAGTTCTTAATGGACTCTAGAGGACTCACTGTGGCTATCCCCACAGGGCTCAGTAAGGAGGGAGCAGGCAAAACAGACATCCAGATCCAGAGAGCCCAAGAAGTACCAAATAAGATAAATCTAAAGAGACTCACACGAAGACATGTCATAAATAAATTATCAAAAGTTAAAGACAAAGAGAGACTCTTAAAAGCAGCAAGAGGAAAGGAACTTGTTATGTACAAGGGAACTCCCATAAGACTTACCAGATATTTCAGCAGAAACCTTGCAGGCCAGAAGGGAGTAGCATGATATATTCAAAGTGCTTAAAGAAAAAAAAAACTGAAAACCAAGAATACTTTACTTGACAAAGTTGTCCCTCAGAATTGAAGGAGAGATAAAGAGCTCTCCAGACAGGCAAAAGCTGAAGGAATGTATCACCATTAGACCAGCTTTACAAGAAATGTTAAAGGGAGTTCTTTAAGCTGAAATGAAAAGTTGCTAATTAGTAACAGGAAAACATCAAAGTACAAAACTTACTGGTAAAGGTAAGTATATAGTTAAATTCAGAATACTCTAATGTGGTAATTATGGTGAGTAAATCACTTATAACTTTAGTGTGAAAGTTAAAAGACTGAAGTATCGTAAATTACTGTAACTACAATAATGTTTTAATGGATACACAATGTAAAAAGATGTAAATTGTGACATGAAAAACATAAAATATAGAGAGGTAGTGTATAAATGTAGAGCTTTTGTATACATTTGAAGTTAAGTGTTATCAACTTAAAATAGACTGTTATAAATATAAGATGTTTTATGTAAGTGCCATGGTAACCACAAAGCAAAAACCTATAGCAGATATACAAAAGATAAAATGAAAGAAATTAAAGCATACCACTACAGAAAATCATCAAACCACAAAGGAAGAGAACAAGAGAGGAAAAAAAGAACACAGGAATTACAAAGCAACCAGAAAATTATTAACAAAATGGCAATACTAAGTCCACACCTATCAATAATTTCTTAAAATGTAAATAGACTAAATTCTCCTATCAAAAGACATAAAGTTGCTGAATGGATTAAAAAACCAAGACTTAACTATATATTGCCTATTTGTATATATTTATGCACCCAATACTAGAGAATCTGAACGTATAAAGTAAATATTAACAGATCTGTAGGGAGAAATAGACAACAATAGGAGAACAGTAGAGGACTTCAATACACCACTTTCAACAATAGATAGATCATCCAGACAGAAAATCAATAAAGAAACACTGGCCTTAAACTACACATTGACCAGATGGACTTAACATTTACAGAACATTCTATCCAACAGCAGCAGAATACACATTCTTCTCAAGTACACATGGAACATTCTCTAGGATAGATCATATGTTAGGACATAAAATAAGTCTTAATAAATTTAAGAAGATTGAAATCTTATCAAGCATCTTTTCTGACCATAATGATATGAAGCCCAGAAACCAATTACAAAAAGAAAACTGGAAATTTTATAGATATGTGGAGACTAAATATGTTACTGAACAACCAGTGGGTCAAAGAATGCAAAAGTGAAATAAAAAAATATCTTGAAACTAGTAGGATATTCTAGGTGAATTATGCTTTAATAAAAAAAATAGAATTTGATTAAATGACATTTGGTAACTGTAAAGAAAGACATTTTGAGGCTAATTAGAATGGAAACACAACATACCAAAACTTACAGAATACAGCAAAAGTAGTTCTAAGAGGGGAGTTTATAGCAATAAAGGCCTACGTTAAGAAATAAGAAAGATCTCAAAGAAACAACTTAACTTTACAACTCAAGGAAGCAGAAAAAAAGAACAAACTAGGCCCATAATTAGAGAAGGAAGGAAATATCAATGACCAGAATGGAAATAAATGAAATAGAGACTGAAAAGACAGTAGAAAAGATCAGTGAAAGAAGAGCTGGGGTTTTTTTAAAGATAAACAAAGTAAACAAATCTTTTGCTGGACTCACCAGAAAAAAAGAGACAGGATTCTAATAAAATTAGAAATGAAAGAGGATACCTTACAAATGATAGTACACAAATACAAAGGATCACAAAAAACTACTATGAAAAGTTTTACACCAACAAATTGGACAACCTAGAAGAAATGGATAAATTCCTAGAAACATGCAACCTATCCAGACTGAATCATGAGGAAATAGAAAATCTGGACAGATCAATTACTAGTAAGGAGATCGAATCAATAATCAGAAACCTCCCAACAAACAAAAGCCCAGGACCAGATGGCTTCACTGGTGAATTCTACGAAACACTTAAAGAAGAATTAATGCCATTTTATCTCAAATTCTTCTAAAAAATAAAGAAGAAGGAACACTTACAAACTCACTTAAAAAACCAGCATTACCCTGATACCAAAACCAGACTAGGACACTACAAGAATAGAAAATTACAGATCAATATCCTTGATGAACATAGATACAAAAATCCTCAACAAAATGTTAGCAAACCAAAGTCAACAATACATTAAAAGTATGATACACCATGATCAAGTGGGGTTTATTCCAGGGATGCAAGGATGATTCAATACCTACAAATCAATCAATGTGATGCACCATTAGCAAAATGAAAGATAAAAATCATATGATCATCTCAATAGATGCAGAAAAAGTGTTTGACATAATTCAACATCCTTTGTTGATAAAAACTCTCAACAAACTGAGTATGGAAGGAATGTACCTCACCATAATAAAGGCCACATGTGACAAACCCACAGCTAACATCATACTCAAGGGTGAAAAGCTGAGAACATCTCTAAGATCAGGAACAAGACAAGGATGTCCACACTTACCACTTTTATTTAACATAGTACTGGACGTTCTAGCCAGAACAATTAGGTTAGAAAAAGAAATAAAAGCATTTAAATCAGAAGGGAAGAGCTAAAATTATCTCTATTTACAGATGAAATCACATTATATATAGAAAATCTTAACTCCATCAAAAAACCTGTTAGAACTAATAAATGAATTCAGTAAAGTTGCAAGATACAAAATTAAGATACAAAAATCAGTTGTGCTTTTATGCACTAACAACAAATTATCAGAAAGAGACATTAAGAAAACAATCCCACTTATAATAGCATCAAAAAGTGTAAAATACTTAGTACTAAATTTAACCAAGGATGCGAAAATCAGTACACTGAAAACCACAGGACATTGGTGAAAGAAATTGAAGAAGACATAAACAGATGAAAAGATATTCCCTACTTACGGATTGAAAGAATTAATATTGTTAAAATGTCCATACTACCCAAAGTGATCTACAGATTCAGTGCAATCTCTATCAAAATTCCAATGGCGTTTTTCACAGAAATACAAAAACAATCCCACAATTCATATATAACCACAAAAGACCTCAAATAGCCAAAGCACTCTTAAGAAAAAAGAGCAAAGCTGAAGGCATCACATTTCCTGATTACAAACTATATTGCAAAGCTATAGTAATCAAAAAGGTATGATATTAGCATAAAAACAGACACATAGATAATGGAACAGAATAGAGAGCCCAGAAATAAACCCATGCATGCATGGTCAATTAATTTACAACACAGGAACCAAGAACATAGAATAGGGAAAGGATAGTCTCTTCAATAAGAAGTGTTAAGTCAACTGGATAGCCATGTGCAAAAGAATGAAACTGGACTCCTCTATTACACGACACACAAAAATCAACTCAAAATGGATTAAAGACTTGAACTCCTAAAAGAAAACATACGGGTTAAGCTCCTTGACATTGGTCTTGGCAATTGTTTTTTAGATTTGACACCAAAAGCAAATGCAACAAAAGCAAAAATAGATAAGGGGGGCTACCTCAAGCTAAGAAGTTTCTGCACAGCAAAGGAAACCATCAACAAAATGAAAAGGCAACCTATGAAATGAAAGAAAATACTTGCAAATTATATCTGATAAGGGGTTAATATACAAAACGTATAAAGAACTCATACAGCTCAATAGCAAAAAATCAAATAATCAGTTTAAAAAATGGGCATAGGAACTGAATAGACATTTTCCAAAGATATACAAATGGCCAACAGGTATATGAGAAGGTACTCACCATCACTCATCATCAGGGAAATGCAAGTTAAAACCACCATGAGATATTAACTCACACTTGTTAGAATGGCTATCATCAGAAAGACAAGAGATAAGTGTTGGTGAGGATGTGGAGAAAAGGAACTCTTGTGCACTGCTGGTGGGAATGTAAATTGGTGCAGCCACTATGGAAAACTCTACAGAGGTTCCTCAAAAATTAAAAATAGAACTACCATATGGTCCGCTTCTGGGTATATATCCAAAGGAAATGAAAATAGGATATCAAAGAGATATCCGCACTTCCATGTTCATTGCAGCATTATTCACAATAGCCAAGATTATCTAAGTGTCCTTCACCCAATAAATGGGTAAAGAAGATGTGATATATAAGTGTATGTGTGTGTGTACCTATCTGTGTGTGTGTGTGTGTGTGTGTGTATGCTGTTTGTGATACCATGGATGCAACTTGAGGGCATTATACTAAGTGAAATAAGTCAGACAGAGAAAGGCAAATACTGTGTGATCTCACTTATGTATGGAATCTTATATGTGGAATCTAAAAAAACTCATAGTAACAGAGACCAGAATGGTAGTTACCAGGATCTGGGGGGGGGGGGGGGGGGAAGGGGAGATAAAAAAAAAAAAGAGTGACATATGATAAAAATCCATCTCTGTGAAGTCCAAAAGAGTTCTTTCAATAAATATAAAGAAAAATTTTCACTGCTAAAACAAACAAAAAATGAATGCAAGGGCTGTCAAATTTTGTCAGATTTTTGCACAAAAAATGACTGATCAAAGACCTAATCCATGTGTTTGGCTCAGCCTTGTGGGATGCTCTGTGCGCCAAGCAGACTGGGGATGGCACAGGGCCTAAGTCCCACTGTGTAACCAAGCGTTTTAGTCTTAGAGACCTGAATTCAAGTTCTGACTTACAAGATGTAAGACTTTGGGCAATTTGGCTAACTTTCCTAAAGCTGTTTTATCTATAATGAGATTATTAAAAAAATTTTCCTTATAGAGTTCTTCTGAGCAGTCAACAAGATAATATATAGGAAAACCTTAACCAAGTGCTTGGCATGATTTTTCTTAATTTCTGAAACTTGAATAACTGAATTTTTATATGATTTTTTTTCTAGTTTAACCTTCTTCACATTTTAAGATTGTCCAAATAGTATAAAGAAAATCCATGTAAAATCACCTGAAAGCTTTAAATTCCTAAAATGCACTGCATTTTTTTTAAAGAGAGTAAACCAAACGTTGTTATTTGCAACTTTTTCCGTATTGCTTTTCATCATCTTTCCTTGATTTTAGGTTAAAGAGTACTCGGTCTATTTTTCTCATCTTTTTTAGTCACTCAATTTTATTTATACTTGAAGATCAAATTTACCTTATCCACTGACCCAATATCTAAATATTATCTTGATATTTGTTTATTTAAGCAGATTTTTTCTCCTAAATCTCTTTTTAAAAAAGATTCTAGGTCTCCTGAACTAATGTCATTCAATATTAAATTGATCTTTGTCAGCACTTTCCAGATACCTTGGGCAAAAGTGATATATCCTTAAATATGTACATCATCTACATTTTCTGCATCTCAGCTCAAAAAATTAGGTCCATTTCCCATTAAGTCTTTTTCAGAGTCCAAGATTATCTAGACAGATTTTTTAGTAATGTAACCTTAATTCTCACACTTGGCAAATTTCTCAAATGGTCCAATTTATCCTGTCATTTCCATTCAATGTGATCTTATTAAAAACCATTATTACATTTCTCCTTAATTTCATTTAGAGGACACTTGTCCACTCTCAGCCTCTAGTTTCACACATGAACCTGTGGAGACACTTATCCTATTATGTATACGGTCATCCCAAATCTTTTGCTTGCTAAGAAATGTAAGGAGAAATCAGTTGAAAATTAGAAAGTATTTTAAGAACTCCATGTAAAGGTGGATTCTTTGTTTTGCAGATCAATGATCAAGCATATACATATAGCAGCTTTACTTGGCCTTGAGAACACACAGACCCAGAGGAGAACTTCAGCCATGTGCTGCCCCCTAGATTCCCTAGAGACTCTTAGCTGGACCCAGCTCTGAGAACCTTGGCCAAGCCAACAAGTCAAGATGTCCATAGAGCTAACCTCTGGAAGGAAAAACTACCCTCAGGATTTGCTTACCATCCTCTTGCCTCTATTCTTTTTCCACACTGTGTGTGATGCACAAAGTTACACTTTGAACACATTCCATTTGTGTGAATTGTCTTATACTTTCAGACCATTGCCCTTTGGTGTCCGTGTTTCAGACATTTCTGCCATGTTCATCTCCTTCCCTCCCTGTCACGTCATGTTGTACTTGGCAATTTCTTGTATCACACAACCCTTGGGTGACTTTAATAAGACCAAATTTGGCTTATGATCAGGAGAATATTTATATGCTGGATGTCTTTGATCTTTGTCAATAATCAATTACTGTGTGTTTTAGCCCTGATTCCCTAGAAATCAGAACCTATGGTAGAAGTTTACACTTTAACCCATTATTGGGGAGTGTAATCCCAGAGAAGCAAGAAGGAGGGAAAAAATAGAAGTGAGGCAGAGAAGGATGAAGAGCAAATACAAGGTGGTGCATTACTGGACTGGATACAGCCTCACAGCAAAACACAACTTGCTCACATAGAATGTGTCCAGAGAGGTCGCATGAAACGACTGTGTCTCAGAACAGCCTGTAGAGGGAGAAAGGGAGAGCAAAGGCTTCTTCCCATCTCCAATCTCTTATTGGCCTACAGGATATTAGCTTACCTGAACTTCTAGGTTGAGTTACCGGGCCTTCTGGGAAATCTCTGGGAAAGCAGGTCTTCTGTGGGCCCAGCCCACCCAGTATGCAGGCATAGTGGTCTTTCCTTATCAGTCAGCACTGCATGTGGAGGGTCCTCTGACTACAGCAAGAAGGGCAGCCAGGATGTTAAAGATCACAGGAAAAGTATGAGTGTTCCTTAGCACCACTTCTACTGGCAAGCAAGGGAGATGGCAAGGCCCAAAGCGACGGGAAGGACCTAGTGGATGGGCGGTAACACAAGCTGAGAGTACAGTATACTAGGTAGGCATCACATTGTGTATGTGACAATGAGCTAGACATGACAAGGGAAAGTCATGTGGACAAGGGATCAGGGATGGACTTATGCTTAGGCAAAACAGGCAGCTATCGACATGGTGTGGTTTGAGGAAAATTGAGAAATCTCCCACCCCACAAATAGCTCCCCAAACAACCTGCTCAACTAAGAAGACCACAATCTGAGCCTATCCTTTGCTTGGGGCTCTGAAAGATTCTCTTAGTACATAAGTATATTAGATAAGGGACTTTATATTGAGCCATGGCCCAGATTGCTTTATTTGTAAAGAATAAGGCTGTAAGGGGATGAACTTCAGGAAAGCTAAGGTTTTATTAGGGTAAAAGGAAATGAAGGCTGGGGGTGAAATCGTCCAACACAACTCTGTACTACCCAAGAAGGATATGTCCAGGTAGGAAACAACTAACTGAGGTGTCTTGAGTAATTGGAGGGTAGGCTGAGGCCAGAGAGCTTGAAGTTAGGAAGGGAGAGAAGGGATTGAATGGGAGGTGTTAAAGACCAATTTTCCCTACCTCACCTTTGGCTTTGGTTTGCTCAGTTGTCCTTTTTCCGTGAGTCGAATGACAGAGAGGTTGACTCCTGCATGGGGCTCTGGCTTCAGGCCTTACCCTGCATGCAATCCTCTCAAACTTCATTAGCTAGGAATTCCATAGGAGATCTGCCCTCTGTCACATCTGCATCACGCTGGCCTCTCTTATACTCCCCAAGAAACCCTGTCAAAGACTCCCTCTCCCCACACACCTGCCACTCTGGAAAGCCAGGACTCAAGCCTGGAGAACAGCCAAACATCCCTAAAATTTGAAATTCCTCTCAGCAGGAAATTCTTTGAAGGAGTCTCTCTCTCTTCAATCAAGCAACCCCTTTCCCGCTCCCTAACACACAAACACACACGCATACACACACACAATTTTTTCCATACAGCGTTTAAGAAGAATAACAAATTGCTGTTGTTTGCATAGTTCTAGAAATCATGGTGACCTCATTGTGGCCAATTTATTAATTGTTTGGGGTTGTGAAACTCAAGGTTATGTTAAATGTGAATCATTGGGACTATTTCTATTGCTGTCTCTAATGGTTTTCGGACGCCTATATTCTGTTCATAGATTCACATCAGGTGTTTCCTCCTAAGAGCCAGCCCCTGATTCACTGCACCACTCACATTCTGCATTTAGAAGACATTTCCCTGTGACACTAAAATGTTTGATGTTATTAAAATCATGCTATTGATATTCATATCAATTATGTCTTGAGTGTTATGCTTAGTATATCTATTAATAAAACTTGAATTTTTCTCCTTTTTTTTGGCTTCTGCAAAAATAATTTATAGAGACACAAATAGTAATATTAAAGCCATCAACCATAAAAGTCAATACTTGACAGCAGCATGTAATTTAAGAGTTGCATACGTACGAATTCAGATCTTGTGCTTTCTAAATGTACATACATTAGCTGCACACCAGAAATTTAGAGTTTCAGAAGCAGCAAGCTGTCAAATGATAGAGCACTGATGTTTTGAAAATGAACTTTTCAGCAAAGCAGGAAAATTGGCAAAGCTGGGTTACTGCATAAAATGCATATGCTCTTTGCTCCACTAAATTGTCCTTAGATATATCCATTAACACTGTTCCTTTGTTGAAAATTTCTTTGCTAAAAAGGCTTTCATTTTAGTTTTGAAGTGGGAATTTCCTGGAAAGGAGGAAAGTTTCTCCTAGGATTTGGAAAGTACATTTGCAAACAATGTAAAGCATAATCTTCAAATAAAAAGTTCACAACTATATTAGTAAGATGTTTAATTATCTTGTTACTATATTTCTGAACTCCAAAATATTTTCACAGTAAAAAAAGAGGAACAGAGAAAATTCATTTGCTATTTTAGGAAGTGGGTCTATTCAAAGTGATCTGAGTTTTTGGATCAGTTTGAGAATTCAAGTCTGATTTGTATGTAGTGTGTTTTCCCCACAACTTGTGAGCCAATGGGTAAAAATGCGAAAGGACGACAGACATTACTTTAATTGCAACAACACTTGTTTCACTGACTTTTGCCACCCACTAATGACCGCTCAAAGTACAACCCAGTTATCTCTGCTAATTCCCTAGGCTGTTTCAAGTGACTATCTTTTTGTTGCTGTTGATTCTTCTGGTTAATGTCCACTGCCCTCAACAAAACTACACTGTGTTCCACTTAGAAATGGAGAAATGTCCTGCTTTCTCAAAACTGCATCAGACTTTCTCGCTTGGGCAAAAGCAGTCCCCCTTCTGCTTCAGCTTCTGCCACATTTGACTCCCTTGGGACAGGCAGAAATCCCCTTCCTCCCCCTCTAGTAAAAAATCGTCATGACGATTGATAAAGGCGCATGACTCCTAGTAGCACCAGGTCAGTTTATTAGTTATAATCAAGTATAAATTAATGCTGGTTAAGTAAATCTCATTACATACTATTAAAATAAGAAATATTTAAGGGAAATGAGAACTTTCAATATGGATAAGAAGTGGCAGATAATATGGCAATATCTATGAAAATTTCAAATGCACGTACATTTTGACAAGGTAGTACCACTTTGAGGAATACACACGAATATTTGCATTAGGATGTTTACTGTAGCATTGTTGGAGGAGACAAAAAACTGGAAGGAAATTGAATGCCCATTAATAAAGTAATGGTTGAGTAAATTATGGTACAGCCAAAGGACAATATTCTACAACTATTAACATAAATGAACTAGATTTGCTTTGACCTGGGGATGTCTATGACATATTATCAAGTAAATTGGCAAGTGGCAAAGGAAACTGCATAGTATAATCATGTTTTATAAAGACAAAAACATAGCGTGTGTATATGTTTATATATATATGTATTTATAAAGAAGTGGAAAAAACTGTGGAATGCTAATGGTACAGTATTAACACTAGTTACCTCAAAAGATAAACATGGAGGTAGGAGGGAGATTCTTACATTAGAAATCAAATCATTAGATTATTTCGTAGTTATGATGATCACTTATTAATATGTAATTAAAATATTTTAATTAAGGAAAATGTGGAAAAATTTTATTGAAAAGAAGAAGCAGGGAGAAAACTCGATAGAGTGCTACCTTCAAGGGTAAGAAATAGATATTATGTAATTATGGTAATCAATTCAATCCAACAATATATATTGAATGCCTATAATATGCTTAACATGTAGCTCACTGTTGTGGGAAATACATGAAAAAAGTCAGTCACGGTCCTTGCTCTCAAGAACCCTGCAGATTTACTAAAGGTCAAAATGTATGCATTATTATTATCTCAAAGGCGTTGCTTTGCTCAGGAGTGGTGCGTACAATATGCATGCATTGGTTAATAGGAATGAGGTGAACTGGGACTGGATTAGCTAGAATAGAGCTTGTGGGTGTGCTGAGGCTGTTGATGCCCCACCCCCATCCCCTAGCCCTTACCAGGTCAGTGTGTTCCAGCTCAACTTCCAACTGTCAGGATCTGCATTCCTAGGTCTGAGAGCTTTCTCTGATCACCAGAGCTTGCTCTGCCCCTGACACATGGCAGGCTAGAAGTGCCAGAAAGTTAATTGAGTTCTCAACCCAGGACTGATGGCAGTTGGTGTATGAATTCTCCAGCTCTTTTTCCCCTCAGGTAGAATAACTTTGAGGTGCCTGTTCTACACCGGCTCCAGAGCACCCCAGTAAGATTAGGTTTATATTTTTTCACAGTGATAACTCACTTGATAACATACATTGGCCTTGGCCATCTTTCTTTCCCTATCTCACTACCTCATTCTCTCATGAATGTTTCTTAGGAAACACTGCAACCAAATCCTTATCTCAGGGTCAGCCTCTTGAGGAACACAAACTAAGAAAGTGGAGGACAACAGACTTGCTTTAGACCTTATAGTTTTTATATATTCATTTATTCCACATACAAGGATAGAACACCACCTTATGAATACCCAGTCAGGGAAACAGACACTACTCTAGGTATTTCAAGCAGAGAGAAATTTAATGTTTGGAATTGGCTTTAAGTTGTTGTATCACTTTTCTATTGCTTCTATAAGTTCCTGCAAACTTAGTGGCTTAAAATAACAAAAATTTATTCTCTTACAGTTCTGGAGGTCAGAAGCTTGTCATCAGTTTCACTGAGCTAAAGTCAAGATGTCAGCAGGGTTTTTCTTTCTGGATGCTCTGAGGGTGAATTTTTCATTAGTTTAGTGAATTCACTTAATGAATTTTTCCTGTTCAAAGGAAAGTACAAGTTCCTGTTCAAAGAAAAGTACAAAGCTGTTGTACTTTTCACCTCCAGAATTTCTATTTGGTTCCTTTTTATAATTTATCTCTTTATTGATATTCTCTATTTGTTCATACGTCATTCTCCTTGTTTCCTTTAGTTCTTTGTCCATGTTTTCCTTTAGCTCTTTTAGCCAAAGAGAATATTTAAGACAGTTGACTTAAAGTCTTCTTATATTAAGTCCAAAATATGAACTTCCTCAGGGACAGTTTTTGTCAATTTCATTTCTTCCCATGAATGGGCCATACTTTCCTATTTCTTTGAATGTCTTGTAATTTTCTGGTGAAAACTAGAAATTTTTAATATTATAAAGTGATAACTCTGGAAATAAGATTCTCTCCCTCCCCAGGGTTTGCTGTCATTAGATGTGGAGTCATCCATTTGCTTAATGACTTTTCAAACTATTTTTGCAAAAACCGTATTCCTTGTTGTGTGTGGTCACTGAAGTCACTGTTGTTATCTCAGGGGTCAGTCAACGATCTGCCAGAGATTTCCTTAAACACTTGGAGCCAAAAAGAAAAAAAACCCTACTCTCCCAGTCTTTGCAGATTGGCTCTGTGCTGAGACACTCCTTTAACACTAAGCCAGGTCACTTATCACTCTGCCTTAGCCTCCGCATCATGCTTGTGCAGAGCCCAAAGATCAGCCACAGGTGAAAGCCTAAGGTCATCTCCAGTCTTTTGCGAGTGTGCATCTGGCCCTGGGCCTGCATTTTGCACTCTGAATTTCTTAGGATATGTAGTGGCCTTTCAAAGCCTTTATTTCCCCAAGAATATTCCTTCTCAGTCTTTTCCTTCCCAGACTTTTGAACCTGTCTTCCACTTGCCCCGTCTTCTGTCCCTTGCACCAGGCAGCCACGTGCAGTATGTCCTTAAATGTTTTCAATAGAGTCACTTAGAAAAGCGCTCTACTCCAAGGGGCTGGGGGTAAACAAAGGTCTGTTTCTGCACCATTCCCTCAGGGAAACATCAGTCAAAACACACAACCAAAATTTTCTGAGAACAAGATCCATATTGCACCCTCTACTAGCACCAGCAAATCACACCAGGAACATGGGCCACTGTCCCCACAGCCACCACTGAGGTGGGGAATGGGGGATGGCAGACAGGTAAGAAAAAATGCCACAATATTTTCTTACCAAAATTTATCAGTGTCTATCTTCACCAAGCACTTCCCCTAGTTGCTGTGAGATTTTTATTAGATCCTAGAGTCCCAACAAAATTGATTCTGTCAGTTTTCACCAGCTTAATGGTCGCTTCTGTGGAGTGACCAATTCTTGGAGCTCCCTAATCCACCATTTCTGTGACATCATCTCTGCAACTCTTTTTAACACCAATTAAGACGTATTCATTCTCTCCCCAAAAGGAGGAAATACAAAGTCCTATTAGTCACCGTTTCTCTTCCTGGTGATGCTAGTTTTTCTTCTAGATCAGTAAAAAGTCCACTGGGGTATTTAATGTCTTAAGACTAAATCCCAAAAGTTAACTATCACCAACTTTTCTTATCTAAAATAGTAGAAGAAGGGGACAGAAAGATGAAACACACATGTACGTAAACAAAGCAGGAAACAAAATATGCACACTGCACAAAATATGCTATTGTTCTTGTTTCTGTAATTGGACACCAAGCTATAGCAGAAATAGAAGTTCCTTTGTCCACTACTTATTCCATGTTTTTTTACCTTTAGCCTTCACCTCAAATGGTCAAATTTCCTTAGCTGATTGGATGATTCAAACCTTCATTGTAAGGAATCTGAGCCCTTATAGGTCCTGCATTAAGTGGGTAGTCTTCTATTACCTTTTATGACTGGAAATGGAGGCCCACGGATTCCCCTGAGTTCTAGTCATAGTCCTCTCTGTCCCCATTATATACAACAACCCAAGTTGCCCTTGTTAATCAGGATTAAGCACCCTATCTAGGAGAGTAACCCCCTTCTTTTCCTGTAGTAAGTTTAGTGGCCTGAGGAACCCAACAAGATCAAGTAGCAATCTCAACTTCCCATTTTATAGAACTATTTTTGTGTCTCCCAGCACAAACACTTGCCCTTTAGAAATCAATACTTCTTAGCCAGCAGAGCCCAAAACTTCAGGGGTCTTTAGTAAAATTTGGTGAATAAATTGTTAGGTGGAATAGTGAGAGAGGCGACTCTCAACTTCACCCATTACTTTCAAGACCTATGCATTTTGGCCATGGGGAAATGGTACCAATATTGGTCACTGGTTTAAAGCATATGTCACATCCTTAGGTCAGTTTCCCAACCTCACAGATATAATCTCCCACCATAACAGACACTATAGCTCCATCTTCAATAGACTATCTCAACATTATACATGGCCAACTGTTTTTTGAGTAGTGGAGCACATGTTAAGAGCAGTGAATTTCACGGCTGTGAGGCCAAGCCACACTTCTTTTCCTGAAAAATTAGATATTTGATGAGAAGCAATGTTATGTGGAACAATATGATAGTGAATAATTCATTCTATAAATCTATGAATGGTTATACTGGCAATCCTATCATGGGCAAGTATGCCAATCTATATTCAGAATACACATATATTCAAGTAAGACAAATTGCTGCTTCCTCCGTGATGGAGGAGGTTGAAGGTAATCAATCTCCCACTGAGCAAGTGTCTGTTCTCCCCTGCCCACCCCCCTCCACCTCGAGGAAATGATGTTATATCAGGGCTCAAGATTGTTTCTGGTGTTGGCAGAGAAGTCCATTGAATAGTGATGAGAGCCAGACCAGTCTGAGTAAGGCAAAGTCAATGTTGTTGAGCCCATGCCTAACCTTTATTCCTGTTGCCATAGCCACTTTGCACGTTGAACAATCTGCCATGAAGTAGCTTGGGAAAGAAGCCGACTGACATCAACAGGATAGCTATTTGGAGTGACCAGCTTTGCCTGAGAAAGTGAGAAAATTGATCAGATTTGCATGAGCAGATGGAAAGGAAGAGATGTTAGTTTAAGCAAGAGAATAAAGGCAGGGATAATCATAGAGTTTGGCAAAGCATGGGGAGCCCAGCCTGGCTGGAGGCAAGTTTGTGCTATGAACTTTTTGAGGAAGAAACAAAGGTCAGAAAGGGAGGGCGTTGTAAAGTTCTATTAATAACAACAGCAACAAATTTTGTAATTATGTAGGATGACTGATATTAATAGACTTATTGTGGTGATCATTTCACAATGCGTACAAATATTCAATCATTATGTTGTATGCCTGAAACTAATATAATATTATATGTCAGTTATACCTCAATGAAAAAATCATTAAAAAATAACAAGAACACATAGCTTACACTTATCTAGTCCTTACTGTATACTGTGCTGAACACTTTATATACATTATATTATTTAATCTTCAAAAAACTCTGTGAAGTAGATACTATATGCAATGCAATAGACTGAATGTTTGTGTCCCCCCAAAATTCATATACTGAAACCTTAATCCCAATGTGATGGTGTTTGGAGGTGGGACCTTTGAAAGGTAATTAGATCATGAGGGTGAAATGTTCATGAATGGTATTAATGCCCTTATAAGAAAATAGCAGAGAGCTAGCTAGTGCCCTGTTCACCCTGCGAGTATTGAGCAGTCTGCAATCAGGAAAAGGACCCTGACCAGAACCGGACCGTGCTGGCATCCTGATCTTGTACTTTCAGCCTCCAGAACTGTGAGAAATAAATCTCTATTGTAGATCAGCCAACCAGTTTATGGTATTTTCTTATAACAGCCCAAAATGACTAAGGTAGTATTATTATGACGACCATTTTAGAAAATAGTTTCATGAGGTTAAGTAAGAAATTATAGATTCCCCATTCAAACTGACACACAGAAGCCTACAGAAGTTGTTCACCACTGGGTTCTACTGCCTTGTTATTCAGGCTGAATAGTATGGACTCTAGTGTTAGACGAAGGGGAATGACTGAGGAGATTTGAGGAAACAAAAGCTTTAAGAAAATTAATCTGGCAATGTGATGTGGAACAGACTAGTTTCTCTCTCTATTAGTGAATGATTAAGAAGAAGTAAGGTGGAAAGGACTTGGGCCTGGAAGACAGTCTCAGGTTTGTATCTCAGTTCTGTCTCATAATAACCTATGATCAGCAAAATTCTTAACTTTATGTGCCCCAATTTCCTCATTGGTAAAATGGAGATTTAACAGTTCTTGCCTAATAAGACTGTCCTGAAAAATAAACAAGACACGGTGTATTATGCTTTGTCCCTGATACAGAGTTGATACTCCACAAATGTTGATCCTCTTCTTTTCATCCCCTTTATCCCAAGTAGTGAATATTGGAAGAGGTTTCTGAAGGCTCTTCAAAATAGAAGTCTCATTGTTCTAGAATTTGTTAAATGAGACTCTTTCAGAGGGTAGGATGGCATCTTGGATACAAATCCATTCAACAATCATCTATTTATTACCTGTTATGTGCCTTTCTTAATACCGGGCTCTGGAGGAAGTAAAACCAATGGGTTATGGTCTCTTGGCAATGAATAGATAAGTCTAAGCCAATGAGATAAGGACTACAGTAGAGTTTGTACCAGGGGGCACAGGAAAACAGTTGAGGGAGTGTAGGAGTCTATGATCAGTTTCCAAATTGGAGTTCACTGATTACTTAAATTTCAGAAAAACAACAGTATCCCTCAAAATCACTCCAATAGAACCTTATGTTATCTCAGTTTTTAAAAAGTTAACGGTCTTTCCTCCCTCTCCTGTCCTCCCCCAAATCAAGAGACTTTGTGGCGAAAATGAAGATCATTGGCTAATAAGGTGATAATCTCAAGTTTCTCTATTGGTAGCTAAGAAAGTAGCTGGTAAAAGGCAAAATCTCAACCAGGGGCTTATTTATTATTCTCAAAAGTTCCAATGGTGAGTAATTGGGGAGGAGGGAATGAAGAATAAAAGAGAGGAGTTCAACACTCTTTGAACGCTAATGGAAAATAATAATTCACTTGAGAAAGAGAGAACTTAAAATTACAGAGAAAATAGGAAAATACTTCCTTTTCTCCTTTTGAGAGCATGAATGGGGAAAAACAGGTCAGAAACAGGAATGAAATTGGTAGCTTCCTTGCAAGACGTTCAACTTACCAGGTTGTCTCAAAAAACTGTGACTGTGGCAAGAACCACGGTATGGCACTGAATTTTAAGTTTTCCACATCTGAAATAGCCTCTCCCCTCAGTTCTTCACTAAAACTTATCCTACCCCTCTTGCCTTGTGTGGAGATACAGTAACAAACAGAAGCACGGTGTGTCAAAAGGAAGAGTGGCTGGCCCCACTGCAAACTTGTGACTGGCTTTTATAAAGAAGAAATATCCCTGACGGAATAGGGCTCGGGGAGCCAAATGTTGACCTAGCAGCCACAGAACCGCCAAGGAAGAGCTGGATAAGGGAGCTGCACTGTGGGCTGGACAACTGGAGCAGAAATGGTATGAAACTTCCTCTTACCCTGGAAGAAGATGAGCAGTGAAAGTATAAGAAGCAAACCCTGGAGTATTAAGTACTATCCCTCATCTTTGATGTTATGTTTGAAAAGAAGACTCATCCATCTTTTTGTTTTTCTCTCTAAACAGAATTTCTGAGCACTGTCACTGTTTCATTAACTTCCCTCAGAAGAACATAATTTCTACTTCTGTGACTATCTGTGCTACCAAGCCTAGCTCTTACACAAGTACCCTATATACTCAATATTCCATGTACTCGCATGACGCAGAATACTCGATTCCAAGTTGTGCAAACCAGAAATGAAGATGTTTTAAATAAGCCTCACCTGCTCACAGTTGACAGCCTTGTGCTGGGAAATTTGGGCTAAGAATTAAAGTGATGTGGTGTTGCTGTTGCTTGAGTTTCCAAAGCTTCAGGGGCTCAAAGGCATGTAATATCAGAGATGACAGCTGTCTGTCCAGGATGAAGCATTTTCAAACAGGTGCACATTTTCATGCAAGCTCCCAACCTACTAATAACCTACCTTGTCAAAAATTTCAGCATTTTCTAAGGTTAAAATGAAATCTCACATGGGTTTCATTGGCGGGCTGCAATTGCATCTTGTGAAGTAGATAATACGATTTGATCTTTCTCCTCACTCTGACATGCAAATAAAAGGAAAATTCTATGACCCATCTTCACTCCTACGATATGAAGCTCCTCTTCATTATTTTAGAGATACTGGGTTTAAGGTCTGAGAACACTTGCCCAAAATTAAGTTAGGAAAATATATAGAATATAATATATACAATTTATATATTGCATATTATCTATGTTTATTGTAAATATATAATATATATTTATTATTGAAATAATCAGCTGTAACACACCCATATATACCTCTCCTTTCCCTTCCTGATCCACCCTCCGCCCCTATCCCCGCACGCTATAATCTATACTGCAACCACTGGGTTATTTGTTTTTCCTTGAACCTATCTGTCACATTCCCAAACCTTGTATCAGCAGTTAACCTTTTCCCCAAAGTGACACATGTAAAGAATTATATGCCAGTGTGCAACAAAACAACTCACAGAGCCACGTCCAGGTTTTGACAAAACCCCAAAATTCTGCAGAGAGCTAAAAAAGTGTAATAAGTCAAAGCAATGCAGACATTATCTAGAGGAAACAGGCTGCTAGTGAGGCACGATTCCCTCTGAGTAAACTCTTGGGAGCTAAGTACTCTCCCACTCAAAGCAAGGGAGTGAGAATGAATATTTATAGGGATAACCTTGAATTTTCTCTAATTTTAAAAATGTGAATCATTTTCAAACTTTGGTGCTTTATTATATTTGCCATGGACTGCATAAATACTGCCTTAGTCCTTTCTACTCTTGCATACTGAAATGCTTACCCCCATAGCACGACTTGCTGAAAAACCTTCTCATCGTCTAAGGTTCAATTTAAATGCCACCTCCTCCAGTGAAACAGATGCTATGCATGCCTCAGCCAAATCCTGTCTCCATGCACAACTCAAGTTTATAACTTCTTTGTCTGAGGCCGTTCCCCGGCTGCATAGGAATGGACTCAGCCCACATGCAGGACAGCTCAGAAGTATTGGAAAGTTAACATCCCTGGGCAGAGCCCTCAAACAATAATGAACAGGATTTGGAAAATAAATATCTCATCTTCCTTCCCCCTCAAGTAGAACAACACTGATGTGTGTTCTTCACCATGTCCCAGTGGTCCCCAGTGGGAAGGAGAACCATTTGCCTATAACAGTGACCTCCTTAGCATCCTGTTTGCTTTCCTGGGATTACCTCCCAAAGCAACCTTGTTCTCAAATACTCTCGATATCTGCTTCTGGGGGAATCCAACCTAAGATTTCTTGGAAATCCTTTTCCAATGGTCCCATAGAAAATAACTCCTTCCCCTTCTGAGCTCACTTAACACTTTGTTACAGTAGGGAGACTCTCACACAGGATATAAAAAAGACAGCGAATTGTAGCTAGATCTGTCCCTCTCACTAAGCACATGAAGAGAAAAATTACAATTCTTCTATATCTATATCCTCAAATTGCTGAGCACCACACTCTGCACATTCCTAGTACTTCATAAATATTTGTTAACTTGAATTAATATCAATATACCTATAACATCAAATATAGCAATTCTTAATGTTTTCTCTGCCTAGGATATTATTAAAGAACAAACATTGAGAAGAGAGTGGAAGTTTAGCATCATAATGATAGCTGGCTAAAGTGTTTGATTCAACCTTTTCTTAGATTCTCTTTAAAAATGTACAATAATTTGACAAAAGGAAAATATTGTGGTAGCATGATAACCTAATTATGAGAATAAGATAGAAGAATAAACTAAGGTGGAGAGGCCAGCATAGTGTGGAAGCAGGGAGAAATTTCCATCAATTACATCACAAATATGTGTGGATTAAGAAACACTATCACGAGCCAAGACATGCTCAAACTTAAACAGAATAGCACAGCTTGGAGGAGGATGAAAAGAGATTAGAGCCACTACCACTCTCTGCCTCTAGCTCAAAGCACAAAGCTAGAGGGGACAAAAGCCACTGCCACCCCCTTCACTAAATGCAGACTATCTTTGTGGGGAGGTACCACCCTCCCAACTCCTTCTCCAGCATCCTTTTATTGAGTTCCATGTGCAACATGATGAGTGGTTGAAAGTAGTGGGGGGGGGGGGGTGGTGAAAAATGGACCTAAGCATCCCGGAATGTCCTCTAGGGCAAAGCATGGAATGTACACACAGAGGACGGGGTAGATTGCATGAATCAACCTGGTCAACAAAGAGCTTCTATAGAATAGAGCATTGTACGATGGTCAAGAGCATAGACTTTGGAATCAGATAGACCTGGGGTGGAATCCTATCTCTTCTTAGTACTTGTCAGGAGATTTTGCCTTACTTAATTTAGCCAAACCTTAGTTTTCTTATAAGTTATAGGATAAGAATAGTATATTCTTACATATATTCTTGTAGGATAAGAATAGCAGCTCTCTCATAGAGCCCTTAAGAAGATTAAATGAGACAAGTAGTGTAAAGATCTTAGGGAAGTACCTGGGAGAGTAGCCAAGATTATTTCCCCCACTCCTCCTCCCCTTCCTCCTCCTCCTTCAACACCATCATCGCTCATGCATTCTGCAAAGTCAAACAACGAGACAGTTGAAAAGGAAAAGTGTTCATTTTGGTTCAGCAGATCTATAGAAATTAATGCTTACAGAGCAATGAATTCAGGGCTCAAGGTTATGCAAATCAAATTAGCGTCTAGCTTTATAGCTAAGAAGGGAATGCTCTCAGCTTCCAAGCGGATGGACAACGTGAACGAGAGTGATCAAGCCCCTCGTTTCATGGGACCAGTATAGATTTCTCCTCATTTGGTATGATTGGAAATAAAACAACTGATAATGTAGGGCCTAGGAAACATTGTGTTCTACTTGTAGAGAAGTTAATTCCCAGAAAGTTCAGAAAAAGAAAAAAAGAAAGAAGAAAACCCGGTCAAATGTAATCACAACAGAATTGAAAGAAAATTTTTGGAAAATTTCTGCTCTGATCTTACTAAAATTTATTAAATTCTTGTTAGTGTTAATCTAGAACTGACCTGTGACAAGAAAAAAAGTAGGATTAGATAAAAAGAAAACAAGTTTTGTATATGAAAAGATTACAAGATAATCAAAAAGACAGTAATAGAACCAAAATCTACATTAAAGAAAATAATTAGCAAAATTGACTCAGCAGAAAATTGAATCTACAATGCAACTGGAAAACTTCAAAAATTCTGCCAGAATGCAAAAGGAAAGACATAGAGATAAAGAAATATAGTTGGAAGAAATAAGTACAGACAACAAAAAATAAAAGCCAAGGTCCCACGTACAAATAAAAACTGCTCAGAATTGACAAGGCAATTCCCAGAGTAGCAACTGAGATCTAGCAATGGGATCTGGAATATAGAACCCACCATGCATTGTCTTCTTCCTACTGCATACGACCTCCGCTGTTCTCTCTCCTGCCGCGTTTACCTCCTCATATAGATGTCAGGACTCTAATTTTCGAGACTAATTTTTTTGAGGGCAGAGACTGTGTTTTAACCCAGTTAAGCCTGATACTTCATAAATGCTGGTCCAGCCGACATACAGATCAGTTTAGGTTTATGAGGACTTCTCACCCTCAGAAAGAACAAATGAAGTTCTGAGTACGTCCTCCATACAACTCTTCAAGAAAAAATTCCTAAATGGCCAAATGGCCAGGAATGCACTCCCCTATCCTCATACCCTCCACGTGCAAGGGAGGTAAGATTGTTATCAATTGAGCATTTTCCATTTCTCATAGTAATGGCATTGTATTTTGAACTGCACTGAAAAGTATCAGAATACAGTTACCAGAAGAATTTGGAGGATTTTCTAGAAGGTGAGGAAACCACTTTGGAGAAGCATGCTTTGGTCTTTGTTTCACTAACTGATTTTGCAGAAAGGTGCTGAAGGGGCCATGTGGGAGTATATGTCTTACTTCATGAGAAAACAGCAAATGATAACTTTTAAAACTGCTACAAGGGAATTTGTCAAGAAAGGCAGTGCTAAGGGTTGAATGGAAATGGATTCCCATGTCGTATGTATCACCAACTCCCATGTTAGCTAACGTATATTCATCAATCTAACAATAACTAATGCCAAATTATCAAAACAGGTTCAATTAAGTTTAGTAATGCTATTTGAGATAAAATAAAAGAAATTAAATTATATGAGACACTTCAAAATGATTTATATGTTTTCAGATTTGATCAATATTTTAAATACTAACACAGCTATTTGGAAACCTGGCTCTCAATAAAAACGAATTTTGGGAGATTTCTGAATTGTTTGCATGTGTATATGCGTGTTTGTATGTCATGGTTAGGAGCTCAATCATTGGATTGCAAGAAACCTGTCTTTGAACCCTGGTTCTGACACTTACTAAATGTGTGACCTCAAAAAATCTACTTAGGTAATCTAAAGCCCAGAGAGATTACCTGTAAATGGGGCTAATAATACCTACTCTGGAGTACCGATGGAAGACTAAATAGCTAATTTATTGAACACTTACTATTTGCCCAGCAGTAACCTAAGCACATTAGATGCATTAATTCTCATAACGATCCTATGAGGTAAGAACAGCCATTGCCCCTATTTTGTAGCTACTGGTGCTGGAGACCATTAACTTGGGTAAGTAACTTGAGCAGAAGCATACAACTATAAGGTAGCAGAGCCAGAATTTGAAGCCAGGAGCTTGGATACAGGATTCTCTAAGCTCTCTATCACTGTGTTAAATATGTACGTATAAACACATAAAGTACTTCACACATAGGAACGTAACAAATCATAATATTTACTCTTCAAGTCGTACCAAAGTTACAAAGTAACAGCAAGTTACAATACATAATCCCCTAGGCTACAGAGCTGGGGACCTTACTCAGTGTTCCTAAACCTTCACCGAGTCTGCACGGGTGAGAAGAGAAGAAAGAAAGCACCCACAGGCCTATGGGGTTGCCCTGGCTGCCTCCCTAGCCTTGGGCTGAAACAGATTTCCTGTGTTGCTGCTACAGATCTTACCTGTGGGTCGAGATACTCAGTCTGTACCACTCGAGCTCAAATATGTCAGATGCAGTGGATGCATCCAACTTTTGTTATGTCTGGCTCTCTCTGTGATTTCATTACTATCTGCAGCAGTGATTATCAAACTTGAGCATGCATCTGAATCACCTCGAGGGCTTATAAAAACATAGGTCACTGGGCTTTGCCCCCAGAGCTTCTGATTTGGAACGTCTGGGGTGGGGCCCAAGAATTTGCATTTCTAACATGTTCCAGGGCATGCTAATGCTACTAATCCAGGGACCACACTTTGACAACCACTGATTCAAGAGGAGGAGTTGGTTGGTAAACGTTTTCTGCACAGGGCCAAATAGGAAATACTACAGGCTTACAGGCCATACCGTCCCTGTCATTCTGCCACTGTAGATTAAAAGCAGCCTTTTAATATATAAATAATACACAATAAATGAGCATGGTTCCAATAGAACTTTATTTACAAAAACAGGTGGCTGGCCCATGGGCTGTAATTTGCCACCCCCTTGCACACCCCTTGGTCTAGAATACAACAAGAGACTCTGGGGCCCTACTTCTTGGAACTCAATATGTAATGGCCAAGTAGAAGAGGGTGACCCTACAAAGGAAACAAAATATATCCAGAGTTGTAGGAAGAAGAAAATCAAGAGTGTTGTATCATGGAAGCCAAAGAAAAAGAGATTGATCAACATGCCAAATGTTGCTGTGATCAAAAAGCTGAGACTGAAAATTTTAATTAGATGCGGTGATTCAGAATAAAGCTTAAGCATCAGTGGGAGGGCTGTTTTAGGGAAAAGATGGGGCCAGAACACAAACTAGAGAGGATGGAAGAGTTAGTTGGAAGTAAGAAAATCTCCGATCTTGGAAATATGAGATATGTGGTAGATTACATATCACCACAATTTCTTGGCTCCCATCGAGAGGTGGGGTCTAATTCTCCCCTTGAATTCAAATGGGCTTTAGTGACTTGCTTGACCAATAGAATATGGACTGAGTGATGTTCTGGGCTGAACTACAAGAAGCCTTGTGACTTCCACCTGAGTCTCTCAGAACACTCACTCTTGGTAAAGCCATCCACTCTGTAACAAAACTTTCTACTCAGAGACTATCATACTGTGAAGATGAGATGGAATTTGGGGAGGAAGAGAGAACAAGAAGCACTGAGCTGCCAGCCATGTGAGTGAAGAAGCCATCTTGGAAGTGGATCCTCCAGCCCTAGCTTCCCCAGTTGGTGCCATGTGGATCAGAGGAAAAAATATCCAACTGAGCTCTTCTTGAACTCGAGATCGACAATATTTTGAGCAAAATAAAATGGTGTTTTAAGGTCTTAAGTCTTGGGATAGTTTTTTATGCTGCAAAAGTTAACTGGAACAAGGAATATGAAAGAACAACCACCACCACTCAGGAAGGCTGCAGGAGAGTTCTTAGGGGAGAACCACATTTCTGTTAGAGTCAGGAGGTGGTAAGGAATTCTGTGACAAGGCTGAGAAAGAAATGGAGCTTTACAACAATGAAACAGGAGTTCCATGCTCAGAGGGGAAAGTTGAGCATAAGGAGGGCAGCAGCAAAGTAAAGCGTCATTGGAGAGGAACACGTTGGAAGAAGTATACATGGGCAGATAGGTTACTGGAAGAGTTGACTTTTTGAATGGTGGCTTGGCATGAGAAGATGGGGGACTTGGTCCAGTTTAACCGACCTCAATAGCCCAGTCATAAGATAAAACATTGGGATGTGGCCCTGTCAAATTTCCAAATTGCTTGTCAGGAGAAGCTGTTGTGGCGCCAAACTGTATTTTATCAATCTTTGCATTGATGTAGCATGAAAACCCTATTTAGCTCTAATGGAGTTTGTCTCTGAGAGTAGTAAGGGAAACTGGGTGCTCTAATCACCAAGAATTTATTCAGAGTCCATGTGAGACACTTTCAAGATCTTAACTCTCAGGGGTGGGGAAGCAGATGGTTGATGGATGACAAAAAAAGAGGAAACCTCAGAGAAATAGAAAACCCCTGCATCTTAAATTTCAAATCTTCCCTCTGTCGCTAGCTGAAATATAGTGTTCTCTCCAGAGGTGTTTGGAATTTGTGTGAAAGCATAACACAGTGCTTTTTTTTGAGTCAGCAAAAGGATCCAGAGACAAGAGGACAGAGTGTGCTGCATTATTAATAGAAAAAGCATTTTCCATTTTATTAGGAGCACCTGCACTCTTAAAACTCCACTGAATGCTGAGTTTTGCCAGATGAAAGACTGAATGAACTAGCCAGCCTTTCACCATTGCCATGGGCTGGATTTCCAGAGTAGTTTTGCTAAACATGAAATTAACAGTAGTATGCTTTCTAGAGCCATTACAACTTTTGTCCATACTGCACAAATAAAGTCTTAAGAACGGTGTGGTGTTGAAGAACATACCTAGCATCAGGATAGCCCCTGTTTCCATTTAAGGAACAAAGTACATGGGAGTGCAGAACCAGAATAGAAAATCTTTCAAGTCTCTGATTTGCCACGAAAGTATAAACTAGAGAATTAATTGAGTTGATAACCGATGACACCATTAGAATCAATTTATAGTTAGGATAAACAGGACAGCTTGATGGGAACAGATACTATAGGTAGGGAGGTAGAAAATAAAATACAGTCCAGATTCTAGGTGATGTTTGCTTGCCATGTGGGGAAAATCTTGTGAATAGAAGAAGTTCCAAAGAAAAGAGTCATGAACAATTTCTTCTTCCAACACCTGGCTTTGAAAGCAGATGACTAACAATTGAATGCCAACAGACTCGTCCAAGTTGATAGATACACAGGTATTTAATTTCTAGGAATATTCTTTCATGAAGCGGTCTCTGCTCACTGAAATCTTAACCTTTTGTTATTAGAAATTTGATAGAAACTTTGTCTTTTGCTTTTCTTCTGAACATTACTTTAAAATTCTATACCCTAATTCCATCAGTCAATTTAAAAAGCCAATAGGCTTTGCGGAGAACTGGAGACAGCATGAGAGCAAAAGAATAGGGTTCAAATTAGACCATATTTACAGGTAGCTCACATACTTACAGAGTCAAACACAAGCACAGTCTGAGGCCTGGCTGCTAATTTGTTTCTAACTGTATGTTAAAAAAAAAATCATCAGCCTAGCTGGAATAAGCTGGGTTGCTATAGAAACGGACCCCTCTCCCACCTCTTATTTTACTGTTCACAGCTTTCCATGTGAAGCTGCACTGTGTCACTTCTTTAACTGACTGAAGAGGCAGTTTCTACAATTTTTTCCCACCACTCATATTACCACTTGCAAAGCCTATAGAGGTTGATATTTCCTCTTCCTTCTGGGTGCAAAGTGAGATAATTCAACGGAATAATTATAATAAACAATTTATCCCATTCAGGTTTACTGTCTCATCCTTGCTTGCTTTTCCTAGAGCATTAGAAATCCATCACTGGTTTGAGATCTCTTTAAAAATGCATGAAAGGAAGAGAATTGGCAGCACAGTTAAATGAATTTAATTCAGCCAGATTTTACATTATTAACTCACTTCCGAAGTGCTGAATGTGGGGAATGATGGAAGAAGAAAGTGGAACTAAAATTGGCCCATTGATCCTGGTAGTCTCTGCGCCAAGCAGACGTGGGAAACAGGCTAGGAAAACTGTAAATGCCTTTTGACACCAGTTAGAGATACAGAGCATTCATTTATTTTAATCAGTATGAGATATGTATCCAGTGGATTCTCCCCCTACTCATTACCCATTGCACCCTGATTCTGACTTAACTGATGTCAGAGTTGGCAGCCTCACAGTCCAGGATTGTTTGAAATGACATATTAGAGCAACAGGACTTCCCTCTCCTCTGTTGTTAAAAAGAAACAGGGAATGCCTAGAAATCAGTAGAAGAAGATACTTGGCATTCAAGTGATTACACTCATGCTCCAAGATTCTGCCTTTGGAAGGAAGAGGAAGAAGTCAATGTACATAATAAAGTATTCAGGCTATGAAAGAGAGTTCTGAATGCATGTGCTTTACAGTTGTTCCATGGACAGAACAGCAGAGACGTTTATTCCCTCCAATCCCCATTTGAACGCTGCATGCTGAAATACAGCCCTTCCAGTATCAAAGACATAACTTCTATCTTATTTGGTCTTTGCCTTTAAAAATAGATTGCTTTTCTATAGGATTAACACCTTCCTGGCTCCTTATATACTGCTCACTTGCTAAGTGACTCAGTCTATTTATTGTACATGATTAAGAAGCTAGATGACCACCATTCTGAAAAAGTCACTGAAAGGAGATTTCCAAAATATGAATGTGTGTGAGTCAGTAAGGCTAATCACAAATAGCCTGCTCTCCTTCTGAGCACAAGGTAGGATTATATTTCCTGCCCCTCTTTGAAGTCAGGTAAGGCTATGTGACTTGCTTTGGTCAATGAAAAAGTGTTAAAGTGATATTCCTGTGTGGAAGTTTTAAGAGCCACTATGTGATTCACCACATTTCTTTTCCCTGCTGTGGTGATAGTGCAAGCATATGATGAAATGGAATCTCCATAAGCCTACAACAATGAGATTCCCCCGACAACTAGTATTGTGCAAACATTAAGAATGAAAAATAAATCGGTCTTGTATAAAGCTTGTGAAATTTGGGGATTCCTTGTTACTTCAGCAGTACTTAGCCTATCCTGACCCATGTTCCCATTAAAATGCTGGTAAAAGAGCAAAATAAGATGCAAAGCCATAATAACAATGAAAATGTGAGTAATACCCAGTAATTTGCTGAATCCTACGAGGAATTTCCACTAAATGCAATGGAGATGAGAAAGAACTTAGAAAAAGCGTTGTGGACCTTTCCTCCGAGTAACAGTAGGATTTGAAGGTCAGAATATTAGTTGGGCTTTTGACCCAGCCTCACCATCTTACCCCAAAGTTGCAAGGCCTGTGGGAGAAAAATACACATAGGCGGCCTCTGAAATCCTGCACTGAAACTTCCTCCTAAAGAGGATAAAAGTGAGTCTCTCCAACTCTCAGTCTCCATTGATGTCCTTCTTTCCACATTCAGTCAGAGATGATCATCTTGGCCTCAGCTTAGGTGGGCCAGTGCTGTATTGTATGGTGGTTGATGACAGAAACAAAAGTCAAGAATAACCTTAATCAAGACAATGTGATCAATGCATGTAAAGAGGATGACTAAACTTTATTGAAAGATTTTTCAAATGACTCAAAGAAATGAGGGGATGTGTCATTTGGATATAAATGTATAAGTATCCTGAAGTTTCTGATTATTCCTAGATGACTGTGTAATTGCCAAAAACATTTCAAATGGAGTTTGCTTTGAAACTTAAACTAATTCTAAAGTTCACTTTGAAAGAAGTGAACAGGTAAGAATATTGTTTTTGACAGGAGTATTGTAGGAATTCCCCTGCCAGTTATTAGTTATTAAAATGTATTATAAATTTATAATAATTAAAACATTATAATTCTGGTACAAGGATAGACAAATCAATTAATGCCACGGTAGAGACAGAAACAAATGTGTGTGTGTGCATGTGAATCAATTCATCATACAGGAAGCATTGAGAATTTAGAAAAATTAAAGACTATTCAATGACAGAGGCTGACAAAATCAATTTAGACATCCCCATCATACCATATAATAAAAGTTCCTTGTTTGATCAAAGAACAAAATTTTTAAAATTATAAATAAACACAGTTAGACAGACAAGAGAGAATAACTTATAGGTGAGTAAAGATATTATAAGCTTAAAAATAATGGAAAAACGGAAAAAATAAATACTAGTTTTGACTATCTATAAAAGAATAACTTTATGATACTTTGGTGTAAATTAAATTAAATGACAGCAATAGACATGACAAAGATTTCATGACATTCACATATACAGAAAACGTACCATTGATTTTTAAACAAGAATCCTACAGAAAAATGAATAAAGTTCGTAAGCAGTCAATAAACTAAAGCAAAAATAAAAGTAGCTAAAAAACATAGGAAATAAAAATTCGCTGATAATCAAATAACTGCAAACTGAAATAATGAGATGCCTTTAATTCCTGTAAACTAAGCAAAGATTTTAAAAGATATGCAACTTAATTCTGACAACAGTGAAATTTGCATATAGTATGATTGCAAAAATATTATACATATGCACATATATTTGCTTATCTATATGCATGTTTAATATTAATACTCACATAGGTATACTTATATTTAGAAAAAAGACTAGAAGTAAATATACCCAAATATTAACTGTAATTATTTCTGGGTGGTGAGATTACAGTGGAGATTATTTTCTTCTTGATTCTTTTTTTAAATTATTTTTTTCTTGACCTTTTTTCTTGTATTTTCTAAATATTCCACAATGAATATGGATTATTTTCACAATCAAGGAAAAGATTTAAGTCACTTGAATCAAGGTACAGAATTATAAGATTACCAAATGAGCTCCAGTGAAATTTACTGATAGAAATGTGTAGCATTTGAGTAACCCACACCTGGTAGTTTGCTTAATTGTATATGTCCTGATAGAAATGTAGAGAGGACAAGAGAAACTAATTCAAGGAAGAATGAAAAGTAATCAGAATAATCCGAGACTCCAGAAGCTTTTATTTGAGTTTATTGGTTTGTATTTATGATCTTTGGATCTCAGGTGCAGAAGAGGTTATGTTTATCATACCTTTTACTTCATGATGTATCATCAACACTGGTTTGTACAAGGCTCTTCTCTTATTTTGTTTACTGATCTATTCCATTTTCATCTCTTACTCCTCTCCAGTACCCCACCTGTCAGCAGCTATCCTCTTGATGGTTCATTTATGCTCTTGTAAAATGTGGGTCATTATTTTGTATTGTAAAATTTTAATTTATGAAACCGAGCTTTGTTATATATCTCATTTTTTCTTAATTTTTTCACTTTCTACTGCTTTTAGGATCACATATGTTCTAAATTCTGGTTTCTACTTTCCGCACAATACTCCATGATGAATACCCACTACATTTCTTTTCTCCAGTTTCCCAGTTAATGGACACCCAGGTAGCCATCAACTTGTTATGACTGCAGTACTGTAATTAACAGCTTCATATATTTCCCCTTATTGAGCTATATGACAACTTCTTTCAGATTAATCCCAGATGAAGAATTGCTAGGTCACCATGGATGTATATTCGTAATTAGCCTAAGGAGTCCCAAATTGGAATCCAACCAAGCGCCTGCTCTGGTCCTCACTCCCATCAGCGATACATCCCCACATCCCCAACAACATTTAACATTAATATGTTTCCTCATTTTTTCCAGTTGGGTGCAAAGTGAATTCTCATTATTGTTTTAATATGTATATCTCTCTGATTACTCTTGATTTTAAGCACCTTTACATATGCTTGTTGGCTTTTAGAGTTTTTTATTCTGCAAATCTCTTATTCATATTTTTTGCCCAATTTTCCATGAACATTTTCATCGTTTCTTGTTTATTTGCTGGAATTCCTTGTATATTCTAGATATTAATTCCATGTCAATTTTAGGTAAATGCCTTCTGTCATCTTTTTTTTGAGGAAGATTAGCCCTGAGCTAATTATCCTCCACCAATCATCCTCTTTTTGCTAAGGAAGATTGGCCCTGAGCTAACATCTGTGCCCATCTTCCTCTATTTTATATATGGGACACCTGCCACAGCATGGCTTGATAAGTGGGGGGTAGGTCTATGCCTGGGATCTTGGTCGGGAAACCCCGGGCCACAGAAGCGGAATGCATGAACTTAACCACTGCACCACTGGGTAAGCCCCTCTCATTTTTTAACTTGCTATTAACTTTGTCCATAGCATGTCTGATTTTGAGGTCATTTGCCATGTGATTTGTGCTTTTTTAAGTAGTCCGTCTGTGTCCCTAAGTCACAAAGTATTTGCAGCCAACTTTTTCACCACCCTTGTCTATCTATGCAACTCAAAGAACTAATAAAACTCCAAATTGCAGTAAATTCAATGAGGCTCAATTAAAATATGGTACGGTAGCTCATGGATCACATTTTCTGCTTAGTTTTCCAATCTTTGAACTAGATCTCATAGAGGCAGAGATGTTTCTTATGCATACCACTATCAGAGCCTCCAGGATGATCTCTACTTCCATTCTCTCTCCATTCCATCTGTTCTAAGTATCTATTGCTGTGTAACAAATTACCCAAAACTTAGTAACAAATTACCTGAAACTTACTAGAGTAAAACAACCATTTTATTATGCTCAATGGATTCTGTGGATCAGGGATTTAAAGAGAGCACAATGGGGATAGATTGCATCTGCTTTACAATACTCGTGGCTCACCTGGGAAGATTGAAGGCTGGAGATGATTTACCAGCTGGAGGCTGGAATCATCTGAAGATTCGTTCACTCACAAGCCTGGTACCTGGGTTAGAATGACTCAAATACTGGGGTTCAGTTGGAACTGTTGGTCAGAGAGCCCACAAGTAGCTTCTTTTTGTACTTTGGGCTTCCTCAGAAAATGGCAGCCTGAGAGTTGGATTTCTCGGATGGTATCTCAAAGATCCAAGAGAAAACTTGGAGGAAGCTATATGGCCTTTTCTGACATCATCTCATCAATTTTGCTGTACTTTGTTGGATAATTCAAGGAAAAGGGACTGAAGACTCCACTTATTCGTAGGAGGAAGGTCATGGATTTTGTGGCTGTGTTTTAAAATCACTAACCCATTCATTTTATACCTAGTCCTGAAGTAATTCATTAAAGCTCAGCTCGGATAATATTACCTTTCTCAACAAAACTTTCAATGGCTTATTGCCTTATTGTTAACAGTTGAAGGGTTATGCCCAAACCCCTCAAACCAAGGCCCTTTACAATTAGACCTCAATTCGCATTTCAGCCATTCTTTCTCACTACTTTCCAAAGTGGAGTCTTTAAACTCCAACTAAACTGGACTTCTAGATGCTGACTTCCTTATTCAATTCATACTTTTCAACCTCCCCACGTATTTATTTCTGTGTTCCCTCTGTCTGGGATATACTCTCCTCAACTAATTCTCAAACTCTTCCCTCTTCTTTCATGCCTATTTCAAAATTCAGACTTCGTGAAGATTTGCTTGGTAGACCACTCAGCCATCTCTTCCCTACCCTCCATACACTTGTATGCATGACCTGTGGTATTTCTCCAATATTGCCCCTGTCTTAGTCAGTTTGGGCTGTTACAACAGAATACCATAAAGCTGGGAAGCTTATAAATAACAAAAATTTATTTTTCACAGTTCTGGAGGCTGGAAGTCCAAGATCAGGTCACCGGCAGATTTGGTGTCTAGTAAGGGACCACTTCCTGGTTCATAGATGGCTGTCTTCTAGCCGTAACTTCTCATGGAAGAAGGGGCAAAGGAATGCTCTGGGGTCTCTCTTACAAGGGCACTAATCCCATTCATGAGGGCTCCATCCTCAGGACCTAATCACCTCAAAAGCCTCACATCCAAATATCATTATATTGGGGATTAAGTGTCAACATATTAATTTGAGGGGGACGCAAACATTCAGTCTATAGCAGCCCTTCAGATCAGGGCTCAAATTTGTATTCTAATGTTATTCCTTTGCATTTTTTTTTTTTAAAGATTGGCACCTGGACTAATGACTGTTGCCAATCTTTTTTATTTTTTCTGCTTTATCTCCCCAACCACCCCCTGTACATAGTTGTATATCTTAGTTGCAGGTCCTTCTAGTTGTGGGACGTGGGATGCTGCCTCAACGTGGCCTGACAAGCAGTGCCATGTCCGCGCCCAGGATCCGAACCCTGGGCCACCACAGTGGAGCACGCGAACTTAACCACTCGGCCAGGGAGCCGGCCCCTCCTTTTCATTTTTTTTGGATTGATGACAGTAACTGCAGCTTACTCAGCTTGCATTGTTTCAGGTAGTAGTTTCCAGACTTGCCTCTCTTAGGACAGTAAAATTAACAAAAAGGCAACTTATGGGGCCAAAAAAGAGCTACAAACTTTTTATTTTGCCAGTTAAGGATATTTTAAAAGAACTGCCATTTGCTATCACTATTTTTATATTCAACAGGGACATTTTAACATATGTAGGGACATAATCTCAAAATAAAGGTCAGTCCTTTCTACAAAAGTAGTTTTCAACCTTAAAGTAACACATATCTAAACACTACATTGTCTTTTCTCATTTGGTCACAAATATATAAGGGCATCTTCTCTGACTGACACTAGCCCAAATTTTAGAGATTTGCTGCCCTATATCATCAGTCTTATGGTTTTGACCATAGCACTTAGTATTTTTTATAACTGAATCAAGGAAAACCTAGAAGGGAAGATGCTATTATATTTATTGCCTAGCATACAGAACATCCTGAAGGAATACCTCCAATGGACAAGAGCTCATACTAAGCGTGTGTACAGAGTGGTAAATAAAACAGTTGTAATCTCTCCCCTCATCAAGCTTACAATCTAGAAGGGGAAACAAGTAAATTCATAGTGGAAAAAGACAGTATCAAATAGTGATCAAGGTCGAGAAAATTAAAAAAAACAGGGTGATGAATAGAGATTGGTATTTTTTTTTCAAATACTGAAATGTTTATTGCATTTTTAAAGAATCCACAACCCTAAATATATTATTTCAAATTCCTCCCAAATTTCTTTATAGCACACAACATGATATGTTGAAACAGTCTTCTCACAATATTAGACTTGAAAATGCCATTTAGGAACAATATTTTAGGAAATAGAGGGTTTAAGGCAAGACATTCATTTGGAAACGTTAATTTTTTTCAATCATCCAGATTGACACAATTATTTTTCCACCTCCTCAGTGCCTTGGGATGTGCAGTGCACATTCAGCAACAGGGCACATGTGAACAGAGAGTCAGACAAGCAAGACTTCTCTGAGGAGGAGAAAATAAAGAGCAAAGTACGGAGGTGGGACACAAGTGGGCAAATTCAAGTGAGTGGAAGGAGTCCTGCACGGCTGAAACACAGAAGGCAAGTAGGAGAGTGAGAAAAGATGAGATTGGAAAGGAGGCTACAGTCAACTCAGGCAGGGTCTGCTAGGCCATCAGAAAGGTTTTTCATTGTTTTCCTAAGAGAAAGGGAAAACTGTTAAAAGGTTTTAAGCAGCAGAATGAAATGATGAAATTTGTCATTGTAAAGAGTCACTTCGAGCTGCTATTTAGAGAATGGATAGAGGGTGAGCAGAAAAAGAAGCATGAAAGCTAGTTAAAAAGGTATGGCCCTGGGTCAGGCAAATAAGTAATGGTGACTTAGATCAAGGCAATGGCCGAGGGGATGGAGAGAAGTGGAGGGTTTACCAAATACATTTTGGAAGTAGAAACAATGATATTTATAGATGGATTGGATGTAGGGAGGTAATGAAGTAGGAAGAATCAAGAATAGTAATGCCAAAATTCCTGACATGAGCGCTCAGTAAAACATGGCAACAATTACTGAAATGGGGCAGCCTGGGGAAGAAGAAGTTTGAGTCAAGGGATCAAAGTTTCATTTTGCACACAGAAGTGTTACATTTTAGGAAAATATGACATCCAAGTGAAGATGTCAGGTAGTCAGTTGGATATATGAGCCTATACTCAGAGGAATGTTTTGAGGGGATTATTTTCCTGGTTACTTCACACACCTAAAATCTGCTCATTTCTCGTCTTCCGCACTTGAGTAAATCTAAACTCCATCTCTTTAGGCCAACAGTCTTTAAGTAGTCATGACTCCTCTCTTTCTGCCATACTCCATAGCCATTTCACCAGCAAATACAGCTCTTCCTTCAAAATGTATGCAATATACTGATCACTTTTCTCCACCTTCATCGCTACTATCTTAGTTCAAGTCAGCATTATCTCTATCCTGCATTATTTCAAAAACCTCCTAACAGATCTCCTCGCTTCTGCCTTTGTCCCCGACTGTCTGTTCTACACAGAGCATCCAGATTCATTTAAACTGAAATAGGTCATATCTTTTCTCCATTAAAAAGCTTCTAATGGCTTTCTAACTTACTCTGACTGAAAGCCAATGTCCTTATAATAGCATATAAGACCCTAAATGATCGGATACACACACACACTACTTCTCTGATCTCGTCTCCTTCCACCGTTTCCCTCATTCACTCTTCTCCAGTCTCCCTGATCTTACTATTTTCATTCATGCCAAGAACACTTCCACCTTGAATCTTGTTCTGGAGTGATCTTTTCCCTCCTCATAGAGAACCCGAGCCCCATTCTCCATCTCTGCCTACCCCTCTTACCCTATGTCTTAATCTGTTTGGGCTGCCATAACAAAATACTGTAGACTGGTTGACGTCTAAACACACATTTCTCACAGTTCTGGAAGCTGAAATTCTGAGATCAAGATGCCAGCAGATTTGATGCGTGGTGAGGGTTCACTTCCTGATTCATAGATGGCCGTCTTCTCACTGTGCTCTCACATGGCAGAAGGGACAAGGGAGCACTTGAAAATCTTCTACCTTTTTTAGCAAGATCTGTGCAGAAAGCATTAATTCCTCATTTACTTGTAGCCTTTCTTCCTATTTAGAGGAATCTCTCTCTTTGGCACAAGGAATGTTTAAAATAGCTTTAGACAAAGTATGCTTACACAAAATTACTGCCTTTCCCCAAACACTTCAGGTTTTAATAAATCCTGCTCTAGCACTGAAGATAATCATTTTAGATAGATTTGATGAAATCTCTAAAAATGCTGCAAATTGCAGGGGCAATGGGACAGACATATGTCTTCTATCTACACATACAAAAAGAAAGGGGGTCTCCACTCACTCAGCTTTAAATAAACAAATCAGCAAGGCTGGTCCCCTTTCTGAGTTTAATTTGGTTTTAATGTTTCATGAAGCTTACACCAAGGAATATTAATGCCATATGCCAGAAAGTCACTTCAGCCTTTCATACACAGGCAAAACTTTTCATCTGATCTGAGAGAGAATTTTTCTAAACAATATCAACATAGTCAATAGAAGTGATAATTAATTCATACATTGAGAGTGTAATTAGCATTCAAATGAAAGAAATGACTGCTGGACAGCTTTATATGAAACAAAAAAATCCATTACCTCATTATTATATTTGGTACAAACACAAAATGCTGAAAATTTTGTCTTTTTAGCTGTGGGCACAACGTGATCATTCCTTTTTCCAGACGCTCTTCAGCTTCAAACCAATAGATCAAATGAAGCAAGTGATCTCACTTTGACAGCAAGCTTGTCTTTAATATTTAGTGCTGAAGTGCAACCTATCCTCTCTACTTTCATGTCTTTCTAAGTGATCAAGTTCAAATTGCATCTTTCACTGATTTATAGGTAGGAAACCTGAATAGCTGAAAGAGTCTAACAGAAACACCTTTATTTATATCAACTTATAGGTCATCAACTAAGGCAGGATTGTCCCCTAGTGATAAGGGTGTTTGTTTAGGAAAAAGGAGCAATATTCTGAAGCTTAGTGTCACCCCATTCCTTGTGAAATATTTCTGCAATAAGCATTGAGAGAAAAGAGGGGGCTATCCAGAGACCATGGGTGGGGAAAAGCAAAATCAGAAACTCAAAGCCAAAGAGTTTATTGATTCACCAACCACTTTTCTGCTGCTTGATAATAACCAAAAGGCAATCATTGATGTGCTACAAAAGTGGAAAGAGAGGGAAAAAAATATGAGGGAAATAAAATCACAAATATCATATGAGCCACCATGTTCTTAAGTGAATGTTTCTTACATTATCATTCTCTCTTTTTGGAACATCTGAAAATATTTCACAATTTCATACAAGTGTTTATTTCTTTTAATTTTCAAAAACACTTTCATATGTGTTATTCCACTGGCTCCTCCCAACAGCTCTACAAAGTAGGTTGAACTGGTGTCATTGATCTTAATGATCAAATGAAGAAACTGAGGAATAGAATATATATGACTTGCTTAAACTCACTCGAATGATTTGTACCCAACCCAGGATTAAATCACATTTTCCAATCTTCCTAGAGCAATAGTTTTCAAAGTATAGTCCCTGAAGAAACAGCCTCAACATCACGTGGAACTTGTTAGAAGTGCAAATTATCTGGCCTACCTCAGGTCTACAGAATCAAGAACTCTGGGGATGGGGCCCAGCACTGTGTGTGTTAACAAGTCGTCCAGGGTATTGTGATACCTGCTCAAATTTGAGAACCACTGTTCTAGAGATATGCTCTCTCCCTACACCAGACAGACAAAGCACTCATATGTTGTAAATTTCAGGGGAATTTATAAGACACAAAACTGTTATGACATTACTTTTCACTCCCTACTTTGTTAACATGGGTTATGTATCACCCTAAACTGAGAAGTAGAAACTCACTCAACCTAAAAGAAAGAGATAGAAGGGGGGGGGGAGCCAAAATATTATTGCCAGATTAGAAAACTGAGGGACTAATTTTATACTAAGTCTGATTTTAAACTACATTAACTGGCCAATAAAATGAATCATAAATAGGTGTTACTAAATCTCAGGGAAGTGAAGGGCTGTGGAAATATTCAACAGCTAAAAATATTCATCAGCAAGTACAGCCTTGGAAACCCAAAAAGGTACAGAAGCATATCCACACGCACACCCCTCTCAGGCAGTCTAGCACTGTATTGGGTGTTAAAAAGGAAAATGTGGTTTGAATAGAGACTTTAGGGCATTTTAGTAACCATTTCCAGTTGATGACCTAATACACCACAAGAACAGGCAGAAGCTTGATAACAGACAGAATAAGAGCTTCTCCGGATTGTCATTTGGTCCTGTGGATGCTAACAATGATGTGCCCATAAGTCATGGATTTTTCTGGAGTGGCTTAATTTCAAACATTCTACTCCAGCAAATCCATAAACCATCTAAATGTGCCGGACATTCAAAATTTAGATCACCAAGTTATATATCTATGATGACTTTTTACATCCAAAAATAGTGCAAATTTCTTTGTCAAATCGTATGTTCTAGAAAATTCTAAAGATGTAATCAGTAATAATGATTAGGTATACTTGGCTTTATACATTAGATATGCTGCTGAAAAGATTGTGAAAATTGATTTACCTCCTCCTAATATAATAAAATAAAAACATTAAATTTTAAATACCCAAGAAAACTTATTTACTAAAAAAATTCAATCCTTTTATAAAATGAATAATATTCCCTAATTTATCCTAACTAAATTTGAATGTTCATGTATTCAATGTGGTTAAAACTGGGTATAAAAATCACATGATCGTGTCAATTGAGACAGAAAGGAAGAAAAGGAAATGAAGAACATTCAAATTGGAAAAAACAAGGGAGCCAGCCCCCTGGTCAAGTGGTTAAGGTCCCACATGCTCTGCTTCAGCAACCTGGGTTTGTGGGTTCAGATCCTGGGCATGGACCTGCTCCACTCATCAGCCATGCTGTGGAGGCACCCCACATGCAAAATGGAGGAGGATTGGCACAGATGTTAACTCTGCAGAATCTTCCTCACCAAAAAAAAAAAAAAGAAAAGAAAAAAAAATTGGAAAGAAAGAAAGAAAACCAGCCTTATTTGTAGATGACATGAAAGCCTATATGAAAAATTCCGAGGAATATACCAAAACTCAAAGAAAACCCTTCTATAATTAATAAGTAGCTCAGCAAGGCATCAGGATACAACATCAACATAGAGAAATCAATTGCATTTCTACACACCAGCAACGAACACATGGAAATAAAAATTTAAAACACAATATCATTTATAATCACTCAAAAACTGAAATACTTAGGGATAAATCTAACAAAAAACGTACAGTACTTGTGTGCTGAAAACTACAAAATATTGATGAAAGAAATCAAAGAAGATGGTGAGACATACTGTGTTCATGGATTGGAACAGTGAATATAGTAAAGATGTCAGTTCTCCCCAAATGATCTATAGATTTCTATCAAAATCTCAGCAAGATATTTTGCACATATATAAAAGGTTATTTTAAAGTACAAAAATTGAATGTAAAACACTTGAACTAAAATCTGGCAGCTAGTGTAAGACATAAATGTTAGCGATTATTACTATTATTAATAGTAATAGTAGTAGTACTATACTTACATGAAGATTGCTAGGATAGTTCATAGACTATAAGTTATAGACTGCATTAACGAAATGAGAGGAAGAGAGAAAGAAATACAACAAAGATACCCTCTGAAAAGGCGTTTACGAAACAAAATTCCAAAACAAATAAAGAAAACTTGTGGCATTAAAGAAAACCAACGCAATCAATAATTAGCAAATGAATATCGTATTAAGGGACACTTTAACAAACACTTTAACATGAGTATGATAAAAAAGCTAAATGAGGTTCTGCTTTTGACATGGAAGCTTAATTCCGACAACAGACCGTCTATCCTGCTGATTACAACTAAAAGCTGGACAAAACACACACACAAAAAGACAACTACCTGAAGACTCCAAAGAATAAGTAATAGCAGGCAGATTGTGGAGGGAAGTCAAAGACTGGAGAAATGACCTGCAGGAGGATGACTTTCTGAATTTTTAAAATCTCTGTTTTCACAGGGATTTGCCCCAAAAGTAGGCCTAATTTTTTCAACTGCATAGAATCTTACTAGCCAGAGAATTTAGGAAAGAGAACTTTGTGGGACATAAAGTATAAGGGGAACCCTGGAGAGAAGAGAAGCAAAAAAATGGACCCCCTAGTCCCGTATATGAACCCATATAATCTCAGGCTCGCTCCCGTCCTATGCATGTGTGGAACAGACCCAAACCAGCCTAGCAAACGCCTAGGAAACTAAACTGAAATTGAAACCACCACCTACAGCAGGTAAGGCAGAGGTTGTAGTTTGAACCTAACTGAGCTGATACCCTACTAAAATTAACAAAAATAAAATAAAAAATCTCTAGAGGATTATAATAGGGCCCGGAGTCTCTACACAGGAACACTCACAATGTCCACAATACAATCCCAAATTACTCAGTATAGAAAGAACCAGAGAAATTGCAATCAATTCTTAAGGGAAATGAAAATCATCACATATCAACCCCTAGAGGACCTAAATGTTGGAAGTATCAACAGCAACAGCAACAAAAAGACTTCAAAGCAGATATTTTAACTATGTTCCATGAGGTAAAGTTAAACACACTTGAAGTGAATGGGAAGATTAAGTTCCCCACAGAGAAATATAAGATGTAAAGTATAATCAAATGGACTTCCTAGAATTGAAAATATAATATCTGAAATTTTAAAATCACTAGATGAATTCAACACTACAATGGAGATGACAGAGGGATGAGTCAATGAACTTGAGATAGAAAATATACAATCAATAGAAAATATACAAGCGAAGGAACAGAGGGAAAAAATAATGAAATTTGAACAGAGCTTCAGGGATTCATGGGACCATACCAAATGGTATAACATATGTGTCTTTGGGAGTCCCAGAATGAAAACAGAAAACAACCGATATCCAAAATGTATTTGAAAAAATGAGAGAAATTTCCCCCAATTTAGTTAAAGGCGCACATTTACAGATTTAAGAAGCTCATCAGACTCCAAACAGGAAAATCCAAATAGGAATATGCCTAGACACATCATAATCAAACTGCTGAAAACCAAAGATAAAAACAATTCTCGAAAGTGGCTGGAGAAAAATCACATATAGGAGAAAAAGATTTAAATAACTTTAGATGTTTTTTTATTAAAAACCATGGAGGCCAGAAGACAGTAGAATATCTTTAGCATGCCGAGAGCAAAGAACTGTCAACCTCAACTTCTACATTCAGAAAAAAAATACCTGTCAAGAACGAAGGCAAAATAAAGACATTCTCAGATGGAAGACAATTAAGAAAATTTGTCACCAGAGAACTGCTCTACAAGAAATGCTAAAGGAAGTTCATCAGGATGAAGAAAAATGATACCAGAGGGCAACGTGGATCTTCAGAAATGAAGCAACAGATATGATAAATATCTGGGTAAATATAAAAGACAAAATTTTCCTCTTAAGTTCTTTAAAATATATATAACTATTGCCAAGAGAAATAACAATAGTTTTAGCAAGATTTGTAATATATTCTATATAATTCTTAGTATGACCTGCCTCTTCTCACTTTTCCCTGCCTTCCCTGGTTCCCCTTCCTGTTTTATGACACGTGAATCACTGAATCTTGTAGCAAGTACCTTGCCTTTACTTACTGGTTTGGATCTGCTGTTCAGACTCCGCTTGGCTTCTTACCTCCTACTGCCACTTCCTCACTTGACACCTCCTAGTTCTCCACTACAATACGTGCTCAACTCTGCCATCTTGGGTTAATCATAACTCTCTATTCAAAATCCTTCAATACCTCCTCTTGATCAACAGAATGAAGCCCAAACATCAGAGTAAGGCAACTAGTTTGTTCATAATCTTACCCAAACTCCCTCTCCTTGTGACTCCTTGAGTCAGCTACAAGCAGCTCACCAAACTTCCCACTGTATTTCACCCCACCTTCATTCCAACATACAGATATACTGTTTCCACAGTCTACAAGACCCTTCCCATCCTTATGAAAAAAGCTCAACCAAGATATTATTTCCTGGGGTTGGCTCATGGCATAGTGGTTAAAGTTTGGCACGCTCCACTTCAGAGGCCTGGGTTCACAGGTTCGGATCCTGGGTGCAGACCTACACCACTCATCAGCCATGCTATGGTGGCGACCCATATACAAAGTAGAGGAAGATTGGCACAGATGTTAGCTCAGGGCTAATCTTCCTCAAGCGAAAAAAAAAAAAAGATATTATTTCCTAACAATCCTCTTGCTGAACATCCCCAGAGTTAATCACTGGTGCTGTTTTTCTTTCTTGCCCTCAATGCTATTAAGAATAGCTACCATGTTTTGAGGGCTTACTTTATGCCAGGCACAGTGCTAAGATCTTTATACGTGATGCCTCATTTTATCATGAAAACAACCTTGTAAGACAGGTGAGTATTATTATTGTCATTTTTCAATTGGAATAATAAGAGTCAGAGAAGATAATTGACTTATCAATAATAATATAGCCAGTTATGGCAGAACTGGAATTGGAACTGATTTATCCTTGTGTAGCCTTCTGCTGTTGCACATAGAAAACAAGTAATTACAATGCTTTGCAATGTCTCATAAATATCAAGTGGACAGTTACTTAGACTCTTTGAGCTTTAGTTTCTTCTTAACAAAGATTAAGTTTAATTAAGATTAATATATATTAGCTATATATATTTATACTTATATGTATATACTGTATAGTAAAATGTATAGTGCAGATGTATGTGTTTAACATAAATGGTATTGTTCTATAAGCTGCTTTTTCTACTAAACCATATATTTTGGAGATCTATCCATGTTGGTATCTGCAACTATATTCATTCATCTGAGCTACAGTATGAATAGACAATTAACCATTCTCTTATTATTGGACATTTAGTTCATTTCCAGTTTTTCACTGTTACAGACACTGTTGCAGTAAACATCCTTCTTTGTGTGCATGAGCAAGGACGTCTCCAGGGTAGATACTAAGAAGTGATATTGCTGAGTCATGGGGTATGTGCATTTTAAGTTTTCATAGATACTACCAAACTACACTCCAATGCAACTTACACTGATGTCACCTGCCTCATAGCTCTGTCTTGAGGATTAAATGAGATAATTCATTTATAGCACTCAATTAATAGATAATATTATTATTTTTATCCAGTTCCATTTTATATTATCAACTTTTGGATTTTTGCAAGGAATGAAAGGTAACATTTTTGTCATTTTAACTTGCGTTTTTCTTATTAGGCATTTTTTCACTTATACTTTCATTTATACTCCTGTTTTTATGAATCAAGTGTTAGCCTAGAGTCTTCATTTTTCTAAGGTGTTTTTTAGAGTGTTTTCTGTCTTCATGTTCATTTACAGAATCTTTTTTGTATATTCTTGATACTATTGCTTTGTCTTTTATATCTGCAACAAATATTCTCACCTAGCCCATACCTTGCCTTTAAGCTTTGTTGATGGTGTATTTTCCTATGCAGAAGGTTTTAATTTTGACATACACCAATGTATCAAACTGTTCCTTTAAGGTTTGTACATTTTGTATTTTATTAAGAAAGTTTTCCCAACCCCAGGGTCATAACGACATTTTCCCAAGCAATGAAGCTTCTGTGGATTTCCATCTGTTTTCTTTTTTTAAGGGTCCTCCAGTTCCGATGCAGATTCTGATTAGGGAGGCAGGGTCCTGATAGTTGAAAATTATGAAAGGTTTTATCTATATTTTCTTTGCAAAATTAGATCTCCCTACACAGACACATACACATGCAAAAATGATACTGGGGAAATGTGAATTAGATCAGTGGATCATATCAATGTAGACATCCTGGTTGTGATATTGTACTATAGTTTTGCAAGATGTTATAATCAGGGGCAAGTGTACACAAGTTCTCTCTATATTGTTTTTTACAACTGCGTGTTAATCTACAATTATCTCAAAATAAAACTTTATTAAAAATCTTTAAAATACAGGATATTCTAAATAACTGTGTTTTGATGACAATCCCAAAAGAGAAGTTACTGAAATGTCTTGGTAAAGACAATTTCCCTAAAATAATTATGTAACTTTTAAAGGGCTCTACTTAGAAGAGGAAAACTCTAATATATTAAAATGACTCTCCTGGCCTTATTTTTTCAAGAAGTTTCTTTCCTTTCCTGGATGACTTCACAGATTTCTTACATTTTTATATTGAGCATTCACCAAACTCTTCACACTTAATCTCGTTCACATCTGACAGAAAACTCTAAAAGAGGTGTTATTTTTTTTTCTTATTTGAGGAAACTAAGTATCAGAGAGGTTAAATAAGCAACTTTAGGCACACACAGCTGGTCAGAAGTGATTTGGTTCCTCACTCTTTATATCTTGGTTATGCTTCTGTCGGTCACTCACTTTCCGTTTCCAAGGTGAAAGCAATTGTCCTGTTTCATTTTCTCACCTGTAAAATCTTACTCTCCTTTCTCTTTTTTCTAGGGTTATTCCACTGGGAAGTTATAAGGTAAATACCTTTTTTATTCACCAATGCTGTATGTAGGCCCAAAAGCAATTATGAGAAATGCAATTTTGAAATTGAATAAGCAGGCCAAAAGTTCCCTGAACATGATGAAGAGAAGAATAAAATTGATTACTCATTTAAGCATCCCCTCTGGAGACACTACAATTGATGGGTTTCTATCACTCCTTTCTCTAATACTTCCTTCCTTCTTGGCACAGGGCTTTCATCAACTTCAAAGGATGCTCTGGGCATTAAAAAGAGCTGAAGGAGTGTGTAATGGAGATGAATAGAACATAATATACTGAGGCTGCAAGACAATTCTTCCAGATCATGAGGTCTTCAAACTTTTAAGTTAGTGTATCTTCAAAAAGTTTTATTAAACCAGATACTCTTTCACAAATTTTTATGTTGACCTTTCAATTTTTTCATTATCATATCAAATGTGTGCAAAGGATATATTTTAAGTTTCGACGTTTTTAAACAAACTATTACACCACTCTTAAAGGGACTCAATGGAGTCTATTACTATGGTGCTACTCACCATCATCAATTTTTTAAAAATTATGTGAACAAGCTCTTCTTTAACTGTCAGAAACTTTACACTATTTCTTTTTCTTCTTGACTTTATATTTCCAGCCACCTCTCCCTCAGAATTTTTACATACTATAAAATATTTTTTCCTTGAATCTTTTACTACTCAGCCTACTCTTCTTCCAGGGAATAAATGTATGTATTTAAATTGAAATTTAATTTTAAAAAATTTCCTTTGATCAGATAGCATTTCATATTAAAATTTTCTTCAGGATTGAATTGCCTTACAATTATTATTAGAAAAATGATCAGAAACAACAAATGTATTAGAGGTTTTGATAAATATTAAACACAAAAGAATAATCTTAACAGAAATGTTGCTCTTATTAAGGTGAACAATATTATTTCAGTTTATGTATCCATGAATGAATGGTACTTATCCTTAGAATGAAATAGGATGTGACATAAATTCACTTTGTTTGTTCTATTATATACTAAAAACACTTGTCACTTAAATAAGAAGATAGGAAGAGAAGGAGCTTTGTTATAAAACTGCCACCCAATTCTTAGAACTCCTTCTAAGTTATATGACAAAATTCACATAGTGATCTATCATCAAAAACTATTCTTAATAATCTACCTGCTGGTAATCTGTTTAAGCCCTCCTTCACTTTTATTGATAACAAAGAACTAGAAATCCCGGAATTATAAAGGATATTGCTGCCCAGTCTTAAAAGTCATTCACTTTCTCAACACTATTACCAATACTTTAAATTACCCTGTGGTTGGCACTCTGGACTGTGTTAGACCCCAGGGCAATGAACCATAATAAGAGTCAGTATGAGGGCCTTTCTTTCATAAAAAGGGAAAAGGGCTATTGCAAAAGGGGAGGTGGGAAAGGAAATGAGCCTCAATTACAGATTTGCTCTAGGCAGACCATTTTTAGTAAACAGAGCCCAGTGAAGCTGAGGATCTGGAAATTAATCCCCTAAAACTTTGCTGGAATTTTCAGTACCTCCCTTCTGCCACAGTAGACATCTATAAATTTGAAGACCACTGCCCAAAGTCACTATTGCCCAAAACTTTGCAGACATTCTACAGTGCAGCTTGATGGGCACTACTTTGGTTCAAATCCTGGCTCATCCAATTTCTAGCTGCTTGATTTGGGGCAAATTTCTTAATCTCTCTGTGTTTTAGTTTCTTCATTTGTAAGATGAGATGAAAATGGTACATATCTCACAGGACTACTGTGAAGATTAACTGAATTAATATGTGTAAAGTGCTCAGAATAATGTTCGCTACCATCATTATTAGCATCATCATCATCACCGTCCTATAAATGGGGATCTTGGAAGAAGAGGAACAAAATATGATTGAGAGAGGAGGAAGGGATAATAGAAGGTGTGAGTGTGTGTTTGTATATGTGTGTGTGTGCTGTGTTGTAGGTACATATCAGAAAGGAGAAATAATTAGAAAAGTGCCATTATTCAAATGCAAGCTCCTGAAGGTAGCTGATGCTTATCATCTCCATAGCCCAGCCCCACTTTGCCCTCCTTCATATTTCCCAGCATATTGCTGTATCCATAATAGACTTTTAGTAAATATATATATTTTTTTGCTGAGGAATATTCGCCCTGAGCTAATGTCTGTACCAACCTTCCTCTATTTTTTTGTATGTGGGACACCTCCATAGCATGGCTGGTGAGTGGAGTAGGTCTGTGCCTGGGATCTGAACCCACAAACCCTGTCTGTCAAAGAAGAGCACATGGAAATTTAACCACTCAGCCAAGGGGCCAGGCCCTCAATAAATATTTGACAAATGGGTAATGGAATGAGGACAGAAAAATCAATGCTGGTAAGTTAAGTCACAAGTTATGAAAACAAATTGTTAACAGTAGTGCAAGTCTGTCCATAGACAGTCATGGTCTTGGAAGACCAGTGTTTTCTCCTAAAACTGATTTTCACGGTCCTATCCCACTCCGCTCCATTTATACTTGCTTCTTTCATTCCTCTGACCTAAAGCTGGCTACATAATTTGTGGGCCCCAGTGAAAAATGAAAATGCAGAGCTTCCTGTTCAAAATGCAGGAAAAAAATGCCTGTACTAAAAGATAAAGCTTTTTCCTTTCTTCTGCAGTTTCTCTCTTGACTTGCCATGATATTTTTTTTTTAATCAGCCATTTAACGTTATTCTACACAAAGAAAAATGAAAATTTTAAACTATTAGCATAAATTTTACTGTTCATGTTTATATTGTGCAATGCTAGTTTTAAATGCAAATATGAGCATTTAACTCGTAAGTAGAATCACTGAAATCCCTCAATTTGTATTTCATAGCTCATACATGTATATATATTTCATTCTTACCAGAACAGTGGAAACACCGTAAAAACTAACTCAGCTGTTTCCATTTTGCTTCTTGATACTCATACATTCTACCAACATTCCACCTTCAGCTTACCGATGAGTTAGGAAGATGTGAGAGGAAAGGAAAAATAACTACGGGTTTCCCCATCTTTCCCTTTTCTTCTGTGTCATCATTTTCAGGATAAGCGGTTGGCTAATACAGGCAAATGACGTGAGTAGGATATGGTACAGTTCCTGGGTCACTTGTATGTCTTAAAATGTTATTACCTTCTTTCTGCATTCAAAGAAAGTTCTAATTCAAATAGAAAACATGGCCTCTTGGGGTTGTCAGTGCCCTGGCTTATCAGTCATAGATGTGGCCTACTTACCTTGTGTTCATTTTGAGTCTCATTACATTTCCATGCAGAGTGGGTCCACCGGAATTCTGTGGGGTATCTTGAACACTATTCATGAATGGGACACAAGGAATGAGACATATACTGTGCGCGCATCTCTTCTGCTCAGGCATGCTCCATTGTCCCAGCAGACTTTACTAACAAAATAAAATTAAGACTTTCAAGACAGCAATGCAGAGCATTAAACCAAGTTCCAGGCCCTTCTGAACATGGGGCCCTGTGTGACTGTACCAGTCACATACTCATAAAGCTGGCCCTGCTCTGAACTCCTCAGGTTGCCATATTTTTTTCATGGATATATGCTCATCCTCACTGCTTGCACAGTGGACTGAAAAGAGCTTTCTCATTAGGCTATTCATGTGCAGTACCAATGAGAGTCCATCACTAAGCAGCAAAGTTTGGAGCTGCTAGGGTTTCTTTGTTCGGGAGCTTCAAGTTACTCCAAGACTTCCCTTGGCTATGAATTTGTGGGGAACATGGATACATGGCTCCAAGATCTCCCTTCAAAGAAGAATTCGTTGCCCTAGCTCTCAGCTCCTTCAGAGTCTGCCTGAGAAAGGATTGCCTGAGTAGGTTCTGCTGCAGAACCAAGTTCACACCCTTCCTGGGCTGGCCCACAGTTACTGACTGATCAAAATTGAGATATAAAGACCCAGGGGTCTTGGTCCAACGAGGGTAGAGTTGCCAGACAAAACATTGCATGGGACAAATAGTTCATGAGACATACTTATACTAAAAAGTTATTTGTTGTTCATCTGAAATTCAAATTCAACTGATTTTCCTGTGTTTTTATTTGCTAAATCTGGCAATCCTAAATGGATGACAATTCTGATGGGCGCTGTGGTCTCTACAACCCCCTGCAAGGTCCCCTCAGCCTTTGTCAAGGCTGCTTTGCTGTTCAACTTCTCCCTCTGCCTAATCCTGCTTCCTTCCCTTTTCCAACCCGTGCCTCTCATGACAAATTCTATCTCAACGCCTGCTTCTAGAGAAGCCAATGTGTCTCAACATTGATATTTAAACCCTGATAAAGGCATCTTGCGATCTCTTGAGAAGGCTGCTCAGTCAAATTTGAGCACAAACCAAGGCTCATTCACCACCTTACTAGTGCATAGCAGCTCCTGCTAAAGATATTGAAACTGGAAAGACACAGAAGAAAGACTTCAGAACAAAGATAACAGATTTCACAATTAGATTTTATGACTTTCATATCACTATGAATACATATTCTCTCTCTCACACACGCACACACATATGCTTGTCCATTTGTAATAAAAGTTAGCAAGGGATGTTCAAAGGAAAAGTTTTAGGCTAAAGCAATTGATAGTTGTACTTTTCCTGATCTCTTAAGTTTCTAAAAAAATCAGGCAGGAAGTATAAATAAATTAAGATATACTTCCTTAAAAAATAGAAATATGAACTATTAAACTTCTATTTGTTTTTGGTTAAGAATTAGTAAATGATAGTAATTAAGAATTTGGCTTCCAGAATTAGACAGACATGAATATATATCCTGACTTTGCCACTTACTAGCTGCAAGATTTCTGGCAAGTTATAACTTTTCTGAGTCTCAGTGTACTCATTTGCAGAATGATAATAACAGTCATACTCCAAAAGGTTGTCATGAGGTTTAAAAGAAATAAAGTACGTAAAGGACTCAGCTCAAGGCTTTTCCCATAATATTTTTATTAATAGTATTTTTTATTGTTAGAAGAAAGGGAAAATCTTTTTTCGTGCCTGATTCCTAATAGGCAATAACCATGAGGGGGCCAAGCATATTTTCTTGGCTAAATTAATATTCTGTTTATTTCCTTTACAGAAGTTTTATTCTATTAATGCAAATTCCTGCCTCTAGCAAAAATGCCCAAATACATATTGAGTTGAAAAGCTTATTAATATTACAATGGTTATTAATATAGTGACAACAGTTATTGTTATCTTTATTTTCTTCTCAATATCACCGTAGGAGCATTTATTAAAGACAAGATGTTAGTCTAGCCAAGAAAATAAGCCAAATCCAAATGGTCAATGTCTAATAACAATTGAGTAGTAGACTTGATTCTTCTTTTCCTTTAAAGCAAAGACACACATTTTTTCCACATTTTAATGTTTCTCTTTTTTTCACTTGATATATGTATATATTGTGAAATGATTCCTCTCATCTAGTTAATTAACACATTCATCACCTCACATACTTTTTTGGTTTTCTTAGTGAAAACACTTAAGTTCTACTTTCCTAGCAAATTTCAATTGTACAACACAGTGTTATCAACCATATATAGTCACCTTGTTGTACATTACATCCTCAGACCTTTTTCATCTTATAACTGAAAGTTTGTACCCTTTTATCAACCTCACTCTATTTCCCCCAAACCCCTGCCCTGGCAACCACCATTCTACTCTGTTTCTATGAGTTTCACTTTTTAAAAAAATTTAGATTCCACAGGTAAGTAATATCATTCAGTATTTATCTTTCCATGTCTGGCTTATTTCACTTAACATAATGGCCTCTAGTTCGTCCATGTTGCTGCAAATGACAGGATTTCCTTTCTTTTTAAAGCTGAATGATATTCCGCTGTATGTATATACCAAATTTTCTTGATCCATTCATCCACTGACAGACACTTCAGGTGTTTCCATATCCTGGCTATCATGAATAATGCTGCAAAGAATATGGGAGTACAATTATCTGTTCGAGATGATGGTTTTGTTTCTTTCAGATACATACCCAGAAAGAGGATAGGATTGCTGGATCATATGGTAGTTCTATTTTTCATGTCTAGAGTCAATATTGCTTAATTGCACAAGTACGGTAGCTCATTTCCAGGGACAAGGTAGATTGGGAGCTCCTGGTTAGTGTGGGCTGGTCACAGTGGTTTTGGAAAGGTTGCATGGGAGGGTTGCTAAAAGTATTTGTGAAACTGAATTAGTGCCTCATTAGCAGAAGCATTGCCATCTTAATGGATTTGTTAGTGTCTTTAGGAAAAGTTTGGATAAAACATAAAGGTCTGAAAATTAAGCATTTTATGATTCTCATAGAAATGCTTTGATGTGATCTGGAGAGATATTGATATCCCTATATTGAGTAGGAGAAAACAGAAGCTAAGGGAGATTGTGTTACTTCAAGTAAGCCTCATCAGTCTTTTGATAAGTAAGATGACAGTCATCCCTTGGCCCAGTCTTTGCCCAAGCAGCCTGGTCATAACAACCAGGTGGTGTGCTACCTTTGGAGATTCTCAGATGATGGCAGGGAGTTTGCATTTTAACATGTACATCAGATGATTCTTATATCAGACCAGTTTGGGGAACCACTACCCTCCTTCATACCCCATCTTGTTTTAGTAAATAGCTCCCTTTGGCCTTCCAAATATTAGGCTCAAATTCAAGCTACCTCAAAATCACAAAAGAAAGTTTTATATCTCCTAGAGACTACCTCTTGTCAATTAGATGGATTAAATTGAAAAAAAGAAACAGAGAGGCAATTGAATTTGTCAATAAAGAGAGCACAGTCTTAAAGACAAAGGCCTGTAAACTTGTCTATAAATCCCAGAAAACATTTGCACTGGGAAGGGAAGTAGAGCCACCCTCACACGCACTTATAGTGGGCAACTCTTTACGCATTTAGGATTTTATTTGTTCATGCCTTCATTCATTCATTCAACAAATATTTATTGGGCATTTACTCCAGACCAAGCATTATTCTGAGTATTGGAGAACAACACCAGACGTATTAACAGATACTCCTACTTCAAAACATTGCCGATGGCCAGCTCCCTAAGGTGAACTGGGCCCATGTATTCCTAGAGTTTTCCTAGCTAAAGTGCTCTGTAACTTTCAACCATGGTGCTCAGAAAAGTAAAATTTATCATGAGCACATGCATTGAAAAGAATCTGTAGCTGTTTATCCCAATTTGTTCTTTTTTTAAAATGTAATACTATGCTAAGAAATTTATTGGATAAAGTAATATCTCTATTGTACTATAAAGGGATTGTTTTTCCCAGAAAATCAATCAAATGCTTTCATAACTTGTTACTAATAACACTAATATAGAATAATGGGTAAACTAGTTTGGATAACTTCCCAAAATAATTGGGTTTTCCAGGAACATTACAGAAGATAAACAGCAAGATCAATAAGTTCTGAGGTTGCAAGAGTCATTGTTGATTTATGACCTTGCTTACTTCCCAGAAAAATAATTGCTATAGAGAAGTTGGCTCATGTTTACAGATCATAATAATCTTGTGAGAAAGTCTTTCTTAGCCTAAAGTTTAAACACTAGAAAGAACAAGTGATAAAAAAATAGCTTATTATTGTGCTGAAATTTGTCGTTAATAATACCTACCAACCATTCATTGAACACCTACTTTTTTGCACATGCTTTATGTGAGTATAAATTTTTTTAAATTATTAAAACAATCCTGCAACAAGAGCTGTTATTATCCTCACTTCATAAGTTAGGAAAATTGAAGTTCAAAGATGTCAAGTAACTTGTCTGAAGCCACATATACCCAGAAAGTTACAGAGCCAGGATTCAAACTCAGTGTTCCTTTCCCATGCCTCAGTGCTTCTAAAGATTCTATAGGTTTTGGCCTAGACAGAGCTTAACACACTTTAACAAACTGAAGATGCTTGGCAGACACAATCAACCCTTTGCATATTTACAACTTCACTGCAGTTTTTACCTAATGATGGAATTCCCATCACCACTTCCAGAATATCAACACTCCTGGGAAGGTATATCTGAAGACAGAAAATGATCAAGCTGTCAAAGACCCATGAGAATAGAACATGTGTGGCTTGATGAGTGAGAGTGTTGATATTAATATTGAATCAATATTCAATATTGATTAAAATCTCTTTCTGCCCAAAGATTTCCTTTACAAATTCATTCCTTTTTAAGTACGTACAACTTTGTATGGTCTTCCTTTCTTTCGGGCCCATGGAGTTCTGCTTAACTTTCCCCAACCATAGACAAGCCCTCTGAAAATCCAACTAATTCACAGCTGTAATGTTTGCAGCAGTTTGTATCCCAATGAGATAAGTAAGGACTTTGTGTAGTTGAACTTGCTTGACTGGTATGCACCTGAGATGGTAAGAAACTAGATGGCTTTATGAAAGTCTGAGGCAAGGGTGAGCATAAAGTCTTCGTGTTTCTCTCCATTGAATGAGAGCCTTTACATTGCCTACAAATGCTTTGCAGCCATTGTGGTAGGATTGAGACGAGAGTCTAAAAGAGAAGAAAACTCACATGGTACCTATTCTCTTATCATTCATCACTGATGATTGGTTGAGTATAGGAGACTATACCTCCTCTATATTGTCCACAGTCCAAAGGAGCACAAGACTGGACATTCTAAAAGAAAGAGCAAAGACTTAGAAATGAGTTGATTTCTCAGTTTTTACATTCTCCACTCCTTGAAATTCTTACCTTCCATTCGTCTCGTTTTTCAGGGATAAGAAGAGACCAGAGATAAGGCTGTGGATGGGACTTTAGAGATCTATGTTTCAGAGATCACCAGTGCTTTGTGCCAAAGTATGGACAGGATGGTAGATGAGTTCTTATATGACTTTTCACATACTTGTTTTACATAAAGATAGAATGGTAAGTTGTCTGTCTTCTATTAGACTTTAAGATCACTGAAGATAGAGACTGCATCTGTTTCACTTACCATTTTATCCCCATCATCTCAAATAGTGCCTGGCACACAATGGACAATCAGCAAATATTTGTTAACTGAATGAACACAAGAGAAAGTTATCATGGCCATTATCTACAAGAATTCCCTCCACTCCCTAACCCGAGTTAGGCTGAGGTGTGAACGGGAAGAACTGAGAACTTAAATTTCCAGATTCTACCCTCATTGTATGGGAAAAGCAGCAGAACTAACTTGGCCTTGGATCCTTGTCTTGCTACCTCCTTGGGAAGAGGGTGAGGCACTGTGCAGTTCATTTCAATTACGTAAATGTGGATTTATCATGAAGCTAATAAAGCTTACACAGTTCCCTTCCAAGGCCATATAAGAGGCCTGAGCAATGTAGTCACATCACGTATTTTTGTAACAATTGCAAAATAAAATATTTTAACCATAGTCGGCTAAGACCACTGACTCCTTTTATGACAACTTTCCTTCCGTCACATTTCCACTCATGTCAGGTAGCAATGGAGTGGCCACAGACATTTTTGGAGATTCTGTTAGAGGGAACTTGAGTTGGGCTTAATGTTAATGTACAGTTAGTAAAGTATATTTATGTGGGAGACAGTCACTTCTGTGTAGAGTTATGGTATTGTTAGCCTTTCAAGGGTAAGAATGGCTTCCAGAAATAGTCCTGCTACCCAATATGCCAACTAACCCAGCATCACTATGCCAGTGCAGGGCCAGAGGTTGTAATGGAATAGGAACATAGTAATCTTTAGGCCCTACAGATCCTAGATTTGTCTCTGGCTAATAACCCTTACTCCAAGGTAACGCACCCATGTCAGGATTTACTTAGTAGTGATAGAAATGTAGCATTTCACTTTAAATACCTTTCCTTTCCTTCTCAGTCGCCTTCATTCTCAGCTCTCTCTCCTGCCCTCATCTGGTCATTATCCAGGATTCTCTCTCCATTCAAAGATATTTAGAATAATTTTATTAGCATTATTAACGATTGTGGATATTAATTATGGAATTAAATACTAGAGTCAACAGTAATCAAATGAATTATACTCCACCAATATTTCATATAGAATAACCATTAGCAAAATTAAATTATATCTGTTTCTATGGTTAAAGGACAAGTATATGTGTACCATGAAACATTTATGTATTTGAGAAATATGAAGGTATAGTATTTCAGGTAGGTTGTGAATTGATGGGTAGAAAAAGTACACAGACAGACAAACATATACTGAGGATAGAGGTTCTCAATTATTTTACCGAGGCTATAGAAAAAGGTGACTACATAGAGCATGGGAAGAAGCAGTTTTTCTTCACATGGCTTTCCTCTCATCCCTATGGGAAATGGAACTGCCTTTGTCATTCTCCATGCAGGTAGAGCCCTTCCAGAATTGAGATATAAGTCAAATCTTGCTATACTGCTTTCTTCTGAATTTATGTACTTACCTTACCATTCCAGAAGAACTTAGACCAGTTACTCCATTTAAGGAATTTTTCACAAACATGAGGTTTTCATGGTGTGCTGTTTTTTTCCATTGTCTGACCTAGACCACGCTGACCTTCTCCACTGCTCTGTGCCCCAGGAACCTGGCCTGCATGAACTGTATCAGTGGGGTCCATCACTATCTGGTTTCTGATTGTGTACAGCCAATGGGAGGCACTGGCTGAGATGGGAAGATAAGAGAAGAATGCAGCTGAGAAATTTTATTTCTACAGGATCATCATGGGTTGGCTGCTTCTCTCTACTGAAGGCCACAATTTCTTCTCTTCATATAGATCCCCTCTCTGAGTTAGAACAACGGTGGCCTCCTCTTGCCCTTTTAGGCCAAATGGTGGTTATGGGTCTCACTATTGCCAGACATAGAGAACTACGCTATTCTTTGTTGATTTTCCTATTCCTCATGCCCATGTATTTATAAATATTGCCTTTATTAAACTCTCCTCAAATTGCCCAGTTTGAGTATGCCTTTTATTCCACTGACACGCTGATCAAAAAACTCAGTTTTTAAAACAAACTCAGGAGTAGCAAGGCCACAGGCTCATCCTCATGAGAGGGAGCAGAGTCAGTGCCCAGGGATCCCCAAGCCTCACCTCTTCTCACAGGATTCCAGGGTCACAAAAAGTTCATACTCCCACAGAAGCACCCTTTCATGGAGAGTTTTAGAGAATACCAGATCTCCACTTTAGAGAAAGCCATAGTTACAATGTACAACTGTATGGGACAGTGGTACAACTAGGGGGAAAACGTGAAGAGGAAACACGAAGGTATTTGGTTTTAAATTTTTAATATGAACGAACTTATTTAAATAATAAACGATTTAAAATTTTATTATTCAAAACTGATGATTCAGTTTTGTAATGTAAAAAAAAAGGCAACTGGAGGGGCTGGCCCCTTGGCCGAGTGGTTAAGTTCGCGTACTCCGCTGCAGGCGGCCCAGTGTTTCATCGGTTCGAATCCTGGGCGCGGACATGGCACTGCTCATCAAACCATGCTGAGGTGGCGTCCCACATGCCACAACTAGAAGGACCCACAACTAAGAATATACATCTATGTACCCGGGGGCTTAGGGGAGAAAAAGGAAAAGATAAAATCTTTAAAAAAAAAAAAAAGGTAACTGGCACTATTAACACATTAGATTTATTTGTCGTACTGTGAAAAGGTGGGCTATCAGCAAAATTAGTTAACATTACTGTCAAAACACTTTTAATCCCTCTTTAGCAGGCAAGACTATTTTTAAAATAGTGCAATCATCTAACAATCATTAGTAAATGAGGCATTAGTAGAACTGGTGAAAGGAAGTAAAGACTTGACACAGAATTGGAAGTCCTTCATTCAGGATAAAATCACACTGCTTCCAGCCTCTCACGAGCCAGTGACCAGCAAGGACTGTGGCTGGAACTATTTTTGGAAAAAATGATAGTAAAAGAAATTAGCCCTCTACTCTACAATCTCACATTTCTAAGTCTCCAAATCTGCCTTTATTATTTTTTTCTTCTGCCTCTCTTCACCACACATCACCAGGTATTTGAGAAGAACATCTATCGTGAAGCACAGAGATCAGAATAAATGCACAATAAGAAAAATCTCAGAGAAAAGTTGGAAAACCAAAGCATTTAGTATTTTAAAAGATTCATAATGTTATTTTATTGATAAAACAGGAAAAGGAGACTGTGAAAAAGAATCAAGAACATGAAAAACTTTATGAAATGAATGAATAAAATGATTGCTGAAATTTTTTAAGATGTAGAAGGTAGAAGATAAATCAAGAAAATCTTCCAGAAAACATATAAAATGAGACAGAGATGGAAAAGGCAAGAAGTGTTTAGGATGTCTTCCTTTTCTTTTACCAAAATCTTTCTTTCATAAAATTATAGTCATCTAAAAATAAACATATCAGAGTTCATGTTTATCAACTGCATTCCGTGAATCTGCATTTCTACAACATGACAAACTTACACTTCCTGTCTAATGATGTGTTTCTCTAGCTTACATCCATTTGATCATGTGGTCCAGTTCAAAATTCTCTACTAAGAGATTTTCTTTTCTTTTGACCTGGTGAGGTTTATTCAGACACAGAACAAAAGGAGGTTACTGCCTTTTGACTGGTGGGAGAGCGACCTGTATCACGAATGCCCTAGACAACGTCTTCTCTAGCTTCTGGGACCACTCTCAGGGTGGAAACTCCCAAGTGTCAATATTAAGCTCCCAACTGTCAATATTAAGGGTTTCTCCAAAGCTCCAATCCCATGTAAGTTCTAATTTTTTCATAATAGTCTCCCAAAAACTTAAAGATGGGCTATGATAGTTTTCTTTTTGAAAATCATAATCTTGAACTTTTATCCACTTGGAAGAAATTGAAGAATTTCTCCCAGGACTTTTAAATCAATCTTGTGGGGGGAAAAGTCAAGGATGCTGGGGCTCAAGGATGTTTCTATCCCTTTTTACTTTCTTGTTTGGGTAGCAGCCAGTGGTTTTAATAAGTCTTGAAATGTTCCCTCGGAAGGTAGTGGCATACAGTATGCCATGTCAGATGATATGTAAATATTTCTGTATTCCTCAGAAGAGAAGTACTACTTCCTCATCCATTCCTTTGTTGAACTAATATTTATTGAATGTTTACTGTGTATAAAATTCTCTACTAGCCATAGGCTAATCAGAGGTGAACAAAGAGGACGTATCCGTGACTACAGGAAGCTCACAGGCCCTTTGGATGGCCACTGGATCACTTGCATTTGCTGTTGCCTGTGCAGCTTCTTTTCAGATTTCAGAATCCCTTCCTGTTGGAGATCTCCAAAGATGCTTACTCGTTTTCCTGTTGTGCCCACTTTCATCCTTCCATCCTCCCATCTCGTGTCCCCTGGCCTGAATTTCCTACCACCTGCTCAAGTGTATTTTTCTTCTTTAATATTTCTCCTGAGTCATTTAGGAATCCTTTATCCTTTCACAACATCTGACATATAGTTAGTGCTGTATGAAGGGATAAATAAATGAACTAAGGTCATATTCAAGTGAGTTTTAAGACTGTGAGAGCAGAGGCCTGGAGGGGAAGAAAAGAATATTTTTGCTGGAGTAAGTTGGAGAAGGCTCAACACACACACACACACACACACACACACACACATACTTTTTAAAAGCTCAAGCAAAATTACATCTTTCTGTAATCCTTGAAATATGAAATCCTTTGCCTCAGTAGACATTCAATAAATAGCTGACTGTTTGATGCCTTCAAGTTCACATGACTGTTACAAAAGCATTGACTGACTGAATTTATGTAGATTTAATATTCACTTCCAAAATGTTTTAAGATAGATTCTTAACGCACTTTGTACTAGTTTTAAAATCCAAGTGGCCACTGTAGCTTTGTAACTTTTAAATCAAGTCTATTTGTTCCTCCTCCTGAGTGATTTTATAGTTTGTTGACTATTTTATGGGACATTCTCGCCATCCGTTATTCTCCCTGAATTACATGCTGATCCCTGCTTGAGGAGAGAGTCAGTGCTATAAGTATATTTTATTCTATTGTCAGGCACTTTTATAATGGAGACAGGCCCAAGAAAATCAGATTAGGCTAATACATCTATACACCAAACAATTCCCAGGGCCCATGTAAATGACCAGGCTTCTTGAGATGAAAACAGAGATTGCAGCTTTCTCTGACATCTCTCTCTCTGGGAGGGTCCACCTCATTAACTGCATCATCTTCCCTAATTTTTTCCCTGATTTCCAGCTTGAAAAGCTCCTGCTGCTCTACACTTGTCTCCTGAGCTCTGCTGGGCACGGGAAGGTCATGCCACCTCATGACATTCATGACAAATTAGAGTTTTCTAAAAACCTTTACAAAGAAGCTAAGGGAAATGGAGAACTTAGAAAAGTACAATAAATATCTCAGCACAGAGATTCCTGATCTTGACACTACAAGTCTGGCTAGAGATTGGCTGCTTTGACAATATTGGCTCAGGGCCTAAGCCTCTTGCCTCCCTCTCTCCTAGTTTGAAATGCTAGAATCTATACATCCAGCGACCTAGAAGGTTAACAGGTAGCTTCTGCCAGACACCCCTAGGAGACCTGCTGGATTTCTTAGTCCTCTCCTAAGCCTATTTCTAGCTCTTCTCTCTGACTGCAGCCAACAAGCCATTCCCTAGGACATGGAACTCTCATTTATTTGTCTGTTCACAATTTTTCTTTGTTTTGAGCAACTGTCAAATACATTTCAATCATAGTCCCTGGGGATTTCACAGTCCAGTATGGGGCTTCTCTGCATCCTAGTACTTATAGAAAGAAAATTTCTCCCCCAACTCTTTGCAGGATTCCTTCCCTGAGTTTCAAGGCAGCCTGCATACATTGCTTCTTGAGTTCTCTCTGGCTCTGGGCACTAGGGCTCTAGAAGTCTTACTCCTCATCCCCAACTCCATTCCTTCTCTCATTGTCTAATGCCAGTTATTAAACATATTAGTTTCTTAAAATCTTTTTATTGTGAAACAATTATAGGTTTACAGGAAGTTGCAAAGATAATACAGAGAAGTTACCCTCACCCAGTATTCCACAGTGGTTGCAGCTAATGTAATCGCAGTACAATACCAAAACCAGGAAACTGACATTGATACAATGTGTGTGCATAGTGCTTTGTCATTTTATCACATGTGTAGATTTGTGTAACCACTACTGCAATCAAGATAACAAAACTTTTCCATCATCACAATGATCTCCCTCATGCTAGCCCTTTGCAGTCCTCTCAAGCCCCCTCCTGCTATCCCTAACCTCTGGCAACCACTAATCTGTTGTCTATAATTTTGTTACACAAAGAATGTTATATAAGTCAGATCATATAGTATGTGACCTTTCAAGATTGATTTTTTTCGCTCAGCATAATACTCTTGATATCTATCTAAGTTGTTCGTGTATCAGAAATTCATTTCTTTTTATTGCTGGGTAGTATTCCATAGCATGGAATGTACCACCTTTTGTTTAATCATTTACCTATTGTGAACATTATGGTTGTTTCTAGTTTTTGGCTATTACATGTAAAGCTGTTATAAACATTCACTGATTCATAGTTCTTTTCTTTCCGCACCTAAAAAATATTGTTGTGTTTCCTTTTGGTTTTCATAGCTTTGATGGCAAATTTTCTGTCATTCTAATTATTTTTCCCCATAAGTAAGGTGTGGTTTTCCTATCTACTCTCAAGAGTATTTCGCTGCCTTTAGTTTTCAGAAGTTTAATTATGCTGTGTCTTGGCATGGATTTCTTTGGGTAACCTGTTCGGGGTTTGCTCAGCTTCTTGACTCTGTAGTTTTGTTGCTTGCCAAATTTAGAAAGTTTTCGGTCACTATTTCTTCCAGTATTTTCCAGCCCCGCCCTCCTTCTCCTCTCCTAGGGTTGTAACAACACAATGTTAGATCTTCTGTTATCATCCCACATGTCTCTGGAGCTCTATTAATTTTTTTTAGTCTATTTTCTTTCCATTGTTCTGTTTTGGTGATTTTTATTGTTCTATCTTCCAGTTCACTCATCCTGTCCTCTTCCCATTAAAAATCAAGCTCTATTTTCAGTACCACATCTACAAAATAAAATAAGTTGTAACCCTTGCCTTTCAGGAGTTGACTATAGTAGGAGGGAAGACCTTACATTGTATTATAATTGTCAATGCACTTATGTGGTTACTGTGATGTGATATGCACAGTATCCTAAGGGGGGGAGCAGAAAAAAATCTACTTTAATTTCAAGGGAAGAAACAGTGAATCTTGGGGTGTGGAAATGATTCCTTGAAGTAACTTATAAAGAATGAGTAAGAACTGGACATCAAAGGGGTCTGTGGGCTTTTTTCTACAGTAGAAAAATGAAGAGGAATTTCAGATAGAGGATACAGCCCACACAAACGTGACGTGGCAGAATAAACATTCTAAAACTGCGAATATTATACCCTCAACAAGTGCTTCCTGTATTCGCATATGGAAGATTCTCCTGGAATATTTGTTAAAACAAAGATTACTGGCCCTCCATCTCACCACAAGATTGTGATTTGGAAGATCTGGTTAAAGGCCCCAGGATTTCAAACAAGTTCCCAAGTGGTATTAACGTAAATGGTTTGAATACCATAATCTGAGCCAGTTTGGGTACCAAGGATCTAGATCACAATGAAATTCCATCCAGTAAAGTCCATTCTGGGTGCCAACTACATCTCCAGGGATACACCTAGAGATTTAATGCACACTTCAAGGTATCACATCAGCCATCTCCATGTTCTCAGTATAATAAAATGCGATCTGAGTAAAGTACAATACAGAAACTCTGGCCAAAGCTAAAGGGTCACTTTATAAAGTAATGGAAAGGGAACTTGTTGAACAAATGAATGTGTCAAAGGAGATTAGAAAAGAAATTATTCATTTACCTATTAAGGGAATGGATTGCTCTTTGGTGTGGTCTCATTAAAAAAGCATGGACATGTACTAATTATGAATCATCTTTATTTGCTCATTAAAGGAGACTATCTACCAGATGATACTTGGTTAGCCTGTTTCTGCTTCTTTGCGAACTTCAAAGGACTAAAACCATTCTCCCCAAGGCAGACAGCAATCATGAAGCTTGACCACCACACAAACACCTCCCAATAGCCTCTCAACTGGGCAGTGGGAGACTGAGTCAAAGTCCTTGAACTATCTACTCTTTCTTTTTCTGGCTAATTATTGTTAAAGATATTTTCAAAGAGATATACACACCATTTGTGTAATTTGGTATGTTGTTTAAGAATTCATGGCCTCCTGATGTTTCTCTGCAGTCTGAAGATTTTTCTCTCAGCTGATATTGTCAGGTGAATGTTGTGAAAATACGTTTAGGGCACTGTAAATGATGTCCCAGTGGGAAAACATAGCCTGAACTGATGAGTACAAAGGGCTGTCAATGAGATGAACTATTAATGGGATCTTTAGGGGACATACTCAAGCTGGGCATGTTGAAGCCCAAATTGTGTGCATCTTTTGAAGATGTTTCTATTTTCAAAGGCAGAATTTAGCACTTAGAGGTATTAAAGATGATATACCCCTTAAGCCTTTCTTCCTTCAGTACTACCAGATATTATGTGACTCTCGTGGGCCCTGGAAAGACATAACTTCTGTTTAAAAACCAAGCTCATGAGGAAAAGAAAGGATTCTTCATAGACTTTTCACATCATGCTGACAGGTCCAATGCTATATACACGTAGGACGTGACCAAGTGGCATTTGATAGATTAAGTGATTGAGTGAGACCAGACACAAAATGCAACTTCATGCCATTGTAGCTGTCCACATGTGCATGGGCAATCATCCTTCACATTAAGGTATAATTTAGAAATTAAAAAATAAGCATGTAATTTATAGTCATGAAAAGAGAAAAACAGATTAGAGAGCAATACAAAAGTTCAAGAAATATTTCCCAATTTAGGATTATTTTTCAAAATTTTCTGTGAACCATGAAATAATGTTTCATCTGCTAAACAGTTTTCTCCCTCCACTATTATGCAAAGCCAAAAGCTTTCTTTGGAAGTAAATATATTTTAATACCATGTGATTTTTCTGATGCACTTCACAGCATTAACTGGATATACTCCTGATTATAGTATATGTTGTTTAAAGCAAGCAAAAATAATGATTATGCTACGACTAGTACTCATTAACAATTGGAACTAGTGTATAAGGAGCCTGAATTGGAGATAATGACCTAAAAGTCCCAGATTAAAAGTAACGCTTTGCATTATGAAATATAATGGAAATTACCACAACTCTAAGTGAAGATCCCAGCATAATAAGAGCCTTTGCTTGATTTTCTTCTTCAACCACTCTCATGAGACTTGATAACAGCTAAAGAGGCTGCAAAGTATGAAATCTGTATATTCGCTACCGACCCTGAGAGAGATTTGCCTTGAGACATGAACAAAAGGCAAAAGGAAGGGCCTAGACCTGCATCGAAGGGCTTCTGGCCCATTCTAGAAATCATTGTACTTGAATTTTTACTTTTTAAATTGATTACTTGGGTGTCACAAAGAGGCAATTGGTCTGCTGTTTGGTTTCCTCCATACTGAGCAATCTCCTTCAATGTATGTATTTTCCTTGAATAGACTGGGTATTTACAAAAATTTTTCGGGTGGGGTTTTCTTCTCATTGGCAGATCTGTGGGGCAAAGCAATGTTGTAGAAGTCTGTATCATTATTTCCATTGAAAAAGGAATCTGGGCTTCTCTGTCATGAAGGATCACATAATTGGGAGAATCCTCCAGCACCAAGTGAAATTGGTTTAGAATTAGTTAAAATGTGATTTTTAAATAAAATCTTGCTTCTAATAAAAGTCAAATGAATAAAGAGGACCTATGTTCCTGAATGAGATCATTAAAAAGCAATATGCATGATGTAGAGTAACTGGAACTCTCATATATTGCTGGTGGAAATGAAAATTGGTACAATCACTTTAGAAAATGTTCAGTAGTATCTACAAAAGCTAATATGCACATACTATATGACACAGCAGTTCTATTCCCAACAAAAATGTGTGCTTATGTCTATAAAAGATATGTACAAAAAAGTTCATAAAGCAGTATTCAAAGTAGTCAACAACTAGAAACCAAGTCAAAAGTCCATCAGTAGTAGATTGGATTGATAATTTGGGCTATGTTCATATAATGGAATATAAAACAAAAATGAAAAAATAAACTATTGCTGTATGCAACAATATAGATAATGTGGAGAAAAATTATTCACACACAATTGGCTAAATATGGTATGATTTCATTTATACAAAATTCAAAAGCAGGCAAGATTCATCTATTATAAGAGGTCAGAAAAGCAGTCGCCTTTGGGCAAGGGTACTGACTGAAGGGGGACGTGAGGGAGTCTAACGAGATGTTGTAAATGTTCATCAACTTGTATACACTTAAGATCTGTGCATTTTACTATTTGTAAATTATATCTAATTAAAAAAGAAAAATAAAAAAACGATGTGCTTGAACCTTGGCAAGACATGTCTTTAGCCGGTTAATATATAACGCTGTTGCCTCAGTTTTTATGAGGAACCGATAGAAAAAAATCTTTTCTTCAATAAGAGACATTAAGCAACAGACTAGACAGCATATTTAATTACCTTTTTTGCAAAAGACACAAACGTTCTTTACTTAAATACCAACATGCAGCATCATATTTCCACTTACTTTTTAAGGAAAAAAGCTTTCATTCATTAATGCAAAAAAATAATAACCTTATTTTCCAAGAATTTATTTCTTCAGAGAAATGTATTTCTTTTTTATTTAGCTATAAGAAAACAAATAATTACAAATGGTGTTTAAATATTTTAAGTATTTCATCTTGGGTGTCTGTTAATGAATTTCCGCTGTTCTATTATCCTACTCTATAGAGGTTTTAGCTTGAAGAGTAAATAGAGAATATAAACATTCAAGCATACCTACACTTCTCTCTCTCTCTCTCATGTATACACACAAACAAACACATGGAAATGGTAAAGAAATATGAAAAATTTCACCATAAATAGCGGTTTAGATATTGTGTCATTTGTCTTGAGACTCTCAATGCAATTTTTTATTAAAGACGTAAGTGAGGGACTTCACTTTTTTTAGGTCAGCTCCATGGGCCAAGTTCCCTACTTAATAATTATCTTGATTTTCTCTTAGTGGCAGACAGTTGTCCTTGATTTCCAGTGGTCTGTGTCAAGTTCTATGAAATGTAAAAGCTGGACAATAACAGAGTAATTGGGAGTCAGACTAGCCATCATTTGCTAGTTTGACTCTCAACACAATTAATATTTATTGAATGTCCACAAGGAGGCATGAAATCATATTAGAACTTTTATCCCATACCAAACTCTAGTTTTGGCTCTCTTTGATATATAATTCAGGTTGACATGCCAATGAAATATTGAAAAACATAATTATATTCATGAGTTTTTGGAGAAATTTGCAACTGGGAAGGAGACTAGATCTCTGGTTTGAGAGAGAGAGAGAGAGAGAAGAAATTCATTTACGTTATTTGCTTAATCAAGTTTTATGCTATTATTAAATAGTTATTTATTGAACACCTACTATGTACAGGGGATTCAGTGAGATGGGTCACAAGTCATCTGGTCTATGGAGCAAACAATTAAGTGGACAGGGGAGAGAATTATTAAATTGAGCCAGAGTTTATGGGGGCAAGAGGGGGTTTGGTGTTAATCTTATTGTGAGTCAAATTCTTAAATTTTCAACTCCTAATCTTTTTATTCTTTTCACACTCAGCAGTACCAGATTAGCATAGATAATTATAATTAGATTCTACTATCATTCTAATGACTCCTCCATCTGCTTTGCCAGCTGAATTTTCTCTGGCCTTAAAGTGAAGCTTTTAACACGAACATGGGAAGAAGAAGCAAACTTGTGGGAAGAGACAGTTAGTTCTATTTAAAACATATTGAATTTGAGGTAAGTACCGAGGGAAATTTGGGTGAAGGTCAAGTGAAATGGGAACACAGATGTAGCAATCAATATTAGATTAACAGTGGTGACATCAGCAAGAAAGACAGAATAAGGACCTCTACAAAGCCAGTCCTCCATACAAGCAGTGAAAATGCTGGCTAAGAATGTTAAAAATCAATGTTTTCAGAACTCTGGAAATTAACCAAAGGTTTGCAACAATTCAAGGAGGATTTATTTTTAAAAAATGACTAAATCTCATGAAGAACAGTGAGCTTTTTGGTATGTTAACTTTCACTATTCCCAGTCCACCAGTCCATCATCATAATGAAGGCCAATAGCATGGAAGACACTAGAGGGGGCAGAATCTGTTAGGAGCCTCTTCAAAACACCATTCTCAGAGAATTATCATTAATAGATCTGTCTGGCAGATGCATGGAAACTCCCATTCTCAGGGCTTGTCTTTATTTGACTTGAATCAAACTCTAAGTGCAGACAGCCTTTTCCCTGGAAGCATTTGTGAAAATAATTAGCAGCAATTGTTGAACAAAGCAGTTGCCTGCAGTAGTGATGACAACTGAAGCAAACAAGAACTTGGCCAAAAAACAACAAAGGAAAAGTTAGAGAATGAGGTGTCCATAGGGGACTTTGAAAATCTTCAACACATTCCTGAGAATGTAGAAGGCCATGCACCTGCACAGAACTGTGTACAATCCCAAGGCTGTGCTCATGTCCAGGAAAAACCAGAGAAGGCTAAGCACTCGCCTTTAGCTGATGTTGAGGCTCTGCAAAAGCAGGAAGTGAAGCTGTGATAGCATTGTAAACCACCTGGCTGAGCGTTGAAGGCATGACCCAAGACATATTCAAAGTTCCTCTGCAAAGAGCAAGAGAATTATTGGTCTAGGCATTTAAGGAAATTTCAGCCTAATCATTAGATATATTAAGTTAACAGAACAGAAACTTCTATGGCCACATATGACAAAGAATACAGACTTCACAGAATTAGTTCATAAAAGTCTCTAAGCAGGGGCCAGCCCAGTGGCATTGCAGTTAAGTTCGTGTGCTCTGCTTCAGTGGCCCAGGGTTCACCAGTTTGGATCCTGGGCACAGACTTATGCACTACTTATCAAGCCATGCTGTGGCAGGCATCCCACATATAAAGTAGAGAAAGATGGGTGCAGACATTAGTTCAAGGCCAATCTTCCTCAGTGAAAAGAGGAGGATTGGCAGTGGATGTTAGCTCAGGGCTAATCTTCCTCAAAAAAAAAAAGCCTCTAAGCAAACAATAACAACAATTACAATAGCAATAACAACAAACTCTAGGGAGAGGGCAGAATCTGATTTCCAGAGTTGCCACAATCTATTATTTAGTCTAGTTTTCAACAAAAATTAAATAACATGAGAAGAGACAAGAAAATATAACCCATACACAGGAAAAAAAGCAGTCAATAGAAACTGTCCTTGAGGAAGCCTAGACACTGGACTTACCACACAAAATTTTCAATCAGCTATTTTGAACATTCAAAAGACCAAAGAAAACCATTCTTGAAGAACAAAAGGAAAGTATGAAAATGATGTCGCACCAAATAGAGAACATTAATACAGAGATAGAAATTATTATAAAGAACAAAATAGAAACTCTGGAGTTGAAAAGTACAATACTGAAATGAAAAATTCATTAGAGAAGCTCAACATCATATTTGACCTGGCATAAGAAAAAAACAGCAAACTTGAATAGAGGACAGTTCAGTTTCTCAAGACTGAGGAACAGAATGAAAAAAATAATAACTAAGAAAATTGAACAGAGCCTCAGAGAGCTGTGAGACACCATCATGCATACCAACATACACACAATGGGAATCCCAAAAGGAGAGAAAAGAGAAATGGAATGAAATGATATTTGAAGAAATAATGGCTGAAAACTTCACAAATTTAATGAAAAATATTAAACTAAATATTTGAGATGCTCAATGAAATCCAAGTAGGATAAATTCAAAGAGATCCACACATAGACACACCATAATCAAACTGCTAAAGGGCAAAGGTGAAGAGAGAATCTTGAAAGCAGCAAGAGAAAAGCAAATCATCACATACAAGGATCCTCAATAAGATTAATAGCTGACTTCTCATCAGAAAACATGCAGACCTGAGACACTGAGATAACATACTCAAGTTGCTGAAAGAAAGACTGTCAACCAAAAATTCTATATTTGGTAAAAATATGCTGAAAAAAAGGAAGAAGAAATTAAGATATTTTAAGATAAACAAAAAAATGAGAGAATTATTTGCTGTCAGTGCTGCCCAACAATAAATACCTCATATATCTACATTCCTTAAAAAAGAAAGAAATCCTGACATTTGCAGCAATATGGATGAAACTGGAGGGAATCATTCTAAGTGAAATAAGCCAGATAAATAAAGATAAATACTGAATGATATCACTTATATGTGTAATCTAAGAAAAAAAGTTGAACTAGAAATAGAGAGCAGAATGATGGTTGCTGGGGACAAGGGAGTGAGGCAAATAGGGAGAAGCTGATAAAAGGGTACAAACTTTCAGTTATAAGAAAATAAAATCTGAAGATCTAATGTATAACATGGTAACCATAGTTGATAATACTATATTGTATAACTGAAATTTGCTAAGAGAGTAAAACTTGTGTTCTCACCAAAAATATAGATACAAATATATGAGGTGATGGATGTGTTAATTAATTTGGTTGCAGAAATCTTTTCACAACATATAAATATATATAAAATCATCATGTTGTATACTTTAAATATATTATAATTTTATTTGTCTATTATATCTCAATAAAGCGGAAAAAAAGAGGAGTCCTGGGAAAGGCAACTACACAGATAAATATAAAAAAATACATAAATTTTTTTCTGTAAATCTTTTTCTCCTGTCTGATATAAAGGACAATTGCAGAAAGCAGTAATTACACATGCGTTTTGGTGGGCATATAATGTACACAGTTGTAATTTTTATGACAATAATAGCACAAGGAAAGGTTAGGGAATGGAACTATAAAGGAACAAAGTTTTCATATACTATGGAAATTAAGTTGGTATTAATCCAAACTAGATTGTTACAAATTACGATGATAATTGTGATCCCCAGGGGAACCCAGAAAATAACTCAAAAACATAGTAAAATAAATAAGAAAGCAATGAAATGGTACACTAGAAAATATCTATTTAACACAAAAGAGGGCAGTAAGAGAGGATGAAAGAACAAAAAGACATATGGAAAATATAAGGCAAAATGAGAGATATAAATCCTCCCTTATCAGTAATTACACGAAATGTAAAGGAATTAAACACTGCAAGCAGAAGGTAGAGATTGAATGAATGCATTAAAAAACTATGGTCCAACTATATGCTATTTACAGAAGACATACTTTAGATTCAAGGATATAAATCAGTTGAAAGTAGAAGGATAGAAAAGATATACCATGAAAACAGTAAACAAATAAGAGCTGGAGCAGATATACTAACATCAGACAAAATAGATTTAAGACAAAAATTGTTACTGAAGACAAAGGACACTATATAAGGAAAAAAAGAGTCAATTCAGTAAGAAGACATAATAATTCTACACATGTACACATCAAACAGAGCCTCAAAATACATGGAGGAAAATCTGACAGAATTGAAGGAGAAATAGATGATGCCACAATTAAAAATGGAAATTTAATACCCACTTTCAATAACAAATAGAGCTAGTTTCAGAATATCCATGAGGAAATAGAAGACTTGAACAACACTATAAAACAACTAGACCTAAAAGACACCTCTAGAACACTCCACCCAATACTAGTGGAGTACGCATGCCCCTCAAGTGCACATGGAACATTCTTCAGGATAGACCATATGTTAGGTCGTAAAACAAATCTCAATAAATTTAAGCGGATGAAATCATATAAAGTATGCCCTCTAAACACAGTGGAATGAATTAGAAAGTAAAAGGAAGAAATTTGGGAAATTCACAAATAAACAAAGACATACTCTAAAATAACAAATAGGTCAAAGAAGAAATCACGAGGAAATCAGAAAATACTTTGAGATTAATGAAAATAAAAATACACATACCAAAACATATGAGATGTAGTGAAAGCAGTGCTTAGAGGGAAATTTATACTCATAAATATCTACATTAAAAATGAGGAAAGATCTCAAATTAATAAACTAAACTTCTACCTTAAGACACTAGAAAAAAGAAAAGCAACCTAAACCCAGACAAAGGAGAAGGAAAAATATGATAAAGATTAGAACAATTAATTAAATACAAACTAGAAAAACAGTGGAGAAAATCAATTAAACCAAACTTAGTTCTTTTAAACGATCAGGAAAATTGATAAACCATTAGCTAGAATGACTGAGGAAAAAAGAGAGGAGTCTCAAATCACTAAAATCAGGTAGGAAAGAGGGGAGATTACTACCTACATTACCAAGATAAAAAGAATTATATGGCAATTCTACAGACAACAGTACACCAATAAATTAGATAAACGAAATGGACAAATTCTTGGAAAGAAACAAACTACAAAAGCTGATTCAAGAAAATGTGAATAGACTATACTTGAATAACAAGTAAAGAAACTGAATTTGTCTTGAAAAGAAAATTACTGCAAAGAAAGCTTTGTCCCAGATAGCTTCACTGGTGAATTCCATCAAACATCTAAATTATCACCAAACTTTACAAACTTGTCCAAGAAACAGAAGAGGAGGGAACATTTTCCAATTTGTTCTATGAGGCCAGTATCACTCAGATACCAAAACCAGGCAAAGTTATGACAAGAAAAGAAAACTATATACTAATATTCCTTGTATTAATAGATGCAAATATCCTCAACAAAATCCTAATAAATGGCATCCAAAAATTTACATAAAAGGATTAACACAACATGATCAACTGGGATTTATTCCAAGAATGCAAATTTGGTTGAATATATGAAAACAATCAGTGTGATACACCATATTAATACAAGAAAGGATAAAAAAAGAAACTCCACAGGATTGTTTCAATAATGTGGAAAACACATTTGACAAAATCTAACACAACTTCAAGATAAAAAGATTCAGCAAACCAGAAATAGAAAGGAACTTAACCTGATAAAGGGCATCTAGGAAAAACACACACCTAACAGCATACTTAATGGAAAAAACTGAAAGCTCTTCCCCTGAGATCAGGAGCAAGACAAAGACGTCTGATCTTGCCATTGGATTCAACATTGCACAGGAGGTTTTTAGACAGGGAGATTAAGCAAGAAAAAGAAATAAAAGTCATCCAGATTGGAAAGAAAGAAGTAAAACTATCTCTATTCATGTGTTACATGATCTCATACATAGGAAATCCTAGGAAATTCATTTTAAAAACTATTAGAACTAATAAATGAGTTCAGCAAGGTTGCAGAATACAAGATCCATATCCAAAAATCAATTATAGGGAAAGTTAAAAAAAATCACTTATACTTCTATACACTAGCAATGAGCAATCTGAAAATGACTTCATTTCAAAAGCTTCAAAAGAATAAAATACGTAGGAATAGATTTAACCAAAGAAGTACAAGACTTTACTCTGAAAAGTATAAATCATTGTTAAAAGAAATAAAAGATGTAAGTTAATGGAAAGACATCTCATGTTCATTGATTGGCAGACTTAATATTGTTAAAATGGCAATATTCTCCAAATTGATTTACAGACTTGATGCAATCTCTATCAAAATTCTATCTGGATATTTTACAGAGATTGACAGGTTAATTCTAAAATTTATATGGAATTACAAGAGATGTAGAATAGTCACAACAGTTTTGAAAAAAGAAGAAATTTGAAGATCCACAATCAGCTAGATTTCAAAATCAACTAGAAAGCTACAGTAATAAAGATTGTGGCACTAACATAAAAATAAACATGTAGATCAGTGGAATATAATTGAAAGTCTAGAAATAAACTCTTGCATATATGATCAAATGATTTTCGATAAGGATGCCAAGATAATTCAATGGGGGAAAAACAGTCTTTTCAACAAATAGTGCTGGGACAATTAGATACCCACATGCAGAAGAATAAAGCTGAGCCCTCACTTCACACTATATATAAAAATTAACTCAAAATGGATAAAAGATTTGTGTAAGCTAAAGCTTTAAAATCCTTAGAAGAAAATAGAGGGTAAATCTGAATGACCTCAGATTTGACATTGGCATATTAGATATGACACCAAAAGCACAAGCATCAAAAGAAAAAATAGATAAATTGGACTTCATTGAAATTAAAAGCATCTATGTTCAAAGAACATTATAAAGAAAGTACAAAAACAATCTATAGAAAGGGAGAATATATTTGCAAATCACATATATGATAAGGGAGTAGTATCCAGAACATACAAAGAATTCTTACAACTCAACAACAAAAGGAAAAATTAATCCAATTAAAAATGGGTAAAATATTTGAATAGACATTTTCCCAAAGAAGATATACAAATGGAAATAAGCACATGAAAAGATGATAAACATCATTAGTCATTAGAGAAATGCAAATCAAAACCACAAAGAGATACTACTATACCCGCTAGAGTGGCTATAATCAAAAAAGACAAATGATAACAGGTGTTGGCGAGGATTTGGAGAAATGAGAATCCTCAAAAACCCCTGGTAGAAATATAAAATGATGCAGCTGCTTTGGAAAATGGTTTGACAGTTCCCCACTAAGCTAAACATTGAGTTAACATATGACCCAGCAATTCAATTCTTAGATAAATACATACAAAAGAATTGAAAATATATATCCACACAAAAACTTGTACATAAATTTTTGTACAGCATTATTCATAATAGCCAAAAGATGCAACAACTCAAACTTTCATCAACTGATAAATGGATAAACAAAATGTGGTAGAACCATACAATAAAATATTATTTGGCCATAAAAAGAATGAAATCCTGAAACACACTACAACATGAATATATCTTGAAAGCATTATGCTAAGTGAAGGAAGCCAGAAATAAAAGCCCACACAAATTCTATGGTTCCATTTCTATGAAATTTCTAAAATAAGCAAACCCACAGAGACAAAACATAGATTCCTGGTTGGCAGAGGCTCTAGGGAGGGAGGAAGGGAGTGACTGCTGATGAGTATGGGTTGGGATTTTTTTGGGGGGGGAGATGATATAAATATTCTGAAAGTAGATAGTGGTGGTGGGTGCACAACTGTGTGAATATAGCAAAAAGTATTGAATTACATGCTATAAATGGTGAATTTTACCATAAGTGAGTTATATTTCAACTTAAAAAATGGAAAAAAAAATATTAGATTGGCATGGGGCATCAGCAAGTGAAAGCATATAGAGAGAAAAGAGAAGAGAGGGGAGAACAAAACCTTTACTAGAAGAGTTGGAGGAATTGAAGCCAAAAACAGAAAAAGAGAAGGAAAAATCCAAGTGGTGGAAGGAAATAGAGAGAAGTTGTTGTCATAAGAAGCCAAGAGTGGGGAAAGTTTGAATAAGGAGAGGACAGCCATCAAGATAAAACTTCAGCGTGTGAGAGGAGGAGGTAAAGTGAAAAAGGCATTTGATTTGACAATTGTGAAGTCTCTGGGAAACGTCAAGAGAATAATTTCAGTGAAGTGTTGAGGGTGGTAGGAATGAGTGAGTGAGAACATGTAAGTAGTGTTCATACTCCACTCTTTCAAGCACTTTGTTAGTAATGAAAAAATAAGTAGAATGAGAAGACAAAGGAGAATTCTGAGAAAGGTAAGTGAGAAGTGATTGAGTGAGTTATCGAGGAGGCAGGAGAGGGTGGGATTAAGCTTTCATCTGCTTGAGCTCAGTAAAAGAGGAGCCATGTGCTTTTCAGAGGGAAGAGAGATCATTTGAGGTTAGGGGCATTAGGAAACCACCATGAGGGCTTTCTTCAATGTTTTCCAAAGTGTAATCCATAGGCCCTCCTGCATCAAAATTAGCATGAGTGCACATTAGAAATACATTTCTGAGTTGCACTAAGATGTACTAAATCAGAATGGTTGACACTGGGAAATCTTTGCTTCGGTTTGAGAATTTGGGCAAACAGGCATTCAACTGAAGGATAAATCAAAGAATTGTCAAAAAGTTTCAGCCGAGGTTCAGAATCTATAGAGTAGTACGATTCCCAAACATTGGCATTCCCCAGAATCACCCAGAGGGTATGTTGAACGCAGATTGCTGGGTCCCAGCCCCACAGTTTCTAATTCAGTACATCTGGTCTGGGGCCTGGGAATTTACATTTCCAACAAGTTCTTAGGTGATGCAGATGCTGCTGGTCTGGGACCCACAGTTGGAGAACCACTGCTGTAGTTAATCTAATCATCCGGGTGCTGGATAGCTCGAGATGAGGAGAGCAGAGAAAACTGACAGCAGGCTGTGCTCAGGACTGAAGCCTGCCATGGTGGATACAGAGGAGAGACCAGGGGGGCTCCAGAGAGAGAAGACATTGTTGAACAATGCTGCAGAGTGGTGGACAGGCTGGTTAAGAGAAAGGAGGCTAAGGGTGTGTAAACAGAGGGCAGGGACAGTGGGATAGAAGACACTGTGAAAAGGAAAGAGAAGGGTCAAAGATGAAAGAGCAGGATGTTTGGGCCAGAAATAAGTTTGGAGTTGGAGTTCTTGGAGGTTGTTCATGAACAAGAACATGGTTCCATGTGAGACCATGCTAATGGGTCACTGAAGTAGCAGAGACAAAGGGTGTCAGAATGGAAAAGCTCAAGACTGAAGCCAGGCTGTAGAATTGTCATGAAAATGGAAGGTGAAATCACCAGGAGTGGTAACAAGGGGAAGGAGAAGGGAACTCTGAGCCAGGTGCTAGAAAGACAAAGATAAGAAAACATCCTGGAGGCTCAGAGACAGGAAGTGGCCTTCCCGAGTTTCCTCCGGGTAGATGTTGGGATAGTTGAAATAGGAAGTTAACTCCTTCTGACTCCAAGGCCCATGCTTTGGCCATTACACAGTGATATTTACTTAAAGTATGCTAATGTGTTAATTCTGAAGGAAATCACATAGAATTTGTTTCCGTTTTGAAAGTGCTTTGTGCCTAGATAACATATTTATGCAGTCAACGAATGTGATGCCGTGGGCTCCTCTTCCGAGAATGAAGTTGCACAATGAAGTCACTCTTTTCAGGTTGATTCAAGAGAACTACTCCCATAAACAAGGCTGAAGACAATTTTCCCTCTCCTTCCAGCTTCTTTTTATGTATAAATGCTCTTGAGTGTACTTTTTTATGTGCAAGAAAAAATCAGCAGAGATAATTTAGACACATAATGAATCCAGAAGAAACACAAATAGCCAATAAACATATGAAAAGATGTTCAATCTCACCAGTAATCAGGGAAACATAAATTAAAACTACAATGAGAGAGCATCCTTTACTCACCAGACAAAATATAATTAAAAAGTGTGACAATCACCAGTATAGAGGAGGAGGGTAGGTAAACAGATGATTTCGTACCATGCTTTTGGGTATGTAAACTGGGAAGACCACTTGGGAGAGCAGTGTAGTAAAGTGAGAAAGGTACTAACCATATAACCTAGCATCTCCACTTCTGAGTATATCCCCTAGAGAAACCTTTGTACATGTACACAGGAGACACACAAATAGATGTTTATTACAGCATTATGGGAAATAGCAAAACAATTAGGAATATCCCAAATGCCCATTAATAAAGGAAAATATTTAGAATGGATAAAATATGGTATCCTCATGCAATGTATTGCTATCTAGATAAAAGAAAGGGACTAGAGTTATATGCATCAATAAGAATAGGCCTAGAACTCTTAATATTAAATTTTAAAAAAAAAACTAGCTACAGAATGAAATGTATAGAATGATTCCTTATATAAAAAAGTTTTTCAAAACCCATAGAAATATTGCATCTTGTTTCTGGATTTCTATTGATGTATGTAAAAGTATTAAAAAGGATGACTATCAAACTCATCATAGTGCTTGTCTCTGGGAAACAGGGAGAGGACAACGGGGTCGGGGGTATTGTCAAAGGTGAGTTTTACATCTTAATATATTTTTCTAAAAATAAAAGATGCACATATAACATGTGATTTTAAAAAATACACACACATACAAAGGCTAGAAGGAAATACAAAAGTTAACAGTTTTAAAATCTGGAACATGATAATATGGATGTTTGTTATACATTATTCTTTGGAAAAGTGTGACTTTCTAAAAGAAAATCAGGTCCCTTAGCATTATTCCAGAAACATGGTTGTTCTGTCTCAGGGAAAGATAAAAAAAAGGCTTTGTTAGAAGTGGTCCAGTGGGCAGACTATACACTGGAAGTTAACGGTCTGTGACTGGTCCAGACCTGTCCACACTGGTGCATGTGCTCTCTTGCTAAGTGTCCACCTTTTTCTGTGGAAATCCCAAAGGGAATCTTTGGAAAGTGATTCTATCCGAAATTCAGATATTTAACAAAGTCACCATTAAAGAGTGGAATGTGAAGGAACTAGCTGCTCCAATAAAGATCAGACAAAAGAAATTCTCCTTGTGAGAAGAAAAGCACAGACGATAATAGACAGAATATTTAGGTTACTTTTACTTCACACAATTCTCCTTCCAGCTGGGCAGTTTCTTCTAACACACGCTGTTCTTGTCACCATTCTTGGAATAACTCTTGGGTCTCAGTCTGACGCTCTGTCTGTGACTATAAACAACTCTTCCTCTACAGTTAGCACAGCCACAGAATAATGACACTGCATTAGAGACATGAATCACGGCATAAATACTTTTTCATTATGGTAAAATAAATCAGTGGTTGTCTGTTTCTAAAGGCATAGGCAGAAAACGCATTGGGCTTTATGTTTTTTATTATGCACTGGAACTGAGACCATCATTTGTTGAATAATATGTGTTTAAAAAATGTCTTGATGCCTGTAATGGAAGAGATGATATGTGATGCTGCAGATCCTTGCACCAAGCATGGGTGACTCTCTTTCTACAGAAGAAAAGAAAGAGTCTTAACACCTCTAATATGATAGAAAGAGGGACCTAGTAGCAAGATTGAAAGAGAACAACAGAAGAGGAGGGAGAAAATTAACTAAAGGCATAATTGTCTCTGTAAATATATCACACTCTATGTTGAAATTAAAGAAACAAAAGGGGGTGTCATCACCAGCGTCTCTTCAGTCTTTGGTGCATTACACAATTCTGCACTCAGTAGAAGAGTATTGAGCCTTTGTCCCAATCAGGATAAGCTAGGGTAGACCACAATAATAAACAATCACCAAGGCCCAGTTGCCTAAAGGTTGATTTCTCACTTTTGTGAAAATTCTAGAAGGATGGCTTGGAGCTGTGCCATTGCCATCATCATCCCTTTGAGTCTCAAGCTGATGCAACAGCCAGTGTTTTAGAATGTTGCCAGTCACCAAGGCAGAAGGGTAAAAGAGCCTCAGGGGCCAGCCCAGTGACATTGTGGAGAAGTTCGCACACTCCACTTCACCAGCCCAGGGTTCACAGGCTCGGATCCCAGGCATGGACCTATACACTGCTCATCAAACCATGCTGTGGCGGCATCCCACATACAAAATAGAGGAAGACTGGCACAGATGTTAGCTCAGGGCCAATCTTTCTCACGAAAAAAAAAGAGCCTTACATGGGTTCTGAAAGTTTCTGCCAAAGGTGATTTACATCATTTCTCCTAGCGATTCATTGGTCAAGACAAGTCATATGGCTAAGCCTGGCAACACAATGGGAAGGTATTCTTCTCCTATAGCTCCCAGTTTGCTGTTCCATGCTTCAGTGGAGTTCATACTTATTGAGATGTCCAGGTTCCAGGAGAGCATCTTCTCATAAGGAAATAAAAAATGTGGGGTTAACTCTACCAGGAAATAGGAACTAATTAAATGTTACCTATTTCTTTACTTCTGTTTTTACCCGCACATCCTGTCTTCCCATCATGAAAAGAAGAACCTTTTTGTATTTCTCTGCTATATCTCAATGCCCAAAATAATGGCCTCCATCTGTTTCTTTTCATCACAGGACCTTTCACCGTTCTAACTCATTTGTATAATGTGTGTCTTATCACATTTAAAAGCCCATCAGTGTCTGTAGCTCCCAGTAATCACTCACACTAGCTTCTTCCTCAACTGCTTCAAATCCCGGCTGTGTGAGAACATGGCAGAAAAGTCTTCAACATTCTCCCATTAAGAGTCACAGTCTATGCCAACCTCCCCAGCACAGCCCAAATCAGGGTGAGCTTATCATTGTGCCAATAGCCTGTGAAGGAAGCAACACTGGGTGACTCTGAGGCTAGGTCATTGTTGTGGGGTGAAATGTGTCCCCACAGAATCCATATGTTGAAGTCTCAACACCCCATTGCATCAGAACGTAACTATATTTGGATAGGTCTTTAAAGAGGTGATTAAGTTAAAGTGAGGCTGTTAGGGTGAAACTCTCCCATATGACTGATGTCCTTGTAAGAAGAGAAAGAGACACCAAGGATGCCTGCACAGTGATGATGAGTTGAAGTTTGGCCCCCTGCAAGCCAAGAAGAGAGGCCTCAGAGGAACTTAACCCTGCTGGCGCCTTGATCTTGAACTTCTAGCCTCCAGAACTGTGATAAAATAAATTTCTGTTGTTTGGGAAAAAAAAAAAAAAAAAAATGTGGGGTTAAAATGAGGAGCAATGGAGTGATTTCAATGGTGAAAATGCCCCTTTTCAGTGGTATGAAAGAGTCACGCCCTAGTCCATCCATGGATAGGAACAAGGGTATTGTCAGAGAAAGCATAACTTTGGAGGAAAATGTCTGAGAAATACCGGTGAAATGGAAAAGCCTAAAGGGCTCCACTTACCCAAGAATTGACCAAAGAATCCCCCAAACCTACTCTTCACCCTTCCTTCCACCCAGGGAGATATGGAATTATAGCCTGTTTAGGGAGAAAGAGACTTTTGGGCCTGAAACCTTCTTTTAAATATGAAGAAACGGAGTCACAGAGATGAAGTAAATAACATAATTAACGGAGGCAGCACATAAACAAAGGTGAACCCACCCTCTTGGAAGTTCCATCCAGCCTGTATTCCCTCACCTAACACTTCCCACTATCTCAGAGGATCTTTGTGTTTAAAATCATCAACTTCATTCTGTCCTATTTAAGAAGAGAACACATCCTTCTTCCTTCTAGAGGCTTCACAGTCTCAGTACCCACCTCTCCCCATGGCTTGAGGAAGAGCTCCTCCATCAGTTCCTCTTTTCTCAATATCTTCCACTTCTTTTTATTAGATTATATTTCTCCTTTATTTAACTCTCAGATATCAAGAATAAGTGGTCCGCATTGGGTCCACATGTAATTTGCTGGGAGTCTTCTGATGGTAGCTTCATAAGGAGAAGATTCGGCAGCAATTCCACCACTGAGTTTTCCAGCACTGCCTTCACTCCCGTCCCTCTCAAGTTTCCTCCAAATCTCTCCCAAGGCCCATCTTCCATCCTAAGGGCTTCCTGATATTCCTCTAATAAATGTCCTTTTTTTGCTCAAGTTAGAGCTGGTTTCTGATGCTTGCCACCAAGAACCCTGTCTAATGCCCTCCCCTATTATCTACAGCCAATGGGATAAAAAGTCCAAATACCAATTCCTGAGCCCAATATTTAAAGCACTTCAACTTCCAACTTACCATGTTAGTAATCACACCAATACTTTATGTGTCTTAGCTTGATTTGCCTAGAAAACAGAGCCTGAGGTGAATGTGTACATGATAACTCCTTTGTAGGGATGTGCATTCCAATGTAATCAGTTGCAAGGAAAAGGAGGAGTAAGGCAGTGAAGGGGGGAGAGAAAATGTAAGGGAATACATTACTAAGCTGGCCACAGCTTTATAAAAAGTGAAGTCAATTGCTGAGTTTTGCTGGATATCTTCAGAGAGGCCTTAAGAAGCTACCATCTCTCGGGGCGGGCTCCGTGGCCGAGTGGTTCAGTTCACGTGCTCCGCTGCGGTGGCCCAGGGTTTGGATCCTGGGCGCGTGGACATGGCACCGCTCGTCAGGCCACGCTGAGGTGGCATCCCACATCCCACAACTAGAAGGACGAGCAACTAGGATATGCAACTGTGTACAGGGGGGATTTGGGGAGATAAAGCAAAAAAAAAAAAAAAAAAAGATTGGCAACAGTTGTCAGCCCAGGTGCCAATCTTTGAAAATAAAAAAAAAGAAGCTACCATCTCTCTAAACAGTCTGACTGAGAAGGGCACCAGACTGGGAATCCATCAGCCAGTTTCTTCTTATCTTCCAACCCTATTGTTAAAGTTCACAGAATAGGGAATTAACACCCTCCCAGTTCTGTGTTGCATCACATAGCCACTTCAGCAACTGCTGGAGAAACCAGATTCCGCATATGGCTGTGTGGTGTCGTGTTTAAGTCTAAAAAGTGGTGAGAGAGGCCAGAGATGCCTGGTGGCAAGTACCTCTCATGGAGTCTATCACCACACAGTGACGGGCAGAATAAGTGGCCCCAGAGATAGATGAAGCTGAAAAGATCTAACGTGGCACGTAAGAGTTGTCAGTTATACTATGCACAATCCGTGTCCAGGAAGGAAACTCAGATCAGACACCACAGGGTCCAGACCTCCAGCCAAGCCCCTCAGGCTTCTCATGTGGGCACAGCCACTTGACAATGACTACTGTCAACACAGGAAGGTGGTTCAATTGCTCTTAAACTAAGATTTTCACCATCCATCAATGTGATTTCTTAATATCTTGATCAAACAAAAAATGCCTATTTGACACTTCTAGAAATCTTTGCCCATACCCTTCACCCCTCAAAAAAGTTCAGGATTAGAGCAGCTCTGACTGAAAAGTAAGCAAATAACCCCCTCAAATTATCAGTGAGGAACAATATTATCACTCAAGAGGAGTGGTTTTCAATTGAGAGATGAATAATTTCCTGGGGAAAGTTATAAAAATATAATTTTAGGAGAGATTGGGTCAAGATGGCAGAGTAGGGGGAGTCTTAGCTCACCTACTCCCATGGACACATCAATAACACAACTACATACAGAACAACTATCACTAAGAATGACCAGAAGACTAACAGAAGAGATTTTCCACAACTAAGGATACAAAGAAAAAGTCACATCGAGACAAGTAAGAAGGGCAGAGATGTAGTCTAGTCAGGACCTACACCCCGGCACAGAGACTCACTAGTGGGAGGGATATCACAGCCGTGGAGGGCCTCCCCAACGAGTGAGGGGCCCAAGACCCCAAGTGGGCTCCCCAGCCCAGGGGACCTGCACCAGGAAGATGAGCCTTCATAATGTTCGGCTTTGGAAAACAGGGAGCGTATGTCCAGGAGAGCCACAGGGCTATAGGAGACCGAGTCTCCACTCTGAAAGGGCATGCACACAAACTCACTCACTCTGAGTCCCAGAAAAGAGGCAGCAGTTTGAAAAGCTCCTGGGTTATACGTGAATGAGAGTCATTGACTGATTTTAGAGTATGTGCTGGGAGGGTCAGAAATCTGTCGAAACTTTCTCTGGGGACTGAAGTGCTGGCTGGTGTCATATTTTTTTTACTCTCCTACCTAGCTGGCCTGGGCCTGGCAGGTTCCATTTCTGACACTCTCCATCTACCTTGCTAGCACTGTTCACCCTGCCCAAGCCAATGACCCTCCAAAGTGACTCCTACCCTGTCCCATCTGGTGAGTGAGCCGGCCAGCACAAGTGACTATCCAAAGCAGCTCCCACCCTGGAAGGCCTGCACTATACAGTGGCACACCTGCAGGAATTGTAGCCCAGGCACAATAGAAGGATGCACACAGCCTACACAGGGGACACACCTGCAGCACCTGGCTCTAGTGACTAGGGGGGATTGTGCTACTAAGGCCCACAAGACACCTTCTTCATAAGGTCACCCCATCAAGACCAGGAGACATAGCTGATCTACCTAACACATAGAAACAAACATATGAAGTGACGAGAAATGAGGAGATGGAAGAATATGTTCCAAATAAAGGAAAAAGATAAAACTTCAGAAAAAGAACTAAAAAAAATGGAGAAAAACAATCTACCAGATAAAGATTCCAAAGTAATGATCATAAAGATGCTCAGCAAACTCAGGAGAAGAATGGATGAATGCAGTGAGAACATCAGCAAAAAGATAGAAAATACAAAAAGAACCAGCCAGAGCTGAAGAATACAATAAGTGAAGTGAAAAATAGGCTAGAGGGAATCAACAGTAGATTAGATGAGACAGGAAAATGGATCAGCAATCTGGAAGTGGTAGTGGAAATCACCCAATTGAAACAGCAAAAAGAAAAAAATTGAGTTTTAAATCAAGATAGCTTAAGGGACCACTGGAACTACATCAAGCATACTAACATTCACATTATAGGGGTCCCAGAAGGAGAAGAGAGAGAGAAAGGGACAGAAAATCTATCAGAAGAAACAATGGTAAAAAATTCCTCAACCTGGCAAGGAAACAGACATCAAAGTCCAGGAAGCACAGAAATTCTCAAACAAGAAGAACCTAAAGAGACCCACACCAAGATACATTATAATTAAAATATCAAAATTTAAAGATAAAAGACAGAATCTTAAAAGTGGCAAGAGAAAACAACTAGTTATGTACAAGGGAACCCCCATAAGACTATCAGCTGATTTTTCATCAGAAACTTTACAGACCAGAAGGGAGTGGCATGATATATTCAAATTAATGAAAGGGTAAAACTTACAACCGAGAATACTCTATCCAGTAAAGTTATCATTCAGAATTGAAGGAGAGATAAAGAGTTTCCCAGACAAGTAAAATCTACAGGAGTTCAGTGCCACTAAACTGGCCTTACAAGAAATGTTAGAGAGACTCCTTTAAATAGAAAAGAAAAGCCCATACCCAGAAATAAGAAAATTATGAAAGAAAAAATCTCACAAGTAATGGCAAACATATAGTAAAGGTAGTGGATCAACCATCTATATAGCTAGTATGCAGATCAAAAGACAAAAGTGGTAAAATCATTTATATCTACAATAATTACTTAAGGGATACACAAAATAAAAACATGTAAAATATGACATCAACAACATAAATGTGTGAAGGAATAAAAAGGTAGTTCTTTCAGAAGACATTCGAACTTAAGCAACCATCAACTTAAAATAGACTGCTATATGCATAAGTTGTTACATATGAACCTCATGGTAACCACAAACCAAAAAACTCTAATAGATACACAAAAAATAAAGAGAAAAGAATACAAGCATAACACTAAAAAAAGTTATCAAATCACAAAGGAAGAGAGCAAGAGAAGAAGAAAGGAACATAGAAAAACTACAAAAACAACCAGAAAGCAATCAACAAAATGGTAATAAATACATAGCCAATAATTACTTTAAATGTAAATGGACTAAATGCTCCAATCAAAAAGCAGAGACTGGTTGAATGGCTAAAAAAAGATCCATATATATGCTGCCTGCAAGAGATTCACTTCAGCTCTAAAGACACACATAGACTGAAAGTGAGGGAATGGAGAAAAGATATTCCATACAAATGGAAATGAAAAGAAAGCTGGGTTAGCAATATTTATATTAGTCAAAATAGACTTTAAAACAAAAGCTATAAGAAGTGACCAAGAGGGCATTACATAATGATAAAGAGACCAATCCAAAAAGAGGATTTAACACTTGTAAATATTTATGCACCCAACATAGACACATCTAAATACATAAAGCAAACGTTATCAGACATAAAGGGAGAAATTGACAATAATACAATAATAGTAGGGGACTTTAACACTCCACTTACATCAATGGATAGATCATCCAGACAGAAAATCAACAAGGAAATATTGAGCTTAAACAACACATTAGACCAGATGGACTTAATAGCTATATACAGAACATTCTACCCCAAAACAGCAGAATACACATTTTGTTCAAGTGTACATGGAACATTCTCCAGGATAGATAACATGTTAGGCCACAAAACAAGTCTCAATAAATTCAAGAAGACTGAAATCAAATCAAGTACCTTTTCTGACCACAATGGTGTGAAATTAGAAATCACTTATAAGAAGAAAACTGGAAAAAACACAAATACATGGAAGCTAAACTACATGATACTAAACAACCAATGAATCAACAAAGAAATCAAAGAGGAAATCAAAAAATACCTTGAAATAAATGAAAATGGAAACACAATATTCCAAAATCTATGGGACACAGCAAAAGCAGTTCTAAGAGAGACGTTTATAGCGATACAGGTCTCCCTCAGGAAATAAGAAAAATCTCAAGTAAACCATGTAACCTTACACCTAAAAGAACTAGAAAAAGAAGAACAAAGCCCAAAGTTAGTAGAAGGAAGGAAATAAAGATCAGAGCTGAAATAAATGAAATAGAGACTAAAAAAACAATAGAAAAGATGAATAAAACTAAGAGCTGGTTCTTTGAAAATATTAAGAAAATGGATAAACTTTTAGCCAGACTCATTGAGGAGAAAAGTGAGATGGCCCAAATAAAATCAGAAAAGAAAGCGGAGATGTTACAACCAATACCACAGAAATACAATGGATTGTAAGAGATTAGTACAAGTAATTGTATGCCAACAAATTGGACAACCTAGAAGAAATGGATAAATTCCTGGAAACACACAATCTTCCAAGACTAAATCAGGAGGAAATAAAAAATCTGAACAGATCAGTTACTAGCAATGAAATTGAATCACTAATTAAAAAACTTCCAACAAACAAAAGTGCAGAACCAGAGTACTTCATAGGTGAATTGTACCAAACATTTTAAGAAGAGTTAATACCTATCCTTCTCAAACTATTCCAAAAAATTGAAGAGGAAGGAATGCTTCCAAATTCATTCTGTGAGGCCAGCATTACTCTGATACCAAAACCAGACAAAGACATTTTCCAAAAAATTACAGGCCAATATCTTTGATGAACATAGATGCAAAAATACTCAAAAAAACATTAGCATGAATTCAACAATACATTGAAAGGATCATACATCATGATCAAGTGGGATTTATCCCAATGGTGCAAGGATGATTCAATATCCATAAATCAATCAACCTGATATGCCACATTGACAAAACAAAGATTAAAAACCATGATCATCTTGATAGAGGCAGAAAAAGTTTTTGACAAAATTCAACATCCATTTAGGATAAAAACTTTCAAGAAAGTGGGTATGGAGGGAACATATCTCAACATAAAAGAGGCCATATATGACAAATCCACAGCTAACATCATACTCAACTATGAAAAGCTGAAAGCATTTCTTCTAAGATCAGGAACAAAACAAGGATGCTCACTCTTGCCACTTTTATTCAACATAGTTTTGGAAGTCCTAGCCACAGCAATCAGACAAGGAAAAAAAAGGCATCCAAGTTAGAAGGGAAGAAGTAAAGCTGTCACTATTTGAAGATGACATCATAATATATAGAGAAAACTCTAAAGACTCCACCAAAAAAATGTTAGAACTAATAAATGAGTTCAGTAAAGTTGTAGGATATGAAATCAATATGTAGAAATCTGTTGTGTTTCTATATACTAATAATGAACAATCAGAAAGAGAAATTAAGAAAACAACCCCATTTATAATGGCATCAAAAACAATAAAATACTTAGGAATAAATTTAACCAAAAAAGTGAAAGACATGTACTCTGAAAACTATAATACATTGATGAAAAAAATTGAAGAAGACACAAATAAATGGAACGATATACCATGCTCATGAAATGAAAATTAATATTGTTAAAATGTCCATGCTATTCAAACTAGTCTACAGATTCAGTGCAATCCCTATCAAAATGCCAATGGCATTTTTCACAGAACTAGAACACATAACCCAAAAGTTTGTATGGAATCACAAAAGACCCTGAATAGCCAAAGCAATCTTCAAAGTGAAGAGGAAAGCTTGCAACTTTACGTTCCCTGGTTTCAAATTGTGTTACAAAGCTATAGTAATCAAAACTGTATTATACTGACACAAAAACAGACACGTAGATCAATGGAACAGAATAGAGAGCCCAGAAATAAACCTGCACTTATTTGGTCAACTAATCTATGAGAAAGGAGGCAAGAACATACAATGGGGAAAACATAGTCTCTTCAATAAATGGTGTTGGAAAAACTGGACAACTACATATGAAAGAATGACACTAGACCACTTTCTTATAACACATGTAAAAGTTAACTCAAAATGGATTAAAAAGTTAAATTTAAGACCTGAAATCATAAAACTTCTAGAAGAAAACATAGGCAGTTAGCTTTTTGACATTGGTCTTAGCAATATCTATCTCCTCAGACAAAGGCAACAAAAGCAAAAATAAACAAATGGGATTACATCACACTAAAAAGCTTTTGCACACAGAAACGATGAAAAGGTAACCTACTGAATGGGAGAAGATATTTGCAAGTGATATATCCGATAAGGAGTTAAATCCAAAATATATAAAGAACTCATACAACTCAATATCAAAAAAGCAAACAATACAATTAATAAGTGGACAGAGGACCTGAATAGACATTTTTCCAAAGAAGATATACAGAAGGCTAACAGGCACATGAAAAGGTGCTCAACATCACTAATCATCAGGGAAATGCAACTCAAAACCACAACGAGATGTCACCTCACACCTGTCAGAATGGCTGTTATCCAAAAGACAACAAATAACAAGTGTTGGCAAGGATTTGGAGAAAAGGGAACCCTCATATGCTGTTGGTGGGAATGCAAACTGGTGCAGCTACTATGGAAAACAGTATAGATGTTCCTCAAAAAATTAAAAATAGAACTACCGTACAATCTAGCAACTCCACTTCTGGGTATTTTCATCTGAATAAAGTGAAAACATTAATGTGAAAAGATATAAGCACCCTTATGTTCATCACAGCATTATTTACAATAGCCAAGATATGGAAGCAAGCTAAGTGTCCACAGATAAACGAGTGGATGAAGAAGTTATCTCACACACACACACACACACACACACACACATATATACAATGGAATATTACTCAGCCATAAAAAAAATGAAATCTTGCCGTTTGTGACAACATGGATGGACCTAGAGGTCCACTATGCTAACTGAAATAAATCAGACAGACAAAGAGAAATATCGTATGATTTCACCTATATGTGGAATCTCAAAAACAAAACAAATGAGCAAACAAAACAAAACAGAAACAGACCCATAGATACAAAGAACAAACTGGTGTTCACTAGAGGGGAGAGATGTAGGGAGATGGGCAAAATAGGTGAAGGGAATTAAGAGGTACAAAATTCCAGTTATAAAATAAATAAGGCAAAGAGGTGTAATGTACGGCATAGGGAATACAGTCAATAATATTGTAATAACTTCGTACAGTGACAGATGGTTACTAGACATGCTATGGTGTTCATTTCATAATGTACATTAATGTTGAATCACTATGTTATACACCTGAAACTAATATAATATTGTATGTAAACTACACTTTAATTAAAAAATTACAAAAATAATTTTTAAATTATTTAACATTTTTATTTAATTTAAATATAAATTTTTATAATCTAGTATTTCTCAAGAAAAATATTAATGTGTTACTTAAATTGAGAAAGTTGGGGCTTAGGGAAACCAGGTAAAGTCAATGTTTTGCATTTTATCTATATTATTCTGAGGTGGTCATTCAAATGAAAATTGATGATCATGTTAGTTTCTCAATGTTTGTTTCCACACTTGTTTTTCAAGTACTTATGTTACATTGTTTCTACCACTCAGTTCTTGGTTTCCTATGAGATCACAGAACTCCTGAACTAGAAGGCCCTTGGTATCTAGCCCACCCTTGGCCCCAAACTAAAGCCCAACTAGGGAAAATGACATGGTTATATGGTTATCTGGTACTAAAAACCCAAATTTTATGTCCCTTCCTGATCCAGTTCACTGAGCACTCCAAGAACTCAAAAGAAAAGACCCGAAGCCAACTGATTGGTGTGCAGGAGATGGGGGAATGCTGTGCCCAATGGCCAGACTGTCCCACCCATGGGAAGGTTGTGGTGGAAGGAAAGCAGAGGTTTGGTGGTAGTTGGTGTATGAACACCTTTCTGTCAGCTTCAGCCATCAGCGTTGGATGTGCTCCTCCTCCCCCTCCTCCTGCTGCTGCCCAAGATCAACCTCACCCGGCCACCCTCCTCCTTCTCTTCCACCACTGGAAGGAAACTCTGGGACAGAAAAGGCCATCAGCCTTGGACAGCCCCATCCACAGCCCTCTTTCAAGGGTTAGTTGGAGTTGAGCCTGGAGCAGGCTTTCTTCACCTCTTCCAGGCTCTCAGCCTTCTTCATTAGTACCTCTTAGGGATAAGAGAAGGGTAATTAGTAAGGAATATATCAAACTACCTGGGATGAGGGGTCCTGGTCAAGGCTCAGTTTTAGATTTGCCTCAATGTCAAACACTTTGTGCTTGAACTTTCTCAAGAGATCAGTTCTTATAAAACACGGTGTTGTTGCACCTTCTGACTTATCACCAAGTCAGTTTAATGTCATAAATATAATGTGAGGTGAAGAGAAGAATTACTACATGAAGGCTGGGGAAAGAATTGCCATTTCTCTTAATCACCTCGCAGGCTTCTCTGATCCCCAGTAAATCTCATCTCTCCCCTTATTCCAAAACTCTTGAAAGCAAACTCTAAGTAAAAAATGTCAAAGATTTTCTCTGTTAGAGATAAAGATAATAACAATAGCCATAATAGTAATAGGTGTGTATGTGTCAGATATTGTACAGACATTATTTCTGATCCTTATATCAATCCAATGAAGAGGCAAGACTATCAATCCCATTAGGAGATGAGATAAACAGAGACCCAGATAGTTTAAGGTCACACCTAATTCTCAACCCATGGATTTCCATGGGTCCCTAGTTCCATAAAGATGCATTTCCCCTTGGCTAGAGGAAATTGCAGTGCCTTTTCTAACGAAAGATAGAAGAACAAAAGTGATGATACATAGAACTTGTTATTACATATAACTGCAACCCTTTCATAATTCCAATTTCATTCATTCCACTCTCCAACCACTGCCTCTATATTTTCAGTTCACTTCCTTGAGTATCTTGAGCCCATAATTCTTCAATCCCACTGAGACTTACAATTAATTGAGCTTGTCTTTTTTTTTTTACTGTCTCTGACCCCTTAAGTATCATCACTTCCCTTGTTATCCAGGTAGAAAACAATTTGGCAATTATAATCACCACCAGGCATACAACACAAACTCTCCTTCTGCTCTCTTAAATAAATTATCATTCTCATAGGACAAAACTCCAATCATGGTTAAATGCAGCTTTTCACCTATTCCGTGATGCTACTTCTACGTCTGAGTGTAGCTGGAGAAAAACATACATCCATCATGACCGTTCTTTTAAATCTATGACTACTGACCTCAATAGAGTCTTTAATGCTAACCTGGTAACCACGTTATATTTCCCTAGTCTATTCTATCTACCACTCTCTCATAGGATTGTTTCATACGTTTTCCACTATTTTCAATCCCCCAACACTTCTTTTTTCTTGGTCTCAGGTGACCTTGATGTTTGTTTCACCAATTAAAATACAAGAAATCAATAGAAAACTTCAATAAGCTGCCACCAACACATTTATCTGCCTTTATGCCATGTGCTCAATACTGCTGCTAAGAATGGACTGTCCATAATTCTGGCTAAGACCAAAGCCTCAACTTGTGAACGGGGTCCCAGATCCTCTTACCTACTCAAAGAACTTGTTCCAAGCATTCTCCCCTCTCTCTGCTGTGTCATCACTTACTCTAACTCTTCAGATCTTATCCATTAGCATACAAACATGTTGATATCTCTCATGTATTAACTTTTTTTAAAAAAATCGTCTCTTGACCTTACTTACCCATCCATCTATTGTTCCATTTTTAACTATCATTAATTCCTTTCCTCTCAGTCTCTCTTAAACATATTCCAATTAGACTATCATATTCACTGTCCCACAGAAACTGTTCTCAAAATCACCAATGATTTCTGCACTAATGAAGCCAATGATCAATTCTCAGTCTTCATCTTACTTGACCTATCTGAAGCATGACAAATATGATCACCTTCACATCATTGAAATAATTTCTTTGCTTGGATTTCAGGACATCATACACCCTGTTTTTCCTCCGACTCACTGACTGCTTCTTGTTTATTTTTTGGTTCCTTCCTTTCCTGCTCCACTTCTAAATGATGGTGGACCTCTTCTCTAGATGTACTCATTTCTTTGGTAACATAACCACTCCACTCTCCTGGCTTTACACATTATATATGATCTATATTCCTAAAATTTATTTCTCTCCTGAACTCCAGACTCTCAAATATGAATGCTCACTTTATATCTCCACTTGGATGTCTAAGAGATATCTCAAACTTAACATATCCAAAACCAAACTCTTGATCAAAAACCAAAGTCTTGATTAGGCTATTTTACTGTTCACAAATATTTACCAACACACTGTGGGAGAAAGCTACACTTCTCTATCCCAATGACGTCAGGTTGGCCATGTGACTTATTGTGGGCAAAAGAAATGTGAAAACAAGTAATATGTGTCATTTCTAAGCAGAGCTTTAAGAGTTAGTGCATGGTTTGCCATGATCTCTTTTTTCCTCTCTCATAAGACCATCAATAATACAGATAGTGGGTGCTTTATCAACATGGGTTTCAGAATGAGGAAGAAATGCACTAATTGTGTGAGCAAGAAATAAACATTTGATGCTGTCACATGACCTAGTCTATCTTAACTGGTAGAGAAATAGGTACCGAAAATGGAGTGCTGCTATAACAGAAAAAAAAAATGTGGCATTGGCTTCAGGGCCAGGCAGCAAGAGGAAAATATATCATCAGAGCATGGAAGGGATGACAGTCTACAGCATTCAGCACTGAAAAGTCTGAAAAAAAGACCATTGTCTGCAATAATTTGAAAGATAGATGATGTCCTTAATTAGTTTGTTGCTTTATGGTTGAAAATGTTGGAAAACGGAACAATAGTAGCGTGGCCCAGTTATTATTGGCTGTATATAACAATGTACTTGAAGAAAGAGATGAGCTCTGAAACGAGTTGTCCACTTTAAAGCAGGAATAAGAGGGAATAGAAAGCGTTCAAAAAGTCAGAGACTCGCAGGGTTGGAAGATGCAAGTGCTTTTCACCACCAACCAGCAAATATAAAACTATCAAATATAAAGGAAAATCTTTAAGCCACAAATGCCTTTAAAACTCAATCTTGAGGCAAGGATCAAATAAAAAATACGCCTGTCATGTCCTTTGTGAAAACCACTGAAATTTTAGGATCATTTGTTACTGCAGCAAAATCTTACCTATCCTGACAGGTAGACCTTCCAAACCTGCTCGTGCAGTCTTCCCCAACTCAGTTAAGGGAAATTCAGTCATTCTCATTATTCAGACCAAAAAACTTAGAGGCATTCTTAAAGATTTTATTTTTTATTTTTTTCTTTTTCTCCCCAAAGCCCTCCAGTACATAGTTGTATATTCTTCGTTGTGGGTCCTTCTAGTTGTGGCATGTGGGACGCTGCCTCAGCGTGGTTTGATGAGCAGTGCCATGTCCGCGCCCAGGATTCGAACCAACCAAACACTGGGCCACCTGCAGCGGAGCGCGCGAACTTAACCACTCAGTCACGGGGCCAGCCCCTAGAGGCATTCTTGATTTTTCTCTTTCATTCATACTCTCAACAAAATAGGAGACTATTGTCTCTACTTTTAAAATATATCCAGGATCTATCTACTACTTCTCACCATCCTCACTGCTACAGCCTGATTCAAACTGGCATTATGATAGGCATAATAATGACCCCCCATAATATCCACACCCTAATCCCTGGAACCTAGGAATATGTTACCTTACACGACAAAAGGGATTGTTTAGATGTGATTAAGGGTACAAACCTTGAGACGGGGAGATTACCTAGATTGCATGGATGGGCTCAACATAATCACGTGAATCTGAAAAAATAGAGAATCTTTCCCAGGTGGGTCAGAGAAAGATGTGACAATGGAAGAAGGGTTAGAGAGATGGTAGCATGAGAAAGATTCAACCCTCTGTGGCTCATTCTGAGGTGTAAGGAGCTATGTGTAATGACTGAAGAAAGGCCTTTACAAGCTGGGAATAGCTCTTGGTTTACAGTAAGCAAGAAAATGGGAACCTCAGTCTCACAACCACCAGGAACTCGATTCTGTCAACAACCCAAATGAGCAGGAAATAAAGTCTTCCCCTCAGAGCTTCCAGAAAGAAACACATCCCGCCAATACCTTGATTTTTGTCCCATGATACCCGTACCTGACTAATAACCTACAAACCTGTAAGATAACAAATTTCTGCTGTTTTCGGCCAATAAGCCTGTGGTAATTTGTTAAAGCAGCAATAGGAGACACCATCTCTTGTTGAGATTAGTACGAAAGCCTTTTAAGTTAATTGATCTATCTGCTTCCATCCTTAACCCCCTCCAGTGTATTTTCAACACAGAAATCAGAGTGATCTTTTTAAAACTTGTCAGATCATGTCACTTGTCTGCTCAAAATGTCCAATGCCTTCTCAGGTGACTCAGAATAAAAGTCGAGGTCATTACAATATCCTCCAAAGGTCACAATCTAGTCCCTTATTACCACTTCAATCCCTACTCCTCTCTCTCTCAAACTTGCTTGCTCTACTCCAGTCCTACTATCTCCCTTGATGTCCTCTGAATATACAGACATGCGCCTCCATCTAAGGGCATTTGCACTATCTAGTCTCTCTGCTTGAAATAGTCTTTCCTCAGATATATACATGGCACGCTCATTCTTCAGGTTTTGTTCAACTGCCACTTTCCCAGTTAGCCTTTCCCTGACTATCCTATTTAAAATTACAACACCCTTTCAGTACTTTCCTATTTTATTTTTTCTCAATAGCACCTGTTGCTTTCAAATATATCCCCTATATGACTTATTTTATTTATTTCTGTCTTCCTGTACTAGAATCTGAGTCCCACGGAGGAAGGAATATTTGGCTGTTTTTGTTTACTGATGTATCCCCAACACCTTGAATAGTCTGGCACCTCATAGATGCTCAATAAATATTTGTTGAATAAATGAATGTATAAACAAGTGAATAAATGAGTTAATGGAAAGAACCAGGAGCCTTGGATGCATCAAAGTAATCAGAATTTAGCGGCAAAAGGCTGGTGGACACTGACAACTCAGTCCTGGGGCCTCCCACAACCTCAGCTCATATCCATGTTGATACACACACTTTGCAGACTCTTTCTTAGTTATTTCCAATATTTGCATATCCATATCTCTAGAGGCAAAAAAGCTTTCTGATGAATTATTTCCAAACCCCATTTGTTTTAAACAACATCTATCACAATTTTGAATAAAGAGAAAAATCAAATTGTGGCCATGTAAGATCAGTTTAAGACACAGTGGTTAAGAATATAGTCATACCAGAGTTTGAATCCTGTTTCCACCATTTATTAATTATGTGACTTTAGACAAGGTATTTAGTCACTGTTAATCTCAGTTTCATCATCTGTACTATGTGATTAATAATGCTTAAGTCACAGGATTATTGAGAGACTCGATCAGTTAGCACATTTAAAGCATCTAGAGTATTCCCAGCACATGGCCAGTATGCAGTATCTGGTAATTATTATTGCCAGCACAAGCATGTTTTCCATTCTTGACCACCTCAAGCTCTGCTCTACCTTTGAGCCAATCACGTGTTCTACCTTTGAACAGACCTACCATCTGACACAAACACCTGCCTCCTCTTACCACCATTATGCCCACCCTTCTCCCCACCTCTAGACTAAAGCTGCGAGTTGTTTCCCTTGGAAGTACAGGATCAGACCTAGGCCTGAAACTCTACTGAGTCCTGGAGGAAGCTTGATCAGGGAAGCCCATAGAGACACGGATGAGAAAATTAGGGGTAGGATCTTATGGCCCGAGTTGCATTTTTATACTTCCTTCTCTGCCTCTTCTCTCCTCTGTTTTACCCACTTGTGCAGGAGGCCAGAAGACCCCTTCATTATGGAGAGATCCTTACTAGGATTATGGGAACAGATCACAGAGCAGAGAATGTTAGAGACAGAAAGTCCCCACAGCAGCAACCAAACAACCCCTTCTTCACATGGGTGAATCAACTTCACAGCCATTAATGGAGGAATCAGGATTCAAACCCAGATCACAGTTATCCTGCCAGGAGTGCTTCTCAGACACCCCCAGCGTAGCAGACAGGAAAATACCTCACTCATTTCTACATTTCCCAGAGCTATATTTACCGATCTTACCCTTCACTGGTTTTTTCTATGACCTTGGGGCAATAAAGAAACAGGAGTCAAGGCATAGAAATGAAAGGAGGTAGCAGATATTTTTCAGAAGAGAACTTTAATAACTCACTTTTCAAGACACCAGCTACTGTTATTGCCTCTGAATTAAGCCCCAGCTGTTGTGCCAAACTCCACCTTCAAAAACGAGAGGATTCAATTTAATCAATTTATTTTCTCTGACTCACTAGAAATTTTTCTTTCGTATCAAAACATTCTCTTTAGTATCTAAAGGTAAATTAGACTGGTAGATAGGACAGGAGAAGGTGAATGATTCAGTACAACGTACCATGACTGCTTAGACAACAATTAAAAAATATCTCCCTTATTGTTGGAGTCAGTGGTGTGTTAGAGGGTGAAGGACAGGATTTACACACACACACACACACACACACACACACAGGAGATGTCAACACAGCAAGCCCTCTATAGCATTTTTGAATGAGGCAATATCTTTAAAGTTTCAGCAGTTAAAGTTTTAACAGACCCTGGAGAATCTAAAGGCAGGGCTGAACTGACAGTAGAATTGACAGTAGAATTTAAGAGGCTGACTCTTGAACCTCTGTTGATGCATGAAAATGGTTATAATCCCAATTCTGTTAAAATAAATATTTCCAAATCACCATCACAGAATGTAGCAGGGGCCTTCTATCAGTAGAAAAAGCTATTATTTTCTTAGCTTCCACTTTCTCCAAGAGAGCATTATCTTTTTCAAAGAGACAGTCTTTTCAGCATCTAGGCATAGCAGTTTTGTAACCCTGTTTTGTAACTCTGTATTTGATGGGGTAAGAAATTAAGACATAAAAGATAGTGTTTTTATGAACTGACTTCAATTTATAGAAATAAGTAATTGATCATGCCGTGGCTGTTCTGTTTACAAATAACACACTGTAATTCATTCCAACCCAATCCACTTTTCAGAGCGTAAAGGCCTAGAAAACTATACTAAAGGGCATTGATTTTACCCCATTAGTAATGAAGAGCCATCAAAAGTTTTTGAAAAATAAAGTCTCAAGATCACGATGGAAGTTCTGTGGTCGTGGGATTAGAAGGTTAATGCAAAAATCTAGGAAGGAAATGAGGACTCAGTGGTATGAATTTTAAAAAAAGGAAAGAGAGATTCAAGAGCCAATTTTGAGGTAGAATTGACAGGAGTTTGTAACTGATTAAATTTCTTTTAATTTATGGTGCCATAAAGTGCAACGATAATATGTGAGGCCATTTAATGCAAGAGGCACAGATCGTCAAATGAAAACACTTTTTCTTTAGGTAAGAGAAATCTGGAGCAATGATTAAAAGATCACTGCGCTGAAGCAAATCTTGAGAGCTTCCCTCTCAGGCAGGACCACATTTTACACAGGATAGAATCTGTGGCCCAAAGTCTTAATAGAAGAAAATTTCACAGATTTCCTCAAGATATCACTGTTTGAAAATCTTTCATGGAAATAAAGATCACACAAACTAAGGAACTGAAAAGACATTCATCACATGGCCTGAGAGATATTTGTTTCCAAGAGAGAACACCAGTATTTCATGGGTCTCCTCAGAATCTCTGACTGGGCAGTTCAGTTTGATTAAACAAATGAATGCATTGAGTACCAGCCATATACTAGGTGCTGGGGATACAAAAATAAGTAAGACAAGTCCTCTTGTCCTCACAGAACTTATAGTCCAAAAGCATCACGATAATGTGCCCAGTTGGTTTGGGGGCTGTCTTCAGTCAGGACACCTCTATGACACACCGCAGGCCAAGGTAGATGGTTTTCTCTGCATTCTCAAAGCCCTTCTACATATCTCTTTCACCGCATTAACAACATTGATTTTTCACTATCTATTTATGTGTTATCTCCTCCTAAGGACTCTGAGATCCTAGGGTGCAGGGGCCATTTCTTATCCGTCTTAGCATTCCCAGCATCTTGGATGGTTCACAGCACATACTGGGAGCTCAATAAATGAACAGATCTTGACTATCCTTTAGGTGGATCTATTCTCATTTTGGAGCTGGAAGGAACAAGAACCCTGAAAACATTTGCTAATTACTATCACCCCTTTACAGACTTTCCTTACTGAAGTTTAGAGATACTGGAACTTCTAACAATTTATTCTGGCTCATTCTTCCAGTAACTTAAACATATTGATAGCTCTTCTCTTCAGAATCATAGAGACCAAAAGAGCATAGGACTTGAAATCTGAAGACATGAATGAAATACCAGCTCTGCCATTTACTCTCTGATGATGAGCAACCCTCCACTTAGCCATGTGGGAATAGCAGGAAAGGATTAGAACGCTGTCTTCATAGGGTTATTCTGAGGATCGAATTAGACATTATATGTTGTAAACTGTAAAGCGATATGGAAATACTTGTTACATAGTTTACTGATCACCCAGGATACCCACCAAGAAAAATACATGGTTCTTTTCCTTGACTTTTAAAAAAATCTTCTCAATTTGATATATATGAAGGGTTGTAAAAACAGTTGGAGCTTTCAGTCCTGAAATATGGTAAAATAATATTTAATAATTCTAAATATTTTCAGCAAGACTGTATCACTGAATGACTAAAGTGTCATAAGTTTTCAAGATTTATGTTGGAGAAATTTTGCCAGTTCTTAAATTTAGTTCTCTTTCCGGTGGAAAGAGTTTTCATCACTCAGTTGACAAAGAATGACTTTGAATGGGAATGAGAACCTTAATCTTATTTTGAAAACATCAATTGTCTAATTATTATGGGCTCTGTATATTCTCTTTCAATAACTGTGGCAAAGAGAATTCCATAGTCAACGCCTTCTGCAAATATGCTTTTGTGGTAGAGAGAACAAATACACTTTGCAAAGGAAAATAACCAGATTTAGAGAATTAGACTGACTTGTTGACTCACTGGCTGAATTAAATAATTCCCCCTCAAACACTTGGCAGAGTGAAAAATCAAGCCCTTCAACTTCATGGCTGATTCTATTTGCTTTTATCCACTCCTTTTCTCTTAGGTCTTGAAATGCGAATTAAAACTGTTTTGCTACCTAATGACAGTTACAGATGATAAACTTCTTAAGTTTTAACTCTATAAACGTAGAAGAAGTCAGGATTTTGTCTGTTTACAGCTCGTATTCTAAATGAATACTTTCATTACTGTCTTCCCTAAGGTGGTAAAGAACTCAACAGTAAAAAAAAAAGCTCAACACTTTCCACAGTAGACTGCATTGTACTGAAGGAAGGAAGTAATAGCAAAAGTAGAGGATACATAGTCATGCTCAAACTGTGATTTCATTTGCAATGACGTTTAGAGGTTTTGTAAAATAATCAAACGTTTAGTTATAACTATTAATTAATGAGTTTCTCAAGAAAGTATTTGCCTCATTTAGTAAACATTGATAGTGTTCCAGTTAAAGGCAGGCAAGGTACTAGGTGCTGTTGAGCAAAAGAATCCATTCCCTGCTCTCATGGAGTTTCCCATTGAAATGAGGAGACCAACAATAATTAATCGATCACACTGATGAATACATAATTCCAAATGGAGAAGACTGTTGTGAAAGAAAGTGCTGTGGGCCTCTTAGGTAAATTACAAAGAAAACTGTCGCAGCCTAGGAGTGCGGGGAGGGTGAGCTTTCTTAAGGAGGGAGCATGTGACCTAAGAGTTGAAGGAAGGATAAGAACTCAGTGTGGGAGGACTACAGACACTGACCAAGGAAATAGTATATGCAAAGACCCTATGGTGAGAGGGTGCAGGATTTGTTTGAGAAGCTTAAAGAAGCCCAGTTTGGTTGAGGCACAAAGAGTGAAATGCCTCCTGGAGGAACGTTGATGAGAGATGACACTGGAGCACTATGCAGGGACAAGTGATGCAGCATTGTATAGGCCATGTCAAATATATAGGCCTTTAACATCTTAAGGAAAGAAGAGATATTCATTTATGTATTCAGCAAATATTGAGTGCTTACTATTTCTGGGTACTCTTCTAGATGCTAAGGATGGAGCAATTAATTAAAAAATACGTGGTCACGTTTGAGTCTGTCCTGGCTTCAAGATGAAAGATGGATTGGAAAGGGGTCAGCACCGATGTATGGAGACTAGTTTGTAAGCTTTTGCAGCAGTTCACACAAAACATGATAGTGGTTTGGTTTAGGGCAGTGGTGGTGGTGGTGAAATGGAGAGAAGTGGACAGAGTTATGAGACGTTAAGAGGTAAAATCAACAGGACTTGGTGACAGGTAAAAACTGGATTGAGAAAAGGAAGGTATCATCTCTACCTCTTCTGTGTTTCTTCTTTGAGACACTGAATTTATAAAGGTAACAAGCACTAAAATAAGACAGGCTGGAAGAGAGATAGATACATTTACTTTTCTTCATTGGAAGGCAGTAAAGAGTGAACATAAATACAGGTTCATAAATTCAATCTTGGACATGTTGACCTTGAGATAACATTCAAGCAGAAGTATTGAGTAGATAGTTGGACATACAACTTTGGAACTCAAGGAAGAGGGCTTGGCCAGAGAAATTTGGGTGTTATGAGATTAGGGATGGAACTTGAAATCACCAGATTATAAACTCCATGACAGGAGGGTCTACGTCTATTTTTGCTTATAACTGAAATTTTAGAATAGTGTATCCAGCATATACTAGGTGCTCAGTAAGTATTTTTTAAATGAATACTCAACAGAGGAACTCAGAATTCTTTTAAATTTTCTCACATAAGCCCATGAAATTGCTCTCATTTGGGTTCCTCTGGAAATATTATATACATTTTGCCTCTCCTGTGCCAAAAATGGTGAGCAAAATATCAACACAATTAATTTAGGGCACTAAAAAATAAATGTGATGGAGCATGAATATGATTTGACCTTGGCAAATATGGGTTTATCCTTTGATAAAGCAGATTTCCAATAATATATGTTTTACTATGTAATAATATTGGACACTGATTGAAAGACATAGGAAGGAAAACAACAAAGTAGGAGAAGAATAAGAAAAAGAGGAGGAAGTGGTGGTGCAGGAGGAGGAGGAGGGGAAGGAGGAGATAATGATACAAGGGTTGTTCAGAATAGAGGCCTCTGAAAAACAAGCCAAGAATTTTTGTTTCCAATTGGCTGCATTTGGCATAAATTCCTCATGCCCGACTCTAAGATCAGGTGAATGTGCTCAAGCCCCAAAAAATAGAAGTTTCTGTGTGATTCCTTTTGTTCGATGTACTTAAACTAAAAGCTTCCACCTTTCTTGTCTTAGTCTGCCCCAGCTTCTGCAACAAAAATACTACAGAATGGGTGGCTTATAAACAGAAATTTATTGCTCACAGTTCTAGAGGCTGTAAGTCCAAGATCAGGGCGCCAGTGTGGTGAGGTTCTGACAGAACCCTCTTCTGGCTTGCAGACTGCTGACTTCTTGCATTTTCACTTGGCGGAAGGGGCAAGGAAGCTCTGTCAGGTCTCTTTTATAATCCTATTCACGAGGGTTGTGCTCTCATGACTCAATCATTTCTCAAAGGCCCTGCCTCCTAATCTATCACCTTGGGGGTTAGGATTTCAACATATGAATTTGCAAGGAACACAAACATTCAGACCACAGCATTCTTCAACTCCAGTCCTTCATTACAGCAAATTGCTCCCTGCTCCTCAGTGGAAAAACAAAGGTAAAAAATATGGAAGATATCTAGGCGCCAGCATCCAGGATATATTGAATCCTTTTGTGTGTAGAGTTGTGGGTTAGACTAGATAGCCACATGGAAGGTGACATGGGCCTTGTCACTGAGATATTTAGTCTGATATTAACAATAGGATGCTTAAAATAAATTATTTTAGGGTATGTATATATTACTATGTTTCATTAATACCAAGACAATGTTTCATATTTTAAGGTCTCTGAAATTAGGATGTAGCCTATAATAAATGGCATCTTACAACTGCTGTCAGACAGGCAGCATTCATGATGTAATTGTCATTATCTGCACATGGGAAAACTTGGTTGTGTTCTTAGTGACAGGACTGGACAACTACAACTCTTTTATGTCTCAAACAACAGACCATTTGAGGACCATTTGATAACGGGATATGAGTCCTGATTGTTGTCTGAAAGTCTTCCATGGACATTGTATTGTCAAATCAAAGCTTACAGAATGTGTGTAATGCTTTGGATAAAAATTCTGAAGACAATAGAGCAGCATGCTTTTAAAAACCTTTTGCATCATCAACACACTAGCTAGCACAGAGGATATTACTATGTGAAGAAAAAACAGGGACATCAATAATTTTGAGTGAAAAAATGATTCAAAAGAATCAGACTTCTCTAAATGTGAAGATGTTTTAGGAATCATTAATTTATTTCACTCGTGTTCCCCTTTTTATGTATGCACAGTGTGATATATGATAAAATCTATATTCACATAAGTCTAAAAGAGCTCTTTCAGATAGTACCAGTAGAAATTCCAGGTGATGAGAAAGATTTATGCCATAGTTTAAATGGCAGCATTTTACTGTTACACAAAATAATGGCTTATCTTACAATCGATGGCATTGTAGATTCAATGAAATACAATATGACAGCCTACGCAAAGCCCCAAACCAGTGGCCATGACAACAAATAGACATTAGGGCTCTTTACAACACTACCAGAAAAACTGAAGACAAACCCAATTTAACAAAAAGGAGATGCAACTCAGAACAGACATGTTCGCCATTAATCCGAGGTTGATTCTTTTAAATGAAATAAAACTCTTCAAGAAGATTGGAGTCAATAAGGTTTAGCATAAGAGATGTTCATAGAATATTGCACTACTATTTTTTTCATTGCTGGTACCTTTCCAGTCACAAGAGAGCCTTGGAAAGATTTTTGCCCAGTCTTATACAAGGACAGTTGTTACTCTATGACTACTTGTTGATCAAAAAGAATAAAAAATCGTGCTTCCATCTCCTGAAGTATTGTGTTGATTCACGTGAATTAGCCTTGAAATTACTTTCCATAAATTGTTTTCAGTATCCTTGCCCACGAGGAAAGATTTTATGCTTGGAGAACATAGTTCAACACAATATGTAATGTAACCTAGGTAAATTTAAATTCTAAACTACAATATGCTCCTTTTGTACACTTAAAGCAAAATTTGACAAAGTTAACATTCCTAGGATACACTACTTTTCCTCTAGTTTGGATATTTCGAATGTTACCAAGAAAACTGAGACCACTAGGAGGATATTGAGCTGACATTTTTTGAGCAATTATATAGCCAGGCAATACACTAAGAACTTTTCACATATTGTCTCACTTCAACATGACAGCTTCCCTAGGAAATACACGATCATACTTGCTTTGCTTGAGGAAACCTAGCCATTTGCAGGTTAGTTTGCATAAAGTCTCTTTGCAGGTAAGAGGCACAGCTGAACTTCTCCCACAAGACAAGTTCGACTCCAGGTCTGGGGACCTCAGCCACTATGCAGTTCTGCCCCTCATTTTTTTTTCAAAGATTTTATTTTTTTTTCCTTTTTCTCCCCAAAGCCCCCCAGTACATAGTTGTATATTCTTCGTTGTGGGTCCTTCTAGTTGTGGCATGTGGGATGCTCCCTCAGCATGGTTTGATGAGCAGTGCCATGTGCGCACCCAGGATTCAAACCAAAGAACACTGGGCCGCCTGCAGCGGAGCGTGCACACTTAACCACTAGGCCATGGGACCAGCCCCTCTGCCCCTCATTTTAGAGCCCAGCATCTAGTTTCTTGATGAGTAGCTCTCACTGCATTATTATCTTTCAAGTTGTGCTTTCAACTTTTAGCAAAGGTGACTATCACATAATAACCAACTGTGTGACTGTTGCTTCTGCATGAGCTGCTTATCACTTAATACTCCTACACAATGTCCCGTGTGAGGAATTGCTTCCTGAGATTGGCACCAGGAAAAAAAATTGTTTCCTTCAAATTTAAAGCATATTACGTCAACATACAAATTAATCCATTTCCATCTTCATTAGATTATTCCCTATTATTAATTTATTACATTTTTCCTTTCAAAACCCACTCAAGTATCCCTGGGATAAGTCAAGGAGTAAACAAATAGTTTAACAGTCTTCTTCCTAGATTTGACAAGCCCGGTCAATATACTACGGAGTCCACAGTAAATCTGACACTGATAAGCTTGAAAAACAGTACTTAGAATTACAGTGGAGAAATCAAATTTACCCTCTCTAGAATTCTTCCACTCTAGAATCTTTTCCCAACTGTCCAAAAGTTTAAGTGTCACAAGATCAAAAATTTAACTCAGCTGCTCAATCTAGCATCGGGTAGACCCCGGGGACTTTTTGTATTGTTCCTGACAGCCCCAAACATTTGCAAGGTCTCTGCATCTTTTCTTCCCAAGATTCTTTCCTTCATTTATTTATTTGCTCAACTGATGCAAATGTTCTTATTGAGTATCTTTTACATGGCAGGCTCTGGGCTATTGCTTGGCATTACAGAGATGAATGAAACACACCCCTATCTGGAGAATTTCACAGTCTGAGTAAATGGACACATAATAATAAGTTACATTTAGAGGAGTCCATACTTCATATCTAATTGTTTTTCTTTTAATTTAAAAATTTTGATTCTTCAAGTCTGAAACTGAATGGGATTTCAAAACCCATCATCACAATAAACTCAAACTAAACTTTACTGCAGCCTGGGTTCGTGTTAGTTGTCAGGGCACTGGATCCTCATTCACTGATTGTGAGCACAATTGGGGCAAATGGGGTTTGTCCTTTACAAATCACTTCTGTGCAAGGGTTAATGACCTTGGCAAGTGGCTCAGAACATGTGACATCACGAGTCCTCTTAGGTCCAAATTGACTTTAACTCCTCCTTATCTTCCCATTTTACAGCCATCTCTGTGATTGCCTGATGTACTGAAGCTTCCCCTCATGTATCTGAGATTCCCTCTCCAGCAGCCTCTTTTTCTTTATAAAAAATGGTTGCAATTTTCTTGAAAAGAGCTTACATTGGTTGTGTAGAAGCTAATTCATTAGAAACACAAATCCTGTTGTGGCTGCTACAGGAAACAGGGCAGTACTGGCTGAGCACACAGTGGGTCTTGTTCTGATTCCAGCCCCCAGATTATCTTGGTTCTCTCTAGTTGAAAGTTCTCGTGGAAGCCTGAATGTCTGTTCCTGGCACATTTCTACCAGAGGATCCCAGTCTAACAAGGTGTCATTCCTCAGAGAGCTGCCTGGCAATGTCACATAAACGATAGTACCAAGGTGATACCCCTGGAAAGGAGAAAGAGTAAAAGATGCAGCACTTAAAATATTTGCAAAGCAGCCACCAACACCCAAATGCCCTCGCCTGCTTGTTTTGTCTTTTTGCAGCATAATTTATTGGCTCTTCTTATGAAGGGAGTTGTGCCTGCACAATGCAAGCCCAGGAAACAACCCTAGCCATTAGTTGCTTCTGCTTCTGCCCTCTTGACATTTCACAGCCCTTATTGCTCTTTTTACTTCTCTTCTTTCATAATATCTAATTTGCCAATTATGCAGAGCACAACAATGTCCTTGAGAAAAGAAAAACAAGCCCCAAAACCTTCCTGGAAATAGTTCCTTAAAATATTCAGCTCTAACACCTATTAGTTATTTCCATGAAGAGATAGTCAAAATGAGTCCCTTGGGGGTGGTTCTAGATGTTATGCACATTTATTTTTAAGAGGTATTCAAACCCAAATAAAAATTGTGTCATCTAGTGTCACTGATTTGGGTCTAATTTGCATGCACACCTCAGGAAGCCCTGGGGTGCTCAGGCAGGCCCTGGAGCTCCATGAGTAGAGGAATTTCTAGATCCCAAAGGAGACATGCTGTATAGAATGTTGGAACTTACTGTTTATCATCTCCCCTGCCCACCCCCCCCCCACACACACACACACTGCAATCCTAGAAGTGGGCAAAGAATACCACCTGCTTCAAATTATGCAGCCAGGTAGGGAGTGAAGAGAACTGAACTTCAGTCTTCCCCAGTGCAGTCTCTGAGGACATGAATATACAAACCCCAAAGGGCAACTGTGTGAGATACGGGAAGGGGAAAAAACTGTTTGGAAGATATGCATCTTACCAATGGAGATGACCCATGGGAGAGACAACCAATTGGCTGAGGTCAGTAGGTGGATACCTAGTAAAGAAGGGGCTTGAGTGCTACAGGAATCAGATTATGGTTGACCAAGTGAAAGTGGCACTACCAGGGTCCATGATCCCACAGACTAAGGTTTGGGAGCTCATTGTTGCTGGTTTCCATGCTTTAAAAAGTGTAGCTTATTTATACTTCCATAAATATACAGGTGTATTTCATCTACATGTCTCCTGACTGGAATAGCCTTCAACCTGTAATCCAAATCCTACCAGCCTTGCTCAGCCCGCCTTTCCCAGACTCTTTCAGTCTGCTGTAATCACTCAATCCTCTGAGCTTCAGTAACCCTCATGTTGCACATATTTTTCATATATGGATGTCTACACTCCGCATTTAAGCACAACCAAGACTACCTTAAATCCATTACTGTGTATTACCATTTCTTATTTCTTGGCATGGAAAATGATCACATCCACCTCATCATCATGGACAAAGATGGCTAGTCTCTGGACTCTGTTATGGATGACAATTCCCAAGGGTTTCTTTGGAAAATAAAGGAGTCTTTAATTCCTCTATCCAATCTAGGTGACATTTTTGAGCTCCTATTTTCAGAATACTGTGTGATATGCTACAGGGTATACAAGACTGTATGAAAACACAACCCATACTTTCAAGTACCATCCAAAGTAGAAGGACAGATATAGCATCATGGTACTTAATTGCAAATGGTCTTTTTCAGTTTCTTGTGCACAAGAACTATGAGCAGTATAAATAAAAAGCTATAAGAGTCACACTGGTAGTGAGGGAGCATATCCATCAAGGCAGGCTTGATAAAGCAAGTGTCTTTGGAGCCTAGCCTTGGATGATGAGTCTGACTGGGGCCAGATCAAGGAGGATCTGAGACCTCTAGGCTGAGTTGCTAGGGGAGATCCAGGCAAGATCTGAACACTCGCTGAGTTGAATGGATCTAATCAACTGAAGAAGTTTGAGACAAACCCCCCCGCCCCAGACCTGGGTTACATCCCTAGAACTTGGCGGGGACAAACGTGGTTTTGGAGGTTGCAACTGGGGGAAAATTTGGCAGAATATTTGCCCTGAAAATCAGGAGGCTACTACCCAAAGCGGAGAGATGGTACAGCAACGTTTAGCAACAGGAAAGGAAAACAAGAGACACATATGTGCTTGATATAGTTTATTAAATATACCAACAGGTACAACTGCACACCGATAATCATGCCCCACAGGAACTATGCCCCCAAAATATGTGCTTAACTGAAATGATAAAGGAGAGGAAGACTAACCAAGTAGTGTTATAATCACTGGGTCAGCCTCTCTGACTTCTTGGCCACTCACTTCTTGGGTGAATGCATTGTTTGAGTCAATACAAGCAGTTTGCTGGGAACTAGGAAAGCTTTCCTGACTAAAATGGAAAAGGATAGAAAGTCTAAAAAAAATCCATCTCACAATACATCTCCCCTACTCTCATAGAGAGGAAATAGTAGTCCATTTGAATTGATAATCTTTTTACTGGATAGTCATTCTGTCTTTCTAAATCATAGGCATTCCTGTATTGGACTCAGCTGTGAAGCTTTCTAGATTCGGCTATAGAAAGTACATAAATGAGGGAGGTGGTAAATGGGAGGAGATCAGCTGGAGGCTAACTCTGCTATACAGGCATCTCCTGGGTCATTGGCCATTGGCACAACTCCCTGCCCCCTGGGGCATTGGAGACCATGGGGGTCTATTTGGAAGCTAAGAGAATGTTGCTCAAAGTACCTTCCCAAGACTTCTTGGGTAGAATATTTTTTGGGTTTTTTTAAGTGCAGATCCCTGCCTTCTACTCTATTAAATCAGATTGTCTATGGGTAGAACTCTGGAATCTGTAAGTATAACAAGTTCCTCCAGGTGATTCTTATACACACTAAAGTCTGAGAACTAATTTAAGAGCTTGTTGCGTGATGCAAGAGTATCTAGACCAGTGTTTCTCAAACTTCATCATGCATCAGAAACACCTGGGAGGCTTATTAAAACACAGATTTCTGGGCCCCGACCCCAGAGGTTCTGACTCAGTAGGCCTGGCTGAGGCCAAGAATTTGCATTTCTCACAAGTTTCCAGGTGATATTGATGCTGCTGGTCTGAGGACCACACTTTGAGAACCACTCAATAACGATGAGACTTAAGAATTTGCCACAAGTAGTTCCAGGTGGTCTGCTTGGATTTAGAGCAAGATGGAAGAACTTGGATGTACAGGAAGCAAGGTGAAGTCCTTTGGTGAGAACATGTTGGTAGGAGCCAGGCAAGATGGGCAGGTCCCAACCAAGCACACTGAGTCCAGGATGGGCCTACAGACCAGAAGAAAACTTAGTGCATTAGAAAACCAAGACAAGAGCTCCTCTGGACCTGGCCTAGTGGGGTCAGAGTCACAGAGTGGGGAGGAAATGGGGCCATACCAGCTAGGGCCGTCAGCTAAGGCAGCACAGCAGAGGCTCCTCCATCTAGCCCAAGGGGCAAGTTACCAGAAGTGCAATAAAAAAATGCCAGAACGAAATGAGTGACAGTGGTAAGCTAGAGCACTCAAACATTGTGGATGCCAAATGAGAGGACTTGAGCAGTCAGGAAGTAGGAAAAAAGATAAAGCAACAGGATAAAGTGAAACAGAGGATGTGAGGCTCAGGTCGGAAGGTCAAAGATTCCAGCTACAGCATGGGCATAGGCCAGTGTGCATTTCCTGTATCTTGCCTAAGTCTTAATATAATGTGGTTGGGTTTAGGAACTAGCTGACATAGCAAGTGTCAAAAGGAAAGGGGACAGCTCAGTGAGCATATCCTATGCCCAACAGGCTGAAAGAGAATTAAATATGCAGCCTAATTCCCCAGGTTTGCCAAACATTGGCTTGACATGGGGCAGGACTAAGATTAAACATCAAAGATCCTCAATGCCCACAAAGCAGAGTGGAGGCAGAGAGACAAGGAAGGTAAGGCATTAAGGAGGGGACTAGTTTCTGCTCATCAGGAATTTACAAATTATGCCTAACCCAAGTTTTTCAGTTACACTGCCTTACTCGTTTATCTAATTACACAAGTAATGTATAAATATGTTCTTGTAAACATTTCAAGAAATAAAAATGTATCTAGGAAAAACACTAAAAGTTCCTTTTTACCTGCTTCTCCCCAATTAGATTCATGTATAAATATTTATATGCACTTGTCAGTGCTTATGGGTTTGTTTTTTTTCCCTAACAAAAATAGGATCATACTCTATATATTGATCTACAACTTGGGTTTTTTGTTTGCTGGTTTTGCTTTTTTTTTTAACATGACTATACATCTTGGACATGTTTCCATATTAGCCCATATAGATTCTATGTCATTCTTCCTAATAGCTACACAGTATTCCATAACATGAATGTGCCTTTGTTTAACCCTTCTCTTAATGGAAATTTAAGTCCTTTCCAGTTTTTCTTTATTATAAAGAAATGCTCTACTGATTATCTTTGAAAGCCTGTTGAAATGTTTCTTTAGAAAGCATTATAAATATAGGATTCCTGAGTCAAAAGCAATATGCATGTGCTACATATTTTCTGTTTGTCTGAAGACCTACTCTCCATCCTTTAGCACCCTGTTCCTTGCCTAATGAGACTAACTCATGTGGACTGTAACCATGGCTTTTCTTGACTCTGGATTCTGGTTGAATTTTGCTAGTGGGAGACACGGACAAGACATTGGAAGAAGCGAGGAGAGTGAGTTTGAGGTACTTGTTTCTCCCAGCACTCTCCCTGCCAGCACATCCTTCTACCAAAGGATGGCTGCATCCTTCTACCAAAAGCCACAGCTCCTGGCGGGGTGCCCTTCCATACAGCTCCAAGTTTTGTTAACCATTTCCTCCTCTTGCCCCCTCAGTCCTAGGGTGGTAACGGTTCCCTGCTCTGGCCAGCCTCTGATACTGTACCATCCCTTGCTGGTTTCCCTAAACTCTCTTGGCATGCTCTTAATACCCAGTTTGAAAGTACCATCTGTTTTTTGCCAGGATCCTAACTGATACCATGCATTTTAAATTTTGATACACATTCTTAAATTGTCTACTGAAAGGCTACAGTCATTTTTCCTCTTACCAACAGTGAGTGAGAGTGCCCAGTTAACTCTGTGCCTACTGCTAGAGGGAGTACTGTATAAATAAGAGCTTAACAAATGGTTTGAAAGTCAATGATATACACAATGACAGTCAATTCACGATGGATAAAAGGTCAGAGTTGCTCAAGGTTTCCCTCTCCCTGTCCCGCTAAAGAACAATTCTTGAGCTGACCAAGGACCTTCAGGAAAGCTCTCTATGTGACTTTTGCTCTCAGCCAAAAGTTTCTTCTTTAAACTCCAGTGCATCATTCCTATGACGATTGGTAGGCTCAGCCAACATGTGTTAAGCAGAACTATTACTGAGCCAAAAGGAACATCTCTCTTGGCATCACTTGCCAGTTTCATGTGTTGGCTTAATCACAAATTCCACAGGAATCTCAAGAAAGGCTCTGAATAACCCACAAAGCCAGAAGTGCCTGTTTTAGGGAATATTCCTCAGAGAATCCTGGAAATAGAGCAAACTGTGATGGACTCACAAACTGCTGAGTCTCAAAACTCTTTGTGGTACGTGGCCTTCTCTCCAACCATGCTTCCTACTTCTACCTTCCACCCTCAGTTTCTCCAAGGGTTTTGCCTCACAATAAATAATCAGCAAGTCTTCATAGTTGATAACTACAAGTTAGACTGTGGAGGTTAAAACAAAATTCAAGAGAAAACATTCACTACAATCTTACTGGGGCTGCTGAAGGTGTTTTTCTCAGCCATGGCGGAGAAATGAATAGCAGTGAGAGAGCTCTCTCAGAGTCTGTGTGTGCACAGTATCTGGCAGCATTTCAGCGGGGGTTCTTCCCTTAGACTGTCATTAATGCAGAATTCTTTCTCAATCTCTGCTTAACTGGAGTCTGAAGTCCAGAATCTCCTCATCTTACACTCCCCGCTCAGCTCGCAGAATTCTGATTTTTCTCCATTATATCCTCGCTGTCAGAACATGATAAGCTTTTTCTCTAGTCTATTACAATTGCCTACTATCTATTCATATGTATATGTTAATATTACATGAAGAATTTTTTGAATCAGTCTTACTAGAAGAAAAGAATCACCCTTTATAAAGATTCTTAATTGAGGTATTGCCTTATACACATTTTTTCCTGGATTTAAAAAGCTATGGGAGGAGGGAAGTGTCTAGCTTTCAATTTCCGACAGAAAAACATTGTCACTTAGCTGTTGAAATAGCTGCTTCAGCTCCACACCTTCTTTGTAGTGGGAACAGTGATGGATCAGGCAGCAAGGTTTGTTTACTTGAGGTAAAATGGCCGATCTTATCACAATAATGCAATAGTCTGAGTTTCATTTATAAAGATGACACTATTGACCTACCACAAGAAGCACATGTGCCTTGAATTGTTTTTTCCCCAAATTGGGCTGAAGCATCCACATTCTCCTGTTTACACTTCCTTATAGTCAAAAGCCAGCAAGACGAATGACTGAGGGTGCAGAGGCTATGAAAAAATTCCATCTGGTTAAACCTCACAGCTGGCAAGTGCTATGCTCTGCTATTCTCATAGTAGTTACTAACACTATTGAGCTCCAACAATGTGCTAGGCACTGTGCTATGCACTTTACCAGCACTGACCCCTTTAATCCTCACACAACTCTAAGAGGTCAGTACTATCATTATCCACATTTTACTGAGGCACAATAGAGAGATTAGTGACTTGCCCAAGGTCACACAGCTAATAGATGGCAGAGCTGGAATTTGAAGCCAAATTCTTAGATCAGGTTCACCAGAAGCAGATTTTGAGATGAGATTCAGGTGCAAGTTACTTATCAAGCAAATAGTACCAAGAGAAACCAGTAAGAGAGTGAGGGAAGCAGTATGTATCAATTTTCTATTGTTACATTTCAAAAGTACCTCAAAACTTAGTGGCTTCAAGTAACACCAAACGTTATCTCACACATTTTGAGGGGCAGGAATTCAGGAGTGGCTTAGTTGGAGAGTTTTGGCTCAGGGTCTCTCATGAGGTTGCAGTCAAGATGTCAGCCAGGGCTTCAGTCATCGCAAGGCTTGACTGGGGCTGGATGATCTGATTCCAAGATTACTCACCCACATGAATGGCAAGTTTATGGGGGCAATTTTTTCTTCCTTCCTTCCTTCCTTCATTCCTTCCTTCCTTCCTTCCTTCCTTCCTTCTTTCCTTCCTTCCTTCCTTGAAGATTAGCCCTGAGCTAACATCTGCCGCCAATCCTCCCCTTTTTGCTGAGGAAGACTGGCCCTGAGCTAACATCTGTGCTCATCTTCCTCTGCTTTATATGTGGAACACCTGCCACAGCATGGCTTGTCAAGCAGTACGTAGGTCCACACCCGGGATCCAAACAGGTGAACCCTGGGCCGCCACAGCAGAACATGCAAACTTAACTGCAGCGCCACTGGGCTGGCCCCTGTGGGGGATATTGGTGAGAGGTCTCTCAGTTCCTTGCCATGTGGACCTGTTCATAGTATTATTTGAGTGTCTGCCTCACATGACAAATGGCTTCCAGAGAAAGCAAAGTGGAAGCCACACACCATCATTTCCACAATATCCTATTGATTCCGCAGGTTGGCCCTATTCAGTGTGAGAAAGGACTACACAAGGGCATGAATATCAAGAGATGAACGTCATTGGGGGCCATTTTGGAAGGTGGCTACAACACAGGACAAGAAGGGGTAAAAGCCAAGCAAGGACAAGACTTCAGGCAAAGTCCCAGCCTGAAGCCTCAACCTGATCCTGCAGTGAACTTCTGAGTGTTAATTACACCTCAAAGTTTGTCTCATCCCAAGAAAAGGGACCTGAGCTTTCATAGTCCCACAGTAGGAAGGCATCGGCATGGTATGTGAACTCCCAAGCATTTCTGGCTCTCTTGCAAAAGAAACAGCTCCAGGAACCCAAAAGATAGTACTGGGAAGAAGATCACAGGTGTTAGCTGTAAAGCACAAAGAAGCTGGGAGATGGGCTCAGAGACCAGTAAATGGAACAGAGAGAACCTAGGTGGGATCCCAACAGTGTCTTTCTATTTCAGGTATATCCTACTCTAGAATTCTCCCTCTTAAATACTGTCTATGTTGCAACATGTGGCTTTTAGCTTTGCAAGATCCTCCGCTATGCAACTGTGACCAAGAAATGCACACCTTTGTCAATGATATCCCCCCAAAAATAGAGGCCCCCTAAATAAAGCACTTTTTAGACCAGAAAAATAAAATACACCTTATTTACATATCTCTCTAGAGAGAAATTTGACTTTCTAAAAGTCCCAGTTGATAGAATGCTGATAGCTAACATGCTCTCCGTCTTGGTTTTCGAGGTTTTTAAAAAATACATATATTATTTTGCAGTCTGAGTTAAGCCTCAGTGAAGCAGTTCAATAGATGAAATTTCCTTTTGACAAACTTTATTCTTCCTCTTTGCTCTCCTTTGAGCCCCTCATCCTGACTTCTCACCATTTATTTAGTCTGTCTTCTTCTGGCTCTGAGCCAAATTCCAACTAATCCTAACCTGTTACTTCCCAGGCCAAATAATGTTCTAGAACATAATCCCTCCCAAGGACATTCACTTTCAAAGTAGGAACTCTTGAATATATATAGGTAGATGCTGCAACTATTCTAGAAATTAGTTAGAATCTCTGATCTGTTGGTGTCGGAGAAATTCAGTCCAAGCAAGTCCCAGCCTGAGCTCACCAAAATTGATAAGCTTGTCTCTGACATTTCAGTGGACACACACACACACTGAGGAGGCCGAGGAATTAAATTAAGAGATGCAATGGCTGAAAAGTAATGGCCGAGAAATAATTTAAGGAACCCCAGCGTTCTCACCCTCAAAGTGCATAGAGTCAAACATGGAGCTCTCCAAAGCCAGGCTCCTCTTACCTTTGCCTCTTTTCGTATTTTCTTCCTTAGTGTTTGTGGGAGGGACATAAAAAGCGATCCTATAATGACTTGGCTTTGTCAAGGGAAATTTAGATGCATTAAAAGCAAGTCATTCATCCACACGGTTCAAAAATTGACTTTGGGGACTTTGGTATATACTTTTCTTGTGCTTAGTTCAGTAGTTGAACTCTAGTTCTTTTTTATAACCCACAGTACCTTGTTGTATGTTAAGCCGTTTTAATACAGTGTGGGGCATGCCTACAGCACTCTCAGAATAATACTGCCAAGTTCTTGCCAGATTTACTCTGAAATCAATTGAATTCAAATTGAAATAGTAATTAACGCTAAAGTTCTTTCCTCTGTTTTCAGCAAGCCGGCGTCTGTTTCCACGGAAACAGGCTGTCGCTGCAATCTGCAGTAAAAACGTCAGAGATCACTTATCAATTTTGGTGAGCTCAGGCTGGGATTTGCTAGGACTGAATTTCTCTGACACCAACAGATCAGAGATTCCAACTAATTTCTAGAATTAAGGGTGTTTTGTCACAACAAAAAACAAAATGAAAAACCCAGGACTAGTTATCTGAGGTAAAGAGTGTTAACTGACTGCTCATCCAACGTTCAGCTGCAGCATCTAGCTAGAGATAATTGCCCTGTGTCTCCTTTGGTAATTTTGTTTTAAGTTGATTTGTGTTAGAGAAGTTACCTATTCAAATTTCCACCAGTCAGGGGGCTAGGATGTTTCCAGAATTCTTTAATCATATGTATTTATTTATTTATTTCCTTTTTCTCCCCAAAGCCTCCCAGTACATAGTTGTATATTCTTAGTTGTGGGTCCTTCTAGTTGTGGCATGTGGGACACCACCTCAGCATGGCCTGATGAGCGGTGCCATGTCAGTGCCCAGGATTCGCACTGGCAAAACCCTGGGCCACCGTAGTGGAGCGCACAAACTTAACCACTCAGCTATGGGGCCGGCCCCTTTAATCATATTTAAAGTCTCATCAAATCTGCAGTAATCTAACATTTCCAATATGCTTCATTTCCTGCATTTGTCATTTAAGTAAGCGGGTCCATTTAACTCAATAAATGTTTATTGAGTGATCTAAATTCTAGGCCAGAAATTTTCAAATTGTATAAGAATACCTTGGCGATTTGTTCAAAATGCAGATTTCTAGGCCATACCCCTGGAGAGTCTGATTCAGTGTATCTGGTGTGGAGCCCAGCTCTCAATTTTAACAGCTTCTGCTCTCCTCTCTGCAGGTGATTTTGATCTCAGTGGTCCTCAGACCACAATGTGAAAAACACTCCCCTAGGCACTTTGCTAGGAGCTGAGAATGCAAAAAGAAAACTAAATAAATAATTATTAATAAATAAAATCTGTGCCCTAAAAAAGGTAACAGTCTACCACACGAGGAAAACATGTCTAAAACGGATTACAATACACAGTCCTAAATGCCTGGTACTCCAGGGACACCCAGAGCCCTCACATTAAAAGGAGACCCCATGGCTCTTTTTATCTCTTTGTTCAAAATCACATCACAACTTTGTTAGTATACAAGACTTCCAATTAATATGGACAAAAGGAATAGTTGAGACACATGTTCCTGGGAATTAGGGGTTATCATTAGCCAAGGCAAAGTGGGAAGAGAAAGGAGATTTTAAAAGTAAGGGATGAAAGAACAAAATAGACCCTCCACTCAAGGAAGAGACAGAACAATCCAAAGGCACGAGAGAAAGACAAGGAACAAGGTCTATCAAGAGTGGATGTGCTGGGGATGAAGACACCTGGATGCATCAATGGAAAGGGAATTAGCCAATCTACCTCTATCTGCATCTACTTTCCCAACTGTTGGTATATGAGGTCAAAAGCCTCAAAAGTAGACCATAAGATGAGGATTCATATGCAAACAATTTATTAAGGAACTTTTCCCAGGAGAAACCACTAAGGGAGTGGAAGAAGCAGGTCAGGGATGAGGAAGAAACCAAGCAAGGGTACAATTCTAGGCAAAATTCTGAAGACTGTAGCTTCAGTCTGATCCTGAAGGGAAGATCCATAGAGTAAGTGATGCCTCAGAGTTGTTGCCACCAAAAGCAAATGAGCTGAACTTTTATACTCTGATACTCATTAGTCATTGGCTAAGGGCAGCCCTGAGCTAACATGTACTTCCAGGTACTTTTAGCCCCCAGACATGCAGGCAGAGCCTCCTGTAGCCCAAGGGCAGGCCTCTAAAGAAAAGGGCCAGGTGTTGAGTTTTCAAAGCTAAAGCATATCAAAGGCAAAGGAGGGAGACTCAAAAAGGATAAAAGGGACCTGAGGAGGTTTCAGCAGAGCACCAACAATATCTGCTACATTTATCGAATGCTTAGAGCAGACCGTAATAAGCACAGTGAATTTTAATAAGCTACATTCTGAAATTTGAGGATTACTCAACACAACAGGGCTCCATGATTTGGGGGTAGGAGGAGTCACTACAAGCGGAAGCCAATACCAAGCAGCTTACAGTGTTGTAAGTGTAGCAATGTGTCACATACAGAGAAACCAAAAAGGAGGAAATTATCAACCTGGGTGAGGGGAGTGTGTATGGAGTGTACACAGGGTGGCCAAGGGAGGCATTCTGCAAGGGAGAAAACTTCTCTATGCTGGGGTTTCAAGAATGAGCAGGAAATTTCTGCTCATATTGTAAGGTATTCCACCTGCTCCAATATATTGCATGACTAATAAACTATAACAACCAAACTTAGCCATAGCCAAGCTTGCAAACAAATTTCATATCTCCATAGATCAGAAATTGAACAGAAATACAAAATGGTGACTAGGACTTAGGCCACAGGCCTAGTAGGCTTGCTGGGCTTTGAGACCAGAAATAGACTATGGTGGCTAACAGTTCACTTCCTGTAGGGTAAAGGTACTGAAAGCAGTCCATATGAAATAAGGAAACAGAGCCTGCCTCATCAATTGAAGCAAAGGGCTGGGATATACCTCTCCATCTCCTAGAAAGCAGATGAAAAACACAGCTGTGCTTGAAGTTAGTGATAGAAAGCTTATGGCTAGCAAGGAGACAACAAGAGACAGAGAAAGTAATTATATAATGTTAAGGGGTAGTTCATCCAGAAGACATAACAATCATAGCTATATATCAGAGCACCTAAATATATTAAGCAAATACTAACAGATCTGAAAGGAGGAATAGACAACAATACAATAATAGTAGGAGACTTGAATACCCTACTTTCAGCAATGCAGAGATCATCCAGACAGAAAATCAACAAGGGACAGTTGGACTTGAATCATACTTTAGACCAAATGGGCCTAACAGACATATATAGAACATTTCAACCAACAGCAGCAAAATACACATTTTTCTCAAGTGCACATGGAAAATCCTCTAGGATAGATCATATGATAGGCCACAAAACAAGTCTCAGCAAATTTAAGAAGACTGAACTCATACCAAATATCTTTTCCAACCACAATGGTATGAAACCAGAAATCAACAACAAGAGGAAAGCTGGAAAATTTACAAGCATGTAGAAACTAAACAACGCACCCCTGAACAACTGATGGGTCAAAGAAGAAATCAACAGAGAAATTTTTAAAAACTCTAGAAACAAATGAAAATGGAAACACAACACTGAAACCTATGGGATTCTGCAAAAGCAGTTCTTAGAGTGAAGTTTATAGAGATAAGCGCATATATTAAGAAAAAAGAAAGATCTCAAATAAACAACCTAACTTTACACCTCAAGCAACTAGAAAAGGAAGAACATACTACACCCAAAATTGGTAAAAGGAAAGAAATAACAAATATCAGAGGTGAAATAGAGACTAAAATGACAATATGAAAGATCAATGAAACTGAGAGCTGGTTTTCTGAACAAGTTAACACAATAGACAAACCTTTAGCTAGACTAAGCAAAAATGAGAGAAGACTCAAACAAATAAGATCAGCAATGAAAGAGTTGATATTACAACTGATACCATGGAAAGGCATAGGATCATAAGAGATTACTATGAACAAGTATATGCCAACAAATTGGATAACCTAGAAGAAATGCATAAATTCCTAGAAACAGACAAGCTACCAAGACTGAATCATGAAGAAATAGAAAATCTGAAGAGACCAATAATGAGTAAGGATATTGAATCAGTAATCAAAATCTCCCAACACAGAAAAGACCAGGACAAGATGATTTCACTGGTGAATTCCACCAACATTTAAAGAATTAATGCCAATCCTTTTCAAACTCTTCCAAAAAATTGAAGAGAGGGGGGACACTCTCAAATTAATTTTACAAGCCCAGCATTACTCTGATACAAAAGCCAGATAAGGACACTACAAGAAAAGAAAACTATAGACCAATATCCCTGATGAATATAGACGCAAAAATTCTCAATGAAATACTAGCAAGCAAAATGCAACAGCACATTAAAAGGATCATACACCATGATCAAGTGATATTTATCCCCAGGATACAAGGACGATTTAACATATGCAAATCAATATATCTGATACATCATGTTAATAGAATGACAGATAAAAATCATGATCATCTCAAGAGATACAGAAAAAACATTTGACCAAAAAAAAATCCTTTCATGATAAAAACCCTCAACAAATTGGGTATAGAAGGAGCATACTTCAACATAGTAAAGGCCATATATGACAAACTCACAGCTAACATAGTCAATAGTGATCCATTTTGAGTTAATTTTTATATATGGTATAAATTAAGGGTCCAATTTCTTTCTTTTGCGTGTGGATATCTAGTTGTCCTAGCACCATTTGTTGAAAAGACTATTCTTTCCCCATTGAATGGTTTTGGCATCGCTGTCCAAGATCAGTTGGCCACAGATGTATGGACTCTCAATTTACTGATCTATATATCTTTCCCTGTGTCAGTACCACACTGTCTTCATTACCATTGTTTTGTAGCAACTTTTGACATCAGAAAGTGTGAGTCCTCCTAATTTGTTCTTCTTTTCCACAGTTGTTTTGACTATTCCTGGTCCCTTGCAATTCTATATGAATTTGAGAATCAGCTTGTCAATTTCTGCAAAGAAGAAAGCTGGTGATATGATAGGGTTTGCATTGAATCTGTAGACAAATTTGGAGAATATTGCCATCTTAACAATATTAAGTCTTCTGATCAGTGAACATGGGATTGTTTCCCATTTATTTATATCTTTTTAAAATTTCTGTCAAGAAAATTTTATACTTTTCAGAGTACAAAGTTTGTACTTCTTTTGTTACATTTATTCCTAAACAGTTTATTCTTTTTGATTCTATTACAAATCAAACTGTTTTCTTAATTTCACTTTTGGATTGTTCATTACAAGTGTATAGAAATATAATGGAATATTGTATACTGATCTTGTATTGTGCAACTTTGTTGAATTTTTTGTTACGTCAAGTAGTTTTCTAGTGAATTCCTTAGGATTTTCTATGTACAAGACCCTGTGAATAGAGATAGCCCTACTTCTTCCTTTCCAATCTGGATGCCTTTTATTTCTTTTTCTTGCCTAATTGCTCTGGCTAGAACCTCTAGTACGATGTTGAATAGAAGTTCAATTTTTACTATGATGTGCCTGTTTGTGGATCTGTTTGTGCTTATCCTACTTGAAACTCACTGAGCTTCCTGGATGTGTAGATCAATGTTTTTCAATAAATTTGCAGCCATTATTTCTTTGAATGTGTTCTGCCCTTTTCTCTTTCTTCCTTCCTTCAGATGCTCTCAATATACATGTTTTGATCTGTGCTTAATACTGTCTCACATTTCTCTGAGGCTCTTTTCATTTTTCCTCATTCTTTTTTCTCTTTGTTGTTCTGAATGCATAATCTCTGTTGATCTGTCTTCAAGTGCACTAATTATTTGTTCTGCCAGTTCAAATCTACTATTGATCCCCATAGTGTTTTTTTTTAATTTCAGTTATTGTGCTTTTTTAATTGTGCACCAGATTTTCCATTTGAATCTTTTTCACAATTTCTATCTGCTCACTGATGTTATCTATTTGATTGTCAAATCTTCCTTCATTTTTTTAATCATGGTTTCATTTAGTTTTTTGAATGTAATTATAATGGCTACTTTGTAGCTTTTATCTGTCAAATCAGACATCTGGTAACTCTCACAGGCAGTTTCTGTTGCCTGTTTCTTGTTAGTTGTTATTGTTGTTGTTTCGCAGTATATAGATCATACTTTCCTGTTTCTTTGTATGCCTCGAAATTTTTTTTGAAACAAATGTTTTAAATAATATATTGTAGCAACTCTGGGTAATGCTCACTCCCCTTTCTCGTTACTGTTATTTTCTTGTTTACTTGTGTAATTACTGGCTGAATTATTTCAGTGAAATCTATTTACTCCCATAGTGTGAAATCCTTGCTGTTTCTTTTCAGAAAATGCAGCCTTAGGTATGCCCACAGTCACCCTGGGGTGACAATGCTTTTGACAGGGCTTTCTTTTACTGTCTCTTTCCCTGACCACACCCAGAAGTTAAGCTCCATTAATTTCCAGCTAATTGTTCTATTTTTTTTGAATAGTGTCCTGGGACATAAATTGGTTCACCCATGAATTCAATCAAATTTGGGCTTCTTTGAAGGAATAGCTCCCCAAGATTACTGTTTGAAGTTTGTTATGACCCCAGCAGGGCTCTCCCCAGCTTTCTCATTCCCTGTTTCTCTCTGGCAAATTAACCAGCCTACAGTTTAAGCTATATCTCCAATGAATCTATTAATCTCCTCCCAATTCCTTTTCACGACAACTTCCACTGTTTTTCACAGCTCCCTTAGACTTGAACTTCTCGACACTCTGCTGCAAATAAAATCAGTTCTTTGAAGAGGAATTGGAGCTTTCTATTCTATGGCTTGCTTCTTCCCACAGCAAACTCTCTGAGCCAGGGCTGTGGAGCTGGGTGTGAGGACAGTGGTGCAAGTCTCTCTGAATGAGAGGCAACCCCACTTTAGGAGCTGAGCACTTGGTGGATAGGGGCAGCAGCTCCAAAGTCTCCCTGACTTGTTTCTCTCACCATAGAATCCTCACCCCACGAGCTGGGTCAAGGGTGATCAAGGACCTGGTATTCTCAGTGGCACCACACCAAAGGTAGAGACTCCATCCCACAAGTGGTGGCTGAGCAGAAGGGATCCCCCCACTCTCACCTGCACTAGCCCAGAACTTAGCCTCAGGAACAGATAGCTGAGGGTAGTATGAGAACAGCTTATGCTGCACTTCTCACAGGAAGATAGCTCTCTGACTGGGAGCTGAGGGGAGAAGGTGCCCTGTGTTCTTGGCTTTACTAGTTTGGAGTGGAGTTTCTGTCTTGCTAAGCTGGGAGAGGAGAGTGAGGTACAGGTCTTGGTTAAAATACCACGGACTCTTACAGTTATGGAAAAGTTTTAGCAGACTTTCTCAAACAAATACTTCTTCATTGGACTGTGCCCTTAGGGCTATTTCCAGAGACTTTAAATGCCTGTTTTGTGTGCGGGGTTTTTTTTTAAATAATTTTCACCAATTTCACTGGGGAGAAGATCCACAGAGCTTCTCACACTCTCATGCCAGAAGTGGAATTCCTTAGGAAGTTTCTTAAAATAAAGATAATACCAACAGCATACTCTCATTACAATACAATATCATCAGAAATTAAAAATAAAACCAAAAAACAAAGAGACTCTTTCACCTGGAATACAAAAACGCTCTCTTAAGCAACTCTTGGGTCGTATGAGAAATATAAATTAGAATCACAGTATGTCTAGAATATAATGACAATAAACATTATGTATTAGAATCTAGGAGATACAACTAAAACATTAAGAGGAAAACTCATAGCCTTAAATATTTATAACAATAAAAATGAAAATGAGAAAATAAGTGAATTTAACGGTCAATTTAAAAAGTAAGGAAAACAGAAGTTAGAAAATTAACAAAAAATAAAGCAAAAGAAATCAGAAGGAAAGAAATTATAAATATAAAACCAGATAATAATCTCAGAACTGTGAAAATGCATAGCATTAATATAGTAAAATATAAAATAAAAATACTAGTTAACTTAATCAAGAAAAGCAGGGAGAAAGCAAAATACATAAAATAAATGATGACAATGGAGCAATAACTATTGAAACCAATGAAATTACAAAATGTCTTGAGATTACTTTGTATATCTCCAGGCAATAAATGCATTTGCAAACTGACATGGAATGGGTAATTTTCTAAGTAAATGTAATTCATTAAAAGTGGCTCCAGTAGAGACACAAAGTTTAAAAATATCAATTTTCATAGAAGTAAGAGAAAAATTTATCAAAGAACTTCTCTCTAAAACTCAGCAGACCAAGTTGTTTCACAGGGTATTTCTACCAAATCTTCAAAAGTCAGAGAATCCCAATGCTACTTAAATAGTTTTAGAACTTAGAAAAGTTCCAGAACTTAGAAAAATGTTTAAATTCTATTTTTGAGATGAATATAACATTGACACCTGAAGCTGATACCAAATCTTACTGATACAAGAATCCTAGGTAAAATATTAGGATATAGAATTCTACAGAATATTAAATAAATAAATGTATGTGTGTGTGTGTGTGTGTGTGTAATGAACAAGTAGAATTTTTTCAGAAATTAAAAATTTCAATATTTTAGAAAATCCATTAACATAATGCTTTCATATTAATAAATCTTTAAAATTATATTATCCCCATAGATCTTAACTATTTTGACAATAGTCATATTCATTCTTATAAAACATATAATAAAATAAGAAATTGTCCTTCTGTATCATGATAAAACAAAATTAAATAAAGCCAGATCTTACTTAATAGAGAATCATTGGAAGCCTTCCCACTAAAATTAGAAACAGTGCAAGAATCCTACTACTTCTGCTACTCTTAACATTGTATTTGGAAGTATTAGCCATTGCAATCAGACAAAAGGAAACTTTGTGTGTGTGTGTGAGGAAGATTGTCACTGAGCTAACATCTGTGCCAATCTTCCTCTATTTTATGTGGGATGCTGCCACAGCATGGCTCGACCAGTAGTCCTAAGTCTGTGCCTGGGATCCAGGCCTGTGAACCCCTGGCTGCAGAAGTGGAGCACGCAAACTTACCCACTGTGCCACCAGGCCAGCACCAACAAAAGGACGCTTTTGAAGGCAAAAGAATTTGGAAGGAAAAATGTGACACTATCTCTGTTTGTAAATAATATGAGAGTATAACTGAAATAAACAAGTGCCTCAATAACAACAAACTGTGCTGGGGAGGCTATGGACAACAAAGTGGGAGAATAAAATGTACAACCACTATGAAAATGAATATGGAAATGTGACATAAAATTTCCAAATGCATTTACCTTTTGACTAAGCAATCCTGCACCAGAGAATCTACTCTAAATTCACACCTCATACCTTCATAAACATACACACATACACGATATACATACATAGAGAGAGAGAGTGAGTTTGGAATCAACCCAAATGTCCTTCAATAGGGGCTGTATAAATAATCCTTTTTACAGCTATAAAATGGAGTATTATACAACCTTAGAAAATAACGAGGAAGATCTCTGTAAGTTAAAGTGGAATAACCTCTAGGATATACTGTTAAGAGAAAAATGCGAAGTACATAACAGTATATGTAGTAGGCTGCCATATGGATAAGATAGGAAGAGAAATAAAAATACATATGCAAAAACAAACACTGGAAAGGTAAGCCAGGAAACCAAAAAAAGGAAGATTTCTCTGAGTACCTCTTTGAAAATGTTTTGATGCATGAACTGTGTAAATGTTTTACTGTATTCAAAAATAAAATTAAAGAAAACCCTAAAATGGAAAACAAGTGAAATGATCCTAACTGTATGTCAAAATGGTTAAATAAAAAAAAGAGAGAGAAAATTATTTCAAGTGATTGTAGAATACAGTACTCTGTACATTCTTATTGGGATACGGTAAGATCAGAAAGAACTGATCTTAGTTCTTAGCAAAGAAATGGTAATAATGTTTCTTTAGGTAGTAATATCGGTATAGTAATTTTGAAATCTAAGTTAATGTTATTAGAAGCCATATTTTTCATGTAAGAAAAAAGAAAAATAAAGGTAAAATCAAAGAAATTAAGTAAAAATTCTGTATTGTTAAATTTGAGTTGAAAATGTTAACGTGAACTTGTGAAACTAGGCCACTAAAAAGGCCAAGAAGCAATCACACACCCAGTGCCATGGGCACTTTTAGCTCTCAGATCTTCATTTCCCCCTAAAGTGAATCAGAGCTTCTGGAAGAAATGGTTAATTTCAGGTGTGGGTTGGGGAAAACGTAAGGTGAATCTGGCCCATCATGTGCCAGAAAGTAAGGAAGTGCTCAAAGCTAATGAAAGTGTGTCAAAAGGATACAGGGCAAGTAGGTTTAAAAGAGTTTCCACTGGTCAAATTTGGGAGACTTTGAGCATCAAAAATAATGACTTTAAATGATGGTTCCCTACTCCTACCCGCTAGTCAGTGAACTTCAGATTGCCAGCACTTGTATTTCTTTGCCTGAGGGCTTTCTCTGGGCGTTGAAGCCCTTCTGGCTGATAATGCCAGGGAATTAATGCTCCCTAGGAGCAGTCTTCAAAGAGCAACTGACAGAAGTTGGTGGATAAGTACCCCTCAGAAGAGCTAACTCTGAGGCACATGTACTACGTTAGCTCTCTGAGTTCTGCAGCAGGACAAAACTCCAGTTAAGAGCGGTGGTAAACAGCTAAGTAATACTCCCTGATTATCTTCCTTCTCTTCCCTGTCTCATCTACCTAATCCCCCACCAGTGTTTTCTTGGAATCACCTCTCAAATAACTACCTGTACTTAAGTCCTATCTCAGGGTCTGTTTCTGGGAAAATTCATACCAAGCTAGCCTATAACAATGCTCAAAATGAGAAAAGGGGGGGGGGAAATTAACTCATTTGCCATTAATGGAGATGATTTACTCTGAAAAATGCCAAATTAAAGGGAAAGAGTGAAGTACTCACCCTAGATGAGGAACTGAAGTTCATTCTCAGTTGATCAGTGAATGCTCTTTTTCACAGCAGAGTGGTAACTAATAAATGTAGAATAATTGACAGAATTAGAAAATTACCATCTACAACCAAAATAATATCATTGATTTAGGCATCAATATACATTAAAACCATCAGGTAAAAGGGCAATGGGAAAGAGGAAAACTTTCAGTTTTTAGGAGACATATTTAATAAAGGTAGATGTTAAATGAAAACATGAGGAAAAATTCTGAGAAATCCAGCTTCTGAGATATGCTACTAGTCAACTGTCCTGATCGTTTAAAAAAGTGAATATCATAAGAACAAGTTGACAGATGACTGTTCTAGAATAAAAGAATTTAAGGAAACTAAACCAAATGTAATGAGTGAAACTTGACTGGATCCCGTGTAGAAAAAAAATAGTTATAAAAAGACATTTTGGGGAAAATTGAGATTTTTATATGGACAGAGTATTACATGAGGCAAGGGACTTGTTATTTTCCTAGGTGCAATAATGATATGGAGGTTATGTAGGAGAACACCTTATTCTTAGGAGATGTATATGGAAGTATTTAGGGATGAAGTGTCATGATGATGCCTGCAATATAACTTAAGTTTAAATGTTTCATGTGTGTGTGTATGTAGGGAAAGAGATGGTAATGGAAGAAATTATAGAAAGAGGGTAGTATGGCAAAATATTAATAATTGTTGGAACTCAGTACCAGATATATGAGTGTTCATTGTACTATTCGTTCTACTTTCTATATATTTGAAACTGTTCATTATAGAAATGGAAAAAATATGGCAAAATATCAATATTTTCAAAACAGATGGTGGGGACATGTTTATTTATTATCATACTCTCTACATTTCTCTTTATGGTTAAAATGTTTCATAATATAAGTTAAAAAATACGTAACCAAAACAAAACAAGGCACTAAGAAAATGAGCTGGAGTTTGAGTTGAAGAAGGAGGAGATGGCATTTCAGGCTGAAGGAACAGAACGCGCAAAGGCCTGTGGCATTTAAGAGCATGTTGTCCTCATTCAATATGGCCGCCCTAATTATTGAGGAAGTGTCTGGAGGAATAGACCAGGAGGCTAGATTGGGCAGCAGAGGGACCATGTAGGGCCTTGGAGAACATGCAGAAGGGCTCAGAATTTAAGATGAAGAGACTGAAGCACTACAAAAAGCCTATAAGCTAAGGAGAAACATAAATCAGAGAGGCACAGACTAGAATAAGGAGAAGTCAGGAGTTTACGGCAACAGTCAAGGTAAGGGATAACTGAGGTCTAATCCCTGCCTGGGTCAATGGGAATGGAGAAGGTTGTGAAAAAAGATAAAATTATTATCGTGTGAGGGGATGGACTATAATTAGTTTTTGGGTGGTGAACATGATGTAATCTACACAGAATTCGAAATATATTATGATGTACATCCGAAAGCTATATAATGTTATAATCCAATGTTACTGCAATTAAAAAATAAATAAATAAATAAAAATTATTTTCAAGAATTTCCCATCCAACACACTATAGTTCATAATACTTTCTCATTAGAGGAACCTAGAGAAACTGGATCAAAACTAGTGAGTAACCTCATTAGAAAGTGAATGCTGTCTAAATTCATGAAGATGAACATACGACTTTATAACAAATATATATTTACAGAATTTGTGTGGGAGATGTTTTGTCTGTTAAAAAGAAGAATTTGAGCCAAGAGGAGATATTTTCAGTTGTCGTGGTTTATTTATTGAGATTTCTCTTTTCCAAAACTAGGCACATTCTAATAAATGTAATCAAAATGCAAGGAACTCCTGTAAAACTACACCATGATTGCATTCTCTTGATTTTAATCACTTTCCTCTCCCTTGGCTTATCATTTTAGCACTGCTTTGGCCAGAAAAAAAAAGAGAATTGAGACCTTTGTGTGAATTAGAAGAAGGTTCTCCTTCCTCGATAACTTCTTAATAAATGAAGATATTGCAGCAGGCAGACATTAAGGTGTCCCCGTGATCCCCATCTCTTGGAATTTATGCCTTTCTATGGTTCCCTCTGCTTGAGTGTAGGCAGGGCCTGTAAGTTGTTTCTGACCAATAGAATATAGCAAAGGTGATGGAACATCACTTCTGTAATATTGCATAAGATTCCATCCTGCTAGCAAACTTGCTGTCTTTCTCTATTGTTGGCTTTGGAGAAGCAAGCTGCCATGTGGTGAGAGGGCCTTTGGAGAGGGCCACATGGCAAGGAACAGTCAATAGTCAGCATGAAACTGGAGCCCTCAGTCTTACAGCCACAAGGAAACGAATCCTGCCAATGACCACAAGAGGTTGGTAGCAGATCCATTGCCAGTTGAGCCTCTAGATGAGAGCACAGCTCTGACTGACACCTGGATTACAACCTGACAGAGGACCCAGTTAAGCCATGCCCAGACTCCTGATCCATAGAAACTATGAGATAATAAATGTGTGTTGTTGTAAGCCACTAGGTTTGTGGTAATTTATTATGCACCAATAGAAAACTAATACATACATTAATGTACAATCTCAGCAATCATATACCCCAACCAGCTGTTGACTCCTCCAGCCACATTAGGTGACCATATCTGGCTCAAAACTCCCTCTGCCTCCCTCTTATGAGTACATAAGATTGCATTTAGGGGCCACCAGGATGATCCAAGATAAGCTCCACGTCTCAAGATCCTTAATCACATCTTTTGCCATATAAGGTAATGTTCACAGGTTCTTGGGGTTAGGGAGTGAATATATCTTGGGGGAGTCATTTTTTCAGGCTACCAGGGTGACCCTAGAAGTGGCCTATATGTAAAGGACAGGGAGGGGCAGGAGAAGAAGACAAGGGAGCAGGGAACACTATCTCTAGGGCTAAAGCAGTAGCATCCGGTGATTTTATAAGTTAAACAGCTTTGTAAGTTGTCGGCTACAACACACGCATCCCACTAAAAATTGGATGAAGTCTGCTCAAATGCACCCCATTTGACTCCAAAGATCTTTCCAGACCCTGAAGTCAGCAGCTGCTTGTGCACAGGCACACACTTGCTCTACATTCCTTCACACTCACCCCCTGCCCAGCACATAAGCAATGATGAGGTGACTGTGACATGTTCACAGTAAGGGGGACTCCTGGAATCAAGACACTCAAGAACAGTTAGGAGGAGGCCTGGCCATGTGCACATGTGTGTGTCCAAGTAAATGTGGGAGTGCAGGTTCTGCTGAGGTGTACATGGCCAGGTGGGCAAGTGAGGGATATGGAGTAGAGGGCTCTCTCTTGCTGCTCCAGGACTTAGCCAAAAGGCCTGCAATGTGAACGCTCACCTGCAGTGCTCTCATGTAAGTTAATTCTCTATATGCTTACAATGTGAATGGTGCCCCCTTAGATATGGTAACCTTGTATGGTACACAATCTGAACAACTTTACACAGAGATTGGAGGCAAGAAGGTGTAATGAGGAGCAGTGCCCATTCTGGAATCCTGCAATCACACTGCAAAACCAAATCTCAAGAAGATTTGGCCCAATAGGCTGCTTCAAAGAAGATAAACATCTAAAAATAATAACCTTGATACATGAATACCTCTCCTATTTTAAAGCATTCCGTAATTGCTAGTAACGCTCAACATATGGCTATGCTCACATCTTTTCAGTAGTATGCTGCTGGTTTTTCATTGCCTACCAATGAAAGGAACAATTAGCTTCATCACACTTTATGTGTTTGTGAGAAGTAAGATGAATTCAAATATCAGCACTTCATTCTATGGAAGACCCTTAGATATCTATTTCTAACTGGCAGTGTGAGTCAATCATCCACTTTGGCTAAGCTTAAAAAGTGCTCCACTGGAGCCAGCCCTGTGGCATAGTGGTTAAGTTCAGCATGCTCCACTTCAGCAGCCTGGGTTCAGGCGTTCAGATCCCAGACATGGACCTACACCACTGTCAGTCATGCTGAGGTGGCAACCCACATATAAAGTGGGGGAAGACAGGCACAGATGTTAGCTCAGGGCTAATCTTCTTCAGGCAAAAAGAAGAGGAAGATTGGCAAAAGATGTTAGCTCAGGGCTAATCTTCCTCAGCAAAAGAAAAAAAAAAGTAGTTCATTGTTTTAACACTGCATATATGCAGCCCAACAACAGCCAAATCAGTGGAAAGAACTTGTCACGGTTAGTTGTGACCACTTAAGTCAGACTAAAAAGGAGACAATGCTAATGCCATCCATGGAAACATCCTAAATTCACTTAGAGACCCATAAGCCCACTCCTAAGTAAAGTCATGCTGACTTCAACAAATCATAATTTGTTTTATAGTTTTCACATACTCACTGACTGCCTTGATGACCTTTGCTTCCTATTACCACCACCCCCCCCCCCCTCCGCAGTGGATATCTAAGAATAGTAGGGAAATCTTGTCTTTTTGAAGGAGAATGTCATTTTAACATAATCAAAGCTGCATTGACATCCTTGTAGATTACATCTATTGCTTCCTTTATATCTGCATGGCCTGTCAATCTATCATGCAAAGACCTTCATTGATTCTAGCATGATCATCCCTGCTGCTTGAACTTGTCTAGTAATTGTGAATTTTAAAATTAGTTGTTTTATTATCATCACAATTGTTGAAGCTAAGCTTACTCATCCGTTAACACCAGGCTTAGGCACTTTCATGTGTATTCAGTAGGTGGATGCATATCATTTTCTTTAAGAGTAGGTGAGTCACAACACCAATAAGTCAGTCTCTAGGGTTCCAAACATATGTCAGTACCCTGGTGATTTCATTCTCACTAAAAAATAACCCCAGAGAAAATAACTTCCAAAATAGTATTCTTTCAGTACTCCACCTTGTTCTCAACCATAGTAAGATCAAAATAAGATATTCCAGCAACATTGACCTAGATAGGGCACAAATATGGGTTTTCACCAGGCCTCACAAAGCCCTATCTGACTAGACAGAGGCTAATCCAAAATGTCTCCTCTTCTCAAAAGTCAGTTCAAATTGCCATTAGCCATATTTTTATATTTTCCCTCAGATACTCTATTTTACTTTCATAGAGCTAACTTCAGGAGACATAAAAGGTAATAGAAAGATACACCAAAAGGAGAACAAAATAGTCCTAGCCACACCCTTCCCAAAATAAAGTAGACCCAAGCAAACTTGTAGAGTTCAGTTGTTTGTATTCTCCTCTGTATCAGTTGCAAGTTTCTTTCTTACCTTATTGCGTTGTCAAGGACTTTGAGTACAATCATGAATAGAAGTGGTGATAGCAGGCAACCTTGGCTTGTTCTCAGTCACAAAGTAAAAGCTTTCAGCATTTCATGATTAAATATAGTTTTTGTTATAGGTTTTTTCTGTAGATAACTTTATCAATTTAAGAAAGTTCCCTTCTGTTACTAGTTTGCTTAGTGGAGTTTTACCTCCACAGAAGGATATAGAATGTTATCAAAGTTTTTTCAGCAGCTGTGGAGGCAATCCTGATTTTTGTCCTTAATCCTGTTATTGTGCTGAATTACACTGCTTAATTTTCTATTATTAAACCAACCTTGCCTTTTTGGAACAAATCCAACTTGATTCGGATGTATTATATTTTTTATATACTGCTAAATTTGTTTGGATATTGCATGTATGTTCTCAAGTGATATTGACCCAAAGTATTATTTCTTGTCATACTCTTATTAGATTTTTACTATCTATAGTTATGCTGGTCTCATAGAATGAGTTAGAGAATGTTCCTTTTTTTCTGTATTTTAGATGAGTGTTTGACAGATTGGCATTCTATCTTCCTTAAAATGCTTGATAAAATTTACTAGCTAAGTCATTTAGGACATTTCTTCGTAGAAAAGCTTACAAATTCTATTGTTTTAAATGTTATTATATTATTCAGGTTTTCTATTTATTCTTATGTCATGCTTATAATGTTGTCTCTTTCTATAAATTTGTCCAGTTCCTCTACATTTTTAAAATTTATTAGCATAAGTTGTATATAATTACTCCTTGATATATTTTTATATCTGTAGGATGTACAGTGATGTTTTATATTTTTTATCAATTTTATTTGTTGATTCAAAGTGCCAACTTTATTCTTGTTGATTCTTTCTATTCTACTTTTTTTCTATTTCATTAATCTCTGTGTTCTACTATTTTCTTCTTTCTACTTTCTCTGAGTTTAATTTGGCTTTCTTTTCCTAATTTCTTGAGACAAATGCTCAGCTCAAGGCTTTTTCAGCCTTCCTCTTATGGTACCTGTGTTTAAAACCTCCAGCCTCCAGCCTCCAGCTAAAGCCCAGCAAGAAACTGAGGCCCTCAGTCTGAAAGCCTGAAAGGAAATGAATGCTGCCAACAACCACATGAGCTTGGAAACAGATTCTTGCCCAGTAGAGGCTTAAATGAGAACCCAGTTCTGGTTAATACTTTCATTGCAGCTTTGCAGAGGATCCAACTAACTCATGTCCAGTCTCCTGCCCCACATAAACTATGAGAAAATAAATGTGTTATTTTAAGACACTAATTTTGTGGTAATATGGTTATGCAGCAATAGATAGCTAAAACAACATATTTGTGTCACCTCTAATCCTGAAGGAAATTATCACTGGGTATAAAGTTCTAGGATGGTGGTGGTTTTCTTTCAACATTTTTAAAATGCCATTCCAAGGTATTTGGGCTTGTTTCTTTATGCATCTTGTTAATTTTTGTTTTCCAGATAGTATATTTATAGAAATAATATGAGACATAAGATAAAGCTAGCCTCCTCCAGAGTAGGTTTTCATTTGCTTCTGCCATGGTCAGGGGACTTAGGTAATCTAGGATCACTGCAATCCACTCCAAAACAAGTTGAGCTGCAGTATCTGTGAGGGTGGACCCTCATTCCTAGGATACAGCCCTTCCATGGTCCCAAGGCAGCAGAGAGTCCTGAATGCCAAACCATGTATTTCTATCCTTGTAAAGCTATCAAAGCAGCATTCAGGGCTGCTAAAGTTCAAGGATTTTAGGCTCTCAGTCGCCTGTTAAGGAATTGGCAAATGCCCCATGGGAAAAGTGGCCCCAAACTCTGGCTCATTCCCTGGGTATCTCTTTTCTTTCCTTTTGTCCCTAGCCAAGTAATTCTTCACTCTATTTTTAACTGTCTGATCTAGCACTGTCCAGAATATTTTTAATTTACTGGAGAGAGAGTGTAACATACATGTATCACGGCTTATTTTCTTAGTTGTCTTCAGCAGATCCACCTTACTTACTGGTCCACCCTTAGTAGAAGAGGAAGTTCTGCACCCAGGATCATCACAACCATCACCTCAATTCATCTGTGACCCCCTTACTCCAGGTTCTCTGCTCTTTCCACCTAACCTGCATCACTACCCAGATGATGTCCCTTCTACTCCACTCTCATTCTGCCTCCAATCTGCCAGAGCCCGTGTAAGATACAAGAATGCTGAGAGCACCATCCACAGCACAGTTCATGCATTTATTTACACTGAAGACTATCTCCATTCTAAACTCCAATGAAGAAAACCTTCATTTTCTCTTGACTGACTCCACATACAGATTTTATCAATTATCCAATTTAGCTAGCACTCAGAACTTAGAACTAATCTAGTTCTATTTTTATTTTTTCCTGTGAAATGGCAGGCATATATCCAGCTCTCTGTCAAGGAAAGGACCAGTTGTAAAAATGTCTTTAAAACTGCAATGCTCTATGCAGAAATGAGGTCACATATGCAATTCTAGGCCTTTTACATTGACCCCTTTTGTGTCTCTAGCTCTATCTATACTGGAAGAGTAGTATGTAGTCTCTAGTCTTTCCTCCTGTCAATAGGAACATTTTAAAAGTACCTAACCCTAACCAAATAATTGAGCACGTTTATTCCTCCACCCTTTACCTCCTTAAATTCTCTTACTCCTTTAACTTTTAAAAAGTGGTACTTCTAATATTACAATCATCATCTTCTCAGGATTATTTTAGCTATGTTGAGGCATAGAAAAGTGGACCAAGCTGCAAGTAAAGAATTCATCTATCTACCAGCTGAATTCAAAGAACTATGATATAATAAGTTTGCTATTTATCAACAAGATGGATTCATATATAGTTTATATCATAGGCAAAAGAAGTTTTAAAGTCTCTCAAGTATTATTGTTTGAATATTTTTAACAACATGCTATTTTTTTCTTCATGGATATCTCTCAAAAGTTAATAGGTATTGATCTAATTCATTTTTAATATCTACATAGTATGAACGTATTACAATCTATTCAATAATTCCCTATGGATATATATTCAGATTGTTTACAGGGTTTTTGGGTCACTACAAACAATTATGTAACAAATATTGTTAAATATAAGCCCACTTGTTCAAAGAGGATCAATTCCCAGATAGTGCAGGAACATTCTTCAATCAAAAGTATCAAGTCGCTGCTCACCTCTGGTAGAACTTCAAACACACTCTTAACACAAGTTTGAGTAAACTATTTAGTCCTGCACCACTCTGGTCAAAGAAAAAATTATGGCAGCAAACTCATACATTACATAGCCCTGTTGCTCTTGCCTCTCAGAGATGCTCCACTTTAAAACAACAACAAAACCCCATGTTGTTTTTAATCAAAAACTTTAAAATGATTCTGCAGGATACCAGCTGCATAAACATTGACCTTTGTTGTCACTCTCATCTCATTTTCAACTCAGGTAGAAAATTTAGGAGGGGTCATAGCAGCTGTGGTCTTGGCCTCTGCCTGCAGCGCCAAGGTTTAATTTATCCAGGCTTGCTGCTGATTTACTAGCCCTGTCAATTCCCTAGTGATGTGACACTTTCATTGGTTTCACATATCTTACACCTGTTGGCTTTTCTAAAGTAGTGAGTGGATGCAGCCAGAAACCAGTTATCACTTGGCCCTGAATCTCCTGTCTGCTATTTTTCATCCTTTTTCTTCCCTTCCCCCCTGCCCTCAGTTCCAATGCCTTTCCCTTATCATGGTAATGTTCTGATTGGAAGGGTTATAATTTTTTTCTTTCCAAAGAGTTGGTTCCATGACCTATGCCATCAATGAATGTCATTTAGCTTCTGTTTTCTACCACCATTAGTTACTAGTGAATAAACACTGAACTATTGAGACAACAGCAGTTGTATTACTGGGTCTTATACTACCTTTGATCTGGGTCATCAAATTGTGTGACAAACCAGTATTTCAGCATCCACATCACTGAAAGAATCTAGAATACACCACTGTGGCATAAAAATTATTTTGAGCAGAGGGCATTTGAGTTCCTGAGATTCCTTATCTGCGTAAAGCACAGCCTCCCAAAAGAACTCAGTTGTCATCAACTCCCCTCCCCAGGAGCAGCCAGGGAAGATTGACTCATCACTGGAGATGAGAAGTCTCCATACCACACGTAAACAGACTTTGTCACAAAACTATCACGTCTGCCTCTCTTAAGGGCCCATTTATCTTTCCAAACAGTTGTTTGCTTTTCTATAAGCGCTCTTCATCCTCTCCTCTTCCCTCTTGAGATGGTATACAGGCTCCAAATTCTAACTGCCCCTTTGAGTCACATTTCTTTGTGAACTCCCTTATGTACATGATTAAAATCTGCCTTTTCTCTTGCTAATCTGTCTTTTGTCAGTTTAACTTGCAATTCCCAAACACTGAACCTAAGAGGGTAAAGGAAAAGTTTTTCCTCCTCAATATCACAAATGAAAGGGAAGATAAAGGTGAAACATGGAAAAAGCAATGGTTTCATAGCAGAGGAAATAAAAGCTAAAAGTAGATTTGCTATGTTCCTCCAATCTACTTCTACTATTGCATTCCTGACATCCCTCTAAAACAGAAAATTTAAATAAATCTGAGTAATGCAATTAGACAGGAAGACAAACTAGAATGAATTATTGAAACTTCATAATTAAAAGATGTCACTTAAAAATATACATTTTTTCTCAGTTACACATGTGAAGGAGACTTATGGCCTAACTTCTTTTAAGGAATCAAACAGGACAAATTGACACCTGCATTGCTCTTCTCCAAATGGAAACTCTTAAGTTGATTTTTCAGCAAATCATATTTGTTTGATTAAATGCCTCAATTATTCTCCAGAAATATTCTTGGCAGGATTTCTCTTCTTAGAAAATTGTATTCAATTCCACATTTATATAGGGTTTATAATGAGGGCTTGACCCAGACCAGGAGCTAACTAGTATGAAGAAAGATAATTCTGACTGGAATAGAGCTTAACTTGGTCCCTTGTGGTAGCCATAGAGTATACCATTCAGAGCTCCCTTCGAAAGACCCTGCTTAGGGGAGCATAGTTCACTGACAGCCCCCAGCTGCTGCACCTTTAGGATGCACTGCAGTATCCTGCCGAGACCACTTTCCCCGGGCTGTTCCCATCAATGACTGAGCAGGACCGGGGTGTAGGGGGCAACAGAGCTGGGCCATTATACCTGACACAGGGCTTCTCTGATGGGTAGTCTTTGCTCTTGGGGTCCCCATCTGCCTGGCCAAGACTTTCTCAGAGATGCGCTGCAGTCTGAGGCTTTTCTTGCCCCATCCTCCTTCCTTCCCTCTCCTTTCTCAGGGGTCAGAGATGCAGTGCAGCCTGAAGTCTCTTTCTGCCTATTCCTGGTCCCTCCTCCTTTATCCTTCACAGGTTTTTCTCCGAATAAGTCTCCTTTGCATCTAATCCCATCTTCTAGGAGGACCTGAACAGCATCAAGTACAGCATTGGCCAAACGTATCTCTCTAGATACTATCAAAATTCCATAGAGTGATAACAGCTATTATTCATTCATTAATTTCCATGTGCCAGACACTGCATTCAATTTTAAGCTTCCCAGCAACCATATAAGCAATATTATCCCAATTTTATAATGATATGCCCAAGGACACATTGCTACTTAGGTTCAAAAAAACTGGGATTTAAATCCAACTTTATCAAATTTCAAAACACATGCTCTTCCCTACACTATACTGCCTTCCAACAGTAATGATCATAACTACTCTAAATGTTAGCTAGTATCATGTACCGGGCAGTAAACTAAGAAATTTACATGCATTACCTCATGCAATCCTCACAATAGCCTCACAAAGTAGGTATTATTATTTCCCATTTTACAGGTCAGGAAACTGAAAATTAACAAATCAATAACATATCACAAAGTATTGTTTCCTGGGACAAAAATAACAGGGTTGTTCCACTATAGTAAATGATATGATAGGTGTAGATTGATAAGATTTTACTGAATTGTGACTTGGTTAATGGCGATGTCCATGTAGATATTCTCCCACAGATTCTGGCCTCGTTCCTTATGTTCTAAGCATTCCAAGGCCATTTCTTAGCTATCTCAAGCCTTCTGTGTTGAGCCTTCAACCTTGTAGGTTAAGAGAAGCTCAGACCCATTGTTTAACCAATGTTACCTTCCAGCCTCAGGGGACTACATAAAAAATAGGTTAATTTTGACCCAGCCCTGATGGCCTGGCAGTTAAAGTTCAGAGTGCTCTGCTTCGGTGGCCCAGGTTTGGTTCCTGGGCACAGAGCCACACCACTCGTCTGTCAGTAGCCATGCTGTGGCAGCAGCTCACATAGAAGAACTAGAAGAATTTACAACTATACACATCTATGTACTGGGGTTTTGGGGGAAACAAGGACGAAAAATGGGGAAGATTGGCAACAGATGTTAGTTTAGGGCGAATCTTCTCCTGCAAAAAAATAAATAAAAAATAAGTTAATTCTGAGAAAACATCCACCAGCAAACAAATCTAGTTTCCTACAGAATACAGCTCTGAGTTTGTTAACTCACGGTATGGTCTACACAGTGTTGATTTTACTTTTTGCATAGTTTGGAAGCTATTCTGTTATGTTCTTTCCTGAGCTGCATATTAACTAACAAGAATGCACCACCGCATAATGGTTAATACATCTTTTTTTCCTCAGGAACATGCTTCAGTTTCTTTCTCTTCCCTCTGGTGTGATCACCACCTACACCCACCCACCAGTAAGATTAAATATTCTTTAACAAGAAAATAATAAAAGCTGAATAAATGTCCTTGAGCATCAAAAATTGCAGCAGAAGCAGTAGGAAAAAAATTCTCTGAGTTCAGCTTTTGTGATTATGGTTAAGACACAGAAGGAGGGCTGCTCTTGTTCTGCCAAGAGGATTCTGGATGCTTTCTGTAAACCTAGCTCTCTGCCCTACCCAGAGAGTGGCAGTGGGTGGATAAATGTGGACAGGGTGGAAAAAAGGAACAAAAGTAGATTTCAAGGCTGACTAGGGGTGGGAGTCTAGTCAAGGCTTCCTGAGTCTCTGTTCATGAGCTCACATTTTGCGTGCCTCAACACATCTCAAAACTATCTCTACCAAGGTCTCAGACTAGAGTTTCAAAGACACCACAAGAGGTGATCTGATCCAGCCAACCTGCAGAATCATGAGCTATATAAATGGTTGTTAAGTTACATAATATTTTATTTTGGGTAGGGAGTGGTTGTGACTCAGCAAGAGGTAACTGACAGGCAGGTGAGGTGAGATGGGGGCCAGGGTGGCCTTCTGGGCTGAGGAAAGTTGAAAACTATGGAATTGCAAAGTAGCCTTGTGTATAATGAGAATGCTGAGAAGTAATATCTCTCCAGTTCACCAATTTCTATGCAAGTGTTTTGACAAATTATATCACATAGCTCCAAGCCAATTAACCCAGAGGTGTTCATTTTTTTACCATACTATTTAGGGAGATGATACCACTCTAAGGAAATCTGGTTTGGGTATGATTTCTTTCTTTTTTTAATTCTTTAAGGAAATAATGTGGGACCGGCCCTGTGGACGAGTGATTAAAGTTCCGTGCACTCCACTTTGGCAGCCCAGGTTCACAGGTTTGGATCCTGGGCACAGACCTACTCCACTTGTCAGCCATATTGTGGAGGCATCCCACATACAAAATAGAGGAAGATTGGCGCAAATGTCAGCTCAGGGACAATCTTCCTCAAGCAAAAAAAAAAGATGAAGATTGCCAACAGATGTTAGGGCAAAGCTCCCTCACCAAAATAATAATAATAATAATAATGTATATCTGAAGATATTAACACATTTTATCTTCAATACTTACCTACTACATTTTGTATTAATAGTTTTTTCGAGACCACAGTGAACATGAAGGGAGAGCAGGTACCTAACTGGATGGGAGGGCAGTAAAGATAATATATCGTTCATTAAAATATGAGTGCCCATGGCTTTTCACACCTACTCAAAAATCACTGCCTACGTCAATCCCAAATTCATCATACTGCAATTTAAGCTGATTTCCTGTTATGCTGTCCTCACTGGAAATCAAGAAGGTTTAATCTACTTTGCTGTGTTTTTAAAGACATTTTAAAATTTCCCCTTGATCTTTCCTTTGGTTGACCAAAAAGCTCAGATTCCCCAGCATGTTATCACGTTTTATATATAACCTTTAAATCACCCTCTGGCTCTCTGTGAACTTTCTCCAAGTTCTTCTTGCCTCTCGTTATGGTTGTGTATCACTGCCTAACAAACCCTCCCAAACATAATGGCATTAAAACAGCAACAATCATTTACTAATATTATTTCTCATAGGTCTGAGGGTTGACCGGGCTCAGCTAGCTCATTTTCCCTCAGGGGTCTCCTATGTGGTTGCAGTCACACAGTGGCTGGGGCTGGAGTCATCACAAAGGCTTCCTTTCTCACATATCTCACACTCTGAGGAGTAACGCTGGCTGTCAGCTAGGACCTCAGCTGGGACTATCAGTCAGAACACTCTCATGTGGCCTGTCCTTGTGGCCTGAGTTGAGTTCTAAGAGTGAGGCTCCCAAGAGAGACAGAGAGCCAGACCAAAGCTGTCTCCCCCTTTCTGATGTAGCCTTCGTTGTCACAGAGCATCATTTTCACCATATTTTATTTGTTAGAAGCAAATCACTTTGGCCAGCCCATGTCCAAGGGGAGGAGAATTTTGATTCCACCTCTTGAAGGGAGGAGTAACAAAAACTTTGCAGCCATGTGTTAAAACTGTGACACATCTGTTTAGTTGGGAAACCCGTTGTCCTTTCAGGCTGTAGGAAGCAAGTGGGGCTGGCCATAAGGGGCTAGAGTCAGAAGCCAGGGGTCTCTCAGGGCTACTTTAGGACCACTTCTGGCCATAGCCAGAGAAAAGGTAAAAAGGAGCCCATAGATACCAGGGACAAGTTCCAGAGCTGGGAAGGTCAGCACGAGTTGCTGCAGCAAAATCATGACCCCAAAGGGAACTCAGATCTGAGGGTAGAGGCTGTTTAATGTGAAGATGACCCATACATGGCAGGGAGAAGGAGCCCAGAAGAGCAGCAGTCAAATTCAAAGAGTAGTCAGAGAACCACCCCTGCTGAGCATGGAGCGAGCGTTGTTTTCAAGACTGCAATTATGGCATCACCCAGCTCCGGCTCAGGGCTCCTCTGGGGAACAGATCTGTGCTGAGTACACAGGAGGCTTCCTGTCACAGCACCAACCTCTGATCACCATCCCAGTCTCACTGATGAACACCATTGCCTGAGAGAATCTGCAAAGCTACCCAGAAAGGAATAAGATTGGTCTTAGCAGGCTCAGTTCCTGACAAGTTGCCATAGGCAGGGGTGGGGTTGCTGAGTACAACAGGCCCCTGCTTCCCTACAGGAACAAACTGGAGTTCTACTGAGAGCCTTCTATTTATTTCATCTAGAGAGAGAATGAAGTCAGGTAGAAAATAGAGACAGTGAGTTTTAACTTGAGATGCAAGGAGACTGACTAGACCCAGGGATGCTCAGGGCTGGGCACAGTATATGCAGATTGACCTCTGAGGAGACACCTGTTAGCTCAAGGCCTGGCACAGTGTGTGCTCAGTGAATGCTTGCTAAATCAAGCAGAACTGAGAGGGACCACCTAGACCCAGATAACGCAGTGGCCAGCCCCGTGGCTTCTGTTGTGTGCAGTGAGAAGGGGCAAAGCAGAAGGATTTTAAAATATAGAGTGCATCCTGAGCCTCTAAATTTCATGCGCACTCTAATAACAGAAAGGACTCTTCACTGTGAATTGATATTTAGATTATAATCTTATGCCCAAAGCTACACACACACACACACACACACAACCACTCTGCCAATTCCAATTCCTTTCTTTTTAACAGCAGCTCCCTCTGTGCAGTATATGAAGCTCCTGTGAGAACTGGTGCCATGGTTACCTCCATGTGTGAATGAGTTGTCACACTGATTGAACACGGTGACACCATTCCCTTATTGTTCATTCAGACAGTGTTTATGAACCTCAGGCCAAGCAGGGCACTAGGTCTAGCAGAGTTGGCAAAGATGCATGAGGTAGAGTCCTGTCCCCCAGGAGTGACAACTGAGCAACAGGACTTGAAAAATCATTCACATCACAACCTGAAAATGTAGAGGAAATGTAGTTTCTTTGTGTCTGTAACTAACCTGACACCCTCCTGTGAGTGAGCAGGAGAGCCAATTAGTTACGGGCCCAATCTGGTTCAAATGGAGCCCTATTCATTGCGCTCCTCCTGCCACCCTTCCTGAGATGGGGCAGCGGGCAGGGTCCCAGCAGTAGGACGCTATCTAAACAAGGAACTTTTGAGAGTTAAAGGGGAGTGCTGCAATCATTACACTGGAACAACTGGAATTGACTGGGACTGTCTGGGGCAAACCAGGACAGAAAGTCACTCTACTCAGTGGGAAACCACACACAAAAGGGGTTCCTTTAATTAAGGGACTGTTTTCAAAGGTGTTGATTGGGTTAACAAAAGCCAAGGAGGGATGAGGAAGTACCCAAAGCTCACAACAACAGGAGGATGCTGGCACCCCTATGTCTAAAAGGGTAAAAAGGAGAGGTTCTAGAGCCTGGTGAGACCTATAGACATGGGAGAGGGCTGCCCACCGGACTTTCCGCAGGGGAATGCAGTCACTTCTAACCCACTGCCAGATAGGGAGGGAGCAGGAGGAAAATAGCCCCAATCTCTCTTTCCATCCGCACTCTGGCCTGCGGATGGTGCCTTCTATTGGCAAAAGGCACCCAGAAGCCAGAGAGCAAGGGAACCCAATTGACACAGTCTATGAAAGTCACCCTCCTGATGTGCAGAGCAAGGTGGAGAAGGGTGGAAATTGATCTTGTATTGGAGGTGGGAAGAATAACTAACACATCATGGTTCAGCAGGGGAAAGGGACTAATGTGTCCTCATGATGATAGGAAAGGCTTGAGGTCCTCAGGCATGGTGGCCTTTGCCTCCAAAGCAACACCTCAGTTCTCCCTTTCGAATGTACTGCCTGCCCTGCCTGCACCATCTACTGAGGCTGTGGGTGGCGTAACCCCAGTCTGCTAACCTTCTGGGCTTGTCTAAAGCTCAGTAGCAACTTGGCCTCACCTCAACCTTCACTGGTTACTGACTGATCCCTGGGTCTCTGCCTAGTTTCCATCCTGTCTGCTGGCCCAACTGTCCACCCCAAGACTCATCTGAAGGGTCCCGCCACAAGGGGTCCCTATTAAAGGTCAATGGGAATTCAGCTCTGAGTCTACTGCACAGAGAAATTGAGAGGTGGCCCCACAAAATTAAACCCAGGGTCTTCCTCTGTCCAGTCATTCTGTGCCTCATTCACTCTTGATGTTACCCTAATTTCTCTAAATCTCCTCACTGAGCATTGGAGAGAAAAGAAGCCTGGAGAGAAAAGAATCAGGGACCCACGACTGGTTGGTTTGTTCTCCCTTTTCTTTCTCTCTCTTCCTCCTTCCCACTACCCTCTGGAAGGGAAAGGGGCTCAGCTGTCTCTTACTTCCCCTGGATTGTACTTTCCTCCTAGCACTGAGCAGCAAGACTCAAGGCTTTGCTCTGTGGCCTCAGCGTGTTTCTGTTCTACTCTGGGTTCTTGAGGCTCGATATGCTAAGGTGCAAAAGGGGAAGGAGAGAGAAGAGTCTGCTTTAAAAATTGAGCAAATCCTTTCTGAAGACCATAGCCAAACTTACAAGGCTGTTGTCCTGCTGCACAATCATAGTTTGTGAACGCGATCATGCTTTTTCTGTATTTCTTCTTTAACATTTCTTATCACTAGCACACACATACACATAACCTCAAAAAATTTCTAGGCAGTTGAGTATCCTGGGCCAAATAAGGAAGATCACATGCTCAGAAAAGCAGAAGAGAAAATTACATCAATAATTTTAAAATATTAATCCCCCTTAAAATTTTAATTTCCTGTTCCCAGCTATATTCTGGAAGCCTGAACTTTAAAGTGAAGGGCACTCATACCTGGCCTAGGGCAGCAGTACATGAAGCAGTGTGTGAACCTGGATTGGAACCCTGTCTCTGCCCCCTTATTAGCCATGTGACCTTGAGCAAGCCTCTTCACCTCTCTGAGCTTCATTTCCTTCCTAGTGAAGCACCTGCCTCTCAGGGTTGTGGGGAGGGTTAAAAGATTTGGCAGAGAGCCTGGCTCATTGTAGGTGTTTAAGTGACATTCATTTCCTGCTCTCAGAGCTAGCCTAAGACCAAAAGTACAGGCCCCAGAGTTGTTTGAAAACACAGGGGCTAGAATTTCTGGACCTAACATTCTTAGTCTCATGGAACTGAGCAAGGTGGGACGGGAACTAGAAGCGACTGAGTTTCTCCTACATGAAAGATGCAGTAATAGAGCTCTGCTAGCCCTTATAAACGATCTCATCTCCAATTTATAGGAGAAAATGAGGCTCAGGGAGATTAAGTAATTTGCCTGAGTCATTTGCCTCTTGTTTGACATTGAAGCAGTTTTCACCAGAAATATATCATTCTTGGAACAAGTAGTCTACACTTAGTGGATACTGTGGTGTTCCATCCAGGTCCTCTTGGGCTCCCATGCTCAGCTGCTGGGACTATCAGCTGCAGACACAGCTGGGTCCCTTAGCGTGATGTGCCCTTGGCTGCAGGAAGCAGCCTTGCTCAAGTTTACACCCATCCAGGGAGTTCAGCCTCAGTGTCTGACTTGGAGATTCAAAGGCCCGGCCCCCTCAACTTCAATTTGGGACAACTCTGGAGGGCCTTCCCAGCTCCAGCACTCCCCATAGGATCAGCTAAGGCCTCTGCAGTAACCCCACTGAAGATTAGTTTCTACCTGTGACCAAACCTACCCCCCTCACTTCGTCATGGGTATATCTCCCAAGATCATTCCCCAATAAACCTTTGCACACAGCTCTGTCTCACAGTTTCCAGGGAACTCAGTTTAAGGCTAGGCTTAAACTTGAGTGTTAGGAAAAACAAACAATCAAACAAAAACCCACTAGCCCTCAAAATCCAAATCTTATCTCAACTACATTGATCAATTAGTGGCGTGAAAAGTGACTGGCGGAAGCGGAGTGGGAGTGGGCATTCCCTGGGAGGAGGCAGAACTGGGACAAGGAATGCTGTGGGGGTCAAAGTCCTGGGAATAAGAGGGCCAAAAGGATGCCCAGATGTGTTCCCTGTTCCAATGGTCTGCTCAGGACTTTTAAAATTAATAAATGGCCTCCTGGATATGGCAGAGTCTGTCTGGTGTCTACACATAAATGATTTAATTCTAGGCAAGGTTCTCAGCTATAAAGTAAGAAGGAAATAATAATAGTAATTAATGGCAATATTAACAGTAATAATACTAGCTAACACTAATATAGTGCTTTTTACGTTGCAGGCATTGTTCTAAGTTCTTCACACATATTAATTCATTTGACCTTAAAAACAACCCTACGAAATAGTCACTGCTATTATCACCATGATGAGGAAATTGAGGCATAGAAAGGCCTAGTAATTTGTCTTAGGTCATGCAGCTAGTGAGCTGAACTTTTACCCAGATTATTTGGCTGCATGTTTGTTGCTCATAGCCAGTAGGCCCAAAGAGGGAAAGGCCACCACTCTCATACAGAAGGGGGATCATCCCAGAAGTTCAGTCCTGGTACCTCTTCCAGACGCCACCAGTCTTGGAAACCACAATGGCAGCACAAAGACATCATTATCAATCTTCATTTCCTAAGCCCATTGATGATTAACTACTTAGCTCCTGAGAAAGAAGAGACTCTCTTCATTATACACCCTGGACTGTTTTAGCTAGTGATTCATTTATTTGGGGTTTAAAAATTTTATTTTATATACAGCATAATGCCATTTAAAAAAAATGATCTGGGTTTCAAGCCCTAGGTCACTGAGAGGGCACAGCAGCAAATGGACACCTTTGGTGCCACTGCTGAGAACATCACTTTGCACAAAATAAATGAAGGGCAGGTTTTCATTGTGGTTTGGAGATTCACCCATAATTGGCAATCATCTCCAGAAAGCCCTGCAAAGACTCATCATTGATCATAGAACTTACATTCCAATGGAGAGTGATTGGCTCATTTGTCACCTACGTCAGTTAATTTAACCAAAGCTTTCTCCATTAACGTCTGCCAAGAAGCCCAGGAGGAGCATGACTCAACCAGCGTTTGATCACTAAATGGCATATTCTCCTTACTGCTGTTGTTCCTGTTATAAATCCGGAGTAAGTATTGATTTGTCAAAGGTCTGGAGCTAATTTTATACATACCAGAATATTCTAGCAGATGAAAGGTCTGAGACACTGTAAAGTAACAAAAGTTGTGTATCAGTTATCTATTGCTGTATAACAAACCACTCCGAAACCTAGTGGCTTAAAACAATAATCACTGATCTTGCTCTTGAATCTGCAGTTTGAGAAGGGCTGGGCAGGGATAGCTCCTCTCTGCTTTATGCAGCATCAGCTGGGGCAGCTCAACTAGAGGCTGGAGGATGTGCTTTCAAAATGGCTCTCTCACGTGGCTGGTAACTTGGTGCTGGCTGACAGCTGAGAGTTCAGCTGGGGCTGGGGACCAGGGAACTCAGTTTCTTTCCGTGGTTGGCCTCTCCACTGGATGCTTATGCTTCCTCATGGAATGGCAGCTGGGTTTCAAGTGTGAACATCCCATGAAGCAGGAAGTAAGAGCTGTCAATTTCTTAGTCTGGGCCTGGAAACTGGCACAGCATCACTTCCACTATATTTTATTGAACAATTAGTCACAGAACCCAGATTCAAGAGGAGGATACATAGACTCTATCACTCAATGGGAGGACAGTCCAAGAATATTTGGGTTATGTTTTACAATCGCCACACAAGGGTAGTCACAGAAAGTCAGACATGTGATAACTCTTATTCCACACTGTTTTTTGACAGATGAGAATAACAGTTCAGAGAGGTGAAGTTATTTCCCAAGAGCACACAGCAAGATAGCTACAGAGCCAAACCTAGAGCACAGGTCTTGATTCCTGGTTTTGTTCATCTCACTGAAAAATGGAGGACTCTACTTAAATTGCTCTGACAAAGCAGTCCATAGAAATTCTGAAGATAACTCTTTAAAAATTACAGCTAGTTGCAAATGACTAAATCCTTCAAAGGTACACAGACATTTAGCACTATTATAGAGCATTGACATGGTAATATATTGTAATAATATAATGATATAATGGCCATAAAAAGATAATGATACATTAATCAGCTTTCATCAGCCATCACAGTGATGCAAGGGTTACAGCAATGAGCAAGGAACAGGCCTTTCTCTCTCAGAGTGTATAGGCCAATAGAAGCTACAAAGTACAATACAGTTTGATTGTGCTATGATGAGACAAGTTTATGTTGTTATGAAAGCACATAGAAGGATAAACTAAAACTCTGTTTGGAGGTTTAGAAATTCTTACTAAATGATGGAATGTCTAAACCAAAACCAGAAGGATAAGCAGGGCTTATTCAGGACAAAGATTAGAATATTTCAGGCAGAGGGAACAATATACAAAGTCGTATTGAGACTTAGACTCTAAGACTAAAACTATCATAATGTCTGGCACATAATAGATTCTTGATAAATAGTAGTTGAAGTTTTGAAAAGTACAGATGATTCCTTGAGTATCTACAGTCACTGGGTAAGAATTGATCTTCCTTGGTTCTTTCCCAAACCCGACTAAGTGCTAAAGATTGTCGATAAAGAAAAGGAACAGGGAGACACGGTTAATTCGCCCTCATGGCAACTATACCATGTCATGTGTTGTTGCCCAGTGCTTATGGATCAGGGACAGCATAAGAAAGCCTGTTTTCTTGCTGTTCCCACCAATGCTAAGGCTATTTGTTTCTGTTTGCAAATGCTTAACGCATCCTGGAAAGGGTGTGGACAAACACTCTTGGTGCAATTATGCAATCTTTGTTGTCAGAATGGAATAAATGTTTCTCCTTTCTGCAGTAATTGCTAATTATAAACTAGCTGATATAGTTCTCCAATGGCTTTAATTTTCTCTAACAGCCTCTGTCTTTTCTGAACCCTGCAAGAGTGGTTCCTAGGAGTCTCAGCTGACATTCCAGTTTCCCCAGGGAGTTCCCCATTATTACTACCTAGGACCTCCTTAAAACATATTTGACTTCAAGAGGAGACATTCTCCATTATATCACACCCACTTTCTCCACCTCACCCACACATACTGTTCACATCTCATCTCAGCTCTTCATCTCTACAAATACTTGAATCAATTACGTGCAAGACACTGAACTAGGTACACTGAGGGTCCCAAAGATGAATAAGGCACAGATTGTAAACTCCTTGAAGGTAAGTACTCTTAAGAAAGAGAATATGTATGAAATAATACATTATAACACATGGCCTGTGTGACCCTTGCTTTTAGCAGAAAATTATCATACCACAGTGGAAAGAGTTTATTATCCAGCAAGGAGAATCCAGGAAGACTACGGTGACAGCAGCATCTAAGTTGAAACTCAAAGGTTAGGTAGATAGGATTATATAAAAGGTTTTCATATGAACGGATAATCATATGATCAGATACTCATTATCTCTCCATGTTTTTCTGGAGAGTAAAGGGAAATAAGCACTCAGCTGGATCAACCCTGTAGTAAACTGCTATTCTTCACCAATATTTGTTGCTCATCCACATGAAAGGATTATACTTCTCCAGTCTGTTGAATCTATGTATGGTCATGTCACTTGCCTTGACCAAGGAATGAACACAAGTGTCAGTTCTAGGTGGAGGCTTCAAGAGCCAGCACCTTCCTCACCGTGTTCACTTTTCTGTCTGCTGTAACTACTGACAATGTTCCAGATAGAGGCTGCTCTGCTGCCCCGGGTCCCAGAGAGAAGGTGATGTGGAGCAAAACTACAGTCAATCTACAGTGGACAAGTAGCATGAGTAGGAAATCAACCTTTGTTGTTATAAAACACAGAGGTTTTAGAGTTGTTTGTTATGGCAGCATAACCTAGCCCATCCTGGCTAAAACGAACACCAAACTTGCTCTGGTCAACTCAATGCCTGAAAAGTAATTTGAGGCTCAAAAACGGGGTAGGAAGGTATTATTTAACTTTTCACTAATGTTCCGACATTGTTTGATGCATTTTACATACATAATTTCATTTGATTCTTACAACATCACTATATATAAATCATCACTCCCTTTGTACAGATGTAGAAACACAGAGAGATTAAGAAACTTGCCCAAAGTCACAGCAGGTAAGAATTGTTGCTAGGATTCTAATCTCATGTTGTGTAACAGGAAGTCTTCTTCTTTTGTGGTGATATACTGCCTACCAAGTCACAAAGATATCACACCCTTAACTTGCCTAGCAAACTATGTCCCTTATTCTGAACTTGATCATCATGTAACCTACACCTGGACTTTGGAAACAAGTAGATGAGAACCTTGATACTAGCTCTATTACCTGATGTGCTGAAAAAATGGACCTCTGACCAATAATAAATAATTTCATTTAAATCAAGGGAAAAAGATTAACCTCAGAAATTCCATTGTACTCTCAAACCTGAGTGCCAGCTACTCATCTTGGATTCTAGGAGCTTTTCTTTCTCTGTGATCACTGATAAAATCACAACATTGGATTTCCTTTGGATACCATAGGACCACAAAAGAAGACTACATAGTTCAATAGAAAGAAAGTTCCCCAAGACTTGGCTTCATCTCTACAGACCTCTCAGAAACATGGGATTGCAATTTTCTCAATCACCCTGCTTTTACAGGCTGAAAATTTTGCTACGAAAAGCCAGAATTTCACAGTCAATGGAACATAGTGCAGCCAAGATACATACTAAACAAGTACGCAGTGAGCCCAGGAGACTTGGTCACCGGGGAAAGAGGTGCCCTTTTGGAGGCACAAGCTGAGACGGGGATGGAAGGAAAAGAAAGTCTTCAACAAAGACTCTACTATAAGTGAGCTTGGTGACGTGATAGCTTATTTTTCCTATTATCCACCTCTTTTTCCCTCTAGTTCACCTCCTCCTATTGACTCTCTCCTGCCACAGATGTGGCTACCTATAGCTGGTGTTTCAGCATTGAATTGAATTTTTTCTTTTAAATTTTACATAATATTTTTCCTAGATATAGTTATCCCAGCCACATTGTCAGGAATTTTAGCTGATATTTGGAGGTACAGTAGTCCCCCCTTATCCATGGGGGTTACATTCCAAGACTCCCAGTGGATGCCTGAAACCGTGAATAGTATCAAACTCTATGTATACTATGTTTTTTTCTATACATACCTATGGTAAAGTTTAATTTATAAATTAGGCACATCAAGAGATTAACAACAATAACTACTAATAAAATAGAACAATTATAACTGTACGGTAATAAAAGTTACTGTAGATCTTAGCAACCTCAGCATATGATTTCTTATTAAGTCAAGAACTTTCACCTGTTCACTTAGAGGACGCACTTTACGGTTTCTCTTTGGCATATCCAAGTCGCCAGCATCACTACTCTTGCACTTTGGGGCCATAATTAAGTAAAAGAAGGGTGACTTGAACACAAGCACTGCAATACCACAACAGTTGATCTGATAACTGAGATGGCTGCTAATTGACTAATGTGTGGGTAGCATATACAGCATGGATATGCTGGACAAAGGGGTGATTCATGTCCTGGGTGAGCCAGAGCAGGACAGTGACGAGGTTTTATCACACTACTCAGAATGACGTGCAATTTAAAACTTATGAATTGTTTATTTCTGGAATTTTCCATTTAATATTTTTAGACTGTGGTCGACTGTGGGTAACTGAAATAGCAGAAAGCAAAACCACAGGGAAGAGGGGACTACTGTGCTTACTATTTTTATAGTTTATTTAGCTGTTTTTATGTTTCTACACTTACATATGAGTATCACACAAAAAGCTCAGAACCAAAGAGGAGAAAAGAAGACACAAGAGAAACAGCACACAAATCAGACACAGACCATGGAGTCCTGGGCCTGGCAGCTGAGTAGTTGATAGAAGGCCAAGTGAAGGGCAAGAGATGCCTGGCAAGATAACCCATCAACCAAGATGAGCAAGTGATGATGTAGAAATAAGAGGCTAGATGGACGAACATGCTGGTGAACATCCTTTATAGTTTTACTGAAACTTTCCTTTCAATAATTTCAATTAATGACTTCTTAGCACCTTCCAAAATTTGACACTGAGATTCTTTGCCTTAAGCAAGACATTATATAAAGCTGGTCAATTAGATGCCATTTGGTTTTTTTATTTTCTTCTGATAAATTTTTAATTTTGAACTACTTAAAACACATCAAAAAAAAGCATGAAAGAATATTGTGGCAAACACCCAGTTACCAGTAGCCTTCTTCATCCCATAGCGGGCTCTGTGACACCTCCCTTCCCTCTTACAGGAAAACTAAGGCAGGACCCATAGCTTTTCTGTTGACTCTCAAATAGATTGAAAAGCCCTCTTCAATTCCCAAAACAACTCCACTTCAGTAATTCCACTTTGGAATAATATTCAAAACTTCAAACTCTCCTCAAAGGCAGAGCATCTCCCTCTCCCTCCCTTATCCAGATGGAAAACCTGCATTGAGAAAGAGAGACAAGGTTTGCTTCTTCTCTAGTTTACACCCTGAAACATCTATCTTCTTTCCTTAGCTTGCTATCGAGTCTCTGACCACTCTGGAGTCAAATTTTGGGGAGCGAGAAAGAGAAATAAGGGAAACAGAAAAGGTCTCACTTGACTGGTAGCGTTGTAAGTGAGCGTCGGTTTCCTCTAGCTATGGTCAATTTATAATTTTATCTCTTTTCTTGGATGCTGCATGGGTTCTTTGGAGAACTCATCCACACCCATCACTGACAATGTTCTGCTGGTCCCTGACATGGGTGATGCATTCTCCACCTGGCCTTTTGTGAATCTATCTTTTGTCCACTGTTTATTGGCATTCTTCCTCCACGTATACCTTCTCCCATTACCTCTCTAGAGACAGTCTTGGGCAAAGTCCCTTTTAATAATTGCCAGCTCACCTACTCTCTCACTCATATTTAGTCCATCAGAAACTCAAATCTTTGACCAGTCATCAATAGGTGTCACTTACTCCCAAGCCATAACCACAGGCTGTTTCAGCCAGGCCATAACACTTGAGATTCCTCAGAAGTGTAGCACATACCACAGTGCCTCCCAAACTCCAGAAGACACATACGAAAATCTCGAAGTGGTCTCATTGATGGCCTTCTCAAAAGAGACTTGAGGTGATGAGCAAGGGCCTCTACCCCTTTCCCATAGTGACAGGGCACTCACAGTGCACAACAGTATTCTCTAAAAAATGATCTCTCCAGTCTCCAACTCTTTAGTCTCTTCCAAACTTTTTTATAGGCTAGAGGTGCTTAGGTGGTCCAGCTCTTCACTTCCCCTACTCTTTGATGGTCTCGGTCAGAATGGAGACCATATCCTATTTTAACATTTCATCGTTTATATGTATTTCTATATGTGTACATTCTATTGGAGCTTGTGTTTGTTTAACATGATTTAGCTCAAATAAATAGGCAAATGTCAATTTTATATGGAAGTTGTGTTGGTTCATATGTGATTTTTCCTGGCATGCTAATGAGTTGAAAAAGATCAGGGGCAAGCTTGCTCATAATTAAAGAGAAAACCCTAGCAATATATCAAGACTGTCTTAGTTCAGGCTGCTATAATAAATTACTACAGACTGAGTGGCTTATAAACAACAGAAATTTATTTCTTACAGTTCTGGAGGCTGGAAGTCCAAGATCAAGGTGCTATCATGGTCGGGTTCTGGTGAGAGCCCTCTTCTGGGTTTCAGACTACAGACTTCTCCTTGTATCCTCATATGGTGGAGAGAGAGGGCAAAAGAGCTCTCTGGGATCCCTTTTATAAGGGCACTAATCTCATTCGTGAAGGCTCCATCCTCATAACCTATAGTCATCTCCCAAAGGCCCCACCTCTTAATACCCTCACATTAGGGGTTACAATTTGAACATACAAATTTTGGAGGGACACAAGCATTCAGTCCATTGAAAAAACCTTAAGAATAAAGGCGAAAGTCCAAAGTGCCTTCCTTTAGTACAAGTCGTGGCTAATTTGGTGGATTCAAAAACCACCACAATTTTTATTAAGTTAAACTAAAGAAGCTGCAAAGACATTTCTCCCTATGCCTGAAGGAAGGAAGGAAAGAGGGAAGGAAGGAAGGAAAGAAGGAAGAGAGGGATGGAGGGAAGAAGAGAGGGAGGGGGAGAAGGAGGTAGGGAGGGATGAAGGATCTTAATTTTAAAATGTCTACAACCTAGATCTGATTTTTAGTTTTGATGACACTGTTCTCATCAGAATTAAATGCCCCCAGTATCTTACACCTCGAAGGTGAAAGCATGAGTCTCTGGCCAGAAGCAGGCAAGAATATGCTGATTGTGAGGCTGGGTGTAAATATCAGTGGAGATTGAACTATGCCAGTATTTTTATTAAGATTGTTAAGGGTTTTGTTGGTTGTCTAGTTAGAAATTTACATGTTTTGAGTGGTCTGCTCCAACTATATTTTTCCCATAAGCTAGTTATTTATCGTGTGTGATTTTGCAGTGTGAGAGGTTTTTCAAAAATACGTATTTGGTGTTATAGCAGAGACCTGTATATACACATATGAAAGTTAAGTCCCATATAATAATAAAAACTCAACTTGATTTAAAGTTACATTTTCCCAGCCAATGGGGGGCCTTTGCAGGTGGTAAGACTGTATTCCAGGAACAGTGCATGATCCTTACACTTTCTCTCTCTACCTAATGTCTCAAAACCCCTGCCTCTGACTTCCTCACCACTTTTCTGATTCTAATAGAATCAGGAAAGAAGAGGGAGTGAAAGATGACTTTACACTCCCTGGGTCTGGCAGACATTTGAAACTTATTTTCTTTCTTAGATTTTATAGAGGCTTCCCCCTGAGGCATTTATGTGAACTTCCTGTGAGCCAGGCAAATGCTGGCCCCTTCCTCTGACTGGTTGGTTCCTTCCTGGCCCTTGTTTTTTTGGTGCCCACTCCATATGGATCACTCTCTTTTGTCGTCCCTTTGCTTTTGCTAATGGTTTTTGAAGACAAAGCTGTGTAAAGCTCCAGCCTGGCTCTCTCTTCTGCACTTGGTCCCATCTTATCCACAGAACCACTCTTGCATCCTTAGCCCCAGCAAACTCTAGGAGTAGAGGCCAATCGTGGTGCAGGAACACCCACAACCTTGCCCCATCACCAAAGCAGGTCCCCAACTCCTCACACATCCTCTAGACTTCCTGAAAAGGGCCAAATGCCAGTTCATTGAGTCCCACCAACTGTGGGGACTACACCCCAACTTCTCACAGCCACCTCCTCTTCCTGGACTTGCTGAGAAAGGAGAGTACTAACAACCCTCTTGCCTTAGAAGGAGTTAGGAGTGAGACAGCCAGCACCTGCCAAAGAAACTTTCTTCACAAATCCTCCTCCAAGTTTCCATGGTATCTACATCCTCTATGAAAGCAAGTGGCTTAAAAGTTCCATAAACAATTCTCATATTTTGACTTTGAAATGTTTGCATTGGGGTGTCTTTGGAGCATAGGATTAATTGCGTTCAGGCTTCAACCAAAACAGACAAGAAGAGTCCTATTTTAAAGTAGGGCACATATTTATACAAACACACATACACAAGCACATTCACACAGGAATGTTTGCAGCTTCCTATGATAAATGGTCTACTTTCCCATCCCTGTGCCAACACCACACTGTCTTAATTAATGCAGTCCTGCAATATACACATCTGGTAGGGCGAGTTCTCCTATTTTGCTTTTATTTTTTCTTCAAAATTATTTTCATGCTCTTGGCTTTTTACTATCCCCTTTGAATTTTAAGATTATCTTATCAAAACAAACACACACACGTACACAACCACACACAAAACTGTTGTGATTTTTATTGAAATAACATCCATAAAATGTAGCAGTCTCCACCTGGTTTTGTGCATTAAGTTGCATAGATTTTTTTTATTAGATTTATTCATAGATAAGGGTTTGTTGCTTTTGTGAATAGGATTCTCAAAATTACATTTTCTAATTGGTTGTTGCTGACGTATTGGAACATTGTTGATTTGTAAATTTTATTTTTATTCACTAACCTTGTTGAAATTTCTTATTAGTTCTAATAGCTTGTTACATCCATCTCTTGAATTCTCTGCGTAAGCAATTAGATTGTCTGTAAATAATGACAATTCAGCTTTTTCCTTCTGATTCTTAAAACCGTATTTCTCCTCTTTGTTTCATTGCTTACAACTTCTAATACCATGTTAAATTCAGTGAAAACAGGCAATCTTATCTCGTTACTTAATTTTAAAGGAACACATGCATCACTATTTAGTGTGATATTACTATAGATTTTTAAAGGTGCATCTGAGATTGCCTTTCTTCCAGATTACTCATTGTGAATGGCCTTCAAAATGGATAGTCAGAGGCTCTAATCAGCAGCAGAATTGCCCCTGGAGCAGTGTTCTGGGAAACAAATAGAGGCAGTAAAGTGACTTCTTCGAGGTGTCCTGGCAAGTCTCCTGCAGAGGCAGTGTTGCGTCATTCATTTACTGTGCTTGCCTTAATCATCTACATCTTAAATGCATTCTTTATTCAATTGCCCATTTTTGCATTATTTTGGAATTTGACTTAGTGCATTTACTTTGTCTTTCCAAGTAGATTGTAAAATCCTTGAGGATAAGGGCTAAATAGTCCCTTTCTTTTATCTCATATAAACTCCTTAAAATATAAGCTCTATGAGGGAAAGGAGTTCGCCTGTTTTGGTACTGCTGTTTTACCAGTGCCTACAACAGCGTCGAGCACCGTAGGCACTAAATATTTTTGAATGAATGAGTCAGCCTCATGTTCCTCCAACCCCTCATGGACTTCAGCTCATGTCTGACAATTTGCTGTGTGCACTGAATGCATTCCAAAACTGTTGGTGGAATGAATGAGCCATTCCAGTCCCCAGTCTTTCACTTTGTCCACCATTCTTTCACCTGGACATCTCTATTTCTAAACAGTTTAAGGAAAGCTTGATGTTGATGTTTTTGTCAATGCCAGAAAAAAAATGTTTGACAAGTGTGCAATCTAACTTCATGAATTTCAAAACAGATGACACCCATTTTGATAAATGCATATGATTCTGCAGCTGATGAAAAAGAAAAATGAAAATGGGGCCAAATTACAGTTTGGTACCCAAGACAATAATCAATCTTTCATTACGCTAATGGTCTGTCACAAGACTGTAAAACCACATGAAGACGGGAAACAAGAACGTCTTCGCACCAGTTTTCCAAGGGAATCAACATAATTTGGTTAACAAGACATACTATCTGTGAATGAATTATAGATAAGTGTGAACCTGGCAGTTCAATTATAAAATATGTCAAAGCTTTCCAGAAGCGATTACCACCATAACATTGAATAAGGTTACCATGGGCAGAACAGACTAATTGGTAGAGTTAGGTCTATTTTTAAATGTCAAACAACATCTTGCTCCTCTTACAGTACTGCTCTCTGCCCCTTAACTGGGAATACTATCTACCTATAGGTTTCTCATTCCCATCATAATGGTCCATCCACATTTGTTTTTTTAAATCACATGGTTGGGGAGAGATACATGGAAATCCACAATCAAGTCCTGGTCCTGCCATCTACCCCGTGGTGGTAATGTAGGGTGGGGGAAGGGAGCGCTCTTGTTCCCACGCCCTCACATGCCACTGCCAGTGTCAAGCTCTTTTCCTGATCTTCACGCGCTCTCTTTTTCAGCTGCATGAACTCAGTATCTGTTCACTTGCCGCTTTACTTAAAGGGAGAAAGCCTTCTCCCTGATGCCATCACAGCCCTCATGAACAGTTGTATGATCTGAATCCATAAGGTCACCCATCAGCCTCCCATGATCCCTCTACCAACTTCAGTTGTCACTCTTACTCCCTAAACATATTTGTATGAACAAAATCTAGATTCCCAGCTGTCCTAGTTTGGATACCCCAGATGCAAACTCTGAGTCATAGATTTGAGTACAAGTCGCTTTTTGGGAAGCCATCTCAGAAAACACCAGAAAGGGAGCAGGGAAGCGGGAAAGGAAGCCAATAAAATGGGCATTATCATGAAGTTACCACTGGGGTCAATGTGACCTCAGTTCCACTGGGAACTCTGGGAAATTGTGTAGAACACATACCTCAGTGTTACACCATCCAAGGGGCAAAGGGGTGGAGATATTTATTCAGCCATTCCTATCACCATTGATTGAAGTCTACTCCCAGGCAGCATTAATTTCCTGGTATTTCTGACCTGTTATGGGGCAAGAGCAGGGTTGACTCAAGTATCCAGAGAAAGTCCTCAGATGCACTTTCTGGCATTTGAATTTGGGCCGGCATGCAATGAAATAGTTAAGGCTGAGGAGATATGGGTGGTGCCCTGATTGCATCTGCTACCTCAACCAATCAGGGGTAATTTAGCAACTCTGTGTATGTAGGTAGAAACCCTTCCAACAGCATTTACACAAGAAAAGAAACTTAGACACAAATCCTCAGGCAAAGTCCTAACCATTCCAACTAACCCCAGGCATTCAATGCCAAATCACTAAAGGCTAATACTCATTCCACTGTACCTACTCCCTATCTTCACACTGACCACCTTTGTAGTTTGCAGTAGAGATTGAATCCAGAGTGAAAGTATTCAGTATTCAAGTATACGTCTTTCTTCAGAAAAAAAGTCTATATAGATAATATTTTATTAGAGCTAGGCAAATAGTTTTGTGTGAGCAAATGTTCTTATTTTAGGAATAGGAGAACTATAAATCCTAAGGCAATTATCTTTAGGAAAGCAGCAAAGTAATAGAAGAAAGAGTATTATCTTACCTTTAATGACTTTTTGTAATATCGAAATAAATCATTACTGACTGAGCTGAGAGGTAATTTCAATATTATAAACAAATCAGTATAACAATTAAGTTATCAGGAATAAAATCAAACTAGACATAAAAACTATTCTTCAATAACTCAAGACAGTTTTGCCCCTTCAGGAGGAGACTAATGAGTTCCAACTATCAAATTTTCAAAAGAGCCTTAAATGTATCTCTTGGGATCTTGGGTGCCATTTTGCCCCAAGTGTTCATGGCCAGGGACAGGGGGATGGAATTTGCCACCTATAAGAGACTAAAAATGGATAGTGCATAGTGGATTCTAAACAATGATGGAAGAGTGGTTCAACCAGAAGTCTTCATCAAAACACTGAGAGGAATGATGCCAGAAGCCCAATAGCAACATTCTAGAGGGAGAAATCTTTATTTACATTGGGTTGAATCCTCCCTCCAAGAAAAATCTCTTGTGTTTATTTTGTCCTGAATTCTTTTCAAAGCGCTTTTCCATAAAAACCATATTGAATCTCTCTCTGAAAAGTTCTGTAGGATAAAACCAGACATATTATTATCATCATATAGATAAAGAAACTAAAGCATAGAAAGGTTCAAGTGTCTTCACTGAGCTATCACTATAGCAACAAAGTGTGAAAGTCACGTCACTCAGCTGCTGTATGAGGCTCCTCCTGGAAAAAAAGATGAAACTTAGATCTGACTCAGACACAGAAATACTCTATAAATCAACAATAGGCTGGCATCTTTCAGAATATAAACTCAACACAGTGACTCTTCAATGATGAGGATAGCTTAAACAAGGACAGCAGAGATAGGAAGCACACAAAAACTGCCAAAAATGATCTTCAGTGAATTGTGGATCTAGGGTTGTGCAAATATAATCAAGCTGTTTAATATTAGTCCTTGACAATTTCCTTGAGCGTTCATAATTGGTGGAAATAAATATATGCTATCCCTAAAGCTCAACCCTCAAAGGAAATACCTAGTGCTGATAAACAAATTCTATAATTTCATGTGCTCTCTGAAAAGTAATGACTCTCAGAAATTTTAGAACATTCCAAGAGCAAGTTAAGGAAATGGCCATTTATTTAGTGATTTTAATAAAACATGAAGATGCCTAAAGCAAGCAAGTATAATATAGTGGGAAATTTTCACTAGATAACACCCATTTGCAGTTGTCATCTGATCTGCATAGAACTGATGAGAACACCAGATTCATCATTGATTTGGTTGAGTGAGCTATTCCTCCATTTTGGAGGTGTTGGAATACTGATACATTAGTTTTCTTCCCAAGTATCTATTAGAGATACTGTTAACACTGCCTTTACTTATTAGTGTCTATCTGAAAGAATCTCGAAGCCATTATTCAATGATGCAGTGTTTTATATATGGCTGTAGATACGCAGGAATGTCTGGTCATCTATTCATTTGTCGAATGCTTAATGTGTACACACACTACTTCTGGCATTTGATTTGAAACACAAGAGCTATTTGAACTGCTACATTGTAATAATGAAATAATTTAGCACATGGTGTGTTAAATAAATGTAAACTCAATGATTGGGTGAAGAATTAGCTGGGAGGAGAATGTCATAATCCAACTTGGAATATGATCAAAATGAACCATGTACCAAAAATAGTGACTTTAATTTAAAAAATAATAACTTCTGCTTTTTTAAAACAACAGGCATTCTTAATTTATATTAGGAATTTATGTTAGGAAAAGCTAAAGATTGCTTTTCAGATAATAAAGCATCCCTTACCTCACTTGTATCCCTAACTTTTTGTTTCTTTGCTTACCCACAACCCCCTTCTTTGTCAACCCCCAGTACTGAGTTAATCCCACACCTCACTTTTCCTCTTCTGCCTCTAGTATATCAATAAAATTAATCAAAACAAGGAAATAGGGACCATTTCAAACAGTGGTCTTCAGCCCCAGGGAGTTCTTCATGCAGGTATACATGGCTCACACCTGCTACTCCTTGGTAGCCACTGGCAAAATTCACCAGTGTCCTCCATCACGACATCTTAATCACATTATTGACAGGACACAACTTTGCCTCCCACACCACAGGCAAAAGAACAGCCATCAATTCTCTTCCTTCCCACGTGAAGTTGTGTCTAACACCTCCTCTCACTCTAGCTTCATTACTTCTGACCTCAGAGGAAGGAAGAGGTGTCTCTCCTCATGGTCAAGGCTTTTCTTGTCACCTGGACTCCGGTGCCTCCTCTTCCACTCTGCCAAACCCATTTATTCCTTAACCCACTATTTTTTCTCTCCACTGTTGTTTTGCCAGAAACAGCTCTGGACCCTTTTTGGTAGAGTCTTCATCATCTGATATATGGGATTTAAAACTCGAGCCTTCCTTCCTTACAACTTCTCTTTCTTTGGTTTCCATAAGGCACCATCTCCTGACCTACCACCCGGCCACCCACCCTCAGTCACTGTCACTAACTTTTCCTCAGGGATTTTCTACTTATAAAAGTAACACATGCACAATGCAGAAAGTTTTGAAAATACGTTCCAAAAACAGTAAAATAAAATTTTCTAAATGTAAATAATCTGAGCAATGTAAAGTAGTTCTTTCTAGGCCATATGCTTTCACAATCAAATTCCAATCATGCTATGTTCATTATCTTGATTGTGGTGATAGTTTTACCGGCATATACATTTGTCAAAATGTATCAAATTGCACTTTAATACATGCAGTTTATTGTATGTCAATTATACGCCAATTAAGCTGTTTTTAAAATGTAAACAATATAGGAAGAAATATATATTATTTAGAAATATAATTAAGGAAATAGAAATTGAATATTTGAATCAACTATAATTTTAAAAAACCCTTTGGCAAAGGATGCATTGACGAAGGAGAGTGAAGAGAGTGGGAGTGACTGCTGTAAATGGAATGTAGAGCTGAATTCCTTATGTTTCCTTCTTTGGCTGAAACTCTCATACCTTGGGAAGGTTGTCTCTTTCTGCCCATCTGGAAGAAAACACAATCTAATGTGAAGAAGAACTAAAGTGATCAGAGCCATGTTTGTGAGATTCCAAAAAATTCAGTCATGCTATAAGTAGTTTTGTATTTAGCTTTTTTGCATAAGCACTTTGCCATGTCAATTAAAATTCTCCAACACATGGAATATTTGGGATATTTCACAGATACTGAAACCATCCAGGGGCCGGCCCTGTGGCCAAGTGGTTAAGTTCATGTGCTCCGCTTCGGTGGCCCAGGATTTCACCAGTTCAGATCCTGGGTGCAGACTTAGCACTGATCATCAAGCCATGCTGAGGCGGCGTCCCACATGCCACGACTAGGAGGACCCACAACTAAAATACACAACTATGTACTGGGGGGCTTTGGGGAGAAGAAGGAAAAAAAAATAAAATCTTTAAAACCATCCAATAAAGAGATTGCAATTTATTTACCTGAATACTCAATAATAGGATAATAGTTTACTTCCAACATTTGATGATTATTTAAAAATACATGATTAATATTCTTGTACATAAATTGTTTTGTGCATCCAGATGGTCCCTTGGGATAGAGTCCTAGGAGAACAATAGCTGTGTGGAAGAGAACCAGGAGTCTTAAGGCTGTTTTTACATTATGCTCAATTGTTTTCCTGAAAGATTAGGCCAACTCATTCTCTCATCAACTGTGGATAAAAATGTTCTTCTCACTGTACTGTCAATATCTTTGTACATTTTTTAAAACTCTTGTTATTTTACAGGTGAAAAGGTATCGTTGTTTGAGTTAGCATTTTTGTTACTAGGGAGGTCAGATATGTTTCTGATGTAATTTGGGGGCATGAGCACATCCTTCTTTCCTGTTCGTGTGTTAGCTCATTTTCCTCTGGAGACATCAGTGCTTCAGTTGCTGATTTGTAGTATATTTACGTGTTTAACATATTAACCTTTTGTCTGTCCTATTACACAAGAATCTATTCAACGTATCTCACCTTATTTTTATGGAGCTTTCAATATATCTGTAAAAATATTTGCGTGTTTGTTTATTTGACAGAAAGTGATTAATCAGTTTTTCTTTGTATTTTCTTTCAATGCTTATAGGCTGAGAAATATTTTCCTGAATTCAAGATCAGTTCTAATACTACCTCTTGTATCATCTGGAGTTTTTGTGGTTAAATTTTTAACTCTAAATCCATCTGAAATTTATTTGGGTGTATGATACAATACGAGAATGTAACATATTTTTTCCCAAATAATTTTCTCAGTACTTCTGTTGAGTATGTCATCCCTTCCCATTAGTCTGTGATATTTCTTTTAACATATACTAAGTTCTTCCATATGCTAGGATCTGTTTGAGGGCTATCTATTCTCTTATATTGATCATTAATATTTCTGATCAAAATGATGCTGAGACTTTATATGTTTGATATCTAGTAAGGCAAGTCATTCCAACTACACACATTTCCACATTTCACATTATTCATCAGTGCATTCTTCACAAAGAACTTCCTATAATATGCCAAGAAAAAAATTCCACTGGGATTTTAAAAATTATCTTATCCTCAATTGTAAGAGGGGCTGGAGGGAGGGGAAAGGAAGGTATGTGGGAGTTCTAAGACTTTGGAAAGTGAGGAGGGCTATAGAGTTCCCTTCCAGTCCCCTCCCTCCCCTCCCCACCCGGAAATGGCCAAGAGCTTCCCCCAACCAGAGCTGAACAGAGCACAGTAAAAGTCAAGCCAGGGAAGAGGCTCCAAGGGAATCACCAGGAGAGACATTGGGGGTCCCCGGAAGAGGTGGAGACCGGCACCGGTTCCTGCCTTGAAATCTAATTAGGTAGAGAACTTGCTGATCCTCCCCTGAGCCCTTCTGAGCAGGGAAGAAGAGCAGCGGAGGAGACAGCAGGGCTAGAGCAGTTTGCAGGCCCCATGGTCGGTTTGGCATTAATGCCTGAGCTTCACGCGGGTCGCGTGCACAGCTGCGAAGGAAGCAAATTTGTGCAAGTTTGCAGGAACCCCCACGCGGAGGGGGCTGGGTTGGCAGCGGGAGACTAGTGGTTGTACAGGGCTGGAGAGTAGGTGGGGTTTGGAAGACATCAAACAAGAGTCAGATGGTAACCATTTCATTGTCCCCGTGAGAGCGGATGTTTACACCCCGTCACACAGAGGGCTCCGGCGCCTGTCAGAGAAGTAGCAAGGACTAAGAGCAGATTGCGACGGAGCCCAGCTAAATGATTTGCTCTTTTCCCTAATCCCTCCTCCTTTCCTCCACAACACAACAGAGAAGTGGCAAGGAGAGCGAGGGGCAGAGAAGGGTCATCCCAGAGGAGCCTGCCACACACCACATTCAATCCAGGCCCTTGAGCACAAAGCTGGCAGGCCCTGGAGAAAGAGAAAAGCTCTGAAGGGTAAATTAAATGGACAGATTTTTAATATCCAAAAACGAAGTCAAGGAATCATCTCAAAATGTCCTCAAGGGGTCTGTGACCCAGCAGGGGAGGGACTTTTCATATGGCACAGTTGTGGAGTAAGAGCTGAGAATGGAGAAAAATAAAACCATTTCCTCTTTCTACCCCACAGAGATGAGACAGTTCAATAAAACACTTACATATGAATAAGCAAAGAAGAGAAAATAAAAATCATCTGTTATCCCACAAGGCAGCTATAACTAATATTAACCAATGTTTGCCAGGGGTTTTTATGTGAGTTTATTTTCAAAAATGCAATTATGATGTATTCACTTTTTTTAACCTATATTTTACTCTAAAGACTATATTCTGAACATTTGTGCTTTTTTTAAAAAGTGAATGACAATATAATTTTTAATAGCTTAGAATATTTTATCCTATGAGTTGATGATAATTTACTCAAGCAATGCCATATCCTTTTATATTTAAACTTGCTTCCAATGGTTTCCCATTATATATAATCCTGCAATGGACATCCTTAGAAGTAAATTTTTGTACCTCTCCTTAATCATTACCTTAGGGTAAATCTCAGTATTGGAGCTGCTTTATCAAAAGGTATATACATTTTACAACTTTTCTATATGCTTCCAATTCCCCTTCAGTCCACACACCCACCAATAGCCCATGAGAGTGTTTTTCTGCATTTTGGCCCATGCTGAATCTGTTCCTTCTTTTGGGTTGCCTAATATCTATTTGTGGTATATTTTAAAAATGCATTCTTTAACACTAGTGAGAGCTGACATTTTTTGTCATGGCTTTATTGGCTATTTGTAATATCTATGCCCTGTACTGCCTGTTTCTGTCTTTTGCACATTTTTCTACTAGTGTACGACTTTTCTTATTGTTTCATAAAAGCCGTTTATTTATCTATCTTATGTATTGCAAATATTCTTCCCAGATCCTTATTGCTTCTGATGTTATTTTCCATGCCAAAGTTTAAACTTTTTAGATTTGACCACAGAAAATTATTTTGTGATTTATGCCAGGAGTCAACAAACTTTTTCTGCAAAGGGTGGGACAATAAATATTTTAGGTTTTGCCAGCCAAGTGATTGCTTTCCCCATTCTGTCTTTGTAGAGCGAAAGCAGACATAGAGGATGCTTCAATGAACAGGTGTGTCTTCATTCTAAATTTGGCCTGGGAGGGCAGTAGTTTGTCTACCTCTGGTCTAAGCTATCGGTGTCCTGTGTTGAAAGTGGTCCTCCACCACAAGGTTATATTATTTTCTATATTCTGTTCTTACTTTTATGGCTTCACTTTTCAATTTTCTATTTTTAATACATTTATAATTAATTTTGTTGATTTAATTTTTTCTCAAATGGGTTAGCCATCTGGTCTAAAATCATTTTTTGAATAATCCATGCTTTCCCTACTGAATTGATTTGCAAACTTTTCTAAATTAAAAAATATGGACACCTGCCCACGTACTTGGATTTTTAAAATGCTATTACTATTCTGGGACTAGTATCATGCCTTCAAGTATTAGAGTTTTTCAGTACATTTTAATATCTTGTATAGCAATTCCACACCCTTCATACTCTTTTTTTTTAAGTCTTTGTTGTTGATTTTCTTTTCTTTTTTTCCAAAATGTTCTTTAGACTCATTTTGTCAAGTTCCAGTAAAAATTGCAGTATATTTTGATTGGAATTGCCTTAATCTATAGATTAATTTTCAGATAAACCAACAGTCGAAGACAGTGGTATGCATACAGTGGAGGCTACTTTCTCATTATCTTTGGTCACATTAATTGACTTTATAATCAAAAACTGCAACTGGAAAAAGTACAGCTCTGTAATTTAGGATTAAACATAGTATTTCATTTGAAAATAAGATTCAAGTGCTTGAAATTTTGAAACTCACTGGTTTAACCTACTGACATTTGTCGTTATTACTAATTTGGCTTCTGTCATCTTATTCTGTTATCTTCATATTTTTAACTTTTCCTTCTGATTTCCTTTGTTTTCACTTCTTTGACAATAACTCACTTTAATTATGCTAGTGGGTATTTAGAGGTTCCTTTTTATAAACAAAGTATACTCTACCTAACCTGTATGAATGAGGAATGAAATTATATCATTTGAGTCTCTCCGGTTTGAGATAAAAGATATAATACAATCTTACATTCCTGACCCTCACTACCTGGCCCCATCAACCTTCTCAGTTTTTATTAATAACTTAATAAAGAATTTTAGATCCATCATCTTTTTTAAATAATCATGTATCATTTCATTTTGGAATGATTTTTGACATGTTTTTTTTTTAAGATTGGCACCTGAGCTAACATCTGTTGCCAATCTTGTTCTTTTATTTTCCTCTTCTCCCCAAAGCCCCCCAGGACATAGTTGTATATTCTAGTCGTAGGTCCTTCTGGTTTTGCTATGTGGGATGCTGTCTCAGCATGGCTTGATGCTAGGTCCACGCCCAGGATCTGAACTGGTGAAACCCTGGGCCACCTAAGCAGAGCAGGCAAACATAACCACTCTGCCACGTGGTTGGCCTCGATTTTTGACATTTTTTACTTGATTTTATAATCAGATTTTTTATAATATACTATTCTGCAGCTATTTCATGAACACTGTGTCTTCCTGTGCTCTGTTGCAAATGCCAAATAGTTTCTTGAAGTTTTCCTCTGGATTCACTGGTAGATAATTATCAAAAGTTTGTTATTCTTCTGAGCCTTCTAGATACATTTCTTTCCCCTTGTTCTGTGGTATTTTCATAGGCTTCATTGTTACTTTACTCTTTGTTCATCTTAGTCCTTGGTCCTGCACCCTGTCCCGTGCCAGTGGTAGGATACCCTTCTCTTACTTACAACAAAGTGATAGGTTGATGTGCAAATTTAAGCAAAACTTGACTGTGTATCTTTGTAGCATGTGAGGGAGTGTCTTCTTCCTATCCGATAGTCTCCTTCTCTGAACTGATGTGTCACATGAAAAACTACAATTCCCAGCATACACTGCTACCTGGGTTCTTCCTACAAGGGCCCCAGGTAAATAATGCCCTATAACCCTATTACCTGTGTATGTACTGTCCCTTCCCATCCCCAGGAGAAAAGAAAGAAAGCTGCCCAAGTTTCTGGCTTGTTCAAATCCTAAATCTCTGGGTGAATCTCTAGTGACTGAAACACAAAATATGTTCTACCTTTTATGAAGCCGTCTTTGTGTGCAAACCCGTCTCTTGTTGTCCTAAAATTAGTTCCAGTTTCTTCAAGGTTCTGGTATTAAATTATCTATCAGTCTTATTCTCCATGTTGGGAGCTTTATTTTTCCCCCTAAGCCTTCATTAGTGCTTTTTGTTAGATGTTTCGAGAAGTTTCCCTGGGGACTGTTAGCCAGATGCCACTTTGAATAACACCACCAGCAGCAGCTAACATTTATTGAGCATTTACCATGTACCATCCATCCATTTTCTCATTTAATCGCCACAACAACCCTCATTTAACCTCTCTAAGACTAATTTGCCCAAGGACACTCTCTGCTAAGGGCACGTGCTGCCATGTACATGTATTTTAAATCATTTGCAACCTCCCAGGCTTTCTGGGATTCAAACAAATATAGTATGTGATCTTTCTTAGGTTTTTCTAAATTTCTTAATCTTTCTGACCCTGATTTAACCCCTCAAATGCCAGAATTTCCTTCTCCTTCCCTTGCATGTTGATATGACACATAATCTCGTTAGCTAACTCTGTGATTAATCTCTCACGATATACCTCTCATGTCATTCATGCTTAATTAATGGGCATTCAGTAATCAAAGATCCTTTAAAATTCCTTTAGTTGGAGAAATTATATGTTCCAGGTACTTGAGTGAATATTTTACCTCTCCGTGTCATTTCTTAAACTTTATAGAATAAAAGTCTTTTTTAAATAATACACGGGTTGTATATACTTTCAGACAGATGTGGGACTCAAAATGTTAACAATTGTAGAGAAATACTTCACATGAACACCAGATTCACTAATAGACGGTCACAGGAATGCTAAGAAGAGAAAAAACCTCCACACAATTGTTATAGGTTGGGTTTTTTGGAAAGCAGGCAGAGATGGAGTTTAATATGGGCAATGTTTTTTAGGGAATGATCTTGGGATCAACACCTGTGGAAAGAAGAAGGCAGAAAGATTGAATAGGGGGAGAAGGCTAGCTATGATGCAAGATCAACAACAGCCTCAGCTCACCTCCTTGGGGAGGTCAGAGCCTTTAGAGTTCTCCAGTTGGGCCAAGGTAGTCAGATCATTATACGCCCTCATCAATTAGCAACTGGAAGTGGGCCACCCGGGAAGGGAGTGGCTTTGCTGAGGCTGCTCTCTGCTGCAGCCTGAGGCAATCTCTGAAGATGCTGACATTGAAGACTGACTGCTGACAGCAACTCATCCTTCATTGAAGGGGGATCTAGGCAGAGGAGCATCACAGGACCCACCACAATGATCCTCTCTGAAAAGTCAGTCATTTCAAAGATGGCAGAACTGCTTCAGTACATTTCCAATTACTTTAAGTCTTGCTGTAATTTTTTAGTACTTTTGAAATCATAATGAAATGAAGATGCTAAGTGAATCACTACTTTCAATGAGACTTGGCTAGTAATCACTAAATATAAGAGCACTGGGGAAGGAAAGAGAACTGACTTTCACTGAGCACTCTTTGGCCCAGGCCTTTAACATACATCATTTCATTTCACCAGCCCAAAAGGACTTCAAATTGACATTTGAGAAAATGGACACAGAAAACTTACCCATAGCTGGTCAATTGTACACTGAGAATTGGATCACCACAAAACTCTTAATCCCCTAGGATGGCTCATCCTGACAGAGTATTTATGATGTCAAAGACATCTCACTGCTGGCTTTTGGAGTGTTTTGGCAAATGGTGGCAGAGCCTATGGCCAGGGAGCTTGGGCCAGAGCAGATGGTCTGGATGATGCCCAGCGTTACCCCAGGAGAGAACAAAGAGCTGCCATGCTGTCCCTGGACACATGTATTAGGCACAGGTTTCTTGGAAACCTCCAATGAAAGAGGATCTATTAATGTGTCCCCTCACAAGGGTCTTCAATGTTCCCAGCATGTTGATGGGTCTTTCATGCCTTGAAGGAACCTAAGTGACAGAACCCATCAATCAACTAATATATTCTGAGAGCATCTGCCACATGCTTGGGCAGCAGAGAAGACACAAAGAGATTTAAGAACAGCATGTTGTAGTCAAAAAAGCACTGACTTCCTACATCACTTAGAATAAAATCCAAATTCTCTGCAATGGCTTATAATTCTTACCCTTATCTTCCCCCTGTCTATTTCTCAGATCTTATCCCCTCCCTTGTTCACTCTGCTCTAGCCACACTGTTTTTTTCACTAGCTCTTCCATTTGCCTGGAATAATCTTCCCCAAATCTCTGCATAATTGACTTATTCTCTTCCTCTAGATTTCAGCTCAAATTTTTCTGTTTCGGAGAAGTTTTCTCTGATTCCCACAGCTAAAGTCGTCCTCTATTTAGCACTGCTGTATTTTCTTCATGGCACTTTTCACTTTCTGAAGTTATCTTCTTTGCTCATTTACTTGTTCCTCATCTGTCTCCCCAAAATATGTAAGCTGCATGGGAATTGGGACCTTCTTTGCCCCCAGTACTTAGAACAGTGCTTGACATATAATAGGGACTCAAATATTTATTGAATGAATAAAGCAAGCAGGAGGCCTCGGTTCCATTCCTACTTCTACAAGCTGTGTGAGTTTGGGAGGATCATTTAATCACTTTGAATGGAAGCTTATTCATCTAGAACAAGAGTTGGCACACTATGGCTCACAGACCAAACAGAGCTGGTCATCTAATTTTGTAAATAAAGTTTTTTTTTTTTTTTTTTAAGATTGGCACCTGGGCTAACAACTGTTGCCAATCTTTTTTTCTTTTCTTTTCTGCTTTATCTCCCCAACCCCGCCTCCCCCCTCCCCCCTACACAGTTGTATATCTTAGTTGCAGGTCCTTCTAGTTGTGGGATGTGGGACGCTGCCTCAACATGGCCTGACGATCGGTGCCATGTCCGTACCCAGGATCCGAACCCTGGGCCGCCGCAGCGGAGCAGGCGAACTTAACCACTCGGCCACGGAGCCGGCCCCATAAATAAAGTTTTATTGGAACGCAGCCATGCTTATTCATTTATATATTGTTTATGGCTGCTTTCATGCTATAAGGGCAGAGTTGAGTAGTTGTGACAGAAATGTATGGCTTACAAAATTTAAAATCTGACCCTTTAAGGAAAAAATTTGCTGACCCTTTGGGATCATAATATCTGTTCTACATTCCCTGCAGCATTTTATGAGGAACAAATGAGAAGATACATGTGAAAGATCATTGTGAAGTGAAAAATGCTACTCATATAAAGGGTTAACTTTGTTAGCTAGGAAGATAATTGTCATGAAGCCACTGTAATCAATCAGTCAATGATTGTGTAAAATAAGGTCACTGACTTACATGATTCAGACTATTTCAAGAGAATTTGAGAGAAGTGTGAAATCATCCTTCTGTGCATAGGCCAGCCAGCCCTATCTGAATATCAGCCCAGCCATGGGGTAATAACCACCTCACTAAAGTGGAAGAAAAGAGGAGACAGACACACCTGGGATCAAATTCCCATTCTACCACTTATCAGCTATGTCACCAACTCCACCTGTCAGATTCCTCACCTATATAATGAAGATAGTAAAAGTACCTACCCCATAGGACTGTTCTGAGGATCAAATGAGATAACGCAGGGAAAGAGATAACACCCAGTTCATTGTCAACATCAGTGCTAATTGTCATCTTCATCATCATCCTCTAGCTACCTCTCCCACATTCTGAACTAATTCTATGGTTAAGGAAACAAGTTTGTGTACCTGTCCCTTTATATCCTGGAGAGGTCTACACAGGATACCAGGGGACTCATTTTCCTCGCTGTTTCTCCTGTATTCATCTACTCTTTCCAGGGCAGCACCACCCTCTTCCCGAATGATCTCTGAACTCTGGTTTCATGCTAGCCTCTCCTCTCCTTTACTCCCTACATGAAAGAAACTGCAAATTTTTGCCTCCTGAAACCAATATCTAGTATCTGTGCTCTGGGCTCCATCCTTATGGCCAAGGTTCTATTTCACAGGCTCACTGTCTCAGCTCCTATCACAGCCTTCCCGGTGGGCACCTGACTCCAGGGAACTCCAGCTACAGCCCATCCTCCACACAGCATCAGTGTTATCCTATAGAATAAAATCATGTGACCTCTGTACCTTAAAAGCTCTGGGATTCCTCATTGTCTGCTTGCTGCATGAGGCCCTTCTATACCTGCCACCTGCCTAGCTGTGGAAACTCATCTTCTTCCACCTGTTTCCTCCTGGTACCCTCCTCATGTCTGTTTCAATCTCATGCACCTACTTGCTGCTCCCCTAACCAACCTACAGACTCAAGAGGAAAAAACGCTTGTTGTTGTAAACTACTGAGATTTTGGGGGTTACTTTTTATATAGCATTATCTCAGCAGGAATCTGACTGATACAAGACAGAAATTGTGATTAAATAACTGGGTATTAAGCCAAAGCTTTTCTCCCCCTAATATAACATCTATAGCATAATTTCACTCCAAAATAAAGCCATGGATTTAAAAAATCACAAATAAATATATATGGAGATGGACATCATATGTGTTATCTTTGGGAAACATTTGCTAAATGTGTGTCTCATATACCTACAACTTAATCTCCATCAGCAGGGGCAATTTTCTTTTTAAAAATACCATAGTAAAGTTCTAAAGGATAAAAATTAGGACAGAAGAAAAACCAAAGGGGCAGAAAGATGCAGAGTAAATGGTACTCAATAAAAAGCCTGAGAAGAAGTAACACAAAATGGAGACAATTTAGGTTGATTGAATGATTGGGGGTACAGGAAAGGAAGCTTGGCAAGATAGATGTATAACCACGTGAGTGTGTGAATAAGAGGTCTGCAAAAGGGCAAGAAGAGTGAGAAGAGTGAAAAGCTGAGTAGTGCCCTGGATGTGGCTATTAGCCAGATGGGTCACCTGGGGGAGGCTAGCACTGTGGCTGGGTAAGAAGGCCCGGTCATGGGAGAACAGTGTTCCCAAGTAGAGGTAACCAGTGAATTAATTCCCTTGGGCATTTATCTTAGAGCCTTAATGGATACTTGAAGATCATTTTGCCCACATTAGCTACTCAAGAGACTTGACCCTTAATGAGAGGCACCATTGGATACATTAATCGCTCTGCTAATGGCCTGACCTCTTTGATAATGTCACATATACAATTCTTTTCCCTCATTGGCTTTGAAGTGCTCCTGCCCCTGAAATAATTGCATATTGTTTCTCTTACCTTGTTACTGGGAAGGAGAAAAAGAAGAGAGGGAGGGAGGGAGAAGACAGGAGGTAAAAGGACATAGAAGAAAGAGCAAACTGTAATTCAGTCTTGGTAACTACTGGAGCCCATGTGTAATACAGTGTTGGTATCCTGGGAATTTACCCAGCAAAGTAATGTTGTCCTGCTTACTTCCTAGAGCCATGTGTGCATATTCTGAATTACCTTGATCTTCAGTCGGAATAAGGGGACTTGAAATGATCCAAGTTGGAACTCATATCTAATCTGTAGCAAAAACTCCTTGGATCCTTGCCAGAAAAACATGGGGAGTGGGGCAAAACTCACTGGTTATCATTAGACATCAAAGGAAAAAAATTGTTTCATTCAGCCTTTCTAGGTAATTAACATGACATCACCTCAGAGCCCACATTGTAAAATGGGTACTAAGTACTGTGGAGAACTGATCTCAGCTCTTTACGTGCTTCATTTCAACATAAATTTTGATAAACAGAAGGAAAAAAAGCAAATAGGGTATCTTTTATTATTTGGATATTTTAAAAGTTTCCATCCTGGAAATTATTTCTGAGAGTAATAAGATACTAATGTCTGCTGAAAAGATCTAATTTTGGTGATTCCCAAGTTTTCATTGTCCGTAAACTGTAAAATCCTTGGGGACAGGCTTGTATATGAGGTTTGAAAAGCCCTTTGTATTCAGAACATGTTGTACTAAATAAACAAATAAACAGATAAATAAATCTCCCACACCAACAAGAAATTCCCTAGGTGATTTTGGAAATGGGTCTTTGATGGCAGAGTCCTAGTCTAACACATGGACTTCATGTAAGTTCAATTACTATGGAATAAGCTATAACCTGCAGAGGCCCATTTTAGAAAAGGGATTTGTTATTATTTGTACTAGAAAAAAATTTTAATGGTAAAAATATAGTAATGAAGAACTTTAAATGCAAAAAAATACCTTAACATTCCAACAATTTCTAACATCATAGAATAAGTAAGCAAAACAAATTTGGGAAGTGGGTGAATCATTTTCTTCTACAGGCCTTGGTGCCCCATATTTAAAATGAAAGGCATGGGCCAGAAAATTTCTCAGTTCCTTCCTGATGGCAAAGAGCAAATATCGCCAAGTTTGTGTGTGAAAATAAATTGAGGGTAAGCCCTCCTGCCTGCAGCCATGGCTCCTCTGAATTTGGGATCCCACTCCTACCCCCATCTCACTTCATTTCGCCTTAACTCACACAACTCGCCAGGAACCCCTCCACTTTACCAGGACCAATCTTCTCACTGGGACATCCTTGGAAAGGCCAGGCTCCAACCCTTTTCTGGACCTCGGCCAGGATGCTCCACTCATTTGGAATGTCGTCCCTAGATTACCCCAATCCTACTTTTTCTTCAAGACACAGCTCACTGTTTGCTTATTCTATGAAACTTTCCCTGACTAGATCAGCTCTGGCTCTTTCATTTCTCTGAGCTGTTGTTTGTATGATGTACAGTATGATTACATATAGTCCAATATGTACTGTGGATGTTTAGTTTAAGAGGTTGGCTGTAGAACAGACTGCCTAGATTCAAATCTCATCTATATCACTTGCTTACTCTATGACCTTGGGCACTTAATTAACCTCAATTGACCTCTCTGTGCCTTGGTTTCATCACTTGTAAACTGGGGAATCTGATATGTACTTTAGAAGTTCTGTGACATGGAACCATTTCAGGTCAAACCATCTTCAGTAAATCCATGGAGAATGTTTCAAGAAATGTGTTCAGGGTTCCACAACATCAGCATTATATAACATTTTTGGTGGTCTATTTAAAAATGTGTATTATTTTAATACCGTCATGTCCACATAAAAAATTAAAAAATACAGATAAATGAATAACTCATAATCTTACCACCTAGAGATAATCATCATTTTAAAATGTTGCATTTATTCTTACAGATATTTTTCCACAAATTGTTGTCATTTTAAAATATGTCCACAAAGTCTTTGACACTCCTTTCTTGAAAAGGCAGAGCCTAATTCCCTTCTCATTGAGAGCGGGTCGGATTTAGTGACTCGCTTCTAGCTGTTAAAATGTGGTAGGTGTGGTGGTGTGTGATTTCTGAAAGTGTGTCATAAAAAGCATTGCATCTCTCTCTCTTTCTCCCTCTCTCCGGCTCTCTCTATCTCTCCCTTCCTCCTTCCCTCCCTCTCTCTTTGTCTCATCACTGTCTCTGGAGAAGCCAGCTGCCATATGGGGACATTCAAGCAGCACAATGGAGTGGCACATATGGCAAAGAGCTGAGGCCTCCTGCCAACAACCACATGAGTGAGCCATCTTGGAAGCAGATCTCCCAGCAGCCCTGAGCTGGAACCACCCAGCCAAGCTGTTCTCAAATTCCAGGCACTCAGAAACTATGAGATAATAAATATTTGTTGTTTTAAGTCACTAAGTTTTGGGGTAATTTGTTAAGCAGCAATAAATAATTAATACATACATACATACACATACCATATATATATATACACACACACACACTCACAATATACACTACATATATTTCCCAAAAAATGGGAAAACCCTTCACATACTCTTTTGTTCTTTTGTAACTCTCTTCATTTTTTAAGAATAATAATATATCATAAACTTCTTTCCATATTATCCTCAATGATGATTTTAAAAGAGTGAGGAAATGGACACAGCCTCTGTAAAAAAAAAATCTTTTAAAACTACTTCATGTATCTTATGAGGACAGAAGAAACTTTTTCCTCTACCATCCTAGGTTCATTTTCTGAGGCTGTGCAAATTAAACTGAGAAAAAACAGATTAACAAAAGAAAAGGCATACAAATTTATTTGATGTTAATATTAAAATATTAAAAATTAAAATTTTTACATGTACATGGGGGTCTCACAGAAAAGGAAGTGAAAAACTGAAAGAAGCAGTTAGGCCTGAGAGCGTATATACCATTTTAACAAAGAGTAATACATTTGTTGAGAAGTGACAAGGGAAAGAAAAATGGTTTGGGCTTCTAGAGGTGGTAAACTGTGGATGATAAATATGTGAGAGAAACTAATGGAAGATAGGAGTTATTTCAGGAAGGTTTCTATGCAGATTCAATCTCGTGCAGTCTCTAGGGTGATAAGAGTGTCTCTGGTGATTTTTCTCTGGCTAGTATGGGAGAGGGGGAGAGGGATTCCTTCATGAAGGGAAATTTATATATCTTGCCTTTAGGCAGAAAAGGGGAGGATAGAGAATTTTTCCTCTATCTTCTGTTTCTCAATTGCCTTCAGTTCAAAATAATTCTTATGACAAAGTGGCATATTTTGTGGTAGCATATTCTGATCTCCTTCAGTCTACTGGCATATAAAATTCCCCTAATAATAAGGGGCAAAAATCTCTATTCTGCAATTTGAAATGAGGCTTCAAATGCAACCATCGCTAGAAGGAGAAAACAAATTCTAACTGAGGTATTAATGGCTGATGCCCATTCTCTCTCTAGTGGTGGATTTTGCTACAGGAGAAGGACTATGATAGGACTGAAGTGGAAATAAAGACAGAGACTAGGATGTGCCCGAATGTAGCTTGAGGTATGGTGCAGAATATTTTAGCGAAGGAATTGTTAGACTAGAGGTGTGGAGACCTTGAGGATTAATGAACTCTCCTAGAAGGAGAAGAAAATTCCAAGGACCATGGGCTGAGCCCTGGGTGAGCTCCATACGTGGATGGAAGGACGAGAAAGAGAAGTCAAAAAAGGAAGCACAAAAAGAGACATCAACAAGGGCAGGGAAAACCAGGAGCAGATGAGGCCATGATAGCCGGGAGAATGAGTGTGTCAGGAGAGTGAAGAGAAAATAGGCATGGTCAAAAGTCTCAGACACCATTAAAAGGAAAAAACAAAAAAAGATCATTGGATTTTACAAGAAGCTCATTTAACAGTCTTTCAAAGTACCAACTGGGGTGAGCAAGGGAGGCGAGAACCACATTAATGCTTGTTTTTGGTCTGGCTCGGTTTGGTTTTGTCTTTCCTTGGCTCTCTTCTAGTCAATGTTTAGGGATTAGTTCACTGTACACCCTCAGGAAGGCTCCTCCGTCTCTCCACGTTGGGTTGGGGCCACATTCCTATGAGTTCCCACAGCACCCTGTGCTCTCCTGCCACATAGCGTTAATCACACACTGTATATGGTAATCTAATGTTTGCCCATCTTTCCACCTCTAGGGTAGAAGCTGCTTGAGAGAAGGGAATGTTTAGTTCTCAGCTATATCTCCAGGACCTAGCACACTGACTGCCACATTGTACAAGCTCAGAGAATCTTTGATAAATGATTGAGACAGTGAGTAATGTGGAGATAGAAGGAAAAGATGAAGACTTTCATTGAGAGGTTTGGTCACGAAAGAAGGGAAGCAGTAAAATCATAGTGAGAACATTAAAGTCAAGTGAAGGGATGGCCTTTCAAAGGAGCACTGATTTGAACCTGGTCCTAAAACCATCTAGCCTGGAAACTAAGGGTGTACCCAACATTAGGCTTTGGACTCAGTATAAAGACAAAATCTGCATCTGTCTTGGTCCTAGGAAGGCCAAACAGAACTAAACACATATATCATTTCTGGTATCTTTATATTCATGCACAAAGATCATGTGATGATGTAAATTATCCTCATATTTAGTCAACATAACACTTGTGAAATGAGTAAGACGTATAATTCTGATCTGCTCTTATTATCAGAATGTTCACGTTCAAATTCTAGATGTAATTTGGAGGTAACCATTCCAGATATAACTTGGAGTAAAAAATCTCCTCATTTGCTTTACATATTGAAATTATTTCAGACTGTCAAAGTATAAATGCATATTGATCTTGGAAAAAGTTAAACACTAATATAATTAACAATGATGTGAAAGCTGTTAATTTTATATCCAAAAGCAATTATTAAAAACTTTCAAATAGTTAAATAAGTAGAGACATATATTGACAGTTTATACCACATTAAGAGAGAGTATTAGTTGATAAGTTTAAGAAGAACATTAATTCCTTTCTAAACTAACAAGTGTTCTGTAAAAGTTTAAATTCAGAAATGATACAAGGCTAGGGGCCAGCTCCATGGTGTAGTGATTAAGTTCAGCATGGTCTGCTACAGCGGCCCAGGTTCATATGTTCAGATCCTGGGCATGGACCTACACTACTCATCAGCCATGCTGTGGCAGCAACCCACATACAAAATAGAGGAAGACTGGCACAGATGTAAGCTCAGGGCTAATCTTCTTCAAGGAAAAAAAAGAAGAAGATTGGCAACAGATGTTAGCTTAGGATGAATCTTCCTCAGCAAAAAAAAAAAAAAAAAAAAAAATTGGGGGGGCTAGCCCCATGGCCTAGTGGTTAAGTTCAATGCACTCTGCTTTGGCAGCCTGGGTTCAGTTCCCAGGAGCAGACCCACAGCACTCCTCAGTGGCCATGCTGTGGCAGTGACCCACATACAAAATAGAGGAAGATTGGCAACAGATGTTAGCTCAGGGTGAATATTCCTCAGCAAAAAAAAAAAAAAAGAAAGAAAGAATACAAGACCCAATAATAGAGATTAAACTATATCGTAAGTCTATCTTTTGGGGGATTGTTTTCAGTGCTATCATTTGTACTATTAAACAAGATAACATATAAGATTGTTTCTGAACATTTAAGAAAGCATCTTCCTCAAGCAATGCACAGAGCTTCATTTAGGGGGATCGCTTTGATTAAAGTGTATCATCATGGCCAAAGTTCAAGTTCAACAGATGAGGAAGAAATAGCCTTAGCTTTAGTTGGTTACTAGTAGAGAGAAAGAAAGGCAGTAATGTGGTAGCAGCCTCACCCCCAGCAGAATCCTATATTAGTGGAACAAGCCTCAAAATATTTCGCTTATCCACCAACCTCAGTGAAAGTGAAAGTGAGCGTCCATTTGGTATCACAAATATGCATTATAATGATCACACAGTCAATCAAGCAGCTGACAGTACCTGAGAAAATACGGTCTCATCTATAGTGTCAATCTCATAAAAGTTAACTGTTAGATTTTTGATAATAAATATTTTGGCACACTTTCAGGTTTACTCTAACGACCTAGAAATTCATTTTATGATGGCGATTTTCATCTTTGACCAAATCTGATTTTTAAGACTGGCCTTTTAACATTTGGCCAAAATGTGTATTCAGTGCACTGTCATAAAAGCCATGGGTCCTGATGGGAATAGATAATCCCTGCAGAGTCTGGAGGAGGTCTGCAGCTCCAGATTCAAATGAAGGGAATGCTTGAGAGGGTTTTTTTGCTCCCAAAGGAGGGCTGGGATTGATGTGAAGATGAACCTACCTCCTACCCTAATTAAAGCAATAAGAGAAGTGAGATGAGACCTCCTTGACAGATGACATGGGGCAGATGGGATGGGAAGATGGGAAGGCACATCTTCAACAGGCCAAGCAGGTGGTGAGAAGAGGCACAAAGAAGAACCTTCTGGTATTGCAGTAGCAAAATTAAACCCCCTTCTTAGATCGGGCTCCAGGCAGACCCTCCACAATCCAAATTTCTCTTTAGAGCAAATGCTATCAGCATGAGGATTGGAGATGCCTGGGTATCTGCTGACAGATGCAGGAATCAATTAAGCACAGTAGTGGAGGTGCAGTGGGGCTGTGAGGATCAGAATCCCCGGGGTCACCAAGTTGCCAGACAGAGCTGGCAGTGAGCACCCAGACCCCGCCCTCACAGCCACTTGCCAGCCTGTCTGTCTTGCTCAGTGTGGAGCTCAGCTGTCCAGACCCTTAATTGCTGACCAGCTGCTTAATCTTCCCTATTGTTCACAGAGATGTTTGAAGCAGAATAAAATTTACCTTCCAATTACACCACAAGCCTAAATCATTCCCCACAATTCCTGACTCTATGTGGGCATTTACTGAGCACCTAAGAGGAAAAAACTGATATCCAAAAGAGTCCTTGGCAATACCATAGAACAAGGTGGTCAGGAGTATGAAGTATGGATTCCAACAGAGCTGGAAATCCTGACTCGCTCAGCTCTTTGATCTTTAGCAACTTATTAAAAATTCCTGAGCCCTAGTTTTCCTCATCTGTGAAACAAGATTAACACTCTGATAGGACCGATGAACTCATTTTTTTCAGCTGGAGTTCTCAAGTCTCCTCTACCTCCTGGCTATTCCTCTGGCCTCACCCACTATGGTAAGGTCTTTGAATTGTTCTCCTGGTAGAAAAGATTCAAGTTGGAGGAGGGATGTCAATTTGGGCATGAGCTCTGTTCATCTTGGACTCAGCATTCAGGCGAGTCAGGAAGTCTGCTGGGGTCTGTTTAAGGGCAGGCCAGGGAGCTAACAGGAAAGACCACCTCCCAAGAGACAGCAAAGTGCAACCAGTTTGACTCAAGTCCAAGGGGCCAGTATATTTGTAGAGCCACCAAAACTCTGAGCACAGATATTTTAATTACATTTTAGTGTACTCAATGACAGACAGTGTATGCTATCATCATATTTGCAAATTTGGAGATCTGTGACAGTTTAGGGAGGTATCCCTCTCAAATGTCAAAGGCTTAATGTATTTTCTTATAGCTCCTCTCTATTCTTTTAAACAATATTTAAGATGGTTCCCAAACTGGAGGATAACAAGAGGCTTATATAAACTACTAAAGGCAACTGAAATCCATAGCAAATAAGGAGTTATTTGCTTAGATTTTCTGGGCAGAGGATGTTCACATCAGGTCATATCAAAACAGCATCTACCTGAGAAGGGAAACTTATTTGTGTATTTGCTGAGGGCTCCCTATGAGTATAAGCACTAAATAAATAGTGTGCTTAGACGAGGAGTCGCAAAGGCAGCAACACGTGAACCCTGCTTTCAGGTTATTTGTATTTCAGTTTGACTACAAATAACAATAATAATTTATATCTCCATAACATTTTACAATTTTGAAAGAGTTTTAATACCTATTCTTATTTTATCCTCAAAGATTCCTATAAGACAAGTACGATTAACTCCATTTTAAAGATGAGGAAACAGGGGTTCCAAGCAGTAAAGACATTTTTCTAAGGCCGTGAAGTTAGTACATAATCACAATTCAAACCCAGGTTTTCTGACTCTGGTTTTAGTGTTCTCGTTTACCATAGCTGCACCTTGAAAAAGAACCTTTATGCCTTTGCTAAATTAAGGTAGAAGGGAAGGGGTAGAAAAGTTTTTTGATTGACTTTCCCAATCAATCAGGACTCTATCAGGGCCCTATAATCCATCTGGCCCTGGCCAAAATGCCACAGAGGAATGAGTGGGAAAAGGACACCTGTTTTCTACCATCCAAAGGCTTTCAAATTAACTGAATGTTAAGAATCAAGCAGGAAAAAAAAAAAGGGAAGTGATAAGAAGACACGAACTAGAATCAATGGGGTGGTAACACACTCTTACAGTCAGATGACCCTGTCCTTATGGAACTTACAGTGTCTGTCTTGTTCAGCTTTATATATCCCAGTGCCTGTCACAGGGTCTGGGACATAGCAGGTACAGATATCCGATAAAAATATGTTGCATTAATAAAAGATCAATGGGAGCAAATAGATAACCATGAAATGCACGTTAATATATATAGTAACTTCAAATGTGATAAAAAAAGGAATCAGAAAGCAATAAGAATTAGATGTTAATTTAACATAAGAAGTTTGAAAAATTAACTATTTGGAGAAAAATCAAGTTAGAGCCCTATTTCAAAATATAATCTCATAATGTCAAGTAAGTTCCAGATGAATCAAGGAGTCAAATGTTAAGAACAAAACTATTTTTTAAAAAAGACAGAAGCTAACTATAGATTACAATTTCATAAATTTATGACTGACAAGGGATTTCTAAATATAAATATAATGTAACAAATCCTACTGTAAACAGCTTGTAACATAATTACATAAAAAGAAGATTTGGTTCTTGGCTCAAAATTTTTAAACTTCTATATGTCCAAGAACACAATGAATGTTATATGAACTAGGAACTATATTAACAATAAATAAAGAAAAACAAGGATTAATCACTTAACATATTAAAAAATATAAAAAGCATATAAGACACCACTGCTTAACATAAAAAGCTAACTCAATAAGAAAAACATAAATACACTAAGAAAAATGGTCAAAGGACATAAAAAACTAATTCATAGAAGAAATAAAAGTGGAAAATAGTTGAAAAAATATTCATCCTCACTGTTAATCAAAGAAAAAGAACACTGAAATATTTTTTATTGCATTTGTAAACATTAAAATTATAATGCTCAGTACTACCAAAAGCATGATGAAGTGGTCCTCCCATAAACTGATGGTAGAAATTAAAATGGTACAAACTTTCTAAAAGGCAATTTGTCAATCGTTATCAAATTTTTTTAATGAGCATAGACTTTGAATCGGTAATTCTGCTTCTATAAAATCATCCTAAGAAAATAATCAGAGATGCCAAAAGTTGTTTACACAATGAAGTTCTTCATAGGCTTCTTGATAATAATGAAAAACTGTAAACTAAATACTCAACACTAGGGAATTCGGCAAGGGCTTCATAAGATGGAATGCTATGCAGTCATTAAAAATCAGGTTTTAGATGAATATTTACTGAAATATGAAATATTCATATGTCCAAAAATGGTAAAAAAGACTATAAAAGAGTATTATAACATGATACTATTATTTTGAGGGGGAGAAAGGAAAGAAAGGAAGAAGAGAGGAAGAGAAAGGGGAAAAAAATTAGTGGAATAGCAACCTCTGTTGATATTTTGTTTTTTGGGGTTTTTTTTGAGGAAGATTAGCCCTGAGCTAACTGCTGCCAATCCTCCTCTTTTTGCTGTGGAAGACTGGCCCTGAGCTAACATCCATGCCCATCTTCCTCTACTTTATACATGGGATGCCTACCACAGCATGACTTTCGCCAAGTGGTGCCATGTCCGCACCCGGGATCCGATCCAGCAAACCCCAGGCCGCAGAGAAGTGGAAGGTGCGAACTTAACTGCTGCGCCAGTGGGCCAGCCCCTCTGTTGATATTTTGTTGTAGATCTCAGGATGATGATATCACAAGGGATTTCTTATTTGTTGGGTTTTTTTTGCTTTTCTATGTTTTAAAAAACTGTCCACACTTTTTGTCATTGAAAAATTATTTATTTAAGACCGCAAATAATACCCAGAAATCTCTGAGTTCACAAATATTAAAAATCTAGACTACAAATATTCTTTATTTTCTTCTTGATAGTCCCCTGGATCTTTTTCAATATTTTTACAGAGAGCATGAATTATTTTTATTGAAAGGAAAAACATTCTTTTTTACACAAAAAAGATATGGGTTATCTCTTGTGTGTGACATTTTATTTCAACATAGTATTTGTACAATGCTATGAAATATATTTTTAATGATAAAAATCTGGTGTGAATAATCTAGAACAGATGAAGAGTTCAAAATGGATACAAATTTGACAGTGAGTCCCAGGTATCAAATATCCTTTCAATTCTTTTTGCAAGGAAACTATGACAGAGATGAAGACTTATTCCTCTTATTTTCTGCTCCCCTTCTATAGCAGCCTGTGGGCTGGAGAAGGCTTAGTCGCAGGCCTGCCCCTGTGTGCTCAGAATCTGAGAGAATGAGGAATGATAGTTGTGGCACAGGTAAGCGGAGAGCTCTTAAGAATATATTTATAGGATCTGCACAGATTTTTTCAGGATCCTACAAGTCAAAAAGAAAAGGTTTCTGTAAATAATCTGTTTATTTCACCTCTGTTTGAAGCTTAAACAATCTTGAGCAACTTTTCAATAAATAATATTTAAAAAAAAACAATGGCTGACATTTATTGAGCATGTGCTCCATGCCAAGTACCCATTCAATTTTGGCCATACATTATTTCTTTTCATCGGAACAGCAGCCCTATGAGGCAGGAACTATTTGAATCCCCATGTGACAGATTTTAAAAACTGAGTTCAGAGAAGTTAAGTAACTTGTCCACATTCCTCGTAAGTAGTAGAGTTGAAATTTAAAACCAAACTTATCTGAATTTAAGCTCCAAGTACTTTATAATACATTGCCTAATGTATTTACTAAAGCTAAACAACACCCAACAAAAATGGATTCACATAGTCACCAAAAGACATATACTAACTAGAAAGCTAAACAGCAGCACTGTTCTTAAAAGCCAAAAACCAGAAACTACTCAAATGCACATTAGCAGTTGAACAGAGAAGTTGTGGTGTATTTACACAACGGAGTGTTATGCAGCAATGAGAATTAATTATCTATAACTACATGCCACAAATGAATGAATACCACAAACACAATGGTGAGCAAAAGAAATGGAACCCAAAAGAGCACATAATGTATGATTCTATTTACTTATTTAAAACATGCAAAAAACAATAAAAATGAATCTATGGTTTCAAAAGCAGGATAGTGGTTATTCTGAGATTGGGGATGGTGGCAGGTGAAGCCTGGATGGTGGGACGAGAGGGGTTTCTGGTTTGCTGGTGATGTTCTGTTTCTTAATCTAGGTCCTGGTTACAAGAATGTGTTCACCTTGTGAAAATGAATTGAACGGTACACCTGCCATATGTGTATGTTTCTCTATGGTTAGTGACTCCAGAGGAAGAAAGTAGTTGATGACAGACATAGTTTAGTTTCTACCACGGGGAAACCTAAAACAAACACACTCCACATACAGGAAGGTAGTACAAAGTGATAAAGGAGGATCATGGGAATACTGATCTGATAATGATCAGCTTTCTGAGATGTAAACAATTAGCCCTGGGGAGTGACAAATAAGATGCCACAACAAGCTCACTTGGTTACCTTTCCACCAGAATGCAGAACCACAGCGTGTCTGTTTGGCCAGCAGGAAAGTGTTTGCTTTCATACCACCACCTGCAGAATGAAATTCAACCGATTCAGTTAGGAAATTGCCATTTGCAGATAATTATTATTTAGCTGGTTTCTAACTTCACAGCTCTGCAGCCATTTGAGGACAAGGTCTCAAAACTGCCACAGGGTGTGGTGTCGACGTTGTTCTATTTTAACTTAATGATCTGGAAGAGGAAATAACCAGCATGGTAATGACATTGCAAACGACGCTAAATTGAGAGTGTTGCAAATGCTAATAAAGGCAGAGGAACAAAATGGGAAGACTTTGCTGATAAAATCTGGGCTTTAGTGAATAATACCAATGCATTGAATTCCCACTTCTCTGCCCTAGCAATAGATTCCTGAGCACACTCCTTTGTGCTCAAAAATAAAGGTCTCATATCTAAAAAAATTTAATATTGTATTTCATCATTGCAATTTTAATTTTTTTTAGTTTTAGAATAGTATTGAATTTACAGAAAAGTTGCAAAAATAGTACAGAGAATTCCCATATATCCCACACCCAGTTTTCTCTGTTATTAACATGTTACATTAGTATGGTATATTTCTCACAATTAATGAACCAATATTAATACATTATTTATTAAAGTCCACACTTTTTGGAAATTTCCTTAGTTTTTACCTAATGTCCCTTTTCTGTTCCAGCATCCCATCCAGGACACCACATTCCATTTAATCATCATGTCTCCTTAGGCTCCTCTTGGCTGTGACAATTTCTTAGACATTGCATTTGAGGACCTTGATAGTTTTGAGGACTACTGGTCATATATTTTGCAGACTGTCCCTCAGTTGGGATTCTCTGATATTTTTCTCCTGATTACGGGTTTTGAGAAAGAAGACCACAGAGATAAAGTACCAATCTCATCACATCATATCCAGGATACATACTGTCAACATGACTTATTGCTGGTGATGCTGACCTTGATCACCTGGCTGATAGTGTCTGTCAGGTTTCTCCACTGGACTTACTCTCTTTTAATGGGGAATTATGCTCACCTCCTTGAGGGCAGAGGATCTACATAAATTATTTGGAATTCTTCTGCATGGGATATTTGTCTGTTCTCTCCCACTTAATTATTTATTCAATCATTTATTTATGTCAGGATGGACTCGATATTTATTTTATACTTTGGCTTATAATCTAATACTACTTTATTTTGTTCCTCAGATTGTTTACAGCTTTAGGCATTCACAGAGCTCTTTCAGTTGGCTCCCGTGTCTCTTTGTCATATCACCATCATTATGGACCTTCTTCTTTCTATTGTTTTTTGAGGAAGATTAGCCCTGAACTAACCACTGCCAATCCTCCTCTTTTTGCTGAGGAAGACTGGCACTGAGTTAGCATCCGTGCCCATCTTCCTCTACTTTATATGTGGGATGTCTACCACAGCATGGCCTGCCAAGCAATGCCACGTCCGCACCCGGGATCTGAACCAGCGAACCCCGGGCTGCTGAAGTGGAATGTGCGAACTTAACCGTTGTGCCACCAGGCCGGCCCCCCATTGTGGACCTTCTTGAACACCTTCTTGTTTTCTAGCAGTAAAAGATGCTCCAAGATCATCTGTGTATTTCCTACCCCAGTCCTAGAATCAGCCATTTATCCAAGGAGCTCTGGTTCCTTTTGTCGAAGAATGGTAATAGAAACCAAGACCTGGGTTCTAGGTGTGATCAGTGCTACTGAGGTGTTTTTGCTTCTAAGCCTTCTCAGCTGACAATGCAAGGAAATACATGTGTGTATACTAACTCATGTGTGTACACACATCTATCTATCTATAAGTATCCATCTGTATCTGTATTAAGCTAAACATGAGTTCATACTGATGTTTCCAACTCCAATCTATTACCACATGGGTCATTCTAGTCTCTTCTCCTTGCTTATCTGTAACTTTTCCACTTCAACAGTGAGAAACCTAGCTCCCACTATCTGCCATCCTTTTACTTAACTACTTAATCCTAGTATACACGTATAGTAGTTTCATAATTGTTAACCTACACCCCAATGGGAAACAACTTTATCAACTATAGTACAGTGTTCATGCAGAGTTCCCTTTGTCTCTAGTCTTATAGTCTCTACTCATTAGCTTAGTACATTTCTCCCTACCCTCTTCAATTATGTTGTTTAACACACCTGTAATATAGTTAGATTCTTTCGTCACATTCTGCATTCCAACCTGGGATCCACTGACCTCCTAAATGATTTTTTTACTTGCATACGTTAAGGTTCACTCTTTGGCCTATAGTTCTATGGGTTTTGATAAATACACAGTATCATTTATCTGCCAGTATAGTCTCATACGGAATAGTTTCACTGCCCTGAAAATCCCCTGTGCTTCTCCTACTCAACCTCCCCTCAACCCTGCCGCTATACTCCCACCAGACCTTTGGCAACCGCTAACCTATTTACTGTCTCTAGAGTTTCACCTTTTCCAGAATGTCGTATACATGAAATAATACAGACTATAGCCTTGCAGACTGGCTTCTTTAACTAAGCAATGTGCATTTAAGATTCATCCACGTCTTTGCATAGTTTGACAGCTCAGTCCTTTTTGTTGCTAAATAGTATTATATGATGTACCACAGTTTGCTTATTCCTTTACCTATTAAAGGGCATCTTGGTTACTTCTAGTTTTTGATGATGATGCATAAATAATGCAGCTATAAACATTGACATGCAGGCTTTTATGTAGACATAATTGTCAACTCACTTGAGTAAATATCTAGGAGTGCAATTGCTGGATTGTATGGTAAGACTATGTTTAGCTTTGTGAGAAACTGCCAAAATTTCCTCCAAAATGGCTGCGCTGTCTTGTATTCCCACCAGCAATAAATGAGAGTTCTTGTTGCTCTTCATCCTAGCCACCAATCAATTATGTCAGAACTTGGATTTTAGTCTTTCTAATAGTTTTATAGTAGTATCATATTGTTGTTTTAATTTGCATCTCTCTAATGACAAATGATAGCAAGCATCTTTTCCTATGCTACATTGCCGTCTGTATATCTTCTTTGGTGAAGCATCTCTTCAGATCTTTTGCCAACTTTTTAATTGGGTTGTTTTCTTATTGTTACGTTTAAAAAGTTCTTTGTATATTTTGGATACAAGTCCTTTATCATATATGTACTTAGCAAATATTTTCTCCTAGCATGTGGCTTGTCTTTTTATTCTCTTAACAGTGTCTTTTGAAGAATAGATGGTTTTTATTTTAATAAAGCTAAATTTATTAATTTTTTCTTTCATAGATCATGTTGTTGGTGCTAACTAAAAACTCATCACCAAACCCATAGTCACCTAGATTCTCTCCTATATTTCCTTCTAGATGTTTTACATTTTCCTTGGAAATTTAAGTCCATGATCCATTTTGAGTACATTTTTGTGAAAAGTGTGAGGTTTCAGTCAAGGTTTATTTTTTGCCTTATGGATGTTCAATTGTTCTACACCATTTGTTGAAAAGATTATCTTCTCTTGGGGCCCACCCAGTGGCATAGTGGTTAAGTTCACACACTCTGCTTGGGCAGCCCCGGGGTTCACAGGCGCGGATCCTGGGAGCAGATCTAGCACTGCTCCTCAAGCCACACTATGGTAGCATCCCACACAAAATAGAGGAAGATTGGCACAAATGTTAGCTCAGCGACAATATTCCTCAAGCAAAAAGAGGAAGATTGGCAATAGATGTATCTCAGGGCCAATCTTCCTCACACACACAAAAAAACAGATTATCCTTTTGTTATTGAATTGCCTTTGCTGCTTTGTCAAAGATTTGTTGACTATATTTGTATGGATCCAGTTCTGGGCTCTCTATTCTGTTTCATTGATTTATGTCTCTATCTTTTGGCCAATACCATCCTGTCTTGATAACTGTAGCTTTACAGTAAGTCTTGAAATCAAGTAATGTGACTTCTCCAACTTTGTTCTTCTTTAGTACTGTGTTGAATATTCTAGATCTTTTGCCTTTCTATATATAAACTTTAGAATCAATTTTTTATATCTATAAAATAGCTTGCTAGGATGTGCTTGGAATTTCATTGAATCTATAGATTGAATTGGGAAGACCTGACATCTTAACAATATTGAGTCTTCCAATCCATGAACTCAGAATATTGCTCTAATTATTTAGATCTTTGATTTCTTTTATCAGAGTTTTCTTCACATTGATCTTGTACATATTTTGGTACATTTGTACCTAAGTATTTCATGTTTTTGGTGCCAATGTAAACAGTATTTCATTTGTTCAGTGCTGGTATATAGGAAAGCAATTGGCTTTTGTATATTAACTTTGTGTTTATGAATCCATTACACTCATTTACTATTTCCAGGAGTTTATTTGTAGATTCTTTGGGATTCTCTACATAGATAATCATGTCATCTACAAATAAAAACAGTTTTATTTATTCTTTTCCAGTCTGTATACCTTTTATTTTTTTATCTGGTCTTATTTCACTAGCTAGATCTCCCAGTACAATATTGAATAGGAGTGAAGAGAGAAGGCATCCTTGCATTGTTCTTGATCTTAAAGGACAAGTGTCCTTACCATCAGGTATTATTTTATCTGTAGATTTTCTTGCAGATGTTTGTTATGAAGCTGAGAAAAGTTCCCTCTATTTCTAGTTTGCTGAGAGTTTTTTTATCATGTCAAATGCTTGTCCTGCCTCAATTGACAAAACCATACGACTTTTCTTTTTTAGACTGTTGATATGATGGATTACATTAGCTGATTTTCAAATGTTGAACCAGCCTTGCATGACTGGAATAAATCTCATTTGGCTATGGTATATGATTCTTTTTCTATATTGATGATTCAAGTTGCTACTATTTTGTTGAGGATTTTTGCATCTCTGTTCATGAAAGATATAAGTCTATAGTTTTTCTTTTTTATAATGTCTTTATCTGGTTTTAGTATTATGGCAATGTTTGCCTCATAGATTGAATTAGGAAGTATTCTCTCCACTCCTCTCTTCTGGAGAGATTGTAGAGATTGGTATCATTTTTCTTTATATATTTGGTAGAATTCACCCATAAAATGACCTGGGCCTGGTGCTTTCTTTTAAAAGGTTATTAACTGTTGATTCAATATCATTAATAGATATAGGGCTATTCAGATTCTTTATTTTTCATTCTGTGAGTTTTGGTAATTTGTGTCTTTCAAGGAACTGGTCCATTTCATCTGAGTTAACAAATATATGGGCATAGAGTTGTTCATGGTATCTCTTTATATCCTGTTGACATCCATGGGATCAGATCAGTAGTGATGGTCTCTCTTTCATTTCTGATATTGGCAATTTGTTCCTTCTCTATTTCTTTTCTTTGTTAGCATGGCTACAATTTTATCAATTTTATTGATCTTTACAAAGAACCAGCTTTCACTTTCATTGATTTTCCCTATTGTTTTCCTGTTTTCAATTTCATTAATTTCTGTTCTAACTTCTATTATTCCTTTTTTTCTGTTTACTTAGGCTTAAATTGCTCTTCTTTCTCTAGTTTCCCAAGGTGGCAGCTTAGGTTATCGATTCTAGATACTTCTTCCTTTCTACAAATGTGTTTAATGCTATGCATTTCCCTCTAAACACTGTTTATGCCGCATCTCAAAAATATTAGTAAGTTTTTTAAAATTTTCATTTAGTTCAAAATATTGTTAAATTTCTTTTGAAGTCTCTTTTTTGATCCATGTATTATTTAGAAGTTGCTGTTTAGTTTCCAGATATTTGGGAATTTTCCAGATATCTTTTTTTTTTTTGAAGATTGGCACCTGAGCTAGCAACTGTTGCCAATCTTCTTTTATTTTCCTTCTTCTTCTCCCCAAAGCCCCCAGTTGTATATTCTAGTTGCAGGTCCTTCTGGTTGTGCTATGTGGGATGTCACCTCAGCGTAGCTTGATAAGCGGTGCCATGTTCCCGCCCAGTGTCCAAACCAGAGAAACCCTGGGCCACTGAAGCAGAGCACATGAACTTAACCACTCGGCCACAGGGCCAGCCCCCCCAGATATCTTTGTGTCATTGATTTCTACTTTAATTCCATTGTGGTCTGAGAATATATTTTGTATGATTTATATTTTTTCAAAAGTTTTAAGCTGTGCTTTACGGCCCAGAACGTGGTCTATCTTAGTGAATGTTTCGTGTGAGCTTAAGAAGAATGTGTATGCTGCTGTTGGATAGAGTATTCTACAAATGTCAATTAGATCAAATTGATTGCTAGTGCTTTTCAGTTCATCTATATCCTTACTGATTTTCTGACTGCTTGATCTATCAGTTACTGACAGGGGAGTATTGAAGTCTCCAACTATAATAATTGAGACTTTCCGTTTTATCAGTTTTGCCTCATGAACTTTGGCATTCTCTTGTTAGGTGCATACTTGTTTAGAATTGTTATGAATTCTTGAACAATTGATCCATTTATCACTTTATAATGACCCTCTTTATTGCTGATAACCTTCCTTGTTCCGGTCTGCTTTTATTTAAAAATTAATATAGCTCTTTCTGCTTTCTTTTGATTAGGGTCAGCATGATATATCTTTCTCTAGCCCTTTGTTACTAATATATCTGAGTCTTTATATTAAAAGTGGGTTCTTGTAGACAACAGTAGTTGAGTCTTGTATTTTCGTCTGCTCTGAAAATCTCTGTCTTTTAATTGGTATATTTAGACCATTCACATTTAAGGTGACTATTGATATAGTTGGAATAATATCTACTATGTAATTGTTTTCTATTCATTGCATTTTCCTTTGTTTTTATTATTCTCCTTTTTTATGCCTACCCTGGTGTTATTCGAGTATTTTATGATTCCATTTTATCTCCACTCTTAGAGTATCAATTTAAAAAAATCTTTTTTAGTCATTGCCCTAAAGTTTCCAATATACACTTTTAACTAATCTAATTTCACTTCCAAATAACACTATACTACTTTAAGTGTAGCACAAGTACCTTAAGACAGAGTATTCCTAATTCCTCCCATTTTTGTAACATTTCTGGCATTCAGTCATTTTATTTCATTTCATTTATCCATATATTATAATCACTCAATACATTGCTACTATTATTATTTTAAACAGTTATCTTTTAGATCAATTAAGAATAAAAAAATAAAAGATTTTATTCTATTTTCAATTATTTATTCTCTGATACTCACTCTTTCTTTATGTAGATCCAAGTTTCTGACCCATATTATTTTTCCTCTGCATGAAGAACTTCTTTTAACATTTCTTGAAGGGCTTGTCTGCTGGCAATAAATTCTCTCAGGTTTTGTTTGTCTGAAGAGTTTTTATTTCTTCCTCACATTTGAAAGATAATTTCTTTGCATAGAGAATTCTAGGTTGTTGATTTTTTGCTTTCAACATTTTAAATATTTCACTCCAATCTCTTCTTGCTTTCATGGTTTCTGATGAGAAGGTCACTGTAATTCTTTTCCTTGTTTCTGTAGAGATAAAGTGTTTCCACTCTCTCCACTTTTCTAGCTTCTTTGAAGATTTTCTTTGTCTTCAGTTTTCTGCAGTTTGACTAGGATATGCCTAGGCGTGGGGTTTTTTTTAAAAGGGGATGGTATTTTTCCTGCTGGTGTTTTCTGAGCTTCCTTGATTTATGCTTTGCTGTCTGTCATTAGTTTTGGAAAGTTCTCAGCCATTATTACTTTAAATTGTTTTTCTGCTCCATTCTCTCTCTTCTCTTGGTATTCTATACATATGTTACATTTTTTGAAATTGTCCCACAGCTCTTGGATGTTTTCTGGTTTTCTTCCCCGTTCTTTATTGTCTTTGCATTTAAGTTGGAGAAGGTTCTATTAACCTATCTTCAAGCTCATTGAATCTTTCCTCTGCGATGTCAAATCTATTGAAGGGTCCATCAAAGATATTCTTTATTTCTATTACAATGCTTTTTATTTTTGGTATTTCCTTTTGATTCTTTCTAGAGTTTCCATCTCTGTACTTAACATTACCCATCTATTCTTGCATGTTGTCTACTTTTTTCATTAAAGTCCTTACATATTAATCATTATTATTTTAAATTCCCTGTCGAATAATTCCAACAACAGTGTCATATCTGAGTCTGGTTCTGATGATTGCTTTATCTCTTCAGACTGTGTTTTATCTGGCCTTTAGGCATGCCTTGTAATTTGTTGTTGAAAACCAAACATGTTATATTGGGTAATAGGAATTGAGGTAAAGAGGCCTTTAGTGTGAGGATTACGGCTAATCTGGCTAGAAGTTGGGCTCTTTTTAATGTTTTCTGTAGCTACAGTGCCAGAGATTTCAAAATCATCTAGTGTCCTCCCTAAAAACAAAAATAAGGACATTTCCCAAGTACTCCTCCTCAGAGAAAGTCTATCTTGGCTCTGTTTCAGCTATAAGTGACCATTATTATATTGGAGCCCTGTTGGCATGATGGTAAGTACGTAGGAAGCGAGCATTCTACAATCTTCTGCTCAAACCTCAGTGTTTTAGTGGTCCTGTGTCTCAAGGCTGTAACCTTCACAAGTATTTCTCCACAGGCCCCTACTCCTTTCCTAGATGTAACATTCACAATCTGTTTCCTGAAGCCCTGACCATTGTTGACTATGTTTTTTTTTCCCCTAGATGAGACAAGAGAGCTAGAAGGGCCTGGCTGAAGTGGGAGGAATGCTCTTCCTCCAGTTGAGATAAGGCTCAGGAAATATCCTTTACCCTGGAGGGTAGATTTTTGTTATGGAGAACACCTGGGAATATTTCACAATGATTACCCTTCCTCTCTCTCTGCCAGAACCATGAGGGGATCTTTCTCCAATCTTCACCAAGAGAATCCAACGGGCTACTGGAGGTAAAACCTACAAAATTGTGGGGCCCTTTAAGACTGCAGCCCCAGGATTTTCTTACTCTCTTGCTAGTCCACACTCAGCCTCCAGCAATTCATCAAAATTACCATTTAAGCGATCCTATAGTTTATACCTCCAGAGGCTTCTGCTCCAAGGTAGCAGATCTCAGCTGTGACTATCTGGATGCACCTATCTGTACAGATTTTATAGTGATGGTTTGCTCTGGAAACTCAGTTTTCTAGTGGGCCCAAGAAAAATTTTCAGTTTGTCTAGATTTTTCTTCTCATAAGGACAGGAGTGAGGACTTTTAAGCTATTTACATGTCAGAGCTAAAAACAGGGTCTGTCTAGCATTGCATTTTAATCAAATAATTTGACTAAAAATGCCAAATATTATGTTTCTAGGAGGGGCATTGAGAAGTGACATTTACTGAGTGCCTGGAAATTTATATAGCTTTTTAATTTGATCAATAAATAACTGTGCCAGGTACTATTCTAGAGGATGAGGCCACCTCAGTGAATGAAACAAAGTCCCTGCCTTCATGAAACTTACATTCTAGACTGTGGGAGACAGAAGATGATGATAAGTGCTATAAAGTAAAATAAAAGTGGATATGGGTGATAGAGATTGATGGGATGAAGGTTGGAGGATGCTATTTTAAAGAAGATGGACAGATTTGCATGTATGAGACCCCAGGGGTTTGATCCCTGGCATCTTCCCTACACCTTTATAAACACAATGCTAAAAAAAAAAAAAAAAAAGGTAGACAGAAAAAGCCTCTCTGAAAAGATAAAATTTGAAACAATACCCAAAGGAAGTAAAGAAGTGCTCCCAAAGAATATCTGAAGAAGTATTTATGGAACATAAAGGAGGCCAGTGTGGCTGGAGTAGAGTGATCAGAGAGAAAGTCACAGGAGAGGAAGCAGTGGGAAGCCTTATCACATGGAGCCTCATCAGCCATGGTAGGAATTTGAGTTTTCACTCTGAGTAAGATTGGAAACCACTGGAGAATTTTCAAACAGAAGAATGACATGAGTAGTTGACACACTTTAAAAATGTGCTGCTGCATTGAAAACAGACTGTTGGGGGTGGGGAAGATAAGATGGAAGCTACAGATACTATTTAGCATGGCACTGGAATAATCCAGGCAAGAGATGATGGTGGCTTGGAGGTAATGAGATGTCAGATTCTGGAATTATTTTAACATTTTAAAGGTAGAGCCAACAGGATTACAGATGGATTGCTTATATTATTTAACCTTCATAAAAATTCTTAGTAAAATAAGGATAATAAAATTTATGAAAGATGAGGAAACCAACCCTCAAGGAGATCTTACCTAGGTCTCTGAGTTAATGAGAGACAAATCAAAATTCAAAGCCAAATCTGTCATGCTCCAAACTTCTAACTCCGACCCTTCCACTCTCAGCCTGTTAGAATTAGGGAGGATCTTTGAGTTCAGCCCAATGCTTCATTTCACAGAAGAAAAACTAAAGAGGTTAAAAGACAATCTCTAAGTTCCACAGTTATCTAGAGGCAGAATTGAGACAAAAGACCCTGTCTGGTGACACTGAATTGGTCACATTCTACTCTGCCATGCTGCCCTTTCATCTGGTAAGTGGAAATCAACAGCTGAAGGTTGTAGATAATTGTCAATTAAACCTAAGGTTTACCATAAGATAGCTCTATTATGAAATCCACTCCCTACATGTCTTCTTTGAGGAGGCATCACAAGGCAGGGGTGATATTTAACACATTGCACCCTAAACATTGCCTATATTTTTAATCATTAACAAAATGATGCAAAGTCTATGGAAAGCCTTTAAAAAAACAAAAGGAAAGAAACAAACAAGCAAACAAAATCCATGGAATCAACCAGTCTTAACTGCCTAAGAAACATTATAGGGCTGGAAAAGTGGTTGACTTCCATGTATTTTTGTAGGATCCGTCAGGGACTTCTGTGCCAGTGGTATTAGCACCTACACTGTGGCATCGCCTAGTATAAGCAGCAGCATTATTCTGCTCATCTTAATTGGCTGTTTTCTCCTAGAAAAGATATTCTTAGAAAAAAATTAAGAATGGCAATCCCTAGAAACAAATTGGGGGCTTTTGCATTTGTAAAATAATTTTTTCACCTAGTGATGCCTATTAGTCCTTCAAATTCAATTCAATGTACTATTTATTAAGCCCTCACTATAAGCCAAAAACTTGGATGAGGGATTTATGCACTGTTTATTTAAATCCTCAAAACAACTTTCTGAGGTAGGTATTATTATCTCCATTTTACAGATGAAGTAATGAAGGTTACTGAGTTGTATGCCTTTTTATTTTGGCTCACAGAGAACCTCTACACCTTCACTTCCCCAAGTAAATCAAGGATTACAATACTATGTGATATCTCTTCCACTATGCTTTGAATACTTTGAGGGCAGAAACCCTTCTTTCTCTCCTCTTCAATACTTCAACATATCCTGAGAAGTAACACTGATCGTTTCCCCAAGTATTTCACTTCATTCCATTTTTCCTCACCGTGGCCCTGTGAGATATTGTTTTAACAGCCTCCTATTCACCCACTGGTGAGGAAGGGATCCCCACCCTAGGGTACTGGGGATGGCTGAGCACATAACACCCAACACTGGAGAGATGCGACTGACAGCACTTTACTAATCACATATATTCATAGCCCAGAGGAAGAAGACACCACACCATGCAGGGCCACATGGGGATTACACTTGGGAACAGAGGGAATCATCACGTGCTGTAGGGGGCAGGCTTTGTAGTATCAAGAGGGTAGAATGCTCCCGGTTCCCACAGGAGAATGTGATTGGTTAGTTTGGATAATTCCATGGGTTGGCAGGGAACTGAAGTCCTCTACTCGGGGACAAGCAGAAACTGTGCCTGGTCCCTATGATAAGGAGGGGTGTTTGTCTAGGGGACTTTATTCACCAGAGCAGAGAAGGGAGGGAATTTGTGGTTAGGCCATTCAAAGCCCTCCCAATTTCTCCAAATATCAAGGCAGCACATAATACTGAGCCTTAATTTTAAGACTTACACCACAGATATGCATCATTATCTCCATTTTATAAATGAGAAAATGGAGGTCAGGATGCTTATATCATGGACAAAGTCACTGAGAGGTTGAGGTTTAACTCTTGTCTCTCTGACCTCAAAGTCATATTTACTCTGCAAGTGGTTAATGGAGCATCTTCAGTTTCTAACCAACACTTCAATGCGACTTCTGAGAAGTATGAGAATAAAAAGGAAAGAATATACCATTTTCTGGCTGAAAGCATAGTACAACAGAATATTTCTTTCCCACATGCCCAAATTGCCAGCATTTGGTTGGAAGGAATCACCACAAATGCTTTGCATCAGGGAATGGAGAGAACCATTGTTGGCTCATGCCAAAGTCCCCTTACCTGCCTCGTTGCTTATTTAGCTGTGATTTGGCCCAGTCTAACCCAGTCTCCGAAAAAGTACAGGTATGGCTTAGATAAATTAACATGGAGATGTTAATATGCATAACGGTGTTCTTGAATGTTTGGACTAGCCCTTATTCATAATAACTTATTCCTTTTTGCTTAGAGTATTTTAATAGTTATTCTTGTTCTTATATTCTTATTTTCTTGCACCTCAAGTTCTCCAAGCCCCTGCTTTAAGCTTGAATGTGTTTTGCTATCAATAATGAATCTGATTTCTAAAATATACAATAAAGCTCCTTCTTTTTTCCCTAAACTTGCGAATCATTCAACTTCAGTGAGGAACTTTGAGACAGAGTGACTGCTGTTCTTGCAAATTTCCTGGGAGTGATTATCTTAATTGTGATACATGGGAGTGAGGGTGGTGGTGAATAGGGGTCCCACAGGGCTGCTGTTTGTGAATTTTGAAATATAAACACCAATTTTTAGGCATAAAGTGTTTAGGAGATTTATTGCCAAATGAATAACATGTGTATTTTAACAATGCCAATAAACTGCATTATAAAGGAGTTGACTTTTTGGCTCTGTACATTCTTCGGAACCTGGTGATCCTGAAGAACAAAGACCTCAAGACTTTGAAGCCAGTCATTTATCCCAGTGAAAGGGAAGCTGGTGGCAAGCAAAGCAGCAAGTTAGCAATCGACATCATTCCCCATAAAACAGCATGAAAGTTGAGATAAAGGTAAAATATATTATCAAAGTACTAGAATCTCCCAGTGATAGAGCAAAATTAAATATGCAGTAATTGACCCAGCAAGCCCACCTCTAGGAATCTATACCAAAAATACACTGGCAAAAATATACTATTTGTAACAGCCAACGACCCGAAACAACATAAATATGCATTACTAAGAAAAGGACTGAATCTAATATGGTATATCAACCCAATGGAGTCCTATGCAGCTATAAAAAGGAATAGGACTATCTCTACCTACCCGTAGGTGGAGAAAGGTTATATGGTGTGCTCAGAAATGGAGAAAGAACTATCGCAGAAGAGACTTCAGAAACATATTAACCGAATACAAGGTGTAAACCTTGTTTGTATTCCGATTTTATGTACTATATAAAAGATTTTTTTTGAGACAACTAGGAAAAATTAAACAGAGACTAAACGTCAGATAATAAAGAATTAGTATTAATTTCGTGAGTGTGATAATATTTTGGTCATGTTTTCTTAAAACAGTAGATAAATACTGACTTTTTTTTTTTAAATAAGTGATCTGAAGTTGGGTTTTTGCTTTTAAAATATTCCAGTAAACAAAAAAAGCAGGGGATAGAGAACAGTTGAAACTAAAATAACTGAGTATTGATAAATGTTGAAGTTGGATGGAAAATACTATTTTTTCTACTTTTGTGTATGTTTGAAAATTCCACAATAAGTTAAAATGAATATACTATATACATATATATAAATATACTCTATATAGAGATACAGAAATAGATAGATAGATAGATAGATAGATTAGATAGATAGATAGGTAGATAGGCAGGCCTTGGTCCCACCCAGAGATCCTGACTCAGCGAGTCTAGGGCAAGACTTGGGTATCTGAATTTTTTAAAAGGTCCAAAGTTCTTTGGCATTCTCATTAACCAAGCAATAGGATATAACATTTAAAAATTCTCAAAGATTTTGACTATTATAAATCCATACTGACTATTAGAGCTATGATGAGTACAACAAATTTTTTTCTCAGATAATTCTAAAAACCCTTCAGGGTTCTTAAGTGACTTAGGGTTACATGAATAACATAGATTTTTGTCTCAGTCTACTCTGATGTTTGAATTTTCTGATTAATAGAGAGTCCTGGTTGAAAGAAGGCCAGAGACAGACATAATGCGCTTAAGTCAACTTGAGGGCAGGGCCAGCATGGTCTCTGTCTTTTATAAATGTCCACAGTCTCTGTCACTTCAACAAATTATAGAGCGGATAACAAGTATATCTGTGTAAGTGCTTCAGAGTCCTCAAAGGAAGGCGTTCAATAAAATCCAAGATATTAGTGGTGGTAATAAGGAAAGCCACTCACGTAGCAGGCTCACCTTTGTCATCGGCTGAGAAAGAAGAGCCGAGATTGGTAAGTGACATCATCCCTGCCCAGCATTAGAAGGAATGAAAGGTGCAGAGGCAGACCAGGGAAGGAAGGCGGGGCTTGCTGGGTGGAACCGCCCACTCACCTTCTCCATGTTTGAAAGCAGGAAGACATAGAGCCCAGCAATATTCCACCCAGGCCATTGCATTCATATACAGAGGGCAAGGCTTAAATTGAGAGTTTGATCCTAACAACCACCACAAAGATGTGATAGCGGCTCAACACCAGGTAGACATGAGGGAAGCCATATTGTAGAAAATAAAGCATATTGTAACTTTGAATGACTTCCCATTAATTAACCCTGACTCACCAGCCCCTTGGAATCTTCGCTTTAGTTTGCCTAGATAAGTAAGGGTCTGTCTCCCAGGGGATTTGCAGGCTCTGTAGATTTTATGGTCCTTGCCAGCTGTGATAAGATGATACCTTTGTTCTTTTGAGTTCTCTAGGAATGTGATGACCCCCAGGCAGAGAGTCTATGCTGATAGCCATCATCAATGACAACTGAAAGATCAGGGCATAGGGCATTGCTCTGTCTCTGATGCATATCCAGTAAAACAAAAGACTATCAGGAACTAAGACCAGATGTCTGTCCCTACCTGGAGACCAGCCCCATATATAACTGACCTATAGTCTTTGTTCTGTAAGATGGTTCTTTCAGACATCAGTCAGCCATCTTCCCTCTTGCTCGCAAGCTGTAATAAAAAATCCTTTCTCTCCTACCACCTTGCCTCCTGACTATTGGAATATCTTGCAGTGGGCAGACGGCCTCCTTGGGCAGTAACAGATGTACTTCAAGCTAACCCCTTATGGGGGACTGGAATTGGCCACCCCAAGGTATGTCTCTTTGGCATGAAGATTATTTTGGGCTGGTTACTTTTAAAAACTGCAGACAGGAAAGAAACTCTGAAAAGTAGAATTTACTTACCCTTTGTTAAGAGACATTTACACTTGTAAAGGAAATCTCCATCTCTAAAGGTGTCTCCCTCTCTGTACCAGGAAGAAGGGGGGATGACCTTATCTCTAGAAACTCTTATCAATGTAGAAGGCAAGGACTTAAATCTGCATAATAACCTGACTCTTGTTTACTGTACTTGTCTGGTAATCTCCCGTAACTGACTCTCCCTGCCCCCAGCATCCCCCTTTGTCTTTAGCCGAAGATGATATTTAACATGGTGGCTTCATCCATTTTGGATAGTTGCTCAGTTTGCCTGAGTCTCTCCCATGTATACATGTTATAAAGCTTTGTTTAATTTTCTCCTGTTATTCTGTCTCATGTGAATTTAATTCATTTTCTGGCAAGAAGGACTCAGAGCAAGTAGAGGAAATGTCCTCCTCCCCTACACCCCCCAAAAAAGAAAAAGTACAGGAGCCATCCCCATGGCCGAGTGGTTAAGTTCGTGCACTCCACTTCAGTAGCCCAGGGTTTTGCAGGTTCAGATCCTGGGCACGGACATGGCACCACTCATCAGGCCATGTTGAGGTGGCATCCCACATGCCACAACTAGAAGGACCCACAACTAAAAGTATACAACTATCTACTTGAGGGGATTTGGGGAGAAAAAGAAAAAGTACATACATGTATTTTCATTTTTATTTTGCTATGAGTTTTTCAATTCATTATTTTTTAGCAATTCTGAGCCAGTAGCAAAGTTTCTCTAAAGCATTTTGTCAAATTACTTATTTTAAATTTTTTCAAAACAAATTCTAGAAGTAGAATTTTCTGTTTAGGAAATCTTTTCTTGAGGAAAGCTATCTTCAGTAAAATTCAGAACGTAGCTGGTGCTCACCAAGGCACATTAGTGATTTCTCCACACTGAACAGGGGTGTTCTTCAGCAAACTCAGCCTTCTCAGAATCTTTGAGATGATCATATGCTGGATGCTGCCTCCAACTAACAAAGCTCATTAGAGATGAATATGTAAATTCAGAGTGCAAATTTATTACAGTGCAATGAGAAATAAAACTTCTAGATGAATTGGAAAGTCATATTGGCAGAACCAACATCCATTCAACAAATATTTATTAAGCACTGTAGTAGGCTGAATAATGGTGCCAAAGATAACAAGTCTTAATGCCTGGTACCAGTGCATGTTATTTTATTTGGAAAAAGAGTCTTTGCAGATGTAGTTAATTTAAGGATCTTGAGATGGGGAAATCATTCTGGATTTATCTGGATGGACTCTAAATGCAATTACAAGTGTCCTTATAAGAGACAGCCACTAATCTGTTGCCTTAATCCCCGTGTTTACTTATCTTCCGCATATAAGTGAAATCATACGGCATTTGTAGTTACTAGAGGGGAAGAGGGTGGGGGTGGGCAGAAGGGGTAAAAAGGCATGTATGGATGGTGACGGATGAAAACTAGACTACTGGTGGTGAGCACGATGTAGTCTACATAGAAACTGAAATATAACAATGTGCACCTGAAATTACACAGTGTTATAAACCATTATGGCCTCAATAAAATAATTTCTTAAAGAGCTTCCCATAAAAAAAGAAGTCTTTTTAGCATTAAAAAAAAAGAAAGAGAGAGACAGCCAGAGGGAGATCAGACTACACATGAACAGAGGAGAAGATCATGTGAAGATGGAGCAGAGAGAGATTTAAAGATGTCAGCCTTTAAGACTGGAGTGCTACAGCCCCAAACCAAGGAATGCAGGCAGCCACCAGAAGCTGGAAGAGGCAAGGACTAGATTCTGCCCTAGGGCCTCCAGAGGAAATGCCGTTCTGATTTCACATGCACCTTGATCTTGGCCCAGTGGTACCAATTTCAGACTTCTGGCCTCCAGAACTGTTGGAGAATAAATTTCTATTGTTTTAAAACACCAAGTTTGTGACAATTTCTCACAGCAGTTATAGCAAACTAATACAAGCACAAACTGTGTGCACATGAGGAATACAGTGGCAACCAAAACCACATGGTCTCCATCTTCATGGAGCATCAGAGCAAGTGGTGGGCAGATATATGATTTGATGGCATCAGGCCTCAATAACCTTCTGTATTCCTGCCACAGCGGGAATATATAACCTGCAGGCAGATTGATGTTCCTGTCAAGTTGAAGGGTATTTTTTCCTCCAGACAATTCTCCAGGTTTCTTCTTTGATGACTAAGCTGACCATCCCTCCTTTCGCACGTAGTCTCGTCAGTCATACAGTCTCCTCTTTCATCTCCACCAACTGTCATATATATATATATAAAATTTTGCTTGTTTAACTCTCACAGAGCACCCTGTTTTATACCTTCTTACCAAGTCCTTGAGGTACCACCTCACATAGCTACATCTTTCACATAGTATTTAATATTAGTATAGTGTTTGCAATGAACATAATCACAGACATTGGGCATTTGAACAGGAATAGTTTTGACGTTTTATAACACTTTTGGCTGAGACCTTCCATTTGGCAAAGGGACTGTGACCTGTACAAATGCTCTGGACATTCTGCAAATAATTGCATACAGTGTCCTTTGGACCATACAACAAACTGTTAGGTATGGCCTGCTGCCTCGCAAATTACCATACACTTCTGTGCACTGATTTTAAAAATACCTCGTGAATTCTAATATCTAAGATGAACTGTCTATATTACAGTTAACAAGTAGAACATTTTGCTTATGATACAGATTAATTGATAAAGTCTTGGTGCCCAGGTCTAAGAAATGCCACCCTCCTTTGCCTTGGATTGGCTTCAAGAGTATAGTCCAGATCAGGCCATCTCCCCCAATGTGGGCACCACGAAGTTTGTCATCCAGCCTCATAAACAGAAAAAATCACCCAGGGTTTGTCCTCCACGGTCACTATCCAACTTTGGAGCTCCAAGGATGAAAGAGAACAGGCAGCTGTTACAACAGTGCTTTCTCCAAGCCCACAGACAGCTAACCTCACTATGAGCCTGGAAAAATATTCCTCTCATCTGCCTTCCTGCCTCCTGCAGTTTCTATCTTCTACCATCAGTCCACATTCGCTATTAAGAAATGAGGTTAATTCACTTATCTCTTTAACTCCCTCTAGGATTTGTGCGGTTTTTCCATGGGCTTCGGCTACTTCTTTTGAAGTCAGTAGGCCTGGAGAGAGAAAATTGGTTTGAGTGCCAAGGCAGCGAAAATAGAGTTTGCCTGTTTGACTTTTCTGCATTCACAGGCTTTGAAAAAAGCAGAATCCTCTTTGGATCATGAATTCATAAAAATGTTAAATACATTTTGTGATTCTAAGGTAATAATATAATCATTGTATACAATTTAGAATATAAATTCAAGAAAGTATAATGAAGAAAATAAGACCATCTGAAAAACCTATCGATCCAAAATAACCAGCGTTGGCACTGGATATGGATATGTTTCTTACTGATATTGTGATTATGGGCTGTACACAGTTTAGCGTCCCACTTTTTTTCACTTTATATGAAATCATATTTTTCCATGTCATTATATATTCATCATAAACATGACTTTTCAGGGCTGTAAATATCCTACCTTAATATATTTGACCATTTCACTACCACCTGACACTTCTATAATTCCCAATTTCTTACACTTAAAAGTAACGCTTTGAATGAAAATCCTTGCTTATAAATTCTTTGTGGACATCTGTAATTATTTTGCCAGGATAAAGCACCTGTTGCGAAATTGCTAGGTGAAACAGTATGCAGACTTCACTTTTTATTAAAGTGTAATGTACACCCAGGAAAAAAACCATAAGTGTATCGCTTAATGAATTTTTATCAAGTGAACACATCCATGGAACCAACATCCAGATCAAAAAATATCACTAGCACCCCAGAAGCCACCCTCCCAGTCCCTGAACACCCCAAAGGTAACCACTACACTGACCTTCAACACAATAAATGAGTTTTATCAGTTTTTAATTTTCATATAAATAGAATCATTCATATGGGATGTACTCATTTTTTCCTGGCTTCTTTCACTCAACAGTATTTCGTTAGTGCAATTCATCCATGTAGTTGGGTGTAGCAATCATTTGTTCATTCTCATCGCGGAATGGTATTCCATTGTGTGCACATGCCACGCTCATTATCCATTCTACTGTTGATGGGCATTTGAGTACCTTTCAATTTAGGGCTATTATGGATGGTGCTGCTATGAACATTCTAGTACATGTCTTTTGGTGAACATATGTACACTTCCTGTTGGATATGTACCTAAGAGTGGAATTGCTAGATCGTAAAGATGGCATATGTTCAGCTTTAGTAGATACCGTCAAGCAGTTTTTCCAAAGTAGTTGTAGAATATGCACATTTTAAGTCTTGATGAAAACCACCATTCACAAAGGTTCTGTCCCCTTACAACTTTTCAGCAGCATACGAGACCCCGTGAGAAACCCTTCCCAAGAGTAGGTGTTACACATTTTTTTAAAAACTTTGCCACTTATGTAGGCCAAAAAGTGGTTTCTTGCTATTGTTTTAATTTATATTTCCTTGATTGTTATCGATAGTCAATAAACATTCCACAAAAGATGAAACACAAATATCCAATAAACATCTGAAAAAAATGTTCGCATCATTTCCAAATTATCTATTGGAATGTTTGTCTTTTTCTTGTTGTTTTGAAAGGCCTTGCTTTATATTAACAAAATCATGAAAGATTTTTAAATGATAGCCTACATACACAAACATAGTCAAATTAACACAGGAGTACATTTTGTGACTCTCTCACTCCTTCTATTTTTAAACTTTTTATTTACTAGGCAAGTTTATTGTACATACATTATGCTGAAGGTTATGTGTTGCACACTATACTTGTGTGGACACAAACTTGTTCAAGATGTATAGACTCTGCACTCAAGTGGCTTATAGTCCATTGGCTGCATAAGACCCATAAATGGGTATCTACAGTGCAGAGCAGCAAGCTATGCAGGCCACACAGGCAGTAAGAAAGTAAGGGACTTAGGAGTATAGAGAAAGGACAAAGAACCTTTGGCTGGAGTAATAGACTGCATTAAAGGCCCAGCTTCAAAGCTGCAACTTGAAAGATGAGAGGGCCTTCTTCACTAGTTGAAGCTGAAGGGGAAGCACAGGCCAAGCCAGATGTAAGGCCAGAAGGCAGCCCTGGGGCACATCGCAGGCCACAAGCGTGTAGAAAACGAGAAGAAATCAAGAAGCCCCAGCTGATTCTTACCAGGAATTTAGGCAGGAGAATGGTGAGCTCAAAATAAGATGGGAAGGTGGTTTGAAGCCAAAGAGTTACTGTTTCAAAGGATTTCTTTGGCACCAAGCTTTTCCTCCATTTTCAGCATCATGTTCCCTCTGGAAGAAATTGCTCATCTGGGTTCTGAATGCCAGGCCAGGCTGGGAGCATTTAACATGGGAAGCCACCTGTGTACAAAGCTAGGAAAGCTTTGCCGTGGAGTCAGCTAAGAAAGTAAGCTGGGGAGGCACATTTGTAATGCTGGAGGCAGATTGAGTCAGTCTCAAATGTTCTCCTGTTTGAAATGTGAAGAAAAATAAAAGCAAGGGCAAACCAAAGGGAATTGTGGCTCTGACTAGAGAATCCGAGGAAAGTTTATTTTGAGTTGTTCTTTGTAACTGAGAGAAAAAAAACTGGGGATGCGAATGGGAAGCAGACGGACAGTGCCTGAGGAGGGCCGTGTGAACTCGCAAGCAAATTGGCGAAAATACCCAAGATTCTGATTATACTTTAATTTATCTTAAGAGTGTTATGGAATGTTCAGGGCTTTCCCTTCCCTTGGCATATCCCGTGAACACGGTGTAGCTAAATTCACCTTCCTGTGTTTTCCTCACTCCACCCAAAACCCACCTCCTTCCCCTGTGACCCTCCCTCAACACACACACACATACACACACACACACACACACACACACACTGGCAGTGCTCCCTTAGAGCCAAGAAAAGTCCATAAACCTGTTCCCTGGCTTAGAGCCCAGAAAAAGAAAACGAGGGGCTAGCTGTGACCAAGAATCACTGTGTCATGTTTCACAGGTTTATTTCCTTAATGCTATTCAGGAGCTCTAAACAAATTATCTAAAGAACTGTTGAAAGAGTGGGAGTAACTTTTCTTCCTGAAATATGGGGTACCACAGGTGGGGCAGTGGGAACGGTCAGTCCCAGGTGCAGGCAGTAACAGTGTGCATGGTTTGCAGACAATTTTAAAACAATAATAACTCCCGCTAGTGAGTCTGCTTTGTTTTCACCATGCGCTAGCAGCTCTAAACAAGTCAATGATAAAGTATATCTCCTCCAAAAAATCTTTTGTTGCTGCTGTTACTTTCAAGTTTTAATACTGTCATATATATGTCAACTTCAACATAATACTGTTTAGTGATTATCCTTCAATCAACATGGTATTCAAGGAAGTGAATTCAGAGAGCTCCCTGTTCTAGAGTCAGCCCCCACACATGCAGACTCAGCTACATGTGTTCATTTCTAGAAAAGATCCAGTTCCCATCACTCAAGCTCACATTGAATGCAATTCCTGCCTCCAGCCCCATGGTACTCCACATCCCCACAATTAAACAGTAGATTCAAAATAAACAATGAGAACCAAAGGATTGTAAAGACAAGGGAACCGAAATTGAGTTACTTCAAGTCTGTCATTCCACAGATGAAATCTCTGAATCTGGTGGTGGTCACCCTTTTGGAAGTGTTTCTTCATGCATTTTCCCTTTTTTGGTTTGTTTTTTGTTTGTTTGTTATTTTTCAAAAACAACAGTGATGTAATTAAAAAGTATTAATCTGGTACCTTTTGTCTTTTTTTGTACTGTAAGATTTATTTCATTATTTATATTTTGGTTGGCATAATATATTCAAAGTTCAATACAAGAAAATGTTCACTGTCTACATTTCTTTTCTTTGTTGTTGTTAGTGCCGTTGAGTCAATTCAGACTCCTAGCGACCCTCTGGATGGCAGAGCAGAACCCTGCCCAGTCTTTTTGCGCCATCCTCTCACCTTCTGGTTCTCTATCAGACAGTGTTCCACGGCCATTCATAGAGTTTCATGGCCAATTTTTTCAGAAGTGGGTGACAGGTCCTTCCTCCTAGTCTTTTCTAGCTACTATTATTATTTATTTTATCTTGTGATTATTCCTGAAGATAATTTTGTCAAAAAATTATCTGCTCTGGTTGTCAGTACACCACACACACCACGGATGGAAACCAGCAATTTCCCACCAGGAGTCCCAGTGGAGCTGGAGGTTTAAAAATTTAGGAGAAACTTGAGCCATAACAGGTCTCAACAACCCACCAGGGAAGATACAGCTCAGGAAAAGGGAAGCAGAGCCCAGAACTCCATTAGACACACAGAGGGTGTGGTCCCAGCTCAGTAAACCAAGGGGAGAGAGCAATTTCTAGACTAGAAATCAGGCCAAAAGGAGACCAGTTCAGCATGCAAGATAGGAGCTTTCAAGCTTTTTCAATAGCAACCAACAATAAAATGAGTAAAATATACATTTCACATGCAACCAGAATGCACATACAAACATATATACGTACATATTATTTAAGTAATACTAAAACTTTACTATGAGTGGTGAAATCTGTCTATTCTATCCTACTTCACTTTTTAAAAATGTTGGTTGGTTGTGACCCAGTAAATTGATTTCATGACCCACTATTGAGTAGTAACCTGCAGTTTAAAAGATACTGATGTAAGCGAAGGGAACCTTGACCTTTCAGCGTTCGGATAATAATCGAAGGTTTGTTGGTCTTTTACTCCAGAGCAAGCTTTGAAGAACCAGATGTTCTTTCTTATCCTGTGTCCTAGAGCAACCGGAGCTCAGACTTCACTGAGAACCAGGGACCGGGATGAGTCACAGCCAAAGCAAAATTAAAACAAGACCAAAAAATATGTTAAGGTAAGAAAAGAAGGCCTGGGAATTTTCTGACACTTTTAACTAGTAAAGTAAGCACTCTTCAACTAGGAATATCTCCATAAATTGAGGGCCTAATTTATTATTGCAATTTAAAACAATTAAAAATTTCAAGAAACAGCCTTGGAGAAAGAAAATGTAACGATATAGTCTTGGCCAACAGTGAACAATATTTACATAGCCACAATCACGTAAACGTTTTTGATTTTCCACTTGTAGAATCAACCCATAGAAAAACCAAGGATTGATTTATTTGAATTTTGTACAGTTATTATCAACCTCCAAATGCAAGAGTAAGTGTAAATAATTGTATGGTGGCAAAAGTTAGGAGGTGGACATGAGGGAGAAGAATTGAGGAAAGTTTGCGTCACTAAGATGCTCATTTTAAGAAGTGAAGAGTTAAGGATACTGTGGTTCGTCTCTAGTTGATAAAAATAAAAATTAAAATATATTGCTTAAAGTTACAGAGGTAACTAAGAGTGGAACCAAACTAGAGATATGAATTTATTGGTCAGCTGAGGAGAGAAGAAACACATAAGTGAGTGAAATTCTCATTTCCCATAACACGGAGTCAATATATAATGTATACAATTGATAAATCAAGAAATAGTGGAACATGTATTGCATTTATGGATCTGGAGGTAACTACAGAAAAAAGGGGCAAAGTCACTTAAAAGTAGATGCAGCTGGGAAGGGGTAATATCAAGGATGATTGCTTTTTAGTATACACACATTTCTGCACAATTGACTTTTTAAATTATTTTCATGAATTTCTCTGATTTAAAATAATAATAAAATTAATAATTAAATTAACAGTGATGATAATAATTAGCATAACCTGGAAATCTATAGGTTTTACTCTCTTGACCTTCTAAAGTTGTGAATCAGTGGTTGAAATAAAAATGATCATGATGCTTTAGAGTTCTCTCTTACTCTTGGCCCTGTTTACCGGCTTCTAAAATTGATTTTACATACCATTCGTTCAGAAATGACCCTTAAATATAAGTCAGATAAAAAACATTCCCCAGAAATTAATCAACTTCCATGAGATAGAGAGGCTTCTATGATATTTTGATCATGCTTTATGTTCTGTATTTGGCCAATACACTTCTTAATGCTAGCAATGTTATCCTGCATAAGAGAAAAGCCATTTTTCTTTCTGTTACGTTGTAACTTGCACTGCCAGGACCTCCAGAAAGAACTCTATGAGCTGCATTCGCAGTGGCAGATGATGTGTAGCTGAGATTCCTATCAGTTTGGTGAGGTATAAGAGGCGATGGCAGAACTGAAAGGGACCTCAGAGATGATCTATCCCCTTGATACTCAAAGTGGGATCCCAGAACCAGCATCTTGGAGCATCACCTGGAAGCTTGTTAGACATGCCCAACCTCAGGCCCCAGAGCTGCTGAATCAGCATTTACATTTTAACAAGATCCCCAGTTGATTGCATTGATTCGTGTGCACATTAAATTTTGAGAAGCACTGGTCATTCTAATCTAATCTCCCTCCCAGTACAGAAAGCCCTCTCTCCAGCATCTCTGGTAGGTGGTCTCCCAGCGTCACCTGTGTTGAGAGTGGTGGACATTATTTTGGAAAAGCGATTTATCAGCATGGGTTCAAGGAAGGCTAATTTCATGATGTGCTAGAAATTGCCTGGCAGACTGAGGCAGGAGGAGGACAAGCAGTATCGGGATGGTGGAAATGAGGGTAAGGACTGTGGAGCCAGTGTGATCTGTTGGACAATGCACTGAAGTTTGATTGGGGTGAAAGACTGGGTCTGAGATCAGAGAGTTCAGCCAAGGGGCAGAGCAGCTGTGAGCAGTCAAAGGAAAGTGGCTGATAGAAACCCACAGAAGATAGTCTAGGCTAGAGAACTAGAAGATAGTCAGTGTATGGTAGAGAGCCTTTTGTAAATATTGCCCTAGGCTGGCAAGATAACAGCATGTTTTTCCCTTGAGGATCTTCCAGTTAATCTTCACGAGCTTTTTTGTTAACAGCGCTATTGAGATATAACTTACATACCAAACAATTCACTCATTTAAAGTGTGCAATCCAATGGCTTTTACTGTATTCACATAGCTGTGATTCCACCACTACAATCTGTTTTAGAACATGTTTTTCAGCCCCAAAACAGAACCCAAACCCCTTAGTCATCACTCCTATTCCAGCCCCCCCACACACACACAAACCTCATCCCTCCCTCACCCCCCGACAACCACTAATCTGCTTTCTGTCTCTATGGATTTGCCTATTATGAAAACTTCATATCAATGAAATCATACAGTACGTGGTCCTTGGTGACTGGCTTCTTTCATTTAGCATGCTTTCAAGGTTCATCTGTGTTGTAGCATGTATAAGTTTTTAAAACAAAACCAAATTATACTAATAATAATCTCTCCCCACCCCCCTTGAGATGTCTCTCTCCCAAACAAATGATTAAACTCTCCAGCCTATCATGGTGTCTTGCTTTGGTGTGTAGTGTTGTGTGTGTGTGTGTGTGTGTTTTAAGGAAACCTCCCTCCCTCAGTCCTCCATCTTCCTGCTCCATCTGGCAGGGTTGCTCCCTGGATCCAATGCATCGCAGTCATCCTGGGATTTCCCTTCCCTGCTCTCCTGGGGTGTCACCATTTCCTAGATCCCCTGTCTTCCTTTTTCTTGGTTACACTCTTGCTTTGCCACAATACATCCTCAAGTAACATCCTAAGATAAGATGTGTGGAAGATAAGTTTTCAGAAATTCCCAAAATTATCTTTATTCTACCCTCATATTCAAGGGTGGATTGGGTTAGATTAGGTGAAAAGTTACAGACTGAAAATTGTTCTCTCTCATACCTTAGAGGCAATGCTCCGTTATCCTTTGGCATCTAGTATTGACAATAAAAAGTCTGATGCCAATCTGATTCTCATTTCGTGTAAGAAGTTATTTTTTACCCTCTGAAAAATTTTAAGACTTTAGCTTTATTCTTGGTGATATTTCTAGATGAGGATTCTATTTGTTTGTTCATTTGTTCCTTACGCTGGACACACAATAGGCCTTTTCAATGTGGATATTTACACTACTGATCTTCATTTTAGGAACTGGTTTTTCTTTCCATATTGTTGGTTTGATAACTTCCCCCTCTCATTTTCTCTGTTCTCTCTTTCTGGAACTCCTAATTAGTCGGATGTTAGACCTCCTGAGTGGATCTTCTTGTATTTTTCTTGTTGTTTTCATCTGTGACGGTCAATTTTATGTATCAGCTCGGCTAAGCTACAGTTTTTAGCTTATTTAGTCAAACACTAATCTGGGCATTGCTGTGAAGATATTTTGTAGATGTGCTTAACGTTTACAATCAGTTGTCTTTAAGTAAAGGAGAGTGTCCTCCACAGTCTGGGTGGGCCTGACCCACTCAGTTGAAAGGCCTGAGTAGAACTGGGGTTTCCCTGAGGAAGGAGAAATTCCGTCTGTGGACATAGCGTCTGCTCCTGTCTAAGAGTTCCAGCCTGCCCTTCTAAGGATTTTGGACCTGCCTAGCCAGGCCCTACAAACCACATAAGCCAATTTACCTTATCTTCTAATTCTTTTACACTTGTTTTTATCTTAGCAGTAATGTTTTTAATTTCTAAGTGTACATTCTTGTTCTCAGATTTTTCTCTTTTCATAGTATCCTGTACTTGTTTTATTGATACAATATTTACTTTATTCCTTCTAAGTTTCAAAATCTCTTTTTTCCCTCAAATTATCTCTCGCCTCTGGAATCACTTTTTTTCTATTTGTTTATCTAAGTCTCTTTTTCATATTGGAGTTTTTCCTTAAATACCCCCTGGAGGTGGGGGAGGGGATATAGGATGGGAGTTCTGTAGATTTGGATATTGTTGACCTGTAACCTCTGCCATCATATTGCATGGCTATTAAATGCCAGAATGTCAAAAATTTTTATCTTGGGATATTCAATTTATTTTGAGAAGAATTCTCTCATTTTTTGCTTGAGTGATAGACATGCTGCATATGCTGCATTCAAGATGAATGGGTGAGTTTTCTGTTTCATACTCAGGCTGCCAATTAACCCTCCATGTCTCCCCCTCATCACCCTCCATGGTGTCTGTAGTTCTGCAGGACAGGCTGTGCCCTCCTTAACTGTAGCCTCTGCATGCATGCTCTCGGCCGTGGCATCTCTTGTTTGCTTCATTAGTGTGAATTCTTGCATATATTTTCTGTCTTCCCGAAATTTGTTGAAATATCTCACCTGCTCCTAGCCCTCTCTATTATTCTCTTCATTGCCATGCGTTTACACATTTTTATTCCATTTCTACCATTTTGGTGTTGGGAGGAAGAAGATAGTGATGGTGACAAGAACGATAACTACAAAATACAAATTCTGTAAAGCAAGACAGAGATACCTACATTTGTAAAATACCACTTTCTGTCCTCTCTTTAAGAGCCTTGAATGGTTCCTCATTGATCATCAGATGAAAGCCACATGGAACACATAAGACCCCCCATTAGCTGGTCCCATCTTATCTTTAGACCCTTCTCTTTCCTTGGGTACCACCTCAGAACTTGTTCTCCTATAGACCTTTTTCTTTTTCTGTTCTCAAACTCCAGCCTCTCTACCTTTACCCCCACAGCTCCTTCTTCATAGAGTACTGTTCTCTACCATTCCAAATTTTTCACTGCCACCTATGCCCATCTTAAAGCCCATGAAGCCTTCCTAAATCAACCCCAACCATATGGTCTTTTCTTCCCCTGCAGTCCTCATATACTTATACTCACTTATCTATTACCTTGGTGCATTTATTCATTCATGCTGTAAACTATGCACCAACTATGTACCAGACACTGTGCTAAGCACTAGTGATGGAGAAATGAATAAATCAGAGGTGGCCCCTACTTTTTTAACAGCATGTTCTTATCCCATGTCACTCGTGCCCAACTTTTCTCCCCAGATTCCATCATCTACTTTCTGATACTTGCCTTGAAGCGGTTACTAACATAGTAGGTGTTTACACACTTTATTGAGTTAGTTTTCTCCTAATCCGATTACCCTTTAATACTTTTAGAAGCAGTTCTTTCCCTTCATTCTTTCCTCCATTCCATTTAGGAACCTTCATCCTCTCAAACAAGCCAGAAGTTTGATAGACATTTCCCAGTGCCATCTGCCAAGGTCATCAGAATGCATGTGCAAGGCTCAAAAGTGACAAATACACCAGCCAGAAAGGCACACACAGCATCCACAGCCATCAGACTTTTGGAGCCTCTCTGTTTGCAAACAGCTATAGAAACTATTCCAGCAAAGAGCTATACTCATGCCCATCCCTACCTCCATCTCTATCTGCCAACTGTCATTCCACTGTAGAGAGGAAGTCCTTAGCAGTGTTCAGCCACTGTCCCAGGACACACAGCCTCACATACACTCATGTGCATAATACAGGTGCTCACCCAGTGTACACAGGAACAAAGAATACTTTGTTCACCTGTCTCTGTGCCTATTTTGTTTTACATGGTTCCCAAGTCTTTTATGTAAGAGGTTCATGACAACTGTAGCGGTTTCTTATGTTCCTTTCCTACCTACTTCTGAGTCCAGGCCATGTTCTGGAGGGTTAATGTCATAGTTTGGGTTTCCAGAAAGGAGAATTTGAGACAGAGATTAGTATGCCGGCACATTCATTCGGGAATATTTTAGGGGTTCATCCCTGTGAAAAGGAGGGGAAGGAAGCTAGAGGGGGCAGAAGGAGAAATTGGGCTGTGCTGCAGGCCCACCAAAGGTTCAGCCACCCCTGCAGGCAGCTATGGAGCTGGGATGGCCTTCAGCATTGTCTCAAGTTAGGACAAAGGGATCGAGCCTTCATATCTGTGCACTGATCAGTTAGTCATAGGATGTGGACTACCACTGGAAGGAGGCAAGATCTTGGGCAAGGCAGTTTCTTTCAGTAGAGGCAATCTCCAAAAAGACTAACAGCTGAAGATCGTCTCTAGGCAGCACTTCCCGCAGCTGGGGGAGTGAGCGCTTCAATCCTGAAGGGGGATCAACACATCATGGCACCCACCACAGCTGAGTTTCCCGAAAGCCTGCACTCTAGAGAATGGTGTATTACTAAAGTAGGTGTGGGCGCACCAAAATCAATTCAATGCTTCCTGGAGTAAAGTGGTCTTTACTCATTCAGTTCCCCCCAGGCCTTAGGGGAATGTTACCAGCGAGGAAGCTCCCACCACTCTACTCAGCTCAAGTTCTAAGAGCTTCTTCGCCGCAGAAATAACAAGGGGATTAGCAGGAACGTCACAAGCTGTCAAGTTACCAGTATATCCTTTCAGATCAATGAAGAAAAAGAATCAGCACAAGACAGAGGCAGGGAGAAATAGGAATCTGCATTCACCACTTTCCTTATAATGCCATTTGACCATTTTTATATTTGTCCACGTGCTGCTGTCATTTATACAAGGTCTAGGATAATCTTTTGTGCACAGTAGGTGCTCAATAAACATTTCTTTAAAAAATGAATAAAGTGACCTCATAAAACCACTCCCCTAGACAGTGAAGAGAAAAGTAGTGTTGGAGAATTAGTGGGGAAAGTGTATTTCATTACTTTATAGTTTCTCATGGCTTATTATCTTAAATGTTCTGGGTGGTGGCTGTTTTTGTTTGACCACTAAGAAGATAAATGTGGTTAAACTCACTAAGCAGTAGTCACACCCACTCCTACTTCTTATGGCATCCATTTCAGTTTGTGTTCCAGAAACAATAAATTAAATCCTGCTTTGGATTGAGCCCTCACTATACTGTCTGTTTTCCCTGCGAGTTGCCGGGAATCAGTGTTGAAGGTCAAAGTATAGATCTCTGACACCGATGATATTTTCAAAGCTTGTTATTTCAACAATGAAAACAAATAAGAAAAGGCAGAAAATAAAATATCCAGTGAATACGTGGTATCTAAATACTGTCAGTGTTATTTGCTAGACAGCAGTCCTGTGAATGAGAAACTTCTAAACTGAAAGGTTCCCCATGGAGAGCTCACACCAGTTTCTTTGTCTTTCTGTCCAAAATGTTTAATCAGCCAGCCCCTGACATCCAGTTGACTGTTGTAAGGCAGTGGAGCCACATCCTCCCTACATTCTAGGCTTTCTTTTTCAGTCCACTGGAAGAAATTACCCTTTCATGACTGCACTGATGCTCTGGGCTTGACACTGAGCAAAATGACAAGAACATGGTGTTCTTTAGAAACACAAAATGAAAACAGGCCAAACTGGAAAGAAGGGGAGACCACACCTGGAAATCTGTGTCATTTCTCTTGAGACTGTCCGAAGCACTCTCCTAAGGTCCTCACCCACACACAAATCTCAAAATCGCCTATCTATGGTCATTACCCATTTGCTCACACAGACATAAAGAGAAAGGTTCTTCCTGCAAGATACTACTGAGTATTCAATGCGTTGAATAAGCACTCTTCCTTCCCTGCTGCTGCTGCCACGGCTCTCACTGCCAAGAAATCTGTTCTATTCTTGTGACCAGGCTGCATTCATGGTGCCCACTCATAAGAACAAACTATAATCAGTCCGTGAATGGGTTACAACATCCTGGACTAAGGAAGCAACTGTAACCCAAAATGGGAGCCCGGCCTTTCACTTCAGACCACAGGACGTCAATAACGCTCCAAACATTCCCTCAAGGAGGTCTCTGGAAGAGGTAATAAAATCCAAGAAGATAATATGACTCTTCACAAAGTACAAGGGTATTCGCACTCTATGCTAAATACCCAAACTTACCACCACAAAATTTGGGTCTAAACTACTAGGAACCATTAATGGCTAGAGTCTTTAGTTCCAGAAATTTCCAAGATCCTGGTGTTTTGTAATTTAAGATCTAATTTCTAAGTCAAGTTCAGTTAATTTAGTAGTATGAAGAAACTGTGAATAGAGTGAAAAGGGGTTTCTTACTTTTTAATTACATAAAAAAATTTGTTTCTACCTTGGGAGAATAGGAAAAAAATAATGGAAAGAGGAAAGTGGCAATGCATTTAAGGATATCTGTTTATTCCAAAATTAACCCATTTTACGAGAACTGCTTTCTTCACCCATGGGGATGGGGCTGTGGCAACCATGTTTGTACTATGCAACCCTGATCCTCAGGTCATAGCTGGTTGTATCCAAGATATACTCTGCCTCAGGTCTGGACCAGTCACAGTCTTTCTTCTTGGAATGTACTGTTAAGATTCTGAATAGCTAGTTAGTCTCCTCTTGTGGCTGGAAAAGAGGACAGGTAAATATGGGAACAGCAGGCCAGTGATTACCTACCGTGTGTGGGGAGAAGCCAGCCTGCAAATAATAAAGAGTGAGGAGGGGCTGGCCCGGTGGCATAGTGGTTGAGTTCATGCACTCCACTTTGGCAGCCCAGGGTTCGCAGGTTCAGATCCTGGGCGTGGACCTACACACCGCTCATCAAGCCATCCTGTGGCAACATCCCACATACAAAATAGAGGAAGATGGGCATGGATGTTAGCTCAGGGACAGTCTTCCTCACAAAAAAAAATAGAATAAAAAAAAATAAGGAGTGAAGAAAGCACATTGGGAGAGATCAAGCAGCACGACAGACAGACAGACAAGCTTAACCTACTGTTAGAACTTTCTACTCATGTTTCCAATTCACAAAGAGACTTGGTTCTACTTCCTGCCCTTGAGCTCTGTGATTATCCCTGTATTCTCATAAAAAAAAATTCCTCCTTTTGGAATAAACAAGTCTGAGTGGGTTTCTATTTCTTACAACTAAAAGAAGTTTGACTAAGATAGTAGGATATGTATTCTGTTAACATCATTAAGTAGTAACTATGATTCACACTCTATCATTTCTTGTTTGTAGAGTTTCCAGAATATGTTAGCTGCAGATCTAAAAACTGTAAAACCTCTACGTTTTCCATCTCAATCAGGCATGAGACCAAATACACTGAGAAGAGAACAGGCTTGGGGAACAGGCATGACACCAGAGTACAAAGGCTAGAACTCCCCCTAACCCATGCACTCATGCATTCAAGTTTTAGCAACAAAATCTCTGGTTCGCTTTCCTGGGATGGAGAGCATGATTTAGTCTTATAAATTATGAGGGTTGGAAAGGAGAAGGAGGAGAGAAGATTCCAGAGTTCTGGCGTGGGAACTAATGCACTGGGTGCAACAAATGGAATGAATATGGGAACTTCTCAGAATTGATTAAAGTCTTCAGTTTCTCTCTGTTCAGCTAAATAATTTTGCACAGGAGACCAAAGAAGCAGCGTGTTGTAAAGAAAATAGTCCTTCTGGCTCTAAATGTGCTGCTGAGTCATGCTGCTTCTTACATGTTGGATAAGAGAACAAGAAGAAAGGATAATAATGATAACCACGATGATGGTAGCAGCCAACATTTAGTAAGGCCTTACTTGAACTGTTGCAAACATTTCACTTACATTAACTCATTTAATCTTCACAATGGCCCCATGAGGCAGATACTATTATGATCTCTATTTTACAAACGAAAAAACTGAAGCTCAAAATGGTTAGGTAAATTTCCAAGGATGCACAGCGAGCAATTGTGGAATTTGCATTTAGATCCAAGCAGTCTGACTCCAGGGTTGGAATCTCAACGTCTAAATTGTGTCTCAACAATGGGCAAATGGAAGAATTGGCCATTTGAAGTTAAATAATAGGTGTTGAAAACCTCTTTACCCAAATAACCCCCTAATCTCTTTCACTGGGCTTCCAAATCATGCGTCGTCCTCTGCTCCTATATGGGTCAGGATCCTGGCAGGCATTGGAGGGTACTCTCAAAGGGCATGACTTAAAAGAGTTTAATTAAGGGATTATTTACAAGGTGTGGGCAGAATTAAGAGAAAGCAACAAGAAGTGGTGAAGCACCCCAGGGTTAGCAAAAACTGTGAGCTACCACCACCCCCAGAGAGGAACGGGTAAGAGGAGGGAGCAGTTACCAGAACCTGGTGAGACCTGTTGGCTAGAAGAGAGAATGTCTGGATAGGAGCTATTGCCCTGAGTAGAGAAATGAAGTCCTTAACAAACCTTGGCCTGACAGGGAGGGAACTGAGATATAAATACCCTAACCTCTCTCTTTCTCCTCCTGCCCTCTCTTCTCTTGCTGGTGCCTCCCATTGGCCAAGCTCAATCAGAACAGAGGCAAAGGGGCCCGTGGATGCAGCCCATATAGCTCAGCTCCTGGGGCAGAGAGCAAAGCAGAGCTGAGTGGAGCACAGATCTGGAGAGGCAAGTGCAGTGTATCCACCACACCTCTCTTCCAAGGTCCCAAAGATAGAAAAGTACACAATTTTTTTAATATAAAAAAGATGAAATTGTAGTACAAGAAAAGTAAACATGAGAAGAAACTGGAAATGAACTAAAAATTTTGAAACCCTGGAAAATGGAAAGGTGATGAAATCTTTTTATGGATAAAAAGAGCTGGGAACCAGAAGCTTAAAGGAGCAGAGTAATCATCTCTTGGTTCAAAATTAGAGTCACTAGTTTCAAGAGTGGACAAGGTTCTTGGTACTTCATTAAAGAATTGTCTTAAGTACACATTGTCAATGGGCCTTCATCCCCCATTGTCATACAGAACTCATGCAGTGGATATAGGGTCTGGCTAAATATGAACTGACCTGCAAGGATCACCAGAAATTTGAGGAAAACAATATAATGAAGAAAAAATGTATAAAGATGAACAAATAGAACTGGACTAAAAGGAAATTGGGATAATTCAAGGAAGGGAGAGCATTTTTTCAAAAATCAAGTTAGTACTCAAATTCCTCTCTCCATCCAGACCTCACCCTGAGAATCAAACTCATTTTCAAATGCCACCTGGGCACATAGCAAAGCAAAGTCTCTCTACCACCTCAAATTTACCACGTCCCAAAATAACTGGCTTCTTTCCCTTCCCCAAACATTTTTGAGTTCTTCATCTCCATCCATAGCATAACCATCCACGCAATCTCCAGGTCTGTAAATTTCACCTTAATTTTTTTTTCTATTTCTTACCCTTGCCTTAAGCCTCATCTCTAACTCCCATCTACTCCAACTCAGAAATGTCTCTCAAATACAATTCCCATCTCAGTTCCCACCATCCCAGATAAGTTTTCATCACTTTCACCTGAACTTTGTCAACGACCCTTGTGTTAGTCAGGGTTCGGCCAGAGAAACAGAACCAATAGGAGATAAACAGATAGATGATGATTGATAGATAGATAGATAGACAAATAGGTAGATAGACAGATAGATGCTTATTGAGAGATTCATTTTAAGGAATTGGCTTACATGCTTGTGGGGACTGACAAATCTAAAATCCACAGGGCAGACCAGTAGGGTGGAAACCCTCAGGCAGCAACTGCCTCTGCCATTCACAGGCAGAATTTCTTCTTTATGGAAACTTCAGTTCTGCTCTGAAGGCCTTTCGACTGATTAAGTCAGGCCCACCCAGATTACCTAGGATAATCTCCTTTACTTAAAGTCAACTGATTGTAAATGTTAATCATTTCTACAAAATATCTTCACAGCAACACCTAGATTAGGGTTTGATTGAAGAACCGGGAACTGTAGCCTAGCCAAGTTGACACATAAAATTGACCATCACAGCTCCTCAGTGGTGTTCCCTCTCAATGGCTTTCCCTCTCATTCATTTATGTCAATGGATCTCAATCTAGAAGCCACATCAGAGTCACCTGGGGGCCTTTAAACACACACACACACAAACACACACACACACACACACACACACACTACTATTCCTACTCTACTGCTCAAGGATTATCTATCTCTAATGCCTATCTGGTTATACTACTTAAAAATCTGTACCTCATCATTAAATATATGGACCAGCCCAAATTCCTTAGCAGTTTCTCCAAAGCCTCATGGTTTGGCCCCAATCTCCTCTGCTGGTTTCAACTTCTGCCACTCTTGCCCACAGTCGCAACAATTACTTCTGGCTCCCCAAAACCTTATCCATTATCAGCCTTGTCCACACTTTTATTATTCCAGACATCACAAAGTAAATGCGTACAGAGGCCAAGCAGGTAATTTAAACATGTGAGTTTTAACATGTGAGTTTGGGCAGCTTGAGACAATAGGAAATGTTGCCAATGGAGCTGAGCTGATTGGAATAAGATTTGCAAGACAAGGTGAGTGGGTGTGGTGTTGGAGTGGGAGATAGGATTGAGCAGAGATCAAAGATGCAGTATATAGGTGTTACAGCTGCTGCTGGTTCCCCATCCATATTCCCTTGACCCACCCAGGAAGTCACCTGCAGCTTCAGAGCACAGTTTTCTTACTCTCACTGCACACCTACAGTGACTTACTATGGCAAGCACCTGTGACTCCGCCCAAGGGCTTTCTCTGGCTACAAGAGAATGTGCAGCCTGCCTGCAGGACAGGCTGGAAGTGTCAGGGAATTAACACCTCTGGGAGCAGCTATCAACCAAAGAGAGATGGGAGATGGCAGATAAATACCCCCATTTCTTGCTTCTCAATTCTGAAGCATGTTCCACACAGTCTCTTAGAGGCTCCTCACTGGGCATGCACCCCACTCACCCACAGCGGTAGCCCGCTCACTTGTGCCCCCTTTACTGGCATCCTCCCTTGCCTGTCTGACTTCCTGTCTCCCTCACAGTGCTTCCTGGGGTCACCTCCCAAACAAGCTGTCCCCACATCCCCATCTCAGGGTCTGCTTTTGGGAGTGGTAGAAAATGATCCAAACCAAGACAGTAGGCTCTACATGCATAATAGCGGCAAGAAGGAAGAGAAGTCTAAAATAGGAGGCAGCCCATAATATAAGATAAAGAGGTTGGAGGGTCAACACAGCCCCATTTACCAGAGTCTGAGGGACAGGAGAGAGGGCCTTCCTCTGATTATGTTTGGCCCAGCTGGACCCAAAGCCTCAACAGAGGGTCCTATACAGATAATTTTACTAAAATATTTACCTTGCCCAACTTTCACTTAATTTATACTTCCACCTTAGAAAACTTAGATGGAATTGACGTTTAACTCTGAAAAATTTATGTTAAACAGACTCAAAACCTAGCTTGATAAAGCTGAGTCATAAAAATATTGTTCCTGCAAATAAATAGCAACTTTTTCTTTCCCAGCTGAAGTTAGATGGAGAGGAAATAAATTAGAAGGTGGCAGTGCCCTGCATCCCAACCATTGTTTATGGCTCTCTTTACTTAGCTATTCTAAATCACGCATTGCCTCCAAGGGTCATAAAGATATCACTTTCTCCACTCAGAGAAATGAGAGGTGAGGCAGGAGAATGTTAGTTTGCAGGAAGGGGAACAGAGAGCTCTGGAGATTTCTCTGGGCCTGCATCAGAGGAACTGGCTGGCCAGGGAGTTTGCGCACAGAGTATCAGAATCTCAGCCATTTGATTAATCTAGAAGGCCCGGAAATGGATGAGATGACAGGCCTTCTGCAAATAGTCACAGCCAGATCACTAGTATCTTCCTGTTAAGTATATTACCCAGCTCTTCCCTACTGAGAAATTTTTAGATACGTAATTGTCAGCAATCCCCAACCAAGAGTTTTCTGAGAGACTGGTATTAATAGGAATTCACTTAAAGCCGTGGACACATTTAAACAGCATCTACTATGCATAGGTGCTGTAGCAGTAGAAGCTGTGGGACATCCATGGATGTCCAGGTGGTTGATGAAGGCAACCATCTTTCCATGAGGGGGCTGCTTACCTCCTCTGCCCACTCCGTGCACCAAGATCTTGGCAGCAATTGCCATTCTGGAGCTTCCCGTTTGAATTCACTGTGTTTAATGAGACCTAGGAGAATTTGTTAACAAAGGACTTTATGAAGAAAACCAAAAGGTTCACTGAAAATGACTGAATCTAACTTTTGTACCAATTAAAAAATATATATATTCCTCTATATAGTCATGTAATAATAGCATAAAACTCTAGGTAATGCACATGTTGCATATATTTGCAATATGTACACGTAAAACTCTGAGATCTACCATGCCTTGATCACTCTGTATGGGCTAGGTGCTGTGCTAAGTATTTTCTACGCAGTAGCTAGTATGAACATCATTTTGAAAATAAGGACAATGAGGCTTGGAGAGAGAAATCAACTTGCCCAATGATACACGACTAAGAAGTGGTGGAGCTGAGATCTAAACCCATGACTAGTCATTCAAAAGCCCATGCTCTTATTCGCTACATTTAAAGAAAAATTAATTTCCAAGCTCTCCTCACTTAACTAGATGCACAGACTTAGAATTAGAGATTTGCTTAATCTTTGAAATGAGATTATAAGATCCTCAAGAAAAGATGTCCATTCATTCTTGTCTAATTAATTAGCAGAGATTATTGAACTTTTGTTAGATGGAGAGAACACTGTACCACGTACCTGGGACACAAAGGTAAACAGGACAGAAAGCCATTCTTACACTGAATTTTCTTTATATCTATCTGTATCTATATCTACATCTACACCTGTTCCTATACCTATGTTTTTAACCAGAGCAACCCGTGTAAATCACGGAGAGTGCGAATGAAACGGTCAAGCAACAAAACTCAGGCTCCCAGGGCCAAGGAGGATGTTTAATGCTTCCTCAGTATATCTTTATGATATATTGTCCCCTTTCTGGGGACAATTTCTGAGTAGTGGGGAGATGTTTTGATATTGTACTAAAGAGAAAAAGGAGAGTATATTTGTTAAATATTGTGGCGCAGACCTTGTTTCAAGCCACGGCTCCAACAGTGTGATCTTTACTCACAGTATGATCTTAAACAAGCTACTTAATACTTCTGTATTAGTTTCCTAGCACTGCCGTAACAAGTTACCACGAACTGGGTGGCTTAAAATGACAGGAATGTATTCTCTCATAGTTCAGGAGGACGGAAGTCCTAAATCAAGGTGTCAGCAGGGTTGATTCCTTCTGCAGACTCTAAGGAAGAAATCAGTCCCATGCCTCTCTCCTGGCTCCTGGTGGTTGCTAGAAATATTTGGTCTTCCTTGACTTGCAGCTGCATCACTCCAGTCTCTGCCTCTGTCAGCACTGAATCCTTCTTTCAGTGTCTTTGTACGCCCTCTCCTCTTCTCCTTTTTTGAAATTTTTCATTTATTTTTTTATTGAAGTTATGATAGATTACAACATTGTAAAATTTCAGTTGTACATTATTATTTGTCAGTCACCTTATAGGTGTGCCCCTTCTCCCTTTGTTCCCACCCCCCACCCGCTTACCCCCTGGTAACCAGTGAGTAGTTCTTTTTGTCCATGTGTTTGTTTATCTCCACATATGAGTGAAATCATACAGCGTTTGTCTTTCTCTGTCTGGCTTATTTCGCTTAACATAACACCCTCAAGGTCCATCCATGTTGTTGTGAATGGGACGATTTTGTCTTTTTTTCTGGCTGAGTAGTATTCCATTGTATATATGTACCACATCTTCCTTATCCAGTCATCTGTTGATGGGCACTTAGGTTGCTTCCATGTCTTGGCTATTGTGAGTAATGCTGCAATGAACATAGGGATGTATAAGTCTCTGAATTGCTGATTTTAAGTTCTTTGGATAGATACCAAGTAGTGGGATAGCTGGGTCATATGGTAGTTCTATTTTTAATTTGTTGAGGAATCTCCATACTGTTTCCCATAGTGGCTGAACCAGTTTGCATTCCCACCAGCAGTGTATGAGGGTTGCCTTTTCTCCACAACCTCTCCAACACTTGTTATTATTTGTCTTGGTGATTATAGCCATTCTAACGGGTGTAAGGTTATATCTTAATGTAGTTTTGATTTGCGTTTCCCTGATGATCAGTGATGTTGAGCATCTGTTCACGTGCCTGTTGGCCATCTGTATATCTTCTTTGGAAAAATGTCTGTTCCTCTCCTCTTCTTATAATGACACCCGTCACTGAATTAGGGGCCCACCCTATTCTGGTATGACCTTACCTTTACTAATTACATCTGCAAAGACCTCATTTCCAAATGAAGTCACCTTGTGAAGTTTTGGGTGGATGTGAATTTTGGGGGGACATTATTCAACCCACTATACCCTCTAAGCCTCAGTTTAGTCACCCGTAAAATGTGGATAATAGTAGTACTTCCCTTAAGGAGTTATTGTAAAAATTAAATAAAAGAATACATGTATAGGGGCCAGCCCGGTGGTGCAGCGGTTAAGTTCGCATGTTCCGCTTCTTGGCAGCCTGGGGTTCGCCGGTTCGGATCCCGCTTGGCACGCCATGCTGTGGTAGGCATCCCACATATAAAGTAGAGGAAGATGGGCATGGATGTTAGCTCAAGGCCAGGCTTCCTCAGCAAAAAAAAGAAAAAAGAGGAGGAGGACTGGCAGTAGTTAGCTCAGGGCTAATCTTCCTCAAAAAGAAAGAAAGAAAGAAAAAGAAAAAGAAAAAAGAATACATGTATAGTCCCAATACACAGTAAGAAGTCAATAAATGTTAGTGATAAATAACAGCTGTAACCATACTAACCAGCTTGAGATATCTCCCTACCATTAGGCAGAACAGGCTCCATGGCCACTCTGAGCAGAGCAGAGGCCTAAGGCAGACAGATGAAGAAATTTTGGATGACAGGTAGCTGGAGTGTGCTCTAAGATTTGCTTTACTTCAGTGTGTCCTGGGAAGAGTTTCCGCATTGTGTGAGCTAAGGAATAAACCATTTAGAAACAGGAATAACAAAACAATTAAAGTAAGGCATTGGTCAACTGTACGCCAAGTGTTGAGACTGAACAACTGCAGATAGACCAGCTGAATTCTCTGTAATTAATATAATAACTCTTCCACAAGGAAGGGGCCAATTTGGACTGGCATGGGTTACAGAATAGAACAGGACCCCGAGAAGAGAATGTAGGTGACCTAGTGTTTGAGTTATCTATTGCTACATAACAACTCGCCCCAAAGTTTAGTTGCTTATGACAAACATAATCATTTATTCTCTGGAAGAAATTGTGTGAAACTAGTGTTAGTTCTTCTTTAAATGTTTGGTAGAATTCTCCAATGAAACCATCTAGACCTGGAAATTACTGTTTTTGGAAGCTTTCAATTACAAATTCAATTTCGTTAATAATTATGGACCTATTCGCGTTGTCTATTTCATCTTGGTGAGTTTTGGTAGTTTGTGTTTTTTGAGGAATTGGTTAATTTCATCCAAGCTATCAATTTCACAAGTGGAAAGTTGTTCATAGTATTCTCTTATTATCCTTTTAATGGTTGTAGGATCTGCATCGATATCCTGTTTCATTCCTGATATTGATGATTTGTGTTTTCTCTCTTTTTATCTTTGTCGATTTTCTTAGATGTTTATCCATTTTATTGAATTTTTTTAAGAACTGGCTTTTTGATTCATTGATTTTCTCTCTCCCTATTTTCACTTTCATGTATTCCTGCTCTTATCTTTATTATTTCCTTCCTGCTGCTTGATTTGGGTTCATTTTACTCTTCTTTTTCTTGTTTCTTGAGGGAGGAATTTAGATTATTGAACTAAGACCTTTCCCTTTTTTCTGATATAACAATTTAATGCTATAAATTTCTCTCTTGGCACAGCTTTAGCTGCATCCCACATATTTTGATATGTTACATTTTCATTTTCATTATGTTCCATCTGTTTTTTAATTTCCTTTGAGACTTCCTCTTTGACCCATGGATTATTTATAAATGTGTTCAATTTCTAAATGTTTTGAGATTTTCCTATTGTCTTTCTGTTATTGATTTTTAGTTTGATTCCATTATAATCAGAAAATCTACTGTATATGATTTCAATTGTTTTAAATTTGTTGAGGTTTGATTAGTCACCTAAGATACGGTCTACCTCGGGCATTTGAAATGTTCCTTGGGCACTTGAAAAATGTGTATTCTAGTGTTGTTGGGTAGAGTACTCTATATATCTCAATTAAATCTTGGTTTATTATGTTGTTCAGTTCTTCTACGTGCTTGCCAATTTTCTGTCTAGTAGTTCTATCAATTTTTGAGAGTGAAGAGTTGAAGTCCCCAACTATAATTATGGATTTACCTAAGTTTCCCTTCAGCTCTGTCAGATTTTGCTTCACGCATTTTGAAGCTCTGTTGACTTGTACATACACATTTAGGATAGTTATGTCTTTTTAGTGGATTATTTCATCATTATGTAATGTCCTCCTCTGTCCCTTGTAATATTCTTTGCTCTGAAGTTTACCTTATTTGATGTTAATATAGCTACTCCTGCTTTGTAAAAAGAATTAATGTTCACGTGGTATATTCTTTTCTATCCTTTTACTTTCAACTCATATATACTGTTGTATTTAAAGTGATTCTCTATACACTAACAACAAAGTAGCAGAAAGAGAAATTAAGAATACAATCCCAGGGGCAGGCCCGGTGGCACAGCGGTTAAGTGCACACATTCCACTTTGGCGGCCTGGGGTTCACTGGTTCGGATCCCAGGTGCGGACATGGCACCGCTTGGCATGCCATGCTGTGGTAGGCGTCCCACATATAAAGTAGAGGAAGATGGGCACAGATGTTAGCTCAGGGCCAGTCTTCCCCAGCAAAAAGAGGAGGATTGGCAGCAGTTAGCTCAGGGCTAATCTTCCTAAAAAAAAAAAAAAAAAGAAGACAATCCCATTTACAATTGCAACAAAAAGAATAAAATACCTAGGAATACAATTAACCAAAGAGATAAAAGATCTGTACACCAAAAACTATAAAACATTGTTGAAAGAAATTGAGGAAGACACAAAGAAATGGAAAGATATTCCATGCTCTTGGATTGAAAAAATTAACATAGCTAAAATGTCCATACCTCCTAAAGCAATCTGTAGATTCAATGCAATCCCTATCAAAGTTCTAACATTTTTCACAGAAGTAGAACAAAGAATCCTAAAATTTATATGGAACAACAAAAGACCCTGAATAGCCAAAGGATTCCTGAGAAAAAAGAACAAAGCTGGAGGTATCACACTCCCTGATTTCAAAATATACTACAAAACTATAGTAACCAAAACAGCATGGTACTGGCACAAAAACAGACACACAGATCAATGGAACAGAATTGAGAGCCCAGAAATAAACCCACACGTTTATGGACAGCTAATATTCAACAAGGGAGCCAAGAGCATACAGTGGAGAAAGGAGAGTCTCTTCAATAAATGGTATGGGGGGGGCCAGCCCGGTGGCACAGTGATTAAGTTCACATGTTCCACTTCTTGGCAGCCCGGGGTTCGACAGTTCGGATCCCGGGTGCGGACATGGCACCACCTGGCAAAAAGCCATGCTGTGGTAGGCATCCCATGTATAAAGTAGAGGAAGATGGGCATGGATGTTAGCTCAGGGCCAGTCTTACTGAGCAAAAAAAGGAGGATTGGCAGTAATTAGCTCAGGGCTAATCTTCCTCAAAATAAAAAATAAAAAATAAATAAATAAATGGTATTGGGAAAACTGGACAGCCACATGCAAAAGAATGAAAGTAGACCATTATCTTACACCATGCACAAAAATCAAGTCAAAATGGATTAAAGACTTGAATGTAAGACCCGAAACCATGAAACTTCTAGAAGAAAACATAGGCAGTACGCTCTTTGACATCAGTCTTAGCAGAATATTTTCAAGTACCATGTCTGACCAGGCAAGGGAAACAAAGGACAAAATGAACAAATGGGACTACATCAAACTAAAAAGCTTCTGCACAGCAAAGGAAACCATCAACAAAACGAAAAGACAACCTAACAATTGGGAGAAGATATTTGCAAACCACATATCAGATAAGGGGTTAATATCCAAAATATACAAAGAACTCATAGAGCTCAACAACAAAAAAACCAACAACCCAATTAAAAAATGGGCAAGAGATCTGAACAGAGATTTCTCCAAAGAAGATATATGGATAGCCAACAGATATATGAAAAGATGCTCAACATCATTAGCTATCAGAGAAATGCAAATCAAAACTACAATGAAATATCACCTCACTCCAATCAGAATGGCTATGATTAACAAGACAGGAAACAATTGTTGGAGAGGATGTGGAGAGAAGGGAACCCTCGTACACCGCTGGTGGGAGCGCAAACTGGCGCAGCCACTCTGGAAAGCAGTACTGAGTATCCTCAGAAAACTAAGAATAGATCTACCATACGATCCAGCTATTCCACTGCTGGGTATTTATCCAAAGAACCTGAAAACACAAATGCATAAAGACACATGCACCCCTATGTTCATTGCAGCATTATTCACAATAGCCAAGACTTGGAAGCAACCTAGGTGCCCATCAAGGGACAAATGGATAAAGAAGATGTGGTGTATATACACAATGGAATACTTCCCAGCCATAAGAAATGATGAAATCCGGCCATTTGTGCCAACATGGATGCTCCTTGAGGGTATTATGCTGAGTGAAATAAGTCAGAGGGAGAAAGTCAAATACCGCATGATCTCACTCATAAGTAGAAGAGTAAAACAATGACAAACAAACACATAGCAACAGAGATTCGATCAGTGGTTACCATAGGGGAAGCGGGGAGGGAGGAAGGCAAAAGGGGTATTGGGCACACATGTGTGGTAATGGATTATAATTTGTTTTGAGGTGGTGAACATGATGTAATTTACATAGAATTCGAAATATATTATGATGTACATCTGAAAGCTATATAATGTTATGATCCAATGTTACTGCAATAAAAAATAAAAATTAAAAAAACTGAGTCTCTTGTAGACAGTGTATAGTTGGATCATGTTTTTTGTTTACTCTGCCAGTCTCTTAATTGGTGTATTTAGACTATTTACATGTAAGGTTGTTATTGATAGGTTGAGGCTTAAGTATGCTATGTTATTATTTGTTTTTTGTTTGTTTCTTGTTCCTGTGTTTGTATTTTCTTGCCTTCCCATGGGTTATTTAAATATTCTTTAGAATTCTTCTGCTCACTGTCCCTTGAACACTCCTTGCTCCTTCTGGTCTGTGTACCTTGGCCTACTCCATTGTCCTCATGGACCTGTCCATCCTGCTTTCTCCAGTCTTCTCAAGTAAATTCATTCAAGTCCTTTCTTCCCCATGAAGGTTGCTCAACCTTCCCTGTATCACAGCCATCACCCATTGTCTGTGTAGGCAATTTTGTATTTAAACCGTCTTACAATTATTTCTAATTTACTGTGAAATTCATCCATCTGACTTGTACTGCATTAGCAAACAGAATATATATAACGAGGTTATATGTTGACTTTCTATACATGTTCATTTTTTTCAACATATATCTCCCAAGAGTTCAAAATGTGCAGAATGTAAGTTATACTGGTTGTTGGGCACAGAAAGGTGAACAGCACACAGTCCCTGTCTGGATGGAGTTCACAGTCTAGCAGGGGTGCAAACACATTCATTGGCAATCACAATGCAGCCTGACATGTGTCATGATAGAGGAAGCACAGAGTGCTGTGAACACTAGCCTAGGCTAGGATGGTGAGAAATGACTTCCCAGAGGGAGTGATAAGAAAACTAGGACCCAAAAGATAGTAAGAGTTAGCCCGTGGATCAGGCGGCAGGCAGGGAAGCATATTCCAACAGGGGGCATTCAGAGGTGGGGTACAGCAGAGTGCACATGAGGAATAGGCTGGAGTTAAGAGAGCACGGGAAGGAGATGGGCAATGACAGTGGGAAGGAAAGCCAAGGTCATATCATGCAGGGCCTTATAATAATGCCAAGGCGATATACAGGTTAGATGTAGGGTGAACGTATATTTTATTGTTCACACCAGGACACGTTTTCTTTTTCCATGAGATCTAGACTCTCAAAAGATTTGTAAGTGTACAATACAGTAATGTTATCTATAGGCACAATGTTGTACAGCAGATCTCTCAAACTTATTCATCTTAAATAACTGAAACTTTATACCTATTGATTAACAACTTCCCATTTCCCCCTCCACCCAGCCCCTGGCAACCACCATTCTATTCTTTTCTTCCATGAGTTTGACTATTTTAGGTATCTCATGTAAGTGAAATCATGCAGTATTTATCCTTCTGTGACTGACTTATTTCACTTATCATAATGTCCTCAAGGTTCATCCATGTTGTCACGTATGACAGGACTTCCTTTGTTTTTGTTTTTGTTTTGTTTTTTCCTTTTTTTTTTAAAGATTGGCACCTGGGCTAACAACTGTTGCCAATCTTCTTTTTTTTTTTCTGCTTTATCTCCCCAAACCCCCCCGTACACAGTTGTATATCTTAGTTGCAGGTCCTTCTAGTTGTGGGATGTGGGATGCCGCCTCAACATGGCCTGACTAGCGGTGCCATGTCCGTGCCCAGGATCCGAACCCTGGTTCGCAGCAGCGGAGCGCATGAATTTAACCACTCGACCGCAGAGCCGGCCCCTCCCTTGTTTTTAAAGCTGAATAATCTTCTATTGTATGTGTATCCCACAATTTTTTATCCATTCCTCAGTCAATGGGCATTTAGGTTGTTTACACATCTTAGCTTGTTAATAATGCTGCAATGAACAAGGAAGTGCTAATATCTCTTTGAGATCCTGACTTCAATCCTTTTGGATAAATATCCAGAAGTGAGATTGCTGGATCATTTTGCTATTAGTGCCGTTGAGTTGATTCCAAGTCCTAGTGACCCTGTATACACCAGTGAAGTCCTCTGTGCAATCTTTTTGCAATGCTCCACTGCTATTCATAGGGTTTTCACGGCCAATTTTTTTTGGAAGTGGGTGGCCAGGTCCTTCTTCCTAGTCTGTCTTAGTCTGGAAGCTCCGCTGAAACCTGTCCACCATGGGTGACCCTGCTGGTATTGGAAATACTGCTGTCATCACTTTTAGCTTCACAGCAACACACAGCCGCCACAGTATAACAACTGACAGACAGGTGGTCTGGTTCCCTCATCAGGAAACGAACCTGAGCCATGGCACCTAGTCTTAACCACTAGACCACCAGGGATAGCCTCATGATGGATCATAAGGTAGTTCTATTTTTAATTTTTTTGAAGAAACCTCTATGCTGTTTTCCAGAGTGGCTGCAACATTTTGCATTCCCACCAACAGTGTACAAGGGTTCCAATTTCCCTAATTCCTGGCCAACATTTGTCTGTTGTTTGCTAATAGCCATCCTAACAGGTGTGAGGTGATATCTCATTATGGTTTTGATTTGCATTTCCCTGATGGACACTTTGTTTAAGTCTGGTTTATTGCAGTATAATGTACATTCAGTAAAATTTACTTCTTTGATTTACAGTTCTGAGTTTTAACAAATGGATATGGTCACATAACCATCACCACAATAAAGATAGAGAATATGTATAGAATAAAGATATAAAATATTTCTATCCCTCCCAAGATTTCCCTTCTTAGTGAACCTGTCCCTCCTCATAATCCTTTTCAGAGAACCCCTCCCACCACCCCAGCCCCTAGCTACTGATCTGCTTTCAGTCCTTATAATGTTGCCTTTTCCAGAATGTCCTATAACTGGAATTGTATAGAATGTAATCTTTTGTGTCTGGCTTCTTTCACTTAGAATAATGAATAAAATTTGAGGTTTGTTTTTTCCATGTGTTTCAGATGTCAGAAATTCTTTCCTTTATTACTGATCAGTATTCTGTTGTATAGATATACCACAGTTTGCTTATCCATTCACCAGTTGGAGGACAATTAGGGTTTGGAGGGACGTATAGTTAAGCGTATGTTTAACTTTATAAGAAACTGCTAAACTTCCATACCACTAACAACGTATGAGTGTTCTAGCTGCTCCACATCCTCACCAGGACTTGGTATCGTCAGGTGTTTTGTTTTGTTTTGTCTTAGCCATTCTAACACATATGTAGTGGTATATCATTGTGGTTTTACCTTGCGTCTTCTTAATAACTAGTGATGTTGAGCTTATTTGCCACCCATATATCTTCTTTGATGAAGTTTTTCATTATAACTTCTGCTTGTTTTTAACTGGACTGTTTATTTTCTTATTACTGAGTCTTGAGAGTTATTGATATACTCTGGATACAAGTCTTTTATCCAACCAGGACACTTTTGAGAGTGAAAGAGGGGATAAAGGTGGATCCAGCCTTATCTGCCTGAAGCTTACATACCTTTGGGGAGCCCTCTTTGAAAAAAAAAGAACACAAAATTACAAAGTTAATTAAATGGCCTTGGAAAGGTCCGTGCAAATGAGTTTCATTAGCTTCATGCTGAAACCTCTCAGAAGATGCTATTAATAATTATCCTGGGACAATAGGCTTAAACAAAGATTGTTCTGGATAAACCAAGACACGTTCTCATCCCTAACTAGGGAGGAACAAAACTAGAAGCAAAGGGACTTGTTGGTATTGAAGATGCCAATTAATCACATCTCTTTTCCCACCTTTGGCTTCTTGACCATTAAGATCGGACACAAGAAGCAGATGTGGATTGAAGTAGATTATCATTATCGGTTTTGTTGGTGGTGAGGCTGGATTGAATGCAATTGAGACTCAAGTTCTACTGGCTCTTCTTACTCCTCCCTTTGAATTGTGTTTATCCAGTTGCAAGAATTTGAAATATACAAACTCCATTTCAGGGTGTGGAAGCCTTTCTCTGGTCAGCTTACCACGTGGATGCAGGAGTGGAAAAGAATAAGTGCTGCCTCAAAGGCAGATAGATGGAGAGCATTGGATGGATGAGGAAGAAGAGCGCACCATGCTGAACAATGACCTTTACCCCAATCTCACCCCCTAGATAAGTTTAATACTCTTTGTGGAGAGTTAAAGGCAGAGGTATGGAGGAGTGGAGAATGTCTGGGTCTCCTCTACCAAACTTCCCAGGGAGGGTAGCAGGGTTGGAGTTAACCAGCATTTCCCTGAAGGGGAAGAAAGACCAGCAGAAGTTTCCATCTCATGAGCTGAGGCGGGAATGCAAAGAGAATACCACACTCCTAAAACAAAACAAAACGAAAAACAGTAAGGGGGCTGCTGTGGAACCTCTGGTTAAGAGGTGATGGTGGCTTAGACTGAGAGGAGCTCAGGAGCCTGGGGGCAATCCATAAATTCCGTGAAAGAAATTGATGTCAGGGCCAGCCCGGTGGCACAGCGGTTCAGTTCCCACGTTCTGCTTCAGTGGCCTGGGGTTCACCAGTTTGGATCTCAGGTGCAGACATGGCACCGCTTGGCAAGCCATGCTGTGGTAGGCATCCCACATATAGAGTAGAGGAAGATGGGCACGGATGCTAGCTCAGGGCCAGTCTTCCTCAGCAAAAAGAGGAGGATTGGCGGCAGATGTTAGCTCAGGGCTAATCTTCCTCAAAAAAAAGAAAACGAAGAAGAAATTGATGTCAAGTGAGGAGGGAAGGTGGGTCTAGTGCAGAATGCTGAAAAACTGGGAATCAATGCCAAAGTTTTCAAAAAAGTAACACTGATCCACACTATCAAATTCGATCAAGTAGGTAAGCAAGGACTGAAAAATTCCCACTGGATTTAGTGAGGTAAAGCATTTAAGGAGTTGTCCTTAACAGAAAGCTTCAGTGTCCTTTTAGATTTTTCTTCCAATATCATCCATTGTCTGTGTTCCAGGCTGTTTCATACTAACACCAGTCTGTGATGGAAGGACCACTTCTTCATATTAGAACCAGCACACTTAGAGAATTCTCACATTTGTCCTAGTCTTTCATGGATGCCACTTTGGTTTGGATGTGGATTATCCTAGAGTTCTAGGTTCCTAACTGGCTATTGCACAGATTTTTGCAATGCTGGACTTCGAGCTTATGACCTAAAAAGGTACTGGTTGTTGTTACCTCACGGACCCATCTAACTTTCAAATTTAGCCAAACCACCAAAGCATGTGCCAGCCTAAAAATAAGCTTCAAACAGCTGTAACTGTTCTAAGCAATTGCCTCAAATTTCTCCTCTTTTTTTCTCAACCCATTTTCTTTCTCCCACCTTCCTGGTTTCTGGATTCCTGGCTCTGTGCTTCATACCTACTTTATACTTCTAGCCCCTCTGGTTTGACAAACTTTTGGATTCCTCCTCTTGGTTTCTTAGTCATCAGCCTCAAGCTTAGCTTTAAGCCTAGTTTCCCTCTCTCACCTCCACTGCTTTGGGCAAGAAAATCTCTGCTCCACCCCCAGGCTAGAGGGACTCCTCGTGGTGCATGGAGTTCCACTATTCTCTGGCTCACTTGAGCTCTCGTTCTGTGTCTCTCTCCCTCTCCCTGTCCCTCTCTCTCTTCCACACACCTTCTGTGACCTATATTGGCGCATGCTGCAGAAAAAAAGGCAGTGGCTCACTGTGTTCCTCTGGTTTGGAGCAGGAAGAAGACAGCTTCCAGGCTGCATAAGTCCTGAACCCACTCCCCCCACCACACACGCACCTTTCCTAGAGGACAAATAGCATGTTCACGCACATCACAAAGAGAATAAGAGACCCAAACAGCCTCCTCCCCGTACCTCCTGCATCCGAGTGAGAACAGTCCAGAGCTTTGTTCTTTAGTTATTTGAGTTTCAAGCCTGCTCTGTGGGGGCTTCATTTGCACTGAATGTAAATATTCATTAATGTATTTAATCCCCATCCTGAATATCTTTCTGTTTCATTATCGTCTGTCTAGTGGGCTGAGACTGAGTCTGACTTTTTCTATGTATCTTCCCGGTCCAGCATCACATATAAATGGGCACTTAATAAGTGATTTTGGTCATGATGGCATAATTAAATCTTTTTGTATTGGAAATTACACATGACTTGACTCGAGGGCTGGTCTAGTCTAATTGTGTTTGTGTTCATTTTCTTGCTTTTCTCTTTATCTTGCCTAATCCCGTCTCAGCAAAGTGGGCTTTAAATTCCAAGGAGGCTCACATGGGATTTCAGTCCCAATTCCCTTTTGTTGGTTGACAAAGGGCAGGAATTAAAAATATGTATATATACAATCCGCCTCGAGTGGGCATAGAGTGATCCGGCCTTTAATGTATTCAAACCACTAATGCTGTCGTTCCGAGGGAGCGTTGAAGGAAAGACTGCCATTATTTCTACTTAAGAGGCCTCCACTTGTTTCCACAGCCAGTGTCTAGAGAATGTCTTGTCTTCAAGGAAAGCTTTTATTCTTTGGAAAGACTCCAGCTTCTTGCTCTTATTAAAAAGCCTGATCCAGCTTTGGAAGGCAATGCCTATTGTCTGGAGGAGAAAGCAGCCCCACATGTTAGTCTAACCTGAAGTCTGAAAAAGAGGACAAGGGGACTCTCCCCTTAACACTAAATTTACATATTCCCCAAAGAAACACTGAGTAACATCGTAGTCACTCAAACTCACAGACGTACATGGCCACCAGGATAAACAGCTGCCTAAATGGGTGACTCCAGGGTACCAGGCTTCTCTTTAATGTTAAAGATAGATGTTGCTAATTATTCCATTTTCTCATTGTCCAAGGTCTACCTCCCCACTGGGTTTAACACAGTAGACACTAGCCACATGTGGCAATTGAAATTTAAATTAATTAAGATTAGAGAAAATTTTAAATCCACTTCTCCAATCAAACTAGCCACATTTCAAATGTTCAATAACACGTGGCTAGAGACTATGTATTGGAGAGCGCAGGCGTAGAACAGTTCCATCATCACAGAAAGTTCTATTGAACAGTGCTAGTCTACCTTAAAGCACACTGAAATAAATCTGTTCATTATAGACTGGAATTTGATGGGGTTTTGTACCCTACCTAGTACCCTAGAGTGTAAATTACAAGTTAGGTGGTCACCTGAAAAGTTACCATAGGCACAGAGACAATCCATTGTATCCTGGAAAATTGTGGCACGAGGCCTGCTCTGCCTGAATCCCTTCCAAGTCAAGTCTTCTGTTCATGTTCAATTCAGACCTTATACAATCGTAAAACTTGTGGCTTCTGCAGACGCCTTCACCCAAGCCTGAGGCTGGGTGGGGTGAGGGTGTCGGTAAGCTCACGTACCTCTGCCGTTCAGTCTTGTAACTTGCCTTTTGATCGTTTACGTTTCCACTCACACATTTAAGCAATGTGGTGAACAATTCAACAGACATCCACAGAGATGATGTTTTCTAAACTCACAACGAATGGTCTGTGACAAGAATCGGGGGACAAAACTTGGCTTTGACCTGATTGAGTTTACTAGTCCCCCACGATGAATTATTTCTTCAAGTTTGGACTCCCTTTTAAATTCAAATATACTACCTGTGTAGAGAAACACAAGGAGTGTCCCATACTCAATAATACATCCGTGTAGCTTAATTCATCAGACCCCTTCATAGAGGAGCAAGAACCAGGGGGAATTATTCAGTGAACAAATAAAGCTTAATGATGAAGTGACAGAGAAAGGTCTGTGTTCTTTATTGGTGACTCTTCTAGAAGAAGACTTGTGGTTCTATGCTTTTTTTCCCCTTTGGTTCCCTTAACTTAAATAACAGCTGCGGTGTAAAAGCACAGAATATGCTTAGACTCTGAATTAATAGTCTCGTTTCTATTCACTTTCATCCTCCTCAACTGCCCTTTTTCAGCTTCCCCTCCGCTAGCTCTGCCCACTGGAGTTGGCGAAGAGTACAGTCAGCTCCTTTTTCTCAGGCTGGCCCTTTTCCAACGCCAGCCTTTATGCCCAGTGTTAGATGCGGTTTCTTAAGAATACTTAGTCATCTCTAATTTCCCTCACCAGGTTTTCATTTCCTGGCACCTTTCCTTCACTCCTCCCTGTGCAGCAGGTGGAATCTTCATTTAAAAAAAAACATTGATATGCTCTTTAAATAACGGTTTCAGAAATCAAATTGTTTTCTGGGAAATAAATAGGCTCTGTTTGCCAGGGTTCCCCATTACGCAGAATCTGTCCCGTCAAGATATCTATTATTCTCTCTGCAGGAACAACAACAACAACTTTCTACTGTTACTCAGGAAAGGAAAGGTTCTTCTTGAAGGGGACGTGATGAACTAAGCTACGCTAAGGTGCTGTTGGGGTTGGATACTAAATGTGTTTCTCTGCGCATGCCACACATTAGATAAAAGGGGACATGACTGCAGAGGAGATCCTTCTAGCGGGGAGGACAGAATCCATTTCCTGCACCTTGGCAGGCATTTGATTAGAACCTCAAACCCAGCCTTTTTCCCAGAGGCCCTCCCTGTCTGGTAGAACCCTGGGACAACCCTTCTCTCCAGCTCAGAGGGAAGGAAATGAAACACAGTCCACGGTGGCAGAACTGACTGGCAGCCGAGCAAGATGTTGAGTGCCATTTACCCCAGATGCTATTAGCACCTCCTCCCCCTGTTTCCCAAGGCAAGGAGGTCCTCCGTGCCAAAGGGGCTGGGGAGGGAGAATAGGGGTGGAAGGGGCAGTTCACATCCCGCTTTTCATTTCTGCTCTGCCGTGCCCTGCTTCCACTCTAGGTAAACAGCAGGTTAACAGAGAGGACAGTGATTTGAGCCAGTGTCCCCCAAACAAAATGGCTTTCCTTTGCATTGCTTAAGTACCATTTTCTGAGCTCCAACTAAAGATAAAACAGTATAGCTCACTATGTGCTAAATGTCTCAATAGAGACAATCACTAAGGCTAATAAAATCAGTATTTGAAAGAAAGCTTAAAGAATTTTAGGGAATACCCCCAGACCCAGAGAATTGCAGCTGTTACACTGTAATAAATAACTTGGGGGCTGGTGGCTTGTCACTATTAACACAACGAAGTCACTTTGTAATGGTCAGCAACAGCCTGAAAAATGATTTTTTCTTAGTCCCAATCTATTACTTTTGATCTTTTTGCTTTTAATTTTAAAGGCTAACAAAGAGCTTTACATAGCAAATTATCAAACGTGTATTTAAGATTATTGAACCCACCACCAAGGTCTTGAAAATGTGACCCACATTGTGCCTCCTCTTGCTGCCCGGCGGAGCCCTCTACCCTCACGCCCAGCCAGATTCCACAGTGCACATCAGAAGCATTTCCAATCTTCTCAACACAGAGGACAAAGGCATCATACTCAGGGCTGAATTCATAACTGTATTTCTCCTTTTCCAATAAAGCAGTGAAACTTCTTCCCTGTACTGTGTATAGCAAAAAAATGCTCCTTTACTTATTTCTCTTCTTCTTCATGACAGAGGACCCTGAATCTCACACAGAAAGTTAAGCAGAAAGACTGGAGCTTGAAGCAAATTGTGCTTCTCCTTGTGGCACTCTTCCACTTGTCAATATGTCCGCCTTTCCCAACAGACTGGGCCTTAGCTTGGGTTCCCCAGAAGACCTTGAGGTGAGAATCAGAGCACAAGTAGTTTATTTAGGAGATGGTCTCTGGAAACGCCCATAGAGGAGTCAGGGAGTGAGACAGGGAAAAACAAGGCAGCCATTAAAACGTCCATTGTAAGCCAGCTACCCTGAACTTAATGCAGCGGGGACCTGTAGAAGCCCGTGTAGAGGGAGATGGAGGTGGGCTATTTACATACCCACTCCTGTTAGTCCTGATTGAGGGCTGCTCCTAGGGGGCATTAATTCCCAGCACTTCTAGGATGCCCTACACACAGGCAAGTGGGCTCCGACAGCCAGAGAAAGACCCCAGGCAATGAAATACATGTGCTGACAATTGTAAGTGGGACCTGTGTGCACTGAAGTAGTAAAGACAAGGTACCAGGGCAAGTCATGGACAGCATCTGCTGCTGACTCAAGTCCCCTCGCTCTCCTGCATAGCCTCAGTGCACTGCATGCCACCAGTAGGCACTCAACAAATATGCACTGTCTGGCTAACTTTGCATCCTGCGTTACCACATCCTACATGCCGCTATAACTGGTACTTCTTTTCCTCTGTTAAAAGGCCATGCATTTTACCAACCAGTTCTCAATTCTCAAGACCCACATACAAAAGAAGAAAATAAGAAGTCCCTAGCGGAGGCGAGGTGAGGGAAAACAATGCTGGAACCCTTCATTTGAACACCACTATTTACTGCCAGTTTTTCCTGTTCATTACAGATAAGGTCTCTGAGATTTTCTTTGTCCTACTTTACCGTCAATGCTTTCCAAGAGCAATCACCTACGCTACCTTCAGGACTGAAACAGTGGTAGGAGCAATAACCAGTGTCTTGCCTTCCCTCTCAGACTCTCACTAACAAGCAGCCCTGGCAAGAGAAATGCATTTCAATCACTTGAAAAAATTTAAGGCCCAGATAGAACAAGTTAATATGAAGGTGAAGGAAGAGGTACGCTGGTGCCAACTCCGTGTTTAATCCATGACCTCAGCAGACACTGGGCACAATGAAATACTATGGTCAAGTACAAAGACGGCCACTCCATTATTCCCAAACAGAGGCCCAATGCCTAGTGTTCGCTCCACTGTCCCCAGGCCACCATTGCCATACGATACCAGCTGCCGTGACTATCATCTTTGCCAGAACACTGATCTCCCTTCCCTGGGGCCTACTGTGTCCTTTGGGTAATCCTTCCACTCAAAAGTGCCTGTTTCAGCTAATCCTCAACATCTGTAGAAAACAACACAAGAAAGTCAGCTCCCCTGTGGCTCTGGCTTACATTCTCTTCTGTTACAAGGAAATATAGTATTAAAGAGCAATGGACAGAAGAGACAGATAAAGCAAGAGTGGGAGAGTGGAGAGATGGTTTACAGGAAGAGAGAGAAAGAGGACAGTGCCTCTAGATTGTATTGGAGGACACACACAGACACATGTGCAGACATGTTCTCAGAACTCCTCCACAGTAGAAAGATGACATTGCTTCACGGGCAATAAATAGACCACTTGAATTCTGTTCCCATAAAAAGTCAAAGCACTGTGGAATCTCTTTCACCTGATAATTGATTGTTCAAGGTTCTCTTTTAACAAAACGGTGCATCTATCATATTCGGGTAACTGCCATTCAAATAATGGTGCCCAAAGAATCAAGTGGTAGGCACTCTGATGTGGCACCCAGATCCCCCTTCAGAAGGAAGGAGGGACTATTTCCCTAACTGTTGGTAGTGCTGTCAGAAGCTAGTTGTCGGCTGTCAGCCCACTTTGAGGATTGCCTCTGCTAAAGTAAGCTACCTCGCTCACGGCCATGCTTCCTTTCAGGGGTAGCCTACATCAAAAGTTTGGTCAATACACAGATATAAAGACTGGACCCCCTTGCTCTAATTCAAGGCAACCTTGAGGGGCCATCCAAGGCTCAGAGCTCCCCCATAAGACGGGCCGAGGTTTGAATAGAGACTACATTACAGCTTGACTTCCTCCCCTGTTCATTCCTGCTTCCTTCCTCTTCTTTCCACTGGTGTTGACCCCAAGAGCTCTCCCTCATAAACTTCTTGCATGTTAGCTTCTGTCTCACAATCTGCTTCCTGGAGGAACTCAATCTGTAACAGGTGCTTAAACCCTCGTAATCCATCAAAGAGTAGATTACATACAATGAAAAAATTCATGTTCTGCATATTTTATTGTACAGTGCTGCTTTGGAAATTGCTAATCAATATATGGCCATGATCTCTTAATCAGAATATTTGATTAATGAAAGGACCCTACCTTTCAACCATGTTGGTATAACAAGTAGGCCTGAGATCAGGTCCAGCAGGCGAGTGGAAATAGGTAACAAAATTAAATCACACTTTTTTTTCACACTCTTCATTTTGCATGTTAACACAGATAACAATAATATCAATGGCAAACAAGACATATTAAGGGCTTACTATGTGCCAGAAATTGTTCTAAACACTGCGTTATTTCATTTAAATTTCTCAGCAACTCTGTGAAATAAATACTATTGTTGCTTCCACTATACAGATGAGAAAACTAAGGCATAGACAAATCACACAACTCTAATAAGTGATGCAGCCTGAATTTGTATCCAAGCAGTTGTATTTGAGAACCCAAACTCTTATCGATTACAGTGTAGCTGTCTCCTTAATAGAAAAAAAAGAATGCTTAGTCATGTCTGATGTGGTCAAAGTCAATGATTGTTGATGGGAAACTTTACCTCACTCCACAAATATCAGGTGGGCTGAAGATTGACACCCAAAACCACAATCAGCTTCTGTGACTGTTGAGTCCTGTCGGAGAAATGACCTCAGCAGCACTGGCTGGTTTCTTATATCAGGTGGATCCTCATTGCCCACCAGAAACAACTGTGTCTGAGCCTGACCAGCTGTCTCTACCATTTCCCATGTCTGTAGTCTGGAAACTTCACCATTAATCCAACGTCTCCAACCCTACAGCTTCCCCTTTCACACTCAGTAATGGCCTTGCCTCCACTTTGCAGCAAAAATGGAGGCCAACAATTAAGGACCATCTCACTGCTCCCTTCCCCTCCTACAACTTGTGTTTGAACATTTGCCCTTATCTTCTCTTCTCCAACCTTTTAGGAGAGGATGGCCCTTCTCCTATCCCAAGCTTAATCCCATCACGCGTTTGAATCCCATCTCCATCCCCATCCTATTCAAGAATTTATTCCATCAACATATTACAGCCACTACTCAGAAATATCATTACCTTTGGTATATATTCTTCCAGTTTATATATACATAGGCACCATATTAATTTTTGAAACAAAAATAGTATATTTTCTTACTGTTCACATATAAATATTCTTTTAAACGTTATATGTGATGGCCACAAAGTTGTAGTGGATATGGTGGATATGACATTCATTCCACCCTCTCTCTTTTGTATCATGCTGAAGTCAGCAACTGGAAAGCTAAAAACTACATTTCCCAGATTCCCTTGCAGCTAGGATTTCAGGTATAATTAAGGATCCACTAATCAGATGCACTCGCATGAGATTTGAAAGGTGGAAGTGAGAGACCTTGCCTCTGAGCCACCTGCTGTTTGGGCTGGCAAGCTCAGGCTTGGAGGCATTTGAGGGTTTTTTCCACCAGCATCTTTAGCAGAAATCCCATCATCTGGTCACAACTAGAAGAGCCAGGACAGTGTTCAAGGTGCAGGGAGAAGAAGAGCTATTCCAATCAGGGTTGTCAACAGAGCTTTCCCCAAGGAAGTGGCATTTGAGCAAAGATCTGAATGAGACGAGTAAATAAGACTTTTGCAAAGATCTGGAGGAAAAGATTTCAGGCAGAAGGAACAAAAACGCAAAGCCCTGAGGTGAGAATCAGCGTGGTTAGAGCAGAACTAAGGATGGGGAGAGTAATAGGAACTGAGATCAGAGAGAGCGCAGGGGCCAAAACATGTGTAGCTTTGTAAGGCATTTGGGTTTTATTCATAGTGGGTTGGGAAGGTTCTTCCACATGCAGGGGCATGGGAACCGAGTGAAATGACTATTATGCCTATAGGTATGTAGAATTAAAGAAGTAAATATTTGGGCATGAGAATTTATACAATCAAAGCTGTAGAGCAGGAGGCGGGTCAGTAGCAAGGTCAGAAAGAGTTAGTTATTCACATGGAGGGCACCAAATGTTATTAAAAGTGCAGTCCGGAAATCCATCGCCTAGAAGCCAAGACCAGGTTGGTGTTTTTCCATTCAATAAACACTTACGGAGCACCTATTATATACCAACTATTGTTTTGTTCAAACATTCAACAAGTATTCCTTGATGTTTGTAAGTTTGCTAGATGCTGAGGAAACAGAAACTACAAAGGTGAGTAAGACCTGAACTTGCCCTTGAGCAGGTTCATTGTCTTCGAGGAAGAGATCACCTCCCAAGAGCTGCAACAGTAATTTGCACTAGAAGGGGAGCTGGAGTTGCCAAATAAAATACAGGACACCCAGTTAAATTTGAATTTCAGATAAATAACGAGTACTTTTTAGTATATGTATGTACCAAATATTACATGCTATAATTAGTTTATGGAACAGACTATACTAATTAAGTGTGTTGTTTATATGAAATCACATATAACTGGGTGTCCTGTAATTTCACTTGCTAAATCTGGCAACCATAAGTAGCAAGTACAATGGTCTTCAAACAGGTACATACCTTGGGAGCACATGAAGACTTTCCATGAAGTACGTGGACACAGTTCATTTTTTAATGAGAACAGTGTCCAGATCCTCTATTTTTCCAAATTTGATCTGCCTGAGAACAGGCCTGTGATTGAAGTTACCTCCCTTTCCCACTTCCTCTTTCACAATTGCCTCACTCCTGCTTTATAGAAGAAAGGGGAACCTCTCTTTTTTCCTGAATATTACTCTGGTGCATTGCCCTGGGGTATGAAGATCTCTAGAACATCAAACAAAAGTGCAATTCAAAATAACTGGGGTTGGCATTGCAAAAGCAAAGGATTCTCAAGACTGCGTGCGAAACAAAACTTTTGCAAGTCAGGAGGTTTCAGCTTTTATGAGATTATCGAATTGTAAACTGATAGATGATTTAAGATTATTTTTGAAAATAGATTTCCATGTGACTTTTTGGTATATAACTTAGAAGGAGTTCAAACAACTGAGTAAAACTGATATAACAAACCCCTTCCTTTCATCTTACTTATGGCTCCCATCATTTTTAAAAAATAAGAATAAAATCATGGTAAACCTTATTTCATTCTAGCAATGAAAAATATTCATCCATAGATGCATGAAATATTTTTTTAAAGATCTCCATTTACTGTAGTAGGAAATGTGTTTTCAATAAAATTTTACTTTTTATGTTTATTGATTACCAAAATTTGTAATATATTTATATGATTTTAATTGGTCAGGAACAACTAATTTTTATAACGACTCAATCCAGAAGACATTTTTAATCACCTAGAGCCCTGTAGTCACAGGAAATAAAAAAAACAATAATGTTAACTTATATATATTTTATTGTAGAGAACATAATACAATGATTAATAAAATGTTTTAAAACACAAAAATATGTTACATTAGAATAAAATTGTGTCAGGGAAGCAGAATGAAACAAAGTTCAATGAGATAAAGGAAGGATGTGAAATTTCTGTCTGTTAAGAGCTCGTTCACGTATTTTTTTAAAGGCTGATGGCTGGTATCAAATCACTATGATATTTAGATTCCTTTGGATAATTCTGCTATAGATTGAAAGTTTTTCCCCCAGAAAATCATATGTTGAAACCTAATCACCAATGTGATGGTATTTGGAGGTGGGGCCTTTGGAAGATGATTGTCTAATGAGGGCAAAACCCTCATGAATGGGTTTAGTGCCCTTACAAAAGGGACCTCAGAGAGCTTCCTTGCCCCTTCCACCATGTGAGGGCACAGCGAGAAGATGGCTATCCGTCTATGAATGAGGAAGTGGGCTCTCACCTGACACCGTATCTGCCAGCACCTTGATCTTGGACTTCCCAGCCTCCAGAACGTCGAGAAATAAATCTCTGTTGTTTATAAGCTACCCAACCCATAGTATTCTGGCATAGCAGCCCAAATGGACTGAGGCACATTCAAAAGGGTGATGTAAGAGTTTTATTTTTAAATGCCAATCTTTATGATATACCACAAATTACATCCTTTGCAGGTATTTATGTTTAAGATTAAAAAATTTACATGTCAACTTAAAAATGTCCTAAGTGCTGCTTAGTTTTTTTTGAAATTATTTTTATTTTAGGAGATATGCAGAAATAGAAAAGTTTGAAGACCACTTGCCAGGTACAGAGTTCTGGGATGAGAACAGGGAGCGGGCATCTCAGCCTCGTGGGGCTAGTGCCCAGCCCCCTGCATTTCCCAGGTTCTAAAAATATGGGCTGCCTTTGTAGCATCTCTCCTTCACAAGAGGATCTGAGAAAGGTTCCGTTCTGAAGGGACTCTTGTAGAGGCTAAATGTCTGGTTTATAGTCAGTAGACAAAGATGGGTGATCAGCATTGCTCTGGGGATCCCGGAAGGTGGATGTAGTCAGACACCCTAGGAATTAATGCTGAAACCCAGCTCATGTTCTGCTTAAGTCTTGTGCCTTGGCAGAGAGCTGCTTCCACTTAGAGGAAGGAACATCTTTCTATTTTGGACAAAGGCTCTGAACGGACTAGCAGGAGCCATGGTTAGGTCCCCGTCTGTGTGAGGAGTGTAATAAACAGAAAATTCCCCAAACATGCAGATATGTATCTGGTTGAATCCCTGAAAACACTGATTTGGCATGCTTCTGCAGACAAAAGAAACTAGCAAAATGCTGCAACGCTTTTGAAGAGGTATAATAAATCAGAAATTATTCCTATCTTTCTACCAAATACAATGTGTCCACAGCTGGAACATTGTGTGCAGTTCTGTTCACAACACTCAAGAAGTACATACAGAATCAGGAGGCAGTCCAAGAAAACAAAATGCTCCAGGCGATGTAGTGAAATAGGATCCTGCATGAGCAACTCCTCAAGGAAGATGAAGTTGACAGGCAATCCTCAGCTCGGTGAATTTTAGCCATAACAATGGAGCAAATCTCTACTGGTTATTCTGTCATTCAGAACTGGAAAGCGTGGATATTAGATATAACAGCAGGGCATAAATGTTGGGACCCGTCCTCAGCCCTCTGGCAAATGGGTGACCTCTAAGCCTACCCCTAAAGATGTGATACTTACTTGGATTTAAGACAGAACTCTGAGTACATTTCTATTTGGGTTGTACGCACTTCAACTCCTTCAGTTTATAGCAGTTTCAAACAATTTCCAACTACTCAAGGATCCCACAGTAGTGCTCCTAAAGCTGAGTGTTTCCCAAGATTTTAATAAAACAGCTCTAAGCATTTTTTTTCTCATAGCTTTCCATTCTCAGTCATGAACCAAGTGCTGGCCTGGCTAGGCAAGCCAGTGATAGGGTTGTTCTGGGTCCCACTGGAACTGTCTCTTCCCTACAATGACCGAGGCTCTCCTGCTGGGTTGTTGAAAGAAACATGGAAAGGTGTAAGAAAAAAATGCTGAGACTTGCTTTACTAAAGCCCTGGGAACAGCATCAGGAGCACTGCTGTGGGATTCTTGAACAGTTTTTATCTCAGTGGTTAGAAACACCCCTCCCACCTCTAGCCAATGGTGTACTGGAGCAGGCTTATACCGGCTTAGCTGGTTGACATCATGTTGGCAGCTTGAAACTGCCCATTGTGGAAGTAGTTATACCATAAAAATTGGCAAACGTTACAAATCAGGGCTTTTTCTTTTTTGAGAGCCAGTTGTTAAACATTTATCAGCACAGTGCAGATCCAACCTAGAAGAGACCACCATGCACTCGACAGCAGGGCCGAAGGTTCCAGCGCATCTGTTGAGGTTGCAGATGCCCCATCAACAGCTGAACAGCAACAATAGAGACTGTGATGGCCAAAGGGGCAGAAGTGGCAGCCAAAGCATCCAGCAGAGTAGAGCTGTAGTCGGACAAAAGGATGATCTCTTCTCCTCCTGGTTAGTCCCCGAAATTCCCATTGGCAAAGGAAAATGAATATTTTGCAAGGCCTGAGGGTCTTAAATCAAACTGGGGTAGGCGTGAGGAGGCAGGCAAGAGCAAATGAAATCTAGGTTCATCTTATTAATGCAACACAAGGTGTTAACAAAAAATATCTAAATCTTGGAAATACAGTCCTTTTAATGTCATCTTGGAACAAGCTCACCAAAGATTATTTACTTAAATACAGGAATATACCTTTGTCTGACTTGGCTATTTACTATTAATTACTGGCTCAGATTCTGTGAAGTTACAAGTTAACTTGTGGATCCTTTCCAGTAATGATGCAAATAATTTCCATCCAGTGGAAAAGAAAATTCCAAAGGTTATGTTTTTATTGTTTTGTAAAATAGTAGTTTTATATATAATAGCAATTTATTTTAATATCTTTTTTAAATGCCTATAAATACTCAGTCCCTCAAAAATGCTCTTTCAACCAGCTTATACCATGTTACCAATTTTCTCATTAATGAGTTAACAAATCTTCAACATGTGTTCATACTACATGCATATGAGTCGTGTTTTTAACCTTTTGAAAATTATACTTTGACAGTGTAACTAGGCTTCAATAAGGTAAAAGGAGTTCATCTCAGCTAATTCTAGGGATAAATATAATTTGGAGCCTTATCATGGAGAGCTGCAATGGGTGCAATCCAATGAATTGATACGATTTCTGCTCTTTATGATCCTACATTGAGAGCCCAGCTCCCCAAGGAATAGAGAAGTCATAGGCCAGGCTTGGTGGGATTATAGAGTTGCCATAAATCATTAGTCCTATAGACAGAATATCTTTCACCAAACACGAGTATTGATGTCTTTAGTATCATAAAGCTTAAATCTGTAGAGGGAAAAAGATTCATGTGTATTTGAATTGTTAAGCTGTCATCTAGTTTGTGTCTGGAAATGTCTTGAATGGCGGTGTCTCACATAACCTCTAAAACCAATCACTCTTTATGAACAGATTTGCTTGACTACAGAGCCCTGGGAAAAATCTTCACAATGCTTTGCTTGTTTAAAATTGTAACCAACACTTCCCTAGCAGCCATCCTAAGCGAATAAGCTGTGTCTATAACTCCGCTGTAATGTTTGTGAGGCTCAGACATGGCAGACAACAGAGAAGCAAAGCTGGTCACAACAGAACAGTGCTATCTCCATCCTGCCGCTCTTTTTACAGCCTGTTGATGAGGACAGACGGCTTTCACGGTAATCTGCTAAAGCCTACTCCATATACAAGAGCGTGTAACTCTTCTGTTCAGTGTTTTCCTTCTTCACAAACATCCTGAGGAGCAACAAACACTAACAGAATCCCTGAAAACATCCCATTCAGACCTGGGTGACGACAAGTCCCAGCTCACACGCTCTTGAGATCCTACTTTATACAAAGTGCAATATTTTGTGTTGAGTGTTGACAAGAAGCTTGCCTCGAACATGGTTTCAAAAACAACCCAGTCCTGTGGAAAAGCTTGACCTGTCAGCTGGGTTCCCTGCAGCATCCACCTCACACAGAAAGGTGGTTCAATCTCCCTTTGTGCAAGAAACTTGGACTTTCTCTTTTTTAATTTCTTTATGAAAGCTTTGAAACCAAACTACTGTGTGCAAGGATACATTATTATGAGAGATTTGTCACTAATCTCCCTTGTGCTGGTGAATATGGAGTGGAGCCCTGAGGTTAGAGTCTGACTGGAAGAGAGGCCTGATGAGCACACAGTTTGTGGTGAGTTGACCCACGGTGAAGAATAGTAAATATTCCTGATATCTCAATTGCTGGGCTAGATGGTTAGATGAGACTTTATATCCAAAAACCTACAGTCAAGGCCTGAGAATCCACTTTGCTGAGACCCCAGAGCTTTCTGAAGTGGCTCTCTTACCACTGTGCCATGGAGAATGTCTGCCTGACATCACCCTTCACACACACACATACCAGCAGTACCCAGTGCCCATTCAGGAAATACAAACAGTTGTCAGGATCCTACTGAGCATAAGCAACTGGATTAGGCAGATCTGTGGTCAAATACCAGATAATGCATCGCAGAGTGGTCTATGTATTATTAGATTATCATTGACTGCAAGTCCTCACCATTCCAAAGGATAATTGGGAAGAAGCCTCATATTCTTACACCTGAAATTGCATCACAAATGTAAAAAGAAGCCATCCAAAACCAATTAAAAATCACAGCAAAGTCATTGGGAGAAGCATACTGATAGTAGATTAGTCTAGAAATGAAAAAAAAATCATATGAAATAGTTGCTTCTGCAGCAAAGAAACGCTGAGGCTTCCCTTTTTATTTGTGTGATGTCTGGACAGATTGCTGTGTAAAGTAATAAAATATCTAAAAGTTATAAATAAAGTACTTTGTGCTACTTTAAATTCAATTCATAACCTAGACTGAAAACTTATTTGCACCAGCATTTATGATAAAATCTAGATGAGGGGATTTTTTTCCTCCCTCAAAGACTGACACAATAATGGAATCTTAACTTAGGTTTCATCCTTGGATCAATCAGTTTCTTAATTCCTGGATTTTGTGCTTCAATACAAAATAACTCAGTTTAATTTCTTTCTTATATGATATTTGTTCCAAGACTTCGTGCTTTTCAACAATGTTTAAAATAGTATACAGATCCACATGTCAGCAAATGGCCTCATTTTGATTAAAAAAAATACTTTGTTTATTGCTATAGAAAAACAGGGATAAGCTGTGTCACTGTGAACACAGACAATGAAAATGGGTTATTGAAACATTATCACATTTCTATCTCACTCTGTAAATTTTTATTAAAGATTAAAGTTAATACACTATTGAGTTAGATTAATATAAAATTTGCTCATATTTTTCCAGTGAATGATGTTTTTGATAATAAATTAATAAATGGAAGCAAGAAGGATTATCTACTTCATTCTGAAGATCTAAGAAACTTCCAATAAAGATTTCTTGATTGAATGCCTGGACCCAAAAGTGTTTTGTTAAGAAATGAGTAGTAAGAATTTAAAAGAAGCCTGCTGCTTTTGGAATGAGAGAAATAGTCATTTCTTGGTTGTATGACTTCAGCAAACTTTTCCACAGCCAGTTGCCCTCTTTTCCAACAAACCTGAAAGTTGTCATAATTTCCTATATTTTCTTCGAGAAAAAAAAGTCGTAAGCGTGGGCAGTACCTTTTTAAAAGGTCAAGCACAATATTTTCTACAGAGAATGGACTGTGCAGTTATTTCCAGATAATTTTGAAGTTAAAATACTTTGGCTGCACCAGGGCATATCCACATTAAAAAGTTTTCATTTGTTAAAATCCCGTGGAGCTTATTACCCTTTGTTTATAAACTTGTTTACTTAACCTTCAGTCCATCTTCTCAGTGTTTTGGGAAGAAATAGAAAGAGCAATGAAGTCAGTGGCTTCAAAACTTTTTACCAATATTTGGAGAACATTCACCTAACCATTTAAGACAAACATCAAACAAGCAAGCATTTTTGGTAATTAGTCTTTGGATGGTGAACATGATGTAATCTACACAGAAGTCAAAACATAATGGTGTACACCTGAAATTTATATAATATTATAAACCAATGTTACTTCAACTGAAAAAAAAGCACACATTTTTGGATATGAAAACAAGCTTTGCATTCAGTGGAAATTATTATGAGAAAATATTCACCTTTTTCTCCACTTGAGAATTTTTGGTTTGCTTGTTTAAATGAAGCAAAGGAAGAGTCTATGAGAACCAAAAAAAGGCAGGTATATTAAATGAAAACAAATAATGGAAAAGTTGAAATATAGTATCTGGCAATTTTATTATGGTATTTTACTTATTATTAAATCATCATAATGTGTTTTTCTCAAATTTCACAAAAAACAGTATATGGGAGGAGTAACTAATTTAGACTCGAACAATGAGAATAAGAAAGGAATTTAGAAAACTCTAAAAAAGAGCATCTGATTGTTAACATAGGGAAAAAGATGTTTGCATAAAGTAAAAATGGCCACATTTTCACTTTTACTCGCACTGACCTTGACCTTGAGGGTAGAGATACAGCTTATTAATCATTTATATACATAAAACATAGGCAGATGAACAATTAAAAGTTGAAATATGATAAACTGCTTATGGATATTACCTAGATTAAAGTAAACATTTCATCTAACAGTGGTCCAGAAAACAGTATTAATCAAAGATTTTCACTTGAAAGGAAGACAAATGTTTTATTCATTTCCAGAATATTCCCTAAAATAATTTTTATAATATATATAGGAGGCTTTCTGAGATATTATATCCAAATATGTAAGTAAATCACTCACTTAACAAATATTTATTGAGCACCAATTATGTGCCAGGGCATCATAATAGTTTTTTGTAGTGGGAGAGAATAAAAGAATATGACATGATATATTAAATATCACAATTCAAATGCTACCTCAAATCCTTTTCAAAAGGAAGTTGTGGATAACTACATATCTTGAGAGAGAATTTTTGACGACAGCAGGTTTCTGTTAGTATAAAGTTAGCATCAGACAACTCTCATAAAACGACCCAGGAAAATGCCCAAGGCATCACATCACTGCGATGGTACCTTCTCTAAGATACCAGGAAAACATGTCATTTCCTTTATATTTATCTTTTACTTTGGGTTCCCCCCTGAAGCAGACGCTGAGACAAGCATTCAAATAGAAGTACAGATGGTCTGCGACTTACGGTCATTCGACTTAGAACTTACCGACTTTACAATGGTGCGAAAGTGATAAGCATTCTGTAGTGACTGCACTTAGAATTTTGAATTTTGGTATTTTCCTGGGCTAGCGGTATGCCATATGATACTCTTTCATGATGCTGGATACCAGCAGCAAGCCACCCCTCTCAGTCAGTCAGTCAGTCATGCTATTACGAGGGTACCAATACACTTACAACCATATGGCCATTCTGTTTTTCACTTTCAGTACAGGATTCAATAAATTACTTGAGATATTCAACACTTTATTATAAAATAGGCTCTGTGTTAGATGATTTTGCCCACCGTAGGCTAATAGTGTTCTGAGAGCATTTAAGTTAGGCTAAGCTAAGCTGTGATGTTTGGTGGGTTAGGTGTATTAAATGCATTTTTGACTCAGGATATTTTCAACTTACAATGGGTTTATCAGGCCATCACAAGTCGAGGAAGCTCTATAGTTTATTTGAGAGATAATCCCAGCAAAAACTGGCATGGGAGTGGACAATTGAAACTGGGGAAGGGAGGGAAGTCAGTACAGAACTGATCACACTAGTTACCACTGTGCAGAGCTGGAGGTAAATTCGAGGAACTAGCATAGGACATATGCCTCGGAGTCACCCCACCCAAGGGGCAAGGGGGCTGGTTTCTTTATACACCAACTCCTATCAGTCCTTACATGAGAGCTGCTAAGGCAGGGACATTCACTCCTCAGCACAGCTGGCCTCGCCTGCTCAACAAGTGGACGGAGTAGGTCTTGGCAGCCAGAGGAAGCCTTCAGGTAAAGAAATGCAGGTTCTGGCAGTTGGAAGTCCAGCCAACCAGTGTGCACTGAAGTGGTGGATTAGTGTCCTAGAGCTGCCATAAGAAATTACCACAAACTGGTTGGCTTAAAGACAACAGAAATTGATTCTTTCTCTGTTATGGAGGCCAGAAGTTTGAAATCAACTTGTCATCGGGGCCACACTCCTTCTGAAGGCTCTGGGGAGAATCCTTCCTTGGCTCCTCCCAGTTTCTGGTGGCTCCAGACATTTCTTACTGTTCCTTGGCTTGTAGTTCTATCGCCACAGTTTCTTCTTCTGTCTTCACATCACCTTCTCTTCCATGTCTCTGTGTCATCTCCCCTTCTCTTCTCTTCTCTTCTCTTCTCTTCTCTTTCCCTTCTCTTCTCTTCTAAGGATACTTGTCTTCGGATTTAGGGCCCACCCTAAAGCCAGGGTGATCCCATCTCAAGATCCTTAACCTAATTACATCTGCAAAGACTTTCAAGGTCGCATTCACACATTCTGGGGGTTAGGACACGAATATGTCTTTTGGGAGGCCACTGTTCAACCCACTACAGGTGGTGTGGGTGAGGAGATATGAGCAAGAACTTGACAGTGTCCACTGCAATCTTGGAATTCTTAAAAATCACCATCAACCTGTGCTGTACGCTCTCATCCCTGGCCCACCAGCACAAACCATTCACCTAAGATCAGCCTTCAGCTTGTATGTGTGCTGTGTTAACTGCCAACTTTGTTTCCCCTTCCTCTATACATTTTCATAGTGTGAATACTTGCCTTATACAGAACTGTGGATTTATTGGTTATTGATCACACATAAATTGATCTTTAAAAGCAGTAACTACAATAAACAGGGATGGGATGTCCCTTACACTTATAATAAATCTTTTGGTGAGCAAAGCATGGCTTAATATATATATATGCACACGTACATATATAGTCATCGTAAAAAGGCAACACCCTAAAATTCTTTCAATAGAAGGCAAAGTTTTGGAATGAAAAAATTAGGCTGTGTGTCACAAAATAATTTAACTGAAGCCCCCAGAGTTTCACACTTATGATTGCAACAAGTCAGGAGAACTGTCAAGCCACATTCAATGGGTGATACATTAATTGGGGCCTGTGCCTTGCACGTTGGAGTATATTTCTCCAGGTCTGCCACAGCCTACAAAATTAAAACAATTCCCTCAGCAAGTGAAACAACTAGCAAGCAAATCCATAGCACCACCACTGCTGTTCATGAGCAGGTGTCTGTTAGTTTTGCTGAGTGTTGGATGTATTTTTTCCAGATCAGAGGGGTCTGTTTCATGGTTAGAGCTTCTGCTTCTCACCTATCTAGTAAGATTTTCTGGAAGGTCCCTTTGGAGGGCAGGAGGGAAGGATCCTGAGTTGAGCAGCACTCTGGGAGAAAGCATAGATGAGTGAGCTGAGAAATTGTGGAAGTTCTGGGAAGTGTGTAGTGGGGTAAAGAGTAGGATAAAGAGGAACACGTCCATAGAGGGAGGCGCAGGCAGGGGCCTACTGATAGATCGCGCCTGATCTTGTCCCAACCTGGAAACCATTCAGCAACCTCTGCAATTGGCACTTGTACAAGTCTTTCTATCCCAGCACGTTCGGTTGAAAGTGGAGAAACTATGAGGGGAAGACTTCCATAAGACAAGATGTACCCATTTACCCACTCAAAAGTGGGACTCCATCTATTCCAAATATAAAGCACACAATGTGCATTCATTTATTTGAGCAATAAATCTCTAGTGAGTGCCTACTGAGTTATAATCAATCTACCAGATGTCTAATACTCACCCTTGTTAGCCCCTATCCTCATCTCTGTTGGGGCCCAGGGCAGGCCACCCCAAAATACCCCACAATAGCATATGGATTATTTTGAATTACAGTTACTTGAGAAGCAAAAAGGGGATTCTGGCCCTCCTGTTGCTGTTCCCCTGACAGCAGGAGATAGATTGACCGTGAAAGTCGCTCTCCCTGCGTCCTTGTCACCAGAGCTGGGGATTCAGGGCCAAGAAGCGTGGACAACCTCGCTCATTTTCTACCTCAAGCCCAAACTCTGCTTAAATTCCTCACTAATTAGGTACCTCAAACCTAAGCTGCTTTGTACTGCCATTCCTCATAAATTGATTGTTTCTTTGCGTAAGAGGTATATATACTAATTTCTTTGTTCACTCTCTGAGTATCATTTCTCTATGATCTCCAATACATACGTATTAACTGGGTTTTTCTCCTGTCAGTCTGGTCTTGTGTCAATTTTACTATTAGTGCAGCCACAAGAACACAAGGGAAGAAAGGAAATTTTCCCTGCCCCGACACCTCTTTTCCTTCTAACTTTGGTGACACTGTTTTAGTCTTTTCATTTGTTTACTAAAAATAGGAGCTTCTATCTTCTTTTTTTTTTTTTTTGAGGAAGATTAGCCCTGAGCTAACTACTGCCAGTCCTCCTCTTTTTGCTGAGGAAGCCTGGCCCTGAGGTAACATCCATGCCCACCTTCCTCTACTTTATATGTGGGACGCCTACCACAGCATGGTGTGCCAAGCAGTGCCATGTCCGCACCCGGGATCCGAACCGGCGAACCCTGGGCCACTGAGAAGCGGAGCGTGTGAACTTAACTGATGCGCCACCGGGCCGGCCTTGGAGCTTCTATCTTCTTTCAAAAAACTCAGATTTTACAAACCACGATCACACTGTATCTAAGACCCTTATAATTACCCTACATTGTGTTAAGTCCAGATGCAATATTAAGCAGATTATAAAACTCTGCCATGATTCCACAATAAAAATGAAAAATTGTAAAATTGTAAAATTACAATCCAAAATGTAATTGTTTTTAACACGTTTGTTGAAAGCAAGAGAAATGAAGGCTTAAAAACAATATGTATTCTTCTAGGAATCTGGGGTTTCCACTTAGTAAAAGATGATTTAAGAGCTGTGGAGTACTTCACAGGTGAAAAGCTGTGCAGCAGAATGCCTTTAACCACGAATCTGAAGGATGAGTTATAACCTCTTTTGGTTTAATCACTCTGCTGATCGCCCTCCAGCCAGACACTTAAGGATGACTAAAACTTTTCAGCCTCCATCTAAATAATAAGCTTATAGACATCAATGCCAGAAAGGCAATAAAATCTAGACTTCTGGAAGGTGAGGCAGTAGTTCAAAGTCTTGAAGTCTCTCCACCTCTCTCTCAAATTTTTTTTTTTTGCCTCTGAATTATCTAGTAGTTTTTCAAACTGAGTGAGCAGAGGAATTATTTGGGGAGCTGACTAGAAATTCATATTCTTAGACCCCACCCTTGTCAATCTTGGCTTAGCAGTTCTGAGGTGGGAGCCAGGAAATCTGCCTTATTAACAAGCAATCTCACACAGTTCTGTTGCAGGGGGTCTGCTGATTATGTTCTGAGAGACAGTGATCCAGGGAAAATTCATCCTGAATTTGCTACTTCTGCATTCAACAGTGTGGTGATAGCAAAGATATTTTCTTGACTTTTCCAATTTTTAATAATGATTTAAGGAACACTTACCTTACACCAGGCACTGTGCTAAGATAGATACATAGATACATAGATACATAGATACATAGATATTCCCATTTTACAATGAGAGAATGGAGATTCATGGAAATTAAGCAATTGCTCAAAATCAAACCTATGACATATGACACCAAAGCATTTGTTCCAAATTGTTGCACTCTTTGGCCTCCCAAAGAGTTCCATGAGCATATTTTACATTTCTGATGCTCATCCAGTTAACCTCATGGTAGTTGGTCAGTCACTATAATAATTCACATCATTTTAAAAACATCATTCACACAAGTTCCTGTTGTGCGGAAACAGCTACTGTAGGTGAGAAGATGAGACAGGCAGGGAATAGTTGGTCACTGGGGACCAATGGCCATGGTCAAGCCATCAACAAGAATCCAAGCTTCTGTCTTAGAAAACATACTAACAGCCAATAAGAGTTTCATGCACTAACCACTGGGAGGATAATTTACAAAGTCAAAGAGAAGGCCAAGGACTTCTGGTAATGGTGGTGTAGCTGATATTGGACTACCTCTTCTGTTGATAACAACTATAAACTTGGAACAACACATAAAAGGACTGTTTAGAGGCACTGAACAGTGACCAGAAGCAGGAAAAAACTGGAGGATATTTGGCCCGTGAAACAGGGGAATCACACTAGTTGAGATTCACATTTATATGTATTTTCTTAAGGCATCCTTCAGTCCTCACAAATCTCCTGGAAATGGCTAAGGCAGAAATATTGAGCTTTATTGACTTGAAGATTTAGAGGATAGAGCTTAGACATGACAGAGCAACTGGAAATTGAGGAGCAGGAAATCCCAGAAAAGAGGGAGCTTCAGAGAGGGAAGCCACAAAATCTGCATGCAAACACTCCTCAAATCTGTGACTAACTTCTTAATTAGTCAAGGGATAAGACTCCAAGGAGCCTAAGAGAGAAACAATAGTGGGAAATCTGAAAAACTGAATAACACTTTTAACAACTGCCCGCTACAGAGGAGAAAGAGTTTGGAGTTTGGGTGCTCTCAGGTTAGAAGGGCTTGGTAAACACCTCAGATTTTCCATCATAATTCCATCAGGGCCATATATTTGTAATAAATACCACATGCCAGGATTAAGGGATTTATCCAATGACAAAAGGCCAAACTAAGATAGACCTGCCTTGACAAAGCTTAAAACCAAGCCTCCAAAGATCAAGGTGATCCACCAGCAATTTAATTGCCTACGAAAACAAAACTCAACACTCGTCAGGGGAAGATAAGAGAATCCAGAATCTCTGTAATTTATCATGCAGTGTAAAATCAAAAATTACTAGACATGTGAGGAAAAAACAAACAGGAACACGTGAAAAAAACAGTCAATATAAACAGACCCACAGATGATCCAGATGTTATAATTAACAGACAAGGATTTTTAAATTACTATAAGAAACATGTTTTAAAAATTACATGAAAAAAATGGGTAAATGGTGCAGGAATAGGGGGCTTCAGGAGCTATTCTTAAACTGTGAGGAAAAAAAGGCCAAATAAAAATTCTAGAACTAAAAATATACAATATCAAAAATTTAAAAATTCACTCAATGGCTTTGCAATAGATTGAATCCAACAGAAGAAAGAATCAGTAAAACTAAGAACAGGACAATAAAATCACCCAAACTAAAGCACAGAGTGAACAAAATTTGAAAAAAGAATGAAGTGACCTTTGGGATGGTATCAAGCAGTCTAACATAAGTACAATTTGAGTATCAGATGGACAGGAGAGAGACAATGATGCATAAAAATTATTTGAAGAAATATTGACCAAATTTTTCCACATTTAATAAAAATTGACAACCCACATATTCAAGAAGCTCAGTGACCCCCAAGCAGTGCAAATACAAAGGAAGCCAAACATAGGCACACTATAGTCTAAATGCTGAAAGCTGAAAATAAAGAGAAAATTTTAAAAATAGCCAGAGGAAAAAAAATACAAAGGAAGGAAAATGAGAATGATGTATGACTTCTCAAAAAATAATAGAGGTCAGAAGACAATAGAAACAGAATGTTCCAAAATTCTGGTCCTTCAGCTAAAAGGAATGAAGCTCTGATGTAACATTTCTGGTAGTTCAGCAGGCAGGATTGGATCAAACATTCTTTGAGGGGGATCTTTTACATGCGTCTTCAAATTGTTTTGGAGAGCAATAGGTAGCCATTGTGTTTTTTTGAGTAGGTGCCATGATCAAATGCAGATTTCAGGGAAGAAGCATTTGCAGTTAAGTACAAGATGGACTAGAAGGGAAAGAAACAAGAGTCAAGAAGATGGGAAATTAGCAAAGTGATGTCACAATCCAATAAGAGGATATTTTTTTGTCAAAGTTAATAAGCACTGGGTAACAGAGTCATCAAACAAGGCCTAGGCCTCAGTTGGAAGACCCAGGAACCTGATTTGTCTGGACATTGGTCATGGCCTCCACTCTGAGATGCATTCTCATACTCATTAAGCTCATGAAACCAAAATGGTAGACCCAACAAAATGCTGACTCATCCATCTACCATGAGAAATGTAAATGTCAAGGGTAACAGAAGACTCAAAGTGGCCGATCAGTACATTCTCTCTCTGTATGGGAGGCCAGAGGTCTTGATGACTATGGATTCAAAGCAAGAGAATTTAGGTGATCCTGAGAAATATTCCTCAGCTGAAGCAGCCTGAGTTTCCTCATCCAGCACAGGAAGAGTCTTGCCAAGGATGCTCCACCTAACACTCTCCTTGGCCCAGATTCCCTCCCCAGTGTACTGTGCTTAGAAGGACTCCCTTTCTGCCATTATTAAGGCTGTTTCGTTCTTCAGAAATATCAACAGTGCAGGTCTGGTTGCTGTCCAGCCCTGCTGGCATGAGAGCCATGCTGCCTCTTTAAATAACTAATTCTCCCCTCTCATCTATTGCATATGACCTATATAAACTTTAACTACTCTCAAACAGAAATCTCATTTCAACTTTGTAAGTTTCTAAATTGGCGTTTCATTGTGGTCTCCAGGAATGACAACAATGTGGATCTGCATTACAGTGGATACAGGAACAATGGAGAAGAAAGAACAAAAGAAGCTATTAGCACAGAGTTAAATGCATAATACAGAATCAGATAAGGGTTGATCAAGAGAAACAAGACAGCGAAGAGATTTTAGAACCAAAAACTGGTTTTGCCAGCACCAAAATCCTACTCAGCACCAAAATGCCCTGCCTTCCAGAAACACTCAGAAAATATTTGTGGAATGGGAATGGAGAGGGAGCTGAAGCAGCATCAGCTCAGGTCTTATAAATCCTTTGCAAATTCCAGGAAGGACAAATTGCTCATCATCCCCATGACAGGCAGCACAGACTAAAGGTGAGAGAGACCATAGAGTCTGTTGGCGTAAAGAAAGTTGAGGTAAAGTAGGAATATGTGTAGGTTAAAACCCTTTGGAGGTTCAGAGCTATCTCCCAAGGGGAGTGTTACCAAAGGGTTAGTTATTACCTAGGTTTTACTAGGTCAGTATGAACTAGTTTGCTGTTCATTCTAAACAGTTCTAAGAGCACATATTACCAGATTGCGTATAGTGTATTTACGTGTCTTGTCTATTTCCTTCCAATTCTAAAATAATTACCTCTATTTTACAGATAAGGAAATAAAGGCTCAGAGAGGTTAAGTAACTTTCCCAATACTGACTTAATTTCCCAAGTAACACAGTTAGTGGCAGAGCCAAGCACCTGAACCATGGCAATCTGGCCCCAATGCTCATGCTCCTGTTCACTGCGATAGATCTCTCTCACATTGTGCTAGGCCCAAGACTTCAGATCCATAAACATGAAGCATACCTGGAGCAACGGGGAAAGCTCTAAGGAGATGCTAAAGCAGAGCCAGTCTAGTTTGGACTGAGGTCCTTTTGCTAAGTGGACCAAATGGCCCCTGCCTCCAAAATTGACCTAGGACCAATGCCATCTCATTCTGTGTTCTGTGCCTGGCATGGCCAGAGCTGGGATATGTGAAGGAGCAATGGACAAAAGATACAGCTTGTCTATCTTTGATATTATGTTAGCTTGTGTGTTTGAGGTCCCTTAACCAGTAAGATAAAGTTCTTTTTTCTTAGCACACCTAACTTGGCAGATGCTAGCATTATAGCTGAACAGATGTTTTCCCTAGAGAATCTGTTTCCAATACCTGATGATGAAGAATCACCTTCAGAGAATAAACAAATGTACATATGTGTAAGCTCCAGCAAGACGAAACCATCTATTTCAGATGAGAGACAACAAAAGCTCTGTGCTTTGGGAAATAGATATCAGACAGGCTGGAAGTCACTCAAGGATTTATTTTTTGTCATTTCTATTTGAGATTTTTCACTGTCCTTCCCAGCTTCCAGCAATTGCAATTTGGAACATTAATTCTGGATTTTATTGTTTATTTCCCCCAATGTAGTTTGCATCAAACTGACAAAAGATATTTTTATATACTGAGTATTCTAAATGTGCTTATTTAACATATTTCTGCATGCTTGAATTTAAACCAGAGAGAAAGTAGGTAACCAGTATATAACAATGTTTCTTTTTCAAAACTCATTGTGAGTTTTTCTATAGGCTTATTATTTTACTGTCTTTTTTAATAGTCAAATTATTCCCAGAGGTACCAAGATGCGCATGCAATTCCTTTCAATGTTTACAAATGGTTATAACTGATCAAGCTTATCTGTTTCACAAGCATATTGTGGAGTTACTAACATCATTTTATTGAATAGCAACATTGCGTTCTTCGCTTACGTTGCCCAGTCAGTTGAAATTTACAGGGTAAATATTTCTTAGTGTCATGAGCATCCATGAATAAGGAAAAGGCAAGTGGGATGTAGGTGGTACATAGCCAATCTTAAATTTAAATTAGCTACATGTGGCAGGCTAAATAACGGTCCCCAAAAATAGGTCCACAGCCTAATCCTCAGAACCTGTGTATGTTACCTTATATGGTAAAGACTTTGCAGATGTCATTAAGTTACAGATCTCGAGATGGGGAGATTATCCTGGATTATCCTTGAGTATCCTTATAAGAGGGAGCCAGAGGGAAATTTGACACACACAGAAAAGGAGAAGGCAATGTGACCACAAAGGCAGAGAATGGTGTGATGAGGTCACCAGCCAAGGAAGGCCAGCAGCCATCAGAAACTGGAAGAGGCGAGGAATGAATTCTTCCCTAGAACCTCCGGAAAGAGCATGGCCCTGCTGGCACCCTGATTTCAGACCAGTAAAACTGATTTCCGGCCTCTAGAAATGTGAGAGACTACATTTTTGTTGTTTTAAGCCACCAAGTTTGTGGTCATTTGTTACAGCAGCCACAGGAAACTAATACACTACATTTCTACATGTTACATGTAAACCAGTTATTTGGGCCTTCGTGCATTTATGAACAAACACAATATTATATGCACTAGTTGGATCACCATGTTAGACCACAAACACCTTTTTTAACCCACATGTATTGAACTACGCAAGGCAGGGGAGATTTGAAGGGCTTTTTTTTTCTTTTCTCTAGTAAGAGAAAAGTGAAAAATCACTTTGGTGTCCCTGAAGGTGGTGTCCTTCCCTTAGGAGGTGTCTAGGAGCTCAGAGGCCAGGAAAAAAATGCATATTAGTGTATACATTGTATTTTGAAAGCTTAATAGTAAAAGGTGCCCAACTGCCAGGCTATAGAATACATCCCCTAGGGAACGAAGTAGAATTTTAGTACAGGCTTCATTACATGACGGATGGTTAAACCAGCCCTGACCCTCTAGGGACCAGTTTGAACCTTGGGGAGGGCAGGATTATGAATGTGTGTGAAGTGTGAACAACCATCATAGGGCAAACTTGGTTGGCTCCACATTGTGATAACAGCATGGTCTCAGAAAGGACCATGGCATCCGTTTTCAGAATCTGATCATCAAGGCCTCATTGCATCAGTGGACAAGCATCCCCCATGGACTGTGCAGGACCAGTGTTCAACAACATGTTATAGCTTCCAGAAGCACAGATGGTAGTAGAGCGATCAGGCCAAGCTCTCTCCCCACTTGCATATGAAGGCCAAGCTGACTCCTACTTGGACTGTGTAAGCCCTTGAACTCCCAGAGTATTTGGGCAGGCAGGGGTTAGGTGAAGAAAAAGAGAAAGTCTTGAGAGTGAGAGAGCACAACTGGATTTCCAAGGGATGCAATCTTGAGCAGTTAAATGGAAATATACAAAAGATATGTCCATATTTATACCATTTTTGTAGAGTACCTCATGTGAATTACAACTACAAACACAAACAATGAAGTCCGTCAAGGTTAACAGTTGTTGAAATAGCACTAGGGATGTTCTGGAAGAAACCTCATACTATTTGAGTCTCTCTGCCTCTGAGGTGATGATTGATGGGTATAAAAGAGTCTCATCTTTTTATTATCCACAGGGTCTTCTTGACATAAGAGTGAGTCCCTTTCCAGTTAGGACTCTTCGCAGTTGGGTTTTGCAAAATTGGAGGTGTGGGTTTTGGTAAACTTCCTGGGGTTTAAGTGTCCCTCAAGTAGATGGAGTAGTCATCCAGGTTCCTCAGAGTCTCTTCTATTAGAAATCCTCACTTTTTCCCAGATTTCCCTCCAAGAGTTGTAGCCCTTAACAGCCTCCAAAAAAGCTACTTTTTAGTGGCAGAAGTCAAAGAAGTAGGATTTGGGGGTCATCAAGGACTAAAGGAGAATAGAAATGCAGCAGCGGATGGTGGTGATATCATACCAAGAACTTGCTAAAGCCAGCTGCACATAACCAGAAGATTCCAGGTTACCTGGACTCTTAAAGGGAACATGGGGCTTAACTCAGGCAGTAAGAGCTCTCAGCTCAAAGAAACAACACAGATCAGTATTGGTCATGGTAAATCCTCATCATCCTCATCATCACTTTCATAGTACTATGTCTCAAGCACTGTCCTAAGTACTTTACACATATTGACTCATTTAATTCTTACAAGGTGCCTATGAAGTCCTAGTATTATTCCCATTTTACAAATGAGGAAACTGAGCTAAGAAGTGGTTAAATAATTCACACAGCTGGTAAACGTCTACACGTACATTTTATCCAATACTCAACAAATGTCTGTTGAAGTACCATAGCCCAGGGGCATGGATGGGAGTGAGGATGTAGGCTAAACAGTTTAATTGGGAACATCTTCTTATAAGGTAAAAGGGAAATCAAGTTTATTGACTACATGGAAACCTATGGTACCGTCTGAGCATTCCTCTTGTCTAATAGTTATTCAATCAACAACTATTTGATTATCTACTATGGGCAGGCACTATGTTGAACCTGAATACATTGTACCCTGCTTCAAACTGATGACCATAATTGTTTAACTCTCTCTGAGTGATTACCATAATAGTCATGACTAGTTCCAAAGCATAGATATTAAAGAGTCTGGCTACTATTAAAAGCAACAATTTCTCCCTAACTCTTAAAGGAAATTTTAACAATGTCCTCAGAATTTTTCAAGCATTCATTTATTTGGTTCTTAAAATCAATTTTATGAAAGCTTGTAAGTAATGAAAACTGAAGGTTAGTATATAAGCCTAGCATTAACGGGGCTGATAAACTTGAGAGCACCAATTACTTTGGGACTTATGAATTAATGATACTCTTTTATTCTTTTCTGGAATTCATTTGAAACATCAAAATTTTAAACAGATTAGCAAAAAATCATGTAGACAAAAAAAATCTGGTCAGATTCCAAGACCTCCAGACTAGTGTTTTAACTTATTATGGAAAATTTCTAGTAAACAGACTAGTATAGTAAACCTCGTTTAGCTATCATCCAGCTTCAACTACAAGATTCTGCCATGCTTTTTTCTTCTTACTCTGCTCTCTATTTCCTACTCAATTATTATTTATATATAGTTCTTTATAGAGGTAAAATTTACATATATTGGAAAGCAAAATCTTGGCTGCATAATTTGGACAACTATAGATGCCTGTGTAACCCACATTCCCTATCCAGATACAGCACCTTTCTGTCTTCTCAGAAAGTTCCCTCATGTCCATTCCTAGTCAGTTTGCACCCCCAACCCAAAGACAACCATTATTCTACTTTTCTTCCCACACTACAGATTAGTTTTGCCTATTCTAGAATTTCATAAATAGAATCATGCAGTATATGCTCTTATTACTTTTTTCCTCTGGGACCTTTCATCAGCATAATGTTTGTGAGATTCATCCATGATGATGCATATATCAGTAGCTCATTCCTTTTTTTGTTTTGCTGACTAGTATTCTATTGTATGAATATACCACACTTTCTTTATCTACTCTGTTAAAGTTGGACATTTGAGTTATTTTAAGTTTTGGGGTATCATAAATAAGGCTGCTATGAGCATTCACATAAATTTTTTGTGCATGAACACATGTTTTCATTTCTCTTGGGAAAATACCTCAGAGTAGAATTCCTAGGTCAAAGGATAAGTAACAGACTATTTTATAATATATAAATTAACTTTCTGGGTTCCCCCAAGTGACTTGCAAATGTTTCTTTTGAGAAAATCAAAACATCCTTTTCAATTATTTTTCAGGACAGAGATAGTCCCTCAAGAATACACCTTTGCATTGCTAGGTAGTGACATGACATGTAAAGACACTATTTGCTAAGAATATACCTTTTTTGGCAAAATCCCAGGGTGACCTCAATACTTATAGAAGATTGCATTTTGAGAAACAAGCCTTACATAAGATTTTTCATACCACCCCACAGTACTTCCAATTTCCAATACACCTTCCATCTTTCTTGCTTTGATTCTACTTCTCACGAGAATGGGCAGCTGACATGAGAAGATTCGAAAGATGTGGGTGTTAGCAGAGAAGGATGAGAAAGAATAGTTTCAGGTGTTTAAGGCCTAGAAAAAAACAATCTTCCACATCACTCAGTTTGGCTTACTAGGAGTTATATTGGAATAATAGTAATAAAGAGTGTATGTTTGCTGGGCCTTGTCCTCTGGCCAAATGTTTCCCTTGGGAACTTATTCTGTAGGGTGATAGAGGAGATGTTGAAAGGGGAAAGTTGGTTGTGGTAGTAGAAAATTTAATGAGTCCAGGTTATGAGTTCTCACGATTTCTAGATCCCTATACATCTATCTTAAAATCAATTTACACTAAGGCCCTTCCTTCCACTTTACTTTCCACTACTGACCCTCTTCTACTGCTTTCAAGCAGAGTATACACTCAGTCACCTAGAAGAGGTACCATTTTCTTGCTTAGTGAAAAAATCTTAGGAGTATAAGAAGGGCTACCACATACAGTTGTGCCCAAGTCCAGGGAGGATATGTTTATGAGTAGGTGCCTTGTGGAGTTGTGTGGAATACAATCTCCACAGCCATCCATGGTGTACAAGATGTTATATATGAGGGAACAAATAAGTACAGAGTCTCATGAAATTAAGCTAGATTGATACAGTTTAACTTATTCATCATGGTCTTCCTTATTTTGTAAGTAATTTCACAGGTAGTTCAGCCAGTCCTATTCCAGCCTCAATCCTTAGGTTACATTTAGGTATTGGTTTATCAGTCCTTCTTCCCCATCTCTCCCCTATATTCTCAGCCCAAACCTGAAAATTTCTCTTCCAGCTCTTTCCCTGTCTAGGACTCAGGTCCATTCCTTCAATTTGGCTTCTCTCTGCCAAAAAATGTCTCAGTTGGACACTTTCCCTCAAGTGTTCAATGCTGTGCATTTCTTCAAACTAATTTTTCTCTGCTCATTGGCTATGAAGCTTTTCCCAATAGAAAATGTCTATAAGAAATCAGATCCAACTGTCTCAAGTAGCCACTTTTACTCATTTTTCCTCTTCCATTGCTTTGTGGTTTAAACATCCAAGGTTTCACTAATGAGTTTGGCCCCTAATACAGTGGTAAAAATTCCCTATTAGCGTGAAATGTGGCACACAGGGTGAAAACCATGGGTAATAAAGGCCAAACTGGGTTGCGGACAGAGTACCACCAAGGCTTCAGTTTTCCCATCTACAAATCAGATGACAAACAGTAGGGCCATAATGTGACTGTTCCATGAGGACCCCTTGAGGATATTTCACAAATATAGGTTCTCAGTCTCCACCCACAGAATATTCTGGTTTATTTTGTCTAGGGATAAAGCCTGGGAGTCTGCATTTTTAAAAGCACTCCCCTCCTACTAGATGTTTTTCTTTTCATACCATAAATACCATGTGCTTGTGAAAGCAAAGCAGGTGAGTTTGGGCTTAGTAAAAATGGAATAAATACATTCTATCCTATCTCCCCAACTAATTATAACTAAGAACTCTGCACAAAATACATAAAGAAGCTACCAGAAGACCATGAAACGATAGAGCAGGTAGATGGATATAGACTTCAGTACTCAAAGGACAATCCAGCAATGAGTTGCCTGGGTTGTTTTCTTGTTTTCTATATTCTGGCTTAAGCTGTGTGGCAGCCCAAAACCAAAATTGCTAACAGGCACAATTAAAGTCAGATCTAGGAAATCCCTCTAGCCAAAGCAAGAGTAAGGGTCAGGGGCTGGCCTGGTGGCGCAGTGGTTAAGTGCGCACGTTCTGCTTCTCTGCGGCCTGGAGTTCGCCAATTTGGATCCCGGGTGCGGACATGGCACCGCTTGGCACACCATGCTGTGGTAGGTGTCCCACATATAAAGTAGAGGAAGATGGGGACGGATGTTAGCTCAGGGCCAGTCTTCCTCAGCAGAAAGAGGAGGACTGGCAGTAGTTAGCTCAGGGCTAATCTTCCTCAAAAAAAAAGAGTAAGGGTCATCGTGGGACAAACTCCTTTTGACTCTCCAGCATGAGCAACAAAACAGGAATCCACTACCCCCTAGGAAGATAGAGATGGCTTCAAGCCGTTTTGAGTGCCAGCAAAGAAAAGGCAGACTCATCTCCCACTGGTATGGCAAAGGCTGCCTCTGTGGAGTAGGGGAGCCCTTTTTGGCTTTTCCTGCACTACAGTGAGCAAAAGTGGTGGCAGTGGGGGCAGCAATGGTAGTCCCACAGGCTCTTTGCTCTGACTACTTTGTCCCAAGTTAGGCCAAGTCACAATAAGTGCATGACAATGCAGGGATATTAAAGCTCTGGATTTTTAACCAGACCACTAGGAAAAGGACCCCTGGGAATCAGAAAGAACTACTGAGATGAGGATGGAAAAAGGGATTTTTAAATCTCTATATGAAGTACTAGCTCAGTCCCAAACTGCTCATGTGTGAAACTAGATGTAATAAACACAACAAAGGCTTTTTTAACTCAACTACAACAGAGATCACTACCCAGGTCCAAGACTGGCACGAAGGATGTGCAAAGGGGTGCAAACCAGAAGAGCACTACAATGGCTTTGAAAACCAAATGACATTGGAACCATAGCCCACAGAAACTAGTTCAGGACTTTCTTTCTGGATGCAGCAGGGTTGACTGCCTGCTAAAGCAAAATGTAAAAATAACGTTCTCTGAAAGATTTTTACAGGAACCAAAGTCTCATGATATAGTATTCAAAATGTCCAAGTACAATTCAAAATTACTCAACATACAAAGAATCAGACGAATCTGAAGAATTGTCAAGGGAAAAGGTAATCAACAGATGTCAACTTTGAGATAACCAAATGTTGCAATTACCAGATAAGATTTTAGAGCAGCTATTATGATCATGCTACAAGAAGTAAGGGTGAACACTCTTGAAGAAATGGAAAGATATAAGCTCTCATCTGAGAAATAGAAACTACAAAAATGAACCAAATGCAAATCTTAAAACTAAAAGCTACAATAACAGAAATAAAAAATTGGAAGTGCTTAGTAGAAGAATGGAGATGACAAAGGAAAGAATTAGTGAATTTGAAGATACATCAATAGAAATTATGCAACCTGAAAAATAGAGATTTAAAAAAGAAACAGAGCCTCAGAGGCCTGAGGGACAATATCAAAAGGTCTAACATTCATATTATCAAATTTCCAGGAGAGGAGAAAGATATATGTGCAGAAAAATATTTGAATAAATAATGGCTGAAAACACTCCAAATTTTGTGGAAAACAAAATTTGCAAATCTAAGAAGCTCAGTGAATCCCAAAGAGAATAAACTCAAAGAAAATCATACCTATACACATCGTAAACAAAATGTTGAAAATCAAAGATTAAGATAAAAGTTGAAAAGCAGCCAAAGGAAAATTACCTATTACATATGGAAAACAAAGATCTAAATGAGTGAAGATTTTTCATCAGAAATCATAGAGACCAAAAGACAGCAGAACAACATTTTTAAAGTGCTGACTGCCTATCAACCCAGAATTCTATATGCTGTGAAAATATCCCTCAAGAATGAAGGGAAAATAAAGATGTTCTCAGATGAAGGAAAACTAAGAGGACTAATCACTAATAAACTTATTTTAAAGAAATTCTTCAAGGAGAAAGGAAATAGTGACTAAAGGAAACTTGGAACATCAGTAATGACAGAATAACAACTAAAATATATGATATTTTGTCCCTTAACTCGATTTAACAATACAGTGTCTGTCAAAAGCAAAAGTCATAATGCTATCTGATGGGATTTTCAACGCACATAGATGTAATACATATGAAAATTTTCTAAAGAGAGAAGCCTAAAATGACTATGTGCTCATAAGTTTTCTTCATTTTTTTGTGACATGGTAAGATATTAATGCTAATTAGATTGTGTAAAGTTTGGTGTGTATATTGTATTCCCTACAGCAATCACTGAAGAAAAAATTCAAAGAGATATAGCAAAAAAAAAAAAACTCAATAGAGAGATTTAGATGGTATTCTAAAAAGTATTTGAATAATTCAAAGGTGGCAAGTAAGGAAAAACAGAGGAATAAAAAACAAGAGAGGGGCCAGCCCAGTGGAATAGTGGTTAAGTTTGCACACTCTGCTTTGGTGGCCTGGGGTTCATGGGTTCAGATCCCAGGTGTGGACCTATGCACCGCACATCAATCCATGCTGTGGCAGCATGCCACATACAAAATAGAGGATGATTGGCACAAATGATAGCCCAGGGTGAATCTTCCTTAGCAAAAAGTGGAAGATTGTCAATGGATGTTAGCTCTGGGCCAATCTCCCTCACCAAAACAAAAACAAAAACCATAAGACAAAAGCAGAAACTAATAATAAAATGGTATACCAAAATACAACTACACCAGTAATTACATTAACTGTAAATGGTTTAAACAAATCAATTAAAAGACAGAATATTTAGATCGGATTTACAAACAAACAAAACACACACACACACACAAAGAAGCAACTGTACACTGTCTATAAGAAACCCACTTGAAATGAAATGATACAACTAGGTTAAAAATGAAGGAGTAGAAAATGATATAACATACAAATACTAATCAAAAAAAGCTAAAGTAGGCATTGTTAATATTAGACAAAGTAGACTTCAGAACAACAAAAATAACCAGGGACAAAGAGGGGCACTACATAATGACTCATCAAGAAGACATAAAAATTCTAAGTGTGTATGTAGCTGACAACAGAGCTTCAAAATAAGTGAAGTAAAAACTGACAAATGAAAGGAGAAATAAAATCACTATCATATTTGTGCATTTCAGCATTCCTCTCTGATTGATAGAACAAGTAGTCACAAAATCAGCATGGATACTGAAGGCTGAACAACATCATCAACCAAGTGGATCTAATTGGCATTTATACAACCCTCCACCAAACACAGCAGAATACACATTCTTTTCAAGTGCTGATGAAAACATCCACCAAATTAAACCATATCCTAGGTCATAGACTAAACAACCTTTGCTTAACTTAGAAGAATTAAAATTATTCAAAATATATTTTCTGATCATAATATGATTAAACTAGAAATGGATAACAGAAGGATATCTGGAAAATCTCCAAACATTCAGAAATTAAACAACACACTAGTGTTGAATCCATGGTTCCAAGAGGAAGTCTCAAGAAAATTAAAAAATATTTTGAACTGAATAAAAATAGAAATAAAGTGTATCACAACATGTGAGATGTACCCAAAGTAGCGGTTGGAGAAAATTTTATAGCATTAAATGCTTATATTAGAAAAGAAGGGTCTCAAATTAATAATCTAAGCTTTCACATTAAGAAACCAGGAAAAGTAAACAACTAAACCTAAAGCAAGCAGAAGGAAGGAAATAAAAAAGAAGAGAAGAAATTAATACAAATGAGAACAGTAAAACAATGAGAAAATCAATGAAACCAAAAGCTTATACCATAAAAAAATCAATGAAACTGATAAGCCTCTAGCTTGATGATCAAGTAAAAGAGAGAAGACACATATGCTAAATATAAAGCATTAAAGAGGTTATATCATGAGTGACTCACAGACATTAAAGTACAATGAAGGAATGCTAAAAACAATTCTATGTACATAAATATGACATGTTAGATAAAATGAACCAATTGCTTGAAAGACAAAACCTACCAAAACCCACCACAAGAAACAATAAATAATTCAAATAGCCTTATATCTATTAAGGAAATTGATTTCACAGTTAAAATTCTTCCAAAAAAGAAAACTCCAGACCCAGATAATTTCATTGTAGAATTCTACTAAGCATTTAAGAAGATAAGGAGACACTTCTCTATTCATTTTTTGAGCCACCATTACTCTGATATGAGAACCAAACAAAGACAATACAAGAAAAGAGAACGGCAGATCAATATGCCTCATGAAATAAATACAAAAATCTTCAACAGAATCTTAGCTATCTAGTCCAGCAATATATTAAAAGAACAACTCATCATAACCAAGTGGGGCTTATCCCCAGGAATGCAAGGATGGTTCAACATTGGAAAATCAATCAATATAATCCACTGTATTAACAGACTAAAGAAAATAATGATTATATCAAAAGATGCAGAAAAATAATTTTACAAGATTCAACATCTATTCATAATAAAAACTCTCAGCAAACAAGAAATAGAAGGGAACCTCTCAATATGATAAAAGGCATCTATAAAAACTATAGCTAACATCACACTTAATGGTGAAAGACTGAATGCTTTCTCCCTATAATTGGGATCAAGGCAAGGATGCCCACTCTCATCACACTTACTCAGTATCATACTGGAAGTATCAGCAAGCACAATGAATCAAGAAAAAGAGACAGAAGGTATACAGGTTGGAAAGGAATGAATAAAACTATTTATATTCCCAGATGACATGATTGTCTACATAGAAATTCTAAGTCATCTTCAAAAAAGCACTTAAAGTTACTAAGCAAGTTTGGCAAGGTCACAGATACAAGGTCAACATTCAAAAAACTATATTTCTACACATGAACAATGAACAATTAGAAACCAAAATTTTTAAACAATACCATTTACAACAGCTCCCCCCATAAAATATTTAGGTATTGATCTAACAAAATATGTTCAGGATCTACACATGGAACTAAATAAAAATAAAAATACAACATTAAAATTTGTGGGATGCAGCAAAAATAGTGTGTAGAAGGAAATTTGTAGCATTAAATATATATATTACAAAAGTATAAAGATCTAAAATCAACAACCTAAGAATCCACATTAGGAAACTAAAGAAAGAAGAGCAATTTAAGACTAAAGCAAGGAGAAGGAAAGAAATAATAAAAATTACAGTAGAAATCAGTGAAATCGAAAACAGAAAATTAATAGGGAAAATCAACAAAACCCGAAACTGGTTCTTTGAAAAGATTGATAAAATTGATAAACCTCTAGCCAGGTTAACCAAGAAAAAAAAGAAAAGAAGTAAATTACTAATATCAGAAATGAAAGATGGGCCATCATTACTGATCCCATGGACATTAAAAGGATAATAAAGGAATACTATGAACAACTCTATGTCCACATATTTGATAACTTAGATGAAATGGACCAACTGTTTGAAAGATGCAAACTACGAAAACTCACAAAAGAAAAAATAAGTATGCTGAATAACCCTATTTAAAAAACTAAATCAACAATTAATAACCTTCTAAAAGAAATCACCAGGCCCAGATAATTTCACTGGTGAATTCTACCAAATATTTAAGGAAGAAATGATACCAATTCTCCACAATATTTTCCAGAAAAAAAAAGCAGAGAGAATGCTTTCTAATTCATTCTATGAGGCCAGCATTACCCTAATACCAAAACCAGATAAAAACATTACAAGAAAGAAAAGCTACAGACCAGTATCTCTTTTGAACGTAGATGCAAAAATCCTCAACAAAATATTAGCAAATTGAATCCAACAAGGTATTAAAAAAATTAATACACCGTGACCAAATGGGATTTATTCCAGATATGCAAGGCTGGTTCAACATTCAAAAATCAGTCAATATAATCCATCACATCAGCAAGCAAAAGAAGGAAAATCATATGATCATATCAATAGATGCAGAAAAACATTTAACGAATTTAGCATCTATTTGTGATAAAAACTCTCAGCAAACTAGAAATAGAGGTGAGCTTTCTCAACCTGATATACAACATCTACAAAATATCTACAGCTACTAACATACTTGAAACTGGATTTAAGTATAGATGCTTTCCCCCAAGATCAGGAACAAGGCAAGGATGTCTTCTCTCACCACTCCTATTCAATATCCTACTGGAAGTCCTAGGTAGTGCAATAAGACAAGAATAAGAAATAAATGTACATAGATTGGAAAAGAAGACATTTTTTGCATATGACATGATTATCTATGTATAAAATCCCAAAGAATCTGCAAAAAAATCTCCTGGACGTAATAAGTAAGCATAGCAAAGTCACAGGATAGAGGGTTAATATGCAAAAGACAACTGCAGTCCAATACACCAGCAATGAACAGCTGGAATTTGAAATCTAAAGAAAAATACCATTTATAATAGCATGAAAATATATTAAATAAGTATAAATCAATAAAAAAGGTATAGGATCTGTATGTGGAACACTACAAATCACTAATGAAAGAACTCAAAGAAGACCTAAATAAACAAAGAGACATACCATGTTCGTGTATTGGCATATTCAATATAGTTAAAATGTCAATTCTCTCCAAATTGGTGTGTAGTGTATTTTAAGCAATCCCAATGAAAATCCCATCAGGATTTTTTATACATATAGATAACCTGATTTTAGATTTTTTTATGGAAAGGTATAAGAAATAGAATAATGAAAACAATTTTGAAAAAAAACAAAATTGAAGGGTTCACATTATCCAATATTAAAACAAACTCTAAAGCTGTAGTAATCAAGAGATAGTGATATTGACCAAAAGGATAGACATATAGACCAATGGGAGAGAATGGTGTGTCCACAAACAGACCCATAAATATCATCAACTGACTTGACGAAGAAGGAAAGGCAATTCAGTAGAGAAAGGACAGTCTTCAACAAATGGTGCCAGACCAATTGCACATCCATGTGAAGAAAATTAACCTTGACTGGTACTTCACACTGTATACCAAACAAAAACAAAAACAAAAAAACCCTCAAAATGGATCAAATATTCAAACTCTTGGAAGAAACATAGGAAAAAACTCCTTGTGGCCTTAGGTTATGTAAAGATTTCTTAGATATGACACCAAAAGCATAATCCCTAACAGAAAAAATTGAAAAATTAGATATCTTCCAAATTTAAAAATTTTGCTCTGTGAACGACACTATGAAGTAAATGAAAAGACAAGCCACAGACTGAGAGAAATATTCAAAAGTCACATATCTGACAAAAGACTTATATCTCAAAACTCCATAAGAAAATAAACAACCAAATTTTACAAACTGGGTAAAAAGTTTGAATAGACATTTCACCAAAGATATATGGATGGCAAATAGACACATAAAAAGAGGCTCAACATCATTAATCATTCAGGATATGCAAATTAAAACTATAATAAGATACCACTATACCCTTATTAGAATGGCTAAAATACCTAGTGCCAGCGAGGCTGCAAAGCAACTGGAATTCTTGTATGTTGCTGGTGGGAATGCAAAATGGCACAGCCACTCTGGAAAACAGTTTGTCAATTTCTTACAAATTTAAACATACACTTACCGTATGACCCAGCAGTCCCACTCCTAAGTATTTACCCTAGAGAAATGAAACTTATGTTCACACAAAAAATTGAACATGAACATTTATAGTAACATTATTTGTAGTTGTCAAAATCTGGAAACAACTCAAATACCCTTTATTAAGTGAATGGATAAACACGTTGTTGTAATCAGCAATAAAAAGGAACAAACGATTGATAGTTGCAACAACATGAATGAATCTCAAATACATTATGCTAATTAAAAGAAACCAGTCTGAAAAGGTTACATACTACATGATTCCATTTACATGGTAACATGGTATTCTCCAAAAGGCAAAATTGTAGGGGTGGAGGACCCATCAGTGGTTGCCTGGAATCACGGGTACCAGGAGCGTTTAACTGAAAAGAGGCAACAGCAGGGAATTTTGGGAAGTGTTGGAATGGTTCTTGTTAATTATCCCTGGAATATATCCTGTTAGTGGTGGTTACAAAAATCTACGCATATATTAAAATTCAAAAGTGAATTTTACTATATGTAACTTAAAATAGCAATACCAAATAATAAACAAGTCTGAGCTGATATTTTAATAAATTCAATGAAAATAATTTAAAAGGATACTCAAGCAAAGCAAGAAAAAGGCATCATGGGAGTATACACAACTATATAGTTCGTCCCAATTGCCTCTTAAAGAAAAAGAGTCTATTTCCTTTCGTTTAATTGTCTTCTATATTTTCAAGTATGGTCATGCACCACATAATGATGTTTTGGTCAACAGACAGACCACATATATGACAGTGGTCCCATAAGATTAGTACCATATAGCCTAGGTGTGTAGTAGGCTATACCATCTAGATTTGTGTAAGTATGCTCTATGATGTTTGCATAACAAGGAAATCGCCTAATGATGCATTTCTCAGAAGGTATCCTCAATGCTAAGCGATGCGTGATTGTAATAATAATTATAAAGTTCTAACATTGCTGTTACTGACTTAGATGTGTTCATCAAATGAAGGCTACAGGCTTGTTAAAATCATCTCTAAAAACTGGATCAACTCTAAGTGAATTAAATCTATGGCATAGTCAATCTAATTAATTGAGTAGAAACCCATCATTAAGATGACTCTAAAACCCCTGAGTCAAAAACTGGCAAATTCAGAGGCCATGTCTAGACATGACTTAGGATTAAAAAAAAAATCGTACTGCCAGATAGTGTCTCGATTTTTTTCATATTTGTCGGGGTAATGATATTTTTTGTTCCTGTAATCTTGATTTCAATTTCTGAAAGTAACCAAACATTGCGATTTTTTTAAAGGGTTTCCAAGCAACTATATGAATTCTTCCCAATCCAGAGGATGAAAACATTTGTAGTGAATCCAGTTTGAATAACGTGGTGGCCGGGTTTTTGCACTTAGCAAAGATGGTTTCATCAATCACAGGAAATGACACTTCTGACAGAAAGAAAATAAGATGTAAATTAGCTGGAGGAGAGAACAGAGCAGTAACTATTCCATTTGGAATAAGAAAGGCTCAGAAAAGCAAATTGTCATGCAGGAGTTATGATCCTATTGCAGTTTCATCACCTAATTTCCAAATGACTTGCAGCCTTCCTTCCAATTATGAAATCTGCATTATTTGACTTGTTAGAACTGGCCTAGAGGGGAGAGAATTATTTGGCAAAGGCTGAAAGGTAGCAATCTTTTAGGAGCTGGGTGCTTCTCCCTAAAGAAGCACTGGCCGACAGAAATATCACGCTAGCCACATATATAATTTAAAATTTTCTTGTAGTCACACTAAAAAAAAAAGATAGGATTAATTTTCATAATATATTTTATCTAATCCAATATATCCAAAATAGTATTACTTTATCATGTAATCAACACAAAAATTATTAATAAGATTTTACATTTTTTATACTATCTTCAAAACCCAGTATATATTTTACACTGATGGTACATCTTAGTTAAGAGTAGCCACATTTCAAGTACTCAATAGCCACATGTAGCTAATGGGTACTGTATTGAACTGTGCATCTCGAAAGAGTTTTTATATCCATGGAAAATGTAAGGAAGGATTATTTGCTTCAATCGGTCTTTGGAACTAAGTATAGATATTTAGAAGAGAAGAGAGATCAGAAGAAAGTTGACCACCTGACTTCCCTGGAGAGGATGATAAAATATATGATTTGGCTTTAGTACAATTAATGTTATCACCTAACCTTATTAAGGATCACAACAAATAAAAGGCCATATGTTCTGTTTCCTTTGAGAATAAGCTGAAAACTCACTTGTACCATGAAACCTTTCCTGATTAGAGCCATCTCTCTACACACCAATTGGTCACTTGACCTTTGTCTCTTTACCTCTTCTTCATTTTCTACCTGGCCCCATCCATGAGAGGTAGTGAGATACAGTGGAAAGTGCATTGGCTATGAAGGAAAGGAACTAAAAATTGCCCTTCTAGGCTCAGCCTCTGCCTAATGTCTCTTGCCCTCATTATCCCTGTCCCTGCCACTGAAAGTGCCCACCCATGGAGCCAGTCGATGAAACAGAGGCAGGACACATAACAGGAGTCTCAGCATCCTCAAGGGTGGAACCTAGAATTAACAGCACTGATAGGCATTTCCCTGCCTCCCATGTTGGCCCACTCCTTGGCACTGAGCTTCTACCTGAAATTCTCTTCTGCACAGTCCAGAATAGCTCGGTGTCCAACTATTTCCATTGCAGTGATTTCTCTGCTAGAGCAGCCTCTCCCTTGATACTGATGATTTCCTAAAGCATGCCCAAACTTGCTCTTCCTGTCAGCTCCTGGGATCAGCCTGCCCAGGTGTTCTTGCTGGGGCTATTCTCTGTAGCTGGCTCAGTTTGCCAAACTTCCATTTCTTCCCGTTGGAGGTCCCACCAATCAACCCCTCAGTTCCACACCAGTCTTGAGCCCACTAAAACTTGCTAGGTATATTACATTGAGCAAATAAGTTAGCCACCATTTCCTCATTCGTAAAGTAGGAGTATTAATATTTACCTTACAAGGTTATTATGAGGATCAATGAGACAATGCATGAGGAAATGCTCAATAAACTATAAAGAGCTAAGTAAGTGTTAGTTATTAAGTGTGCTTAATACTTACTATCCTCATGGCATTCTACTCATAAGTAACAATCTAACAACCACCAATACTGTTGACACAGCACTTACATTCCTAAAATATTTATATAACACTCCTTGAATGGGAGTATAGAGTTTTATTTGACTAATTATTATATAAGGAATTTTAAATAGTCCAACAGAGAGGCAGAAGGAAGACGGGAAACAAGATTATTGAAGTCAAGAACACCATATCTGACCTTCATACTTGGGAATTTCTCATTTTGAAATGCTGTGCCTTCCATAGTCTTCTTTGATCAAGTTTATGTTCTGTAGTTAATACTTCAGATGGCGACTCTAGTTGAAAATGTTAAAATTATATTTTTCTTCTTGGGAAAACTTTGGAGCAACTTGGGTTATAGTCGACATTGCAAAAAATTAGTTCCTTTTATAATTTCCAGATAAAGAAATGCCTGCAAGCACAGATAATTTGCATAGTGAGACAGGAGATTGGAAGTCACCTCATCAAATAAAAACCGTAAAAAGTCAGATTTAGAGTTGATGTCATGGTGTCCCCATCCTAACCAAAACCCCCCCAAATCTAGACAGAGGCTCACTTGTGCTTAAGACTTGAAAGAAGAAACTATTTTAACTCCCTTTTAGAAGCAATTGATCTAGACACCCGCAGAGAAATTAAAACCAGCTTAACTCATGGAGATTCCTAAACTCATCATATTTTACTAGAGAAAAGTATAAGGAGATTTAATGTCTTCTTGTATAATTTGTATAAGACTCAGTCATGAGCATGCTGGGACTTTGAGGATGCTTCCACAGTGGAACGGGATAAGCTATTCTTAAGGGCAAAGCCTGGACTAAGGACACTAACTCAGCAGTGAAGACTCCTGGGCTAGCCAACAGGCAAATCTCCCTATCCATGACAGTGCAGCAACTCTGGCTCAATGTAAACTAGTGTCCCATGCCAATGGGGTCTGTTCAAGTATGTGGCTGAGATGAGGCATGTAGTCATGTTGCATTAGTCAGATTCTGGCAAGAAAAATTCAATCTTGATAGCTCAAATGAAGAGACATTAATCAAGGTCTACTTACAAAATTGTGAGAATTAAGGAAACATTAAGTCACCCAGAGACTAGCAACAGCAGGAAGTCATTATCATCCTTAGGCCTCCAGCTCAGGGGAGCTAGAGCCTTGGAGGAAGGGTCTCCTGGTGGGAGCTATAAGCCAGGAGAGATGTCATTGGTGCCAAAGCTGAGCTCTGATGGAATGGCAGAGCCTCCATTGGCCTAACCCAGGGTCAGCAAATATTTTCTATAGAGGGCCAGATAGTATATATTTTAAGCTTTGTGACTCATACAGTCTGTGCTACAACTACTCAACCCTGCTGTTGCAGCATGAAAATAGCCATAGACAACACATAAATGAATGAGCATGGCTGTGTTTCAATAAAGCTTTATCTACAAAAATGGCAGTAAGCTGGATTTGGCCTGTGGGCCCAAATCTAACCCAAAGGGAGCCCAGGTGAAGCAGTCTGCCAGAGTCTGCCTCCTGTAACACAGAACAGGGCAGATAAGCAGGGAGAGGATGGATCTGGAGCCAGGGGAAAAGCGCAGATAATAACCAGCACATAATTCTTCTGGTGGTCCATTTGGGGCACAGGAAGAACCTATTCCTTGCATGGGATATGAAGAGCAATGTCCACTGTCAAAAGTAGAGGGGGTAGACCTAGGAGGAGATGGGTAGGGGGCAAAGTTCTCAGTCAAGGAAGCTGATACTCAGGATGACAGCCAGACCTAGAACAGAAAAGCAGTCTCCAAGTTAGGAATCAAGCCAGAAACTCAGCCACTCATGTGAGGCCTACATGAGGGAACTGACAAGGAAGGCAGCAGCTGAGTGAGCCCAGGGTTGCTTGGGGTTCATGCCAGGCTAGTGTTCTTGAATTCCTAATAGTTATTAATCTTTGGCATTCGGCAATGAGAAATTTGTGTTCCCTGTTATTCCCAAGAATTCTTTAAATCATAAACTACTTTTAAAATACTTCCAACATTCCTCATACTCTTTACTCATTATTGCTGATATCTGAAAAAATTTAATAAATAAGAAATATTAAGTTTTGTAATATTTACAAAGGACTGTAGCCAATAGCAGATATTCAAACTTGGAAGTGCCAGCAAACATTATTGTGTAGTGTTCAGATAACATAACATTTGTGCCTCCTAGCAAGGCTGACAGTACACACAGAATCACCTGTCAAAATTGCCAAGTTGAGGACTTATTTGGCTCCCCAAAATTGCTATTTCTTGGAACACAACTCATAGGATTTATTTAAAGTATACTATGTATATACACTGACTAATATTTATTTTATTTGCAAGCATGACACCACTGTCAGAAGATAGGGCCACAAACATACATTTGTTAGATAGCAACAGCTACAAGCAAGACTGATTAGATTATGACCACTTTTCTACATAGTCCTGTCCTGAAATGCCCACCTGTTCAGCATGTCAGCATTTCCTGCTCTTGCCTTCCATTTGATGTCAGTGGATTCCTTCAAAGCAGTAACATGTCTTTGTTGATTGTTAAACTTTAATACTTGCAGGGGAATTATAACACATTTTCTCATTTTCCTGATTTCTCAACTGATTTTTTTGAGGAGTCCAGATTTGAAAAAATATATAAGTTTCTTGGGAAATGTTAGAAAAGAATTCCCAGATGCAAACACTCTACCAAGCCCACCATATACTGGGCTGATGGTAACTACTTTCCACCCCGCCATCCAGGAGGAGACATCTGAATAAACTGCCAGGCTGGACCTTGTGGGTTTAGGGTCTGGGTAAGAGGTCTGAGATCCTTCTGTCCCCGTGGGGCTAGAGCAGCCATGGAAGGACCTGAATCTGGTTTGTTTCTGGGCTGGTCAGGCTGTGAGTATTAGATCTCTTGATGTACAAAAGCTCCTGAAATGAGGATTACAGATTGTTGAGGTTTCTGATAGTCATAATGTTACAAATTTGCACAGAAATTCCCATGAGGTGTACTGCTAAGAAAAAATTCCAATGTGGACTTTTTGCCCAAAATGGCTCACCAGATCCTAAATATATGCTCAGTTCAGCAACGTTAGGAAATAGTGATGTTATAAGAGTAGAATGATTTGCATTTTCAGTTTCTGAATGGAAAATATATGCTTTATTGTTGAAGAGTCAGCTCTATACTAGTTGGATGTGGTTCCATCTTTCCACCAATACCCTTCTCCCACCTCCTGGCACTTGTTTCACTGAGACCTTAGAGCCTCCAGGTTGCCTTTTCAATCATACATTTATTTATTTATTCAATAAATGGCTATGGAGTATTTATTATACGTCAGGCACCCCACTAGCCTCTGAAGATAACCTATATGCAATCCTGCTCTCACAGAGCTTGTAGTATGCATAGCAGGGAAGATAAGCAATATACAAATAATTATGCAGAATAATCAGTCAAATCATCTACTCCTCTAAAAACTACACATTACACACTATGAGATGTGCTGTGAGAAGTAACTAGGTGTGTAACGCGAAGGAGAAGGGCTTCAAGAACAGGAACAGCAGACACAAAGGTAAGAGGAGGGAAAGTGCTCTATGATTTTTGAGGAGGTGGAAAAATCAAGCATGACTGGAGTATGGGTACGGTAGACATGGAGAGGGGCCACCCAGAACCCCCTCCAGGAAAAGGACTTGCCCCAGCTATCAGCTCCTCCAGGATCTGCCAGGGCTTCAGAGACCCACTTTGCCAGAGTTCATGCCTGGGGTCGCACCCCAGGTCATGCTAGGTAGGATATAAAGGCCTGAGGCTTGACAACTCTGATGAGTAAAACTCATTCTGGAGCTCCCCACTGGGTTGGCTGGGGCGTTGTTGGGCCTCCATCAAAGTTTGACTTCTTCCTCTGCCCAATCCTTCCTCCTCCTTTCCTTTCACAGGTACTGGTATTTGTTCATAAACATTGTGTATAACCTCAGTGTCCACTTCTGGAAAACACAGAAGGAGGTAGGTATGAGATGAGCCTGGAGAGGTCAATAGGAGCCAGGTCATGCAAGTCTTGTTAAAGATTTGGATCTTTATTCTAAGAACCATTGAAAGCCATTTAAGGGTTTTAGGCAGACGAGGAACATGATTTGATTTACATATTTAAAGACTGACTTTGGTTGCTATATAAAGATTTAGTTGGAAGAGAAGTAAGAATGGATGCTAGGGAAGGGATAAATTATGATTTCTGCAATGGACACCTTGAGTTTGAAGTACCTTGTGCCATACAAGTAAAGGTCTTGGATAGGAGCTGGGTCTATGGGTCTGAAGTCCAGAGATGTCTAGGTTAGGGATCAGTGAAGCGCCTGCACTCCCAAAATACTTATCTGCCAACTTCAACTAAAGTCAAAAAAAAAAGTCAAAATGAGCAGCCAGATAAGAGGAAGAAAGATGGTAAGACCCACCCCTGCTTTAGAATGCACCCTCTTTTACAGCTTTCTTCCTTCCTCTACCTGTGAACCCACAAACTCCAAAATTAAGCTTCAAGAGTTTTTTAAAGTGGAAAGGGGGCCTGATATAAGAGGTGGAACAAGGTGAGCCAATAGCCATTTCTGGAAGAAAGGATTGTTGCAAACAAGCATTCTTGTTAGCAGGATGTTGGTTATTTGAAGAACTTCCTATGTAAATAAATTCTTAAAATAAATTCGAAGCCAAAACTAACACTAAAGATGTCATTAGAAGTACTCCACTCTGTCCCGTAAAGGATCTGGGCTCTGCAAGGTCCTCTTGAGCTTGCTGTACATTTCTCTGGGGACCTGAAGAACCCAGAGCTACCACAAGGCCCATACACTGGGCCTCTCAGCGAGGTGGCAGGAGCAGGCAGCGGGAAGCTGCAGAGGTTAGCCCAACAACCTTGAACTTCAGTAGAGTTCCGCAGCCAACCCTTTGGGTGGCCTTCATTAACACCTGGCTCCACCTGCAAATGGATCAATTTAAGCTCACATTAAGGCAGCATCTTTAATCTCCTGAATTTATTATGTTTTCAAAAAAGGAACAGATTTTTTGCCACCCAATGATAATTATTTTCTCTCTCTGAGTCCAACATTATGGGAAGCCTCTAACTTCTGAAATTCTTAATAGGAGTGTCAAATCTTGTAGCAATGACTCCCAAAGTAACTTTTTGCTCACACAAAGCACGTGAGCCAGAGTTAGGAAAGCTATAGGCCTTCCCACCATGGAGCATAATGCATCTCTCACACACAACAAAAGGACACACACAACACAGACCTCCCAAGTATCTTACGCCAGGTCTCCTGTCTTCCACGACATACCCTGATTCTATGAAACCTCCTAATAATGTCTCCCTGCACCATCATAGCAGTTCAGTTGTGGATTCCTGAGTTCTCTCTCTCTCTTTTTAAAATTTTTTTTAATTTTTATATTTATTTTTTATTGCAGTAACATTGGATTATAACATTATATAGGTTTCAGATGTACATTGTAATATATTTCAAATTCTCTGTAGATAACATCATGTTCATCACCCAAAAACTAATTATAGTCCATCCCCTCACACGTGAGCCTAATCGCCCCTTTTGCCATCCCCCATCCTCCCTTCCCCCATGGTAACCACCAATCCAATCTCCGTTGCTATGTGTTTGCTTGTCGTTGTTTTTATCTTCTCTCTCTCCTTTTTTTAATCAGAGCAATATACATTCTACATTCACAAATGCAAAAGAATTAAGAAAAATACCCATCAATTTTAGAGTTGGCTTCAGAATTAATTTTGGGAAGACTCATTTTTCTTGGCCAATACATTTCTTCACAATTGGGGCAATCAGTTCTACAATCTCTTTGATTTGGTCCATGAGGTGATGAAAAAAGCCAAATCAACCATTTTTTCAATTTGGTGTTTTTCATCCTGCTGAAATTGCTTTTCTGCGAGATTTCTGGAAGAGAAATACAGTGGTGTGTTACTTAAAATGAATCACCCTTAACCACAACTGGGATAATTACCACATCTTTCAATTTCTGAGGACTAGCTTTCTAATTTCATGATTTCTTTTTGGGTTTTTTTTGCTTATAAGCTTCAGGGACACTCTAAGCGTAATGTATAGCTTGAACATAATATTCCTTTGAATCTCATTTCCTAATCTACCTTATAAATTATCATTATTCCTCTTTTAGACTTTTCATGAATATTTTCCTTGGGGCTTAAAAGTTCTTGTTTAGTCTTATCTTCAAGTTGCATTTTGGGCATCATTATCTATGTTGGTTGTGGCATAATTATATTTAGGAGTGGGAGAGAAGCTTGTGGTCCCTTAAAATAATTAGGTTTATTTTTCGTCTTAGAAGTCTAAAATTAGTTTACAAATTGACAACTTCCCACCTAATTGGTTCTTAATAACTAATGGGATTCTAGTGTTTGGGATTATTTTGGCAGTGAACCAAACCCCTTCAAAAAATGAAAATATTAAATATAGCAGTGCAGAGAGTCATTGCATCTATCTTCATATTGTATTCCTTGTGTTTTGATTTGCTTTAAATTTTTATTGTAGTAAAAGTCTCAGTGTTGTCTTTTATTTCTAGATGGCTTCCAGAAAAATCACTGAAGAGTTAGAATCAGTATCATTTTCAGAGACCGCTGGCTGGTGGCACTAATATCCTCTAGGAAGAGCTTCTGCAGGAAAAGTAGCAGACTTTCCCAGGGCTTTCTCTCATCTCTCTCAGTAGCACAGATCACTCCTGTGCTCACCTGTTCATCCTCCATTAAAGAAAATTCAGGAAGATTTTCCTAAACCATAGCAAACTAATCTGGAGACCCTTCAGGCTGCAGGCAGTGGAACTGGGAGTGACACCAAAGGGGTGTGCACTGCGCTGAGCTGAGCAGAACTCTCAGAGTGGGTGCTGATGGAAGAAAGGGCTGAGGACAGCCTCACTCTGGAACAGCTGCTGCAAAGGGGATAGCCTCTCTCCAGGAAAAGTGAGAAAGGGGAGAATGGGGGGAGGGCATGGAGCGAGAGCAAGGACCATGCCACTCAGAGGCAAGATTAATATCTCACTGGTGGCTTGAGCTAGAAATAAGCAGCAGCAGAGAGAGGGTGTGTACCCAGGGTCTTTAAACAAAACAGGTGATATCTCAGTGACTCATGCCCTGAAGGACATCAGGTAACCTGGGGAAGGACCATCATCAAGTCTCACCCTCCAGGGTCTATTTACACATATAGAACTTACAAATATAGGGACAGTCATTGTGAAAGTCTTATTATTATGTCCACGCGTCTTTTCACACTCTCTCAAGAGGCAGGATCTGTAACGTCTCCCCTTGAAGCTAGGCAGGCTTGTGACTCACGTATACCCAATAAAATATAGTAGGAATGATGTTGTGTGACTCCTGAGGTTAGGTCAGGAAAGGAAAGGTAGCTTCTGTCTTGTTCATTTCAAAACTCCTGCTTGGAGTCCTGAGCCCCCATGTAAGAATTCCAACTACCCTGAGGCAGCCATACTGTGAGGAAACCAAGCTACATGAATAGGCTATGTATGGATGCTCCAGTTGATGGCCTCAATTAACTCCCAGCCAACAACCACCATTAACCACCAGCCATGGGATTGCACCATCTTGGACATCCAACCAAGTCAAGAGCTAAGATGACCACATCCCCTGCATTTGACTGCAGCTGCATGAGAGACTGCAAGTGAAATCTACTACCTGAGCCCTTCATGAATTCCTGATTCCAGGCAGTATAGTTTAACCAGTACCCACCACTGGTGTTACAAAAGCATAGCAAGTCTTAAAAGCCTTATACAAACCTTCACCTAATACTTAAAATGTAAATTGAATTAAGCCTGATCATTTTTTGCTTTGGTCTCCTTTATGATTTTACCACTTTCTCCCTGCCTTCAGTGGAAACTATGCAGCCTTTCTTTCTTGTTTTAAGAAGTTGAGCTCTTTGCCAGTAGAACAGACCTAGTCCCCACAATGCCTCCTTTCTTCCTCAGTGGTCCTGGTGGGTTAGTCAAGACTGTCAGTCAAAGGTGATAGAAACCTAATTCAAACTAGTTTAAGACAGAAAAGAGGAGGGCATTTATTGGCCTAGTAGCTGGCAAATCTAGGGGTAGAGTTAGCCTTAGCCAGGCTGCATCCAGAAGTTCAGACAATATTTTCAGGTCTTTGTCTCTTTCATATTCATTCTCATTCATTCATTCTCTCTCTCTTTCTCCTTCTCTCTCCTACCCTCCTTCCCTCCCTCCCTCCTTTTCTCCTTTCTTCCTGCTTCTTCACCATACTTCTTGCATTACGAGAATTCATCCTCAGGTTCTCAGTGGATAACACCAAAATAGCCACTAGCAACTCTACCCTCAGATCCTGCCAGCTCAGCCACCAGAACAGAAATAATAGTCTTTCCTCAAACTTCTGAAAGAAAAATCCCAAGAAGGACTTTTATTGTGCTGGCTTGAGCCCTAGATTGAGAGTGCACCAATCACTGTAGCCAAGGAGATGGGCTGGACTGTTTTCCAGGCTTCCATCACCTGCACACCCCTATGGCCAGGGTTAGCCCCGCCCAAGCCACATGGACTGGTTTCCCTTGGGCCAGGTAGGAGTACAGCACTGGTTCAATCCACTTTGTGATGAGGAGAGAGGGAAGGCAGAGTGATGTGTTATTAGGGCTGACCACTTGTGAGTCTGGCAGGAGCATGGTACAATTTAAGCCGGATAGGGAAGTTAGACAAGGCAATATGTTTCTCACGGGAACATTTTCAGAAGAAACATGGGAAAGGGAACTGGACAGACAAAATGACAGCGTCTCCTTGAACCTTTTTTATTCATGAAACCCTTGATCCCCATGGTAGGCCCAGCCACTCCTTAGACTTTTGGACTGATCTTGTTCTCCATCAGAAACGTTTAACCCGTCCTTGTTTTCAGGTGATTCAGCTTTAAGACAATCTTGCAGAGACTATATTCTGACATTGCTCCTCAGTTCTACTGCTACTAATTCTGCCTAATTTGAAGAAGCAACATGATATCCCAGTTTCTCCAAGCCAGGCCAATGATAGCTCGTCCTCCCACAGATGAGAATGCCAGGCAGGAAACTCAGTCCGGTTGCCAGGGCCCTGCTACCAATTCTCGTAACTCCCTACCTTATGAAAACTGAATCTAGAGAGTTGCTGAGAGCTAAGGAGATTATCTCTGTCACTTGTATATTCCACTCCCTCCCTAGATCTGTAAACTGGCTTCTTATTGGCCTTTACTTACTCATCTGTGGCCCAAAATGACAGATCAAGCTACAAAGTCTACATAAGCTTTCAGCTCAAGCACACAACATACACAGGTCTTAAATCAAGTTGGTCGCAAACATCAGTGGCAAAACATGAACCATTTATTCTCATGGATCTGTATGTCAGCTGGGAGTTAGGTGACTTTAACTGGCTCAGCTGGGTGGCTGTCATCCACATGTGCACATTCTAAGACTCAGGCTGTAGCAGCAGGAGTTGTCCAGGAGGAGCTCTTCTCATGGGATGACAGAGGTACAAAAAGGTGAGCAGAAACATACAAGGCCACGTAAAGCCTAGGCTCAGATGGCACACTGACACTTTTACCTAAATACCATTGGCCAACACAAGTCACAAGGCAAGACCAAAGTCGGGGAAAGTACTCTCTGCCCACAACGAGACCATGATAAGGATGTGGAAGCAAGGAAGAATAAAGAAAAGTGGGGCTAATAACTGAATCTTCCATGAAGAAAATCTGATTGGCCTAGCCTTGCTTTATAGGGTCATAATCAAAGCATCCAATTCTAGTTGAAAGCTACAACCAGTAGGGAGATAGGAAAATTCTGCAGATGCAGGGTCAAAGGCTGTGGGTGGAGCAATTCAATTGGAAGGCAAAGCAATCATGAAAAGAACATTGACTGACGTGACTAGTATGGCATTTTTCACTTCTTCAGTGGACAAAATTCTACTCCATAAGATGGACAGTGTGTCTTTGAGCAACCAGAAGTTCTTTTATATCTCAGAGAAAATATTAAGAGTCACGTCCACTGTAAATTCACCTTATTTACTCCTAAATTCATTTTAAGTCCTTCTTTGAGAAGTTTATTAGACCCACCCTTTCTTACTCATGAACTCATTGGGAAAATCACACGAAATTCTATTACAGATATGCTTTGAAAAACTAACAACAATAAACCCATGAGTATTGTCATTTAACATTACCAAGCTAAAGGTTTTATCTCTGGCTAAGGTTCCAAGAGTAGGAGTATACGAGGGCTGGTTTTCCCTCTGTGATGGCAATTTTGGACATAGTCTTACCTTACTATCAGTTATCAATTGGTCAAATATGACTTGTCTCCCATTCATTCTTCAGGCCTAGCTTAGACATCACCTCCTCTGGGCAGCTTTCCCCAATCCCACTCCCAAGTTCAGTCTGATGCCCCTGATCTGTGCTCCCACCAACCCCTGTACTTCCCACTCGAACTGTTCTGTTCTGTTGTTCCCATTCCACTCTCCACACTCCCAATCCTTGAAGTAGGTAGTGTCTTGTTTACCATTATATTAGGCATTGGGCGTGAGATCCAGAAGAAGTTCAATAAGTATCTGAGGACTTAATGACTGAGCCCAGAGTGAAGTGACCCTGGAGTCACTCACCACTGTGTGACCTTGAGCAACTGACCACCTCTCATTTCTTCTGTAAAATGAAGGGCTTGAGCAAGTTACTCAGTTCTTAATCTTGATGTCTATCATGATGCAGAGGCAGGTCTGAGGTTTATTTACAGTAGTCATCACTAATTATAAAGTTTCAACATGTTCAAAAGGTTTACTTTCTATAGGTAAGACGATTACTTTTTATATAACTAAGAAAAGGTTCAAATTTATTTGTCAAAATAGTGCCACACTTATTCATTGGCATTCTTGTGTGACTTCCTGAGGGAAGATGAAGATTAGTCAGTCAGCACACACAAGGAATTCTTCGGTGAGTCCATGGGACTATTACTCTCATCAATGTCATTCTTCATATGTATAATGATGGGGAAACAGCACAAATCCTCACGTCCGTGAAATCTGAAAATCACTTTCAAATAGGAATCCAAAAAATTCTTCCATCTATTTATATTTTAGCTTCATCAGCTTGGTGTACCAGAGGTAACACCATTAACAAAATTTTGTTGAGATTAATATTCTCAACAAAACGCTTTTTGAATTTTTCTGGGATTTTTTTACTTAAAATTACATAGAAGGAAATAAATGCTAAATGAAAATGGAACGTCCAGTACAAGTGTAAGAGCTCTCTGTACAATTTCAGTTACAGAAACAAATTGCCTGTCTGTATATTTTCATCCTCTTTGAGAAGAAGGAGAATTGAAGAAGTTGTCAGGAAGAGGCCTGATAGGAAACCCATTCGATTTCTTTTTCCCCTGTGATTTATGATCACCCTAACAAGGTCAAATGCAAAACAAAAGAAGCCTCTGAAGTAACATATGCCCTTTAAGGGTCCGCCAGGATAAGTAAGTGGGCAAAGGGAGGCGATAATGAAGTGTGATCATTAAAATCTTCTTGGGAAAAAAATGGCTTTTTATTTTTTCTACTTAGTTTTACAATAATAGTAACAGCCAACCCTTATAAATGGTTACTCTGTGCCAGCCACAGTTCTTAGTGCTTTTCACTTTACCAGCTTATCTAATCTTCAAGCACACTATGAGGTATGTACCATCATTATACCCATACCTCATAATGAGGAAACTGAAGCAAAAACAGATTAATTATCCCGAGATCACAGAGATGGTCAATAATAGAGCCAGAATTTGAACTCGGGCAATCCGGATCCAGAGCCTCTGCATCTCCCTAATAATACTCCAGCTAGAGAAATTAAGAACAATTGTGAAACACACGCAAGAATAAGATAATCATGTGTCAAGCATCCAGGCATCCTCCCTTAGCCCCTTTTCCATTTACTTTGGCCATCCTCCTAGCTTAGATCTAAAAAGAAAGAGATTACAAGCCACTGCAGGCAATAATCAAAGCCTGTTTGTCCGCTCTGCATGACTATTGGTGCATCATGTGGGATATGTTTTCCTTTCTCTTATTTCTATTGAGACCCTTCACATAAACACAGTTATACTATTAGATACAAAGTATGAAAGAGAGATATAAAATGAAAACTACTTTTCATATAAACAAATTACAATTAATCCCTGAGCATAAAATTGAATCAGGTCTCCTAATGCTTTTGATTGTGTCTGCCTATCTTAATATACTGTTTTAATGCAGTGGTTAAAAGCCTAGGGTTGGAAATCAAACAGATCTGGGTTTAAGCTCCTTTATATCTGTACCACCTTGGACAATTCCACTCTGAGTCTCTATTTCTTCTTTTATGAAATGGAGATAATATTGCTGCCCTCATACAATTACTGTAAGGGTTAAATAAAAGTAAAAAACACTTGAAACATTGCCTGGCACATAGTAGTGCTTAATAAATACTAGCTGTATCCAAAACAAATTGTGAGGGGGTGATGTCAGCAAAAATCAAAGAGTAGATAGCTCCAAGGGTTGGTCCCTCCACAGAAACACCTAAAAGATGAATTAACACTGTAGAAATCTGGGAAATAGTCCAAAGTTTACAACAACCAATCAAATGCCAAATCAATAAAGAGGCAATTTTAAAGTGGTAGGAGAGCTTTGCAGTGTTTTTACTTGCCCTTGTCCTTGCCCCACCCCTTACTTGGCTTGATAACAGTCTTGAAGACAGCAGCCCACGGTCCCAGGGTAGGACCCTGGTCCCTTATTACAGAGGAAGACAGCAGACTTTGTTCTCAAAGAATTGTGTTTGTCTGTTTGGGCTTGTAGGATGATTGCCTGAAGAACTGACACCAGACTCTTGCTTTTGTTTAGCCCAACTCAGAACTTTCTCAGAGCTAAAAAGAGGCCATGCAGAGGATATTCCTTAAAAATATCAAAAGGCAAATGAACAACCCACTGCTGCTCAGGGCAAAACGTTACATTTGCAGCAAATATTAGACACACCAAAAGTCTGGTAGGGAAAGCTGGAGTGTGAGGTTCTTTAAAGAATTAAAGCATTGAAAAGTGCCTGCACATACTGGGAAATTTAGAAAGCCTCACATTCCCAGGGCAGAACTCTTGCTCAGAAAAGATCTGGAAAATCCCTAAGTGTTCACTTAAGGCTTATCTTTAGGCTTGGCACAGCAAGAAGTGAAGGCTAAGGCAGAGTTATAAACAACCTAGGTAAGTACTGAAGGAGTGCCCCAACAGAGCCAATCTTCAAAGACTAAGAGAGATTTTTTTCCTTTTATTCGTCTTTTGTATTTATTCCAGGCATTCAAAAAAATCTCTGTCAAAACACAAGTTAAAGTAACAGAGACTTCAGAAACTAAACAAGAAAAAGGATACAGTCTTTACAAAAATAGAAAGTTACTAAACAAAGAAACAACTATAACCAAGAGGAAGCAACAAGACAACCCCTGAGCAGGGGGAAGAATCTGATTTCCAGAGTTACCACAGTGTAATACTCAAAGTGTCCGGTTTTCACCAAAAATTGCAAATAATGCAAAGAAAAAGAATGTATATCCCATTCCCAGGACAAATTAACACAAATTGTTCTGGAGGAAACAAAGACATTTGACTTACTAGACAAAGACTTTCAATCAACTATTTAAAATATGCTCAGAGCTAAAGCAAATCAAGAGAATGATGTACAAACAAAGAATAATAATAAAGAGATTGAAATTATAAAAAGAAACAGAAATTCTGGAGCTGAGAAATACAATAACTGAAATGAAAAACTCACTAGAGGGTCTCAACCATAGATTTGAGCAGGGAAAAGAAAGACTCAATAAACTTCAAGATAGGTCAATTGAAAGTTCTCAGTCTGAGGAGCACAGAAAAAACAGAATGAAGAAAAATGAACAGAGCTGAAGAGACCTATGGGACACTATTATGCATATATGTGCATAATGGGATTCCCAGAAGGAGAAGAGAAAGAGAAAGGTGCAGAAAGATTGTTTGAAGAAATAATAGTCAAAAACCTCTCAAATTTGATAAAAGTCACGAATTTACACTTTTTAGAGGCCCAACAAACTCCAAGTAGAATAAATGAAAAGAGATCCATACCAAGACACATTATAACCAAACTGTCAAAACACAAAGAGATAATCTTGAAAGCAGCAAGAAAGAAGTGACTTGTCATGTACAAGTGATCATTAATAAGATTAACAGCTGATTTCTCAGCAGAGGTTATGAATGACATATTTAAAGTGCTAAAAGAAAATGCAGATTGTCAACCAAGAATTCTATATGCAGCAAGAAAAACTTCACAAATGAAGAAGAAATTAAAACATTCACAGATAAACAAAAGCTGAAGCAGTTCACCACAAGCAAATTTGCCCTGAAAGAAATGCTAAAGGGAGTCCTTCAAAAAGAAGTGAAAGGCTGGTGGACAGTAATTCAAAGCCATACAAAGATATAATGAACATTGATACAAAAGCCATTATTATTGTATTTTTGGTTTGTAACTCCTCTTTTGTTTCCTATATGATTTAACAGACAAATGCATACAATAATCATAAATCTATGTTATTGTGCACATAATGTATCAATATGTAATTTATGATAACAAAAGGGGAGAGGCAGAACCGTATAGGAGTAGAGTTACGCATACTATTGAAGATAAGGTGGTATTATCTCAAAATAGGTTGTTATAAATTTAAGAGGTTAATAGTAATCCTCAAGATAACCACTAAGAAAATAACCCAAAAAATAGAGAGAGAGAAAAGGAAATGAGAAAGAACTCAAAATTGTGCACTACAAAAAGTCAAACACAAAACAAGGTAGTAATGGAGGAATTGAAGAACAAAAAAGATATAAGACATAGAAAATAAATAGCAAAATATTAGAAGTAAATCCTTCCTTATTAGTAATTACTTCAAATGTAAAGGCATTAAATATCCAATTAAAAGGCAGAGATTAGGTGAATAGATTAAAAACAGGATTCAACTATATGTTATCTACAAGAGACTCACTTTAGATGCAAAGAAACAAATAAGTTGAAAGTGAAAGTCTGGGAAAAATATTACATGCATACAGTAACCAGAAGAAGGCTAGAGTAGCTATACTAACATCACACAAAACAGACTGCAAGTAAAAAAACTGCTACTAAAGACAAAGAAGAACATTATATATAGATAAAAGGGTCAATCCATCAAGAAGATATAATTATAAACCATATATGCACCTAACAACAGAACTATACGAGGCAAAATTTGACAGAATTAAAGGGAGAAATAATTCTACAATAGTAGTTGAGTACTTCAAAACCCCAATTTCAATAATGGATAGAACAATAAAACAGAAGATTAATAGGAAATAAAGGACTGGAACAGTACTATAAGCCAATTTGATCTGAAAGGAGTACACAGAATACTCCACTCAAAAATGGCAGAATACACATTTTTCTCAAGTGCGAATGAAACATTCTCCAGGATGGACCATATGTTAGGCCAAAAAATGAGTCTCAATAAGTTCAAAAAGATTTAAATCATACAAAATATTTTCTTCAAACACAAGGAAATGAAACTAGAAATCATTGACATAAGGAAATTGTAAAATTAACAAATATGTGTAAACTAAACGACACATTCTTAAACCAGTAGGTCAAAGAATAAATTACAAGGGAAGTTAGAAAGTATTTTGATACAAATTAAAATGAAAGCACAAAGTACCAAAAATTATGAGATACAGAGAAAGCAGTGCTCAGAGGAAATTTATAGCTGTAAACATGTACATTTAAAAAGAAGACATAAATCAATAACCTGACTTTATAGAAAACAAGAGAAAGGTAAACCCAAAGCTGACAAAAGGAAGTGAATAATAAAAATTAGAGTGACATTCAGTGAGATAGAGAATAGAAAAAGAATACTGAAAACCAGTAGAACCAAAAGTTGGTTCTTTGAAAAGATCAAAAAAATTGACAAATATTTAGCTAGATTGACTAGGAAAAGAGAAGACTGAACTTACTAAAATCAACCATGAAAGTGGGCAAATTACTACTGACCTACAGAATTTTTTTTAAAAAATGGATTACAAGAGAATCAGAAATTAAACCAGTAATCAAAATCTTCTCAACAAAGAAAAACTCAAGACCAGAAGACTTCACTGGTAAATTCTACCAATCATTTAAAGAAGAATTTTCAGCAATCCTTCTCAAACTCTTGGAAAAAAGAAAAATAGAAGAGGAGGGAATACTTTATAACTTAATATCTGATGCCAGAGCCAGACAAAGATATCACAAGAAAAAAAACCCAAACCAATATCCTTTATGAATGTAGATGCTAAAAAAAAAACTCAACAAAACACCAGCAAACTTAATTGAGCAGAATATTATCGAAAGAATTATACATCATGACCAAGTGGGATTTATCCCAGGAATGTAAGGGTAGTTCAACATATGAAAATCAATGTAATACATCACATTAGCAGAATGAAGGGGGAAAAGCCACACACACAATCATCTCAGTTGTTGTAGAAAAAGCATTTGACAAGATTCAACACTCTCTCATGATAAAAAAAAAAAAAAAAAACACTTAAAATAGGAATAGAAAGGAAATTCCTCAACCTGATAAAGGGAATTTATGGAAAACCCAGAGATAATATTATGCTTAATAGTGAAAGACTAAGAGCCTTACACCATAAGATCAGGACTAAATCAAGAATGCCCACTTTTTCCATTTCTATTGATTATTGTACTAGAAGTTCTAGCCAGAGGAATTAGGAAAGAAAAAAGGTATTCGTATTGGAAAGGAAGAAGTGAAGCTATCCCTATTTACAGAGGATGTGATCTTATATAGAGAAAATCCTAAAGTATCTACACACAAAAAAATAGAGCTAATAAATGAATTTGTCAAAACTATAGGCTATAAGATCAACATATAAAAATCAATTGTGTTTCTATACACCAGCAATGAACAATCTGGAAAGAAAGTTAAGAAAACATTTCTATTTATAATAGCATTTTAAGGAATAAAATACATAGGGATAATTTAACCAAAGATATGAAAGATTTATACACTGAAAACTACAAAAAAACTGCTGAACAAAATAAAAGATGTAAATAAGTAGAAAGACATACCATATTCATGGGTCAGAAGATTTAATATTGTTTAGATGGCAATATTACCCAAAGCCACCTACATATTCAATGTTATCCCTACGAAAATTCTAACAGCTCTCTGCAAAAATGAAAAAGCTGATCCTCAAATTTAGGTGGAATTTCAAGGGACCCCAAACAGCCAAATTGAAAAGAACAGCCAATATTGGAAAAGAACAAAGTTAGAGGCTTCACACTTCCTGGTTTCAAAATTTACCACCAAGCAACAGAAATCCAGTCAGTGTGGTACTGGTGTAAGAAGAAACATAGAGATCAACAGAAAAGAACTAAGAGTCCAGAAACAAACCCATGTGTCTGTGGTCAACTGATCTTTGATAAGTTTGCCAAGACCATGCAATGGGGAAAGAATATTCTCTTCAACAAATAGTGCTGAGGCAACTGGATATCCACAAGCAAAAGATGAAGTTGGACCCCTACCTCACACTATAGTCAAAAATTAACTCAAAATGGATCAATGACCTATATTTAAGAGCTAAAAGTATAGGTGCCAGCCCAGTGGCACAGCGGTTAGGTGTGCACATTCTGCTTCAGCGGCCTAGGGTTCGCTGGCTCGGATCCTGGGTGCGGACATGGCACTGCTTGGCAAGCCATGCTGTGGTAGGCATCCTACATATAAAGTAGAGGAAGATAGGCATGGATATTAGCTCAGGGCCAGTCTTCCTCAGCAAAAAGTGGAGGATTGGCAGCAGATGTTAGCTCAGGGCTGATCTTCCTCAAAAAAAAAAAGAGCTAAAACTATAAGACTCTTAGAGGAAAATATAGGGATAATAATTATGACCTTGGACAATGTACAGAATGGGAAGAATATTTGCAAATTATATATTTAATAAGGGTATAGTATCCAGAATATATAAAGAAATCTTACAACTCAACAACAAAAATACAAACAACTCAATTTTAAAAAATGAGTAAGTTCAAGAAACTAGAAAAAGAGCAAATTAAGCACAAAGTTAGTCAAAGAAAGGAAATATCAAAGATTAGAGTGGAAATAAATGAAATAGAGACTAAAAGACGATAGAAAAGATCAATTAACCTAAAAGCTGGTTTTTTGCAAAAACAGACAAACTGTTAGCTAGACCTACCAAGAAAAAAAAGAGAGGACTCAACTAAAATTAGAAACAATAAAAGAGGCATTACCACTGATACCACACAAACGCTGAGAATCATAAGAAACTACTATGAACAATTATACACCAACAAATTAGACAACCTAGAAGAAGTGGTTAAATTCCTAAAAGCATACAATCTATCAAGACTGAATCATGAAGAAATAGAAAATATGGACGACAGACCAAGTACCAGTAGGGAGATTGAATTAGTAATCAAAAACCTTCCAAGAAGGAAAAGTCCAGGACCTGATGGCTTTACTGGTGAATTCTACAAAATATTTAAAGAAGAACTAATACCAATCATTCTCAAATTCTTCCAAAAAATAAAAGAGGAGGGAACATTTCCAAACTCATTTTAGAAGGTCAGCGTTTCCCTGATACCAAAGCCAGAAAAGGTCACTACGAGAAAAGAAAATTACAGGCCAATATCCCTGAAAAACATAGATGCAGAAATTCTCAAGAGAATATTTCAGGTTGAACTCACCACTACATTAAAAGGATCATGTACCATGATCAAGCAAGATTTATTCCACAGATGCAAAGATGGTTCAACATCTACGAATCAATCAATGTGATATACTACATTAACAAAATAAAGGGTAAAAATTATGTGATTATTTCAATAGATGCAGAGAAGGCATTTGACAAAATCCAATATCCTTTTGTGATAAAAACTCTCAAAAAGACTGAGTATACAAGGAATGTACCTCAACATAATAAAGCTCATATATGACAAGCCCACAACTGACATCATGCTCAACGGTGAAAAGCTAAAAGCTTTTCGTCTAAGATCAGGAACAAGACAAGAGTGACTACTCTAGCCACTTTTATTTTACGTAGTACCAGAAGTCTTAGCCAGAGCAATTAAGCAAGAAAAAGTAATAAAAGTCATCCAAATTAGAAAAGAAGAAATAAAATAGTCATTATTTGCAGATGGCATAATATTATATGTAGAAAATCCTAAAAACTCCACCAAAAGACTGTTAGAACTAATAAATGAATTCAGTAAAGTTTCAGGATACAAAGTAAATATACAAAAATCAGTTGCATTGCTATACACCAACAACAAACTATCAGAAAGAGAAATTAAGAAAACAAACCCATTTACAATACCATCAAAAAGAAAATACTTAGGAGTAAATTTAACCAAAGAAGTAAAAGCTCTGTACACTGAAAACTACTGGTTTAATTAATGAATGAAAAAAATAGAAGACATAAATAAATGGAAGGATATTCTATGTTCATAGACTGAAAAAATGAATATTGTTAAAATGTCCATACTTCCCAAGGCAATCCTCAGATTCAGTGCAATCTCTATCAAAATTCCAATGGCATTTTTTTATAGATATAGAAAAAACAATCCTAAAACTTGTATGGAACCACAAAAGACCCCAAAGAGTCAAAGCAGTACTGAGAAAGAATAACAAGGCTGAAGGCATCACACTTCCTGGTTTCAAACTATAGTAGAAAGCTATAGCAATCAAAATAGCATAGTACTGCCATAAAAATGGACACAGTTCAATGGAACAGAATAGAGAGCTCAGAAATAAACCCATGCATATGTTGTCAATTAATTTACAACAAAGAAGTCAAGAAAATACAATAAGGAAAGGATACTTTCTTCAATAAATGGCCTTTGGAAAACTGGACAGCCACATGCAAAAGAAGGAAACTGGACCCCTATCTTACACCATACACAAAATGGGTTAAAGACCTGAAAGTAAGACCTAAAACTGTAAAACCCCTAGAAGAAAACATAAGGGATAAGTTCCTTGACACTGGTCTTGGCAATGATTTTTTGGATTTGACACCAAAGCAAAAGCAACTAAAGCAAAAATAAACAAGTGGGACTACATCAAACTTCTTCACAGAAGCTTCTTCACAGCAAAGGAAACCACCAACAAAATAAATAGACAACCTACAGAAGGGAAGAAAATATTTGCAAACCACATATCTGATAAGGGATTAACATCCAAAATATACAAGGAACTCATGCAACTCAATAGCAAAAAATGAAAAATTTTAATGGGCAAATATAGACATTTTTCCAAAGAAGAAATACAAAAGTCCAAAAGACACATGAAAAGGTACTCAATATCACTAGTCATAAGGGAAAGGCAAATCAGAAACACAGTGAGCTATCACCTCATACCTGTTAGGATGTCTATTATCAACAAAACAACAAATAGCAAATGTTGGCAAGGATGTGGAGAAAGAGACCCTGTGCACTGTTGCTGAGAATGTAAACTGGCACAGCTACTACAGAAAACAGTATGGAGGTTCCTTAAGAAATTAAAAATGGATTACTATATGATCCAGCTATTCCACTTCTTGGTATTTATCCAAAGAACACGAAAACACTAATTTGAAAAAATATATGCACCCCTATGCTCATTGCAGCATTATTCACAATAGCCAAGACTTGGAAACAACCTAAGTGCCCATCAACAGATGAGTAGATAAATAAGATGTGAACTATACATACAATGGAATACCAGCCTAAAAAAGACGAAATCTTGTCATTCTGTGAAAGCATGGATAGACCTTGAGCATATTATACTAAGCAAAATAAGTCCAACAGAGAAAGACAATTACCATATGATTTCACTCATATGTGGAAGATAAACAAATAAACACATAGATAAGGAGAATAGATTCTTGGTTACCAGAGGTGAAAGCAGATAGGGGGAGGGTGAAAGGGGTAAAGGGGCACATGCGTATGGCGATGGATGGCAACTACATTTAAATGGTGAACACAATGTAGTCTATACAGAAGTTGAAATATAATGATGTACACCTGAAATTTATATAATGTTATAAACCAAGGTTACCTCAATAAAAAAAAAAATAGAACTACCATTTGATCCCGGAATCTCACTTCTGGGTATATATCCAAAGGAAATGAAATAACTATCTTGAATAGATATCTTCATTATCATGTTCATTGCAGCATTATTCACAATAGCCAAGGTATGGAAACAACCTAAGAGTCGACAGATGAATGAATCAAGAAAATGTGATATATAGATACAGAGATAGAGGTAGAGGAGATAGTCGATGGAGATAGAAATAATGGAATATTATTTAGCCTTTAAAAAGAAGGAAATTCTGTCATTTGTGACAACATGGGTGAACATGGAGGGCATGATGCTAAATGAAATAAGACAGAGAAAGACAAATACTGCATGGTATCACTTATATGCAGAATATTTATAAGAAAAAGTTGAACTCTTAGAAACAGAGAGTACAGAAGTGCTTGCCAGGGGCCGAGGGTGGGAGAAATAGGGAGAGGTTGATAAAAGAGTACAAACTTTCAGTATAAGATGAATAAGGTCTGAGGATCTAATGTATAACATGGTGACTATAGTTGATAACACTGTAATAATTGAAATTTGCCAAAAGTGTAGAACATAAATGTTCTCATCACTCCCAAAAAATAAATATGTGAGGTGATGGATGTTTTAATTAAATCGTTGTGGTAAATCCTTTCACACTATGTATGTATATCAAATCATCATGTTGTACACTTTCTCTTACAAATTTGTTAATTACACCTCAATAAAGCTGAAAAAAAATGAGCAAAGGACTTAAATAGACTTTTCTCCAAAGAAGATATACAAATGGTCAATAAGCTCATGAAAAGATGCTCAACATCACTAATCATTAGGGAAATGCAAATCAAAGCCACAATGAGTTACCACTTCACACCCATTCGGATGTCTATTTAAAAAAAAAAAAGCAATTGTTGGTGAGGATGTGGAGAAACTGGAACCCTTATACATTGCTGGTGGGAAAGTAAAATGGTCCATCCACTGCAAAATATTTTGGTGGTTGCTCAAAATGTTAAACATAGAATTCCATATGACCCAGCAATTCCTCTCCTAGGTATATACCCAAAAGAGTTGAAACTCTTCCAAAAGAGTTGAAAACAGGTACTCAGACAAATACTTGTACAACAATATTCATACCAGCAGTATTCACTATCGGCAAAAAGAGGAAACAACCTAAATGTCTATCATCAGATGAATAGATAAACAAAATGTGGTATATACATGCAATGGAATATTATTCAGCCTTAAGAAGGAATGAAGTCCTGATACATGCTACAACATGGATGAATTTCAAAAACATTATGCGAAGTGAAAGAAGGTAGACACAAAATGTACCATATTATGTGATTCTGTTTATTTGAAAAATCTAGAATAGGTAAATTCATAGAGACAGAGGCAGAATGGTGGTTGCCAGGGTCTATGGGGAAGGAGAATGAGAAGTGACTGCTTAATGGGTAAGGGTTTTATTTTGGAGTGATGAAAATATTTTGGAATTTGATAGAGGTAGTGGTTGTACAACATTGTGAGTGTACTAAATGTCTAGTGTAAATGTACACTTGAAAATGGTTAATTTTATATTATATGAATTTCACCTCTAAAAAAAAGCAAGATGTGACCACTAATAGCAAATTTTTAAAAATGTCGTGGTGACCGGGTAGCATCTGGGTTTCTGCTGAGATTGTAACCCTGGATATGAGCCAGATGGAATAAATACTTCCAGAAGACTCAACTAAGAGTAATGGATCACCAGAAGTTACCAGAGACTCGAGGGGTAGTGCCCATTAACCATCTTGCACTCCAGGAGAACTGTCATCCATGTGGCCCTGCTCTCAAAGAAGTGTTCTTTTAATCTAATCTGTTAATGGCTCTTCCATTGAGTACCAGATGTAGTGGGAACATTGGAAAGTTGAGAATGGAGGCCATTCCAGTTTCTCTGAACAAGACTACTTTGCTTCTGATATCTCCTAGCCTCTTGAAAATGCCACTGAGTTAAAATACCAAATCCCTACCAATGAAATGATCAACAATGGATCTTAAGATCCAAGGCTGAGCAACAAGGTGGGAGAGCTCTTTCTTCCTCCAGAATGACGAAGCTTCTCCAGTCATTGGAAGAGACTCAAGAACAATACTGCAAATTCTGGTTAATATTTTCTCAGCCTCCACACAGCAGCTGCAGTTGCCAGCCTTATTACACTTTCCAGGTTAGACAGTGCATGCTCCTGGATCCTTCTCACAAATCGCCTTTTCCCAACTACATCAGGTGATGATCTGCACCCTTGGATAGTCACCCAGCCCTTCCAAACTGTTTTCCAGTGTTTCCTAGGGAGATGACATAACTCGCCTCACAGCCGTCTTTTGTTGAAGGAGGATGGGATGCTGACAGAGTGGGAGAAGAAAGCATAGAGTCTACCTTTGAGGTAAGGGTGTAGTGGTTTTATAATATATCCACACATTCTTTGACACTGCTCCCTTCAAAGGGTAGAGCCTAATACCTTCCTCTTGAGTATGGGCTGTACTTAGTGACACTAACAAGTAGCATGTGATGAAAATGACAGTGAGCAACTTCTAAGACTAGATCAGAAAAGTTATTTTCACATCATTCTTGCTCTCTCTCTTGAATCATCTGCTCCAGGAGAATCCAACTGCCACATCATGAGGACATTCAAGCAGCTCTGTGAGTGGTCCATGTGGCAAGGAACTGAGGCCTATTGTCAACATTCAGCAAGGAACTAAGGCTTCCTGTCAATAACCATGTGAGGGAATCATCTTGGAAGACGATCTTCCAGCCTAGTCAAACCTTTAAATGACTACAGCCCTGACCAATATCTTGACTGCAACCTCATGGGAAACCCTGCACCAGGGTTTCCAAGCTAAACAGCCCCTGAATTCTTGACCCTCAGAAATTGCATGAAATAATAAATATTAATAGTTTTAAATCACTAAATTTGGGGGTAATTTGTTATGCAGCAATAGATAACTATTACACAAGGCTAACTTGTCTTTTCCAGTTATCACTGCCGAATAACTAGTTACTCCAAAATCTAGTGGTGAAAAAACATTTATTCTGCTCACAAATTTCCAACTTGGGGAGAGTTTCGCGGGAACAACTCCTCTCTGTTCTACTTTGCCCCACGATGTTAGAAGCCTCAGATGGAAGACTCAAAAGCTGGGGGCTGGAAACTTCTAAAGCCTCACTCAGTCACGTGTCTGGTAGTTAATGCTGGGTATCAGTTAGGGACTTAAGCTCCTCTCCACATGGGCCTCTCCACATGGTTTCCCTGCATGGGCTAGTTTAGGCTTCTTTATAGAATGGTGCTGGGTCCCATGAGCAAGTATCCCAAGAGGGAGAAAGAGAGAACCAGATGGAACCCATATTGCCTTTTATAATCCAGCCTTGGAGGTCACACAGTATCACTTCTGCTGCATTCTGTTAATGAGAGAAATTATAAAGGTTTTCCCAGGTTCGAGGGGAGGGAACACAAACCCTATCTTTAGATGGAGGAGTAGTAACATTGCATTGTTAGAAGACTATGGGGGATGTGATGTATATTAGTACAGCCATCTTCACAAAATACAATTTGCCACACTTGTCCAAGACTAAGTCCCTGCAAATTAGCCTCTCAGAAGAGGAGTTGGCCTCTAGCAAAACCCCATGAAAACCAGCTATGGCTCAGTAATGAGCACAATCAACCCTGCTCATCTGCAGGCCTGGGCTCCAGCTCCACAATTACACCAAGGAAAGGACAAATCTTCCCTAACCATGAATAGTGACGTGGTGAATCTTAGCAGTACTTTGCCATGTCATGCACCTATAACTGAAAATGCTGAACCCCAGGGCCCTTATCATACCAGAGGAGGGGCCAATGCTTCTGTAATTGTATCAGTCAGGATTCGACCAGAGATGCAAAACCAGTAGAAGATAGATAGATAATGATGGATAGATGGATAGATGGATAGATAGATAAATAGACAGATGAATTTATTACGGAAGATTTGTTTTCACAATCGTGGAAACTGGTTAAGCAGTTTCTGTAAGACTGTCTCCACGTTTGATGCTGGATCTTGAAGTCCATAGGGCAAGCAGTCAGGAAGGAAAAGAACATAAGCAGGCTGGAACTCCACGAGTACAAGCTGGAAACTAACAAAAATGGACTAAAATTCATATCTATTCTTGTTGCCTCTGTGACCAGGGAATCCTGGAGAAAGCAAGGCGCTTCATCAAAGAGCTAAAAACACACATGGCCCAGCTGATGTTTCACCCCAGTGAGGTAAGTAAGCAGATCAGCAACAATCTGTGTGTGCTACAAAATAGCAGCTGCCTCCCTTTTAGTCCTCCAAATCTTTCCAAATCTCCCTCGGGGCCCACTCTAACCAGAAACATGCAAGAAAGGAATTCTGGGAAATGTAGTTTAGCCTAGCCAAGTCGACACATTACAAAGCCTTCTCACTAATCATGTAGCCTAAAAGCCCCACAGCCAAGAGTCAGGGCACCTATCCTGGAATTGAGTGTCTGGCTCTGGTAGATCACCATGCACTTCCCTAGAGTGAGTAAGCAAGAGAGGACCTGCACACCCACTGCTGATCCCAGATCCGTGAGATTTTCCGGATGATCACAGATCCACTAGGTCTTCGCATGTGTGTAGTCTGGGCACTTGACCTTCTTTACATGACAACTACTTTAATAAAGTTAATGCAAAGATTAATTGAGAATGTATGTAAAGGACATACTATGAGCTTGGCACATTGTATGTGCTCGACAAAAGTTAGATATGATTATTATTTTTATAATTATTATTTCTATTCAGCTCTATCAACATAGATTCTTAACCAGGTTATATGGTTTTCAACTACCCTGATTCTTGTAACATATTTTGCCCATTTTCACCTAATAATTATCATCCTAGTAAGTCTGACCCCAGGCGTCTAACAGGTTGGTCATAAGGACTTCAAGTATTGTAGTTCCTGACAGAGTTAGGATCCATAATGTACATGTTATATTGGCATTTGGGGTTTTATAATCTCTTGAGCTCAGGGAAAATACAGGTTTAATGGCATCTGAACCTACGTAACTTGGGGAATCACCTCTTAGGAACAGAACGCAAAATTAAGAATACAAATTTACATATAAAGGTAAGCATTTATTTAGAATGAGAAAAATCCCAATAAAGGACACATATTAAATAGCTGAAAAATACCATAAGTAAAACAAAATCCAGAAAAATTAACATGTTTTTACTAATTGAAAGCCTGACTCACCTCTATAATACATTTTTTGGTACATATGCTTTGCCTTTTCATGTGATAATGATTTTATAATATCATTTCAATAGAGACAATAGAAAGATAATTCAGTTTCCTAAAATGATTATTCAAAAACATTTTTATTAGTAGTAGTTTGGAAAAGTTTTACCTTACAACTTTTTATTAACAATGTCATTTATTTTATTTATTTTTAGGATTCTCTGTTAGATTTAGAGACAATCTCTTTCAAGGAGAGAACTTCCATTCTTGATTGGGCATCGATAAGATCCAAATCCTTGGCTTCGATTTTAAACATTTGATGATTAGAAGAATTTTCCACTGACTGAGAGGCAATCTCTGGTCTGCTACGATGAAAGTCACCCTTTGAGGATCCTTAGGAATCAGGCTGCCAGCCTGTCAGCCTTATCCTTCAAAGGAGTTTGCACTGAATGCTTATTCTACAGCATCGTGTTTTACACAGTTTGCAAATTGTCAGTACAAATGTTATTTGAGATGTAACGTGATTGGCAAGATGAGAAACACCACACACAAAATTCTTCCCAATTTCTCTTGTCCAGTCTTTGATCATCTAATGTCTGTACTGGAAGAGTATTCTTTGCCATATTCCTATTTCTTCTTTATTTTCATTCAAAACTGCAGTAAACATTTTTGTTCATGTCTCCATTGGAATTGCTGGGTTCTGGGGTATGTGTGCTTTCCATTCTACTAGATAGCCCCAAATTTATCCAACTTCTAGTCTTCCTCACTCCACAGCCTTACCTTCAAAGAATCATAGTATTCTGGAACTTTCATCAACAAAGGTCTAGCTTTTGCCTACCTACTCTAGTGCAGCCCTCTAATCCATAGATTCACATGGCCACATTTTTATAAATTTTGGAAATGTAAGGCATATGTTACGCATATTCGATCAAAAGCACGGTCCAATCCAACTTTACAAAAGTCTGGACAAGTTAAGGGATTTGTTCATGGTCCCAGAGCTCACTGATGACACACTCAAAACTAAGCCCCAGGCCAACAGAATTCATGTGTTCCTTCTTCACTCATTCTTCCTTGTATCTAAATCCCATCTTGCTATAATTTTAGTTACAACTTCATCTTATTTTAAATTTGAGAAAACTCAAATCATTAGAACAACATCTTCCTCGTAATAACTCAATCATCCTTTACCTTTCTCTTTTGAAATTATGAAAGATTTTGAAAGATTTCAGAAATACAAAAAGTCCAAAAAATAATATAATGAATACTCACGTGCTCATAAGCCAGCCTAATTAAAATATAGCAAATAAAATGTACACCCTATATGTCACCTCTCTTCATCAAGGTTCCTTCCCTTCACCACCTCCACCAAAGGAACTACTCTCCAGAGTTTGATTAGCATTCTCATGAGATCTTCATACTTTTGCTACAAATGTTGATATCACTAAACAACATATAGTATTGATTATCATGTTTTAAAACTTCATATAAATGGTATCATACTGTATCTACTCTTCTGAAGTTTGCTTTTTTTCTTAACATATTTTAAAGATTCATCCAGGTTGACGTAGACACCACTAATTCATTTATTTCAACTGCTGCAGAGTATTACATTGCATGAATATACTACAAATTATTCAGTCTCTTGCTGATGACCCAAAGCTACAATGTACATGCCCCCAGGGCAACTTCTGGGTTCTAGGTATATGCACTTTCAACCCTACTAGACAGTGCCATTTGCTCTCCAAAGTGCTTATAGCAATTTATACTACCAAGTGTTGGTAATCTCAGGCTTTTCCATTTTTCTAAGTCTAATGTTTGTAAAATGGAATCTCATTCCTCCTTGGAATTTTTTTTCTCAAATCGTTAGTGAGCTGGAAAATCTTTTCATAGGTTTTTGCCATTTGGGTTTCCTCTTCTCTGAATTGCCTGTTCATACCTTTGCCTATTTTTCATTGTTTTTTAAAATTTTGTTTTGTTTTGTTTCTGTTTTTTTTTTCCTTTTTCTCCCCAAAGCCCCCAGGTACATAGTTATATATTCTTAGTTGTGGGTCCTTCTAGTTGTGGTATGTGGGACACCGCCTCAGCGTGGCTCGATGAGCGGTGCCATGTCCGCGCCCAGGATTCGAACCAACAAAACCCTGGGCCGCCTGTGGAATGCGCGAACTTAACCACTCAGCCACGGGGCTGGCCCTTGTTTTGTTTCTGTTTTGTTTGTATGTATTATCAGTTACATGCATTGCAAATATATCGTGCTAATATAACTTATGTTTTCATTATTTATGTTAGCTTTGATGTGTAGAAGTTTTAAACTTCAATGTAGTAGAATTTACCAATTTTTTTCTCATTATGCCTGTGCTTTTGGGGTCTAATTTTAAAAATTATTTCCTACACATATAATAATAATATTCTACATATTTTCTTCCAAAAGTAAAATTCTCCTTTTCACATTTGGGTATTTTACCCACATGGAGATTTGGTTTAAATATTGTATGATTTAGGAAGGCAAATTTTTTTCTACATGAATAGCCGATTGCCTTAGCAACATTTATCAAAGTCTCGCCTTTACTCCCCATTGTGGGTTGAAATGTGACCCCCTCCCAAAAAAATATGTCCAAGTCCTAACCCCTAGTGCCTGTGACTATAACCTTATTTTGCAAAAAGATCTTTGCAGATGTAATTAAGTAAAGGATCTGAAGATGAGATCATCCTGGATTAAGCTAACGGGTCCTAAATCCAATGACAAGTGTCCTTATAAGAAAAGAAGCAGATACAGACACAGAAGGGGAAGGCCACGCGAAGATGGAGACAGAGACTGAAGTTATGCTACCAGAAGCCAAGGCCCGGGAACCACCAGAAGCTAGAAGAGGTAAGGAAGGATTCTCCCCAGTGCCTTCAGAGGGAGCACAGCCCTGCCTACACCTTGATTTCAAACTGCTGGACTCCAGAACTAGAGACTAATTTTCTATTGTTTCAAGCCACCATGTTCGTGGTAATTTCTTACAGGAGCCCTAGGAAACTAATACAGTGCCACAGACCTGCAGTGCCATCTCTGTCATGTATCAAGTCCCCATTTACATGAGAGCTATTTCTGCACTTTCAAATTCTTCACTGGTCTATGTGTCTATTTCCAACATAATACCATGTTATCTTAATTACATTAACTTTTAAGAAATTATGTTATCTGATAAAGCAGGTCCTCCAAACTATTTCTTCCTAGCATTCTTTTGACTATTCTTGGCCTCTTTTTTTTATTCTATATAAATTTGACAACTAAAGTTGTAAATTTCCATGTAAATTCTCTGTTGTATTTGAATGGCATCAAATTTATCAAATAGCTTGAAAATTATTAGTATCTTTAAAATACAAAGTAGTATTATCTATAGGTCTTTATTTATTTTGATCATCTTAATTGTTTTTCATTAAAAGTTTTATAATTTTCTCCAACAACTATTACATATTTTTGTTAGATTTTTCTCCAGATCTTTTTTTTTAAGAATTCCTTTTTTTTTAAGATTTTATTTTTCCTTTTATTCCCCAAAGCCCCTCGGTACATAGTTTTATATTTTTAGTGCGTCTTTCTAGTTGTGGCATGTGGGACACTGCCTCAGCATGGCTTGATGAGTGGTGCCATGGCTGCACCCAGGATCCGAACAGGCAAAACCCTGAGCTGCCAAAGTGGAGCATGCGAACTTAACCACTCGGCCACGGGGCCGGCTCCTCTCTAGATCTTTTGTTTGTCATTGCTATTTTGTAGGCTGTTGGGAGTGTAAAAACTCAATTTTTGCATGATGATTTTACTTCAAGAAACATTGCTGAATTCTTTTAATTTTTGCTTAGTTTGTAGATTCTCTTGGATTATTCATATAGAGAAAATATATATTGTGAAATTGGTTTCTTTTGTTTTTTTCTTTCCGATCCATACATATTAGTACCATGTTGAATAGAAGTAGTGATGGCTGTTGATCTTTTTCTTGATTTCAAAGGGAATGCTTATGATGCTTCACCACTAAAATTGATGCTCAATGTCAGCATTTCTTTTTATCTGCTGAGATGATCGTCATCTTTCATCTTCAGTCCACTAAGGTAGAAAATTATTAGGTTGAGCCATATGAAATTGCTGATATATGACTGTTTTGTAATGCTGGAAAGGGCAATTTCATATCGCTCAACTGAATACATTAACAGAGTGGCTATTGTTAAACTCTCCTTTCATTCCATCATTTCATGAGGCTAACTTGGCCAAGTTGGGTTTGTTTAACTTGGTTAAATTAACCTCATGGAAAACAATTGTGGATTATGTTCCTTCTTTTTCTGTACCCTAGATTCATTTGTATAAGACAGGAATTATATGGTTTTTGAGCATTTTGTAGAAATTACTCTGTAAAATAATCTTTGAAATTTTTGTGTGTGGAGGAAAGGGGTAGATTTTACCTGATTCAATTCCTTTAATTTTATAATCTTAATCAGCTTTTTAAATTTTGTATTGAACTAGTCTTAGTAAGTTATATTTTCTTAGAAATTTCCCACGTTCAGTTTTCAAAATCACCAGGATAAAGTTTTTCAGGATATTCTTTTATATTTCAGTTTCTGCTCTATTCATGGATCTGCCTTTTTTTTTTGTTCCTACAGTTATTTCCTTGTGCTCTTTTTTTATTGATGAGTATTGCCAGAGCTTTCTCTATTTTACCAGTCTTTTCAGAGAGCTAGCTATTGGTTGATAATGCTTACTCTTATATCTTTGTTTTCTATTTTAAAAAGTTTTATTCCCATTCCTTTTATTCCCTTACTTGTATTTTCTTTGGGTTTACACTGTTGTTCTTTTTTAAAATTTCTTGAGTTGGATACATGACATTAATCTTCAATCTTTCTTTTCTAACTTGAGAATTTAAGGCTATAAATTACTCTTTAGTACTGCTAAAGACTACATCTCATAATATTTAGTACTTTCATTATCTTTCAGTTCATATCTTTTCTAATTTTAATTTGACTTTTTCTTTGACTGGTGAATTATGTAGGAAGGAGTTTTCTAATTTCCAATTAGTTAATTTTTTATCGATTATTTAATTCTGTCTTATATATTGTACCTTAATTGTATAGTAGGTCTCCCAGTCTGAGGCCCCATGATAAGCACATTTCTTCCTTGATAGCATTGAGCATGTTGTATTACAACTATGCAGGTATCTATTTGTTTTCTAAGTAGATGGTAAGCTCCCTGAGGACAGGACCTGTGTCTTTTATCACTCTAACCCGAGACCTATCACAATGCCAGTGTAAATAGTAGGTGCTTAATAAATTCACATTGACTGATAAAATAGCAAGTGATTGAGTAAATTGTTCTCTAAAGAATTTCAACCCAATTTTAGGTTCTCCACCCTCTATTTTCTACCAAAGAGAAAACTATACATCTCATTAAATTGTTTTATAGTAACCTAGAAAAAATGTCTGCTTTAAAAATTAGACAAATCTAGTATATTAAATTAATTAAGCTACAGTTAGTAAGCAAGAATTCGATGGCCGGGGGACAGATCATAGTGTTTCTTAAGATGACTCATTTAAGTTTTTGTGAAGTATTACCCGTACAGTCAAGCAAAATATAGTTTGAAGTATCATATGCTTCTGAAAATGATGAAGCTGCTTGTGCAAGAAATCTGAGATTATTAGATGACACTGTTGGAGAGAATGGTCCAACAGTGTTGAAACATGAAAAGAGAAGCTATCATATTCTTGGGACATTAAAAATAATTTTTTTCAATTAGTCAGTTTTCCTATTCATATATTTTCATTTATTAATTTATTCATACATATTCTATAATACATTTTACATATTATATAAACAAAAACATATCTTAGTGTCTAAATTAGAGTGTTCTAAATGGATAATAATTAAAGAACTATGAAGTTAACTATTTAATTTTTATTACCAAAAGATTTTATATAATGAATCCTCTATCTTAGGTATTCAGCAGAAATAAGTACAAAGAAAAGCACTATTTTATTCATCAGATAAAGAAAAAAGCATGATCTGTCAAACAGAGAGATCAAATACTTTTCCACCTATAAACTTCAATCTAACATATACACAAAATTTCAAACATTTTTATTACATGCAATCATTTCCTTCTGTATTCTTCCAGGCAACATTTTCTCCTTTTACTAAGTGTCAAAGCCTTGTGAAGTTATTATGACACAAAACTATTCCTTTCTACTGCTGTAAACCATAAACAACTGTGAGAACTGAATAAGCAATGTGACTCCCTCTAATGATCCACCTCAGTTCTAAGGCGAGAAAGATATGATGGCAGAGCCATTTCATCCTGTTTCTATTTTAAATTATTTTCAATAAAATTTTCATCTTTGAAATTGAATTAAATGAAACACTAATTATTAAAATGTATTTGCGGGTATGTTTGTTGGGAAGGCGAGGTTTTGTGTGTGTGTTTGTGTGTGTGTGTGTGTGTGTTCTAACTCCCTTAGCATTACCTCTAGAAATTCACAGACACATATTTTATTTTGGTATTTCATCAACTTCACCAGGACTATTTTCTGTTATAAACCACATTTGAGCACAAAATACACAACCTATAGGGGCCAGCCCGGTGGCACAGTGGTTAAGTTCACACATTCTGCTTCAGCACCCTGGGGTTCACAGATTTGGATCCTGGGTGTGGACCTACACAGTGCTGTCAGGCCATGCTGTGGCAGGCGTCCCACATATAAAGTGGAGGAAGTTGGGCACAGATGTTAGCTCAGGGCCAATCTTCCTCAGCGAAAAGAGGATTGGTGATGGATGTTAGCTCAGGGCTAATCTTCCTCAAAATAAAACAAAAATACAACCTATCAATAAATACTTTGATGAATAAATGTAATTAAAATTACTATAATGTGAATTAATAATATACTGAGTTCAGTGGGCTACTCATTATTTTTCCTTGTTCCTGCTCCATAGGGTCATAATCAATAATGCCAGAAAACATAAAAAATAAGTGAAACGTCATTAATACATTTATGAGTGGCATAACAATGTGAGTAAATTGGATACATATTTTTCACAAGCATTTACTGAGCACTTGTGGCGTTCTCATTATGGTGAGAAGATGGAGTCTCTTCCCTTAAAAAACTTATGGTGCAGGTGCAGAAAAACTCTGCGGATAGATGCCCCATGCTTTTTTGCATGTCATTTCCTTTGCCAGAAACACTTTGTCTGGAATATCCCTATTCATCCTTTCAAACAGGGGTCAGATAGTAAACATTTTAGACTTTTGGGGCCATGCAATCTCTCTCACAGCTACTCAACTCTGCCCTTGTAGCTTGAAAGCTGTCATAGACAATATTAAACAAACGGATGTGGCTGTGTTGCAATAAAACTTTATTTACACAAATATGCAGCAAGTCATATACGGCCAGACAACCAGGGTTTACTGACCCATGGTTTAAAACCCTCTGTATATAAAGAAGCAATAGAATTTAATGGCTAAAACATGGGCTCTTGAGCCAGATAGCCTGGTTTCTAATTCTGGCTCTGCCACTTATAGGTTGTGTGACTTTGAGTAAGTCATATAACCCCCTGTACCTGTTACCTTATCTGTAAAATAGAGATTATGATACCTATGTATATGCATGGAGCTTTTGTGAGCTGTAAATGAGTTAATAACTTCTGGTGGGGTTAGAAAAGTGCCCGGTATATAATAAGCGTCATATAAAGGTTAGCTATTATAACTATGTAGCACTTTCTATATATTTTCCTATTCTAGGAGATTTAATATATTGCTTCTTTAGGCCAGAGATGCGGGAGTTAAACAAGGATCACAGACAGAATCAACTTTAATGAACGTGTTAAAGGGCTTTAAAGTGAGAACACCAAGTTTAATCTAAATGAGGAAAAGAGTAGTCCACTAAGAGAAAAAAGGGTGTAGAAATACAACGATAAGTAACCAGATGTCTTCAGTGTGAGATGTTATAAAAGGAGGATAAAGGAGAAAAGTGTAAAAAGGAGAAAGAATGCAAAAAATGACTGGAATAAAGGAAGAGAAAAGAAGTAAACAACTTTAGTGCAGACTGGAGGAGAGAGGGGAATCTAAATTATAGCCCATCTCTTGAATTCTGGGTTTCAATGGCAGGCTGCCAGTTGTTCTGGTTGCATGAAGATCCACTTGGTTTCATGGAATTAATGTTGGGTATAAATGTCAAGACTGACAGTCAGGTCCTGGAAACCAAGATTTAAACTCCAGCAAGACAGAGACAGCTTCAGTTTCTAAGAGGTGTGCCTGGATGGACAGAGAACTCACAATTAGCTAGGACCAAGTCAAGATGATTAGCCATTGTCCTGAGACCCTGAAGTGGGTAAGAAGGAACGCTTTTTAGTATGATGCTAGGTAGTGCCTCTCATATGGTTTCTGTATCAGGTTGGGTTAGGTAATGTTTCATTAACAAATAACCCCCAAAATCTCAGTGGCTTAAAACAACAAAGGTTTATTTCTCACTTGTGCTCACTCATGCTACATGGCCATAGTAGATTTTCAGAGGGCTCTGTTGCATGTGGCTCTCACTCTAAGACCTGAGCTGATAGAGGAGATACAACCTGAAACATTATCAATCATTTTGATAGAGGGAAAGAAAACTCTAGAAGGTCTCACATTGGCAATTTAGCGTTCCAGCCTGGAAGTGATACTCATCACTTCCAACTCAGTTTATAGGCCAGAATTAATCATGTGACCTGACCCAATCACAAGAGGGCCATGAAGACAATCCTACCAAGTGCTGGGAAATTGGAGAGCCAGAAGTACTTGATGAGCAGCAACTAACAACTCTCATAGTTTTCAACCTAATATGGAGAGTATTTATCTCAGCTTTCTTCAGAGAAGAGGCTTTGAAAATGTTGAAAGAGTCAGCTTTGGGATGAACTGTAAACACTACCAGGGAGATAAGCTCTCTTCCACCCAAGCAGCCATGGTAAGTTGAGCAAGCACAGGAAGTAGTAACTGCTATGGATGTTACCATAGGTGGACAGGGCAGCGGCACTGGGGACAGACCTAGAATGAGCTAACCTACAGTTAGCAAATACCTCAGCCACCCAGAACCCACAAGGAAAAGTAGGAATTGGGTAGAGTGTAGAAGGGGATCTTGAGGTCCCAGTGTTTGTCTTTGTGTGAGTTTGAAGCCACAGGCTGCCAAGATTACATCCATGTCCTTGAGGCTACAGATGCCTGGGGCAATGAAACGTTTGTTAGTGTTTCCTTCTAGTGGATACAGGGCTATTATGATTTGTTTGAAAGGCTTGTGTTTTACCTAGACCTGGCAAAAGACTGTAGAGCAAATACGAAGCCAGCATTCTCTTCTTAAAAGTGAAGTGGGGAGAGACTTCCAATGCTGGCCAAGACGATCTGAGTAAGCCTATGATTGTAACTAAAAACTCTGGCCATAATACAAAAAGCAACTACCTGAGGACTCTGAAAAGTAAACAAAAGCAGGCAGACGGAGTCAAAAAAGTGACCCATATGGGGGGTGAGTTTCCCGTTTGTTTTCATCTTTTCTCTCATGGCTTTGATACAATTATGGGCACTGCTTAGGAACTACAGCAATGGCTGCACAGGCAATAAAATCTCCAAGGGAAACACCATATTTCTAGCTGTAGGACCAAGAAAAGCAATCTCTGCCAGCTGATTGGGGGGCGGGGGCAAAAAAATCCCAAAGAAGAGGGAGCTGAAGATGATTTCTGAATTCTGTGTATCAACTCATATGAGACCTGGGCTCACATCTGAGCTATGGATGCCTGGGACAGACCCAAATCAGCACAGCAAAGACTTTGAGAACTGAACTAAAATATAAATCCCTCCTGAGTCCCAGAATAATCCCTGAGTGTCATATACATGGGGACAGAACAAAAACAGGAGAGCAAAAGCTTTGAGAACTGAAATACAGTATAAATCACTTCCCAATTTCCAGACTGATCCCAGAGTGGTAAATACATGGGACAGACTCAAAGAAGCAAAGTGAAGACTGTGAAAACAAATAGATGTTGAAACTACTGGTGACAAAGGATGAGACTGAACTTGTGGTCTAAACTTAACTGAAGTGATTTCCTGCTAGAATTTTATATATACATACACACACACACACACACACACATACATCAGCATTTTCCAGATGAGTTTTAAAAGATTCAGAGTTTCACAGCAAATTATTCAAAATGTAAAGGATAATTTCCCCCAAATTACTCAACTTACAAAGAACTAGGGAAATGTGGCCCATTTTCAAGGAAAAGGCAATCAAGAGATGCCAACCCCAAGATGACTCAGATGTTGAAATTATCAAAGATTTTAAAGGAGCTATTGTAACCATGCTCCCTGAGGAAAAGGTAACACACACTTGATGTGAATGGAAAGATGGAGGCTCACAGCAGAGATACGGAAACTGTAGAATGGAAAAATACAACATCTTAAAAACTCACTGGTTGAGCTCAACAGAATAGAGACAACAGAAGAAAAAGAGAACTTGAAGATGAGTCAATACAAATGATCCAATCTGAAGAACAGAAAGAAGATTTTAAAAAGCCAACAGAGATTCAGGAACCTATGGGACAGTATCAAAAGATCTAACATTTGTGTCAATGAGTCTCAGAAGAAGATAATAATTCAAGAGATTGGCACAGAAATAATTATCAAAAATGTCAAAAATCAGGTAAAATAGGGGCTGGCCCCGTGGCCGAGTGGTTAAGTTCACGCACTCTGCTGCAGGCGGCCCAGTGTTTCATTGGTTCGAATCCTGGGCGCGGACATGGCACTGCTCATTAAACCACGCTGAGGCGGCGTCCCGCATGCCACAGCTGGAAGGACCCACAACAAAGAATATACAACTATGTACTGGGGGGCTTTGGGGAGAAAAAGGAAAAAATAAAATCTTTAAAAGAAAATCAGGTAAAATATATACACTTACAGATTCAAGAAGTTCATCAAACTCTAAGCAGGATAAAAAATATAAAGAATACCACACCAGAGACACAATAATCAAACTTCTGAAAACCAAAAACAAAGAAAAAAATCTTGAAAGCGGCCAGAAAAAAATGACACATTGCATGTAGGACAACAATGATTTGAATTACTACAGATTTCTCATCAGAAACCACGAAAGCCGTAAGACAGTGGAACATTCTAAAGCTCTGACAGAAAAGCATGTCAACCCAGAATTCTATATAAAGCAAAGATATCCTTCAAAATGAAGGCAAGATAAAAACATACTCAGATAAAGGAAAACTAAGAGGTTTAGTCACTGGCAGAACTTCTCTAAAAAAATGTTAAAGAAAGTGTTTTAGACAGAAGCAAAATGATACATGAGGGAAACTTAGAACTTCACAAATGAGGAAGAACAACAGAAATCATAGAGTTTTCCATGTGTGTAAATGTAATACACATGACAACTATAACGTAAAGGGGGAAGGGTAAAGGGACATGTAAGGTTGTGAGGTTTCTACATTTTACTTGAAGTAGTGAAATATTAGCTCTAAATAGAAAGGTGATACATATATCTATATGTATATACATATACATATATCCCTAAAACAACCATAAAAATTAACACAACCCTAAAAATGTATGCATTACCAATACAGCATCAAATACATAAAGCAAAAACAGATTGGAAAAGAAAATTAAACAAATTCACAATTACAGTCAGAGATTTTAACATTCCTTTCTCATTAAATTGATAGAATAATTAGAAAATTAGCAAGGATATTGCTATGGGCTGAATTATGCACCCCCCCCCCCCCATGACCAAAATCCATATGTTAAAGCCTTAACCCCCAATGTGACCATATTTGGAGACAGGGCTCTTAGGAGGTAATTAAGGATAAATGAGTTCATAAGGATGGAGTCCTAATCCAACTAGATTGGAGGATTTATAAGAAGAGGAAGAGAAAAAGAGCTCTCTCTCTCTCCCTCTCCCTCTGTCTCTCCCTCTCTCTCTCCCCCATGAGCACCAAGGAAAGGCCATGTGAGCACACAGTGAGAAGGGGGCCACCTACAAGCCAGAAGAGAGCCCTTTCTCATCAGGAACCAGATGGGCCAACACCTTGATTTTAGACTTCCCAGCCTCTAGAACTATGAAAAATAAATTCCTGTTGTTTAAGCCACCTGGTCCATGGTATTTTGCTATAGCACCTCGAGCTGGCTAGTACAGATGTAGAAGACCTGGACAGCACTATCATTCAACATGACCTAATTGACATTTATAGAACACTCCATGCAACAACAGCAAAATACGCATTCTTTTCAAGTGCACATGGAACGTTCATCAAGATAGACCATATTCTGTATCAAAAAATAAGGCTTAACAAAGTAAAATCAAGTGAAATAGGACAAAGTATGTGATCTGACCAAAATGGAATTGAACTAGAAATGAATAACCTAATAAATGACACACTTCTCAATAACTCATGGCTAGAAAACATTATGAATTGAAAGAAAATAAAAATACAGCATATCAAAGTGTGTGGCATGCAGCTGAAGCAATGTTTACAGCATTAAATGTTTATATTAGAAAAGTCTCATATCAGTGACACAAGCTTTAAGCTTGAGAAACAAGAAAAAGAACCAAATCCAAAGCAAATGGAAGGAACCAATAAATTTAAGATCAGAAGTCAATGAAATTGAAAACAGAAGAACAATAGAGAAAAATCAATGAAACTCTTGCAAGAAATGTAAAAGAAATTCTTCAGAAAGAAGGAAAATTATATGTCAGAAGCTCAGATCTACATAAAGAAAGGAAGAGTATTAGAAAAGGAATAAATGAAGGTAAAAAGCAGTTGTCTATACATGTGTGGGTCCATTTCTTGACTCTCTATTCTGTTCCATTGATCTTTTTGTCTATTTTGATGCCAATACCACGATGACTTGATAACAGTAGCCTTATATAAGTCTTGAAATTGAGTGGTGGTGGTACTCCAATTTTAATCTTTTTCAAAGCTGTTTTGGCTACTCTAGGTCCTTTACATTTCTATTTGAATTTTAGAATCAGTTTATCATATCTACAAAAAAAAAAGCCTGCCCGGATTTTAATTTGGATCACATTGAATCTATAAATCAATTTGGAAAGAATTGATACTTTACCAATATTGAGCCTTCCAACCCATGAACGTGGTATATCTCTTCATTTACTTAGTTCTTTAATTTCTCACAGCAATGTCTTGAAGTTTTCAGTAAACAGGTTGTGGTTGGCAGAGTTCTAAGATGGTCCCAAGATTAGTGCCTCCTGGTATACATGCCCTGTATAGTTTCCTCCCTTTGAGTGTGGGATTTCACTCGTCTAATTAGATTACTGATCAGTTGATTTTGAGTTAACAAAAAGGGAGATTATTTTGGGTGGGCCTGACTTAATTAGGGCGGTTCATAAAAGAGGATGAAGCACTAGAGAGAGAGTCTCCTACTGGCCTCAAAGAAGATGAAAGCTTCTCTGAGTTCTACAGCTGCAGGGAACTGAATTCTGTCTGTAAGCTGAATGAGCTTGTAACAGGTTCCCAAGCATCAGACGAGACCACAGCTCCGGATGATACCGTGATTGCAGCCCTGTGAAACCTAAGCAGGTTATTCAGCTCAGCTGTGTCCGGACTCCACAAAGACTGTGAGATGATAAATGGGTGTTTTTCCAAGCTAAAAAAAAAATCAATGAAGCCAAAAACTGGTTCTTTAAAAAGTGAAATGGGCATCAAGCCTACACACGGTTTTTTTTGTGGGGGGAGAAGTCGGGAGGGAGGTGTAGAAATAGCATTTCTTGATTCTGGGTTCTGTCCCTAACTTTGGTAAGTCTTCTGACATCCTTGGATCAAAATTTCTCAAATATTTGCTTTGCCTACCTTATAAGATGAGATAACATCAATGGAAATGGTTTGTATACAGTAATGCATTACAAATCCAAGGCATTATTAATGTCTATTATTAATATTCTTGCACATAACAAAGAAAAGTTTGAGGAATAAGGTTATCAAAATTCAATTAATCTCTGTTTGGAGGGTGGCACAGATTTATCTATTAATTGCATAAATTACATTAAATTCAAAACTATCTAACTCCCAAGTATGCCGTGGTGATTTTTACTCAACCTCTTAATAAAATTCTAAAAACAAGTCATATACTTTCTATTCACCATAAAATTATATTCCTAATTAGACACTATTGAAATCAATTCAGCAGCCGCCCTCAAATAAGAAGAGTAGAGACCCTTGTGACAACGAAGGTAAAAGTTTCCGGGAGGCTCTCCCTTCCAGTCTCCCGGAGTGTAACGTATCTATATCTCCACAGAGTTCAAAGGAAAGATAGTTTTACTTTCCTTTCTTTTCAGTAGTGGCTGGTGATATCTGAAACTGTAAACAGTTCCCCAGATGACCTGCAGTCACAGGCAAAGAAAGACAAACACAAAGACTATTTCCTGGGACTAGGGTCGCTGAGTGCTAGGCTTTGTCAAGAGAGAAGCACTTCAGAAGAAGAAAGGGGATTGGTAGATTCTGTTTGAGATGACAGTGAGGCAGTCAACGAAGAGATTGCTGATGGAGACAAAGGTCCCAGAAGGTCGGGATAAAAGAGCAGACTTGTGTGCCATCTGCTCAAAAGAGTTTTACTTAGTAAAAGACAACAAAATGAGCAGTGTTTGTGCTAACACCCATCAAGACTTACCAGGAAATAAAACAGAGTCTGCAGCAAATATAACTTATCTAAAGCCTAGGCTACTATCAACAGTGCGCTCTAACACGAGAGATGATTCACGCATAAATATTACAATGGGAAATGTCACCTTTTCTAACAAGCCCATACATTTAGGATTGTCTAATTCATCACTAAATACTGAGTTAAAATTTCATTCAAATTTTTTATGGAAGTTCTCAGTTCTAATTGATGATGTTAATAGAGCCAAAAAAATGCGATAAACTTTATTTTTGAAATCATAATGGAGTCTGAGAATCCTTGAAGATTACTCATGAACTTTGAAGCAGATTGGTAAACTTTGAAGAAATTAAGACATTGCACTCTTCCTCTGTAGTCTATTCCTCATATTTGTTTGAGAGAATTTGCTTATCATGATTTGGTGAGACCTGTAGTCATCACATCACCTAGCTTCAACTAATAACTCATGGCCAATCTTGTCATCCACTGCCCCGCTCACTCTCCTTCTCGCCCCATGCTACTCTCTTATTTTGAAGCAAATCCAAGAATTTTTGTCATGCCATCTCCAAATATCTCAGTATGTAGCTCGAAAAATTAATGACAAGACCAATATCATGGGTAAAAATTAATAATTTCTTAATATTACCAAATAGTCAATATTCAAATTTCCCCAAGTATCTCACATTTCTACTTTGCAGTGTGTTGTTTGAATCAGAATCCAGATAAGATCTGTATGTAGCAATCAGGTTACTCATTTTAAGTTCCCCCACCTCTTTTTTTCCCCACAATTTTTTTGTTGGACAAACTAGGTTGTGCGTCTCAGAATATTTTCCACAGTCTAGATTTTACTAATTTTATCTCATGGTGTTGTTTAACTCTCCTCTGTATTTCCCGTAAATGTTCCTCTGTCCCCTACATTTCTTGTAAATTGGCAATTAAAGCTAAAGTCTTGATCACATTCAGTTTCAATTTTTTGGCAATAATCCTTAATAGGTGGTGTTGTGAGCATCCATTGGAAGGCCAAAAAGGCCGTTTTTCTTTCTTTTTTTATTAGTGGTCACTGATGATCATTGTCAAGATCCAGTATTCCATTAGAGGTTGCAAAATAGTAGTGTTATAATTCTATCTTTCCTCCTTCAATTTCTAGCTAATATGCTTTTCTAAAGGGGAAATTCCCCTTATCAATTATTTGATTATCATGCTATGCCTTTCATCTAGAAAAGACAAGATAAAAGCAGTTTTTCTTCATTATATTCTACTTTACAGAATATCTGCTGGTTCTCTAATACATCCAAAAGAGATCCAAAGGTGACCAATGAGATTTATTTTTTTAAATCAGAATGAGCACATGGATTAAATATATATAAATGTTTTGATCCATTGCAATTATTTCTTTTTTTTTACGTTATTGTTTAAAATTGTTTTATTGAGGTCATATTAGCTTACAACACCATTGCAATTGTTATCCTTATCAGTGATCAAATTGTCCTTCTTCGAGTGGCTCTTGTGTCCTTTTGAGAAGCCCACAGCAGTCTTTGAAAGTTTCCTTGATTCCCAGTATAACAAGATGTTCTAGGCTTATCTTGTACATTTTCTGCCTCAGTTCTGGTATCAGCTATTTTCCCAAGAAACCCCGCACCTTTTGATGGAAAATGATACTTAAAGACCACAACCTGGACACCAGGGATATTCATTGCTACTGGGTTGGTCATTGTTTTTAGATCTTTCCAGTGTTCAAAGCTAGAAAATAGATATTTTTTAAAAGATAAACAACAACACGAGTTTACACGGATGTTTCCATTTCAAATTCAGGAATACAAAGTTTTTACTTAATCTCATCTATATTATATCTGTATCTCCTTTTTCCCATGCCAAAAGTCCTGATTCCAAACACCACCAACATAAATTACTCATTTGCTTTGTCCCACACTCACATACAACAACATCAAAATTACACCACCGACACTACCAAGGTATTTTTACAATTCTTTCTGTCCTTAGCATATCCCTCTAGGAATGTAAAGTCAAATTACTGTGTTTAATTGAAATCATATGGAACAGTTCCTCTCTGTGTGGTTACGCCAAAAACTTGTTACATAGTTTGTTTCAGCTGTTTCACGTTGTTTTTTCATTTTTAGGAATTGCTTTTTAAATTCAGTTTTGTATTATAATTATGTAAAATAATTACATATTTCCAAATTCAAACCTACAAAACAAGGTATATTCAGAGAAGTTCCACTTCTATCCCTTCCCTTTCATCTTGTTTCCTGGTTTCCTGCCCCCTTCACCATTGGTAACATCTTTCTTAAGATTTTCAGCTTTAGGCTTATCCTTCCTGTTTAATATAAGTAAGTCCACATATGAGATATGAATATACATACGTGAATATACATATTCATAACCTCTTTCTCAAATAAATAACATGGACACTTTTCTCCACCCTGCTTTTTTCACATAATAATATATGCTGGAAACCACTTCTGGCAATATATAGAGATATAATTCATTCCTTTTTATAGCTACATAGTACTCCTGTGTGTGGATGGATGACAATTTTTCAGTCTCCTATTGATGGAATTTGGGTTGTTTCCAATCTTTTGCTGCAATGTGTTCTAATGAATAACCTTGCATATACATCTTCCTATAGTTTTTGCCATTATATCTTTGGGATAGATTTATAGAAGTGGGTCAGTAATTCAAAGGGTAAATGCATATGTAATTTTATTAGAAATGAACAAATTCTCCTTTATAGGTACCATTTTGTACCCCCCACCAGCAATGCATGAAACCAAGGGCATGCATTTTTTGTGGTAAAAATTTGTACTAATTTTAGAGGGTAGCGAAGACAAGTACTCCCTCTCAAGTTGGGTTTATAGTTGAAAAATAACCCCCCTTGTCCTCTCCTACAATCCAGTTAGTTTAATACTTTCTGTTGGCAGTCTCTGAGCATTACCCACAATGCCAATAAATTGCTCTTTTTGCTTCTGTACACAGAGAGCAGTAGGAACTAATTATTTCAAGGGGCTGGAATTGGCCCACCTCAGACCTTCCCAGTGGGACAGGATGTGATACTAGCTGCACAAGCTGCACAGAACTTCAATGGCCAGACTCCAACGGGGCAGGAGCCTAGCAAGCAAGCTCTTACAACGATCATACTAGATAAACAGGAGCTGCAAATACATACAGGTAATAAAATCATCTGCTTCGAATGTCCTCGCCTTTACGTCACTCACCTGCTGGGAAACCTACTCGGGATCCTTCCCATCTGTTTTGTCAAATTCAGGCTTGTCTGTCCCGTGTCCAGACCCTCTAAACAAATCAGCCTGCAGTCTGTTCTCCCCTGCGTGGCTCCTCTGCTCTTGCCAAGCTAAGCTGCTTGCCATTCCTTACACTTGTAAAGACTTTTTCTGCCCCTGCACATGTGAGTATAGAATTTCCTGTTCTAGGATGAACCTGAGTTGGGCCAGTCCTCTCCATTCACTGCCCTCTCAAACCAGCCAGTGCCAGACTCCACCAGAACCCATTCTCTCTTCAGGAATTGTTTCATGAACCGCTGGTCACTTGAGGACTGATGTCTTTCCACATCCACAAGCAGTTCTATAACAATTAGCATCATGTTCTGCACATGGCATGAGATTAATACATGTTGGAAGCCTGACTACCTAGCATTTAAGTTTATGACCAAATACATATCAATCTTGGAGTTAAATCTAAAACCACAGAATTGGATTCATCATTCTCTCTGGAAAGAGTAGCAAATGAAAGATCCTCGTTCATGCACACAGCAAAGCACGTCTCCATACATTGTGAAGCCAGAGTGAAAAATACTGGGCTACAAAATGCTCCCTAAACAGAGCACCAATAAGAAAAATAATAAATCTCATCATGAACACAACATATATACAGAATTGAACACCATCTAGTTCATAGGATGATAGCTTATTAAAAAAAGGCAAATTCAAAACTGTACAACCAATATAATGAATAATTTATAAGGACAATTTATATACATATACAAGATTTACATATACACATTTATAAAAATATATAGATATAGACGCTAGCAGTATTTCTGAGTGGTGTGTTTACAGGTTCTAAATTTTTCCTTATTTACACTTTTTTGTATACAGTACAACTTATATATGCATGCATTACTTTCATAATGAGAAAAAACTTAAAACATAAAATATTTACCTGAAATATAATACAGCATTTGTTTGTCAAATACACTTCTGATACATAGATATAAAGTGGAAATTTGAACTTGATCAGCATCTAACACATCTAAAGGAAGAAAGGGGAATTTGGAAGTGAAAGATTCTAAAAGCAACTCAAAAGCAATTGCTGTTTTAATCTTGAGCCAATATTTGAATAGGCATTATTTGTAGTCATAATATTCAAAGATCAAAGCAGCCGTCCCTTCCCTATTGTCAAAACAAAGAGAAGAGACAAACTTGCTGAATCTACATTTTAAATGCACACAGAAAATGAGCACATGGTGTCTTACCTCATCTGTAATGGGATGTTGTTAACTAGAAGAAAGATGAAGGCAGAGAAGTGTCAGAAACAGAGGCACAATATCAATCTTTAATCTCCTGCCTCAATGCTAGGGAAAGGCATTGCCATGTGCCCCCATCCAAAAGCATTTGAATGATTCCAGTGTGTTTCTACAAGAAAAGAAAAGGGCTTTGGGAACAAATACATTTCAGGAGTGGCCCTTTGTGAAGAATAAACTGACTTTCCCTTTGAAGCTGATAAAGTAGTAACGGTGGGAGGCAGTGGAAATTATAGGGGTTTCAGGACTGTAGCCGGGTATTTTTTAATGAGTTGCCCTGGGCAAACGTACCTAATCAGCCTCCGCTATTCATTCTGCTACTGCCCACATCTTTGCAAATCGGTTCTCATTTTGATGCCTTAATAAGCAAGAAACACTGGAAACCCTTTTCCATTTTTAATTTTTCAAAACCTACCTAGCTATATGTTATTTCTAAAGACAACCCCTTTTTGTTTGGGTCATTGGCTCCTTCAGCAAAGACAGAAACAGTTCAGGCCCACCCCTGCCCCCCTCCCAGTTTTTCTCTTCTCCTCCTTCTACTGCATTCCATTTCATTGCCTGTTCATCCAAATGGATACCTAGAAAACTTGATGGATGACTCCAAAGTAGTCATATTTCCTTCTTATGAAAAGGGAAAATGCTCTCTAAAACTGAACTTTCCTTCCTCCCACCACTGCCCCAATACATTTGGGCTACATCTATTCCTAAAGATAATAAATAGGGCGGGGGTAACCCAGAACTTTCCAAGGTTCTAAGAAACTACTTCCTCTCCTTCATCTCTCATTCTCCATCTATCACTATGTTAGTCAACTATTGCTACATTAATGCTGTGTAACAAACAAGGCCCAAATGCAATAAAACCATATACATTTATTCCTTGATCACAGTCTTTGGTTTGGCTATGGCTCTGCTAGGATAAGCTGAGATTTGTTGGGCTTTGCTCCAAACTGTGAGTTGGGTTTGGGTATGCTCCATGAGTCTCCTCATTCTAGGGCCAGCACCTACTCAAAGCATATTCTTCTCATGGCAGGTGGCAGAAATGTAAGAGACCAAGCCAAACACACAAGCACACTTAAATTTTCTCTACATGTCTGTATTAGTTTTCTAGGGCTCCCATAACAAACTGCAGCAAACTAGGTGACTTACAGCAACAGAAATTTATTCTCTCACAGCTCTGTAGGTTAGAAGTCCAAAATCAAGGTGTCAGCAGGGCTGTGCTTCCTCTGAAGGCTCTAGGGAAGAATCCTGCCTTGCTTTTTCCTCGCTTCTGCTGACCTGGCGATCCTTGGTATTCCTTGGCTTATAGCTACACAACTCCAATCTCTGCCTTCATCTTCATATGGCCCTCCTCCTTTTGTGTGTTTCTGCACCTAAATCTCCCCTCCTTTCTCTTATAAAGACATCAGTCATTATATTTAGGGCCTAATCCCCGTACTAACTCATCTTAAGTTGATTACTTCTGCAAAGATCCTATTTCCAATGGGGTCCCATTCACAGGTTCCAGGTGGATATGAATTTGGAAGAGACACTATTCAACCCACTATAATGCCACATCTGCTAAAATTCCACTGGTCAAAGAAAATCACACGGTCAAACCCAAAAAGCAATGAGGTGGAGAAGTACACTCTGCATATTCAAATGGGGAGTACCACAAGTTATATGGCAAAGTGAATGAATGTATCTATCTTCTACAGGGTGGAAACAAAGAGTTGGAAACAGTAATCCAACCTACTAGAATTATCAGTACGTGCTGTTTCTTCAAATATTTTACACAACCATGTCTTCTTTTACAGTTCACATCTGGATTGCTTGTATGTGTTGAAGAGAGAGGTCATCTATTGGGGGGAAATAAACATTATTCTATCAGTTTACTGTGGTACACGAAGTATAAGTCAGGCACTTTGTTAGGCCCTCTACAAAGACTCTCAAATAATCATCACAATAACCCTACAAGGTAGATTTTAGTATTGCGGTTCCCATTTTACAAATGAAGAAATTGAAGCTCAGAAAAGTTAGATAAGTTGACTAGGTTTACTGCTGAGCCAAGATTCAAACTCAGTCTGACCCCAGATCTTGTGTATTAACCATGATGCTCTGACCTTCATCCTTCCTTCTATCGACACTCTCAGCAAGATGCAAAACATGATAAAAAAAAAAGCTCATGGAGTTTGTTGACCACTGATTTGGGATCACTAATGCCTGGAGCAGTGCCAGGGTATTATAGATGCTTGATAAATATTTGTTTTAAATGATCAACAGAATAAATAAATACTTGACAATATGTTAGGGCCTAACTTCTTCCTTGAACCCTAAAGGGTTAGTGTAAGGGGCATAACATCAAGGACAGACATTTTGTGAGACATTAGTTTAAATCAAAGGCCACAAAATGCTGATGCCTTGGAAGTTAATCTTGCAAAACACTCTATGTGAGCCACTGGACTTCACAGAGCTATTATCTGCAAAACTGGATCTAGCCAACTTCCATCTGCAGACTCGGCCTCACCCCAGCTCTGGGTCTGATCCTATAACTTCACAGAATATTTAGGAAGTCCTGATTCAACAAGGCAAGCAATTTGACTTGAACCACTGAATCAGAATAGCTCTGAACTTATATCCCAAGTGTAGAAAACAAGTATTATCCTTGTTTATTCATTCATCCATTAATTCTTTCTTTCAACTAACATTTATTAAATACCTTCCGTTTGCCAATGCCCAAGCGAGGTACAGAGTAAAATCCCTGCCTTAGAAAAGCTTGTACTTCTCATGGCCAATCTTCAATTTGTACCTCAATTTGAACAGTTCAGTCCCGTCATAGGTTGGATTCCCTGAGACCCAAACTCTAAGACAGAGATTAGAGCATAGGAAGTTTATTAGAGAGCGCTCTTGAGATCCACACCTGTGAAAAACTGCCAAGGAAGCAAGAGAGGGCAGAGAGAGTAGTGAGGCTGCCATGCAATCAGTCATGCACTGAATTGTGCCCCTCAAAATTCATATGTTGAAGCCCAAACCTGCAATGTGACCATATTTGGAGATAGAGCCTATAAGGAGGTACTAAAAGTTAAGTGATGTCATAAGGGTGGGGTCTTAATCAGATAGGACTGTTATAAGAACAGGAAGAGGCACCAGAAATTTCTCTCTCTCTCTCTCTCTCTCTCTCTGCATTCACGCACAGAGGAAAGGCCATATGAAGACACAAGAAGAAGACAACTGTCTGCAAGCCAAGAAGAGAGCTCTCACCAGAAACTGAATTTGCCAGCACTTTGATCTTGGACTTCGAGCCTCCAGAACTGTGAGAAAACAAATGTCTGTTGTTTGAGACACCCAGACTGTGGTATTTTGTTTATGGCAGCCGGAGCTAACTAATGCACAGTCTTAACAAAGGCCTCAGTTAAAACCACAGGCAGTTCTGGATAGCCTTTCAGAGTTGTCCCAAGTTGGGATAAAGGGCCAGACATTTATACTTTAACATTGCTCCATCATTAGGTAGGACACGTGACCTTGAGCGAGGCAGCTGTCTTCAGCTGAGGCAATCCCCAAAGAGGTGAGACCCTCCAGCAACCCTCACAGCAGCAACTGGACTAAGTTCTTCATTCCTCTCTAAGTGACACTATGAGTCCCTGCCTTTATAATCCAGTTGGTGCCCTAAAATTCTAAACCTGAGACCCAACCTTGCTCTCAGCCATCTCCCTGCAAACTGGGATCCTGCTCCTGACTCCACTTCAGTGACTAGGATGCGGCAGCTTCCAAATTTCCAATCCCAGCCCTCTGCTGGCCTGTGGTCTTTGCATCCCTGAACTACTCACGTGCTAGGACACTGTGCTAGACCTCCCTGAGGCTGATTGCTTGCTCTTCCGCCTACATCTTACCTGCCACATTCTCCCTATAAACTCTGCTTCACCTGCCTAGCTGGAACAGCTTCTACCGCCTATACTTTAATCTGCTCCCAAGTGCCTACGTTACCTGCGTGGGCCTGCCTAGTGTCCAGGAACTCCTTCCTTGGCAGTTCTTCCGGCCATACAGCATCAAGCCTCCATCTACTATGTTCTAAAGTAGCTTCTCTGACCTGCAGAACATACACTTATGGTTGTAACAGGAGAAGAGGAGGGTTCCCAACTGCCAATCATTCTGTCATCCTTTGGATATGCTTAAAGGTTATGTAAATATTAAGGGCTCTGAAAAGTCCTGCGGTAAGGGACTTGCTTGTTTCAGTTATCTAGTGCTGCACAATAAACTAACTCAAAACTTAGTGGCTTAAAACAACGTTTTATTCTTTATAATGATTTTCTGGGTCAGGAACTCAGGCTGCATTTGATTGTGTCTGCATTCAGCTTATGGCTGGGCTGGAAAATCCAACATGGCTTCACTCGCATGGCTGGCACCTTGGTGCTCCTCCATGTGGCCTCTCCACATGGCTAGCATGAGTTTCTCACAACATGGTGGTTTCAAGGTAGTCATACTTCTTACATGGCAGCTGAATTCCAAGAGGCAGAAAGCAGAGGCTTCCATTCCTTTTAAGGCTTGGGCTTAGAAGTCCCAAAATATCACTTTTTTCAAAATCTATTGGTCCAAGCAAGTCACAAGACCAGTCTAGACTCAAGGGAGCTGGGGGTAAGACTCTTTATGTCAGGAATAGCATTTATGTACAGAGAGAGGAGAAATTGTTGGGAGTCATATTTGGAGACTATTTATCAAACCTGGTGGAAGTCAAAGTTTTCAAAAATTATTGAGACCACAGATTTTTTTTTGCCCATAACACCCATCAATAACTTTAAATCTCTTATTCAACATAGCCTGTTTAAAAATCCCTGTCCTTGTACGGAGGGGGAAGTGGTGTACCCACAACATGACTAACAAAAATGTACAACTGAAATCTCACAAGGTTGTAATCTATCATAACATTAATAAAAAAAGAAAAAAGAAAAAAGAAAAATCCCTGTCCTTGTGTAGTCAGAGTCTCATTATGTATGTGCCATTCTAGGCTTCAGGCCTAAAAACTGGAGAGACCTAATTAAAGACAAAAGTCTTGAAAAGTTAACATTAGACCTCTAGGACTTAAGGATCTATCATTCCAGACATGGTGGTACATGGTATGAAGAGTGAAGTGCCCCTAAGAACTTAGAAGAAAAATACAATTGTTCCCTATGTGTCAGACATGGAGTCTTAGTCCCCATCTGATTCCATGTTTACCAAGAAACTCTCTGATTACTAAATCCATGAAGTGCATGCTGTGGCAGACTCTCTAATATCCATTTCACCTCTCTTCCAATGAGTAGATTTGGAGGATGTTGGTGAGCTGGCTTCAACTCCAGATGAGTCTAAGTCTAAAGGTAATCCTATTTTCCTTGCCAATTATTGTTCCAGGAATAGGCTTGCGACCAAATTTTAGCCAAAGATATATAAAAATTGTATTGGTAAAAGTTATTGGAAACATAGAAACATAAAGCATAGAAAGCCTAATTCTTTCCTTTTGGCTACTCCCAAAAGGAAGCAGCCCAAAGTATTAGCAGTTGCTACATGTAGCTCCAAGTCCAAGATCTCTGGTTGACATTGAGTCCTCTCTATCAGGTCAGGAAACAGTTCCTGGTGATTCAGCAACAGATGGATAAAAATTGAATAGTCTATCTTGAGCACATATAATGTGCAACGGCTGATAAAGCACAGAAGCTCTAGTACAAGTTTCCTTTCAGAAAATGAGAAAAATGGAAACTACCGTCAATGAATATCAGTCTATGGATATATAATGTACTTCTGGACAGAAATATCAATAATTAGTATTCTGGCAGTGAAGGGAATTCCAGAGTAAAACGATCTGGCATCCCATAGTTCTCTCTGGAAGAAACTCCATTTTCTTTCAATAGTGACATCTGAGATGAATATCAAATCTTATCTTGTTCTTGTAAGATCTTATTGGAAGATGCAAGAAGTAGTCAACAGCCTGAAATTTTTCTGCCAAATCTTTTGATGCTATGGCTTTGGAAGGTACATTATTTAACTGGATAATGACAAAATATTTCACTCTGACATGACAATGATAGAAAACCCAAGTTTCTCTCTGACTTACCTCCTCCACTCAGCCAATTCCATATCTTAAGGTTTGTTACTTGATGCACCTTACTCCAGGTAACAAACTCTGTAACAGTTAGGGTTCTTTAAGCTGCATAAAATTGAAAACGCAACTCAAACTCTCTTTAAGAATAATAAAGTCTATTGGCTATCAAAACTAAATTCCAGCTGTAGAAGAGGCTTTAGAGTTAGTTGATCAAGAATATCATCAAGGACACAGGTTACTTCTGACACCAACATTGTCAGCTTCATCCTAAGGCTGATTGCCCTCATGGCGATAGGACGCCCCCTATAGCAACTAGGGCTAAATGGCTAATCATTCATATCCAGTGAGAAGCTAACTTCCTGTGGCTATGTTTAACAACAAGAAAATCACATTTTCAAAAACTCTTGGAGAAGTTCTTTTTGTTTCTCATTGGACCAAATTGATTTTGGCCGGGCTATCTGCAAACTAGGGCAAAATGACTAGATTAAACTAATCAGAACCCCAAGGGCTTCCAGCTATGTGTGGGAGTTAATAACACCTGGATAAAATAGAGATTTAGTTGGGAATGGAAAAGGAGGGCATGGATGCCAGAATGACAACCAAAGTTTCCCACTACATTTGGTTCAGACTGCGGGAGGTGGGTACCTTGGGTGGAGATTAGGATAATTCTGTTCACCAGAGAGGACTATCTCCTCCTGGAATGTAATACATTGGCATTCCATTTATACATCTGTCTCTTGTGATTTGCTTACTTTTAATCAACTCCTCTGTATTAGAATCATGTCTGACAAGGGTAAGGGCCAAACCCAATCATTGGACCAAGTTACATCAACTCAGGTTAGGCTTCTACTCATCATTATGCTCTCTTCAGTCTACAACACCACAAACTGAGTTAATCTAAATAAGAAGGAAAGAAAATGCAAAAATTATGATGGTGTAATATGTATTAACAAACTGCAGTCACGAAGGTGCAGCCACAAAATGAGAGAGATTCACAAGCCAACGCTGATAGCTATTTCTTATGTATTTTGTTCTATCAGCAACTTCTTTGTTTCCAACTTAAATTTCTTATCCTCCACTTTAAACCTTTTTTGTCTTCCTATTTCTCTAAAAGTGTTGTCAAACAGGATACATATTGTCATCCGTATCACATATGTACAAAAGGTCTCATTGAAGAGAAAAGGATTCAGTCCTACATCAATAAATGGGCTCTCAAAATCCCTTCGACCCCTAAAAGCCTATGGAACAGTGTTACCTTGATTACTGGGAGAAGTAAACCTGAAATATCCTAGAGTATAAATGCCAAACATTGAGCCCGTGGGCCAGCTCCAGCCTGCAGAAGGTCATCATTCAATGACACAAACTCAGTGTAAACAGCTTTACTTCAGTTGGCATATTTTTTTGCGTGTGAAATATTAGTTCAGCCCATCAGGATTTTCATGAGGGGAAATTGCTTCATGAGTAAATTTGATTTGACACTCTTGTCCTGAGGAAACAAAATGGCATTTTGGAGAATGTAAGATTAATGCACTAAATGATTATTATTTACCCCAAACTAAGCCCTTGGAAGTTCCAGCTAAATTGAGGCAACAACTGTCACAAGCTGTAAGACACCGAAGGCAGAATACACATTGCAGCTCAGTGCTGTGTGTGTGCGTGTGTGTGTGTGTATTCCCTAAACAGCAGAGTCCTCTAAACAAACTACATTTGCACATTGAACAACATCATATCCTGGTCCTGAATTTCTCAATGTACTTTTTATACAATGTCACTTGTAGCTTTTCCTAAATCTCTTCTAAGCTAAGGCAAGCTTTTTCAATAGCCAATTCAAAATGAATGACGTTTGCTTGATGCCACCAAAAGATGATATCACTTTCTTTTCTCTCTCTTATCTCAAGAAAAATGGATACTAATGTTGGACTTATTTCGCACTGAACACACAGACAACCAATTTCTATAGACACAATGTCAGCTGATCTACGTTACCGGATAAAGTCATCCGTGGAACCCTGGATAAAACAAAACTTTCCAGGATAGGCTTCCTAACTCCTATAGGTAATTATACACATTTCCAACTCTCTTTTAGACAATATTACAGTGATTATTTTTAACATTAGCACTAAAATGTAGCCTTTTACTTTATTTAAAGGTAGCTAATCAAAATTTCTAGGTAAAAATCCAAAGGAAGTTTTGTTTATGATACAACTCAAACCTTACCCTTAAACTCTTAGTTACAAACCATGTCTGTTTTTATCAACATATATGACTGTGTTTTTCAATACAATACTGTCAACTACTCAAATCAATCATAATTCAGGTATCCAGTGGCCAGTGTTCCAGGAACAATATATTTGCATGCCAATGTGACTAGAAAAGTGGGCAGTGGTAGCAAGAAGAAGGAGGAAAAGACCTTGGGGCAAGAATGACGAAAATGCTCCACAATTTTTAAAGTAGCAGTATTAGAAACTCATTCTTTCCAAAATAATGATAAATAAGCTATAGCCTAAAAAGTTCATATTTTGAATTACCTATGTTTATTTTATCTGAAATGTTTTACAGGCCATGAGTTTGGTCCACCCATGTTCAATCCATAATTGGGAATCATGACAAAGAACCGTGTAAGCAGTAGTCACGGAGCATGTGGCCAAAGAAGGCAATCTTAGCCTCTGCCAGACAGCACCCCAACATGCCCCCCAGATTGAGACTTTGGATGGCTTAGGTCCACCAGCACCTTTCTGGGAAGGCCTCTTAATAGTGGACCCACCAGTGTCACCTTAAAGAAAAGACAAACCTGAAGGCCGTGACCTGACCAGTGGATGATGCAGAAGAAAGGTGGAAGGAGCCTCATATATGATGACTATTGAGCTTCAGGAAGGCATTGAAGCACAGGATAAGTGGAGGCAGAAAGCACTTGGAGGAGTGGAAGCAAATGAAAAGACCTGCCCTGAAATTTAATCATCTTGTATAGGTTGATTATTATCTTCACCAGAGCTTTAGTAATTGAGAAAACCCCAGTTAGGGTTCCATTTATTAAAAAAGCAAGGTGACATTTGCCTCTGAAAGCAGAGAAGAGCCATGGTTGTCCTGAGCTGGGTCAAGATCAGGAAGAAAATTTCCTGGAAAGAATTCTCCCCACCCACAGCCTACAGTGAGCCCTGGAACTACAGGAGAATGCCTGTATTAGTTACCTCCTGCTGAAATAAAGCTATGTAAGAAATAACCCCAAACTCAGTGGCTTAAAACAATAATCATGTAATTCTGACTCACAGGTCTGTGGATTGTCTGTGGTTGTGGTAGACTTTGCTGGGATTGGCTGGCCTTGGCTCCAGGCCGTGAGTTGGTTCAATTCTGTTCCACGTGTCTCCTACTTATGGAATCAGCGGTTACACAGGCCTTGTTTTTCTCATGGAAGAAGCCCAAGAGGGACAAACAGAAACATGCAATACCTTTTAAGGCCTTGGCTCAGAAGTGGCATGCTGAAACTTCTGCCCACATTTCCTTGGCCAAAGCAAGCCACATGGCAAAGGCCAACATCAATGAAGTGGTGATATATACTCCACTCATAATAGACCATGGTAAGTGTGGGGAAGGAAGGAAAAGTTGTAAGCAAATACAATCTACCAAGATTGAGGGGTCTACTCCAGGGGGGCCAATGTACGCTTTCCAGTCACTTGTATGCAGCCTTCTAAGAATATAAAATGGAAATGTCCATCAACAGATGAATGGATAAACAAGTACACTATATACATACAATGAATTATTCCTCAGCCTTAAAAAGGAAGGAAATTCTGATGTATGTTTCAACATGGATGGACCTGGGAAACATTATACTAAGTTAAAGAAACCAGCCACAGAAGGGAAAATATTTTATGATTCTGTTTATATGAGGTTCCTAGAATAGGCAAATTCACAGAGACAGAAAGTAAAATGGTGGTTGCCAGGGGCTGGGGAAAGGAGAGAATGGGGAATTAAGTGTTCACTGGATACAGAGTTTCTATCTGGGATGATAAAAAAGAGTTCTTGAGATGGGTAGTGCTAATGGCTACACAACAATGTAAATGTAGTCAGTACCACTGAATTGTACACAGAAAAATGGTTAAAATGGTAAACTTTATGTTGTGTATGTTTTACTGCAATAAAGGAAGAATGTGAATAAGGGGAGTTCACCTGTGTGTGACAGCAAACAATAGGCTCACACATGGATTGGTCCATTTTCTCCTCACAACCATCTTGGGGTAGGATTCATTCTCCATTCAGGAAGACCCCACATGCTGAAGGAGCCACTTGAAGGAATAGCCAAAACATAGAGAGAAGCTTACATCTGAGTAAAAAAGGTCAGTTGGCAATGACTTCGAATGAAGTTATACTTTAGTACCGCTCAGCCCGTAATCACATGTCTAAGACATTCGGTGCTGCCTTTGCCAATAAAGTTGCAGTCCCTCAAGTGTTGTATGCTAATAGACACCAAGTTGACCTACACAAATCTAGGACGTTATTGTTTTAAATCTAGTTCTAAATGCATTGTATAACTAGAGTCTTAAAAAAGAATTTTACCTGAGGTATAATGAGTTGAACAAAAAACATTGTACTTTATTAATTCTAAGGATTATTTTTCAAATCACCAAGAAATTGGCACTTTCCTTAAGAAAGAAAGCCTGCTGTTGAATTTTTCCCTCTTACTTCAGTACTGAGGTTATTTGCAAGCATTTTGTATAATCTTTTAGATCTCAACCTCGCTGTGTTACCAAAAGCATCTTTGATACAGGAACAATGTCAGTGCTTGATGATCTTGGGACTGGTTCTGTAAATATTTCTCTACTTAAAGGGCTGCTGTTTAATTCTAAGACTATAATTTAGGCCAGAAATTGTAACTCCATACTTAGTGATAATTTTCTACACCTCTTTGCCACAGCTAGCACAAAGGAAATGGAAGAAATTCTCATGGAAAGGGGAAGTAAGAAAGGAGAGAAAGATTACCCGGATTTCCAGATGAGCTTGTATCTCATTCAGCCATCACTTGAGAGATTTCTGCTACCAGACAGCAGAGCAATCCTTCCATTATCTGCCCTTTTCATAACAAACACTGATGAAACATTAAGCTAACTCTTTAATACACTGTACTGCAGGTCTGCAAATTGAATGAGTGCTTCATTATTCATTATACAAAGCAATATGCCAACAGATACCTGAATAACACAATAGCCAGTGGATATCATGAATGGATTTTGATGCTATCTTGTGAATGCCTGGAATAGATTTTTATTTAATACACTATATTAAAGAGTGCCTTTCTTCACTAGGGAGAGAGGTACTGGCTTTGATATCTTGATGCACTGTTAAATGCTCTCTGCTTTCCTTACCTTCCATCTCCACCCTGCTTCTCTACTTAGACTGGAGAATGAAACCTTAGGAGATCCTGGAATTTCCTCTCCATAATGACAGCTAACAAATTCCACATATTTCTATAACTATTTTCAACACTATAGTTTAAAGGTAAATGCCACAGGGCAAAATAGAAATTGTATAGAGAATGACAGGATTACAATGATATTTATTGACTGCTTACTATGTCAGGTACTGTTCTAAGTACTTTAAAGCTATGAAATCACTGAATCTTCACAATACCCTTATGGGGATAGTTGCTACTCTTATCTCAATTGTACAAACAAAGAAACCAAGATACAGAGAAGTTAGGTAACTTGCCTAAGGCCACAGAGCTACTAAGCAGCACAGCTGGAATGCAAACTCAGGCAGTTCAGAGCCCTGCTCTAACATTCACATGACACTTCCTGTCTAAGGAGCATGGTATTCTGGGAGCCTCCCACCCTGTCTGCAGAGCCATGAGGCCCACCTTCATTCAGTGGAAGGTATCATTACACGGTCAGCATTCTCAAAGCAATAATTCCCATTGCTGTCACATCACAAGTCCGCACTTTAGAATTTAAAAAGACGTATATAGAAAATGCTTCATCGCCCACGAAATGTAGGGGAAATCCATGACAACGTTAGTAACTCGGTTTGTGGTCATTTACCTTAAGAACATGGCCATCCCTTTTGGATATTAACTGAAATGGGAGGAAAACACTGAAAAGGGAGCTATGGCTTCTTAATGTTTTCATTCATTTTTTTATGATTTTATTGAGGTCATATTGGTTTATAAAATTGTGTAAATTTCAGGTGTACATTATTACATTTCAGTTTCTGTATAGACTGTGTGTTCTTTAAAATTGTCTTTTAATTAACGCTTTAAGACCAAACATGAATATGAAAAATATCTATTTGATTTCTTCCATAGTCAATAATTTATTTGATTCATTGAAAATAGAGGAAGCTGGAATGATTGAATAAAGGATAAATAACCTCATAAAATAACTTTTATCCATTAAACAGAACCCATAAGTAAAATAAATAAATTTCCAATAGATTATATTTCTATAAGACTTCAAAATCCTCAATAATAATCTTTGAATTCATATTACTCAAATTCAAATTTTAATCCACAGGAAACTTTCGGTGTTACCATTATGTTTAAAATATTTATGTTTTCATTTTTACATTTAAAAATAAGAAAATATATGTGTGTATTTTAATAAAACTTTACTTGGAAGGTCTTTTATAATCATAATATTAATACTGATTCTTAAAACAATAACTAAAATTTATGGAGCATTAATGTGCCAGTCATTGGATTAAACTCTTTTTGTACATGATTTACATATACTTTGCATAACAGTCTTTTGAAAGAAACATTATTATCTCACTTCATAGATGAAGAAACAAAGTGTCTGAAAAGTTGAGTCGTTTTCTCAAAGGTCTTTGCATTCAGATCATGGAAAGGGCCAGACAGAATTCAAGTCCAAGTCTGTCTGACAATGGAGACCCAGATATTAAATACTATGTTATACTGCCTCAGAAGCCATAAGAGAAAGATGTGATGAATTTATCTAAAAATTAAATATTTCTGAGTACCCTCCACAATTACTAACACAGTGAAAAGAGAAACCACAAACAAAAAAAAAAAATACCTGAAACGCATGTCAAAGAATCAATTTCCTTAATATGTAAAGGGATTCACACAAATTAATAAGAAAAATAAGCAAAAAAGAACAAAAATGTTCAAATGGCAAATATATTCACGGAAAGCTTTTGCACCTAAAACGAAAAGTGTAAATTATATTGACTTAGCACTTTTACTTCATAAGATTATCAAAGATTCCATGGATTGATATACTAAGTGTCATTAGGGATATGAAGAAACGAGCATGCTCATATACTGCTTGAATAAACAACAGAAACACACAATTTACAAAGATCTAGTTTGCAGTTCTAGCATCTCATTTCAAAAAATATGCTTCATGTGAAAAAAAGCAGATTATGTCATAGACATACACACACACACACAATATGCTCCCAAATTTAAGAGAGGAAAAAATTTTTTTTTTTGGTGAGGAAGATTGTCTCTGAGCTAACATCTGCCAATCTTCCTCTATTTTGTATGTGACACCGCCACAGCATGGCTTGATGAGCAGTATGTAGGTCCTTACCCAGGATCTGAACTCACAAACCCCCAGATGCAAAAGTGAAGCATGCGAACTTAACCACCACACCACTAGGCCAGCCCAGAAAAGAGCTATTTTTAAGTATAGAAGAATTCTGGAAGGATCTATGCCAAAATACTAATCACGGTTGCTTATTTTGAGATTAATGGGGTTACACATTATTTTATTTTAACTTTATCATATTTTTCAATACTATGCAAATTTTTAACGTTATAAACTAATTTTATAATTAAACACACACACACACACACATGAACCAATCAATATAGCTGCTGAGGCAAACATTCTTGATGGTCGCCACTCTTAGAGCTGGCAATTCAAACTTACTCCACATCCTTTCTTGCCCTGATATTTTTGGGGGACAATGTGCCCTGTCTCAGGGAGGAAAATGATGGGTCCACATCAATCATGGAAATCTCATTTCCCCTTGCTAGTAATTGGTCTAGGGGTAGTCATGTGACCCAGCTCTGGCCAATGAGACATAGAGGAGGTTTGTCGATGGCTTCAGGTTAAGATTTCTCTCCAATAAAAAGAGAGTGGCAGATACAAAAAGCACTCTAGTGACTCACACCTCTCCCACTTGCTTTTCTTCTTGGGATGCTGTTGTATGAGGATGAGCTATTTAGAGCTGTGGCAGTCATCTGGAGACCATGAGGAGAGATACCACTGACACACTGAAGAGGTAGAATGGAAAAGACAGAAAGAACCCAACCCAGGTGTTTGGTGATATATGTGAGCCATTGACACAACCCTGGAAGTGCCAACTTCCGAGTGTATTGTGTACATTAATTAAATGTCTTTATTGATTAATACTTTTGTTTAATACTTTGGTGGGCATTTTACTCCTTCCAACCTTGCCCTGTTTCAATAGTTCATGTAAAATAAAGATATATAAACATATATGTTTTAACTACATAAATACATAAAAATACATATACAGATCCCATTACTTCCTTTTTTCTGAAGAGTCTTAGTCTTTCTTATGCCATCTGTCTCTTGTATATAAAAACCTCTTCCTCTCTCAACTGGATACTTCCTCACCAGCTTTAAGTTCTCTTAATCAGTTGCCTCCCAATCCTCCCACAGTTGCATTTCCTACTTCATATTCTGTCCCCTTCAAAGCCATACTTTTTAAAAAGGTTTCTTTCACTCAACATCTCCATTTTCTCAACGCCTACTCCTCAACACACTCCAATCCATCTTCATTCATCACTTCACCAAAACAGTACTTCTAATTTACTTGTGAGCTGTGACCTTAAATGTTTCCAAATTCGATTTAACTTCTGCAGTTCTCTTCACCACTCACTCTTTCTTGAAACACTCTGTTCCCTCGGCTTCTGGTCTTCTTTCTACACTTCGGTTGGGGTTTTTTTACCTTTCTGATTGATCTTTCTCAGCTTCCTTTGCCATCTCATAGGCTCATCCTCCCCCACTGGCCCACTAAATGCTGATATTCCTTAAGGCTTATTCCTAGACCCTTTACTCCTCCCACTTTATATTCTCTCTTATTAATGTCTTTGGCATCAATGATCATTTGTGCATAGATAACTCATAATATTTCAGACCCATAAATCAAAAATTTCTTCTTAAATATCTCAAAGGCATCTCAAGCTTGAATCTGTATTTGTGGTCTTTCTGCTCAAATCTGGACCTCTTCCTATATTCCATGTCTCAATGAATGGCACCAACGTTGATCCTGCTATATAATCCTGAAATCTAAGAATAGTCCTTGATACCTTCATTTGTTACTACTCCCAGATCTAATTCATTTATATTCTATTATTATTATTCATTATTACTATTATCTAATTCATCTATATTCATCTATCTTCTATTAACTTTACCTCCTAAATACTTCTGAAAGTTAGTCACATCTTTTTATCTCAACCACTACCATTCTAGCCAAGCTATTATCTGCTCTCAGCTGAACTATGTAATAAATTCCCAACTGATCTCCCTACATCCATTTTTGCATCTCCTCAATTTGTCTCCACACTGTAGCTAGTGTGACCTTCCTTTAAATTCAATTCTGATTATATCACTCCCTGCTTTAAACTCTTCAGTGGCTTTCCATTGCTCTTAGGATGAAGAATAAAGGCTTTAACTTGATCTGCAAGGCCCTAAATTACAGTATGATTCTTATCCTCTACAGCCTTGTTTCCCATCATGCTTCCCACCACACTTCTACATTTCTTAAGACTCTCATACCCACCCCCCAAGCTCACTCTACTACAGAACTTTTATGCATGTCCTTCCGCCTAAAATGCTCTTATCTGTCCTCTTTGCACAGGCAACTACCACTCATCTTTCAAATTTCAGCTTAATACTCCTTTCCCTGACCTCCCTCTCCAAACCAAAGCTCTCCTGTTGTAATCTCTCACTGTTTGGGACCCTGATGACAATTGTATTAAGACATGGAAGCAGACACTTGGCTGTCTTCCTAACTGCCATTTCACCTCATCATTCATGTTAACATAACCCTCTTTTTGCTCAGATATTGGGCACCTGTCTGTCAGGAGCCATTCCCCAGCCCCAGGGTGTGAATGTTTTCTAGTATAGGTCAATCATATCAATCCTATTCTTCCTATCAGTGATCGGATCAGGAATGGGCATGTGAAGCACCCCTTGTTAATGAGAAGTAAAAGGACATGGAGACAGGAAGTGGGCCTTCTGGGAAAGATCAAGAGAGGAGTCATCTCTTCCTGTCTTTGGATGATATCAGAAACGGATATGATGCTTAAGAATGTTTCAGCTATTTTGTGACCATGAAAAGAAAATATGAATAACACTTCTGGCTGTGTATTATGTGGTAGGTTGAATTATTGATCCCAATCCTTCATTCCTCTGTATTAGACATCCATGTCCTTGCCATGTCCTCATGGTGGGAAGAGTGATCTTCCTTGTCCCTTGATTTTGGGCTTGTCCGTGTGACTCGTTTTGGCCAATGGGATGTTAGCAGACATGATGAAAGCAAAGACTCCACATGTACCTTCATGGTTTGGCTGGCTCTCTTTTTCTCTCCAGTGATCCACCATGAGAAAGCATCCCCCAGGTAGTTGCTTTTCAGTTCAGCCTGGTACCAGAATCAATATATATACAGCAGACCTAAGCTTAAGCCACACTCTAAAGCAGAGTCGCCTCTGGGCCCACAGTCTAAAGCACAGCTGCCCCAGCTGACCTGTAGAACTATGATCTTAAGAATAAGAGCGTATTGTTGCATGCAATTGGATTTTGGGGTGATCTATTATGGAGCATGACTGTGGTGATAGCTGGCTGATGTATCAGCAAAAGCATCCTAACTGTTGCAGACATTAGTTAAATAATCATATAATTCAATATCATTCTCCCTCACTAGATTACAAGGTCCAGAGGGCAGCAATTTTGTCTATTTTTGCTCTGTATTGTATCCCACACCTAGTACAGTAGATTGCATAATAAATACTTATCAAATGAATATTATTAATGAGAAAGAAAGTCTGAAATAATACACACCAAAAATGTTAAAATCAGATGATACGTTAAGAAGTAACATTTACATCTTCATTCTTTTCTATATTATAATAATACTTTTCTGTATTATAATAATGCTTTGTATAATAATCATGAATTGCTTTTATAATCAGGAATAAAAGCAAAAACACTGTTTCCACTAAGAAGAAAATATATAATTATTTGGAAAGAAATACTATCATGGGTCAAACAAGAAGTCATTTGCATGAGTTAAATCTACATATAGTTCCAAATTCAGGAGGCTGTAAATTCACACAAAGGAGATGAATATTTAGGTGTCAGGACAGTAAATAAGGTCTTGGTTAGCACCAAGATTTAAGACCTGGCTGAGACACACTGTGTTTTGCTTTGTTTTACTTCCTGGGGTTAGAGAGAAATATCTAAGGTAATCAGATTAAAGGCATAGAAACTTAGGGAGACTAGACCAAATGGAAATTCTAGTAAGCTACTTATTATGGACAAACTCTCTCCCTTAAACTCATTTTACAAACTTATAGTAAACGATTCCTAAGCATATCTCTCCAGCCATGTCTCCTCACCTTCCAACTCCTTCCACCTCCAATTTTCCTGCTCTCTGCCCTCACCCCACCCTAAAGGGTGGGGACTCTCTTCCCAGGGCCCTTCAGGCACCTCCTGGTTTCACTTGGTTCCCTTGACGACTGGATCTCATGTTTCAAGGATGCAGCAGTCAAAAGCAAGGAATTAGATTGCAGACAGCCACAAAGGTCATTCTTAAAAATATAGCATTGGATGAAAACTAAGAACTAAGAAAAAAATTGATGCATTGTAGAAGATAGCTTATATAAATTTAAAATGTATACATTTCATTTATCTCTTGGGTTATTTAGATATATAAAGACATGTATTAAACATTTGAGAGGGTGCCTAACAAGAGAAAAATGAGGGCATAGAGTGGTAGAAGGAAGGAAGAGAAAAATGAGAGTGCGCATTTGTAAGGACAGAAAACAGACTCTACACCAAATGTTTTAGATGGAGGGGTGTTAATGAAGGAACTACTTACAGTGATGTGGGGAGGGCAAAGGCAAAAAACAAAGGATGGAGAGGTTTATTGGTTTTTCATTGCTGCTGTAACAAATTACTGCAAATTTAGTGGCTGAAAACAATATAAATGTATTACCTAACAGTTCTGCAAGTCAGAAGACTGGCATAGATCTCAATAGGTTAAATCAAAGTGTCAGCAGGGCAGCATTCCTTCTGGAGTCATCAAGAGAGAACTTGTTTCCTTGCCATTTCCAGCTTCTAGAGTCTGTCCACATTCCTTGGCTCATGGCCCCCTTTCTCCGTCTTCAAAGCCAGCAACATCTAATCTCTCTCTGACTCCGCTTCCATTGTCAATCTCTTTCTGACCACAGCTGCATTTAAGAACCCATTTTATTAGATTGGGCCCAGTCAGATAATCTACGATAGTCTCCCCATCTCAAGGTTCATAGCCTTAACACATCTGTAAAGTTTTGCTTACCATGTAAGGTAATATACTCACAGGTTCCAAGCATTAGGAAGCAAACATATTTGGGGGACCATTATTCTGCTTATCCCACAAAGCAATAGCAAGAAGCCATTAGCATCCTTAGGGCTGAAGAGGCAAGGGGAGACAATAGTATTAAGGGACTCCAGGGGAGCTGAAATCCAGGAACTGCTGAAAGGTGCTGCAATGAAGAGGGAGGCAACCACTGCCAGACACTGCTCAAAGTGACAAGCGTATACCAACCTCTTGCACCTCACCTCCATTCTCCTGCCAGTGCCTCTCATTAGGCGACACTAACCAGAAACCAAGCAGCAAAGGAGCTTGGGTGATGGAGTCTGCAGTGGTTGGCTTCCCAAGGTGGACAGAGAAGGATCGATATCCAATATCAGCAGGGATGGGAGCAGGGGGAAGAGTTTAGGGAAACAAGTAAGGAATAACCAGAGCACATTCCCTGAACTGGAAAGAGCAATAAATTCAATTCTCTGCACTTGAGGTCAAAAAAGACAAATGGTCTTCTAGCAACATCAGCTGCTATTTCACAGCAGAATCAAAAATGTGGGAGGGGGATTGTGGAGGAAACGTTTCTTGGTTTTGTTTCTTAAAATGAGCAAAGAAAGATTTGGACCAAGAAAAATCAGTATGCAGTCTATACCACATTCACTCACACATCTCTTCTTGCTCTTTGCTTTGTCAAGCAGTGAAGCCAAGCAGAAATCACCAAAGAAAAGAAAGTGGAGAGGTGGGGAGAAGCGCAGGAAGGATAATGAAGACATGGCAAGAAGGTGGTAGGCAAGTTCACATTTTTGTGGGGGGCTTTTTTGAAACAACTCTTTTCCAAAGTGGTACAAGTAACAGAAATTCTCCTTTACGATGTCAGTGTGTGCTTTTGAATTGGAATGTGGTTCACATTAATTTACAAAGTGCTAAGAGTCCATGTAGTTGGAACAGCATCTTTTACTCTACAAACTGGTAATTTAACTATGAGCTGGACTCTGTTATGAATCTCTCTCAGAGGTACCGCTTCTAAGACCATTACTCCCTGTCTTCTGATTTCGTTATATTTAGAGGACACTTGGCCCCTTTGATAGCCACTTCATTTTATATCCAAGCTATAAATTCCTCCTTAGGCACAGTTCCTGCCAGATTTTGAGGCTCTGAAAAATCCCATCATGGCTAGCTAGAAAGTAAAATTTGACAGACACTACAAAAAGAAGGCAAAAGCTCTTCCTGTTGCACATATACTATGGGTCTAAGACCATCCTCAAAGCCACTCTAGCTTCACCCAGAGGCTCTGAGGATTTGGAACCATTCCCTCATGCAGGACAGTGACTCTGAGGGGACCTAACCTGCAACAGCTGGTGCCGAGACTCTTATAAAAACAGTCCAGGAAACTCAAAATCAAGACCAGGCTGGGGGCGGAGGGAGGAGCAGATAGGATACCCATCCTATGTGCTAAAATCTGAAATAAAATAGGGCAAAGAGCCAGAAGATCTTAGTTCTAGCTTAATCTTAGACAGACATTAGCAAGTCTTGTAATTGGTAAGTGGCTTATCAGTTTATATCAGGTTGTCTAGCATTCAGCCCATAGAGTAGATTGCATTTACTTTGATGGAGCATTTCCTATGTACTAGGCACTGTAAAAAGCCTCTTTCATCCTTCTCAATAAACATAAAGTCATTTCTATTGTTATCCCCACTTTAAAGATGAGGGAGAATTTGGGAGTTTAAATGATTGTGGCTCAAAGTAACACAGCCAAGTGATGGAGGTGGGATCCTCAAAGCCCAGAGCCTGAGGGTTTAACCATCATACAACAAATGCAATCTGGTTGACCCTGGGAAAGAGTCCTCCTGAGCTTTTAGTGGAAACAAAATAACCAAGAAAGAAGCAAAGAAAAATCCTTTGCCTAATTAGTTGACCGGCATAAACAGTGGATTAACATTCCTCAAGTAGAGAATTTTTAAGGTTGGATCTAATATGGAAAAACTGAGTTCACTTGCCACAGAAACGGCACTGGTAATGAAGGAATTGATAGAATGTTACTTTTATTTTTTTTCAATGCCTTTATTGAAGGATAATTTAAACAACATAAAATTCACTCATTTTTAGCACACAATTCAATAGTTTTTAGTAAATTTACAGAGTTGTGCAGCCATCATTACTATCTAATTCCAGAACATTATCCCAAGAGAAACCCTGTACCAATTAGCAGTCATTCTCAATTCCCCAGCCCACTCCACCCCCGACCCATGGCAACCGCTAATGTGCTTTCTGTCTCTATGGATTTGCCTATTCTGGACACTTCACATAAATGGAATCACACAATATGTGGTCTTTCACATCTGGCTTCTTTCATTTAGCATAATGCTTCTGAAGTTCAGTCACGATGGAGCATGTATTGGTACTTCATTACTTTTTATTGCCCCAGAGTATTCCATTGTACAGATAGATCACATTTTGTTCACCAGTTGATGGACATTTGCGTTGTTTTCCTAATGGCTGCTCATGTTGAGCAGTTTTTTACGTGTTCAATGGTTATTTGTATGACTTCTTTGGGAAAGCGTCTATTCAAGTCTGTTGTTCATTTTTAAATTGGGTTCTTTTTATTATTTTTTAATTTTTATTATTGAGTTGCAAGAGTACTTTCTATATTCTAGATAAAATTCCTTTATTAGATATAAGATTTGGAAATATTCTTCCAGTCTCTTGCTTCTCTTTTTATTTTCTTAATGGTGTCTTTTGAAGCATTAAAGTTTTTCTTGTGAGCAAGTCTGATCCTGAGGTCATAAAGTTTTACTTCCGTACTTTCTTTTAAGAGTTTTATAGTTTTAGCTCTTACATTTAGGTCTATAATCCATTTTGAGTTGATTTGAATGTATGATGTGAGAAGTGAGAGTCTAAATTCATTCTTTTGCATGTGGCTACCCAGTTGTTCCTACATCATTCTTCTGATCTGTAGATCTGTCCTTATGTCAGTACCACACTGTCTTGATTACTGTAGCTTTGCACTAAGTTTTGAAGTCACGAAGTATAAGTTCTCCAACTTTGTTTTTCTTTCTCAAGATAGTTTTGGAATTTCTGGGTCCCTTGCATTTCTAAAAAAATTATAGGATCAGCCTGTCAATTTCTGCAAAAATCAGTAAGCTGGAATTTTGATAGGGATTGCACTGTATTTACAGGTCAGTTTGGGGAGAATTGCCACCTTAATAAGACTGAGTCTTCCAATCCATCACAACATGCAATGTCTCTCCACTTATTAAGATCCTCTTTCATTTCTTTCAGCAATGTTTTGTAGTCGTTAGTGTAGAAGTCTTGCTCTTTTGTTAAATTTATTTCTAAGTATTTTCTTTTTTTATGCTATTGTGAATGGGATTGTTTTCTTAATAATATTTTTTGGATTGGTCATTGCTAGTAAATAGAAATACAATTAATTTTTGTATACTGATGGTGTATTCACTGACCTTGCTGAAGTTGTTTGTTAGATGTAGCAGTACCTTTTGTGGATGTCTTAGCACTTTCTACGTACCAAACCATGCTGTTTGCTAATTAGGACAGTTTTACTTCTGCCTTTTCAACCTGGATGCCTTTTATTTCTTTTTCTTGCCTTATTGCAAGACCTCAAGTTCATGTTGCATAGAAGTGGTAAGAGAAGAAATACTTGCCTTGTTCCCAGTCTTTAGGGGAAAGCATTCAGTTCTGCACCACTAAATATGATGTTAGCTGTAGACTGTTCATACATCCTCCTTATCTGGTTGAAGAAGTTTCCCCCTATTTCCACTTTGTTAAGATTTTTTACCATAAATGGATGTTGAATTTTGCCAAATGCTTTTTCTACATCTATGGAGATGATCATGTGGTTACAAATTTATTTCTCTTTCTTCTTTGTGTGAAAATGAAAGGTAACTGTGCACTGCTTCCACTACAACATTTATAAGGAGAACTGATGCTTTTTAAATTTGCAAATAAGGTTCAATGCATTAGAGATGGAGGAACTTATCAAAAATCGTTAACTTATTCATGTCAATGTCCTTATTGAAAAGCTATTTGCTAGATAAGTGAAAAATATACCACTCAGCAAATCTCTTCAAAAAATATATATAATCCAGCCATCCAAATTAATTCTTCAGATTGTTTTTTCTCAACAAAAAGTTCTACAGGGGTGGGGGGAGACTGATTTGGCTAATTAGTCAAGAAAGTACAAGTTTTCACATTGAAACTGATTGAGCAAACTGACATTAATACTGCATTTATTTTGTATAGATTCCATTGAGTTCGGTGTAGTTTAGCAGACTTTAAAAATTATAGGCCTATTAGGTAGAAATAAAATTGTAATTTCAGAAGAGATTCATACACTTTTATGGATTGAATTATACTTTATATTTTTACAGCTTTCTTTGAAAGGCAAGCCTCCCAATGTGCCTGAATTATCGAGCATCTGTCCTATAAGAGTGGCTCAGTTTCAAGAGGAACTGTTTAGGCTGAACGTGAACTATGTCCCCCTAAGAAGATATGTGGTCCTCAGAACCTGAAGATGTTTATGATTTCCAGGATTAAAGGGAAATTCCTGACCATGTGGCCATACTCTTGCTCCACATGACTTTAAAAAAATGCATCCTATTTCATAAAACTATAACAGCAAAGATGAGAATTAACAGTCAAGATTTCATTCAACAAAAATTTACTGATCATCTACTATGAATCAAGCACTGTGATAGGCACAGAAAATACAGTGGTAGGGAAAATAGAAACAACAGTTGTCTTAAAAAGCTTACATATTAATGAGGGAAACAAATACTTAATAATTGAACAAATAACTATAGTTACAATCATATATGTTGAATGTCATGAAGGAAACATACAGCGTAATATAAGAGGGAATAATTCGGGGGACCCGACCTAGTCTGGAGAGATGGGGGAGATACTCCCTGAGGAACTGGCAGTTAAGTTGAAATCTAAAGTATAAACAGGGGTTTGTCTGGAATACTCTTCTCCTTCCTTCCATCTGCCTTAACTCTTCCATTCCCCTCTTTGCTCCTGGCTAAGGCATATACAAGTGTAAAGGTCATGAGATAGAAAGAGTGTGGTTCTTTCAAAGAACTGAGAGAAGGCCAGTATGGCTGAAACTTTGAAGGCTGAGTTTAAAGGAACTCCAAAATGTAAAGATAAGAAAGAAAAAGAGGAGCCAGGAAAAGTGACCGAGAAGGAGTGGCCAAGGAGAATGTGGTGTCATAGAAGCCAAGGGAGCAGGATATTTCAAGAAGGAAAAATGATAGACTATTGAATGCTACTGAGGGATCAACAAAGTTGGGTTGAAAACTACTCGTGTTTAGCAATATGGAGGACATTGGTGACCTTATCAAAAGCAGTTTTGGTAGATGGCAATCAAGCAAAATGCCAGAGTGGAGTGGATTGAAGAGTGAATTAGTCACTATAAGGTAGGTATTGCTGTCATAAAAATAAACTCCAGGGGCCGGCCCGGTGGTGCAGCGGTTAAGTGTGCACGTTCTGCTTCTGCGACCTGGGGTTCACTGGTTCGGATCCCAGGTGCGGACATGGCACCACTTGGCAAGCCATGCTGTAGCAGGCGTCCCACATATAAAGTAGAGGAAGATGGGCACGGATGTTAGCTCAGGGCCAGTCTTCCTCAGCAAAAAGAGGAAGATTGGCAGCAGTTAGCTCAGGGCCAATCTTCCTCAAGAAAAAATAAATAAATAAACTCCAAAATTTCACTGATTTAACACACAAAACTTTATTTCTTGCTTATGGAACATGTACTATGCAGATCAGCAGGGCTTTCTGCTATAGTCACTCAGTTACCTAGGGTGACAGAGATTCCATCATCCTAAAGTGTGTCTTTATGTGTGCGTCTTTTTGTGTATGTGTGTGCTTTGATAGCATTGCCTAAATCAAGTTTAATATTTAGGAAGAATCCAGCAGAGAAAGTGATAGACTAAAGACATGAGAGAGACAAAAGAAAAAGAATGAAATGAGGTTACCCCAGAAAGCAGGAATGATGGAATCCAGAGGACAGTGGAGGGTTTGACCTTTAATATAAGGAGGAGCACTTTGCCCATTGTAAAGGGAAGAAAAATAAGCAATGAGTTAAGATGCAAGTAGATTTTGAAATTCAATGGCCAGAGGTCTAAGGGAGTTCCCTTCCAACGGCATTCATTTTCTGTACGAAGTGTGAAGCCAACTTATCCACTAAGAATGAGAGGAGAGCAGGGGTAGAAGAGATGATCAGAAATTTGAGGAAAATAGAAAAGGTGTGAAATAGTGATTTCAAAAGGTGGAAGATGAGCAAGTAGGCTTGCTGGGCAGTGTTGAAGGCCTGGGGGGATTGGTGATCATAAATTTGTCATGATAATTTAGTCTGTTGTGGAATTTCTCCAGCAATGGTGAATTTCACAACCGACCTTTATGGAGGTGACAAATGATTGGGTTTAGCCAGGGAATAGTTTTGCCGGGTGATAGTGACTGAAGGAAAAGGGAAAATGGTAGTTAAGGATATTTACAAGGGAATGATTTTAATAATGGGAACCATCTACTCTATACTGGATAAAGAAGGAAGTGAGATCAAGAAGAGGATGGTATATAGGTGGAAAAATGGAGAGGTCAACAGATCGAGGGACTTTAAGAACAGTTATAGTGGGTATATTGGAGCAATAAGCTAGAAAGTAGGAAGTTGTGAATAGAGTGTGATGTTCAAAGAGTAAATGTGGAGATGGTGTAGTTTTCAATGATAATGGTGTCCAGTGTGACTGTGGAATTGTGTGGCTGAAAGAGAGTGGGTGAGAAAGCCATCGAATATAAAGAGGTCAAAGAATTGAGCAGCCAGAGTGTTGGATGGGTCTCCATGGGACATTTCATTTACCGCCAGAATAATGAGGATGAAAACTATGATATAGAGGCTAAAATCTTTGATAAATGATGGGGGGAGTACACAGGAGGTTAACAGATGATTCCAAGGGAAAAATGAGAGAATGATACACCCATTTCTTATGGGGAGGGAGTAACAGTCTAGAAGTGACAAATGAATACTTCAATTAAGCTCTTCTGAAGAAGTGTAGATCCTATTCAATCTGTAAAATGTCAAGATTCACATCAACTTTCTGAAAAATTGATTAATGACCAGCGCTTGACCTAGAAATGTGTGAATTTGTATGAATAAAGTTGATTAAACTACTTTTGGACTGCTTTGGTATTTATATCAAAATCCACATTTTTACATAGCTAAGAATCTATGCTTCACTGTTATTTAATTTAAAAAACTCTTGCAGCTGTACCCATATAGAATTCTGATCACATGGGCACTCCATTCCTTGCCTGAACTAGCTGCCCTTATTCATCCTCTCTCTCACTCAAGAAAGATATTGGGATACAAGGAATGCCCTTAATATTTTTGAAATTTAAAGTAAGTAATTCTCAAAACATTTAACCTTGAAGTGTTAATAACACATTACTTGCTTCTAACCTCACAGTTAAATATAGGGCCCCAATTTGTGAAGACTCAGCAGTGCTTATCTAGACCCCTCAGGTTATTCTTGTGAAATTCCTTTTCCACTTTGTCGTTCCTATTGCCCAACATGAAGATGGAGTGGGATGAGGGTAAAAAGTAGAACAGAGGTAAACTTCCACAAGGTTCTCTCTGATCTCTAGAGTTGGTCTGTGCATGCCTACAGGTAGTTATTTATAATTCTTATTTCCTTTACCCGCAATAAGACAGAGGCTTAATTTCAAATTTGTTCTTGGACGTGGTTCCTTTCAAGAAACTCAGAATTGTATCCAACTTTGGTATGGCTTTCAAATGTGCCATTTGAAGCACTGTCATTTAATTTTATTTTCGTGAAAATCAGTGAATTGACTTTAAAATGAGAAATTCTAGGGTAGTAACAGCTTCCTGCTGTTGCTATTCTCTGGGTGCCTCCTCATCCCCTGTTGGTTGCCTCAACCCCACCTCCACCTCAATAAGCTCTCCATTAAAACTCTCTTCCAGTTAAAGCCCTCTGAGAGTGCCACTTGTTCCCTTCTGGGACCCTGACTCTGCCCTTACTAAAGAATTCAAATTGTATTTAGTGTTCTCCTAACTCTACCGGATCCAGACAGTTGGGGGACTGGGAATCAGAAATGACAAGTCACAATGTGCTCTACAGAGCACTAGTTCTGGGGTTCACCCTGGCCAGGCCTACTATGCTGAGTTCCACTCAAACCTTATAAGGAACTAAGCGTGTGTGCCCACAGACTGGTCTTCCTTATGCAGTTGCAATGCCACTGCATTGGGCACATGGGAGATGCCAGCTCATTACTGCATACACAGTAGGCAAAGGAGCAAGATGGCACTGATGGGGTAGAAATTGTAGCAAGATGACAGATGATGGTGACGTGGTTTGCTAAGAACAGCTTTTGCAACCATACGTACAAGGTGGTGTCTTAGGGTGATATCTTCGGGAACATGAGGGGCTTAGTCCTGTGACCTGGCCAGATCTCTCTCCAAAGAGACAGAATATTCCATTACCACCGACCAGAGCAAGTCTCCTGCTAGAAACTGGGGAAACTCAAAATTTCTGCTCACCAAACATCCCTCCTCAGCCCACTGGCATGCTCTGCTGCTCATGTATCCTTTGTACTTATCACAGGAAACCATGACTTTCACAAGATTTGTGTGTCAGAGGGTTCATTTTCACAGAGCCTTCAGCCCAGTCCTTTGTGAGATATTGCAAGTTCTTTGGGAAGCTGTTAAAGGTTACCAGGGAAAAATACGCAGTATGGTCGAACATATCTGGAAAACACTGTGTTAAACAAAATGAACCAGTTTTCCGCAGATATGCTTGGGAGGTTTGATATGCTGCTGTGCATTAGGAATCTGATATGCAGGGTTTCCCAGCCTGCACATAACAGGGAACCTTTTTGTCAAAAGCACACCCCTGACATGCTGGGCAACATCCTCCTATGGTTGGAAGCATTGTGAGTGTCGGGGCAGGGGGCACTACTGGAAGAGCAGGACAGCAAGCAGATATTAAAAGGAAAGTCCCCATCAGTGCCTCGGATCTTGCTGAACCAGACACAGGAGTCACTCTGAGGCTGACTGAATTGTACAGCGTATTGAATTTACTCAACACTTCATTTGAAATTTGGCAACATCCCTAATTGTCAGAGGTTTTTAATCTGGTACAAAAGGTTACAGAGGAACACCGCTGCCCAAATCTGGCAGCCCATGGAAGCCTTTTTAATTAACTTTAAAAGGTCTGTGTGAGTCCTGCGCATGCCAGGATATATAAAACACCCACACCCATCCCTGGAGTGAGAGAAGCAACTGGAGCCACTCCAAACCCATTTCACTAACATTTTTAGGAAGAGCGAATTTCTTGTTTTGAAATTCAAGATTGCAAATGATTCCATTTAAAAAATAAAATAAAGTCTTACCAACATGAGTTACAGGGTCAGTAAGACCTTTATTCCAATTTTGTTGTTAAATCCACACTGAGCATTTTGTTCTTAAAAGGAGGTGCCCTCCACGTATAGGTGACAAGCAAGAGAAGATCCTCATGGGAGAGATTATAAATGATGACACTGGAGCAGAGAGACCTTAAGACAAATAAATCCACTCAGTGAAGAGAAAACAGCAGGAAGTCATCCTGAACAAAGCCTGGTGACTCTGGAAACGCAATGTGGACCTAGCATGGTGACACTATGCTGAAAAACCTGCAAATAACCCAGATGGATCCTGCTTTCTCCCCATTGCCACAGATGGGCAGGCTCCAGCAGCTGTTTCAAGGACATTTTTCCTACCTTATTCCTCCACCTCTGGAATGCCAGTGTAGGCATTCAACAAACTGTGTGTTGTTGAGGGTGGAGGTGGAGGGATATTAGGTGCAAAAGAGTTCACTCTGGAAAGCCATCTAATCTTAAATTCCCAAAGGCTAGGCTGTGGGCTTCATGGGCGGGGTTGGGGGGAATGGAGAGTTGTGTGAAAACTACGAATTCATCTGTGGATTAGTTAAGTAAACTACATACAGCACACATCTATGGGCTATTGATTTTTTTTTAAATCACTTGTAGAGACTATTGTGATGAGTAAAATTAAAAGCCTAAATAAGTAACTTAAGCCATGTTTTTGAATGATCATTTTGTTATATGTTTCCTCAATCAATGGATCCTAAAAGAATAACCAGCTTCAGCAGTTTCCCTAAATATTTGGATTTAAAAAGGAGTTCTTACACCTGAAAAGGCTGAGAATTGCTGGTCTAGTCCTCCCCTGGTTTTTAGTCAAATCTGCTCTGAAACCTCCCCTATAGGTTGTCGTCAACACCCCTCCAAAGGGGAATTCTCCGTGACCAAAGGTAGGGTGCATCCTTCTGTGTTGAATTGCTCGTGGCTTATTGGATTGAATGAACACCCAGAATTCAGTCGTTGTAAACTCCACAGTAATTAAATTCACAGGTTTTCTGCAAACCTGTTGACAGAGTATCACAGTTCAAGGGGCGGTCTGGAAACGTATGGAGAGAATAACCCTGCCCACTACGGTGAAAGCTGAGAGAGACTGCCTTCCAAATACTTCCTGGCGCTGCTTAGAAAAGTAGCCCCCATGCCTAATCCACTGAATCAATCATCATTTCTGGCAAACTGGCTTTGAAAGAGTGTGCTGAGGACTGCTACTTCCAGGCAGAGGTGGTTTTTGTTTAACCTGAATCAAGACATTTAGTGCTGACACGGAAAAGTCCAAAGCTGCACATCAGCAGGCTCCTTTCATAATCACTTGAAGCTCTCCTGTAGTTATTACCAGCCAGCTCTCCAGCCCAGACCGCTATCTGCCTTGGTGGAAGTAACTGCCTGATTTATTAGCTAGACTGAAATTACCCACCCTGAGAGCCTTACTAATTTTTTTATGTAACCAAAGGGAGAGGGTTGCCGTTAAGACATCACCTCACAACTTTTCCAAGTGGTTATTCGTGATAGGAAAGTGTTCAGGCCTGAAGTTGGATGAAAGTGACTTAAAGCCACACAGAATTAAAGCCACAAAGGCAAGGAAATATTGAGGCAAGCCTGGCAGACCAGCCTCGCCCACGATCCATAATTCCTTCTATTGGGCTCAGAGCTTGCATCATTGAACATAACTCACGGCATTTTCTAAAACCAAGGGTTTGTAAGCAGAAGAAATGAGTCCCACCTTCCACTCAGGGTTCCCGGCCTCCTTAAAACTGCAGCCCAGCTTTATTTATATTTATGTATTACAAATAAGTTTTACAAATATATACTGCACAGACATATAGATATAAAGTTCTACATACATATAATAAATAAAATGGACCCCATAATAGCTACCGCCATCACTTTAAACACAGATGCGTCCACTTTCAAAATATGCTAGGGTTTCCTGGTCAGTTGTAGATTGTTGCAAATGAAGCTCTCCAGTCCCACAGCATTTTCTCTGCACATAGGCTTAGAACAGATGTAGAACGCTGGAGGCACAAGCCCACCTCAGGGCATCAGTTTGATCCTGCTGGTCTTCCGCCTGGAACTTCCATTTACCTAATTATCTACCCCGTTCACTCCTTCATCACCCTCAAAACCGGGTTCCAATGTCACTTCAGTGAGGCCTCCCCGAGCACCCTATTTAAAATCGTCACCCTCCACCTCCACCTCCACACTCTCTATCCACCTCTCCTGCTTCATTTTTCTCCACAGCACTTACCACCTTCTAATATACTATGTAATTTATTGTTTAATGACGATTTTCACCACCTCCACCCACCCCAGCATCACATACACACACCAGAGTTCAAGCTCCAGGAGGACACGAATTTTTGTCTGTTTTACTCACTGCTGTACCCTTAGCATCTATAAGAGTGCTTGGCACATTGCAGATGATCAGTCAGTGTTTGTTGGGTGGGAAGGAGAGAAGCGGGCAACAGCAGTCTATAGAATATAAAAGATGAAAAGTTATCTTCTAGATAGTTTTAAAATACTTAAAATTTGTCTTCATGTTATACCTACTTGACACAGGGACTAACACAGGGAATGCTAGTTGAATAACTTTTTACCTTACGCCACTTCGTTTCTAAGCCTGGCCTACCTGGAACAAAACTTGTGAATTAGATCTATGATTTGGTTGCTGAAATCACAGGTATAAGCGAATGATCTGGAATTAGGACTGTAGCTCGCATCGGAATCCCTGAGAGAGCTCGTCAAGCACAGAGTGCTGGGTCCCACCCCCCAGAGTTTCTGATTCAGTAGGTCCAGGGTTGGGCCTGAGAATTTCCATTCCTAACAAGTCCCCAGGTAATGCTGGTGCTGCTGGTCTGGGGACCACACTTTGAGAGGCACCGGCCTGGACGTTTGAGAGTGAACACAGATCAGCCACTGATGTTTTCTCCTGTGTATTTTTCTGCAGAAACAAATCTTATTTTCTCTCCTTTCAACTCCTGAAGATAAACATATCTTAATACAGTTTGGATGTCCTAGGACTTAATATCAGTACCTAATTTTTACATGTCTAGCTTGACACAGAGAGAAGAGAAACCAATAAAATGACCGCTCAGCCAGCTCAGCAGGCAAGTCAACAAAGAACCTTCTAATGGGTCTTTTGACTTTTCTGTATCCTTTCTTTCCACTGCCAGTTCTGTGCAACACACACACACTCACTGTGAAAGGATCTAGTTCACTCTGGAAATTCCCCCTGTAATATAGGAGCTCCTCTGACTCCTGTCTAATAAAAAGGCTGGTGTTCTTTCCCCTGAGTAGCAGACACTTTGGGTGCCCCACACCACAGACTCTCAGCCACCTCTGATTTGGGCTGAACTATGGTGCATGGTGTTCTTGAAGGTGCCAAGCACCCCACCTCAAATATCTGCTGGGCGCCTTTGACTTGCTGTAGTAGGGTACTCTCGGAAACCCTGAGAAATGGCTCAGTCTATGCACAGGGCAACCAGGAATCTGGGGGATTAGTGTCCCTAGGGACAAACCTTAACTAATTATGGGCAGCAGTATATGGATAAATGCCCAGATGCCCATTCCTTGGTGAGACAAATCTGAGCGCATTCTACACGTTCCGCAGACATCCCCAGAGGGATGGATCCCCAGGTACCCATAGCAGTCACCAGCTCGACGATGCACCTCTTATTGGCTTGTTTTCCTTTGCTGTTTCTCCCTCCTGCTCCCTCACTCTTGATACCTAGGGTCACCTCCCTAATAAACTACCTGCACCCAGGTGCTCCTCAGGTTCCGCTTTCTGGTAACCCAATCAAAGATACTGTCTTAGACTGGGTTCCCTGGAAGGCAACTCTGAGACGGAGAATTGCATACAGAAGGTTCAGTGGAGAGAGACCTCAGGAGACACACCTGTAAGGGGGTGAGGAAGGCGAGACTAACTCGCGAGGTGGTTGCAACTGAAACCTCAGTCGATCCTAATGGGACTTTCGGGAGCTGGGATGGACCCTCAGAGTTGTCCCAAATTGAGGCAGGTTGCTCAGCCAGTCATTGGCCGGCCCCAGGGCACCCCTGGGAGGTGGCCTCACCTTGGTGAGGACATTCCTTGAAGCCCATGGAGCTTTTCCAGGGAGGGCCTTATCTGTGAGCCATTAGCCGTCCGTATTTCCAGCAGCTGGGGTAGGAGTGTGTTGCTCTGAAGAGGGGCCTGGGGGGAGCACTAGGGGTCTCCTGAATTGCTGCCCTGTCACCCCTTCCTGGCAAATTTCAACAGCCCTGCAAGTTCAATCATCTCTGTCTGTCTCCTGGAGCCAGCCTTGACTCAGAGAGGGAACTTCCCTGTAGACTTAGCGCTTAGAAAAAATAAGTTACATTTGGCAGACTGAGTAAATATATTGAAGAAACCTAAAATCACAAGTGTAAAAATTGGCTACAAGGGGCTAAACTTAAGTGCTCGTATATAATTAAATTCCATCAACCAAGTGATGTTCTATTCAAAACATCCTTTCTCAGAAGGGTGTTTCTTCTATGCTGTGGTGTTTTGGGTTGTGTATTTTTTTTCTTCACACATCGAGTGAAGACAAAAGTGTCTGTCAAGCCACTTGCTATAAAAGGGCAATTAAAACATCCTGGATCCGGTATGACTAAAGGCTAAGAGCCCTATGCTCCTGAAAATACTCCACTAATTACAGTCTCATTTCGTGGCAGGCCCAAACAAAAGCAAGCTACCTCATTTTTCAAATTTAAATAAAGAGCATTGGGTACTTAAGAGCTCTTTTCAGGAGCAGGAAAGCTGGCCACCTGCGTCTCACATTCCATCAAGGAAACCACCCCAGTCACTGTCCTTTCAAAGAGCGAAGAGCGGCCCTATTTCAAAAATCTGCCCTTTCGAGGGTCGAGGTACCGCTTCACCATCTACTTTCTTGTTTCTGAAATGCCCTCCTTTTTTCATTGAACTTTTTATTGAGCTAATTGTAGATTCACATGCAGTTTTAGGGAATAACACAGAGAGATCCTGTGTACCGTTTACCCAGTTTCCCCCAATGGTAACATGTTGCAAAACTAGAGTTCAATGCCACAACCAGGGCGGGGAAATTGATACACTCCACCCATCTTATTCAGATTTTCCCAATTTTACTTGTAGTGGTTTGTGTGTGAGTGTGTGTGTGTTTAGTTTTAAAATAATTCTATCCCGTGTATTCTATCCCGTTCCTGTGACCACCACCATGGTCAACATTCATACCAGTTCCATCACCACAAGGATCCCTCCTGTTGCCCTTTTATAACCACACCCACCTCCTTCAACCCTGCTTCCCCCATACTCTTGTCTCCCCACACCCAGGTCCTTCACCCCTGGCATCTGGAAACCAGTAATCTGTTTTCTTTTGTAAAATTCTGTCATTTCAAAAGTATTTTATACATGGAATCACACGGTATGTAACCTTTGGGGACTGGCTTTTTTCACTCAACATAATTTTCTGGAGGTTCATCCAAGTTGTTGTATGTATGAATGGTTCATTCCTTTTTAATGCTGAGTAGTATCCTGCGGTATGGATGTGCCACAGTTTATTCAACCAGTCACCAGCTGAAAGACATCTGAGTTGTTTCCAGCTTGAGACTATTATAAATGAAGCTGCTATGAACATTCTTGCACAAGTTTTTGTGTGAACATAAATTCATGTCTTTGGGATAAATGCCCAAGAGTGCAATTGTTGGAATGGTAGTTTAGTTTTTTTTAGAAACTGTCAAATTGTTTTCCAGAGTCACTGTACCATTTTACATTCCCACCAGCAATGTATGAAACAACCAGCTTCTCTACATCCTCACCAGCATTTGGTGTCATCACTATTTTTTATTTTAGTCATTCTGATAAGGGTGTAGTGATTATCTCATTGTGGGTTTAATCTGCATTTCACTGATGGCTAATGATATGAACATCTTTTCATGAGCTTATTCACCATCTGTGAATCTTCTTCCTGGAAATGTCTATTTTTTGCTGAGATTTTCTATTTTATCATTTGTGTGTTGCCCAAGGGGGTAACAGGGGTTTCCCTAGGCCAGGCAGGCAGGTGTCCCTGGGTGGGGGAAAGGAGCCTTAGGCCCATGGGGATAAAGAGGCTTCCTGCCCTGCTGGGCCACTTGTGCTGGGCTCTCCCCTGCTGGTGCTGCCTGCTTAGTATCTCTCAGTATCTCGTGGGAAGGGAGGGGACTCTCAGCCTGGGCAGGGAAGGAGGGCCCTTCCCCTGACCACTTACTGTTGGCAGTTCTCCCCATCGATCCCCCTTACCGTAGCGGGTGCTGGGCTTGCCTGATGTTGTCAAAAGGACTTCCACCCTGTCTGGGGTAGGAGCAAGCCTACCTGAATTGTCTTCTGTTGCTAGGTTAGGGGTTGGGAAACACTAGGCCTGGGTACCTTCCTCTGTTGGGTAGATGCCCTGCACCTGTGCTGTTCTTCCAATTCTTGGATCCCAAACCAGTTTACCTTTCTCTTACCATCTTTTAGACTTCTCCTTTGATTGCCTTTTGCATTATTTCGAGGGCTTATAATTGTACTTATCTAGGAAGAGCAGGAAGAAACGTGTCTATACCATCTTGTCTGGACCAAAGTCTGAAATGTCCTTTTAAGTTTGTATTTCAGCTCAGTTACAGATTAGTTTCACCTTCTGCCACACACAAAAAGAAAAGAGAGGTGATTTTCCCTCAAGCTTGCTCTTCTATGACCTTAGATGTTGTCCCCAGAGTATTACTCATGGAAGTTTGGAAGAAGGCAAATTCTTTCATAAACTGCAAAAATTTTACAGAGTTAAAAGAATCTTAGAGGTCATCTAGGTTTTTAAACATTCCTGCTCATAGAACACTTTCTCCTTCAAATGAACTCCAACAGGGAAGGTCAACATTTAGACATTTAGTCAAGTTGTCCAGGTGAAGTAAGAATGGAGGCCTAGCCTTTCACTGTTCACTGCCATCCGCCCCCACCAACAAATTCAGAATCTAGAGGATCTGAGGAGCACAGTTTCAAAAGGACCCATCTAATCCAAGCCTTTCCTTTTGTAAATGAGGACTCTGAAGCCCAGAGAGGCTACACAATTAAAGTAACAAAAAATTAGTGGCAGAGCTGGTATTAAAATCTATGTCTCCTGAGCCAGCCAGCCTAATCCTAGATATTTCCCCAAAAGAAATAAAAATAAATGTCCTCCCAAAGACTTGTACATGAATGTTCATAGCGGCTTTATTCAAAATAGCCAAAAGCTGGAGGCAACCCATAGGCACATCAACAGGTGAATGGATGAACAAATTGTGGTATAGCCATACGACGGAATACTACTCAGCAATAAAAAGGAATGTATTATCAAGGCACACTACAACAAGTACAAGATGGCTAAATCTCAAGAGCATATTTTGTAGCTAAAGAAGCCAGACACAAAAACAATCCATATTATATGATCCCATTTATAAAAAGATCTTAAACTGACCTTGACAGTTCCATTTTTCCTTTTTGGGACTTCACCATAACTCTCCCTTCCTAAAATGTTTAGTTTACAGAGTTATTTTATTGACATATCACGTGACCTCAGGATCCCAACATATGCTGTGCAATCCCAAGCTCGACTCTTAGTTTCCATGTCTGTAAAATGGAGCAGCTGATCTAGATGGCTTCTAAGGCCTTGTCCTACACTAAAACTATAAGATTATAATGCATGGGAGGGGACGGTAGGAGTCACTAAAAGGCCAGAAACTTGACTGGAAAGACAATACAGGGATAGGACTAGGGACACTGGTGCCCACTGAAGGACACCAAGATGGACTCTGTAAAGGTTAGGCTCTGAGGACTCATGGGTCCTTCAGACACCTAAGAAGAAAAGCAGCCCCAACCATAATTTTCCATCTCTACTTACCATCATCGGGGAAGGGTACTCTATGTCCATGCTCTGTCCATAAGGAATTGAATCAGGACCCAGATATGAGCTAAGGGTAACCAGATGTGGACTGAGCAAGGAATTCAGGGCACCCTCAGTAGGGGGACTCCCCTGGGCAAACAACTCACTCAAATCTTCTCTCTGTCCATCCAGTTTATGTTCTGGAACTTCAACAAGAATGAGACAAGTTCCTTTACATATGGCTATGGTCCCATGCCATTTAGGACTATTCTCCAGATTACCAATGAAACCCACAGCTCATACCTCAGCCCAGAAAACTCAAGCCTCACAGGATTATGTTGCTGAAGGGGCAAATTCTTCTTCTACCACAAATTCCTCTGTACCCTTAGTCACAGATTACTTTTGGTAATGGATATTTATTGTATCCTCTCCCCGGGAATCTTAGAAATCTGACCAGTTAGCCTGGATAAGCCTAGAATCACACGAGAAATTTGCCTTACAGCAGGCACAGAAAAACAGGAGAAGAGTGGAAGGATGAACTGGAGGCTGGCCAATTGATACAACTCTCTAGAAACCCTTTGCTGACTTTAAAAGACAAGGAGTGCTTCCATCTCATTACCGTCCTTCATTCCTCTTGGAAAGATGTATCAAAATCAAGGCCTTTCCCTCTACCCACCAGGATGAGTATTTATCTGCTTGGTCAGGTTGTAAGACTCTCAATGGATCATATTTTCTAGCTGGTGGAATCACTGTGTATTAAAAGGTCTCCTGTTTCTTACCCGACTCAGGGGATGGGGCAGATCAAGACCAACTCTGCGGGGAGAGTGGCAGGGGAGGAGGAGCAGGCCACCAAGTTCTCTCTCCTGCCTACAGCAGAGCATTAGGGGTAAGCAGGCTCTTCCCCACATCTCATTTTCTGCAGTTTCTCTGCCCTCACTCTAGGCCAAGCACGCCACCCCTCACCTGAACTATAGAATGCACCCATAGTGGGTTACGGGGAGGCAGGGAGAGGGCAAAAAAGGAAGCAGGGAGGATCAGGTTAATTTTTTAAATGTTTTACCATGTCTGGTCCATGCTAACCTCAAGAGGTCAACATTGCCGGCTTCCTAATCTACTTTGATTATTAATAATTTGGGATTTTAACCTGTTCAGCCTCTTCCTTAGTCACAAACCGCAGAAATCAATCCTGGCTAACTTCAACCAAAAGGATTTTGCTGAATTCAAGGAAAGGCTAAACAAGTAGGCCTTGGAAAGGGCAGGAGATTCAGTGGCTCTAGGAAGCTCAGGCAGATACTCAGAGAAAACCTCTCTGCAAGAGCTTCAGAATGACTTGGCCCTGATGGTTCTCCATCTTTGGTCACTCTGCTTAAGACTCACATCCTCAAGACATACACTCTGATTGACCTAGCTTGTTTGATATCCACACCCCCGGCCAATGGGACCATACAGAATGAGGGAAGAGGATGGGTCTGGCTATCGAAAAGGATAACCCGCACTCTTATCGTGGTCTCAAAGGCCCTGCCCCATAGCCCAACCACTTGATGTGCCATTTGCCCCATTTCCCCTACCAAGGCGCAGTGCCTGCAATTCATCAAACCCTTTCTTGACTCCAGGCCTCCACACTTACTATTCCCTCTGCCTGGGACACACTTCATCCCAATCTTCACCTGGCCTGCTCTGGCTCGTCTCCAAGGTCTCAGAATGGCTCTCCCATGAACCTTTCCCTCTGCCCCTAATCTAAATTAGATTCTGTACCTGTTCTTCAAAGGGCATGTTATAATTTATTATTGTCATTGTGTGCTACTCTGTTTAATGTCTGTCTCTCCACCAGGCTGTAAGCTCCACATCTATTTGGTCCTCAACTCTTTCCCCACTGCCTAGCAGGTAGATAGCACTCAGCACATGTTTGTTAAGGAACACAAGGGAAAGGAATGTTTCCTTCTTTCCTCTGGTACTGGAGGTAGGAGTTAGAACTCCCTTTTCCCTTTAAGGAGTAAGACTCTGGTTTGGAAGAAGACTCTTTAGGGGTCTCTCCAGCTCCCTGAAGTCCACTTTAGTTCACCAGAGTTCAGCATTGGGGTTTGGAGACAAAGCCACAGTTCATGAGAAAATACTGCTTTGCCACTATTTGCCAGTCTTTCTCCGGGCATACAATTTTTCCAGGCATCTCATGAGCAGGGGTAAGAGATCATGGTAGGATTGAGGTATCGAATTCCCAACGTCATCTCATAACATCCCAATCACCACAATTTCTATCATCTGCCTCTGAATGTTTTTATATTAAACATAAAGATGAAGAAAGGGAAAAAATTAATCTATGCCCCTTGTGGTACTGGTTCTAAACAGGGGGTGAATAAATGTGTATATAGTTTCTCAACAATGACCGCTGGAAAGTGAGGCTTACCTAAGGATGTCATCACATCTAAAGAGAGAGTTATCATTTTAAAGACAGTGCTAGTGTCGTGGTTAAGTTGTTGGCCTCTGTACCAGATTGCCCTGGGTTCGAGTCCTGACTCAGTTATCTAAATGTGACCTGAACGTTCTACTTAACCTCTGTGTACCCCAGTATCTTTAACTATGAAATGAGACTAAGGGGTGGCTGTAATGTCCACATTGTGGAGTAAATATATATGACTTAACATGTGAGCCTGGCCCCCAGGGAACAGCAATAAATGTTAGTTGGCCATTATCTTGAACTTAAGGTGGTATACATGGTCACGTGTGTAGCAGAGTGCTTTAATGAGTTTGGGAGGCCTGTTAAGGTAGGCTGGAAGGTAGTTCAAGGTAGGTGAGAGAAGCTGAATTCTTCTGCTTTAAGAATTAATAGAAATGTAGGTGTTCACAAGCCGGATATCAGAGAGAAGAGATAGAAAAACATCCAGGGTAAGAAGTAGCCACTTCGAATTTCTCACTGGGCAAAAGACTTGCAAGAATATGGATTTATAGTCAGACAGAGAAAAACAAACACTGTATGATTTCACTCATATGTAGAAGATAAACAAATACATAGATACGGAGAACAGATTAGAGGAAAAGGGGGTGGGGGAGGGCAAAAGGGGTAAAAGGGCACATGTGTATGGTGACAGATGAAAACTAGGCTACTGGTGGTGAACACGATGCAGTCTTTACAGAAACTGAAATATAATAATGTACACCTGAAATTTACGCAATGTTAAAAGCCAATATGACCTCAATAAAATTTTTAAAAAATTTTAAAAGACAGAAATTGAAGGGGCTGGCCCCGTGGCCGAGTGGTTAAGTTCGCGCGCTCCGCTGCAGGCGGCCCAGTGTTTCGTTAGTTCGAATCCTGGACGCGGACATGGCACTGCTCATCAGACCACGCTGAGGCAGCGTCCCACATGCCACAACTAGAAGAACCCACAACGAAGAATACACAACTATGTACCGGGGGGCTTTGGGGAGAAAAAGGAAAAAATAAAATCTTTAAAAAAAAAAAAAAAAAAGACAGAAATTGAAGTCTCTCCCTCCCAAAAAAAGAATGTGGATTTCTAATAGTCCATTTTAAGTTGTTTGCTGTGGTGGTTGACACCCTCAAAAGACTGCCACACACAACTGCTTTGGGTGAATGATGCCTTGGGGAAATCGAGGAAAGGGAGACCTTTTCCTTTGGGGGTCAAAGTTGAAGGGTCAGAAAAGGCAACAGCCATAGAACTCAGAATTATAATCAGGAGGCCAGGGCTGCCAAGAAACAAGGGCAGTATCTTGGACTCAGTAAAAGAGAAGCTTCTCCCTCAGAAGGGGGCTGTTGGGCTTCTGGTCACGCGCAGGGTGATCAGTATACTTTGATCAAGCATAATTCATGACGTGATGAAAGTTCGACTTGACTGTTACCTTGTCCTCACACTGTCCCTTTAATGTTAATTCAGTGGGCGTTACTTTCCCTGCCCCTGAATGAAAATGCCTGCAGGCCCATGAATTTTCTGCTCACTCTTAGGTGAGAGACAGTCCTACGCACTTTGCACGCCAGAGTCAATATTCAAAAATTAGAATGTCCAGTCTAAGACAGGAAGCAAAACTGTGCACTTGATTTAGCCTTGTAACTTCTCGCTTTCCTAGCTAGGGCTTCAGATTGGAATCTTACAAAGGGAAAGTGGGCAAGGTTCTGGTCTACTTCTCCACCTCGCATGTCACTTCTCTTCCCTCCTACCCCTTTCCGCAACACCTGACAAGCAGACTGGCCAAGTTCCAACCCCTCCAGGGTGGCTGTTTTAGTTATCTATTGCTGCATTAAAAAAAATCAAACACTCCAAAACTTACTGTCTTACAACAACAAAGACTCATTATAGCTTGTAATTCTGCAATCTGAGCTGAGTTCAGCTGGGCAGATCTGCTTCATGTGGAATCTGCTGAGGCTGGAACATTCAAGATGGCACCTTAGCTGGGACGGCTGCAGTAGCAGGGGGCTGGCCAGGGATGTGTCTCACTCCACACAGCCTCTCCACGTGGCTAGCCTGGGCATCCTCAAAGCACAGTGGCCTTAGGATAATCAGTCTTCTTACCGGACTTCTGACTTCTAAAGTCAAGTCCGAATTACCAGTCCTCTTAGAGGCTAAGAGTTACTTCTTCCACATTCTATTGGTCAAAGCAAGTCACAAAGCTAGCCTAGATCCAAAGGGAGGGGAAGCAGACTCCACCTTTTGGTGAGCAGAGCTGGAAGTGTGTGTAGAGATGGGAGGAACTGTCAGGGGCCATAATTACATATACCACAGACTACATACCACAGCGATAGTGGTGATAGTTGGGAGTAGGAAAATCTGACTTAAACAACTGGCTCTCTGCTCTCTGGTCCTGGCAGATGTTTGAAAATTACTCTTTCTTTCATAGTGTCCTCAGAAAGTCCAATGACCAGGCAATTCTCCCTACAGTTCTTCTCATTCAGGCAACTATATCTCTGAACTCCATGGTCATGTGTGACTGCTTCTTAGTCACTAAGAATCACAAGTAAAAAAAATAATTAATTCAAACCCGTCTGGGAGAGAATTTTTTTTACAGGATATGGTTCACAGTCTCCTTCCTGAAAAATGCTTAAATAATTTTCTAATAAACCCAGCGGGGTTAAGTCTTGGCTCTAGGAAACTAATTACTCACCCACCCAGCTGACTGGCAGCTGACTGTAAATCAACAGTCCAGTGATCTTAAACCAGCTGGTCATTGTATTTTGTACCAAAAATTATTATCTAACCATTCTCTTTTCCTATAAAATGTCGCTACTAAGAGTAAATCTTTGAAATATTTATTTCAAGGGAGAAATATTTATTTTCTCCCTTTCATGTCCCAGAGTTGCAGAAGCCAAACTCCCAGAGTTTTAGGAGCCAAAGAAATCTCTTTAGAGTTTATAGTTTCCATCTGACTATTTTAACCACAGTCATAGATTTCTTCTAACATGTCATTATGGGTACAGGGAGCCTCTGACTTGTAACTTATGAATACCTAGCTTACAGATCTCTGTTCAAGCATTTTCTTCTCTCTGTGCTCTGAAGGGTCTGTAGCAACGAGAAGGGAAGGGAAGGGAGAATGGAGCAAACTTCTAAAGGCATCAGAAAGGGCACCTATGATTTCCTGGCTAGCAAAATTTGGTCTTTCGTTTGGAACATAGATGGATAGTTCACTAGACTGTTTCATACTCAAACACCCATCGTTATTATCATTTGAGAATGCTTTTATCTTCTCTATGAAATCTGAGTTCATAAAAGGAGTCTTCCTATGAAAGTGGAAGCAAGGGCTGGGGAAAGTGCAACTCCTGCCACTGGATTCTCAGAAAGAAAGAAACTTTTTGAGAAAGGAAAGATAAAGAAAAGTAGGAAAGATAAAGTACTAACTCCATTTTATCAGCCAAAATTACCATGTTTATGACAATTAAGGTTTCCCAATATCTTGACGATTATCTTTATTTTTATCCCCTCATTAAAAACTTAACAGTAAAAGAACTCAAGAAAAAAAGATACTCCATAAACTGAAAATCCATCTCTGGATTGCTAATCCTTAGCAATTATTATTGACTACAAATCCCAGCTTCCAATTTCCCTTCCCCTCATCCACTATTGAAGTCATAAGAATTAAAGGGACTCTACGGATCATGTAGTTTAACTTTCTAATAGATCATCCCCATTACAGTGTCTCTGAGCAATGGTTGTCCAACCTCTACAGGAATAACTTCAGGGACAGTTAGCTCAGTACCTCACAAAGTAACCCATTTCCTTGTTGACATGTACTCATGGTCAGTTCTTTTTTTTTTTTTTTTCTGAGGAAGACCAACCATGAGCTAACTGCTATCAATCCTCCTCTTTTTGCTGAGGAAGACTGGCCCTGAGCTAACATCTGTGCCCATCTTCCTCTACTTTATATGTGGGACGCCTACTACAGCATGGCTTTTGCCAAGCGATGCCATGTCCGCACCTGGGATCTGAACCGGGTAACCCCAGGCCGCTGAGAAGTGGAACGTGTGAACTTAACTGCTGTGCCACCGGGCCGGCCCCAACATGGTCAATTCTTGTATTCAGCTAAGAATGTCCCTCCATGTGAGCTCCACCCTGGGGTAGGTTCTAGTTCTGCTCTTTAGAGCAACAGAGAACATGTCTTCTCCCACTTCCCTATGACAGCACATTAAATGAGGACAAGAAAAATTCCATGTTCTCACATTTGTTATGTATCAATTATATACGGCTGTATAACTAACTAACTCAAAACTTAGTGATTAAAAAGAACAACGATTTTATTGCTCATTATTCTGTGGGTCAGGAATTTAGACAGGTCAACAGGACAGCTCATCATTGTTCCATGTGACTCCACTGGGTCTGGAGGATCCAAGATGGACCCATTCACGTGTCTATAGCCACGGCTAACTATTGGCTGGGTACTTGGGTTCCCTTCCATCTGGCTTCTCTCTCTCCATTTGATCTCTCGTCATTCAGTCATCCAGCCTGAGTTTCATTTTGTAGCGATTATCTTCCAAAAGAGCCAAATCAGAAGCTGCAAGACCTTTTAAGTCTTAAGGAAGTTACATCATCACTTCTGCCACATTCTATTGGTCAAAGCAAGTCACAAGGCCAGCCAAAACTCAAGGGAGGGAAAATCAACTCTACCTCTTCGTAGGAGGAGGGGCAAAGTCACATTGCAAAAGGGCATGTGGCCTGGGAGGAACTGTTGCAGCCATTTTTGGTAACAGCCTATCATTGAAGGTTACAACCTAGAATGAAATGATCACAGGGTCTTCTCCATTCAGCTCAGCATCTTCTGGAAACACTAGTTTAGGTGCCACATTTTATAAAAGGTTATTGTTAAGCGGGAAAATCACAGAAGAAGAATTACAAACAGTCAATAAGCGTAGGAAAGAATGCTCAATGCCAACGGTAATGAAAGCTGAAAGTAAGAGGACGTTTTCCATCTGCCAAAGTGGCAAAGACTTCAAAACTTATAAACCTTTGAATGTAAAGGATCTATAGCACAAACATTTGAGATTTCAACAATTTGAAAGCAACCTCAAAGGCTACATTTGACCTGTAGTAATTTGAAAGCAAGCTGATGCCCAAATTTGAATACTACATGCTAGGAATGCAGAATTAAGTCACTGGAACTAGAAATGGAGCCCTTGAGAGCCCCGGAAAAATAAATCTCAATTCAGCTTAGCTATTTTCTGCTACTTCTGCATGTCAGTCTACTTATAAGCTGGAAGGAAATATGCCAAAATGTCAAGAATACTTGAATAGTCAATGATTTACACTGTTTTCAAAATTTTTCGTATTTTTCACATGCTTCCTTTCCAAATATTTTACTTTTGTACTCAGCTAAAAAGAGTAAAGATTAGGCCTAGGATTGAACACAATATTCCACTTAGGGCTTCTTTCATTTTTCTTGAATAAGACAAGCACATCTCCCATCAAGGTCTTTGTGCTTGTGATTCCCTCTGCCTGGAGTGCTCTTCCCCCAGATGCCCACCTATCTTGTTCTTTACTGCCCTCAAATCTTTGCCCAAACATCCTCTTGTCAATGAAGCCCTCCCCAGAGACCCTATTTAAAATTGCAAATAATCCCTTGTACTTAGAGCACTGCCTTTCCTCCTTCCCTGCTTATTTTTTCCCATAGCCCTTATCTCTTTCTAATAGCTCATAGAACTTGTTTATTTGTCTATTGTTTCCTCACCCCCACCCGTCATGGAGTTTAAGCTATAAGGGGCAAGGAGATTGTATCCCCAGAGCCTAGAACAGGGCCTAGCACATAGTAGGTTTTTAAGAAATGTTATTGTATAAATAAATGAGCTTTTAAAAATGGGATTCAGGGGCCGGCCCCGTGGCCGAGTGGTTGAGTTCGTGCGGTCTGCTTCAGCGGCCCAGGGTTTGGCCAGTTCGAGTCCTGGGCACGGACATGGCACCGCTCATCAAACCATGCTGAGGTGGCATCCCACATACCACAACTAGAAGGACCCACAACTAAAAATACACAACTATGTACCAGGGAGCTTTGGGAGGAAAAAAAGGAAAACTAAAATCTTTAAAAATGGATTCAAGGGGCATGCTCGGTGGCATGGTGGTTAAGTTTGCCCCCTCAGCTTCAGCAGCCAGGGGTTCATGGGGTTGGATCCTGGGCACAGACCTACACACCGCTCATCAAGCCATGCTGTGGTGGCATCCCACATACAAAGTAGAGGAAGATTGGCACAGATGTTAGCTCAGCAACAACCTTCCTCAAGCAAAAAGAGGAAGACTGGCAACGTATATTAGCTCAGGGCCAATCTTCCTCACTAAAAAAATAAATAATAACAGTAAAATAAAAATGGGATTTATTCCAGAGTCTATGGCCACATTAAACCTGCATCCTACATTTCTCTTCATTCAACCTCCAACAACATCAGTGTTCTTAACAATCTCACTACACAGCTGCCTCTGGTTAACTTTGTTGTCAGTGAAACTCCCAGACCTTTTGCACAGGAACTACTCTCATATCCAGTCCTAGTATAAATCATGATTCTATATTTATTTTTGATTAAAGTTTAAGTTGAAGTCCCTGCATTCATCTTGGAAGTGTTGGCCATCCTTCCAGCTGGTCAAAATCTTTTCTGAATTTTGATTCTAACATCTCTTATATCAGCTACACGTCCGAGTTCTGTCTCTTCAGATTTGATGAATGTCTTAAACATCTTCCTTGAGTTTTGGTGGGGCAGAGTCTAATGAACACATGCAATGTTTTGGATAAATGGTGACTTGTACCAGATAAGTTATTAATATATACATTCTCTCACTTAATCTTCTTAATAACTGTTAACTGGATGGTATCTCCAATCTACAGGTGCAAAAACTGAGGCTCAGATAAGTAGGCAACTTGCTCAAGGTCTCACCTGTAGTAAGTGGTAGAACCAAAATTCCTACTCAGGTCACCAAAACCCATATACAGCTATAATCTAAAGACTGTTCCAGGCCTTTATGGCCACCAAGAACCCTTAAGTTCCAGAAGTAGGTTGCTGGCTATGATCCCAATTGAAGTTACAAACCCTTCGCTTAAAGCCATACTTCTGGGCCAATGGTTAATCCTCACTGTGCATCAGGATCACTTGAGAAGCCTTAACAAAACACAGATGCCCAGGTTCCACCTCCCAGAATTTCTGATTTAACTGATCTGTAGTAAAGCAGCCTATTTTAGAAAACTTCTCCAAGTGATTCTAATGTGCAGCCAAGGTTGAGAACCCCTGCATATAGAAAGAAACGTAGAGGAAGTGCAGAACTGCCAACATTCAATTATTTATAAATGAGAGAAACACTACAGTTGCAGAACCGCCCAGATGCTATAAAAAACTCAGGCATATATTACACATGCGTATACAAGCAAAACCAAACTCCCCCCTCTTTTCTTTCTTCTCTTGACGTCCCCCAGGTTTCCACCATCACCTTCCTGGAATGGTCCATACTCCTCTCATCCCTGCCCCCCACCCCACACACAGTGGGACCTTCTTGTTATCCTGTGGGGTAAGTTCTGGGCCAATTCATTTGATGCCCTAGAAGTGCTTCCTCGGGGAGAACTCTAATACCATTCAGTTTTATTCCAAGATTCAACCAAACATATTATGCTCTTGTATCTAAATTATGCAGAGAACCAAACATTTACACCAACGGATGTTCAATGAACAGATCTATTTCTTGACTCTCCTTGAACTTGTGTTTTGCTTTTCCACACAATCTTTTATTCCTCATGTGTTTGAATCTACTTGTTTATAAAATACCATTTGAACTTGAACACACTTATATATTTTATGATCACTCTTTCTTTTTACTGTTTCACTCCTTAATTTGTCTCCCTAGGTTACACTGTGAGTGCCATAGTCGAAAATCTAAAAGAGAGATGTGGAGAAACTCAAATTTTTGCAAACATTGAACTGACCCAACCGTGAAATAACAACACAAAGAGCATTTTCAATTCCACATTAGTGGGAATGTATTTCCTAGAGGTTTTTTGTTTTGTTTTTGTTTTTTTCCCACTTTCATGAAGCATCAAATCCCCAGCGAGGTGACTTTTAAATGGTCAACCTAAAACTACTGTAAACATGTTTTGGGGTGAGCAAATAAAGGCCTACAGAGAATGCAAAGAAACTACAGTGAACATCAATCAAAATCGTCTAAATGGTAGCATACCTTTAATACATCTTCCCTCTTGAGGACAGCAAACTCTAATACTCTGTAACGTTGAGACTTCAGCCGGGCATGATGTGTGTCATGAGGACTGTAGAATGTAGATTGTGTCTCACTTTACTCATTTGATCAGCACAAAGAAATTAGCCCAAGTATTGTCTGATGGAGAGGAGGAGCCAAGTATATTAATGACTTTTTCTCAGACTTCCCTGCCTCTCCATTGGAGGTCAGGCACAATCTTTGACATATTTTCTGCTCAAAAATATGTTTTTTCTCCTCCTTTTCACATCATCTTCCTCATCACAGTCCCTCTAGCAGACAAACACACATCATCCCAAGTTCTCAAGCTGGTCCCTTGCTAAAGTCTGCCTTGCCCAGCTCATTCCGCCTAACAAAACTTTCATTCAATCCATTCACTCAAGTAGCTTCATTGATCACCCACTAAGTGGGGAGCACTGAGCTAGGTACAGAATATAGGTCATAAAAATAGCTCCCTGGCCCTTTACAGAACCAGTAGTTGTAAGGTTTCAAGATAACATAAGCATGTTATCTCCATTTTACAGATGAGGAAATAGAGGTTTAGAGAGGTTATGTCACTTGCCCAAGGGTCACTGATTAGCATCAGTGGTAGAGTATGGACAGGAGCTCAGGTCAGTCTGACTCTAAAGATCTCCTTCTGACTCTCCTGCATAAACTCATTCCCCTGTGACTATAGAGGCACAAAGACATGTAGACAATTTTCCTGGAAATTTAAGTAGAGCTCTGAGTTCAAAGTTAACATTTCCATTTCATTAGAAGATTAACAAGTCTTTGGGAAGTAGATCTTTATAGGCTTTTGGGTAGAAAAGTTTTGTTTAGTGATATTTTATGGAGACTAGTCTAGCAATGTCCTGCAGAATTAACTAGAGAGGGAGAAATGGGTCTTAACAGAGACCAGTTAGCAGGCAGCTAATATAGAAGTAAAAGCATAGCCTGTGGGGTTCATTAGAGCTAGGTTTCAAATACAGGCTGTGTGATCTTGGGAATATCGCTTAACCTCTCTGAGCCTCAGTTTCCTCATCCTATAGAAGAAGGAGTGTGGCACCCACCTCACAGAGCTGTTGAGAGGATTATGTGAGAAAATGTACGTAAGGCTCCTAACACAATGCCTAGCCCATAGTAAGGGCTTCCGTATTGCCAGAGGTGATGGCGTGTTGAAAGAAAGCAGTGGGAAGGAGAAGGGTATGAAGGGAACTGGACCAACTGTGAAGGAGAAATTGAGCATATTCAATAAATGATTGATCAGAAGGTTAAGGGAGACGAACGGAGCAGAGAGGACTTGACTGCAGGCCTCAGTAAGCCCACCTCGATAGAACAGCCTAGTAACCAGTACCATAAGGCTGATCAGAACAGGACTGGTCACCTGTACAGCACTTTTGACTTTATGAGACCCCTTTCAAATCCCGTCTTTTGTTTTACTATAATGTTGTGACCCATACTGGCTTAACAAGATAAGCTGTTTTTGGAAGGGCCTGATAAATATTTGCTGGTTAATAAGAGGAGTGATCTTTAATATTCCCTCCATTCGTCACTGCTTTTGGTCAAGGTATACACCTTGTGGTAAAGAGTCACGGTTGGTCCTTTTGGGACCTTCAAGCCCTCAACCCATCCCATAATGATTGGCAGCCCAATTATGAGTCCACACACAACCCTATGGAAATACATTATAGGGCTGTTCATTGCTGTGTGGTTTGTAGTAGAAGAAAAAGGGGAAATAACCTAAGTAACCATCAAGAAGGGACAGATTAAACAAATTACAGTATTTTCATACCTGGAATACTAGGTCATTGTTTAAAAAAACAAAATATGTAAAGATGTACTGATATAGAATATTCTCCATGATAAATTATAAGAGAAAAAACAAGGTACAGAACAATATGATCCTATTAATGTTTTTTTCAAAGAAGATATAGAGATAAATACACCCATACGTGCACCAAAAATTCTTAGAAAGACTCCAAAAATAACTAACAGTGTTATTTCTGCCGGGTGGGGTGGGAGTTAGAGAAAAAAAGAGTCTACATAGCAGTTTTCATTTTATAAAGTCCTATTCTGCTTGAAATATTTACTGTGTGAATGTATTAGTTTTATGCTAAAAAAGAAAAGTAGTTTTAAAAAACCTCTACGGTTCTGTGAAGTCCTGCAGGCTGAAAACACTCCATCAAACCCAATAGCTTAAATTAAACAGACAGCTGAGCCTCTTGCCCAAGTCGATGATTGCGTTTGTATTCTTTTTGCTATTAGGTGATTGTTTTCCTCCAGAGGAACTTTATTTGATTTTAAATTAGAGATAAGTGAGTTATATTCATAGGGCTATTGTATTGATACAAAGTGCTGGAACTGAATGCCTATTGGCACGGGCAGCCTCATTGATAGGTATCATGAGCAGATCTCTTCAAGATGTCTGAATAGTAGCATTTACAACATAACAATGTTAATGGTAATGTCAGCTAATCTTTGGGTGTGCCCAGCAGGGTCCTAGATGTTTCCCACGCATTCTCTCTTTTAATCCTCACAACACTCTCGCAAGGTAGGTGTGATTCATGTCGTTTTCGAGATGAAGCCAACTGTTACCTTCCTAGCTAGAGAATTCCTTCAAATAGTTTTTTGAAATGTTTTAACTTACAATTTGCTAAAACTGCATTTAGAAAGCACACTTAATTCTCATCATAGTGGTGAGGACTTCGCACTTCCCTAAGGCCCCAAACCGTCTGACATACCAAGGGGTTCAGGGGCTCTTCCCTCCAAAACTCCACTTGTTGGGGCGCCAGAAGTCAAATATGGCATTTGGGTAGGTTACTGAAGCCCTCGTGGCCTCAGTCTCCTCATCTCTAAAGTGGGACAGGAATACTCTTCTGACCTACTTCAGAAATTGTTAAAAGAATTAAATAAGGTAACTCTGTGAAAACTCCAAGTACAGTGATGCTATCAAGGAGATATTTGGCTTTTATTCACAGGTAATAAGATTTATAGCCAACACTAATAAACTCTGCAACGCATTCACTTCAGAAACTCCAAGATTTTGAGTGCTAGAAAGATCCTGGAAACCATATATCCCTGGTTTTAAAGATGAGACCCCCCCGGGTTAAAAGAGCCAAAGCAACATATCCAACATCCCACAGCAGGGGCAGCCCTCAAACCCCGGTCTTCTTCCAAGTCCACTTCCTTGATTGTCTCCCCTTGCAGCCTCATCGCTGCCTTCTAAATCCGTTCCGGGCCCCGCGCTGTTTTAGCAAGCAGATTCCCTCAAAGTCAGAGATGTTTCTTTGGCCCTTGGTTTCTTCCTCTGTGAGATGAGTAGTGAGCAATGAAGACCTTCCTGACCCTATTTTCGTATGTCCCATAGTTGGAGAGTTGGGACTAGAAGCCAGGTCGCCAGCCTCCAGGGCTCTTTCCCCCATCCCTTGTAGTCACCGCTCCCTGAGCGGAGCTGTTTTACTCAGTAAACAAGCACGGAAGAATTCACGCGATGGTTGAAATCGCCCCCTGAGGAAGTATCTCCGCACCAACGGCACCAAAAAAGTCTGAAATCCCACTATGAGGGATTCACCCCCTTAGGTTAAAGTTTGGGTCTCAAAATTCTCTGCTAATGTGCAAATGTCCCTGAAAGGGATAGCGCTTTAGGCCATTAACTCTTGAGCCCAGAAAATTGGGAAATAGATACTGGCTTGGCAGTTAGACCCGAGCTCAGATCCAGTCTCTGCCACTTTCCAGCTATAGGAATTTGGGAAAGATGTTGAACTACTCCAAACCTCAGTTTTCACACCTGAAAAATGGGTATAATGATTTCATTTCAGCAGGGTAGGGTGAAGAAGTTTAAATGGGTCAGGTGTATATGTATCTGGCTAATTAGTACTCAGTGAATGGTGTTGCCATTACTATTATTATTGATGTTGCCTTTAAGTTGTTTTCTAAAAGTATGACAATGCATGAAAGACCCCGAGGGAATAGGTTTGGTGGGGATGAAGAGGATGAAAACATCACAATATACCAAAACACCAGGCACAGCACCAGGCCCAAGAATCTGTTAAAGGATAATTTGTAAAAGAAAGTATAAACGCGACTCTCTTACAGATACAAAATGAACACATGTCAAAGATTTTATTGAACTCATTAGTTAACGAGGGAACCAGTAAGATGTTACAACCTGTTCCAAGGAGAATTCAAAGTACCACACACATATAGGCAGATAAGGAATGCTGAAACAAATTACAAATATATGCAACATGAGTCAAAAATCAATCCCATCCCACCAGACACAACTAATTTACATTTCTATGGGAAAACTAATTTGCATTATTATCACTTTTCAACAACTTACAGAGTTGTAAAAAAGCTCAAAGACAATGACTGGTGGAGAAAACCATGAAAGGTACATGAGACAAGACACTTAGTAATTTTTTTTCTGTTTCAAAGAGTTTCGCAAATTTTCCTGATAAGTCCTACAAAGTGGTCTGGGCCCACAGTTGCTCCTTGAGGTCAGGGCCCTGGGAAAGGCAGGCAGAAGGGGAGAGGGGACTTGGAGAGGACCTGAAGAGAGACGATGAGAGAGAACAGGTTTTCCCTCCCTCTGAAACAGAAGGACAACCTGTAATATAAGACCATCCCTGCCAGAGGTCTGTTTGCTTTGCCCTTAATAAAAGACAAGCAGTGTGTGACAGAGATTGTCAATTATCTCTTGTTAGTTATCTCTGTTAATTCTCCTTTTCTTTCTTAGTAACAGAATCCTCCATTTTCAGCTGAGCACAGGGCCATCCAGAATAAAGACAACACTTTTCATCCTCACTAATATGACCACATGACTGAGTCTTCTGGCCAATGGGATGTAAGCTAAAGAGTCCTGGGAAGCTCCAGGACTGGTCTTCATAAGGAAAGGACGTGTCCTCCTTTGACCCTTCTACTTTCCTGCCTGCTAAAAGGTGGCTGTGATGACTGGAGCTTGAGCAGCCATCTTGGTGAAAGGCACCTGTTGAGCATAGCTGAGTATCAAGCTGACAGGAGCCCATGACTGTGATAACTTCATAAAACTGCCTTCTACATAAGAGAGAAATGGACCCTGAACTTTTATTTTTTCACTCTGATCTTTTTACTCTCTGTTATTTTGGATGGTCTGTCACATGCAGCTGAAGCTAATGCTAACCGATGAGGGGTGGGGCCCTGAGGAAAGTTTGGGTGGTTTGTTTTCCTGAGGAATTTAACTTTAAATTTACAGTAGTTCCTCTGAAAAATACATTTCTATTTATAGCTAAACTTCAACTCAATATCCCCCTCCATTCCTACCCTCTGCTCACTCACATGTATACAATTTCCCAAGGACACAGTAGTCTTTGGACTACTTTAGTGGAGATCTCACCTAAAATTGACTGTAGCAAGGAGCGATAACTGTAATGGGGGAAGCCCAAAGTGGTTCCTGCCATTTGCCCCACCCCTGCACATAAATGCCAGGGCTCCACCTCCCAGCTCAGGAAGTTTGGGGAGGTTTTGAGCGGGAAGGTAGCCCATGGAAAGCAGGGCTATGGGAAGATGACCGAAAGGAAGTCCCACATGCTGGGAAGGAGAATTTCATCCATTCCTGATTATCTGCATGTTTATAGCCTGAATAATCCAAAACCACATCCAAAATAAAACTCAGTGGCTTCTGGCTCTGGGACACATTCGTTCTTGCAGCAGCTGCAGATTTACCTTGGTGATTATGTTTTCCTGGAGCTAATATTGGAGTTTGTTGGCATTCCCCAAGCACTTGCTAGCTAATTGCAGGCAAAGCAAGCTGAAGAGGCCATACTGGGATTAAAATTTTGTTGCAGATAATCAACAAAGTGAATAATCCACCCACTGATGATCAAATTGACCAAACTATATAATTTTCAGACTCTGCTAGTCCTTCTTATATCCATTTCCTGTGAGACAGTAGAAAACCAGCCTCCCAGACTCTTTTGTACTTTCTTTTTACAGCACTCAAAATTCCATCACTTCTTTAAATGTGTTCTGCAAACTCCGTAGTCTCACTTTCATCAATGTGAAAATTATGGCTTTATCTTTCAAGCTCCATTAAAAATCCATATTTTGAGGAATTGTTTGAAGATCTTTCCCAAGGAGTAAGATAATATTTTACACAAAGAAGCCTAACCCTTCTGCAGACACAGCAACCCTGGGAATTATATTTCCATTTGACTGATGCTGGAAGGCTCAGATTGTGGACTTCCAAGGAGATATGATTAAAACACAGAAAAATAAAAGTGTACATTGTTTCACTCTTTATCCCTCATAATTCAAAATATTGTTTCCTATCCTCTTTTCTGCTTTTTTTGGAAGAAGAAAGAAAATCTGTCAGTTTTGTTTACTGTGCTGTGAAACTCCTTTTCATTTTTATTCTTAAAAACCCCATAGAGGGATGAATAGGCAAAGCACAGAGGATTTTTAAGGCAGTGAAAATACTCTGTATGATAGTAAAATGGTGGATACATGGCATCACACATTTGTTCAAACCCATAGAATGTACAATACCTAGAGTGAACCCCAATGTAAACTATGGACTCTGGATGATTACGATGTGTCAGTGCAGGTTCATCAATTGTAACAAATATACATCTCTGGTGGGGGATGTTGGTAACGGGGAAAGTGATGTGTGTGTGAAGGCAGGGGGTACATGGGAAATCTCTGTATCTTCCCCTCAATTTTTCTGTGAACCTAAAACCGCTCTAAAAAATAAAGTCTTTTAAAAAACCCATGCACTGGTCAGAGGGGGCACCTCATCCCACCCACCACCATAGGAGGGAATCTGGGCCTGTGGTTTTGTGTTAAACTCTGTCCCTAATTTCCCCACAGCCAATCGAGAGGTTAGGAACAGAGGCCCCAAGAGGTTGCCCACCTTTCCAGATGTGGCTGCCCTCTTGTCCACAGCCCACCTTCACTAGTAAGGTGCAAAGTCCAGTTTCTCTGCAAACCGCTGGAATCTCATGAAATAACAAACAAAAATATCCCCATTACTGAAGACAGTAATTTTCACTTCTTAACCTTACCATCCACGGCTTTTGACAATTGTTTTCTTTCACTTTCCTTAAAAGGCTTATTTCTTAATTTATTTGTATCTTCTTCCCTAGACTTTATCCTTTTGGGTCAGAAAGTATGGTAATGGTTAAAGGCTGCTGAAGTTGTAATTGAGCTCCTACTGTATTAATATAACAGGAAGCCTTAAATCAGTGGTCCTCAAAACGTGATCCCCAGACCTGTAGCACCAGCATCACCTTTTTAGAAATGGAAATTCTCAGGCCCCACCTCTGATGTACAGAATCAGAGGTTGGGGATGGGGGGAGGTTGGGGGGAGCCAAGCTCTCTAGGTGATTCTCATGCACATTCAAGTTTGCAAACGCTGCCCTAAGGCAACGGTTATTATCGGGATCACCTGGGACCTTTCCCATGCCAGCTACCCATGCTCAGAGAATGGGATTTACTAGATCTGAGGTGGGGCCAGAATGCATAGTTTTTAAAAGCTCCCAGTTGATTCTTAGACACAGTCCTAAATAAGAATTACTATGTAGTTGTCCATTACAGCTTTAAAGAATGCATTTAGCCAACTATCTTATTTCCACAATATTTTATTTCAAAGAAAGAAATTGGGGCGGGGCGGGGCGGGACTGAGTGGTGGGTGGGCAGAAAGACAGAAGAAAATAGCCAAGAGATTGGCTTTGTTTCTGGTTATAATAGCCAATACATTTTAGAAGCCTAATTTGAAGTCTTCTCAGAAGCAACAGATAACTCCATAAATAACCAAAGATCAAGATCATTTCAGACCAAAACCCCTTCATCTTCTCCTCTTGACATACAGCCTTCCCTTAATGCATTTCCATCTTTAAATGTTCTTATTTTGGGAAACAGGAAAGCTGAGAAAGAAAACTGACATTTATGTGCCAGGTACTTTATATTGAGCAGCTCCTTTAATCACCACAATGACCTCCTCAAGGAGCTAGGCCCTCTCACAGAAGAAGAAACTGAGGCTCAGGTATTAAGAAACATGCTATTTCCAAGATGAGATTGAACCTAAATCAGTCTGGTACCAAAGCCCACACTGGCGCCATCTCTTCTGCTCCACACTATCCACTTGTATTTTGCTGCTATTGAAGTTATTTCCAAGTAGCAAGTGTTTTCCATGCAAAAATCTGCCTCGGTTTACAGCAAACTTTACTTGTTTCAAAACAATAGGGTTGGAAAAGTTAAAAACTCAGACCAAAAGGGAGAAATCACAGGTATCTGAACTTATTCAGCCTGGAAGAGCTATTTAAGATTGAGGGCACTTTTGTAAGCGTTTTTGAGGTTCTGAAGCATAATTCTACTTCATAAAATGAAAGTGGAGTCAGCGATTCTCTATCCTCACTGGGAACTGAAGGAAGTACTGGCCCAGCCCTGTCCTGTGTGGGTTTTAGGTTCCAAATAGACCTATTTGTTACATGCCCTGTGAGGTCCTGTTTGAGCCACCCCATTGGGGAAAGAAGTGGGGCTCACTGTTAAGAAAGGATTATTTTTATCTCTATTTCAGATAGCACGTAGCACAATGCCCAAGACGGGGTTGGTGCTTTCAATAGATGCATGTTGAACAAATACGGTTGAATTTACTAGCAATTGTTAAACAGAAGAAAGGGTTGTCTAGGATATCCTTTGAGAAGCTGAGAGGTTGACAAATTAATTGATAAATAGGTATTCCTCCATCTGAAGTGGCTGAAATAGGCTTTCCACAATGGTAGGGGCTGGGAAGCTTTACCTACTGCTCTAAGTCAACGTTGACACTACAGCTACACACCCATCTCACTTCACCCGCTTCGTGGTTAGCTAATGGCTCCCCCTCTGGAAGTTTACGAAGTAACCAAATAAAGATGAAAGCACCCAGATGCCAGGGTGGACAGTACCCACCGCAAAAATACTCATCACTGTTTCCAACAAGAAATGCATTCTTTTCGTTCTCATAAACTGACATGCTTGATCCTCATCCCTTGAAAAATCGAACCCATCAGAATGGATCAAGAGAACCCTCAAATTCCTGAACGCTCTTCTAGTCCAGCCTCCAGAAGTTGCTTTCTCATGCAGATGATGTGCTGGTCTTTTCAAAGAGGTTTTATAAGTGCCTCCATCTACCTCCCCTCCCCATATACACACCATAATAAGCTACCCAGGAAGTCCCAGGCAGAAGGAAATTGTAAACCTCTCAGAATGCATATGCTAATTTCAATTGCATGTCCTTGGTAGGTCATTTGCCAATTGAAGCCGAGAATTACTAACAGATGACCTTGCTTTTGGAGGTGGGGAATCTTATCCAGAAAAAGCAGGGAGTAAACACAAAGCATATGCGTGGCAGACACTCACACATAGAGATCCTGCAAAAGGCAGAATGCAAATTCTTCAGCAACTTGGAGGAGGGGGCAATCCTAGGCATCGACCCAATGGGAATGAAGATCATCACTCTTGAAGGGGCATAACTTCGGTCATGGCTGGGTGCTGTACACTCTGACGATGAAGTTGTGGGCCACCTGAATAATCACCTGGAAAGATAGTTATAAATACAGCTTCATCCCCAAACTTCCTGAATCAGAATGCTTAAGGGTGGGGTCTGGGAGTGAGCATTTCTAACAAGCACCCGGCTGATTCTTTCTGTGGCACACCAAGTCTGAGAATCACTGCCAGCAGAACCAAAGAACTTCCATTCCAGCTGACCAGCAGAGCTCCATTGCCATGGCAACGTGCTTGACAGCCATTTAGAAGCAACTTGCTCTAATGTCACCACTGGATGGGAAGCACACTACTGCTGAGAGGAGTCCACAGAGCCACAGCTGAAATAATTAAGGAACAGTCCAGTTGCCACGTGGGGAGGTTCAATCAGCACCACAAACTGGTTTGCAGAGAAAATACAAAATTAAGCGCTTTTAGGAGATTAGAACAATACAGAAGATCAGATTTTCATAGTTGAAGAATTTAAATCAGATGGTCAGTTTGAATCTATTTTAAAAAATAGGAAATTCAGCATACTAGCTCTACTAATATTCTGAAATCTGTAAGGGAGTAAAAGTAGGAAGAGAAGGCTAAAATTAAAATTATTTTCAAAAAGCTAAGTTGTTGCGTTTTTCCCTCCCATGCTTGTAAGCTTTGCCAGAAGCCAGCCTATTTTTAAAGACTCTGGAAACCCACTTAAAGTGGTTTTCAGAGGATGTGGCCACAAATGGTGCCCCTGCTACATCAGATCCTGCATAATATACGTGTGGATCTGGACAGCTGTAAGGGGAAAATTTTCATCATGAAAGAGCAAATGAAACTGGTGTGTGTGAGGTAACAGTTTTAGCATCCACATTAGTCCCAGATGTTTTTCCAAAGGGACTGAGTTTTATTTGAAAGCTGAGACAGACTAAGGTTTCTATTCCTTCTCACCATGCCCCTAATATAAGAAATATACGCCAATTAAGTAATAACATGCATGGATTAATTAATATTTCAAGGTTATCAGTAATAGACCAACTCTCTCTTTCAACACTTTGGAGCCTCAATCGTTTTCAATAAGTTCAGGTGTTTTCAGAAAAAAAATGCAATGAGTAGCTGGAAATAGAGAATAAAGCTGTCTCCCTTAGGTGTTGCCCAGAAATCAGCAAAAACAATGAGAAAATTTCTATCACAAACCAACAGCTCTTGAAACAAGAATGAGCCTCTGGGTTCTTATATCTTCCCAGGCCAGTTAGTTTAGGTAGACAAAAGAGGGAAGGGAAGCAATAATTAAACTGGAAGCGACTCTCAGAAATCCTAGCATCATCAGTGTTCCCACTTAGCTTGTCTTCAAGGCTTTCCAGAACCAAACCCACAGCCCCCTTTCCAGCCTTCCCTTTGCTACTCCCTTAACACCTAACAAACTGGCCTCCTCTATGTGCCCCAAGTTCATGCTCTACATTGCCACATATGACCCTTCACTTATGCAGTTTCCACCTCACCTCCTTCTGCACACCTGACATCTTCTCTCTCTTCTTCCCCTCATCCCATCCTTTGAGAGTGGCCCAAGTCCTCCTCGTCTGTCCTTTGCCTTCCAGGCTCTCTACCCTCTCTCCTGCTCTGATCCCCCCACCCCAGGCAGTTACTGTCATTACTGCATTACATAGGCTGAATTGTGTTCCCCCAAAATTCATATGTTGGAAACCTAACCCCCAGTATCTCAAGGTGACCTTGTTTGGAAATAGGGTAGTTGCAAACGTAATTAGTTAAGATGATATCATTAAGGTGGGTCCTCATCCGATATGACTAGTGTCTTTATAAAATGAATACCATGTGAAAAAAAAAGAGACTTGCCTAGAGGGAAAATGATGTGAAGATGCAGGAAGAAGATGCCCATCTTACAAGCCAAGGAGCGAGGCCAGGAACGGATGCTTCCCTCACAGCCCACAGGAGGAACCACCCCTGCTGACATTTTGACCTTAGACTTCTGGCCTCCAGAACCGTGAGGCAGTACATTTCTATTGTTTAAACCACCTGGTTTGTGGTTCTTTGTTATGGCAGCCCCAGCAAACTAATATATTAATTCTCACTTGGTATTTACATTGTGACATCTGTGGCCCTAGACACTTTTGTCCTCATGGGCCCCTTTCTCCATACAAAAATATTAAAAATTGTATTTTGTGACTTCATTGTTATAAAGACAAATAGAGGAATATTATATATTCAAACACATTCCTCGACCTCCAAGTTATTTTTTCTTCTGATTTTAAAAGAAAATGAAACACTTTCCTCGGCCCCTGAAAGTATCATGGGCCCCCGGCACTGTGCCTGCTGTACCTAATGGATGAGTCAGCCCACTTACAGCCTTCTAAGCGGCCACTTTGGTGACACACCTTGTGCTACCATGTAGGCCATAAGCTTCAGGAGGGCAGAAACCCTGGATGACCTCCTCTGCATCCTCCCTCTGCAGCAGGTGTTCAAGGAAAACCTGGTGATGAACTGATCTAGTCTAACCTCCCGTTTCTAGGAGGGCTATGGCATCTAAAATGCCCAGCACATTGCACTGTGGCGCCTTCTTCCTTTTTACATCTCCAGGGAAGATACCTCCATTTCAACGTTTATCACAGTTTATATCTGGAATCATCTTCCCATAAATGACCAACATGCCTTTCAAGACAATCTAAGAACATTCCTGATTATGAATGTCCCCAACTCCATATAACCTATCATCTCACTGTGTGACCTTGAGCAATCACGTTAATTGCTCCGTGCCTCAGTTTTCACATACGTAAAATGGGAAAGTAGCTCCACATGATCACGTAAGGGCCCTTCCAATTAAATAAGTTGAGCAAGAACTGAAAACTGGCTCCAAATCTGGTGCCCATAAATTCAAAGATTTTCAAAGACAGAGAATCTCAAAGATAGGAGAGGGAAGCCCACATAACCTCACGCCCACCAGCTCTGCCAAAACCTGAGATGGTCACCCCAGTTGTAGGTCTTCTAATCTCTACCCCACTCCATTGGGCTTCTCTAGATTCACAAAGTAATCATGGTTGACCTTTCCCTTCCCTTCAGAACCTGAATTTGGGACCCGCAGTCACCTAATGAACAAAGGATTCTTCCTATGGAACTCGGGGCAGGAAGTTATGCAGCCCCCATTGTCACCCCCAGCAAATGATCCTACTATCCCCATAACCATTCCCGAGCCTCAAGCACATGTTGTGCTAAAGTTTATGGCCACAACCTTCCAGAAGGATTTTTAAAGCATTTTTTTGATACTAGCATTGTAATAGACACAATGCAAACTGAGTGTTAACAGGAGTTCATTGTTTCATTGTTAGGGAGAGGGGGGGAAACAGGAAAAAGAAAACAATTTCCATTAATAGAGAAATGGTTAATAAAATAGGATGTGTCCATACTGTGAAATGCTAAAAGTAATGAGATAAATCTATATGTACTGACATGAGATCTCCAACACCTATTTTTATTTTTTTAAGCAAGTGGCAAAACATACATATATATATGTACATATGTAATATATTCTAGTGTGCAAACCCTGAGACAAGGACTCAAGTGTAAGTAGTTTATTTGTCAGCAACATTTCCTTGGCCTGAAGCACTGTGAGGGGCTCCTTGCCACATTCCAACTGACTAGCCAAGTAGAGACCAGCACATGTGCAGCAGGTTAGCCTGACTTTTGCCTAAGTCCAAAGAAAAACGGTCTGAACAAAGCATCATTCTCTAGAAGTTCTTTTAAGAAGTCCAGCCAAACAAAAGAGGGATGAAAATATGAGATCTCTAACTAGAGAGAGGTCTTGGCTTTGTTTGAGTATTGGTTCATTCACACATTCACTCCTTCATTTATTCAAACATTTATTGAGGGATTGTGATGCGCCAGGCACTATGCTGGGCACTTTTTCAACTCATGGTGAACATAAAGGCGTGGGCCAGAGAAGACGACAACTTAAAGGGGACACTTTCTAGACTAAGTTCTCCACTAATCTATTTTATAATACCAAAGCCCGGCTGAGCACTCTTTAATTTAACTTGCTTCTGTATTTGTCAGGCAGTGTACAGTTCTTGCTTATGGCTATATGCTAAAACCTAAAGACCAGAGGGCAGGGGATGCGCCATGGCTAGAGGGCCTGCCCTGTCCTCACAGGCAGCACAAGAGCACATCTAGAGTAGCAGTCAGCTTGTTCCAGCCTCACTGCTCCTGTCATTGATGTGGCTGAGTTTATTCTTGAGGTCTCTGCAACTTCTTGCTCCATCCTTCCTTATCTTCTAAAATGCAGCTCAAAAATCCGCTCACACACAACCGAGCAGCCCCACACAGGCCAACAGTGGAGCTGCTTCTTAGGCTGACACTATCCCTTTATGGAGAAACAGGGGCTGAGAAAGGAAACAGGAAGCAAGCAGAGATTGAAATCCAGGGCCCTGAGCTAAAGCATCAGGCCCCCCAAAGTGTGATTTATTATAGAACATAGACCAGAGAAGCTTAGCTGAGCCACCAAAGACTTTATCTCCTCTGGCTTTGTAACAATGTGATTCAAATAGTGTCCCTGGATGTGAAAAGATCCATTAATCCATACAGCCTCCATATCACATCTTGCAGTCAAAGATGTATTTAGGGCTTAGGACAAAATGGAGCCTAAAATGCTTTATTCTAAAGGGACAGTTTCTTTGAATAGAATTACTTCTAAACAGGAGAGTGGGACCAAAGAATGAAAATTGGTATAATTTCCCACTCTTTGTGAAGAAACATTTAATTTGACATCTTTTATCCAGTGGAAATCTGGAAACTAATCTCTGCTCATTATTGGTTCTCGCTTTGATGTACCCCTCCCACTGCTACACTTTGAAGTCCATCTCCCATCCCCCTTAAGTGGGAGGTTGCAGGTAGATAGTGAAAAAAATAATTGCCCCGGTTAAAAGGGAACGTTAGACTGGAGACTAAATTTAAGTGATTGTAGTTCTGAGTTAAGCAAGCAGAAGCAGGCAACACTCTCAGACCCTTCCTTCGAGTCTTACGATGTTTGAACCACTGCTTTCCAGAAATGTAGAGAAAACAAGTTCAAGAATCTTTTTTTTTCCCTTGTATCATATAATTCTTCAAAACGTCCCTAGATGAAGTTCCTATATACAAGTAGATTTATAACGGGAGCGTATTTGACTCTACCGACCCAGCTGTGCAAATAAAAGTACATTATTTTTCAGAAATAAAATCGCATCTAACCAAGCTCCCATTCCCTCCGGACTGAAGAAAAACTGTCTCAGTCATTAGAGAGTTCCCTCTCCCTGATGCCTGGAAATTGTTCCAATGCCCCCAGGGATTTGATGCAGAACTCCAAGGTCAGGGAAGGCCTGGGGGTCTTCAGTCCAAGCTCACCGTACCACCAATGTTGGGGCCTCCACGGTTCCTGGAATGCAGATCTGTCATGTCTGTGTCCCACTTGGGGCTTCAGTGTCCGGGGAATCTTCTTCCCTTGCGCCCCTCCTAGCTGTGTCCCTCTCAGGTTTTCCACCTCTCAGGCACTGTGAAAACCAGGGCCATGGTCCTCCACTACCCACGAAGCCCCAAACTGTCACCCCCTTTCCAGTCTTGGAGAGCTTTCTCTCTTTCCTTTCTGCTCTTAGAACATCTGCTTTGAAAAAACGCAGCTCTCTGAGTGGATAGAAGGATGGATGAACATGATAAAGCAAATATGGTAGACGGTTAATGGTAAAATCTAGATGGCAGGTTATGGGTATTCACTGCAAAATTTTTTCAATGTTGCCATATGTTTGAAATTTTTTATAATCAATGGTGGAAGAAAATGCAACTCTCTCCCCAATTCCTAACACTCCATGCTGTGGCTTTTGAAAACAAAAGCCAGAAAGCGAAGTGGAGCACAGTGGGGTACTTAGTCCTGTGACATAAATCTCCCAAAGACAGGGGAAATGATCTGGTTAGCAAACCTTCTTGGAACCCAAGAGGCAAAAATATCGAGAACAAAAAACAATTTAATATCTCACTGCATTTTCCTACCACACTTTCTAAATGAAAGAGAACCAGGTGTGATTGTCTAAACCCATACCTTACCACCATCCCGACCTGAAATCTAGTTGTCCACGTACCATAACCACTTTTTTTTCCTTGGAAATGTTTAGGAATGAAGCAATATCTAACCCTCCTCACTCCTGTATCCCACAGCCAACATGTAAAGGATGGGTTCTCGGCTGCAGGACACATAAATTAAAGACACTCCAAATTTTGATGGCCAAGAATTCAAAGAAACTGTCAAGTAGCTCTTGACCTCTGGAAATATCCTGACAGCTAGTTATTAGGGCTATACTGAAAAGATCTTAGCTTTGCTCTGAATGCTGAGAAATGCTGAGCTCCAGGGGTACTCTGCGCTCTTTCAAGTCTCAGTTGTAAGCATGTATTGGAAAGCTCTGAACACGCAGAATATAGAGTAAAAATCAAAAGTTTCTCATCCAAATAAATAGAATCACATTCCTGTCTGACCATGGCCATATCACGTGGAAATAATTGAATGGGTTTGTATTAGATTTGGAAGATATGTTTTCAATTGCCTGATAAAATATATGCTGAATGGTGTATGGGAAATATATATTGAGTTGCCCATGAAATCTCCTCCATGAGAGAAGTAGGCAGTCTCTAGAGCAGCCAAAACTGAAGTACGACAAGATACCCTGGGCCTACCAATGAAAAGAGACGTTTGAAAAAGATTGATTTCAACTTGGAGCCCTTAATTGGATTCTGTGATCTGCAAGCATTGATTAGTGATTGGGATGTTTCTGACTCGGACAACTCTAAGAAGATGCTCTATGATGAGTTGCAGCAGGAATTAACCGATTTATTTAAAGATGGCTAGTGATTCTCCTGAGTAATGCTGGGAAGCTGGCTGGTTAATATGACAAAGGAAGACTGTAGTTAGACCAGCAGTAATAGACAGCATTGCAGTGTACAAAGAAAAGTTACTTAACTTGTCCTGAGGTATTCTATTTTATTTACTCTTGTTCTCAGATACATTCCTCTATTATATTTATCAATTACAGATTATCTAAGCACTTTACCAACATTAGAATAAAAGCTCTCTCTCCCCTACCCCACCCCCACATACACACACACACGCGCGCACACACACACACACACACACACACACACACACAGAGTCGTCTGATAGATGCTATGGCAGCTTCTCTTAGCTCCTCCTCAGACAGGGGCTGTTGTATAAGTCTGTGGATCTCTCCTGGTAACTCCATGAATTGCAGGCATAATAATAATAATAATAATAAAATCCTGTGATGACAGATCCCCACTCCTCCAATAACACAAATTCGTATACAATCCCTCATCACAGTGCAATCTGACTGGCCCCTCACCCAGAGAGATCCTAGGCATGTGCACTTGCACCTTAAACCCCTCTTTCTGCCTCTCGTCCAGCGCCTCAATCTTCCCTAACCCCTACCCGCCAAGGCTGGTTTTACTTCCAGCTTTGTTTCTTGAATAAGGCAAATATTCCAAATCAAAGAGGGAGAAATGTGACTTAGAAGAAGAGAACGAGAACAAATAATGGGCAAACTGTAGCAATTTCCCACTGCTGAGCTGCCTTGGAAAGATTTTCATTACGATGACACGAATACCGGAAATACATTGTTTAAATTGTTCCCCTCTGGGCAGGTAGAGGCAGAAGGAAATCACCAAACATTCTACTATTAAGACAAGAGAGTATGAAATTAGGTAGCTTCCAAATGCAGGAGTGTGTCCCATATAGTGTGTCTTCTTTTGCACTGGACTAAGTTTACACCCACTCAGAGTCTCAGGATGCACATTTAGATCTCCTTCCGGTTTATAATTCACTTGCACTCACTCTCGTTGGTAGAGAGCTCTGGAAGCCAGCACAGAACATGTACCAGAAGGTAAAAACTACTCAAACCAGGTCAGTGAGCATGTTAGACAGAATAATTTGAGATTATAAGCAAAGATTTGTCACTGTAAGAACAATGTTTCAACCAGCGGATCAAACTCTGGATCTTAATGTGTGATAAAGAACAAAAAAGAAACAAGAACCAACTTGATATCAACTACAGGATTTCACCTTTCCAGAGATAAGGATTACCCGCCTCCTCCAGGAATGAATAGTGAGTTTACATTCTTCAAAAAGACTACCACCTGGCAATAGGACCAAACTGTTCGCCCCCAATTCAGCCATCACTAGTGAAGTCACTAGAAACATGGCCTCCAAATTCCTCCAGTCTGGGTCAGGGTATTGCTGGGAGAATTAGCCAGGACTTTCAGTTGCAAGCTACATTCCCAACATCTACAATAGCAGCACTCAAGGAATATTGAATGAGTGAATACATGAATGAACATGCATTCCAGTACCAACGTATGCTCAAGAGTAAAACATGCTCAGCGCATGTTCTACCAATAAGCAAACCAGAGCTCTGAGAGAATAAAATGGCTTGCTGGAAATAATCACAGGGCACACTGTGACAGGAAATAACCCTGAGGTCAAAACCTAAACCCAGAGGCCCAGTTCAATGTTCAAGTCCACCAGACAGAGTTTGAGTCCCTGGTGCTGACGGCCACACTGCTATCGACCCTGGCACCATTCTGTCTTCAAACCAGGAGCCAGACAGACTGAGTGGCAAAGCTAGACCACTCACATTCAGTCTACATCTGCAGCTCCTTCTGCAAATGACAAACCCACTGAACAGAAACGCTTCCTGGCTGGCACCCTGCTGTGTCTCTGCCATGCCCTGGGCCCTTCACGCGGCAAGCACACCCACCTGGCAGGATTAAAGAAAGGGGGCATGGCAGGGGTTGAGAAAAACCTGGTGTAAATATCTAATCTGCCTAGTCCAGCCATAAAGCTGAAGAGTACCCGCCTGACATCACCACTGCGATTTTACATAAATGACATTCAGGCTGGCTACAAAACCCCATGTGAGTCTCAACAGTAAAGGGCCTCTGGGTAATTCACCAGCTGGCTAGCTGATTTTAGCACAGTTAGTAAAACACTGCATTAACATTTAGCTTTTGTGTGTAGAACAAGCTGTGCAGTAAATTTTTCTAAATGTTACTGAAATATATTACCTGCAAACTACGAGCTAAGCTGAGGCAGCAACAGGAAATGTCTCCATCCTCAGAAAGCCCAGGCTCCAGAACAAGCTTAAAATGCATTTGGAGGATGCACACACGTGGCCCCCAGGAAATACTTCTTAGCAATAGGTGATAGGCATGCCTGGGATGAGGATCCAACCTCTGCCCCAGGGCACTCACTCATTTCATCCATCACCTTGTATGTCCTGTGTGCTTACTGCCTGCTATAGACTGCTATAGACTGAATGCTCGTGTCCCCCTAAAATCATATATTGAAAACCTAACATCCAAGGTGACGGTATTAGAAGGTGGGGCCTTTGGAGGGTGATTGGGTCATGAGAGCTGAGCCCTCATGAATGGGATTAGTGTCCTATAAAAGAAACCCCACAGAGCTCCCTCCACCATGTGAGGACACAGCGAGAAGGAGCCATCTATGAGGAAGTGGGCCCTCACCAGGCACTGAACCTGCTAGAGCCTTAGTCTTGAACTTCTCAGCCTCCAGAACTGTGAGAAATAAATGTTGGTTGTTTGTAAGCCACTCCGTCTATGATATTTTTGCTACAGCAGCCCAAATGGACTAGGACACTGCCTATAAAGCCCTTTATTAGGAGCTGGGTCACATGCGGAGCATCAAGATGGAGCTTAAAAAACATTGCGAAGGAGGAAATTTTGTGTCTGAAATTACCCTCGGGACTCTGGTACTGTATGAGCGGCTGTCAGGCCCACCCGTATCTGCTCAGCACATCTCTGATTCCCCTCCATGCCAACAGCTACTTGCTGCAAACACCTGCGACTTCTGTCTGGAAGCTTTTTCTGGCTCAGAGAACACGTTTCCCCTGAGCACCGGCAGGCTGGAAGTGCTGGGCAGTTAGTGTCCCCAGAGGTAGCTCTGAATTAATTGCAGACTGGAAATGGACGGCAAACACCCCTCAAGTAGGATCAATCTGAGGCATATCCCCCTGTCTCTCAGAGTTCCAATCCCCAACATGGTAAGTGGCTTGGGAGTGCACCCATTAATGTCTGGCCCATCTTCCACTCCCCTGCGGTGCTTCCTGGGGTTTCTATCTCTCAAATAAACCACCTGATCTCCACTCACATCCTCGCCTTAGAGCCGGCTTCCTGAGAACCCCATTCTAAGACAGACTCCTTCTTCTCTCTTTCAGGATCTAATTCTCTAACCCTTTCAGCACAAATCATTTTGGAACCCTAATGATGTGCAAAGTCTTCTGATAAATTTCTTCAGCTAAATCTGATAAAATTACTTGAACTCCTGACTAAAAATTAATTGTTTGATTAATTAGTTAATTAATTAAACTAACTTTCTTTTTGAGAAAGAGCCCAAAATTTATTCATGCTGAGGTTTGACATGCAGGATCAAAAACTGGCCCCTTCCCCCACTGGACCACAATGCTAAGTCTCAGCCTGAGGAGGCCTTCTGACCCCAGGGAATTCACACCGCAGAGACACCTGTCTGCTCCAATTTTCACAAAAGCAACACTGAGAGGTAGGAAATGGGAATGTGAGAGTACTTGGAGAAGGATGCCAGGTAGGGTCCCAACTCTGGTGACTCCCCTTTAGGCCCTACTGCTGAAGGTTAGAAAACTCCCCACAGAACAGCTAAAGTGGCTATGACATAAGATACTGGGAATACTGGGACAGAGAAGCTGGTCTTAGTAGCAGAGAAACTTGTGACCACTGGCAAGAATGGGCAGACATGTTGGGAAATGTCAAGCAAGGCCAAGAAGGGAGCAGGGTGCTAGTGCAGGAGCTACAAAGGGACCTTGTGTATCATGAGACCTGGTCTCCAGAGAGGATAGCACCGACATAAATATCTGCACAAGTAAACACAAGGCAGGGCAACCTGGAAACAGTATGTCTACTCTTAAATGTTCTCAGGTGGATGATCTAGCTGGTGGACAATCAGTAGCAAAATTTACCATTAGCCTGGCTTCCCTCTCACATCCTCCCTGTATCCAGTGACTTCCCTGAACACGGGCTGATACATATTCAGGAAATGCAAAGCCATTTTAAGGTAAATCTGTTGAGGAGATAAAGATATTCATGTGCATGCAAAAGCCCTGGAGAAATGATTTCTGATTATTCTGAGTCTTTTTAATTATTTGGGCTCACAGGTCCCCTCCTTTTGCATGGTAGTTCAGGAAGTGACTTTATACACACACAGCTCTACCAAGAGACACATGCCCGTGGGGAGGGTTGGCCACCTCGCCGAGGCTTCCCACCCAAGCCGGCCTGCAAATATTCAGCTGGAGAATTTAGAAGCCATAGCACTCTGTGCAGTCCCACCAGTATATAGGCTTGGCGATTTGACCCTTCGACAAATACCTCTTAAGTGTCTACCGTGTGCTAGATGTGGGATCTGCCAGATGAAAGGAGGTTGATGATCTCAAGAGGACTTCAGTTTAGTAAATTTTTCCCTTCATCCCTAAAAAATCCATTCTGCTTTTTTGTGTATGTTTTTAAAGCCAACTTTTCTAATACATATATATAGAAAGTATAACATATAATTTTGGAATTCCAATTTAGAAATAGGAAAGACCTTGGTTTAAAACCTGGCTTTGCTGTTTACTTACTACGTGACCACAGGTAGGCTCAGTAGCCATAATTACTCTGAGCCTCGGTTTTACCATCTTTAAAATGGACAATAATGATAGGAACTACTCAGAGTGGTGTTTGTAAGGTTAAGTAAAAGAATAAATATAAAGGCTTAGCACGTGGGGCCAGCCCAGTGGCGCAGCAGTTAAGTGCGCACATTCTGCTTCACCAGCCCAGGATTTGCAAGTTTGGATCCTGGGTGCAGACACGGCACCACTTATCAAGCCATGCTGTGGCAGGCGTCCCACATATAAAGTAGAGGAAGATGGGCACGAATGTTAGCTCAGGGCCAGTCTTCCTCAGCAAAAAGAGGAGGATTGGCAGCAGATGTTAGCTCAAGGCTAATCTTCCTAAAAAAAAAATAAAGTAAAATAAAGGCTTAGCACAGATATCATAGACAGTAAGCACTTGTATTAATTTCCTATTGCTTCTAGAGTCCACTTGCATTCCTAGGCTCATGGCCTCATAATTCCAATCTCTGCTTCCATTGTCACATCTCCTTCTGTGACTCTGATCCTCCTTCCTCCCCCTTATACAGTCACTTGGGATTACATTGGGCCCACCTGGTTAATCCAGGATGATCTTCCTCTCATAAGGTTTTTAACTTAATCACATCTGCACAGTCTCTTTTGCCTTGTAGGGTACCATATTCACAGGTTCTGAGATTAGGATGTGGACATCTTCGGGGAGCCATTATTCTGTCTACCACAGTGCTCATTAATTGTTTGTTAAAAAAAATACCAGTCTTGATGCCTAGAACCCTGTAAACTGCTTTGTACATTTTTTAACATAGAGGTTGACAACCTATGGCAAGTGTGGCAAAGATAGTATGACAACTGTTGGTGGCTGTTCTACCCCCCAGCCCCCCACCTCCGCGCTGCTTTACCTACCTGCTGCCAACTCCAAGATGACAGCCAGTGGTCAGCCTGCATTCTGGCTATTTCCCACCTGTGCACACCTCACCTACAAGAACTCAGAAGGCTCTTCTTACCTCCAGGCCTAGCACCACACATTAATAAGCTTTAAAATGTCTTGGATTGTGATGACCATCCCATTGCTCTCACTGATAATATAGAAATGAAAACACGCATACCCAATTGGTAGAGAAGGAAAAGCCAGACGTGGATGGGCTCTTGTCTCTGGGTGTAAAAAAAGAAAGCTAACTTAAACTTCATATAGGTCTGATACCCTCATAAGAAATTGCATGTAGTATCAGTGGCCTTTGTTCCTCTAAACATAATAGAGGAGGTGATAAGGATGTGGCTTTTTAAAAAAATGAAGCATCACAGGTTTGCAGACACCACCAAGGCCCTCCCAGCACTAGGAGAGAAATATGTTCAAGACAGTCAGCCTAAAAGATGAATCATGGCCCAGTTTCCCTCTTAAATCAGGAAGTGATGTTACTCCAAAATGCACCAGCTCCCTTGGTTACATCAGTGGTTGCCATCCGCCTGCCTACTGGGCACCTCCAAGGGATGTTGAATAGGCATCTTCAACTCACCATGGCCCAAACTGAATTCCTGATTCCGACCACCACTCCAAACCAACTCCTCCCCAGTCTTCAGTAAATGGCAACTCTGTTCTTCCAGAGGTTCGGGTCAGGATCTTGGTGTTGTTCTTGATGCCTCTCATTCTCTCCCACCCCACATTTAAGCAGTCAGCAAATCCTGCTCATTCTATCTTTAAAATATATGGGGATTCAGCTACTTCTCCCCACCTCTACTGCTACCACCCTGGTCCAAGCCACCATCATCTCTCCCCCGGAATATTGAAATAGCCTCCTCGGTGGGCTCCCTGTGTCCGCCCATGCCCCAACCCAGAGGGTTCTCCAAGTAGGCAGCACGGTATTTTGAAAAAAGAAGTCAGTTCATGTCAACCTTCTCTTCAAAGTCCTCCAATGGCTTCTCACCTCAAGCAAGAAAAGTCAATTGTCCCCATAACAGCTTTTAAGATCCTACATGACCTGCCACCAATCTCATCTGATCCTACTCTCTCCTCTGCTTACTCTGCCTCAGCCACACTGGCCTCAGTGCTATTCCTCAAACGTGTCAGGCATGGTCCAGCCTCAGAGCCTTTGCAAATGCTATTCCCTCTGCATAGAAAGCTCTTCTTCAGATAGCCACATAGCTCATTCTCTCAACTCTTCCAGGGCTCCACCCCAAATCACCTAATTATTAGGCCTTCTCTGACCACTCCATCGAAAATAGCAGCCCTCCCCCCTGCCCCATAACCAGATTTTTTTCTCCATAGTGCTCATCATCTCCCAAAGTTTGTCTTGGTAATTATCTGCCACCTCCACGAGAGCAAGGGTTTTTGTCTTGTCCCTTCATTTCTGTATCCCCAGCAGCTAGAGGAGTATCTGACACATAGTAGGTACTCAATAAGTAACTAATTGCTTTAATGAATTAAAGGAATGAATGGATGAGCTTTTGGGATAAAGATATTTAGTAAAGCAAAAAGAAATGTCTACGTTTTAGGGCTGGAGAGCATGTCCTAGAATTTAGCTGATTCTAAAATACAATTTAAAAGCATGACATGCAAATTGGGTCTTAATTTGGGGTTAATTTACTTGTTTGCCTGAAAATTTTGCTTTTAAGAGGCAAAACATAATGGTTTTAGGCAAGGTTTTGCTTACAGAAAATAAGTTTAAATGTTGGCCCCAACTCCTATCCTAGGCTGCCCTCGTCCAGTGAAGAACCAGGTGATAGGTGGTGTCCTTAAAACTGTCCTCTGCCCATTGGCCTACCCACATGCCTTCATTCATTCTTTCATTGTCTGAATACAACAAAGAAAGTACCCTGCCCTCATGGTCTTTGCATTCTACTGGGAAACAAAAATAATATCTATAAAAAAATACAGAGTATGTTAAATGGTGACCAGTGCTAATGGGTGGGAGATGCAGGGAAGGCAGGCATAAAGGGAAAAGCATTCTAGGCAGAGGGAATAGAGAGCTGGGATTGTGCCTGACAGGGTCCCCAAGTAGCAAGTGAATGAAGGGCAATGCCGTCAGAAGGGTCACAGATGACTAGGACATAGAGGGCCTAGTAAGGGCAGGGTATTTATGCTGTGTGACATGGGAAGTCTAACAGAGTTTTGCACAGAGGAGTGATATACTCCAATTTGCATTTTAACAGTGCTAACAATGCCCACACTTGGTTACTCTGTTAGGGCTTTCTTCAAAAGGTGTATTTGTTCAGGGTTTAAGTTCCTTGTTCCTTGAAAGCAAAGAATACATCTCTTTTCTTCCTGAACCCTAAACTCTCAGCATCTTCCATACCCAGTTGGGCCTCAACAGATGTTTATTTATTCACTCACTGCAGTTACCTGGGCAGGGTTGTACACTGGCTGACTTATCAGCAGAGATTAATGGATCCAATTAGGCAGACAGTTGGCATAGCTCCAGCACTCACCCATTGGCATAATGGAACATTCTCTGTCCTTGGGCAGCAGGTCATCCAAGACCACATTTTCACAATATTAAAGTGCTTATCTGCCCAATATACACAGGAATTCTTCACGCCAAAAATGTCATATTTAAGAGATGTTAGATTTGTGAACCATCGTCAATAACCAACACAGTCTGTACAGGTCTGTCATTAAAGGAAGTAGGGCAAGTAGATGAGGCAAACAGCAGGAGAATTACTCAAAATTACCAAGTAAATCAGTAAAAGGAATTTGCTACCTTTCTGCCTCATTGAATCATTTTGATTCAAGATCTTCCATAACCTTAACTTCAAAGAAAATAGATCATTAAGTTGACATTCAATTCAATACAGCATTACATCTTACGAGACAATCCATTCCTTACGTCCCTTTTATCTGGACCAGAAATCTAATATGAAGTCCCTTTGCAAATCAAATTATTTTTTTGCTAAGAAAGAAATTCCCCAAAGCCGAAGAAAAGGTGAGTTGTTCACAGAACAAAAGCTCACCAAAATTAGAATTATTAAAAATTTCTTAGGTCATCATGCCCGCAGTTCATTTTCTTCCTATGCCACCCACTTTCACAACAAGGTGCTGGAAGAGACCAGCACAATCTTAGCAAGTGAACACATGCAATAATTGCACTGTGTTCTTGGATGGAGTGTTCTACCTGATTGTTGCTTGACCATGTTGGTTTCTGCTTGGAGGAAAGAAAAGGACATTGATACTAGAAGCAGTGAGCACAAATTCTCCTACAGCAGTGGTTCTCAAACTTGAGTGTGCATCAGAATGCCCTGGAGGTCTGGTTAAGATCAAGAGTGCTAGGCCTCATCCCAGAGTTGCTGAGTCAGTGGGTCTGGGGTGGGGCCTGAGAATCTGCATTTCTCAGAAGTTCCTGGTGATGTTGATGCTATTGGACCACACTTTGAGAACCACTGACCTTAAGATAGAAAATCTGAAATATCTAGTTGTGGTTTAAAATACGCAGCTGTTTGGACATAGAAACTAGTTGGAGGAGAATCTATCTAAGGTCTAATATATATGTGCATATTTTAATATATATGCTGAAGGATCCACTCAACAAGAGCCTAGAATTGTCACATCTTTCTTCTTTAACCTCCTTTATGTCTTCAGGTCTCCTTAATATATCTGTCTTGCTCCATACTGTATTCTTAGCACCCAGCCCCCCATACAAGGGTTTGGCACATGGCAGGTACCCTTGGCCTCAGCAGCCTGGGCCAGAAAAAGAAAGCAAAGCCCTGTGAAGACTGATATTTCCTCATCACCATTTTGTTGGGACTTGCCCAGCTGGAGGCAGGAAAAGATTTTTGTTTCCAGCTCCTTTATTGAGTCAACGTCTGAGCGCCTGTTGATACGATGTCGTGATCAAAGGCTGAACCCCCATCTTCTGAATTCCCCTAACACCCTTAGGAAAACATCATAAAAGCATGTATCTGTTGAAATAGATTCAGCATCCTCCCTGGCCTCCTTCCAAGCCCTCAAGAACACTCCAGAACACACAAAGAGGGCAATTCAAGGATGGCAGCTTCTCCAAGGTTCGGAGTATTTTCCAACACACACACACACACTTGGAAAACACCCTGGGAAATATCTTGGTGGAACACAGTATCTACTCCTTTCTGGCTCTGTGGCTGCCTCCTTTTATCCCACGGTACCTGGGGGCCTGGTGCACACTCTGCTTTTGTTCCCTGCTCCAGAATGAGTGAGAAGATTTATATGCCAGTCGCATCATCATCACAGTGTCAGGGCTGCACAGGAAGGAACAGAAGGCATGAATCAGATGTGTGTTCTGTGAGAGAGATCTTCAGCTTGTTACAATTAACGGATTATTTGAGAGGCCTCAATGTGGTAAGCTGCCAAAAACAACAGGAAAAATGCAATACTGATTTGAAGTAGGAAAAATCTCCCTGCTCACATGCACCAGGGCTCTCTGTATGGGCTTTGTTATGCTTTATGTTGTCTTAAGGGAAAGTGGAGGATGCAAATGAATTCTTCTAGGCAGCGCTCACTGTGGTGGGGGAAGCAGCACTGAGCAGCAGTTGTAAACAAATAAAATAGAGGCCTGGACTTTCCATGGTTGTCTAAAACCAAGATGCTTAGAAATTTGGTGGTATCAGGAGATCTTACACGCTTTACCAATTGAGGTACAGAGAAAGGCTGAGCAGTGGGGTTTCCAAATGTCACAGGAAGGCTTCATTTTACCTGCTTTGAAACTCTAGAAGGAAAAGCTACAAAATCAAGACAAACATCTGATGGGGGAAGAAGAGCATTCAGTGTCTGAGGTCTCAAAGGGACCAAGAAGAATTATAAGTGTATCCCCTGGAATCAGATGGGCCAGGGAGGGGGTGGATGAACACGATCATTCTCTTTCACAAAGAACTCTTAAGAGACTACAACCTTTTACAGAGGCGAGCACTGAGAAGGGAATCCCAGGGGAGGCTTGGGGAAAGCTGATTCCAAGAGTGAGTTCAAAACGTTGAGATCAGAGTGCTTTTCTAACCCTGTTTTAAAGAGAATGTGCACAGCTGGGACTACAGCCTCAAGGCTGATCTGCCCACAGCGGCATTCTTGGCCATGGTGATCAGATGAGCCTCAGCCCTGGGGCCTGGACCACAGCAGGGCAGTGGGCAGTGTGCACACCCAAGGAAGAGGTTTAGGCTGCTCGCCAGGGGACAAATAGGAGGAAAAAATATCAGATCCACCCTGGGAATCCTGCATTGAAGGAGAAGCCAGCTCTGAAACAGAAGAGTCCTTGTCATTCCTGAGATCAGTGCTGCATCCCTGTCTGCCCCAGAATGAACCAAGGACAATGGCCTGGGACCCTCATTCCCTAGATGGCTTGAAACTGTGTCAGGCTCGCAGTGCCTGCTAGGGAGACTGACAAGCTGAAGAATAGCTTGGCAAATGGAAGGGAATGTTGATTTTGATATGGGAGTACCAGATTTTAGTTCTGAACCTGCCACCAAGACGCCATGAGATCCTGGACTCATTATTTCACCTCTCTAGGGACTGGATTCCCTCTTCTAAAATGAAGGTGACCGATGACCTTTAAGGTCTCTTTCATCTCTAACATGTTATTGTTTTAGAAAGTGAAAATGTGAAAACACACCTATTCTAGAAGGGACTGGATGAACTGGATGTACAGGGCACACCAATGAGTTTAAAAACCATATGCTTTCTTCATTCTACCCTCCCTCGCCCCTGAATTTGGGGGTACAGAAGAGCCACACCTTCATTTTACGTAGAGTATTAGCTTCTTCAATCAGCATATTAGGCAAAAATCCCATACTGTGAAAATAACCCTTGAAAAGCACTTTAAATTGCCCATAATGAACAGTATATACAATGCAACACTATATAGTAATATACATTCCTATATGTACATATAAAGTATACAGTGGAGGAGAATATTTAATAAAGAGTAGAGGCAAAATAGAATTTTAAGTACTTAAAATTATATGAAATCGACTGACTAACATAGAAGAACATAGCAAGGGATGTAGTTGAACTCACACGAGTTAAACGCCTATGGAACGGGTTTATTAAACAGGCTGAACCTGACTCGGGATAAATGGGAAATAGCTGTATTTTTCTTCATTATTGCCTTCAACCATGTTACATCAAACCAGTTTCCTTTCCTCTTGAAAACATCATAGACAAAACTGCTGACTTTTAGGCTACTTTAAGAACAACCCCTATTTGGGTATTTAAAAATCCAGTCTAAGTCAATACTTTAATCTCAAATCCAATTGAAAGTTTATCCCCTTCCCCTGGCTCAGGCCTCATCCCTGGCTCAGAGAACCAAAAAGTTGGATAAGATGTCATAACAATTCTTTCCATTCTTTTCTCTGTGGTGCAGCCACTTAGCTAAGCTGGAACTACATTTCCCAGAATTCCTTTCCCTGCCTGAGTCTGAGTGAGGGCGGAGCACAAGAAAAATTTGCACAAGAGAGAAGTGAAGGAGCCGCCATTTTTATCCTCTGAAGGTGGGAGAAGGGTGCCAGGCACTGCAGCATCGCACCTGCTTTGCTGCTTGATTTGCTGACTCACCTTGTTGATGTGGGCAGCACCCAGGCCCGCAGCTCCTTCAGCTCCCACTGGCTCTCCAACTTCTGCTTCTCTAGGCCCTGGGCCAGGTGTGTGTGCGGCGCTGTAGCAGACAGTGCCAGCTTCTCCCACAGGTCATTGCTGTCAATAAGTTCCAGTTTGTCCTCACGTGTCCCAATTTGTCCTTGCTCTTCCCCACTTCATATCCAGCTTCCTTTCCTGACTAGCTGGCCCGGCTGACCTATAGAGACATTGGCATAGAGGCAACAGCCCCACTTAGTTTTCTCCATCAGTTCCCACAATGAATAAGGTCTAATCCCTATAATAAATCCCTTATACTATATCATTCATAGTAATTCTGCTCCTCTCATTGAACCCAGGCTGATGCACTCCCCCTTCTTGCACACTTCTGCTTGCTTCTCTGGGATAGAGAGAAGATTATAGGAAAGGGGCAACATCTCATGTCAGTGATGCTGTTATAGCGTGCCTCTGTCATGGCAGCCACCAAAGTATGGGCTCTTCTATGGGCTGCGGATGCAAGGACAGTGGGATCTTTGGATCTTTTGATAGTCCACAGGGACCTCTGGGTGGCAATCTCCTGGCTCTGATGACACACTCTGACTGATCAGTTCTGATCCCCTCAGCTTTTCCACCTGAAAGAAATCCTGAAGCTTTTTGCTTCTGGAATCCCCTTGCCCCGACAAACCACTCTCTTGGGCAAGATTCCTGAAAGATGACTGCAGCGACCTTGCCTACAGTCCTGTTGGCCCCCAGGAACTATATCCTGGCCCACTAAATGGTGGCAGTACAGCCCATCCTGCCCTCGCTACCATTGGACAGCCCTTGCGGCTGTCCAGCCAGCCTTTCCCTCTGACTTCTCCAGGCAAGAAGTGTACATCAGTCTCTTTGATCCCAAGCACCCCTAAATTTCAAGGGAAGCACATATATTTCTCCCAAGAGCTGTATCACAGTGCTCTGTTCCATCCCAAGAAAACACTGGGAGGGCTGGAAAAAGCCAAGCACTTGGTTTCCTTAAATCCCCTTCTTGAATTGCTAGTCTCCTCTTAAACATGCTGCTAGGGGCGATAGTCTCTGGGTGGTTTTTGTTAAATTTTAATGAGTTCTGCGTATGTTCTTTGGATCATGGGAGGTTTTTTGTTTTACTTTGTTTTTGTTTTTGTTTTGAGGAAGATTAGCCCTGAGCTAACATCTGCCACCAAACCTCTTTTTGCCGAGGAAGACTGGCCCTGAGCTAACATCTGTGCCCATCTTCCTCTATTTTATGTGGGACACCTGCCACAGCATGGCTTGACAAGCAGTGAGTAGGTCTGCACCCGGAATCCGAACCGGCAAACCCCAGGCCACCAAAGTGGAATGTGTGCACTTAACTGCTGCACCACCAGGCCGGCCCCCGATCATGGGAGTTTTTATCACACATTACACTTGACTTGGGGTCTTTGGTTCTATTCAATATCCTTATACTATTCCTTCAAACATCAGCTTTAAGAAAAACTGTCCTTGAAATTAATAATAAAAGTCTACTCCATGGTACAATTTTAGGAATCCTAAAAAGTTCTACCTACCCAAATATTTCCCTCCCTCCTTCCTTCTATGATGCCTTAGATGTCACCATCAGAAATGCCTTTCACCTGATTTGACAGATTAGGCCCTCAAGGATCCTTAGGGAAAAGACCTTTAGCTATTATCCTGTAGCAACACTTTGTCATGAATAAGTTAGTCAGATTACTTCCCAGAGAGACAACTGGTTGAGTAGTGGGTGAGAATGAAATTCAACACAGTTAAGTTTTGATGAGAGAAAGCTAGGCTTGTGCCACAGGCTGTATCAGTGCCAGTCTGAGTCACCAGTATGAGAGCCCTGGGGCCAAACCCAGGTGGGCAAAGAAGGATGCTGAAAAGGTAGAAAGAAAGAGAAGGTTCTCCCACTCAAATTTTTCTAGGTAGTCTTTGTTACAAAGAATACAGTATGTGCTAAGTAAATGCTCATGTAATTAACAATTATTTAAGAGCATAATAATCCTATTTTTGAGAATAAAATATTTGAATGCCTTTTTAAACCTCACATCTATAGTTTGTCCCCCAGGGAGGGTTTATGGATTTGTCTCTCCAGGACAGAGTCCCATTAACCACATGCTTCAGTGAGATTAATACTTAAAATAGGAATGCCACATTACTGGTTTACAAAGAAAAACCTGTCAGCAGGGGGCTGGACACTTGCACCACTGCGTCCTCTCCCTAGAAGAAATCTGCATGGGAAGCAGATTGTAATCAATAGTTTGCTTATTGGGCATGAATTCAGGCAAGGGCTTTGGATGGAGGAAGCACTGTTGAGTGCCATGAGGTAAGGGTATCTGGTGCATCTATCTGCACAATCAGGATCTACTTGCCCCAGGACCCAATGGACAGGGCGGCCTCTGCCCTGGACAAGGTTTGGAACTGCTATAGCCCGGGTGACATTTCCTTGTCTATGTATTTGAGAGGGGACCAACTTAGCTTCTGGCAGACACATTCCCTCTTTCAGAGTGACAAAATAAATATCTATTGAACGATTAACTTATAACGACTGAATCCCTTCACTGTGGATACATCATGTGATGGCTTACAGACCTGGAAGTCATCCTGTCTCTTTAAGGGGACTTTTCTCTCTGAGACTTAAACTGTAACATCACCACGTAAAGAATCAGAGGAAAGAGATGTAATCTGTCTGCCAGTAATTCTTGGGGAACAAATTTTAAGCTCTGGCTTACAACGGTTTTGAGTTGCCAAGACTCAGGACATAGAAGGAAAAAGAAAATTCCTGCCAGAGGGTGAGGAAATGGGGCAAAAGCAACCACTGTTCTATATGTGGCCCCCATGGCTATGTGGCCAGAGACAAACAAAGGAACCCTTAAGGACCGTCCCAAAGCCCTTTGGAGGGCCATCCTGAGTCATCAGAGATTGAAATAGCAGAGGGCCAAGCTACTAGTTTGATTTTGCATTTGGCTTTAGTACTTTTTAAGTTTATCCAAAATGGCATTTCCCTACTTCAAAATTATAACCTTTAAAATTTTTCTTCTTGAAATGATAGATTCTGCCAGTTAGGCAAGGAGAGAAGTTCATTAGTAAATGCAGCAGGTAAAGTATACATTTATAGGCCAAAGTGCTGTTAAAGGGACAAATATTTTGTAAAGAATTTGCAAGGTGAATGAACCCTCAACCTCTGCTGACCCCGAGCTTCGGGTTTCCTTTGTGGTACCTGGAACTCCCTTACTCTAGACTGTGGGTTCCATTGATATCCCCCATCCCTACTCACCAGCCTGGCCCAGAGCCCACAGACGCAAATATTTGTAGGTTTTTGATGACTTTCTTTTGTGTTATCCAAGATGACACTTTATTACCCAGAAAATACAGAACAAAAAATTACTATCTGAACCACCGGAGAAATGTCTTGTTTCTAGCATATAATGGGAACTAAGGCTAAAGTCCAGCTACTGTCAACAGCATCTGAAATGAGGAGTTTTTAAGGCCATGGCTGCAGACATCATCAGCTCTCTCACCCCTTCACACTCCCAGCAGCTGATGCCCTGGCCTGTCACTGTGCACTGGAGGCTACCACCCAGGGACAAAGCCCTCATTCAGGTACTTAATCAAAAACCAATAATAACATGGGTGTCTACTGAGACATATCCCAGGGCACAATTCCCATCCCTCTGAACAATTCTCTTTTGTGAAGACCAATAACAAAAAATCATCCCACCTGTGATTCTAGGACTAAAAGGATGAGTTAAAATTTAAGGTCTCTGTGTATTTGAGTCATATTCTGTTTTGTTTGTTCAATAATTGAGGCACATCTATAATTGAAACACACAAGGAAAGAGTTACAAGCTTTTTCTATTCAGATAGAGATAGAGCCTTACGTCTAATTTACACTCTGCCATCAACTTTCTGTGTGATGCAGACAATTTCCCCTCTCTGGTCCTCTGATTTTGCACCTGAAAATACAGGGATTAGCCTGGGTGATCTTTAAAGTTTCTTTCCAGTGGAATAATCTGTGTTTCTATAAAAATAAAGGCTTCTACAGAGGATTTATAATATTAATGGTAGCATAGTGGCACTTCATCAAAACATTCAGTCCTTTCACCATGATGTACACCATCTCATTTAATCCTCCCACCAAGCTGGTGAGGAATGCATTGTCAACGCCATTATTCTGATAACTATTGAGGCATAAAACATTTTTTAATATTAACACATAATATTATAAGTATTATAAATATATAAATAAGGATAATAAGATATTAACAATATTTTTGTTTAAAAACAAAATTATTCTATCTCCCAGTTTCTCAGGGTCAGGAATTTGAGAGGTTGTCTTGTGCTGTCTGGCTCGGGGTCTTTCGTGCAGCCACATTCAATCAGACAGTGACTGCAGCTGGAACTGCAGGAGGCTGGAGCAGCTGGGGGCTGACTGAGCATCCTCGCTGTTCATGGGCAGTTGATTCCCATTGTTTGAGGTAGTTATGTTCTAGAAAGTCACTGTGAACGCTAAATTAGCAAATGTTGGACCATTGCTCCTGAGGGAAATACAGGGTTAGGTTCCTGCAAGCCTCTTGGTCACAATATTTTCAACAACTGATCAATACATAACCTGTTTTACGTATGTTTTTGTCTAAAGACACCTTATTTGATACATATTGTTGGTTCATTAACATTTAATTCATGGCCAACAGCCCTACAACTCAAGCCTGAAGGAAGCCCATCTAACAAGTGTATTTTCTCTGTCAGGCACAACGCAGCCTTCCTGCATTTAGGAACATTAGACAGTACTTCAGCACTATGCTCGGGGGCCATTTTAAACAGCAAGATAACCAACAAAAAGTACAAAAATGCAAAAAAAAAAAGCACTAAATAGACCGCCAAAAGGATACTTGTTTACAGTCTGAGAGCTGAAACAAGAAGGCAGAGCATCGCCTTGTTGGACCTCAGCTGGGAATGCGTGCATTGGGCAACTCAAATTATTCACCACTATGTGCAGGTCCCCAAATGACCACAAAAGTGCAGCAAGTATCACGATTTTGGGTTACACATAAATTTTGCCAAGTAAGGAGATGCATCAATATGAAATTCACAAATAGTCAGGATTGACTGTACTTTCAGAGCTTCTCAAGATGATTTCTCACATAGGCTCATTTGGGCTTCCGCACGGCATACTGGGTTCTGGGCAGCCAGACAGCTTTCATGGCAGCTCGCGGCTCCAGAGTGGCTGATCCAGCAAGCAAGGAGGAAGCTGCGTCCCATTTTCTGACCTACCCTCTGAAGTCATGCAGCATTATTTCCACTGCATTCAGTTGGTTGCAAGCGAGTCACAAATCTATCCAGATTCAAAGACAAAGGACAGAGACCTACACCTCTGAGGGGAAATGGCAAGGTTCTAGAAAAGAATGTGTGACGGGAGAAATTGTTGTGGCCATCTTTGGGAAATATAATTTGCTGTACACACTTTAGATTAGGAAACTGAGGTTTGTAAAGTTAAATAACTTGCTCACTGTCACACGGTTAATATGTAGCAAAGTGAGAATTTGAACCTGGGCTTCTCTGACTCCAAAGCCTGTGCCCTAACCATTCTGCATCCTGCTCCGTGTAGCATCCCTTTGGTTTATAATCTATAGTTTTAACACAGTGCAAACAAAAGCTGGAGAGCAACAGTGAGGCTGAGCAAAGGGTTTGATGAAACAGATGGAATTTCAGGAAGAACCTGTAGAAGGGAAAGGAAGTTGCTTGGCAACTGCTATTGGGGAGATTGATCAAAGCATGAAGTTGAATATGAAGAAGTCAAGGAAAATAGAGCAAAGCTCCAGCAAAGCAAGGATTTAGCTTAGGCACAGGATGAAGAAGAGATAAAAGAGAAATGATGAGTCCTGAGACCTAGCAAAGCACACAGAGGAGCAGAGCCACATGGACAGAAATGCAGTAGGACTTGGACCCCGGAGGCAGCATAGACATTCACAGGTGAGCTGGTCAGCGCAGAATGACCCTCGGCACGTTCAGAAAATTCTATCACAAGACAAACCCCTATTTCCACCCATCATTTGAGAGGTAGAGTCTGGCTCTGGGGCCTCTGGAATAATCTAGGAAACTGAAAACTATGGTATAGAATTCAGCGTCTGCTGGAAACATGCTATCTATGGGGCCTCTTCCTATAAAATGGGGGAGGTGAGGTAGCTGCTTCTTGGTGACACAGAACTTATACAAGCTGGCACTGTGTTTTCTAATGACAATTTACCCCCCAGTTCAGGCAAAGCAGCCTCTTGATGACAGGGCAAGCCAGAGATCAACACCTTCATTACAACAGTTAACAGTGATTATCCTTGAAACAGTTTCTCCCATGAAAACGATTATTTGAACAATCTGATGATACTACCATTTTGGACACTCAAATGTAGGTTTGTTAGGGGCTGCAAGGCCTTCTATGACCTAGCCTTGGAAGTCGCTTCCACCATACTCTATTAGTAGGCATAATCATGACCAATCAGATTCAAAGGGAGGGGCAAGACCTTACCTCTTGATGGCAAGAGTGTTGAAGAATTTGGAGGCTATATGTTAAAACTACCTATTGTAATTGTGTCCCCACCAAGAGACGTTGAAATCCAGCCCCTAGTACCTGTGAATGTGACCCTACTTGGAAATAGGGTCTTTGCAGATGATCAAGTTAAGATGAAGTCATTAGGGTGGGCCTAATTCACCTAATCTGAGTATGTCCTTATAAAAAGGGAAAACTTGGACACAGAGAACGCCATGTGAAGGTGAGCTGGATGTCCAAAATGGCACATGCACAGGGCAGGTGTTGATGCCAGCTGTTGGCCAGGAGCTCAACTGGAGCTGAAGACTGGAGCGCCTACATGCAGCCTCTCCAGGACAGAGATCTCAGGATGGCCAGACTTCTAACATGGTGACTGGCTTCTTCCAGAATGTCCCAAGAGAACCAAGCAGGGGCTGCAAGGCTTTCTACGACCCAGCCTTGGAAGGCAGAATTGGGGTGATGCCAAGGAACAAACCAAGGAATGCCAAAGATTGCCAACAAACCACCAGAAGCTATGAGAGACGCATAGAACACATCCTTCCCTCACGGCCCTCAGAAGGAATCCACCCTGCCAAGACCTTAAGCTCAGACTTCCGGCCCCCAGAACTGTAAGACAATAAATTTCTGTTGTTTAAGCCACCCAATTTGTGGTGCTTTATTACAGCAGCCCTATAAAATGAATACATTACCACACTAACTAAAAGAACCCTGATTTTGTTTAAGAGGACAAGCCCGGGTGCAAACATATACCTTCCCAGACTTCCTTGCTGCTTAGACATAGCCATATAACACTGATCTGCCAGGGATTTCTTGGAAAGCCTTGTTTATTGGATAAAAGGTCATCCTTTCCTCTTTCTCCGTTTCTCCTTCTTACTGCCTGTAATGTGGACATGAGGTGTAGGAACGGATCAGCCACCTTACAGCTCTGAGGACACAAGTAGATCTGGAAGGCAGGTAGAACCTGAGTCCCTGAGGGCAGCCTTCTCAGTTCAACAAACAGGTCACCATTGACAGAGCATCTCTTGTGCACCAGGCACGATGCTAGGTGCTGGGGACAGTCTCCCCTGTCTGCCTCTAATGATCTACCCTTAACCTCAGCAGCAGATCGTTTCAACTTAATGAGATAAAGGCAGGCGTAAGGTGTGGATGTGATGTTATGGACTCCCAGAGGGAAGCCTCCTACCCAACCTGCCAGGAGAGCTTCCTGGAGCTCCCCTCAGGGAAGAACCCGAAGGATGTGTGGCCTTAAAAATCTCTGTCAGCTCCTGGGGAACTGAGAGCCAGGGGAATGGCCTCCTCTCCCTCAACAAGAAGCACGACTTCCTGGGGTATCAGATGGTCAGACCGGGACCTGAAGCTCCAGAGCCCTGATCACAGCATGACTGAGGGTGCTTGCGGTTCTCATGGCAGCCACCACCTCAGAACTCTTAGCAACAGGGGCCTCCCAGGCTGTCCCGGGAGACACCTCAGGCTGCTGCGGAGTAGCCAAGCTTCTACTGTTCTCAAGAGGGCTAATCAATGGAAACCCAAAAGAAGCCACACTACAGATAAAACCAAGTGGGCCTGGAACCTGGTTGCTGACTTATAGAACATAACTTCTCTTCACCTATGAGGCCCTGCAATCAACCGATTTCTCACCACCGCCTCATTTCTCATCATCACCAAATTCCTGAGTCAGAAGCCGCAGCTGCAGCAGCAATGTGGTTTCCAGGGTTTTCCACAGAAAGCTTGGACATTAGGTTTCCTGCTGAACCAGCTCTGGCTTTCCTCATGCCACAGGTAATACAGTCAGATTATCAGCATGGCCCTAAGGACTCTGACAGAGGTAGTCACTGGAGAAAGGTCAGCACTCTAGGCCCTTCCTGAACTTCCGCTAGCCCAAGATCACTGCCCTCCGTGGCCCAGGCATGATCCTTTCAAAGGCAACAGCTTACTGGAACCTATGGAAGAACTCTGCTCATCACTTAACTTCCATAACCCTCACCTCCCTCTGAGAATAACTATAAATGAGGCCCTCAAAACAGCAGGAGAGGGAATGAACACCATGGGTTTCCATGGTCCCTTGGCCAACAAAAGATAATGAAGGTTGAGTGGGGTCCAATGTCAGTCAAACAGACCCATCTTCAAATTTCTAGTTTCATGGCCTTGCACCAGTTACCAAAACTCTCTAAGCCACAATTTTCTCATCTATCAGACGAGGTAATAATATTACCACTGTAGTTGCTGAGACGATTAAACAAGAAAATGTACGTACAGTGTCTTGCATGCTACCTGGCGCATAGCAGGAGGTACTCAACAATCAGTGCTCTCCTTTTCTTCTTCCCTTGTCATGCTGTGATTTCCAAAGTCCTCTGGGAAAAGAAGCGAAGAGGGATTGGAGGTGCCCTTCTGCGTCCTTTGAAGAATGAGGTTCCCGTTGCCTCTTTTATATGTCCCCCATGGTACCTGCCACGGTGTTTACCCATGGTACATCCTTAGCGACACAGTAATAAAGGAGTTAAGAAGAGTGAGAGGAGAGAGGAAAGGAGGAGGACAAGAAAGAGATCGTCTCATCCAAACGGCATTTGCCGTTAAAAGAACATTTTTGAAGCTGGGATAAAACTAGTGGTGCAGTGAGCTAGCAATAAAAGCCAGCTCTCCCTGGCATGCTGAACAAGCCCAATATTTTCCCCACAGGCAGAGTCAGTGTGAAAGAGAACTGCAGCATCCCCAGACTTGGGAAGGAAAGTAAGCGGAGGGCAGCCTCAGGCACACGGGAAAGGGAGCCTCAAACCTCCCCAGCTAGGCCCCCACTGGGCCCATGAGTCTTCGCCTGCCGGCCTTCTCTGCTCTCTCTTCTTTCTTTTAATAATGGAACTTATATTCCATTTATTTTTAAAATTAAAAAGTATATAAATAGTATATGTTTCTTAAGCTAGATTGTATCTTTTTTTCCAGTTTCATTGAGATCAAATTGACATATAACATTGTATTAGTTTTAGGTGTATAACACAACAACGTGATATATGTATTTATTGCAAAATGATCACCAGGATAAGTTCAGTTAACAGCCATAACCTCACATAGTTACAATTTTTTTTCTTGGGATGAGAACTTTCAAGATCTACTCTCTTAGCAACGTTCAAGTACGCACTACAGTGTTGTTAACCATGGTCACCATGCTGTACATTACACCCTCAGGACTTATTCATCATGTAACTGGAAGTTGGTGCCTTTTGACCACCTTCTCCCACCACTCCCTCTTATACTTGACTCCCTCTCTCTCCTCACTGTCACCACTAGCATCCCAGTCCTTGCCACCTCCTCTCCCCACCCCTGAGCACCTCCATCCAGGCCACTCTGCTGGCTTCCTACCCCTGCCTTCTCAGATTCATTTTCCTAATGGCAGCTGTTGACCTTCCAAAGAGAGGGATCACATCAAACCACTCACATTTTATAAATTTTTTTTAAATAACATACATAAGGTATAGTCATCATAGAAAAAATTGGCTTAGTCCCCTTTGCAGGGACGCTCAACCCACCTGTGAAGCAGCAGACCCAGGATGCAGTCCTAAGCAATCTCCCCCAGAGTGGTGTCCCTAACCACTACACACACTGCCCCTGAGATGGAAACAAGATTGAAAAGAAGGTTTGGGGTCAAATCATAGATGATGGATCAAACGCCATCCTCAGAAATTATCTTATTATGTTGGCATAAAAAGTCACTGTAGATTCAGGGGAAGCGCGAGGTAAAGCCAGCACTCTCGTACAGAGGACACTGGCACGACCTTTTTGGAGGGTAATAGAGTATTATGAATTCAAAGGTCTAAAAAGGGCTTCTTGATCCACTGATCTCATAGTAAATATTTATATTCAGAAAATAATTGGGGAAACTTATAAGGACATATGTATATGATACTTATGACTAATATTTCAAATAGAAAAAAAGGATCTAACCTAAATTAACATAAAGGTCCACGGTCCTCTGCACATTCCAGGCATTTCCATGCCTCCATATTACCACCTTGCAGGTGCCTTAACCTGAAATGCCTTTGTTCCACTTCTCTGCCTAGCAAATTCCCACTCGGCCTTCAAGGCCCAAGGCAGACCCCTCCTCCTCCATGAACACCCTCCTGGATGCTCTGAGTTGAAATTCATCACTGCTTCCCTCTGTGGCTCCAGATTGCTTTGCCAGTGCAGCAGAAACTCTCTTTCATTCTCCCTTATTATGACTTTTGTCAGTGCCTGGCTGTCACCCTAGGCGGTTTCTGTCCTCACATGGTGCCTGGCACATAGTGGGGACTCACTGATACTGAATTGAATTGCCCATGCCTTCAGTTATACGGTGCATCACGACTTAGAAAGCATATTCACAGATATTCACCTTTGACTTTTACAACATTAAAAGGCAGCGGAAGAAAGCTTTTTTGTACCCATTTTAGAGATAAGTAAACTGAGGCTCAGAAAGGAGTTTTCCAAAGGCCACACAACCAGTTGGGATAGATGCAGGTCTAACCTTGGCCTTGTGACTTGAATGCAATGATCTCTCCATGACGCCAAGAAGCAGGAAATGGGCTTGGGTGGCCCCATAGCAGGCTGCCTGGCCACCTTCACTGTGAGGAGATTTTATGGCACCCAAGGGAACAGGAAAGCATCTCCTAAGGAGCCAGAAAGTAAGTAATTTCTCCCCCTCCCGTCCTAACTATCCTTTCTCCTCACATAACCCTTTGGGGCTGGTTCCAAACCCCGATTCTTCCCCATTCCATACGGCTAGCCTCAATTTTTGAAACTAACTTGAAGTGGCCTAAGTCATTGCTTGGTTTCTTAACAGCCCCCCATCTTCCACATTGGGCTGCCCCCCTAGCACCAGTATCAGTTTGCTTTCTCCAGTCCTCACACCTTATTAAGCCTGGGCTTTTGTTCTTCAGCATGGCCTGAGACACCAGGAAAGCAGGCATGAGGGACAGACCTTGCCCTGCACCAATCCAGGGCCTCCCAGATCAGCTCCCCGAAGTGTCCCTATGTCGATATGCCTCAGTAGGCTGCCCCAATTGCCTTCTAAAGAAACCCTGGCACCTTGTCCCAGGAGCTTCCCAATCACTCTGCTTCGTCCTGTACAAACTGGAATATGAAAGACTTTCCATCCTGCATACCAGAGGGTTTCAAGTGATTCGATTTTCAGAACTTTTCTAAAACCTGCCTAAGGACATGCCTGTGATGGAAATGCAGACCTGCCTTTTCTACCTCCCTTTTTGCAATTGCCTTCTTCCACTCTACTGAAAAAAGGCCCACCTCTCATCCTTCCAGAATCTTCCACTGGTGCACTGCCCCAGGCAGTAAAAATATGTTAGGCATCAAACAGAGGGACAATATCAAATTTGAGGATGGTGTTGACAAAGCAAATAACTCTAATCATTCAGTAACAAATCCTCTTGCAAGTCAATGGTATCTAATTCTTTGCTTTCACCAGAACTGCACGAAAACCTACTGGAGTTGTCAGCTGATAATTAAAAATCATTTTTGGTAATAGTTTACTACAGGATCTTCGGTATATGATGCAGAAGGAACTTAAAGAACCAAGCGATGTACTATAATAAAACTCTTTCCACTCTGATCTGCATATTTATGTGAACAAGATTTCTTGACACTTAAATCTATAAGTATGAAAAATGGGAATACAGTTGATGCTGAATTCCGCCTCTTTCTAGCAATAAATAATATTCATCCACAGATATATCTTATAAAGAGATGCATTTCCAATAAAATTTTACTTTTATATTTAATAATTTACATTTTATTTACCAAAATTTGATATATATTTATGTTGTTTTGATCAATTCGGTGCCAATAATATAGTAATGATAACTTCATTGAGAAGATATTTTTTTAAACACTTAGCGTCTTACCGTCCCTAATTTATTATCTACAACAGGAACATCTCCCCTAAAATCTAGGCATGTTTATCCAGTTGCTTATTTGGTACTTCTACTGGGATGTGTAGTAGATATCTCCAACTTAACGCGCCCCAAACATACTTCTGATTTTCCTCCTCAAACCAGCTCTTCCTTCAGGCTTCCACCGCTCAGTGAAGGCACTCTCATCCTTTTAGCTGCTCAGGTCAAAAACCTCGGAGTTGTCCTTGACCCCTGAGGTGGCTGTGAGAATGTGCCTCACAGACCTCCTCTATAGGGTGTCTAATTCGCTGAGAGCCTCAGACACTGTACTTGAAATCCATCGTCGCACTTGTATTGAGGCCACCTCTCCCATGGACTGCTTCACACCAATAACTGAGTGCGGCAGAGATACTAAAGCCAACCCACTCCTGGGAGACACAGGACTCCTTTGTTGGCCAACTTTGGCTCAAGAACTCTCCAAGAGCTTTGCTCTTCCACCCAACCTTCTCTCCCTCTCCCCTTCATCTGGGAGCAGACTCCCATCACGGTCTGATGGCTCACCCAGCTTTCCCTGGCTCCTTACCTATTTCCTTTCACATAGGAAATAACACTAATAAAATGCTTACACGTTTAATTCCATCTGGGCCTCTGCTTCTCAGAAGACACAGATTAACACAACTTCTCTCTTTCTCTCACAACTCACGTCCAATCAGAAAACCCTGTCAGCTCTCTTCAAACTATAACCAGGACCTACCCGTCTCTCACCATGACCCTGGTTTCAGCCATCATCATCTCTCACCCGGATTATGGCAACAGCCTGTCTCCATCAGCATGGTGCATTGAAGATGGCCATAAATTCATTGTGCTCCTGTCTACCCCCTTGAATCTGGCCTTGGCCTCTGACTGCTTTAGCCAATTGCATATAGAAGCAATACTGTGCCAGTTCCAGATCTAGGCTTTAAGAGGACTGACAGCTTCTGCTTCTCACCTCTTGGAACCCAGCCTCCACGCTGTGTGGAAGCCCTTACAGCCCACTTGGAGGAGAATCAAAGCCCCCGGCCGACAGCCCCAGCGGAACTCCGAGACAACAGCTAGCACCAACTTGCCCACCATAGGAGTGAGCCATCTTGGAAGTGAATCCTCCAGCCCTGGCTACCCTAGCAATGCCACATGGAGTAGAGATGAGCTCTCCCTGCCAAGCCTCGCCCAAATTATAAAATCATGAGCAAATAAATGATTATGGTTGTTTTAAGTCATTAAGTTTTGGGATGTTTTTTTCCACGGCAATAAATAACTGAAAGAGCCAGGGCCCCAACAGGAGATAGATGGCAGGCTGAGGGGCAACTGAAGAGAGTTTAATTAAAGGACTATGTTTGTAAATTTTTAGCCAGGGCTAAGGGACGATGAAGCATCAGGGACTCACATGAGAGGGATGCTATGTCCGTCTCTAGACCTAAAGGAGCAACAGAAGAGAGCAGATACCAGAACCCCAAAAGGGGGGTTATAGAGGTAACACCACTACCTGACAGGAATTTTTGGCCCTGAGTAGAGGCAGGAAAGGAACCAGAGGAATAAATGGAGCCAATGCCCCAATCTCATTTTCCTCCCTTCCTCTCATCTCCTACTGGTCCCCATTAGCTGAACCCACTGGAAGCCAGAGAGTAAGCAGCCCACAGATGTAACCCCTAGAGGTCAGCGTCCCAGGGTACAGAGCAGGGCGGAGAGAGGTGGAGAGTAGATCTGAAAAGCAAATGAAAGCCATCAAGTACTCCGGCCACCCGCTTTCCCTGCTTTGGTCCACACCCCCTACAGTCTATTTTCAACACAGCAGCCAGAAAGATCTTGTTCAAGCTTAAGGCAGGTGACATAATTTCTTTGCTCAAAACGCTCCATAATCAGTCAAAGCTAAAAATCCTTGAAATATCCTACAAGGCCCTACATAATCTTACTACCCATGACCTCTAAGCTCATCTCCAGGGACTTCCACTCTCTGTCTCCTGGCTCCAGCCATGCTGCCCTTCTTGCCTTTCTCCAAACAGGACAGGCACACTTAGCCTCAGGGTATTTGCACAGCTATTCCCTCCATCTAACATGCTCTTCCCCTCATAGTCACATAACTGGGTCCTTTACTTCCATCAGATCTTTTGCAAAAGTCACCTTTTCAGGAGGCCACCCTATCGAAAACATCAACACCACCTCCCACCTGACATGACAGAGCTCCTTTTCCTGTTTTGTTTCTCTTCTTAGCACTTTTCAATATCTAAAATAATACATATTTTACTTATTTAGCCTGTATATTGAATGTCTCCTTCACCATAAAGTAAGTTCCACAAGATTGGGGATTTTTGTCCGTTTTGTTTACTAGAACAGCACTTAGAACAATGTCTGGCACATAATAAGCATTCAATAAATATTTGTTTAATAAATGAATGAAAGGCCACAGGAAATGGCAATGTACAATTTCAATAGATATGTATATGTGTGGATGTGAATGTGTGTGTATACGCAGGAAATTATAATAGGGTGATAAATAAAAATCTTTCAAGCATAAAGTATATTAGGATAATTTCTTAAGGAGAATAGAAAGAAAATTCAAGTTCAAAGAGAAAAAGGAATGATACAAAATTTCTATTTATTAAGGAAGGGCTTGTTCACGTGTTTTTAAACGGACACTAATGGGTAGCAAATGGCTATAGTATTTAGATGCCACATCTAAGTGTGACAAATGAGTGTGTCATTTTAAAATGACAATATTTGCAATATATTGGAAATTAAATCCTTTGCAACTATTTAAGTTTATGATTAAAATTAGTTTAGAAGTTAACTTCAAAATATGTGAAGGAGGCACACAGTTTAACAAAAATAATTTAGGGGATATGCAAATAAGAGTTTGAAGACCACTGCTCTTGTATATATTAAGACCTCTGGCCCAGGAACTAGAAAATCTCACTTCTTATCTTGGCTCTGCCACTAACTAGCTGTGTGACTTTAGAGAAGTTGCTTAACTTCTCTGGGCCTCAGTTTTCTCATCTGTGAAATTAAAGAATGAGAGAACATGAAATCTAAAATCACTTCTGACTCTAAAATCCTCTGTCTTGTGACCTCTAAATTTAGTTTTCTGTCTCTTTACAATTTTTATTTCTTCTTGAGAATCTCTTTCTCCCTTCTGCTCCTATGGCCACACTCCTAACCCCATCATTTGTGGGCTGAGGAATGAATACAAATAACGTCCCCCAGCCTGCACAGCCTGTAGGCCCCCTCTTCTCTTCCCATGAGGAGACTTGCATGCGTGAGCATAGGCAGCTCAACCTGCACATCCAACATCCACTCTCCCTACAGCACCACCCCACCCCTCACCCGCCCGTCTTCCCCTGCAGACCACCACCCCTCAGGCTTGAGGGTATAGCACTGTTGTCTGAGTCCTGGATGGCTATAACAGAATATTAAACACTGAGTGGCTTATGAACACCAGAAATTTATTTCTCATAGTTCTGGAGGCTGGAAGTCCAAGATCAAGGAGCCAGCAGATTTGGTGTCTGGTGACAGCCAACCTCCTGGTTCATAGATGGCCATCTTTTCTCCGTGTCTTCACATGGTGGAAGGAGCAATGGAGCTCTCTGGAGCCTCCTTTATAAGGCACTAACCCTGTTCATCAGCTAATCGCCCTCATGACCTAATCACCTCACAAAGGCCCCACCTCCAAGTACACTGAGGATTAAGTTTTGACATGTGAATTTGGGGAGACAGCTGTCTATAGCAGCTGCCCACCTGCAGGAGGACTGATCCAGTGGAAAGGCAGCAGACTCAGGGCCATCTGGCAGGGGATTGAGTGGTTATAGGTATCCAGGCAAGGGTTCCAGGTGGTCATGTCCCCTTGACCCCACAGCCATTTCACCTCATGGGGAAGGACGTGCCTGGAGGAGGGCCATAGGGAGGTCCTCTAAAGCCCAGGGTCCAGGGAGGGGTCCCAGTTGCTCAGGTCTAAGGTGGTTCTGTCTGGCCCTAACCTTTGCTGAATGATTGCCCATCAGGATGAATGGATAAATACATGCGCGTAACCATATACGGATGTACTACACAGCAAGAAAAAGAGATAAGCTACTGACACACATAACAGCATGGATGACTCTCAGACACTATGCTAAGCAGAAGAAACCAGAAACAAAAGAACACAAACTCTGTGATTTCATTTACATGAAATTCTAGAACAGGTAGATTCTTTAGTGTTGGAAAGCAGATCAGTGGTTATCTAATGCTGGGAGTAAGAGAATTGGCTGCAAAGAGGCATGAGAGAACTTTCTGGATGATAAGAATGCTTCACGGCTTGATTATCATAGTGGTTTCACAGATGTACGCATTTGTCAAAACTCATCAAACTTAAAGCGGGTGCAGTTTATTGTACGTAAACTATATTTCAACGAAGTTGATTTAGGAAGAAAAACGAGAAGAACAAAGGAATTGCCTAGCAGAACTAACATCTGTAAATAAGTGCACATTCCCCATCATGGTACGATTTCTCTTGCCCTATCCTAATAGAATTCTCCTTAAGTCTATATATACATGTTCTCAAAGAAATGTGGATGTGTGGACGTATGGAGGAGAGATAGTGTTACCATGAGTCAAACTTGGGTGCTGACTCTGAACCCTAAACTTTTTCCTTCACTCCAGTCTACCTTCATTTTGGAATCAAAATCTCCCCGCAGCAGGCAGGGTGGAATGTTACAAGCTGTGAACCCAACAGCCCTGGGTTCGAGTCCCAGGCTTGCCATTTGTGAGCTGCATGGCTTTATGGGGTAGACAAAGCAGAAGCCAAACATACAGGATAGTATTTCATCCTCACCCAAACACTATGAAATAGGTGACTTTGACCAGGACCATTTTTTTTTTTTGCACTAATAAAAATTTAATGAGAAATCTGAGGCTAACACCCCACACCTAAGAAGCCATAAGTCAGGATTTGAATTCACACCCATAAGCCCTGCACTCTTATGCTTCTCCAAAGCAAGTTACTTAACTTCTGGATCTAGCATTCCCTTCCTTCTAAAGCTGGAATAACACTGCTTACATTTCAGGATCATGGTGAAAACCAAATAAGGTGCCTTGTGTCATCGATGTGGCCAATAAATTTCAGCAATCTATTATTACAGCTACAGAATTTCCAGCCATTTCCAGCTTTTGGGTTAACTACCAAGATTAGTGCTTCCTGCTCACCTTTCTCCTGGCAGGCTCCCCAGTGCAGGAAACTAGGGCTCAACCCCAGAGGGTCCTACAGTGACTAGGAATTCCATTATAGCAACCAAACAATGTTTAGTCAACCTGAGAACGCGCACACTATTAGGCAATTTGCTGTTGGAAGCCAATTTAAGGAATTCTTCCATTCCAAGAGGCAAGATACTAAAACGTCAAAGCTCTTTAGAAGAAAACTTAAGTTCAAACAAAGGAAGTTTAGACCTTCCATTTAAGGTTTCTCTTCTTGTGGTCCCTTATCCTTCACAAAAGAATACCCGCCCCCCATAGCAAATCCCCTCTACGTGGACACCATCCCTACTTAGAAGTACCAAAAGATTCTAGGGGTGGGTTCTTTTCTAATACCGTTGTGCTGTGTTACTTCAAAAAAAAGGGATCGAACAGCCCTGTGCCTTCACTTCATGCTCCAAGAAACAAGGAGAACTGTTATCATTCCACGTACAGAAAAAAAAAAAAGGTACTATCTAAATAAGAAGCTGTGTGGTTATAAACCCATCCACCACAAGGGACTTCTCTCTGCTGGGCATCACGTCGTTGCTATGAGATCAATGGAGGAAGCTGGCGGAAGTGTTCCTGGCACGGTGCCTGGCACACAATAGGAGGCCAGTGCAGGCTATGCCCTGGCCCTCTCTGAGGTTTGGGTGGGCAGGATTTTCTCAGAAGCACCAGACTCTCTCTTTATTGTAGCAACTGAGTCAATAGGAGATGCTTCTACCTTAACTTCTGGGAAAACAAGGCAAGCAAAATTGCAGCGGAGGTGCCACTGTGTCTAGGCCGTCACAGGAAACAAAGTAAAGGAGGGCTTTTCTGGAGACTAATTAACAGACAACTACAGTCATCTGAGACTTAAAAGAATAAAAACAAACCACCAGCTGTCACTGATCTTTTTCATCTCATTTGGGAACAGTATAGGAAAGAGGAGGACATTCCTAGCAATAGCCACCAATAGTCTCCAGAATTGTTACTGAGGACAAATTCGGCCTTATGAGTAATCAGGTATCAGGTAGAATCTGCATCCTGGGGTGGCCTGCACCCAAAAGCTCACCTCTAGTGCAATGGACATGACCACTGTCTCCTCCCTCTCCCGGGCTCTGCTCAGAGAGGACCGGCCCAGGCGATATTTTCCTAACTGGCCAAGCCTGCCCGAAGCTCAATGTACTAAGGGAGACTCGGATCCCAGCTGGGCTAGGGCCTCTTAACCAAAACTTAAGTGGGACTCAGCTGGTTCAGTCTACAAGTGATTGATGTGGAAGGTGATACGGACTTAGGGGCCGAGGATACCATTTGGGGCTGCCATGTTTGGCCTATGTGCTCAGAGATGCAGAAAAAGCCACTCAAACTGAAAGAGAGAAGAACGCTGCAGAGCCACAGAGAGAAGCAGAGATAAAGAGAGAAACCCAGAGGAGAAAGAGGAAGAGATCTCGGATGGTCCTTCTTGTAGCCCTGCTGCATTCACTCATTTTTGACTCAGGCTGACTTGAGTCATAAACAACCCCCCTTTTGTCAACTCCAGACATTCTGATCCTTAGGGCTTCATTCCTTTAGTTTAAATCTTAGACTACTGATGGCCCACGAAAAGACACCACATTAAATCTTATGATTGCTCACTGGCACCTTCATGTGAATGACTGTCAGAATCTTTCTCAAAGGCAAGTTTTCATAAGGAGGTTAGCAAGGAGAGTCCAAAGATGGCCACTTGGAGAGGTAAAATGCCTTCCAATCAAGAGGGTGGAAGAGCCCAGAAATGATGTGGGCCAGCCAACCTACTCTGCCACTTCAATTGCCAACCCAGTCAGCCACTTCAATTGATTGCCAAACCCAGTCTAGCACCCACTGGCACTTACTCTCCTGTCAGCCTTCCCTCCATTCTCTCTCACTCAGTCCTCTTCCTCTTCCTCTCTCACTTGGACTCTATCTCAGTCTCGTAATTGGCTTCCCACGCTCCAGCCTCACCCACTCCACCCCATCCCTCCCATTGCCAATGTATTCTCTTGGTTACTTGTTTATTCATTTATTGACTGTCTTATCCACTAGGATGTCCACTCATGAGTTCCAGGACCTTAACTATATTATTTACCAGTCAGATTTAGCCGTTCTTAATGCAGACTTTCCAAGGCTTGCTGCCTATGCCTTCTTGCCACTCTTTTATAGGATATCCTGTAGTTTGAGCTGATTTTACTCAGGATGTTTTCCCCATGCCATAGCCTCTGGAAGCTTTGAAAGGTCATGGACAGTGACTGATTAATCTTTGAGGTCCCAATTCCATGTAGAGTCAGACTTTAAAAAATTCTGGTTAGAGGGGGCTGGCCCCGTGGCCGAGTGGTTAAGTTCGCGCACTCCGCTGCAGGTGGCCCAGTGTTTCGTTGGTTTGAATCCTGGGTGCAGACATGGCACTGCTCATCAAACCATGCTGAGGCAGTGTCCCACATGCCACAACTAGAAGGACCCACAACGAAGAATACACAACTATGTACTGGGGGGTGTTGGGGAGAAAAAGGAAAAAAATAAAATCTTTAAAAAAAAAAAGAATGTTTTTTAAAAAAATAAAAAATAAAAAAAAATAAAGAATTCTGCCTAGAGCCAGTCCTGATGGCCTAGTGGTTTAAGCTAGGTGCTCACCACTTCAGTGGCCTGAGTTTGTTTCCTGGCTGTGGAACCAGATCACCCATCTGTCAGTTGCCATGCTGTGGCAGTGGCTCATATAGAAGAACTAGAACAACTTACAACTAGGATATACAACCATATTCTGGGGCTTTGGGGAGGAAAAGAAAAGGAAAAAAAGAGGAAGATTGGTAACAGATGTTAGCTCAGGGTGAATCTTTCCCTGAAAAAAAGGACCATTTCTAAAAAGAAAAAAAAATCCAGCTAGATGGAGGAATTGGGTGGACAGCAGAAGAATGGAGGGTGAGAGTGAAGGAATGTCAAGGCCAGGGGAACAGTTTCCATTACTACAGCTATATAAAAACAACCCCAAAACTTGTTGGCACAAAACAATAATTTTATTAGGCCCACAGGAATCTAGAGGGGGAATTTGGGTCAGGCATTTGGGAAGAGTTTGGCTGGACAGTCCTCATTTGAGGTCTGTCATGTGGTTGCAGGCAGATGTCAGCTGGAGTTGCAGTCATCTGAAGGCTAGACTGGGCTGGACATCCAAGATGGCCACTCACATGCTTGACAGTTGATACTGGCTATTGGAAAGGAGCTCAGCCGAGGCTCAACAGTAACACTTCCATGTGGCCCCTGGATGTGGCTTGGGCTTCATCAGAGCAGGGCCTCCATAGTGTAGCCAAACTTCCTACATAGTGGCTTAGGGCTCCAGCACAAGTGTCCCAGCAAAAAAGGAGAAGTTCCATTGCCTTTCAGGACTCAGCCTCAGAAGTCACATTGCATCACTCCTGGCAACCTCTGTTGGCTGAAGCAGTCACACACCCACAAACATTCAGAGGGAAGGGAATAGACCCCACCTCTCAATAAAGGATGTCAGAGAGTTTTGGAGCCACTTATTAAAACTGCCTCAGAACCTTAAGACTCTTCTAGTCCACCCGCTTTGATTATAGTAGAGGAAATCGAAGTTCAAAGAATTTACATGGCTTATTCACAGTCACACCAAATGAGTGCCAGAGCTAAGGCTGGAAACAAAGTCCCTTCATTCAAGCCCGTTCAGCCCTCATCTACTTCATTACTTTGGGGAGGCCTCTATCGGTTAAAGCGTTCTCACTTTTCAGCAACTGAAACCAATTTTGACAAAATTAACGACAACAAAAGGTGGAGTGAAATTTAATAGAAAAATACTTAACCTATCTTATAGAATCAAATGAATTCTTAGCTGACCAGATGAAGCAGGCCTAGGGCAGTTCCAGGGCCCTCAGGAGAAGGCGTTCCCCACATCTCTCACTAAAGGACTGTGATTAGCAGGAACTTGGCGCCAACACCTCTCCAGTGCTGTCTCTCTCTGTTCCAAGGTCCAAACTTCCAAGAGAAAGAGACTCACCCACCACAATGGGGTTGGGTCTCTACCTCCCCATCAGCAATGGCTAGGGGAGGAGTTCGCAGAGTACAGACGGGGCTGTGGAAGGCCTCCTCTGAGTTTGAGGACATGTCCAGGAAAAGGGTGTTTGTTCACATGACCCTGAAGCCACTGTGAGCCTGACTGAGCATCAGTTCAGCAGAGGGAAACCACTGAGACACGTGACCCAGAGGGTTTAAAAAAATGCATCCTTGTCCCCATTGGATAGTTGAGACACAGGCTTGACAAACACCATATGAAGAACTAGAAGCTCGTCTCATGTCCCTAGTGACCACAGGGCCATGATTGTTGGGCTATAAATAGTTAAGGATCACTCAATGTGTCTCAAACTTCATATGTTCCACCACTTCTTGTTGTCAGGCCAAGTACATGGAATTTGAAATCCCACAAAACAAAGCAAGGCACGATCCAAAGAAATAAAAACAGATTCAATCAAAGCAGTATGCAATTTTGCAAAACATGTGGGAGCTTTGCTCTCATAAATTAGTGTTTCTCAAGGCCGTGCCATGCCATACTAAAATGTTGAGGCAAGTTTTGATGTGAGCTGTGAGGAAACTTATTTTTAGTAATAATAGTTTAAGTAGCAAAGTTTAGAATAGTTTCTTAAATAAAAAGAGTATCTATGGATATATATATATTCATATCCATATATATATTCATATATATATATCTCCCTCATAATAACATCAGTGTCATACATATACATACACTTTCTCTAGTGAGAGAAAAGGGGCTGGTGTTAGAGCCCCCATATAACCCTGGGAAAACCCAGGAGAGTGTATCACACATGTGGCTGACATCTGATATCATTGTCTTGGTAGAGAAAAACTTAAAAACAGCTGCCAAAAGTGATGTCATTGCTGATCTGCCAAGAACACGGAAGTTTAAAAGTGTCCTGGGATCCTGGTGCTGGTTCAGGTTCTGTCTAGCATTAAGAAAAATTATCCAAAACTGGGAACTAGAGCAGGAGAATGACTGCATATCCTTGCAATGTCATTTTCAAAAGGCTCACACAAGAATTATTTAATTGTATAGGAGAATGTGCTTGTGTTTGGCTTTGCTGTTTCCTATCTGATTGAGGCCCCCAGACTGTGAAGTTAGATGTTAATTTGTATATTTTTGTCCGGTAGAAATGGTGACCCCACAGGTTACAGTTTTACGGTCCCATAAGACATTCACCAGTTTTGTCTCTATTAGCAAATTCATTTCAGCATTCTTTTGACTGACTATATATAAATATCTGTCCTTTGAGCCAGCTTGCTGGTTCCCCCATTAATTAATGAGGTGAATAAAATCTTTGACACATGTTCATTCTATATTTGCAGGAGAGTCATGTTTTTAACATTTTGAAGATTATACTTCATCACTAGGAATGAGTCTGCAGTTTCTCCAGCCTCCTCAAATGCAGGGTAGTGGGTGAACTAGGTTCTAAGATCCCTTCCAGTGCCAATATTGCATGATTTCTTCAATAAAAGTATGGTATAAAATATTCAGTGGGATAGGTTATTTGTTAGAGAGAGAAATTTTCAGAAAAGTTTAGGGATGATTATATAAAAAAAATGAATTCCAGCTAAACAAAGAATCTCGAAATCATCACCATGTAACCTGAGTACCCAGCAATTAGCAGTCAGAGTTTGACAAGAGCATCCTACCTTGTCTGGAGATGGTTGTTAATCCTCACGGTGCCTGTCTTGTGGAACAGAGTTAGATCATCTGATGAATAGGAGAGGAAGAAAATGATCCTCAACTCCTCTTATTCTGCCAGATGAGAGCCTGCAGCATCCGATGGTAAAGAGCAATGTGACCAGGTCACCTGGCTCCTTGCTACCCAAGGTGTGGTCCAAGGACCAGCAGCAAAGACATTGCCAAGGAGCATATTAGAAGTACAGAATGTCAGGCCCAGCCCAGACCTAGTGAAGCAGAATCCACACTTCAACAAGATCCCTTGGTGATTGATATGCACAGAGAGTTTGAGAAGCACTGATCTGGCTGCAGGCTCCCAAGGTGGTTCTCAACCCTGGCTGCACATTAGAAGTTACAGAGATCGAGTATTATTTGTATCCCTTGTAGCAGGATGGGAAAGAAGGTGACAGATGGAAAACATAAGCCACTTTTCTCAAGTCAGGACTGTGTAAGAAAAAGCCCTGCAAAGGGCTTTTTGCAATACCAGGCTTTTTCAGTTTGGGTTCTAGGAAAGGAGACAGGGAGACGGAAGGCTGAAGGGCTACAGGGAGGAAGTTGAAGAATGACAAAGCTGTGGATTCTTCTCTTGATTATTTCCCCCAGGGATGAAGGAATTTGTGGCTGGCCAGGATGCCTGTCTCCTGTTGAGGCTAATTTTATTCTGTGAGTTTATCCAGAGTTTAAGAGCGATAATCAGGGGCCATAAAACCCCAAAGGTCTCAGAAAGTGCAAGTAAGGGGAAGGACAGGCTGTGCTTTGACCATCCTTAACAATGTCCCTTTCCTCGTTCTGCATCCCAGGCAGGGAACTTTGCTTCATTCAAAATTCTATAGTGAGAACTCCCCGTGCTAATCAACTTAAACTTCTCACTATCACAACCTACAGTTGCCATTTTTAGAAACACTGTGCTGTGAGCACGAGATGATTAGGTTAAGTACTAGCGGCCTAAAAATGGGGGCCCAAACACTTGTCACGAGCATTCTGACAACTGCATCCAACATCTGTTTAGCAGTTTCTTGTGCTTTGGTTTCTTCAACTACGAAATGCTGCTTGTGGGTCTGGTAGGTTCAGCGTAATCAAAGATAGGCGTCAGGGGCAGTAAAAGGTCTCTATTTGGAAAACTTTAATTTAAAAAGAATGATATACATAGTTGCTAAAAACAGAGTCAACTGATGAGTTTATTGGAGGTATATTAGTTAGGATAATGCTAGCTGCCATGATAAACAAATCCAAAATGTATAGTGGGTCAAAACAATAGAAACTTATTTGTCCCTCACATAAAATTCAAAATATGTGTTCTAATCAGAGACCCAGGGGCTGAGGCTCAGGCTCACTCCATCTTGAGACACTGTCATCTTAAACAAGTGGCTTCCAAGGTTGCCACATTTGTCTGCATCAAGCCAGTGGACTGGGAAAGGCTTGGTGGATCCCGCATGGAAGATTTTCATGGGTCAGACCTCAAAGAGGCACATATCACTCCTGACCACATTTTATTAGCTAGAACTCAGTGCCTTGGCTACATCAAACCACAAGGGAGGCTGGAAAATGTAGACTAGCTGTGTGCCCAGAAGAGGAAATGGGTTTGGTAAACAGTTTTGCCACAGTGCTCAGAGCATCATTTTAAAATGGGATAGAACTGAATAGAACAGGTCAAAATGCATTTGACCTGGCATATAAGAAGGGTTAGTATAGTTTTGGAAAAGCCTTGTATCAGTCACTTATATATCTGTATACATGCATATATGTACTGAATTGAGGTATAAAACGTATTTCTTACACTGGGTCATGGTCAAAAGTTAAAGCCATTCTATCAAATAAAGATCTCTATAGACAATATCAGAAGAGACAACAAAAGGAGAAAATGAGAGCTCAGGCCCTGAAGGGGGTTTTAAAATCATTGAGAAACCGGGCAAGTGTGACTATGCTTAAATATTCATAAGTGACAGCAACATCACAATACCAGTGGCTGCTGAGCAGACTGGGCTGATCCTGAGAAACATTGGCACATGAGTCAGGTTGGACTTAGGTGCCCATTCACCCCCCTGACAGCAGCCCACCCCGGTCTCCGGGTACCTGACCTGTGCCCATGCATGCCAAGTATGAGGGGATAATTTAGTAGCTCCTAGCAGAACATGCTTGGAAAAACCATCAGAATCAAAAGAAAATGAGACTGTTAAAGTTGGATAAAGGGCTGCTTTCCTCACATTTTAGGGTAAAGACTCTGGTCTCAGGACACTCAAATCATATCACATAAAGAGCCATGCTCTCAATGCTCCACGGTGCTGTGTATGAGTGTGAGTGTGTATATGCATGTGTGTGTGTACATGGGTCTGCTTGAACACACGTTCATCTGTGTGCTGAGACACAGGAGAGGTAGAATGATAGAAAGATCCAGAAGTACAGAGAATTCTTAGCATGAATGGAGCCAGGTTGATCTATTTCGAAAGGACTTGATATAGGAAACTATTCCAGTGGGCTTTACTAGGGAGAGGCAGGGCAGGGTTCAGAAAAATACAGCAGAGATGATGTTTTGAGTGTAGGGATCCTGTGGTGAGCCATAGACCACACTTCAGAGTTGAAGTCACAAGACCTGTATTTGAGTCCCAAAGAGATAGCTTATTCTTCCCATTATATAGATCAGGAAACTGAGAGTCATAGAGGTTACACCCAAGGTCTTTCAGCTCATAGGTGGAACTGGCACCCAAAGAAGTAGGCTCAGTAATGGGAAACGACAAGAATCTACCAAGCAGGATTGTCTACGGAGGGGCAGAACACGCTGGGATGGCAGGAAATTCAGATGGCGTCTGAGTGCACCCTGAGAGAGAGGGTAACTGGGGCTCTTGAGCATGGGGACAGAGACAGCTATTGTTACTAGAGTGCCCTGGGCCACTGTCTCACCTGAGGAAAAGGATGAGGCAATAGTGAGATGCAAAGGTGGTGGGCATTCTGGGAAATGCCATCAGCTAGATGCGCCCCATCTCTTCCCTGCTGTACTACCCTCCAAATAAAAAAGAAAGAGCTTAATCATCTGCAAAACAGGCACCCGACTCAGTTTTCCCATATCTATGAACCCAGCCCCTCCCTTTCTCATTCCCTCTCCCACGGCCCACCGGAACAGGGCTGGAGACAGTCACTTCTTAGAAACACTAAAAATGTACATTACATCATTCCTCCCCCACAGCCTTCAATCCCCCACAACAAGCCAAGTAATTTGAGCCCCTCTGCAAGGCCTGCCATAGCCTCCCTTTGAGGTCTGTGTTTTCCCTATTTATCGTACCTGGGAGACTGACAGACATATGTTTTATGATACATTATATATTAGGCTTGGCTAGAGGCTCCATTTCCATTAAAGATGACTAAAGCACTAAGTTATAGCTGCCTGGACCTCTCCTCCCATTTGTCCTCTGAAGCTATTCTCTAAGCTGTATTTCTCTCTTTTAGTATGACATGTGCTCACAAAATGGACAGAGCTGGGCCGTTAAAAACTGAAGACTCTGCTTCTACAACACTTTTTAGAACCCAGCGCTGGAGTCCTCTTCTTGAATTCCTCCAGTTCTCAGTTCTGACAATTGCTCGAAATAGACAAAGCTCCCCAAAGCTGCAAAATCACATCTCTCTTTAAAACACCAGTTAAAACTGAGAAAGATAAATAAAAACAGATCTACTTTTTCAAAATGGGGTTATGCGAGTTGCTGCTCCCTTCAGGCATTTGTTCTGTAATCTGCATGCAGTTCCTGCAGAGTAATTGGTTAAATGCTCACCCTCATTCATAAGACACACACTTGTGGGAATTACTGCTTTTCAACGTTGTTTTTAAATTTAGAATGATGCCTTTAGACCAATTTAGACACTGTGTTATTGCTCATGTAATTAATAAAACAAGCAAAAGACAGTGCATAAAAGTAGAAGAAACATCAGGAAAAAAACCAACCTTCATTAGCATCATAACCTATGAATTAAGCCTGGTAAGGGGAAAAAATAACTCCATTTATTCTATGCAAGCGTCATTGATTAATTGAAAATACAGGTCAAAGGTTTTTATTTGCATCCAGCAGCTCTGCTTTTCCAAGAAGCTTTGTGTGGGAAGGAGTTCCCAGTGGCACATACACACGCAGAGAACCCATAACACCACAGGAGCCGTTCTGACTATGAAGGATGTTCAGCTTCATGAGTATATTGACAACCAGGCCAGAGAGACACTGAGTGAAATAATGGACAAACAGACACAGAATAATTTATAGATGTATAAATATGTAAAGAGGAAGAGAAACATATGCCTTAGTGATTTTTTTAACCTGGAAGTTTCCTCCATAGGTGGTTTTCCACGCTCTCATTTCCCACAATTCACTTCTTATGAAGGAAAACATTCCCCACTCCTTCTTGATTCTCCATCCTGAAGGCTAATCCTCAAGTGCCTGTGTGGAGACCCCATCTACACCAGCCTTCACATTCATTGCCACCTGGAGTGACAAACTTCTGGGGCATTGACTGATCATCCTCTCTCTGAATACAGGATGCTCACTTCCTTTGTAAGTCTCCCTTTGAAAGTTGATGAGATATTAGGAAGATATATCAATGGAAGTTGCTCCACCCTTGCCCCACCCAACATGTGGGAACACTACTCTGGATATGAATCTGCTATGTTCTGAGGAAACTTCCAATTTGGGTGTTGTCTGTGGCAAACACAACCACAGAAGGCCATTACTGGGGCAGGCTGTCTGGAAGGAACTTGGCAAATCCTCCTCCCAAAGGGTAACAATAAAACTGGACCAAAACTAGTCAAAAACAACCATTTCTGGAATCTGGAAATTGGTCAAAGGCAGAAAACAAACTTATAAGCACTTATTCAAGAAAAACTATTGAATCTCAGTGAGAACAGGGAGAGTTAACTTTGTTTTTGCCTAAGGCTATTCCATGCCCTAGCCCCCAACTCCAAGGCACAGGCAGTGCTACCAGGGCAGGGCAGGCCTGAGCGCCAGTGGCTCCACTGCTAGAGGAGCTCACATGATTTGGAGTGAGTATGGAAAAACCTATGCCCAGGGGCATTTTTGAAAACAATAGCAATCTTGGCAGCACATAATCAGAGAAGACCAAAATTGAAGGTAGTCTGACATACTGGTTGGGCATACCAGCAGAAAGGTGAAAAGTTTATCAGTGAGATCTGGGGGACAAGACAGCCAGTCAGCCTTGGTAAGCTCCCACATATCCCTGGGGCTCTAAAAGGCTATATGTGTGCACAGGGTTGTGCTTACACTCAGAAGAAACTGGAGAGGGCCTTAGTAGACTACTTGCCCCTGGATGAATGTGAAACCTTGTAAGCACAGAAAATAAAAGCTGTGAAGAACTCATAAACTGCGTAAACTTTGAATGCTATTTCCCAAACATACAGATCCATTGACCTTACTGACTCAAGGTGTTTAAACACAACGTCTGACCAATCTTTCACTAACCACTAAGCTATGCTGACCAAGGAGTGACCCCAGAAAGCCAGGCTTAAAAATAAAATCAAGAATTATTTTTTTTAATTTTTGGGGTGGTACCTATCCAAAGAAAATGAAAACACTAATTCAAAAAGACATATCCTGGGGGCCAGCCCTGTGGCCGAGTGGTTAAGTTCGCGTGCTCCGCTACAGACAGCCCAGTGCTTCATCAGTTCGAATCCTGGGCGCGGACATGGCACCGCTCATCAAGCCATGCTGAGGTGGTGTCCCACATGCCACAACTAGAAGGACCCACAACTAAGAATATACAACTATGTACCAGGGGGCTTTGGGGAGAAAAAGAAAAAAAAAACAAAGGACAAAAAACAAAACAAAACAAAAAAAGACATATGCATCCCTATTTTCATTGCAGCATTATTTACAATAGCCAACATATGCAAACAACCTAAGGGTCCATTGATGGATGAATACATAAAGAAGATGTAGTTTATATACACAATGGAATACCAATCAGCCATAAAAAAGAATGAGATCTTGACATTTGCAACAACATGGATGGACCTTGAGGACATTATGTTAAGTGAAATAAGTCAGACAGAGAAAGACAAATACCATATGATCTCACCTATATGTGGAGTCACAAAATAAAACCCCAAGCTCATAGATACAGAGAATGAATTGGTACTTGCCAGAGGCAAGGGGTAGAGGGTGGGTGGAATAGGTGAAAGGGGTCAAAAGGTGCAAACTTCCAGTTATAAAATAAATAAATCATAAAGATATAATACACAGTGTGGTGACTATAGTTAATAATACTGTAGGGCATATTTGAAAGTTGCTAAGAGTAAATGTTAAAAGTCCTCATCACAAAAAAGAAGAAAGTTTTTTGTAGCTATGTATGGTGACAGATGTTAACTAGACTTATTGTGGTGATTATTTCACAGTATACACATATATTGAATCATTACATTGTACACCTGAAACTAATATTTTATTTGTTAGATATACCTAAATAAACAAAATTAGTTTTTAGAAAACTTGACTAGACACATCAGTAGCTGCACACTACTGGAGAGACAGACACTATATAGTTAGTCCAGGCAAGTCACTAAATAAATAAACAAAAAAATCCCCCAAAATAACAAAAACAAACCCAGGGGAGAGGGGAATCAGAATCCAGAGTCACTGCAATATATTATCAAAAATGTCCAGTTGTCAGCAAAAATTTATGAGAAATGCAAAAAACAAAAGCAAAAACAGGACAGTGTGACTCATACACAAGAAAAAAAGGCAGGCAATAGAAACTGTCTCTGAAAGACCCTAGGTGATGGACTTATCAGACAAAGACTTCAAAGCAGATATTATAAATGTGTTCAAATAATTAAAGGAAACCATGTTTAAAGAATTAAAGGAAAATATGACAATAATTACTAATCAAATATAGAATATCAATAAAGAAATAAAAATTATTTTAAAAGGGCCGTTTTGAAATTCTGGAATTAAAATGTAAAATAACTGAAATGATAAATTCACTAGAGGAGCTCAGCAACAGATTTAAGCTGGCAGAAGAAAGAATCAGCAAACTTGAAGATAAATCAATAGAAATTGTTCAATCCAAAGAAAAGAAAGAAAACATAATGAAGAACTATAAGCAGAGCCTGAAAGATCCATGAGACACCATTAAATGTGCCAACATACGCATACTTGGAGTCTGAGAAGGAGAAAGGAGGGAGAAAAGGGCAGAAAAAAAATTTGAAGACATAATGGCCAAAAACTTTCCAAAATTGATCAAAAATATTAATCTATACATCCAAGAAGCTCAATGAACTCCAAGCAGAAAAAACAAAGAAATCCACACTGAGATACATCATAGTCAAAGCATTGAAAAGCAAAGAAAAAGAGGAAATCTTGAAAGTAGTAAGAGAAAAACAATTCATCACATACGACAGGGAGGAGCACTCAATAGTTTTAACAGCTGATTTATCATCATAAATGGTGGAGGCCCAGAAAGCAGTGGGATGATATATTCAAAGTACTGATAGAAAAATTACTGTCCACGAACAATCCCCTGTTCAGCAAAACTATATTTCAAAGATGAAGGCAAAATAAAGACATTCCCAGACAAACATGACCTGCATTACCAAGAATACCAAAGGAAGTTCTTCAGGCTGAAAGGAAATGGCACTAGACAATAATTCAAATCCACACAAAGAAATAAAGAGCATGAGCAAAGGTAATTATATAAATAAAAGAGTTAGGATAAAGACAGTTTTTCTCTTTTTTTCTCTTAACTTATTTAAAAGACAATTGCATAAAAGAATAATTATAAAACTATATTTTTGGGAACATAATATAGAAAGAATTGATATACGACAATAATATCACAAAGGAGGGGGGATGGAATAGAGCTATATTGGAGCAAAGTTTCTACATTTTGCTGGCATTAAGTTAGCATTATCTGAAATATATTGTTTTTAGTTAAGTGCATACTGTAATATCTCCAGATGAACCACTAAGAAAATCATTCCAAAAAATATAATTAAAAACAAAGGAATTAAAACGGTACACCAGAAAAAAATCATTTAACACCAGGAAGGTAGTAAAGGAGGAAAGGAGAAACAAAAAGACATGAGATAGAAAACAAATAAAAATTAGAAAATATAATACAAATACATCAATACCTACATTAAAAAGAAATGATTTTGCATACTTTGGTAGCACATACACAAAAGCGTCAATGAGACAGAGAAGATTAGAATGGCCCTTGTGCAAAGATGATATGCAAAATCATGAAATGTTCCATTTTTTTTGAGCAAAAAAAGCCAATCCCAAAGGGATTGCTTGTGCAATATATAAGCATAATGCATGCTTCCATTTATATAACATTTTCGAAATGACAAAGTTTTTGAAATAGAGGTCAGATTAGTGGTTGCCAAGGGTCAGGGAGGGGCGAGGGTGGTGGTGGCGGGGAAGTGGGAGTGGTTATAAAAGGGCAACATGAGGGATCCCTGTGGTGTTGAAGCTGTTCAGCACCCTGACTGTGGTGGTAGATACACTAACATATGCAGGTGATAAAATTGTGTAGGATTTAATAAACTCACTGCCCCAGCCCTATCCAACACACAAATGAGTACAAATAAAACTAGAGAAATCTGAATAAGAGCTATGGATCTTATCAATGTCAATATCCAAGTTGTAATATTATACTGTAGTTTTGCAAATGTTACCATTGGAGAAAACTAAGCAAGGTGTACACTTTGTACTATTTCTGTACTATTCTTAGACTTACATGGAAATCTACAATTTGTACTATTTCTTAGACTTACATGGAAATCTACAATTATCTCAATTAAAATTTCAAATAAAAAAGTGAAAACATTAAACAGTCAAAAAGCAGACATTGTTAGACTGGATATAAAATAAGATCCAACTATATGCTGTATCTAAGAGACACATTTAGATTCAGAGATACAAATAGGTTGAAAGTAGAAGTATGAGAAAATAGACCATGCAAATAGTAACTATAAGAGAGATAAAGTTGCTATACTAGTAACAGACAAAATAGACTTTATGACAAACAATGTTACTACAAAGAAGGACATTTTATAATTATAAAGTATCATTCCAGTTACAAGATAAATAAGTCTTGGAGATATAATGTACAGCATGGTGACTATTAAAAAAACAAATAATTCTTTAAATTTTAATAAATAAATAAAATATCATTAATCAGGAAGATATAACAATTATATACATGCCTAACAACAGAACTCCAAAATACATGAAGCAGAAACTGACAGAACTGAAGGGAGAAATAAACAATTCAACAACAATAGTTCAAGACTTCTATAGCCCACTCTCAATAATGGACAGAACAAATAGACATAAAATAGCAAAGATATAGAAGAATTGGACAACACTATCAACCAACTCGACCTAACTGACGTTAATAGAACACTCCACACAACAACAGCAGAATATATATTCTTTTCAAGTTCACATGGAACATTCTTGAGGATAGACCATATGCTAGGCTATAAAACAAGACTCAATAAATTTAAAAGGATTAAAATCATACAAAGTATGTCTTCCAATTACAATGAAATCAAATTATAGATCAACAAAAGAAAATTTGAGAAATCAATAAATATTTTGAAATTAAATGACACACTTGTAGATAATCAATGTGCCACAGAAGAACTTGCAACAAAATTAAAAAATGTTTTGAACTGAATGAAAATAAAAATAATATATCAAACTTTATGAGATAGATAGAACACTATTTCAGGAGATATTTATAACTTCAAATGTCCATACTTAAAAAAAGAAAGATTTCAAATTAATAACTTAAGCTTCTACCTTAATAAATGAAAAAAAAAAAAAGAGAAAACCAAACCCAAAGCAAGAGGAAGGAAGAAATAACAAAGATCACAATGGAAATCAATGAAATAGAAAACAGAAAACAGAGAAAATGAATGATTCCAAAAATTAGTTCTTTGCAATAATCAACAAAGTTGACAAGAATTTAGCTAGACTGACCAAGAAAAAGAAAGAGAAGACACAAATTACCAAATTCAAAAATGAAGGAGGAGATATCATTATTGGCCTTACAGAAATTTAAAGGATTAAATGGCAATACCATGAACAACTGTATGCCAGCACATCCAACAACTTAGACGAAACGGACAAATTCCTAGAAAGACACAAGTTATCTAAACTGACACAAGAAGAAATAAAAAGTACGACCAAAGCTGTAACAAGGAAATTGAATTAGTAATTAAAAATCTTTCCACAAAGAAAAGTCCAGGCCAAGATGGCATCATTGATTAATTCAATCAAATATTTAAGGAAGTTAAACCAATCCTTCACAAATTCTTGAAGTGAATAGAGGAGGAGGAAACAATTCCCGACTCATTTTATGAGGCCAGTATTACTCTGATACCAATACCAGACAAAGACATGACATGAAAAGAAAACTACAGACAAATATCCTTCATGAATATAAATGCAAAAAATCCTTATACAAAATTTAAGTAAGGTAAATCCAGAAACATGTAAACAAATTACACACCACGCGGGCCGTCCCCACAGCCGAGTGGTTAAAGTTTTGCACTCTGCACTTTGGCGGCCCGGGTTCACAGGTTCGGATCCCAGGCGCAGACCTACTCCACTCATCGGCCATGCCGTGGAGGTATCCCACATACAAAGTAGAGGGAGATTGGCACAGACATTAGCTCAGGGCTAATCTTCCTCAAGCAAAAAAAAAAAGAGAAAAGTTGGCAATGGATGTTAGCTCAGGGTAAATCTTCCTCACCGAAAAAAAAAAATTACACACCAGAACTAAGTGATTATTTTTATCCCAGTAATGAAAGGGTAGTTTAACATGTGAAAATCAATTAACGTAATATACTATATTAATAGGATTAGGGACAAAAAGTACATCATCATCTCAATAAATTCAGAAAAAGTATTTGACAATATCCAATACTTATTCATTACAAAAACTCTCAATAGAGTAAGAATATCATTTACGAAAAACATACAGATAAAATCATACTTAACTGTGAAATACTGAATGCTTTCTCTCCAGGACAAGGGAATAAGGCAAGGATGTTCACTCGCACCAGTTTTACTCAACATTGTCCTGGAGGTTCTAGCTGGTGCAATCAGGCAAAAAAAAACAAAAAACAAGATGCATCCAGATTTGAAATGAAGAAGCAAAACTATCTCTATTTCCAGTTCTCTTTGAGTTTATCCTACTTGGAATTCTTTAAGTTTCTTGAATGTGTAGATTGATTTTTCTCATTATTCCTTCAAATATTCTTTCTGCCCCTTTCTCTTTCTCCTCTCCTTCTGGGACTCCCATTATGTGTACACAGGTCTCTGAGGCTCTCAAATGTCTTCATTCTTTTATCTTTCTCTTCCTCAGACTGTCTAATTTCAATTGACTGACCTATCTTCAAATTTTCTGACTTTTTTTTCTGTCTGCTTAAACCAGTTGTTGAGTCCCTCTAGTGAATTTTTCATTTCAGTTATTGTACTTTTCGACTCCAGAATTTCTATTTGGTTCCTTTTTATAATTTCTCTCTCTTTACTGATATTCTCCATATGGTGAAATACTATTCTCATACTTTCTTTTAGTTCTTTAGACATGGTTTCCTTTAGCTCTTTGAACATATTTAAAATACCTTTTTTAAAGTTTTTATCCAGAAAGTCCAACATTTAGGGTTCTTCAGAGACAGTTTCTATTGATTGTGGGGCTTTTTCCCTTCCATATGGGCCATACTTTGTTGTTTCTTCACATGCCTTATAATTTTTTTGTTGAAATCTGGATGTTTTGAACATTTTAATGTGGCAACTCTGGAAATCAGATTCTTCCTCGTCCCAAGAGTTTGTTGATGTTGCTACTTGTTGTTTGTTTGTTTAACAACTTTTCTGATCTAATTCTGTAAAGTCTCTATTCTTTTTCATGTTTGTCCACTAAGTCTCTATGTTAGTGTGGTGGTCAGTCAATGATTAGACAGAAATTTTCTTAAATTCCTGGAACAAAAAAATCTCCCAATCTTTGCAGAGAGGCTCTGCAAGCACACCTTCAACGTTCAACCAGGCTATTTACAACTCTGCCTTAGCCTTCACTTCTTGCCTGTACAGAGCTTCAAGGTCAGCCAGAGGTGAGAGCTTAGGGCCTTCTCAGGTCTTTCCTGAGCATGCACACAGACCTAGGCATGCATGAGGCCTTCTAGATTCCCAGGAATATGTCACAGTTTCTCAAAGCTCTTATTCTCCTACACATCTCAGCCTTTCCTCCCAAACTTTTTGGTTAGTCTATTGTTTGCCCCAATTGTTATCCATTGCTTCAGGCAGCAATGACTAAAGTATTTGCTTGTAAATGTTTCAACAAGTGTCCCCCAGGTAGTGACAATAGGACTGGGTAAGTTTGGAGTTAGGCGAGATAAAGACATGCCTTTTGAACAGATCTTCCAGAAAGCCAGCAGATGGATCAAATAAAGACAACTCTTTGCAAATGAGGTCCTTCCCCTCCCTCCAGTACTGGTACTGGGAATGCAGGCTGTTATTTTCAAGGCTATGACTGAGCTGGGGATTGGTAAATGAAACTAGGGTAAGTTAAAATGCCACAAAACTCTTGGCAATATTCAACCATTTTTTTTGAATAAGTTCTCCCTGGGTTGCTGCAAGCTTTTAGTTAGTTTCCAGAGTTCTGAAAAAGTTGATTCTGACAGTTTTTGCTACATTTTTTAATGCTTTTATGCAGGGGAAAACTTTTGGAATTCCTCACTTCTCCATTTTCACTGATGTCACTGTCTACTCTCATATGACATAATCCAATATATATAAAATACCAAGGAATCCACTAAAAACTTATTAGCACTAATAAATGAGATCAACGAGATTGCATGATACAAGATTAATACACGAAAATCTATTGCATTTCTAGGTACTAATAACAAATCATTGGAAAATGAAATTAAGAAACAATTCCATTCATAATAGCATCAAAAAGAATACAATACTTAGGAATAAATGCAAGAAGAGAAATTTGTGGTTTGTACACTAAAAACTATAAAACATTGTGGCAAAAAATTAAAGAAAATATGAATAGAGAGGCATTCCATGTTCACAGATTGGAAGACTCAATGTCAAAAAGAAAGTAATTCTCCCCAAATTGATCTATAGATTCAGTGCAGTCCCTATCAAAATCTCAGCTGCTTTTCTTGCAGAAATTGAGAGGTTGATCCTAAAATTTATATGAAAATGCAAGGGACCCAGAATAGCCAAAGTAATCTCGAAAAAGAAGAACAAAGTCAGAGGATTTATGCTTCCTGATTTCAAAAATTACCACAAAATTACAGCAATGAAGACAGTATGGTACTGGCATAAAGATAGACATATAGATCAACAAAACAGAATTTACAGTCTAGAAACAAGCTCTTACATTTATGGTCAATGGATTTTTTACAAAGGTATCAATGTGATTTGATAGAGAAACAAGAATCTTTTCAACAAATGACACTGGGACAACTGGATATCCACATGAAAAAAGATAAATTTAGATACTTTCTTCACACTACCCACAAAAATTAATTCACAAGTCATCACAGACCTAAACTTAAGAGCTCAAAGTATAAAACTTTCAGAAGAAAATACAGGAAAAAATCTTTATGACTTTGAGACAGGCTCAGAGGTCTTAGATACCACATCAAAAGCCCAATCCATAAAGGAAAAACTTGGTAAATTGTACTTCATTAAAATTAAAAACTTTGCTCCTCAAAAGGCACCTTTAAGAAAATTTAAAGACAAGCCACAGACTGAGAGCAAATATTTCCAAATTGTATATTTGATAAAAGATTTAAATCCAGAATGTATTTTTTAAAAACTCTTACAACACAACAATAAGAAGACAAACAACTCAGTTAAAATTTTGACAAAAGATTTGAATAGACATTTCAGCCAAGAAAATACATAAATGACTCATAAATACAGGTGAAAATGCTCAGCATCATTATTCATCAAAAAGCAGACAGTAATAAGTGTTGACAAGTATGTACAGAAACTGGACCCTCATACTTTGCTGGTGGGGATGTAAAATGGTGCAACTATGATCGTGCATCACTTAATGACGGGGATATGTTCTGAGAAATGCATCGTTAGGCAATTTCATCATCAGTGAACTTCATAGAGTGTACTTACACAAACCTAGATGGTATAGCCTACTACACACCTAGGCTATGTGGTACTAATCTTACGGGACCACCATCATATTTGCAGTCCATCATTGACATCATTATGTGATGCACGACTGTACTTGGGAAGACAGTTTGGCAATTTCTTTAAAAATTTGAACATAATTTTAGCATATGACCCATCAATTCCACTCCTACTTATGTATCCAAGAGAAATAAAAATATCTGCCCTTAGAAAGAATTGTACATGAATGTTCGTAGCACCATTAGTCATAACAGTCAAAAGGTGGAAACAACCAAATATCCATCAACTGGGAGTGGAGTAATAGATGTATATCCATGCAATAGAACTCTATCAGGCAATAAAAAGGAATGAAGTACTTAAACATGCTAAAATGTAGCTGAACTTCAAAAACATTATGCTAAGTGAAAGAAGTCAGACCCAAAAGACCACACACTGTGATTTCAGTCTGATGAAATATCCAGAAAAGGTAAATCTATAAAGACAGAAAGTAGATTAATGGTTATATGGGGCTAAGGGTAGAAGAGTAACAAATGGGCATGAGGGATCTTTTGGGGGTGATGGAAATGTTCTAAAACTAGGCTGTGGTGATGGTTAGTCAACTTTTTAACTTCAAGAATCATTGAAATGGTCATGCAAGAATCATTAAATTGTACGCTTAAAATGAGTGAACTTATGGCATGTAAATTATGCCGTAATAAAACACAACCATGAAAATAAATTACTAATAATTGTGTTAAGCACCTCCAGAACAGCTTAGTGTGGATGAGTTTATGAGAAGCATAGCCTAAAGGAAAGAAATTAACTCCTAAAGGCAGAAGGCTGACTTCAACAAATAGAGAGACCCCACAGGGAGCAAGAGGGGCACAGCCCTGTGCGTCCCATACCAGGGGACTTTGGGGAGGGTACAACCCTGTCCAATCACAGCATCCACTACTCCCAATCTTATACCTTTGGGAAAGGGGAAGAGAGATCAAAGTACAATTTGTGCAATTCTGAAAATCTTAAGAACTGTGTTCCTGCTGAGGGAGTCTTGATTTTCAAACAAGTGCTTCAACATAAGGTATCAGATGTCATTCCAGACAGAAGACCAAAGTGACCACTGGGGCTTAAAGAGGACTCGACAGGACCTTATCCATTTTCTACACTGGAAACAGGCCCATGTGACTCATTTTAATTGCAACTCTCCTGCCGCATACCCCCACAACAAATTAACACCCAATTTTCATAGATAATCAATTGTTGCTTCTTATTGGACACATTGTGTGTCAGGCATTATAGTCAAGGCTTTAATCTTCTGAACAAATATGACCCTTTGAGGCCAGATGTATCTTTATCTTCACTTTACAGATGAGGAATCTGAGGCCCAAAGAGGTTATGAAACTCGCCCACAGTCAGGCAGCTGATAATTATGGCGCTGAGATTCTTCTCTGTGAGCCTTCTAACCGCAGAGGCCACACTCTCAGCCCCTACTCTCTAGGGCTGTGTTTCTCAAATTTTCTTTTCAATCACAACCTGGAGTAAAAAATACATTGTACATGGTGACCTAGGACATAAGTATACCTATGAATGACGTTTCATGAAACAATAATTACCCTTACTATGCGCAATGCACACTGACATTTTTATTCTATTTATCTTATTTTACTCTTTAATATCTTGGTCAGTATCACGAAAACCATTTCATAACATATTAATGGGTCACCGCTCACAATTTTAAAAAGCACAACTACATATAAAACCTGTATATGTCACATTGAAATGAGACTCTCTAGAGAAACTTTCAAGATCTCTGTAGGCCTGCCCATCAAAGTCAAGTGCCTGCCAGTCTGATCATCCACCCACTCTGAAGCCCTTCACCTGCCAGAGGAAGGAGGAAGAGAGAGCTAAGAGCCCGAGTGAGTAACCCAGGGGATAGCCCCTACTCAAAGGTGCATTAAGCCAGAACCTAGCCATAGGCAGGAGGGGAAAAAAGAGAGGCAATCAATTTGCCTGAATGAAGCATGCCATCACAGAATTCTTAGCAACATACCCAGAGACCAAGAGATTCTAAGAAAAACCTCATGTTTTCCTAGGAGTAGAGTATCATGCGCAGACCATATCAAATTCATCTTGCCTTAATATCACCTCAAGACACCTTATAAGGGCCTGTGAGATCTCAAACCTGGCAGATTCTAGCTCTCACGTCTTCTATTCACATCAACAGCATAAAACTTGGATCCCAAATTCAGAGACACTCAAAGTCCTTTCTATTCAATTTATAATTAAAAGTATGTAGATTTTATTTGAACAGCTTCACCAAGTGAAATTTTTAGAAAAATAATTTCCTGCCTACATATTTCCACTTTATTAAAATGAAAACATAACCCCTAAGGTTTTTTTTTTTTTTTTTTTTTTTTGGTTTGTTCCGTGCATCATTCTGGTATTTTATCTTGTGCTTATTTGAGGACAGTTCTTTTCTTTTCCATTAATCTTGCTAATCCTAGCAGACTTCCCCACAATTCATTTCTCTACAAAGTTGCCTCGATTTGCTTAGATGTTCTGCCGATGTGAGCACTTGGACTGATCAACAAGCTGAAGAGGGGATTAGGGATGCCCATACGGAAGGTCTTAAACACCTGTGTTCTCAATTCTTTTCTTGCTCAGGGAGATTATATTGGAAGAGTTATCTCTATCTACTTAAGAGGAGAGGTTGCAGGAGGCACAGCATTGTGGAGCTTCTGTTACTGAGAGTTTGTAAAGGATTACTCCTTTTTCTTCTGTCTTTAACCATTGCATTCCTAAGAGGACTCCTTTGCAAAGCACCTGCTTCAAAGTCAACTTCTAAGATGTAGATATCTGCGAGGCAGCTCAGATCTCAATTTTCCAATCAGGACTTCTGACCGCCAGCCACCACCCCCAGCCCAAGTGCTTCTCTCCAGCCTCATCTTCCCATTATCAGAAAAAAGTCACCCCTTCCTCTCAGTCACTTCAGCCTGAAACCTAGAGGCCATCCTTAATTTCTTTCCTTCCATCACCAGCCACCATATACAATCCATTAGCAAGTCCTATCACTGCTTCCAAAATAGATCTCAAATCTTTCCACTTTTCCCCATCTCCCTGCCCATAAGGCATTATCTTCTCCCACCTGAACTACTGCAATAGCCCTCAAACTGATGCCCTTGTTTCCGGTTTCACCCTCTCTGATCCATTCTCCACTCAGCATAGAAGATCTCACAAAAATTTAAAGCAGATCATGTCCTTCCCCTGCTTAAAACCCTAAACAGATTTTCACTGCAATTAGAATAATATCCTTGTTCTACAAGGTTCTATACAAGTTGCCTCTTGGCCACGTCTCCCAACTAATCTCCTCCCACTATCCCCAACTTGTTCGCTACCCTTGAGCCACACTGGCTTTCTTACTCATCTTCAAGTGCACCATGCAAATGACCACATAAGAGCATTTGCACTTACTGTTCCCTCTGCCTGATACACTATTCCCCCAGATCTTCATATGGCTAGCTCTCTTCTGGTCTCAGCTCAAATGTCAACTTCTCAAAGAAGCCTTCCATGATGGCCCCATCAAACGCTGTTCATCCACCCACTCACTATCACATTAGCCTGTTTCATTTTCTTCGTAGCATTTTCCACTACTTGAAATAGTTTTTGCTCACTTATGTATTGTCTGTTTCCTCCACTGGAATGCAAGCTCCATGGGACCAGGAAGCGTTGTCTCTCTCATTTATTGTTGTATCACACTGCGTAGAGGAGTGCTTGGTACCTAGATGATACTCAACTAATAGTCAGTGAATGAATCGGCATGCCGTGCTATTTCTGACTTCCCTTTGTGCATCAACTAATGTACAAATAAAATAAGCTATCAATCAAATGTTTTAAACAAGCTCTTTTCCAATGCCCTCCTTAATAACATCAAGGATATAAAAACTATGAAAATCTAACTCTGAGGAATTAATTCTACCCTAGTCTACTCTGCCTCATTTATGCTTCTTATCATAATTCATTAATTCAAAAAACACTGACTGAATAATTACCAAAAGCCAGATACTGTGCTAACCCTAGGGTTATCACCAATGGGAATCTTCACTTTTTACTTTTGTTAGCAACTGGTGAAAATTGTATACTCAATACAGCCAAACACTAATTGTGATCATGTATTTAAAAAGACATCTACTTTATTTTAACATTGGACAATCAATCAGAGAGCTGGTAATAATTTCCTGTTACTTAGAAGGAGCTTCATACCAAATAGGAAGGTTGATTTTTTTATTTTTTCTATTAAGAAAAACTAAATAAGAATTACGTGGAAGAAAGCTGTACTCTTCAAATACAGAATTTAACTCTGCGTAGGGCGGTGGGAGTGGAGGGCTGATTTCTCCTCAAAGGCTAAAAAAAAGTGGAATTTCTTTGAAATCCACAGCACAAGATTTACTGCATGAAAATACAAGCAGCCAGTTCTTCAAGCCAGAACAGTTCCATTAGGGCATCTGTTTCAATTACAAACCAGTTTTGGGTTGAACGTTCAGGAAGTTATTAAAATTGCACAGAACCATTGGATACAGGAGGGAGAAAGACACTTGGCACTCAAGTTGTCCAATTTATACAGGAGATCACTGCAGCCAGGCCATGTCAAGTGGCTTGTCCAATGTTTTGCAAGTCAAGTAGCCAAGTTAGAACTCACAGTCAGGTTTCCTGGCCCACTGGCTCTGACAGACAGTTTGCTGTTTATCCAGTTGCCCATCCAACTGCCATTCCCCATTCCCTACCTCCCTGCTAATAAAACCCTGATTTGTTCAAGAAACAGGCAGAGATTCCATGATTTCAGAGAGCAGAGGCCCCTCACTTAGCCTCAGGAAATAAATCATTATTAGATTAAGTTCTCCTCTCATGCCTTTTGGTCAGTATTGGTCTACAGTGGACCAGTGACCTATTTCTGGCTAATGAGATCTAAAGGACAGTCTTCTGGTAATGTGTCACTTCCCCTCCCTCCCAAAAAATAGAGCCTCAGAAGGCAAAAAGAAAAAATTCCCTTACAACTTCCTTTCTGCCTTGAACTCAGATGTGACACCTAGAGATGGTGCAATTCTTTTGCAGCCATAAGGCAACAAGTCAATAGAATAAGCATAGAGGAAATAGAGGAAGAGCCAAGGTTACCAAAACAATAGCGTTCACTGGCTTCCAGACTTCTGGATAAGCGAGGAAAAGTAACTCCCTCTTTCTTTAAGCCACCGCTGTCCAACTTCACAATCGTAACTCGTACTACATATCAGAGACTTCCAAACTGTGGTTTTGGGAGCTGTACAAGGCATGTCGCAGTCTCTCAACGGTCAAGAAAAGCGGAGGGATGAAGAGAGACTGAGAAAAGAATCCAAGTTACGGGTCCCTATCCCCAGCTTGAAGCAGAGCAGCCCTTTCCCATCTGGGTCACTTATTGAACTTTCACAAAAGCTTTCATTGAAACAAAATATCCACGGTCTAGAATAATTTTGAGAACTGTTACAGCGTGCCATGCAGGCCTATGCTTTCAATAAAATGAAACTACAAATAAAATACCCCAGGGGAGCTCAATAGGCAAATTAGTCCCCTGGTGACTCCTTTTATAAAGAGATGAGCCATCCTCCTTTTATAGAGAAATATGGATTTCACAAGTGGATTCACTTAGAATAGGGTGAACTTATCATCTCCCTCACCAGATGCCTTGAAATTGGCCTCTGAGGCTACACTAATCTCCCTGCTTTTTCCATTTCCATCCATTGGTTCTTCCTGATACTGTCAAGCGGATACAACGATAAACATCACAAGTCACGATGGATTTCAACTCCCCTCTTGCAACTAGAGAGTGAAGAATGGTTATTAGTCCACCACTGTGGGGAATAGGTTTTCCTGTCCACTGGAGAGCTGAGGGCAGGGACATTATTTGGGGACATCTGAACCAGTCACTGACTCTGTTTCTCTGCTGGGATAAGGATGTGGCCCTTGCTTGGGCTGTTTGTTCATAAACTAGGAAAGTCTGATCTGTGCAAACCTTTTCTTAAACAGAAGTTCACCAATTACTGGTGTAAGCTCTTCCAGAATGGTGACAGGAGCCTTGAGGAGAGTGTCCCTGGCAGCTGCAAGCTCTGTGACAGTCAGGAATCCAGGGGAAGGGAAAAAACTGAAACAAGCTATACTCTATGTGTTTATGCGGTATAGCTCCCGTGCCTTAAAGCCTGTATCCTTGGATTAATTAATTAGGAAGTTCAAGCACATGCATGCATATCAGGTACCTCTTGTGACCATCTCACATCCTCCCAGCCCACTTTTTACCCCATCCGTTGCTATGGCAACCAGCTTCATGCATGTGTAATTTGATAGCACCTCAATTCAGCTCACTGTGTGTCTGGCTGTCTGACCCAGGATCTTTCTGATGCTACAATATGAGCTACCATCAAGACTTATGCATGGGTAGAGCTGAAAGTAAGAGAAAGCCAACACCCCGTGAGGCAGCCCCTGATCAACGGGAGAGGGGAGTTTGTGAGTTTATCTTCTGTCCTCCAGACAGGCAATTCTGAGGTGCAACTACACAGCTCCTCAGAAGATCTCAGCAGGACTGAGCCCCAGAAGCCAACAGCAGTGACCAACTCGACAACACACCCTGGAACTGGCTTTTTCTCCTGCCTGTTTCACTCTTTCCAGTCCTCCACTACAATTTCCTGGATCACGCCCAAAAATAAACTAGCTGCATCTAAGTCCTGGTCTCAAGATCTGCTCTCTGAGTAAGGGAAGCCATCCCACCAATATGTAACCCACGTGGAAAGCTGCAATCTCCATCACTCCAAGAAATACTAGGCCTAGGAGGGCAGGGCTCCCTAGCATCCATATCATCTGATCTGTCATCAAGGAGGCACATCCTTCTGCCAGATGGCCTTTATAGCTACAAATTATTTGATGCTCTTCCCATCTACAGGTGGGGTTTACCATCCCTCCCCTTAAATCTGGGAAGATTCAAAGATTCATGACCACTTCAACCAATAGATATGGCAGAAGGAACACAATGTGACTTCAAGGCTGGGTCATGACAGCCCATGCAGCGTGCCTTGTTTGCCAAATCACTCACTTTTGGACCTTGAGCTGCTATGTAAGAAATCTGACTATCCTGAGGCCACTGTGCTGGAGAGGTCACATGCAGGTGCCTTGTCCCAGCTGAGCCCAGCCTTCCAGGTGTCTGATCAGTGTGCCAGACATGTGAGGTAAGCTGTTTCGGACCTCCCAGACAAGCTTACCCACAAGTTGAATACCAGCAAGTGACCTCCATTGATACTACATGGAACAGAAGAACCACCCAGTCAAATCATATGCAAGTTCCAGACCCACAAAATCATGAACTATAATAACATAGTTGTGTTTGAAGCCACTAAGTTTCGGAACCATTTGTTCAGCAGCAATAGAGAACTGAAATGCTCTAGAAATGCAGGTCAGGCCTGCTTAAAGGATAGCGCTGTATCCTTGAGATTAGGGAAAAGAGCAATTTCCACTTTTCAAGGGTTCAGGGCTTCCTCAACTCTAGCTTGATATTATCTCTTAGGTCTACTCTGCTCCTACATTCTGTGTCTCTTGTCCTAAGTGATTAAATATTGATACCCCTAAACTTACTGCCTCATTGCTTGTTTAAAAAAAAACTCCAAGCGTTAGACCCTAATATCAAAGCAGCATCTCTGTGTCTTTGTCCTAGCCCTCTTAGAAGTTCATGTCTACCAAAAGAGGTCTGAGAGTATCTGTTGGGGGAAAAAAAGGCATTACACCACCACATCGGTAATGTTAAATGCATTATAATCTCAGCATGTACGCAAGGAGAGGGGAAAAAAAGCTGTTCAAAGGCCGTCACAGGATGAAAATGCAATAATTGGGAACTAGCGGGAATTCTGAGACATAAAACGGTTGTTACTGCCTTTTATGCTTCTGTTTGTCACATTTAATAATAAGAATATTTTACGTTTGTATAATGTCTTACAGTTTAAAGAACACTTTTATATACATTAGCTCATATTCCACACACCTTCCATGTGTGATCTCATCTACACCCATAGCTTCAAGACATTCACGTCCATGGAGATAACTCCCAAATTGCTGAAATCAATCTCTCTCAACTTAGACTTCTAGTTGCCTCCTAGAATTTTCCACAGAAATATTCTGAAGGCACCTCAAATTTATGACTTCAATACCCGACCCATTTTCTCCACAACCCCCCCTACACACACACGAACACACACTCATCTCTTCCATCTTTGTTCCCATCTCAGATAGTGGTGTCATTGTCTTTCCAGACTAGAAAGACTGGAGTCATCTTCTCATCTTCTCCTTCTCCTCAAAGCCAATTAGTTGTCAGGTCCTGTGAGTTCTATTTCCATAACATCTCAGACATTTGTACCCTCCTTTCTGTTCCCCCAGATGCCACCACCAGTCCAGGTGCTCCTCATCTGTCTAGATCAGGGTCTGCAAACTACTACAGCCCTGGGCCATATCCAGCCCAAGATCTGTTTTCGCAAATACAGTTTTACTGGAATGTAGCCATGCTCATTTGTTTACATGTTGCCTATAGCTGATTTTACACTACAGCGGCAGAGTTGAGCAGTTGTAACAGGGTCCACATGGCACGCAAAGCCTAAAGTCTGATCCTTTCCAGAAAAAGTCTGCCAACCTCTGGTGTAGATAGTCTCCTACTGAATAAATCTGAAAGGGAAGAGATCTCTTCCACTTTTACCTGCTCGGAGGTATTTTTGTCACCAAGCAGAATATGTCACTAATTCTGCCTTCATAGTGCCTGGTGTACGTCTCGTATGCAGTCAGAGTTCATAATGTTGATTTACCACAAACAGTTTCTGTTATTTAAAACCGACTTCCTATAAATGAGCTTCACCCCCAGAGGCCTTGTTAGCTGAGCATATACCTGTAATTCTGCATAGTTCATCAGAGGCTCCTCAAGACTGAGTCTAGACTCCCAGCTGGATGCTCACAGCTGGAGCTGGTGGAACTCAGCACCCCGTGTTATACCCTGTGGTTTCCTTGTTGCTATTGCGTTTCCATTATTTATTGCATATTCTTTGACATTCTGAAGCTTTTTAGGACATAGTCCTATCTTAATTCAGCTTCTGGTCATGGAATAAATAAGAATAATGATTTTTACTTCCACCCATTCTTGCTCCAAAAGGCAACACTGACAGTTTCTATATGATTCTAATATAAATGGTTAAAGAGAAATGATTTCTGCATTTGTCTTCTATTGCTATATAAATTATCGCAAACTTACTGGCTTCAAAAAGAACCCACGTATTTCTTATCTCACAGTTCTATAGGTTAGATTCTGGGCACAGTGTGACCGGATTCTCTGCTCAGGTCTCGCCAGGCTGACATCAAAGTGTCTGCCAGTGCTGTCGTTCTCCTCTGAGGTTTACAATCCTCTTCCAAATTCACTAGAAGTTGGCAGAATTCATTTCCTTGTGGTTGTCAGGCCAAGGTCCCCTTTTCCCACCAGTTGTCAGCTGGGGACCGCTCTGGCTCCTAAAAGCTGCCCAAAATTCCTCACCATGTGGCCACCATAGGCAGCTCATCTGGATGTTTGCTTTCTCCCAGGCCAGCCAATGTGTGTCTCTCTGACATTCTTTTCTGTGATCATTGGGAGAAAACTCTCCGCTTCTAAAGGGTGCATGTGATTAGGTCAAGTCCACTTGGATAATCTTAAGGTCAAGTGATTTGAGACCTTAACTGCATCTGCAAAATCCCATCACAACAATACCGAGATTACTGTTTGAGTGAATAACTGGGAGAAGGTGCATGTACACCAGGGATCCAGAATCTTGAGGGGACATCTTAGAATTCTGCCTACTGCAATCTCTTTCTCTAAAATGCCAGACACTGATTTAACTAACTATACAAGGACTTGAACTGTGTTTTATAAAGCTTATTCATTCTGTCAGTGATCTGGGGGGAGTCCAATTATGAGGAAACTTTGGAAGTTTTCAAAACTCCTTCCAAGAATCCCTTTTAAATTAACGCCAAGTTTATAGAAGCGCTTTGCGTTTCTGTTTTTGTTTTCATTTTGTCTTGCAGTCACCAGATATTCATAGCACCAAATTCAAACATCTCTTTATGAGAACCACTTCCAAAAAAACCAAAAAGGCAAGGATACATTTAGCTCTATTATAGGAAAATCCTCTCTCAATATTTTCCATGCTATTTCATTTCATCTTCAAGTCTCTAGTTTTTTTCAACGTGGGGGTGTTTAATGGAGTGGAGGAATGGAAAGCAGAAAGTGTCTGGAAAATTAATATAAACTTCTTTCCTGGCTCTAAATGTTTAATAATTCTTTAGCCAGGAAACACATTTTTTTTCAATTTCACCAATTTCTTTTTCTGTACTTCTCTTTATAATTGGCTAAATATACTGCCAATACTTTTCCTATTTTTTAACTTTGGTCTGAAATATTTAAGTCTTTCATGCTTTCTCCCTTGCTTTCTCTCTTATAAGGAATTTTATTGTAAAAATCATGTAATCAACCAAAACGTGTTTTTCAAATTTGACTTAATATATAGACCTCTTTTAAAGGAGAAATATGCTTGCAGACTCCAGTTTGTCTCATTATTTGTATTATAGTATTACTTAAATATAATCACAAATATAAAACTAAAAATAAACTCCTTATGCTGATCTCTCTTATTCAACTATAACACTAAGGCTAATTTATAAATTAAATGCAAACAAAACTAAAGAGTCAATAAAACTCAAATGATTAGCATTAATTTAATACAATGGATTACATTGCTTGCTAAAACTAAATCATCATTGCTGAGTTTAACAGTAGAAAGATGTAGCCTTAGCCGCAATTCTATATTGAATCCAGTTCTGTATTTTTACTTCTATATAGAGAATGTCTGTTTACATAAGAAGGTTGTGCAAAAATAATTAATAACTTCATGGCTTTGTTTGCTAGTTCAAGGTAATCAGACCATACATGTAAATAACCCTCTTCTAGTGAGCGATCTTAAAATGCCAATTTTCATCAGGCTTGATGACACCTATGTCAACCTGTTTCCCAGGTAGAAGGAACTTCAAAAGGACAAGGTGCTAAGATGGAAGCTTGCTTAGGGACGGGGCTGAGGGGACAGCAAGCAGGCCAGGGCAGCATGGCAACAGTGATGGAGGTGAAGAGTGGTAGGACGTGAAGCCAGAGAGTTGACTAGGGGCCTGCCATTTAGGACCTTGTAGGTCACAGTAAAAACTTTGAATTTTTTCCTGAGACAGAAAGCCACTAAGAGGTTTTGAGCAAAGGAAAGACATAATCTAACTTATGTTTTTAAAGCCTCAGTTTAGCTGCTGTTTGGAGAGCGAGCAAGAGTAAAAGCAAAGAGACCAGTAAGGAGGCAACATCCCAGACAAGAGAGGATGGAACCTTTGGTCGGGTGGCAGTGACAAAGGCGATAAGAACTGCTTGGGTTTGAGATGTATTCTGAAAATAGAACTAACAGAATTTGCTGATGCATTGGATGTGAAGTATGAAAGAAAGAGTGAAGTCAGGATTATGTTGAAGTTTGGGGCCTGAACAACTGGGTGAAAGGTGCTGCCATTCACAGAGGTGGTAAATACCGAAGGAGGAGCTGGTTTGGGTGGGAATAAGAATCAGACGTTCAGTTTTAGACATGCCAAGTTTGAGACGCCTATTAGACATTCAATATTTGAATGAATATACATAAAGGGCTTAGAACAATACCTGGTATATAGAAAACATTCAATCCATTTAGCTATTGCCTATTATTATTATTATCCAAATGGAGATATCAAATAGGCTGTTGGATACATAAGTCGGGAGTTCAGGAGAAAATTCTGGAATTAAAAGCTACTAAACTAGATGAAACCACTTAGCAACTATGCGTAGAAAGAGGTGGAAATAAGTTCTAGAACTGAGTCCTGCAGCTGTCCAAAATTTGGAGGTTGGGAAGATTAGGAGGAGCCAGAATAGAAGATTGAAAGGGAGCAGCCAGTGAGGCAGGAGGGAACCCAGGAGATGATGGTATCCCCACAACCAACTAAGGAAAGCGTTTCAAAGAAAGAACGATCACCCACGCCCAATGCTGCACACGGGCCAAGTAGGGAAACACAGAAATGTCAGAGACCTTGACAAATGCAGTCTCAGCAAAGTAGTAGGAGTTATTGGACAAGGTTTAAAAAAGAATGAGAAGAAAAGTGGAGAAGTAGATAAAAGGGGAGCCAGAGAGTATAGACAACTCTTTCAATGAGTTTTTCTGCAAAGCAGAGCAGAAAAGGAGTGGTTGCTGACAAGGGATGTGGATCAAGGCAGGGTACTTTTTTTTTTTTAATTTTTTTTCCTTTTTCTCCCCAAAGCCCCCCCAGTACATAGTTGTGTATTTTTAGATGTGGGTCCTTCCAGTTGTGGCATGTGGGACACCACCCCAGCATGACCTGATGAGTGGTGCCATGTCCACACCCAGGATCCGAACCAGTGAAACCCTGGGCCACTGAAGCGGAGCGCGCGAACTTAACCACTCAGCCATGGGGCCAGCCCTGACAGGGTACTTTTAAGATAGAAAATGTTGCCCAAGTGTTTTTTTGTCAATGTGAATGATCCAGTGCAAAGAGGGCAAATGACAGTGCAAGAGAGAAAGGGGAAAATTGTAAAAGTGATGCCCTTGAGTAGGTGAGAATGAATGGAATCCAGTGCAAGAAGGAATTGGACTTAGAAACATCAACAATTCACCATTGCGGCAAAAGGATAGGTTCGTGAGTATGGTTCTATATTGGTGGAAGAAGAATATGGAAGTTCTCTGATTGCTTATATTTTCTCGAGTAAGTCACAAGGTTTTCAGTCAAGAGTGACGGTGGGGAAAAGATATTGGAGGAACGAGGTGAAGGTATAAAATAGAGAAATGTATTAGAATTGTGGGCAGAACTGAGGCTCACTTGAGGTTGGTGGTGATGAATTTAAAGTGAGACTATTCAGCTTGATTCTAATTTTCTTTCCAGCTTCAATCAGCTGCTCAGCTGCAGACCTAGAGCAGGTGGGGAGGCGGCCTTAACTACGTAGAGTAGATGTTGCGCTGCACTGCCCAGATTCCCCCTTCAGGACTGAGGCACTCATTCTCCCAGCTGCTGGGAGCATCGGAGGCCAACAGCTCTCAGCTGAATCACTCTCCAGGAATTGCCCTCGGCTGAAGAGAGCTGCCTTGTGCCCACTTCCTAGGGCTTCCCATACCTAGTGACTGGTCAGTGAAAGGGGTAAAAAAGCCCAGTCACCTAATGCCAAGGTGGGACGGTTCTAGAGGGTCATCCCAGCTCTTCAGCATACCCCATAGGATCAGCTAAAGCCTCTACTGCAAATGCATCACAGTTCAACTTCTTCCGCCGGATCCTAATTCTTTCACTCCTCCCAGGTGACATTCCCAAAACCACTCCCCCGCAAAGCTCTTGCATGAAAATCTGAGTCTATTTCGCAGAGATCTTGACCTCAGATACGAGGGTTGCAATTTCACTAACTCATTGTGATGGAGGAAGAGAGGGGCAAGGGAACTGAAGGCTTAAGCAAAGGGTAGATCGCAAGCATATACCATGAATTCTAATCAAGGTTTCTAAGGATATCCGAGGAGGTGAAGAGGAGGTACAGTCAATGCATTGGAGGTCCTGGAGGGGTCAAAGAGTTAGAGTGGGTGTATTTGAAGCAGTAAGCTAGGAACACGGGAGGTAGTAGTCAAAGAGTGAGATGCTTGAGACTGAGAGCTTGAAGGAGGCAAAGCCGTTGAAAATGACCGTGACAAAATGTGGCTGAGATGGAGTGGAGGGCATAACAAGAATTTATGGGATCTCAGCCCTGAAGCAAGTCTTATATTTTATCTAGTCTAACCTAGAGTGAGGTTACAGTCTTACATTTTATATAGGTCTAGTCTTATATTTTATCTAATCTAGTCAAATCTTGTATTTTATCTAGTCTTTACCATTCTACAGATGAGAGAAGTGAAACCCAAAAAGCATCTATGAATCTCCCAAGGTCATGCAGTCACTCTAAGATAAGAGGCCAGGTCCGCTGACTTTCAGTGACATGGGGTGGACTTCTCCCCCTATAATTTCTCCCCCTATAAAGGATAACAGTGGTTACATTCTATTTCCCCAAGACATAGGTGATAATGTTCTGCTGTATTTTTTTCATTTTTATTCCAGGTGCCCACTTGTTGGAACAATCTCTGGGGGGGGAAAAGGATAGTTGAATAAAAGGATTGTCTTTGCCTATGGAACTCACACATAACACCCCACAAGGCATAAAATACACCTGAATCCACACTTACATGTATCTTTTTCAAAGCATCTTGATAAACGTTATTTTTTTTTTGAGGAAGATTAGCCCTGAGCTAATACTCCACCGCCAATCCTCCTGTTTTGTTTTGTTTTGTTTTGTTTTTGCTGAGACAGATTGGCCCTGAGCTATCATCCATGCCCATCTTCCTCTACTTTATATATGGGATGCCTGCCACAGCATGGCTTGATAAGCAGTGCATAGGTCCACACCCAGGATCCACACCTGCGAACTTGGGCCGCCAAATGGGAGTGTGCAAACCTACCTGCTATGCCACCCGTCAGGCCCCAATAAATGCTATTTTTTAAATAAGTTAGGCCTTTAAATTATTTGATGTGCTCTGTCTCCATTTGCTGCCTGTACCCATTTACCTTTGTTCTTCTGTATACAGTCGTGACTCAATCCATCATTGTTAGGACAAACTGTGTTACATAAGTTCAACTTCCAGATAACCGAAACATGATTCTTTGAGAAACAAGGCTTTTATGGAAATATGCTTTAAATGCACAATGATCTTCCCTACCTTCTAAAAGAGATATTTACCAGAAGTTAATCTCTTCATGACTGAAAGCCACCAGTAGCACCATCAGTGATCACACAGAGCGATAGAGTGACGCCCTCTTTTCTAAATGGCCCTACTCTGTTGATACTTGGGCTTACTTCTACAGCTTTCTCCATATCCTTGAAGGTCAGCAATCCATTTTCACTCGTACCAGGGTGCATCCCCTTCTTGATGACCACTGATATCACCTTTTAGTTGTTTTTTTCTGATCACTCATATGCAAGAAAACCATATAATCAAGTGTGCTAAAAAATAAAGTGGGCTTGACTATGTTGACATTGTGATAACTATTTCAAATGCATGGGGATATATTCAGTATAATTCCATAATTAAGCACAAGTCTCATTGGAAACAAAAGAATTAAACATAGTACTTGATTATATTGGTAAGCCTTTTGCCCTATGAAAAAATTAAAGTAGGATTTCTATCTTATGTAAAGGAAGAAAATGTTTTGATTATTTGGGTATAAAATTAATCCCAAAGCAAAGTATTCTTTAACTGACCAAGTAATAGATGCAACACTTCTGGAATAGGATTATTTGAAATCTTAGGGTGAAAAAATGTTTTATGCTGCATAATTGTATGTATTTGCTTTTGAGAAGTCTAACAAGCAAATCTTCCAAGAAACTCCTTCTTCCCACTTAAGCCTATTTTATTCTTGGCCTAGGTAAGCGCTTCTCAAACTTTGGCATGCATTCAAATCACCTGGGGATCTTGGTAAAATGCAGATTCTAATTCAGTGGGTCTAGGGTGGAACTCAAGATTCTGCATTTCTAATAAGCTCCCAGATGAGGCCTATGCTGCCCTTCTATGGACTCCGCTTTGAGTGCAAAGGGTCTACACAGCTCTGCTACCGCAGGTCACCAAGGCTTGCTCTCTGGCCACGTTCTCCAGAACCCACTCTTCCCTCTTTTGTCTTTACCACATCTGAACCACTTCTGCCTGAGCCCACCAGCAAGCCAGGAGCCACTGTACCTCACCTAGAGAATGGTTCAGGGCTTCCCAGTGCCAACCAACAAGGCTTACGGAAGCATGTAATGATTCCCCAGCTGTGCCCTGGTTTGGCATCCCTTTGGGTTCCTTTTTGCAGCTCCTGGCTTTGGCCCTAGCCGGCTTTCTATTAGGCCCTATTAAGTCGTTCCCATGTGATAATTTGTTCCACCTCTACTTGAAGATATACTCAGTTTATTTGCTCTCAGACAATAGACCATCTGTTCATACATTCCTTCTGGGTTCCTACAGTCTAGGTAAGAGCCCTAGGCAAGAGCCTAGAGCCCCAGGTGCTTTTTTTGCTGGCCTAGCATGGGCCCTAGACTGTTGTGGCGTGGGCTCCAATGCCTCTCCTGGGCTCCTCTGGGAGTGCCAACAGCCTCACATCCATCCCACCTCAACCCTTCAAGAATAGTTGCCACTTCTCAATTCTTACTCTTCCTCTGCCCGCCCCCCAAATAGTCACATCTCTGCAAAAGTCATTATCATAACCAGAAATGATCATTGTTAACATGATGGAGCACTAAACATGTGCCAAGTACTTTATAAGTATTATCTCATATCTTCACAACTAACCAGCAAAACAAGAATTATAATTACATTTTTAAGGACATGGAAACTCAATCTCAAAGATTAACAAACTTGCCCAGGGTTACACAGATGAAAATGACAGCTAAGATTCAAACCCAGTTCTGTCTGATTGCAAAGGCATTGTGCTATACAGTCAGCCCTCGGTATTCACGGGTTCCACATCCACAGATTCAACCAACCTCAGATAGTGTACTACGTTTATGACTCGCAGATGCGGAGCCCACGGATGCGGAGGGCCAACTAAGGAACTCCAGCATCCGAGGATTTTGGTATCCACAGGGCGCCTGAAACCAATCCCCTGCAGATATCAAGGGACAACTGTATTGCCTTCCTCAAGGAATTTCGAGGAATATTTTCTCCAATATAGACCCAAGGACTGTTGTCAGGCTTTGGGTAGGCTGCACTGATACAGTGGACAGTTCTATCATCCTGACCATTTTGTGACTTAGTATCCTCCTTCTTAGCCAATGACTACTAAAAATCTAAGTATTTACAGTTTGCGGAAAGGAGCAGTAAGTGGGTAGTCCAGACTCTGTAGATATAATGCACTCTCCATCATGCCCACCAAGATATAGCCCACAAAGATAACCTGGGTGAAGAAAAAAGTTAATGTGCAGGGTGTAAGCAAATAACTAGAAATTCGTTAATTAAAAATAATAAAAGTAAATCCTTCACATCATACAGAAATATAAATTGCAGGTCAATAAAAGACCTATAAAGAAATCAACAAATAAATACATATTTAAAATTATTATAAGCAAATATAGAGTGATAGCTTTGTAATCTAAGGGTAGGGAAAGCCCTCTTAAGTAAGACTCAAAAAGCAAAAACAGTAAGAGAAAAAATCAATATATTTGACTACAGGCAAATTAGAAACTTCTATACGGCAAAAGACATCATAAACAATTTTAAAAGACAATCAAGAGACTGGGAAAAAGTACTTGCAATAAATATAACAGTCAAATAGTAATAACCAGTGTAAAGAACTCTTTCAAATTAACCAGAAGAAGACAAACAACCCAATGGAAAAAACGTGGGCAAAAGATAAAAAATGGTCTTTTAAGAGAAGATGAAATATTAAAAATCAATAAATGTGAAAATATGTTCATCCTCACCAATAATCAGGGGAAAATAATTTTTTATGAGATACCATTTTCAACCATAAGATGGGCAAAGTTAATGTTAGACAACATCAAATGCTGGCTAGGTTGTGGGGAAACAGATACTCTCATCCTCTGGCCAGCACTCTGCCAGGATCTATTGAAACTGAAAATGCACTCTGCACACAGAGTGCAGACACTCTGATGCAGCAATGCCACCTCCAGGCATCTCCCTTAGAGAAATACCTATACACATATACGAGAAGACATGGACAAGGATGCAGCATTGCTTGTAACATGAAAAAAACAAAGGAAAAACTCCAAATGCCCATCACTGAGTATACCACATCAATAAAAAGTGGTATATACACATGATGGAATACTACACAGCAGTGAAGAGTGAAACTATAGGTATATATCCAGAGAGAGAGAGATCTCAAAAATTCTGTGTTGAGTGAAAAGTTAGCAGAACAATGTTTAAAAAAAACGATTCACAAAAATTAACTTGAAATGGATCATAGACCTGAACGTAAAATACAAACTATATAACTCCTAGGAGATAACATGGTGAAAATCTAGATGACCTTGAGTATGGTGATGAGTTTTTAGATACAACACCAAAGGCACAATCCATGAAAGAAAGAATTAATAGCTCAGATCTTATTAAAATTTAAAAACCTGCTGTGTGAAAGACACTGTCAAGGGAATGAGAAGACAAGCCACAGACTGGGAGAAAATATTTGCAAAAGACACATCTGATAAAGGACTCTTATCCAAAATACACAAAGAACTCTTAAATCTCAACAGTAAGAAAATGAACAGTATGATTAAAAAGTGGTCAAAAGACCTAAACAAACACTTCACCAAAGAAGATACACAGATGGCAAATAAGCATGCGAAAAAAGTGCTCCACATCATATGTCATTGGGGAATTGCAAATTTAAAACAACGAGATCTCACTGCACACCTATTAAAATGGCCAAAATCCAGAACACTGACCACACCAAATGCTGGCGAGATGTAGAGCAACAGTAACTCCTTCATCGCTCATGGGAATGCAAAATGGTACAGCCATTTTGGAAGACAGTTTGGCAGTTTCTTACAAAACTAAACCTACTCTTATCGTATGATCCAACAATCGCACTCCTTGGTACTTACCCAGATGAGCTGAGAATTTATATGCACACAAAAACCTGCACACAGATGTTTATAGCAGTTTATTCATAATTGCCAAAACTTGGAAGCAACCAAGATGTCCGTCAGTAGGTGAATGGATAAATAAACTGTGGCACATCCAGACAGTGGAATATTATTCAATACTTAAAAGTAATGGGCTATCAAGCCATGAAAATACATGGAGGAACCTTAAATGCACATTACTAAGTGAAAGAAGCCAATCTGAAAAGGCTACATATTGTATGATTCCAACTATATGGCATTCTGGAAAAGGTAAAACTACCAAGATAGTAAAAAGATCAGTGGTTTCCAGGGGTTGGGAAAGAGGAAGAGATGAATAGGAAGAGCACAGAAGATTTTTATGGCAGTGAAACTATTTTGTATGATACCATAATAATGGATACATGTCATTATACATTTGTCCAAACCCCTAGAATGTAGAAAACCAAGAGTGAAGCCTAATGTAAACTGTAGACTCGGGGTGATGATGATGTGTCCATACAAGTTTGCTTATCGGAACAAATGTACCGCTCTGGTGCAGAATGTTGATGGTAGGGGAGGCTGTGCACGTGTAGTGACAAAATGTATATGGGAAATCTCTGTACATTCCAGTCAATTTTGCTATGAACCCAAAACTGTTATAAAAAATAAAGTCTACTTTAAAAAAAAAGAATTGTCACACAGAAAATATCCTGTATATTTAATATGACTAATTAATTAAGTTACTCAAGAAACATTTATTAAACATCAACTACATGCCAGACTCGGTTGCAGGTACTGGGGATATGGCAATAAACAAGACTATGAGGTCCTAACAATGCCCTGTATTCAGGGGGCTTATACTCTAGCAGGAAGAAGTGGCATACAAACAAATAGACAAAGGCAAAAAAATATCCAACAATAATAAATGCCGTGATGAAAAGAAAACAGGAGGATATGTTCAAATGTAACTGGGAACTATTTTGATTAGATGGTCAGAGAAGGCCTGAGGCGCTATTGACAAAAGGATGCATCCACGTGGAGCTGAGGACAGAGAGCAGGCCATTCAGAGGGAACGGCTGGTACCAAGGCCCTATTAGGGGGAGAGGAAGCTTAGGTTTTTAGAGAAGCAAAGAGAAGGCCAGTGTGGCTGGACCTCAGTGAGCAAAAAGAAGAGTAGTCACAGTGAGGACAGAGAAATAGGCAGAGCTCAGCTCATATAGAGCCACTGGGGGCCATGTAGGAAACTTGTATTCTAAAAGGAAATGGGATGACGCTGGGGGGAGGGGAGATGTTTAAGTGGGGAAGTAGCATGCCCTGCATTATGTTTTTAAAATATCACTGCAGGGGCCGGCCCGTGGCTGAGTGGTTAAGTTCACGTGCTGTCCTTCAGCAGCCCAGGGTTTCACCAGTTTGGATCCCAGGTGCAGACCTAGCACTGCTCATCAAGCCATGCTGAGGCGGCATCCCACATGGCACAACCAGAAAGACCTACAACTAGAATATACAACTACGCACTGGGGGGCTTTGGGGAGAAGAAGAAGAAGAAAAAAAGAAGATTGGCAACAGATGTTAGCTCAAGTGCCAATCTTTAAAATAAATAAATAAATAAAATATCACTGCCTTGTGGAGAAAGGGCTCAAGAGGGACCAGAGTAGAAACTAGGAGACCAGTTGTTCGGAGGGCACTGCAGAAGTTGGGAGAAGATGGTGACTTGATCTGGGATGGTAGTGGTGGGATGCAGAGATGTAGGAGGACTGGGGATCTGTTTTAGAGATAAAGTCAATAGGATGGCTGATGACTACATGTGTATACATGTAAAAGGATTTTTTTTAACTTTTTATTGAGATTATGATAGTTTACAACCTTGTGAAATTTCAGTTGTACATTATTGTTAGTCATGTTGTAGGTGCACCACTTTACCCTTTGTGCCCTCCCCCCACCCCCCCCTTTCCCCTGATAACCACCAATCAGTTCTCTTTGTCTATATGTTTAACTTCCACCTATGAGCGGAGTCATACAGAGTTCATCTTTCTCTATCTGGCTTATTTCACTTAACATAATACCCTCAAGGTCCATCCATGTTGGTGTGAATGGAACAATTTTATCCTTTTTTATGGCCGAGTAGTACTCCGTTGTATATATATACACCATATCTTCTTTATCCAATCATCAGTTGATGGGCACTTAGGTTGATTCCACGTCTTGGCTATTGTGAATAATGCTGCGATGAACATAGGGGTGCATGGGACTTTTGGAATTGCTGATTTCAAGTTCTTTGGATAGATACCCAGTAGTGGGATGGCTGAGTCATATAGCATTTCTATTTTTAATTTTTTGAGAAATCTCCATACTGTTTTCCATAGTGGCTGCACCAGTTGGCATTCCCACCAACAGTGTATGAGGGTTCCTTTTTTTCCACAACCTCTCCAACATTTGTCACTTTTTGTTTTGGTTATTTTTGCCATTCTAACAGGTATAAGGTGATATCTTAGTGTAGTTTTGATTTGCACTTCCCTGATGATTAGTGATGATGAGCATCTTTTCATATGTCTACTGGCCATCCGTATATCTTCTTTGGAGAAATGTCTGTTCATGTCCCCTGCCCATTTTTTGATCGGGTTGTTTGATTTTTTGTGTTGAGCTGTGTGAGTTCTTTGTATATTATGGAGATTAACCCTTTGTCGGATAAATAACTTGTAAATATTTTTTCCCAACTAGTGGGTTGTTTTTTTGTTTCAATCCTGTTTTCCCTTGACTTGAAGAAGCTCTTTAGTCTGAAGAAGTCCCATTTGTTTATTCTGTAAAAGGATTTTTTTTAATGGCCTGGAAACATATATGCTAAATGTATAATAGCAGCTACATCTCAGGTTTGGGACTAGGGTAAGGGAGTGAGGCACAAAATATAAGTGGGTATCAAAACACTCATTTATCAAGATAAATAATATTTTAGTGCAGAAGTTTTTTAAAAATCAAAATCAATGCAAAAATGCATGATGAAGAAAATATCAAAATTTTAAATATAGACAGGGTTGGTATTACTAATTTTTCCTTTTGCCTCAAGCTCTGCTATGACTTGGCACAGCACAGTTATTGATCCTGTCTGTATTTAAAATTTTGATATTTCATTCATCAAAATATCACTTTTTTGCACTAGTTTTGATTTTTTTTAAATATTACATTAAAATACTCCATATCTTGATCCCTGAGTTTTCTGGTGCCCTCTCACATTTTGCACCCCAGCCAAATGCCTCACTTGCCTCACCTTAGTCCTGGCCCTTCTGGAGTCACAGGGATGGGACTAGGAATGGAGGAGGTAGTCAGAAGAACTTTCTTTATAATATTCTAACACTTAGAAGATTATGCTCATGTTACTTGAGTAATTTTTCAGTATATACATAGAAGAAGGACAAGAACTGAATGCATCAAAATGTCAGCAGTGTTCATTTCGGGTAAAAGGAGTAGGGGGATGGTTCTGGGCATCACTGTACTTCCTGGTCTTGTAGTGGACGGCGCTGCATCACCAGATCTCCCCTTGGAGACAAGGCACTTGTTCTTCCAGCTCCAGGGAGTATTGGCTGCTGACCGCTCACAGCTGAGTCCGTCTCTAGGAGTTGCTCTCTACTGAAGGAAGCAGCCTCATCCAAGGCTACTCCACTTCCCTGGGGACAGTCCTCTTCAATCACTAGTCAGTATAAGGATACAACTTTCCTTAACTTGTCCCATTTTCCTTCATTTTAGACATATCTGAGGGGCCAGCTCAACTCTGGATCTGCCCATGGCTTCAGCTGAGGCTCCTGTTACTACACTGCAGCCCAGCTTCTCCCTCTACCTAACCCTGCTGCCCTCACTCCTTCACAGGAGGCGTTCCCGGGGGAAGACCCCAATGAACCTTCTGCATAGAAATCTCCATCTCAGAGTCTGGTTTCAGGAAGCCCATCTAAGTCAGATATTTTCCAAATTGCCCCAAATTAAAAAGCAGAAGGAAATTCATGTCCACCAAACATGAGTGATTGGAATTTTTTGCATTGTGAGTAAAGATTATCAAAAGAATTTTAGATGGTATTAAAACTAAACAAGAGGCCAGGGGTGATCTACTTCATTCAGTGAATATTATGATGAAAACAGGGTTAAACAGAGACAAGAACTGCTATCAGTGGCTCTTACTATAGAGGGCAGTTGTGGATCCCGTTTGACATGACCTAGAACAAAGGGCCCAGCGTGTCTCTGAGTTTAGTGTTTGCAGGAGGAAAACTGCCATTTGCCCACAATTATAGGAAAGGAGTTGGAAAGGGGTCAGCATTGCTCCACTCAATTTGAGAGACAGATTATCTTTTTAGCAGGAACAGCTGCCAATGTTAATTTTCAGTTAAATTAGATAGCCCGCCTCAGTTGACCATCTGTCAAAGAGAATCTCACAACACTTTAGAGGCTGTGATACAAATCAAACCATGATACCACATATTCTCTGTACACTAAAAAGATTTCCAAGTTCCAGCCCACATATTTCAAATGATACTTGATACCAATTCCAATACAACCAAAAGATCTGAAGCTTATTATTATGAGCTTTACTCATAATATTACCATTTTGTACTTTCATAAAATACCTTTGATTCAAGGATCTCTGAGAGCTTTACAGGCCTTAATTAATTAGACCTCATATACCCCTGTGAAATTATCATTGTCTTAATTTAAGGGTGTGTAATTATCAGGTAGAAAGATGGAGTGGCTTATCGTGTGTCTCAGCAACAAGTCAAAAGCTCAGAACAAAACTCAAGAGGGAGAAGATCTAAGACTTACACAAGAATCACTATGTCTGGGAGAAACAAATCGTTAAACGTGATTTCAGATTTTATTCCATCTCATTGATTTTATAGCATTTCCCTCAGAAACATCCAGTTATTTTACTAGAATTTCATTAAAAGGAGGTGGAGATTAGAGGGCCAAGATGATAGGCAGAAGAGTCACTGAGGGAGATTCCCTGGTGGGAAGTCCGCCTCTTCTAGAAACAGAAACCTGTGAAGAACCCATTTCATGTGGTTTCATGTCAATGAGAGGGCATGCGCCCCCAAGACTGGGTCAGGACACCGCTTCCACCTGTCATAGTTGACTCAGCGATGGGCACATGTAATCAATCAGGCAAACAGGCATCCTCTCTGGGACTTGGCTGCCAGAGCAATGGGGAGAAGGCACTCTCTCTACTCTGGTTGGTAAGATTTGGGGCCAGCAGTGGTCAGTCATTAAGCCTCCAATGTGGAAAGAGGCTGTCAAAAAGATGAAAAAGAAGGTAGACTAAACCCTGATGACCTCTTTTCTGTCTTTGTGCCTTCAGGCTGTTCTACCTCTGAACTTACTAGAGATTTTTAAAAGATGATAGATGGATGGATCATAGATAGATAGATAGATAGATCTAGATAAAGGGACCAACAGCCCACCAGAGTGGCATGAAGATTACTTTAAACTGAAAACATCTGAACAAGCAGCAGCCGCAGAAAGAAACCTTATTTAAACTTAGGCAGAGCCTCCTGAAAATACAGATGCCATTAACCTCCCTCCAAGAATGTTTCCTGTTTGGGAGAAGACTGACCCTTAGCACCCTGGAGGTGTGAATTCAGCTGCCATAAATCCCCCTCCGGAGGAGCTTCCAGCTAGGAACAGAACCTTCCTACTTTCACACTGAAGCCCTAAAGCACCCCGCTTTTGTTAAACTGGTACACAAACCCTTACCCCCGGCTGTTCAGCAAGCCAGCTTTTCTTAGTGTTCCCACGTGTACGTGAAATCAACTTTTCTCCTAAATATATCTGTTGCCAATTAATTCGCAGGCCCCCAACTACTCGAACCTAAGTTGGTAGAGGAAAAGTTGTCCTCCCAACAATAGATAAATAGTTAGCAGTCCTTTTATACATTCCATGTATACTTAGCTTAAGCTGTCTTGAATTCAGCTTCTGTCTCTTATAACTAATAATAGTGAGTAGGCTGGGTTAGTGGCCTGTCATGGGTCCCCCTGGATTAGAGTCAAGGTAAGCGTAGGGTCCCTCTCTCCTCACAATTTTCCTTTCCTCCTCTGGCAGCCAATTCTATCACACCACTCAAATCCCTGGGATAGTCATATCACTCATGGAGGCAGTTCAATATTCATTCACAACTTTTTAAAAGGAAAAAAAATGGAGATTTTACCTTTATGTGCATTTGCCCCATCAAGGAATCCCTAATGCTTGTTCAGCACAGACAGTTCCTGGGAGATAAAAAGCGATGAGGATTTGAAGCATTGTAAGGTAGAGGAAAAGGGAGAACAGAAAGAGAAGTGACCAGAGGAGGAAGTGGCCCTTCCAGAAAGCGAGAATGGGAAGAAGCAGACCAAGAGGCCTAGGAGAATGTTCTAGTCATACCGCTTTCCTAATAATGTCACATTACGACAGTGGGGAGGTCAGTTAAAAAAAATCATCTTCACCTTCAAAAAATGGATGCATTCACAGGTCAAAGGATTTAGAAACCAGAAGACCATTAAATCAAGTGAATGTGCATGGTCTTTGACTATTTAAGGAGCTAAGGCAACATTTTGCAACTTTTATTCTGTTTCTAAATATGATGGGAAATTAGGATTAATACTATGGGCCCCTAGCTCACATTCAAACGGAACTCAGTGCTCATTTATGTGTTAAAATACACCCCCACTTTTCATGGAACCACAAAAGACCCCAAATAGCTAAAGCAATCTTGAGAAAGAACAAAGCCAGAGGCATCACACTTCCTGATTTCAAACTATGCTATAAAACTATAATAATCAAAATAGTGCGGTACTGGCATAAAAATAGACACATCGATCAACGGAACAGAACAGAGAGCCCAGAAAAAAACCCAGGCACATATGGTCCATTAATTTATGACAAAGGAGCCAAGAATATACAATGAGAAAAAGGAGAGTCTCTTCAATAAATGGTGCTGGGAAAACTGGACAGCCACAGGCAAAAGATTAAACTGGACTCCTCTCTTACACTATACACAAAAATCAACTTAAAATGGATTAAAGACTTGAATGTACGACCTGAAACTGTAAAACTCATTAAAGAAAACCTTGGGGTAAGCTCCTTGACATCGGTCTTGGCAATGGTTTTTTCATATTTCACAACAAAAGCAAAGGCAGGAAAGCAAAAATAAAGAACTGGGACCACATCAAACTAAAAAGCTTCTACACAGCAAAGGAAACCATCAACAAAATGAAAAGGCAACCTACAAAATAGGGGAAAATATTTGCAAACCACATATCCAGTAAGGGGTTAATATCCAAAATATACAAGGAGCTCATACAACTTGATAGCAAAAAAAGAAATAACCCAATTTAAAAAGGGGCAAAAAGCCTAAATTGAAATTTTCCCAAAGAAGACATACAAATAGCCAACAGGTACATGAAAATGTGCTCAACCTCACTAATCATCAGGGAAATGCAAATCAAAACCACAGTGAGATATCACCTCACACCTGTTGACATAGCAATTATCAAAAAGACAAGAGGGGCCAGCCCGGTGGCGCAGTGGTTAAGTGCGCACGTTCTGCTTTGGCGGCCCGGGATTCTCTAGTTCAGATCCCGGGTGTGGACATGGCACTGCTTGGCAAGCCATGCTGTGGTAGGCATCCCATATTTAAGTAGAGGAAGATGGGCATGGGTGTTAACTCAGGGCCAGTCTTCCTCAGCAAAAAGAGGAGGATTGGAGGCAGATGTTAGCTCAGGGCTAAGGTTCCTCAAAAAAAAAAAAAAAAGAAATGTTTAAAAAAAAAAGACGAGATAACAAAGGCTGGCAACAACCTAAGTGTTCATCAATGGATGAATGGATAAAGAAAATGTGGTGTATATATTTAATGAAATATTATTGAGCCTTAAAAAAGAAGGAAATCCTGTCATTTGCAACAGCGTGGATGAATCTAGAGGGCATAATGCTAAGTGAAATAGGCCAGACAGAGAAACAAGTACTGCATGGTATCACTTATATGGGAAATCTTTTTTTAAAAAAAAGTTAAACTCATAGTAACTGAGGGTAGAAAAGTGGTTGTCAGAGGCTGGGGGGGTGAGGAAAATGGGGTGAGGTTGGTAAAAGGGTACCAGCTTTCAGTTATAAGATGAGTAAGGTCTGAGGATCTAATGTATAAGATACTGACTATAGTTGATAACACTGTATTGTATAATTGAAATTTTCTAAGAGAGTGAAACTTAAATGTTCTCATCAAAAAAAATGAAAGAAATGTATGAGATGATAGATGTGTTAATTAATTCAGTGGGAGGATCCATTTACAATGTATACATATATCAAATCATCACGTTGTATACTTTAAATATCTTACAATTTTGTCAGTTATACTTTAATAAAGCTGAAAAAAAAACACAGCACCATTAACACCCTCAAATCCTTTCGTAGGGTGGGCTCTTTCATGCCAATAAGGAGAGTTTAGGGTTCAACAAGTGAATATCAAGGAATGCTCTAAATTTGGGGTTGCAAGAAACTGAAATTTCATTGCAATAAACACTTCAGCACAAACCTTGGAAATCTATAATAAGAAAGATATTTTCATTGTCATTGTCTTTCACTGTAATTGAGTGTAACATCTATTGATTATATGTATCAGGCAGCTTTTGCTAGGTTATGCTGCAGTAACAAATAACCTGAAAAACCTCAGTGGCTTACAACAACAAAGGGTATTTCTCACTTTAGATTTTATGTCTGCCATGGGTTGGCTCCAGCTCTCGGTTTTCATTCTAGGACCCAAGATGAAGGAGGAGCCCCTATCTGGGACAGAGGACAAAGAGTAAGAGAGGTGGGAAATGCACTTAAAGCTTCTGCTCTTATTTCATGAGCCAAAACAAGTCACACAGTCAAGCCTGGCAATGGGATGGGGAAATACAGTCTTCCTCAGGGAGCCACAGCAAGTTTACCCGGCAATAGGTGAGGATATATAATTCTCTTATAGGGAAAGCAGGATTGAATAATTGGGAACAATGATACTGTCATCCATGGTGAATAAAAATGAAACCCATTTAGTAGACATTCCTAATATCCCCACTCAACTAAAACATGCACAATAATACGGTAAAAGGATTATCATCCTTCTAGAACAATGAAAACAGTGGGATTGAAGAAGAGGAAGAAGGGAGGAGGAGGGGAGGAAAATGAGGAGATGACCACTAGAAATAATATTTATTGAGGACTTCATGGACCAGCTACCCTGTGATAAGTTCTCTGTAAATAGTTTCTCTGTAAAATAGAAAAAAAAAATTAGACCTCCTACCCTGACAAGGCCTGCAGAACTTTGATCACATCCTTACTCCCAGGCTTAAGTACAGTGTATACTGTAGTTATTTTCACTTCATAAATCATAAAGTAATCAAGCCATAAGAAACTCTGAAAGGTCGTCTGTTAAACCTTTAAACCTTCTCTCTTTAGTTAGAACAGTTGAACCATTCAAGACATTTTCTTCCTTTTTGCACAGAAAAAGAATAGACATTCTTTCCTTGAATAATTCTAGAGGTAGAAGGACAAATCCTTCCATATTTCAACATTTTAGCATCAACAAATTCTTTCTTATGTAACCCAAATGTCTCTTGTCCTCAAACAAGCTAATCATTAAAAATTCCCATCAGCATTGTTATAACTACTCTGATTACAGCCACTGAATATCTGGAGCCACACTTATATCTGTCTAGGCTGGCATGCTCTTTCTAAAACAGAAATCTCATCATGGCATTTTGCTGCTTAAGAAGCCTTCAGGGACTCTCCTATGCCTATTCTATTGGAGAAAGATCTGGTTACTTAGTGAGACCTACAAGACCTCCCGGCACCAGAATGTAAGCTCCTTAAGAAGCAAATTGTGTCTGTCTTGCTTGCAGCTGTAACCAGAATGCCTAGAACACTGCCTGAAACATTACAGACATTCAGCAAATAGTTGTTGAATGAATGAGTGAGTAAATGAATGAATGAATATAAGGCCGTCCATGACCCAACTTCATCTCCCACTCTAGTAAAACTGAAATACCAGGATTTTCCTACGCAAAGGCCTCTGTGGGTTTGCTTCGTGTTAGATTCCGTGGCCATATCACTCTTACCTCTTTTCTCAGCCAGGTTAACTCGAGTACATCCTTCAGGACCTAGTCCAGGCTATCCTCCTCCAGGAAACCCTCCCTGAATCTCTAGGCTAGGCCAAGTTCCCCTTTTCTGCGCGAGCGTAGTACTGTGTGCTTACCTCTATCACAATTCTTAGACCTGTAAACAGGTAAGAATGCTTATAGTTTCCAAATGACGAGCTGCCTTCCCTAATTTTTCTGTTACTCCAAAATGTTTATAATATCCTAAATAATCAGCATAAGTGTGGTTGTCAATGTTTATCCATTCCATTAAACGATATTCTGTCTTTTCACGTGTACAATCCCTGTGTCCTATATTTTGTTCATGATCCCACTGGAACATGTACCATTCCCTGTACACACTGGATACCCAAGCAGCCCTTGGGACTGTCAGGGATGCTGTGAAAATGAAAGAAATCACATGTAGAAAGTTCCTACTTCATGTGAAAACAAAGTTGCCAAAACACATCTGCCTACAAATTGTTCTTAGCTCTCCTGAGCCATTTACCACCATCCTAGGTATCTCATACCCTCCCTTCTGACACCAGAAGGCTAAAGAAAGACCTGACTAATGTGGCAGAATGTATTTTAATTTTTGTTGCAGTCACAACATATTTGAGGGTACCTACTATGTTCCAAGCACTGACATATTTATTCTTTTTCCTTTTTACCTCACCTCCTTTTCCTCATACACATTTTCATGGTTTGTATAAAGCACATGTTTCTTGACAGCAGAAATGGGTTGTTTAAGTATCCAGGGGCCCTTTATTTACAGTTTTGGTAGCTGTTGGGAATCCAGAGGCCACAAGGGATGGCCAGATGGATTAGATTACGGAAAAGGATTTATAAACAGGAGACAGCTCTGTTGAATCAAAAGAACTAAAGGAGGCCAGATTCGCTTAATCATTTTTATAGATGACCGTAAGATTGCTGAAAAGAAAATATGAAGCTTATAAAGTTATCTATTTAAAGCCTAGCCAGAGGTCTAGTATGACTGTTGGAGAGTTTTCTGACCAAATGCAGCATGAGCCCTGGCATGAAATTGGAAGCAAGACACCTCCATCAATCAGACATGGAAGAAACTGGTTGAACTGAGACCAACAAAAGGACCTAACCCTGCCCAAACAGGCAAGACACAACTGGAGGTTTCCTGGGGAGAAGAGCTTCCTCTGCTGTATCTCACAGGGCTGCCATTTCCATTGCCTTGGCCTGCCTTTTCAGTATAAGGGGGACTTGCAAATCCTATGGAACTTTCTGCAGATTGGCAATACGACAATTCCATTCTTAAAATGGTGGCCTTGAAGTCAGACTGTAAAGCCTAACAATATTTCAGGGTTAAAGGCTTCTCTTGACCCAGATTTTTCAGACTGTCTGAGTGAGAGGTTCTTTTCGTACATCTAATGAGGTGTTCACCAATATCTTGAAGACTCCAACATAGATTGACCCAGAAAAACACACAGACTTCAGGGAGTGGAAGGGGTGATTCTCCTCCCCAGCCAACACATGGATATCCCCATGACCAGAGATGACCGTCGCTCTGAGAGTTCTGCAAAGCTTCTCAGAGACGTCCTGCTACACCTCAGATAGGACTTCGAGAAATAATTTTTCTTTTGACTTTTTCTGGCAAACCTTACTAGAGAGTAATCTATGGAGAAGAAGTCATGAATGAACTTCACAGCATTTCCAGTTAATTGAGAAAAACCATACCTAAATTTTCCTCTTGGGCACAGTAGAAAGGGGATTTAAACACTATTAGTCAATAACAATTGGACAAGTGTTCCTTAACTTGACAAAGAAATTTACCATTCAGCCAAGATCAAAATCAGGCAGTTCCAGTCAGGTGGAGATTTCCCCACTTAAAAGTGGGTGGCAAGGGCCAGCCTGGTGGCATAGTGGTTAAGCCCGCATACTCCACTTTGGCAACCCGGGGTTCGCAGGTTCAGATCCTGGGCGCAGACCTAGCACTGCTCATCAGGCCATGCTGTGGTGGCATCCCACATAAAGTGGAGGAAGATTGGCACAGATGGTAGCTCAGCAACAATCTTCCTCAAGCAAAAAGAGGAAGATTGGCAAGCTACTAGCTCAGGGCCAATCTTCCTCACACACGCAAAAAAGTGGATGGCAGAGAAAGTTCACATATAACCTTTTCTACTGAAAATACTATGTCAATATTTAGCTGTAACTAGCAAACTGCATGTGTATTAATTCACTATGCATGAGGTTTTTCTACCATTTTTTTCTTTTTATAGTTATGGGTTGATTTCATATCAACTAAGCTGATTAACCAGGCTCCTTCATTTTCCTATAAACTGAGGCAGAAAGAGGCAAAATGGTTTCCCAAAGGAAAGTCAGAGTATGGAGCTATTATAATTAACTCGCATTCAGTAACAAGTTGTGGGTGACTTGCAGCCAACATCTGCTTCCGTAACGATGCAGCTCCATTCATTCTCAGGAAAAAGAATTTGCAAAAATTCAGTCCCGTGGCAAAAGAAAGTTAATAATACATATTCCCACTGGGATGTTATAAAAGATAAATGAGATAATATATGTGAAATGCCTCAAGCTCCTCAGAAGAAAGGTACTATACAAATTCAAAGTATTGTTATGAATAATAACAATAATTAAAAATAATGCAGCTTTCTTTGGTCTACTCGCCTAAAATAAAGTGGCTCCTTTTGAATATAAACTCCAGGACTGTATTTCTCAGTCCACATGTCTGCCACTCAGTCATTACCAACAATTTTGTGTGAGTCTTCTGAATATGAACCATTGTAGCTTCATTATTTTCTATGATTAATAAGTTGCTTTTTCCGTAACAGTGTCATTTAGTGAAAGCAATTTTTGTCCCCGTTCGTTCATTTCCAATTGCCTCAAGCTAACAGCTCAGATGCCTAAAGATATCTTTGGTCAACACTCAAATCGTGGAAGAGTCTTGTTTCCTCTCTTCCTTTTTGACATATATGGGAATCATTTGAACACATGCTTTGTTCTACCTGTCAGGATTATAAACTACTAGAAGGCGGGCGCTGAGACTTACCATCTTCGTATCACTCACAGCACCCCATGATGAATTTGAAAGCACAGCTGAGACCTCACACAACCACAAGGGCACCAGGTACTTCTCCTGAACTCCAGGCAGCTGTGCCCTTCACCTGGCCAACCACGGACAGAAAATAGCTTTGTCAGAGCTCCCCAGTGAGGGCGGCTGATTTCCTTGTGGCAGCACTGAGACCCTCAGCCACACCTGGGGCACCAAGATGCCCTCCAGCTTTTTGTCATTTTGGTTACAAAGGCTCTGTCTTATGTGTGTTATTGAGCTGGTTACCGCTGTGGGCAAATGGAGCTTAGCCCTGCTAGGGAACTCTGGGAGACGGGATGGAACACACCTCAGAGGTTTCCCTACCAATGGGCTAGGAAGCTGGGGTATTTGTCCACCAGCTCGTATCTGTCATTGTGGAGGGCTGCTGGGGGGTAAGGGAGAGCATGGGGAAATTAACTCTCTCATTTCTGGCCTGCCCCTGGTGCAGACCAGGCAGGTGCCCACAGCCAGAGAAAACCTGCTGGAAAAACTCACAGGTGCTTTCATTCGAAAGCTGGCTGGCCACTGGCCGTGCCCAGGAATGCAGACAGCCCAGTATGGTCACCCAGGGATGCATAAAGAGAAAGAAGCTGACATACAATCCCCTTCTCACTCTGCACAGGGCCTCCCACCTGCCCTTCTTCCTCAGAGCCCCAGCAATCTGAAGCAGGAGGATCCGAGGGACAGATTTTCCCTCTCTCCATTGGCACTCCCACCATGACCACCTTCTCTTCCAGGGGGATGTTATTTGGGACAAACTTCCCACTCTAGTCAGTTGAGAGCCACCCATCAATATAAAACCCAAAATGTTCGGACAAATCTCAGAGGCTGAGGCCCAGGAATACTTTCACCTCACAGATCTCATTGACACTTCTAGCAGAGTTACCTTCTCTCTCCTTTCACCACTCTTGCCTCATTCACTCCTCTAGGAATGAAGAAATAAAAGTAGACCTCCCCCAAAACATTTATAGACCATTACATATTAAGTATGAATTGTCATACTGGAAAACTAGAAGTAATACTGCTTTGTTTTTATTTCACAATTCTTTGGAAGAAAGTGTCTTAACTGATTTTTGCTCCAGAAGTTTCTGTGATAGCCTTTGGCTACAAGTACTAAAAGTCTAACCTATCCAGGTGAAGTGTCAGCAGCTGAAATTAAAATCCCATATAAGTGCAAACTATTTCCACTGAACTAACTCAGCAAATTCTTGTGGTGACAGGTCACTGCACATGTTTGAAGAAATATCCTTAGAGAGCTTGGAACAGGACAAAAAGAAAAAGAACTGTAAATATGGTCTCTTCTTTCCTCATTCCTGACCATCCCCACCCCCCACACCCCACCACCCCAACGAATGTTCTGGGGAGGGCCAACGTGAAGAAAAGTTAATAGGGGCTGGGGAAGGGGCTTCAATGTTCAGAAATTGAATCACAGAGGCACTTGGTGGAATTGCTCTTCCTTCCTCCATATCAAGCCTTATATCTGTGGACAATCAGAGAACAGCCCTTAAGAGTCTATCAATCTATCAATCAATCAACCAATGAGGATTTAATGATGGAAGCAGCCTGGTATTCTGGATCAATGAAAGGGAAGCTAGGAGGCCTGGGTGCTCACCTAGCTTTGTGAAAATTGGGGAAATATGATGAATTTTGGACCCAGAAATGAGCCTGGAGCTCCAGGGTGCTGGCATTGTCACTTACTTGCTCTGTGACCTTGGGCAAGGTACTTAGCCTCACTGAGACTCACTCCTCAATCAGGAAAATAGGAAATAGTAATACCTTCATCACATCGTTGTTACATAAAGTACCTTACACATCTTGGGCACACAGTAGGTGTTCAATAGCTGCCTTCTTCCCTTTTACAGGGACCAGCATAATCAAGTTGAAAGAGCCCAGCTTCAGAGGCAAAGAGTTGGGTTCAAATCCTGGTGGCACCACTCACCTTAGGGCCACTGATCAATTTCCATGTGTACCGTGCCCTAAGATGATTTGATAACTGATGTTTTCCCTTCAAGCCCACGCTGGTATCTTAAAACTTACAAAAATAAATCCAATTGCCTTATATGTTCATTAAAAGAACAATGGGTTAACCATTCTGATAAAGTAAGGGGAACTATATCCTTCAATCCACCCCTACTGGTTCTCCCTAGGCAATTGGCTTCCTTAGGGAAGCAGGAGCTTGTAGCCACTTAGGGCTCCCCAGCCGAAAACTAAACCAGGCCATCCTCCCACTCATTCATCCTGGAAGAGCCCAGAGCTCCAGGGGCCAGAGCCTGCCAACATAGCAGCTGCCTGGAACAGGAGAGATTTGATGAAAGAGAAACTTTAAAAGGATTTTGGGGAAATTTTACTTGATATGTGCTTTGACACCCTCTCCTTAGCAGTCTCAAGAAAATTTTCATGAAAACAAAGTTGATTTTCACAGATCTTTTAGAGTCAGATTAGGTTTTTTTGGATGTGATATCATGCCACAATGGGTCCAGGGCCCATTTCATGAAGACACAAGCTGTGTAGTCCCAGAGGGGCCCATGCTCAGAAGGGCCCTGGGGCTTGATTTAATGTCCGTTGTCGCCATCTTGAAATTCTAAATAATTTTACCTTTAAACTTATGTTTCATAAATGAAGTCCAATGGGACAACAGAGCATGTGCGTGAGCTGAGGAGATATATGCAATATGAGTGTCCACTATTTTTTGCCACCTCATTCATGTATAGTTTTTGTGATGCCCCATAAGCACACAATTCCAATGGACCCATGACACATGGGAGTTCAGTGAGACTCAAAGCAAGTATAAGGCAAGTGTGTGATATCTATGACTAAACAAGTGGGGTTGCTGGCAGTCCCTAGAGGCCATGTTTCCACACAAACCAGAACTTGCTTTGAACAAAGAAAGAAAGCATTGACATTCCAAGAAATGCAAATACCAAGGAACCCTATGTCCTTTCTTACTCCTGTTACTTCTCTGTCTTAGCCAACCACTTACAGAGAAAACGATAACAGAAGGAAAGGGAAAAATAGGGCAACCCTCTTCCTTTCCTTCAAGGACTTCCTTACTCATCAGTAACCCAAAGGTAGAGAGTGTTGGTAGAAAGCATGGGCATCAAAAAGTGAATTAAAAATGGTAGAGTTCCTTTTGTGCAGCATTTCTGCCATTTTGGTAAGAAGGAAAGACATATTCACGAACAAGCTACAAAACACAAATTGTGCAATTTGGTGATTCCACATATGAGTTAAGTGCTGTTATATTTGCATTTAAAACTGTCATTGTGCAATATAAAAATGAATGGTAAAATTCATGCTAATAATTTAAATTTTTAATTTTTCTTTACTGAGAACCACATTAAATAGCAGATAAAAAAACACCATGAAAAGATTTCTCAAAAAATTAAAAATTGGGACTGGCCCAGTGGTGTAGTGGTTGAATTCACATACTCTGTTTTGGCAGCCTGGGGTTCACAGGTTTGAATCCCAGGTACAGACCTAGCACCACTCATCAAGCCATGCTGTGGTGGCATCCTACATAAAATAGAGGAAGATTGACATGGATGTTAGCTCAGTGACAATCTTCCTCAAGAAAAAAGAGGAAGATTGGCAACAGATGTTAGCTCAGGGCTAATCTTCCTCACACACACACACACACACACACAAATTAAAAATAGAAATACCATATGACCCAGCTATTGCACTACTGAGTATTTATCCGAAGAACATGAAATCAACAATTCAAAAAGATATATGTACCCCTATGTTCATCGCAGCATTATTCACAATAGTCAAGATGTGGAAGCAACCCAAGTGCCCATCAATGGATGAATGGATAAAGAAGATGGGGTGTATATATATACAATGGAATACTACTCAGCCATAAAAAAGACAAAATTGTCCCATTTGCAATAACATGGATGGACCTTGAAGGTATTATGCTGAGTGAAATAAGTCAAACAGAGAAAGACAAATACCATATGATTTCACTCATATGTGGAAGATAAACAAACACGTAGATAAAGAGAACAGATTGGTGGTTACCAGAGGGGAAGGGGGTGGGGGAGGGCAAAAGAGGTAAAGGTTCACATATGTATAGTGAAGGACAAAAACTAGACTATTGGTGGTGAACATGATGCATTCTACACAGAAAGTGATACATAATAACGTACACCTGAAATTTCCACAAGTTATAAAGCCAATATGACCTCAATAAAATATGTTTTTTAAAAAGAACACCATGTAAGTCGAAAGACGGATCATAGAAGAAAGGAAAAAGCTTTGTATTTTCATACCTTTAACTGCACTTTTTCCCCACTTTTTGAACAGGGGACCTTGCATTTTCATTTTACACTGGGCCCGCAAATTATGTTGCTGAGCCTGGATGGGTCCTCTGGTGAGAACTAGAAAACCCAGATTTATTGGGCCTATATTTATGTAAAATAACCTGTGTATTCCTTAGACTTTCACTGCCAAAAAAAATAGATAATCAGATATCTTGGTTGATTCTGCCATTACACCCCTGGTCCACCAGCACAAAAGTGGGGTCAGAATAGAAGGAAATACTGAACCAAGACATTTCTGAACCAGGTTCTCAATATTTACCCACTCTGTTCTTATATTGGTAGGTTTGAAAGCCAATTGCTTTAAATAGGAAGGAAAGAGTTGCCTCTCTTACTCTTCCGGGTAGAAGAAGAAGGAGAGGAGAGGAAGGCTGGACCCACTGAGCACTTCCTTCCTCTCTAACTGCCAGGGAACCTGGTGCATTTCACGCATGTCATTTAATCTAGAAGGAGGAGGCGTTCTGGGCAGCCCTTTCCTGGGATCCTATGGTGCTTGTACAAAGATTGCAAGGAGGGAATTGCCTTAAGCTTCTTTTTCTTTTTTCCTATTGTAGTAAAATATATGTAACATAAAATTGATCATCTTAACCATTGTAAGTGTACAGTTCTGTGGCATTAAGTACATTCATGTTGTTGATGTACAACCGTCGCCACCATCCATCTTTCAGCCTCTTAATTGCGGCTAAAACCTGCCAGTGGTTGTTCCTCTGAAGTGTCCAGCTTAGACTGCGCTTTCAAGTTAGAGAGGATAAAAGAAAAAAAGTAAAACGTGAAAAAGAAATTGTAGAAGTGGCTGAATCCGTGGATGAAAGAGAGCCAAGAATAGCAAAATGTCACCAGCGTGAATCTGAGAAAGTGAGAGATAAAAGGGATTTCCAAGAGTATAGTGTCCAACGACTCTCTTTTACATATTGCCAAGTCCTCCAAAAACTTCCAGAAAAAACCTGTTATCAAGCAAAGCAGTTTATCAGACTCACTGCAGTAAGGGAGAACACCATCTTGACAGTTTTAGCAGTGTCTCAGGAGTCAGTTGTAAGGATCTTTATAGAGTTTGAGGGCCTGAGCCGGGTGATTATAAGGTAGGTTTCGCACGGTGTGAAACTGCTTGAGATTGGGCTGAGTTGATGGCATAACAGCTTTGGATTGGTGGACACAGCAAAAGAAGGGTTCTGCACAAGTCTTTATGAGTAAGCTGTTAGTCTTCATTAGTAAGTTATTTTAGTTAATTAAAAGTCATAGCTTCTAGGGACTATTATTTCCTAGAGCAAGAAGCTTAAGTTATTTGGCTTGTTCTCAGTATTTTATGACATGGGGACAGGAAAGTATGCCTAGTCTCAGTATTGTTAAACACAGGAACAGGAACTTACGTTGGTTTCAGTTCTCAACATGAAGAAGCTAAAGCAGGGAGGGGTTAAATAACTAGCCCCAAATTCCATGTCGTTGATAACAGAGCTGAGGTTGAACTCAGAGCCTCTGATTACAAGTTCACACACCCACGCACAAACACACACACCCTCAAACTACTGGAATCACCTGACTTTCTCTTCAAATGAGAAACTTACAATATAGTCACATCACAGAAAATTTGGAAAAAAGAAAAGATATCCCAAATTCTATCACCATGATATTAATCACCTGTTATTTCCTTCTAGTTTTTCTTCATATGCTGTTTTTGTTTTTGTTAGTTTGTTTTAATTCTGTTATTCACTTGCTTCCTTTCTACAGATTTTCTCTAATGCTTTTGCCTGGTTCCCCTTTGTGCTCTTCGCTACTCCCCATTATGGAAGAGAGTCCTTGCTTTGGTCAAAAAAATCATCTCAAAGCAGGCTTGGGCCACAGGGATTCTGCTAGAACCATCTGAAAGAGCAGCTTTAACAGACATAGGCCCCAGAGAATGGCTTTTCCCACTAGTCCAGCTTATGGGGCCCAAAAATCTCCAGGCAGCTGACCAATGACGCCAAAGTAATGTCACTTGGCTCTCAGTCACACTCATTCCTTGCATTACTTTTTTTCGTCTCTCTCTGCTTTCATTCTCCCTTTTCCTACTCCCTGTTCTTTACGAGAGGTCACCTACACCCTTCCACATAAAATATCTCACTCCTTTGGTGGCCCTCATTCCAGTAATCAGCAAGACCTTTGCCAGAATTACGATCACATTCTACAATGGGAGCATGTAAGTGTTAATTCGTTCTCAATAACCTCATTCTCAGTAAAGGGGTTCTTGAAAAGTTGTAAGACAAATCCCTATTAACTTAATCATATTTAATATGCACTTGAGGACTTGCCAGTTAGAGAAATCTCACTGTGAGATCTTTTATATATCAAATAATTGCTTAAATTTCTTCATCCTCTAAATAAAGATTTTTCCCATATCAGGTGATCTGGCACTGTATTTGAGTGAACATTATAGAACACAACCTTCTGAAATCTAAAATGCATCCCTAAAATAAAACCGCATTCCAATGTCCAAAATCATACAATAATATAAGTCACCAGTACTCTGTCTCATATAATTACATTCCTATAAAAAGAGCCCTAACACTTCAGGAGCTGTGGCAAGATCTGAAATGCAGAGCAGATGTTGACAGATGTAAAAATCATTTAGGAATGTATCTCCAAAGAAAGACACCACTCCATGAGAATGGTATATTTCACCCCAGATCTATTTTAAACAATGCAAACTGGCATTATCTGACATTCTAATCGGTCCCATTTCATTGTTGACCAAACGGCCTATGTTCCTCATTATTCTAGTCATTTTGCACTATTCTTCTCAGAGCACTACACAGCGTGAGGCCCCATTACAAAAGATAAGATGTCTTCATTGATTGGGACTTCTCTTCACCACCCTCTACTTATTTGTACGTGCACTGTACACGTTGCCCAATCATCCTCGGCTTGACTTTGAGAAGCAGATTGCTGAATAAGGGTGTGGGCTCCGACTGTGTGGAGGCCAGGGGGTCAACTGCGAAAGGCCCAAGAAGAAGTGCTGGAATCAAATATTCACCTCTTTGTTGATTTCATGCCTTCATCTTGGATCCTTTGTTTGTCAATGGAGGCTATCAGAACTTAGACCCGAATCACAACTGAACAATTTGAAAACTTTCCTGTCAAAATTATTCCACCTGAACTGAGCCTATCCCAGAGAGACCCCCTGAGAACCCCTGGGGAAAATGAATGGGGTCCAGCCAAAGAGGCTGATATTGACTAAGTCAGCAGGGGTTTCAGTCAACCAGTCTCAGGAAAACAGAACTTCCTGTGGACAGAGGCCACTTACTAATCCTTGAAGCCAAAGCGCTTAGGGCGGTAACTATTAGGGACTCAATACTTGTTGGCCCATCTTATACAGCTCTTACACAGCTCAAAAGTCACTTTCTGAGCAAGGCTGTCTCACAGTCTCCAGGAGAGAGCAGGTAGCCCTGTTATATACTCTGATACTCCTTACACATTTCCTTCAAGGATTGTTTGTAATTTCAAAGGTGTATTTACTTCATTAATATCTACATTTCCCCACTAGACTCTAAGCTCTGTTCATGCATAGATCAGGCTTAGAGGCACTCAAATCATATTTGCTGAATGTTGTTGAATGAAAGTGGAAAACTCAACAGATATACCTTGGCTCCAAGCTAAACTGTTCTTTTGTAGATTGCCTTCTCAATAAGATCCATACTTTCTCCCATAACATTTGATAGCTTATAATGGCCACATCACTTGTTTAGTTTGATTTCTTCTTTGTAGTTTACTTAAAGCACCTGATGTTTTCCAGGTAGATGCTTACTGAAAATGAACTACTATTTCTTGCCTGCAAATATAACTGCGATTTCAAGCCAGATCCAGAGATGCAGAAGAGAAGTAAATAGAAACTAACACTCGGTTGACCTGCCAACTCCTTTTTTAACTTTATTCACAATAGGCAAGCAGCCTTTTAGAAATGATAAATGGGTCCTGAAATACAAGCTTTAAAACTGGAATAAAAAAACTTATACACAAATGTCCATAACAATTTTACTCACAATAGCCAAAAGGTGGAAACAATCTGAATATCCATCAATGGATGAATGGATAAACAAATGTAGCATATCCATACAATGGAATATTATTTAGCTATGAAACAGAACAAAGTACTGATACATGCTACAAATGGATGAACCTTGGAAACATTATGCTGAGTGAAATAAGCCAAACACAAAAGGTCATATACTGTATGATTCCATTTATATAAAATGTCCAGAATAGGCAAATCCTAGAGACAGAAAGCAGACCAGCAGTCAGCAAGGACTGAGGAATAGGGAATAACTACTTAATGGATACAGGATCTCCATTTGGGATGGTGAAAAATTTCTGAAACTAGATAGGGGTGATGATTGCACATTATTGTGAACGCACTTAATGCCACTGAATCATGCACTTTAAAATGGTGACAGTTACAGTGATAGATTTTATAGCTGTGTATGCGTATTTTACCACAATAAAAAAAGAGCTAAAAATAAACTGGAATCAAAATTCACACGCTCAAAAAACAAAGAGAAAGAAATCTCCAGCTTTATAAGAGAAAACGATTCACCTAGTATTATTAATTCACATTTTCACACACTGGGTTTGGTTACTATCACTACTACTAGTACACTACCAATTCTACACAACCAACACTGTTTCCCAAACAATCCAAGGAAAAAAATTAATGAGATTTACTTGAGACCTAAAAGATCAATTACTGTGTTTAAATCAGTTCTTCTAGATTTAAGAAGATAAAAAATTAAAATGGCATATTTATAAAGGAATACATTTCCCTAAATATATCCATTGATATTTCTAAGCATACCAGCCAAAAGACCAAGAAGTAGCTTTGTGACACTAGGCAGGTTATTACTTACTCTGGCCCTCGGCTCTTTCATCTCAAAAATGAAAGGGTCAGATGAAAGAATTCTGCATTTTTAAGATAACCTCCTAAGAATTAGGAAAAGAAATTGGTGGTATGGTTTCTCATGGCCACTATTCAGGGATTTTATTGGGCTATCCAATTAGTTGGGCCCAACCATTTCTAATAAAGGAAGCTGAGACCAGGAATAGCAAACTCAGTGAGGTATATGGCTCTACAGGGCAAGCAGATAATTAAATAAGTGAGGGATCCTAGGCGGTAACAATGATGAATTGAAGAGCTAACGCCCCACTGAAATGGGGCAGCCCCTACTCAACTCCAGTTGATTATTGCTACAAGGAAATGTGACCCCAATGATGCCAGAGCTTCCTGAAAAAGGAAAAGATTTTTACACGAAATCTCCATATTTTGAAATGTTTGAAAATAGTTCAAATTTTTCCCAAAAACTTGTGCAAGCCAAACTAAACATTTCTACCAGACTGCATGTAGCCCAGGATCACCAGTTTTCAACCCCTGGTTGGAATATTTATCAACACACTTAGTTGGCATTGTTGGCGGGAAATCCACTGTGTACACCCAGGCTTCTCCAATACCCCTCTATGAGACACAGTATAATATAGCTTGGCTCAACCCATTTGTTCACGTATTTATTCAACACATTTATGGACACCAGTTGTACTCCAGACACTACCAAGCACTCTGGCAAGACAAGGGTAAGCAAAAATTGACACTGTTCCTGCCCTCATAGGACTTACAGCCTAGTGGGATAGACAAACCTTAATCAAAGAATCATAGTAATAGATGGGTCATTATAAGCTATGCAAAGTGCTCTCAAGGAAAGTTACCCAGTGCTAGAGGGACATATAACAAAGGGGCTCTAGCATGATCTAAATTAGGACATCAAGGAAGGCTTCCATGAGCAAGTGGCATTTAATTTGAGATTCAAACCACGAGTAGAAGTCAACTGAACAGAGGAGGGGGGGGATTGTTCTGGGCAATCTGCAGCTGCAGAAGTCCTGTTGGAGATGCGGAAGTGGGGAGCAGGAAGGACAAAGAAAAAGTCTGAGTGGCTGGAGCATAAAGAGAAGGGAGGAAAGGTGGGGAGAAGTAAAGCTTAAGAGGACAGCAATGGCCAGCCCTTGTAGGGCCTTCCAGGACAGATGAACCTTTTGGTCTTTGTTCTATGAGCAAAGGAAAAATCATTGAGGTCTTTTAAGAAGAGAATAGCACGATCCTATTTAAGCCCAGAAAGTTTCACACTGGCTCCTGAGTGGAAGACATATTAAAGTGGAGGGCAGAGTGGGTTCAGATTCAGGTTGAGTTCATGATTGTGGCCAATATGGGAGTTGGTAGTAGCTTAGACTAGGGTGAAGAAATGAATGGGTTTGAGAAATATTTTGGAAAGTAAAATCAACAAGAAATTAATGGATTTGATCTGGGGAATTAGGAGAGAGAGAATGGTCAAGACTGTTTCTCCAGCTTCCAGAATGCAGACATTGATGGCTGGTGGTGCTACTTATGATAAAGAGGAACACTTTTGGAAGGAAGATATCATGAATTCAGTTTTGCAATACTGAGTTTGGCCTGCTTTTGAGACATTCAAGTGGACAAGTCAAGTAGCCAGTTGGTTTTATAGGTCTGCTGCTCAGCAGAGAGGTACCTAGGCTAGAGATAAAAATTTAGTTATCATTAGCATATACATCAAAATAGAAGTTATGAGTACCTAATGGGATCACTTAGGGAACGAGAAACAAAAGAAGCCCTAAAATTTCCATCATGTACTGGTTTAGCCGTGGGGAATGAGCTAGAAAATAAGACTGAACAGGAATATCCAGAGAGATAAGGAGGAAAGTAGGAGAAATGGGGTCACAGAATCCAATAGAGGAGAGCATTTTAAGTAGAGGGAGTGGCCGATGGCGTTGAATACAGCTGAGACTTCAGGTAAGAGGAAACTAGGAGAATATCCATTAACTCTAGCAACGTGGAAGGCACTGGTGACTTAAGGAGCACTGTTTCGTTGCAGTGAAGATAGTGAAAATCATATAAATGGGAGCTGAGTGCAGAGGAAGTAAACAAATGATGGTGATGAGAAAGTGCAACTTTTTCTAGAAGTTTGACATGACAGGAAAGAGCGAGATGGAACAGAGCAGGAAAGTGTGGGGTCAAAGAATGAGGGTTTTGGCTTTGGATGGGTTTTGTTTCTTAAGTAATTCCATGTTGAGCACTGCAGAATATTCCACTCTGAGTCATTCTGGCCTCTTACCCACAGCTCGGCTCCCTCCTCCTAAAAGGAAGGCGAGCCTGATCAACATCCACACCTACTCATGCAAAGTTTGGCTCACTTTTAAAATACAGCATTGTGAAAGAAAAGAGAAACTGCTTGCTTCTGTTCTGCCTTTCCTCTCCCTCCTTTTTCTCTCTGAACCCTCTTTTTTCCTAATTATTTCTCATATTAGCTATTCGCTCCTTTCTATCCCAGCCAACCTAATACATGCCCTCATTAATTCTTCCCTGGACTACTAAAACAGCCTCCTAAAACATTATCACACCTTCAGTCTTGCAGTTTACCACTGCCAGAGCAATCTCTGCAAAAGGCATCTCTGATTATGTTGCTCTCACCAAAAACCTTCAATGGTTCCCTATTGCCCACCAAATAAACAAAGTTTGCAACCCAGCTCCTGCTCTGGCTCTGTCCTCCCTTCTGATGTGATGTATTTCTACTTCTACTCTCCACACACCCTACGCTCTGCATCCTACCATTTGTAATTCCCTCACTATGCCCTAAGTTTTGCCTCTCCACACCTTTCCTTAGGCTGTTCCCTATTATTATTATACCCTTCCTGCATCTCTGCTACTAAAATCTTACCCATCCTTGCCTTAACCTAGGTGCCACCTCAAACTAGTAATTTTCTCTGATACCCACTCCACCCTCCATTTCAAACCCAAATATGCTGTCTTTTCAATGAAGAGTCATAAATGGTAGGGGCTGGCGTGGGCGGGGGGGGGGGGTCACAGACACAGGACAGTGGGGATTTACATGGTATTTCCTGATATTGTAGTTTTTTGTATATTTGTCAAATCCCTTACTGAATGCACTGAACTCTTAGAAGACTAGAACATGTGAAATTCATTTCTGAATCCACCATGGCACCCAGCCAAGGCCTGGCACAGAGCAGGGCCTCAGCAAATGTTTACTCACTGATGGATTAACAGAAGGAAAGAAGGAAGGAGTGGGGAGGGAAGAAGGATGGGAAGGGAGAAGGAATCCTACCTAACACCAGGTCCTCGAAGCAAGGAGCAAACAGAAAAGTACATTAAAAATTCTCATGTGGCAATTCATTTAACTCACGGCAAACCCTCTCATTCCCGAAACCCTCCCAGGCTCTCCTAGTAAATTTCTTCAACTATTTGCAGTGTCCACAATACAATAAGAGCTCTCTCAGGCAGATTAATTAAAGGTGACCACACTCCTCTGGTTACAGTTAACAGCAAGTGACTTAAATGCCGAAGGATTTTTCTAGATAGAAGAGATATACTGAGAACAGAGCTCAGAGTCTCTGCCAAACTCTGTTAAGTCACTCAGTTTAAACCTCTCCTCCCTAACAGCTCCTATATTGCCCCAGGCCAGGTTCTTGAGTCCTCCCATTGGCATCAGGACAACAGCTTTTTAATTGGTTTACTTGTGTCTGTCTGGTCTCCTCCCCCAGCCAATCCATCCTTTACTTAGTCTATAATTAATCTTTCTTTAAAAATTAAAAAAAAAAAAGAGGGGCTGGCCCCATGGCGAGTGGTTAAGTTCGTGCAATCCACTTCAGCAGCCCAGGGTGTCCTGGTTCGGATCACGGACGCAGACATGGCACCGCTCATCAGGCCACGTTGAGGTGGCGTCCCACATAGCACAACCAGAGGCACTCACAACTAGAATCTACAACTATGTACTGGGGGACGTTGGGGAGAAGAATGAAAAAAGAAGAAGATTGGCAACAGTTGTTAGCTCAGGTGCCAATCTTTAAAAAAAAAAATTTTCACTGTGTACCCACCAGAATGGTAAAAATTGAGAAGACTAACAATACCAAGTATTGACAAGGTATGGAGAAATGCATCTCTCATCCATTGCTGGTCTGAGTAAAAACTGATAACAACTACCTCGGAGAACTATTTGGCAGTAACTACTGTAGCTAAGAATATGATTACCTTATGACCCAATGACCCCACTCCTAGAGAAACGAGTGCAAGTGTCCACCAAAGGACACACAAGAATGTTCACAGGTGTATTATTCATAATAACCCACAACTGGAACCAACTCACATCTCCTTTAACAGGAGAATGGATAAACAAATTGTAGCATATTCATTCAATGGAATGCTACTCAACAATAAAAAGGAGCAAACTACTTATCTCAAAATGTTAAGTTGAGTGAAAGAAGCTAGTCATAAAAGAATACATACTGTATGATTTAAATTTATAGAAAGTTCAAAAACAGTTCAACAACACTTCTTAATAGTAGTTAAGAGGTGAGGGTGGGGCAGTTATTCACCAGGAAGGTGCATAAAGGGCCCTTCCTGGGTGATGGAAATGTTCCATGTCTTTATGTCAGTGATGGTTACACGGGTAGAAGCTACCCATATAATGGTGGTTGCATTTGTAGAAAGTAATCACACTGTGCACTTAACAACTATCTTATTTTATATAAATTATACCTCAAGTAAAAATAAACAATCTCACATTAACCAGGAAAATAAAAAGTCTTTTGAACCTGCCTCTTCCCTAATTTCCAAATTAAATCCGGTTCCAAGACCTCTGCCTGGTTGTCAAGGTCCTCCATCCCCCAGACCTACCTGGCCCTTCATCACTTGGTCCCACTTGCTCAGTTTCACAAGTCTCCCTCTGCAATTTAACACCTGATGGAAAACCACCATGATATTGCTCCTACCGCTCCACCTCTCTGCACGACCTCCCTCTTTTCCATAAGCCGGATCCTCAGGTCAAGTGCTAAATTTACTCTCTCCTGAGCTTGCTCTACAGTGATGTTTCCCTTATTTATCATTCCTTTAGCATTACCACATATATCCTACATGACAATGCTTTACTCTGGCTTGCATTTAACCTTAAAATTAATTTTTAGTAAATTACAGAAACTACATAATCTCTGTAACTTCTACCATATGACTTTTCTCCCTGCTCTGTTATAAATTCTAGAAGACTGGGACTAGAGTTTCTCTACCTTCCAAATCCCTTTCCTGCCTCCCAGCGCCTAGCATAATGCCACATAATCAGTGGGTGCTCAAAAGTACCCCTTGAAGGGTCAGCCCGGTGGTGCAGTGGTTAAGCTCGCATGCTCTGCTTCCACAGCCTGGGGTTCACCAGTTCGGACCCCAGGCATGGACCTATGCACCACTTGTCAAGCTATGCTGTGACAGCCCTCCCACATATAAAGTAGAGGAAGATGGGTTAGCTCAGGGCCAATCTTCCTCAGCAAAAAAAAAAAAAAAAAAAAAAACAAGGATTGGTAATGGATATTAGCTCAAGGCTAATCTTCCTCAAAAAAAAAAGTACCCCTCAAGCCTCAAAGCCAAATTAAAAATAATAATAAATATTAGTGAGGTGGAATAGAAAAAGGCCCTCCATTAGAATTTTAAAATTATCAGATTATCTATTTGACATAAGCAAATAGATATAATTCTTAATGGTAATCTCTATGGATTATTTTTTATAAGTTATATATGCACATAATTTGATACATCAAATAGTTCTACAAGGCATATAAACAAAATCGGTTGTCCTCAAACACACTTCTTTTCCCTTTAACTTTATTTACACTAAATAACCTAGCTCCCTCACCCTTCCAGTGGGACAACTCAGAGTCATATTCTTCACTATCTCCCAGAGGTCCCCAGTTGGACTGAGCCCCAATTTCCCACACCAATAACCTGCTCATTTTTCCTTTCCTTGTCTCCCTTCCTCCCACCCCCTAATTCTTCTAATTTGATCACTTCTCAAATATACCCCTTGACCTCAAATCCTTATTTCAGGGCCTGCTTCTAGGGAAACCCAACCTAAGACCATGGGGAAAAGCATCCCTGTAAGTCAAAGTTGAAATATTTGTGAATATGGGGTTAAAGAAAGGGGAAGGACAGAGATAGGAAGGGAGAGTGAATGGAAAGGGGTACAATAAGAGCAGTCATGACAAAGACGCCATCTTTTATGCCCAATGCTCACAGGTACATCCATGTGAGACTTTCTACTAGACAAGACTCATCAGGGCCCAGAATTCTCCACATTAACACCAAGCACAGCATCTTGCACAATAAGACTCTTGATGGTGCTTTTTTGCTACTCTTAAAATTGTGTGTAATAGTTCACGAACTCTAAACTCTCCCCATACTCACTCGTAGCACCAACGGCCTTTGTGGGAAGTTTTCTGACTTCAGTATACATTGTAAAAGACTCTGGAGATAAAAGGGTGGTACAAAGGTTAAGTATTATTGTTTTAAATATCTCGGGAAAATGTCTTATTTAAGACATTTATCACAAAAGAAAAGCTGAAAAAAGAAAACCAGGCAAGTGATACAGGAGGAAAAACATATCTTTAGTAAAAAACAATGTGACCTTTCCTTCGTCCACATGACTCCAGGAAATCAGTATAATCTGGCAGGTGAACTTTCTAACGGTAATAAAGGAATCAATTTGTGCTTTAAGATACAGCAGAAGTCACTGGTAAAATCAGAAAGCCTTCTAGGAGTGGAACAATTTTCATAATCTTTAGTGAGAGTCAAGAAAAGAGAGCCTGAAATGAGGATTGAAGAAATTTCACATCAAGATATCACTTCCATTTACCATAATTTTCCCTTGTTAAAAGCCCACCTTGGAAAATATTTGAAGGAATACCATGGAGCCCATGGTTAGTGATGTTTTCTCTGGCCTACCATTGGTATTGCATTTTTCTTTTGTTTTTCTGACATTGTTTGGGACCAATCTCAAATAACCTAATGCCAGACATAATTTTTGCACCAATTAAGATTAGCTTTGCCAGAGATAGACAGAAAACACTTTGCTTTACAAAGGTAGACCTTTATTTTACTCTCCTATAAAACTCTAGAAATATGCAGGCCAGGGTTAATATGGCAGCTCTGCTCACAAAGTCCTCAGCAATGCAAATTCCTTCCAACTCACTGCCCTACTATTCTGAGGATCTGGCCCTTATCTTTATGAGTCAAGATGGCAGCAACTGGATTATAGGAAACAGGCAGACAAAAGGATCATAAAAAAAGCTATTTAACACTTCTGCTTACAGCCCATTGGTCAAAATGTAGACACATAGCCACACCTAGCTGCAAGGGAGGCTGGGAAATGTATTCATTATTGTGAACAACACATGCCCAGCTACAAATCCCAGCACTATGAAAAGAGAGAAAAAATTCAAGGAAACTATATGTCATTGCTCCAGCTTCTTTCCTATCCTTCCTTCAATTCCATCTTAAACAACTCTCTGAGACAGGGGTCCACATAAGAGGTCAATATCAGGCTAACTTTGACCTGTGAAAGTGACCTCCTCCTCCAGGGTCACACTGTCTGCCGCCACCACCATGAGACCACCTCTAAAAAATTGCTTTGAGTGTATAGAGTAATGGAGACAGGAGAATGCTATAAAAAGCAGAAACAGATCTGGGAGCTGACCCCAGGGGCACAGTTTGAGATAGGACAGCCTGTCTATGTGGTACTCTCCCATACACACACACATCCACTCATTCACAGTGGTGAATAAAACAGATGATCTATATCCTCAAGAAGCTTACATATTATAGGGGAGGCAAATGACAAAGAAATAAACATAAAAATAAATATCTAATTACAAATTGTAACGCATACTAAGAAGGAAAAGAACAGGGGCTAGAAGGTCAAAAAGAGGAGGTCAATTTAGACAAAGGACTGAGCAAAGGCCTTCCTGGATGAGTGCCATTCGAGCTACCATCCCTAGGCTAAGTGGATTTTAGTCCATCAGAGTGGACGACAAGCTGTTCCAGGCAGAAGGAAAGACATACACAAAGTTCCTGAAGTGGGAAAGAACCTGGTGCATTTGAAGAATTAAAGTAAAACCAGTGTGGATGGAACTTTGCACTCAAATATGATTCACCCAACACACACTTCCTGAATTCATTTTGTTTTTATTATGCAGCCTGAAAACCCACCAAAGAGAGATTCGTTAATATATATGTAAGAGGTTCATTAGGATTAACTTTAAAAAATACACTATACTCCTCCAATAGCTCAGGAACATGTTCAGGGCAGGATCCTTCAAGGAAGAATCAAGAACACCCAAAGGAGAAGGACCCAGAAAAACCCTGAGCAGGCCCTGGAGGCTGGAAATAAGGGAAAGCACTCTTCATCAATAGGTCCCATATGTGGACAGGCCCGACCAGGAAAGTTAGTGGGGGCTAGAACATCAGTAGCTCCTGGAGTAAATGATATATCAAGGCTTAGTGTTGGGACTGAAGAAACAAAAGAATTATAAATCTAAAATTGTGGTGAATTAAAGATGGCTCCCCATTCTTTGACACGTCTCCCATCAAGAGGTGAGGTCTGTTTCTCCACTTGTTGAATCTGGTCTACACTGTAACTCCTTTGACCAACAGAGGTTGGCAGAAGTGATGCTATGCTAGTTCTAGGCCCAGCCTTTAAGAAAACAGAGGCTTCCAACTTGGTCTTTTGGAGCCCTGAATCACCATGTAAGAAGTTTGACTATGCTGCTAGAGAGACCCGGTAGAGAGGCTCTGAGACTACATAGATGGTCTTCCAACCATCCCTGGCGGTACCATTGGTGTAAAAAGCTAAACAGTTCCAGAAGAGAAAAAGTAGGAAGTGGGAACATGATAGGTACACAATCAGGGCTGGCTGGATGTTTGTTGTTGAGTGGAGACAAAAATGACCCTCTGCATAACTGTCCAGCCCAGTTAAGGAGGAAGGAAAGACTGCTCTCAGATAAAAGCTATTCATTGGGCTGGATTTTCCTCTTAAGCTGAATCTCTTTTGAAATACAAGAATGTATCAAATAGGGTTCCAGAAATGAGCAGCACCATACTCACCACCATTTATAAGATTGTTTCAGAACCAAATCCACTTGTAAAATGGTGACTGCCTGGTTTGCAAGCAAAAGTTGAAAAACGCTGTAGTAATAGACTTCTTGCTGGTCGGGTCAGTCTTTCATGTCCTCTGTGTCTGCTTACATTTTCCCTATATAAACACTTGGAATTTGCCCAAATTATTAATTATTCTTGGTAATTGGGTCAGCAGTGACAAGAATAATCGCAAAGAAGTCCCAAGGTTCAAATGAGCGTGTAGTTTCAAACCAAATATCAGAACTGCCTAAAGTGAGCTACCCTGCCTCGCTCTGCCTCCGTGCCTGGATTTATTCAAAATAATTTAATGGCAGGGGAATGAAAAGAATACAGAAGCACATATACAATAGAAAGCAGAAAGATCTAATAAAAGGGGTTAGAGAAGGAATTAGGAGACTTAAAGCCTCTAATTTTGCCAACAATTAGTAACCTTAGACAAACCTAATTTCCATGAATCTCAGTCTCCTCAACTGGCTACTGGGGAGAAAATCTTAAAAGGTCACAAGGTTGTTGTGTAAATCTATGTGAGCTTTCGTATGAAAGTGCATCTCACCCAATGCACACACAGAGTTAAAAGTGTTCTGCGAATGTGAAGTGTTAACATAGAAAATCCAAAATTTATTTGCCATCGAAGAATAAACAGAGAGCTAGATAGAGATCATGTATGGAGATTATCTATTTATTTATTTTATTTGGCAGATGACAAAATTCAAGTCTAGAAGAGGTCAGTGGTTTGCAAAGACTGCAGGGTCATCGCCTGGAAAAGTGTTCTCCTCACACCCAGCCTAGTGCTCTCTCAGGCCCCCTGATCACCCTTGAACACCTCTGAGGTTGCAGGCGAGGTCTAGAATGTTCATCAGCACGTGTGTGGTTCTCAGGGCTTTTTACTGATTCAAGAGAGATCATGAGTCAGTCTCTGACCCTCGTAGCCAATCCATCAGCTACTGCAGCTAAGTTTACTTCTTAAATCTCTCTGGAGAGCCATTCCCTTCCCTCCGCTCACACAGCCAAGTCCCCAGACCAAGCCTTCATCCTCTCTCACCTGATCTACCCTAACTGTTCTCGCAGCTTCCACTCTTAGCCCCTCCAATCTATTGTCCATACCACAGCCAAAAGAACTTTCTCAAAATGAAAATCTGATCACACCCAGCTGCCTAGTATTCTTCAAAGATTTCTCATAAAAAAACAATGCCTTCCCATGGCCCGTCAGGCTCTACAGAATCTGGCGCCTGCCAATCTGTTTAGCCCCATTTCCTGTTCTCCTTCCTGTTCCAGGGTCAGGCCACACCCTGCCAGTGGGCCATTCCCTTCTTCTGGTATGACCATGACCACTCCAATCTCCTTTGCCTCATTAGCACCTTTCACCCACAAATCCAAATCAACTCAAATTCGCCCCTCCTCCAGAAAATCTTATGAGTCACCCTCTAGACTAGAACAGGGCTCAGAGCTTTCAGTAATTTCCTTTCCAGCTCTTTTCAGAGTTTGGCATCATATATTTATCCATATAATTATTTGATCAATGCCGATTTCCATTGTCATAAGTTGTGAAGTCCATGGGGCAATGACCATGTCTGTTTTTCCTACTATTTGCTCACTAATCAGTGCCTGACATTCAGCAGGTGCTCAACAAATGTTGATTGGGGAAAAGAATGGAAAAAAAGTTGATGACCCCAGGACACAATAACTAGCATTTTTTTCACTGAATCCTCTAAAAATAAATGGAAATAACCTAAAAAAAGTAACTAGTCTTCATTTCATGAGGACACTTTAAGCGCTAGCGATTCACAAAGTCCAATGGAAAGGAGATCTAACTTCTGAAAGGAATCCCCACTTTCAGAACATTACTCTATCTAAAGGTCTTCCTTTAGATCACCCAAGAGAATGTCAACTCCTCTCTCTCACCGTCACTGAGCCCAACAGTACCCTAAATCTAAGGTTGAAATGCGTATGAAAATTTAAAAAAATAGTGAAAAATAAATTTAAGTTAAAAATTTCCAGTTAGGCAGAGAAAGATATAGAGAGGGCCAAAACCCTCTCTACCCAGATTGTTCTAGTATAGACAGAGAAAATCCAAAATCTTTCTTTTTTAAAAGCAGGCGATAAGGAGAAACCCATTAGTCTCCAAGATTCTAACACATTTCAAATATGTGCTAGGTATTATCATATCATTTAATCCCACAACCATGCTATCAGTTGGGTACTATCTATTTTATACATAAGGAAGTACGGAAGCAGCTAACCCAAGGTCGCATAGCTTTATACATTGGCACAGCTAAAATTCAAACTCAAAGCAATCTGATTCTAAAACTTATCTGCCCTTTCTTAAACCATTCCATCACCTCTAAGAGAGTTGCACAGAAGCGCTTCCCACTGTAATCCAATTATGTTCATTTTCTCCCCCAAAACTATCTTCCCAAACTAATTTCTGAGCATTTGCAGGGAATAGGCTGGAGATAAATGTTCTCCCTGTACCTTCATTCATTCTGTGCATTCACGATCTTTGACTGCTGGAATCACTGAGATGGACACACACACATTTATTTATACCAGTCACACCTCTATGCCCAGCCTGCGAGCTCCCTTGAGAGCAAGAGCCATGTTTCATTCATCTTTGGAGCCCAGGTGCTGAGTGCAGTCTCTAACTCTCCATAAATCTTTGTTAAATTAACTGGATGAATGTAGACTGATGCAGAGATGAATAAAACATGGTTCTTGCCCCCAAGACATTTAAGATCTAATAGGAGAGAGAACACATACCAGAAACAATAATAGAGGACAGTAGTAAAAGTGTCACAGAGAGTTAAAAGACCAAGAAAAGGCTTCGAGAAAGAGAAAATGCTGGGCATGGCCTTAAAGATTTGGTGGGATTCCAACAAACCAAATAAGGTGGGAACAAGGTTCATGGAGGGTTTTCCAGGTGGACGAAAAACATAAAAAGAGGTCCAACAGAGACAGACTTTAGCTATGACCCAAGATAGTCTCATCTGGATGGAGCATAGAGTGCAGATAGGACAGGTGCTTGGCAAGTAGGCTGGAATCAAATTAGGGAAAGGAATCTTAGAAGACAGGTAAGGAGGTGGGCAGGGGAAGGAGCAGCATTCTAGGAAAGGCTTATTTGGGAACCATGTGAGAGAGGAACTGAGAAGTAGGAAGAAGTTAGAGCAATCCCTGTAGAGGGGAGAGTTACAGCTCAGGTCACAAGCAGCTGTGCTCCCAGGCCCTTCAACTAGCCCAGAGAACTTGGGCCCTGTAACTTAATGCTGCACCACTTTCTTCCCCCAAAGATGGAACGAATGGAAGTAGCTAAAAATCAAGATGGGCGCTGGCTCTCCTGAATGTGCCACTGTTTTCATTTTTTATCTAAACCAGCAGGTCTCTCTCTTCCTTGGTATTTATCATGAAGTTGGATGAAGCAAACGCTCCAGGGAGCTAATTCTCTTGAGATCTGCCCTCAGCAGATAATGGATGGGAGCTGGAGACCAAATATCCCAGCTTCCTTGTTGGGGCAACTCAGAGGCACGTTCCTTGCTATCTCCTACAGGTCCCCAGTGGGACTAAGCCCCAGGTGTGCACAGTAATAACTTGTTTGATATTACACCTTTATTGGCCACCTTCTCTTCCATGTGTCGCTTCCTCACTCCCTCACTGCTATTTCCCAGGATAAATTCCCAAATAAACTATTTGCCCTCAAATCCTTGTCTCAGGGTCAGCTTCTGGGGGAACCCAAACTAAGCCACAGGGATTCTCGGCTTCTTCAGGATAGTTAAGCTTCTACCACCAAAAGGAGGAAGACCCAGATAGTACTGGGTTCAGGACAGTGTGGAGTTAAGTTTGGCTTGGAGAAAACCTTCCCCAAGGCTTAGGACACCAGACCTGCCTGGGCCAACATAGGATGACACGCTTCCAAAAGAGAGAAAGGTATCTCAAAGGCCGACCAGTCAGCGAGCCATCATAAATCACTGACCAAACATTTTATGTACACCCATGGCTGCCACATTCAACAGACAGCCAAAGAAGGATATTGAAACTAGCATTTAGGTCCCTGTGTTCTTTTCCAATCTAAATTGCCACTCTCAAATATCTGGAGCTTCCCCAAGCCCTTTTATAGAAGCTTCCTGAAGGCTTGGGCTACCGTGGGCTGAAAAAGAGAGAGAGAGGCAAGAAGAGCTTGTGTATGAAACATCAAATGACTCTGCTTTTAAAACGGAAACGTGTTACCAGAAGGAGAAGCTCCTCAGAAAGGAAACTCAGCAGCTAAGTGGACTAGGAGGAGTTTCCAGTCAAGCCTTGGCTCTGGCCCCGAATCACGGTCAAGTTCTCTATGGGCACAAGCTCAAGAGGTAAGGGAAATACCTCATCACAACTCAGGAGGTAACTTTCCTAAATTGCATTTAGCTAGACAGTGCTAAAACATCCATCCAATCCCTCTCTTGGCAGCAGTTCAGAAGCAGGGAAACTGGTGTCCTTCTAAGTGACAAAAAGCATATATGTGCATATGGGTGTTCCCTCCTCTTCTAGTTTAAAAGCTACAGGCCTGGCATGTGTCCCTGAACCTTGCTGCCTGTCATGGTGTTAAATTAGGTTTTACTGTCCAAACACAACATTTAGTTCATTTCAATTGTCCAACAAAAGAATGCTATTTTCCTATTGAGAAGGCAATATTCAAATACACCAAATCTCTAAGGCATTGTCGCCCACAGCCTTGAAGAACTGGCAAACCAGAGAAACATCTTTATTGAATAATATATCAAAGGACAAATTCCACATCTGGAATTTTTAACATACCAGTCATGAGACAACAGGATCCAACAGAAAGCATTGAATCAAAATATTTAGATGATTAACACAAGAACTTGACATAGAGATCACCAGGAAAGAAGCACGCAATTTTAGATCATTTTCCATATGTTTAACGGCATGTAAATAGTTACTTGTTTAATTTTCTCTAGAGATAACCATAACTCCAGTGACTAAAATAGACAGCAACTTTTGAATCCATTGCAATGAAAAAAAAGACCATGACCAAAAGTCATTTAAGGCATAGCGTGTAAGTCAGGGTACACAGCACACAGCATAATTGTAAAGGCACAGAACAGCTGTCAAAGCTCTGAAACTCGATTATTATGTCACCTTATGTTAAAACAAGCACACAGTGAAGCTCATGGGCTTATAATTTGGGGCAGAGTTCTAGACTGATGCTTCAAATCTTTCAGATATATGAGTCCTCCAATTAAATCAATGCCACACTATGGGATAGGAATTTGACTTTCCATAGAACAAGAATGGACACTGCCTGTGATTGTTTGGCTCACACAGGCGAATGAGGCCCAGTCACGGTTTTGACACCCAGCTAGGCCAGTTAGCTCTGCTCCTCTCTGCTCCGCAGGCTGCTCGCCTGTTTCTCTTACCTCCCTGCCCAGTCCTTCAATTTCTTTTCTTCACTCCCTGTCAACCTGCCTCCACCACCTCCTCCCCCAAGACCTGGACCTTGGCTTCCTCTTTCTCATCTCCCTAATCTTCCTGCAGGGTATGATCGTCTCATATATCTTCAATCTCCACCTAATAGCAGATGTCTCCCAGACTTTCTCTGGGCCCATGTTGCTAGTTATTTTAGTATATCTGTCCCACAGCATCCTACAAATAAAATATCTAAAAGTAAGTTCATTGTTCACCTCAACTTCCCTCTTTTTAGGCTTCCCATTATCAAAATGAAGATTTTGCAGCTATGCACATCCCTTCCCTACTCTTTCCAAATTCCCACTCCAGACCAAGCTCACATCAACTCAAATGGAAATTATTGAAAAAAAAATTTTCTAACCCATTTCCCTGTCTCTACATTCTTCCCACTTATCCATCTGATACTAAACTTGCATCTTACGTTCAAAATAACTAGCCTATTCTTGCACACTGAATCAAACTCAGACAAATTTTGGTTTTCAGAGCTAACCTTTCTTGTGTACCCAACAGATAGGACTAACCCTCATTGCATGCGAGAATAGCTGGTGTCACCCTTCACATAGCTCGCCTACTGATGATTATGGGCTTTGAGGGGGCCTCCCCCCTAGTACGAATCCGGCCTCTTCCCTTCACTAGTTTGCCACTTTAGACAAGTTCTTGAACTTCTGAGTCTTAACTTTTTGACTTGTACATAAAAAAAGGAGAGATTAATTATACCCAGCTCATAGTATTGTTTTTTTCCAACTTTATTTGAAGTATACTTGACAAATAAAAAGTGTACATATTTAAGATGTACAATGTGATATTTTGATATATGTATACTTGTGAAATGATTATCACAATGAAACTAATTAGCAGAACTATCATCTCTCATAGTTGCCCTTTTTTGTGGTGAGAACACCTAAAGGTTTGCCTTCTTAGCAAATTTCAAGTATACAATACGGTATTATTAACTACACATAGTTACTATGCTGTACATTAGACCCCCAGAACTTATAAATGGAAGCTTGTATCCCTCGACAAACATCTCCCCATTCCCCCCACCCTCCAGCCTCTGGAAACCACCAATCTACTCTCTGATTCTATGAGTTTGACTTTAGATTCCACATATAAATGAGATCATGCAATATTTGTCTTCGTGTGTTTCACTTAGCTAACGTCCTGCAGGCTCATTAATGTTGTCACAAATGGCAGGACTTCCTTCTTTGTTAAAGCTGAATAATATTCCATCTTATATCTATACCACATTTTCTTTATTCATTCATTGATTGACATTGGTTATTTCCATATCTTGGCTATTCTTACAATATTGTTCTGAAGTTGGAATGAGTTAACATACGTTAAACTGCCTAACAGAGCATCCAGAAAATAGTAGAGGTTTAATTAATTAGTTTCCTTCTTTATTTCTTTCATCATCTTTTCCCCCACATCCCGACCTCCTTTAAAGCTGAGTGTAAGGCCGCTAACCTTGGAAACTTTTGCTTGGTAATTCTGGGCTCTTCTGGTCAGATTCTCTATCCTCTTTCAGGTAGAGTTATCAGATAAAATAAGTATACACTTATACTTTAAAAACTATATTCAAACTTAATGGGGCATCCTTATTTTTATTTGCTAAACTCCACAAGTCTTCTTTCAGATACGTATTGGCCTTTTCTAATCTGATACTTTCTGTAAATCTTTTAGGTTTATAGAATCTGCTTCATGACTGGAAGCACATCTTTCATTTCTTTCGTGGTTCACACAGCAGCTAGTCTATCTGTGTGCCCAGCCCACTCTCCAAGCCTGAGGCAAGGCTGCCTCCTCTGTAAAGCCTCTCAGGTTATTGCAGCAACCTACTGAGACCATTACATCTTCAATAATAGCGTATTTCCCACATGGTTCCTTTTGCAGTGAATCTGTTGCTTTTGTGACATTTGTATACTGGGATGTTGAATTGTTACTTCACTTTTCATGTGTTTGTTTCTTATTATCCTGGATCAGTCAGTATATTGAGTTGTCAGCAACAGAAACCAACTCTAACTGATTTAAATGGAAAAAGGATTTATCAAAAGGATGTTGGCTGACTCACAGAAATGCCCAGAGGTCTGGAGAACCCGGCACAAAACAATACTCTAAATCTTTCCACAGATGAGAGAATATTCTGCTGCTAGCCCCCCACCCCCAAGTGCCAGACACTGCCACTGCACTACCCACGCTGCTCTCTGGAAAGCCAAGAGTTTCCCCCAGTGCCAGCTTCTCTGAGCCACTACTCCCATGTCCAGTGTGGAAGGAGTGTGTCTGAATCATTGAGCCTCAGTCATGTGCCCATGCCTTAGCTGCAAGGGAGGCTGGGAAAGTGTAGATAGGGCATTTTAAATTTTTCAAGAGGGAAGTGGACCCTTCCTACCACCAAGACTCATAAAGGGGACATCTCTACATGTAAGGAGATTCAGAGGCTTAGTGCCAGAAAAGGAAAGCTGATAAGGTTTGTCTAGAGAAGAGGGACCACAACCCCACAAAAATCCCAAGAACGGCATTTTGCAAGGGAAGTAGACAAAAAATATTTTTTGATTGGATGATTGATACTGGCTACTCAAAATATGTTGCTGAATTTTTAAAACTCATTGCAGCTCCAGTCTGGGAATATTTGAAAGAGTTACATTATGCATTCAATTGCCTGGATACTATCATTACAAAGATAAAGCAAACTTTGAGCTCTAGGGGCTTCAAATGAAGAAGCCCTACTGGCAACATTTACAACACAATCAGGTAGATGCTCAGATGTAGGGAAAGGAGAAGGTACTGTGAGAAATCAAATAAAAGAGGCTCTAGCTCAGGGCAGGGGCTGGGGCATTTTCACAGAGGAAATAACACTGGAGCTCAGTTTAATATGGTAAACTCAGAGGTGGTGATAAACTGGTCATACAAGCTGAACTCAGGAAACAGCATCCACAGAGGAGAGGTGAAGTGAAGGGTGAGTGGTTGGGGAGAGGAATGCTTTTGGTAAACACACACAAACACACGCAGACACATAATGTCCTTTAGGGTAAGTAACACTCAGTTTATGCAAATGAGACTTCAGGGGAATGTGATAACTCTGCTGTGATATGTGAAATCCTGAGAAGGTGCCAATGACCCTAGAAGATATTTAGAGTAAATAATATTCAGAAACATGAAAAACTACCTGAAGTGCCCAGTTCTTGCTTTACTTCACAAGACAAGTCATTGCACAAAGACGGAGAAAGCAGTGCTTCTCAAACTACTTTAAATAACACCCAAAGTGGCCTATACCCACAAAGTTCAATAAAAAATATGACAGCTACATGTGTGATTTTTAATTTTCTTAGTAGCCACATTAAAAAAGTAAAAAAAAACAGGGCTCAAGATGTCAGTTTTTCCCAAAGTGGTCTACAGATTTGATGCAATCCCAACCAAAATCCCAGCGAGTTACTTTGTGGATATTGACAAACTGGTTCTAAAGTTTGTAAGGATGGGCAAAAGACCCAGAATAGCCAACACACTATTAACGAAGGAGAGCAAAGTTGGAGAACTGACACTGCCCGACTTCAAGACTTACTATAAAGCTACGATAATCAAGACAATGTGGTACTGGCAATAGAATAGACAAATAGACCAATGGACCAGAATGGAGAGCCCAGAAATAGTCCCATATAGATACAGTCACCTGATCTTTGGCAAAGGAGCAAAGGCTAATACTATGGAGAAAAGCTTGTCTTTTCAATAAATGGTACTGGAACAACTGGACATCCACATGCAAAAAAATGAATCTAGATAGAGATTGGAAAGGATGTAAATCCTTTACGAAAATTAACTCAAAATGGATCATAGACATAAATGTAAAACACAAAACTATAAAACTCCTGGAAGATAACATCAGAAAATCTAGGTGACCTTGGGCATGGTGATGATGACATTTTAGATACAACACTAAATGCACGACCCATGAAAGAAATAAGTGATAACCTGGACCTCATTAAGTTTAAAAAACTTCTGCTCTGTGAAAGATACTGTCAAGAGATTGAGAAGACAAGCCACAGACTAGGAGAAAATATTTACAAAAACATACCTGATAAAGGACTATTACCCAAAATAAACAGAAAACTCTTAACAACAAGAAAAAAAAACTGATTAAAAAATGGGCTAAAGACCTGAACAGACACCTCATCAAAGAAGATATACATGCAATAAATAAGCATACAAAAAGATGCTCCACGGGAGCATCTTAGGGAAACGCAAATTAAAACAACAGTGAGATACCAACTGCACGTCTATTAGAATGGTCAAAATCCAGAACGCTGACAGCACCAAATGCTGGTGAGGATGTAGAACAACAGGAACTCCCATTCACTGCTCACGGGAACACAAAATGGTACAGCCACCTTGGAAGACAGTTTGGCAGCTTTTTACAAAACTAAACATACTCTTACCATACAATCCAGGAATTATACTGCTTGGTATTTACTCAAAAGAGTTGAAAACGTATGTCCACTCAAAAACCTGTACACGGATGTTTATAGCAGCTTATTCACAATTGCCACAACTTGGAGGAAACCAAGATGTCCTTCCGTAGGTGAATGGATGATAAACTGTGATACATCCAGACAGTGGAATATTATTGATCAGTCAAAAGAAATGAGCTATCAAGCCATCAAAAGACGTGGAGGAATCTTAAATGCATATTACTAAGTGAAAGAAGTCAATCTGAAAAGGCTACATACTGTATGATTCCATCTATATGACATTCTGGAAAAGGCAAAACTATGGAGACAGTAAAAAGATCCGTGGTTGCCAGGGGTTAGGGAGTGGGAGGAATGAGTAGGCGAAGTACAGAGGATTTTTAGGGCAATGAAACTACTCTGTATGATACTATAATAATGGGTATATATCATTTGTCCAAACCCATAGGATATACAACACCAAGAGTGACCCCAGCGTAAACTATGGACTCTGGGTGATAATGAGGTGTCAATACAGGTTCAGCAACTGTAACAAATGTCCCACTCTGGTGGGGGATATTGATAGTGGGGGAGGCTATGCATGTGTGGGAGCAGTGAGTATTTAGGAACTTTCTGGACTTTCTGCTCAATTTTGCTGTGAACCAAAACTGCTCTAAGAAGTCAAGTCTACTTGAAAGTAAAAAGAAACAAGTGATCTTAATTTTATAATATATTTATTTAACCCAATAAATGCAAAATATTATCATTGCAACATAGAAAAACAGTATTAATGAGATATTTTATAGTCTTTTTATCATACTAAGCCTTTGAAATCCAGCATGTAGTTTACATTTACAGACATCTCTATTCAGACTCGCCACATTTCATGTGTTAATTAGCCACAAGCAGCTAGTGGTACCATACCAAACAGTGCAGGTCTATAGCCTGTTCAAGGAGATGAGTTCAGTGAATATGCACTTGGGTATCTTTGCAACGTCAAATTGCTATGACAGTTTTTAAAAGTTTACTCTCAATTTTTAATGTATCGTGGACCAGCAGTGAATAGTTCGCCAACCACATAGAATGGACCATACTTCAAGCAGCTGTGGCTTAGAAAGCTCCATTCTGCTCCAGAGAGCAGGCAATCAGTAACATAAGTGAAGACATGATGAGCATGGAGTCTTAAGAATTTTTGTTCAGGGTGAAGCCAAACAAGGCTTGTGAGAGGCTCTTATGCTAGGGAAGTACAGACATCTTTCCTTCCTTGCTCTGCCACCCAGCCCCGTGCAAAGAGAAATGGAAAACACAAAATAAGGCTCAGAACAGGGAGTTTCACACGGCCATGGATACCAACCAGCAAATTTTCTAAGGGGCTTAGAAATGGGTAAACAAAAGTGAGATTTGAATAGATAAAACAAAAATCAATTATTTTCAAATATAAGTTTGAATGGAGACAAATAAAAGAATTCTCTTAAGTAAAAATGGCAGTTCTGGGGAAATGGCCTTGTTTATAGATGTATTAAAACCATCACAAACCTGCAGGGAATCATTTTTCTGAGAAGCAGTTCCCTTGAAAATAAATAAACAAAACATTTATTCTTAAAGAGGAGGCAAAATTCACATAAAACAGCTTCAAACAGCAACTTTTCAGCCTAAATGAAACAGAAAAGCTTCATCCCTGAAAACCAGTCATAACGTAGCAAATCAGTTCTCAGAAAAGAAAGTTGAAAATACAAAAGAAATTTGAACAGAAAATAGGAACTAAAGGATGAAGATTTAAATGTCCCACAAGTAACCATTAAGAAGAAATCTCCAACTGAGAATAAATAACCAAATTTAACAGATCCAGTCTGCAGACCTTACAACGTCAAGAACAAGGTAACGTCACTTTGTGCGTATACAGTTATGTATAGTTAACTCTTAAATAGCTAATGAATAACAGCCGTGAGTGATTTGCCTAACTGATTACCTGGTGCTTGGATAATTACGTGAGAGCCAAACTCAAATTTAGAGTTTATATTATTATAGATTGAATTGTTTCCCCCTCCCCGAAGTTCATAGATTGAAGCCCTAACTCCCAACATGACTATATTTGGAGATGGAGCCTATAAGGAGGTAAGGAAGGTTAAACCAGGTCATAAAGGTGGGGCCCTAATCTTACAGGAGTGGTCTGCTTATGAGAAGAGGAAGAGATACCAGAGCTCTCTCTCTCTCTCTCCCTGAGCGTGTGCACAGAACAAAGGCCATCTGTAAGGGAGGAAGAGGGGCCCTCACCAGAAACTGATTCTGCTGGCATCTTGATCTTGGACTTGTAGCTTCCAGAACTGTGAGAAAATAAATTTCTCTTGTTTAAACCACCCTGTCTCGGTATCTTGTTATGGCATGCAGAGCTGTCTAACACAGAGATATTTTGGAAGTCCACAGTATACAAAGACAGTCCCAGACCATCTTTAGGGTCAGCTGGCACACAGCAGCAGCTAATTGGCTCAGCTGCTATAATGCTGAGTGATCAAAGTGCGTGTGGGCATGTGTGTGTTTGCGTGTGCGTGCATGTGTGTGTGCATGTGATATCTAAGGGTGATGATCAGTCACAAGGACTTTAGGCCTAACCAATCAATAGGAACTTGGCCCGCCGAGAAATAGGAGAGACCATTCCTGTCAACTAAAACTCGCCATCTAGTTAGGGAGAAAAAATAATGTGTATAAAGTACTTAATTATTCTCGCTGGTGTTCTTCATGCAGCAGGAATTCTCTTTTTAAAGATATAGGGTCAGGGCTTCCTTCACAGGAAGCTGGCAACAAAGGAATATCATTTGGTGCTACTGGTTCTGACACTGTTCCGAAAGACTTTCTTCATGTAATTCTTCTAATTACCAGAAATATCTGAATACACAGAGCACCAGGATGGCCAATGTAGCTCATTAAAACCCGGGTGATGATAGGCAGAATACTAATGAGATAAGAGTTAATTGTGTAATGTGCTCTAATGCGTTGAATCACAGAATGTTACAACAGAACGTTAAAACATTGGAACTAAACTTAAAGATCAAATGGTCCAAGCTCCCAATTTTACAACCCATCCTTCTAAGTTCTTTAAGGACTATTAAGAATTAAGTGCGCACAGGCTCCACATTATCAAAAGGAACAAAACGCCTTGAGACAAATGCTAGAGACTGAGAAAGGAGGAAGAACAAGGAAAGGAGTACATAGTGAGCATCTACAAAGCACCAAGAGGCGCAGTGCTCAATATCTAACACTAGTCATCTTATCAAAGTCTCTTCTGTACCCCTTAAGGGGAAAGGTATTGTTTACTCCATGTTACAGATGGAAAAGCAAAGGCTCGGAGTGTGGAAGTGACTTGCATACGGCTATACAGATACGACGGCCAGAACCAGTGTTCCGACCTAACCTCCATCCAGTTCTGAAGACCTCCCTGTTCTTTACCCCTCAAACACACCTCCGGCCTAATTCTAAGCATACCTTAGGGTCAAAAAGATGTTCAATGTAAGAATACCTCAAAAATAATAGTCTCTGAGAAAATCACCCAGATCCCCCTTTAGAGCCAAGGCGTTTATTCCCTGCTGGCCAAGAGTATTGGTCACTAAAGATTCCCAGCTGAGTGCTTCCCCACGATTTGCCCTTGGTAGCCAGGAACTGCAAAGTTATTCCCACTCCTTCCAGGGCAGCCACATCCAAGGACTGGTCCATGGGTGTGTGGTACAGAGGTCCAGCCTCCTTGCCTCAATTTGAGGCGACTCTGAAGAGCCCTATAAGTTTCAAAACTCCCCACAAGATCTGCTGAGGCCTCTGTTGTGACTGCATCACAGCTCAACTACTCCCTCTGCCCAACCCTGCTTCACTCACTCCCTTACAAATGATGATCCTGTGGGCACCGCCCCCCGACTCCAAGAAGAAGTCGGGAACTTGACCGAAGAAATATATCATTTTTAATTTTACCAAAAATTTTACATAATGCTTCTGAAACAATGTGGAGAAAATGTTGTTTTCTTAGCAACTAATACATAAAAATCACTCCCTCTTGATGGGAGAATATGTTGATAAATCCTTTGGGGGTGGTGGAGTGAGGAGAACCTCAAAGGGTATGGCTGGTTAACACATTAGGGTCACTGATTGGCTGAGATAATAATAGGACATTCAAGGACTGGGGAGAACTTGGTGAGCTCAAGTGCCGCACGGAAGGAAAACTGAAAGAAGACCCTGGACATTGGGGCAACAGTGAGAGGAAAGACAGGAGCTTGGAAGCAAGCCAACCATCCCAAGAAGATTTCAAGTTTGCAATAAGATGTGCAAGATCAACTCTTTCCTGTGTCTCGCCTGCAAAATCTTCAGCGAATTGGACACTGTTTACTTTGTATGAGTAGATTCCCCTTGGGGAGCTCAAAGAGGTTGCCGTGGAGGTATCTGGTACCTGGACTTCACTTTCAATGAAAAAGAGCCCAAGTTCTAGCACAGGAAATGGAAACACGAACTCTCAGAAGCCAAGGAGACAGACACACTGTGCCTCTCTGGTTGTAAGGATCTAAAGATGAAGCCCACAATTGATTGAAAGAGAAGCTACATCAATACACCAAAAAAGGACAAATTAAAAACAACAGCATGCCATTTTCGCTATCAGTCTAGCAAAGTGATTTTTAATGAAATTACCAATACAGGAAAAGAAAGTGTGTAGAAATTGACTCTCCTACACTATTTGAAAGATTGTGTGTTGTTACAACCCCTCTAAAGGGCAATGTGGTGATCCAGAGCAAGAAGCTTGTACATGTTCATGCTCTTTGACCCACTAATTAGCCATTAGGAAATGTATCCCACAGAAATGGTGAGAAACACAAAAACTTATGTACATGAAAACACTTTGGAACATTATTTACAGTAGCTAAAAACTATTCAACAGTGGGAAGATGTTTAAGTAAATTATGCTACATTACTGGAAATTCTTTCCTCAAAGAACATTTAACGAGATGGGAAAATACTTGTGATAATGTTAAATGAAAATATGTGTACATCAGCTTTCTATACACTAGAATTCCAATTCTGTTAAAAAGAAAAAAGTGTAAATCTTTAAACTGTTTGATCCGGGTTATAATATGTGTAGATGTGTAAACAAGCATATACATATACCTGTGTGGATATATACATTTGTGAACTAGGCAAAATGGGTCATGCGGGTTTTTTTAAAAGCAGAAAAAAATGGCATGGAAAAGAGAAATCAAACTAAAAGACAAAATGCAAAACCAAATCTCAGATTTTATATCCCTAAACATAAGAGTAACTTGTTTCTTCTCATTTATATTAAACAATCAAATAAGCCATTCGACCACTCGAACTAAGTATCTGCCTCGTTGTGTAAACCATAGAACTAATAAAAATCATCCCTTCCTATTTTCCCAAGATATGAAAGAAACAATTCCTAGGAAGTCCAAGTGTTGGGTCATCTTATTTAACAACATTTCACTAAAGGAAATGTGATGATGACATCCAAAACATAAAGAACCTTGATCACCGTTTTCCTGTGAGGAGGCTGCCTGGTCTTCCTGAGAGGCTTCCCTCGTGGCTGTCACTGCCTCCCTGACATGGCCAGCACTAATAGGGATGTTGTCAGGCAGAGAGGCATGTTCCAGTTTGCACTTTCACTTTGCCCTTCACTTTCCTATGAAATGTGTGAGAGCTCAGGCTTTCCATACACAAAAGGCTCGTTAAAGTGATGAGCCTTTTTCCTTGAATAAAAAATTGTCTTCCCCACAGATGAATCTCCTACCCCTCCAGGAACAATAGGAAACAGACAAACAAAATGTTATTAGCTTTAAAATAACGCTTTGTCACTCCTACCAAAAGTGAGATGAGATACCATTTCTCCCCTCCAGGACCTCACAGTCTACTAATAAAATTAAATGTGTAAACAAACAGTTACAACATGATGAGATAAATATTATAAACAAGTAGAGACAAAAGGTGGTGGGACCATAAGGAGTTTGCCTCTGTGTTCTCAGCGCCCAGTTTCTGGCTTATACAAGATACCTAATATTTTCTCAGTAAATGGAAGAACGGATGTCTGAATTAATGAATAGAATAGGAAATGCTTGCACACAAATTTGACCTTGAAGGGTATGTAGGCTGTGATAAATATAGCCGCTAGATTTTGTAGCTCCTCCCGTTGAAAGGTGGAGTCCATTTCCTCACTCCTTTAATCTGGACTGGCTTGTGTCTTGCTTTGACAATGGAATGTAGTGGAAGTGACACTGTGAGTTCTAGAGCCTGGACCTCAAGGGGCCTTGCAGCTTCCACCTTTGATTTCTTTGAATGCTCCTGCCACCATGTAAGGAAGCCTAGTCTAGACCACAGAATGATGAGAAAGCCAGCACCAAGAGCCAGGGCTCAAACCCAAGGTATGCAAGCAAGGCCATCTTAGACCTTCCAGCCCCAGCTGAGCTGCCAGCCGACTACTTGAGTGAGTCTAGACGAGACCACCCAGTTAACCCATAGGATTGTGAGAAATAATCAATTGTTGTTGTCAGCCAGTAATTTTTGGAGTAGTTTGTTACACAACAATAGAAAACTAAGACTTAGGCATTAACTGAGAAAGGAAGGAAGGAAAGAGGGATGGAGGAGGGAGAAGAAAGAGAAAAGAAAAGAAAAAAGTGGGGAAAAGACTTTCCAAATGGAGGAAAGAACAAGTGCAACATTGCAGAGTGTGCAAGAACGCAACATGTTTAGGGAATGAAGAGAACTCCAGGCGGCAGGAGTATAGGATTCCAATGAGGAAGTGGCAGGTGGATGAGGCTGGAGAGTTTGGCTGAAATCAGATTATGAAGGGCCTTGTTTACCAAGTTATGGAATACAGGGGTTGGGAAGGTTACATAGAGCACTTTCAAATTGATATGATTGGATTTGTTTTCTAGAAAAATGACCATGGCAGTGGCAAGGAGACTGAATTGGAGGGTGAGAAACCGGTAACAAGAAGAGTGGATGTGAGACTGTGGCACAGATTCCAGCGTGCGAGAATGAAGACCCGAACGAAGGCAGAGCCAGTGCAGATGAAAAGGGATGGATCCTGCTGATGCTTACAGTGTTGACACACATGAACTCGATGGCTTCAGATCAGGGCTGGTGAGGTGGCATAAAAGAACCACCATTTTATGGGGCCAGCCCCGTGGCCAAGTGGTTAAGTTCACGCGCTCTGCTTCAGTGGCCCAGGGTTTCGCCAGTTCAAATCCTGGGCGTGGACAGGGCACTGCTCATCAAGCCATGCTGAGGCAGCGTGCCACATGCCACAACTAGAAGGACCCACAACTAAAACTACACAGCTATGTACCAGGGGGCTTTGGGAGAAAAAGGAAAAATAAAATCTTTAAAAAAAAACACACCATTTTATTATGCACGTGGGTTCTGTGGGTCAGGTATTCAAACAGGGCACAGTGGCAACGTCTCTTCTCTGCTCCACAATGTGTGGGATGATGAATTGGACAGCTGAAGGTGTCTCAAATGGCTGGGGCTGGGGGATCCTCCTCCAAATGACTTCCTCACTCATATGGCTGGTGCCTGGCCTGGGACAGCTGAAGGACAGGCTAAGCTGAGGCTGTCTACTGGAGCACCTACACGTGGCCTTTCCATATGGCTTGCATTTCTCACATCATGGTGACTGGGTTCTGAGAGGGAATGCCCTGAAAAGGAGTGACTAGGGGGCTACGACTCCAAGACACCAAGGAAAAGGAAGCTGCATGGCCCTTTCTGACATGGCTCTTCACATGGCATCATTTCTGCTGCATTCTATCAATTATTAACCTTAGTAAATATTATAGATAGACAGACTGATAGATGATAGACAGATAGATAGATAGATAGATAGATAGACAGATAGATAAACTTGACCAATAAAATGTGGTGTAAGTGGCACTCTGTGAGTTCCAGAGCCTAGACCTCAAGGGACCTTGCACCTTCCACCTTTGCTCTCTTGGAATATTCCTGACATCATGTAAGAAAACCTAGGCTAGACTCCTGAATGGTGAGAGACAGCTGATTAATAATAAATAATATTAATTAATAAGAACCTTAATATTCATTACGAAACAAGTCACTAAGGCCAACCCACATTCAAGAAAAGGGGAATTAGACTCCATCTCCTCATGGGGGAGTGGCAAGTCCCATTGTAGAAGAGCCTGTAGAATGGGAGCTTTTGTTGCAGCCATCTTTGGAAAAAACCAACTGCCACACTCAGTGACGTTGACAGGGAAGAGAGGAGGAAGCCAGGGCCAGGCAGAAGAGGGCCCGAGGGAAATGGACCTTCAATGGACAAGGCCCAACTAGCAGAGCTACAGCTATCGTCGAAGGTAGGAGGAGACGATCCTTCACGGCTCAGGGGTGCAGATCCTGTGCACAGGGCATGGTTGGTGATTCTCGGAGTCAGTGGGAGGTGGCACCAGGTCAAAGCAATTCATCCATTCTCCACTGACCACCAACCAGCCAAGTGAGAGAAGTTTTAAGGTAGAGAAATCAAAGCCTATTAATTAACCAGACTATAGCAAAAGGTGGCAGAGGTAAGCTAGGCTTCGTGGTGACAAAAGCATGCAGAGTGAATACTTGGCCCAACCAAGAGCTGGTTTTAGGCAGCAATGTTTTATTCTAGGCCACACTACATGCAGGGGCTGAGGCTGCTATAAGCCTCCTGTCATAATGATAGTAATGATAACTACTAGTATTTACTAATGTTTATTGAGCACTTAAGACGCATCAAGGCACTGAGCTAAGCACCTGACATACATTAAATCCCTGAGAGCTGGGTACTATTATTATAAGCATTTTTCAGAAAAGATACCATGGCTGAGAAAGGTCATAGGCTAGCAAGTTGTAGTGCCACAACTCGTACATGGATCTCAGTCAGTCCTGCTTTCTAGAAGCCAAGCTCTCCCGGTCCAGCCTAGATCAAGTTACATAGCTAGTAGCAAGGGGTGAAGTTGGGATGGGAGCCCAAGCTGACTGATTAAATGGAAACATTTTTCCGTCAAAAATTTCTGCCTTCTGTGACCAGTCTGGGCAGCAAGGTGAGCCTCACCTCCAAGGAACCCATTCTACGAGTGCAGCGACTGAGAGCTGCAAAAGGCAAAGTCAGGGCATGGGGGAAGGAGCTGAAGGGGAGAAGAGGGGATGATTTGGAAGATTCTAGATTGGGGAACTGGGAGGATGTGGTGCTGTTACCCAAGATGGGAAATGCTGGAGAAGAAGGCAGTTTGGGGAGAATATAGCACGGGAGAATGTGATTTATTCACTTTTTGAACGTGGAATACCATCCCTCTCTTGGATTCCCTACTTGAAGGAAAAGAAAAAAGCTATTAAAGACAATTTGTGTCAAGCAATTTAAGGCCCCAAATATAGAACATGGAATTTCATATATGGGAAAGACCTTAAAATTCATGCGCCATCAATCTCCTCATTTTACAGATAAATAAGTTGGGGCTCAGAAAGGTCAAAAGTTTTGCCCAGAGTTACATATCCAGTGTAATGAAGCAAGGTTTGTTCACCAAATCATAAATGGCCAAGAATTTTTTCCTTCCTTCCTTCTCTTACTTGGAAATACGTGAACATTTTAAATCCCCAAACAAGGACTACAGCTATTTGGGGAAAACCCAAAAAAAGCCCCACCGTGGTTTGTGCTATGCATGCAGCTCTAAAGGAGCCGTTCTCCAATCACTGCAGTTGCCATAGCTCAGCTCACATCCTACATAAATCCCCTGACAGCAGCAGAAACTCAGCGCAAAGAGCCAGCTTATTCTGAACACTGTTCAGCACCAGACAGAGAGGGGAGGAGACACAAGCCAACATTTATCATTTGGGACAAAAGGCATAGTCAGTGGGAAAATCTGATTTTCAATCATTTAAAGGGTATTAAAGTGAAAAAGAGACCTGGAAAGATGTGTCTGAGGAAGCCTTTTTTTTTAATGAAAACAGCACATGGTGGGCTTAGCCACTGTATGGATTTAGATCAGATGTGATGTTAAATCTATACGCCAAGGGAGAGCATGAAAGACCTGTGGCTCATTGATTCCCCTCATTCAACTCCAGCTCAATATTATTTTTATTAGCTTGTTATTGATATTTTGATTCATGGAGCAGTGTTAAAATTCAGTACATAAGCATCAACACAGTGGAAGTGATTATTCGAACAACAACCAAAAAACACCCTAACATAAGGATGATCTGGGTGGCATCATCAAGTCTTTCAGCCCATCATAGTATTTTTTTAAGCTCTAGGGAAATAAAATAGAGAAATGGGGGAGAGGGGAGTGTAGGAGCTGGGTGAGTCAATATAGGGAGCTAAATGGATGTAATAATTCTCTTCTCAATAGAATGCATATTTGTCCCCAAATTAATTTCAAAATTAATTGTTTGGAATTCATGTAGCTGAGAAGCTTCAAGACCTCATGAATAGCAACCAAGGCTTTCACATAGAGGCCTCACTGGAATTTGGCTCAGGGCTTGCAATAGAAAGAGGGGAGAATGGATTGGCCCTTCTCTCCTCACCCACACCCCTGTTAATAACACACCCTGTTAATATGGCCAAGCAAGATTGATCCATGCCCTCTCTCCCCACCCCATCATCCTCTGCCACTTTGGCCTTTATTCATGAACGTGGAAGGAGAAGAGAAAAGAGGAAAGTAAGGAAGAAGCAACAAGAAGGGAGATCTCAAGGGAAAGCAAAGATTAAGCTACCAAAACATCTGAAACACCTATTCCTAACAACTTCCCCCTAAAAATGGTTATTCCATAGTCTGGAGACCCAGCTGTCATATGCATGTTCTCTCCCATGAGAAGGTAGGGCCACATTCCTTTCAGGTTCTCAGACATCTGTAGATATGAGTTATGTCCCTGTGGCAAAAATGGTTAGCTGTCCACTAAAATTCTTGTTCCTCTTCATAGTATAGACTTGTTACTAAGATACACAGAACTACATTCCCCAGCACCCCTTATCATCAAGGTGTGGTCATATGACTAGTTGTTACTGATGGAATGCAAACAGAAGTAAAGTACGTCGTTCTAGACCAAGACCTTTAAGAAACAGGAATACCTTCGCCATGCTCTCTTTCCCTTTCCATGATTAGATGCAAATAATGAAGATAAGGTCCTAGGGAACAGTGGAGCTACAAGATGGAGGGAACGTGGGTCCCTGAATCAGCATATGGAAGAAAACCAACCATTGATGAGAAATACCCACTTGGAATGTTATTTGAGCAAGAAATAAACTTCTATTATATTGGGGCCATTAATTACACTGTGGTCATCTCACAGAAACAGAATGGACCTCCACCCAAAAGTTGGTTTGGATGTTGACACTGATGATGCAACACAAACATCATTAGCATCTAGAAAGATTATTCACATAATGAGGCTTTCTGAGGAGAGCAGGGCAGGGCCCCAAGGAGATCCGAAAATTGCTTGAGAGAGCAGAGAGGGGCAACTGGTTTGGAGTTTAATGGTGATTAGGGCATGGGGCTGGGGTGAGGGCTCCCACGCAAGGACCAGGGCTTGAGTGGTTTGATCTTCCCACCAGCATCAAAGGAGGGAATGCCCAGGCTTTCTCCTTGGCTTGCCCAGATGTGCAGTAGAAGGGGAAGGGGAAGGCTTGGCCTTGAAATCTGTCAGCAGTCACACATCAAAAACTGAGTCAGACTCTTTATTGCATTTACCCTTGATGTTTGATGACTGAAGTGTGCCATGTTTCATTTAGTTGAATGAATTTGTAAGTAAACCATTGTAGTGCTCTATGAGGCCTGTAGCCTAAAGCCTGTAAGAGAAGTAAAAGTTCTATTGAATGCTTTGTCCAAGAAACCAGCATTGTGTATTTTGAGAAGTAAAATGAGTGCCTTGGTCACTATCAATAATGTCTGGAATTCTGAAGGTGATAAGAAATGTGTTGGTGAGAACTTGTGGCTTTAGTATGTGCAGAGACATGTGTGACATTCATTTATACATATATGAGGCAGAAGCTTCCCAGAGTTCTTTAACCCAAAGAGGGCAACCTTGGACAAAGAATTGCTGTTGCCGTTGGCCAAGTCAGCCAGACCATTGACAATGGCCCATGAGTGTGCAAAATGTGCAAATAGGGCCAATTGCTGGCCAGGGCATCCATTGCTAAGATGACTGCCTAAAGTTCAGCCAATTGTGCTGCGATCCTATCCTTGATCAGATAAGATCTGGCTGCAGGATGAAAAGCAGCAACTCTCCCGCAATCTCCATCATGTGCAATGGTGGCAATACCATACTTAACAGTATATGAATTCCCATTGTTCGCTCGGTTGATCCTAAGGAGCTTCCCAGGTAGTCAATGAGGTCTTGGAAAGAGGTGACCTCCTCCAGTACCAGGGCATCTAGCAAGAAACTGAGGGCAGGAGAGACCACCCACCCCCCTGCAGGTGGGATACACCAGAAGACCCAGGTTTGGCTCCATCTGGTAGCAAAGAAGCCTCAGTGGCCATGCTAAGCTTGCAGGGTGCTGCTTTCATGACCCAAGGCATAATGGTCAGCTGGGTACAGAAAGTCACATGCTCAGGGCCTATGAGAACCTCCATCTTCAGAAGGGCCCAGTATGTGGCCAGTCCTTTTCCCTCTAATGGTGTATAATACGTGGGCAAGTAGGGCAGTTTCTTGTACCAGAAAGCACTGGCAATTTATGACCATCATGGGTGATCCAGAGACTCCAGGAGGCATGATAGGAGGTTGCTAATGCCTCTATAGTGACAGAGTCTCTGGGGGGCACTAATAGGAGTGCCAGTTTTATTTATTATAATTTGGACAGATTCTAGAGCCTTTTGTTGTAGATAACCCCAATCAAAGTGGGCTGATTTGTATGTAACAGCATAAATAGGCTTAAGTAAAATTTGAAAATGAGGAATGCACTGTCTCCAAAATCCAAAAAGCCTAAAAGATGCTGGGCTTGTTTTAACGTTATGGGCGCTGAGAGAATCAATAACTGTTTCTTGATAATGGCAGGAATGTCACTGAGGTGGCAGGGCCTTGTACTCTGTGTGAAGCAATGGCCCATTCCTTTTTTGTGAGCTCGATTGTGAGTGTATGTCCTGAATAAGTGTGTCAAATGAATCTCCTCAGAGAAGGATGTCATCAGTTTGATGTCATATCTGTGCTCCTACAGAAAATCGGATGTGCTTAAGATCTTGTAGGCAAGATCGTGTGTGACTGTAGGGCTTGCTGAGATACCCCAAGGGCAGCCTGGAAAAGGTAAATTGAGTCCTTTCAGAAGTGAAGGCAAACTGTGGCTGAAAGGCTTTGAAATAGGCACTGAACAAAGCATATTGCCCAAATCTATGACTTCAAAGTATTTACCGCTTGCTGATTGGATGGAATAAGTAATTTCAATAACATTTGGTAGGGGGCCCTCAATGGATGGGACCATGGAATTGTGGTTGGAATAATCCACTGTGAGGTGCCATCCATTCTTTCCAGGTTTAAGAATAGGCCAAATTGGGCTGTTAAATGGAGAAGTATTGGGGATAATCAACTCTTCTCTAAAACATAATGAGTTTCGATCTTTGAAGGCCCTGCTTTAATTAACAATAGGCCTCCAGACCAAACTCACCTTCAATTTGCATGTTTTTCCACAGCTGCAAAAGTGGAAACTATGAAAGGCTTCTTTCGTTTCCACAGCTGGTTGTTTGTATGATTACTTCACCCTACAAAGCACTCCAAAATCCAGACTCTGAGACAAGATGGCCTCCGAATCCACCAACCAGTTGTGTGGCAGCTTGTATTCTGTTATGTGCTGTCCTTGTATGTGGTGGTCACTTCCAATCCCATTAGGAACTCACCATCTAAGTTACCTGTTGCTTCCAACTGAGCTTGGAAACTCAGGGTGAGAAGGATTTACGCAAAGCTGAAGAGAAAGGGGTGAAATTTTCCTTCATGGTATGACTAATGCAACTTTCCTAAGGAGGAGACAGAAAGCTATGACTCACTCTCTGCATTTGTTTCCTATTATGGCATTTATTTATTGACATATGGCAGAGAAGTGTTGCCATTGATGAAGCCTCGGCCTGCTGAATGAAGCCAGCCTAAACTTTTGAGCATGGTGAAGCTTCCAGCTCTTGAATCTGGGATCCAGACCAACAGCTTCCACATGGAGAACACCATTGACACAGGAAGGAAAGAAAAAGCAGTCTGTGTAAAAGTCAAGCATGAAGACTCGGGTTAAGTAAAATAATGCTGACACGAGATTTGTACATTTTTGCTTAATGTTTTCCTCCTGATATGCTGTTTGCATAATTCACAGTGTATATGGCAGTTAATTTCTAGTTTGCAGGCTGCTTATCGTTTTCTTTAGAAAATTAAATTAAATACTGCCCCTAGTACATATGTATGGTGACGGATAAAAATTAGACTATTGGTGGTAAACACAGTGCAGTCTACACAGAAACTGAAATATAATAATGTACACCTAAAATTTACAAAATGTTATAAGCCAATATGACCTCAATAAATAATTTTTTAAAAATACTGTCCCTTGACTCATATAATTAGTAGGTATCCTTGGTATTTTTATCATGTTGTTTAATCTTCGACAAGGCCCAACCATTTGAGCCAAATGGTCTGCATGTTTTGACGTTGGTTTTTCCTGTGATTGGCTCCAGTTGCCAAGCCCCATTTCTCAGGAAAGTCATTTTCATGGCCCAGGTTTCCTGCTGGAAAATACAAGATCTCATAAACTGGGATTGCAGAAGCGCCTATTGCTTGTTAAGTAGAGAAATTAATGAAGAGTTAATTTCTACAAAGTTCATCACATCAGCTGAGAAACCCCTCCCTTCCTTCTGAGGATGCACAGAAGGGACTATAGGCAAAGGAGCAGACGTAACTGGGTTTGAACCCTGGTCTACCGTCTCATCATTTACTAGCTGTTTGATCTTGGACAACTTGACCTCCCTTGAGTCCCATTTTCCTCCTCTGGAAAAGGAAGATGATAACAGTGTCTACCTCAAAGGATTGTTATGAAGAACCTGGGAAACAATGTGTGTGTTCTTAGTTTTCTTGGGTTTGTCCCCTCCCGCCTATCCCATTCAAGCTCAGAGTCAACTTTAAGTTCCATACCTGCAGGAGGGGTAGGGAGAGGGGCTAAAAGCTGAAATAGTCTACAAGTTTCCTGGCTTTGGTTTCCAAAAGCTTAATCCCCCAGGACCTACATAAACAGAGAGCCTCTGGGGTACAGAACAAAACTTTGAGGGAAAAAAAGGAAGGAAGAAAGATTTCACGACCCAGACTAGTGCAAGATTCCTTTGGGAAGAGATGAGAAGAGAGGGGAAGAGCAGAGACACCAGACTATCTGATAGTGTGAGCCTTGAACCCTGCTCCCAGGGAAGAAAAGACCCTAGAGATGGGCCAGGACCTTTCCAGGGATTTGAGGGTTTGTCATTCTAAGCAATGACACTTGCTTGTCCTAACCTATCCCGCCTAAAATTTGCTACATTCTTTCTTCCTTCTTAAGCAAGGACCCTTTTCTTACTGACTTAGTCATTACGCACAGTCATTCCTGAGCAGCTCTAGTGAGTGATGCCTTTAGGTTCTTCCAAAATCTACAGGACCATTTGTCCCTGCATTCAATGGCCCCAGACCACTGTGCTAATTCATGCTTGAATCTTCTTTTCATATTTTTTCTCTTGTCCCCTGATCCCACACAGTCTCTTATCCAATGTCCCTTCTTGCCTGCAGTCAGCCATTATGTTTTCCTACAGCAGCTCCTCCTTCATTCTAATTCATTCTTACAAATTTTGTGTGGTCTTAGGAATGAAATAAAAATTTCTTAGAATTAATTATAGAATGAGGTAAACAGACCCTGAGCGAGGGACCAAAGGAGTTAGTAATGAACTTTGTAATATCTGTTTTGACTGTGTTATGGACTGAACAGCATCCCCTCCAAAGTTCATATGTTGAACCCTAACCCCCAATGTGACTCTGTTTGAAGATGGGGCCTTTAAAGAGGTAATAAAGGTTAAGTGAGGTCATAGGGTGGTGCCCTAATCCAAAAGGACTGTGACCTTATAAGAAGAGGAAGAGACATTGGAGCTCCCTCTCTCCCGACACCCACACAGAGAAAGGCTAGGTAAGGACACAGGGAGAACGTGGCCATCTGCAAGCCAGGAAGAAATGCCTCACCAGAAACTACCTTGACCTTGAACTTCCAGTCTCCAGAACGGTGAGAAGAATGAATTCCTTTCATTTAAGCCATCCAATCTGTGACATTCTATTGTGGCAGTCTGAGCAGACTAATACAGACTGCATAAGGAGCTTTTAGGGTTTTTTGCCAACCTTCAGGATCCTGCTGCCTGTGTTATTCAGAGTGAAGTTGCTGGATAAGTAAGAAGTTACTTTAAAAAATTCAAATAAAATATTATAAAAGAAAAATTAATGGAGATGCTCCAGTATGTGACCTATTAAAAAATATAAGGTAAAATTCCAGTTCCACAATTAATCTTCATCTGCATATTTGTGCAATAAATCCTTTTTGTCAATGTAAAGCACAACTGATTAGCACTCTGGTGATGCAAATAGAAGAAGGAAATAATATATTGGTGTGAAGCCCTTTCAGTGCCCATGTTTTAATTTCATTCTAACAGATTCTTACAATCATCACCACTAGTTGTCCCAATGCGCCATCAGGAAATGCAGCCATTTGGGTTCTCATCACAAGACCTCAGAAGTGCAGAAAATAAACCCAAGCTCCAAATATGGTCTGACAGCTTTGTTTTCTTTTTTAAGAGAATACCACCAACTAATCAAAAATAACTGTGTTAAGACAAATGATATTAATCATTCAGATGGGGCCCATTCTCACTGCCATAAATGTGCTTTTTTTGTTATTGTTTAAAAAGAAAAATAAACTAGCTACCTAATCCTATTCATGCATCATTTCACTCCCAAGGAAAAAGGTAATAATCTTCATTCTTTTCTGAATACTTCTAGATCAGGGATGGCCAACTATAGGTCACATGCCAAATTCTGACTACAGCAGTTTATGTAAGGCCTAGACCTAAGAATTCTTTTTACATTTTAAAGGACTGTTGACAACGACGACAACAACAAGGATAATGACAATGACAATGAAGAAGAATATGCAACAGAAATTTTATGTGGCCAGTAAAGCCTAAAACTATCTGGCCCTTTACAGAAAAAAATTGCCTGATGGTAAAATTATGTGTTGACTTTGGGGCAAGCCCTAGGAATGGTGGAATAACATATTTATATGAAATCACAAAACGGGGTTAAATGTACACGACTCTGCATACATTCATTCCTCTTACAGTGGAAATGTTGAATAATCAATCTCCACTAAAACGAAAAGTCTGGGGAAAAGTGAAAATATTTGTGAAAAGTACTCGTGGTTAATCATTGATATATCCCTTCCAATGCAGAAAGTAGATGGATGTTTCCAACATCAGGGTAGGGAAAGTGGCAGGGTAGAAGGTACAAAGGGCCATCACACAAAGTGATCAATTGGCTGCGATTGGTAGCAAATCAAAGAAAATTCAAGAGGAACACTTTCGTATAAGGCATTGCTAGAAGGCACACATCTTGACGAAATAGATCATAGATGTTAAAACCTGCCATTTAATTTAGCTGAGAAAAAAAAATCAAAAGCTAAAGACATTTGCATTATTCTTGGAAGGCTCTTTTGAAAGCGGAAATCTGTCTCTTCCTCAAGGACGGGTATGCCGAAGAACTCTTATTTATATTACAGGGGCTGAACTTTAAAAGGAAGGTTTTAAAAATAAAGACTGCTTTTGCTGTGAAGAGCCACCCCATGCAGAACATAAAGAAAAAAAGAGCATTCCTTTTCATTAAGTCTTGATTTGGATAGATTGAGGGGAGGGTATGAACAAAGGACGTAAAGATGTACTTAACATTAGGAAATAAGATATGAGAAAATGCTTATCCTCCCAAATAAAGAAATGCAATTTAAAGTAATCTCAAGGTATCATTTTACACTATTAAATTAGCAAGATTTTCTAATGGAAGAACAAGGTGTGCTGGCAAAGTTGGAGTAAAACTAACACACATCTACTGCCCTAGAGTGGGATGGGGTAAAGAGAATGCCCACTGAAAATTAAAAGAAATTTGGCCCCTTACATTAAGAGACAGAAGATGCTCCTTCCCTTTGATGTAGATGCTCACTTTGGGGGAATTAATCTTAAGAAAATAATTCAAGAGAAGAAGAAAATTCTTGAATCAAAAAGATGTTCACTGCTGCTCTATATATACAAAAATAGGTAATTAGAAACAACCAAATGTTCAAAACTGGGAGACATGAGTAGATAATGATGTTATATCCATTTGGGAGAATATTATATAGCCATTGAAATCCTAATAATAAAGACAATGTAGTAACATGGAAAAATATTTTAGGACATAGTCAGAAAGTAAAAAACAAAGCAGTATGTACAGAATGTTTATAACTATTAAATATGTGTTTATTGAACAAAAACTTAACAACCATACCCCAAAATAAAACATTGTGTGAGGGAGTAGCATTGTAAGAGGATGGATGTGCATATGAGCATTCCACTGAATGAAACTAGACCCACTGGAATTTAATACATCCCATCTTGGGCTCTTCTAGCATGTAGTAACGGAAAACCTAAAAGCGCCCACTCACATAGAAGAGTTTACAGTCTGCTTTGTGAGCCAACCAAAGACCTGAACCCAGAAACTTGCTTCATTTGATGTACTTTCTCCTTTTACTCTCTCGAGCTAGACTTTTATTTCTACTAAGAGAATCTTGCTGGGCTGGTATTTGAGTGTTACCAGGCAAGCAAATAAATTCAGCTTTGTTTCCAACTGCTTTAGTAGTCTTATCTGTCTAAAGCTCTCACTTAATATGTATAGCTCTCACTACTTTTGGGAAACTCCCTATAAGGACCACGATGACAATTTAACTGCAAAAAAGCACCCCATTGACCCCCACTTGTTCCAGGAAATGGCCAGCCCTATAAAACCCTCCACCCCAACACTAAATAATCCTTTCTCCTTTGAAATGTCCCCAAAATGCTCATTTGCCCCCTTTCAGCCCACCAGGAACTGCTAAGTATACCTAAAGACAATTAGAAAGTCTCCTCTGCTTCCAAAACTCCCACATTAATAGAATGCTTGCCAATTAGAAACTGTCTCTGTATTTCCTTACTTTCCGCCATAAAATTGACTCTCCTCTCTAACACCTTTGAACCCCTGCTGAAACCAAAGTGACATGCAGAAGGGTTCCCTTGCTGCAAGTTTATGAATAAAGAGCCTTTGTTAATTTTGCCTCTGACTTAGTTTTGTCTCTGACACTTGATCTTGACAGTTTTTCTAATCTTCAAATAATTAAGATGATACAATTGAGGAGTAAAAACCAAGTGGTTCCTCAGGATTATAAACAAATCCCATTAAAGGAAACCGAAAGTCAAACTTCTAGTAGTTCAATTATGAAACAACCAAAGATGAAGATGAGGCAAAATTCAAAAACTTATGAATGTGAGATTTCAATCACCTCTCAAAGCTATTCAAATTAGAGAGAGGCATTTTACTCAAATCGTGGGTCATTGGACCAAGACTTCTTTCCTTCTGGACTCATCAAGAATTCCAAGAAAGTCATTTAATTGCTATTTCTTTGTCCAGTTGCAGCTCCTCTGTCTTCTCAGCTTCCTCTTCCTTGTTATGATCAAAGTGGCAGAGAAAACCCAGGACCAGGGCAGACCCACCCCCAGCATTAATGTACAGTGAGCAGCGTACCCCCAGGCTCTTATCTCTGCCCCACCTCCACCATCATGTCCCTGAGATTATGAAAATTCCTTCTCAAAGAAAACCTGCTAAAAATGCTTCCTTCGTACTAATCTATAAGTAACTGGAAATAATTTAGTGCTAACCCTTGTTGTGGGTTCAACTGTATCCTCCCAAAGAAATGTCCAAGTCCTAACCTTTGGTATCTATGAATGTGACCTTATTTGAAAATAAGGTCTTTACAGATGTAATCAAGTTAAGATGAGGTCATAAAGGATTAAAGTGGGCCCTAAATCCAAAGACTGGTGTCCTTATAAGGAGAGAGTGGTTTGGAGAGACAGAGACAGACAGGGGTGAAGATTAATGACTATGGAGGCAGAGATTAGAGCAATGGAGCTACAAGCCAAGAGACGCCAAGAATTGCAGGCAACCACCAGAAGCTAGGAGAAAGGCATGGAACAGAGTTTCCTGCAGAGCCCTCAGACTCTTTGACTGTGGCCCTGCAGACACTTTGGCTTCAGATTTCCAGCCTCCAGAACTGTGAGAGAATAAACTTCTGTTGTCTAAAGCCACCCAATTTGTGGTGCTTTGTTACAGCAGCCCTAGGAAACTAATATAACCCTCTTAGGCTATTTGCACTTAAAAGATGTGTAGCTCTAATGGTGAAATTGCAGGAATCAGCCATCTGGTGGAAAAGACTTTGAAGAGTCACAGGACCTATAGGCAATTACCCTTAAACTACACCATGTATTTTAAGGCAAAAACCAAACACTTAAAGGGACACAGACGTCAGTGTGGTCCCTGGAGTTGTGAGGATAGGGAAGAAAGGACATCTAAAGTGTTACCAAATGTTATTCACACATGGTATCACTGTATATATAACTTGCTATCAGTTACTAATTCAGGAACTCATCATTCAGGTTAAATTACATTAGTTCCCTAAATTCATCTTTACTTCTTTCTCTCTTCCTTTAACCACCTTACTAAGAAACTCCACTAGAGAGTAGGCAAGCAGAGACGAGAAACCTGTTCCGACAAGCTAATAGTAACCATGGAAGGGATATTTATTGATAAACTAATTTGATATTTTTCACTGTATATTTCCCTTCCCCAAGGAAAGGAGAAAGGCCTTTGTATTCCTTTGTCTAGGGGATAGGGAGATTGTGTAGGCAAGAGAGGGAAGTGCTGTTGCACAGCAGAAAGCAGGGTAAGAGGAATGTACATTTTTTGGCTTTTCTTTTCAAAACTTTCAGATTATTGAGGTGATTAAATTAGGCTCTAGAAAGGAACAAGCTCTCCCTTGTGTTGGGGTCAGGGGTTCCAAGAGTGGAAGCAGCTAAATCAGAGCAGAAAGCATCTCTGAGTCTCAGATGGAACCCTGACCCCTGACTTGGGGAGGACCTCAATGGGGAGAAGCTAGGGAGCCTCCAGGAGGCTGGGCAACCACACACAGACACACACCATGACACCAGAAACCCCAACAAAGTGGTTTATTGACCTGGAAGAAGCCTAGGCTTAAACAATGAGGCAGAATTAACCATGTGATCTAAATACCAGGCTTCAACACAGCCCAAGGGAGGGAGAGAAAAGGACCTGTTCATACCTAAGGTGGTATTTCCCACAGCCCAGGCAGGATGAAGAATAGAGTAAGATTTGATTTGATTTTAGAAAAATTAAAGGATGCAAGGTAATGTCTCTTGTCCATCCAAGTTTGTGGACCCAAGAAGAGTTAGTGAAAGGGCCAGGGGTAGTTAATACTTAAATTTGATTTGGGGAGTTATATGTAGATTTCAGTTCTGCAGTCTTTTTCATAGGTTAAGTTAGTACAGAGAATTAGTACTGACATGAATACAATTGTCCTTCATTTGTGAAGAGGTTTATTGCTGCCAAATAACAGAGACTTTGCCTGTGTGAGGGCACCTCTGTGTGTCTTTAACACACAAAAAAGTTACTAGAGATAGAGACAGGCACTTTATAATGATAAAAGGGTCAATCCATCAGGAAGATATAACAATAGTAAACACATATGCACCTAACAAAAGAGCATCAAAATACATGAAGCAAAAATTGACAGAAATGAAGGGAGAAATAGACAATTCAATAACAGAAGGGGACCGCAATACCTCACTTTCAATAATGGATGTAACAACTAAGCAGGAGATCAACAAGCAAATAGAAGACTTGAACAAAACTATAAACCAACTACATCTAACAGACATCTCTATAGAAAACTCCACCCAACAAGAGCAAAATACACAATCTTCTCAAGTGCATAGGGAACATTCTCAAGTATAGACCATATGCAGAGCCATAAAACAACCTCAATAAATTTACAAGGACAGAAATAATGTAAACTATGTTCCCCACTACAATGGAATAAAATTAGAAATCAATAACAGAAATGAATTTTGGAAACTCACAAATACATGGGAATTAAAAACACACTCCTAAACAATCAACAGGTCAAAGAAGAAATCAAAGAAGAAATTTAAAAATATTTCGTATAAATTAAGACACAACATACCAAAAGTCATGGGATTCAGCTAAAGTGATTCTTAAAAGAAAATTTATAGCTATAAATGTATTGAAAAAGTTTTTTTCAGGAATAGAAAAACCATCCTAAAATTCATATGGAATCTTAAGGCATCTTGAATAACCAAAACAATCTTGAAAAAGAACAAAGTTGGAGAACATAAACTACCTGATTTCAAAACTTCCTACAAAGCTAATCAAAACAGTGTGGTACTGGCATAAGTATAGACACATGAACAATTGAATAGAATCAAGATCCCAGATATAAACTCAAACATATATGGTCCATTGACTTTTTAAATAGACTTTGTTTTTTAAGAGTAGTTTTAGGTTCACAGCAAAATGTACAGAGATTTTCCATATACTCCCTGCTCCCACGCATGCATAGTCTCCTCCAAGATTAACAATCCCAAGCAGAGTGGTACATTTGTTAAAACTGCTGAACCTACATTAACACATAATTATCACCCAGAGTCCATAGTTCCCACTAGGGTTCACTCTTGGTACTGTACATTCCATGGGTTTGGACAAATTTACAATAACATGCATCCACCATTATGGTATCGTGCAGACTGGTTTCACTGTCCTAAAAATCCTCTGTGCTCTCCCTGTTTCTTCCTCCTAATCCCTGGCAACCATTGAACTTTTTACTCTCTCCATAGTTCTGCCTTTTCTTGAATGTCATATAGTTGGAATCATACAGCATATGTCCTTTTCAAATTGGCTTGTTTCACTCCATCATATGAATTTAAGGTTCTTCCAAGTCTTTTCACGGCCTGATATGTCATATCTTTTTAGTGGTGAATAATACGCCATTGTCTGGAGGTACCACAATTTATTTATCCACTCACCTACTGAAGATATCTTGGTTGCTTCTAAGTTTTGGCAACTATTAATAAGCTGCTACAAACATCTGTGTGCAGGTTTTTGTGTAGACATAAGTTCTCAGTTATTTGAGTAAATACCAAGGAGCGTGATCATACAGCAAGAGTATGCTTACTTTTGTGAGAAGCTGCCAAACTGTCTTCCATGGCTATACAATTTTGCATTCCCAGCAACAACGAATGAGAGTTTCTGTTGCTCTACATCCTCTCCAGCATATAGTGTTGTCAGTGTTCTGGATCTGGGCCATTCTAATAGGTGTGCAGTGGTATCTCACTGTGGTTTTAATTTGCATCTACCTAATGACATACGATACGGAGCATCTTTTTTTATGCTTACTTGCCACCTGTATATCTTTCTTGGTGAGCCATCTGTTCAGGTCTTTCACTCATTTTTTTTAATCAGGTCATTTTCTTATTGTTGAGTTTTAAGAGTTCTTTGAATCTTTTGAATAACCATCTTTTTTCAAATTTGTCTTTTACAAATATTTTCTCTCAGTCTGTGGCTTGCCTTTTCATTCTCTTGATGGTGTCTTTTGCAGAGCATAAACTTTTTATTTTAATGAAGTCCACCTTATCAATTATTTCTTTCTCTGGTGTCATATCTAAAAGTCATCACCACACCTAAAGTCATCTAGTTTCTCCTATGTTATCTTCTAGGAATTTTATAGTTTTGTGTTTTACATCCATTTTGAGTTAATTTTTGTGAAGGGTGTAAAGTCTGTGTCTAGATTCATTTTTTTTTTTTTTTGCATGTGGATGTTCAGTTGTTCCAGCACCATTTGTTGAAAAGACTATGTTTTCTCTATAGTATTGCCTTTTCTCCTTTGTCAAAGATCAAGTGACTATATTTGTGGACCTATCTGAGCTCTCTATTCTGTTCCATGGACCTATTTGTCTATTCTTTTGCCAATGCCACTATCTTCATTGCTGTAGCTTTATACTAAGTCTCAAAATCAGATAGTGTCAGTCCTCCAACTTTGCTCTTCTTCAATATTGTGTTGCTATTATGGGTCTTTTGTCTCTCTATATAAAGTTTAGGATTGGTTTGTTGATATTGCTCATTTGATTTTTGACATGGACGCCAAGACTTTTCAATGGAGAAAGTACAGTCTTTTCAACAAATCATGCTGGGAAAACTGGATATCCGCATGGAAAAGAATGAAGTTGAACCCTTACCTTACACAATATACATAAATTAACTCAAAATGGATCAAAGACCTAAAACATAACAGCTAAAATCATAAAACTCTTAGAAGAAAACATAGAAGAAAAGCTTTATGACAATGGATTTGGTAATAATTTCTTAGATATGACACCAACAAAAGCAACAAAAGAAAATATGAATTGGACTTCATTAAAATTAAAAACTTGTGTGCATCAAAGGATACTATCAAGAAAGTGAAAAGACAAGTTACAAAATGGGAGAAAATATTTGCAAATCACGTATCTGTAAAGGGATTAATATCCAAAATATACAAAGAACTGCTACAACTCAACAATAGCAAGCAAAACAAACATCCAATTCTAAAAGGGCAAAGGACTTGAATAGAAGTGTCTCCAAAGAAGATATACAAATGGCCAATGAGCACATGAAAAGATGCTCAACAGTATTAATCATTAGGGAAATGCAAATCAAAACCACAACGAGATACCACTTCACACCCATTAGGATGGCTATCATCAAAAAAAAAAAAACAAGCAAACAAAAACAGAAAATAACAATGTTGTCAAGGATATGGAGAAATTGGAACCCTTGTACACTGTTGGTGGAAAAGTAAGATGGTCCAGCTGCTATGGAAACCATTTTTGGTGGTTCCTCAAGAAGTTAAACACAGAATTTACCAAATGATTCAGTAATTCCAATCCTAGGTATATACCCAAAAGAACTGAAAACAGAAACTTAAACAGATATTTACACATCAATGTTAATAATAGCATTATTCACAATAGCCAAAAGGTGGAAACAACTCAAATGTCCATCAACAGATAAATAGATAAACAAAATGTGGTATATACTTACAATGAAGTGTTATTTGGCCTTTAAAAAGAATGAAATTTTGACACATGCTACAACATGGATGAACCTTAAAGACATTATGCTAAGTGAAATAAGCCAGGCACAAAAGAATAAATATTATATGATTCCACTTATATACCTAGGACAGGAAAATTTGTAGAAATAGAAATTAAAATAGAGGTTACCAGGGGCTGGGAGGAGGGAGAATGGGGAGTTATTGTTTAATGAATACAGAGTTTCAGTTTAAGATGACGAAAAAATTCTGGAAATGGAGAATAGTGATAGTTACACATTGTGAATATACTAAATGCCACTTAATTGTACACTTAAAATGATAAATTTTATGTTATGCATATTTGATTATAATAAAAAATACTTGTATTTGAACTTGGATCTCAAAATATCTGAGACACTTGTTAAAAACAATAGTATCTTTGGGGCCGGCCCAGTGGTGTAGTGGTTAAGTTCATGTCCTCTGCTTCAGCAGCCCAGGGTTCACCAGTTCAGATCCTGGGCACAGACCTACACACCACTCATCAAGCCATGCTGTGACAGCATCTCACATAGAAGAACTAGAAGGACTTACAACTAGGATATACAACTATGTATTGGGGCTTTGGGGAGAAAAAAATAATAGTATGCTTGTCTCATAGATGCATATCCCAGAATAGATCTAGGTAGTAGAGATACAACAACACACACTTGAGATCAGAGACACTACACAATTTATGATTGAACCAGCATGTCTGCCTGAGCAATATACCTGCCCCCACTCCCCAATGTGCCCACAAAGTCCAATATTTTGCCTAAAACTTTTCTGATTGAGTGCTAGGAACTGTGCTAGTCAAAGTCAAGTGGCACATGTTCCCTGCTCTAGGTCAGGCTTGCTGACTAGCATGCTGGGTGCCATGAGAGAGGTGGGCATTGAAGCATAGAGGAAGTCCCACTAAGGCTGCTAAATTAGCCTGGACCTGGTCAGAAAAAGAGGTGGCATTCGATTTGCATTTTGGAGGAAGTAGGAGCCGGTCACGTGAGAACCCGAAGGAGGGCATTTCAAGAAAATAAAGAAACAATACATGTGCAACTATAAATAGTCTAAGACTAAGATTGGCATGTTCCAGAAACTACAAGTAGTTCAGTGTGCCTGGAGCAGCAGAGTAGGGAGAGGTGAGGTAGAGAGGCAGGAAAGTGCCAGATCAGAAAGGAATTTTTCCTTGACCTTGAAAGGGAAATTACTGAAGGAGCTTAAGACAAGGAGTGACAGATAATCTGAACTTCAGAATTAGGGTAGATTTAGTGGCAGCATTGAAGAAGGTAGACTAAAGGGAACTGGAAGACCACTAAAAGGCTCTGGCTATCATGGAGGTGAGGGGTAAGGCAGGTCTAATCTAAGGCAGTGGCAAAGGAAGGAGGAGAAAGAGATAAAGGATATATAGAAGGTAGAACCTTTAAGACTTGTTGGCCATAAGGATATCTGGCATGAGGGAGAGGGACAGCTCTAGAATTCTTTCATTCATTCATTCATTCATTCATTCATTCAATATGTGTTTCTTGAGTCCACCAGTGCCAGGCATACTCTTCTAGAATGAACCCCCCAGGCTTAGTTCGGATTTCCCAAAAGCAGATCCCTGAGTTGAGAATTTGTGTACAAGTGATTTAATAAGAACTTGCTCTCCAGCAACGCCAGGAAAGGAGCCGGGGAAGCAGGACAGAGACACGGAGGAAGTCAAGCAAGGGAATGACTTCAGGCAAGTCCCTCAGAGAGTAGCTGCGTTCTGACCCTGCAGGAAAGCTCCAGGGTGTGAGGTATACCTCAGAGATGTCCAGATCTAAGGCAAGGGAACTGGGCTTCGATACTCCTGGTGGAATCTCCACAGTGTAAGCTTTCTAAATGTGTCTTAACTTTTTTTTCTATTTGACTTTTTATTTAATTTTTTGACATACAAAAAGCGGTACGTAATTAACATAAACAACTTGATGAGTTTGGAGATAAATATACACTCATGAAACCATCACCACAATCTATTCCATAAACCTATCCATCACCTCCAAAAGTTTCTCCACAAAAAACTAAAAATAGAACTACCATCTGATCCAGCAATCCTACTTCCTAGTACATGTCCAAAGGAATTGAAATCAGGATCTCGAAGAGATAAATGTGTCTTAACTCTTAACCTATCTGTCTTCCTTTTTTAATCTAGTGAGTGACAATTCTACTTTATTGCATGGTTTCCTCTCACCTCCATCCCCAAACTCATCCCTGTTAATCCTCACTATCATTCTTTAAAGTTTTCTTCCCTACGCCCTCCACTTAGCTCAGGCACCCCTGCTCATTCATTCAACAGACAGTGATGGAGAGCTTCCTTGTGCCAGTCACTGAATTAGGAGCTGGAGGTAGAAGGAAAAGCAAAGATAAATAAAGTTCAAACCCTCACCCTGCTCCAGCCTCTGATGGCACCATGATGTTGTGGTAAGACCTCTAACTTTGTAATCAGACGGACAGAGCTCCTTTCTTACAGACAATCTTGGACCAATTCACATAACCTCTCTAAACCTCAGTTTTCTTAATCTGTAAAACGGGAATGCTAATTCCTCCCAATAACATCTATCACCAAAGGTTTTTATAAAGATTAAACAACGTATGTAAAGCACTTACCATAGTGTCTGGTACATAAAAATCACCCAGGAAAAAAATTTTTCAATTGCGAGGAGTTTGGGAAAAGGGAGGGAAACTAATTCTCTGTTCACTTTCAAATAGTTATAGCGAAGCAGCTGTAGTACAATGGAAAGATTAATCACAGACTCGGAAGCCCTGGATTTGAGTTCAACTCCACGCTTACCAGTGTCCTCGGACACATAAATTCCAGTTTCCTCATTGCGGTAGACTTTTATCAGTGGTTTAGAGGCTTCCTAGCATCTGATCCCCCCTCACATTTAGTAGGGGACGAACTGCTAAATGTGTGAACCTTGGAGGAAGCGCCTGCAAAAGCCACAAAGCCCAGCCCTGGCAGCTAGGGCAGGTACAGGACGGCCCAGCCAATCAGAGACCCCTCCTAGGACTGAGCCAATGATTTGAGGACGCTGAAACAGTGGAATCTACCATTCTGTGGGAGCAGTGAGAGCAACATCCAGTGCTCCTGGGAGTGGTACCAACAGACGTAATTCAGGGTTCACGATTTAGAAAATGCCCAGGATACACTTTTCTGAAAATGAAGAGAATACCATTTCACAGGGTTTAGGGGGAAATTAAAAGTGAAAAAACTGATCACAGGGCCTGGAGCATAATAGATGCTTAATAAATGTTTCTTGAGTCCGTTTAAGAGGCTTTCCCAAGTTTCTCAAAAAAGGCTGAGAGTTTCTGGGCTGGCTCCACCTTAGCATAGAATTCCCAAGGATTGTTTTTTCTGTCGCTCATCTCAGTTATGTACTTCTCACTTCAGTTATATGTTTTCCCTTGCTCTCCACTATAAGCTCAAAGTACACTTTAGCTCTGATATGCAGAAGAATTCAGTTCATTATCGCTAGTATTTGTACATTCTGTCTTGCTCTTTGGTTAAAAAGTAACTACTTTATCTGGTGCTTTTTGCAAGACAAGATTGGAAGGCTTTGGAAATAGCTTCTTGCTCTCTATTTTAAGGCCTAGGTGACGGAGAGAAAACTCACAACCAGAGAAATCATCTCAACAGCTACAATGAAACAGATAGCTATGTGCTAGATACGTTCTATGTCAGCAAATCTTGTCACAAAGAAGAAAAGTCTCGTGTGACAATGTTCTATACATATGGGGATTCACCAAGGTCTGTTTCCCAACCTCTTCCTTGGCTCTATAAGGTTTCTCTTTGGGAAATCTCTTCCTTTTTTTCAGCTCTAGCCATCACCTCCAAGCTGGTGGCCCTCCAACGTGGTAATGCCTCATTTCCAGCCACCCGTTGTGCCCCTCCACCTGGTTCCACCCAGCCCTCTGTACTGCACTCATTGTCTCCTACTTGTCCCTACCCCTTTTTCCAAACCACTCCTTCCTCTGAGTTCTTTATTTTTATTCATGATACCACCACTCTCCCAGTCACCCAGGCTCCAGGCCCTGGTGTTATTTCTATTCCTTGCTTCTCTTTCTCCTATAATTCATGCTTGGCATGGACGTTCATATCCACCCTCTCCTTTCCATTCCCACTGCCACCACGATGGTTGAGGTCCAAATGTTTTTTCTCTCTCAATTATAACAATATCTTCCTAGTTAGCCTTTATCATTTTTCCCTTCTTTCCTGGCTATGTGCTTCCCTCCTTACAGACCTTAAATGACTGAACATTGCCTATTCAAGCCAAGAAACATTTATTGCAAAACTAATTGTGCATAAAACTATTCTAGGTGTTCTCTAAGATTTAGTAATTGGAAAAGATAGCTCTTAATCGGAGGAAAAAATGGATTGTCTTTAAATTAAATTATTTTTTTATTTAACAACTACCTTGAGAGAAGTATACATACTCACATACATACGAAACACATCGGTGTTCAAAGAGAGGAATAAATGGATTTGGTATAAATTTTAAAACAAACTTGAAGAACTCCATTTCTATAAACTGAATGTTTGTGTTTCCCGCAAACTCATATATTGAAATCCTAACACTCAAGGTGATGGTAATAGGGGTTGGAGACTTCGGGAGGTGATTAGGTCATGAGAGTGGAGTCCTCATGAATGGGATTAGTGCCCTGATAAAAGGGACCCCAGGGAGATCCTTGCCCCTTCTGCCATGTGAGTTTACAGCAAAAAGATGGTGGTCTATGAACCGGAAAGCAAGTTCTCACCAGACAATGAGTTTTCCAGCACCTTGATCTTGGACTTCTCAGCCTCCCGAATTGTGAAAAATAAATTCTTGTTGTTTATAAGCCACCCAGTCTGTGGTATTTTTGTTGTAGCAGCCCAAATGGACTAAGACATCCATCATTTGTACAAGATCTTTGAGGATGAATAGGATTTTGACAGGTGGAGTTGAATAACAGAGAGTTAAGAGAAAGGGAACCACATTAGGAAAGATCCTGGGGTGAGAGCATGTTGGGGGAGGGGCATTTCAAAGAACTGCAAAGAGTCCAGTTAGGACAATTAGATAGAAGAAGGCAAGTACAGAGAGATGAGCTAGAAAAAGTTGGGAGAGCCCATATAACAGGGGGCTTTGAATGTAAAACTGAGAAGTTTATACTTCATTCCCTCTGCATTGCCTAACAGGTTTGGGGCATTTTGCTTGTTTTTAAGGATATTGAAGATTTTTGATCTTGGAAGTAACACAGGCAAAGCTAAGTCATGGGTCATGTGATGTTTGGAGAGAAGGAACTGGAAGCAAAGAAGTTAGGAAGGTTTTGCAATGTCACAGATCAGAGGAAATGAACACCTGAACTAGGGCAGTGGTTGCAGAGGTGAAAAGAAGAAAAACGCAAGAGGCATCATGAAAGTGAATCTGCAAGACTCAACAAATCATTCAAAGTGAAAGATGATGGAAAAGGAGAATCCAGGAGGGCTCCAGGTTGACTTTGAGAGTGGAAACTCCATTAATAGGAATATAGGCATCAGGATGTACTCAGGATTTAAGATGCTGCGGATAGGGTGATGTATCAATCTTAGCTTGGCATTCATAGTTATATGAGAGTCTCAGCAAGAAACAGAATTCATCCAGATGATTCAAATGAAGAGACTTAATGAAGTGACTATGTATTTACAGATGTGTGGTTAATGTCAAGGGAGCTAACAATGGATGTTGAGACAGAGACTAGCAACAATGGGAAGCTGTTAGCACCCCTAAGGCTGAAGGGACAAAAGGAAGGTATGGTATTGCTATAACCTTCTAAGAGCTGAAGCCCTGGAAGAATTGCTGTCTGGTGGGAGCTGAGATTGAGCAAGTGTGCAGATATTGCACCAAAGCAAAGAAGGAGTGGAGGAGAAATACCCTGAACTTCCTTCTGAATATTCCTTCCTGCCAATCTCCTGCTGGTGCCTCCCATTGGAGCTTTAGAGAGGAAATCCCAGGAGTCAGCCACCCTCAGCACAGGGCAGGAAAGAAAAAAGCAAAAAACAAAGTGGGGATAAAATTGAGAATAATAAAGAGAAAAAGCCAACACAACAGTTTTCCAAAATCTGCCTTTAAATATTCGCTAATATGCTTTTTTACTTCCCTGCCTCCATACATTTATTCATGCTGTTCCCTTTGCCAAGAATATTTTCTCTCTCTCTCTTGAAGTCCTACTTATCCTCCAAATCCCAAACTCAAGACTCTTCCTCCAAGGATACTTTCCTGATAAGTTCCAATCAGAGGTGACCTTTCTTACCTCTCAATACCCAAACCCTTGTACTGATCCTTCTGTGTTCAGTATAGGCCACCTTGAGTTAATTACTTATGGCCATCTTTTACTATCTTAAAGAAAATAAGCTCAATAAGTATAAAAATCCTGTTTCATTATCATATTGCTCAAAAAGTCTACCATATTGTTTTACTCATGGTAGGAACTCAACAAACAATTTTGGAATACATGAGTAGGAACTGAACTCTTTGCTTTTATCCCAGGATTTTAGCTAGCAATTTCTCTCTAAGCCCCTTATTCTTTCCCCTCTGGAGTATCCATTAATATAAGCTCCAGACCTAAAAACACAACAGAACAGCTCAAAAAATATCCAGGAGTTTGGAAAAGGACATGGTTAGAGTAAATGCTGAGTGGGAAACTTCCTGTTTCTTTTATTGAAGGACTTTAGCAGGAGCGTCTAGTACAATGGTTACACAGAGTAAGCACGCAATAAATATTAGATGGATGAATGGATGGATGGATGCTTGAAAGAATGGATAGGGAGGGACACTGTCAAAGACTTTTTTCACTTAATTTAGTTTAGAGAGGCTAGATATGAATTCTGGTTCTTCATTTCTTGAAGACTAAGAATGTAACTTTTTCATAAAAATGTTCATTTTTAACATTCATTTCAACCTAACAACTGGATATTAGGCAGGGCTCTAGGGATGTTACCTATTAGGAAAATGAGTAGATGCTGAGAGGCTGCCAAGTCAGAATGGATCCAGGGTGAATGCTGAAAAGTCAGCCAGCAGAGGTAACATCCCTGTCTTCAGAAGGAGAAAGACTAAGATACTCAGGAGGAGTAGAGAGGTCATTGCAGCGGAAGGAAATGGCGACTACAGCAAAGATTCGTCTGCATAGACTGATGAGTTTGGTTGTGTGCTTGGAGGCAATGCTACAGAATATTCAAAACTAGAAACCTCAGGAGAAACCTGATAAACTGGGTTACTAGGCATGAAGATAACCAAGTGTCAGCAGCTACATTACCTTTCTGGCACTGGGACTCAGGTTAATACGTCTAGAGAGATTTTTTCAGAAGTCCTCAGGGCCAGCCCCATGGCCGAATGGTTAAGTTCACATGCTCCACTTCTGCAGCCCAGGGTTTCGCGGGTTCGGATGCTGGATGCGGACTTGGCACCACTCATCAGGCCATGCTGAGGTGGCATCCCAAATGCCACAACTAGAAGGACCCACAACTAAAATATACAACTATGTACTGCGGGACTTTGTGGGGAGGAAGAAGAATAAGAAAACAAAAAAAGATTGGCAACAGATTTAGCTCAGGTGCCAATCTTTAAAATAAAAAAGAGGGCCTCATCTAATGTGTAATGTTCTGCTTCTTTATCTCATTGCTCTCCTTATCATTTGCGTTCTGTATAGAGCCTCTTGCTTTGAATTTGTTTGTTCTCTTATTCTCATGAATCTTTGTATTCATTAGGAAATGCCCTAAGTTTTGCTTTGTAAAGAAGGTAAAATTCTGACTTCTATCTGGTAGGCACTATACTCTAGGAAATGACTTCAAGACAACACTCTAAACTGGTAGTTACGCAGGGCAGAATGTGCGTAAGCTGCTATCTCCATGCGTGTTCATTGTAACATGTCAATGAAAGACCTGGTTCCTAAGGTTGGCGGGCTGAGCCTCCTGTTGCTGCCAAGTGTGGTGATGTTCAACAGGGACAGAATTTTTGACACTGACAGTTTAGAGTTCAGGGGCTGACCTTCCTAGTGGACTCGGAAAGGCATAAAATAAGAACAATATGCTGGATTTATTTAAAATGTATACCACCCATGATAAGCAGAACGGTGAGGTGCACAGAGCACCAGATGGGAACATAGGATGAAACAAAGACCCTGTGTTTTACGAAGAGCAAGTGGCTCATTTTGGCTGAAATATTTGAAAAAGGTAAGGAAGTATTAAGGATGAGGCCCAAAAAGTAGGATGGGATTGTGTTCTTCGAGGGCTTGTGTACCAAGGTGAGGAGTTGGTACTTAATTTGACAAACAATGGGAAGCCTAGATCGTGGGTTGTTTTTTCTGTTTTGTTTTGGGGCAATTAACTAATATGATTAGAGCTGCTTAATTCATTATCACTGCACGAGCAAACTTAATTAAGGAGATAGAGGAGACCAGAAAACAAGTTAGGAGAGTATAATAGAGACAGCTAGCTGACCGATAAAAATGATCCTTACATTTTGTGGTGTAGAGTTGGTGCTTGAGAGTGACTATCAGACAGACAATGTTAACCAGTACCCCTGCATCCTACCTCTAGCTGGGACTGTGTGATTGATTCTTGCCAATGGAATGTAAACGTAACTGACGCTCATCACTTTCAGATTAAGGTAGTCAAGTGTACACGATCCTCCATGCTTTCTTTTTCCACTATCTGCCAGCCACTTGACACCATGGCAAATCTGAAGCCACAAGATGGTCAAGCCATGAAATGGAAGCACAGATCTTTTCCCTACTCCTGAGAATTTTTAAAGTTGTAGGAACATGTTCAGGGCCACTTAGTTTAGATACAGCATGAGGCTCAGAAGCCATAAATCATAGATTTCACTTGCAAGGAAGCTAGTTTTTTTGCACAGAGAAAAGCTGGAAGCTACCCTTTCGACATTCCTATCTTTCTCTGTCCCATGTCTTTCTTACCATAGCCCACCTTAACATCTTGTCCCAAGGTGGACCTGATGAGGTAGTATGCCTCAGTCATTAAAACTGTAGAATTTAGAGAAGAATTGATTTTTTTTACTCATTTATGGTAGAATAGGAGTCAATTGAACAATTCAATGGCCCACGGGTATGTCTCACCCTAAATACCTTTCTTACATTATCTGAACTTCAAGCACCTAGAGATTCATTTATTTAAAATACAAATACATACGCACGTGCGCATGCACGCACACACACAAAGACACGCTTTCATAGGCTAAACTTCAATGTGTCTGCCCTAGCTTCTGGGAAAAGCACATGACCTGCAGCTCCACAGAAGAGCTGAGCCAAAGTGGCCATGTACAATACCATTTATAGGTATAGTGAGTTGAGGAGGACCAAGCAAAGGACCCCAGCTGGTCAGTACACTCAAGACCCCCAGCCTTCAAGCTAAAATTCCCTAAGAAAATCAGAATATGTCACCCCACAAAGTGACTTGGTGAGCCCTGAGTACCTGACAGCATCATGGGAAGCAGAAGTCAAAAGGAGGGCAAGAGCAGATCAGAGCCAAGTCAGGGCAGATCCCTGTGTGAAGCAAAGATTATGCACACAGAGGAGAGAACTGAGAAAGGGAGACTCGTTCCTAGAACCACATCAATTGCTGATGTCTTTCCACTCTTTATTTTCTAGTACATGGATCTCCAAAGAATAAATTCCCCTTTTCCCGAGGTAATTTGAGGGAGTGAATTTAAAAGTCAAACTAGCACAACATTTAAACAAGCTTACAGAAAAGGCTCTCGTAAGCTTAAATCACCAATACTGGTATTGCTCCAAAGTCTCTCCCAATTTTTATCAATATACAGGAATATATTTTTTTTACTTAGTTGTACCAGTATACACGTCCTATTCTTTGTCCTTTTTTTGCTTCACATTATTTTGTAAACATATTTCCAAGTAACAACAAATTCACATCATTTTTTCTATCTTTGTGTCATGCTCAGGTGTTCATATGTCTAGTTTGAAATATTTGTGTAGTTTTCTATGATTTGTTATTATGAATAAACAGTGCTATAAATATCTTTGGACAAATTTCTTTTTTAAAATTTCACTGGGATTTCTTCTCAATAGGGAGCTAACCAGGTTAAAAGATACAAACAAGATTTTCATTCTTATTATTTGGTGCCAAATTATTCTTCATAAAGATGCATATCTTGTCAAAAAGCAAATAACCCAAAATATATTAAATTTTTGCATTTAAAAGGAATGGGGGCATCTATAAATCTATCCTAAAGAAATAATCAAAAATATGTACAATGATTTATGTAACAAGATGGTCATCATAATACTATTTATAACACTTAAAACCAAACATTCAGACCACTGGGAAATGTCTAAATGAATTATTTCAATAGATATAGTGCATATGTGGACTTTTTATTGCCATAAAAATGATGCTTTCAAAGAATATTGAGTGTTTATGATATAAAGGCAAGTGAAAAATACATTACCAAACTCAATATGCACTACAATTTGAATTGTGTAAAGAGAAAAAATTATCTGCAAATATACGCATACAAAAAGACTGTAAACAAAGACACTGAATGTTAATAGTAATTATCTCTCAATATGTTTTTATTAGCATGTATGCATTTTAGAATCCAAAATAATGATAAATGTTATTTAAAAAAATAATCAACATAGTGAAATTCTAGACAAAGAATGACAAAGCAATAGTGAGGTGAAAATAGTGACACAGTCAAGCATGAGTGTGAACTTTGCTTCTAACTTAACCTGAAAGCATGCACATGTTACAACTGTAATAGAGATGAGGAACTGAGAAGATTCAGGATGTAGGAGAAAATTTTAGAACTTGAGGAGGAAAAGTCTAGTCCAGAGACTTTCTTTGGTCAATAAACTCAAACAGTAAAATTTTTATACTCAAAAATACGGCCTTCGTCATTTACCATTATAATATAATAAAGAACGTATCTGGTCTTTGACCTCCATTCCTGGCACAGAGCTTCAAAAATCCTTGGAATTGCCTGATAGGAGTGTCTTACCTAAGGGAACCCCTTTCATTCATACTTGTGTTTACGCTAACGAGGTGACTCATGGGGGGGTCCCCTAAACAGCCTCAGACAGGGTCTGGCTGCCAGAAAGACCAAATACATGATTAGAGGGTTGGAACTTTCAGCTTCACACCCTCTACCTCCAGAGAGGGGAGGGGGGCTGGAGATTGGGTTCAATCATGTGGCCAATGATGTAATCCACCATGCTATATAATGAAATCTCAATAAGAACCCTAAGGCTCAGTAGAGCTTCCAGGTTGGCAAACACATCAATGCTCTTGGAAGGTGGCGTGTCCTGATTCCACAAGCAGAGGGCATAGAAGCTCCGTGCCACCTGCCTCCCCACTGACCTTGTCCTATTCGTCTCTTCTATTTGGCTGTTCCTTGAGTTGCATCCTCTATAATAAAACTGTAATCATAAGTATAGCACTTTCAGTGAGTTCTGTGAGTCATTCTAGTGAATTATTGAACCTAAAGGGAGGAGTACTCATGGGAACCCCCAGATTTGTAGCCAGCCAGGCAGAAGTGTGGGTGGCTTGGGAATATCCAAAACTTGTGACTGGTGTCTGAAGTGGGAGAAGCCTTGTGGGACTGAGCCCCTTAACCTGTGGGGCCTGGGCTACCCCCACATAGTTAGTGTCAGAATTGAATTGAATTGTAGGACACTCAGTTGGTATCAGAGAATTGTTATCAGAAGACTACCATCATCTACATATACAAAGGACAAAACAGTTCTCAAATACGTTTAAGGAGAATTGTATTAGTTAGAGTGATGTTAGCTGATAAAACAGATAAACCCTGCAATTTCAGTGGTTGAATACAGTAGAAATTTATTTCTTGCTCATATGAAGTCTAAAATAGGTATTGCTGATTGAGTGGCCTTCCACATGGTCACTCAAGGACCCAGCCTACTTCCATCTTGGGTCTCTACCTCCTCTTGGGCCTCAGAGTCCTTCATACTAATCCAACAAATGGGGAAAGAGCACGGGAAGTTATATACGGGAAGTTGTTTGTGGGCCAGCCCTGAAAGGGGTACACTCTCTTCTCTTCACCTTTCATTGCCTAGAATTTGGGCCACCTCTCACTGCAAAGGATCTTGGGAATGCACTCTAGCTGTGAGCCCGAGAAGAGGAAATTGGTTTGATGTTCAAGCTAGTCTCTACTACAAGGATATAAAATAATTCCTTTATTTCTGAAAACGTTAATCACATAATCTAGATTTTAACCCGATTAATCTCAGTAGCCAAGAAAGACAGCTGTGATGAGGTAAGTTCTTCATTGCCAAGTGCCACACTAACATATTTCAAAATGGATCAGAACTCCAGTGTTTCAGTTCAGTGCAAGAAAGAGTTCTTCAGCACTTACGATGCAGGACCTACAATAAGCAAAGGGGATAGAAAAATAGCTAGATTTGTCCTGCCCTGTCCAGTAGGGAAGCTTACAGACCAATGGAACTTTGCATTTAGCTGTCATACATTAAAACTATATACAATCAATGCAGACAAAAAGTCCTTAGCAAGTAGAAGGATAGTTCAAACGTAGAGATGCTTTAAAAATACTATATCAATAGCACATTAAAAATGAGCATATTATTCAAAGTAATTGGATATATTGATGGTTGGATGGATGGACAGATGTTCTGGTATAATTTCAGAGAAAATTATTTTAATTGATGTAGCAAAACACATAGTATAAGATTCAAAAAGTATGGCTGACCTAAGGAAAGCAGAAGAAAAGCCACTTTTTGAAAACAGCTAAGTTCTTAGCTTCCAGAACAGGCAGTTCTCAACACAGGCATTGGATGTGTTTGTTTATCAGTCAATTACTTGGAACTCAGAGTGCATTTTTCCTTAGAAGCAATGTCATAAAAGGTTGTTTAGATTCCCAAGCAAAAGCAGAGCTGTCTGTCTATTTAACCCATAATGTATCTAAAAGATTACGCTGCACTAAGGTCCTATTTCAAGTGTAACTCAGCACCATCATCATTTCTACAAGTAAATGCATCTGATCTTCAACTCGGAAAACCGCTGTCAACATTCTAGCAAAGAAAATAGCAGGTGAAGAGGGAGAGACATTGTAGTCCAATTGCAGCTGAAGCAGCAACAGACTCCTTAAGATACCAGAATTCAGCATGGAACAAAGAGGTGAAGTTTCCATCAGAGAAGAGGTGGCAAGGGATAGATGTTTCTGGGCTTCTGTAGCTGGTTAACATCCGCAGCTCCAGTTTCTTTTGAAAGCCCAGAAGATCTCAGTTCACGTTCTCACACAGCAAAAATCAGATCTTGAGTTCATCCAGACCCCACCCTCCCTATAATCTTACACTGGCTCCCTGCACTTATTTAAGCTTCCTGTCCAGCATGGTCAGTAGTATTAAATGCTACAGAGAGCTAAGGGAAGATAAGAACTGGACTGACCTCAATTTACGGAGATGCTATGTATCCTGAGGGACTTCATGCCTAGCACGTACCTGTTTTCTCTGCGGAGATGTAGGTTCATCTCATCCATTGAAAGTAGAGGCGAGGACCTGGGGTAGGTGGATTGGTGTGGGCGGCATAGGCCAGCTGAAGTTAGAGGGTGTTATTACCTGTGGCGTTTTCCCCAAGGTTATATCACTTCAGCAGAGATTGACAGCTTGGATGTCAAAGTGGAAAACCGGAAACATCTCAACAGATTTTCATAACAGAAGGTACTTCTTGGAAAATTATTTCCCAGAATGTCCAAATTGGAGAGAAAAGGACAGCTATGTCTGAAAGGGGAAAAAGGAAGATATACAAGATTTTTCTTCACAAGCCACCATCGCTGGGTCTGTACGGGTCATCTTTTTTTTTTTTTAAGGATTTTATTTTTTCCTTTTTCTCCCCAAAGCCCCCCGGTACATAGTTGTATGTTCTTCATTGTGGGCCCTTCTAGTTGTGGCATGTGGGACGCTGCCTCAGCGTGGCTTGATGAGCAGTGCCATGTCCGCGCCCAGGATTCGAACCAACGAAACACTGGGTTGCCTGCAGCGGCGCGCATGAACTTAACCACTCGGCCACGGGGCCAGCCCCTGTATGGGTCATCTTTTAATACAAAGTTTCCTTGATCAGGTTTTTAATCTTCCCAAGCAACTTGAACCAATACCTCACAGAACATGACAGATCCATGAAAATAAAATAAAGTTAGATTTTTTTAAATGAACTATTATATCAGGATGGCATAGTCTAAAAGAGTTTATTTGGGTAAAAAATGCTTCATTGAGGACTGCTTAAATCTTTTGGCAGTTTCGCGTGATGAACACTTTTTAAGGAGAAACCGCTAAACAAAAGTGATCAAAGCTTTCCTTTGGGATCTTTTACAGAAAAAAATGAATATGACACAGAAGTTATTATGAATAAAGAACTTGAGGAAAAAGTGAATTACTCAAAGAATCTAGAAAAAAATTAATTGGCTCACTTGGAAAAAATCATTTCCAATTTGTAAATGGTTAATTTTAAATATTTTTTCCTTTATATTTTTATATATTTTATAGATGCTAAATAATAAGTAAAACATTTAAGTAAATTATACAGCATGAGAATACAATAAAAATCAATTAAATCACTACCTAAGCACTATGATATTGTAAATATTATAAATACATCTATTCATGTATTAACCACTGATCAATCTTCCTATCTCCCTACCAGAAGCATTTATTATCCTAAATTTTGTATTCGTCATCCTATTCCATTGTTATGGTTTTATCAGTTATATATGTGCACCCTAACACTATGTTATTGAGTTTCCTTGTTTTGACTACTAAAAAGCTGTGTGTACCTGCATATAGTCTTTTAGAAGTTTATTTCTTCACTGAAGGTTATGCTTCCAAGGATAATTCATATTGTTGTTTGGAGATATAGTTCATTCATTTTCACTGCTGTATAATATTCCATTTAATACATATAACACTTTTTAATCCATTTTTCTGTGAATTAACATTTGGAGGTTTGGGTTTTTTTCATATATTTTAGAGCACATAGAAAAGATTTTATTTAGGGTATTTACATAAAAGGAACTGCTGGCTCATATGGCAAGCAAATGTTTAATTTTACAATATAAATGCCAAACTGTTTTCAAGAATGGTTGCAACAATTTATAGTCCACCAACAATATATGAGTTTCCATTAATCCAATCCTCTCCAGCATGGGGTATTGTCAGATTGCATTATTTTTACAAATGTAGTGGGTATAAAATCATATTTCATATTAATAGGCAAAATAATGGACAAATCTCAAAAACATTATGCTAGGTGAAAGATGTCAAACACAAAAGAATAAATACTGTATTACTCCATTTATATGAAACTCTAGATGATTCAAAACTATAGCAACAGGAAACAGATCAGTGGTTGCCTGGGGACTGGGGAGGGGATCAACTGCAAAAGGATGTGAGGAAACTTTTTAGGATAATGGAACAGTTTTATATCTTGGTTGTGATGGATGTTACATGAATGAATGCATTACCAAAATTCGTCAGACTGTGCAGTTAAAGTGAGTGAATTTTATTGCATGTAAAGTATACCTCGTATTAGTCAGCTCAGGCTGCCATAACAAAACACCACAGACTGGGTGGCTCAAACAACAGAAATTTATTTTCTCATAGTTCTGGAGACTAGAAGTCTAAGATCATGCTGCCATCAGTGTTGGTTTCTGGTGAGGGATCTCTTCCTGGCTTGTAGATGGCTGCCTTCTCACTGTGTCCTCACGTGGTCTTTCCTCTGTATATGCAAGGAGAGAGAGAGAGCTCTCTGGTGTCTCTTCCTTTGCTTATAAGGACATCAGTCCTTTCAAATCAGGGCCCCACTCTTACGACCTCATTTTACCTTATTTATTTCCTTAAAGACCCTATCTCCAAATACAATCACATTGGGGGTTAGTAGTTCAAAATATAAATTTTGAGGGACTCAATTTAGTCCATAACAAAACTCAATAAGCTAGAAATGAATAAATAAAAGGATTTTTAAATCATATTTCATTTTAGTCACAATTTCCATTTCCTTGATTACTAATGAGAGTGATTGTAATAGACACTATTAGTGCCCTGCCCAGATCCCCTTTACTGAGCCAGTGCATTTTTCCCCTAGATGCTGCTGGATTGACTGCTAATGGCTCTTCTTCTTTTCACATTTGTGGTGCCACCCACACTCCAGAGTTCCCCATGGGATCAGGCCAAAACCTTATCTCTGTTTAGCTCCTTCCTCTGCTCTATCCTGCTTCCCTCACTTCCCTAAAGGTTTCGCCTTCGAGCACTCCCTTGCTGAAAGCTTCTAGAAACCCCAACCTAACACGGTACCCATTTGTCCATCATGTTTCTTTTTCTTTATAAAATGCTCACTAACGTCTTTTGCCCATTTTCCTAATGGGTTGCTGTCTTTTCTTATTGATTTAGGAGTTCTTCATATATTTTGGATACTAGATCTTTGTCAGTTTTACGTGTTGCAGATATATTTTATTTATCTAATCTGTAGTTTATTTTTCATTTCCTTTTAAGCTGTCATTTGATAAACATAAGTTCTTACTTTTAATGCAGACGAATTTATCAATATTGTTTTTACAGTTGGAACTTTTTACCTTGTTTAAGAAATTCTTCCATGCCCCTAGGTCTGAAATATATTCTCCCATATTTTCCATGAAAGGTTTTTAATTTTTCCTTTTCACATTTTCCTCTCTTATCCATCTGGAATTGAATTCTGTGTATGGCGTGGGGTAGGGATAAAATTTCATTTTTTCTACATATTCATATATATGATAATGACCACTTATTTGATAATCTCCTGGAAATAGATTTCTAGAGTCAAACAAGATGGCAACATAGAAGGCTCCTGAGTTCCCCACCTGTCACAGATGCACCAAATGTACAGCTACACCTGGAGCAATTCCCTCTGAAAGAGATCCAGAAACTAGCTGAGTGACTCCTATACATTGAATGAATGAGAAACTACCCACATTGAAATGATTAGGAAAGACTGAGACACATTCTCACCATAAACCCCACCCCTAGCACAGCACCATACAATCAACAGGGAATCTCCAACTCCTGGCTTCTTCCTGAGCAATGAAAGGTTTGGACCTCACATCTAGCACCCCAACCTTTAAGAATCCCATCAGAAGGACAGACTCCCAAAACACCTAGCTCTGAAAACCAACTGGACTTTTGTCCACAAGACCCACAAGACTATAGCAAACAAAGAAGCAATTCTTAATGGGTGCACAATGCTCATCATGGCTATCTCCCCAGGGCTTATCACAGAGGGAGAAGGCAAAATCACCCATCTCTGTCTTTCCCTAAAAGAGGTTTACATACATACTTTAAAAGCTGCTGCCTGAGGGCCAGGTTTCCAATTTAGCAGGCATCTAGGTGCTGGCTGCAATCTCCCCCAGACACCAGGGAAGCCAGCAGATACTTCTCATGCCTTCTCCCTCCAGTTAGCTCCAATAATAAGACCAAGTAGCCAGAATCTCCCTGGAAGGAGCTTGTACACACATCTGGCACCCCACCTTTTGCGGCAGCCACCCAAGGGATGGGCCACTGGATCACCTGGTTCTAACAGCCAGTGAGACTTGCATTTATGAGTCCCACAGGACTAAATAAAACAAAAAACAGTTATTAATGGATGCAGGAGCATACACACATACACTCATTCTGTGGCTACACACTTGGGCCCCAGCACAAAGGGAGAAGGTAAAAATGCCCATGTCCCAGTTTCTCCCTGGAAGGGACCTAACTGAATACTTTCCCATATGCTGTCTGAGGGTCCAGATTCCAATAAATCTGCATCTAGGTGCTGACTGCAATCCTCCTCCTCTATGGGTCACTGACAGATCTTGGCACACCCTCAACTACTGGGAGGTACCAAGAACAAAGAAGGCAGCTTGGACAATCACAAAAGTTTGAGAGACAACCAAGAGCACAGTGTGGGCTGATCAGTGAAGTTCATCTCCTACACAAGACCATTTTGTCAAAACTGAGAGAGGTAGCAGTTTTATCTAATGTGCAGAAACCAACATAGAATCAAGGAAAACGAAGAAACAGAGGAATATGTTCCAAGCAAAAGAACAAGATAAAACTTCAGAAACAGATCTTAATGAACCAGAGATAAGTGATTTACCCGACAAAGAGTTCAAAATGACAATTATAAAGATGCTCATCAAGATCAGGAGCACAATGCATGAACAAAGTGAGAATTTCAACAGAGACAGAAAATACAAAAAAGTACCAAACAGAAATTATAGAACTGAAGAATACAATAACTGAACTGAAAAATTCAATAAAGAGGTTCAATAGCAGACTAGATCAAGTAGAAGAAAGGATCAGTGAACTCAAAGACAGGGAAGTAGAATTCATCCTATCAGAAGAGCAAAAAGAAAACAGAATGAAAAAGAGTGAAGATAGCTTAAGAGATTTACAGGACACCATCAAACAGAACAATTTACACATTATAGGGGTCCCAGAAGGAAAACTGAGAGGGAAAGGGGTAGAAAGCTTATTCAAAGAAATAATGGCCCAAAACACCCCTAACATGGGTGGTTGGGGGTTGGGGGGACAGACATTCAGATCCAGGAAGTGCCTAGATTTCTAAGTAAGAGGAATCCCAGGAGAACTGCATCAAGAAATATTATAATTAGATTGTCTAAAGTTAAAGACAAGGAAAGAATCTTAAAAGCAGCAAGAGAAAAACAGCTTGTTACACAAAAGGGAAGCCCTATTAGACTTTCAGCATATTTTTCACCACAAACTTTGCAGGCCAGAAGGGAGTGGGATAGTATATTCAAGGTGCTGAAAGAAAAGAACTGTCACCCAGGAATACTCTACCCTGCAAAGTTGTCCTTTGGAATTGAAAGACAAATAAAGAGTTTTCCAGACAAACAAAAGCTGAAGGAGTTCCTCACCTAGAGCAGCCTTACAAGAAATGTTAAAGGGAGTTCTTCAAGCAGAAATGAAAGGACGTTAACTAGTAACAGGAAAACATATGAAAGTATAAAACTCACTGATGAAGGTAAATACATAGTTAATTCAGAATACTCTAATGTGTTAATGGTGGTGGGTAAATCACTTATAACTCTAGTATAAAGGTTAAATGACAAAAGTATCAAAAACAAATATAACTACAATAATTTGTTAATGGATACACAATGTAAAAAGATGCCAGTTGTGACATCAACAACATAAAATGTGGAGTTTGGAGATCTTTGGTATGCATTCAAAGTTAAATTATTGTCAACTTAAAATAGATTGTTATGAATATAAGACATTTTATGTAAGCCTCATGGTAACCACAAAGCAAAAGGACAAAGCAAAAGCCTATAGTAGATACATAAAAAATAAAGGAATCAAAGCATACCACTACAGAAAATCATTAAATCACAAAGGAAGAGAGGAAGAAAGGAACAAAGAAACTACAAAAGAACTAGAAAAGTAACAAAATGGCAAGAGTAAATCCGTACCTACAAATAATTACTTTAAATGTAAATAGACAAAATTCTCCAATCAAAACACATAGATTAGATGAATGGATAAAAAATAAACAAGACCCAACTGTATGTTGCCCACAAGAGACTCACCTTAGCTTTAAGGACACATATAGAGTGAAAGTAAAGAGATGGAAAAAGATATTCCACGCAAATGGAAACCAACAGAAAGCTGGGGAAGCTATACTTATATCAGACAAAATAAAATTTATGATAAAGACTATAGTAAGAAACAAATCCCTGATGAACACAGATGCAAACAATCCCTGACAAAATACTAGCAAACTGAATTTGACAACGCAGGCATACCTCAGAGATATTGCAGGCTCGGTTCCAGCTCACAGCAATAAAGTGGATATCTCAATAAAGAGAGTCACACAAATTTTTTGGTTTACTAGTGCATGCAAAGGTTATGTTTACACTATGCTGTAGTCTATTAAGTGCGTAATAGCATTATGTCTAAAAAAACAATGTACATACCTTAATTTTAAAATACTTTATTGTTAAAAAATGCTAACCATCATCCGAGCCTTCAGAGAGTTGTAATCTTTTTGCTGGTGGAGGTTCTTGCCTTGATGTTGATGGCTGCTGACTAATCAGGGTGGTGGCTGCTGAAGGTTGGGGTTTTTGTGGCAATTTCTTAAAATAAGACAACAGTGAAGTTTGCCACATCAATTGAGTCTTCCTTTTATGAACAATTTCTCTATAGCATGCGATGCTGTTTGATAGCATTTTACCCACAGTAGAACTTCTTTCAAAGTCGAAGTCAATCCTCTCAAACTGTGCTGCTGCTTTATTAACTGGGTTTATGTGATATCCTAAATCTTTTGTTGTCATTTCAACGATCTTCACAGCATCTTCACCAGGAGTAGTTTCCGTTTCAAGAAATCACTTTCTTTGCTCATCCATAAGAAGCAACACTTCAGCCATTGAAGTTTTATCTTCAGATGGCAGCAACTCAGTTACATCTTCTGGCTCCACTTCTAATTCTAGTTCTCTTACTATTTCCACCACATCTGTGCCTACTTCCTCCACTGAAATCTTGAACCCCTCAAAGTCGTCCATTAGGGTTAGAATCAACTTCTTCCAAACTCCTGTTAATGTTGATATTTTGACCTCTTCCCATGAATCACAAGTGTTCTTAACGGCATCTAGAATGGCGAATCCTTTCTAGAAAGTTTTCAATTTACTTTGCCCAGACCCGTCAGAGGGATTTATGAATCTATAGAAATCTGGGAATCTATAGGAATCACTATCTACAGCAGCTATAGCTTTACTAAATGTATTTCTTAAATAATAAGGCTTGAAAGTTGAAATTACTCCTTGATCCAGGGCTGCAGAATGGATGCTGTGAGAGCAGGCATGAAAAAAACATTCATCTCATACATCTCCATCAGAGCTCTTGGATGACTGGGCGCATTGTCAATGAGCAGTCATATTTTGAAGGGAATCTTTTTTCTGAGCAGTTGGTCTCAGCACTGAGCTTAAAATATTCAGTAAATCATGTTGTAAGCAGATGTACTCTCATCCAGGCTTTGTTGCATTTATAGAGCACAGGCAGAGTAGATTTAGCGTAATTCTTAAAGGTTCTAGGATTTTTTGAATGGTAAATGAGCACTGGCTTCACTTCAAAGTCACCAGCTGCATTACCTCCTAACAAAAGAGTCAGCCTGTCCTTGGAAGCTTTGAAGCCAGGCATTGACTTCTCTTCTCTAGTTATGAAAGTCCTGGATGGCATCTTCTTCCAGTAGAAGGCTGTTTCATCTACATTGAAAATCTGTTGTTTAGCGTAGCCGCCTTCATTAATCATCCTAGCTAGGTCTTCTGGATAACTTGCTGCAGCTTCTACATCAGCACTTGCTGCTTCACCTTGTATTTTTATGTTATGAAGACAGCTTCTTTCCTTAAACCTTACAAACTAAGCTCTGCTAGTTTCAAACTTTTCTTCTGCAGCTTCCTCACCTCTCTCAGCCTTCAGAGATTGAAAGAGAGTTAAGGCTTTGCTCTGGATTAGACTTTGGCCCAAGAGAATGTTGCGGCTGGTTTGATCTTCTACCCAGACCACTAAAACTTTCTCTATATCAGCAATAAGGCTGTTTCACTTTCTTAACACTCACGGCTTCATAGAGTAGCACTTTTAATGTCCTTCAAGAGCTTTTACTTTGCATTCACAGCTTGGCTAATTGTTTACTGCAAGAGGCCTAGTTCTCAGCCTAGCTCAGCTTTCGACATGCCTTCCTCACTAAGCTTAATCATTTCTTGCTCTTGATTTAAAGTGAGAGACGTGTGACTCTTCCTTTCACTTGAACACTTAGAGGCCATTGTAGAGTTATTAATGGCCCTAATTTCAATGTTGTCATGTCTCAGGGAATAGGGAGGCCCAAGGAGAGGGAGAGAGATGGGGAAATGGCCACTCAGTGGTGCAGTCAGAACACACACAACTTTTATTGATTAATTTTGCTATCTTATATGGATGCAGTTCGTGGTGCCCCAAAATAATTACAATAGTAACATCAAGGATCACTGATCACAGATCACCATAATAAATATAATAACAATGAAAAAGTTTTAAATATTGTGATAATTACCAAAATATGACACAGAGACACAAAGTGAGTAAATGCTATTAGAAAAATGGTACTGATAGACTTGCTCAACATAGGGTTGCCAGAAACCAATTTGTAAAAGAATGCAATGCCTGCAAAGTGAAATAAAGCGGAATGCAATAAACTGAGGTCTGCTATACATTAACAGGATCATACAGCATGATCAAGTGGGGTATTCCACGGATGCAAGGATGGCTCAACATTTGCAAGTTAAATAATATGATACACTACATCAACAATAGAAGTATAAATATCATCTGATCATATCAATGGATGCAGAAAAAGCATTTGATAAAATCTAACATTCTTTCAGGATATAAACTCTCAACAAAGTGTATATAGATGGAACATATCTCATAATAAAGGCCATGTATGACAAGCCCACAGCCAACGTCATACTCAATGACGAAAAGCTGAAAATGTTTTCTCTAAGATCAGAAATAAGACAAGGATGCCCACTCTCACCACTTTTTGTCAACATAGTATGAGGAGTCCTACCCAGAGCAATTACGCAAGAAAAAAAAATAAAAGGCATCCAAATCGGACAGGAAGAAGTAAAATTGTCACTGTTTGCAGATGACATGATATTATATAAAGACTCCACCAAAAAACTGTTAGAACTAATAAACAATTTCAGTAAAGTTGCATGGTACAAAATCAGTATATAAAAATCAGTTGTGTTTCTATAAACCAAAAATGAACTATGAGGAAGAGAAATTAAGAAAACAATCCCATTTGCAATAAGATCAGAAAGAATAACATACCGAAGAATAAATTTAATGAAGGAGGTGAAAGACGTGTACACTAAAAACTACAGGACATTAGTGAAAGAAATTGAAAGGGCTCAAATAAATGAAAAGACATTCCATATTCATGGATTGGAAGAATTCATATTGTTAAAATGTCCATACTACCCAAAGTGATCTACAGATTCAATGCAATCCCTATCAAAATTAAAATGGCATTTTTCACAGAAATAGAAAAACAATGCTAAAATTTGTAGGGAACTACAAAAGACCCTGAATAGCCAAAGCAAACTTAAGAAAGAAGAACAAAGCTGGAGGAATCAGACTTCCTGATTTCAAACTATATTACAAAGCTATAATAATCAAAACAGTATGATATTGGCATTGAAAACAGACGCACAGACCAACAGAACAGAACAGAGAGCCCAGAAATAAACCCATGCATATACGGTCAATTAATTTTTGACAAAAGAGCCAAGAGTATACAATGGGGAAAGGGTAGTCTCTTCAATAAATGGTGCTGGGAAAACTGGGTATCCACATGCAGAAGAATGAAATTATACCCTTATCTCACATCATATACAAAAATCAACTCAAAATGGATTTAAGACTTGAACTAAGACCTGAAACCATAAAACTTCTAGAAGAAAACATACAGGAAGGCTCCTTGACATCAGTCTTGGCAATAAATTTTTGGATTTGACACCAAAACCAAGGCAACAAAAGCAAAAATAAACAAATGAGGCTACATCAAACTGAAAGGCTTCTACACAGCAAAGCAAACCATCCACAAAATGAAAAGGCAACCTATGGAAGGGGAGAGAATACTTGCAAACCACATATCCAGTAAGGGGTTAGTATGCAAAATTTACAAGGAACTCATACAACTCAATAGTGAAAAAAAGAAGTGAGCCAATTAAAAAATGGACATAGGACTTAGATGTTCCCAAAGAAGAAGACATACAAATGGACAACAGGTCCATGAAAAGGTGCTCAACCGCACTAATCATCAGGGAAACGCAAATCAAAACCACATGAGATATCACCTCACACCTGGTAGGATGTCTATTATCAAAAAAACAAGGGATAACAGATGTTGGTAAGGATGTGGAGAAAGGGAACATTTGTGTCCTGTTGGTGCAAATGTAAATTGGTGCAGCCACTATGGAAAACAGTATGGAGATTCCTCAAAAAAATTAAAAATGGAAGTTCCATATGATCCAGAAATCTCACTTCTGGGTATATTCCCAAAGGAAATGAATTCATTACTTTAAAGAGTTATTTGTACTCCCTTGTTCATAGGAGCATTATTCACAATAGCTGGGTATGGAAATTACTTAAATGTCCATCAACATGCAAATGGATAAAGAAGATGTGGTATATATATACAATGGACTATTATTCAGCCTTTAAAAGGATGGAAATTCTGTCATTTACAACAACATGGATGAACCTAGAGGACATTATGCTAAGTGAAATAAGCCAGACAGAGAAAGACAAATACCACGTCATCACTTATGTGGAATCTAAAAATAAAATAAACCAAAAGTTGAACTCATAGAAACAGAGAGTAGAAAAGTGGTTTCCAGGGGCTGGGGGGTGGGGGAAATAGAAAGAGGTTGATAAAAGGGTGGAAACTCAGTTATAAGATGAATAAGTTCTCAGGATCTAACGTACAAGATGGTGACTACATTTGATAATGCTGTATTGTGTAACTGAAATTTGCTAAGAGAGTAGAACTTAATTGTTCCCACAAAAAAATAAAATCAAAAAAGTAAATACATGAAGTTAATTAACTCGATGAGGGAAATTCTTTCACGATGTATACATATATCATATCATCTCTTTGTACACTTTAAATATGTTATAATTTTATTTGTCAATTATACTTCAATAATGCTGGGCAGAAAAACACACACAGAGAAAAAAATAATAGACAAAGTGGAAACAAAACTTTTTGTTCCATTCCTTTAAATGTCTTATGGCAACGATTGTGTGAAGCTAAATAATGTTTAATAAATGCTATAATAAAGCAAAAAAATCTCTCATTTCCCCACTCATCTGCAATGCCACCCACCGCGTATATCATAGTTCCATATACGCATGGGTCTCTTTCTGAGCTACCTATTGCATTCCTGGGATAGACCCAACTTGGTCATGGTGTATTACCTTTCTTATACATGGCAGGATTAGGTTTGCTAATATCTGTTAAGGATGTTTGCATGTACTTAGCAATGAGATTGGTCTGTAATTTCCTGTTGTTATAATACGCTTGCCTGGTTTTGGTATCAAGCTTATAGTATAACTTGGTGAATATACCAATTCTTAAGTTTCCTAGAAGACTTTGTATACAACTTTGTATAAAATTGGAATGATCCATTGGTTACAATTTTAAGAAACTCACCTGTATAACCAAGTAGAACTGATGTTTGTAGGAAAATATTAAACTAATTCAATTTCTTCGATAGTAATGAGACTATTAAGACTTTCTTCTTGAGGTATTTTTGTAAGTCATATTTTTCTGGAAATTTTTCCCTTATGTCTGTATTTTTTTAGTCGATTGGAGATTATAATATTTTCATAATATTTTGTTACATTTTTAATCTCTACTGTGTCTACTGTTGTATCTCCTTTTTCATTCTTAATATTGTTTATTTATGCCTTCTCTTTCTTTTTTTGATCAATCTGATAGAGGTTTATCTTTTTTGTTAATATTTTCTAATAGCCAAGTTAGGCTTTGTTAATCTTCTCTACTGTATCTTTATCCATTCTCCTACTTTCTTTTATATGTTACTGTTTTTCTAATGTCTTTGTTGATGATTTCACTCATTAATTTAAAGTAGATTTCCTTTTCTAATACAAACATTTTAATATTATAAAGTTCCATCCTAATACTGATAATACTGACTTCTCTACCTCCCCAAAATGATATGTAGCATTGGCATTATTCAGTTCTAAGTATTTTTTAAATTTCTATTATGATTTCTTCTTTAATTCAATTACAAGAATTTTGGTAAATTCCAAATATTTGAGAATTTTTCGTTATTGACTTCTAAATCAATTACATTATGGTAAGAGAATGTGGTCCATATGATATTAGTTATGTGAAATGTTTTAAAACTTGCTTTATGGATTAGTATATGATCAATTTTTATAAATGTTCCACATGACCTTGAGAAATATGTATATTTTTTAATAATTGAGTGTGGGGTTATGTCCATTAGATCAAAATTTTTACTTGTGTTGTTGAAAACTTCTATGTACTTATTCTTTTCATATACATTGAGAAATGTATATTGAAATCTTCCACTATGATCTTTTATCAATTTTTGTAGTTCTATCAATTTTTGTGTTATATATTTTGAGGCTATTTTACTAAATGCATACAAATTTAGGATGTTTATATCTCCCTGGTCAATTGAGCTTTTATGATTTTGTGTTGATGCATTTTTTACTGCGATTATTAATATAAATGAACATGTTTCATGTCTTATATTTTTATTTATATGTAACTTGCTTTTACTTCTCTTTTCCCCTTTAATACATTTCAAGATTGATTGAGTCTATTCAGTTGATTTTTTATTCAATTTTATCCTTCTACTGATGTGGACTTTTTGTACTTTGTTTTTTATTCTTTTAGTAGTTGCCCTTGAATTTTTCAGCATTACCGTTTAACTTGCAAAATGTAATGATAAATAATATCTTAACCTACCTCCTGAACACTTTAATGATGATTACCCCTTTTCTGACTTATATACTGTTGTCCACATGTTTCACAATGTTATCATTGTTTTATGAGACAATTGTTGTTTGGATTTGCATACATATGTATGATTTTATTTATTCACCATTCCTTCGTGCATCTGATACTGTCCTTATGAGGTAATTTTCCTAGTTCACAAAGAATATAATTTAGAATTTCTTTTTTTTTCTGCTTTTTCTCCCCAAATCCCCCCAGTACATAGCTGTATATTTTAGCTGTGGTCCTTCTAGTTGTGGCACATGGGATGCCGCCTCAACATGGCCTGATGAGCGGTGCCACGTCCACACCCAGGATCCAAACCCTGGGCCGCTGAAGCGGAGGGCGCGAACTTAACCAGTCGGCCATGGGACCAGCCCCTAGAATTTCTTTTAGTGTGGGTATCTTGGAGGTGAACTTTCTTAGGTTTTGTTTACTGAAAATGTCCTTATTTTACTCTCAATTTTGAAAGGTAGTCTTCTGGTAACAATTCTAGTTAACAAGTATTTTCTTTGAACACTTTTGAGATATTATTCCACTACTTTTTTGTTTTCATTGTTTCTGTTGGAAGTCTGATGTCATTCTAGTTGTATTTTGCGTATCCTATTTGGAGTCTGTTGTGCTTTCTGAGTTTGTGAATTCATATTTTTCATCAAGTCTGGAAAATTCACATCCATTATCCCTTCAATATTGCCTTTCTTCATCCTTTCTATTCTCTCCTTCTAACATTCAGAATAGATGCATTTAGACAACCTTCTCATTGTATTCTCTATTTCTCTTCATTATTTCCCATTTCCTTGTCTTCCTTAACCACATTCATTAATTTTCTCTTGTTTTATCTAATATGCTGTTTAATCTGTCACTGAGTCTTTTATTTCAATAGTTATATTTTCCATTTCTAGGACTTAAATTTTTTTTTCAATTCTCTCTGGTCATTCCTGATAGTATCTTGCTGTATGGTTATATTTATTGTTGTGCCCTTTATTTCCTTAAACATTTCATACTCAACTGTTCTATGCTCAACCTCTGATCGTATTCATATCTGTATCCTTGAAGAGCCCAAATGTATTGTTTGTTGTTTCTGCTGATTTTCACTCATTGTGCATCTCCTTACCATGGGTTTCATAATCTTTGATTGTGAGCTCATTGTTTCAATTTAATTAGTGGGAGTTTTGTGGGCAAATTTTAGGGACTCTTTCTTCTACAGAGTGTTTGCTTCTGCTTCTTCCAGAAACCAAGGGTTGACTTCAGTCTGAAGGTTTTGCTCAGTGCAGCAATCCCTAGATCATCTTCCCTACCTCCTCCTTGTCTCGAGGCTCACTACCCCAGGAGCAATGCCTCCATTGCCATATACTTTCAGGGAAAATCTGCATCTCATTGGACCCATTTCTCTGGTCCCAGTTCCCTACCTCTGCAGGTCCAGTTTGAGGTACATTGGAAGTGCTCCTTGAAGATGTCCCTTTCCTCTCATAATACAAGCAAAAACAAATGTGTTCTATACAGAATATGGTTGTTCTGAAGTAGCAGGGTTCTTCAAAGCTCTTATTTAGCCATAATGCCAGAAGTGGAAATCCAAGTAATTAATCTTTTTAAGTAGCCTTATTTAATTCACGTCAACAAATTTAGTTTATCTAACATTTATTGAATGCATACTATGTCCCAAGCAATATTCTAAGTGCTGGAGATATAAAAATAAAACTATTTCTAGGTAAACTACTCTATTACCATCCCTCGCTCAAAAAGTATTCTTTTTCTTCTTCACTTTCATATATTTCAAATTTATTGACCTATCTTAAAACTATTATTAACAGATTGAAAATCATGTCTAAAGTCAAACTCTGTCTTTGCTAAACTGATTCGTTCTCCATTTCTGCTCATGGCACTCCTATTCTTTCCTTTACAGAGAATAAAAATCTCAAGAGCGCTTTGACTCCTTCCCTTCATACATCAAAGTAGTCCCTGAAAACTTCCCGTTATAGCTCCTCTACCAACATCTTTTCCATCTGTCCCTTCTTTTTTCATTCCCGTAAACTCTGACTGCCACATACCTAGATTCTTAAAATTGCATTCTTCCTCTTCTCCATGTCTTTTTTGTTTCTAGTAAACACTCCATATTGTTGCCAGACCAATTTCCTTAGGCACAGCCCCAACTACGTCACTCATATCCACAAAATTTTTCAATAGGTTCCCATTACTTACCTCAATATTTCTCAAATTTTAGTACGGTATGGATGTCCTTTTAAAGAGAAAAATTTTTAATTATTCTTATCAGATTTTACTTACAGAAAATATAAAAGTATCATAAACTCTGTGTTTAAATGTTGCATATCACCATAAACTAAAATAACTTTACAAATTACATAAAAACAAAACTACCAAACCAATGAAAGTCAAATTAACAGCATTACTTTAATGTGACAGATAATAATTGGCTTAAAGTAAGTTATCATCTTAACGTAAGTATGGTACCGAATGCTACAGCACAGGTTTGTCTTTGTTGCTGTTGTTTTTTGGCACACGTATATTGCAATATACCTGTGATGACTAAATCCTCCCACTTCTCTATTCAAAACCCTGGGATATCTTCATTGTATACTGGTGATGTCATTTGGCTTCAACCAGGGCAAAGATATCAAGATCATTTACTTTCTCCAACCACCTCTGATTGCCTAGGGAGTGCTAATAAGACAACCCAGTGGTACTATTTGATGCTAGCTAATCACTGAAGCCAACGTAAGTTCTGAAATCTTATGGTTCTCAGTTTAAAGATGAATGTTCCGGTCATCCAAAATACCTCAAAAATTTTTTTAGATTATCATATAAACTAAAACATAAAACTTTTCAGTTCTCATAAACATTATTTGGCCAATGAAATGCATCAATTCTGAACAAAAGTTTTAAATGACATGGCACAGCTTTCCATATTCTTCTTTTCTTCTGCCCTGCCAACCAGAAATGTTCCAGATAGATGCTGTAGCAATAGCTTGAGTCCTAGAGGGAAGCAGAGCCACAGCTAACCCATAATGTAGATACAATGTAAACGAGAAACAATCTTCTTTGTTGTAAAAACAATCTAAAAGAAAAGACATAGGTCTTGTAGAATAGGTCTGTAGGTCTCATATTAAGAAATATTGGCAAAAAAATAAATAAGCATTCACACTCGCATGTTTTAAAAGCCTCGAATAATCTGCCCAATTAACATTTTTCAAATACCAAATCCTCCCTCATCACTCCCCTAAACAAGTCCTCCTATATTTTCTTACCATCGAGCTTTTGCTCGTGGAATTATCTCTGCCTACACATTCCTCTCCTCCCTCCTCACCTTTGCTCCCCATACATACTGAGAGAATTCTTCGATCACTTCAGTAGATTAACTACTGCACTTTATAGCTTTGTAATGACATGTATTACATCTTTATTCCTTTTTTTACTTTTTCTCTATGCATCTTATATTCCCTACCAGATTCTCTCCCTAAGAGTTGCAATGGGTCTTTTACACCTTTGTATCCCTACCAGTGACTAACACAGTGTGCTGTTTATACTAACTGCTCAATAAACAGTTGTTAAATAAGCGAGTTTATTTAATCTTTATTAATGAGTTTAACAACAACATTAAGATTAGTGAAAATGACAAATCCAGACCATGCAACTTTCTTTGTAATGCAGCTGCAAAAACTGCTGTCCTACAGTGACTGATTATGTTTTTGAACAGTTGTAAAACGTTAGCTATGGAAAACACCACAAAGGCAGAACTAATTTATCTGGTACTTAGTTAAAATTCCACGCAGCGTGAGGCAAGAGAGGAATTCTTTTAAAAGCTCATTCTTACAAATTAATTAATTAGCCCTTTCTACCTATAGAACAAAATTAATTTAGAAATTAATATTGCTGGCAAAGTTCTTTAAAATATAAACTTTTTCAAAGCTAGAAGTATTGGTTATTCAATCTCCTAAGAAGATTTAAAAATAATGCAAAACAGTCCCCTTCAACATCAAGGTAAGTTTATATCAGCTACCTTTGGGAGGTGGGGGTGGTGCAGACAAGCTGGGGAAGACAAAGACAAAGGATAGAGAAGGCATTAGAGTTCAGAGCCTTCAACTCTTTGCCCTCCCAGTCTTGCTTCAAAGCCCTTGACTGCTCTATGGTCCGTGTCCCTCTAGACCCTGATTTCTGGCCATCCTGACCTTGGTTAATGGCCAGCCTGTCCTCCAAGGCCCTGCTGTCACTCACTGTTAGTTTCATGAGAGTTGGGACAGCAGCAAAACAGAGAGTTCAGTCTTTCCCTACAATTCCTAAATCACCTCACGGAAGCTAGCTGACGCTCTGGCGCCCAGTGTTCACCCCCATAGTCACAGCAGGAGACTAATGCATCAACCCACCCTGGAGTCTCAGTAGATTGAGAACTGGGGAGAGGGAGTCCCAAATACTCATATTCTGAGAAAGGCCTGGGGCATAATCTGGGGACAAAGAGAAGGAGACATACTGGTTATAGGCAAAGAACCATCATGTGTAAAGGTAGAGAGCTTTGTTACCTTTAGGAAGCCGTCGCATGTTCAGTATGATTGGGGCATACATGGAGGTTGAGGAATGATGAAAGACAAGGTTTGGGAATATCATGATCAAATGTTTGTTTTGCAAAGCTCCTTCTGGAATAAGAGGCCAAATTGGTGCCAGGGAAGTTGATTAGGAAGGGATTTCAGTCATATGGATGAGAGGTAATGAGGGAAAAACTGGGACAGAGAGAAGTGAACAGATCTGAGAAATTTATGAAGACACAATCGAAGAATTAGTCGCTGTGTTGGGAAGGAGGGGAGGATGCACGTTAAAAGCAGGCTGAATGGTCAGGTGGACCAGAACCAGTGTGTTAAAAGGCTCTGGATTCTGGACACACCGTGGGAATAATTTCCCTCTGGTAGTCAAATATGATATCATTCCAAACTGAATTAACTTCCCTGACCAGGACATTTGCTACTCAATCCAAATCCTCAACACTCTAACAGCTCCACTGCCCACTCACTTCAGCTTCTGGCTCTTGATCCTCCTCCAGTCCAGGTCTCTGATGGTTTCTTAACCTTGTCTGTGTTTCTGACCCAATGATTCCCCTAGACCTTTCTCTACCTCAGCCTGGGGAACAGAAGATGGTGATTTGCTTAAGTCAACCAAGGCCACCCCTAGAGCTTATACTGGGGCCAGCTCTCCCCAACATACTTGGGCTGTACAGAAGAGGGTACAGTTAGAGCAAGGGAAAAGGGTAATGTGTCTCTTGTGAATATTTTCCTACCTGCCTGTTAAAATTCTACCCATTCTCAAGGATAAGACTCAAATGCTACCTCTTTAAAGAAATCTTCATATACTCCACCACCACACCACCAAACTTGAAGTGATTCTCCCTCTTTTATATTTTTTAATATTTTCTAACCTATCTTCAGGTACTTACATAGTCTATATTTTATAATAGTCATTTGACTACATGTGTTCTGTCTCCTACTCAATTATAAATCACTTAAAGTTGAGAACTATGTCTTCCTAATGTTTCATTTATTTGTTCAACAAATATTTGAGTGATTGAATGAACAAAGGAATGAATCTCTCTTTACTCCCCAGTGCCTTATATATGACATCATCCTTCCTCAGCAAATCTTCCCAGAGATATTAAAAGGCTACTTTTCATAGTCATGACTGTCACCTCCTTGTTTGGGGCTAGGAACAAAACTGCAAATAGCCAAAATAAAAAATGGAAATAGTAAAAAGAGGAGTTTGAAAGAAGTGGCTTAGACTTAATTCATCTTCCTCTTTCCTTCACACTACATTTTCCTTTTTTATTTTTCAAGTAATTGCTTTGAATCGCTGATAAAAACCCAAGGCTTCAGAGTTTTTATAGCCCAATTTGAGGTAAACGGTTGTTCTTTACCCTGTCAAATCTCTTCTCCATAAATATATTGAATATATTCACTTTATTTTCCTTCTCATCAATATAAGTGTAAGTGAAATGATTTACAAAACAATGGTCTGTAACAGTTTGCCAATATGTGACACATATTTGAAGCACTGTCATAATGGAATTTTTAAGTAATTAAAATTATTTCATGACTAATTAACAACGGTTTAAAACTCCATAAAGCATTCCAACTTAAGCATTTCTATTCATACTCCATCTGCCAAATATTAAGCAGAACAGTACAAAAATAGGAGAGGGGAAGCCATTTCCAATTATACCCCCATTTTTTACTTATTTATGGCAATAGCTTCACTCAGATTACTTCTCTTGATTAATAACATTTAATATATTAAAATGACTATAAACGTTCATTATGAATGCAGAAGAAACCGTTTTTTCTATTAAAAAAGCAAAAGGGAACTATCCTGACTTTTATGTTTATCTAAACAAAAGGCCAACACTAGTTAGAAGAAACATCTGTCTGAATAAAGTCAGAAAATTCCCAAGGATATACTTAACTACTTCTAAGCACGCCTTCAGAGCAGACCCACCCATACACGTGTCTCGCAGTCCAGATGGAATGATAAAATTTTCCAGCCCCTCCTGGCATTTATTTAAATGTTTGGCCACCCAGATACAAACTTCATCCAGCAAATGAGAATGACTGTTCCAAACATAAGTGATTCGAGCCATCCTCTTACTTGTAGAAGTAACGATTGAATTCTTCATGCGTTAAGTCATTCTGTGCTAATGCTGTTTCTGTTCTATAATTTGAAGACCTTCAGTCATTCAACAAACCTTGATTGGGCTCCTCTCCTGCACAAGTCACTGTGCTAATTGCTGCAAGCATATCAAGATGAATAAGATATGTCCTTCTATTCAAGTGTAAAATGTCTTGGTTAGAGAGCTAGAATTTAATTTAATTATGAATAACTATAATGCAACAGGAAATTGCATAAGAAAAGACCAAAGTTATTCAAGTAAAGGTACCAGAGTTGGTTGATAAGTTCCTCAGCTTCTTCACCTCTCAAGTAGAATATTCTATACTCTCGCCTAGAGGTCCTCAGCAAGCCTGATCTCCAATTACCCACATTAACGCACTCTGTGTTGGCTATTTTCTCTTCCCTGTCTCACTTCCCTATGTCCCTGGTAGTGCTTCCTGACATTACCTCTCATATAAAATTCTCCTCTCAGACCTACTCATAAGATATGCTTTGGGGGGAATTCAAACTAAAACACAATAGCTCAGCCAAGTGAGGATGTTGTTGATGACTAATAGAACGATGTTATTTCACAGGTCCCTGAAATAGAGCAATATTTCCCCAAAGAGCAATCACTAGACTATCTGTGACCACCGATTTCCCCTTGCTGGATATTTACAATACACATAAGGATAAGAAGGGTATTGAAAAGTCCAGCAGCAAAACAGAAACCTATTTAACATTGTTTAAGAGTCAAACAAACCTATATGGCGCCCTTATTAACCTGGTTAAAGCCAGTTTGGAAAGTGCTGGAATTGATATTGACACATTCCTAACTTTTATGAAATTTTATTTACTCTTCTTTCATGGGGACCCAGAGGGTACTAAAACATATTTGCCGGTATCATAATATTCAGAGTTTTAGCCAAATTTTTATTTTGCTAAAGTATATTTTAGCTTGTTAGCTAATGATGACAGACTGATTTTTAAATGCCTTAACCTAAGCAATATTTTTTTATTTTATCCCTTTCAAGGAACCTGCTTTTTTTTTCTTTTTTTTTTTTTTTTTTTGCTGGAAAAGATTCACCCTGAACTAACATCTGTTGCCAGTCTTCATCTTTTTGTTTTTTCCCTCCCCAAAGCCTCTGCACATAGTTGTATACTCTGGTTCTAAGTCCTTCTAGTTCTTCTATGTGAGCTGCTGCCACAGCATGGCTACTGACAGACACATGGTATGGTTCCATGCCTAGGAACCAAACCTGGGCTGCCAAAGCAGAGCACACCGAACTTTAACCACTAGGCCATCGGGGCTGGCCCTTAAGCAATGTTTAATACTATTCAGACTCTCAGCTCACATGATTTTCTATGGACCAATGGCCTTGACCTAGTTTCCTATGGGAACCACTTATATTAAGAGGCGGGAAGGAGGTTAAAAGGGATTCTGGGACGATATCAGCAGAAACGTGAATCCCTACTGCTCAGTGCCTCACAGTGCTAATCCAAATGCCGCTTACCAAGTTCCTCTCCTGAGCAGGAGCATCCACAGGGCCTGGCACGCAGGTGGGGCTTAAGAGACTGAGGAAGGCCTGGCCAGACGCCTTAGAGCCCTGAGGAAGGAGCTGACATGGAACTTTGCTTCCCTACAGACCTAACTACAGTCTAGGAAATTCTGGTGGCAAAAAACTATCGAAGTGAGAACCAGAGCTTTTCAGTTCCTAGAGATAAGTTTGCTCCCTAAAAATCTCTGGACTTATCCCACCTCAGAGGAAGGGTAGTACGAGCCATAGGGAATGGTCCAGGGAGGACCCATGAGGAAGCTGAATCTGGAGGTGAGTCCTCCCTGCCAGAGGAGCAGCGAGAATCTGATCTTTCAATCTGAGAAGAGAGTGAGCAGTGAGGCTTCCCCCTGGTGCGTCTACAGAGGGCAGACCACATGCCAGAGAGGAACTACAACGCTGACACAGAATTACGAAAGGACACAGATAACAACATGGAGGAAAAGAAGGAACACCCAGTGATGGTCAGCCACAGTTCAAAATAAGATTTTCTGGGACCCAAAAACATGATCTTTTTTTCACTTTTTAAAAATCGGTGGATGAAATGAAAGAGAAGATGAGACACATATTGATGGTCTGAAAGATGAACAAAGAAAAATATTACAAAACACAAAACAATGGACTTTGGCTTCCAGCCACAAAGGAGCAACTTGTCTTAGAATAGCCTTCCTGCCAAGAATGATTATACAAGCTGGGGCAAATGCATAAAGTATCCGTGTGAAGTCACTGGGGAATAACAAAGTAAGCAAGACTCCAGGAGTCAAAATTTCAGAGAGTTAGGAGGTACATTGAGGTGAGCCCCTCATCTGCCTTTGACTTTTCCTTTAGTACATTTGGCAGTTCACTGCACTGGGAATAGAGGCCTAGCAGAAAGCAGTGGTCAAGGATTGTGGAAATCTCTCAGGGTTACAGAGAAAATAGTCAAAGTATGGTGTTGCCAAGGAGACCACAACTCAAATAGGAGGAGGGAAGTGAACCAAAAAAATCTAGAATCAATCTCACCTTGAGATGTTTACTCATCCCTAAGTTGTGTGCATACTCAAGATGGAAGTCCCAGAAAACCAAGAAGAAAGCAACGTCTGGGAGGCTGAAGAGTTAATAAAAGACGTCAAAATTCTGATAGTGCTAGGGAATCAGAGAATGGAGTTCAGGCTCAACTAAGTGGGCTAGCCCTTTTAAACACACAAAGCTTTAAATTGAGATGCCAGAAGGGAAAATCTCTTAGACTAAGGGTGATACTCCACCAATAAGAACAAACTAGAAATAGACCAGCCACGACAAAGGCTAATGCCTGCCATCAACTGGATTAAGGTGATCTTTCAGTGCTGTGTCTGCCTGCCAGGAGAAAGTTAATATCAGCTGAAGCATCTACAGTTTTTCATACACAATGTCCTGAACCAGTGATCTTAGCTAGATATTCCAGATAACTTGCTGGCGCTTCTAGATCAGCATTTACTGCTTCCCCTTGCACTTTTATGTTATAAAGAAAGCTTCTTTCCTTAAACCTCATGAACCAACCTCTTCTAGCTTCAAACTTTTCTTCTGCAGCTTCCTCACCTCTCTCAGCCTTCATAGAATTGGAGAGAGATAGGGTCTTGCTCTGGATTAGGCTTTGGCTTAAGGGAATGCTGTGCCTGGTTTGATCTTCTATCCAGACCACTCAAACTTTTTCCAAATCAGCAATAAGGCTGTTTCACTTTCTTAACATTCACGTGTTCACTGGAGTAGCACTTTTTTTTGCTGAGGAAGATTATCCCTGAGCAAACATCTGTGCCAATCTTCCTCGTGCTAAACTTAACCACTATGCCACGGGGTCAGCTCCTGGTGTAGCACTTTTAATCTCCTTCAGGAACTTTTCCTTTGCATTCACAACTTAGCTAACTGTTTGGCACAAGAAACTTAGCTTTCAGCCTATCTCAGCTTTCGACATGCCTTCTTCACGAAGCTTAATCATTTGTAGCTTTTGATTCAACTTGAGAGATGTGCAACTCTTCCTTTCATTTGAACAATTAAAGGCCATTGTAGGGTTATTAATTGGTCTAATTTTAATATTGTTCTGTCTGAGGGAATAGGGAAGCCTGAGGAGAGGGAGAGAGATGGGGGAATGGCCAGCCAGTGGCGCAGTCAGAACACACACAACATTTATGTATTATAAAGTTTTGCTGTCTTATATGGGTGCAGTTCATGGTGCCCCAAAACAATTATAATAGTAACATCAAACATCACTGATCACAGATCAACATAACAAATATAATAATATTGAAAAAGTTTAAAATATTGCAAGAATTACCAAAATGTGACACAGAGACACAAAGGGAGAAAATATTGTTGAAAAACGGCACTAGGGGGCTGGCCAGTGGCGCAGCAATTAAGTGCGCACGTTCCACTTAGGCAGCCTGGGGTTTGCTGGTTTCAATCCCAGGTGCAGACATGGAACTGCTTGTCAAGCCATGCTGTGGCAGGCATCCCACATATAAAGTAGAGGAAGATGGGCACAGATGTTAGCTCAGGGCCAGTCTTCCTCAGCAAAAAGAGGAGGATTGGCAGCAGATGTTAGCTCAGGGCTAATCTTCCACAAAAAAAACAGATAGTGGCATAGGAGGACTCTAACTGACCTCCTCCCATGGACACAACAAATTTACAAGTACTCTTGGAACAATTACCCCTGAGAGAGAACTGAAAACTGGATTAAAAACAAAAACCCACAAGAAGAGATAGTGCTGACTGAGATGGAAGAGGCAGAAATTCCTTTCTGGAAAGGAAAAAGCCACCTTCTAGCTGCAACACTTCATGGCTGGGAGCAATCTTAAGGTACAAAGCTTTTCCTGGAAGAGTGGAGGATCTGAGGGGGATAGCTATGCCACAATAAGCAGCTTTTGGACTCAGCACAACCAAGACAAGCGTCACAATATCTGACTTTACTGGATATTAACAACAATGAAGAATACCCCTAGAAAAGCTACTGGACATAAGGGAAAGAAAACTCTGCTTTTAAAGGGCCCACACACAAATTCACCTGTTTCGGAAAGCAACCTAAAATCATCAGAAAGAAAGGTGCACAGTCCTTTGGTGAAAAGAGACTTACTTGGTAGGCTCTGGGAGCATCTCAGGGAGGTGGAAAGTGGCTGAGACCACCTCCTCAGGGACTGAGGCATTGGCAGCAGCCATTATTGTGACCTAGTACAGATGTACTGACATAGATGCTGGCAGATGCCATTGGAGTTCTTCCCCTGGCCCCTTGGGGCAGGGGTCTGCCCCATCCACTAGAGCACTGATTTACTCCAGCTCAGACAGGGCAGACAGCCCACCCTAGGGACTGGCCACACCCACCAGCAAGCCCTCAGGCAACGTGTGGACCTGCATAGGCCGGGTGTGTGGGACCTCTTCAGCAGGGTGAATGGGTCCACATCTGCAGGGCAGGGTGTGCGTGAGGCACAAGCCTGCATTGGAAGAATGTGTAGGGCCTCTGAAGCTGGGCAAGTGGGTACATTTCAGTGTGTTGGGGTATGTGCATGGGACAGGACTGTGTTGACAGGGTGTGTGGGCCTGTGGGTGGTGGGGCTTGTCAGCTGCAGCACACTTGTGCTTCTCAAACAGCTACATGGGGGATTGGCCCCATTTTCCAACACCTGAAAGAATTGTGTGCTCCCATGCCTGGGGCTGACCCCACCCAGCTGCGCTCCTAAGAGAGCTGACAACAGCCTTGCAAGCCAGAGGCTTATAGGAATTGTAAGCCAATGAGCCTAACAACCAGCCGCATTGGAGCCCTACTCACTTAGCAGAAAAACTGAAGCAGGAATGTGCTAGTAGTCCTTGCAGCCAAATATACTTGGGTTCCTCATGCCTGATAAAGTGGCTGAAGGGACCATAGCAGCCACATGCAGCTGAGCATTACAACCAACTGGCCAGGGGGACTGCCTAGCCTCCCCATGCACCTGCAGCAAAAGCAGTCCTGCCACAACAGAAAGACACACATAAGTCCACACAGGGGGCCCTCCTGGAACATTTGGAACTGGTGACAAGAGGAAGGAACACTGCTGGGTATCATAATGCATCTCTTACAGAAGGCCACCTCTCCAAGATTGGGAGACATGGCTGATCTACCTAATACATAGATATAAGCACAGAGAAAGAGGGAAAATGAGGACACAAAGGAATATGTTCCAAATAAGGAAACAAGACAAATCCACAGAAAAAGAAATAAATGAAACAAAGATAAACAATCTACCTGATAAAGAATGCAAACTGATAGTCACAAGGATGCTCACTGATCTTGGTAGAAGAATGGATGAATTCAGCAAGAATTTCAACAAAGAATTGGAAAATATAAAAAAGAACCAATCAGAAATGAAGAATACAATAATGCAAATGAAAAATTCACTAGAGGGACTCAATAGCAGAGTAGATGATAAAAAAGAACAGATCAATGAGCTGGATGAAGGACTAAAGGAAATCACCCAAGCTGAACAGATAAAAGAAAAAAGAATTAAAAAGAATGAGGAAAGTCTAAGGGGCCTCTGGGACAACATCAAGCACACTAACATCTGTATTACAGGTGTCCCAGAAGGAGAAGGGAGAGACAAAGAGGCAGAGAATCTATTCAAAGAAATAGTAGCTGAAAACTTTCCTAACCCATGGAAGGAAACAGACATCCAGGTACAGGAAGCACAGAGAGCACCAAACAAGATAAACCCAAAGAGGCCCGCACCAAGACACATTATAATTAAAATGTCAAGAATTAAAGACGAAGAGAGAATCCTAAAAATGCTGCAAGAGAAAGGCAACAAGTTACACACATAGGAATCCCCATGAGGCTATCAGCTGACTTCTCAGCAAAACCTTACAGGTTAGAAGGGAGTGGCACAATATATTTAAAGTGTTGAAAGGGAAAAACCTACAGCCAAGAATACTCTACCCAGCAAGGTTATCATTCAGAATGGGAGGAGAGATAAACACTTTTCCAGGCAAGCAAAAACTAAAGAAGTTTACCACCAAAAAATCAGCCTTACAAGAAATGCTAAAAGGACTTATTTAAGCAGAAAAGACCACAAGTAGGAATAAGAAAATTATTTTTTTAAAAAAACAATAAAATCACTGGTAAAGGCAAATATACAATAAAGGTAGCAGATCAACAACCTATGAAGCTAATGTGAAGGTTAAAAGACAAAAGTATTAAAATTATCTATTTTCATGATAAGAAGGTAACAGATACACATGCACAAAAAAGAGGCTAGATATAATATCAAAAACATAAAATGTGGGAGGAGGGGAGTAAAAGAGTAGAGCTTTTAGCAAGAGGTCAAACTTAAGAGACCATCACCTTAACATAGATTGCTGTATACGTAGGTTATTATATAGGAAATTCATGGTAATCGCAAACCAGAAAACTATAACAAATACACAAAAAAATTAAAAGAAAGGAATCCAAACATAATACTAAAGAAAGCAAACAAACCACAAGGGAGGAGAGAAAGAGAATAAAAAAGGAACAGATAAGAACTATTAAAACACCCAGAAAAAAAGTAACAAAATGGCAATAAGTACATACTTATCAAAAGCTACTTTGAATGTCAATGGACTAAAAGGCCCATTGACTATGCTCCAATCAAAAGGCATGGGGTGGCTGACTGGATGAAAAAAATAAGACCCATATATATGCTGCATACAAGAGACACACTTCAGACCTAAAGACACTCACAAACTGAAAGTGAAGGGATGGGAAAAAATACTCCATGCAAATGGCAATGAAAAGAAAGGTGAGGTAGCAATACTTCTATCAGACAAAATACACTTTAGAACAAAAACTGTAACAAAAGACAAAGAAAGGCACTACATAATGACAAAGGGAACAATCCAACAAGAGGATAGAACACTTGTAAATATCTATGCACTCAACATAGGAGCACCTAAATATATAAAGCAATTATTGACAGACATACACGGAGAAATAGACAGCAACACAATAATAGTAGAGGACTTTAACACTCCACTTACACCAACGGATAAGTCATTCAAACAGAAGATCAACAAGCAAATATTGGCTTTAATGACACATTAGACCAGATAGATATATACAGAACATTCCGTCCAAAAACAGCAGAATACACATTCTTTTCAAATGCACGTGGAACATTCTCCAGGATCGATCACATATTAGGCCATAAAACAAGTCTCAATAAATTTAAGATTGAAATAATGCCAAGCATCTTTTCTGACAACAACAGTATGAAACCAGAAATCAACTAATACAGGAAGAAAATCAGAAAGGCCACAAATATGTGGAGATTAAACAAAATGCAACTGAACAATGATTGGGTCAAAGAAGAAATCAAAGGATAAATCAAAAAATACCTAGAGACAGATAAAATGAAAATATGACATGCCAAAATTCATGGGATACAGCAAAAGCAGTTCTAAGAGGGAAGTTTATTGCAATACAGGCCTACCTCAAAAAATATGAAAAATCTCAAATAAACAATCTAACAGGGCACCTAAAGAAACTGAAAAAACAAGGATAAACAAAGCCTAAAATCAGCACAAGGAAGGAAATAATAAAAACCAGAGCAGAAATAAACGAAATAGAGACTAAAAATATAATAGGAAAAAATCAATGAAACCAAGAGCTGGTTCTTTGAAAAGATAAACAAAGTTGACAAACCTTTCGCTAGACTTACCAAGAAAAAAAGAGAGAAAGTTCAAATAAATAAAATCAGAAATGAAAGAAGAGAAATTATAATGGACACCTCAGAAATACCAAATATTAGAAGAGAATACTATGAAAAGCTGCATACCAACAAATTGGATAATCTAGAAGAAATGAATAAATTCTTAGACTCATACAACCTTCCAAAACTGAATCAAGAAGAAATAGAGAATTTGAATAGACCAATCACCAGTAAGGAGATCGAAACTCTAATCAAAAACCTCCCAAAAAAAAAAAAAAAGTCCAGGAATTCTGGTGAATTCTACCAAACATCCAAGAAGACTCAATGCCTATCCTTCTCAAACTCTTCCAAAACATTGAAGAGGATGAGATGCTTCCTAACTCATTTTAGGAAGCCAACATTACCCTGATACCAAAACCAAACAAAGGCAACACAACAAAAGGAAATTACAGGCCAATATCACTGATGAACATCGATGCAAAAATCCTCAACAAAATACTAGCAAATCAAATACAACAATACATTAAAAATATCATACACCATGATCAAGTGGGATTTATTCCAGGGAGGCAGGGATGGTTCAACATCCGCAAATCAATCATCATGATACACCACATTAACAAAATAAAGGATAAAAATCACACAATCATCTCAATAGATGTAGAGAAAGCATTTGAGAAGATACAGCATCCATTTATGATAAAAACTCTGATAAAATGGGTATAGAAGGAAAGTACCTCAACATAATAGAGGCCATATATAACAAACCCACAGCTAATATCATGCTCAATGGAGAAAAACTGAAAGCTATCCCTCTAAGAACAGGAACCTGACAAGGATGCCCACTTTCACTACTCTTATTTAACATTATTGGAAGTCCTAACCAGAGCGATGAGGCAAGAAAAAGAAATAAAAGGGATCCAAATTGTAAAGGAAGAAATGAAACTGTCAGTATTTGCAGATGACATGATTTTATACAGAGAAAACCCTAAAGAATCCACCAAAAACCATTTAGAAATAATCAATGAATACAGTAAATTTGAGGGATACAAAATCAACAGACAAAAACAAGTTGCATTTCTATACACTAACAATAGAGTAGCAGAAAGAGAAATTAAGAATATAATTCCATTTACAATTTCAAGAAAAAAAATACTTAGGAATGAATTTAACCAAAGAGCTCTACACTGAAAACTATAAAACATTGTTGAAAGAAATTGAAGAAGACACAAAGAAATGGAAAGATATTCTGTACTCTTGGATTGTAAGAATTAACCTAGTTAAAATGTCCATACTTCCTAAAGCAATCTGCAGATTCAATGCAATCCCTATCAAAGTTTCGACGACATTTTTCACAGAAATAGAACGAAGAATCCTAAAATGTATATGGAATAACAAAAGACTCCAAATAGCCAAAGGAATCCTGAGAAAAAAGAACAAAGCTGGAGGTATCACACTCCTTGATTTCAAAATATACTACCAAAGCTATAGTAATCTAAACAGCTTGGTATTGGCACAAAAACAGACACACATCAATGGAACAGAATTGAGAGCCCAGAAATAAACCCACACATCTACAGACAGACAATCTTTGACAAAGGAGCCAAGAACATACAATGGAGAAAGGAAGTCTCTTCAATAAATGGTGCTGGGAAAACTGGACAGCCACATGCAAAAGAGTGAAAGTAGACTGTTATCTTACATCACACACAAAAATTAATTCAAAATTGATTAAAGACTTGAACATGAGACCCGAAACCATTAAATTTCTAGAAGAAAACATAGGCAATACGCTCTTTGACATCAGTCTTAGCAGCATATTTGGAAGTACCATGTCTGACCAGGCAAGGGAAACAAGAGAAAAAATAAGCAAATGGGACTACATCAAACTAAAATGCTTCTGCACAGCAAAGGAAACAATAAACAAAATGAAAAGACAACCTAACAATTGTGAGAAGATATTTGCAAATCATGTATCTGATAAGGGGTTAATATCCAAAATATATAAGGAACTCATACAACCCAATAGCAAAAAAAAAAAAAAAAAAAAGAGAGAAAGAAAAAGAAAACGAAAACAATAATTAAAATACAGGCAAAGTTCCTAAATAGACATTTCTCAAAAGAAGACACACAAATGGCCAAAGATATATGAAAAGGTGCTCAACATCACTAATCATCAGGGAAATACAAATCAAAACCACAATGAGATATCACTTCACACCTGTTAAAATGGCTATTATCAAAAAGACAAAGATAACAAGTGTTGGTGAAGTTGTGGAGAAAAGGGCAATGGTGGCAATGTAAATTGGTATAGCCATTATGAAACACAGTATGGAGGTTCTCCAAAAAATTAAAAGTAGAACTACCTTATGGTCCAGCAACCCTACTTCTAGGTATATATCTGAATAAAATGAAATCAGGATCTTAAAGAATATCCGCACCCCATGTTCATTGCGGCATTGTTCACAATAGTCAAGACATGTAAACACGTAAACGTCCATCAACAGATGAATGGATAAAGAAAATCTGGTGTATATATATACATATATGAATATTATTCAACCTTTTAAAATAAGGAAATACTGACATTTGCAACAACATGGATGAACTCGGAAGACATTATGCAAAATGAAATAAGCCAGACATAGAAAGACTAACACTGCATGATCTCACTCATATGTGGAATCTAAAATAGTCAAACTCATAGAAGCAGAGAGTAGAATGGTAGTTGCCAGGAGCTGGGGAGAGGGAAAAATGGGGAGATGTTGGTCAAAGAGTACAAAGTTTCAGTTATACAGGATGAATAAGTTCTGGAGACCTAAAGTACAGCAATGTGAATATAGTTAACAATACTGTGTTGTATACTTGAAATTTGCTAAAAGGATAGATCTTAAGCATTCTCACCACAAAAAAAAATGGCAACTACATAAGGTGATGGATATATTAATTAGCTTCATTGTGGTGGTGATTTTGTAATGTATACATAAATCAAAACATCAAGTCATAAACCTTAAATTACAGTATACAATTTTTATTTGTCAATTATTCCTCAACAAATATGGAAAAAATATAACAAGAAGATATCATAAATAATCTTTTTGGAAATTAATTGGCAATATTTATTAAAACTGTAATTACACATAATTTTCAACTCAGAAACCCTATTTCTTGGACTCTATCACATAGAAATAAAAACTCCAGTATGATAAATCTCCAGTATGTAAGGAATATATCCAGAGATATTTACTGTAGCAATGTTTGTAGTAGCACAAAAAAAGGAAGCAAAATTAATATCAATCAATTGGAGCCCAGAACATTAGGCAGCCATAGAAAAGAATAACACAAGTCAGTGATCCAGGGAGATCCAGGGAAGTACATTACAAAGATCCTGGTTTTTAAATAGTTCTTAACTCTGTGTGCATGTGTGTGTGTGTGTGCGTGTGTGTGTGTGTGTGTGTGTGTAAAATTATATGATCATGGAGAAAGTTCCAGAAGAATAAACACCAAGTTATTTACATTGGTTACTAGGGATGTCAGTGAGAGGTGGGGTTATCAATAAAAAATTAAACAAAACTCAGTTTTTCAAAAGTTTTGCATGATTTAAAGAAGCCAGCATGTATGATATTATCTCATTTAGGCAAAAGTAGAGCTGTGAATACGCATGCATAAATGTGAAAGTACGGTCTCCCAAAACAGAAATGGTGAGGACCTGGGGTGGTAGGATTTCAGAAAACTTGTACTTTCTCTAGCACTTTTTTCCAAATTCTTTGAATTTTTCGGAAAGCAAAACTCAAAACAATAAAGCTATTTTCATTGTTAGAAACGATAAGTAAAAATAAAGCTAGAAAGTTGAAGAAAGGGAATTGATAAAGAAATCAAAGCAGAATTAGAAATCGAACCATGAAGCATCCCAGAAATATGGTAGGAAGATCTCTGTCTTGTTTGACTGGAACCTGTCACCATGGCGCCAGAGAGGAGGATCCCAGATAATCTTTTTTATTGTTCCTTAAATCATCCTCACCTCTATCTGAACCAGAGATGATTGATGATCTACACATGTATAATGATCCTGGGTCCCTCTGAGGAGCCAGGTGGAGAACCCAGGACATAATGTTTCTGGCAGGCCCCCTTGCTTTGTCAGCTTTCCTATGGTCCTACTTGGGGTGGATCAGTGTAATTCTTTCCTTAGGTTTGCTTGTTCAAGATGACATCATGGCCCATTATGCCCAGGTACCAGGTTCCATTATCAAATCCATCAATTTCTCTCTGTTCTTTGTGTCTCTAAAAACAACTCTGCCCCAGCCACCGCCCACCCAGGCTATAAAACAGGTTTCAGGCTTTCACAGTGAATCACATCCCTGAGATGTTACAGGAGCCGGCTTTTCCCAGACTGACACGTCTTTCCTTGAGGGTGACACCTTTCATTTTCTACCCACGCACCACCCATAAAAGTTCTTTAATCATCTTCAGTTCTGTTTGCTCTGAGTAAATCTCATTTGCAGTTCCTGATGGGAATGTGGGGTAGGAGGGTGCTATCACTTTTCCTTTGCCCAATAACAGTAACTATTTTCTCTTTCCTAATGACTATTTCTGAGCTTTTCCTGAACCACTGAAATCATGTCACATTAACTGTTTGTGAATTCTCTCAACCTCTTTCACTGTCATCTTGCTCAGGCCAAAAACCTTGAAATCATGCTTGACTCCTCATTCTTTCACATTCCACATCCATTCCATTGGTAAATCCTGATGGCTCTACTTTGCTCAACAACATTAGTCATTAGGAAAATACAAATTAAAACCACAATGAGATACCGCTCCATACCCACTAGAATGGCTAAAATAAAAAATGCCAACAATACCACATGCTGACAAGGTTGCAGAGCAACTGGAACTCTCATGTATTGCTGGCAAGAATGCAAAATAGCATACTCTGGATGCAAAATAGTTTGGCAGTTTCTTATAAAATTAAACATACAGTTACCATATATGCCAATCACACCCCCAGATATTTACCCAAAAGAAATGAAAACTTATGTTCATATGAAAACCTGTACACAAAGATTTATAGCTACTTCATACATAACCAAAAACTGGAAACAACCTAAATATCCTTCAGTTACTGAATGAAGAAACAAACTATGGCATATCCATAAAAGGGAATTCTACTCAATAAAAAGGAACGAACTGCTACATTGATTCACACAACAGCAGGGGTGAATGTCAAATGCATTTTGCTTAATGAAAGCAGCAAGATCCAAAAGGCTACATACTATATGATTTCGTTTATGTGAAATTCTGGAAAAGACTAAACTATAGGGACAGAGATAAGATTAGTGGTTGCCAGCATTTGGGGTTTGGGGGGATGGTGTGACTACAAAGAGGCAGCATGAAGCAATTTTTAGCATAATGGAACTTCTCTATGTCATGACTGTGGTGGTGGATACAGGAAATATAAGAATTTGTCAACCCTCCTGGTCCAAGCCACCGTCAACCCTTCCCCGGACTCTTACAGTAATCTCCTAACTACTTTCTTGCCCCCTCACAGTGTATATGATAGCCAGAGTGATACTTTTGAACCTACGATATATCATGTCATACCCATTCTCAACGGGCTTAAAATAAAATCCACTTTTCTTACTTCGGTCCCTAAGGCCCTACATGATCTGTCTCCTGCCTCCTTCTCTGACCTCATCACCTAGTACTGTCCCCCACATATTCTAGCCATGTTGGCCTCCTTGTTTGTCTATGAACAAGCCAAGGTCACTCTGACTTCAAGGTCTTTACCCTTGCTGTTTCCTCTCACTGGAATGTTCTTTGCCACTTACCTGCATGGCTTACTCCCTTGCTTAAAACTCTCAGTGGCTTTCCATTGCCTACAGGATAAAATTGCAGTTCCTCAATGTGGCAATTAAGACCCCTTGTGATGTGGTCCCCACTCATCTCTACATTCCTATCTGTCACACATTTGGGCCCCAAACACAGCGAACTCTGTTTCTGAATTCTATCCTCTTCTCCTTTTTTTCCTGGTGAATAAATATCTACTTATTTTTTTGAAATTCAGCTTAATCATCACCTTCGGGTAAAATAGACAACTCTCTTTCCATGTACCCGCTGTGCCCTGCATGTGCTTCTAGGTTGGCATGTGTTGTCATCAAGCTCTCCAGGTGATTTCCACGCATACTAAAGTTTGAGAAGCACTGGTCCAGCATTTACCATGTGTATTATATTTTGTGTATAATATCATATGTATTATGTTATATTTGATTGTACGTCTGTCTCCCCTGGCTGTCCTGAAAAGCCCTCAAGGCCTTTAATCTATCCCCACAGCCCAACACAGTGTCTGACTCCCAATAGGGGTTCAATAAATGTTAGATGAAAGAACAACTGAACAGATGTGTGCCTATGCTTCCTTTCTTTCTACTTTCATGTTCCTGACAAAATAGAGTTCTCTCCCTGTATTGACCACAAGCCAAATCAGAGATCAGAATGGCACAGAAGTGCAGTCGGGTCTGGCACAAACTTGCCTTCTGTTGTTGGAACCAGACTGTGAGTCACCTTTCTTTTGTCAGCTGGCTCGTTAGGCCATTACAAACTTACTCAGGTTGTTGATTATTTAGATAGTATTTAGTCATCAGACTTAGCCCCTGAAGTCTGAGTCTGAGGGTTACGTTCATTAAGTGCACAGCCTTAGTGCAAAGGTCTAGGGGTCACTGTAGATTTTTTAACTTAGAGCAATTATTTCACTGACTAGAGCTCCATCTTTATCTGGAGGAAGATATCCCTTAGATGTGGATATTTTGAGATATTCATGCTGGGTTCTTTTTTTTTAAGTTGAGCCATTTCATGGCTACTGCTTATGATTGGAGTTCACTATTCTAGGAAATAATGCTTTGAACAACATCTTTACCAATGTTAGTTTTCTATTGAATTTAATTTGTGGAAAGAACTTTAATCTATAAAGTCCTTGACCTTCTCAGATATTTACTGAAAGACAGCATAGGTTCTCTCCACCCACCGCCCTTTCAGTAGTATCATTAACTGTTCCTTTTCTGGCAGGAATGATGTATTACTGAACAAGGCCTTTGGCAATAGGGGTGGGGCACATGATATTGTTCCTAGTAATACCATTAATCCAGAGAACTGCCCTGAGACTTCATTTCTTTCACCTAACAACTTATCTCCACTCTTTCAACCACCAACTCCAACTCAAACGCTCTCCAGTAAAGCAAAGAGCTAGAAGAAATGGAAGGTGGGAGGGAGAGCAGGAGAGATGAGGAAGGAAGTGGCTTTCTGATTGTTGTAAGGAAGATGGGAAATCAGGAAGGGAAGGCAGGGGCTGCCCAGATATTTTGGAGTACTGTGCTCATGCCTACATCAGCCTGAATGTTAGGTAGGTGTGGCCCAAGGAAAAGAAAAGGTTTTTAACTGATCGTGACTCATTCCCACTTAGTGTACACTAATTAAGCTCCCACCCACTTATTTTTCCAGCAAAAAAAATTGATTCATGGCAAGATAGCCTTGGTCATCTGAACTGTGACTCAACAGTTTCTGTCTGTGAAACCCAAATTGCTGCAAAATCCTTAAGAGATTGGGATCATCTCTAGAGTTGGGTTATTATATATCAGTGGATCATCTATCCCCAGGTGTGTTTAATTTAATTCTCCCAAATAGATTCCTCCACTGGACATCAGGAGTGCACACAGCCCTTCTAGGTAGGAAATAGAGCAATCCAGAAGCATACCAATGCCATCTGACACTTTCCCTCTTGCATCCCCTTTATATGGGCTGTGAAACTCAGCTAAAAACTGACACTGATTTTTACATGATTAAAATTATTGCTGTATAAATCTTTTGCTATTAAGACGCTGTGGCTGAGGCTGTTAATTGTCTCCCTAAATCCATTCTCCTTGACTTCCATAGTGATAGCAATGGCACGTGACCACCCAGAATACATTACCCAGCCTCCTTTGAAGCTAGGTATAAAAAGTGATCCAGTTCTGGCTAGCTGAATGTGACCAGAAGTAGCATGTTCAACTTCCAGGTTGTGCCCCTATAGAGCAAAGGCCTGCCCTCACCTTACATCCCTGTTGACTAGAATGTTGGCATAATGGTAGGAGCTGAAGCAAACATCTTGGGCACAAGTTGGAAGCAATGAATTAAAGATGGAAGAGAAACAAACAAGATAGAAGGTACCTAGACTGTGATGATTGTGGAGCCACCTTTCCAGCCTTGCCATCTACCCAGATTTTTATATTAAAAAGAAAGAAACTTCTATCTTATTTAAGTCACTGTTACTTTCAGTTTCTCTGTTATAAGAGCTAGATGTACCAATATTGTAACTAGTATAGATATTTTCTTTTTGTTTTCTAAGCAGAATCAGCCCAGTAGCGGTCAAAAGTAATAAAATTTGAGATTAAACCAGAACATGGTCAGTAATGACAGCATATGAGGAAAAGACAAAGTATTATCTTAGATGGATGGGCCAAGACCAGGCCTAGAGGCTGAACCAAATTACTTTGGAGAAAGGGAGTTGCCAGCAGTCTCTGTGAGCAGAAAGGTGTGGGAGCCACAGCCTTTACTGGTTTGAAGGGAGGAAAGAAAGCGGTGCTCCTAAGTCCTGTGTCATGATGGGGTTGCAATACATCCTGAGGCTTCCCCTTCCTTACTGTGGGAGTCATTGTATTCCCTCAACTTCTACCTGTGTCCCTTCTCAAGCAACAATGACGAGGGGTGGGCCCCGTGGCCAAGTGGTTAAGTTCACATGCTCCACTTCGGCGGCCCAGGGTTTCACCGGTTCGGATCCTGAGTGCGGACATGGGACCGCTCCTCAGGCCATGCTGAGGAGGAATCCCACATGCCACAACCAGAAGGTCCTACAACTAGAAAATACAACTATGCACTGGGGGGCTTTGGGGAGAAGAAGAAGAAAAAACAAAAGAAGATTAGCAACAGGTGTTAGCTCAGGTGCCATCTTAAAAAAAAACACACAAATGACCAGGGTGGCCAAATTTAGGCTAATTTGAACGTCAAAATAAATAATAATGGTAATAAATTACAACACATTCAACTTTTTAAAAAGTATCCATAAGTCTATAGTGATACTTGAAAAAAGAGGAAGGAGAAAAAGTTCTTTTTTCAGAAGAATGCCAGCTAATAAACAGAAAAGTGATAAAAATTGTAACTGTCATTTACAACCACCATTGTAATAATTGATTCAGACCTTGGTGAAAAGTTCTTGGAGAAGAGGATATTTACAGTCTCACTCTCTACACCACAGATCACTTTCTAGGCACAAAGCAGAAAAGGCACATGGAGAAATCTGGCGAATTCTACCTCAACCAAGTGCTCAAAGTTAGCACAACAAATAATGGGAACGCATGACACATCGTGCCTCCTAACGTGATGCCCTGAGCAGGACACTCTGGCAAGTCCTGCCGAAAATGTATAACCTGAATCTAATCCTAAGGAAACAATCAGACAAAACTGGATTGTGGGGCATTTCACAAGACAACTTATCTGGACTCCTCAAAAATGTCATTGTCATAAAAGCCACCCCCAAAAATGGCTAAAGGACTGTTCTACATTAAAGAAAACTAAAGACATGACAGCTGTGTGCAACACATGGTCCTTGAAAGCATCCTGAATTTTTTTAAATAGCTATAAAGGTCACTACTGAGAACAATTGGGGATATTTTGAATATAGACTTCAAATTAGATAATATTATAATAATATTAATTTCTTTGGTGTATAATAGGATTTTCATTATGTATCCTCATTATGGCCTTGTTCTTAAATACATGCTGAAGTATTTAGAGGTGACATGTCGTGATGTCTGCAATTTACTTTCAAATGATGTGGGGGAAATTAGACATATATGTACATATAGAGAGAAAGAGAGAGAGAGAAAACCAAATGTGGCAAACCATTAACAATTGGTGATTCCAGGTGGATGGTATATGGGTGTCCATTGTTGTATTTATCCAACTTTTTTTATTTGAATTTTTGTCAAAAACAGAGAAAAATGTGGGGCCAGCCCTGTGACATAGCCGTTAAGTGCCCACGCTCCACTTCAGCAGCCTGGAGTTCACCGGTTCAGACCCCGGGCAGGGACCTCCATACTGCTTATCAAGCCATGCTGTGGCAGGCGTCCCATGTATAAAGTGGAGGAGGATGGGCACCGATGTTAGCTCAGGGCTAATCTTCCTCAAAAAAAAAAACACACAGAGGAAAATGGCCATTTTGCCTAATAATCCAGATTTATCCTTATCCCACATCTTTTTTTTATAAGCAAATTATTCAGGAAAAAGGGATTTCTTTCATAGTCACTCACAATCCCCTATCAATCTCCAAAAGCTATTATTTTTAAATGGAAGCCCAAAGATTATGAAATATATATCGTTATCGAAGATCCCACTGCTTATTCGACAATTAATAAAAGCAAAGGAGACCTTTAAAATTTTGTTTTGATTCTGATTGCCTCAGTCTAGTCAACTATGACAAGTTGAACAAAATCTTGGCTTACTTTCTGAAGAATCTAGGTAACTGTTTCTGCCCAGACCAGCAACCTTGAGCATCTATTAACACATGTGAAATAGCCATTTGAAGTCCTTGAAGCATGTCAATATTCAAGTTCTTGCTCCAAATATTTCCAGTGGAGGATTCGGCATTCTCTTATGAATGAGGGCAATTGGAATAGTGGCAAGATGGGTGCATGTTTAAATTTTGCTGAGGTTAAAAGAATATCATTTCATATGGCTTTACCATATACTGATATAGTTCAGTACTTTTACAGAAAGATTGTCTTTAGAATGGTTTATAAAATCATCTTTGAGTCATCAAACGTGCCATGGGCTAGGCCAAGTAGAAAAGTGGACTCCATCTCGAAAGCCAAGAATTAAAACTCAAAGAAGTAAATATCTGACCAATGAGTTTCCATATGGAGAATGGGCATTATTATTTACTAGATATATTAATGATCTAAATTGTGGGGCTATTCTCCTGGACTAATGAGCCAAACCCTAGAGACAGTTAAATCCCTACTCCCTTCAATCTGCTGATTTGGATAGCTAAACTGAGGTACCTCAGTAGCTGTCATGATATAATAGAGCAGCAAGTCTTATTTTCACTCTTTTATCTTCCCAGGGCACTCTCATGTATGTCTATAACTTTGATTGCCATGTTTATGTGCTGACAATTCCCAAATCTATGGCTGCAGCCCAGATCTCTCTTCTAAAGCTTCAGACCAATATATCCATTTGCCTAGATGACATTTCTACTTGGAGGACCCACTCCACACATCCAAAACTGAATTGGGGATGTTCTCCTTAAATCCTGCTACTCCTGTGTCCCCTCCTTCAGTGAAAGGCACCACCATCCACTCAGTTGTCCAGTCCAGAATGCTCGACATCATCTGTGACTCTTCTCTCTCTCACTCCCCACATCTAATCAATGACACGGGCTTGTAATTTCTGCCTCTTCTGCATCTCCCAAATCCATCCACGTTTCTCCATCCCCACTGTCAATTGCCTAGAGCAGATCAGTTTTGGGAATTGACAGTTGGGATTGTAAACGGTGGTTGGATTCGGGAGATATACTCCAAAATAGGTTACTGCCACTCCAGTTTTGCCCTCTTCAAACCATTCTCCACATTATGACCAGAGTAATTTTCCCAAAATGAAAATCTAATTCTAAGCCTCCCCTGCTTGAAACTTTTTAATGGATCCCAATTGCACTTAGGATGAATTTCAGATTCCTTGGACTTAGAACGTCCTGTATAATTGGGCTCCTGCTAACCTCTTCCCAGTTCATCTCTCACCAGTCAAGCCCTGCAAACCCCATGCTCTGGGAATACTGAGCTTCTTTCAATTTCTCAAAAATGACTTACTCTCACCATAGGACTCATCATACTATATTGTGGGATAATCGTGTGTATTGATAGTTTTCTTGAATGTATTCCTTCACCAGACTGTAAGATCTGTGAGAAGAACTGTGTCTATCTTGTTCACCATTTTTTCTTCAATTCATATACAGTGCCTAGTGCATAGTAGGTGTTCAACAAACGTTTGTTCAGTGAATGAATGGTGTGATCTTCCAGAAGTTTGACTATTTCACTATTTATTTATTCTAAAAAAGAAACTGATTCGGGATTTCCAAATCTACTTTTTAGCTTAATTTTGTTAGTATGGTAGAGGGCCCTCTTTCCCCTCCCAACACAAACTGAGAAACGAGGCATAGGAAGTAGATGGAAATGAATATGTCAGTTTTATTACTGATAAAGCTGATTTAAGAAACTCTCTTCAGAGCTACAGCCAAATGGGTTGAATTAGACAGATTTGAGCCCCAACTGGACAACAGTGGGTCTCCAACACAAGGACAGTGACTAGTAGAAAATATGTGCAGCCTGTGGTCAGGGTGTCTCCACAAGAGAGAACCTATAAAGGGCTAGCAAAGTATGCTCAATTTCTTCTCCCAAACTCACCAATCAAGTGAGTTACTTTCCTCCTCTGAGAATGATTGAGTGAGGGGTGAGGAGGCCAGGAGATTTACTCTAGCAGAAACCCCTAAATTCTTGAGTTGATTGTTCATCTACTTTCATTGTGTATTATTAATAATAGGAACATTTAAAGTTATAGATTTGCCTCTGAATATAGCTATAGCAGCATCCCATAATATGGGCTGTTGTTAATCCATAAATTAGAACTTTATTCTTTGAAGAAATACTAATGTAATAGAATAGCTTCAAATTCCTTAATTTAAAGTTTGGGAGGTTTCTTAAACTACTGTAATCATTTTCTGGTTTTATTGCAATGTACTGAAGTGTATATACTGCCTGATTTCTGCTTTTTGAAATACAGCAGAGTTTTCTTTGAGGCCTAGTAAAATAAATTTTTGTAATTATGGCATGGCTAATTGGAAAGAAAATACATTCTCTGTAAGGTATAAAGTTCAATATATTTTTATTAAATTAACAAGCATATTATTCAAATTAGACACATCCTCTTGTTTCTATATGTCTTTATCTGATAGAGTTGTATTAAAATCTCTAAAAAGCTTTTAGAGTTATATGAGTTTGTCGATGAGTTTCTGACAGTTTCTGACTTATAAATATCAATACTAAGTTATTTGGTATATAAAGTTCATAGCTGTCATATCTTTGCTCTGTATAATGATTTTGCCTTCAATTCTGCTTTGTCTGAAATTAATATTGCCACCTCTTGGGGTTTTTTGTTTATACTTACAAAGATAAATTTTTGTCCATTTTGGGGCTGGCCCCGTGGCTGAGTGGTTAAGTTCACGTGCTCCGCTGCAGGCGGCCCAGTGTTTCGTTGGTTTGAATCCTGGGCGCGGACATGGCACTGCTCATCAAACCACACTGAGGCAGCGTCCCACATGTCACAACTAGAAGGACCCACAACAAAGAATATACAACTGTGTACTGGGGGGCTTTGGGGAGAAAAAGGAAAAAACTAAAATCTTTAAAAAAATTTTGTCCATTTTTAATTTTTAAGATTCAGTGTCTTTTTGTCTCTTATAACAATATATAGGTATATTTCATATTATAATCTAACCAGAGGGTATTTCTATTTTAATAAGAAGTTTTAATAATTTTTGCTTGTTGTTATAACTGATGTTTCATTGATTTTATCCCATTTTGGGGGGTTCTTGTTGTTTCTTTAAAGACATATATTCTATGCATGATTTGTGTTTATCCCATTTAGTCATTTAGAAAATATAAACATTATAAACTTTCGTAATCCACATAGTAAATGTTTACACAGATGGAGTAGATCTTCAAGTTATTTTCTTCAAAAAGTACATGGATGGCATATTTTCTGAGTCTATAATACTCATGTCTTTCTGTTGCCTTCATAAATAAATATTGGCTATTTGAACTAAATCTTTCTCTCCAAATATTTTAGACGTTGTACTGTAGTCTTCTAGCGTTTATTTACTTTAGTTAAAAACACTGGAGTTAGCCTGATTTTTCCTTCCTTTATAAGTAAACTAATTAAATGACCCAATATTTATAAGATATGTTTAAATCCATATGATTCAAAATATGTCTACATGAGAATTTCTTTTTATTTTTTGTGCCTGGAAGATTCTGGACTTTCAATCTGCGCAATCAGATCTTTTATTGGCTCATGAACATTTTCTTCAATTATGTCTGATTATTGCTTGTGTTCTAGTCATGCTGATCTCTTTCTCTGGTGTATCTATAATTTTTAGGTTTGATGATTTTTCTCCTTGCTTAAGTCTTTTCATCTTTTTCTACTTGTTCCCTAAATTCTGGGAAAATTTTTCATGTTTGTTTTCTGAGCTACCAATTCAATTTTTTAGCATCAATTCTGCTCTTTTCTGTCCCCAGAAAGGATATTTGATTCTGCCACTGCATTTCTATTTCTCTTACACTTTTTAAAATTTTTTTATTTATCTCAACCACTTTCCTGTTATTCTCCTACAGCTGTCTTTATTTCTGCTACCACTTTCCCTAAGGCTTCTAGTCCTGTTTTATAGAAGTTACATCTTCTCGTAACTTTAAGGATATAATTTTCTACTGCTTTCAATAGTAAATCGTTTCACAGTTGGCATTCTTCTCTTGAGTCTTCAGGGTGGTGTTTCTCCTGTTTCGCCGTATTTCTTCACCAACCTGTATGTAAGTTGTTTCTATTTACTCATCCCCTAAATAAAGAGAGAGCTAGCCTGACCCAGTTCTTGCCAAAATACAGACTTTTTTTGTCCTCATTTTCCCCTGGGCACTGCTCTCAATCCATTTTTCAGTGCCCAGGAGATATTTATTTTCAGCAGCTCTGAGGTACTAGGAACCTTCTCCCACCCCAATAGCTTGGTTTTATGATGCTCTAAATCAATAAAGAACATGAAAAACCATAACTATCAACACACACTATGACAGGGGTTCTTCTGGTCTCTTCAACTGCAATAAGATATTATCAATTCCCTCTATACTTCCTTGCAAATAGTTTTCTCGAAGATTTTTGGTCCCTACTAAATATAAGAGATATACTAACAGAAAAGGACACAAGCAAGGAAGAGTATTCTAGCTGTCTCATAAAAGCTCCCCACTAGTGAGTGGATGGCTACCATGTTTTCTGATAGGCCCAGATCTGATGATTTTGAGCCACCCAAACCCTCCATTTCATGAAGGAAGCATAAAATAACCTCTTTCATCACACTGGCAGATTTTCTTCTGTAACTGACAGCAAAATACCTGTAGATCACAAATTGTATTTTTGAAACAAGTACATCACTCTTACAATTGAGTGAAACTCTAAATAGGAGTTGGCAAATGACTAAATGTCAATCTTGATTTTCTTTGTTACTTTGAGTCCATCTTTTTCTGTGTTCATGATCATTTTAGTGACAAGTCAAGAATTACAGCATCAGAGACCACCAGCCGGACACCACCTTAAGACAGAAATTACACCTTGATTTTGATGCACCTCTCTCCAACCTGTCAAAAGAAAAAAGTAGAACCTAACCTGAGCCTGTGACTTTTATTCATCAGGTTTAGCTTGGGATGGCATTAAGCTGTTTCCAAAAAGTTAACTCATCCTCAAAAGATAAAGTATTGGCAACATGGACTGAATCAAAATGCAGGCCACAGGCTCCCAAAGGGCAGTTCCAAAGATTCTTTGAGTCATGGCCATATTGAAAGAATGAGTTGAAACAATTCCCATGAAACCACTTTGAAGAGAATTGTTCTCATTTGTATGCTGAAATTTTAGTATGTTGTTAAAAATTCAATCACATTACTTTATAGCCACACCTTTATACAGGTGTTTCTTTCTCACTCAGATACTGCCTCATTAACTGCCATTAATCAAGCACCCATATTGATGTTCTTAGGCCTAATCTTTACTTTCCTTGGGACAAAAGTCTTATTTTTCTGAGTTGCTTGATGGCCTAATGTTGGTGTACCAGTTATTAAGCTGGTCTCTCTCAGCTCCAAACCCAGCCTTCTATACCTTGCTTTATAAGGCTGGGACTGGGATTGTGCCCTTTCAAGCTTTGCCCATACAGAGTGCTAGAGAGATGTAAGGCTGGAGGAGGAAGAAGGGACGTGCTCCTTCCTGTTTACTTCCTGTTTACTTCTAGGGGTTTCCTATCTGCTTCCTGCTCCTGTGAGAGTCACCCGAAACTCACTTTTTTTTCCCCCCAAAGTCCCCCAGTGCATAGTTGTATATTTTAGTTGTAGGTCCTTCTAGTTGTGGCATGTGGGATGCCGCCTCAGCGTGGCCTCACGAGTGGTGCCATGTCCACGTCCAGCATCCGAACTCGCAAAACCCCAGGCGCCGAAGCGGAGCCGGTGAACTCAACCACTCGGCCGCTCGGCCAGCCCCAGAACCTCACTTCTTAATCCCAGAAGTGGCAGTCCCTTCCCTAAGCAGCAGCCGAATCCAGTGTGCAGTTTTTCCAACACTTGCAGAACCAGTCTCACCATGTCCCTGCCCGAGACACCAGAACCAGCCCACTAGCACCCCCTCCTCGGGGGTCTGAGCCCAAGCCCCATGAGGTCTTTTCTTTCAACACAAAGACATCAGCACCAGCCAACTGGTGTCCCTTCCTCAACCATCTGTCCGTCAGCCTTATGTGGTCTCTCCTCCGGGTCTCTAAGTTTTAATAATTTCAACATCTTTCTTTTGTTCCCAGAGCGCTAGGGGTAGTAGCTGTCTCCTGAAGTTTCTACCTCCATGATACCTTAGAGATCCCTTTTTTCCTCTTCAGGTACTGCTATGGGTTGAATTGTGTTCCCCCAAAAGATATCGAAGTCCTTATTCCCGGTCCCTATGAATATGACCTTACTTGGAAGTAGGGTCTTTGAAGATTATCAAGTTAAGATGAAGTCATTAGGATGGGTCTTAATTCAATATGATTGATGTCCTTATAAAAAGGGGAAATTGGGTCACAGAGATAAACATGTACAGAGAAAAGACAATGTTAATACACAGAGAGAACACCATCTAAGCCAAGGAAAGCCTGAGGCTACCAGAAGCTAAGGGAGAGGCATAGGATAGATTTCCCCTCATGGGCCTCAGAAGAAATCTACCCTGCTGACACCTTGATCTTGGACTTCTAGCCTCCAGAACCGTGACACAATAAGTTTCTGTTGTTTAAGCCACCCTGTCTGTGATACTTTGTTATGGCAGCCCCAGGAAACTAACACAGATGCCAAGTTAACAATTTTATACCTAGTTAACAATTTTTACATTAAATTCTCCTGTTAAAACAACTGGCAGAATTCCTGTCTCCTGACTCGACCCTAACTGATATACTTGGGTTTCCCCCAGAAGCAGACCCTGCAAAAAGGATATGAATGCAAGTAATTTATTTGGAAGTAGTTTATTTTGGAAGTGATGCCAAGGAGAACTTGTAAGAGAGACAGGGAAGGGAAGGAAGGCAACGTAGGGTGGGTTAATGAAGTTGTAGGGCTTGACCCTACCGGGGACCTCTGAGTGACTCTATAGAACACGGCTCAGAATTGTCTCACTCAAGGAGTGATGAAGCTGGAGTATTTAGTCACCAACTCCTGTCCTTCATCACTTGAGGGCTAGTCCTGGAAACATTAACTCCCCAGCACTTCCAGCCTTCGTTGTACATAGTCCAAGCATGCTCCTGTGGCCAGAGAAAGCCCTCAGGCAGAGGGTCACAGGTGCTTATGGCAAGTAGCTGCGGGCATATATAGGAATGGTGAGAACAACAATAAACGTGGGCACCAACGTGGGCATCTGCTACGCTGATTGTTAAGTCTTCAAGGTCTAGCTATTCAAATCCTGAAGAGGCACAGGAGATTATGAAATGTGGACATCTTTTATTTTGCTGAGAAATCGTAGTGAAGCAGGAACATTATTGCCCTTGCAAATCAAGAGCACCAGCAGAGCTGCATGACACAGTACAATACAACTCCCTTTTCACTCTCTGTCTGAACTCATCTAATGCATGAAGGTAGATTATGAAGATATATTTAAACTATTTTGTTTGTAGTTCTGATCCTATAGCCTCTTTCCAATGACTTGACAGAACCATAGAATATAAGACCTAGAGGAGGCCTTAGAGATCAGCTAGTATGAAACTTTTAACTAAAAATTAGATTCAGAAACCTTTGTACAAACAAAATCTTACAGTCTGAAAAACAGACGAAAGTGGAGTCACTCTGGTTGACACTTTTGAGGGGCACGGGTTGAGGAAGCTTTACCTGTTGGGCACCCCCTCATCCCACTGGCACCCCTGAAGGGAGGTCACAGATTCCCCAGTGCTCACGCAGTCCAATTTGAAAAACAGTGATCTGCTCCAACCTTCTCATGTTAATGGAGAGAGAATCCCAATTTTTCTCCCCTGAAGTCTGCAAGACAATATCCATGATATCTAACGTTGATTTTAGCTTTCTTTTAAAAATCCTCATAATTTGAATTACACTAATTCAGAGTGGCTGACAGGGTGCTTACTTGAATGCTACTACTGAAAATGGGATTCGCAAAGCAAATTAATTAGATTAAAAATGTAAAGTATGATGACCATCCCCACTTAAAATTCATTCCGATCATTTTAGATCATGAGTTCTCATTTTTTTAGAAAATTGGGGAAAACATCTAAGCGGAGGGGTGGAACTGCAGAGTGGGTTAAGAGAAAGAATTGGGAGATACAGACGTAAGAATCAGTAAGTAATTCTTGAAGAAGGAATAACTTAACGTTGTGGATAAGCTCCCTGAAGGTATGAGGCCCAGAATGAAAAGAGCAGAAACCACAGGATGGGGCTTTGAAGACAACTACAGTTAATGGGGGAGAAAAATTAACAAAGACTCAAGAGAATCAAACGGATAAAAAAAAATTACAAACCAATGTAGTGTACCAGAATGTAAGGGAGAAAGATTTCGAGAGGCCAAATTATTTAATATAGCACAGCTGAGTAGTTAAGAATGACTGTTGAATTAGTACCACCAGTTTTGGCCAAATGGTCTTATGGTGCTCTTAAACGATGCAGTTCTAATGAATGATGATGCAGATTCCAGAGGTTCTAAAGAACATAGGTGTGGCCATATGTTGAGATCTTTACTAATCAAAAAATAAAAAGCAAAACCGTCTTTTGTGAGTTTCCTTTTGAGGAATCTCTTGTTAAACCTCACTGTTACCGATTGTCTACTTTTTCCCTTAATTTTGCTTGTGGTCAAGATTATGGGTACCAATTGTGATGAACCTCTGGTTCATCTAGAGGCTTTCCTATTTTAATCTGCATCACTACTCGTTTCTTGGTACAGTTACGTTTGTAGAATGCTAAGACTGCTTTTTATGAGAGCATTTCATTGGTTCTTCTGAGGATGACTTGATTCTGGACATAATTCTTTAACCTCATAATTTTTTTCAGTTTTGTATATATTGAACAGTCATAATTTAGGTCGTTCTAAAAGGCCTGCAGCAAGCATCAATGATCGTTTTCATTATTTAACAGTTTTTCATAAGAATTCTATACCATCGAATGCATTCTTCATAGGTACTTCAATATGCAGATCTGTATTCTGCTTTAGCCAACTGACAATAATTCTTGTGGGCTGGTCAGCCCTTACTCAGGGTCAGCCTGGCTGCACTAAACTGAAACTTCAATACTTTTGAGAATTACAGTGGTATTCTTCATAGTGCTGAGAGTGGCTATAGGGAGGCCAATCCCAAGCTTTTCATCAAAACAGAAGGGATCCTTTATTTCGATGCTGCTCCATAGAGATCATGCTGCTTCATGACCATGCTTCTCTCTTTCCCTGATTCCCTTCCATCCCTGGCAATCTGCATTTCACAAGTAACGAGGACCACCATTCCCCTAGCCTAGCAAGAGACTCTGTAACGATCTATGCCTCTTCACTCCCTTGCCTCCCTGTGGATGTTATTAAATTCTGTTTCTTCTTCTTTCACGCTTATTCTGGTTATCTATTGCTCTGCAACAAAATGCCCCAAACTCAGTGACATAAAACAACAACCAATTAATGCTCACAGATTCTGTGGGTCAGGAATTTAGACAGGGCCCATCAGGGATGGCTTGTCTATGTGCTGCAATTTGGGGGCACATAGATTCAGACTCAGCTGGAGATGACTCAAACGACTGTATATTGGAATTATCTGGAGGCTTCTTCATTCACCCATCTGGCATCTGGGTAGGGATGACTCCAAGTTGGGAATGTCGGCTGGAGCACCTATACGTGGCCTCTCTGCGTGACTTGGTCTTCCTCACAGCATGGAGCCTGGGTTCCAAGAAGCAAAGTCCTAAGAAGTAGCGTACGGAGAACAAGTATTTCAAGGGAACCAGGCGGAAGCTGCATGGTGTCTTTTCACCTAGCCTCAGACAACATGCGGGTTTACTTTGATTACATTCCGTTGATTACAGGTAAGTCACAACGGCCAGCCCAGATTCAAGGGGAGGGTTTTTTTTTTATTGTGGTCATAATAGTTTATAACATTGTGAAATTTCAGTTGTACATTATTATTTGTCAGACACCATATATATGTGCCCCTTCACCCCTTGTGCCCACCTCCACTCCCCTTTCCCCTGGTAACCACTAAGCTGTTCTCTTTGTCCATGTGTTCGTTTATCTTCCACAAATGAGTGAAATCATACAGTGTTTGTCTTTCTCTGTCTGGCTTATTTCACTTAACATAATACCCTCAAGTTCTATCCATGTGGTTGTGAATGGAATGATTTTGTCTTTTTTATGGCTCAGTAGTATTCCATTGTATATATACATGCCACATGTTCTTTATCCAATCATCAGTCGATGGGCATTTGGGTTGCTTCCATGTCTTGGCTAGCGTGAATAATGCTGCAATGAACACGGGGGTGCACAAATCTCTTTGAATTATTGATTTCAAGTTCTTTGGATAAATATCCAGTAGTGGAATGGCTGGATCATATGGTAGTTCTATTTTTAATTTTTTGAGAAATCCCCATACTTTTTTCCATAGTGGCTGCACAGTTTGCATTCCCACCAGCAGTGTATGAGGGTTAAAGAGAGGGGCTTCTTGATGGGAGAGTGGCAGGGTCTCATTGCAGAAGAGCACGTGGGATTGGAGATATTGTTGTAGCCATTTTAGGAAAAAAATAATCTGCTACAACACTTCTGATGGTCATTTTTTGCTCTCTGTTTTCTGAGTACTCAGCAAAACTCCTCATCTGGGCCCTGACTGTCTTCTAATCACAGAGTAATAGCCACCTCCACAATAGCTTCTCTCTTTTTTTTTTGACATAAATTATTTTATAGTTCTGTAAACCCACACAGGTCTCACTAGGCTAAAATCAAGGTGTCTGCAGGGCTGTATTCTTTTCTGCAAATTCTGAGGGAGAATCTCTTTCTTTGTTTATTTCGGTTGCTGGCAGGATTCAGTTCCTTGGGGTTGTAGGACTGAGGACACATTTCCTTGCTGGATGTCAGCTGAGGGTTCTTCCCAGCTTCCAGAGGTCTCCTGAATTCCTTGCCTCACTGTCCCCTTCCCCAATCTTCAAAGCCAGCAATGGTGGATGGTTCAAGGCCCTCCCACACTCTGAACCTCTCCTGCCTCTTCTTCCATAGCATCTCTCTGACCTCCTCTTCTACCTTCCCCTTCTACTTTTTAGGCCCCATATGATTACAGTGGGCCCACCCAGACAATCCAGGATAATCTCCTAATTTTAAGATCTGTAAGGTTAATCCATCTGTAGTCTCTTTTGCTAGATAATATAATGTACAAAGGCATAAAACCAGAGATTAGGGTATGAATATCTAGGGCAGGGGGAGCATTATTCCATCTATCATAGTGACCCCAGGTGAGAGCATCACTTCTCCATTTCTTTTTTTTTTAATTATTGTGGTAAAAAAATATATGTAACACAAATTTTGCCATTTTTAAGTGTACAGTTCAGTGTCATTAATTACATTCACAGCATTATACAACCATCACCACTATCCATTTCCAAAATCCTTTCATCATTTCAAACAGAAACTCTGTAACCATTAAGCAATAACTCCCCTGCCTCCCCTCCTGCCCCCCAGTAACTGCTAATTTACTTTTTGTGTCTAGAATTTGCCTATTTAGATATTTCATAAAAGCGGAATCATACAATATTTGTCTTTTTGTGTCTGGCTTATTTCACTTAGCATAATGTTTTCAAGGTTCATACACTTTGTAGCATGTGTCAGAACTTTTCCTTTTTATGGCTGAATAATATTCTAATGTATGTATGTACCACATTTTGTTTATCCATTGATCTGTTGATTAACACTTGGGTTGTTTCCACCTTTTGGCTATTGCGAATAACGCTGCTATGGACATGGAAGTACAAGTATCTCTTTGAGTCCCTTATTTCCATTCTTTTGGGTAAATACCTGGGAGTAGAATTGCACGATCATACGGTAATTCTATGTTTAACTTTTTGAGAAAAGGCCAAAATGTTTTCCACAAGAACTGTACCATTTTACATTCCCACCAGCAATGTGTGAGGGTTCTAATTTGTCCACATCCTCATCAACACTAATTTTCCTTTTTTTTAATAACCATCTTAGTAGGTGTGAAGTGATAGCTCATGGTTTTGATTTCATTTCCCTAATAACTAATGATGTTGAGCACCTTTTCATGTGCTTATTGGCCATTTGTATATTATCTTCTTTGGGGAAATATCTATTCAAGTCCTTTGCCCATTTTTAAACTTGGGTTGTTTGTCTTTTTGTTGTTGAGCTGTATGAGTTCTTTATATATTCTAGATGTTAAATGCTTATCAGATACATGATTTGCAAATATTTTCTCCCATTCAGTATCTTAACCAAGGGCCTATGCTGTGTTAGACTGCATTATTCGCTCACAATTTTTCCTTCTTGCTATGTCTCCTCTCCACGGGAGGAGGACGCTTCCCTGTTCCATTAACATGCCTTTGGCCAATGGAATGTTAGTTGACATGACACAAGTAGAGGTTTTTAATGTGGCTGTGTGGTTGGCTTTCTACCTTGCACTTCTGCCATCCACCATGAGGGAGCATAGCCTGAGTAGCTTCTCCAGAATAAGGAGATATGTGGAAGAGACCTGAACCTAGCCTACAGCTGAACCCAACAGAGCCACAGTCTTGCAATCCACTGGCTTGCAAATGAGAAAAATAAGGGAGATTTGATAGTTATTTTACACAGCATTATTTCAGCAAAATCATGACTAATACGTACGACTAAGATGAGGAACAACCAGAATTCAGACTGCATATCCCACTTCAATTTGAGCCACAGCTCAAAAAGTACTCAGTTCACAGCTATTTGACATGGAATGCGGCCTACCTGTGTTCAAAGTATTGAAGCTTGAAAGCATGTCTAGTATATAAAGGGGATGATACTGCTACCATAAAGAGCAACTCAAGGCAGACAGCCTTGTACTTATCTAGACTTGCTCTAACTCCACTAAAAATAACTCATGGATTTTGCTCTTGGGGGCCACATAGCCCAATTCAATATATTCTGTAAACTGACTTAGACAAAGAGATGTGTAGTCAATATCTTTCCTTAGATTTACTAATGGCTTTATTTTTCTTTTGTAATAGAATCGTAAACTTGGGCAAGATATCCTGTTTTTATGATGCTACACAAAGGACATGTGAAGTCTTATAATAGTTCTTTCAAGATTTTGTCTCCTCCGCTAGCACCTGAAACAATGCTATAAATTGTGTTCAACTCTATGTGGCAACCATGAAATTTGGTACCAGCCTCAGCTCACTAGTCTGACTCGGCTTGTCTGTGTGGGGCCAAGTCAAATGGTGCCTTCACTCCCAGATGGCATCCTTGACACGCCTAGATGCCTGTCTCAAGATTTTCTGAGTCTTAGGTAATCAGGAATGTAAATCTATTCATTCACTCAGTAAATAATTATTGAGCATTTGCAGGATGAGGCATTGTGCTAGACAGGCACTGAAAGGTAATTTGCTATTTCTTCTACACCATAAACAAGCGACAAAAGAGGATGCAAAATTGAGAGGTGGGCAGAGTGAGCCTGTAAAGCTCTCCTGCCTCATCCCTTCACTTCTCTTCTAGTGAGTCTTGGCGTAGTCTTTCCCCCTTCCCCCCCTACCTACCCTCAAGTATCCTTCCAGTTTTTCTCAGCCCTGTCAGACCTCTGGCTACCCCCTTTCACTTCCACCCCACACATATGCCCTTTCCACAGGCTGGGGGTCTTGATGTACTCCCTTGAGTAATATCATTTGCCCCTTTACATGAATCAAACTGCCTTGACTCCAGTTCAGGGGTCTGACACTCAGGGACAGCTGATATTTCTGGCATATGTAGATAGGGCAAGGCCAGTGCTGGGGATGAGGCTGCTGTTGACAATGTTTCAGAGGCACAGGACATGGTGTGACTTTGGTATGCTCAGACTACCTTAACCTCTTTAAGCCTCAATCCTTTCACTTATAAAACAGATATACACACATGCACACACATAAAGCAACCTGAATGTCCCCCAGCAAAAAGACTGGTTAAAGAAAATATGGAATACACATACTTGGGAGTTCTATGCAGCCATTTTTTAAATAAGTTAGATTTATATGAATTCACATGGAGAAAAACTGTAAATTATTATTAAGAGTAAAAAGCAAGTCATAGTATGCATGATTCCGTTTATAATACAAAACATATATATTACTAGGGCTTACTATAGTCAAGACCTGTGCTAAGCACGCCTCATGTGTGGCCACATTTAATCTTCATGATAACTGCAAATTAGGTACTATCGTTTCCCCCACAGTACAGGTGAGGAAACAAGAGATGGTAAGTCACTTCCAAGACTAGAAAGAGTTTGGAAAAGGATTTGAACACCACACCCTCTTCTCTCCTGGAGGTATAAGTCTCCTGTAGAGACAAGGAAGTAAAAAAGAGAAAAGTGGCATTCCTAGTCTTCTCCCTGCTTCCAGGCTTTTAGTCCCTCCAGAAGAGTGGATTTCCTATTGTGTAAAACTTGTACTGCTGAAGGTAGGAGAGAGAATTTCAGGGATGGCTTTGGCAGGCCTCCCACCCTACATTAAATAACAGTATGCCACATAGTGAGAGCACATCCTTTGTTCTTTTTAATCCTCTGATTACATCTCTACTAAAGGCTCAACTCAGGGCTGGTCATTAACACCCCTAACACTTGTTGATCTTTTTCTTATAGAAAACCAACCTCGCACTCTGAGCACACAAGTGTTACCTAATTAGACTTTAGGAACATTGTGCTGTTTTCCTTATATTTATATCTGTGGTTATCTTCTATTTAAGGCAAGCGATACAGGGTATTCATTTATTGTAATGATAAAGTGTTTTGTCTTTTAAGGAAATATAGTTAAGACGTATCTTCATTTAAGTGTTAATTTAAAGAAAAATATTAACTAGTAGGATAAGTGGTAAACAAAAACAACAAAAGTCAGTACTTATGTGACTAAAATATTAAATACTTCACTGTGCTAAATAATAAGGCAAATAGCCCAAATATCCATGAAACTGAACTTCCCTGTCTACACACAGCAACCAATTGATGCCAATAAGAGAACACAAATAATATTTATTTTTATATAAATAGAATTTGAACAATAAAATGCAAATAAAAGTTTATACTGCCACTCGGTAAGGAACCCTAATGAGAATGTAGTTAATAACATAATAACTGACGCTTATCTATCACTTAATACAAGCCAGGCACTATTCTAAGTATTTTACGTATATTAACTAACAACACTATAATATGAGTACCATTACCTCCATTCTACTCACGAGGAAACTGAGATATAGAGAAGCTAAATAACATATCCAAAGTCACATAGACTATCAGTCTGACTCCAGAGTCTATGTTCTTAATCATTATGCTATACTATCTCCTCATAATAAAACTATTCTAAATATTTATGCAAATTCTTATCCTTCTTCCTAACTGCTGACTGGGACTCCAGAATCCCAACTTTTAGGTGACATACCAATCATTACTTTGCCACCCATATTCTCGTCTTAGAAAATCTGCATCATCTTCCACCATAGAAGTGTTATGGCACCCCCATCCTAGTCACAGGTAATTGGACCAGGGGTTTACACCTAACTTTTTCCTGGGACTTCAGAATTGGAACACTACAAAACTTAATTCAGAAACTGAGACACTGAGAGACTGAATCTTCCAAATAAAATCAGGCAGAGACAGGACAGGAGTCATTGCCATGGCAAGCCAACGCAACTCATGAGCTGAAGTTGTGGAGGTGTGAAAAAGTCACAAGAGATAGGACCAAGCAACTCTACCAAGAGAAGAAAGTGTGCTGTGCCTCCTTAAAAGTTGGCAGGACCCCCTACAGTACCTGACATCCCAGTTCTCATTCCTGTGTGACATAGCCATAATCCAGTTCTCATTCTCAAGTCCCCATGAGATTATAGCACTTAATGTTACAATAAATCCTGTTTCACTTCAAGCTAGCATGAGTAGATTTCTGTCTCTTGCTATCAAAACGTGCCTAGACAGAAGTGAAGTTGCGTACAATAGACCTTGAGTGAAACTGTGGAGTAATAGTAGGATTGGTGGTAATAAGGTGCCCCCAGTCCCGAGATGGGAAAATGGTAGTCCATGTAGGGTGGCAAAGCAACTGGTTAAGTTGCAGCCAGCTGACTGAAGGGTCTCTGAATGGGTACCCATCAAGGAGGAAGATTTGCAGGACTTGGTAGCCAAATATAAGGATATCTGAGTGAGTTGGTTATTACATCTGGTGATTTAAGTAAAGAATATCAAGAAAGATAAATTCTTTCCAGAGTGCCCAGCTGGATGAAGATAAGGAAAAACAAGGCACTTCAGTAATTTTCACGGGCTGTTCTTCCTATCTGTAACAGTTTGTCCCAACGCAATACTGGAAACTCCCCAAGGTTTGAAACGGCTTCAACAGGAAACTTTATCAGACTCTACTGAGTGATGCTTTGGAAAGTTGTCAGTAGGCCTGACAGTCGTAAATAAATCATCTTGCAGAAATTATTTAAATTATACATCATTGGTAATGATTATTCAGGTGTAATGAGTTTAATTGATTACAAGAGTATTTTTTTAAGATGATGTAATAACTGCCAGTGTTGGTTTGTTGTTTGAAGTGCACACTAGTTGGAATGATTTAAAATTTTAAATCATTTGATTTGCATTTGTTGTGAGAGATATTTTAAAATATGTAAACAGGATTGGTGCTGTCCCATAGCCTTGGATTGCCCTGTCACTAAAAGATAAGGCTTCAGTTAATGCTCGAAAGCTCCTATTTTGAGGCAGATATCTCAAGCAAATTCATAAAGGCCACTTAGTTATTGGCTCTTGTCTCCTCCAACCAAAGGGAAAAAAAAGAAGAAAGAAAAGAAATCTTGCCACCAACCAATCCTCAGCCAATTGAGGTCAGGGGACATCTCTCAGATACAGTGAACTATTACATAAGTCTGCCTTCCATATTCCTCCCTCCCCAACCCACCATGGACCAACCTGGAGATGCAGGGCTGTCAAAATGATGTTTAAGTGAGTATATGTTGCAGTCACGGAAGTGTGCTGTTCAGATCACCCTTCAACAAAGAACTTACCATTCAGTGCCAAGGAGCTCAATCAGCTGACAGCCTATAGCTGTAACATTTTCAGGATCCACCTCAGCTTTGGAGCTCCCAGGCAGTCTCAGCCAATGACTCGGCACAGCAGAAGTCCAGGGACTAGCCATTCTGCCCAATGCGGGATGCCTCCAACAGCATCTTTGCTCCAAAGCTCATGGTTGGGTTGGTAAGACTTTGATGGATCTGCATCTCAATCTGCAGACTTTCCATGCCCAATCCTGTTTCGGTCCCCTTTTGTCTTTCATAAGCCTTATCCTCAACAAACCTATTGCACTCCTAGCTCTATTTCCGTGTTGGCTTTGCAGAGGACACAACTGACACAATATAATTTGACTTTTGGCTGCTGCCATCCCTGAACCAAGACCAATACTATTTTTATGAGAAGCTGTTAGGTAGGAAAAGAACTAGGATTTTAAAAAAGGCTCATAAAATCTTCCACTACTGATTTTAAGCCATAATCGACCCAACATACTGGAGGTCTGAGTCTACTGGGACCCAAATGAGGAGACAGTTGTGAGCCTGGCTGAATCGCACTATCTGGCTTCTATGTTGTGCTGGGTTTCTTGGGTTAAAATAAATGCCGTAATTGGAAAAGACTCAAATCTTGGTGGTTGGAATGAGAATGTTATGGAAAAGCCAAAGAAATTGAAAAACTCTGAACTCTGGGACTCTCCAAAGCCCTGAGTCCTCCAAGTTGGACAAATGTGATGATCCCTCCAAACAGAAGACCAAACCTGAGATGCAGCTGGGCTGGTTACAAGCAAAGACCACCAAAGCCCCTCTTATGTGTCAAGTACCAAGATAGGCACAGGAAACATAGCAAAGGAGGGGGAAAAAAACACCTGCCTTTATGGAGTGCGCAGACTTTGACTTTGATAAGAATGAGGAGTCATTAGAGGATTTTGATCAAAGGAGCGACATGATCTGGCTTATTTTAACAGGTTCACTCTGACTGCTATGTGGATAACAGCCTACTGGGGAGTTAAGTAGAAGCAGGGAGGCAAGTGAAAGGCTACTGAAACAATTCAGGAGAGAAATGATAAAATGATAATGGCTTGGAACAAATGAGGTAGCAGTGGGGGTGAAAAGAAATGGTTGGATTCTGGATTTATTTTGAAGCAGATCCAATAGGATTTGCTGATTGCTTGCTTGCATGGGGTAGAAAAGAGGAGAATTAAGGATGACTTCAGGGGTTTGGCCAGAGTACTTGAAGGACAAAGTTATCATTTGCTGAAATGAATGACATTGTAGGAGGAGCAGGTTTAGAAGGAAGACTGGAAACTCCATTTGGGACATGTTGAATGTACGATGCCAATTATGCACTCAAGTGGACATGTTGAGGAGGCAGTTGTATCATCCAGAAAATTCTCAGGATCAGGCCAGCCCCAGTGGCCCAGTGGTTAAGCTTGGCACACTGTGCTTTGGTGGCCCACATTTGGCTCCCAGGCAGGGACCTACACCACTCATCTGTCAGTAGCCACGCTGTCGCGGTGGCTTGCATACAAACAGAGGAAGATTGGCAACAGATGTCAGCTGAGGGTGAATCCTCAGCAAAAAAAAGAAAAAAAGAAAATTCTCAGGATCTATTCTTGACTCAAACAAACCCAGCAGACAGTCTAGCCAAGTAATTGCTAGGCTTCAATTCAAAGGATTCCAACCCTCGCCAGAAGGAAAACGTTTTGATGTTACATCCCCCCGCAAGAAGATCCTCCCCAATTTTCTTCCTCCAAGGTTCCATATCTCAGTAAGTGGCAACACCGTGTGTCTTGAAACCCAGAAGTCACTATCCTCTCTCTAAATTCCCACACGCATATCTAATCAATCACCAATCCTAATTATTCTCCCTCCTCTGTATGTCTTAAGTCCATCTACTTTTTTTTTTTTATCATCACTGCTACCCTTCTGGTCCAACTTCCAACATTGTTCACCTGGACCACCACACCTGCTTCCTATTTTGTCTTCTTTGTTCTTTTGCCTCCCTTCTATCCATTCTTGATTCCACAGAAAGAGGCAAAGTTAACACACAAGTTTGCACAGGATTGCCCAGGACCCCACCCCCTCATCAGCCCTTGAGCTCAAAATCTAGGGAGTGGGAGGATTAGAAACTCCTAGATAGTTGTGTAGGAATCTGATAATATCAAGAGTGGTGTTGAATAGTGGCAAACGATGATAATTGACACACTTTTGAATTGGCTAATGACAAATAATGGTCACTGAATTTGGGGAAAAATTAATAAATTGGAATGAGCATACTGGAAAAGGATAAGTTAGCTGCTTTAGCTAAAAAGTTTCCTTGATGTAAAGCTGAGTTTGATCACAGAAAATAATGTTGTATTTCTTTGCACATCTGCATCATGGTAGGTGATGTCAGCCTGGCTCAACGGGCCATTACCCTTCCATCTGTACACACTCTTCCCCCTGCCTGACTGCTCCCTCCCCACCCCAAACAGATTGCTATTATCCTTCACTTCTCAGCTTAAATGGTTTCCTTAGAGAAACCTTCCCTGACCCAAGATTAGATCAGTTCCCCCTTATACCTGCTCTTAACACCTTCTGCATGTTCTTTACAGCACTTATCACAAGTGCAATTGTGCAATTACTCATTTAACTCACTGTTTAATGTCTATCTCCTCTAGAATGTAAGGAGACGTGAGCAGGGACCACACCTGTCATGTTCACTGCTGTATCCCAAGGGCATAGCACAAGGTCTAGCATCCAGTAGGTGCTAAATAACCATGTGTTGAATGAATAAATGGCTACGGATATTTCACAATAGTAATCTGGAATTTTTCCTTCATTTCTCTTGCCCACCTTCAATCAGACAGCCAGCTCTGTGCTTCAGAGGGGAAGTACTTCGAGGGGAAGGGCAGAAAGTCGAAAAAGCCTGCACATCCTCCTGGGTTTTGTTTTCTAAAAGCCCAAGTCTTTTGAAGAACATTCACAGGTCTATATAGTTTCTTGAAGAAAAACGTAAGGAAAAGGATTTCCCTCAGACGAGAAGAAAATTTCCAGAGACTAGCAGAGGCAAGTGTTTGTGGGTCTCTAGAGCAAGGAGACCTGCATCCAGCTTCTCAGCAATGCCCTTGGGGAGGGAGCAAGACCCCAGAGAGGAATGGGCACCATGTGGTCAGGGCCAGCATATGTCTCAGTGTAGACCAATCACAGGGGACTAGATGGACACTTACAGGCACACACAAACACACACACCCCCCCAGTACTCTAACCCTGGGCAAGATCCCGGATGTGGATAACAGCCTGTAGGGAAGGGAAAAATGACTGAAGTGATATTTTAGAAAAATGGAAAGGTCATTTCTTGCACCCATGGGTTTGTGGAATGATACTCATTAATTCTATAGTCTTGCTTTATATACAATTTAGCTTTCACATCATATGCAGTTTGTTCAAGCCTAGTAATTTAAAAGTGGATCCCCCAGTGTGTATGGTGTTAACAGAACCTTATACTTTACGATCACATTTGTTCCTTGTCCTAAGCCCGTGAGATAGAAAGACTATGTGTTACTCCCGTCACCAACCCATTGTACAGGTGAGAAAACTTACTCAGAGAGGCCAAAGGGATGAACGAAAGTCACAAAACTCTGCTAGAAGCAGAGTTGATCTTCTGACCTCTAATTGCATAAAATCCTTTATGTAATACAATGCTACTTCTATTAATCAAAATGTTGATTTATAAGAACATTCGATACCCTGACCACATTAGACAACAATGAGTTTTCTGTATTTTGGATCAATTTTTCCCGGCAAAGTTAATTTGCATTTTTCCAAGTTCAGTTAAAATTTCAAAATAGTCTTTATAGCACTGATGCCACATTGTTTGTTAATTGTGGCTTAATTGTTGAATTTTCCTGTCTGTTGGTACAACTAAACTTTTTTTTTTTTTTCCGGATGAGACACATTCTGCTAAAACTACCTGCTGTTGTTTGTGATTCCGGTGGTGATGCTGCCAGGTGGAGAGAGGGGAGGCAGCTTGAGTGAAAGTCTCATGTTTGATATCTTCAAAGTGGGGCCTGCAATTACTTCCCTCCATTTTAAATTTTATAACACAGTGGGGCTACTCAGGTTGTACAATGTGGTTCTAAGGTTTTTTGATGTTTCCCCAAAATCCAAGACTTGTTTTATAATCATGACTATATAAAAACTCTCAGTGGCTGAGCAGACTTACACGGCTACAAAGGAAGCTCGCTTCCATGGAATAAAAAATATTTTCTTTGGTATTCCGCTATGTTAATGCCATCGAGAGGATAATCCCATGTCAGTCCTTCACCTTAAAATTGTATATTATTATTACAAGAGCATCCCAAAGGCATTTGTCAAAAACAAAAATATGATAGACCACTTCATTTCTTTCTAACATCTTCACATAGAAGGACAAAACAGGGGCCAAAGTACTAAACAGAAATGATTTTGTAGATGCAAACATGGATCAGTGACTACTTGAACTATATGATGTAAACAGTATGACGGAAGACCTGCTTTGTCTAGTTTTCCATTTTTGACCCAAAAGCAAGTATGTGGTTTACAATGAAAACCAGTTTCACTGAGAGTATGACTATAAAAACAGAAGCATGTTGGTGTGGAGCAGAGGATTCTGGGCCAGAAGGCAGCCATGAGGGCTGCCTGCCCAGTTTTGTTGCTGGCTTGTCAGCAAACCAGTAACCTCTTTATGTGTAAGGGTCTCATTTGTGAAATGAAGATCCTTCCACCTGTTCTTAATCAAGTGTAAATGGATGTTAGGAGGATTATTCGTACAATCCCTTGAGCTCCAAGGGGGAAAGTGAGGTACGTAGGCAGCAGCCAAGTCTCTTAACTGGACGCTCTCTAATAGATCACTATAGCAGTAGGTTGCCTGTGTGTTAACACTTTCTTTCCCTTACTTACAAAAGTTAAGCCATAAACAGTGAATTTTCAAAGAATCAATAGCTTTAGAATAACAAAAATGTTAAGTATAAGCACCATTTATCACTATATTAGAAGCTCCTAATCAATTAATCCATCAAGTTAACAATGAAGAATAGAAGCACCGTCTAGAAATTTGCTCCCCCTTATTGAACCCTATGGGAAAGAGGGATATTATCCATGAACACCAAATTCTTAAGTCATACAAAGAGCTCAGTGCATAAGACCCCATGTTACCATGTGGAATCAGAAGGCAAAATTGTAAATATAAAATTTCAAGCAAATACTGTGTCCTAAAATGTCATCAATTTTTAAAATTAGACAAGCTATATCTGGTCATTATATTGTTCTTATTAAATATATTTTTAATGAATAATAATTGTTTTAATTTTCAGGGTTTTAAAAAACTAGACTAAGGCAATAATATGAAAAGAAGTCTTAGCCAGCACACTTAAAATATTTATAGGATCTATCAGTTTTATCTCTCAGATAAATGTTACCATATAATAGCTGGTCTTATACCCTTCATAAACTTTCAAATTAAGCTTCTACATGCTCTCCTGATTCAGAATTTTGTTCTTATGGACACCACTGATAGCAGTTGAAGTCAAATCACCTAATTGCTTTCTCTTTAGGAAACTCACTACTAGCTGCTCATCTAGAATGAACAATTATGTTTATAAGACATTGAAAATGCACTAAACACATTCAAAGAGAGTGGATAATGAAGAACAATAACCAAATCAGAACATGGAATCCTCAGTCTAATCTTCGACTGAGAGAGTTCTATTGTTTCTGAGTAATAGGTTGAAACTTACCAAAACTCACATCAGTGCTTTTAAAGTCAGATTCTGTCACCCGGAACATAATACAGTTAAGTTACTCAGAAATTAATCAAAACTTGTTTTAAGAAAAGGAAAAAATTGTTTTCTTAGAAGCAAGCAATGGCCATTTAGTGAACGCAAGACCCTAAAAATGGAAAAGAAATATTAAGGTGCCATGGACATTCTTCTGCTTGGGGAAATTGACTTCTAGAAAGAAGATAGGCATTCAATCAACTGAAACACAAATTAGTGATGCTAGTGTAGTGTTAAAAGAGAGTAAATACTAGTTTTTGTTTTCCGTGGCCTATATACAACCTCATCGCTGGTTTATCTCACCGGACATAAGATTTACATAGTGTATTAGTTTTCTAGTGCTGCATAACAAATTACCACAAACCTAGTGACTTAGAAAAACACATATTTACTATCTCACATTTCTGTAGGTTAGGGTCTGGGCACAGTGTGCCTAGATTTTCTGCTCAGAGTTTCGCTAGCCAACATTAAGTTGTCAGTCAGGGCTGTGGTTCTCATCTGGGGCTCAGGGTCCTTGTCTAGGCTTATCGATTGTCGGCAGAAATCAGTTTCTTGGGATCATAGGACTTATATCCCCACTTTCCCACTAGCCATTGGCTGGGGACTGCTCTCAGCTTCTGAAGGTCGCCCCTTGTTCCTTGCCATGTGGCTCCCTTGGGAATTTACATGGATGTTTGCTTTCTTTGGGCCAGCCAGAGGGTATCACTCTGCCTTCCTCTTCTGTGACTAGCCAGAGAAAATTCTCTGCTTCTAAAGGGCTCACTGGATTAGATCAGCTTCACTGAGGATAATCTCTCTTGCAGTGAACTGTGCCATATAACATAAAATAACCATAGGAATGATATCCTATCACATTTATAGGTCCCACCCACATTCAAGGGGAGGGTATCATACAAAGGAATGAGTCATTGCAGGTCATCTTAGAATTCTGTCTACCTCAGAAACCCTATGTTTTTTTTAAAAAAAAAATAAGGAAACCAAAGTGGGAATAGGACCAAAAAGGGAAGAAACCATCAATTAAAGGATTCCTACTGTGTGCCAGAACGATACTTGGTGCTTCTTATGCAGTGTCTCTTTTCATTTTCACAAAATTTTTGAGATGGTGGCCTGATCCCACTTTTGAGATGAGAAAAACTAGGCTCAGAACAGATGAGTGATTTGCCCAATGTCACAGGCATGTGAGAAGTATAGCCAAGACTTGCACACAAGTCTTTTGATTCCAATTTCCTTTTGTTCTTTTTCTTTTTAAAGTGTTATTCAGTATAAGAACAAAATACTTCATGTAATGTGTGCTTGATAAAAAGAATACGATTAGAATCACTGATATAAGAGGGTCCCTGGGTGTGGCAGGTGAGTAGAAAACAGATAAATGTGCAAGTGTGATTCAAATACAGTGGTGGTGCTCAGAAGGGAACATAAGACCAGCCCACTGGACGAACTTTGTAGAGGCCAATTGGGCCACATCTATCAAAATTACAAAAGCACATGACCTTAAACTTAACAATTCCACTGCAAGAATGTATCCTACAGATATATTTGCTCATAGGGAAAATGAAGCACGTACCAAGTTATACTTTTCAGCACTGTTTGTAATAGAAAAGAATGGAAACATCCCAATTGTTCATCCATAAGGGGCTGGTTCAATAAACCATGACACATCTGTGCAATGGAATGCTATGGAGCCATAAAAAAGAATGAGGAGGCTCTTTATGCATGAAGATGGGGATTATTTCACTATTTTGTTAAGCGAAAAAAGCAAGATGCAGAACAGTATGCTTGGTATGTCATCATTTTTATAAAAAGGGGGAAAGGAAACACAGACATACGTATATAAACAATGTATATGCTTGTGTGTGTGTGTAAATTATATAGGCACAGAATATCTCTGGAAATACACACACACATGGAAACTGGTAACATGATCTAACTCCAGGCAGGGAAACCGGGTGGATAAGAATAAGAATTGAACAGAAACTTTCCATTGTCTAGACTTATGTACCTATTTGAATTTTGAACCATGTGAATATGAATATATGTATATCTACATACATAAGGATACAAAGGGAAGGAGAAGAAGAGGCTCAAGAGACATAGAAAATATTTGCACATAGAAATCTATTTATTTGTCAAGGGACATGGAGTTATTCCTGAAATTTTTGTTTTGAAGAGCCAGTATTTAAATTTAAGTCACTGCCTATGAAGTCCAAAAAGGTAATAGCAAAGAAAAAATAAAAGTGAGTAGAAGCCACTAAGAGAAGTAGGAACATTTAGAATGTAAATAAATCAATAGTGAAGCAGTGTAAGAAGTCGAACGGAGCCAGGAGTGGAAATATGAGAAAATCACTTAAATAAAAGAAGTTATTACTTTTGGTTCATGCCAAGCAAGTAGAGTAGATTCAGTTTACTATCTTAAAACTTATCCTTTTCAATAGAACTGGTGTGTTTATACTTTTAATTGGAACATAGGGAATAACCATCCTCTGTTTTCCTAAAGCAACTACAATTCTTGGGAGCTGAGTCAGGCGTGGAGGCTATCACTGACTTGGTGGCGGAACATGGGACAGAGAAAGAATTTAGATATCAGTCATCGTGCTCCACATGGGGTCTGTCTAGTGCCAGGAAAACCAAGCTTATCCTCAAAACTTCAACATAAAGGTTTTCGAAGTTTGGGGCTTCTGGATGGCATCTGCATTAAAGGCTCCCGGGATTTACACGCAGAAACTTCTCCAGATAGCAGTCTCTTTGAGCCCTTCTCCTCTGAGGCTGCCTGGTGCTATTTAATGTCACAGGGGGAGGGCCAAGTGGGGGAGAAACTAAGCTTGGCAAAAGGAGCAGGCCCAGAGGGTCAGACAAGATGCTCCCCTTCCTCCTGTTTGCTCTGTCCT